>NC_134013.1:5035000-7535000 GCF_040712315.1 Castanea sativa | reverse complement strand
ATCATCTTGGAAATTTTGCAAAAATAAAATGTATAAGAAGAAAATAAAATTCAAAGATGGATATGCATATATTCATTAAAAAAATTATTGAGCGGTGTAACTTTTGTAATATTTCATCCTGTGCAATTTTAATAAAAGCACGCTTGTAACTGTTAACGGTAGGTCTATTGACATTATATCTTTCAAATTCCCCCCACCCACGTTTTTGGGTGGACACGTGTATGAGTCATGTGAGAGGGTGTGAAAAAGTTGGTGCCTGTAGCACCACTCAGTTGTTTATTCTACTTTAATTGGGTATAATGAACAAAACCTTTTTTATGTTTACCAATTTTGCAGATAATCTTCAAAAGCTCAAGCGTTTGAGTTTTGAATTTCCCTTCATTCAAAAACGTAAGAAAGTATTTGCATCAAGGGTACATGCTTCATCATACAAACAAAATCAACAACCTTGTTAAATCTAGACAAGGTTGGCATATAACTTTTTTTTTTTTTTTTAACTTTGATAGTTGGGAAATGAGAGATTTGAAACCTGGATATTCCATTGGAAACACTAGATGATGTTAGTTAAGCTACAAAACTCTTAACAAAACTGGCATATACTATTAAAAATAAATGCTAGTAGTGTTGTTTCTATTTCATTAACTCATTCCCCCTTTTACAACACTCCACCCCGCATCAACCCTACAATACATAGCCAACAGTTAAGATTCTACAACATGACTAACGAAGTAAGAATACAAAGTGTGAGATTGTACAGAACTTGAACATGAGCACAAAAAAAAAATATAATAAAATAAAATAAAAGGAAGAAGTAAAAAGAAATACAGCATCCCATGCAAACATCAGTACTTCTCTGCTACGGGTCTAGAAGGAAAAAGCCTTAAAAGAAATGTCATCAATGACCACAGGCAGACCACACCGAGAACTTGGAAAGTCACTATCATGGCAAATAGGGCACCACTTCTTTCCAGCAATTCTGGAGAAGCAGGAAGGTCCTTCATTGTGAACATCAACCTCTCAATGAAATGAGAAGCTTTTGTCAGCTGATAAAGTCTATAGACCTGCCAAATTAATTCAAATTCATCAAAACCCAGATTTGGGCTACATAAAGAAGCATTTGAATCAACAGAAGTCATATACCTCAAAAATAATAGGAACCAAGGGCCAAGAAGACGATCCTCGCTTCTCAAGGCTCTTCTCAAATGCAAATTGAGCAACACAGCCGATTAGAAAAGGAAACACTGCAACCAGGCCTGGCAGGCCAATCATCGGCCAGGTTACATACACAGCAAAGATAGGGGCAATGACTTTGAAGCCCATTGTGAAGAAAGCGCATGTTAAATATCCTCTGAGACCTGTGATGAGACCCCACCTCTTTGGGCTAAATTGCAGATATGGCCTTTGAACATGGTCAGTGACAAGCAGGAATATTGCAAGACCAACATAAAACAGGACCTCAAAAAATAAAGAAGTCACAATTTCTGCATAACAATTGACATGGAAATGATTAGTGGGGAAAAAAAAAGACTACATTTTAATCTACATTATCACAATGTTGAAAAAACGGAAGCACATCAGTTTTGAGCATGAAAAAGAAGCTCATTTTCACCAAAAGATCAGACTAAGGTCCAAAACAAAGAAACAAGGGAAGACTTGGATTGACAGGATTGACAAACAATGGAACTTGTTCTTGAAAAAGTGTTCAATGCACACACAGATCCCAAAAAACTATTTCACAAGGCAGCTACTCACGCTTATTGCAGATAAACAGTATAACTACTCATCAACTTGGAAGAAAGTGAAATCAAGAACATGACTTGTGAGAGCTGCAGGGTCTTCTAAACTCTACAAGTGAGATTGAAAAACATTATAAATTGGATTCCTCACTTTTATGGCATAACATTAGTAACTTATACCAAAATATGTTTTCAAAATTTAAATCTTAGACTCATGATATACAAAATTCTGTTGCAATGGACGCTGCAACATCAGCAGCACTCAAAGCCTGCTTAGGTTCTAAGATTAAGCACCATCTTTAAGAAGATGAAGATGCTTTAGGCAAAAAGGAACAAACAAAATTCTCCATATTTTTTTTTCTTTCAATTATTGTTTACTGGGAGGTAAATTTAAAAGAGGAAACAGGGGAGTAGGGAATTGATAAGTTCTTTACACCAAGCCCAGCACCCAGATATCATCAACTCCTAGTCCATTACAGTCAATTATCGCTTAACCAGGCAAAAGGGAAAGCTGTCTTGCTAGAGGCACCTGTTCACAGCCTGAAATTTCATTTATCTGATTATTCATTTTCAAAACACAGTCTCTAACATGATAAAATCCAATTCTCTCCACTGCATAACTAAAAGTTTTACAGGAAATTCATAAATACTTAAAAAGAGACTCACTACTAAAAAAAAGGAGCCTTTGTACTCTAAGGATGAAAACACTTTATCAATAAATCTAATCCCTGAAATGCACTAGCAATCATACTTAACCCATGTCCAAAAGATGTTTTAGATAAAAGGCAACCATGACTTATCAGACTTACCAACTAAGCACCTCAAAAAATGTCCACAAGAACTTCTCTTTGCCACCATATACACTCATCTGGTAGCATGTCCTTTATTGAAAAGAATTTAAACAGGTATTTGCATTATATTGAATGGAAAACACAATTAGATAGTTCAAGACCAGCCACCCATTACTTTGTTACCAGACAACAAAGTAGAAAACCAAGTCACACATTGTCTCAATTGACCCTTGCCTACAATTCATCATTAAAACTTGAAACATAGAACATAATATGATCTGTTTTAAGTAGCGTAAAGCTATCATAATTTAGCTCAGAAAGGAAAACAAAGATTGCCGAAGTACAAATACCTACGAGAAGCATGTCCTCCAGGAAAGCCTCAATTGCGTTAGTAAAGAAGAACTGCGGAAGAATCAAAGATGATATCAGCGCAATAGGGGCTAAAAGCCAAAGAAATGATCCCTTCTCTTCATTAAAAGGGGCTGACTGCAATTTCCCTTCCTCTACCAGCTGGTGGCTCAACCCAGAAAATGAAATCGAACCCGATTTTCCACGAAACGGCTCTACCCCATTAAATGAAGTAACAGGCACACCAGAATCAGAATTCTCCCCTCCCAAAACCCCCAACTGAGCATCTGGGTTAGAGTTAGCAGCACATAAAATAGTTCTCTTTTTTGAGTTCAGCACTAAAGACTCCTTAAACACCCTCTTCAAACCAAGCCTCAAATATGCTGGGACCAAACAAACCATTCAATAAAAACACTATCAGTGCATTATTCAATTTCAAGATACCAAAAACACTATCAAAGCACAAACAAAGCTTATTTCCCAAAACCCAAAATGGCAGGTAAAAATATACTATACTATATATTTAATAAATAAATAAATAAATAAAACTTACATTTTGAGGCAACCCCAAGTCGAAAATTTTGATTCCTCAATCCGAACTGACTTGTAGAAACCTTAAGTAAATAATAATGAAATGGAATAAATTCGAGAGTAGAGAGTGTGAGAGAGAGTAAATTTGAAATGAAAAGTTGGGAGTTTGAGGAAAGAAACAGTAGGTACTTACAAATTGATGAGAGACCGAACGATGAGTTGGTAACCCCATCTTTGGGGAGGGAAGCCCATGGCAAACCGATTGCAGTTCCATATTTATTTATTTTTTGTTTGGGTGGGGTTTAGGGTTTTAGCAGAGCGTGACCAGTTTTATCTGATTTTTTTTCAATTTAAATGGCTTAACCCTTTTGTAAATATGACTTTTTTTTCTTTTTTCTTTTTTTGGGTAAACCGGAAATTTCATTAAGGATTAAGGCAAAATACAATGTCTAGGGCAAACAATACCCCAAGAGTCAGCCACAAGCTGGTATAAAATATAGGAAGGGGGGAGGGGTGAGCAACAAAATCCGTGGGGGAGTTTATTCCTTCCTTAGCTAGTAGGTCCGCACAATGGTTGGCTTCGCGGTAGACATAGCTGACGTGGGCATCCTCAAAATGCTGGAGGAGGTACCTGCAGTCAATGATTAGCACACTATAAGGGTGGGAAGAGTCAACTTTGGTATTAGCATTACTCAAAAAATATGCTAATGTTAAGGTGTCAACTTCTATAAGAAGCTTTCAAATGTTGAGGTTTTTTGCTAGCATAAGCCCGTCACATAGGCCCCATAACTTAGCTGCGAGTACGCGTTGCCTATTTTTCTGGTGCAACTACTGATCCAAGCACCACGGGAGTCCCTGATGATAGCTAGTGCACATGCATAGCCAGGGTTGCCAACAGCTGAATTGTCACTGTTCAACTTGAAAAAACCCGATGAAGGATGCGTCTAGCTTATAAGATGAATGGGCTTGGGTGTGGAAAGGAGTTTGGAAGGAAGAGAGTGGAAGAGATCGGTGGTTGTGGAGAGGATCCTTTTAAGGATGATGTCAGGGTTGAAATTAGAGTCTTCCCAAAGTAACTTGTTTCCGGTTGACCAAATGCATCAGACAGCTATAGGGAAGATCACGGACCATGGTACGTTACAAAGAGGGCGAGGGAGGTGGTGGGAAACCATCATCTTTAGCCAATCTGAGGTGGTGTTGTAGTCAAGGTTGGTGTGGGTGAGAGAGTTGGTAAGCGCGGACCAAATGGGTGCAACTTGTGGACAGTCATGAAGGATATGGAGGGAGGATTCCACGTCAGAGTGACAAAGAGCGCACTCTTCATTTTGGATTATTTGTCTGGCTCATAGGACCATTCTAGTGGGAAGTTTGTCGTGCGCTGCCAGCTAGAGGAAGGTTTAGATCCTAGGAAGAGTAGTAGTTTTCCAAATCCATTTCCAGGAAGAGCCGAGGGAGGAAGAAGGGAGGTTGGTGGTGTTAGGATTAGTGCCCTTAAATCCTATTTTATGATGTTATATATGACATTATGTATGACTTAATGTTGTATTAATAAAGTTGTTTTATTATCATCTAAAATAATGGTAACATGAATATTGGATATTATCATATAATCCATGAGATGCATAGTATATGATTTATGTGAAAAGTCACAGAAGATATAAATCACAAGTTCTTTGTAAACTCAGAATTGTAGTTCGTAGTCGGTGATGAAATTTGGCATTTCATCTGCGAAGATTATAACATATCAACTAAAATGATTTGTCTTGATCATGGAAGTGGAGACTTCTAGTTGGTATGTTGATATGTTGATATGTTTTAAGAGTTAAGACATATTAAACTGGACCGCTGTAAGATTTATTATTCTCCTAACGACTGTCAATTGAATAATAAATCTCACGACTTATATTTACATGAACTCTTAATCCTGAGAGAATAATAGATCTGATTATAAAGTGTAGGTTACTTTGATATATCAGGAGTGAGATCTAAAGTTATAGTCAAAACTTCAGTATGTTGGGCAACCACATTTAGTGTTGATGGAACATATATTCTCAAGATGGAATTCGTAGTCTCTTAATGAAGATGCAGAATATTCCCTTAAAATAAGTTTAATGGGTTTGTTATTCCGAATGTTAGGCATAACTACTTTAGTAAATAGTTGCTAAAATATATATTTATGAAATTATATTTCATAAATATATGATGAATAACTTAAAGGATTGAACCGGGTACTCAAGGATTAAGATGTAGTAATCTATAAAGTGGCAGTCTACATTTATAACTTTGTATTACTACGAATATTTTATGAAGGGGTTGCATGCATAATAAAGTATTGGGAAAAAATTTATTAATAAGGCCTAGAGTGCAATTATATTTATATAGTAGTATTAAATATAATTAATAGTAACTTTGGACTTGTCAAGAGTTGACTAAAAAGCCCAAGGCTCATTGGAGCTAGTGTCTTATTTGTTCCCTTTTGGTCAAACTTCAAGCCACATACTAGAGCTCAATTAGAAAGGCCCTAAAGGCTAGCTTGATTAGACAATTAGTTATAAGGAAAGAAACATACAAAATTTTAGTGATGAACATGAAATGGTGTGAATGTGAGTGTTAGACACTCTCTCATTCTCTCTTGAACAAATTCATATAACTGATTGAGAAACCACACTTCTTAGGCGTTAGTGGAATTGGAGTGAAGATTAAAAGTGTTCCTGAATATTTCTAATCTTTGTTTTAAAATTCATCACACCAAGGTACACTCTCTTGTTCTTATATTCTGAAATTTACATAGTACATGTTATCAATTACGAATGAAGTAGATCCGTTAATTTTTCGCTGTGTGTGTTTTGTATGCAAAATAAACATGTAATTTTCCATCAAATGGTATCAAAGCGGTCTTTAATTTCGAATCTGTATAACATGTTTATGAATTTTAGAATTAGAGATAATAGTTTCATGATGTTAGAAGATTATATATGTATTTAATTTTCTGCATGGTTGTTAAAACTATGGTTTGATAAAAACTGATATTGATGTTATGATGTTGTTTAAATTTGAATTCAGGTATGTTAAATTGAACTTTAAGGCTATAGCCTCAATGGAATTTAGTTTTGATATCAAATTCCATCTATTATGTTCATATGGTGGTTGTTTGTTCATGAAAAACCGTTGAAAACTGTTTACATCTGCCCCTTTAAGACTAAAAACACGAGTTTTTTGCAGGTTACCTTCTCGCGAAGTTACTTGCAAAAAATGCCTCTAAAGCACAAAATTTTTCACAGGCAAGCTTTACTCGCGAAACAGTCGCGAAAGTTTCTATTTGAATTTTGTGTTTTCACTATTTTCCTTAACTCATTTTCACGAGAAGAGTTTAGTCGTGAGATTCTCGCGAAAATGCCACTTAAGGAAATTTTGAAAATTTTTAAAGTGTTTTCAAATGTATATAGTGCAAGGCTGTGTGTGATTAGATTACACATGTATATAAAATAAAAACCTTTAATTTAAAATATCTAGTGGGAGAGAGATACAAGGGTTGTATCTTACAGCCTCCATTGCCGGTTTATAGTAGTATGATTAAAGATCTCGCCTTGGCGTATATGCCTTGCTCCCTTCGGATGGTGTTTAATTAATGGAACTATAGATTAAACTTCTTAATTATGGATGATATGTGTTTTTACATTAAGAACGACCACGCTACCGTGGAGTTACTTAATGACTCACATAGAATTCAGTCAATGGTGTACACTAGACTAAGTTTAATGTTAACCTTTCTTCGGAGCTATGTCATTATTGCTTAGAGGCTAAAGTAAATATGGCATGTTATCAGTGTTTGATAAGAGTTATCATGATAGCACTAATAATGAGAATAGTTCTCAATCAATCAATCATAGTGTTTATAATTTACTTGCTTCCAAGAAATTTTAAATATGAGATTGGGTTGTCGTTGCATATATTATATTATAGTTTTATTAAGGTTTCATACTATATGTTTATATGCTAAATTGATAATGTTTAGTTTACTTATTATATTCATGTTTATTATTTTCAAATTTTATCATGACATCATTTAGCCTACTTGTTACTATTCTTAATCAAAACAAATTGACTGGATCCAACTATGTTGATTAGAGAAGAAATTTGGATGTTGTTCTTACAGCTGAAGAACACAAATATGTGCTTACTCAATCTTGTCCTAACTTTCCTTCATTAGATACTCTTCTTGAGGAAAAACAGCGATATAATCGTTGGCAAAAATCTAATGAGATGGCCAAATGCTACATCCTAACATTTATCTCAAATGTTCTACAACATCAAATGCAGGATGTAGAACTAGCTTCGGACATTATGCTAAGTCTGAAGGAGATGTTTGGTGAGCAAGGCCATTCTGCAAGGCAAGAAACCATAAAACAAATTTATAATATCAAAATAGCTGAAAGCAGTTCAGTGAGGGAGCATTGTCTTACAATGATTTCTAATCTGAATACACTAGAAGTTTTAGCTGCTAATATTAATGGAGAATCCCAAGTGGATATGATACTTCAGTCACTATCGGAATCATTTAAGGAATTCAAACTCAATTATAATATGAACAAAAAGATTTATTCATTGTCTGAATTAATGAATGAGTTGGTAGCGGCGAAAGGCATCCTTGGTGCTTCTAATGTTGAAGCCAATATGGGTGAAGCTTCTTCTTCTCAACCTAAGTCAAAAGGCAATAGTAAGAAAAAGAAGAAGAAGGACTTCACCAAGTAAGATAGTAAACAAATTGCCTTAGGAGTTACCGACAAAGGAAAGAAGATCAAAGGCAAGTGTTTTTATTGTGGTGAAAAAGGACATTGGAAGAGGAATTGTTCTAAATTTAGGGCTGCCAATAATAAGGGTATAAAAAGTTCATTCCTCCTTGAAATATGTTTAGTACAAAATCCCATAAATTATTGGTGTGTGGATTCAGGTTGTACTAATTATATATGCAATTCTTTGTAGGAGTTCTAGGAGACCAAAAAACTTAATGAAGGAGAATTGTTTCTTACTTTGGCTGATGGGAGCAAGATTTTGGTTGTAGCTGTTGGAATTGTTAATTTATGCTTTGAGTCTAGGGTTTTAATATTGGAAGACTATCTATATGTACCTAATGTTCGTAGGAATTTAATTTCTGCAACTTATTTAGGTAAACATGGATATTGTGTTATCCTAAGAGACAATGTTGTAATAAAGAGGGATAAAGCATTTATTTGTTCTAGCAATATTATGGATGGTTTTTATATTTTAACTCATGATAAGCATGAATTATATAATTTTGAATTAGATAATGACTCTCATGTACAATCATGAAAGAGAAAGTTTTCTTCTACTAATGAAGCATATCTTTGGCACTTGAGTTTGGGTCATATTAATCCAAATAGAATTCAAAGACTGATCAAAGATGGACTCTTAGAGCCTTTGGACTTTGATGAATTTTCAGTTTGTGAATCTTGTTTGAAAGGCAAAATGACCAAACGACTTTTTAATGCAAAAGGTAGAAGAGCTCAAGTGTTACTTGAATTAGTTCATACGGATGTATGTGGTCCTATGTCAATCCAAGCAAAAGGAGGTTATAAGTACTTCATCACTTTTAACGATGATTACTCTAGATATGGTAATGTGTACTTAATGAAACGGAAGTCTGAAAAGTCCGAATCCTTTGAAAAGTTCAAAGAGTTTATGGCTGAAGTTGAGAATTAATTAGGTAAATGCATAAAAGCCATTCGATCTGATCATGGTGGCTAATACCTTCTTGGGGTTTTCAAGGATTACTTAACTGTAAATAGGATTGTATCCCAATTGACTGCACTTGGAACTCCCCAACAAAATGATATAGCAGAAAGAATGAATAGGACTCTTTTAGAAATGGTTAGATCCATTATGAGTTATTCAACTTTACCGATTTCTTTTTGGGGTTATGCCTTAAACATAGCAATACATCTTTTGAATTTAATTCCATCAAAATCTGTTCCAAAAACACCCATGGAATTATGGAGTGGGCGTAAGCCTAGTATGAAATATCTTTACATTTGGGGTTGTCCAGCACATGTGTTAAAAAGGAAGCCTGATAAATTGGAACCAAAATCAAAAGTATGTTTGCTTGTAGGTTATCCAAAAGAAACTAGGAGTTATTTATTCTATAGTCGTAAAGATAACAAAGTTTTTGTTAGTATAAATGCTAAATTCTTAGAAAATGACTATATGAATGATTATACTCCTAGAAGTAGAGTTGTTTTGACTGAAATGAATGAACCTGTGGTTGAACAACCAATGGATAAAACTAAGGATGATGTGGCTGTATTAGATACACCATAAGATACTACTTATGATATGTCTAGTACACAGTTGTCTTGTCGTAGTGGGAGAATTGTTCGGCCTTCTATAAGATTTATAGGTTTGGGAGAAACTTATGAAGCTATCTCAGAAGAGGCTGAATCGGATCCCTACACTTATGAAGAAGTAATAAATGATATAGATGCACATCATTGGGTCAAAACTATAAAATCTGAATTAGATTCCATGTCTTTCAATCAAGTTTAGAATCTTGTAAAGGCGCCTAACGACATTAAATCTGTTAGTTGCAAATGAGTTTATAAGAGAAAAAGAGGGATAGATGGAAAGGTTGAAACCTTTAAAGCAAGGTTAGTAGTGAAATGGTATACACAAAAAGAAGGTATTGATTATGTAGAAACATTTTCACCAGTAGCAATGCTTAAATCTATCAGAATTCTCTTATCCATTATTGCTTATTGTGATTATGAGATTTGGCAAATAGATGTTAAGACAACATTTCTCAATGATAATCTTGAAGAGAAAATCTATATGATGCAACCGGAAGGTTTCATAGTAAAAAACCAAAAGCATATAGCATGCAAGTTGAAAGGTCTATTTATGGACTTAAGCAAGGATCTAGGTTATGGAACATCAGATTTGATCAAGCAATCAAGTAATTTGGTTTTGAACAAAATTTTGATGAACCATGTGTGTACAAAAGACATCAGAATAAAGTAGTAATGTTCTTAGTGCTTTATGTTGATGATATTCTACTCATTGGGAATGATGTAGGCGTAATGCCATCAGTAAAGGTTTGGTTGTCAAGCCAATTTGATATGAAGGACTTGGGTGAAACTAACTTTATTCTAGGGGTCAAGCTTTGGGGAGATCGCAAGAATCAGATGTTAGGCTTATCACAAGCTAGATATATAGATAGGGTTCTAGAACCATTTAGCATGCAAAACCCCAAGAAAGGATTTCTTCCTTTCAGACATGAAGTTTCTCTGTCTGATGACCAAAGACCTAAGACTCAAAAGGAAGAAAATATGATGAGACAAGCTCCTTATGCTTCTGCAGTAGGAAGTCTCATGTATGCCATGCTTTGTACTAGACTCAATTTCTGTTATTCAGTTGTCATGGTCAGCCAAGATCAATTAAATCCAAGACCAAAACATTGGCAAGCTGTAAAACATATTTTTAAGTATCTACGAAAAACGAGAGATTATATGCTTGTTTACCGGTGTGAGGATTTGATTCCCATTAGCTATACAGATTCAGATTTTCAATCAGATTGTGATTCTAGAAAATCCACTTCAAGTTGTGTGTTCACCTTGGGAGGTGGAGACATAAGTTGGAGGAGTGTTAAGTAATCTTGTATTGCTAACTCCATCATGGAATCTAAATATGTTGCTGCTTGTGAAGCAGCAAAGGAAGCTGTCTGACTTAAGAAATTCTTTTTTAATTTTGGTGTTGTGAGAATGGAGCAAGTTCTCATCACATTGTTTTGCAACAATAGTGGGGTGGTTACACAATCTAAAGATCCAAGAAATCACAAGAAAGGAAAGCACATTGAGAGAAAGTACCACATCATTCGAGATATTGTTGCTTGTGGAGATGTAGTGGTAGCAAAGATTGAAAATGCAAATAATCTAGCAAATCCCTTTACCAAAGCCTTGCCTCTAAGGACTTTTGAGTCACATTTGGTGGGAATGGGAGTTAAATTAGTGCACAATAGTCTTTAAGGCAAGTAGGAGATTGTTAGGATTAGTGTCCTTAAATCCTATTGTATGATATTATGTATGACATTATGTATGACTTAATGTTGTATTAATAAAGTTGTTTTATTATAATCTAAAATAATGGTAACATGAATATTGGACATTATCGTATAGTCCATAAGATGCATAGTATGTGATTTATATGAAAGTTACAAAAGATATAAATCACAAGTTTTTTGTAAACACAGAATTGTAGTTTGTAATCGATGATGAAATTGGTCATTTCATCTGCGAAGACTATAACATATCAACTAAGATGATTTGTCTTGATCATGGAAATGGAGACTTCTAGTTGGTATGTTGATATGTTTTAAGAGTTAAGACATATTGAACTAGACCATTGTGAAATTTATTATTCTCCTAACGACTGTCAATTGAATAATAAATCTCACGACTTATATTTACATGAACTTTTAATTCTGAGAAAATAATGGACTTGATCATGAAGTATAGGTTACTTTGATATATCAAGAGTGAGTCTAAAGTTCCGGTCAAAACTTCAGTATGTTGGGCAACCACATTTAGTATTGATGGAACATATATTCTCAAGATGGAATTCATAATCTCTTAACAGAGATACAAAATATTCACTTGAGATAAGTTTAATGGGTTTGTTATTCCGAATGTTAAACTTAACTACTTTAGTAAATAGTTACTAAAATATATATTTATGAAATTATATTTCATAAATATATGATAAATAACTTAAAGAATTAAACCGGGTACTCAAGGATTAAGATGTAGTAATCTACAAAGTGGCAGTCTATATTTATGACTTTGATTTACTACGAATATTTTATGAAGGGTTGTGTGTACAATAAAGTCTTGGGATATAATTTATTAATAAGGTCTAGTGTGCAATTATATTTATATAGTGGTATTAAATATAATTAATGGTAACTTTGGACTTGTCAAGAGTTGACAGAAAAGCCCAAGGCCCATTAGAGCTAGTGTCTTATTTGTTTCCTTTTAGCCCCACTCCAAGCCACGTACTAGAGTCCAATTGAAAAGGCCCTAAAGACTAGCCCAATTAGATAATCAATTATAAAGAAAGAAACATACAAAATTTTAGTGATGAACATGAAATGGTGTGTGTGTGAGTGTTAGACACTTTCTCATTCTCTCTTGAACAAATTCATATAACTGATTTAGAAACCACACTTCTTGGATATTAGTGGAATTTTAGAGTGAAGATTAAAAGGGTTCCTGAGTACTTCTAATCTTTGTTTTGAAATTCATCACACCAAGCTACATTCTCTTGTTCTTATATTCTAAAATTTATACAGTACATGTTATCAATTGCAAATGAAGTAGATCCATTAATTTTTCACTGCGTGTGTTTTGTATGCGATACAAAAATGTAATTTTCCATCAAGTGGAGAGCATGTAGGCTGAATGGGTGCTGAACTTGCCATTGGGAAAGCAATCCCAAGTTGGGAGATCATCGAGGTCGGAGTGAAAAGATTTGGGAGTGACCTTTATGATGTTTAGAATGCTTTGAGGGAAGGCAAAGGAAAGGCTATCCAGCGCCCAATTACCATTTGTGTCCCATGTATCACGTAACAAGATGGTTTCATCATGGTGGTGGAGAAGGCCATGGATGGCATCTTGGAGTGGACCTAAGCCCGTCCAATTGTCAAGCCAGAAGTTGATTCTAGTACTGTTGTGAATGAGCAATCCCATGCCCTTATTGCATAGGGTTTTTTTAGCTTTGCAAAGGCTAGACTAGAAGGTGGGTCGGCACTTACTGAGGTGGGTCGACACTTACTTTGGTTGGGGGTTAGATGGTATTTGCTATTGAACAAGCGGACATATAGGGAGTTCGAGTAAACGCGGAGGTCCCATAATCGTTTAGCTAGGAGTGCTTTATTTCTATGGCCACTCTCTTTGATGCCAAAGCCGCCCAGGAGCTTAGGTTTAGTGACAGTTTGCCACTGCAAGAGATTTAGCTTCTTCCTTATTGAAGAGTCGCCCCACTAGAAATTTCTATTAAGCTTGTCCATTTCCTTACAAGTATTGGCAGGGAGCAGATGACATTGCATGACATGAGTAGGAATGGAGGTAGTGACAGAATTAGTAAGTGTCATGCGGCCAGCAAGGGAGAAGGAGTTGGCTTTCTAGTTGGCTAGCTTGGAACAAAGTTTTTCGATAAGAAAATTGTAATCTCGATTGCCATGCTGGTCTGTGATGATGGGCACGCCTAGATACTTACTAAAATCTTTACAGGAATTGATACCAAGTTCGCTTTCCACCTGAGAGATCCTACTAGGCAAGGTGTGGGGAGAGAAATAAATCTTTGACTTGGAGAAGTTGATTTTTTGGCTGGAGATGGAGCAGAAATTGTCAAGTGTATTTTTTATGGCGATGCAATTTCTCTTAGAGGCTTTTGCAAAAAGGATGAGGTCATCCGCAAAGAAGAGATGTGTAATAGTAAATCAACTTCATGCTGAATGAGATGAGCGAGTACTCCATGCATAATATGAATATGTAAGGGGAGAGCGGGACACCCTGTCTAATGCCTCTAGAGGGGCAGAAATATGGGAGGCGATTGCCACTGACCATAATGGAGAGGCTAGAAGTGGTGATGCATGACATAATAATATCAATCCAGGCAATGGGGAAGCAGAAAAAGCATAAGATGTGTTGGATGAAATCCCACTCTAACCTATCAAAAGCTTTCTCTAGATCAATTTTAATAGCCATGAGGCCATTTCTGCTCTTAGAGATAGTCATGGAGTGAATGATTTCCTACGCAAGGAGGATGTTGTCACTCGCTTTTCTACCTGGAATGAAGCTGGCTTGGAGAGGGTGTATGATGTCGTTCAGGTGCAGTTTGAGTCTGTGAATAAGGATTTTGGAAACAACTTTGTAGAGAGTGTTGCAAAGGCCTATAGGGCGAAATTGATGCACAGATTCCGGTTTGGCAACCTTAGGGATGAGGCAAATAAGGGTAGAGTTCCAATCTTTGGGTATTTTTTTTGAATGAAAGATGTCAATGATACGGGTGCATATGGAGTGTCCCACAGTTTTCCAGAATTTTTGGAAGAAGATAGGGTGAAATTCATCAGGACCTAGGGCTTTTGTGGGTTTGAAAGAGAAAACAACCTCTTTTATTTCATCCTCTATAACATCATGGGAGATGGATTCCAGGACATAGGAAGGAATAGGGAGGAGGTTGTTGGGGGCGGGGAGAGATAGAGGGCGGAAACAGCTTCAGTGGTGTATAGTTTAGTGAAGTGGGTGTGTAACATGCCTTTGATATAAGAAGGGTTGTAAGTCCATTCGTCGACAGAATTTTTTAAGCACCAGATTTTGATTCGATGATGGCAGTAGATGGTGGATAAATGGAAGAAGTTTGTGTTACTATCACTAAGAAGAGTCTAGTTTAGTCTAGATTTGAGAGCCCAAAATTCCTCTTCGAGGTGGAGGATGTTGTGGTAGTCACAGAGGAGCTTCTTTTCAAGGGTTTGAAGGGAGTGATTCAATCCCTGGCACAATGCCTTTTGAATACCATTGAGACGGGCAAGAAGCCTTTTTTTTCTTATGGAAAATTTTGCCAAAGGAGTTTTGGTTCCAGACTTTGACATGTTCAGTGAAGTCTAGAACGGCTCAAGAAATGTCATCCGGGTGACGTTTCCAAGAGGAATCAACAAGGTTTGGGAAGGATGGGTCGGTGAACCAAATGGTTTCGAGGCAAAAGGGGCGTTGGCCAAACGTGAAGGGGGGAAGGTGCATGTTGATGAGGATAGGGTGGTGATCGGAAGAAGTTCTGGGGAGGTAGAGAATATTTGAATCTTCGAATAGCATTTTCCATTGGGGGTTGGGAGGGCTCTATCTAAACGCTTCATAATAAGCCCATTCTCCCTTTTGTTAGTCTAGGTAAATTTCGGGCCATTAAAACCAAGGTCTAACAAGTTGCAAGCTTTAATAAAATTATTAAAGGGAGAGATACGCCTGAGGTTCGGAGGGTTGTAGCTAAAGCTTTCGTGTTGGGCAACAATCTCATTAAAGTCCCCAGCAAGAAGCTAGGGGTGGTGCAGGTAGGGGTTAAGAGTTTCCAGTTCAGACCAAAAGGAGAGACGCTTGTTTAAGTCAGGGCTAGTGTAGATGGTAGTGAAGAGCCAAGTGGTAGAAATAGTTTTTTTTTTTATCTTACTAGTATAAAATTTTAAAATTGAATGGAAAAAATAGGAGAGAGAAACTGAGCTATTTATACAAAGAAGAAAATAATTCTTTGCTCTAAATCCATTTTATAGGAAAATTTGGTGGTTTATGTAAAAAAAATCATTAATTTAATTTAATTTCAAATTAATTTTCCTCAAAAAAATGTCAAATGATTTAAAATAAATCAATTATCATTTTTTTTTTTGGTAAAAGTCTAATAGAAGAAGATAATCATGTTCCATTTTTTAGCTTATGTTCCAATCCAAGGTAACCCCCCTCACCCTCTTCATATTTTACTGTCAACCTTTTAAAACTTCTTATAAAAAAAAACACAATAATTTATAGGAGAAATGATATAATTTCCCTATAGTTGTTTTAATAGCAATAATAACATTGATTCTCAAAAAAAATATAACAATAATAATAATAAATAACATTTAATATTATTCTATTTAAATACACAAATAATCTTTTTTAGACAGTTTCAACTTATGGCGTCTGCTGCTGATGATAAACTTTATATGAACAAATAAATAAATTAAATTCTTTTCTTATAAGCTTTGTTTCTAATTTTGAAAAATAGAGAGAGAGAGAGAGAGAGAGAGAGAGAGAGAGAGAGAAGGTTTAATAAATTAATTAGATACAGACAATAAATCTTCATTGTTCTCACAAAACCTGTTTTAGGCACTTGTATAATGGATAGATTATTCCTTATCCAAATGGTACCAAGTGTGACTGTACAAAAACTTAAGTACTTAAAGATAGAACTCAGACATTTTGGTAAGACAAAGACTGGTATCAAACCCTGACAAGAACCTCACATAGGAGGTGACTATACCACAACTAAGTTAATGGACGTACAAATCACATACTTTTAGCAAAAAGCTAGTTAAGTTATTTCTAAACGAATACGTGGTTCAATTTATTGGCTTCCGTTCACAGTTCATGAAATCTATAGACTTGTCAGATTAATTCAAATCCATCAACAAAATCATGATTTTGATTTTGAAAAATAAAAAAAGAGAGAGACAAAGTTTAATAAATTAATTAGATACTGACAATAAATCAAGTAATTATCTTCATTGTTCTCACAAAACCTACTTGGAAAATTAGTACTATTATTAGTAACAACCTAGTTTTGTTAGATTCTTTTGGGTCTTGTCTTTTTAATTGGATCAAGAGCGATTGTAATGCAGTTGCACATGTCACTGCAAAGCTGTTCATGGATGCTTGTAAGGTAGATTGTTGTGTTCTTTTTTCTTAAATATATAACATTGACGTTTTATTAATTAGATATCGACAATAAATCAAGTAATTATTTTCATTGTTCTCAAAAAACCTACTTGGAAAATTAGTACTACTAGTCGCTAACTCGTGCGATGCACTGAAAAATTCTTAGAGGATAGGGTTAACTTGCATGGTGGAGTCATACCATGGCTGCCAGAGTTTGTTCCTAAGGTTGGACTCAAAATTGTCAAAAATGGAATTTTGAGCTTTTCAGGTGCCAATATTTTGGGTAAGTTTGGTTCAACTTTTTGAAACTGGGCTTTTTGAAAAAAATGGAGTTTTCAAAAGTGCAGTATGAAAAAGTGCTTTTTCAAAAAGCCGAGATTTAGTAAAAACTATTAAAAAGTGTTTTTTGAAAAAGTTAAGTGTTTGACTAGCACTTATAAAAGTGGCAGTTTGAGGGGTAAATTACTAAAAAGGACAATGTCTATATAAAGATAATTTTTTGTTTTAATTACCTCTTTTAATGCAAGTTATGGATACAATATTTTCACAAAAAATTCACAATAAAGTCTATAGAACAAGTTGTTAATGGTAGGAAAAAAAAATGTCACTAGTAGATCTAGATGAAAACTAATAACAACTTACTATGTAAACTTTATTATGAAATTGTTATAAAAATATTCTGCCAATAGTACTATTTTTTTTTCTAAAGAAAAATAGTACTAACTTAAAAAATTTATTCTTGTTTTTATCATCATTTATGCTTCTTATATTCATTCCCAACAATTATATTTTTCAATGAATAGTGTTATATTCACAACATTTTTCGCAATACTTTCACAACAAAATTTATGTGAAAAGTTGTTACTTGTTCTAATTTGAACCCAACGTTGAAATTTATTTTTACTCACCAATATTAGCTAATAACAATATGTTACTTAAAATTTATTGTGAAAATATTATGGTAGCATTTCTAAATTGTATTTTTCCTTTCTTTCTTTCTATCATCCACACGTTTCCTTTTTTTTTTTTTTTCCTTTTCTCTTGATTTTTCTCCACCACACACATATACCCATTATCTCCATCCTCTTCTTTTTTTCTCTACACATTCCACTTGATTCCAGAACTCTCTGTCTTTCTTTCTCCAGTTCTGTCTCTCTACTTTTTTTTTCTTCTTTTTCTCCTCCACACACGTTATCCTATCTCTACCCCCCCTCTTTTATTTTCTTTTTCTCTGAGAACATTCCAACAGCTCTCATCATTCTCTCTTTTTTTTCTCCAGCTCTCTCGCTCTTTTTTTTTTTACTTGATTCCAGTTCGTCCCCAACGCAATCTAGATGGATCATCTTCGTCCCAAGCAGTTAGCACAGCCTGGAGCCGTTGCTCATCTTCGTCCCCAACGCAATCCAGATGGGTCAGATGGCTTCTGTCTTCTTTTCTTTTTCTTTTTTTTTTGCTTTTATTGTATGATTTGATTAATTTTAAAATTTTGTTTTTGAGTTTGTATTCTGATAATCTGATTATGCGATGTTTGAGAGAAAGATTTTTGTGATTATAGCCGTTGTGTTTGTAGCTGTGATTGGAGAGAGAAAGAATTTTTTTTTTATTGAAATGTATGAATTTTTTAAGAGAAGAGAAGAGGAAGAAGTAGCACAAAAGAAGAAGAAGAAGAAGAAGAAGATGATGAGATGCCGCAACACAGCAGCATAGAGGAGCAGGAAAAAAAAAACTATGGGCAATTTGGGAAAAAAAGAAACCCACCAACAGTAATATTTCTGTTTTGAAAAAACGTGCTTGTGCATTTTGCAAATGCAACTCTAAGCTCCTTTTTGCAAACGCACATTTTCTTCACAAACCCAAAACGCAACTTTTAACAAAAAGTTGTTTTTTGAACCTAACCAAACGGACTTTTTGGGTCTGCTTTTTCAAAATGGGCTTTTTGGGTTGAAAACTTTGAAACAAACAAGCACTTTAGAGCATCTTGCTAGCTCTTTCATTGAGGCACTATGTCATTTGAGACAACAAAGTAACTATTATGAGAATTTGATCAAAGAATTCTATATTGCATTGAAAGAAAATAAAAGTACATCAAGTATTTATACAAAGTCTGAGAGTAACTAACTTCTTACTAACTCCACAATATACAGATCTAGCCTCTACAACCAATTAGATTAATACACGTGTATATAAATAATAGCTATGAATTAAACTAATCCTAAAGTACAGGTAGTATAGCTATTTTAAATATAAACATTGTCGATTATACAGTCACAGCTACAATTCTTCCATTGCTCTATTCTAATACTTTGCCTCTCTGCCTGAGTGAACAGCTACAATCCAAACTTGCTCGACCTTCAACATGAGTCCTTGTGATCTTGTCCTTCTGATAACTATGAAACATCATTGGTTTCTTTGTCTTAATGGAATTGTCCATGTTGGTGTAAAGATTGCCAAAAACACAAAGGCTTAATAGAAAATACTGACCTCTTTACATAGATATGGAGAGTGCCACCTAAATGAAAAATTAAAAAGTAACGAAACCTAGAAAATGAAAATTCCTAATAACAATTTATGTAAAATTTGATCTTCTAGGTGTATACTTCTTTGACCCACATGAAAAGCACTTGCACATAACTCTAAGATGGGGGGAAAATAAAGTAATAAAGAAGCAACTTAATGAATCCTTCAACAAAACAAATAGAAAGTTGTTGTAAGGATTGCATAAGAAGAAAATCAATGTGGTGGTGAGAAAGGAGTGCATAAAGGTCCTACAAGAATATTAAAGAAAAATATGTCAACGTACATGTAATATTTAGAAATGAGTTCAAGGCTTACATATGAAGGATTGGAATATATGTTCCTTCCATGCCAAAAGCTTTGATGGCCCCAAAACTTAAATTCTGCATTTTGATTGAACAGTACACTCAGACAACAAATGATTAAGTGAAGATTATGAAATACAATGCCTAAAAATGAGTGTAAATATTAAAGTATGTAAATGCAAAATTGAAATAGGAAGGAAAATTTTCTAACATGTTCCCAATTTTCCTGAAGTTCCAAAAGATGCTGATAATATGTGAGACACTCAGCATGATGCATAACAACTAACTTTCCTTTATCAAGGACTTTGTTTTAATAATGACAATCAATTCAAAGAAAAATATGTCATTTGTGAGAAATAGAAAAAGATGACCATAAGTCAAGTTAAATAACATAGACCAAAGTCTAAAATTCCCTATAACAAAAACTTAAGTGACAAATCTGTTTTACTTGGTAGTATTAAGCAATGACCATTCACCAATTTAAACTCTAGCATCAAGATTGATGCAACCAACATTTAAAATGGAAATTTGACTTTATGTTTCTACCGTATCAAAATCTACTTACAAACCACTCAAAGACAATTCCTTTCAAATCAAGGATTTCATGAACAATTTGCAATTATGATTGAAGATAAAATGACTGAACAATATCAAGATATAATATATACTGATATATACAAATAACAAAGAAACTGAAATTTAGCTCCTCAAATAAAACCAAATTTGGTTACCAAATAGAGAAGTAGATGTGCAGGACCAAAGTGATTGCAAAAGTATTTTGAAAACATAGCCAAGTTAGGGATAGGGACTTTAGAGTACCTTGGTGTCATTGTCATTGTTGCTATTGTTGATGCTTGGATAGGTTGTGAGTATAGCTTATGACCCATTGTAGCATCCAGACTTATATATTAATACATAAATAACATTTTTTGGCTAAATAGGTAACTGATTTAGTGATATATTCTAAATGTGTTTTTGCTCATGTTCACTTCTAGAGAAATCATAATTAACATTAACTTCCAAGCTCTCTCATGTTCCTTCAATCAAACAATAAAAAACAGAATATTGATTCAAAATAGCAACCATATATTGCTATGTGTTTAGAAAAGAGCATACCCTAACAACCTTCAAGGATCCTTTGTTGTTTCTTGAAATAATCAGCTATCAGTTTCCTTTTCCTACAATTAAATGCATTCTAAAAGAGCTTAACATCAACTATGTCAAAGAATAAGAAATTGTTCAATGATATTAAAACTCCAAGCATAAAAGCAGATTTAAAACAGCAACCATATATTTGCTGTAAGTATTAAACATACATAGGGGAAATAAAAAAATTCTATATTATTAGATAGATAAATATTTTTAAGGTTAAAATAAGATATTAAAACTCCAAGAATAAAGGCAGATTTAAAATAGCAAATGAATACCAAACATAACTTTTAGAAGAGAGCATTAAATGATCATTAGATTCATAGATTAAAATTTGATTTTGCAGAAGTTCAAAATACCTCGCTTAAGAAGACTTTTTGTTACAATGCGAGTACAATGATAGATAAGAAACTAAAGTGACTACAATCCTCAAGAGACTAATTTTCAATTTCTAAGTCTAACTCATATTCCAATGCTATTGATTCAAAATAACTTGATTCAAAACAAACAGACTTGAAGTGAACCATTCCTAAACAGACTAACTCAAAGTGCACTTAATCAAAGTAAACTACATCGAAGGGAACTAATTCGAAGTAAATTAATTTGAAGTAAACAAAAGCATATCAGATCCTAAGTCATAATTCTAACATCAAATTGATTGAAAGCAAGCATAAATGCAGACCAACCATAGACTACCACTAAACAAATTCAAATCCATAGCTCAGTTTCCACACACACACATACACACAAAAAAAAAAAATCAAATTGATTATCGTCAAAACATAGTACTAAACTCAATTACAAAGTTCCAAACCCAAAGACTTATCTAGTGTGTGCACAAACTCAATTACAGATTCAAAGAGAAACACAACTAAAACTACATATGTATGCACATTTATGTTACCAATATCAACATGTAATACAAAGTTTAAAGAAAATCAAACCAACCCATCAACAAAAAAGTAAATAATCGTTATGGTTTTTCTAGAACAATTAGGTAAACAGCCATTTCACTATTTCAGTAAGGATGGAAAGTTTTCTATCAAATTATCCTAAATACTTACTCTGAAGCTTCCTTCTATCATAGTAATTTACAGATTCAAATGGCTTGTTAAATCCTCTTCACGAATTCAAAAATGAAGCATCCAAACTTGTGATGATCGCCACATTTCAAATAAGTACATGCCTTAAATTTATTTAATAAAATTATGCACATTTCCTCCCACAAAGGGTTAAATACTCCTAGAAATAACCAAAGGGCTAAAGACTTTTTAATTTGATCTAACCAATCAAATCCAACACCTCTCAGCACAACAATTTATGTCAATTGTATCCATCACCTATTTGGTCCCTCAAAATAAAAACAAGTTACAAAAAACAAAAAAAAATTCCAGCATGACATACTTTGCAAAACATAAAAACATGTGAAATCTACTTTTTCTTCTTCGTATTTTCTTTTAATTCCAAAACCCATCATAAAATTAAAAACAAAATTTATTTTTTTAAAAGGGGAATACAAATCAATTACTGGTATATCTTTGAATCTGTGACCTTTACCCACCACACCATATAAAAAGATTCATAATCCAAAAACACATGCTTAGGCATCCCTAACAATGAACACCTCTCTATCTTGCTGAAATTTCCGATTAGCACAAATGTTTCCACAATCCTACCCATGACAGTTTATAATCCAACCTAGATTGCTTAATGTGCAGGTCACACTTTTAGACTCAAACTCAATACACTATAATGTGGGGTTGATTCTGATGCCAAAACCCATATCCCTAATCCTGTAGTAAAATTTGATATATTGAAAGGAACCAAAATTGAGGGAGAACCTATATTAGGGTTTCGAGTATTGATAAAAACCAATTCTAAATCAAAATAAAATTTGAACTAATTTCTTAAATCAAAACCAAACAAAATAGCTGAACCTAAATCCTATTAAACACCCAAAATTAATATAAAAGATTTTACCTGTAGCCGTTCCAGCAGTTTGATGTTAGGTTTACTTTCACTTTCTTCAATTGAAGCTTACCGTTCCAGGAAAGAGAGAAAGCTTTGCATCTAGGTTTTCCGTTTTTGGGTTTCTGCGTGTGGGTCTTGCAGTGTTTGAAGGAGAGACAGAGAGTCGGAGGGTGTTTGGTAGTAGTTTGAGATGAGATTTTTGTAGTTTTTTGAAATACGTATGAGTGAAAAAGTGTGTAAAAAAGTGTGTAATATTGTTTAAAATGTAAAAATGTGAGTTTGAAATGCTAAACCAAACAGGCCCTCAGAGACCGAGAAATAGGTTTTTGTATCAGGTTTTGTTTCGGAGTTGGAGAGAGTAAATTTTATCGTGTTTGTTTTGGGGAGAAATAGTTAAAGGGTTTTAGTTTTTTTAGTAATAGCCTAGTAATAGCCTAGTTTTATTAGATTCTTTTGGGTCCTGTCTTTTTAATTGGGTCAAGAGAGATTGTAATGCAGTTGCTCACGTCACTGCAAAACTCTTCATGGATGCTTGTAAGGTAGACTATTGTGTTCTTTTTTCTTGAATATATAACATTGACGTTTATAATATAAAATAAAAACAATAAAAAAAAAATGGTACCAAGTGTGACACTGTACAAAAAAATTAAGTACTTAAAAATAAAACTCAGACATTTTGGTGAGACAAAGATTGACATTGAACCCCCAACAAGAACCTTACAGAGGAGGTGTCTATACCACGGCTAAGTTGATGAACGTACAAATCACATACTTTCAATAAAATACTAGTTAAGTTATTTCCAAACGAATACATAATTCAACCTAATGACTTACGTTCATGATGCATGGAGTCTATAGACCTGTCAAATTAATTCAAAAACATCAAAAAAACCATGATTTTGGTTTTAAGTTAGTAACATTTGATAATTAGAAGTCCATGTACCTCAAAGATTATATAGGAACCAAGGGCCGACAAGATGATCCACGTTTGTAAAGTATGCTTTCAAATGCAAATTGGGCAACACAATCAATCACAAAAGGAACCACATCGACCAGGATTGATAAGTCAAGCAACGGTGGCCCAAATAAGTACACAGCAAAAAGGACAATAATCTTGAGGCTCATTGTAAGAAAAGCAGGTACACCCTTTGAGAGTTTGAGGCCTGTGATGAGATCCCACGTACGTATGAGGGCTTAAGTTGCAGATATGGCCTTAGAACTCTCTCGGTTTACAAGCAGGGAATGTTACAAGTCCAATGTAAAAAGTCCAATGTAAAATAGGGCCTCAAAAGATATTGAACTCACAATTTCTGCACAATAATTGGGTTCAAAAATATTAGTGAAACTTTTCACCAATCTTAAAAAGAACAATAAACAAAAAACAGACATGTCCATGTGCATATCTAACCAATAAAGCCATAATAGCCATTTTGGATATGAAAGAAATCATGTGATTAATTCAGTACATTGTAATTATCCCCAACAAAAATACGTAACAAGTTGAGAATATTTGTTTGTATTATAAATAAGATATATAAACAAAGCACAAACCACCAATATAGAACATAAAAAACTGCAAGCTATAATGAGGGCTTTCAGGAAAACATAGTCTTGTACATCTGAAAGTGTTAATTGACTTAGTTCCATGGATTTAAAAACAGGGTGAAAGAATCGAAAAATAGACTAATTATTAATTTTTTAGTCGAACCTAATCGAACCGGTAACGTCATAAATAATTTAATTAATAATTATAAAAATAAATAAATAGTTTTATACTTGGCCATTTTAACTAAAAAATTAAATAATAGTAAAAAATTAAACTTTAGTTTACCAACTTTTAGACACTACTCAACACAATTCAACCAAAACAAAAACAAAAAAGTATATACAAGCACCCACAACCCAAAAGCCTACTATAAAATATTTTAGCTTTTTTTAACCTTTCTAATAATAAAAAGTAAGCACACCAATCAGAAGTAATAGCATTGTCCACTTGATTTTTTTTTTCACACTACACATTTTACACGTTAATATCCCAACTACCACACATTTTGAAATCTTGAAATCTGTACAACCACTGCCACACGTTTCAGGAGTCCAAATCTTTTGTCCCACTTTTCCTGTTCCACTCTATGCTCCACCAATAAAAGTTTGCCACGTGTTCACCTAATTAATTAAATACTATCATTATTAACTTATTAATGCTACCGTTATTAATTAATAGTAATATTTAATTAATTAGGTGAATACGTGGCAAGTTTTTATTGGTGGAATATAGAGTGGAATAGGAAAAGTGGGACAGAAAATTTGAACTCCACATTTCAGCACTTCTTTACATTTTCCCATCTCACTTTTTGCCTTTTCATCTCTCTCTCTCTCTCTCTCTCTCTCTCTCTCTCTCTCTCTCTCTCTCTCTCTCTCTCTCTCTCTCTCTCTCTCTCTCTCTCTCTCTCTCTCTCTCTCGTGTATACGTACATTCGGTATTGAAGTGAATATTTGCCCATCCTCAGCATTGTCACAGGATGCCCATCCTCCGATGAGTCATCAGTCATCATAAAACTCCCTTGAAGTGAATATTTGCATGCACAAGAGGCAAGATCAGTAAAAAAAAAAAAAAAAAACCTCAATTGAAGCAATAGATCATTACAAATCTACTTATCTTTGGGCTTCTTTGGTTGTTCCTCAACACAAATATAATAAATCTGATTTTTTTTTTTCTATTGAGAAAAGGGTAAGTAAAATAAATTTGATGTTTTTGGGTCATTATGTCTTAGGCTTCACCACTTCATACTTGAGAGTGCATTTTCAAAATCAAAGTCTCTCTTCTTAAATATGAAACAAGATATCTCTTTTTATTTTTATTTTTGGGTTAAAAACCACAACAGCTGAAGTATTTATGAAGAAGTGCTAAAATTGGTTTAACCACACCGATTTTCAGTTATGCTGGTTAAACTGGTGATTTGTACTGTTTATCCGGTTTTTCTTTCATTTTCGGTTTTCGCTAATAACCGAACCAATTAAGGTTCGGTTCTCGATTGAATCAGCCAGTTCGGTCCGATTTTTAAAACATAGGTTAATTCATCCGACAATGACAAAGCACACAGAAAACTTTCATGATTTAATTGAGGGAGTACAAACAAAATTGTATAAAAAATCAATTAACAAGGTTGTGCATCATATTAATACAATCAAGTTATGGTAATATCATGTTTGGTAATTGGTACTCTAGTTAATTAATCTATTTCATGGTCGTAATTAGTATTACAAATTTAATAGTTTTTTGTGTTACACTATTTTATATATATATATATATATATATATATATATATATATATATATTATAGAGAGTTTCAACCTATGGCGTCTGCTCTTGATGATAGCTCTTCATCATCAGATCAAGACATCAATTAGTTTTTGGTGTAAGCAGAATTGAACCCCAGATCTCTTATACAATTATTAGAGATTTCACCAGTTGTGCTAACCGGAACTCACATTTACAATGTTATATACAATAAGTAAAACTTTAACAAAAAACTATTATTAAGAGCGAACGCTATAGCTTAAGACTCTATTAAACAAAAAAAGAGTAAAAATTTAATAATAAAATGTACACACTAGAGGGATCATATTCCACATATAGAGTAAACCTTTAGTTCAATATAAGTACTTGTCAGTCAATAATAAAAAGTGTTTGAAGTTACAATAAAAATGGCAGAGCATTACTGCATTTCAATTATAATAGTGTGGAACCACCGCTCCCCCTTGGTGCGATGATCACTCTACAAGTATAAATGTTTGTGGGATGTGAAGGGCAAAGGCCAGAGATCAAGTCATTAAGAGGGAGTTTCACACACATATATATTTAGATTAGGTTAGAGTAGAAATTATATCTTATATAAAAAAAATTCATAATGGAGTGGAAAGGACATGCAAGGGCAAAATTGATCTTTCAAAGTATTCGATTGAATAGCTTAAATTTATTGGCTTGAGAGATGAGTTGAATAAAGATACAAGCTCTGAATTACTGACTTTTAAAAAAATTATATTAAATGCTAAAAGTGTCATTTTAATAAATTACTATTATCAAGAGCGGACGCTATATATTAAAACTTTATAATTATAATAAAAGTAAAATTTTAACAATAAAATATACACACCAGAGGGATCCTAATCCACATGTGGAGTAAACCTTTAGTTCAATATAAGTACCATTCAATAATAAAAAAGTGTTTGAAGTTACAATAAAAATGGCAGAGCATTATTGCATTTCAATTATAATGGAGCATAAAGGACATGCAAGGGCAAAATTGATCTTTCAAAGTGTTCGATTGAATAGCTTAAATTTATTGGCATGAGAAATTAGTTGGATAAAGATACAAACTGTGAATTACTGACTTCAAAAAAAAATTAAATTAAATGCCAAGGGTGTCAGTTTAATAATACTTCTTGTTCTTTAAAAGGAGAAGCTAATTTAAATCCCTTTTTTCTATTATTGTAATTATTGATTTGTTAAGAAAATCAAACACATGGACCCTTACTTAGGCTTTGTGGGAATCAACAACTCGGATAAGGGTATTGGGTCATGGGCGCGATTGAGAACGTCAATGAGCCTGAGGACAAATAAGTATTAGTAAAGGCAAGTAGGTCGTCAAACCAAGGACAAGAGCTAGTTAGGACAAGCAGGAGATATTGTTTAAGGAGACAAACCTCCTCGGGAAAAGGAATGGAAGCCTAAAGTCTGATCATCCAATAAGTACTGGGAGGGAGACAACCATGCTCAGAAGGAGGATAAGCTTTGAAGAGAGGAGAGTCAATAGGGAATTAAGAAATATCTGTGATTAAAGATGCTACCACCGCATTGAATACTTTGCACCTAAACAAATGGTCGCATTAATGTGGAGGTGATGCCTGAACAGTGACTTCTAGCCTTACAACTACTCACCAAGAATTTTAAGAAGGTTCTGATGGAACAAGTATCAGCATGATGAGCTACTTGATCAACAGATGGAAGGTTAAGATTGGAGGTTAAGATGGGAGGAAGGGAGAAGTATAAAAGAGAAGGGAATCCCTTACAAAAAGGGGAGAGAAAAACCTTTTTGTAACCAAGAACTTGAATATTTGTATAAGTCCAAGAAATATATACAAGAACATACCATCCTCGGACTCGACTGAGGAGAACTTTTCTTCTCAACTTATTTACTTTTATTCTTAGATTAAACTAACCCACGGTGATTCTTGTTAGACTCACTGAACATTCAACATCAAACTTACTCTTTAACAAATTTATTATTTTGGGCTTATTGGGTCATAGGTCTAACATCTTAGGTTGTGGATCAATTTGTGTCCTTACAAGCTTCATTAGTCAAAACTTATTTTTAGGTTTATTTTATTTATTTAGTTTATGTACTATTAAATTGTTTCTTTAAAAAAAGTTTATGTACTACTTTTTATAGCATGATTATATATTTGTCGAACTTATTTTTAAGTTCAATAAATTGATATTAAAAATAAGGGCAAAACTTAGATATAATACTTAGGTGCTGATTCTTAGTTTAACATTTTAAGATTCTGCCATGTGAATTTTTTCTCATGAAATAGAAGTGTATCTTTTTAATTAAATAGTCACATAACTTTTCTCATGTGGGTTTATTTTCTTTATTTAGTTTAGGAAAAAACCACATTTTCATCCCTACATTTTCACGCAATTCTCACTTTGGTCTTTAACTTCTATTTCCACCACTTATAGTCCCTATCTTAAAAAAATTATTTGGCATTAAAACATGCCACATTAGCATTTAAATTAAAAAAATTAATTTATTAATTTTACCTAAATCAAAAAAAATTAAAAACCAAAAATCACATGAATTGAGATCTAAATGTGTTTTGAACAATAACAGAAACCCAGATCTAAGAACACAAACCCAGAAATTAAAATCCAAAAATTAAAAATCTGAAAATCACCATTTTCTCAAACCTAGCAAAATAATCAAATCCTAGAGCCCCAAAGTACCAAATCAATCAAAAAATATAACACAACCAATCCAAACAAAAAATTCTCAAACTCAGAAAAACCTATTTGAAGCAAGTTGAACCCAAACCCACCACGTCCAAACACTGCAACAGCCTCTCCTGCAGGACTAGGTTTTCAGCCACCGTTGAGAACAGACACTTCGTGCGGAACGTAGCGCTGTCCTCCAACGTGAAATCCTCCATGAAGTAAAGCGACAGGACCTTGCGCAACCACGCAACAAGCGCTTCGCCGCTGTGGCCTTGAGAGTCTAAAGTCGAGGACTCCAAATCCTTGGTGGAGTGGTTCCGAATGTCCTCAAATCAATGGTAGGAATCGAAGATTGAGCTGAAGTAGGGGGAGAAATCGAATCGGGTGAGCTTTGAAGATGGGAAGGTTGCGATTCCATGTTCTTCTTCTTCAAGATCTTGTTAGAACGAGCATTTTACAATGTGAGAGGTAGAGATTTGAAGGAATGCAATCGATTTTTTAGTGTGTGATGAATATCTGGTTTAGGAGTTTGAGTTTGAGTAGAGATGTGGATCTAATTGTAATTGTGATGAACTTTATTTTATTTTGTTTTTCTGAGTTTGAGATTTTTTTTTTGGATTGCTTGTATTGTATTTTTGGATTGATTTGATACTTTGGGACTCTAGGATTTAATTATTTTGTTGGGTTTGAGAAAATTGTGATTTTGAGATTTTTAATTTTTGGATTTTAATTTATGGGTTTGTGTTCTTAGATCTGGGTTTGTGTTCTTGTTCAAAACACATTTAGATCTCAATTCATGTGATTTTTTGTTTTTAAATTTTTTTATTTAGTTAAAATTAATAAATTAATTTTTTTAAATTTAAATGCTGATGTGGCATTTTTTAATGCCAAATAAATTTTTTTTTAATGGCCACGTCAGCTTTTAGTGTGCCAACAGTGTACTTCATTTGCCATGTGTGTATTTTCCGTCTCTGATGAAACAGCAAGGACAAAAACGAAACACGTTTTCTAGGATAGGGACTAAAAGTGGTGAAAATAAAAGTTAGAGACCAAAGTGAGAATTGCGTGAAAATATAAAAATGAAAATGTAGTTTTCGCCTTTAGTTTATGTACTATTAAGTTTTGTCCTAAATATAAATTCTCATATGATTTTTTTTATTGGATATAAAAGAAAATAAGCTTTGATTTTTGAGAGGATGGGAAAAGTAGGTCAACACAGCGTTTAACACATTGACACCCGAAGTACACTTTTTTCTGTTTGGTATTTTGACTAGTTTTACATTTCCATTTTCCAAAACACATGGTCAAACTAAGTTCTTCTAGCCTGAACAGTGACTTTTAGTCTTATAACTATCCATCAAGAACTTCAAGAAGGTTCTAATGGGACAAATATCAATATGATGAGCTACTTGATCAATAGATGGAAGGTTAAGATGGGAGGAATGGAGAAGTATAAAAGAGAAGGGAATCCCTTACAAAAAGGGGAGATAAAATCTCTTTATAACCAAGAACTTGAATATTTATATAAGTCTGAGAAATATATACAAGAACATACCATCCTCAGACTCGACCGAGGAGAACTTTTCTTCTCAGCTTATTATTTACTTTCATTCTTAGATTAAACTAACCCGTAGTGATTCTTGTTAGACTCACTGAACATTCAACATCAAACTCACTCTCTAAAAAATTTATTATTTTGGGCTTATTGGGCTATAGGTCTAACATCTTGGGCTGTGGATCAATTTTTGTCCTTACAGACTTCATTAGTCAGGATTTGTTTTTAGGTTTATTTTATTTATTTAGTTTATGTACTATTAAATTGTTTCTTTAAAAAAAAGTTTATGTACTATTTTTTATAAACTTTTTTTAGTATGATTATATATTTGTCGAACTTATTTTTAAATTCAATAAATTGATATTAAAAATAAGAGCAAGACTTAGGTATAGTATTAAGTGACTGCCTGGTCACACAAACAGATTGGTCATCTCACCCCTGCCCTGCCCCAAGTACCTGAGAAGTCAAAAGTTAGTACCCTAATTGATCAAGATAGAGCTGTGTGGAAATCGGAGCTGGTGCAGCAGCTATTTTTACCGCATGAAGCTGATGTTATCTTGGGTATCCCTCTGAGCATTCGACACCCTGTGGATCGTATTATATGGGCTCACACGCCGTCTGGTATGTTTACTACTAGTAGTGCATACAAAGTGCTTGTTTCTTGTGAATCTATCCCTAATGCAGGTACTTCAAATCCGGATTCTCAAAAAAAATTCTGAAAGAGATTATGGCAGCTTCGGGTACCTCACAAAATAAGACATTTTGCGTGGCGTGGTAGTAACAATGCCTTGCCAACGATGGTGAATCTTCATAAGCGTCAAATCGTTCAAAATGTCAGTTGCAATCTGTGCAATGACCACCCAGAAGATGTGCTACATGCTGTTTGGTTTTGCAAGGAGATTAGTAGCGTGTGGGACTCTCTTGATTGGTTCCACCAATTGGTTACAGCCCCCCCTGTTTGTTTTCGTGATTTGCTTGCCAGGTTTCTGCACTATCGTGAAGAATATCGAGCTGAGATCTTTGTCATTGTAGCTTGGCTGCTATGGAATAGGCGCAACGCTCTTCATTTTGGCCGACCTGCCCTTCCAGTGGCTACCATCTGTGGGAAAGCTGGCAGTTACTTGCAGGGGTTCCTTCAAGCTCAGTCCAAGGTTCCAGGCCAATCCCAAACTCCTATTGCGCAGCAGTGGCGTCCTCCTGATTCCCATTGCTTCAAGGTGAATTTTGATGCTGCGGTGTTTCGTGCACTGCATAGGGCGGGCATAGGTGTTATTGTATGTGATTGGAATGGTGCAGTTTTGGGTGCTCTGTCTTCGTCCATTCCTCTGGCTCAATCAGTGGCTGATGTAGAGGCATTAGCGTGTTTGAAGGCTGTTAGTTTTGCTCAGGAGATTGGTCTTACTCGTGTGGTCTTTGAAGGTGACTCTGCTATCATCATTGGTGCTCTAAATCAAGCAACTGGCGAGGTGGCCAATTATGGTAACATCATAGAGGATATTAGGCAGCAAGTGGGTGTTTTTCAATTTGTTGTTTTTTCTCATACAAGTCGTGTTTGCAATTCTGTGGCAGATGCTCTCGCCAAGAAAGCTAAGGTAGTGATGGTGGAGCAGCTATGGTTAGGTGATATACCTTCTGATATTGCCCCGCTTGTGTATCTTGACATTCATTAAGTTTTTTCTTTCTTGAATAAAAGCCCAGGCTTTTGGTCTGGTTTCTCAACCAAAAAAAAAAAAGGTTTTGTCTTAAATATAAATTCTCATATGATTTTTTTTTTTTGGATAAAAAAGAAAATCAGCTTTGACTTTTGAGAGGATGGGAAAAGTAGGACAACACAGCGTTTAACACATTGACACTTCTGTTGACGAAGTTTACTTTTTTTTGTTTGGTATTTTGACCAGTTCCACATTTACATTTTCCAAAACACATGGTCAAACCAATAGAATTTCCGCAATCTTGGCCGTTTAATATCAAGCAAAAGTCATCTGTCACTTACGAAATCGATGTCAATTACCAAAAAATAAAAGGAATTTTTTTTTTCCCCATTCTGAAGCTTAAAAGATTTATGTCAATTTTTTATTTTAAAAAATTGTCATTTATTTGTTTAAAGTAATCTTTCCTCTCAGTTCTAATATCTAAAAATAAAAAAAAGCAAATAAGCTTAAAGTATTGTTTGAGGTTAAAATAAAAACAAATAAGCTTAAAGTACATTTGGGTATCATGTAATTTCTAATAACTTATTTATATAATTTTTATTAAAAAATATAGTGTTTTTTTTAAATAGTTTTTATGTTAAATGTATGACAAAAGTTAAAAACTAACTTCTGAAAAATAAATAACCTTTGGGAAAAAAAAAAGCAAAAAGAAAAAAAAAACTATTTACAACCTGTTTGGTATATGCGTTTAAAAACTGAAAATTGTCATTTAAAAACATTTATGAAAATACGGGTGGGTGAAATGATTAATAAAAATACTAAATTATTGTTTAAAAACTGAAAATAGTTGTTTAAAAATATAAACCAAACACCCCTTCACTTTTTTCCAAACTTACACAAATCTCATTCCATCACAAACTAGGAGAAAGAAACATTTTTTTTAATTATTCTTTCTCACATCGCATAAAAATATTAAATAAAAAGTTCAAATGAAATTATTACTTTAATCTTTAAATTAATAATTTTTTTAGTCATTCTTTCTCACATGGCATAAAAATATTAAATAAAAAGTTCAAATTATTACTTTAATCTCTAAATTAATCTGGTTCTAAAATACTGATTATGTCAATTTAGTTGTTGGATTCTAAAAATGACTCATTGTTATTTTGATCCCCAGTTGATGTCAAAGAGACTATCGCAATTATACAAAATTGTGTCTTTCTCAAACTTTGTTGTCTCGTACTAATAAGAATTAAAGCTGATTTCTTGAGATAAAGTGGGGATAAGGATGAGATTTGAATTGTTCTTAGACTTCAGGAGCTTCATAGATGAATTGAAATTCTAATATATGGTTCATGGACCGAAAGCATGCATGGTTTACCAAAAAAAAAAAGGGTCGTATAAATACGATAAAAATCGTCACATTTTTGAAGAACTTCCAAACTTACATCTTTGATCCCTTACTCCAACCTGATTTGCAAAAACCTCGAGAATTTACAAATACAAATGACAAGTGTTTAAGAGTTAAAATTAATTTTGAAGTGGAATTTAAGAGAAACTATTTACCGAGTGAACTTGCGTACATGAGATACCACGCAATGTGGGGGATAATCCTGACTCCGGTGTGGTCGGGAAGCCCTCAAGAGACAGACTGCAACTTCATTTTGGGAGTTGGCTTCTGTCAAAGTTTGCTGAGTTCTTTCTGATCTTATAACAGCTAAAGCCTTTGCTCATGAAGTTCTTTTCCTCCATCGAAAGAAAAGAAAAAGGGAAAAAAAATGGTTCTTTTTTCTAAAAATAAAAACTGGATTTACCTTGTTTCAAGTTTTATAGATATGCCCATACGTTTAAACCACCAACCATGAATTTGGTTAAAATATTTAGCAAGGAAACAAGAATAAGCTTCTTTATAATACTTTAATAATTTCTGTCAATTCAAAATTTTAATGAAAATTAACAAAGTCATAAAGGAGAGGTTCACAGAAACAATACTGTTCATTATTCACCAAGTTCAATTATTGTACGTATGACAAATTTTTAGGGAAACAGGAGGGTTGAAAAGAAGTAGAGTAAGAAGAAGAGGGTTTTGTAAAACTAGATTTAGCAGACGTTGCTGCTGCAGAACACCATTGCTATTACTTTTGCTTCTTCTTCTCGGTCTTGCTCTCACCACCGCATCTGCCAAGCTTCTTCTCTCTTTTCTATTTCGCCTTTTGGTTTTCACCCCACGTGAATGTCTGATGGAAATTTAGATTGAGATGGGAAGTGAGAGGACTTTGCCTTTATCTTCACTCTTTACCTGCACATGATCATGTGACCAAGTGAAAAGACATATGAGTTAAAGCTTTCGACAGATGGCCATGAGGCAAGCTTTCACTCAAGCGACTTAAGTCCTCGTAAATGGTTCCCACTGTTCCATTCTCACATCAATGTACTTCTATTCACCGCTTGTAATAAAGGTTCCATATTTTCATATATACACGCAAATATATACATACACATATATATATATATATGTATATATATTATTGGTTTTTTAAGTTTTAAAATCATAGATTATCATTATTATTATTGATTGATTGGAGAGGTGATATATGTATTCTAAAAATAAAAATATATATATCTGTTACAATTAGATAAGATTAATTCATTATGAACTAAATAATAATCCTTTTGGGCATCTCTGGATGTGGTTATTGGGCCTGAGAAGTATTTGGGCTCACAATCTATTTATATGGTAGATTTTTTGATTTCCTACACGAGTGATGTTATACTCGGCAAACACGTTACCCATGTTTCCCTTGTTATCCTAATCACTCTCCCTCTTCTTCCGGGATGATTTTTTACTCTAATCTCGCCTCTTTGGATTTGCCAACCTCCTCTACTGAAGTTTCCCTGCCTATTTATAGCCAAAGTTAGTGGAATGGTAATGATCATTGGGTGGAGGGAGAGGTTCAATACTGTATCTCTTAAGTGGAGTCTTAGCTGTGAGTGGGAGACGGAGACAATGACATTGGAACTAGCTTCATCGCTAGACCTGATGCCTAGCAAGGGCACTCCCTAGGCAACGGAGTGGAGGTCCAATACCATTTTCATTTTAGTGGATATTTGGTGATGAATGAGAGAAGGTGGTAGTGGCTGCTCCGCTAGTAGGCTTTATGCTCGGCATGGACATCCCCTGATTGATGTCGCGCATTCCGAGCTCAACCTGCTCGGAAGACGTATTTGTCAGAGGAGATGTGAATTCACGCCTGCCGTCCATTCCGTAAATGTTTTTACATGTGATCGGCGTAAGGTTTTCATACGTGTTATTACCTCCCTAAGCCTCTAAACAAGCTTGAAGGAGGGAGACGCCCGTACACTATCCTTATTTATTTACCTAATTTCTAATAAGAATGTAAGCTTAAAATGATAAAAATAAATGTAAAATAGAGGCACATAATATATGGTCAGTTATGGAAGTAGAAGATAAGTTAGGGCCGTTTGGTAACATTATTCTAATAATATTATTTTCATTTTTTAAAATGCATATATAAAAAAAGTACTTAAAAATACGTGTAATATTGTCAAAAAACTAAAAAATATTGTTTAACTAACCATTCTAACAGGCCCACTAAAGTTTGCAAGTTTTTTAGTATTTGAGTAGTTTAGATTTTCTAAATAATCGTGACCAACAATTAATGATTAACGATAAAATTTGTGTTACGACCATTAAGAAACTTGATCTATGTACTGTTCTTATTTAATCTAATTTTTTTTTTTTTAAAATGTTCCGGAATGTTTATTGGAGAGAACGTTTTTTGAACCATGTGTTTTAGGTGGAAAAGAAATCCAGCCATGGTAAGATAATCTCTAGCAAAATTCTCTAAATTTTTATACTGTTTGGAGAATGAACAGTGATTTTTACTTTTTAACTATCCACTTTTTTAAATACACTTTCCAATAGATTCTCTATCCTATTATCTATTTCATTTAAATATTATTTATTCACTCATTATTTATTATTTTTTTAACAACTACACACCTTTCAATATTTTTTTAATCAATACCTGATTATTATAATAATAAAAGATATTTGAAGAATGAACAGTAACCTATCAGATTTGATGAACTACTGTTCATGAGCCAAAAAAATTTAGTGTTTAGAGAATTTATTAGAAGCATTATTTTTGCTCTCATTCTCCATTATAGAGAATATTTGAAATTTAGCTCCATTGGAGAAGCTCTAAGGTTACTGCAAAACATTAATGAACACCCAACTAACCAAGTGCAGTCCAATCATTTTGATTTTGGAATCACTTACATTTGGAATCCAAAATCCATTATTCATGAAAAGGATTTTCCGCCCCCACCACCATTGACAGCTCTATGTCTGACAGAATAGTTTTGAGCATGCGCGGATGAAGGGCTCAAAATCATCCACTTAAAACCTTTTTCCGGCAAACGATTTCCACATTTTTCTGATTTCCACAGCCGGCCAAATCGAACTGGCGGCGTCCTCTTCTGAATTACTGCGCAATTTCATTTCAGAAAATACAAGTAGAAAAGTCACGTGTGTCATTAACGTGCAGTTTTTTTGGCCGGTTGTTAGAACCACCATATTTTCTTTGGAGGGGTCGGAAGAAGCAGACTCATTACATAATTGATAATACGTAGTAGAGGTAAATGGGAACGTGGTCGGAGGGTGGGGGATAAGGTGCGGAAATTTGACCTCGGTTTTTTTTTTTTTGACATTCAACTTCAAAGTTCAAGGCCACAATCATTCCTAATTAATGGTCATTGCTTTTGGTTTTTTGGTCCTCAGAAATCACATAATAGTCTCTTAATTAGTAATTTTCAACTCCGTCCTTAGTTTGGGCTTGACTAGGAATGATAAAAAAGTTAACCCACGTGCTGCCTTAATACCTAACTTGTCATTGCTTTCGCATGCTTTACGAAGCGCGTAGAGTGTTTATCCAGGGGCGTAGCATGCCCCCCATATTTTGAATTTTTTTTAAATATATATAATTTTTTTAATATTTTCAAAATTTAGTTTACAAAAATAAGATTGGCCCCCCTAAAGATTTGTTTTAATTCAATGATGATCTTAAAAAAAAAATTTGTCTAATAATTATAAAGACATAACATTATTTTTCACAATTCTATTTTTTTATTGTAAAATATGCTCTTATATCTGTTAAATATTTGATAAAGTTTGGCACAAAATATTTGAATCTATATCTTTTTCAACCAGTTATGTGACAATTAACAAGTTATCGACTCATTAAAAAAATAATGTCACTAAAACTACATATAAAATGTCTCTTTAATTACTACATAATGGGTTAGAGCAAGATAACTTCAAATATGTTTGAAGCCTAACTTATTCCTCCAAGTTTTGGATCATTCATGTTTTTGAAAATTTCATTAGTTTAGTGAGGTGCTGAGGACCCAGGAGCCCGAGGACCCGAGGAAGGGAAGGCTGACACGTAGCAAGCAAGAGGATATAAAGGAATAAGGAACTTCACCTGACAATACCTGAAGATGAGGTGACATGGACACTGATGACATAAGGGACATATTGCAAATATCTGAATGTGGCAGGATAACCTAGAAGATTGCATTAAATGTCTGGCACCAACCTTTCTGGCCGCATTAATTAGAAAATACCAGCTTTGTCTGTTGCATTAATGTAGATATGACCTGAACAGTGTGTAACGCAGAGTTAGAGCTTTGTTCTGTTACCGACAGACAGGTGTCGGGGGGAAAAGCTTGATAGATGGCAAGGTGTAAGGCTGAGATAATAGGAACGAATGATATAAATAGGGGCTGGAAGATATGGAAAGGGGACTTTTGTTGTTGGACCCTCTCTACCAAATATATTTTATTCGGACCTTTGATCAAGGAACCAGCAGTAGGATACTTAGCGGGTTTTTGAGTTTTTAGGTCCTTACAATTGGCGCCGTCTGTGGGAACAACAACGTAATATAGAAATAGATGGTTGAGGCATACCTAGAAGGGGAGGAATCAGTAAGTTCACGAAGCAGGGACGTAGCTGTAAGTCTCCAGCGTGACAAAGGGAAGGGACATACCTCAGGGGTGGTGGAAGCACATGATGGCGGTCAGGGGGCTGAGCGACGATCACCAACTGAGGGGCATATGTCTCGCGACGATGTATTGCAACAGATGCAATCGGAGATAGCTTACTTACGCAAGCGCGTGGATAGTAGGAAGCAGAGACGTAAAGGTTATGCTAGCTTTTCCAGTGACAGTTCGGAAGCAAACCTTGGAGGAAATGATCCCCCAGTATTTGAGCCTACTCGAAGTGTGACCCGTGTCAGTGTATCTTTGGGCGTTAGGGCAAAGCAACAGAAGGAGATAAGGATGCCTGATACTGATGGGATATATCATGATGACGGGAGTGATGCAATGGGTAAAGCCCTGAGGCAAATCACCAAATCTCCTTTTGTGGCAAGGATAAATAGGGCAAAGCTACCTCGTAGGTTCTCTCAACCCATCTTTACTATGTATAACGGGAGGACTGACCCTATAGAGCACGTTAGTCATTTTAGTCAGAAGATGGCCGTTTATTCGAATAATGAGGCACTGATGTGCAGAGTTTTTCCCTCCAGTTTGGGGCCTGTGGCCATGAGGTGGTTTGATGCTTTGGCAGAAAGTTCTCTGAGGTCTTTTGAGGAATTGACTAGGGCATTTGGAGCAAGGTTCATAACTTGTACTAGGATTCCAAAACCCTTGGATGCTCTACTGTCTATGTCTATGAGGGAAGGCGAAACACTCAAAACCTATTCCGACCGATATTGGGAAATGTATAATGAAATTGATGGGGATGTGGAGAATGTAGCCGTGAGAACTTTCAAGGTGGGCCTTCCCATGGAGCATGGGTTAAGGAAGTCCTTGACAATGAAGGCCGCGATAGATATGCGTCAGCTCATGGACTGGATAGATAAGTATAAGCGGGTAGAAGAAGATCAGGTGCAAAGCAAAGGAAAAATGAAAGGGTATCTAGAGAGGAAGGATCCTCGGGTAGGGGGGTTTCAAGGTATTCGGCCTAAACGAGACTTTCCAAGCCACCCGAGGACCGCCGAGACTCCTCTAATTAATTCATTATTTAAGGAACCCGTGCATCACATACTGGAGAAAATTCGGCATGAACCATATTTTAGGCCACCCAACAAAATGAGTGGAGATGCATCCATGAGAAATCAAAACCTCCACTGCCATTACCTTCAAGGTATTCGGCCTAAACGAGACTTTCCAAGCCACCCGAGGACCGCCGAGACTCCTCTAATTAATTCATTATTTAAGGAACCCGTGCATCACATACTGGAGAAAATTCGGCATGAACCATATTTTAGGCCATCCAACAAAATGAGTGGAGATGCATCCATGAGAAATCAAAACCTCCACTGCCATTACCACCAGGATAAGGGACACACCACGGAGGATTGCCGGACATTGCGCGACCATCTGAATCAACTGATTAAGGCCGGAAAGATCAATCATTTATTGGTTAAACTGGACGGGAAAGGGGGACAGCAAGGCACTCAGAAATATTGGGGTCAGGCCCCTCAGCCATCGCTAGGCACTATTAACGTCATCTTAGCGCAGCCGAAAGGAAAGTTTGGGACATTTTCTCGGGTCATGACTGTTCAAAACAACTGTGGGAATGAGGTCATGGAGGAAAGTAATCAAGCCGATAAAAGAATGAAGTTCTCGGCGACGCCGGTATTGGGGTTTTTCGATAAGGACAAAGATGGCACATATCAACCCCACGATGACGCCTTGGTGGTAACGGTTCGTATTGGGGGATATGATGTAAGGCGAGTCTTGGTGGATGATGGAAGTGGTGCAGAAATCATGTATCCTGATCTGTTTATTGGTTTGAAGTTGAAAGATGAAGATTTGGAAAAGTATGATCACCTGCTGGTCGGTTTTAATGGGAAGCAGGTAATCCCACGAGGAATGGTTAAGTTACCTGTGCATGTGGAGGGTTCCGAAGTACAGGTGAACTTCATAGTTGTTATGGCATACTCCCTGTACACGGCCATTTTGGCCAGGCCTTGGCTTCATGCAATGGAGACTGTTTCGTCTACTTTACACGTAATGATGAAATACCCTATGCGAGGAAGTGTAGGAGTATTACATGGCAACCAAATGGTAGCTAGGCAATGTCTTATGACTGCCACTATTCGGGCAGGTCAAGGTTCAGTGGCAAGAGAGGTGTTTGAGACCTCATAGCAATCAAAGGAGGTTGCTCGGGAAGTCGGTGAAGCTGAAGAGGGAGGCACGGCCGAGCAGATAGATAAAGTGCTTATACGGGAGGATGAGGAAAAATATTTTCAAGTAGGATCTAAATTGTTGAAACCAGAAAGGGAGGAGTTGGTTCAATTTTTACAGGATAACATTGATGTTTTTGTATGGACGACCTATGATGTACCTGGAATTAATCCAGAAGTTATTTGCCACCATCTGAATGTTAATCCCCATGCTACGCCCCGAAAGCAGGCTCCTCGGCGTACATCTCAAGAATATGCGGAGATAGTTAAAGAGGAGGTTAGTAAGCTAAAGCAAGTTGGGGCGATCAAGGAAATTTTTTATCCTAAATGGCAGGCCAATACGGTTGTGGTAAAAAAGAAAAATGGCAATTGGAGAGTCTGTATTGATTTTACATATTTGAATAAGGCATGCCCCAAGGACCCCTTCCCTATACCCCGAATCGATCAATTGGTGGATGCAACTGTGGGGCACCCCCGAATGAGCTTCTTGGATGCATTCCAAGGGTATCATCAGATCCCTTTGTCATTGAATGATCAGGAGAAGACGGATTTTCGTGCCCCTAATGGCAACTACCACTACCGAGTGATGCCCTTTGGTCTAAAGAATGCAGGATCCACTTACCAACGAATGGTGACCAGAATGTTTGATGCGCAGCTGGGGCGTAATATGGAAGCTTATATCGATGACATGGTAATTAAAAGTAAAAGGACGGAAGACCATTTGAAGGATTTGCATGAGACCTTCTCGGTGTTAAGAAAGCATAAGTTACGCTTGAATGCATCGAAGTGTTCTTTTGGAGTGGGCTCGGGAAAGTTTCTGGGGTACATGATAACTCATCAGGGGATTGAAGTTAATCCCGATCAAATCAAGGTCATCTTGGGTTTGCATCCTCCTCGGAATCCAAAAGAAGTGCAAAAGCTAGCCGGTATGGTTGCAGCCTTGAATAGGTTCATATCCCGGTCCGCAGATAGGTGCCGCCCCTTTTATCATCTTTTGCATAGGTGGAAAGATTTCCGGTGGACTGATGAATGTAATTTGGCTTTTGAGGATTTAAAGCAATACTTGGCTAAACCACCAGTATTATCGAGACCAGAAAAGGAAGAGGTGTTATATGCTTATCTAGCCGTCACAGATCATGTTGTAAGTCTTGTCTTGATACGAAATGGTGGTGGGGTCCAAAAGCCAATATACTACGTCAGCAAGTCCTTACAGGAAGTAGAACATCGATACCTACTTTTAGAAAAAGCGCTTCTAGCCGTGGTGCATGCAACAAGGAAATTGCCTCATTATTTTCAAGCTCACACTGTAATAATACTCACCCAGTTGCCCTTGCAGGCTATCATGAGGAAGTCGGACTACACGGGGCGTGTAGCTAAATGGGGAACCAAGCTTGGAGCTTATGATGTCAAATATATGCCTCGGACTGCGATTAAAGGGCAAATTCTTGCCGATTTTGTGGCCGAGTTCACAGAAGGTCAGATTAACCAAGAGGATACCATGGTGACAATGACAACCATTGCAATGGAATACGTCATTCCTTGGGAAGTCTATACGGATGGGGCGTCAAATCAAAAAGGGGCTGGGGTTGGGGTTGTGTTAATTTCTCCCGAAAAGTTAGTCATTGAAAAATCATTGAGACTGGGATTCTCAGCCATAAATAATGAGGCTGAATATGAAGCTCTCTTGGTAGGCGCCCAAATGGCTAGACACTTGGGAGGAAGGATAGTAAAATTATATTGTGATTCCAGGCTAGTGGTAGGGCAAGTTAACGGAGTGTTTGAGGCAAAAGATGAGCGAATGAAGGGCTATCTCAAAAGAGTCAAAGGGGTGTTAAGTTTGTTTGAGAGCTTCCAAGTACAACAAGTCCCAAGGGGACAGAACACTCATGCTGATTCATTAGCCATGTTAGCCACGTCACTGGGCTCAAAATTGCCACGTATGGTCATGGTGGAGGATTTATTGACCTCTAGCTTAACAAGCAGCTCGGCGATACGGGTTCACAATATTCATGTGGGCCCAAGCTGGATGGACCCAATTATAGCTTTCTTGTAGCAAGGTGTATTGCCTGAAGATAGAACAATGGCCGAGAGGGTACGAAGAAGTGCTCCCCGTTACTGGCTGTCAGAGGAGCAGAAGCTCTATAGGCGTTCCTATGCAGGGCCGTATCTGCTTTGCGTACATCCTGAAGCCGTGGAACCTTTGCTGGAAGAATTGCATGAAGGTGTGTGTGGTAGCCATACTGGAGGAAGGTCATTAGCTCATAGAGCCATGACCCAAGGGTATTGGTGGCCGAGCATGCAGAGAACCTCTCAAGAGTATGCCAAGAAATGTGATCAATGTCAAAGATTTGCGCCAAACATACATCAACCAGGAGGTAACTTAAATCCGTTGTCCAGCCCATGGCCCTTCGCTAAGTGGGGTTCAGATATCGTCGGACCTTTTCCTCGGGCAGTAGGTAATAGGAGATGGCTCATTGTCGGCACGGATTACTTCACGAAATGGGTGGAAGCCGAGCCATTAGCCAACATTAGGGATGTGGATGCGAAGAAATTCATCTGGAAAAATATCATAACTCGCTTCGGAGTCCCTCATACCTTGATTTCTGATAATGGGCTTCAATTTGATAGCAAAGCTTACCGACGGTATTGTGCAGGAATGGGAATAAGAAATGGATATTCAACACCGGCTTACCCCCAAGGAAATGGTCAGGCTGAAGCAACGAACAAAGTTATCTTGGCGGGGTTGAAGAAACGATTGGATGACGCTAAAGGATGCTAGGTAGAGGAATTGCCTTATGTATTATGGGCTTATCGCACTACACCCCGAAGATCGACAGGCGAGACTCCCTTTTCAATGACGTATGGAATGGAAGCTATAATACCATTAGAATCAGGTTTTCCCACCCTGAAGTCCGACCAGTATGACGAATCGAGCAATCATGATAGGATGTATGATTGTTTGAATACTATTGAGGAAAGAAGAGAAATAGTCAGTGTGAAGATGGGCAGCTATCAGCAGAAGCTCAAGCAGACATACGACAAGGGAGTTAGGTCCAGGCCCTTGGTACCAGGTGATTTGGTACTGAGAAAAGTAGTTGGGGTAGCAAGAAATCCTGCTTGGGGAAAGTTGGGTCCTAATTGGGAGGGTTCGTATAAAATTACCTCATTAGCAGGTATAGGGGCTTATCGTTTAGAAGATCTGGATGGGAGGGTGATTCCTCGCCCTTGGAATGTAAATAACTTACGACGTTATTATTATTAAGAAAAGAACCTCCTTTTGTGCTAAAGATGTGGGTGCTTGGTTTCCATTCGTATCAATCTTGCATTAATCAACATACAAGTGTTAAACTGACCTTAGCTCTTGTTCGGCTCCTCGGGCCACAAGTCTAAGAGAAATTAATCACTTGCAGAAATACAAGTGTTAAACTGACCTTAGCTCTTGTTCGGCTCCTCGGGCCACAAGTCTAAGAGAAAGTAATCACTTGTAAAAACACAAGTGTTAAACTGACCTTAATTCTTGTTCGGCTCCTCAGGCCACAAGTCTAAGAAAAGTTAACCACTTGCAAAAATATAAGTGTTAAACTGATTTTAGTTCTTCTCTGGTTCCTCAGACCATAACTCAAGAATCATAAATCTAACAAGATAAAGGCTAATGTATATAAACAAACCTTAGGTGTGTAAAGTTAATCTTGTTTCATGCCTTGTCTCTCAAACGTCATAAAAGGTTAAGTCGTGAAATTATGGTGCCCAGGTTAAGCCTTTTGTGTTTCTTAAAATCACAAGTATAATAATGAATAACTTTGAAGTGATATTATGATTTTTAATTCGTGTAAGCTTCTATTTGAATGCGTACAAAGTGACAGTTGAACGGCAACACATGGTAATAAGAGTTGCGGAACAAAAAAAAAAACAAAAAGAGAAAGGCTAATATTAGTTTCTTAGAAAATATTCGTTACAAAAATGGAGAAATCATATAGCCCCTTACACCCGTAAAAAAAAAAAAAAAAAAAAAAAAAAAAAAAAAAAAAAAAAAGACAACAACAATAAAATGACTAAGCAACAGGCTGCTTGTCTTTTCTTTTCTCTGTTTCTTTATCTTTTTTCTTCTTTTTTTGTTGGCTCTTCAGCCAAATCACCCTCAATTACTTCTTCCACGGGCTGAGCTGTGGGAGAAGGGTTTTGCGTGGTGGGCGCATCAGAGGGGTCAGGAGCAGGAATGGGCGCAGCTGGTTCACTTGGTGGCATGAGGGGAGCAGGAGCTAGTCGCAATGCCGCGGGGTAGTAAACACTGTCTGGAGCCTGGAGTTCAGCATCGGCAGCTACCCCGGCAGCGTCCAAAGCATGACCCCATACCTTCAAACAAAACGCCCTAGCAACCCCTTTGAGTTGGGCGATCAAGCTATCAGAGGCCTTTTTCATTCCAGCATCGTATGCTGCTTGTTCAGCTGTGGCCTGCTCCTGTTCCTTGGTGGCAAGCAACCCTTGCACTTGCTTAAGCTCAACAACAGTGAGAGCGAGCCTATTTTGAGCCTGCTTTTGGGCCTCAAGAGCAAGGTTTGCTTGCGATTCATAGCTTTGCAGGGCAGCCTCAGCATTTTTATGGGCTTTTTCTACCTCAGACAAGCGAGTGAGGGTTTCTTTTAAATTTAACTCGGCTTCTTTTTGTGCCCTCATTGCCGCCTCGGCGTTATGCTCAGCTTTTCGGGCTAGATCCAGCGAATGGTCTACCCACTTTTCGGCCATAAAAGAAGCCTGGACCGCCTATGAGACATTCGAATTAACAGAGTTAGTCATAACAAACAGTTAAGCTCATAAACATAATGTGCAAAGATTTAGGAAATACCTTGGCTAAATCATGTTTCAAAGACAGGAAGACTTCTCTCTTGCGGAATGACCGCAACTCAGCCATGTCTTCAGGAAGGCATAGAGCCTTCTCTAAACATTCGGCCACCAGGCTCGAACTTCCCTTCTTCGGATCCCTCAAGTTGGCGTCATCCAAAACAGGATTACCCGAGCTGAGGGTGAAGTTGGGTCGCCAGGTTGACGCCTTCCTTGTAGACTCACTACTGGGGTTCTTCGACTCACCAGTAGGAGCAGCTTTTTTGGAAAGGGCTTTCCCAGCCCTGGTATCTTTAGCAGAAGGGTCAAGACTCTCCCCTTCTTCGATTTCTATCACATTTTTGCTACTTTGGCCTCTTTTTCGTTTTTTGTCCGCCACCTCCGAGGAAGGTGCACGAGTAACAGCCGGGGTAACTGGACGAGGAGGGATCGGCATCGCCGGTGAAGAGTCGCCTGCGTGCGCCTACAGTAAGGCCAACAGGTCGGGCTCTTTCTCTTGAAAACCCATTACACTGGTCAACGGGTTGGAACTGGAAGGAGCGTCTGGGCGGTAGAACACTTCAAAATCCTTCTCGGTCACCTCGAGAGGATTTGGCTCGGGCGTGGCAGCTCTTTCCTCGGCGACAAGATTAGCAGCTTGGTCCAAAGGAGGATAAAGTAATTGGGCGGCAAGTGGGGCAGGAAGCTGTGCTTCTTGAGTTCCTGCAGGCGGAGGTGCGGGCAGTAGGAATCCAGGGGCCGCAACGTCAATCTGAGCTAATCGTAGATCCCTTGCTCTGATTACGTTCTTTGGGCTTTGGAAACGTTTGGTGGATGGTGTGTACCCGAGGATGATGTGGGCTGCTCGGAGTTGTCCGTCCCGGTGTACAAATATTTTTGACCGAAGAATCCTGTTTAGATCAGCACGGTTCACAGCAGATAAGTTTGGAGCGGTATGGAAATCGTCTGCAATAAGGAATGAAATTGTTAGAATGAATAAGTTAAGCAGAACAAAACACATAAAAAGAATTTGGTCATTCCTAAGTACTAGGTCAGTCCTCGGGAACACTACCTAGCATCCCTTCTCGGGTAGGGCAGTGTAAGCTGTCATGCCAGTTGCCCGAGATGACAAGGTAATCTTCATCCATCCATTTACTTGAATCGGGTAAGCAAGAGATCAACCTAACGGAAGGGAATCTACATTTCATCTAATATTTAGTCCTATCCCCTTTTTGGCAGTTGTACACCCAATTTACATCTTGCCATGTCAAATTGGTCCCCATCCTTCGGTTAAGTGCGTCTACGCATCCTAAAATTCTAAGGATGTTTGGGGAACACTGTGAGGGGGTAAGCCTATAGTTTATTAAAAAATCCCTGGTTACTCTACCCATAGGAATTTCCATGCCCCCCTCGATAAATGCAATCATGGGAATAAAAACGGATTCAGGTGGGCGAGATACGAGTGGAATCTCTTCTTCTTCACAATACATGATGTCTACGTCATCGGGGATCCTATATCGGTTTTTAAAGGCAGCCTTTGCCTCGTCTGTGTTAACTAGCTTAGCGTACCTACCCATTAATCCCCGTGACAAAAGGAGAAAAGCAAGCAAGTAGAAAGAAGCAAAAGGAAAATAAACACACCTCTGAAGATCGCTTAAAATTGGTCCTCGGGAGCTCACTCTTCTTTTAATACTTCAAAATGCCAAAATGAACTGCATCCAGCTTGAAGGTTTGCTTTTATAGGGGTGAGAAAGTAGAAGTAATGAGGTAAAAATAAGGGCGGTAACTTTCCCGCTCATAACTGAAAGCGAAATCTGAGCCGTACATTACCCATCCAGCCGTAGAACGTGCGCGGGAAAAGAAACGCCAGACTCCATAAATGCTCCATCGTGGGATACGAGGCGCCAGACGCGGGTCATGGGGCAGTGAAAAGACGTCTGTACGTGTGAAAACAAAGGGACAGGTAAGAAGCGTGTATGCGAAGTTAAAACTTGGTTATTAATTTATGGTTAATAACTCAAGTGTTAAAGGGGCTGTTGTGAGGTGCCGAGGACCCAGGAGCCTGAGGACCCGAGGAAGGGAAGGCTGACACGTAGCAAGCAAGAGGATATAAAGGAATAAGGAACTTCACCTGACAATACCCGAAAATGAGGTGGCATGGACACTGATGACATAAGGGACATATTACAAATATCTGAATGTGGCAGGATAACCTAGAAGATTGCATTAAATGTCTGGCACCAACCTTTCTGGCCGCATTAATTAGAAAATACCAGCTTTGTCCGTTGCATTAATGTAGATATGACCTGAACAGTGTGTAACGCAGAGTTAGAGATTTGTTCTGTTACCGACAGACAGGTGTCGGGGGGAAAAGCTTGATAGATGGCAAGGTGTAAGGCTGAGATAATAGGAACGAATGATATAAATAGGGGCTGGAAGATATGGAAATGAGACTTTTGTTGTTGGACCCTCTCTACCAAATATATTGTATTCGGACCTTTGATCAAGGAACCAGCAGTATGATACTTAGCGGGTTTTTGAGTTTTTAGGTCCTTCCAAGTTTAATTGAAATATTTTTTTTTTACTTTCTTTAGTATAAAATTTGAAAATTTGTATCGAAAATGAATTTTTTTTTAAAGAATTTCACTATAAATATAGTAAAAATGAATTTTATTTTACGAAAGATCGTCAACAAACATAATTTTGATTGAAATTACTAAGTTTTTTTTTGTTGTTGTTTGATGTTTGTATATATATAACTAATGAAATAAAAAAGTGTGTGTATATAATAAAAAAGTGTGTGTATGTGTATGTAGAGTTGTCTTAATAAATATATTAGAGTTACAACTTGGCCCCCCAAACCAAAATTTCTGGCTCTGCCCCTGGGTTTATCGATGTGGATGAAGGATGTTACTTTTCACCTTCATAATGTTCTTTTAGTCAACAATGGCTAGTTTTTTTTTTTGAATAAAAAATCTCAGTTTTCTTTCTCAAATTAAAAAAAAAAACTTTATACCATATTTTATATATATAATTAAAATTCAAACTTATGAATTAGTTTTAATTTAAGAACTTGGATTAGGTCTAATGACTTGAGTGCATGACAAACACCATGTGTTCTTGTATGAGTTGATGAATACCACTGACATGTGGCCTTTCCTCTTGTTATTTAAGGTTACGTCAGCCTGTATCTGTTGTGATAGTGGCGCATGATCAAAAGTGGACATGTATCATCATATTAATGAATTTAGGGTGAAAGTGTGAATTTGGAGGGTTTTATTTTTATGCACCATTTTTTTGTTGATTAATTTTAAGCACTGATTTTATACTATATTTTATATTTAATTAAAACTTCAAATTTATGAAAACTTTTTTTTAAAGGAGATATGAAATCGTTTTAAATTCAAGTTTTTGTCCATCTTCTTTATTCATCCATGTTTTCCTACACAATAACAAAGTAAAGAATAATGAAAAATTCTTGATAATATTATACATTTCCCTTTGGAATTGTTAATAAATCAATTTAGTAGTCATTAAACATAGAGAATAGAGAGAAAACTTTGATTAGAGAGAGAAATTGTTTACTTAAAGTGGAAAATTGAAAAATGAATCTTACATGCCAAAAATCGAAGTTTTTTTTTTTAGAATGAAAAATCGAAGTTGGTTGTTTAGGTGAAATATGTTTTTGTTTGGTATGTTGTAATAAATAATGTATTGGATTAACTATTTGTGAGGAATAACTATTCAAGTATTTGGTTGCATATTTATTATAAATAATGATTATTTTTTGGAAAACTTTTCATAAATGGTGCAATAACTATTCCAAAAAGTAATGCAATAGCTAATAGTTATTTCTTAATATATGTAATAACTTTTAAAATTAAGGATAAAACATTATTTTTATCCTGAAACTTTACCAAAATTACAGAAAAAAATAAAAATAAAAATTTCATCCCTAGATTTTGTAAAGATTTTTTTTTTTTGGCAGTATTTTAGAGCCAAGCAATAAAGACAAAAAAATAACTTTTTCAATAGTTTAGGCATGAAAAAAAAATATTTTTTAAAGTTTATGGACATTTAGTGAAACATTATCAGTAGTTTAGAGATAAAAAAATAAACTTTTGGTAAAGTTTAGGGATAAAAAAAAATCTTACGGTAAAATTTAGATACTAAAATAATATTTTAGACTAATATTAATATATTTCTAATAGGACAAAACTTAAGTACAATATCTTAGTTGTTGTTCATTAAATTCTCTTCTTAAGATTCAGCCATGTGGCTACTTAACTAAAAAATACATTTCTATCCCATGAGAAAAAAATTTACACGGCTGAATTTTAAGAGGAAAATCTAAGGAATAACATCTAAGCATTGTAAGTCTTGTCTAAAAATTATAAACTTTCCATATGCACGTAATAATTATAAATATTTCTTTTTAGAACAAATAATTATATAAGTAAAACATTTCATAAATTAATATAAATCTAATGTTATAACCAAATGTGAATAGATTTAATTTGATCCATTACATATTTTATTATTTGTAATAAAGATTATTATTTGGATTATAATTGCTACTCAAGTATATAAAACACGCCCCAAGTTTATCAACGTTATTATTATTATTTTTTTGCATTGTTATTGTCCAAAATAACGAAGCTCCACAGAAGCTGCAAATTGAAATAATGTGGCGTTTGGTACGGGAAATCCACATTACTTCTGGTATCTAGATTTCCAGGAATGTGATTCTTAGGAATGTGATTCCTAGGAATGTAGCTATTCCTATGTTTGGTTTCATTGGGAGATTCCCAGGAATGTGAGATGATAATGTTTGGTGTATTCTCGGGAATCTTAAATGAATTATTTGTTTTTCCCATTTTGTCCTTAGATTTGAATGTGAAGTACCAAGCCCATTAAAAAAAAATCTTCCTTTAAATAAATATATATATATATATATAAACTATTAATTAGTCCTTTAAAAAAATATCTTACTCTAAATAGATAGATAAAAAACATTATATAAACTATCAATTAGCAACACATTCATTAAAACTATGATCTAACATTTCAAAATGACAAGAATAATTCAAAAATAACTATTAGCAGAGTTATTTATCCTGTTTATGTTGTTTTGGCGGGAAAAGATAAAGACAAGAGAGAAGATATTGATAATTTTTTTATAGTTTATCTTAATTGCTTAAATGATAAGAAAAAATGGTTAAAATTGTCAATTTATAAAAAATACAATTTCTTTTAAGTTTGGGAATCTGGATTCCCACATGTTTTAAAGGGAATCCACATTCCTACTGAGAGGGGTTTAAGGATTCCCCTGGCATCTGATTCCCTAGCGTAATTTGCAACCAAACATGGGAATCTTTAAACATTCCTGGGAATCTTAAAACATTACCCCATACCAAACGCCACCTAAGTAGTTTTATATATATATATTTTTTTATAATTGAGATTTTATGAAGTTTCCTATTCTTAAGAGGAGGAAAAAAAAAAAAATTGGACCTCTTTTCATCATTTTTTAAAAGTAAAAGGTCAAAATTTACGTCATAGACTCCATTACAGACTGCCAAGTGCTACGCACGTGTCGGAATATTAGACATTTCCTAAGACGGTGGTGTAATGTTCTGCTGCCAAGTTGCAATTAGTAATTACCACGTGGTGGAAAACATGGGCTAGGACTAGGATGATAAGTTTAAAAAAAATAACAAGCAATCTTCAAGTCGTTTTCCACTGCATATTTTTCATTTTGTTAACTAATGATAATTTCAATCGTTTGGGCCCTATTTGGAAATGATTGAATTTCCTTTTGAAGTTTAATGAGGAATTGAGGATAGATGATGATTATTGTTTTGGTACAATGAATGAATACATACAGAAGAGATATATAGCATTTTTCTTCAAATTAATGTGACAAACTGTTTCTCATAAAAATAAAAAAATTCTTAAAAACAATTTTATTTTAATTTTTGTTTATTTATAACGAAAACTCCACATCATTTAATATAAATTCTTATAAAATATAATTGAAAGGGATTTTTTTTTAGAAAAAAAAAAATCATTAACCGAGACTCTAAAACTATAAAATATTCTTTTCATAATTTTTAAATTAATTTTTTCATTAAAATATGAGTCTTAACTTTTTCATGTTTTTCTTTCTTAATTAGTAAAAGACAAACGATTTCGAAACTTTATTTATGCAATATTTTACTACTCTACGATAAGGCTCTTAAATTAGGTAATGCAGATCCTACATCATGAATTAGATATTCTTTTATGCTAGATATTGTATTGAGTTATTAAATGAGTCACTAATTGGATAAGGCACTCAATTAGGTCACAACATACGTTGTTCTTAATTCTTATATTCAAAGTAAACTCACGTGTAGTGGAACTATGGAAGGATGAGATTCACCACCTTGACATTAAGTTGAATAACAAGCTCAATAAAACCAAGATTGTAACTACTAGTATTATTTCTACCAAAAAAATCTACTAGTATTATTTGTAATTAATAATTACACAGAGATAGAAAAATCCAAAAAGTACCTAATCACTTTTTCATTACAAACTTATGGGTAACCGACATTATCAAAGTTTTCAAGAAAACTAAATTAATTTCCAAAAGAAAATAACGTAATGTATTGTATATTTGTACTCAAACCTTGCACAAAAATCTATAATAAAGGAATAAGAAAAATAACCTCTAGAATACAAATCAAAGTCTAAATTAGAAACATGGAGTTTAATAAATTCAACTGGTAATATTTTTGATAGATAAATAAGATATTTAGATTTAATGTTCTTGATGCTTGATAATAAAAAGCTGGGCCATAAGGTGAAATTATCTTAAAAAAAAAAAAACCAAATTAGGAAGTATATCGGCTTGTTTACAAGTACACCTAATTGCTGTAGATGACAAAACGGAAGCATATACGCTGACAATTTCCAAAGGAAAGCAAAAATCAAAGATGATGTGTAAGGGTCTCTAAAATAAAAGTGGGATATAGCTCACCATGACAGAGACATTTAAGCAGAAAAAAAAAAAGTCTGAGCAAAAAAAAGTAAATTTTATACAAAAAAAACAAAAGCAAAAACAAAGTATTACATATATTGCACACCTTTCACGACCCTGGTCGAAGGGAGTTTGTAGACCCCACACCAATTCCCACTCAATATCCACTATAAATATACAGCCTGACCCTCCCCCACAAACCACACTACCCAAGCCTCTTTAAAAAACCCTTTTTATTAAGACTTTCCTCTCTATTAATCTCTGCATCAAAACCACATAGTCAAGACCCATAAATCCTTGTAACATTTTAGCCTTAGATTTCTCTCAAAGAAAAAAGAAAAAGAAAAAAGGAAAAACCCAATAGTTAAGATGGCATCCACTTCTCTAGCATTTCCTTCTCTGCAACCAAAGTTCCAATCTTCAAGAAAACCATCAAAGCCCTCCACGCGTCGATTTATTGTCCGTCCGATCACTGCCTCTGTGTCCGAAAAGCCATCTGTGTCGGTTCCACCGGCCACGGTGGTGGAACAAGCCGAACCCACCAAACTTCCGATCAAAAAAATCCCAGGAAACTATGGTCTCCCTTTTGTTGGTCCAATCAGAGATCGGTTTGATTTTTTCTATAACCAAGGCCGTGATGAATATTTCAAGTCTCGAGCCCACAAATACCAGTCAACGGTGTTCAGAGCCAACATGCCACCGGGTCCTCTCATCGCTTCCAACCCAAACGTCGTCGTTTTGCTCGACGGGAAAAGCTTTCCCGTGTTGTTCGACGTGACAAAGGTCGAAAAGAAAGACCTTTTCACGGGTACTTTCATGCCCTCCACAGAACTCACCGGTGGTTACAGAGTCCTCTCTTATCTCGACCCATCAGAGCCAAACCACGGCAAGCTCAAGCGCCTCTTGTTCTTTCACCTCAAGGCTCGTCGAGACCATGTTATCCCAGAGTTTCACTCGAGCTACACCGAGCTCTTTGAGGGCCTCGAGAATGAACTCGCTACAAAAGGAAAAGCTGCTTTTGGAGAGCCAAGTGACTTGGCTGCGTTTAACTTTTTGGCTCGATCTCTGTATGGGACTAACCCAGTTGATACCAAGCTTGGACTCGATGCGCCAAAGATGATCGGCAAGTGGCTTTTTGTACAGATTAGCCCACTGTTCAGTCTCGGTCTTCCAAAGCATCTCGATGATCTTCTTCTTCGCACAGTTCGTCTCCCTCCAGCTTTGGTCAAAGCTGATTATCAAAAGCTATACGATTTCTTCTACGCGTCCTCAGGGTTCGTTCTTGACGAGGCTGAAAGGCTAGGCATTTCGAGAGAAGAAGCTTGCCACAACTTGCTCTTTGCAACCTGCTTCAACTCTTTTGGAGGCATGAAATTCCTTTTCCCAAACATGGTCAAGTTGATTGGTCGAGCTGGGGTCAAACTCCACACCCAGTTAGCCGAAGAGATCAGATCAGTCATCCGATCCAACGGTGGGAACATCACGATGGCCGCGATGGAACAGATGCCGCTGATGAAATCCGTGGTGTACGAATCTCTCAGGATCGAACCCCCAGTTGCTCTACAATACGGGAAAGCGAAGAAAGACTTGGTCATCGAGAGCCACGACGCTGCTTTTCGAGTCAAGGAAGGTGAAATGCTATTTGGGTACCAGCCATTTGCGACTAAGGACCCGAAAATATTCGAGAGGGCTGAAGAGTTTGTGGCGGATCGATTTGTGGGCGAGGAAGGCGAGAAGTTGTTGAAGCACGTGCTGTGGTCGAATGGGCCAGAGTCTGAGAGTCCAAGTGTTGGGAACAAACAGTGTGCTGGGAAGGACTTTGTGGTCTTGGTTGCTCGACTTTTGGTGGTCGAGTTGTTCCTTCGATACGATTCGATCGAGATCGAGGTCGATTCATCGCCGTTGGGGGCTGCTCTCACCGTAACGTCTCTCAAAAAGGCCAGCTTTTGATCAATGATCATGGCTGGTTCTACTTCTTTTTGAAGGGTACTTTCGGAATTGAGAGTTGGGTTGAGTTATTGTTGGTTGGTAATCTCGGACCCACTAAAAACTTTTTTTTATGATGAACAAAAAATGGGTTTAAGTCTTTTTTTTTTTTTGATAAACAAAAAAGGGGTTAAGTCTTTTTTAACTCTTTATGTCTACAATGTATATGTAATTTTTAGATTGAATTTTGCGTGACATATAAAGTTAACTGGTTTTATATATGCCTATTATAATCATCACGTCTAATCAGAGTGTTTATAAAAAAAGAAGTGTTTAGTGATATTGTCGGTTGTTCTTGATAAGAGTTTTTGTTTGATTGAATTTTGCGTGACATATAAAGTTAACTGGTTTTATATATGCCTATTATAATTCATCACATCAAATCAGAGTGTTTATAAAAAAAAAGTGTTTAGTGATATTGTCAGTTGTTCTTGACAAGAGTTTTTGTTTTTTTTTTTTTGAGGGGAATTTTGATAAGAATCAAAACTCTCTCTTCATTGTTGTTGTTATTATTTAGGTGGGGAAAGAAAATATCGTGTTGTTTGCCATTTACTAGTACTTTCTTTTGCCACATTTGACAAGTATGGGACAATGAGATATTCGTAGAATGCGTTTTGTTCCCTAGGACCACTACGATATGCATTACCCGTTAAAAAAGCAAAATAGATTTTACGTTATTCTCTAAACATTCACACACAAGAAAAAAAGGAAAAAGAAAAAACCCACATCCGGTGAGCTAGAAGGCCTAAAATGCAAAAGATTTTGCGGGTTGCTAGAGTAGCAACATGCAAATAGATGAGAATGCTTTTTTTGTTTGTTTACATAAACAGATGAGAATGCTATTTACAAAAGAACTATTTCTGTGTTATAAAAAAAAAAAAAAATTATTTCTGTAAATGCTGTGAATTGCTCCCTGAGGGATATTTCAGGTTGCAACTTCAAGCACAAGTGCATCACCTGAACCTGTGTATGCTGTAGACACGAGAGAGAGAGAGAGAGAGAGAGAGAGAGAGAGATAGAGTAAAAACAACAATTACAATAGAATGTGATAAGAATTTTACTAATGCATGCCGAGCACACAATAATTAATTATTTTTAAAAAAAAAATTTTGAGAATTAAAAAAGTTAATAAAATATTTCTAAAAATAAATGTTTACCAAACGCATGTGATAAATCTTGACTATGAGGAAAGATTTATGGGTGCATATTAAATAATTTTTAGATAGCAGCCTCGTGCGCTTCCTGGATAAATATAAAAGTAACCCCAAAAGTTAACAAATAAAAAGCAAACTAAAAAAAAAAGTCATCATCAAAGTTGGTGCCTCAATTGCTGATCTGTAATACAATGCACGTGCAAATTGTGAGTTGTATCATGGACGGTGAAATTTAATTTTTAAATGTCATTAATATAGGGAAAAAAAAATTTATGATCACAATTTTTTATGTCACAACTTTACCATAATTTTGATGTAATAAATTAAGCAAGTTGTGTGAAAAAAATAGTGTTTGATTTATGTGAAAATGATTGGTAGGCAGTCATTAAGTTTGTCGCATTAAAAATGTGATAAAACTGTGATTTTAGAATATTTATTAATATAGTTATGTGTTTAAGATGGAAACATTGAAACATACTATATATTAAAGATATCAAAGGTACAATTCTAGTGGTTCTTTTGGAGACATATGGGTGGTGAATTCAATAGATTTAAAAGACGTGTTATAAATTTAAAAATCTCAAGTTTCATCCACTACATTATTGATTTATGATATTCTCAAGGTGTCTCATGAAAAAAAATGACACTGCTCCTTCATTAAAGTATAAAAAGGCAAAATTTTAATGAACAGCTACAATGTACTAGCAAATTTTGAGCTTTATGGAGGGTGAATTTTTAAATGTCTTTGATATAGTTTATGGGTCTACAAAGAAAATAATGAAATATATATGTTAGAGATCAATGACCTATTTTACTCAAGTTTAAATATGTTTATTTAGTTATTTATAATTACATAGTTATAACAATGGATGAGAGTGATCTAATCTTATTTATAGTGCAAATGAAATAATTTTTAATCCAATTTGTAATTCGGAGTATTCTAACCTATATTTTGTTTATTGTTTGTTAGCAATTTAATTGACCATAAGTTGTGATAAAAATATCCAAACACAAAAAATAATTTAATGTGAAACTATAAGATATATGGTACGTGCTATGAGTAATTTGAAATCATATAATAATAAGTCATTTAGTTATTGTTATCAAAACATTTATAGTAAAATTGTATAAATATATTAAAATTTTTAACATAATTTATTTTAAGTGAAACTAACCGAAGTTAAAAAAAAAAAATTAAATACTACCATGATTAACCTCAATTATCGAAAGTTATAGATTTTAAAACCAATATAATTATTTGTTTAAAATAATAATATAATTAATAAAAACTCGGGATTAAAAGATGTGCAATTATCATGTAACTTAAATTAATTATTTTTATCTACTTTATTGTTCATTTTTTTTATTATATTAATGCAATATGTAATTTATATATAATTTTTGGTTAACTATGCATCACACGGTAGAACATGTACACAAGTGTGTGTATATATATACAATCCAATCCATAGAGTTTTTATATTCGCAGTTTTAATAATATGCACGTGCTATAATCGAGCTAAGGCATCAAGTAGCAACATATGCGAGGTCACTTTGTCTGCAATGTTTTTTTATTTTTTGAGAAACAGTGTACCATGCTTTAGTCCTTCTTACCTAATATTCTCTCCCGTGGATTTGGATTTGTCAATTGGCAGCGGACCAAAGTTCCTGATTATTGTCAATTAACAATCTGTATTATAATATAATGCAAAAGTACATAGATAACTATTAACCTTATTTTCACAATTTATTATCTCTATGAGTGTGTGGATTAGAAGTTTAATACTAGAGAAAGTCAGTAGTTTTTTTTCTTTGAGAATGGAGAAAGTCAGTAGTTGATTTGAGATTCAATCTCTATTTACACAAAAAATTGATTAGTTTCTTGGTTTAATGGTTAAGATTGCTATTATTAAGAGCAAATATCATAAGTTAGAACTCTCTAAAAAATATTTAAGGATGAAGTTGTGACAATATAATATATTAGTTAAAGACAACTCTTTAATAACTTGCAATAATTTCTTTGGTCAGAGTTAGATTACCATTAAAAAGCATGGAACAAAGTGAGCAAAAACCTATCGAGTGGGTGTATCATGTATGGATACCCTTCAGCATATTCGCATCCAAGACAAAAAAAAAAAAAGTTCATCAAATGATTCTTTCAATATAAGTACGTTTTCGACGCAAAAGGTTTGAGTTTAAAATCAAGTATCATGTAGCTCTGTAACTGTCTATCTTGGATTTTGAAAAAAAAGAGTAAAAGTATAATATGTTTTATGCGAAATAAAAGTTGAAGATGATAACTATGAATACATTGGGAAAATAATTCTATTAAAAAAGGATCAACGATTTAGATAAGCCGTTCAATAATATTATATGGGGGATTCTGTATTACTAAATGATGCAACTGGAACATGTGCAAAAAAAAAAAAAAAAAACTCGTTCATTCAAATAACGTGAACAGAGAGATTCATTCAAATAACGTGAAAACAGAGAGACAATCAAACTTACAGTCAAGAGTCCAGGATTCTTGGAAGATTGTCTTTATTGAAACAGAAAGACTATTTAGAACTGAAAAAGAATGTAACAATCTACATTACCAACAGAATTATAATCTCTCTTGACCCAACAAAAGCAACAATTTACAAAAGAAACCTTAGAACTTAAATATACTACTGGTCACATTTGCTAGTAGACCAGTAAATGGAAAAACTCAACAACACAATACTACACATCTGCAATGATACACTTTGAAAGTATACTTGACCAATTTTCCAATAAAAAGGAGAAAAAAAAAAGAGTATACTTGACCAAGTTTAAGCTAATAATTATACGCCTGATACAGTGATACTGCTTAAGTTGCACCGATTTTTTTATTTTTGTCAATTATATTGACGAAATAAAATTAACAGATGAAGGGTTTACATGCATAAGTTGCAAGTTAATTATTTTAAAATGAATAGTTTGATTTATAAAATAAAGGATTAGTTGTGCATATGTTGATTATATTCCCTCTTAAAATATGGTGCTTTGCCAATGTCGGCACCTTAAACATTAAAATCAAGCAATGGTCCTCCCATATTATTGGTAGTAATTTTTTATTTTTTTTATTTACTTTTACCCCATGTCATTAGAATTTTTGTTAAATTTAATAGACATGTTTAAATTTTAAAAAATATGAATAAAAATAATTTGAATTTTTCATTAAATTTTCTGGAAATCCTAATGATGGGGAGTTAATAGTTATGATACCTATTACTAATAGTGAAAACTTAACAGTACAATGGCTACTTAAGTTTTTTAATATAGGGTTGGGGCGGGAGTACATCATAACTGGGTCAAATTAAAAAGGGGCCTACAATTTGCCCTAAAATTAATAACACTCATGAGTCATGACTCTTGCGACCATTTGAAAAGCGTTTCCTGTTACATTTGCGTTCCACGTTTAAAAGATAGGTCTCATAGCAACTGTGTACTTGTTAGTCAACTTCACTTTAAATGCAAATTATATATTTTGTTGAGTCCCACACAATACTATTTATATTTAAAAATTATTTTACTATAATGTTTTCAGTAATAAATTTTCAATTTTCAGCAAATAAATAATATCCAAACAGACTTTTAATGTCTGCCACACCACAATTATGACAAAAAATTATTAAATAGTTTTAGTGTTTCTAGAACTATTCTCACGTAACTTTTTTTTATGAAAATTCTCACATAACTTCCCTATTATACTCTCTTTTATATATATATTACTAAGACTCTATTATACTCTTTTATTGTCAAATGAAAGCACTTGCAGCGCTGTAAGGTGAAAGTGACGGTGTTTAAGCTGATTTGGTCTTTGGAAGACTTTTGACTAAATTGCATTGTTGAAGGCACCTGGTACCTGCTTTAATAGTTAACATCTTAAGATGTAATTTATTCTTCCTTATTATTTTTCTACATGCGAAAATATCCTACTTTTTGTTCAAAAGGATAAATAAGTCAATTTATTAAAAGGAATTATGAACTTTTGTTTGGAGGGGCGAGCTATTGTATTAATATACTAGTCAAAACATACATCACATGTATGCAAAAACACACGCCCCCCCCAATACACATATAATCTAATACTGTGGACTATAGCAAGTCTTAATTTATAAATATGTTACATATAAAATTATTAAATTTGATGTATAAATAATTACGTTTTCTTTTAAAAGAAAACTTGTCTTCTGTTAAACTATGAGTATATAAAATTTGTCTGGTTCAATATTAGACATATAAAAAAAAAAAATCAAAATAAAGAACTTATTATCTATTATTAAAGTTATGCTTGGTGATAATCTTTCTTGTATTAAAATTTATTTATAATCACGCATCTCCAAAGTGAAAAAAAAAACCTGTTGATCAATTTATGTACCAAAGTGCATAAAAAATGTACACTGGAACCAATGAAATCTTCAAAATCACGATTGATCAATCCAAAACTTTAGCAAATATAAAGAAACAAATTACAATAAAAAGCAAATATAAGAAAACAAACTACAATGAAAATGAAATCACAAAAAAAGAGAGGAACTTAGCTTTATAATCACTAAACTAATCACTCAATCCTTTGATTGAGAAGATCATTGGACCTATTTTAGGGGAGGGGACTCCTATTTTTGTAGGCCAAATCTTTCAGTGCTTAATGATTATACATACTATAAATAAAATAAAAATCTTCAAGGTGAGATAAAATTATATAATGAGACGGTTTCATGAGATACTTTATACCTTAAGGCACAAAGTAGTTCGCCTCTACATTTATCTATACTTGACAATATCACTTCTTTTCATTTTTATCTCAAAAATATATTACTGTTTGTCAAACACATTACTTGAAATCTCACTCTCTCTCTCAAATTTAAATTCAAAGATCTTGTTTCTTAAAAAAAGTATAAAATAAAAAAATCAAATATCTTATATAGTGATATGCAATCGCTATATAAGATATAACCCTGTACATAAATTAAAACAATTGAAGCACCAGGAGAATTGACTGTTTGCAAACACAAAAATATGAAGTATGAACTTCAACAAAAATTTCTTCATTAAAATAGAACGAAAGAATGTAATAAATTAATTAAATTTTATTTGTATTGGCAAATTGAAAGTCAGATGCATGGATGTTTAAATTTTTTTTTTTCATCTTTTAGGTCAAGTAAGAAATTCTTAAAGTAGTCTGACTTTTTTGACTTGTCCAATATTGTTCGATAATTAGGGATTGAGCCACTATAGTTGAATTTCGTCCAGAAAGAATTTGAATGGAGCTTATTGAACTTATTAAAATATGACAAGATTTTTTTTTTTTTTGGGTGTGTGATTAAAACAAGATGTATTTCTTCTAAATAATCCGTACTTGCTTTAATTTATTTTTTGGGGAAAAAAAAAAAACAATAAAACTTCCTATTGTTTCCATTAAAATATGGACACTTTTGATATTATGAGAATCTTGTGGGTAAAACGTTAATTAGGTAACACTTATGCGCTTGAAAATTTTTCCGTGTAACACAACAGTACAAAATCTTTTGTGATATTGTTTTATATGAAATACAACTAGATATGGATACATTATCACATGAGTAGCTCATAGTTTATTTTAACAAATATTTAATGGATTACATATAAATTAATATCACGAGAGGGTTAAGTGTTGCATTTAAAATTTTGAGAATTCCATTTTATTTTGATAAACCACAATAGATTACATATGAAATAATATCACAAAATCTTCCTATTGCTTCCATTATTGTTTTGAATTCATTCTCAATAACTTATTATAAATTACAATTTTCTTTTATCTCATTTTCATTTTTCAAGAAGGGGTAATGGACGATGTTAATATGAAGAATGACTTCTTCTAGAATCACAATTTTTGTGCCACAACTTTTACTTGGACTTTGACGAGCTAGAATGTGAGTTGCTATATATCATTCTCTCCCACCGCTCTTTCTTTATTACTCATAGTCAGCTATATCAAGTAAGTGACAAAAGCTATGACACAAAAACTGTCCACATATTTCTCATGAATTTTTTTTTCTTTTTGAGGAACAAATATTTCTCATGAAATAATTGCATACAACCATTCTCTAATCCCTAAGATAACTTTGTGTTGGTGTGAGGTCCGTACTTGTTTTATCCAGTGTGTGCTGTCCATGATGGGTGTGTCAAGTAGGTCCACTGGGTTTATGGGCTTCGTAACAGAGACCAAATTTATTTGACCTTCTTTGGATTCTTATGTATGTCTGAGCTCTGAACTAGTACCAATAGTGGCATCATGGGTTATTCGTTAATGGGAAGTTTCAACAATCAAATTTCCGTCTCTGAAGATCTCAACGCTTACCTAGAATAGTCTCGGCCCACAACCTTATGTTGAGCATTGAATTGCTCTCACAGTATCTGAGTTTTCAGACTTCACACTGACAACTTCAAATTTTCAAAGAATTTAAGATAGAAAGAAACATAGTTTTCATCTTTGAAATTAACTTAAATTTTTATTTTATTAATTCTGAAAAATATAATATCCATCATTTCATTTATATGCTATTAAAGAATTGCCTATATGACAGATGAAGTGTTGATTTGAACTGAAATGGCTTGAATAAATTTAACTATAAATGGATGGAACGATGAAATTGATCCATTTTGGCTTTTTAGCGATGAAATTGTAAAATTTTAAAATTAAAGACTGAATATTGAACTTCAGACTAAATTTCAAAGATAAAAGATGTATTTCATCAAAGATAAAAGATGCATTTCAACCTAATTTTAAGCTCTACAAATAGAATTTGCTTATAATGTAGCCTATAAATATGCACTTGACAACACTTGTAGTTTATGAGATATTTTCTAGTGTTGCAATAAAGAGGTTTAGGGTTCAACTTTAAATCCTCTCTCCTCGTTATAACTATCGAATTTAATTATATAAAAAAAAGATGTATTCATTCTAGTAAACTAGATTCTCTCAACAAATGTCATTTTTTTTTATCTCATTTAAATAGAAAGCAAGTATTGGTGCAATGACAAGTACCTTCTACCAAAAATGACAGGTCACGAGTTCAAGTCCAGGAATTAGCCTCTAAAATAAATGGTAAGGATGCTTGCTAATCACCTTTACTAAACTTCGGAAAAATGAGAGTTTTATGCACTGAACTTCCCCCTCTTTCTACTATTTTTAATTTTTAAAAAAAGTTATAAGGAGAAACAAAAATTTTACTGGTAAAGAGTGAACTCATCGAATGGAGAATAAAATGGTAAAGAGTGAACTCATCGAATGGAGGATAAAAAGGTAAAATGAAGGAAAAAATTATTTTTGTCTCATTACAAAAAAAAATTGTCTTAATATTTTTCAATTAAGATATTCCTTTTTGTCAATTATTTTATCTCTAAAATGTTATTTGTGCCTTTTTCCTATAAAAACAACATGAAAAAAGAAAAAGATAATGGAAAACATTCCCATATAAATATAGTCACGCTTTATTGAGTATGTGAGAATTTTCAGCTTTTACCAATGTGGCAGGTAGTCTAGTGGTCAGGCCTAAGGTCAACAAAACTTAGGTCTTGAATTTGAGTCCCTTGATCCCCACTAGCGAGCGCGTTGATGCTCATGTCCGTTTGTGTTATCTTGGGTGCGTAGTGGTTGTCACCCTCCCATCCTACGCAATTTTTTTTAATTACAAAAATAAAAATAAAAAAGGAAAAGAGAATTGTCAGCTTCAACTTAATAGCATTGCCATATAGTGATGAATACAAAAAATAAAAAAGTAAAAACGAGCACAACACTACATAACTCTTTAAGCACTGTTCACAAGCATATACTTACAAGTGTACAATGATGAGGAATTGACAAAACTGTAATACTGGAAAACTATATATATTGGCTGTATCGACAGGATAAGATGAAACTAAGCACCCGAAAAAGAAAAAAGAAAAAAGAAAAAAGAAAAAAAAATCTCTAATGTCACTGAATTACATTATTTAGCAAACTGCTTGATGAAGGTGAGCTCTGTTCACTTAACCATGGGTCTTGCACAGAAATTGGTGAATTATCCCTAACCCTTTCCATTGAATTAATGCTACCAACTTCTGTCTGCAACACAAACAGTTCTCCACTCTCCAATCCAGCTTTCTTAATCATCACGCTTAGAGGTTTTTCACTTATGTTAGATGAAGAAGAGCAAGAAGATACCTCTGATGATGAAGCTGTACTATATTTTTCTTCTGAAGTTTCACATCTACTAAGAGTGATTCTTTCTAATTCTGCAGCCACTTCCATCATTGATGGCCTCATGTCTCTGTGAAATGCAAGGCATCTGAATGCTAGCTCGGCCACCTTATGCACTGATGAAAGGGTCCAAGCATCCCTATGTGGCTCCAGGAATGGGTCTATAATCTCATCTAAATGTCCCTTTCCTATCCTGTCAATAGCAAGAGCAGCCAAGTTCACCTCATCTTGAGGCCGTGTAAAGTCCACTACTTTAAATGCTGAAATGATCTCAACAAGAACAACACCAAAGCTATATACATCGCTTTTATCAGACAGATGAAAGCACTGATGGTATTGAGGATCAAGGTATCCTGGAGTCCCTTGTGGGGCGGTTGAAATGTGAGATGTTTCAGTCATTCCAAGTCTAGAAAGACCAAAGTCTGCAACTTTCGACTGGAAATTTTTATCCAGGAGTATGTTGCTTGACTTGATGTCTCTATGGTATATTGGAGGCTTAATAGCAGAGTGAAGATGGGCAATGGCCTGAGCAGTTTCAGTAGCAATGGTAAGGCGAACTTGCCAGGAAAGTCCATCTCCTCTCTCTCTTTGTAAATGCTGACATAAAGTTCCATTGGGCATGAATTCATAGACTAGGATCTGCTCACCATATTCGATAGAGCAACCTAAGAGGCGGACTAGATTCGGGTGGCTGACGGATGAAAGGAGCTTGATTTCATTCATGACTTGCTCAATGCTGTCAGTATCTCTCTGTGTGATCCTTTTGATGGCAACCCAGTCATCACTGTGGAGTTTTCCTGCATAAACTGTTCCATAGGCTCCAGTTCCCAGCCTTTGTTTCTCTGAGAAGCTGTTTGTTGCCTTTTGAATTTCTTTGTAGTCATAGATTGGAATGCTGCAGTTTCCAGTAGCTTCACATAGACGGCGTTTTGCACTGTGCCTGGCTTTTGATTTGGAGCGTCGTCGAACAAAACAGCATATTAGACCCAGAGTGATCATTAAAGAAGCTCCAGCAGCAAGGCCTGAGAAAGGAGAATTGAACATTGGAATAAGAAATTGGGTTGTGAAAATTAAATGTTCCCAATGTTTTCTTATACAAATGCGTACTCCTAGAACAAAATAATCAAAACATCAATTTTTGTTTTGTTTGATGGCCAATTTGAGGCTAAAAGAAACAGGACTTAGTCGAAAAAACTGCCATGACCATTAGAAAAACTAGGCTTCTAATGCTGCTCTAAGGCATGCAAGTCAATTTGTACATGGCAATTGAAAGAGATTGGAGACTAGAAATATACAAGTATTAATCCTGCCAAGAAGTATAAGCTGGAGAATGAAGACTCAGAAGAGTCATGCAGGGAGTTCTAATTTGCAACATTTGCTCTGCAATTCAAGTGCTAGAGTAATCATTTTTCTATTCTCCATTAACATAACTTCAGAAGAAGTGCCCAAAATAATTATTAGACTGAAAGAACTTGGAATTCTTAGTTCATCTCAACTCCAATCATAAGTCGTAACTTACACCAACCAGTTGTGTTCCCAAATTCAAGTTCATGTGAAGTGGTCAAACAGCAACATTATGGTATTGTTAATGTTCTCCAATTAGTGAAAAGACCAATTACCTCCAATTAACACAGCCACTCTAGTTGTTCCTCCACATTTGCCAGACATGTACTTTTCTGGGTTGCACACTGAAGAAACTGTTTATGTAGCAAAAATCAGACACAATTAGTAAGTTGACAATTACTGTAGTATAAATTCGGATAGATAATTGCAATCTAAATTACGAAACATTGGAGAGCATCTTTGATTAAGACTTATAATGTAGTTGTTAGCCTTTTGACTTTAGAAATTAGTTCCAAGTTCCAACAATTCTTTATTAAAATTGTGGTGTAAAATAGTGATGCATGTTGTGTGAAACTTACTATTAAGAAACTTATCTCAGTTGGCCTGGTTCAACATATAGTTTATGCACAAGTTGTAAACAGAATGCTGAGACAGCCATGGTGACATGATTTAAACAACAACTACATTCATTTTATTTTTTGTTGAATAGAATAAAATGAAAATTTATTGTACGATAGTTGATATTTCTGACTGAAAATTTTCTTCAAGTTTGACAAAAAACGCACCTAACTAAAATAATTTTCAACTTCGGATATATACCACAACATTAGATCATGAGTTTGACAAGAGTGTTCCTTTCTCACACCAATTATGAAATCTATTTATAAACCTCCCTTATCAACTCTTTACTAATTTATACTTGGGTAGTCTCACAAGCCACAAGGAAGAATCTATTGGCTTTGGACTAAGAGGTGCCGTATTCTCTTTGGTGTTTCTAACTTTCTACAAGTTTCTCACAATCCAAGCACAGATAACACCTAAGAAGACAAAACAAAATATCAAGATTCATCAAAGTCACCAAAACAATGCATAAATGATCCATCAAGAGGTGCATTAGGTATAACCACCCATTCCTATACATGACCACGACTATTATCATTATGTATTATTATCAATTTATCATTCCCTTGCTTATAGCAGACAAAAAGATTTTTGTTTTAAAAAAAAAGTGTTAAAAGAACAATTAGTCGGGTCCTCGACCAAATGATTAATGAAAATTAGCCACTTGGGCTACTTGTTTTTTGGGGGGCTACTTGATTAGTTTGACTTGACAACCCTCCCTCAAATGATGGACCGGTCCCATAAGTCGTTGAGTAGAATCGATCTGAAGGGCCATGGCTCTCCCTTTTACGGGTCCTACTTGGGTCACCAATAAATTACTTTTGTTCCATAAAGTTAATATTGTTATCATTCATCACGGCACCCAAAGAATTTCGGTTTGCTGCTTAGCCAAAAAAAGTTTAAATTGGTAATCAATTACTAACACTATGCCTGTTTCATTTAGTTTATCATGAGCTTTCCTTCGGTGGCCTTTGCCTAAAATTGAATATGAAATTGAAAACTTAGCCAAATAAAGTTTAAATTGGTAATCAATTACTAGCACTATGCCTGTTTCGTTTAGTTTATCATGAGCTTTCCTTCGGTGGCCTTTGCCTAAAATTGAATATGAAACTGAAAACTCAATTTCACATATTAAATTCTATGAATTTTTTCCCTATTATTTTGATGTTTTCAGCATTTTAATATTCTGTAACTTCCTCAAAGTCCAAATTAATAAAATTTATAAAAATTCGTGCCTACAGCCTAGTGCTACACAGATAAAAGTCAAATCAAATCACGATATTACATTTCTCGGCTCCATCAAGCTGTGACCTTAATTTCAGGAGCTAAATTATTCCCTTAAAAAGATATATAATAATAATAGAGCCAAATTATTACTGCTAATAATGAAAGTTATGCTCAAGCGTACTCTAACACTCTACATCGATCCCCCAACGGCCCAATTATCTATTAAAAAAAAAAAAAAAAATTAGGTGAAGGACAGTTTCAAAAATGTTGTAATTTAGGTTCATCATGGTGATCAATACAACATAAACAATATTAAATTTTTTTAATGATAATTAAATTCAATTAACAAGGTAAGACCACAATATTTTTCTCAACAAATTTTACAAATTTCAAAATGATTAGTCAGATAGTGAGGACGAGACTTCAACAACTATGATAAAAATATTTTTGTGAATTCTAGTTAATTCAACTAATAAAATTTATTATTCAAAAAACTGGTTGATATCTTTGCCTAATAATTGCTAAAAAAATCAATTAGTATGATGATTAAGTAAATCTAAGGAATATTATAATAACAAAACAACACATTTATAAATCAAAAACAAAATTTTCAAGTAACCGGAACAGACCTTTGCGGCAACCGGAACCAGCCAGATATCCATCGCCTTCAAATCCATCTTTGCACTTGCACCTAGAACCGTTCCGTCCGGTTTCCGGTGGCTGCACAGACGGGGTACAATCGGCGTACTCAGAACACTGGCAATTCCCCTCGAGCCACCAACCAAGTTGAACAATCTGAACCTCCAAAGACACCGAGGATGTCGAATTGTTCAAAGACTCGAGGAATATCGACGACACAAAATACGAACAATTCCTCTTGGTCACGTTTTCAAAGTCGATAAAACCATGTTGCTGATTCTCAGTATAGCAACTTATGTTGTAGTTGCTACTACTGATCGAGTTGTTAATAGTGCTATTATTATTGGTATTAGCATCACAACTCGGAGACTCGAAGTGGGTTTGAACGAGCGTGGCTGGAATCACACAAGGTGAAATGGGTGCTGAACATTTTTGCAAGAGAATAGCGTTTCGAAAAGTGGGTGCGTAGTTGGAACTGTAGAGCTGGTGAAGGGTTTGAATGGAACGGTTGCATTGAGCAGCTATGGTGATAATTATGTTTTCAGAGTCTGTGTCTTGGACTGGGAATTCGCCTATATAGATGGTGCTGTTGGTGCAGTTTAGGCTTATAACGCAGCCTGGAGAGAACCCAAATGGGTATTGAAGAGTTTTGGAGCCACATGTTCGATTGCAGTAGTGAATGGAAGCTTGGGCTGTGAGTAGTAGTGGGAAGAGAAGGATTGGCAAAAGGATTAGAATTGGGTCTTTTGTTATGTTCATGGAAGAGTTTTTGGTTTTGGACAAAGAAAAGTGGATTTCAGGGACACAAGTTTGTGTTTATGTGTGTTAGGATTGGAGTTCTTGAAGTATTGAAGATGTACTCTAAGAATGACATGTGGAGTGTGACCTTTGTTTTTTGAGAAGGAGAGCTAAACAGTCTAGCTTCTTGAACAAAATTACTCGCTTTTGTGTTGGGTTTGATATTGATTGATATGTATTTGGAAAGCGAAATATGAAAAAGATAATTGTATTAGACTAAAATCTGTCAATGGAGACAGAGATAAAGAGGTCGATTTAGTTCAGGTTTCACACTTCTTTTCACACCTTATTGCTTTGGTCCTTTTCGTACATTTCTGTTGTGTCACGAAATGAAGTATACGCCTAACGTGAGAGACTTTTTTTTTTTTTTTTTAATGAAGGGTTTATTTGGGATTGATTTATTTTGTTAAAACTGAAAACTTTTTACTGAAAGTCTTGAAGATGAATGTAAAAGTTAGTTGAAATAGTACTATAAGATTTATTTATAGTACAAAAAAGTGCAATAGAATCTATAAGTAGTAAAAAAAATGAGTTAAATAGTAAAATAAATTGGTTTTTTATTTTGACGGCAAAATTCACGAGAGGGTTTTGAATTTGGTAAGAGAGACAAGGAGACATGAATACAGAGACTTCTTAATTCTTCTTGACCAATTAATTGCTCCTTAATTAAGCTGTTCTTTTCCTTTGTTTTTCTTTTCGTTCTGTCATAATTTCATCCATATTCATAGTTCTAACCAGTAATCATAAGTCATGAGTCATGAGTCATGAGTCAGGAGTTATCAATTTTACAACGAGTTTATCACGAATCTTGACTGCGAGTCTCTGTAATATGTCATGTGGGATCAGCAATATTATTACAAGCAAATTATTATGTTAAAATTGTTGTTTTTTAGGAAAATAATATTTACTGAAAATATATTAGGGGAAATTGTTGTTTCCGGTATCCGGCTCATATGAAATATCACAAATTTACTTTTTCTTTTTCATATTCATATATAAACAATGATTTAATTCACAATTTAAAATATTAATACAAAATTTTGAAATAAAAGAAGAAATATTATCTGAATCTTTATTGATATTTGTATCAACAATTAAGTTTAAGTGAAATCACATAATTTAATGAAGTCTCATCTTCAAGATGCAATTTCATGTCACATGCTTAGCATTTTTTTGTCATGATTACAAGTACAGTTGTAGTATCATATAATATACAATATGAATACGATATATATTGTATTGAGTAAAAAAAGTTTCATATCATATATAAATACGTGTCGATCATGCTCATGAATGGTATAATAGACATGCATATTTTTATAAATCGTATTGTATCGGATAATACATAAACATATGTGTTTAAATTGAGTTTTTTTTTTCTTTTGTTTGTTAAAACTTGTATTTTGATTTAAGTTCAACAAGTTGTTCAATTTGTTTTCAACACAAAATTTTTATGTTACCTGATTGGCCCAATAAAAATAACATGACCATGAGTTTTTTTTTTCTACAAAATTTGGACCACACACTTGATTTCACTTTCATATTTGCAATTTTTTTCTATGTTTTGAATAAAATATTAAATGATAATAAAATTATTTTTGTTTTATTTATTATTTTTGTTATTCTTATACCTCTAAGAAGCTAGAATGCCAGGAAGAGATATAAAGAAGAAGTTATTAAATAGAAAAACAAGAAGAGATAGTAGCAATTTGAAGCTGATGAAGAAAACATCAATGAAGAAATAGTTTCTTAAGATGATGAACATTATGATAACATTGACTTAGATGGATTATTAGATAAATGATGAGAAAGAAATTATTATTTCAGCTTATATATAATTTATTATCAATTTTAGTTTAATCAATTTGAATGTGGACGTCATAATATATTCCAAATTTATATTGAATAAACCTTTTATACATGTTGTGTGGGGCAAAAGGATCCTGGTGGGAACGTGGGCCTTTTGGGCCTTGTTAAGGGAGGCCGACCTGACCCTGGGGTTAGAGATTGTTGGTGCTATGGGTCGGCCTATATGCCGAGGATCCGAGGATCCAGCCGAGGATGGTTTTCCCCTCGGACTGACATTAAAGAGCCTGAGACTTCATGGTAAAGGTTAGGGAATGACACGGTCAAGACCAATGGTTAAAGGGAGAGAACCCTTGAATGTCCTAGAAGCGCCGATGTTGGAAGAATATCAGAGGTAAAGGCTGCTACCTCCACATTAAAGACCCTGCACCTACCACCCTGGCCGCATTAATGAGGAAGTGACACTTAAACAGTGGAAGGGAAACTTCTAGTTACTGTTCAAAGGCACTAAGAAAAGAAATATCTAGGCTAAGGGGGGAATTGGGGGCAACACGTGGATAAAGTATTAAAAAGAGGAGTATTTAAGGAGGGACCTAGGACAGAAACGGGACGGAACTTTTTGTAACCTAAAAAGAAAAAGAAAAAGAGAGAGAGATATATAAGATAAGAACAGCTCTCGGCTTACGTCCGAGAAGGCCTATTTACATTACTCCTTTTTGTTTCCAAGTACTTGCGATCTTTAGTTTGTCATTTCATCCTCATACACTTCTAACCTGGGTTTCCAGCCCACACTCTACAAATTCATATTGTTTAAGGCTCATTGGGCCTGAGCCCATAGCTGTTCTTGGGTCCAGGTGCAATTGTGCTCTTACACATGTATATTTATATTTCTTTTTTTCCAAATTTTATCAAGTGTTTGTGTATCTTATGATATATGACACGATATGACACACGGTACAAAAAAAAAAAAAAAAAAAATTCACCATACGATTCATGTTTTGAAATGTTTTTTCCAAGATGCAGCAAAATTATGTCTCGCTCAAAATTTTTTCAATTTGCAACAATTATCCACTCACTTGATCAACCAAGTTTGAATACATAACATTTTTGCAGTGAACATATTTATTAGCATTAAAACTTGGGTAAAAAAAAAAACAAAAAATTAACGAACAAGTTTAAGACCATAAATTTGTGAGGGAAAAGGTCGTATATGTGACCATATGAAACCAATCAAGCAACAAATGCATCTAATGACCACAAAGCCTTGACACAAACACTATCCTGCAAAGATGTACTTAACACTTTCTCCCTCTAACTACATGACTTTTTGTGCAATGTGTTCGATAATCTCCTTTGCTCATTCATATTAATCATCAACTTTTTATATCAATGCTTAGACACCTTATTTGTGCATGCAATGTTTGCATTTTGTTCATAACAGGAACACTGGCTTTCCAGGCAGAATGGAGCTGAAATTAATAGGTTGAGGAGGGAGATTAATGAGTTGTTGGATGATGAGGAAATGTGGTGGTGACAAAGATCCAGGGTGCAATGGCTAGGCGAGGGAGATAACAACACAAAATACTTCCACCATCGAGCATCAGAAAGAAGAAAAAAGAACACAATTAATGGCTTATGGAATGAAGAGGGTGCTTGGTGTGACAGTAAAGAAACTATCGCCAATGTAGCAATTGCATATTTTGAAGGGATATATTCAACCATACACCCAACCTGAGTTAAGAACTAACGAACTTACTTTCTCGCAAAGTTACTATGGAGATGAATGCTGATCTCACTCGGGATTTCACCATGGAGGAGGTCAGAACAGCTCTTAGCCAAATGCATCCAACAAAAGCGCCTGACCCGGATGGTATGTCTGCTGTCTTTTACCAAAAATATTGGGCTATTGTTGGAAATGATGTCACAAATATGGTGCTTAATGTGCTTAATTCAGATGCTTCTATAACTTATATAAATAACTCTAATATTGCTTTGGTGCCAAAAGTGAAAAACCCCAATAGAATGAAAATTTTTTGTCCTATTAGCCTTAGCAATGTGTGTTACAAGCTGATTTCCAAGGTCCTTGCAAATCGCTTGAGAACAATTCTTCCACAGATAATCTCGGAGAACCAAAGTGCATTCATATCGGAGAGGTTGGTAATAGATAATGTGCTAGTTGCCTTTGAGCTAATGCACTATCTGGATCATAAAAAACATGGAAAAGAGAGCTTTATGACGGTTAAACTCGATATGAGCACGGCATACGACAGGGTAGTTAGGGTTTTTGTTGAAAAGGTGATAAGGAAGTTGGGTTTTCATGGAAAATGGATTGAATGGGTTCTGAAATGCATCACAATTGTCACGTATTCAATCTTGATAAATGGGGAAGCTCACGGTAAGATCTGTTCGAGTAGGGGCTTCGACAAGGAGACCCATTATCCCCCTATTTGTTCCTCTTATGCACAGAAGCCTTTTTAGCCCTTATTGTTGAAGCAAATAACAACCAAAGTCTCACTGGAGTATCTATATGTAGGGGCTGTCTGAAGGTTACCCATCTGTTCTTCACAGATGATAGTCTACTGTTCTGTCAGGAAGAAGGACAAGAATGCACCAAGTTGGTAGAAATCCTAAAACTCTATGAGGCAGCCTTGGAAAAAAAAATCAATGCAGATAAGTTCGCAGTGAATTTCAGCCACAATACAACCCCTGAAGCAAGAAGGGAAGTCTTGGCAATCCTTGGACCTATACTAGACACAAGGCAAGGTAAATACTTTGGCCTTCCATCTGTAATAGGCAAGTTGAAGAACCAAGTTTTTGCAGAAATAAAAGAGAGAGTTGGAAAGAAACTATCTGGTTGGAAGGAAAAAATGCTCTCAATGGGTGGAAAAGAAATTCTCATAAAAGCAGTAACCCAGACAATCCCCATGTATACCATGAGCTACTTCTTGCTCCCAAAAGGCTTGTGTGATGATTTGGAGGGAATGGAAAGGAATTTCTGGTGGGGTCAAATAGACCAGGAGACAAAAATGTCTTGGGTTAGCTGGTAGAAAATGTGCATGTCGAAGGCACATGGAGGAATGGGCTTCCAAAATCTCCAAGCTTTCAACTTAGCAATGTTAGCAAAGCAAGCATGGCGCATCTTGGCTAACCCAACATCCTTGGTTGCACGAATGTATAAGGCAAGGTATATTCCCTACAGTGACATCTTGGGGTCAAAGCTAGGGGGTAGCCCTTCTTATGCTTGGCAGAGTATCCACAATAGCCTAGAGGTAATTAGGAAGGGCACTAGGTGGAGAGTAGGGAATGGAAGGATGATATATATATATGGGATGACAAATGGCTGCCGACCCCAACCACATATAAAATCTGCTCCCCCTAGCAAGATATTGGAGATTTCCCAATGGTTTAATCCTTAATTGATGAAGAAACGAGGTGTTGGAAAATGGACAGAATCAGAAGGTATTTCCTACCCTTTGAGGCTGAAACCATACTTAACATTCCGCTTACCTATAATTTGCCGGAAGACAAAATAATTTGGGTAGGAAACAAACGCGGCATGTTTTCTGTCAAGAGTGCATACTATGTAGCCTTGCCATTGGTGAAAAAATCTAAATTGGGTGAAAGCTCGAATGAGGATTATAAAACCCCGTTGTGGAAGAAAATGTGGCAGCTCAAGCTCCCCTTAAAGATCAGAATTTTTGCTTGGAGAGCGTGCATGGAGGGCTTGCCAATGAGGTTGAATCTGTATAAGAGGGATAAGCACTAAAGTGAAATGCCCATTATGTGAGAAAGCTGTAGAAAGCACTAGTCATGCCTTGATATACTGTGATAGAAATTGGGGGTCGAATTGGCATGATTGCCCGATAAGCTTGTTGGCAGAGAATAGACCGTGGTGGATGTTGCATTGCAGATTCTAAATACAAGAACCCTTCATGACCTTGAAACCTTTTGCGCCACGGCTTGGTCCATCTAGAATAGAAGAAACAAAGTGATCCATGAATCCCTTTACCTCTCTCCATCCCAAATATGGGGTTATGCACAGCAAACCCAAGAGGATTACAAAGGAGCTAAGGTGCAACCTCCTGAAATTGGGTGGACAGCACCACCTCTAGTTTTTTATAAGATAAATGTAGATGAAGTAACTGGTGGGAATAGAAGTCTGTCCAGTGTGGGTGTGATAATCGGTGACTATAAGGGCATGGTAGTAGTAGCAAAGAGCAAGGTGATGAATGGAATGTATGAAGCAGAAACTATTGAAGTATTTGTAGTCGAAGAAGGTACCCTCCTAGCCCATGAAAGAGGAATCAATCACATTATCATTGAGTCAGACTCCCTCTTAGTAGTCCAAGCTGTCAATACAAACTCAAACCTGGGAGAGCTGGGTGCAATTATTCAAGGAATCATAAGCTTACTAAGGGCTTTTGGAAGCTGTAATTTGAAACATCTGAAAAGGGAATACAATGGGGCTGCGCATGAATTAGCATAGATAGCAAAAGCTGTTGAGGCTACCCAGACATGGGAAGGAATAGACCCACAAATGCTGCAACGTCTTCTCATCATAGATAGGGCGAAATGTTAAGCTGTTATACTTTGTTCCTTCTTCCCTCTGTTGTACTTCAATTATTTTCAGTTTAATGAAAATTAAGTTTTCCTTTCAAAAAAAAAAAAAAGGAACACCGGCTTTTTTTTGTCAAGCATAACACCATGGTACACATTGTATTAAGAGTATGCTTTGTCGATTCTTTAGAGTATCTAGTGAATGATTTTTCAAAGTAATTTGTGCATAACAGTGCAAGTGTAAGCTACATGTATCATTTTTCAATTTTAATTTGCCGTTGTTTTTAATGATTTCAACAAGGCCAAAAACACACACTAAGCTAAGTAAATGAAAAACATGAAATGCAACACATGAATATATACAATGATGTACATATAGACTCCTAGGATGATTGATGAAGAATGACTTGCAGCCTAAAGAATCAGTGAGAATATGTCCAACAATGGAAGTGTAAGCCTCAATTATATATGAGTAAAAAAATGTTGTCAATTATTTAAAATTCCGAGATAGGTGGAATTGTTGAACAAGGCCATTCTTCCTCATTTTTTCCATACACTCACAAGAAGGGGAAAAAAAAAAGTCCCCTCTTGATCTTCTATCACTTTTTGGATTATTGATTCCGCAAATCAATAAATAAGTCAAGATATTAAAGTTTATTTCATTTCTAAATATCAATCGCTATGAATTATGAAATCACTAGGGGTGAGTGTAAATGTGGGCTCTCACCTTTGAATTGTAGGAAAAACTATTTTATAACATTTTTTTACAAATTATTGACGTAGTGAGTATTTATTGGTGAGTGAAAAAATAATGTTAGAAGTGAGTCCAAATGAGAACTAGTAAGAATTAGTTCCATCAATAATTTGTAAAAATATTATAAAATAGTTTGTAGCTGTAACATTACTCTGATTATTAATACAATAACACTGTGTTATTGATAGTAGACCAATTTGCATGCCATACACGGCATTATATTATTTATTCCACCAATGCACTTGACCCTCCTAAATTTATGTATATATATACTAGCCTCATTGCACGTGCTCTGCATGTGCATACACATTTTTTTTTTTTTTTTGGGTTTAATGTTGTAATTTTCTATTAATTGCAATTTGATATTTAAGTGTATGTTCTATCATATTATGCATTTGAGAACTACTTATATAGGAATCTCTCTCTCTCTCTCTCTCTCTCCCCCCTGCCCCCACTTGAGGCTACTTGTAAGGGTGATTCCTATGCTTGTTCAGTTTAGTTTTAATGGACGTTTAGTTTATTAAAAAAAAAAAAAACTACTTATACAACCAAGAGTGTCATGAGGCTATCTTCAAAAAATGAACAATGAAAAAACATTGAAATTATATGTTCATGTGTGGATGATTCATTTTTTGAAGCTAGCTAGCTTCATGACATTCTTGGCTATATTAGTAGTTCTCAAATGCATAATATAATGTGTTGTTTCTAATGTGATTGTTAATTGATTATTTCTTGTCTATAAATAAAGTGCTTTTGTCCAATGACACAATGACAATAATATATAATGAACTCATAAGGTAAAAAAATATTCTAAAACTTCTATCCACCTATATTGTTAAAATTTAGACCCTTGTAAACACAGAATGTTTAACTTAATTTAAAGTCAAGTTGTTACTTAGTTCAATTCAATAGATCTAGGATAAACAAATATCAATCGTATCACAAATTGCGGAAAAGTAAAGAACAAAAGCGATATAATGACTTGAGAAAACCAATGAAATAGTTCAATTTTAAGGTAAAAAACCTAGAGAGGATTTAACTTAAACAATCCACAAGACAAAAAATCACTAATAGAATGAAATTTTTTACAATAGACTTAACCCTAAATCTACTGCTACCTCATGTAGTAATTACTATTGTGACCACACTTAGCTCCAAATTCATGAACTTTTCTATTATGAATTTGTTGCACACAAATGCTCATGTTTGTGACTTTGAGAGCTCCACTCAAAGGTTTAGATCATTAGTAGTAGTTGATCTTGTTGTAGCAACTTATCTCCACCGGTATATCCAATATCAATCTAATCTCCAGTAGATGCTTATTGAGTTAAAAGGTTAAAGAACCTCATAGATCTTACACAAGTAACTCACAAGACTTGAAATTTGTGTATTAGGGTTTCCCTTTTATACCTAGTACTGTTGGATTCAAATCTTAAACGTTTCGCGGGCATTTGGGTCTTCTTTAAAATCTGCAGAATTCGTCTCAGTTGGTCGAAGAACACACTCGATCGGTTGAGCCTTGCAATTTCTGAATTTTTCTTTCTACAGCTTGAATGTTCTTAAATCTTGATCTAAATCAACTTGAGCAATGTCTAAATCTATTCTAAGTAAATATCTTATACTAGACATGTTATTGTACTCGATTTGCCAATGTATATAAAATTAGAACGTAAACATTTAGAACCTAACATATATGATAGTATACGGTGAAGAATATTATGATGCAACATCTTTTGTTGAGTCTTCCAATTATTTTACAGCACCTAATTGCAATTAACTTGTTATGTAAATGCTAAATTTATTTATTTTATAATAGTAACATATACGATGTAATTGCAGAGGCAAATTAAGCCATGTTAGAAGATGTGGGGGTGTGCAAATGTTCACTTTTTGGTGCTAGATTTCATCACACACTTCAATTAATTTCTGTGATTGGCACACGCATAAACTTCATTAGATAAACACATAAACCCTAAATTAAAATAAATGAAATTTTCAACATTTAAAAAAATAGAAAAAAGGGCTCTACACTTTGTAGCATCTACGCACAAATATTAGAAATTTTAGCAATCACGAGTATTAGAAATTTTACAAAAAAAGCTTCTTTATATGATTTCTAAAATAGGTTACAATTCAAATTGGTAGCCCCAGATTATAATAAGTGCTCCGGAGTACAATTTCGGCTAGAAAGTTGCGCAATGACATATTGGAGATGTATAAATATAATTGTCTACCAGTTTTTCTGGAGTATTTGTGTTCTTTATCTAAGTATAGTTTTGATGGATATATCCCAAATTACTTGCTTTTACATTTGCAAAAATGTGCATTAAAATCTAGCATACAAACACTACTCATTGGAAAATAAGAGTTGCTTTAGTTTCAAAACCACTTGATTTACAAGTTCAGATTTTTCAAAAAAAAAAAAAAAATAGTATAGTGGTAATTGCATTTTTCTTATATTCTCAAAAGTGCAACATTATTATGAAAAACATTGCACAGGTTGTACAGTTTTACTCCCAGAAATTGGTCATGAAGTGTAACATTGCAACAATTATCAGCAAACTAATCAGGATTATTATGTGAAACTGACTCATGAAAATTAATCAAGTTTTATAGTAGCCTTCAACCACTGTAACCTATTCTTATCTACAGCTTTAAGATAATTTTACAAATACCACAACCAATATCCACAGGACCACAGGGCAAAATACCAAATATATGCTAATAGATCACTTTAGTTCCAAGCCATGGATCCTTAAATTCTCTAAGGCACTCTTCCTCTTCATTGGGGTTGTCTCAAATTCTGGATGCATGAAATCCAAAACTTAGCCACATCATTCTAGAAAATTGACTACTTGTATATTTTCACTAGAAAGAGTACCAAATTACACACTCAATATCACATACAACATAAATTATAAAAATATACTAAGCAAAAAAAAAGTGACAATTCTTCATATTGACTTACCTCAAAGCTGTAAAATTTATATCCGGTCGGATCTTTGGCTTTTCGCATTAAAAAAAAAAGTATTTGAGGATGGTAAGAAAGATAAGAAGTTCTTATGTAATTCTTCTTCAATCCCTCTAAGATCATAATCTAAGTCAACCAATCCAACCCTTGGGCAAGTCCTTCTAATAAGAATATACATTATAAAGTTAATAAATGCCTATAAAACTAAAGTAATGGTAACAGCTCGCCATAAGCCAAATTAACACCAATAAGATTTTTCAATCTACAAACTGAAGCTTGTACACAAAAAAATCATTGAACCTCTCTATCTCAAACAAATTCATTTTCTATTGAGCACAAAATTTTCAATTTCGTAATAAAAAATACATCACACACATAACAAAAAGCAAAATGTATATACTTGAAGTCAAAGCCAATAGCCAAAAAAAAAAAAAAAAGTTAACAACTTTGCTTTTTAAAAAATTTATTACCATTTTTAAAACACTTATCATTTCTCGAGTGTTCAACACTTTGACAAATATTCCTCTATTTCTCTTTCATCTCTATTTTATATTTTTATTAATGTCTTTTTTTGGCTAATCTATTTTATTAATGTTGAAATCACCTTATTAAAGGTAGCGAAATATCTCCAACATGCCCTCCTAAACTTGGTTCAAGTGGGTTTTCCTGTCTCATTTTGGGATGGAATCCCCTAAATCGAACCGTTTCCTTCCTATCTAGTTGTCATTTATCCATACCCTTCTCTCCATATTAGGACCAAGATAGCAAGGGTTTTTGAACCATAGGAATGACTGAACCTAGCTATAAGCTTTTAGCCTTGGTGACAACATGACTATTTGATTAACCTCTAGGACAGTAAAAACGAGAAGCGTTTACAAATTACTATCAACTTAGCAGAGTTATAAAATAAAACAATAACATGGATTGAATTGGATAACAAGTTAAAACCGTTCAAAGATGGCTTAACCTCGTGACAATGTGCAAACATTATATAGCAGAGTATTATTGGTCCATATAAAATCAAATTTGCAATCAACCAATTTATCTTTTATGTCTCCTGTCTCATCAAAATCTGTTCATGAAAGTCAAATTGTTCCAGTTGCCCTCAGATTATATGACAATTCTAGTCATGGACTTGTTAGGTATCCATTTTTTTTTATAATGACATGGTTTTCCACAAATGCGGCTTAATTAAGTATGTGTTGGTTTGACAAAGAGAGAGCTTGCATTTTAGAGTTCTTAGTTCTAGCTAGCATTCTACCATTCTAGGCTTCTAGCAACTTGCACGTTTAAAAAAATGTATTAAAAGAGCTCCCAAGACATTAACAATTTTTTATTTTTTTATTAATGTAATTTAGCCGTGTTTTGCTCTCAGTTTTGTTCAATATTATAGTTGCTATTTTATGTTGAACCTTTGACAAATGACAAGTAACAATTATTATTATTATTTTTAAACAGTTTTAATTTATGACGTTCATTTTTGCTGATAGTTCTTTATCATTAGACCAAACTACCAATTAGTTTGTAGTGTAGGCAGAAAATTGAACTTCAAATTTCTTATTCAATTATTAAAAATTTTACCAGTTAAGTTAACTGAAACCCACAAATGATGAGCAACAATTAATGATGATCACGGTTATTTTTGTCCAATATGCAATCTATTCTTTTACCAATCATTGTCTTTTAGTTAGATGGAAATAAATTATAGTTGAATATGCAATTGTAACTTCGGGATTGCCTATCTAATTCTTATTTTTTTAATTTCTCCTAGGTACTAACCAGATCCTAGAAATCTCTTTAAGTCTTTATAATGTCATTCGGTAGCAGGTGTGTGTTTGTCTCTTTTATTTTTATAAATAAATTTATTATTTATTTTGAATTGTAAAGAACAGGAGCAGAATTGTTAAAGTAAAACCCATTCTCACACTATCCAAGGCTTGAAACTAGAAAACAAGTTTGTCACGTGCATTCCTTATCTTCGAGGTTTGGCCAAAATGGGCTTTTGCTATTTTTGCGAAAAAAATCAGCATGTTACCTCCTTTTCCAAACTAATTAGGAAAATGTCCCTCTTTTGAAACTTGATTTTCTCAAAATCGAATTAAGCTTTATAGCGACGTTTTAAAAAGTCTATAGTGATGTTTTTAAGGACCTATAGTGACGTTTTGTAACTCGAGCTCCATGAACTCAAGTTATAGGTAAAAAAAAAAAAAACTTGCATGTAACTCGATTTTATGGAGGTTGAGTTACAAAACGCCGCTATAGGTCCTTAAAACGTCACTATAGGATCCTTAAAACGTCACTATAGGGCTCCATAATTTTTTTTTGAAACTCGATTTTGAGAAAATCGAGTTTCAAAAGAGGGGTATTTTCCTAATTAGTTTGGAAAATGGGGTATTTGCCCATTTTTTTTGTGCGAAATGGGCATTTGCCCATTTTTGCCTCGAGGTTTCATTATCTCCTTCCTTCTTAAAGAGATGAAACCTTTGGATTGAAAGGTGGCTTTTGATGAATTATTTCCATCAGAAAGAGTCCAAGACTTCCTTGAGTGGTTTATGCTCAGGAACTAGATGAAGGATTCTTGTGACTCCACCTCTTATGGATTTGGGTCGAAAACAGAAGTCGATTCACTCCCCATTCTCTTTTAATAAAGCTCGCCCTTGAGCCCTGGACAGGTTGGCCGGGTCTTTCCCTTTTGTTCTATTCCCGCCACGAGAAAGACGCATAGAAGAGATGAAAGAGGCAAATTACTATATCAGGGACCTGAGAAGATTAGAGCTCATTCAGAAACAATTCATCAATCGAAGAAGCGAGTTTCCAAAGAGCAGAGCAGACCGGAGCCAAAAGAATTCCAGTTTCCTATTATGTTGTTGGTAGTTACTGCTAGCAGGCAGGCGATACATCACCTAGGCTGACAGGTGAGGGGCAAGTGAAAGCCAAGTCAAGAAAAGAAGACCATGTATATAACAAAAACAAAGTTTTAATCTCAAAATTTTGGAAGCTGACTATGGATTATCACAAAGAAATCACGTGTCATACAAAAATTAGTAAGGTTATACCTAACAAGAAATGCGGATTATGATATTATTAAATCCGAACAACTTCCCCATCACAATTCAAACATCTTGTTTCTTTAATATTATTATTTTTGGTATGATTACATTATTTTAGTTCTGTCATTACAACTTGTGGCAATAGATGGACAAATTAGATGCGTTAATCTTTGAAGTCATGGAAGAAGTGGTGCACAATTAGGAAAGTACTACTATAATGGGCCAATTTTTTATTTTTTTCAAGAAATTGCTTTGATGACAATTTTAAAAGATGATATGCAAAAACAAAAAAGGTTTGACTTATCTTCAATACTTTATTGATTGGATATGTCCTTTTGTTTTAAATGTACAATGACAAGTAGTAGTGAGTTTTAATCTCCACCTTTTATTTAGTTATTGGATAATGTGACAGTTTCTCATTAAAACAAAATGAGATTTTAGTTAAAAAAAAATACTGGAGATAAGCTAAACCCAAACAAACATAAGGAAAAAGAGAGAGAGAGAGAGAGAGAGAGAGAATTTATTGAAAGTAAATGGTTAATTAATATAAGAGATTCTCTTGATAATTTAAAGGTTATTGGGGAATATACCTTTTAATTTTTTTAACCTTAATAGGAAATAGAATTGTTTGATTGTCTTGACCCAAGTTTTCAGGCGTGAGCGTGATCAGTTATAGGCTTGAAAATTTAGCATGCCTTAAAAAAATATTGAAAGTAAGCTAAATTCAAACAAACATAAGGAAAAAAAAAATAAAGTTATTTGAAAGTAAATATATAGTTAATTAATATAAAAGATTCTCTTGATAAATTTAAAGGTTATAGGGGAATATACCTTTTTATTTATTTTTTATTTACCTTAAACAGGAAATAGAATTGTTTGATTGTCTTGACCCAGATTTTTAGGTGTGAGTGTGATCAGTTATAGCTGGGCTTGAAAATTTAGCATACCCTAACTGATCCAAATTGCATCTGCACTAGAGGAACAATAATTTTACCGGGGAATTGTTAAATTTGAGGATTTGGTTGTTTGAGAATTTTTTTTTGATATAAGATAGAATTTCTACTCTGCTCTAGTTTTAATCTAAGTGTATATGTGTGTGAAGCTCCCTCTTGGAGACTTGAACTCCGGCTCTAGCCCCCAACACCCCACAAGCATTTATACTTGTGGAGTGACTACCGCACCAAGGGTGCGCAGTGGTGAGAATTTTCCTTTTAATTTACTTAGGTTCTTGGTAATTTAGTTTCCACTTTCCACTAATATGAATTTTATCATGTATTATCATCTTGTCATTAATTTATCTTCTAAAAAAAAGGCATGTTATTAATGTCTATTAATTTTACTTAGGTTCTTGGTAATTTAGTTTTCACTTTCCACTTACCATTAATATGAATTTTATCATGTATTATCTGCTTGTTATTAATTTCTCTTCTAAAAAAAAAGGCACGTTATTAATTTCTATTAATTCTACATCACATGATATAAATCAGTTCAATTGTTCAAGTCGTTCGTTATTTTCTCTTTGCAAGGCGAAATTGACTGAAAAAATCCCAAACTATAATTTTCTATTTGTTGAGTGAGCTTTTCAGCAAGAGAATTTGATAGGTTTGTTTTTTTTTTTTTCTCTGGTTTGATAGCGAGGAAAGGAGAATTTGAACATTGTACATCTCCAATGGGAACATTAAAAAGTGCTAATTAAATTATAAGACTTTTTATATTAATTTGATGGTTAATCGTATTAGAAGATGAAGAAATTTCAAGGCTCATGAGTCAAGGCAATGAGTGCTTCAAGTTGGGTTTAGGGGCACTTAATCGTTGACCAATTCCCTACAAGTCTGCAACCCTTGTTAATGTTTTTATTTATATTTTTCTGATAAACCTTGTTAGAGCTCTTGTAGCTTATTATTGTAATCTCTGCTTTTTAAAAAAAAAAAATATAATTATCTTTTCTTTTTTTTTTTCGAAAAAAAAAAATTATCTTTTCAAGTAAATAAGAAAAAATTCTCTTGGTTATGAGCTATGATTAGAGTGTTTTCTAACGTACCAATTGTGGTTTTACTTTTAACTGCCTCGTGTACTGTTTTTTAGTTGGGATGTAAAATGTAATCCTATTCGCCAATTTCTGTGTTAACATACTATTAGTGCCAAGCATCATATATATATATATATATATATATATATATATATATATAGCGAAACGTTTGACTTTTTATTGACCACTCTTTATTGCTCCATGTGGCAATACAAATTTATAACACGTATATATTTTAAAACACTAAACAATTACGTCTTTTCAATTTATGCGTTAAGTTTCAATATCTACTCACCGTTTCGCATAAAATGTATATATTAAAACAAAACACTATTATTGAGAAGAAAAACATTAGTAAGGCATAGAGAAGAGAATGACAAATCTGAGAAGAAAAGCATCTATAAGGTATTTAAAGAAATCTTTCAATAATATTGTTGCTACCTTTGGTGTAGTTTGATTTTTGGACATTTTCAATATTTAACAAAAAAAAAACCAACTTACAAAAATATCAATGACCCATACTATTGGGAATTTAGAGGAGTAATATAATGAAATAACAAAATGATCCAGTAGACAAATAGAAAATTAGATTCACTTGAAAGTACAATTGAATGTTATCCTTAGACAATATTTGCTCCCACACAAGAGTTATTAAAGGGTTACTACAAATTTGTCCTTAGGATACAATTAAATTTATTAGGTTCTATAAATAGCAATTTTGAAGAAGACCCACATGTTTCTTGTGTTTCTAAGAAAGATGAAAGAGAAGAAGTTGAGAAGAAATTACCAAATGAATATGAACCATTATTTATACCTAAATGATTATGATCCTTCAATAAACATCTTTTCATTCAATGACACATTTTTCATTCAATAGGCATATTTTCAATCCATATGCACATTTTAATTCTATAGACACCTTTAATATATATCTAATATGAAGGGTTATGACATTTCAATAGGCACCTTTTGGTATATCTAATATGAAGAGTTTTGACCTTTTAATAGACATCTTTTGGTATATATATTACAACCTTTCTTGTATATACCTATGTATACAACACAAATCAAACTAGAGATGTAACATTTTGTCTCTTATTCATTCCCACAAAAAATAAATAAATGAAACAATATTGCTATCTTCAGTATAACTAATAAAACTTTGTACTATTTCTTTCAATATTATTTTGTTTAATTTCCTGCATTTTTGCTTACTACTCAAACTCAAAAATAATGATTTTTTTCCCCTAAAACTCATCCAGTAACTTTCTCATGCATCGCATGAGTTAGCGACTAGTGTGTGTGTATTTTTTTTTAAGAGGTAGAGTTTTAATCTATGACATCTGCTTTTGATGTTTGTCATTTGTCACAAGAGACTTTACCAGTTGAGCTAACTGGTACCTGCTTAAGTATCGTGCTATTTTGACAAGCATGTTATACAATTAGAACCTTCTCAGATGAGTGTTCTTTATATTAAACATGGGCCCATTTTTTATTTGAAAAGAAAAAAAGGGGTACATTAGGTCTAATATAATTTAAGTTGTAGATTCAAATTAGAACCAATATAACTTATCACAAATAATTTGTTGTAAAAATATTATGAAAATATTGTGAACGTAACACTTTTATAAAGGATGTATGATAGTTTCAATCTTCAAATCGAAGGTTAAGTACTTTAAAGTGGTAGAACTAATAAATGTTTCCATATAGTCAAGATTTCTCATAAAGGATTCTCAATTTCTCATATTCGGGCCAAGATTTCAAGGGTTTAACTAAATCAAATCTTGTACTACGGAATCCACATAAAAGTAATGGTCCTTTTGTTTTTTTGGGAAGAAAGTAATGATCCTTATTACGGCTTATTTTGGCAATAGTATTTTTATATATTATATTTATTTATAAAAAATCCTTAATATATAAGCAGTATTACCTTGAATTTATGCATGTCACACAATAGAAATTTCTAAATTATCAGTGTAAAAAAAAAAGGTGTAAAGTGCAGTCTATAAGTCTATTCTTTTTGTCCAATTTGCAGAATGCAGTCTATTCTTTTTTACCAAGCATTGTCTTTTATTAGATGGAAATAAAGAATTGTTGAATATGCAAACTTTGGGCTTGCCTATCTAATTTTGACTTTTTAAATTTCTCCTAGGTACTAACCAGATCCTAGAGATCTCTTTAAGTTTTTATAATGTCATTCGTTAACAGATGTGAGTGTTTCTCTCTTTTAAATTTTTTTTTAATAAATAAATTTGTTATTTATTTTTAACGATAAAGAACAAGACAAGAGTAGAGCTGTAGAAGGAAGCGTTATTCTCACATTATCGCCCACTTGCCCAAGGCTTGAAACTGGAAAACAAGCTTGTCACATGTAAGAATATCATGTATTATAACAACAACAAAGTTTTAGCTCCAAAGTGTTGGAGGTCAACTATGAATTATCGATAGAGAAATTATATATGCCATAAAAAAATTAATAGGGTTATACCTAACAAGAAACTTGGATTATGAAATTATTAAATCCCAACGGCTTCTACCATCACAATTCAAACATCTTCTTTCTTTAATATATTTTTTTTGGGTATGCTTACATTATTTTAGTTGTCTGTTTTTACAACTTGTAGCAATATGATGAGTTAATCTTTGAAGTCATGGACGATGTGGTGCACAATTAGGAAAGTACTTCTATCACGGGCCAATTTTTTACTTGTTTCAAGAAATTCCTTTGATGACAATTTCACAGGATGATATGCAAAAAAAAAAAAAAAAAACGTAAGGAAATAGTCCTTAACAGGAAATAGTCCTTGAGAGATTGTCTTAGTCTTAACCCGGATATATAGGGTTTAAAATTTAGCAAGCCCTAACTGATCCAAATTGCACCCGCACTAGAGGAACAACAATTTTGCAGGTGGATTGGTAAATCTGAAAATTTGGTTGTTTGAGAATTTTCCTTTTTAATTTACTTGGGTTCTAGTTTCCACTAATATAAAATTTATCATGTACTAGCTTCTCATTATTATTATTTTTTGAGAGAATTTCAATCTATAGCGTTCGTTGTTGATGATAACTCTTTATCATCAGACTAAGACACTAATTAGTTTTTGATTTTGGCGGGATTGAACTCTAGATCTCTTATTCAACCATCATAGACTTTACTAGTTGAGCAACTAGAACCCATAGTTTGTTATTAATTTCTATTAATTCTACATTGGATGATATAAATCATTTCAATTATTCAAGTAGTTTGCTCTTTTCTCTTTGCAAGGAAAAATTGAACGCAATTTTAACCAAACTTCTAGATTTCCTTAATTGAAAAATCCCAAGTTATGGTTTTCTATTTGTTGAGTGAGCTTTTTAGCGAGAGAATTTGAACATTGTACATCTCCGATGGGAACATTAGAAAGTATTAATCATATTACAAGATTCTCTATTACAATTTGTTAAGGACATAGTTTATGTAATTGGCTAATCCTTTGACAAAACACACTTTACTTGCATTTGGGTAGATTTAGAATGTGTTTTATACTTTAAAGAATAAGAGTTCAAGTCTAGTATTGAAGCCATGCAAATCTGTCCAAGAAACAAGTGAAGAAGTGCTAATTCATTAAAACTCGACAGATAGCTAACTATCGAGGTCTTGACAGTTAGCTCAACAGCTGTATTTATCGAGCTTTACGAAATTCAGATTTTCAAATCTGATTTTCGGCCCATGCTGACATGTATGTGTATGATTTCTTTTCTCACAACCGTAGATATATATAAAGCTTATTTAAAAGGCTGTCACATAAGATAATACAAGGAGAATACATGAAAAAAGTGACCAAAGCTTTATTATCTCTGAAAAAAGCTACTGTGTCTTTGTGCCTTAGGGTTTTGTAACCAAGTGCTTCTTGATCTTTATTGTTGATGAAGTGAAGAACTTTGCAGCCAACATTCTTCTTCCTTAAGTTGGTGAGTGAGTTACGTACTGGGATTCGTGCAAAAGAGTTAGTCACATACTGGGATCTGTGCATCAAAAGGGTGGCGTTCATAAAAGGGTGACGTACTGGGATTCGTGAAGGTCTCTCCCCAGATATTTTACTGTGAAATTAATTTGTTTCATTGGTTTTTCTAGGTCATTATAACTTGTCTTATTTAATTTTTCGCTGCATAATTTTGACATGATATTAATATTTGTTTGTTTTAACTAGTTTTATTCATATTAAATCTAATTAACAACTTGGGATTAAACTTGTTAATTCTATCAATCGGGGTCTAAATTTCCCAACACAATTTGATGGTTAATTGTATTAGAAGATGTGGAAATTTTGATGTTCATGAATCAAGGCAATGAGTGCTTCAAGGTAGGTTTAGGGGGACTCACTTAATCGTAGACCAATTCCCTTCAAGTCTGCAGCTCTTGTTAGAGTTTTTATTTATTTATTTTTGGATAAACCTTATTAGAGCTCTTGTAGCTTATTATTGTAACTTTTTTTTTTAAATATTATTATCTTTTCAAGTAAATAAGAAAAAATTCTCTTGGTTCTGAGCTATTATTATAGTGGTTTCTCATGTACAAATTGTGGTTACATTTAACTGCCTCTTGTACTGATTTTTAGTTGGGATGTAGTCCTACTCCCCAATTTCTGTGTTAACATACTATTAGTGCCAAGCATCATGTTATTCACTTATTTGACAAACATGTTATACAATCATGCATTAATCATGTGTTTAGAATTAGAACCTTCTTCGATGAGTCTTCTTTATATTAAATACGGGGCCCATTCTTCATTTGAAAAGAAAAACAAAGGGGTCCATGTCCACTAGGTCTAATATAATCTTGAATCCTTGATGTTAATCCTCATAAAGGATGTATGATAGTTTCAAATTTCAAATAGAAGGATAAGTACGTTAAAGTGGTAGAACTAATAAATGTTTCCATATAGTCAGAAAAGCAGGATTCTCATATTCGGGCTTGATTTCAAGGGTTACTAAAGCAAATCATGTACAGATGTACTAAGGGATCCACATAAAAGTAATGATCCTTATTAGGCCTCAATTTGGCTATGGTATTTTTAAAAAAAAAGTAGTACTATTACCTTGAATTTATGCATGTCACAGTGTCACGCAATAGAAATTTCTAAATTATTAGTTAAAAAAATAGAGAGTGTAAAGTGACGGTTGGCTATATCCCAATAATAAGCAAGTGGCGGTGGTGGGTGGGTGGTAAAAAAACATGATAGTAGAAAAGTTGAACGATGACTGAAATGACTTGAGTTTACAAAATTCGGATGAATTGTCAAATCATAAATCTAAAGGTAAAAAAAAGTTTAGAATCTATTCTCCTTTACAATTCAATTCAACATGTCAATATATTATCTACTTTTGGTGGAAATTTAGAAATGTTGCATTTTTTGGAACTTCTATGATGGGTTACATTATTTTAGACGGGGTTGAGTCGAGTAGATGAAAAAGCCCAGACCAATCCTGAACACGTAGAACAAGTTAGTGGGGCCAATCCAAGCCCAATTGAGATGACCCATTATAGTCTATACAAGTTTATTATTGGCACCTTCAAAATCACTGTATGGTAGAATATGCAAACATGCATAAACTTCTTTCTAATTATTATTTTTTAAAGCTGTCCCTATTACAAATTTACAATTAAAAAGAAAAAGAAACAAAAGGAAGAACAATAAAGTAAACTGAGGTTGATTTCAAAGAATCAGTGGCAAAAGAAAAAAAATGTAATGATTATATGGATGTAATCATATGGCACCACGATTAAGAAATTAGATATTCTATATTGGATTTTAGACATATACAACATGTCATGCTCATATAAATCTGGATTTTAGACATATACAACTTGTCATACTCATATAAATCTATAATAAAACTCAAGTTAAAGAGTTTTGTAACTCAACTAAAGGTGTTTTTAATTATCGTCTAGAATTTAAATAATTCGTATTTATATATATATATATATATATATATATATATATATAAATACACACATATATATATATATAACCGAAACTTTTAAAATTCTTACAATTTTTCACGTCAGCACAATATTTAAAAAATAAATCATTATCAATTTTTTAAAATAAAATTATTTTTGTTTAGTTCAAACATAACAATGAGTGAAACTCTATCTCTCCAACAAGTCCAACTTAAACTCAAATTCATCATTATTATATATATATATATATATATATATTTATTTATTTATATAAACCGAGAAAACAAACCCTAAGCACCCTTCAACAACCCCGACCATACAAACCAGATGGAGAAAACAAACCCTCAATCTAAACTCCAAACTGAACGGTACCACTACAACCCCTCAGCTTGATGCCAAGCCAAGTCTACCACCGTGGGTACGTGTTTCTAATTTGTGGCTTCAATTTTTTGGGTCTTTTGTTTAGGGGTTTAGGGAGTCCAGTATGCAATGTTAACCAAGTGCTACTCACACTACAGTAAAAAGGTCCAGTAGGAAAGAAGATTCTAGAACATGTCTCTCTAGTGGCTAAACTCATGCTTTTGGAATTTCTTGCTTTTAATTTTCAAGCTTTCACACACTTTTGGGTCCACTAAAATTAGGAGCTATTCGTTGATAAATAATATTCAATAGGAAAAGAAACACATGCCATAGCTTTATGGTTGTTTGCAATGTGAGATGGATCTCCCTCACCGAATTGGTCTTCTATTTGATTTAAGAACCGTGCTGATATAGCTGCAATGTGGAGTAGTGAAGGTTAATGGGCCATTTGGTCTTAATTAGAAAGCATCGATACATCTGCTACCTAAACTCCAACAAAATTGCGATAGTATCAGCAAGCCAGGAGTTTTCCGTCATTAATGCATTGGTCACCAAGTGTTGACCATCCCATATCAACAGCATCATGACAAATTAACGGCTCCCATGAGTAAACCTACAATTTCCAAGCATGTATGTATGTGATGTTTAGGTACCAACTTCATACAATTTCATTAAACTACATGACAGTGACATTCCAAATTTTCAAACTATATTCCAACCAGAAAATAGGGTCCTTCCATTGGGATGAAAGGATTGTTTCTTTGATTAATGAATTTTATGTCGAATTTGTTTATATTGTTGTTATTAATGAATTTCCATTCAACATATGTGGATATTTGTTTATATTGTTGTTAATAAATTTTATTTATATGTCGAGTTTTTTATTTGCTTTCATATGTGCTTGAGTTTTTCTTTCTATCTTATTCTTTTGTTATGTTTAGAATTGATTTTCTTTTGAGTATTTGGGTTAATCTCCATATTTATATTGACATTGTTTTCATGGATTTGGTTTTTGGGTTGAAATTTCTATTAATTATTTTATATTGTATATGGCATATGAAGCATCTCTATTTTTTTGGAGAAAAAATCAAAGCTACAACCTATGTCCTCCAGCCTAGGGATAAATTTTTATTTGATATGTTATATATAAATTAATTTGTTGAATTTGAAGAGTTTTATTTGGTTTTGAAGTAGAATTTGAGAATTTTATAAATTTGGAAGTTTTAGGTCTTGGAGTTTTTTGTATTTGTGTCTCAGTAGATTGATCTTAATTTTTTACCTTAAATGCTTTTTATTTGGGTTTATGTGATTTTTTGTCTTCTTAATTAAAGCTATGATTTTTTGTTGAATGATTATTTGTTTGGATTCAACATAAAAGATAATGGAATTAGATGTTATAATTTTAATATTGTTTCATATTTTGAATTTTCTATATTGTTGTTACTACGACTAAGTATGATTAAGAAAAGAATAGAAGTTAAATATTTCTTCATTTTTTTAAATACTAACTAGCAAAATGTATATAATATGCACATTACTAACCCAATTTTCTATTTCTAAATTTCTTAGATTTTATTATAAATAAGTTTTTGTGTATAAAAACATTCTACATACCACTACCACGTCAAAGTTGTGGCAAAAAATTGTAAAATAATATGGTCCTAAAACTACTCTTATGACCATGATGAGATAAATTTAAATTCTTTACTCATTGTTAATTTTTTTTTCATAGTCAATAAATTTCCCGTGCATTATAGGGGTTAGCGACTAGTTGTTGTAATTAATAATAATAATAATAATAATAATAATAATAATAACATTATTATTATTATTATTACTATTAATTTTTTTATTAAAAAAAACTCTACGTATGGAGGCACAATGTATATGTCCAATGCTGGAGTTTATTCACCTTGCTCCATTCATTTTCCCATCCTACTCAGTCCTTTTACAGTGTTATTACTTTCATGTAACCAACAAAAGTACAACAAAAAAGAAAAGAAAAGAAATTGAGGCCTTGATTTCCAAGAACTGTGATCAATCCTAAATCCTAATAATCCATCGCCTTATTAAAAAGAAATGAAAAGAAAACCATAAAATTAAAAAAAAGGATAGTTAGTAATTACAATAAATCATCTCTAGCTCCCAAAAGAGCAACCATTACTAAAGCTCTAGGAGGGAAAATTTCCTATACAACTACAAACAGAGTCGAGCACTAGATAAATCCAATTATTTAGATAACATATTATACAACAATAGCTAGCTTGGGACACCACAATGGTTTATATATATATATATACATACATACATGCATCAGTACTTTATGGTGCAGCAAAAGCATCGTCAATCCACTTCTTCTTATGGACCGAGACGGCCTTCTCAGGTTTTGCCGAGAAGGCAGAGCTAACCAGAGCTTGAACCATGGCCTTCCACTTGTTCACACGCTTGCGTTGTCGAATACAACGGAGAACCACTTCTCTGTCCAGGGTTTGGGTCGAGTCTGTAGGCTTTATGTAGAGGTGGCTTGTCACAGGGATATTGGTTTCTGGGACTTCTTGTTCTTCATCTACATAGTTGTTGTTGTTGGTGGTGGTGATATTCTCAGTGGGTTGGAATTTGGACAACATGGAAGACAATTTTGGAAAGTATTAAGGTAAAGAATAGGGTTGAGAGATAACCTAGGCAGATGTAAGGGTCTTATGTAGGTGTGGAGTGGCTTTTATAGAGGAAAATATTTACACACACTATTGGAATTAGCAATGATGGTCAAGGTTCTGGCTCTGTAAACAGAGATTCCAGTTAAAGATTTTGGCCATTAAAATTTTCAGAGGTGAAAAGGGTTTGGTCGGTGGCTTGAGATTCGAGGCAATGTTTTGGGAGATGGAAAAATCAGCAACAAAGATCCATAGTTTGTGAGAAGGTCGGTTTTTGAGGTTCAAAAAATACCCTTAAAAAAATGGGAGTGTTTCTTGCATTTGTCACTGTATTGTGCTTAATAGTAATAAAAAACTGCTTGATGTCTAATGACTCACTTCTAGGAATTAGATTCGGCTGAATATGATCACTCTTTTTTGGATACACGAATATGATCTTTGCTGTATATATATTCTAATCAAATACAGTAGTTGATTATCAAAAAAAAAAAAATCAAATACAGTAGTTAGATTCGAATATGATCACTATTTTTAGACCAACGTAATTTTTAAATGGAAGCTAAATATAACTTTAATAAATTGAAACTTTAAAATTTTACTGTTCTAAAAAATTACTTTAAAATTTTACTCTCTCTCTCTCTCTCTCTCTCTCTCTCTCTATATATATATATATATATATATATATATATATATGTATATATATATTAAGGGAATCTATTTTTTACCAAAGAGGCAGAGACCATTTCTATTTAGTCAAGAGAGCAAAATGTTTTAGTACTGATTGATATCAATGTACTATTTTAGAGCTACCGTTATTGATACACTTATATAATTAAGGAATATTATAAATACTTAACGAAAGATGGTTTTGTCCACAGAATATAATAATTCAAGAGAAAACAAGAATTCATCATGTGTTTGTCACAAACCTGAAGAGGGATTTTCATTTCTACAAAACCTTGGGTTTACTTTCGTTTTCTTATACTTGAAGGGAGGTTGTTGAATTTTACTCTAAGAAAGGAACAATAACAATATATTTACACATAATTTTTTTCGTCATCACCTTAAATTATAATGAAAATAATATTAATGTGTATTATTTTTCAATAGCTGTGTTAAAAAGAAAAACCAAATAAATAGGAAAAAAAAAAAACCCCATAAATTAGTGAGGAATTAGGATCCCATTTCAATTGCCGTTGGAGATGGGTCCAAATTCCAAACGTCTAACCGAACGGAAAAAGAGAAAAAGAGAATAATAAACGGGCCTTAGCCCAATGAGCTCAATTGAACCATCTAGTACTGTTGCAACAAGGTATTAAAGTTGAGATTTGTGGTTTATTTATTCCTTTGCACCAATGGGCCTTAGCCCAATAAAGTCAATACAAATTTGTGGGTTACATGGTTGACCATTCCCTTTAAATCACTCCATTGGTCATATTTTGTTGGTCCTTTCAAATTCGGGATCTTCATGTCCCAAAAGATAATATTCTTTTAAGGGTGGTGTTTCTTTTACACATAATGTGAAATAGTTTTTTTCTTCTTTTAAAAGTCAATAAATTTACAAGTACAAATTTCTTTTAGGATTGAATTTATATCTTATATAAAAATAAAAATAATATAAATTTCCTTACTTATCCTAAGCTTCATTTAAAAATTTGTCTTACTCTTAAGTTTAAACTTTAAATTAATAGTAAAATTCCCTTATTGTGACTACATCTAAATATGAGGAGAGCTTTGCTATGCAGTCCATGAAGCAACAGTCCTGCCATTTATGAAGACATGTTTCGGTTGAGACCTAGACTCTTTTCAGAGTCGAGACTTGTATTAATCAAATTATAATTCAATTTTCGTGCTGAGATTTTCACTGTAAGGAACCCATGATAATTGTTTTATTATCATCATTGTTTATTAGAAATATACGCGTCCCTACTACAACTATAGAAGCCCATGAAAGAGTGATTTAGGGGAGAGGGTGAGGCTTGTTCGTATTTTAAAAATGTTACATATGTCCATCTTTGGCAAATATAATACTCGACGCATTTAAGCGCTTTCTCTTTTCTTTTATGTTTTCTGAAATAGGGGATCGATTTGATAAATTATCTGCGATTAGAACAAAAATGGAAAATTTTCCAGATTTGGTTATCCCAACTGTGCTGCAAGAGTCAGCTGAAGATTCATCCTTGAATGGCCAAGTGTCCCAAGCTGATTCTAAAGAATTTAATCATCACCACCTTCCAACCAGCACGTATTTATGGTCTTCGTTTCAACTGTCTGATTCTGCACGACGTGCATTCACACATGCATTAAGAGTCCCTACATGTAAATTAGGACAATTATGTTGTTAGTCTTAGATATATAAGATAAGTGCATCCAAGTATTTTTTTTTAATAAGTACGAGAATTTTAATTTATAGTGTCTGCTTCATGATGATTGCTCTTTATCATCAAGTTAGTATACTAATTAATTTTTTTATCTAGGCCAGGATTTTAATTCCTAGGTCGCTTTCTTAACGACAAAAAACTTTACCAAATTTGCAAACAAGCCAATACATTTAATAAGTACACATAATTAGCTTATACATTATGTAGCCTGGCTTTAGCAATGTACAACTTAATTTGGCCCGGTGACTACCAAAGTCGGTATGTTTTATGTCATTTGTAGCCAACAAACCACTTAAGCATCTGCAATAAGGTTGCTAAATTTAATAAAGAGTCATTTTAGCAACCAATACCCTAAATACAACTTCTACTGCAAAGAAGCCAAAGTTTAAATTTTTTTTTGAGTTTGAGCTACAGTGAGCTGCTATAGATAGCAGTTCACTGTAGCATAAAACTTAAAACAAAAGTTACTTCCTGGTTAATAGAAAAAAATATGATTGATTTTTAGAGATTTTTTCATTAAATTTTAAAAAAAAACAACTCTATTTCATAATAAGTTAAATAAGGGAAGTTACTCATTTAAGATTGCTTTCAAACATTAAAAAATAAGAAAGTTTAAAAAAAAAATACTTTTTAGAAAATAATTTATTTTCTAGAAAACATTATGGCCGAAACAAATCGAGAATACAAATGATTACTAGATAATTCAAATAGCTGTAAAAATTGGCTAAACAATATCCAAATAACAACTAACTTAATTCCTAAACAATAGAGAACCAATCTAATCACCTAAATAATAGGAATTCTTATTGTAGTCAAATTGGACTATAAAGCGGATATATAGCTCATAGCAGATAAATTAGAATTTGAAATCCTCAGCACCTTGGTAACTTCAGCTGCATGCGTGACTTTAATTGTATCAACAAAGTGGTTTTGTTGTTCCAGCTTTGTGTGGGACATAACAGAATGATGTGTCAAGATTTTTAGGCACATAAATGCAACATCTATGCGATATGTTAAAGTAAGTGCTAAGAATACCTTCTAACTAAGAGAAACTTTTCGCTAGCCAGTGGTCTTTAGTTCAATCCTGAAAGCTTATTGCACTTTTACAGCACTCTCTATACTTATTACGTGAGAGGCAAAGAGGGATACTAAACATTAATGTGGCGTTTGGTACGGGGTAATATTTTAGGATTCTCAAGAATGTTTAAAGATTCCTATGTTTGGTTGCAAATCACGCTAAAGAATCAGATGCCAGGAGAATCTGGATTCCCCTCTCAGTAGGAATGTGGATTCCCTTTAAAACAGGTGGGAATCCAGATTCTCAAGCTTAAAGAAAATTGTATTTTTTATAAATTGACAATTTTAACCCTTTTTCATTATCATTTAAGCAATTAACATAAAATATAAAACAAATTATTATGGATTAAACTCTTTTAAAATTATTATTAAGAATAAAAGCATTTGAGAATTTAAATAATTATTTTTGTATTGTACCTGTCATTTTGAAATATTAGACTATAATTTTAATGAATTTTTCATAATTAATAGTTTATATTTGGTTTTTCATTATTTATTTAGAGGAAGATTTTTTTTTTTTTAAGAACTTGGTAGTTCACATTCAAATCTAAGGATAGAATAGGAAAAATAAAATTTTTCATTTAAGATTCCTGGGAATAAACCAAGCGTTATCATCTCACATTCCTAGGAATCTTAAGATATTCCCAATGAAACCAAACATTGGAATAGCTACATTCTTAGGAATGTGATTCTTAGAAATCACATTCCTAGGAATCTAGATGCCAAGAGTAATGTGGATTCCCCGTACCAAACGCCACGTAAGTGAAATTAAAGCTTAAAATCGATGGATGATATATTATGTAGTAATTCTAGTTCGCATCTCACCATATCAAAACAATGAGTATAGGGATTCAAAATTTCATAACATTTTTATTTTTATAATTGATAACTTGATTTATTGTGATTGGTATATTAAAGAAATTGTGTTAATGGTGAGTTTATGTTAAAATGATGTTTCAATCACAATTTATCACTTTAACAAGTTGCAAAAATAATTTGTTTTTCTAGTATTTCCTTATGAAAATAGCCCTAATAAATTGTTTTTCTAAGAAGTTGTGAAAGGAAGGTAGTTTTTTATTTGAGACGTTAGAGAAGGGTAGAAGAGGGAAATATGTAATTGTGTTTTTCTTGTGTTTTTTTTCCTATGTTTTCCTCCTAATCTCTCAACTATTCTCTCATTTAATTTCATTCTTTTCGATAAAACAGAGTGTAAGAGGCGTTTATATTGGAGAAATGACCAAAATCATCATTTTCTCCCTACTTTTCTCTTATTCATTTTCAATCTTTTCGTTAAAATAGAGGGTAAGAGGCGTTTACATTATGAGAATTTCTCCACTAAACCAAATGACCAAATTTTTCATTTTCTCCCTACTTTTCTCCCATTCATTATCAATTTTTCTGTTAAAATAGAGGGTAAGAGGCGTTTACATTATGATAATTTTTCCACCAAACCAAACAACTAAAATCATCATTTTCTTCCTATTTTTCTCTCATTCATTTTCGATATTTCCATTAAAATAGAGGCTAAAAGGTGTCTACATTATGAGAATTTCTCCCTTAAACCAAAACCAAAACCAAACCATCAGAATTATTATTTTGTCCATATTTTTCTCTCATTCATTTTTAGTCTTTTCAATAAAAACAGAGTGTAAGAAGCGTTTATACCATGAGAATTCAAAGATGGATAGCTGTTTCTTTTAGAAGAACTATGATAGTTGAAATTAGTTCTACTAATTGACAAAAAATCCAAATACCAATGATATAGATAACGGAGGTTACAACAGGCAAGCTGGCATTTAACACTCTGGGTAACATTACTTACGTATTGCCGGTGATGTGGCTGTCAAACAGTGGTTGCTTGATTAACGATCCCAAGCCAACATCTACAATATAGGTTTGAATCAATGTTCACAGGTGGCAGAAACAAACGCACCGCTGAAAAATGTAAGTGACAGAAAAACAACTATCCTAGGACTAGAGTCAGCCTAGGTACGTGGCGGCTATCTGACATATCTTGGAAGTTGTTAAAACACCTGTCACTGTCTTATTAGCGGTTCCTTTTATATATGTACACGGACGGTTCTGTGCTATTTATGGAAAAACGAATATAGCTGACTTGGTTTTTTTAATCTATCGGTAGGATCAGATTTTTTCGTTTCCTTTTTGGGTAATACCAATTCAATGGATTTTGAGGGCAAGCAACGGTCATCAAATCTAGAAAACCTCCAAATACAACGTACCTGTGTACTAAGTTTTTGATGCCCTCCAGGTCTTCTTTTTCATATAATCTAGAAAGAAAGTGTATAGGCACACCAAAAAAAAATCATTCTAAATTAGTAAATTGTTAACAATAAATAAAAAATGATATTAATTAACTAAGAATTTATATAAAATTCAGTAAAAGTTTTTCAACTAAATTATTGTGAAAAATATAGTGAAATTTTTTGTGTTATAACATTGGGCATCTAGAAAACATAGAGTCCGTTAGGTAATATAATTCTAGTAACGTTATTTGTATTTTTTGAAAATACGTGTAGGTGAAAAAGTGTGTAAAAATATGTGTAATGTTGTTTAAATACTGAAAACTGTTGTTTAAGTGCATGTACCAAACACTCTCAAAATTTCTAAATGTAAGGATAAACTCGGCAACAATGGTTAGCTTTAGAATAAAAAATAACAAAAATAAACTTTTGAGGGAGAAAAAAAAATTATGATTGACCTAAAATTAAGGAGTGTAACTTGAATTTTAATCTTGAAATTATTTTATAAGAGATTAAGATTTTTTGGCCCTCAAAGTTTATGTAACTCCTCAAGAATTATGATGGCCTAAAGATATTTTAAAAAATAGAAAAATCAATGGGCCTATACCTTTGACACTCATCCTTTTTAACAATATTTTTTAGATAAAATTTTTCAAGGTTTTTTAAGAGTCTTTGTGGGGACTAAAAAGACCTAAATAAGTAGTTGGGCATTGGGCTTTGTTGATGGGCGGTAGTTTGTTTAGACTAAAAAGCCTCCTAGAACCGTAACTCGGCAATGAGTCGAGAGTCTGAGGATTCGTCCGAGAACGAATATCTCCTCGGACAGACCCACGATGACCCTGGGATTCGCCAGAAAGATCAAGGTAGGGTTATGTAAAAACCGTTGGATAAAAGGGGGACTTAGGCGCCCTCCAGACGCAACGGTGTGAGTGAAATATCTTATGAAAAGGCTGTCACCTCCACATTAAAGACCCTACACCTACCTCCCTGACCGCATTAATGGGGGAATGACCCCTGAACAGTAGGATAAAAACTTTCCAGCTATTATAAAAAGACAAAAAGAAGGTGGTGAAAGGGGAGAGGATTATTTTTAGGAAGAAAGAGAAAAGAAACTAAGAATTGGAACTTTGTCATAAAAAGGGAAGTAATATATAAACTGTCATCGGCTTATGTCCGAGGAGGTTCCCTTGTCATATTTGCTTATCATTTGCAAAGATTGTGGCATTATAGCTTGCTTGTCACGTTTCCAATACCCCTAAACTAGATTGCAAGCCCATACTCTACAAATTTCATTGTTTAAGGTTTATTGAACCTGAGCCCACGTGTATTTTTGGGTCTAGGTACAATTGAGCGCTTACAATCTTGTAATTTAACTAGTTAACATATTCAGATTTTTTCCAACAAATACATTTAAAATTTAAAATCCTTTATCTCCCAACTACCAAATTATCAAAAGAAAATTCCTAAGACTTAAAAGAAATGCTACGACATCATTTGCATCAACTTATTTGATTAGTTTTGTCACTTCATTTACGAGCCTCTAGTTACTCAAGTTCCTTAACCCCATCTATAGCATTGGCTAAGGCAAGATCTGGTCTCTTTCTACAATTTTCTTTTCTCCACTCACCCATTATTAATTTCAGAAAAGTCAAATGTTGTATCACTTATTTTCCTACCTATAAAATACTTAAATTTTAAGACGTAAATATGTATCATTTCTTTACCATTTATTTATTTTCGTCTAATTTGATTCATTCATTTCAATTATATGAATAATTTTTTTAAATCACAGTATAAAATTGTGTTAGCATATTTGAAAGTTCATCTTCACAGGTTTTTTATTTTTTTATTTATTTTTTTTAACATCATTATTAATATTATATTATTTTATCATTCAATTATAAAAATGAATAGAGTAAAAGAGATTTGAACATTGTTTCTCATCATAAAAGAGACTGAACAATATCATTGAGCTAAATGCTCTTGGTGAGAGTTTATATAGCTAAGAGAACACGAAACAAATTATTTCAATATTTTTTTTTTAATTGAATATAATATTGAGTAGTTGTGACATGGTCGGATTGAAAGTGTTATTTTGTGCTAAACAATATCACTGAGCTAAATGTGCCTTGAAGATTTATTTAGCTAGGAATCCATAACAAAGAAATGTATCTCCATGGGATCTTCCACTTTTCCTTTGTCTTTGGTAACATGATGCTATCTTTTGCCTCCCACCATTCATCGTATTGCCTGAAAACAGAAAATGTCAATTATGGCGCTAGCTAGGGTCTTGATTGGAAGAATCACGCTTGAACCATTTGCAGATATATATAATACAATGATTAAGAAAGATAAAACGTTTTCATCCCTTCCTTTTCTCTATTTGCCTAGGACAAAATGATATCCTCCTTTAGAAATCATAAGGTGAGAGTCAGAGCCCTAACAATTCCACTATATCCTTAGAAATCATAAGGTGAGAGTCAGAGCCCTAACAATTCAGGCAAAGGGGTTGCGACGTTAGAGGTGTCTATTGATTTTCATATACAAATCAGTTTGTCCACTAAACTTATCACAAGAGAGTGTGATCCAAACTCCAAACTGATAAATGTTTGTTTTTTCTGCAAGAGCCCAGACGCCCTTATATTCAGAGAATTGGATCTTATGCAAAGATGATAACATTAAGGAAAATACTAATAAATTTTATTACTTATTAACTTACAAATTCATTGGTAGTGTTAATTCAACGACCTAAAACATAAATATTAAATTACATTTTTGTGATTGGTGACAATTTTTATAAGGCTTATGTAGTCAAATTTGTAACAATACCTTTAACGTCGCTTCTGACTATGATCTGTGACAAAAATCTATCACTCTCATTGATCTTGGACCCTTAGATTTACCCTGCACAAACATTCTAAAGGTGGATCATGATAGAACCTATTCCACAAGCTTCAAATTTCTATTTTCAAATTGCGGTTGAAGAGCTTTGTTGATATCTCACTCTCAGTGTCTAGCAGCCAAGAAGAAATTTAAATAAAAACATCTAGAATTTGCAACCAAGCAAGACTTTTGATATATGGTTTATTTATAGTTGTTATAACCGTCCATTTCGGTAATTAGTAAAGGAGGAGCTACTATTTCCACAAGTTTAAAGTGGTTGGGATATTTTGATCCTTTTTTTCATTATAAACCGGGTCTTCGTGTCTCCAACCGTTTTGTTGATAAGATAAACAACAATTCAATACAAGTAAAGAAAGTCGCCCCTTGCTAGAATTGAAGAAATTTACTCTTGAAGTTTAACCAACAGATCATGCTCTTCCTCATTTAGCAAAAAGCAAAGCTCATCATAGCCCAGGCAGCCAAAATCTTTTCATGTTTTCTTAAAATGAAAGCTAATCAAAGTGTGTATAATTCCATATTTTTGGGGGGCAACTCTAAGTAATTGCAATCTCATTACCTTTGAGAGCAATATTATAGGTACAAAATTTTCTAAAACTGTTTTTAATAATTTATTATTAATTTTTATTTTTATATAAGATAGAAATTCTACTTAAAATAATTCAAGTGTATATATGTGCGAAATTTCCTCCTGAGACTTGAATCCCAGCCCTTACACCTTACATTTTAAAAACACTTATATTTGTAGAGTGACAACTGCACTAATGATGCAGCCCTTACCCCTTACATCTTAAAAACACTTATATTTGTAGAGTGACAACTGCACTAATAATGCGCAATGATTTTAATAATTTATTAAAATTGTGATAATTACTATATTACATAGTCATATTGTACTACACAACTTTTTTTTTACACTCACAACAGACCAAGTCAATCTTGGTACAAATTTTGCTTCACTATAAATATTGTATTTATTGTTTCTTCAAACAATAAATAACCATTTTGCTTATTTGCAATTCACTCTTTCACAACTTAATTGAACCCAAGATTAGCTTATAAACCAACAAGAACTTTTTTTTTGTTGAATATTTGCAATTCACTCATTCACAACTTAATTCATGCCAAGATTAGCTTTGAAAAACCAACAAGAACTGTTTTAATCACTATATGCAATTCACTCCTTGACAACTTAATTTATCCCAAGATTAGCTTGAAAACCATCATCCACTCAATTATAACAACTGCCCCAACTAATCAAACCACATTAAGTCTAGAGCCACCAAAAAAAATGTATGAAAAAAAATCGTCAATGGTTAGTAAATAGTAATATTAATAATAAGAATTTTCCAACTCATCACTTACGCAAATATTACTAGAAAAATTGCTGTCTATGAGACACCTGAGAATGAATAATGCTAAAAATACAAATTATTTTATAAATTTTTCTTACAAATTAATGATATGATGAATAATTATTAATAAATAAAAAAATAATATTAATACTAAGTTTAGATGAAAACTAATAAAAAATTAAACTCCTTACTATTTTATAAAAATACTGTAAAACAATTTGTGAACATACGTGACAATTACTCATCAAACAAACAGTCATGCTATTCTTAAAATGGGACCCGGCCTTTCAGGAATCAAAACAAAAATAACGTATCGTCCTCACACGTGTCAACATCTGACCGCCCCTATCTTCTCTACCGTTCAATCCTCATACTATTTATATATATGGAGACTCTCACTCTTCTCCCGCCTTTCCTTCTTTCATATTATCCTTCTTTTCCTCCCAACCATCCCAATCTTTCTTCCATTTTCAGTCTCATAAACCATTTTTTCCCTTCAATTTCAACACTTTTTTTGTGTTGTTGTTGTTTTTTTTGTTTTTTTCCTTCTTCATCTTTCTAAATGTTGGGATTTGCAATGCGAGATATTAAAGAAGGAGGCCCCGATGGAGGAGGCGCTCCAATGATGTACGCCAACACATCCAGGACGACTAGCATGTCGAGGTCGAAGTTCGGAACCGTCTTGCATTCTGATCCTAATATCTCATCTTCGGCAAACAATGTCGACGATGATTTCCCAATGCGTAACAGCAGTGCCTCCTTAAACCTATCTGCTTGTTATGACCCGAGTCGAATGAGCGGTGAGGGTTCTCCTATGACAATGTCACCATGGAACCAAACTTCACCTTTTACCAAATCACCTTGGGCTAATTTCGACGAAAACGTTACTCAAAACGCTCTCATCGGCTCGCTGGTTCGCGAAGAAGGCCATATTTATTCGTTAGCCGCGTCCGGTGATCTCTTATACACTGGCTCAGATAGTAAGAACATTCGGGTCTGGAAAAACCTCAAAGAATTCTCGGGGTTCAAAGGGAATAGCGGTTTGGTTAAAGCTATTATACTTTCCGGGGAAAAGATTTTCACCGGTCACCAAGACGGGAAAATTCGTGTTTGGAAAGTTTCTCCTAAGAACCCAAGCGTTCATAAACGAGCTGGGACTTTGCCGAGTTTGATGGATATCTTCAAAAGCTCGATCAAACCTAGTAACTATGTCGAAGTGAGACGACGTCGTACTGCTCTATGGATCAAACACACGGACGCGGTGTCGTGTTTGAGTTTGAGCGAAGACAAACTGTTTCTGTATTCGGCTTCGTGGGATAGGACTATTAAGGTTTGGAAAATTGACAACTCGAAGTGCATCGAATCGATTAACGCTCACGATGACGCCGTTAATTCTGTTGTGGCCAGTGCTGAAGGGTTGGTTTACACAGGCTCAGCTGATGGAACCGTTAAGGTTTGGAAAAGAGAAGTTAATGGCAAGGTTACGAAGCATTCTCTGACTCAGAAACTGTTGGAGCAAGAGTGTGCTGTAACGGCGTTAGCCGTTAACGCCTCCGGTTCGGTCATGTACTGTGGGTCCTCTGACGGAATCGTTAACTTTTGGGAACGGAGTGAGAAGAAACTATCACATGGGGGAGTCCTCAGGGGACACAAATTGGCTGTACTGTGTCTCGCGGCTGCAGGGAACTTGGTGCTGAGTGGTTCGGCTGATAAGACCATCTGTGTGTGGAGGAAAGACGGCGTTATTCACACGTGTCTTTCCGTTTTGACGGGACATAGCGGACCCGTTAAGTGCTTGGCTATTGAGGAGGATCGTGAGCCGTCCAATAATGGTGATCAACGGTGGATTGTTTATAGTGGGAGTCTTGATAAGTCTGTGAAGGTTTGGTGTGTTTCTAGTTTGGCTCCTGATTTGAATGTGATAGTTATGAAGCAACAACAGCAGCAACAACAACAACAACAGTTTCAGTTTCAGTTTCAGCAACAGCAGAGTCAGAATCAGAATCAGAATCAGAATCATGATCATGATCATGATCATAATCAAACGGTTTTTGATGCGGATTCAATGCCATCTGATGGGAGTTTCTCCTCTACAGGCAGAGTTAGCACGACCAAGAAGCACTGATGATCCCAACAACCACAACAACCTTTGTGGGCCCTTGAGATCCCGGTAAATCATATCCACGTGTCGAGATATATTTCGTGAAAATTTTATTTTGTGTAAACGTTACATATAATATTCTTCTTATATCCAGTGAATCCCAATAATATGAGACTCACTTTTATGTAAGATAGATGTTATATATTGGCTTAGTTGAATTTGAAATCCAAAAAACAAAAAAACAAAAAACAAAGAAAAAAAACCCAAAAATTGCAACTTGGTGATACCGATACGTGGATTTTAGGCAAGTGGATGTTGGGGTTTGAGGTAGTTATGTTGAGGGTTTGCCTACGTGGAAGGGAAGAAAGATTACGAGGGACTGATGTTATTTTTAAATGAATTTGGAACATTGGTGTGGGTGTGAATTGAGATGGATGATATGTATATTTTATGAGTGGGAATGAATTAAAATTAATATATATATTTTTTGCTTTCTACCTGGTTATTGGGATTCCTCATTATTATTTTTTGATGAATTGATTCCTTATTGTTATTTGCTAGTGCTATTAATTATTTAGGAGGATTTAGTCTTTGAGATAGCTCAAAGCTCTCTTAGTTGCCTCTAAATTAGTTCTTGTTTGATTAATGTCATTATTCTCCTCATTCATTCAGTGCATATGCCCTTTCATAAGATGATGCATTCTCCCTTCTTTTGATTTTGTCATGGTAGTGAACAAAAAAAAAAAAAAAAAAAAATTGAACTCGAACTTTTAACCAGCTTTAAGATTGCTTTGCGTGATTGTAACGTTGAGAGGAAAAATTTGTTGGAGTAAACTACATAATCTTTAACCTGAAATCATTCTAACCTGGGTGGTTGGGAAGACAGTGTGAAATGCTTATGTCCAGATTCTTCAGAAAAAGATTGACTGGTTGAACAGGCACTTTACAACAACTTTTTCTGTCTTTAGACTTCAATTACTTCATTGATATATTTCCCCTACCTATGTTGTTTTTTCAATCCTATAATCATCAGTTTATTGATTGATTCAAACAAGGTAAGGTCTTGAAGTACATTTGACGCAAAGCACTATTGTGGAACATGGATGACCATTCTCGTCTAGGTATACCACCGACCCAACACAACTATAAAACTTGAAGGCTTGGCAAAGCGCAGTTGACAACGTTGGTCTCATACTTGGCAGAGATTTAAAAGAAAGATTAAACAGTTATAGAACTGGTAATCAAATTACATTGAGTATTCATTAAATATTTAATTGTCAAGGCTCAATTATACTGCCACGGATTTGATCATATTTGCTTTTTTTTTGGATGTCTTAGTCTAATGCATGAGTTTACTCTGAGGTGCTTAGAGTCTGCAGCTATTTAGCAATATCAGTTGCAGATAGAGGCAAAGATCCATAGGCATTCTTCGGATAATATAACATTTCCCACAACATTGGCAAGATAGAAGTAACAATTGACAAGGCTATTTATAGACAGCACAAACTCTCTAACTCTAAACTGCAATCTATCACCTCTCTGTGTAAGTTTGTCACACTGCAATAAATCAATTATTATGAGAAACCACACATGGTCTGTTGCATAAGACATCATGATTGTGAGTTACAATTAAAAGTTTGATGGACATGCAACGTGCTTGTATCAGTGTGTGGAAGATTATTTGAGGTTGAGCAGTCAACATCTAAGTTTCAATCTAGTATAAATATTTGTGCGCGAGAGACATGTTATTAAGGCACTGTGTGGCTCACTGTGAGTGATTGATCTTGTCAGAGTCCTAGCTGCTTATGCAGTAACAAGAATGCTGGCACACTCTTGTGATATTGTTTTTGGTGTATCTGAAAAAAAGTGTTTGATATTGAACAAGTTCATGTTTTAAATGTTCTTAAGTAGAAGTGAAGTTGTTTGGGGCTACAAATATATTTGTTGAATGAAGGCAAACTACAATGGTCAACCCAAGTTGTTGATTGTTGCTCTTTTTGCGAAGGCACATAGCAGATTCAATGCTCTGAACCTAAGGCAAAGGTAACCCTCCTCTCAAGTTACAACTGAATTTATTTAGCCTGTTTATTTAGGTGAACTGATTGAGAAAAATATCTGACATATATGCGGACTTAAAACTATAATTCCTATAGAACAGTGATGATGATACAAAAATGACATGATAGCCGTAAAAAAATGTAATCTGAAAACAGCTTATTTTGTTGAAAACTGAAAATACTGTAGTAAAATAATTTTTAAATATGTAAATAGTACAGTGAGACCTATTTTTAATGAAAAATTGCTAAAAAATGAGGGTTGTGAGTCCCGTGAACAGTGTACGAGACCTACTGAAAAGTGGTTGAAAAGTCAAATATTACGACTACTGTTTATGAACAGTAAATGAACAATGAAATTCGTCTCCTAAAACGTGTGCCAAAAAAAAAAAGAAAAAAAAAGAGAGGAAAATGCAAAACTCAAAATGCCAGACGCAAATAATTCCTATCCAAACACTCACTATATATATATTTAAGTGGATAATTGCCATATGCTGCCTACTCACCAGTTAAAAAACAATCCATTTCAACTATACATGTAATTAGAAGTCCTCTCAACCAAAAGCCAACCAATTGTTCAATGTGAGAGCCTACGTGAATGCTTTCTCTTCAGTTCAGGTTGTCTAAATGAGCTGATACCACCCAAATGGCCACTTCTACAACCGACTGTGTTCAAGTCTAAACCCAGAGGAACCAAATCTCCTCCTTCTAGCACTCTGAGAACCTATAATAAAGAGAATGGTTTTCAACTTAAACAACTTGTCTATCCAGAAAATGGGGTACAACTTTTAATCATGAAGATAAGCACTAAACATTAAGGAATAAGAATTGGAATCAAGAGGGAGAGACAAGAAACCTTTGACATTGGGGGTCTGGATTCAGGATCTCGACGTAGGCACAAGGAAGCAGCTCGACACACTGCCTCTAGTTGATGAGGGAAATCAAAGGATGGTTCACAGGCCAAGCATGGATCCAGTAAATGATAGTTATTTGCTATAACATGGCCTGGTTCTAATGTGGCTAGTGGGTGGAACCATTCAGACAGGAACTGCTGTCTCTCTATATATTGCAGCTCATCCATTCTTTTACCTGTCATTAGCTCTAATAAAATAACCCCAAATGCATATACATCTACTTTATTTGTAATTTGTCCACCTTCCAAGTATTCTGGTGCCAGGTACCTGGTTCAGACATATTCAGCACCATTAATTTTTTATGAGGGTAAGTAATTAGGCCTCATAAAAAATCAGATTAATTAAGCATGTTAATAGTTTCTTTACATATCTTGGAATGCATCTAATTTGATTATGTCAATTTTAAGCAACATTTTAAATGCCTAGCAGAGGAATGTGTACCCCGAAGTTCCAATAACTTGATCCTCAGTGCTGATATCCCATTCAGAGTGCCACCTAGCAAGCCCAAAACCAGCAATCTAACAATCACAACAAACATTGATCAGAGAAATAACTGCTTATTCTATAAACATTAACAGAGTCAATATTGATATAGTACCAGAGGCTCAAATTCGTGGGTTAGGAGGATATTGTTGGGTCGCAGATCTCTGTGCGCTATAGAACCCACTCTGCAGTCCTCATGAATATATCGTAAGCCCCGTGCTGTCCCTATTGCTATCTTTAGCCTTGACGGCCAATCTAAAAGGGTTGTGTTGTTTCCTGTCAGCCACAGACGAATATTAAACTATCACGACCTGAACTTTTATTAAAGCCATATAACATCAATAAAGAATGTTCAACAAGTCCATGGAAGTGAAAGGAGCCATTTCCTGTGTTTTATAAGCCAAAGCTCTTTGGAAAAAATTAAGAACATAGAGAAAGAGAAAATAGATTGTACCATTTAAATGGAAGTCCAAGGATCCATTGCATATGTACTCATAGACCAACACTCTCTTCCTTTCCTCAATGCAAAACCCAATCAACAACACAACATTTCTGTGTTGCGCACAGCTCAATATCCGCACTTCCCTGCAGAAATCAGAATGTGATTGAGAGCCACCAAACTTTAATCGCTTAACTACAACAGCCTGGCCATCTCTCAGCATGCCCCGGTGAACTGTACTGAAACCACCTTCTGCTAAGAAATTTATATCTGAGAACCCGTCTGTAGCTTCCTCTAGCTCTTTGTAAGAGAAATGTCTTGGAGGTTTTCCAAAAACAGGTGCTTTGTGTTGACATTGTGAGCATAAAGGAGGAGGTATTGAGCAATTTCTACCAATTGAAACGGCATCCCTGATGCTTGAGTTTGTAGTGTGGTCTCCCTGACTCATTTGGTCGATGCTGGCTCTATTACTCCCAATATCTTGATCAGAGTCCACAAACTTATCAAGTAGACTTTTGGAAGTTGGAGATCTAATTTCTTTAGTTTTCCCATAGTTTTGAGTTGTAGGGGACTTTCCGTCAACAAAGTGGTTTTGGGGAATCCAAAGAACTCTCTTTTGATTTCTAGCTAAAGATGGTGTTGGGGGTTTAGACAGAGTGGTAAACCTTTGCCCGTTCAATTCAGGGGTTGACAGTGGGACATTTAGGTCTCTTCGCTTAGCAATTGGCTTGTGAATTCCATTGTTTTGTCCTTCAAATAGAGGATTTTGTCCATAGACAAGGAGAAGAGAACTCGGTGTGTCATAACTCCATCGTGAACTTTCCCATGTATTTCTTGTGTGGAAAGTTCTTGATTCTTCAGGGCTGCTCTGTGGGCTAGAAACCATAGACTGCTTCATTTGATGGCCTTGCAACTTTTCACCATCTATTCCTGGTGTAGAAGTGGCAGAAAAGAAGGGCGTTTGGAGCTCAGTTGAGCATCCTAAATTAAGCCTAAGGACTTTTGGTTGACCACCCTTCATTACTACAATGTTGCACTGCAGTTCCTCCATGCAACGCTTCCGCTCTTGTTTCAATTTCCTGTTTTCACAAGTCATGTGGTGAACTACTTTTTCAAACCTTTTTTAACCATTTGAGAGAGACATGCCTTCATGGTAAATAGTTAGATGGCATACACCAATACAAGTATATGAAATTATATGGTTTGTTTATTCACAAAACGAGTAGTTAGCATAAAGTTGTTAAGACTGCAGTCCAAAACCAAGTAGAACAAGATGTGGAGTGTCTCAATTAGTAACCGTGTATGCATGAAGTTGTTTTAGCTGAGTCTCAAGTCATTGTGAAATACAGCATAGGATAACACATTTTTATTGGTTTTTCATTTAGTTGAGTTCAGTTAATCTACACCAACTAGTAAAGAGGTCAGAGGCAGTCCCAACTTATGCAGGAATTCACAACAATCATAAATGCTTGAAACTAGAGCTGCAAGAGTAAGGTGAGCTCCAGTTATTCATCAAAATAACTTCCTTTGATAGGAGTACAATACGGTGCGTATATAGGAGTGTTAAACCTTAATTCTAATTCTAATTGGCTTGGGAGCTTTATGGTGGGTTTAGAAAATTGGGGCTTCTATTGGACATGCCAACACACACTAATCATAATGATTCAACAATAAAAATTAACAAAATGGAAAACAAACAAAAGATAGAACCTAGAAGTCAGCACCAAAAAATGTGAGAGAGACTTTATGCTTTGAGAATACCAATAATTTTTCACTTGGTGTTTTTCCTTATCTCTATTTATATATGTGTATTTTTGTTCATTCTCAAATTTAAAATTTATTTTGCATATAAAAGTACCCATACAATAATAAAATTTTACGCAACCAGTGAAGCTTATTTAGTTATCAATACGGGTGAAAATAGGTTATCAAGTATCAACAAACATTAAATATTAACTCAGAAAAAGGAACTAATACTTTTTTTTTAATACATGTATGTTTAATTACTTGTCAAGTACGACCCAGTTGACACCATTGCTCTTTGCTTCAGCAGCCACAGCACCACCAGGCGAACTTGACACCACCTTAATCCTCACTTTAACCTGAAATTAAAGTGTCGTACTTAGTTAATTTTTGGGTCATTATTAATTCAATTATTGTATAAGCTAGAAAAGCCCGCCGGAGCCTTCCAATTTTGATGTAGGACCCAGATGGCCATATCTATATGCAGGTCAAACAAAGTTTACATTGCACTTTTCTTTAAAGACATGTACAAACTACAGAGTACTTAACGTTTTTTCTTTTCATTTTATTTGTTTACTTTTTGTCCCCTTAATTCAAATCATGGATTTCTACTTTATTTGCTAAACATTTATGTACCACAGCTATATATATATATAAACACAAATATAGTTTCGGCTTAAAGTCTCCATTGTACTAAATTTGTTACGATGATAATGTATGATCAAAATTAAATACACTTTAAAACGTGAAATAGGATTATACACAAAATAAATAAAACGTAACCGATCAACTTCCCACATTTTTTGGTAATGGAATGTACTAAGTATATAAACATTTCGTATTTTTCTCAAAAAAAAAAAAAAACATTTCTTATATTTTTTGTGGGAAGTCAAAATTAGTAGTTAATCAATGATAATATTTTTTTTATTTTTACAAAATAAAATTCTATTCTAACTTAAATATATATGTGTGATAATATAATCAACTATAAACTTTTTTTATTATTATTTTTTTTTAAGGATAAACGGCAAAATAATCAACTATAAACTTAATTGTTAATAACGTAAAGCTAAAGATTCTTCTTTTTTTATGAAAAGCTACGGATTCCTGGGGTCCGCAAAAATTTTTTGACTATCTTTTTTATTTGAACTGGTCCAATTTATGGATCTTGATTCTCGAGTAACATTGTCCAGGCACATGCTGTTCCTCTCTACTAGCCTAGCTGGCCATCAAATCATTAACGTATAATGTTCATGCACTAGAAACAGATCTAAAATCTTCTAAAACTCTATTTCTGATTCTCAAATGATCATTTGCCAGAGACACAAAATATAACAAAAAAATATTAACAAATGCCGAAAGCGTTAGTTAACCATTTTAGAAAAATATTGTTTTTATAAAAAAATTAATTAATATTTTGATAATTTTTTCAATTTTTCATAAAAATAATATAAAAACTTTTTTAAAATTGATTTATTAACCATTTTCTTAATAACACTTGTTAACATTAACCATAAATAAAGCAATCATTTATTTTGTTAAATGCTTAAATAAAATAAATAAATAAATAAAGCAAAAACAAAAAATCAGGCGAATTAGACAATGACAGGTCAGAAACTACTGTATACGAGGAAAGTAAACTGTTTGGGCAAGCCAAAATCACGTGTTCTTGGTTGTCTTAAGTAACACCAACGAAACTACACGTCGTATTTCTAAGGTATTAATAAAGGCGGCAAGTGGTAATTTGGTAATTTTATGTAAAGTCAGACAGTTACCTTACCTCAATTTGGTTGCGAAACTGAAGAGCCATCTGAGAACAAGACTCCGAGATCTGATGAATCTTTTCCGGCAACTTTTCTCGTTGGCTGCTCCCACAGTCTCCTCTAAATAGCGTAAAGTTCCAGAACCTTCTACCTGCAACATTCATCGGAAAAACAGCGTCAGCAAATTTAGCTACATAACTCAACTAATACTTCCTAATATTTTTAGACTTGTCTAACTCAACTAACACTTCCTTACATAACTCAACTAACTCAAATTTAGGCTCGTCTTCGTAACTATTGAATTATTAAAACAAAAAAAAATTAAGAGAGAGAAGAGATTTACTGGTTTTCTCCTTGGGAATTATGGCGAGCAAAGTTATGCAATCGCCAGGATGAACGACGTGCGTTAGAGCCCATGCTAATGCAGCCTTTGAAATCACCTTCTCGGCTTTAACGGCGACTAATACTTTATGCGATGCTCTGTTGTTGTTGGCGGTGGTGGTGGTGGTGGTGGAGCTGCTTTGCCTTTCGCTACCTTCCATCTCTTCTGGCAACATTAATTGAGTCCTCATTTCTGGGGACCCTTCTTGCTTTTTCGATGCCTCAGAAATGTGTAGAGACTTTGTTTAAGTTGGAACACTATTTTAATTTTTGATGGGAAGTTGAACAATACTTGAACTGGCTTTTGGGGCCCAATTATTTATTATATCAAACCGAACAATCATTTTAATCATGATTACTTTAGAATCGTGTCTTAATTTGACCACAGAATAAAAAGTTAAGTAACATGTTGGGACTTGGGTGTAGGACCCATTTTATTTTGAATTTTTATTCTAACGGAATAGCCAATTTAATCATGAGGACTTTATGCAATTCGTACCTTTTCGTTTTTCGAACAAATTATATTTTTAAGCATTATATATACTTTAGGTGTGATTTTATAATTTTAAATATTTAAAATTAAATCTTGAAATTTCAAATTTTACAAATTAACCTTAAAGTTTCTTTCAGTTTAAATTGAATACTAAACTTTTAAAAAAGTATAAATTCCGACCCATCAAAGTTTGAAACCAAACCCAAAAGGTACAAATAGTTTAAAGTGATAAAATTTTAAAAATTTGGAGTTTCATTTGAAACCAACAAAACTACAAACATGTAAGGACCAAGCATAAACATTTAATATGAAGCTTTTGAAATTATATGATTTTTTTTATACCATTTTTTATATATTTTTTAGAAGACCGTTTTTCATTTTTAAAAAGCCAAATTTCTTGAGACTCCAACTTTGTTTTGATAGTTTAATTGAGGAATAAGATGCAAAATTAACATTTAAATTTATAGTATTTTCTTGACTATCGTACAAGAAAAAAATTTAGCATTCAAACTAAAATAATTTGTTCTTGGTTTCAAGTTAATTTTAAACATCCACTTTATTATATATATATAAGACAAATTACAAATTATCCACTTGTGATTTGGCTAAAATTTAAGTTGTTTACTTGTAATTTAAAAATTTGTACTTTGCCTACCTAAGGTTCACTCCATTTTCATTAAGCTTCCATAACTTACCTCTGTATTTTTATAGTTAAAAACGCAAAAAATATAACAAAAACATAAAAATCAAAATCTAAAAGCATTTTTTTTTTCGCGCAAAAAGCATATATTTTTTTAAATTGTAAAACTTTGGCTTAAGAATGCTCTTACCAAATATAACTTTCTTGAAACCAATATCAACTCACTGCTTACCATAAAGAATCACTGCAAAACATAAAAGTGTTTACAACACACAGATTTTTTCACCAACTTGTAAGGAATACAATGGGGAACATTGCTCTTTCTTGTCAATAATCATTTGCTAAGAAATTTGTGTAAACCTATTTGTAGTGCACTTTGAAATTTACATCTCCAGGTAAGAGAAATTGGATAATCATTATGGATAACACAATCTAATTGAATATATGATTTTACATTTGTCTATTAACAACATTTTTAAAGTTGAAACTGTACATGGCATATTCTTGTACTTGCTGCATCAAGATGCTCCTAACCAAGGTTATCAGAATCGAGATCCTACGTAAGATCGTAGGAGGTAGGTGGGATCGTGGATCGTAGGATCGGATTATAGATCGTAAGATCGGATCATAGATCGAAAGATTCTACATTATTTAAGAAAAAAACAAAAAATACACATTGGTATGTTAAATAATCACATAAATTATACATTCATTGATATAATTACTATACATCACTACATCTGTTTGTAAGCATCATTTAAAGAGACAAAAAACTTCAAAATGTGACACTCTATTGAGATATTTTTTATTTGGGTCCAACTGACACACTCTCTACATTGGAGTGTAAAAATTTGGTCTATTGGGATTTTATTTTTCATTTGGGTCCAATTGAGTCTTCTGTCAAGTTAAAGAAAATTATAAGAAACCAAAGTTGTTTAGGATAGTCAAAATCGTACGATTCTACCGATCCTGAACGATCGCTAAGATCTTTGAAAGATTTAGATTGTTTTGAGTAAATGGAATCGTATAATCGTAGGATCGTAAGATTCAGATCAAAATTTTGACAACCATACTCCTAACAGTATGAGTATTCCTACTGAAATCATGATGCCAAAAGACTAAAACGAGGCATTTTCCTCCAACACTAAGTTATCCTACCGCCCATGAGAAGAAATATTTGAAGCCATCTTTCAAATAACAAAAAAAGGACTAGCCACCACCATCTCACTAAAATCAAAGCCCACCATGAATGAAACCCAAAAAAAAAAAACCTCAGCCTCCTCAAGTTAAGGTCAATGGCGGAGAAAGGAAATAGAGAGTTAAGGAGATCAGTAAACTTTTTGAGATAAGCACCATGAAATTTAAGTTACCTATAGGTAATATTTCATTTGACCGACCCATTGCTCACTAGGCCATGTAGACAAAAATGCCCCTCTAATAACAATAGTCATATATTAAACATTTAGGGATATGTTTGGAACAAAGAGAGATGAAGTTTATTGTCAGTTAATTTAAAGTATTTTGTATTAAATAAGTGATATAGATATATTACGTTGGTATCTTGCTATGATAGTAAAAAGTTTTTTTTTTGGAAAAAAAGTTCATTATACTTGCTCATCATTATACAAAACATTTCATAAAATTAAAAATGCTATCCTATCGTTTTAAAAACAGACAAGTTTACAAATAAGATGTTGCCGGCCCTCTTCGGTTCTATGATGGTCTGATAGACCGATAGCTACTAGGACGAATTTATAGGCACTCAATATTTTGATTGCACTGCCCAACCTCCGAGTAATCATAAGATGGGTTGAAACCCATTTAGCTTATGTGCATGCTTTATGCTGGTCGATTTTCCAATCATACACATTTGGGTTGTTGAGAGAAGTTTATGAATAGAGTAAAAATGGATTAAAAAAAAATTAGTAAGCTTTTATGGGGTTAAGAAGTTATTTCAAAACATAAAGAGAAGTTTAGAACTTCTTAAGACATTTAGCTTAAGAAGTTTCTTAAGACATAAAAGTTCTAAATTTTTATGGAGTTAGAAGTTATTTCAAACCCAAAGATTTTAAGGTTTGAAATCCTTGGTAAATTTATCAAATCCAAATCTTTTACTTTTCTTAAACTATATAAACAAGATATTTAAATTTTAATTATCCAAATCCAAATCCACATACTCAAATCTTGTCATTCAAATACACCGCTAGTGTATTATTGTATATTAAAAGAAATATATATTTTTAATAACTATGATATAAATTCAACTTATGACACTCCATGATGGTTTCCCTTTGTCATCAAATATAGACATCAATTAATTTAAGGATAATAGATTTTACTAATGGAATTAATTGAAATCTACTAAAAGCAGTTAAAAAGAAAGAGGTCAGGTGTGATTATATTTTTACCTATTTTGGTAGATAACTGGTTACAAGTGATTCAGTGAAGCATGCTGGGATGGGCCGACTTGGAAAATCGGTTGAGTTATACACATCACTCATTAAAAGTGAGGAAAGTGGAATGACAAGGAGTGACAATGATATATTTGATCATTAATTGATGGTTGGGGTCTTGCGAAAGATGAAGATGACTAATCAATGGCTCACCACATTACCAAAGGGAGCCAAACAGCATTTTTTTTTGGCACAAAAGGTCACATACACAAATTTTTTTTTTTGATACTCAAAAGGGGCGGCGGGGCCGACCATATATGGCTTACCCCCAGGGCGTGACTTAATAAGGGCATTCTTGGTTAGGAAATATTGGATTGAGTCATTACTACTGTGATTGGAGTGCCACAAACCTCACCCTAGCATCCCAAGAGAGCCAGCGAATGAGACGCAATGCATGCTAGGAACCCACCTCCACATGGTATCTACCACGACTCGAACGAGAGATCTCATGCATGTACGTGGAATCTCACACCAACTGGACCACCCCTCCTGGGGCACACACATACACGCACATACACACGCCAGCACCATGTTGATATTTCAATCTTGTCCCGCTCGGAATAGGATAGGACAATATTATTGTTGATGATTTTTTGTTAATTAAACTTCTGGGTTCGCACATGGTGATGGTCCTGCTTAAAATTTATAGACTCGTAGTTCGTACTCAAGCTGCCTTTTATCAGTTTTATGTCATAAAACTAAAAACATGGTCAACTTGGCCCGTTACATTTAACCTTGAATCATTGAATGCCTGATGCGTCCGCGTTACCTAGGTCAGGCATCATAAAGGTGTATTTAAAAAAAAAAAATTAATGATTAGTATTAGTTTTATGATTTGAATTGTAGTCAATAAAAAATATTAATTCATAAATTTATTATATTGTTGAATGAAGTGACATCAATCGTAATAAATTATTTTTTGGGTAATCCAATCATAATAATTATTATCTTAATTTATTAGCATTTTATAGTAAAATTGGTAGTAATTTTTAAATAAAAAAAAGAATAAACTACATATTTAGTCCCTAACCTTTACACCATATTTCAATTTGGTCTTTAACCTTTCAATTGTGTCAATTTGGTCCTTAATCTTTTAGTGTTGTGTCAATTTAATTTTTGCCATTATATATTAGATGAAAATTTCTTACATAGCTAACAGCCAAAATAAAATTTTAGTTTATTATCACATCAACAGAAGCTAATTTTTTATTTTGGCCATTAGACACGTCATTAATTTTCATCCAAAAGAAAACTGTAGGGATTAAATTGACACGGTATTGAAAGGTTATGGACCAAATTGACACAATTAAAAGGTTAGGGATCAAATTGAAATATGATGTATAAGATAAAGACCAAATACGTAGTTTACCTAAAAAAAAAAAAAAAATCATGGATTCACCCTCTCCCTTTTGGGTGTGTATGCGGGGGATTTAAAGGCAAAATTTTATTGATGATGGGCAATAGTCCAACACCCTCATCATTGTCATCAACAGTCCACCTCCACCGTCAACCTAGTTCCCAATATTCAATAAACAAAAAAACATGTGATTTGTTGGGCATAATTGTCTAGAAAGTACACCACTATCACCCATAATGGTTATGAACCTTGAGTCTATAACAACTGTTACAGTTGACACTCCTACCAAATTCTACTAAGGGAAAATGGGGACATTTACCGGAGTAATGGTTAGTCAAAGCACTTATATAAGGACATCATCATCCCATTTGCCAATGTGTGAGAAAGAAACTAAAAATTTTGTCATTCTCGAATTCATATTGGGATTAGTAAATTCTTAACTTAGGCGTCGGAGAAGTTTAGGGCCTTTAGGCTAATACAATGATACTACACAAGTGTCCTCCGATTCATGTTTTCCCATTACAAATCTTTTAAAACTCTAGATTTAGATTAGTAGCCATTAAAGATTTTTTGCATCATCAATTGATATTGTAAGAAAAAGTGATGCAAAAAGTATAGTAAGGAAGAAAATGCTCCCAAATGTATGGATGGGACCATAGGCCTAAACTCATGAGCAATATTGGTCACAACCTGAAAAGCAATACACTCTTATTTTATTTTGTTTTTTTCTTTTTGTAATAAAAAGCAGTACACTCATTCAAGGCTAAATACAAATTTTTTTTTTGGTTGAGAAACACACACATATATATAGGGGAAGGGGGATGGGATAAGACTAAATACAACTTGGGTAGCAATTTCGTCCCCATACCATGTACGATTGAGATCTACCTAGCTTTTGACTTTTTCATTTTGTTGTCGTGCGGTGTGTGCTCGACAAGGATCCCTCTAATTTTTGGCGACACTGGTTTGTTTTATAAATAATTGGCTAAAATGCAAAATTGATCTTCTAAGTTTTTTCAAATTTTATTTCAATATTTTAATTTTGCTTTAGTTTATTTCAATTCTCTAACTTTTAAGTTTATTTAATGAAACTTTTTTTTTATCAATTTTTTTTATAAGTTGTGGTTAATTTTTCAAAATTTTAAATATTTCTTCAAAATTTTTAAATTAAAAAATTCAATTAATAATTAAAAAATATTATTTTTCAGCTTTTTTTTTTTCAAAAAATTTTAACAAAGGTTAAAAAAAATGCCTTAATTAAATAAATTTGAAACTTAAAGTATTGAAATAAATGAAAGCAAAATTAAAAGATTGAAATAAAATCTCTAAAAAATCTTCAAAATTAGTTTTGCATTTTAGCTTACATAATTCTACCATCATTGAAAATCTTTTAGCGTACGATATGACAAAAAAAAAAAAAAAAAACCATTTCTGAAATTCCAAATGGCCCATGTAATCGTTCCTTACGACTCGAATTCATTTTTTGTCAGGCTCACTGTCATATTTTGGACCTTCCTTAGCCACAGTGTCCACACGTTTTGGGCTAAGGGGTCACACCGACTCACCCTCTTACTTGCATATCTGAGCTTCTTGGGTAGCACATTTTTTGAAGCGGGCCATATGAAAATTTTGTTTAGGCCATTGGGTTTGTTTGTTCTATATATTTATAAAAAAAAAACCTGTTTATAGTACGGGTAAACCCATCTGACCCGCAGTTTGATCCGACCGAAAATTAAATGGTTTGGGTCGGGTACTGCCCTTTGAATTTGGGTCAGATTAATGGGTCCAAGTCTAGATTTACCCGGCGGCCCAGGACTATATTTGAGTATTGAGTTTTGTGGACTATAGCCTTAGAAACTTCTGGTCCATAAAGACCGTAACTGAATCAAAGAAGAAATGAGTGATCCACAACTGAAAGAAAGTTCTAAACAAATTAGACGCACATATAAGTAAGCTCGAGTTATATTCGGTGTAGTTTTTTTTGTAACAATAGTAACGTTATAGACTTATAGTACTGAATAACTTTTGTGTTTCGTTTCTTGTTTTAATAAAAATGACTATATGTTAAGAACAATGTAATTTTTAAAAGTATAGTTTTTTATATTTTAAATTCTAGAAAATGTATTAATCTTAGATTGGGTAGTAAATATCATGATGATAATACATAGCTTTGTAGTTTAGATATTTTTTCATTTCTAGAAATTGTTCTAGATCAAGATCCCAATTCCATGGTTAAAACAAAAGTACAAGAAGCACACAACAGTTCTAATTGAAATGCCCTTTAGTTCAAAATTGGTTACACACTCTGCATATACTTGGACATTATGACAGGGAGTGAGATGCACTTGACGTGGGGTGGCTTTGAAGTTTCAACATGTAATTTGTTTTTGCCGAATAATATGTTAACATATAAGATGTGTATCTTCTTCATTGCTTCTTCGTCTTCTCTTCTGCCTTGTTTTTCGCAGCCCAGCTTTCTGTTTCTTTTTTTTTTTTTTTTTTTTTTTTTTTTTTTTTTTTTTTTTTTTTTTAAGTTTTAGTAAATGCCTTTCAGCGTGAGCCACATCTTCCCTTTATTTTGTTTTTTGTGCCTCAATGACCAGTGACCAACACGTTAGCCACGTCTTTTTTATTTTTATTTTTAATAATAAGCCCCCACCTAATTTATTCTGTGCCACATATATTCTTTATTTTGTTATTGGGCTCACCAAATACATGAGTCACTAAGTCCTTTTTATTTATTTATTTATTTATATGAAGTCTCGTCTATTTTAAAATTTTTATCAATAATTCAAGTATCAAAAATTTATGTACTTATTACTATCTATTTACTTTCTCAGTATTATTATTATTATTTGAGTTTTCTATTATTATTATATAAAAAAGCATACTTAGTAATATATAAAATATATAAATAAAAATATTTTTAATAATTTTTTAATCGCCGCATCTCGCCGTACCCGCATTCTATTTTTTCAAAAATTACCGAGTCCTACACCCTCACCCTCACCGCCACCCGAATCTGAAAATGCACCCTTGCTTCATAGAAGACAAACCAACTTCAAAGCCACCCCACGTCAAGTGCATCTCACTCCCTGTCATAATGTCCAAGTATATGCAGAGTGTGTAACCAATTTAGAACTAAAGGGCATTTCAATTAGAACTGTTGTGTTCTTCTTGTACTTGTTTTAAGCCTGGAATTGGGATCTTGATCTAGAACAATTTTTAGAAATGAAAAAAATATCTAAACTACAAAGCTATGTATTATCATCATGATATTTACTACCCAATCTAAGATTAATACATTTTCTAGAATTTAAAATATAAAAAACTATACTTTTAAAAAGTTACATTGTTCTTAACATATAGTCATTTTTATTAAAACAAGAAACGAAACACAAAAGTTATTCAGTACTATACGTCTATAACGTTACTGTTGTTACAAAAAACTACACCGAAAATAACTCGAGCTTACTTATAGATAATTCCAATAAAAATAACGTATGGGAGGGTCTACTTCTTTAGAAAAGCGAGAGTGACAATAACAATTATTTGATAATAATTAATTGTCTTATATAAGATTCTGCAAATATATGATACTGAATATTTAATATATAAAAAAAATGCTAGCTAACGGTAGTTCATGAAAAGGAGTTATTAGTTATAAATTAAACATGTTTTTTTTATACTAAATCAACATCAGTTAGTGCAGACCAGGGGTTAGAGATGCTTCAGAGACTTCAAATAATTCTACTATTAGTGTCAATATTCAATACTTGAATCTTATAGAAAAGACCCAAAAAGGTAATCTGATCATGCCAAACCAAGTTCATGATAAACAAGAAAAAAAGAATTGGAACAAATTTTGTTCTCAATATAAGTAATGAGTGATGGTTTGGCCAAGGTAGACTTCCTAGCACCTGGCATTTCATATCATTCTTCTACATTGATCTTATATAAATAAGATACCAATACTAAGTTTTATTTTTTCCGATAGAAAATACCAAACAAGAAAAAGGATTTATACTTGTCGACTAATATAAATAAGATACTAAAAAACCAATTTCCCAAACTTACAACATTTTTTTCCTATAGACATGATACTTTTGGATTCTTAAATCTTAAATCTTAACCTCGCACAGGGACCCATTGTATAAACTAATTTATTTGAGCTAAAAGTTTTAGAGTTCACTAATACTGTTTCGAAATCTTTACAAAAAGAATTAAGATTCAAATCTCTTATTTTACTTGATGTAATAATTAAATTATTAAAAAAAATTAGCCTATTTGTTTAAACCTAACTTATTTATTTTAAATTAATTAACTTTTTTTTTTGTTGCTTAAAGACACTTTTTTACTCATTTTTAATCAAATAACACTGTTCACTTTTTATAGGCCCTTATCGTAGCGGGTACAGACACAACAACATTAACATTGACATGGGCTCTTTCATTACTTCTCAACAACTATGAAGTCCTAAGGAAAGTCCAACAAGAATTAGACCTCCAAGTTGGTAGAGAAAGGCCTGTAGAGGAATCAGACATGAAACATTAGGCCTATTTCCAAGTTGTTAAAAAAAAAAAACAATGTGTTTATATCCTGCAGCAACACTCTCGGTGCCACACGAGTCCATTGAAGAATGCACTTTAGCAGGTTATCATGTCCCAGCAGGCACTCGACTCATTGTTAATCTTCCAAAACTCCATCGAGACCCACATGTGTGGTCAGATCCAAATGAATTTCAACCCGAAAGAATCCTTACAACCCACAAGGATGTTGATGTTAGGGGCCAAAATTTTAAATACATACCATTTGGTAGCGGTAGAAGAGTGTGCCCTGGAATACGTTTGTACTACAAGTTATGCAACTCACGTTAGCTACCTTGTTGCATGATTTTGAAATTTCAACATGTAATTTGTTTTTGCCGAATAATATGTTAACATATAATTATTGTTCTGGACCACCTCCTATGCTATTTTCAAGGTGTTTGAGCGTATGATACTATCTAAGCATGTCAACAAAATTGTTGTCACATCTAAACTGCTATATATAGGAAGAAAGAAACATATGTTATCATGTGATCTAGAGAAACCTAGCATTAGGTTTAAGGTAGAAATCTTCTAAAAAATAAAATAAAAAAAGGTTTAAGGTAGAAATTATTTTATAAGTGATGTTGGAAATATTATAAATTTTACCAAATAACATTACAAACAAATATGTCAAAAATCGTAAAAGAGTGATGTTAGAAATACTATAAATTTTACTACATAAACTGAAATATTGTTCAGAAAAAAGTGATTTCTTTTTTTAGTATGAATAAAAAAGTGATTCAAATATTCAATTATCTATAGTAATATTATTTAAACGGTATCAATCATATTTATGCTACATCAGTTTCTAAGTTTTTTGTGATAAAATTTATAGTTACTTTAGTATTTTTCATCACACTTTAAGTGGTACTAATAATATTCTCGTCACATCAATTTTTTTTTTTTTGTAATATAATTTGTAAATAACTGCACCACTTTCCTTATCTTATATATTTCACTCTATTGTAAAAACAAAAAATAAATTATATAATTACTGTTCAGCGTAACATAATTACTAATAGAAGTGCTAAAGTTTCTATTAAAAAAAAGATAAAAAAGCAGGGATAAAGTTTACTGCCCAAAATAACTATTTGTTATGAAACTTCCCTATCAATTTGATAGGGTTTCTTTTTCTTTTTCTCTTTCCTTTTTTTTTTGTGGGGGGGGGGGTGTTAACAATTAACAAGTTTGATATGTACCTTCAAGCCTTAAGACTTCTCTGCTTCTCGCCTCTTATCTCCAAATTTTATTATCAAGGTTTGCTGAACAAATGATTTGAAATAAGTGAAGGTCATATATATATATGAAAAAAGAAGACTATAGAAGTATAAAGGCCCTTTTCTATACCATTGTAGAAGGCTTACGAACTAATCTAACAATCGATGTGATTGGTAAAATTTTATCAACATAATATATAATTTTTTTATTCTTGTTTAAAAATTAGTACTTCAGTTTATAAAATATATATACTAAAATTTGTAATGAGTGTAGCATCACTCTATGAGATATTCCTAGAATGTCATGGAGGAGCATTTAGATCATCTACCAAACTCAACCATGAACTGAATTCCTATGTCTACTAGAATGCATACTTGATATTATTGAATGAATGATAAGAAGTTTTAATGTTCATCATATTCAATATATGCATTAATTAATAGGATTATGAGTGGCTTACTAGGCAAGTAGATTTGATGATTGTATCAGCATCATAACTTGAAGTCTCATCATCATCATCATCATCATCATCTGCAACATTGGACAACATCACATCAATAAAGTTTTGGTGTTTTTTCACCTCGCCTGAAATTTTCACTAGCTTATGTTTTTCTAGCCATTCTCCAACTATATGATCCAATTTTTTTGCTGTATTCTTCATGGCTTTCTTGTACCCTCCCAAGTCAAAGCACCTTAGATACGGTATTGCATCTGACAACACAAATGCCAATCGGGGCCATAAGGGCTGAATCCAAACATGGCGCTATAGTTGTAACCCAAGAGATCTGCGGCTAAGAATTTTGGACGGCTGGCAAAGCCTTTGTCATTGGTAGTAAAACACTTTTTGGCTATCTGCGTATCTCCTAATTGCTTGCTATTAGAGTTCGATGTACATCAATGATAGTGAAGATTGGTCTGTACTTGTCAGCCATATTACCCAAGGTTATATGGGATGGTTGTGACCTTCCTAATAGGCGAAGGTGGCCAATCAAAGGCCACGCATTGCCAACTTCAGGTGGAGCTATCTTTTTACTAGCAATTCTCTGAAGGCTTCTTGATATCCGAAGAGAAACAGGAAAATGGCGAATACGATGGCGATAGAAAGTTGTGAAGAAATTAATGGTACGAGAAGATCGCATGTGGGTTTGTGTTGTTATAAGGTTAGGCAACACCGCAGCAGAAATTATTTAAGTACGGACATCAATCACAATTAGGGGTGTTCACGGTGCGGTGTGATTTTATGCTATTTTTAACACCGCACTTTACAATGCAGTTTAGCCAAAACTATAACTATACAACACCTTATTTTTGCGGTTACACGTGCGGTGTGGTGGTGTTTATAATTTAGCCAAGACCATAACTGCGCCACACCTCATTTTTGCGGTCACATGTGCAATGCAATGTATAAGATGCGGTTTGAATAGTTTGAAGTCAGTATATTTTTCAAATTTTGGACTTTTCTTACCAGACCAAAACTGATTTTGCCCTTTGTTTTGGGCTAAGTTTTAAATTGTTGAGTTAGTTTTTATTTATTTTGGGTTGACTTTCCTAATCAACACTTGTTAGGATTATTAAATTTTTTTTTTTTGAAAACTAGGGTTATTAAACTATTAATAATATATTTAATATTAAAATATGTATATATATATATATATATATATATCAATATATAAAAAGGGTCTGGTGTAGTGCGGTTTTCTTATTATAAACCACAAATTGCATTGCACCATGTAGTGCGGTGCATTGTTACTTAGAGTGCGGTGCATTGTTACTTGCAATGTGGTGTGATTACGCCATTTTGCAAGCAGTTTTAGTGCAATTTTTGCAGTTTGTGCGGGTTAGTGAACATCCCTAATCACACTAATGGCTAATGTATTAGAATATAATATCAGGTCAAAGATCAATCTTCACTTCACTAGTTAAATGAATATGAAAAACAAATACCTAGGTGAAACACATCTCATTATTTAAATGTAGTAAAATCTATTTCAAATATTTTACTATTAGTCCTAGTCTTGAATGAAAGTTTCAAATTAATTCCTATATAAAAAAAGGTTTCAAATTAATACCAGATCTGCATGACTTAATACAAATTTTAAGTTTTATTTTTAAATGAGATTAGTTAGTAGAGAATTTAATAAATAATTATTTTTTCCCTCTTTTACTATTTCATATATGGGAGTTATATGATAAATTTTATTAATTTTTAATAAGCAATTTCATTTCGTATAATTATAAAATTATGATGTAACAAGATTTTAATAGACAGTTTAAATATAGAATATAAATTAAAATTATTTAAAAAATATGTATGAAAATAATAACGTGTACAATTATAATGTTTCAAAAGCAAAATATTAGAAAGTGAACAAAAAGTCAATCATCTTTGATTTTATATAAGATTATGGATTATAGATATAAAGTAGTGTCATATGTTTCAAATCCGATTCTATTTATAATATAAAAAAAAATTCTTTTTTTAAATTTTTTATTAAATAATAATATATTTTTTATGGTTGCGATGATAGCCTATGATGTTTGGAATTTATATATTCAGACCATGGTTTAACCAATAATTTGCAAGAGTCCGACTTCCTTTTTATATCTATGATAGCTTTAGGCCCAGACACATAAGTCAATAAAACCTACCTTTGCCCTCAATATATTGCCAAGATGATTGTGGACCAGCACCAGGCCCATATAATACGTGTTTAAAAATTATCAAAAAAATAATAATAATACGGGTTTGAAAATGGACCATACATGATTGTGGACCGTACATGTGTCACACTCACATCTAATAAATGAAAACTTGGAATTATGCTTAAAACAAGTACAAAAAGCTTACCACTTGCAGGCAGTTACAACAATAGCCCAGCAAGGTCTCGGTGGTAGCATTATTTATTGCCGTTATGTAACATAGAGTCGATGAGTTCATACTATCACCATCATTTTATCATTCAACCAAAAAAAAAAAAAAAAAAAAAAGCAGAAGTACCCTAACAAATGAAAATGCCTTAGTAGTTCGCATTTTTATTATATATAATATCTAGTCAAATTATGCATATACTTGGGCAGGAAGGCGAGGAGTGACATGGACTTCAAGTGGGGTGACTTTCAAGTTGGTTTGTCCTGCTTCCTCACTCATGTCCACAGGTTCATTTAACGGGGTCGAGAAATCAAAAGCATGTAGCAAAGTAGCTAATGTGAGTTGTATAACTTGTAGTGCAAACGATATCCCAGGGCACACTCTTCTACCACTACCAAATGGTAAGTATTCGAAATGTTGGCCCCTAACATCAACATCCTTGTGGGTTGTAAGGAATCTTTCAGGTCGAAATTCATTTGGATTTGACCATACATCTGGGTCTCGATGGAGCTTTGAAACATTAACAATGAGTCGAGTGCCTGCTGGGACATGATAGCCAGCCAAAGTACAGTCTTCAGTAGACTCGTGTGGTACTGAGAGTGATGCTGCAGGATATAAACGCATTGTTTCTTTGATAATAGCTTGGAGAAAGACCAAATTTTTCACGTCTGATTCCTCTACTTGCCTTTCTCTACCAACCTGGAGGTCTAATTCTTGTTGGGCTTTCCTTAAAACTTCATAATTGTTGAGAAGTAAAGAGAGAGCCCATGTCAATGTTATTGTTGTTGCGTCTGTACCTGCTAACATAAGGACCTACAGAAAGTATAGAATAAGAAAAATGTATTTGGTCTAGCTTAATTATCTGGTTAAAGAGGAGACAAAAAGCATCTTTAAGCAAATAAGTTAGTTTTGAACCAATTTAATTTGGACTTATCCATATTCCAATGTGTTGAGTGTATTAGACACAAGCCGTATCGTTTATTTCGAAGTTATTCCAATTAAATCAAAACAGAATTACAGAATCAACAACCCCACTTTTCCTACAAATTATTAATAAGACAAGAATAACAAAAAAATATCTGAAAATCTCAGAACGTAGTCCAATCTACATGAATTTAGCAAATAAATAAAAAAGGCTTAAATTTCCTCTTTCTTTTGGCGGTTTGGCCAATTACTAACTTTTATTCAAGATAAAGATGCATGAGTGCATGCGTGTACATGCATAAAGTTTGAAATATTGGAGCACCAACATTTGGATGAACTTATCAAACAATTTCATTTGCTTCCCTGACTCTTAATATATATGTGTGAGAATTAATTAATAGGGTTATGAATAGCTTACCAAGCTTGTAGCTTTGATGATTGTATCAGCATCATAACTGGAAGTCTCAGCATCATCGTCAGTAACATTGGACAACATCACATCCATAAAGTCTTGGTGTCCCTTCACCTCACCTGAAATTTTTGCACGCTTATGTTCTTTTAACCATTCTCCAACCATACAATCCAATTCTTTTCCTGTTTTCTTCATTGCTTTCTTGTACCCTCCGAAGTCCAACCATCTCAGGTATGGTATTGCGTCTGACAACACAAATGCCCCAGTCAAATCGAAAAAATCTCTCAAAGCCTTTCGACGTTGATCATTCTCTTCATTCTCAACATTGGTCACAGCCCCACTAAATCGCTCTCCTACAACAGTCTTCAATACTACGTTTAGGGTTGTGTAACCAAACCATCTTTTCATCTCCACTTGTACCTTTTCATTCTTGACCCATTGGTTATACATGTCTTTTATAGATGCACTTACCTCGGCTTGCCGAATGTGTTTGAGCAACTCAAGTCGGTGATTTGAGAGGACCTCAAGCACGGTTATTTTCCGTAATTGACGCCAATAGGGACCGTAAGGGCTAGACCCAAACATGGCATAGTTGTAACCCATGATTTCTGCGGCTATAACTTTTGGACGGTTGGCAAAGGCTTTGTCATTGGTGGTAAAACACTCTTTTGCTATCTCCCAACTGCTTACTACTAGAGTTCGATGCACACCCAAGTAGATAGTGAAGATTGGTCCATACTTGTCGGCCATTTTACCCAAAGTTATATGAGGCGGTTGTAACTCTCTTAATAGGAGGAGGTGGCCAATCAAAGGCCACGCGCCGCCAGCTCCAGGTGGAACTGTCTTTTTACTGGCAGTTCTTTGAACTCTTCTTGATATCCATAGCAAAAAGAAGATGAACAGGAAAAGGGCAAAAATGCTAGCCATAGAAGTTATGGAGGATGGGTACGAGGAGAGCATGGTTGCTGTTTCTGGTCTTTTTGCATGGAGGTTTTGTGATGTAGAATATAGCCCAAACAAGTAAAGCTTAGGCAACAGAAAGTATATTGGTACTTGGGTACGTAATTGTCCATGTATTTATTAACAATTTATTGGACCAAATATCCATTTTGCGTGATCACCACTTAAGATGAATATGGATAAAATATTCATTAGGTGAAGCACTTAAACACGTCTCATACTATCGGTGTCCGCTTAATCTGATTAATTTTGTCAATCTATTCTATTATTTAGTTTAGTTTTGATACTATTTATAAGTTTTATTATATTTTTTTATATTATTTATGAGTTCTAATCTACTATTTCAATTAATTTTTATTTTTATATTTATTAAATTCATTTTTAATTTTAATAAAATAAATAGATTCTGAACCGACCCTGACGGTATGTAACAAGAAAAATCTGACTTTGTTGAATTCCACTTTTCACTGGATGTCACGAATTTAATCATTTTTTCACAAATTAAGTTTGTTTGCTTCTAATTGTTAAAAAAAAAAAAGTTTGTTTGCTTCTAATGTGAAAGTGAGTTGGGCTGGATGCCATACATCTATTAACTATATAAAAAGGGATACAGTGCTATTTTGGTTTGGTTAGCCGCTCTGTTTTTTTTTTTTTGAACAGTAGTTACAGAGCCCATCGGCACTGTAGCTACAGTAGCTCCACACCTTTTTTTTTAGTCTTCTGTTTGTACTCTTTTTTCCTTATATATATATATATATATATATATATATATATATATATATTGTTATACTGATATAATAAATTTCACAATATTTTTACAGTTATTGAGGTATTAATTTTTTATAAGTCAAAATAAAATAATAAAATATGAAGTTGTGACCAACTACAACTAAAAATAAATATTTTGTGAAAATATTATGACACTTCTTAGGTGAATGTGTAAAAACTATTGTAATTTTGTTTTTTTTTTTTACGAGATAGTTAATTTGTTCAATATGTACTTTTTTTTAATCATCGATTTGTACTCTTTTTTTCTACTAACTATATAAAAAGAGGCAAGGTCTCTACAGTGCCCCTTTTGGTACAGTGAGCCATTTTTTCCTCTCAAGTTTTGAACAGTTGCTATAGTGCTACTTTGGTTTGTTCAAGTGGCATTGTAGTTACAGTAGCTACAGTATTTTTGTTTGTTTGTTTGTTTGATTCTCTTCCATTTGTACTATTTTCTTTTAAAAATGGGCACATGTCTTGGACCAAATATCCATTTTACGTGATCACCGCTTAAAATGAATATGGATAAAATATTCATTAGGTGAAGCACTGAAACACGTCTCATACTCTCATTCTTCAAATGTAGCAGGCAAATAAAAGCAAAATGTAGCAGGAAAAATTTGACTTTGTTGATGAATTCCACTTTTGACTGGATGTCACGAATTTGATAATTTTTTCACAAATTAAGTATTTAAGTTTGGAAATTAAGTATTTTTTCACATTAATTAATTACTACAGTATTTTTTTTTTCCACAGCAAGAACGTGCCTTAGACCTACTGCCGTAACTAATATTTAAAAATGGGCACATGTCTTGGACCAAATATCCATTTTACGTGATCACCACTTGAAATGAATATGGATAAAATATTCATTAGGTGAAGCACTGAAACTTGTCTCATACTCTCATTCTTCAAATGTAGCAGGCAAATAAAAGCAAAATGTAGCAGGAAAAATTTGACTTTGTTGATGAATTCCACTTTTGACAGGATGTCACGAATTTGATAATTTTTTCACAAATTAAGTATTTAAGTTTGGAAATTAAGTATTTTTTCACAAATTAAGTATTTAATTTTTTTCACAAGTTAAGGTGTGGAAGACTTTATGGAAGATGAAAATTCCTAACAAGGTCAAAATCTTCGGATGGAGAGCTTGTGTTGGAAATTTGCCAACTCGATACAATTTAGCAAAGCGAAAGTTAATTGCGGAAACAAATTGTCTGATCTGCTTGCAAGCCCCTGAGACTGAGGTGCACGTGTTGTGGGAATGCCCTGCTGCACAAGATGTGTGGGCTGGAAGTCACACCAAGCTGCAGAAATGTTCACTCGGCCAGTAGGATTTAGTGCAGCTTTTTGAGTGTTTAATGAACAGGTTGGAACCAAATGAAATGGAGCTTTTCATGGTGTAGGCCTGGATGTTATGGAACCAAAGGAATAGTGTACTGCATGGTGGGAAGATTAAGGATCCTAGATGGTTGAATACAAGAGCTGCAGAATGGTTGGTGGAGAATGTTGGAAAATATGGCTAAATAAACAAGTTTTGATTCAATAATACAAACCCTAAAAATTTAGCAATGACAAAAATAAATAGATAGAGTTAGAAAGATCTCACAAACTATAGAATCACACAAAATGCATTGTCTTTAAAGGTTGATTCGTGCCACCCGAAGTAGAACTCGGTGTGAATGGCTCTCTTGGCCGAACAACCCCCCCAAGATTAGACTATAGTAATTTCTTCAAGTTGATCACACACTCAAGCAAGAAGAACTAGGAACAACCTTACTCGCCTTTCCTTTCCTTAAGAAAAATGAAGCTGAAATTTCTGTGCTAAAAATTTATGTGCAAAAAATTTCTGTGCAGCCAAAAAAAAAAGAAAAAAGAACAGAACAGAATAGAGAGGCAGAGAGCTACGGCTGGAGAAAATGAGAAAATATATGTATTGAATAGTGTGTTTTGTAGGGTTTATAAACTATTTGATGGGAGGGCTGGGTTGCACCAACGGGCAGCACAATAAATGCCCCAACGGGCTGTATAATTAATGCCCAACGGGCAGAACTAAAATGGGCTAAAGCAAAAGAAAGGGAAAAAGAATGAGGCCTAAGAGAGATGGAGACAAGCTTAAGTCCAACCATGCCTAACTCTAACCCTTAGCCCATTTTCTTTCAATCTACCACTTAAGAGGTTCTATGCTTTATAAACCTACATGAAAACTCATCTCTAACCAATGTGGGACACAAACATAGTTTAAGAGTTTGAAACACACATACTCCAACAATCCCCCACATGTTACAAACACTAAACTAGGAAAGACAATAAACTCAAGAAGACATGCATCAATATGGTACCATAAGGTTTTAACCATACTTAGGATAAATAAGTAGGAACTACTAGGCAATGGTAGAGTTAGACTCTTTTAACCAAGCTATTAGATAACCAAACTTACCACCCACATACTTTTCTTTACTAAGGTTGTTCCATAAGCGGGTTGGCGCCTTATACAGGCCATGCGCTACTGGGTTTCATGAGAGCTCTAGAGACCTACCCAAGTCTCATAGGAAGCGGCACAACTTCCACTCCTACATAGGTGACATCCATCAAGAGTGTGTACAATACACCCCATCCCAACAGGTAGGGACTATGGATCCATTAAGAGCTAGAGCTCAACCTCCAACAATCTGCAACTTAGTACTGTCTCATACCATAGGGATGGACTCATCACTAATCTCCTCAATGAGATAGCGGAACACATAAAATTGACAGTCCCCATATGGACCACAAATGACCTCTACCCATTTAACCCCTTACGTGGAATCACCCATCATAGAGGTTGGGCATTGACCATAGTGTCATAATTTGGGTATCAGTCCTATCCCCCTCGATGTCTCACTCACCAGCCTTCTTGCTAGTGGCTTGGTCAAAGGATCGGCCAAATTCCTTTCTGACCTTACAAAATCCAAGGACATTACACCATTATCAATGAGCTGCCTCACAATATTGTGCCTCCATTGGATATGTCGACTTTTCCCATTATAGATTTTGTTTCTTAGCACGTGCTATGGCAGCCTGACAATCACAATGCATGCAAATAGAGGCAATAGAGTTAGTATACAATGGTATATCAATTAATAAACTCCTAAGCCACTCGGCTTTGGACCAAGCCTTTTCTAAGGCTACTAACTCTGATTCCATGGTGGATCTCGCTATGTAAGTCTGCTTGGATGATTTCCAAGAGACAGCCCCTCCAGCTAGTGTGAACACATATCCACTAGTGAACTTTACCTCATTTGTATCAGAAATTCAATTAGCATCACAATATCTTTCTAATATAACTAGATAACCACAATATGATAAACCATAATCAAAAGTACCCTTTAAATATCTCAACAGTCTAGATATTACATCTCAATGTTCAATACTAGAATTATGAGTATATCTACTCAATCTACGAACAACATATGCAATATCAGGGCGAGTATAGTTTGTCAAAAACATCAAACTACCAATGATTTGTGCATATTTATCTTGTGAAACACTATCACCACGATTTTTAAACAAGTGAACCTTTGAGTCAAAAGGAGTAGACATAGGTGACATATCAAAGTGTTCAAACTTTTTAAGAATTTTCTCTACATAGTGAGATTGTGATAGTGTAATGCAATCATTATCCCTAAGGATCTTGATGCCCAAGATTATATTTGCCTCACCCAAATCTTTCATGTCAAAATTAGAGGTAAGAAAGTGTTTAGCATCATGCACAACATCAAGGCTAGTTCCAAATATAAGTAAGTCATCAACATATAAACATATAATAACACCTTCATTATTAATAAACTTGCTATATATGCATTTATCGGCACCATTGATCACATACCCATGTGTAGGCATAACATTATCAAACTTTTCATGCCATTGTTTAGGTGCTTGTTTTAAACCATATAAAGATTTAACCAACTTACAAACTTTATGTTCTTGTCCAAGAACTACAAAACCCTCAGGTTGCTCCATATAAATCTCTTCTTCTAAATCACCATTTAGAAAAGCAGTTTTAACATCCATTTGATGTACTATAAGTTTGTAAATAGAAGCAATGTCAGATAAAATTCTAATAGATGCAATTCTAGTAACCGGAGAATAAGTATCAAAATAATCCACATTATGTTTTTGCTTATAGCCCTTGGCTATTAAGCGAGCTTTAAACTTATCAATTGTACCATCCGGTTTTAATTTCCTTTTAAACACCCATTTGCAACTAATAGGTTTAACTTTGGGTGGAAGCTTAACTAATTCCCAAGTATGATTAGACATAATAGATTATAATTCATTATTAATTGCTTCCAACCAAAAAGGTGCATCTATGGATTTAATTGCATCATAGTAACTTACAGGTTCATCTTCAACAACATAGGCAAGGAAATCGTTACCGTAATCCTTTTCCTTCCTAGCTCGCTTGCTCCTTATTATTTCTTGCACATCATCAACAAAGTCATTAGAAATTTCAATAGAATCATCCAATACTTTTTCCTTATTTTTCAAAGGAAACACATGCTCAAAGAATATGACATTTTCGGATTCAATAATAGTGTATGATTCTAATATATCACTTTTGATGACAAGAAATCTATAGCATGAACTATTGCAAACATAACCAATAAACATACAATCACATGTTCTAGAACCAAGCTTTCTCCTTTTAGGCTCGGGTAGCATGACCTTAGCCAAGCACCCCCACACTTTGAGGTATTCCAAGTTAGGCTTACGCTCTTCCCAAAGTTCATAATGAGTTTTACTAGTTTTCTTATGAGGTACCTTATTTTGAATATGGCAAGCCGAAAGAATGGCCTCCCCCCACATGTTGGAAGATAGCCTGGAACTAATAAGCATAGCATTCATCATCTCTTTAAAAGTTCTATTTTTCCTTTCGGCTATTCCATTAGATTCCGATGAATAAGGTGGAGTTACCTCATGTATTATGCCATTTTGTTCACAAAATTCCTTAAAAGGATTAGACTCATATTCACCACCTCTATCAGTTCTAAGTCTTTTAATTCTTTTATTCTTTTGGTTCTCAACTTCACTTTTATACTTTATAAACATCTCCAAAGCTTCATCTTTGGTTCTTAGTAAATAAAGGGCAAAAATGCACTTTTGGTCCCTGCATTTTGGGTCAATTTCTATTTTGGTCCCAAAATTGATTTCGTTACAAATATCGTCCCTAAAAAAAGAAAATCGTTTTTAAAATAGTCCCTGCCATCAACTCATTAACAGAAACTTCCTACGTGGCAGATGGAATGACTTGTTTGCTGACGTGGCGATGACGTGGCTATTAAAATATTATTAAAAATAATTATTTGGCAATTTTAAAATAACACGTCAGCATTTTAATATTTTAAACAATGCCACATCAGAAAATTTATATAAAAAAAAATTAAATTAAAAAAAACTTAAATAATTAAAACAAAAAAATTGATCGTAGCAACCCCTATTTTTAATAAAACAAATGTAATTATCCTTTTAATTCTTTTTCTTTTTCTTTTACTTTTTCTTTTAATCTCATCTCTAAACTCTCTCTATCTCTAATTCTCTCTTTCTCTCTTCACCCTCGACGAAATCTCTTAGACCCAAACTCTCTCTAATCTAGTGATGAGGTCGCCGTCGTCAAAGTCGTTCAAGACTCAGTGAGGTCGCCGCTGCCGTCAAAGAAAGAAAACCCACCGTGAAGGTCCGCTGATTCAGTATGGCTCCGTTGTACGAAACCCTAGTCACCGACGAAACCCCAGTCACCGATGAAACCCCAGTCATCGATTCGGTATTGGAGCCTAGATTAGTGGTTGTGAAGCCAAGATGACCCCAAACTCTCAAATCTCATAATCTCATCTCCGCTCAAAACCTTACACCCAATATTGACCAACGGCGAGCAGATCAAGAGGCTAATCTTCGAGGTTTTAATCATGGAGGCCATGGGATCTTGATGCCGTGAAAAGAATGGGAAAATTTTGGAGTCTGGGTTTTGTTTAGGTTTTGATTTTCGTTTGGGATCTTGATTTTCGTTTGGGATGTGATCTGGGTTTTGTTTGAGTTGTGATCTGGGTTTCGTTGTGTTTGATCTCTATTTGTGATTTTTGTTTGTTGTTGTGATCTGGGTTTGAGTTAGTGGTTGCTGGGTTTGTGTTCATGTAATCTGGGTTTGAGTTCTTTGTATCTGGGTTTGATTGGGAAGAACACAAAGAACAAAGAACAAGTTGTAATGTTTGAAAATTAATAATGATAAGTTATAATTTCTTTAATTAAATTAGATTTAAGGTTTTTTTTAAATTTAATTTCTTTTTATATAAATTTTCTGACGTGGCATTGTTAAAAATATTAAAATGCTGATGTGTTATTTTAAAATTGCCAAATAATTATTTTTAATTATATTTTAATAGCCACGTCATCGCCACGTCAGCAAACAAGTCATTCCGTCTGCCACGTAGGAAGTTTCTGTTAGTGAGTTAACGGCAGGGACTATTTTAAAAACGATTTTCCTTTTTTAGGGACGATATTTGTAACGAAATCAATTTTGGGACCAAAATGTAGGGACCAAAAGTACATTTTCGCCTAAATAAAGTTTAGTGAATCTAGAGTGGTCATCAACAAAGATCACATAAAATCTTTTACCACCTCTAGTCATGGTGTGTTCTAAATCACCCAAGTCACTATGCACCAATCCAAGAAGCTCGGTTTCTCTTGTTATGGATTTACAAGGTTTCTTGGTGATTTTAGTTTCGGCACAAATTTCACATTTGTCCATATTTGCTTCACTTAGTGATTTAATAATTCCACATTCTTTCATTTTCTTTATATAGCCAAGATTAACATGTCCAAGTCTACCATGCCAAACATCAATGGAATCAACTAAGTAAGCACAAGAAGATGAACCACTTTCAGTAATAACTTGATCAACATTAAGTACAAAAAGACCTTCATCATCATAGCCCTTACCAACAAAGACTTCATTCTTAGGTAAGATAACTATGCCATCATCAAATAAAACTTTAATACCGGCCTTACCAAGTAAATGTACCGAAATGAGATTGTGTTGAAAGTGAGGCACATGAAGGACATTATTGAGTGAAAGAGTTTTACCGGAAGTTAGCTTCAAGAGTACCTTCCCTTTACCACTCACCGGCACGGACCTATTGTCCCCAACATAGACACATACGGTGCCTTTCGCCATAGGAGTGTAGGAACTAAACTCCTCTTTGAATGCACCAATGTGTCTTGTGCAGGCTGAGTCAACTACCCATCCCTTCACTTTTGTCACCAAGTGTGCCTCACACACCACCGCCGCAATGATCTCTTCGGTTTGCACCACATTTACCTTATTTGATTAGAGCCTTTGTTGTTGTTTTTATTGTTGTTGAAGTTGCCTATTGCCCTACACGTTGCCGCATAATGACCTACTTTGCCACAAATAAAACAATTACCCTTTTTCTTTTGGATTTGAGGAATTGAGCCATTTTTATTATGAAATTTTCCTTTTCCTTTGAAATCATGTTTCTTATTATGTTGTGGAGGTCTAGAGGGTCCTCCCTCTACAACATTAGCCTTGGAAGTAAATTCCTTAGCTCTAGAAACCTTTTCTGGCATCCTATTTGTTTCTTCAATTTGAATATCAACGATAGTTTGTTGAAGATTCAAATAGATTCTATGGTGGCTATACCGGTGTTTATACTCTTTCCAAGAGTCTGGCAACTTAAACACAAGGCCATGAGCCACAAACCTAACGGGTAAGACATCAACCTCTTTAGCTAAGTTGGATACTAATTTTTGAAAATCTTCAATTTGGCTAGAAACACTTTTTTCCTCAACCATTTGAAATGACATAAATTTAGCCGTAGCAAACTTTTTAGCACCCTCATCCTCAAACCCATAACGACCATTAAGTTCATCCCATAAATCTTTAGCACAAGTAAAATGATAATAATTATCAAACAACTTGTTAGATAAACCACACTTAATACTATGAACACATAATTTTTTTTTTCCACTTTGCTATAATTTTAGGATCATCTTTGGGTTTAGGCTCATAAAGAACCCGATCAATTTCGGTAAATTCCAACATGGGCAAAACCCTTTCTTTCCAACGCTTAAAATTATTTCCATCAAAAGCCTCAAGCTTTGTAATTTCTGAAATGACCTTAAGAGAATCAACAACTTGTTTCTTCATTTTTAAAGCACAAAAATCAACCTTTAAAATTGTTGGAAAATATGGCTAAATAAACAAGTTTTGATTCAACAATACAAACCCTAAAAATTTAGCAATGACAAAAATAAATAGATAGAGTTAGAAAGATATCACATACTATAGAATCACGCAAAATGCGGTCTTTAAAGGTTGATTCGTGCCACCCGGAGTAGAACTCGGTGTGAATGGCTCTCTTGACCGAACAACCCCCCAAGATTAGACTATAGTAATTTCTTCAAGTTGATCACACACTCAAGCAAGAAGAACTAGGAACAACCTTACTTGCCTTTCCTTTCCTTAAGAAAAATGAAGCTGAAATTTCTGTGCTAAAAATTTATGTGCAAAAAATTTCTGTGCAGCCAAAAAAAAAAAAAAAGAACAGAACAGAGAGGCAGAGAGCTACGGCTGGAGAAGATGAGAAGATATATGTATTGAATAGTGTGTTTTGTAGGGTTTTTAAACTATTTGATGGGAGGGCTGGGTTGCACCAATAGGCAGCACAATAAATGCCCCAACGGGTTGTATAATTAATGCCCAACGGGCAGAACTAAAATGGGCTAAAGCAAAAGAAAGGGAAAAAGAATGAGGCCCAAGAGAGATGGAGACAAGCTTAAGTCCAACCCATGCCTAACTCTAACCCTTAGCCCATTTTATTTCAATCTACCACTTAAGAGGTTCTATGCTTTATAAATCTACATGAGAACTCATCTCTAACCAATGTGGGACACAAGCATAGTTTAAGAGTTTGAAACACACATACTCCAACAGAGAATGCATAGGTGCAAGAGCAAATTGCTGTCATACCGAGGGAGATGGATGGAAATGTGTGGTAGCCACCACCTTCCCCTTTCTTCAAACTAAAATTTGATGTTGCCATATTTAGGGAGAGAGGCCGGTTTGGTTTTGGGGCTGTAATCAGAAATGAACATGGGGATGTAATGGCAGCGCTATCTGCTATTAGACCACCTGTTTCAAGCAGTGAAGAAGCAGAAACCTTGGCATGTAGAAAAGCAGTGGAGTTTGCAATTGATACGGGTTTTGTTGAGCTAATTATTGAAGGTGATAGCATAAATGTTATGAGAGCTCTTTCTTCCTCTAGTCCGGATCTGTCAGCTTGTGGGCATGTGGTGGAAGATATTCAATGGCTCACCCGTGGGATTAGAAGGGTCTCTTTCAATTGGGTTAAGAGGGATTGTAATAGGGTAGCTCATGTTTTAGCTAGATATGCTAGTACCTTAAATGAGGTTTTGTACTGGATGAAAGATGTTCCTCCAGTTGCTTTGAAAGCTATGTACCAAGATTTAATTTTACTGAATGCATAATGGATGATTTCACTTTCAAAAAAAAAGAAAGTTTAGTTTGCTTCTAGTGTGAAAGTGAATTGGACTGGACGCCATACATATTAAAAAATGGGCACATGTCTTGACTATCTATTAAATGAATTTTTTTTTGTCCTTTCCCTCGGAGGTCCCTTTCTCCATGTGGTCAACTTAAGAAATCTCTCGGCAAGGGTTGAAATTTCTTGAAAATATCCCTAGCCATCGAGATTGTCAATCATCTTGTGATGCTCCAAACCGACTAATGATATCATGAGTTTGATATGTGACAAGGATTGCACATCTATAATATTTCACCTTAAATCATTCCCATTGGCTTCTTAAAAAATATATGTAATTTGCATCACCATTATACATTTTATATATTTTACACCAACTAATGATATCATGAGTTTGATATGTGACAAGGATTGCACATCTATAATATATTTCACCTTAGATCATTCCCATTGGCTTCTTAAAAAATATATGTAATTTGCATCACCATTATACATTTTATTTATTTTATATTATCACTTTAATAAAACTTACCCCTTATCCCATTCTTTATTTTTCAATTTATCCCATTAATTAAATGAACATATTTAAAAAACAAAAAACAAAACACCAACGCTAATATATTAGATGCACCACGCTATATGTACTGTTTGCTATGGTAATAAATGTGTTGTTTTTAAGGGTTTTGTTTGCTACCTGGTAAATTTTGCATTACCCAATGGAAATGCTCTGGTATGTTTACAAGGACTCAAAAACCTTCTAATGAAATCATTTTCTAACTAAAAATAAAATCCACAAATTTCTTTGAATTCCAAGAGTTACAATGACCCTAAATGTCTAACATGTTATAATACAATCCTAAAATTTATTTACACACCATTCCAATACAATTTCAATCTGCTTGCTATTCCCAAAGATTTGAAATAAAAGAAGGAATTATCTTGGCTCAACAACTCAATAAGTAGCCAATGATCTTAATGACTAGGATCATGCATATAGAGAAAAAAATTGTTTATAGTATACAATTTCATGTTTGGTGATAGGATTTTTTGGTATTGGCTAATTCCATGACAAATATGCCTTTAAGTTTTGCAACACTTGACTGGGAGCCCGATAATCACTGGAGACAGAATTTTTGCTCCTAATGCAAGTATTTTGAAAGCTAAAATCTTCAAAGGTTGGAACAAAAATGTAAAGTTTTAGACCGCTTAACACAATATGATTAACCTAATATTAAGCCAAGTTGATTAACAAGTTTGTTAATTAACACTAGGTTAAACCAAGATGTGTAAAATAAATATAATGTGGAAAAAATAAAGAACACAAAGATCTGATGACCCAGGAAAACCAAATCGATAAAAAACCTTGGGAGGATTTAACCTAGCTATCCTTAAGGTAAAACAGATCCACTATGAAAGAATTGAAGTTTGTACAATAGAACTTAGACCACTAACATCCTATTGCTATCTCGAGTAGAAAACTTACTACTACGACCACGTGACAGCTCTGAGTCCACAGACTACTTCTTTCCTTTGATCCACTGCAACCACAAGTTCTCCTACTTGTGACTTTGAGACTTCACTTAAAGATTTCAGATCTTCGTTAAGTTCTTTATGCAGCAACTGAAGCGATCACTAAGCTCTTGACATCAATCTTGATCTTGATTACCCTAAGTGTGTATGAAGGTAAACACCTCTAGATTTCATAAGAGATTCAACACATAGCACATCAAAAACCTCTAAAACGTACCTAGGATTTTTCTTTTTATATGAGAAGTAAAACAGAAAACCCTACAAGTCAAACGGGCTTGGGCTGAGTTGAAAATTTTGCACAGTTCTCGATCAATCGAATCTAATTTTCGATTGATCGAGCCTTACAGATCTTGTCCACTAATTTCTACAATCACTCGATTCCAACTTTACAATAAAAACATACTTTGAGTAAGCCTAAACGTAGACTCTATGTTTTGATCATGGTTTGCCAACACAATACACATTGAAGTTCTAATACATTAGTCCTTAAGGTCTTAGAATCTAACAAAAAATCAATAAAGAAATGAGAATATCCATAACCAAAAACAAAAATAAAAATCTAAACAAACCAATATAAATTAAATGACTCATTATCATTGTCATTTTCACCAATAAGTGGTACATAATCATCGTCATTTACCACAAGTCTAGCTCTATTTTTTTTCCCATTTGCACAATTGGGCTGAGAAGAGTCTTTTAGAGAAGTTGACAAATGCTTCAACCCCAAAGCATCGATTCTCTCTTGGTTATGCTTCATTCTAACCAATCTTGCCATCTCATATTTTGGTATATTATGAGTATCTTTGGCCTTTTTGGTCATTTTTTGGAACTATGTATTGACATGAGAGATAAGTACAATTGCTACTAACATTATATATCATAATTCACATCTTTATCCATATCAAGATCAAGACAAGGACAAAACTTTAACACAATTGTTACAAACATAATCCACACATCATAATTCACATCAATATTCATATCATGTTCAAGATAAGTACAAAGCTTTAAGATATCCATAGCAATTGTGTAAACTTTAAGACAATTGCTACCAACTTTACATAGCATAATCCACATCAATATCTATATCAAGTTCAAGAGAAGTACAAAACTTTAAGACAATTGCTACTAACTTTACCTATCATAATTCAAATCAAGATCAAGATAAGTAAAAAACTTTAAGACAATTGCTAGTTAGATGAATCCAAATCAATATCCATATCAAGATCAAGACAAATACAAAACTTTAAGACAATTACTACTTAGATGATGCATCATAATCCACATTATTATCCATTTCAAGATTAAGACCATTAAAAACTTTAAGACAATTGTTATGAATTCTACATATTATAATTCACATTGATAAAGAAAGTCATGATCAAGACAAGCACGAAACTTTAAGACAATTGCTACTTAGATGACTCATCATAATCCACATCATTATCCATTTCAAGATCAAGACCATTAAAAACTTTAAGATAATTGTTATGAACTCTACATATCATAATCCACATTAATAAACAAAGTTAAGAACAAGACAAGACAAACACAAAACTTTAAGATTGTTTTTATGAACTCTACATATCATAATCCATATCAAGATCAAGATCAAGTATGTCGTACTTTTCATTTTGATTAGCGTCTCTTGAAGTTCCACCTTCAGGAACAACCTCAACTTCAACTTCACCCATACAATATTGAACATTATCTTTAACATTGATAGAGACAACATCAACAATTGCTTCTTGTTGGATTGCATCATTAGCTTTTGTATTGTCATTGGATTCTCCATCCCCGACTTCCAGGACATCAAACACGCCTCTATGTTGGATGTATTGCACATTAATAAAAAAAGTCATGATAAAGACAAGCACAAAACTTTAAGACAATTGCTACTTAGATGACTCATTATAATTTACATCATTATTCATTTCAAGATCAAGACCATTAAAAACTTTAAGACAATCGTTATGAACTCTACATATCATAATCCACATTAATAAACAAAGTCAAGATCAAGACAAGTACAAAAGTTTAAGACAATTGTTATGAACTCTACATATCATAATTCATATCAAGATCAAGATCAGGTATGCCATGCTCTTCATTTTGATTAGCGTCTCTTAAAGTTCCACCTTTAGAAACAATCTCAGCTTCAACATTACCCATACAATATTAAACATTATCTTCAACATTGATAGGGACAACATCAACAATTACTTCTTGTTGGAATGCATCATTAGCTATTGTATTGTCATTGGATTCTCCATCCCCGACTTCCAAGGAATCAAACACGCCTTTATGTTGGATGTATTGCACAACTTGCCAAGGTTCACCCAATTTGGTATCATGAATGTAGAATACTTGTTTTGCTTAACTAGGTAGTATAAAATGGTCATTTTGATACCACCGAGACGTTAATGCTTATGTAGTATGCGTTGGTTCTTATCGTTCTCCTTCAACCATTGGTACCATTATTGTATCATTCACACGGGAACAAAACAACTTTATGGTGAAACATCTATTTTAATTTCAAAATTTTGCACACATGGCCATAGAAGTCGTGCATTACTCCCTCATGATCCCCTTCGATAGATACACCGCTATTTTGAGTTACAAGATGATTGTCTAGGTTACTTGTATGGAACCTTGCATCATTGAACATACAAACTGTGTACTCTTTCACTAGTAGCTTAGGATCATTTGCTAATGACCATAATTGTTTTGTAACTTCTGATGACTCGTTAACTTTCAATATTTATCTATAATGAAATACAACATGTGACATTAATTAGTAATGAGCAATGATCAAACTATACAAATGTTTAATAGTATTTAGTGTGTGATAAAATTCAAAATATCTTACACGTTCTTTGAACCACTTGGAAAAATCTTGTTGTTGTATTTGGGTTATGTCTTCTCGAGTAGAATTATGCAATGTGTTTTTGTGTTCACTGTTCAAAACAAGGTGATTTATATTTAGATAAGCATTGCTAATAGTATTTAAGACAACTCAAACATCATATGCATATGACATCACATACTTTAAAAGACAACTCAAACATTGTAAGCATTGTCATGTGGAGCTCTCTTTGACAAGGAATTTTTTTCACATAAATTCTTTACTCAAGTGCCAAATCAAAGATAAGGACTAATTAAGATTCAAAGATAAGAACTCGTTATTTTCTTAGAATTGTTGTATCAGGACATTTCTTAAGTGCCACGTTAGAGATAAGGACTAATTAAATTTTAAAAGATAAGGACTCTTTATGTTCTTGGGTTCATTGTGTTAGGTTTAGACCCCAATTGAGTCATATTTTATCAAATTTTAACCAAATAATTAGTTAGATAAATTATGCTGTAGATCTGATTTAAACAAATATCAAACATTCACAAATCACATGAACACCAAGAATGATGACCTAGGAAAACTTTTGAAACTGTGATTTCAAATTAAAAAAAAAAAAACCTAGAGAAGATTTAACCTAAAAAATCCTCAATGCAACATTTCACTAATGGAATAGAAGTTTGTACAATAGGCTTAACCTTAAATCTACTACTACCTCATGTTGCTGAGAAAAAAAGCAAGACCTGAAATCTAGCACGAATCTTGATTAGTCGAGATAAGTGATTCTTTTCTACACTTATTTTTTTCTGATTTCTTGAGTCTTTGTCTTTGTAGAACTTCTATTTATTTGTTTAGACCTCTTATAACAGATTGTTTAACTTAATGAATTAGCCAAGTGTTTATTTAGGTTAATTATGAGATCTTGGTTAAACAGTAATAGATCATATCATGCATAGTAGAGGAAAAGTAAATAATACAACGATATGATCACATAGGAAAACCAATGAAATGAACCGTTTCAAGGTAAAAACCCGTGGAGGATTTAACCTAGCTATTTTGAAGGTAAAGCAAATCCACTATAAGAGAATTGAAATTTTTATAATAAGATTTAACCCTACATCTATTGCTACCTCCAGTTGTAACTTACTGACACGACTACATGCAAGCTCTGAATTCACAGACTCCTTCTTTCTTGGATTTGCACTGAATAAGTATCGACACTTGTGACTTTGAGATCCCATTCAAAGATTTAGCAACACAAACTTTTTAGGTTGTGACTCCAAGACCACCCTTGAAGGTTTAGATCATCAGCAGATGTTGATCTTGTTGCAGAAATATCAGAACTACCGGTTTTAATGGTGTGAGAATGATTTTCGGTAGTGACTTTGAAAGAGCAAGTCATAATACCTTTCAGATCTCATAAGAGCACTTCCAAAGTCTCTAAAAAACGTGTCTTAGGGTTTTCTTTATATACTATGTGAAATAGATCTAAAACCCTAATCACTTAATGGGCTTATGGACTCTTGGGCCGAAATTAAAATTTTGCAGATGTGATTCTCGATTGGTCGAACCTAGCATGTTTTGAATTCTTGAACCTGCAGCTTCCTTTTTCTTGTATTCTGACTTGCAGCACCTTAAGCATTGTCTAATAAATTCTATAGACTCTAAGATCTATATTTAGACAAGTTTGTGCTTACGCGGTTTGCCAATTGTTCTAAAGTTTTAGAACCTAACAACTTCATTTGTCTTATTTAACTTAATATTTCTAGACTAAACAACTAGAAAAACTAAGTTCTAACAGTTACAATTTTTCATGGTTGCCAGCCTAAAAATATAGACTTTACACATTGCTTCAAGACTTTCCCCTCTCTCACAATGCAAATTTTTTTTTTATATTTCCACTTACCATTTTCACCTATAGCACCTCTACTACTTTATATACAGCTAACATTAAAAAACTTTGATGCCATATGTTAGGTGCTTTTTTATTATGTTTTAGCCTTCATAATTTCTTGGTTTCTTTGTAATTTTTTTACTACTATTTAGTGTAACTGGTATGAGCTCAACCATAAAAGTAAAAAATGATGATTATTTTGGAGTTTTTTTTTTTTTTTTGAATCAAGATTATCTTAGCTTTAGTTGCAACCTCAAGTTTAGTTGCAACAAGAATAGTGTGCAAATGGTGTACAGTCTACAATAATATTGTTAGTTTCCTCCATTAAAGCTACAGTTAAGTAGTTCTTCACATAATTTTTATGTTCTTTCTCATGTATCTTTCTAGTGCAATACTGATCCACTTGCATCTTTTTTATTACTTTTGTTAGTGCCATTAATTATAGTTGTTGTGGTTTGTTAGGATTATTTTCAAATTATTTAATTTATTGTTACGGTTTTGATATACAATTGTAAGTTAATTAGTGTGTTCTACTTCTCAATATAGAGACAAACCTTATGTGTAAAATTAATAATACAAGATCAGTTCTCCCAATTTTGGCTTATATGTTTCTTGAATTTTAGCATTCTCTTTTGTTTTTTTTTTTTAAATTATTTTTTTAAAAGGATATAAAGGTCCTAATAGAGGCAATTAAATATTGATAAATGGAAGTATATTTATCCAATTTTTCTTTGTTTGATTACGTTTTCTTTATGTTGGTACACAAATAATTTTTTTCATTTAGATTATGAACAAAGTGTTTGAGATTGGAGTCTTGGGATTTGGTGGTGAGAATGAAGCGGATGAGGAATTGTTTGATTTTAGAAATAAAGTCTACCTTTTATCTAGATGTTATTTTATTACTTTAAATATTAAATTTATAATATGGTATAGATTCCTAGAAATTTCTAATAACTACGCAATTTTAATCTCTTATATATATATATATATATATATATATATATATATATATATATATATATATATATATATATAAAAGTAAAGAAAACCCACTCAATAGTTGGAAACTACTTCTAAGATAACAAAAAATTATAAAATATGAATTAAGAAAATTAAGCTTCAAAGTATTCAGCAATATTATGGGGAATGTTATAAATATTATATAAAAAATGAGAATTATATATGGGTCTTAAAAAAATAAAAATAATTTTTAAATGAAATTACCAAGCATCTGCACATTGTGCGGGACATTATCTAGTTATAATAAAACGGCTACACACATAAAGTCAATTGATGATTAAAGGATCAAATTCGGTGCATTTTTTATTTTTTTTGTAATGACTTATAGTACTGAGTAAATATATTCATTTTTTAATAATATAATTAAATATGACTATACATTCAGAACCATGTAATTTTAAGCCTATAAATTTTTATGTTTTATATACTTTTTATTGGCTCCTTTCACATTCCCATTGTGCACGTATTTAGCACAATATCTGATTCAATACATATCAGCCCATTAATCATTATAATTAAAAAGAATGAAAGAGTCTCTATCCTCTTCAATGTGAGATTAAATATTTCACTAACTCTTTATCTTCCATATAAATTTCCTTATAATTATAATTATGTTTTCATATTTATTCATTTTAATTGAATAATATTAAAATGTGCCAGCACTTTTAAAATTTAAGAAAATGTATAGTTCTCGGATTGGATTGTAAATATCATAATGATAATACACAAATATGTAATTTAGATATTCTCTCATTTCTACAACTTTAGTACAAGATCCCAATTCCATGCTTAAAAAAAGGACATAGTAACAAATTGAAATGGCTTAGTAGTTCGCATTTTTATTAGCTTAGTAGTTCGCATTTTGAAGGGGTTGAAATTTCAAAAGCATGCAACAAGGTAGCTAATGTGAGTTGTATAACTTGTAGTGCAAATGATATCCTAGGGCACACTCTTCTATCACAATCAAATGGTAAGTATTCGAAATTTTGGCCCCTAACATCAACATCCTTGTGGGGTGTAAGAAATCTTTCAGATTGAAATTCATTTGGATCTGACCACACGTGGATCTCGATGAAGATTTGGAATATTAATAACAAGTCGAGTGCCTGTTGGGACATGATAGCCATCCAAAGTATACTTTTCAGTGGACTGGTGCGGCATTAAGAGTGATAAAAAGTATAAACGCATTGTTTCTTTGATAATAGCTTGGAGATGGACCAAATTTTCATGTCCGATTCCTCTACTAGCTTTTCTCTACCAACCAAGAGGTCTAATTCTTGTTAGACTTTCCTTAAAACTTTATCGTTGTTGAGATGTAAAGAGAGAGCCAAAGTTAATGTTACAGTTTTTGTGTCTGTACCAGCTAAGATAAGGACCCTCAAAAAGTACAAAAATAAGAAAATTGCATTTGGCCTAGCTTAATTATTTGGTTAAAGAGGAGACAAAAAGCCTATGTAAGCAAATAAGTTAGTTTTAAACCAATAAACTAGTTTTTTTATTTATTTATTAATATATATATATATAATTTAGTTGTTACATTGTGGGGAGTAAAAGGACCCAAGTGAGCATATGGGCCTTTGGGCTGTAGCAAGGAGGCCTGACCTGTTCTTGAGTTAAGAATTTGTTAGTACTGCGAATCGGCCCATACGCCGAGGATCTGAGGACACATCCGAGGGTAAGTTTCTCCTTAGATAGACCCAGGAGAACTCGAAGCTTCACTATGAAGGTCAAGGCAATATTCCGGAAAGACTGTTAGTTAAAAGGGGGAAACCCTGAACCTTCGACGTACACCGGTGTTAGAAAAATACCAAAAGCAAAGGCTGCCACCTCCACATTAAAGACTCTGCACCTACCTCCCTGGCCGCATTAATGGGGAAGTGACCCCTGAATAGTAGAACTGAAACTTCTAGTCACTATTTAGAGGCACTAAAAAAAGAAATATCTAGGAGGGAGGGGGTTGGAGCAACACGTGGATAAAGTATCAGGAAAAGAAGTATTTAAGGGGATGAACGCCAAAGAAAGGGGGGTCGGTGACTAAGAAAGAAATTAAGAATTGTAATCTTTAAGAAAGAAAGAGAAATAATACAGAAGTAGTCATCGGCTCACGTCCGAGAAGGTCTATTTGCAATTATCATTTATTATTTACAAGTGTTTGTAACTCTTAGCCTATTATCAAGTTCTCATTACCTCTAACCTAAATTTCAAGCCCACACTCTACAAATTTTATTGTTTAAGGCTCATTGGGCCTGAGCCCGTAATTGTCTTTGGGTCCAGGTGTAATTATGCACTTACATACATTATAAGTGGAAGAGGGAATTTAATCTTAATTACCCCATACAAATGTGATAAAAAGTGTCTTTAGAAAAATATATTAATTTTTAACAAAAAGATCAAGTTTAAAGTACATGAGTTAGTTTTTTTTTTAAAAAAATTGCTACATTACGTGGAAGAGGAGATTGGAATCTTAACTTTCCTCTTCAAACAGAACTATTGAACAACGAGATTCTTAGTTGAAATAAGTTAGTTTGAACAAAGATTTAAGTTAACGGGTGTATTTTAAAAAATTTTATACCATTTTTTTAGAAATATAAAATATGGTAAAAAAAACAATTACTTTTTTCTTTTTTCATAAAAAGAGGGCATCTATTAACAATATCCTTTAAACACAACTCACAGACAAATACAATTTTTTATTTGATAATTCGACAAATTATCAAAGACCACTTTTCCAAGTTACTTTCTAATTCCTTCTAAAAAAAAATAAATTACTTTCTAATTTTCCAATGGCGGGCTCTCAGATGCTCAATGAAAAATTAAATGGCCCATTATTATACCATAACAAATATTGATTTATCAAACGATATCATCTCAAATTATGCATATACTTGAGCATGAAGGCGTGGGGTGAGATGGACTTCAAGTGGGGTGGCTTTCTGGTTGGTAAGCCCGACTTTCTCTGTCATGTCCACAGGTTCATTCGAAGGGCTTGCAGTTTAGAAATTATGCAACAAGGTAGCAAGTGTGAGTTGTGTAACTTGTAGGGCAAATGAAATACCAGGGCACATTCTTCTACCACTACCAAATGGTATCAATTCAAAATTCTAGCCCCTAATGTCAACATGCCTGTGGGTTGTAAGGAACCTTTCTAGCTGAAATTCACTAGGATCCTCCCACACGTTTGGGTCTCGTTGGAGTTTCGGAAGATTAAAAAGGAGCCATGTGATTGCCAGGATGTGGTAGCCAACTAAAGTACAGTCTTCCATAGACTTGTTTGGCACTAAGAGTGGTGCAGCAGGATGTAAACGCATTGTTTCTTTGAGGATAGCCTGAAGATAGACCAAATTTTTTTTTGCCTTTCTCTACCGATTTGGGTGTCTAATTCTTCTTGGGCTTTCTTTAAGGCTTCATGATTTTTGAGAACTAAAGTGGGAGCCTGTGTCAATGTTATTGTTGATGCGTTTCATTCAAATTCTCCATTGTGTAATCTATACATTTTATAATTAAAAAAAAAAACAAGTTTGATTCTATTCACAATATTTATAGTTTGGCATTTTACAATATCTTACAGGAAAGACTTTTTTTTTTCCTTTGTAATTTTTGCAGGTGTGATAGAGACATGGATGGAAGAATAACTAAGATGGAGATTAAGCAGGTAGTGTCATGAAAAGCAGTTTGTCACCAAATTATATTTTTTATATTCTTTGTTTTATTTTTTTAATCTAGTTTATTTAGACAATTTTAAGTAAGCTGGACTTTATGTATAGTTTGGGACGATAAATTTCTGTTCATGTTTCATAAAAATTTGGACAATTCTACAGACTATTTTGTTAAGTGCTTCCACCAATAAGTTGTCCTTGACTCACGAGGGAGCAGAATGCTATGCCACTTTGATCATGGAAGTGCTTATCAAGGCTATATTTGTTAAGCTTTAAATGTTTTGAATTAATTATCTGATTCTTTTGGTCAATCGTAAGATATAAACTCTCTCTCTTACCTACCAATGAACACGTGTTTGCTTGGATGTCTTATTAAGCTTACAAATAATAATATGTGGAACAAAACAAGAATATATTTCGTTTATTCTATATATATATATATATATATATATAAAGTTAACTTTTACAAAAATTTTACTTTTAATTTGTTACTATCTGCAACAGGATGTCACCAAATATGGCTGCCTGCATTGCAGTGGAGGCTATATCAATTCTTGAGAAGCTTCACTTGAAGGGGTAAGTCCGGTTGAAAATTCTCATGCTTTCACTTTTTCTTATGTTCACCATATTTTCCCCTGTATCTGTCAAAGTCACAACTAATTTTGCAATTATAATGATTTGCCCTGTCCTTGAACTAGGTTTGTGCATGGAGATGTGGGATAAGTTTGCTTATTTGCTCATTTGGTTATGTATTGTTTGGTGGCTGATGGGTTGTGGAATGTGTAGTTGTTTACTATTGGGTTGCTGATGAAATATGTGAAAGTTTAGCTGTTTGGTTAACGAGAAAGTGTTGAAATTTTAGATTTTTTATTGTTTGAGTATCTACTTAAATGTGGAAATTTGATTTGTGTTTTGTTGTTTGGTTGCTGAAAAAGTGTGGAGAATGTACTTTATTTTTTTGGTTGCTGATGAAGTGTGGAAAATTTTACTTATTGTTGTTAAGGAAATTCATACATTTGCTAATTGGTTATGGATGGGAATTTACTTGTATATTTTCTTTACTATTTAGTTGTTTCTTGCATCTATGTAGTATGTAATTATTGACTCATAACGTATGTTTGCATTTGTCAAGGTATTTAGACTAGAACCAAAAGTCAGAGGGTTAGAAGTTGCTGATAAGAAAACTTAAAGCCCGATAAAGGAAGAGCTTTCTGCAGTAAAGAAGGCAGACAGATTTGGAGAGCTTACTAATCTTTATGGAACAAAGAAGGCAAGAAGTGAGGTAAGCCCCCCTCCACTTCTCCCCTTAGGTTTTATTGATACTCTGAAGAATTGAAAGAAGTTTAATGAAAGTTTGATGATGAAGATGAGGCTGAGGGGGAATAAATTGATATATATATATATATATATATATATATATATATAAAGACTTAGATTCTACTAAGTTCTCCGACTTTCTTTACATTATAAATCTACGTTATCATTTTTGGTCCAAGTGTTAAGATGCATATTAGACTTGGAAACATATTCCCAAAAATAGCATGATTAGACTATCTAAAAACCATGTATTCTTAATTTGTAGCCATGGTCCGCAAGGATATTTGGGATATAAAAAGGTAAAGCTTAATACATCATGGATGCTAAAGAATCAGCAGATTCTATTAATTTGGCCCATAAAATCTCTTAATTCCCTTTTGATTTGTTGGGTTCTGGGGCTAGAAAATGTGTTAATCCCACTGTTCTTTTTGGATGATAGATGCATATAGTTACACACCAGCACATGCTTGCCTACTGCAATTTTAGCCTACAAGCTGGTTGTTGGCATGAAAGTTAATTTGGTCAAGACCCACCAACACATTACACATCCACATCCATTTCCACCAAGTATTTTGTGAATGTGTGCTTGTAATTGGTGCATGGTGGCCATGTTAGGGAACTTGGGATGGGATGTGTAACATGTGTTTGTCTGTGGACAAATTTACATTTCTGATTTTGGTACATTGAAGCATTTATTATACCAACTTGTCACAATTAACTATTCTAATTTTTTTTTAATTGATTGAGATTTGGTGTTGTAACATATTAGTATCATAGGCATTTATGAAGGTGTACCATATTCCTTTGAAATTCCGACTTCTTGTATTGTTGCATGCAACAAGTTGAAATTTTGCAAGAATAACAAGCTGGCCTATTAAATAAATAATAAAAAAAGGTCTATAGCCGCGTTCAAAACGCAGCTTTAGCCCACAACTATAGCCACGTTTGAAAAAATGTGGCCATAGATCTATAGTTACGTATTTTAGGCCATGGTTGAATCTGTAGTCTAGATATTTTCTCATTTCTAGAAATTGTTCTATAACAAGATCCCAATTCCATGCTTAAAACAAGTACAAGAAGCACACAACAGTTCTAATTAAAATGCCCCAATAGTTCTAAATTAGTTACACTACGCATATACTTGGACATTAAGACGAGGAGTGAGATGGACTTCAAGTGGGGTGGCTTTCAAGTTGGTTTGTCCTGCTTTCTCAGTCATGTCCACAGGTTCATTTGCAGGGGTTGAAATTTCAAAAGCATGCAACAAGGTAGCTAATGTCAGTTGCATAACTTGTAGCGCAAATGATATCCCAGGGCGCACTCTTCTACCGCACCCAAATGGTATGTATTCAAAATTCTGGCCTCTAACATCAACATCCTTGTGGTATGTAAGAAACCTTTCAGGTTGAAATTCATTTGGATCTGACCACACATGTGGGTCTCGATGGAGCTTTGGAAGATTAACAATGAGTCGAGTGCCTACTGGGACATGATAACCAGCCAAAGTGCAATCTTCAATGGACTCGTGTGGCACTGAGAGTGGTGCGGCAGGATATAAACGCATTGTTTCTTTGATAACAGCTTGGAAATAAACCAAATGTTTCATGTCTGATTCCTCTACGAGCCTTTCTCTACCAACTTGGAGGTCTAATTCTTGTTGGACTTTCCTTAGGACTTCATGGTTGTTGAGAAGTAACGAGAGAGCCCAAGTTGATGTTACTGTTGTTGTGTCTGTACCCCCTAAGATAAGGGCCTACAAAAATTTTACATAATAAGAAAAAAAAATGCATTTAGCTTAGCTTATTTGTTTAAAGATGAGTCAAAAAGTGCCTTTTAAGAAAAAAAAAAGTTAATTATTTTTAAGTAAATAAGTTAGGTTTAAACAACTAGGCTATTTTTTTTTTTATAATTTAATTAGGCAAAAATTTAGATACAGTACTTAAGTGCTGTTTCTTAGGTTCCTATCTTAAAATTTAGCCATGTAGTTATATTTAATAAAAAATAAACTTCCATCCCATGAAAAAAAGATCACATGGCTAAATTTTTAAGAGGAGGATCTAAGGAACAATACCTAAGTACTGTATTTAAGTTTTGTCCATTTAATTATTACATCAAGTAAAACAAGGGATTTCAATCTTAATTCTCTTCGTGAAGATTTTGAAATAATATTAGTGAACTCTTAACACTTTTAGCTCAAAAAAATTAGTTCATACAATAGGTATATGCAGGAGGTTGAGATTTAAGAATCCAAAAGTATTATGTCTCACTTTTTTTTGATAAGAAGTATTATGTCTCACTTATGGCTTCATATCGGAAATAAAAAAGTTTTAAGTTCGTATAAAAAAATAAAAAAGTTTTAAGTTCGTATCCTTTTTTTTTTTTTTGTTTATCAGCTTTTATTGGTATCTTTCTATATAAAAAATAAAATAATAAAATAAATAAAACTTGTATTGGTATCTTATTTATATAAGATCAACATAGAAGATTGATATGAAATGCCAGGTGCTAGGAAGTCTACCTTGGCCTCGGGAAACAATAGAAAATAGCATAGGAGGGGTCCATTTAAAAAAAAAAATAAAAATAAAAAATCTTTTTCTTGTTTATCCTAAACTTGGTTTGGCATGAATAGATTACCTATTTGGGTCTTTTCTATAAGATTCAAGTATTGAATATTGACACTAATAATAGATTCAAGTTTCATAACTAATAAATCCTTTTCATGAGCTACCGTGAGCATTTTTTATTTTATTTTATTTTATATTAAATCTTCAGTATCATATATATGTAGAATGAAGATAAGCATGCATGACAGTACGAGAGAATGACACGCAGAAAGTTTAAAATATTGGACCACCGATATTTGGATAAGCTTATCAAATAATTTCACTCTTGCTTGCCTGACTATTTAGTATTTAGGGAATGAAATAACTTTTTATCATTTGCTTCCTATTGTCCAAGCTTCCCTTTCATAAAGGTCAATAATTTGTTGAAATTTTTGGAAAGTGCGAAAGAAAAAAAGTAAAAAAAATTCAACATATAATTATTGATTTGGACCACTTCCTATGCTATTTTCAAGGTGTTTGAGCGTATGATACCATCTAACAGAGCGAATATGACAAAATTATTGTCACATCTAAACTACTATGTATAGGAAGAAAGAAACACATATCTTGTGACCTAGAGAAACCTACCATTAGGTTTAAGGTAGAAATCTTCTCCCAAAAAAAAAAAAAAATAAATAAATTTAAGGTACAAGAACTAATTGGAAGTCAATCTGTGGCTAGACAGTGCATGGCGGCTGCAATTCTACATCAGCCTGAGCAAGAGTCCTCGGCCTCAGCTGAGGAGGGCCCATAGCAATCAATGTCTCTGGCCACGCCTAGTGTATCAGCAGTGGAAGAACCTACATGTGAGGAATTAGAGAAGGTTCTTATAGATGATGACCCTGAAAAATTCTTTCAGGTGGGAATTCAGTTGCCACCTCAGGAGAAGGCAAAACTGGTTATGTTTTTAAAGAAGAATGTAGATGTATTTGCATGGAATGCTTATGAGGTCCCCGGGATTGATTCGAATTTCATTTGTCACCATTTGAATGTCAATCCGGTTGTGATGTCGAGGAGGCAACCACCTCGACGATCATCTAAAGAGCATTCCGAGGTTGTTAAAGAAGAAGTACTCTAGCTCAAAAAGGCTGGTGCTATCAAAGAGGTTTTCTATCCTGAATGGTTGGCTCATACAGTGGTAGTGAAGAAGAAGAATGGGAAGTGAAGAGTATGCGTGGACTTTACAGACTTAAACAAAGCTTGTCCTAAAGATTCTTTCCCAATACCACGTATAGATCAGCTAGTGGATGCTACTATTGGGCATCCTCGAATGAGTTTTTTGGATGCTTTTCAAGGTTATCACCAAATACCTTTGGCTTTGAGTGATCAGGCGAAGACAGCCTTTGTCACTCCTACAGGGAATTATCATTATAAGGTGATGCCTTTTGGTTTAAAGAACGCAGGAGCTACCTATCAAAGGATGATGACTAGAATGTTTAAGCCAAAGCTGGGAAAGACTATTGAAGTATATGTGGATAACATAGTAGTGAAAAGTAAAATGGTTTCCACGCATGTGGATGATTTGAATGATACTTTTCAGACTTTAAGGAGGTACAAGTTGCGACTTGATGCCTCAAAGTGTTCTTTTTGTGTGGGATCAGGTAAATTTCTAGGTTACATGGTAACTCACCAGGGGATTAAAGTTAATCCGGCTCAGGTTAAAGAAATTAACAACTTTCACCCACCTGAGAATCCCAAAAAAGTTCAAAGGTTGATAGGGATAACTACTGCCTTTAACTAGTTTATTTCTCGGTCCGCAGATAGGTGCAGACCTTTCTTCCAGTTTTTGAATAAGTGGAAGAGATTTGAGTGGACTGAGGAGTGTGCTTCGGCTTTTCAACAACTTAAGGAATATCTTTCGCGACCACCCATTATGTCTCGGCCAGAAATTGATGAAGTTTTGTTCGCATACATTGCGGTGGCTAATCATGCCGTTAGTTTAGTTCTCATACGGGATAATAATGATGTGCAGAGGCCAATTTATTACGTGAGCAAGTCTCTACATGAGGCCGAGGTGCATTATTTACCGTTGGAAAAAGCGATTTTAGCAGTGGTGCATGCTACGCGTAGGCTTTCCAATTACTTCCAATCTTATACAGTTGTTGTTTTGACTCAACTCCCTCTTAAGTCTATACTTTGGAGTGTTGACTACATGGGAAGGATTGCCAAATGGAGTACCATTCTAGGGGCTTTTGATATCAAATATATGCCTCGCACCTCTGTAAAGGGACAAGTCTTTGCAGATCTGGTGGCAGAATTTGCTGAGCTCTCATTAGAAGAGAATGTTAAGGGATTAGACATGGATGAAAAATTAGTTGACATGATCTCGAGCAAAAAATCTTCGTTGTGGAAAGTATATGTTGACGGAGCAGCTAATCAAAGAGGATCTGGTGTAGGGCTAGTTCTGGTGTCCCCTGAGGGAATTACTTTTGAGAAATCCTTGAGATTGGGGTTCTCGACCACCAACAATGAGGTAGAATATGAAGCTTTACTGGTAGGGATGGACATGGTTCAGAAAATGGGTGGAAAAACAGTACAAATGTTCTCGGATTCATAATTGGTGGTAGGTCAAGTGGAAGGGAAGTTAGAGGCAGAGATCCAAGAATGCAAGGATACCTAACTCGGGTCAGGTATATACAGTCCAAATTTGAGTCTTTTTCCTTATTAAATGTATCCAGGAGTGGGAATACCCATGCTGACTCTTTGGCCACACTTGCGACATCCTCGGTGCAAAGCCTACCTCGGGTCATCCTTATTGAAGATTTGCGTAAACCCATTGGGACAAGTGGTAACACCATCTGAATTTATCAAATTAGGGTGAGACCTAGTTGGATGGATCCTATAGTGTCCTTCCTTAAGGATGATGTCTTGTCCAAAGAAATGTCCGAAGAAGATAAGGTACGTAGGAAAACACCTCAGTTCTGGCTGTCCGAGAACCAAAAATTGTATAAACGCTTTTTTTTAGGACCATATTTGCTGTGTATACACCCAGAAGTAATGAAATTACTTTTGGAAGAGTTACATGAAGAAATTTACAGAAGTCACATAGGAGGAAGGTCTTTATCTCATAGAGCTATCACACAAGGGTATTGGTGGCCCAATATGCAGAGAGAGGCACAGGATTTTGCAAAGAGGTGTGACCAATGTCAGAGATTTGCTCCCAACATCCATCAACCAGGGGGTGTCCTTAATCCTCTGTCTAGTCATTGGCCTTTTGCTCAATGAGGCTTGGACATTGTAGGGCCTTTCCCAAAGGCAGCAAGGAATAGGAGGTGGTTGCTCGTTGGAACAGACTACTTCACTAAATGGGTTGAAGCTGACCCGTTGTCAAATATTAGAGATGTGGAGGTGAATAAGTTTGTCTGGAAAAACATTGTCACCAGGTTTGGAATCCCTCGTACTCTCATTTCAGATAACGGCTTACAATTTGAATGTAAGGCCTTTAGAAGATATTGTGGTGATCTAGGCATCATGAATAGATATTCCACTCCAGCATATCCGCAAGGGAATGGGCAAGCCGAGGCGGTCAATAAAGTTATAGTTAATGGGCTCAAAGAAAGACTGGATAATGCTAAAGGGAGATGGGTGGAAGAATTGTCACATGTTTTGTGGACGTATCGAACTACACCTGAAAGATCCATTGGAGAGACACCCTTCTCTATGACTTATAGAGCCGAGGCTGTAATCCCTCTGGAAACTGGGTTCCCAACACTAAGGATGAGCTCTTTCATCCTAGGCAGTAATGACGATTTATTGGAAAAAAGCTTAGACTTAGTTGAGGAGCGGCGGGAGAATGTCATGTTCAGCTAGCTTATTATCAACACAAACTCAAGCAGGGGTATGATAACCATGTGAAGTTACGGCCACTTGCACTTGGAGATTTGGTATTGAGGAAAGTTTTAGGTACTGCAAAGAACCCAGCATGGGGAAAACTGGGGCCTAACTGGGAAGGGCCTTATCGTATTACCTCAGTTGCGGGCATAAGGGCTTATTATCTTGAAGATCTAGATAAACGTGTTGTACAATGTCCCTGGAATGTAAATAACATGCGAAGGTATTACTATTAATGAAAGGCATTTCTGCCAATTTATTTCTGTTTACACTCTATTACGTTGGTTATTATTTGTCTAAATATCAAACTAAAACTTGGTCATGCTTGGCTCTTTGGACCACATACCTTGAATAAATTGATATTTTATTAAGTGATTGAACAGAACCTTAGTTATGTCTAGTTATCAGATCATCTACTTTGGGAAAATTAATACTTTAGTTCATTTTTCTAAGTATCAAACTGAAACTTGGTCATGCTTGGCTCCTCGGACCACATACCTTGAATAAATTGATATTTTATTAAGTGTTGAACAGAACCTTAGTTATGTCTGGTCCTCGGATCATGTACTTTGGAGAAATTAACACTTCAGTTCATTTTTCTAAATATCAAATTGAAACTTGGTCATGCTTGGCTCCTCGGACCACATACCTTGAATAAATTGATATTTTATTAAGTGTTGAATAGAACCTTAGTTATGTCTGGTCCTCAGATCATCTATTTTGGGGAAATTAACACTTTAGTTCAATTTTCTAAGTATCAAACTGAAACTTGGTCATGCCTGGATCCTCGGACCACATACCTTGCATAAATTGACATTTTTGTTAAACGTTGGGTAGAACCTTATCTACGTTTGGTCCTCGGATCATCCACTTTGGGGAAATTAAAACTTCATTTCATCCATATATCTTATGTATGTTGGTATTCTATTGGGCATTGGTTAAAGTCTTAATTATGTTTAATCCTCGGTTAGCTTATGTTTAACGTGGATCTAGGCATAAGTTTGCCATTCTGTTTGCAAATCTTAAAGACTCCCAAAATAGTGATGGATGGATAGAAGTTCGCGAGCATCACTTAAAGCATTTGCAAGTATATGGAACATATTTATTGCCTAATTCATGCCTGATTGCTTCCTTAGAATTGTTAATTAATTTATGAAAGGAAATAGATTACTGTTCTATTGTGATAAACAAGCATCAAGTAAGATGAAAAAGATAACAAATAAAAAAAGGGTAATAAATTTCAAACCCGTAATAGAAATAACTTGCTCTTTTCATTGATTTAAAATTCTTTGGAAGTACATTTAATTGCAAGTTGTCAAATTACATTGAATAAAGATAAAAAGAAAAGCTGGAGAGAAGAGAAGCAATCATGGCTTCAGCTTTAACTTTAAATGGCCTTTAGGATATTTTGGAAGCTGAGTTGGCACCGAAGAGTCAGCAGCTATCCCTTTGCCTTTCAGATCTTCCTCTATGGTTATGGGAATTGTCGCTAAGACAAGCTCCATTGTTTCGTTAGTCTTTTTGTCCTTGGAAGATTCCTTAGGATCACTGGGAAGCTGTGTATCCTCATGTGCCACCCCTTCTGTTGGTTAAACATGTTTTTGAAGATGACTTTCAATGGAGACAGGGTCTTCAGCTACATCACCTTGTTTAACCTTTACTCCTTGAATGACAGCACCATCCTTGGTTTGGGAAGGGGTAGAGGATCGGATGGCTGGGGGGAAGTAGATATTTTCTGTCTTTTGAAGGTTAGAAGAGGCATCAATCCTAGCTTGGGAAAGTGCCTCATTCTGTACTTGGAGGCAGTAATGCCTACATACCTCCGAGACTTGAGCTTTAAAATTTTTAGTGGCCTCTGCCACTCCGATCTCATAGCCATCTTGCTCAGCTTGATCCTTTGCCTTCTCGGCCTTCTCTTTGGCCTTGGTAGCCTTTTCTTTGGCTTTGATGGCCTCCTCCTTTGCCCTCTCAGATTCCTTTAGATCTTTCTTGAGATCCTCAATCAGTTTTTTTGCTGCAGCATAGTCCTTATCGGCTTGTCTAAGCTACAGTCTTTGGGTCTCGGCCTGCTTCTCAGCTGTTTTTAAAGCAGGGTCAGAGCTCAACTTTTCGCTCTCTACTTTGTTCAGACTAGCCGTGACCTCTTGTAATTTTTTGTACTGTATATCGAGGATCCTCTGCGTGTTGCTGTGCTTCATTTCTTCTTCCTTGAAGGCTTTATATGTGATGATAACAATCTTCTCAGCCCTGTGAGTAGAGTGGACACCCTGTACACAATAGACATTAAAACAAGAAGGCACGGTTAAAATTTTTTAAGTATAAAGAAAACGGATGTAAACAACAGTTGAATGGGACTCTTACCAGTGCAAGTTCTTTCTTCAATGTCGTGAAGACATTCTGATCCCTTATTTGCCTGAGCTTACCCATGTCTTTGGGCAATAGTAAAGCTTGCTCCAAAGCATCTATTACGCAGGCAGCTGTTCTCGCATCAGAATTTCTGATGGATGAATCGGCGGTAACCGCATGGTCATCCATGATCATTTGGGGAGCCCAGATTGGGGCATGTACAATTGCATAAGACTTGGTCCGTCTTTCTGATCTCGTCTGCATTGTACGAGCCTACTTTCCTCATTTTTCGGGCTCCAGCTCCTTAGGAAGAGGGTCTTTCCCTCCCTCAATCACATCCTTCCCTTTCTGATGATCCCTTTTTCTTTTGTGATTAGTTTGGTCAATGTGTTGGGGTTGAGTGGATAGAGGAGGAGGAAGTTTGGACTGAGGGGCTTTCTCGGGACCTTTATCTTTGGACTTAGTTTGAGGTACCTTTAGAAGCTCTTGAGTCCCCACTTAGGCTTCTAGTACGTCTTTAAGACTTTGTTTAGGCTTGCGTTTGATGCCCATTATGTCAAATTGTTGGGTGTCGCCTTGTGGAGGATGTGCCGAGGACAACAACTTGGTCTTTAGGGGAAGGGGGTCGATTGAAGACTTCAAAATCATCCTCGGAGGAATCTGATAGTTTAACAATCTCTTCATCTTCCTTTATACTGGGTTGGGAAGAGGTTGCTTCACCGGTTGTGTGCTGAGTTGGAATTGGGAAGAGGGGAACACCTTCTGGTATGAGTGGTATGGGTTGCGTGAGGAGGGTGCCTTAAGGAATGGGGGCGCCCTCAGGTAGAAGAAAGCCCTCGGCAGCAACGCTTATTTGGTGTAAGCATGGGTCCTTCGCTCTGATCACGCACTTCGAAGCCTGGAAAGCTTTGGATATAGGATCGTAGCCGAGGATTAAATGAGCTGCTCGGAGTTGGTTGTCTGTGTGCACAAACACTTCAGCCTTCAATATTCTGTCTAATCTTACAAAATCAACGAGATGAGAATGGCGAACCGCTGCGTGTGGGTCTGCAAAATCGTTGAGAAGAAAAAAGGTTAGAATAAGTAAATGTTTTTATATAAATCCAGGTATAAAAAGAATGGTTATGAATAGTTCAACCAGATCTAGAACTTCACCTGGTTCCCCCTCCCTTGTCGGACAAGGAACGCTGTCGTGCCAATCCCCTTATATGATTAGGAAGTCATTCTTCATACCCTTGTTGGATTCAAGGAGTCATTGGATTAGTCTAACTTCTAGATACCTAGATTTTAGGTAATATCCTTGTTTCTTTAGGTGGTGGAGGTTATAAACCCAGTTTACATCGTGATGGGTGAGTCCTAAGTCCATCTTTTCATTTAGGGCATCTATGGAACCCAGAATCCTAAACATATTTGGGGCGCATTGGGTAGGAGCTAATCTAAAAGCCCTAAGATAATCTCTAGTAACGGTCCCCATTGGGATTTTCATCCCTCCTTCTATGAATGCTATCATCGGGATTACCACCTCTCTCGTTCGTCTTTTTTTTATACCACTCCCCTTCCATACAGTATGTAACGGACACCCCCGGTGGAATTTTATACTTAGCCTTAAATTGTTCTATTTTTTCATTCGAATCTACTAGGGATGCAAATCTACCCATTTGTGGGAGTAGGGTATGGGTATGGTGGAAGAACTAAGAAGATAGGTGAGTCGAGGAGGAAAAAACACAAGAGAAAGAGAGGAGAAAAAAGATAATGAAAGAAGCAGTCTGGGAGAACTTACTTTAAAAATGACAAAGTCACCTCGGCCTAATTCTTGATAAATGTGAGGGCGCGTGCAGATCACATAGGTTGGTAGATACGTTGTATGAGTGTTGTAGTGTGTAAGAGAGTTTGAATTGTTAGTATTTATATCAGTAGGAGTCATAACGCGGGAAATTTCCCGTCTATGACCCAATACAATCCTCCACCGTTAGATGTGCATCGTGTCGCTAAACGTGGGAGATAGGGAGCCGTTAGAATTTAATTAAGGGATGCCCCGCATACCGAAATGTCAGGAACATGTGATGGGCAATTCAAGGGACGTCATCATTGTCATGGATGAGGTGTGGTGAGTACGAATCAACGAGGACAGTTGTTGAGATCCTCTTTCCTCCCGAGATAGCAGAAATGAGAATCTCGAGGGGTTATTGTAAGGTCAATGGGCTCCAGGATATATGTTGGTTTGGTCCAAAGGTATTAATTGGGCTAAAAGCCCAATCCGAAGACACTGAATCGTCCGAGGATGTGTAAATGTCAGCCCATGAAGCAATGCTAAAAGATAAAGAAGTGATATCTGGTCAAGCATATCTAAGAGAATGGTCTGAGGAGGGATAGGTCCTCGACTATCTAAAGCCGAGGTAGAAGAAAGTCTGGTTGACCTTCGCAGACACTATTCTAGAAGATCCTATAAGTAAAGGTAAGCATAGTATACGTAGAAGATAAGAAGAAGGGCAGTGAGATACTTTTAATAAAGCAGCTACCACCGCCACAGCATTGAATGCTCTGCAATTGCTTCTCTGGCTGCATTAATGGGGAAGTGAGGCCTGAGCATCAGGGTTCAGCCTTACAGCTGTCTTCAAAGACTTGAGGGCAAGGAGATGGGACAAGTATCTAAATCAAGAATCTGATCCATGGGTGGGAGGTGATATAAGAGGAGAGATAACACTGTATACATCACCATCCTTAGTTGTAGTTTATCTTTGAAAGAAATAATATAAATCATCCTCGGCTTGTGTCCGAGGACAAATTTCTTTCATATAAACAGCTCCTTGTGTGTAATGTTGTAATTAAGCCCATCATTCTAATTATCTAACATCATTAAAACATAGATTTCAAGCCCACTCTCTACAAATTTCATTGTATTGGGTTTTTTGGGCCTATTCCCTTCTCACTGTGGGTTTGGGTGCAAATTGTGTCCTTACAGCTATATTTAGGATTTTTATTTTTGACTTTTGCTTTTGGCACTGCAAATAGAATTAGAAAAACAATGAAGTTGGTGTGGCTGGCTGTTGCTAACATTCTCAAAACTCAAGCATGGCTCCATGCAACCATATAGTACCTAAATGGTATTCTTTTTTCATGGTTTGATTTGGTTGTTTTAGATGCTATGGTATTGCATGACTCTTTGCCTCAAGTCTCGCATCTTAAGCCTGGTATTTTTTTTTTTTTGTCATCTACATTATATATATTTTTTTAATCTACGTTCTTTTAATTCTTCTATTACTCCATTATTATTATTTTTTAATTATTCTCATTACTCTTTTAATGAGTTTATATGAAATCACTTTTTAGTATTTGATTTTGCGCATGTGATTGTTTTTGTTGTTTATAGCTTACACCAGTAAAATTTATTGCTTTATATATATTTATTTTTTTTAAAAAGCAACTATTTTCTAAAATTATTATTTTATTTAAATAAAATTATTTTTGTTTAGTCCAAACTTAACAAGGAGTGAAACTCTATCTCTCTAACAAGTCTAACTTAAACTCAAAATCAAACATTGATAATTTATCTCCAAATTTGCTAGGTTAATCATGAACACTATAAAAGTAAAGCAAACCCCAATATATATTTTTTTAAAGCCAAGCAAAGGTATGAGCTCTTTTTAAGTTATTTTCTTCTCCTCTACTTTGTTTAAAAAAAATATTTTATAATTTTTCATGTATTTTTTAAAAAGTAATTTTCATACATGAACCACCAAACTTTCTTTAGCCATTTTTTACAAGATAAAAAAGCTTGCAATAATTGAAATTATTCTTTTGAATGTAAGTTAACTTTCTCTTTTATTTCTCTATTGTTTGGTCATATATATTTTGTTTTGTTTCAATAATTTCTAATCAATGAATCATCTAATTCTTTAATAGTTTTTGGTCTTTCAGATGTTTTAATATCTGAATTTTTGAGGTTTATTTATTTATTTATTTTTGTAGTATCAATCTTCAATGTTGAAGTTTTAACATTCAATGTTGTATTTTTTTGCAAAAGTTTTCAAGCAATAGCTTTTTCATCAAATTGTAACACAAATTAAAAACAAATTGAAGTCATACAAGAGCAAACCATGCAATAGTGTAGTTTCTTAAATTTTTTATAAAATTATTTTAGTCTACCTCACAAATAAGTAAGTTTCCGTGCATAGCACGGGTTAGCGACTAGTATAATTTTATCTTTAAAGAAAAGAGGGAAAAAAAACCCCACGTTTTAATGTGTTTAAAGCCAAGTATTTTTATTCCTAAAAGCTTGCCTATTATTTAGAAGCAATTTTCTCCATGATTTTATAATTTTATCTTTAAAGAAAAGAGAGAAAAAAAAAAAACCCACGTTTTAGGTTTCTCCACGATTTTTAAATCTTATCTCTAAAGATAACTTCCCCAGAATCATTTTTCTTTTTCAAGATTTATGTACATAGGTTTCTCAATGATAAAAAAAAAAGAAGATTTACGTATAAACTAATTGCTTACAAAATCATCAAATAAGCAATGAAAGACACAACAAAGGACAATATTAAATTTCATATGGTAGGATATTCACAAAAAATGATCTTTAACAACTATTTGATAGATTGACTACCACTTCGCTCACTTGAATTCATCCAATATGACTGCTATTAAGCTGTATTTTATGTGGGAGTTAAAAGATTTTTATTTTTATTATTTTTTTTTCAGACTCTAAATCACGATAAAAGAATAAATTTATATTTTTTTCCTAAACTCTAAGTCAGCGTTCAACTAAAATTTTTTTCCTTATATTCACGTTTTCAAATATGAGTTCTATTTGAACTCAAATTTTCTTATATTCACTGTCTGGCACCTCAAACATGGAGGAATGGACGTTTGTTAGTTGTAAAACATCTTGTACTTGATGATAATTATCCTTCTTCTTATTTATGTACTCATTTTCAAAGGCAAATACCTCAATCAAAATATAACCATTACGTTGATATTCTTTCTAGCTAGATCTCACTCGACAAATTTGACTGCTTTTACCATCATCTCCAAGATCGAGAAGCTAAACAGCAATTGATCTTGTTTTCATGATGATCATATTTGAACAAAACAATAGGAATATAAGAAACCGTGACAGTGTAACAGAAATATAAGAATATGTGAGTGTTTTTTTTTTTTTTTAAGAGAAGATAATGATATGAAAAAGGATAATGATAACAAAATTCAGGATAATCCTAAACTTTAGGGAGTAAAATCTAAGTTCTAAAATATCAGGGTGTAAAATTCAAACACCCCAAACTTCAGGGGGTAAAATCCAAATTTTGAAACTTCAGGGTGTAAAATCCAATCACTTCTAGACTTTAGAGGTGTAATTTGCAATTTACTATTTATTTTAGCCATTATTATAAATTATCACACTAATTGATAATTTGATGTATATCATATTAAACCATTTGTATTATAATGATACTAATTTATTTAACTAGGTGATAAATTAATTTTTATATGTGCAAATTTAGACTTTAAATTTAAAAACTTAATTAGTATTTTTGCATCTCAAGAAATAAAATAAAAATAAAAATAAATTTTAAATAAAAAATAAAAATATTTAATAAATATTATTTAATACATATTTAAATATAAACAAATGACACCGCTTAAAATTTTTGCGCCCCCAAATTGTTGAACGGGCCTGGTACCCAAATATTTTATCTTGCCTTACATCGTTGTCATTTTAAATTTAGAATTTCGGGCTACGTTTTATTTTTTACCAAAAAATCACCGCCATTGACCATAAACAGAAATGATGATGAAGGTTGTGTGGCAGTATTGAGGGGGCATAGTAGAGATTTTTGGCTTGATTTGAAGTTCCACATCTCCTCCATCTATATACATATAATCTTAAAAACATAACCTCACCCCATATATAGTTAATACAATTCCTAACAGTTAAGAAACATTACTCATATATAAGTCAAATGCCGAATTACAAGACACACATAAAATGACAATAAATAAAAAACTTATTTTACAAAAAAGATCCAACCTTCAAAAATAGAACTCACAAGACAAATGCAAATTACAAGTGCAAATACAGAACTTATTTTTAAACAAAGCTAAATTAACTAAGATGATAACTTTTTCAAATGACTTTTACTTTTCTAATGTTTGCCTCTTGAATGGTTACATGGAAATGGCATACACAAATTCATTGCACCACACCATGCATATTTTAATTTATCAAATGATACCTAGTCAAATTATGCACATCGCACCACACCATTTTATATTATACCTAGTCAAATTATGCACATACTTAAGCATGAAGGCGAGGAGTGAGATAAACTTCAAGTGGGGTAGCTTTCGGGTTTGTAAGTCCACCTTTCTCTGTCATGTCCACAGGTTCATTTGATGGGCTTGAAATTTCAAAAGCATACAACAAAGTAGCAAGTGTGAGTTGCGTAACTTGCAAGGCAAATGAGATCCCAGGGCACATTCTTCTACCACTACCAAATGGCATCAATTCAAAATTTTGGCCTCTAACATCAACATCCTTGTGAGTTGTAAGAAATCTTTCTGATCGAAATTCATTAGGATCCACCCACACATTTGGGTCTCGATGGAGTTTTGGAAGATTAATAATAAGTCGTGTGCCTGCTGGGACGTGGTAACCAACCAAAGTACAGTCTTCCATTGACTCGTGTGGCACTAGGAGTGGTGCAGCAGGGTATAAACGCATTGTTTCTTTGAGGATAGCTTGGAGATGTACCAAATTTTTCATATCTGATTCTTTCACTTGCCTTTCTCTACCGATATGGATGTCTAATTCTTCTTGAGCTTTTGTTAAGGTCCTAGGGTTGTTGAGAAGTAAAGAGAGAGCCCATGTCAATGTTATTGTTGATGTGTCTGAAGCTGCTAAGATAAGGGCCTACAAAAGTAACATAATATGAATTGGACAGAATGTTAGATGGTTGGCTGAAGCTTTAAGATTTCTAGCCATGGTCCAAGAATCTTTAGTAGCAGCAAGAATTCAGATTGCATTAAGAATTCAAAACTTGTGCTATTTGATTATATATGGCTTAATATTCTACAAGAAAATGACATGCCTTCAAGTTTAGGATTTAAATAAACCATTATGAACAAGATAATTATCATGAAATTTTTTGAACTTTTTAATTTTGTAAAATGAAGTTTCAGATCCATGTTGAATTTTATGTGAGACACGGGGAATACAAATATTCTGCACCACTTTTTGTGTTGTACTTTATGCTCCATTAATTGTGGTATGCCATGTGTTTGATTTTTATTTCATTTCATTTAAAACTACAATTATTTTATAAAATTAAAAAAGTAAAAACAATACACGACAAGTTGTGATTCATAAAATATAAAGTGGAATACAAAAAGTAGTATAGAGAATTTGTATTTCTTACATGGGCCATGCATGTGTTCATCTATCTAAGAAATTTAATTGTTACTCTACAAAGTCAATGGATCGACTCTACAAATTCAATAGAGCAGTGTTTATTACACATTATTTTATACAATTTTACAACAACACAAAAAAAAGGTTATAATTTAGTTTTTTTTTTTTTCATGTGTTAAAAATTGTGTAAAATAATGTGTGTTTAACAAGTTAACCTAATTGAATATATGTAACGTTTCTCAAAAAAAGATAAAAGAATATATGTAGCAAATGGGATTTTGGAAATATATTATACTATGTGTGAATTAATAGGGTTATCAAAAGCTTACCAGGCACGTAGCTTTGACGATTGTATCAACATCATAACTGGAAGTCTCATCATCATCGGTGACAATGGATAGCATTACATCCATAAAATCTTGGTGTTCCTTCACCCTACCAGAAATTTTCCACTGCTTATGCTCCTCTAGCCATTCTTTAGTCACATCATCCAATTCTTTTGCAGTTTTCTTCATGGCTTTCTCGCTCCCCCCCACGTCCAACCACCTTAGATATGGAAGTGCATCTGAGACCACAAACTCTCCACTCAAATCCATAAACTTTCTCAATGCCTTTCGACACTGATCATTTCTATCATTCTCAACCTTGGTCGTAGCCTTACCAAATCGTTGTCCTACAACCATCCTACATATTATGTTTAGGGCTGTGCACCCTAGCCATCTCTCCATCTCCAATAACACCTTGTTGTTCTTGACCAATAGCTTATGTATCTCTTTTATAGAATCATTTACTTGGCCTCTCGAATGTGTTTGAGCGTTTCAAGGCGGTGGTTTGAGAGGACCTCTAGCGTGACCATTTTTCTCACTTGGCGCCAGAAGGGACCATAAGGGCTGAACCCGATCCCAGCATAGTTGTAGACCAAGATTTCTAGAGCTAAACCTTTAGGACGGTTGGCAAAGGCTTTGTCATTGGTAGTAAAACACTCTTTGGCTATCTCCCAACTGCTTACTATTATTGTTCGATGCACACCCAACCAAATTGTGAAGATTGGTCCATACTTTTCAGCCATGTTACCCAAGGCTATATGAGCCGGTTTTGACCTTCCAAACTGGTGGAGGTGGCCAATCAAAGGCGAAGCCCCACCAGCTTCAGGTAGAACTGATCTTTGTTTAGTAGCAGTTCTTTGAACTCTTCTTGATATCCATATTAGAAAGAATATGAACATGAAAATGGTGAATATGCTAGCCATAGAATTTGTGAAGAATGGGCAGGAGAAGAGCATGGTTGATGTTTCTGGTGAGTGACAATTAATGGTTTTGTGGGAAAAAATATATAGCCCAAACTTAGTAAGGAGGTGGTTCTTACAAGATACGTGGCAAGCAAGCTGAAAAATAAATTTGGATTGTCATTTTACATCTTACGTACACAAAGATTTTCTCGTCTTATCTCGATGTCATTTTACTTTGCAAATCCAGCCTAATTTTAGTATGGGAAATTATTGGATATTTTTGAAATACTATAAATACGTATTTTCTCATTTTACAGAACTATGAGTCCCACTAATTAAATTTATAGTGAGACTCACAATTTATGTGAGAGAGAGAAGTACACATTTATGGTTCTTCCGGAGTATTCAATAATTTTCCTTTTAGTATTTTACCACAAATCCAAAAACAAAACATTGATGGGAAAGGATCTTCGCATTAAAATCCTTAATTTTTCTCTAATTTTAATTCTGGCACATATAAGATACGTGATATTTAAAAAATTAGTGGTGTTAATAGATTCATATAAATCACACAAAATCAAATAAATGTTATACGTCTTACATTTATCTAAAAATTAAAGAGATTTAGAAGATTTAAGTTGGAGTAATCCTATTCTATCAAGTTATTGTTTGTTTGACTCGATCATAACTTATATAGTTTATAGTCAATGGTGGCTCCACATGCAAGCCAGGATGGCCACAAGATCACCCTGACATACAAAAAAAATGTATATATACACTTGCTAAAATATATAAATATATATATATATATATATATATATATATACGTGTATATATATATATATATATATATATATATATATATATATATATATATATACACATATACATACTAAACTAATTTATTGTGATCACTCTAATAAAAATGTTGAACACCCTAACTTGGGAATTACAAAAATTTGGGTTTATAAAAAATAAGAGTAATGCTACATTCACAATAATTTCTCAACAGATTCAATGTGGTAAGTTGTTATGATTATAATTTGGGCCTAATACTAATATTATTTTTTTACCCACCAATAAACAGCTTTTTGCATAACATTTATTGTAAAAATGTTGTAGAAGTATCATTACTCCAAAATCAATTCTACCCCCCCCCCCCCCCCAAAAAATGATCCTTAATCCTTTTTTTTAAAGGCTTAAATAAGAACAATAAATATTAGCCCAAATAATAACTAGTATAAATCAAACAAAATTAAGACAAGACCAAACAACAACAAGTGAACAAATTATTCAACAAAAAGCCTATTATAAAACAAAAAGATAAAAATTGCTAATCATTCAAATTTGTAACTTGTTCAATCTATTCAATAAAAATAATCTCTAATTTCATTTTTCTTTTAAAAATGATACCAAGAAAAATATTGTAGCTGTGAGTTTATCTTGATGATGATAACAGTTATATTCTTTTTGGCTTTGTAGTCATAACAATTTTGCTCTCCTTAGCAACTTGACTTGCAGTTACAGTAAATATTTAAGTTATTGCTTTATTAGATTTTGTATAATTTAAATTTTATAGTGACAACCATTAAAAGAATATTCCAAGAACCACCATTACTTAAGTAGAGCAGGCTTTGGAAAGTAGGGGTGAGCAAAAAGTCACCGGCACCGATCCAATTGACCGGCGTCGATCGTTCCGCACCGCCATTGCAGCCGATCGATGAAGTCGATGCTGGCAATCGGAGCGCGAAGGAGTTCTGATGCCAGTGCGGTGCAGTCACTCGAGCTGGGAATCTAAAACCGAGGGGTCACTGAACCGAACCGATTCCTGCATCTCCACTTCTCAGATCTGTTTAGATATGGCGTCATTGACTCGCTGTACAGGTTCTCTTCTCAGAATCTCGTCTGAGGTTTTTTTTTTTAAATAAAATGTTGTTGTATTGGTATGGGTGTTATTAAAAAAAAAAAAACTGTGTCGCTTTAGGCTAGGTTTTCAGATTCTACCCTAGTATAAATTCATCCTTTTGTCTCTCATAAGTCATAACCCTCTAACTCTCTCTCTCTCTCTCTCGCCTCTCGCTCTCGCCTGATTGTGACGCATCGCCTCGCCTCATCGCTCTGGCCTCTTGCTCTCGCTCTCACCTCGCCTCGCCTCTCGCTCTTGCTCTCGCTCTCGCCTCGCCTCGCCTCGCCTCTTCGCTCTGGCCTCTTGCTCTCGCTCTCACCTCGCCTCGCCTCTCGCTCTTGCTCTCGCTCTGGCCTCGCCTCGCCTCTTCGCTCTGGCCTCTTGCCTCTCGCCTTGCCTTGCCTCTTCGCTCTGGCCTCTCGCCTCTGGCCTCTCGCTCTCGCCTCGCCTCGCCTGACTATGATTGCGTACTGACTAGATTACACAATATTTATTTGCCATAATATGATAATTTCATTACAAATGTCATATATGATATGTGTTGTGTTAAATATGAAGGCTGATTTTGCAACTAAGCTCAGTGTTGTATTCTTCAAAATTTTACTAGAATGTAATATCCATAGTTGTTCTTAAACCTAATACTGTGCATGTTGTTTATTGATCCTTATTAGTGTCTTGTCTTTCCTTTTTTTTTTTTTTAAAAAAAGAAGCTATGTCTGCCTACCCATTTATATACGTGCAATGGTTTTTGGCTTTGCCTTGGTTGAAGAAAACTTGGCACGGAAATGTTTATGTTAAACAATTTTTTTTATAGGAACAGATTTATTTTTTTTAAAAAAAGATGGTTAATGATTCAAATCAAACTGACCAAACCGATTAGACCGAGCCGATTAAACCGCACCGCTATAGGTCGGAAAACCAACCTTAATCGGCATGCATCGGTTTTAATTATTATAAAACCGATCCCTATCGGTTCGGTAACAAATTTGAAAAAAAACCGAGCCAACTGAACCGCCCACACCCCTATTGGAAAGGGAAGGTGCTGACGAATTTTGCTTCTTCTTCAAAGCTGCTGGTTGTACAGAATGAATGAACTTTTGTGATGGGGCCAAGAAATCAGAAACTTGAGTGATTTAAACGATAAGTCCAAGAAATTAAGTAAAGACACGTGGAAATTAACGCATCAATTTTGTTTATTATATCGTCAATCACAATAATTGTTAATTAAGTATTAATATACTTTTGGGTCCATATATATACTAATACAAGTACGATTAAGTCACTAGAAGATCTTCTCAAAAATAAAAAAAGTCAGTAGAAGATCTTTGGGTATTTCGAATGTAAAATGACAACCCAAATTTCATTTCAGCTTGCTTGTTTGTTTGAGCGTGAAGTCAAGGATTTTGACAGAAAAATAGAAGAGAAGGTCATTTCTTGCTTTTCCCATACACGCAGAACAGGGAACGATTCTGCACATGCCCCAGCAAGATTAGAGAAGGAAACAGAGGGATCAAACGTTGGGCCAGAAACTATACCAGGAATATTAGAACGTATAAAGCAACCAAATCAACCTTTATTATTTTTTTAAAGCTGATGGTTCTATAGAATGGATGAGTTTGTACGATGGATCCAAGAAAATAAGTTAGAAACCTGTCAAGTTTTTCAATTAACTTCTTCTCAATTCTTTGACTTCTGTCTCAATTTTCTTTACTATATCATAATTCTCAATAATTGTTATTATCATATTATTGGGTCAAGATCCATCTTACCTCATCAGTAAAATGAAATTGATAAAATATCATTTTGTAGGCATAAAATTTCTCTTTTACAAATGTAGCCGTTACTATCACTTAGAAAATAAGTGAAATATTTCACTTACTCCTTGGTAATCCAAACTTTCAAACGTGTGCCGATAGGATAGGTGAGTGTCTATGGATAGCAAAAGTTCCTCCCAAGTATACTTGGGGATGGAGGAAAATTCTCAATATAATAAAAGTATACTTAGCAAAATGGACCAAATAGATGGAAGTGGACTGAGTTAGACCGAATTGGATCAAATATTCTGAAATGCTACGTTGATGTGGCTCAATAGGAGCGTAACAATAATAAATATTACGCTTCAACTTTAGATATTATAAAGATTCCATTGTTTGTTTTGTATATTAGAACTAATTGAATTGTATTTGTAGTTGAGTTTTCCGCAATAAATGAGTTTGTTTGCAGGCAAGTGTTTCGAGCTTCCTTGAGTGAGTTTGTTAGTATGTTCTAATAAATTTCCAGCTTGCTTATAAATAAGAAGGAAAAAAAAAAAAAAAAAAATCAGACTTGTACCAGACTTGGATGAATGGCGTCAACACATGTACATGAAAATAAATCAATTCCAGGTTGATATCGCGCCTGACAACTTTATTGTCTGGAGATAATGAATTTTGGGAAATTCTTAGTTAGAGCATCCACAGCAGTGGAGCTAAATAGCTATATTGCTATTTTAGCTCCACTCAAACCACAAAAACCCCCCTGCAGCAGTGGAGGCAAAGCTAAATTTTTTTAGCTTTGCGCTACAGTGCTCATGTATCAATACATGAGCACTGTAGCTGAAAGTTATAAAAAAAAAATGGTTTTTTATTCGGGCATGGATTAAAAAACAATAGATCAGCTGAGACCCATTTCACTCTACCCTCTCTTTTCTCTTCATTCACTCCGGAAGTCTCTCTCCATTTCACTCTCTCCTTCTCTTTCTCTTCATAGTCACTCTCTGAAGCTCACCGCCACCGCCGCCGACGCCGTCTTCAACGTCAGCTGAGACCCACGCCGACGCCGTCTCAACTCTCTCAAGCTCACTGCCGATCAACCTCAGCCCACGCCGTCCAAGCTCTCAACTTTCTCAAGCTCGCTGCCGCCGGCCCTTGCCGTCTTCAACGTCACCGTTCCACCTGGTAAGACCCACCGCCGATCAACTAAGACCCACGCCAACCCACGCCGATCAACTCAGACCCACCTCTCTGTTTCACTTCCGTCGATCAGACCAATCCTCCGATCAAACCCACGCCTCTGTCCAGTCCACCATCTCAATGCTCACCCAATGCCGATTCACTGCCGATCCGCCGATCAAACCTCCACCTTAATCCACTTCTCTTCCGCCGATCAGACCCACGCCGACACTGTCCTCCTCACCGAAGCCCAGCTCTATGATTGATGATTTTTATTTTGTTTATAATTGGTGATTTTGTTTGGTCTGGGTTGAGGAAAAAGATTGGAGATTTCGGTTGGTTTTTTTTTTTTTTTTTTTTTGCTGCTGTGGACTGGTGGTGGTGGTGGTGGTGGTTGTGACTGTGGCTGATGGTAAAGGTGGTTGTGGTTGGTTGTATGAATGTTTTTTGAGTTGTGGGATATATTATTTTATTGTAGGAGATATATTATTTTATTGTGATGTTTATATTATTTTATTGTGTTGAAAGCTAAAATAGATCCACTGCTGCAGCATATGTGTAGATATGTATAGGTATAATAGATAAAGTAACCTTTGGTGAAGCTAAAAAGCTAATTTTTTAGCTCCACTGCTGTGGATGCTCTTAGTCCTAGACGAAGGTCAGCCTATAGTCCCAGCCAATAGAGAGAAGACACATCACTAAAAATGTAATACATCAGTTTACTTGCCACTATTTGCTGCCGTTTCTTTCCATCACAACGTTGGAAACACTTCAGCTCTGTTTCTTTTTCATCTGGCCCAGCCCCTACGGCTATCTCTATTTTTTTTTTTTTTGGTAAACAGAGAGTCTATTAATAAACTAACCCACAAAGGAATGGGTTTCAGCTAATACAAAAGATGCAGGCGCAGCAGCAACATTAGCAGTGCTGCTGATAGCATTGTCTAAAGATAAAATGTCCAACAAAAACAAAGGAGGCATAACATAATACACAAAAGCCTCCTGTTGAGAGCAACCTATCCTAGCTAGTGAATTAGCTGCTTGGTTGGCTTCCCTGAAGCAGTGGCTGAGCCGGACCTGATGGAAAGCTTGGAGAGTGCCCCTGCATTCCGCCACCAAAGGCTGGGTTAGTCTACTAGTGGGAGCAGGGGAACAAAAGAGATTAGCTACATCTGAGGAATCAACATTCACAATAAGATTTTGGATGCTCAGACGCTTTGCCATTCGAAGTCCCTCGCGTAAGGCCCATATTTCAGCCATTAAGATTGAAGTGTTGCCTATAGATTTAGAGAACCCTTGGACCCAGTTGCCATTCGAATCGCGAATTAGACCACCTGCACCAACATGGTCATTTGTGACAGAAGCATCAGTGTTAAGCTTGTGCCAACCCGGAGGGGGTTTTTTCCACTTAGAATTTAGTCTAGTTCTTACACGAGGTGGCTTGTGTGAGGCTGTCAGAAAATGGAATTCAAGGGCTTTAGCAACACAATCTTTCCGAAGGTGCTGATTTGGCTGCTTTGCTTGATATGTGACATAGTTTCTATTAGTCCAAATGGACCATAGACCAAAGAGAAACATAGTAGACCATGGAATGCCGTGGTACTGAGAGACAAGGCCAGATTTACAGTTTGCATAAAGCCAATCAGAGAGGGGGAGGCCAAAGGAGTTGTAGAGACTTGAAGGGGGGCCAAGCTGATTCCAAAAACTGACCGAGAAAGGGCATTCTTTGAGTATGTGACTTATGGATTCAACATGAGAATTACAAATAGAGTAGCGTTGGTCTAGGCTTAAACCCCTTGAACCCAAAACTTCCTTGGCTGGAATGCTATTGTAAGAGCAAAGCCAGATGAAAAGGATGAATTTAGGAGGAACCTTGAGTTTCCAAATCCAGGAGAGAGAGGGAGTATTCGGGTTCAAAACATTTAAGCCTTTAGCCACGCTGTAGGCAGTCCGAAGGGAGAAGTTGCCATCATTAGTGAAGGCCCAAGCAAGATTATCTTCAACTAGGGAGTTTATGTTTGTGGGGATTAGCTTGATCAAGTTTTCCGGAAGATCAAAGGATAGCTGAAAATGCCAGTTGTCGTATTAATCAATAACCTGACTTACAAGTTAACTTTCCTCTCCAATATTGAGGGGACCAATTAATTGGGTTCTAAGAGTCCCATTTGGAGTCCTAGAATCATGCCAGAGAGAGGTAGAAGTCCTTGTGGTGATCACTTTCCTTAAGCCACTATCTAATAGGGGTTTTGCAGCTTTGCATGCTGCCCAAGTGCGAGAGCAAGAGCCAGAAGAAGTCCATGGGTTGCTGGTGGCATTATTAGAGAGATATTTTGCCTTTGAAACATGTGCCCAAGGGGAGGAGTCCTTAGTTAACAATCTCCAATCAAGCTTTGCAAGGAGTGCCAAATTTCGTATATTTGACTCATGAATACCCAACCCCCCGTGTTCCTTTGGCCAAGTTACAATGTCCCAATTGATTAAATGCATCTTTCTCAAGAGTTGAGCCCCATATAAAGTTCCTATTAGCACGATCAATTTCCTTGCAAACATTGGTTGGAAGCAAAGCCCCCTGCATGACATAGTCGAGAATTGTGCTTGAAGTAGATTTGATAAGAGTTCGTCGACCAGCAAGGGAAAGGAGGCTTCCCTGCCAACCAGCAAGCTTTTCTTGAACCTTGTGAATGATGTAGTTAAAATCTCTAGAACCCCGTTCTGAGAATTTTAGCAGAAAACCCAGGTATTTGTCAAATTTCCGCGTTTCCAAGATTCCAAGAGATTCACATATTTCCCTTCTAGTATTCTCTGGAGTGTTTTTTGAATAGAGAACTCTAGACTTTTCTTTGCTGACTTTCTGCCCCAATAATCGACAAAAGGTAGTTAGGACATCATCAATTGCTTCACAGTTCTCAAGGCTGGCTTGACCGAAGAGCATTAAGTCATCGGCAAAAAATAGATGGGAAAAAGAAGGCCTCGAGCTAGAGGCTTTGACAGGCTTCCAAGCATTGTTATCAGTTTTTTCTTGTATGAGTAGCCCAAGGTAATCAAGGCACAATATGAAAATGTATTGCGATAAAGGGTCTCCTTGGCGAATGCCACGGGATGGACTAAAAGTAGGGAGCTTACCACCATTGAAGAGCACTGACACAGAGGTAGAAGAGATGCAATCCATGATTAAGGCAATGAGGTTGGCGGGAAAATTATAAAGCACAAGTACTTCCCTTATAAAACTCCATTCCAATCGATCAAAGGCTTTTTCAAGATCAATCTTTAAAGCCATTATGCCACACCTCCCTTTTTTCTTTTCCATGGAGTGAAGAATTTCTTGGGCTATAATCATATTATCTAGCCCTTTTCTGCCAGGGATAAAAGCAGCTTGGAGTAGGGAGACTAAGTGCTGCATGTGGGGCCGAATTCTATTGACAATGATCTTGGATATTGTTTTATAAATGGATGTGCATAAACTTCTTGGTCTAAAATCACCCAAGACTTCTGGGCCGTTTCTTTTCGGAATGAGAACCACCAAGGTTTGATTTAGATATGAAGGAACACGAGCAATTGAGAAGGTGGTTAGGACCTCATCAGTAACTGATGGTCCTAGGATATGCCAAAAATGCTGAAAAAAACTGGCGTGCAGACCGTCCATACCTAGGGCTTTGTAGGGCTTTAAGGAGGATAAGACCTTAAGAATTTCAAGGGCCGAGGGCATGGTTGAAAGCATATGGGAATCATCATCAGAGAGAGCAGCAACCCAATTAATGTTAAAGTCATCAGTAGAGATAGAGGTCAGGTGTTAGGTTTGGTAGAGCTCCTTGAAGCCATTAAGGATAATATCCATCACTTGTTCCTCCTCATTAACCCATTCCCCTGTGTGATTCATGATCTTCCTGATTTTATTGTGTTTCCTTTTCATAATTGTTTTCATGTGAAAGAAAGCAGTGTTTCTATTGCCAAAAGGTTGCCAGTCCACCCGAGATTTTAACGCCCACAACTCCTCTTCTTGGTTGAGGATAGAAGCATACTTAAGGGAAAGTTCTTGCTCAAGAGAGAGGAGGAAAGCCGAAGGCTAGATAGCAAGAGCTTTTTGGAGGCCAGCCAATCTAGCAAGGAGCTTCTTCTTCCGAGCAAAAATATTCTCGAAAATTTCCTTATTCCAAGTGGTTTCAAGACTTTTGAAGGTGGTGATGGCCAAGTTTAGACTCGGGGTAAGGCACCAAGCATTTTCCACAACCTGATGAAACCCTGGATGGCTGAGCCACATTTTTTCAAAACGGAAGGGCCTTTCTAACCTATTATGGGGGTTCTCATATAAGCTCAAGAGGAGAGGACAATGATCAGAACTCACCCTGGGTAAATGAGTGACATTGGCATCAGGAAAAATCAAATTCCATGAGGGGTTTCCCCATTATCTATCAATTCTCTGCTGGATTAAGGCATCGACATCTCTATGATTAGTCCAGATGAAGGCAGCCCCAGAATAACCCAAATCAATCATATTACAAAAATTCATACAGTCCCTATAAGCAGTGGTGCGACGGAGACTTACTGGATTACCCCCCCAAATTTTCAGACCCGTTAATAACATCATTGAAATCATCAATTATGGCCCAAGGAAGGTCATGGAGAAGGGAGACAGCACATAAGTTTTCCCAAAGAATTTGGCGTTCCTCAAATCAAGGACTTCCATAAATAGATGAAAGAAGCCGAGGGGATGGATTAGAAGTTACCTTCACTACAGCGTGGATTTCTTGCTCAGTGGCAGTGAGTATGTCCATGTCCACCATATCCCTTCGCCATAAAAGCCAAATTCCTCCAGCATAGCCAATGGAATCAATGGTATGAATACCATCATAAGGTAGGTTGCGAAGGATATCCCCAGCTCTAGAACCGCTTATGCGAGTCTCCGTGACCACCACAATGCCAGGAGAGTGAAAATCGGTCAGATCACAGATAGTGCTACGAAAAGAGGGCTTCATCGCCCCTCTACAATTCGAGACAAGTATATTCATTTTTGAAGATAAGTTAGGAGAAAAAGACTCACATTCCTGAGTGAATGATCTCCTGGTTGTCATCCATTTCCATCCCTCCTTCCTCTGGTCCTCTCTGGGCATCATTCGATTCTGTGCTAGCGTAATGGCATGCTCTAGTAGCTGCATCTGTGTCTGTTGTTATTGTCCCCAAGGTGAAGCTCTTCGTGAAAGTTAGAGTCTGCATGAGCTTTAGTTGTGGGAGAACCCCCTAAATTAGTACTCCTGTTGTCTCGCTTGTCAGAAATTTTCGTTGACAAATTTCCACTGGAGCCAGTGCCTTTTCGATTAGGTCCAATGATGTTTTTGAGAGGTTGGCTTGCAGGAGCTCCTTTGAGGTGCTCGATGTTTTTTGACCCGGTGGGAGGAGAGGTGGTCGGTCCAAAGTGAACCTCCACCATGGGTTCGGAGTGGTGTGCCATGCTAGGTGTGTGAAAGGTAGGCATCCATCTCTCTTGCTCTATTCTGTCAGAGGAAAGATGAAACTCCAAGAGCTCGGCAGATCTTTGTCCGTCCACCCATAGATTGTGAGAGGGTCCCATCGTGGCCAACCAAACTAGTATATATATATATATACACACACACACACACGGGTATAGTAGCTAGAGAGACGAAGTCCATTGCTGCCTAACCCACCACACAAAAATCTTCGACTAGTATGGCCCCCAATACTGCCACACAACCTTCATCATCGTTACCATTTATGGTCAATGGCGGTGATTTTTTTGGTAAAAAATATATATAGCCTAAACTTATAAATTTAAAATGACAAAGATGTTCTCAGCAAAAAAACAAAAATGACAAAGATGTATGGCAGGATAAAATATTTGGCTACCAAGACAGGCTCATCGATCAACTTTGGGGCATGATTTTGAAACTTGGACCATTCAATGAACTGTAAGAAGGAGAAGGTCAAGGATTTTGATATAGGATCAAGATCGAACCGTGATGATATTATAATTAATTTAATAATTATTTAAAATATAAAAAATATATTAAATTAATAAAAGTAGAAAAATGAACTAAAATAATCCAAATAAATATAAAGATATATTTTTCAAATGTCTTTTTTATATCATAACTTTCACAAGGCAAATAAGAAATATTAAATCTTAAGCAAACCTAAATAATTTTTTGTTAAAGTTCAATATTTTGCTCTCCTAATCTTTTTATGAGAGCTTATGTCTAAATTATCTTAAGTCATGCTCAAGCCCATTTCACTACCCAATAAATTGTTTTATGCTAAAGCCCATTTAATTATTCAACCATATATGAAAATTTTAAAAATAAATAATTGATTAAATATTGGCCGTACTAAGCATTAAAAAATTGATTAAATAAAGAACAAAGCTCAATAAAGTTTTAAAAGGAGTTAATGACACTTGACAGCATTTTATGTCAAAATTTTTGTCAATATTACTCGGCTTTATATCAGTGTTTTCTATTTATCAATTTTATACATGTTAAGAGCATTTACAATAGTGGTGCTAAATAGCTATATTGTTATTTTAATCACCACTAATACTTAAAAAGCATGTTGCAGTAGTGGAGCCATAATTAAAATTTTTTAGCTTCTTGCTACAGTGCACAGTCATTTAGCACAGCCATAAATGGTTGTGCACCGTAGCAAGAAGCTAAAAATATATATATTATTAAACTTCTCACTCTTTTCTTATTAAAAAAATATTTTCTCTTTTTCTTTCTTTCTCTCTCTCTCTCTCTCCAGCTTCTCTTCTTTTGTTTCCTTCTCATTTTTTTTTCTCTCTAGCGCCTCCCTCATCTCCTCTTTGATTCGTCAGCCAACTCATCGGCTTTGGTGCTCCTAAAATCCATATAAAAATCCACTAGATCAAACACCTAGCCACTAGAAACAACACCAGATCAGACCACTACCACTGAAGCAACGCCGATCCACCAAACTCACAGATCATTAAACACGTCCCAACGACCTACCACCGCCACCAATGACAAAATGCCCACCATCGCCTGCAATAAGCGACCCAGCACAAACCCACACATCCACAACCACCACAAAACACAAACCCACATCACAAATCACAAACTCATGGCAGATCGGTTAGAGTAGAGAGAAAGATCACAAACCCACGGCACAACCCACAAACCCGAGCTGGAACAACCCATAAGATCCTTGAGAGCTTCAAAGAGTTCGTCTTCGGCGCCGGTGAGGAAGGTTTCGGGATGGTGATGGGTGGGAAGGAGAGAGTGGCAACGAGACTTGCTAGGAAACAAAGGGAGAGAAGTGAGAGTGGAGAGGTAAGGCATGCACAGAGATAGAGAGAAAGAAAGAAATTAATAAAATAATGTAATAGATATATTATTTTATTATGATATTTATAAGTGCACAATTTGTACCCAGACCCAAAAACAAGTGATGAGCTTAGGCCCAAAGAGCCTTATACAATGAAATTTGTAGAGTATGAGTTTGAAACCTAGGTTTGGGATGTTGGAAGTTAATCAATAGGCTAGAGTGCCACAATCTATGCAAGTGATAAATAAATATGACAAAGAAACCTCCTCGAACGTAAGCCGATGACGATTTGTATAGTATTTCTCTTTCTAAGCCAAAGAGTACAAGGTTTAGTTTTTTAACCAAGAAAAAGACCCCCTCTTTTTTCCTCTCTCGTCTTCTTATATACTTCTTCTTCTTCCCTGTTTCATCCACGTGTCACACAAATCTTCCTCTCAGATACTTGTCACATCCACTATCTTCTTAAAGTCTTCAAATAATAGCAAGAAGACCGAATTCTACTATTCGGAGGTCATTTCTCCATTAATGCAGCTTGGGAGGTAGATGCAGGGCCTTTAATGTGGTGGTAGTAGCTTTTTCCTCAGATATTTCTCACACGTTCCTACTTCTAAAGGGTGCTTGAATCACACTTTTACCCACCAGTTCTTCCAAAATTCTGCCTCCAATCCGTCTAGCAAGTCCTAGGGCCATGGCTGGACCTGTCCGAGGATATACTCCTCCTTGGACAATTTCTCGGACCACTATAGTGCGGACTGACCTGTGGGCCTATGGACCCTGACCAAACAGACTTGTATTAACCAATCAGGCCCAAAACCCAAACGTTTGTTCGAACATTTTTACCCACCACAATATTTATATTATTTTATTGTGTTAAAAGCTAAAATAAATCCATTGATGCTGGATGTTTTATAAAATAAATAAAATAATTTTTTATGGTAACAAATAGCTAAAAAAATAGCATCACTACTGTGGATGCTCTAAGATCAACTTTATAAAATTTCTTTTGTTTATATAATTTATTTATTAAACGAGACCCACGTTATTCTAACCTAAATAAGAGTTGTTGACAGCAAATATTTAGTGGGTGACCGTAAGCAAGTTGTCAATTATCTTCAAAGTAGGCCGGAAGACTCGAGTTACTTTCTATATATTATATTATTAGGGTTATTTTATATTGTATATTTGTATTGATCTATGTAGAACTTCAGGAGCCACGTGATAGGCACTTATCGGTGATTGTATATGGTTAATTGGTTATCTTATCTGTTTGTGGTTATATTATTTATTTATTTATTTATTATTATTATTATTATTATTATTATTATTTTGAAAATGAAGCCTGGGAATTTGTTAAATAGAATCAGCCAGCGGCTAAGAGAACACAGAATCAAGTTGAAGTTATCACGTATCTCAAAAAAAAAAAAAAATTGTGGTTATCTTATCTGATTGTGTATGATAGGCACTTTATTTTATTTTATGTTTTTTATTTCAGCTTGCTTGTTGGCCTTCCTTGTTAAAGTTTGGGCTATAAACATATTTCACCACAAAACCGCTGACACTATCCAAAAACAGCAACCATGTTATTCTCCTACCCATTCTTCACAACTTCTATGGCCAGCATATTCACCATTTTCATGTTTATATTCTTTCTATTGTGGATATCAAAAAGAATTCAAAGTACTACTAGTAAAAAGAGAGTTCCACCTGATGTTGACGGAGCGTGGCCTTTGATTGGTCACCTCCACCTCTTAGGAGGATTACAACCTCCCCATATAACCTTGGGTAACATGGCGGACAAGTATGGACCAATCTTCACAATCTGGTTGGGGGTGCATAGAACCTTAGTAGTAAGCAGTTGGGAGATAGCTAAAGAGTGTTTTACCACCAATGATAAAGTCTTTGCAAACCGTCCAAAAGGTCTAGCTCCAGAAGTCTTGGGCTACAACTATGCCATGATTGGGTTCAGTCCTTATGGTCCCTTCTGGCGCCAAGTGAGAAAAATAGCCACGCTAGAGGTCCTCTCAAACCACCGCCTTGAGACGCTTAAACACATTCTGGATGTCGAGGTAAATGATTCTATAAAAGAGATATATAAGCTATTGGGCAAGAACAACAAGGTGTTATTGGAGATGGAGAGATGGTTTGGGTACACAACCTTAAACATAATATGTAGGATGGTTGTAGGGAAGCAATTTGGTGGGGCTGCGACCGAGGATGAGAATGAAGGGAATGATCAATGTCGAAAGGCATTGAGACAGTTTTTCGATTTGAGTGGAGCATTTATGGTATCAGATGCACTTCCTTATCTAAGGTGGTTGAACATAGGAGGGTATGAGAAAGCTATGAAAAAGACAGCAAAAAAATTGGATCATATGGTTGGAGGATGGCTAGAAGAACATAAACAAAAGAAATTGTGGGGTGGAATGAAGGAACACCAAGATTTTATGGATGTATTGTTATCCGTTGTCACTGACAATGATGAGACTTCCAGTTATGATGTGGATACAGTCATCAAGGCTACAACCATGGTAAGCTTTTCATAACCCTATCAATTCAGCTACACACACAACCAAAATCCCATTTGCTACAATTCTACATATATTGAATATTTACATCATTACTATTTGTTCTCGCTGCTGTTAAAGTGGTTGCATAATTGTGTGTGGTGATTGAATGATAAATAGAAGCATAAAAGAAAGAGTATACATAAAAATTTACGTGATTTAGCCTAATAATCTACATTCATAGTGTGAAAGCCCTTAATGACTACATATTTAGGATTATTAACATAATCTAAATCTTGTTGCTACTAAATTTGATAATTGGATCAAGGCTAGCTAGAAAGCTTAAAACTTTAACCAACCATCTAATCTTCCATTTCCTGTTATGTCACATTTGCAGAACCTTATCGTAGCGGCTTCAGACACATCAACAATAACATTGACATGGGCTCTCGCTTTGGTTCTCAACAATCGTGAAGCCTTAAAGAAAGTCCAAGAAGAATTAGACACCGAAATCGGTAGAGAAAGGCAAGTGAAGGAATCAGACCTAAAAAAATTGGTCTATCTTCAGGCTATCCTCAAAGAAACAATGCGTTTACATCCTGCTGCACCATTCTTAGTGCCACACGAGTCTATGGAGGACTGTACTTTAGTTGGCTACCACATCCCAGCAGGTACACGGCTCCTTGTTAATCTTCCCAAACTCCAACGAGACCCAAACGTGTGGGAGGATCCTAGTGAATTTCAGCCAGAAAGATTCCTTACAACCCACAAGCATGTTGACATTAGGGGCCAGAATTTTGAATTGATACCATTTGGTAGTGGTAGAAGAATGTGCCCCGGTATTTCATTTGCCCTACAAGTTACACAACTCACACTTGCTACATTGTTGCATAATTTTGAAATTGCAAGCCCTTCGTATGAACCTGTGGACATGACAGAGAAAGTCGGGCTTACCAATCAGAAAGCCACCCCACTTGAAGTCCATCTCACTCCACGCCTTCTTGCTCAAGTATATGCATAATTTGAGTTGGTATCATTTGATAAATCAATATCTGTTACGGTATAATAATGGGCCATTTAATTTTCCATTGAGCGTCTGAGAGCTAGCCATTGGAAAATTAGAAAAAAAAAACTTGTAAAAGTGGTCTTTGATAATTTATCAAATAATCAAATAAAAAATTATATTTGTCTTTTGAGTTTTATATGAAGGATTTTGTTAATAAATGCCTGTTGAAATGGCTTGAATTTAACTTCCGTGTATTAACATTACAAGTAAGCATAAAATGCTATCTTGTATGAATTGTCAAAGAAAATGGCAAGGAACAACACCAACTCTCTATGTATTCATGCATAGCCGAATTGTTTGACTCTATAGGCAATTAATGAATGCATGCCTATGTTAGAAAGTATGACTTTGTTAACAAAGTCAAAGATATGCAATTCACCATTGAAGCTTGCGTGAAGAATTACTACACTCATGCATTAAATGATGTAAGATTGCTTGGCCACTATTGTTGACTTGCTTCCACAATTGAAGACTCTGAGGTTTTGAAACAATTTGTATTTCGGCTGAAGGTTGGCTATAAATAGAAGTGGAGCAAATGAGTTCAGAGAGTATGTAAGCTACGGATTGCATAGGAAGTTAGTGTCTTGCAATTTGTCTAAATACAATAGTGTGTTCTCTATTGATTTGTGAGAGAACCAATGGTGTATTTGGGGTTTGGGTTGTGAGAAAGTTTCTTCAAGCTGTTATTGTAATCTCCACAGTTATAGTGAAATTTATTCTGTCGCCTCCCGTGGACGTAGGCATATTGCCGAATCACGTAAATTCCTTGTGTCATATTTTCTTCTCTCTTATTTAAACCTTGTGTTAAAGTCAGATTATTTCACCCTATTTTCACAACAACTGGTATCAGAGCTTCAGGTTGATTTATTCAATGGAGATCAACGCTTCTATTGCCAAGATAGACGTAGTTAAGTTTAATGGAACTGGTAACTTCGGTTTATGGCAAAGAAGGGTGAAAGATCTGTTGGTACAACAAGGTTTGGTGAAGGCTTTGTACGGGAAATCAAAGAAACCAAAGACGATGATGGATGACGAATGGGAAGAACTCGATATGAAGGCGGTCAGTACAATTCGACTATGTCTGGCAGACAAGCTTAAGTACGATGTCATGGATGAGGTGTCTACTGCGGCTATATGGTTGAAGTTGGAGAGTCGGTATATGTCCAAGTCCCTCACAAATAAACTTAATCTTAAGCGAAAACTGTATGAGCTTAAGATGGCAGAGGGTATAGATTTGGCTCAACACGTCCACACGTTCAAAAAAAATTATCAACAAGGCGATGATGCTTTTGTCCTCTCTCCCAACATCCTACGAACACTTGGTTACAACCCTGCTTTGGGGGAAAGAGACTCTGGAATTTGAAGAGATCTCAGGAGCCTTGTTGGATCACTACCAACGGAAGTAGAATTCGGGTGAAAGTTCTGGTGAAGGGCTTATGGTAAAAGGTAATCAAGAACGTGGAAGGAAGAAAGACAGAGATCACAATTCTGCTAGGGGCTATAGCAGATCCAAATCCAAAAGCAAGATAGTGAAGTGCTATAAATGCCAAAAGAAGGGGCATTTTAAGCGAGACTGCCCAGAGTGGAAAAGAGACAAGGACAAAAACAAGGAAGGGTCATCAAGATCTGCAAATGTTGTGGTAGTAGATTCAGATTCAGATGGAGATATGCTTTCTGTTTCATCCAGTGCCAACAAGCTAATCGATTCTTGGATTCTGGATTCAGCATGTTCTTTCCACGTGACTCCTCACAGAGATTGGTTCGACACTTACAAATCGGTTAATTGTGGTTCTGTTCTAATGGGCAACGATGCTACTTGCAAAGTTGTTGGAATAGGAACAATTAAGATAAAGATGTTCGATAATGTGGTGAGGACATTAGGAGAGGTACGACATGTTCAAGAGGTGAAAAAGAATTTAATTTCATTGGGAACCCTAGACTCTAATGGCTATTGCTATAAGTCTGAGAATGGGTTAATGAAGGTATCAAAGGGCGCTATGGTTGTGATGAAGGGGCAAAAAGTAGAAGGTAATATCTACAAGCTATTTGGCAATACCATTGTAGGTGGAGCTGCTGTAGTGATTGAATTTGAGCAGGATGATACACCCTTGTAGCATATGCGACTAGGGCATATGAGTGAGCGTGGTATGAGGGAATTGCAGAAGAGAAATCTGTTGGCTGGAGTTAAGTCATGTAAGTTAGATTTCTGTAAATACTATGTCATGGGAAAGCAGTGTAGGATGCGATTCAAAACAGCCACGCACAAAACAGATGGTATATTGGATTATGTACACTCTGATATTTGGGGGTCGGTGCAAGTGGTCTCTAAAGGTGGAGCTTGGTATTTTATAGGTTTCATTGATGATTATTCCAGAAAGGTTTGGGTTTACTTCTTGAAGAACAAGTCCGAGGCATTTGTAAAGTTCAAGAAGTGGAAAGTTGAAGTGGAAAATCAGACTGGAAGGAAGATCAAGTGCCTAAGATTTGATAATGGCACTGAGTACAAGGATGGGGAGTTCTTGAAGTTTTGTGAAGAGCATGGTATCAAAAGGCACTTTACAGTACGAAGAACACCTCAACAGAATGGAATGGCTGAGAGACTTAACCGGAAAATCGGTGAGATAGCTAGATGCATAAGACTGAATGCTGGGCTTCCTAAAGTCTTCTGGGCTGAAGCAGTGAACATGGCTTGTTACATTCTTAACCGATCGCCTAGAGCTGCGCTTGATGGGAAAGTTGCTGAGGAGGTATGGATAGGAAAAGAAGTTGATTACTCGTTGATGAGGATATTCGGGTGTCCAGCCTATGTTCATATTCCTATCGAATAAAGGTCAAAGCTTGATTCAAAATCCAAGAAGTGTATTTTTCTCGGGTTCGAGAAAGGTGTAAAAGGGTACAAGCTTTGGGATCCAGTGGCACAAAAGGTGGTGATTAGCAGGGATGTGGTGTTTGACGAGAAGTCCATGATAAAAGACTTCAGAAAGGAAGAAGAGTCTCAAGAAAAGGGAAGCAGTAATAACAGCAATAGATCAGTGGTGCAGGTGGAACTAGATGAAGTGGAGTCTCAGCTAGAGAATGAACCTCACAATAGTGATCAAGAAGATCACAACATGATATCAGAACGGCCTAAACGCAACATAAGACCACCAGTCAGGTATGGTTTTGAGGATCTTGCTTCTTATTGCTTAGTAATTAGTAGTGGGGATCCTTCCACTTTTCAGGAAGCAATTGATTGCTCTGAAAGGGACAAGTGGATGGAAGCTATGGTGGAGGAGATGGAGTCCTTGAATAAGAACAAGACTTAGGAGTTGTCAGAACTTCCAAAGGGAAAGAAACCAATAGGTTGCAAGTGGGTGTTCAGAAAGAAGGAAGCAGTATCAGAAAAGGAAGGAGAACGGTTCAAAGCAAGATTGGTAGCAAAGGGATATTCACAAAGACATGGGATTGACTACGATGAGGTTTTCTCACCTGTGGTCGGGCATACTTCTATCAGGGTAGTGCTGGCTTTAGTAGCCCATCAGGATCTAGAATTAGAGCAATTGGATGTGAAGACGGCATTCCTTCATGGGAATTTGGAGGAAGAAATCTTCATGAAACAACTAGAGGGGTTCAAGAAACCTGGTACAGAGAATCTTGTCTACAGATTGAAAAAGTCACTCTATGGGCTTAAACAATCTCCCAGACAATGGTACAAGAGGTTTGATTCCTATATGATTCAGATTCATTATACCCGTTGTGAGTATGATTGCTGCATATATGTTAAGATGCTTGATGATGGTTCTTATATTTTCTTGTTACTATATGTTGATGACATGTTAATTGTTGCAAAGAGCATGTATGAGGTTGACAAGTTAAAAGCTTTGTTGCACAAAGAGTTTGACATGAAAGACTTGGGTACTGCTAAGAAAATTTTGGGTATGGAGATTCACAGGGATAGGGAGTTAAGAAAGCTGTGGATATCTTAGAAGAACTATATCAGAAAAGTTCTTGAAAAATTCAACATGCAAGATGCTAATCCTGTAAGCACCCCATTGGCGAATCACTTCAAATTATCTAGCAGTCAATGCCCGAAGAATGAAAAAGAAATTGAAGACATGTCAAAGGTTCCATATGCAAGTGCAGTTGGGTGTTTAATGTACGCGATGGTTTGCACTAGGCCGGATTTGGCTCACGCAGTGAGTACTGTCAGTAAGTACATGGCAAATCCAGGTAGAGAGCACTGGAATGCAGTGAAGTGGATATTCAGATACTTGAATGGAACCGTAGGATATGGGATTTTGTTTGCGAAGCAACATGGGGATAATTCAGTGGTAGGATATGTGGATTTAGACTATGCAGGCAATATAGATGACAGAAGGTCTACAACAGGAGGTTATGTGTTCACATTGTCAGGAGGGACTATTTGTTGGAGATCCACACTACAATCCCTAGTAGCCATGTCTACTACAGAAGCTGAGTACATGGGGGTAGCTGAAGCTGCAAAGGAAGCACTGTGGTTGAAAGGGCTAGTTAAAGAGCTTGGTTTGAACCAAGGAGGAGTTCAGTTGCATTGTGACAGTCAAAGTGCCATTTACTTGGCAAAGCATCAGGTTTATCATGCTAGGACTAAGCATATTGATGTGAGATTCCACAAGAAAAGGGAGTTGACTGTTACAGGTGAAATTATTCTTGAGAAGATTGACACTTTAGAGAATGCAGCTGACATGTTGACGAAGCCGGTACCTACAAACAAGTTCAAGCACTGCTTGGACTTGATCAGTGTTTGTGGCTTGTGATAGCCCGTAGGGGCTAAGGTGGAGGCGATTGAAGAATTTATTTGTGAAGCTTGATACAATTCAAGCCAAGGTGGAGATTTGTTGAAATGGCTTGAATTTAACTTCCGTGTATTAACATTACAAGTAAGCATTAAATGCTATCTTGTATGAATTGTCAAAGAAAATGGCAAGGAACAACACCAACTCTCTGTGTATTCATGCATAGCCGAATTGTTTGACTCTATAGGCAATTAATGAATGCATGCCTATGTTAGAAAGTATGACTTTGTTAACAAAGTCAAAGATATGCAATTCACCATTGAAGCTTGCGTGAAGAAATACTACACTCATGCATTAAATGATGTAGGATTGCTTGGCCACTATTGTTGACTTGCTTCCACAATTGAAGACTCTGAGGTGTTGAAACAATTTGTATTTCGGCTGAAGGTTGGCTATAAATAGAAGTGGAGCAAATGAGTTCAGAGAGTATGTAAGCTACGGATTGCATAAGAAGTTAGTGTCTTGCAATTTGTCTAAATACAATAGTGTGTTCTCTATTGATTTGTGAGAGAACCAAGGGTGTATTTGGGGTTTGGGTTGTGAGAAAGTGTCTTCAAGCTGTTATTGTAATCTCCACAGTTATAGTGAAATTTATTCTGTCGCCTCCCGTGGACATAGGCATATTGCCGAACCACGTAAATTCCTTGTGTCATATTTTCTTCTCTCTTATTTAAACCTTGTGTTAAAGTCAGATTATTTCACCCAATTTTCACAACAATGCCCTCTTTTATGAAAAAAGAAAAAAGGGATTACTTTTTTTAACATTTTCTTTATATTTCTAAAAGAAGGGTACAAATGGTATCAAATATTTTTTAGTGTGCCCGTTAACCTAAATCTTGTGTAAACTAACTTATTTCAGCTAAGTGTCCTATAGTTCAGTAGTTATGTTTGAAGAGGAGAGTTAAGATTCCAATCTCCTCTTCCACTTAATGTAACAATTATTTAAAATTAAAAAAAAAAACACTAACTTATATACTTTAAACTTGATTTTTTGTTTAAAACTAATGTATTTTTCTAAAGACAGTTTTTATCACATCTATATGAGGCTAATTAAGATTTAAATTCCCTCTTCCACTTGTAATGTAGCAATTAAATTCTAAAAAAAAAAAAATTAGTTTATTGGTTTAAAACTAACTTATTTGCTTACCTACGCTTTTTGTCTCCTCTTTAACCAAATAATAAAGCTAGGCCAAATGCATTTTTTCTTTTTTGTTCCTTTTTTAAGGTCCTTATCTTAGCTGGTATAGACACAATTGTTGTGGGTCCAGCCCGATTTTATGGCAAGAGAGTCATGTAGTGGAAAACTCCTATTAGAAATAGGAGACCACATGAGTTCCAATTCGTGTTTGTATAGGAGCTATTGTGTTGAATAATTAATGCGTGACAAGAATTCCAGTTGAGGTGGTGTTAGGAATCCATGTGTTCCTAGAATTGATGTGGGGCATCAGACTTGCTTATAAAACAAGGACTAGTGTCACGCCCCAAACTCAAAAGGGTCCAAAGCATGAAAATCCAAGCCTTCATGAGAACCTATATGAGATTTTTTTTTTTTTCATTGACGAAGTAAATAAATATATTGATCTCTCCACAATACAAGTCAGAGCTCTATGACACATTTACAAGCAATACAAACTACAAATCATGTGTCTCCAAATACACTTAACAATCCAACACTCCAAATAAAATAAACACAAAGTCACAATCCTCCCTAAAGTATGCAACATCAACAGAAAATCTAGGCCTACCAGACCCAAGGCTAACAACCTTAAGTATCCAACCTCCAATAGAATTAATTTTGATCTCGTTGAACTTTGCAAGATTGAGTCATCAATCATTTATGGCCCAAGTCTCCCAATTTAATATAGCACTCCAATCACCACCAATAAATTAAGCTCCATGCCCAACGTGTAGCTAATTTATCTGTAAAACTGATGGAGATTGGGATGAGCTAAAGCTCAGTAAGTAGCATAATTAATGGGGGTCGGGGAAATGCAAGTTTCATCTTCAATAATAATAGTATGACAAGAATGATTGAATAATGAAACACAAAGTTTCTCAAAGTAATTACCTTGAAACTATATACTATAATCTGTAAGCACCAACAATATAATTTTCAAAGCCATAATATCTAACATATGGTAAATTATCACAAATATACTACACTACCACATAGACCGGTCAAGGGATCCACTCATTTACAACTAGCATGATATTGTCCTCTCTAGTATGTAGACTCTTGGCCCCATGGACAGCAGCCTCACCCATACCCTCAAGGTTTTTCTCTCCCCCCATGGGCAGTAGAGAGAACGCGTCAAATAGGACCTCTCTTGCATGTGGTCTTTTGGCCCCATTGGCAGCAACCTCACCCACACGCAAACAAGGAACCTCTTCCGCCCATGGGTAGCAGGGAAGAACATGTCATCCAAAGTGAAAGGGCACTAACCTAGATTTGATTCATTTGTCACAGAGACTACGAAAATCAAATTAGGTGATCACTGGGAAATCACACAGGGCATGGTATTAAAACCACATAAAGCTCACAGGTTACATATACTTTTAAACACATAGTATATGTCTAGGTAATTTCAGAAAAACCTTAAATAATCTAACTTCTACAAAGTTTGTAAGGTTTTCAACTTCATTTTTGTCAAGAGATTTTCTATCAATTCCAACATAACAAGACAAGATAAGCATCTTTAAATTTTCTAATATACTAAAATCCATGATTTCCCAATCAAGGATTAAATAAAAGATACTCATATTTTCCATGTCAACAATTCATGCATTTCCCCAAATGCAATACCAAACATGATGCATTTTTATATATAATCATATATATATATTAAGGTTACGACACAATAGTTTTTAGGAAAAATATAGTTTCCGTAGGTAGTTTCAAAAAGTGTGTCTAACCCAAAAACTACATTTATGCAACATGGTTATTTTTCAAAAATATCCCATTAAAAAGCTACTTACCTCAAGAGGCCAATCAATTTTACCTCAATCGGGCACCACCACCTAAGCAAGCAATCCAATTACTAGGTCCATCACCAAGAATCTCGAAACCTAGAAACACAATAATCAAGCCTATCAATAACAAGGCCTATCACAAAGTACCTTCAAACTTGTCTCCATAAATCAAAAATGGTCCCTTAAAATCAAATCTAGGGCCTAAAGCTAACTTGACTATCCCAAGGCACCTATTCCCAAGGGACATCAAACAAGCATAAAAATGATCCAAAGGACCATAACACAACCAAAAAATTTTAATACACTGTTGCAAGAGATTAAACCAAACCATTATTAAATTTAACTAAGTAAAACACATGTAGATAAAATTTAAGAATTTACGAGGCAACCTACTCAACAAGGGCTTCAAGTAAATTCACAAAATCCCAACATACTTGTCATACTTTCAGATTCACTACACAGCAGGCCAACCCTTTTGTAAAAACCGTTTGGTCCATGAAAAGTTATCCTATCAACTTGAAATTAAATAGGGATAAGATCTTATATGTGTAGTATGTACCACCAAATATTCAGCTCAAAATGGTATTTCTATAATTTATTAAAAATCACGTAATTCAGCTTATTCAAATTTGTCAGGGACAAATTTACAGTCCCAAAAGAAAATTCTTACAATTTTAATACTAGTTCAAAAGCTTTGAGACTTGATTAACCTTAAAGCTACCTGTGTTAACACACATAAACAACTAGGATTACAACCCATAACCTAATATAACAACCATCACAACGCAAGTCAATAAATTCAATCCCATAACTCATATAGGAAATTTATCAAACCTTGGCATGCGACAAGAAAATGCCCACATTCACATATGTCAAAGTCACTCAAATGCAAAGGAAACACACTTTAAAATCAACTCACATCAACATATGCAACAACAAGATCCATATAGTTGATCTAGAAAACTAATCAACCAAAACCTTTTATCAAAGCAAAAAATCTTAAATGATATGAAATTTTCAGATTTTAACAAAACCATTGCTACCCAAATCATCTTAACCCTCTAATCTTCCATTATTCACCAAAACCCCTCAAGTATTCACCATAGTAATCATTAAATAGCAAAACCCAAAGGATTTCATAGAAGAACTTGAGATAAAAGCTTAGATTTTTACCTTGGGTTTAATCCACTTCAAAATCTCATGGAGTTTTAGCTACTAGGAAAACCAATGGAGACATAATCCTCCCTAACAAGGAGGTCTTGACTAGAGAGAGAGAAAGAAATGAGGAAAGAGGTATGGGAGTTTGAGTGTGTTTGTGTGTGTTTCGGTGGGTGGGTGAGATAGAAGGATAGAGAAATCGAGAGAAGGGGCAGTCGGTCAAGAGGGAGAGATACATCAACGTGAAATGAGGAAGAAAAAGGGGGGGGTGACTTAAGTTCAAAAGCTTAATTATCAATTTGCCCCAAAAATATCTTGAGTAAATTACCAATTTGCCCCTCAAGCTTCCTCCAAAATACACTTAATAATTGGGTTGTTACAACTAGTGTGCCGCATAAGGATTGGTGAGTGTAGCAACAAAAGAGTGTCGCATATTGAAGAGAGAGCAGCAATAAGAAAGCCGCACAAAGAGAAAAAAGAGAGCAACCAAGAGGGAACCGTTTAGAGAAAAAGAAGATAGCTAGGAGAGAGCTGTGGGTGATAAAGAAAATAGAAAGGAGAGAGCATAGTGTTGCCGCCCTTGAGAAAGATAATTAGTATGTGTGAGACCAAAGACAACAAGAGAGATTTTTTTAAGCTGTGAGATATACACAATAATTATTGTAATTGATTTGATAATAATGAAATTATTTGGAGTTTGTCCCGTGGTTTTTCCCTTCAAAGAGAGTTTTCCACTTAAATTTAATGTTCTTGTGTGTGATTGTTTTTTTTTTTTTTTTTTGGATTGCTAATATTTGTGACAATATTATTTGGGACCCAACAACAATAACTATAACATTAACTTTGGCTCTCTCTTCACTTCTCAAAAACTATGAAGTCTTAAGGAAAGTCCAACAAGAATTGGACCTCCAAGTTGGTAGAGAAGAGCAAGTACAAGAATTGGACATGAAAATTTGGTCCATCTCCAAGCTATTATCAAAGAAACAATGTGTTTATATCACTCTCAATGCTGCACCAGTCCACTGAAAACTGTACATTGGATGGCTATCATGTCCCAAGTGGCATTCGCATGACTTGTTAATCTTCCAAATCTTCATTGTTAGGACATATGTGTTTCACTTGTTTAGAACATATGTCATTCATTATTTATGTAATTGGCTAATCCTTTGTCAAAACGCACTTTACATGTAATTGGGTAGATTTAGGATAAGGTTAATGCTTCAAGAAACAAGGTTTCAAGATCAAGTGTTAAAGCCATGCAAGTCTGTCCAAGAAACAAGTTGAGAAGTGCTCTTCATTAAAGCTCGACAGTTGGCTCGACAGCTGCATCTATCGAGCTTTAAGAAGTTGTTCTAGCCTCGAGGCTCGATAGTTGCTCGACAGCACCTCGACACTTGTAGCTGTCGAGATTTAAGAAAAACAAATTCCTAGTTCTGTTTTAACTTTAATCCGTGGATGTGTTTTTGGGCCTTCTTTTCTCCTAACCCTAGACATATAAAAGGATTATTTTAAGGGCCGTCAAAGTGTGGCAAGTTGCACAAGCATTGAGAATTCCTTGTTCATGCAAATTGTAACTTGAAACGAAGTTCTTGCCTTAGTTCATTTCTCTTGTGAAGAAGTTGTTGTGTCTTTGCACTGTAAGGTTTTGTAACCAAGCATCTTCTTGATCTTCATCGTGTGGATGAATTGAAGAACTTTGCAGCCAACAAATCTTCTCTAGTTGGTGATTGAAGTCACGTACTGGGATCCGTGCAATTGGTTAGTCACGTACTTGGGAGCTGTGCATTGAAAGGAGAAACTGTCACTATAGAACAAGCCCAATTGGGTATTGGGGTAAGGGTTCAACTGTAGGTCGGTAAGGTACTTGGGATTCCTTTACCTGTAACCGCTTGTTGTGATAATAGTGGAGTTTCGAGAGTGGTGACCTTAAAATCACCTGGTGGGGTTTTTGCCGTGTAGGTTTTCCCCATTCGTAAACAAATCACCGTGTCATTTACTTTCCACTGCATACTTTAGTTTATTGGTGATTTGTTTGTGCTACCACGCATTTGTATGTTAATTTGATTAATTAATAAACTTGGCTAATTAGTTAATTAATCCATCACAAGGGGTCAATACGTTTTTGGCCTATCATCCATCAAGATCCACATGTGTGGTCAGATCCAAATGAATTTCGACCTGAAAGATTCCTTAAAACCCACAAGGATGTTAATGTTAAGGGGCCAACCATTCGAATACTTACCATTTGGTTGTGATAGAAGTGTGTGCCCTAGGATATTGTTTGCACTACAAGTTATGCAACTCACATTAGCTACCTTGTTGCATGCTTTTGAAATTTCAATCCCTTCAAAATGCGAACTACTAAGCTAATAAAAATGCAAGCTACTAAGCCGTTTCAATTTGTTGCTGTGTCCATTTTTTAAGCATGGAATTGGGATTGTTAGGACATACGTGGCTCACTTGTCAGGAACATATGTCATTTTTTTATACGTAATTGGCTAATCCTTTGACAAAATGCACTTTACTTGTATTTAGGTAGATCTAGGATGTTTTTAATACTTCAAGAAACAAGGGTTCAAGATAAAGTGTTAAAGTCATGGAAGTCTATTCAAGAAACAAGCTGAAAAAGTGTCTAACATTAAAACTTGACAGCTGGCTCAACAGCTTCATCTATCGAGCTTTAATAAGCTATTCCAGCCTCGTGGCTCGACAGCTGCTCGACAGCATCTCAACACCTTTAGCTGTCGAGGTTTAAGGAAAACACTTTTTCAGATTTGTTTCGATTCCAATTCGTGGATATGTCTTTGGGCCTTCTTTTCTCACAACCCTAGACATATAAAAGGATTATTTTAAGGGCTGTCAAAGTAGAAACAAGTTGCATAAGCATTGAGCAAAGTCTATTCAAGCAATTTGTGACCAAAGACAAAGTTTGCTCTAGTTCATCTCTTTGTGAAGAAGCTGCTGTGTCTGTGCACCGTATGGTTTTGTAACCAAGCATCTTCTTGTTCTTCATTGTGAGGATGAACTGAAGAATTTTGCAGCCAACATCTTTCTCAAGTTGGTGATTGAAGTCACGTACTGGGATCTGTGCAATTGGTTAGTCACGTACTGGGAGCCGTGCATTGAAAAAGAGATATTGTCACTACTGAACAAGTCCAATTGGGTATTGGGGTAAAAGTTCAACTGTAGGTTGGTATAAAGTACTGGGATTCCTTTACTTATAACTGCTTGTTGTGATAATAGTGGATTCTTAGGAGTGGTGACCTTAAAATCACCCAGTGGAGTTTTTGCCTTGGAAGCTTTCCCCATTCGTAAACAAATCACCATGTCAATTTATTTTCTGCTGCACTTTAGTTTAATTGGTGATTTGTTTGTGCTACCATGCATTTGCATGTTAAATTGGTTAATTAATTGAACTTGGCTAATTAATCAATTAATCCATCACAAGGGATATCAGAGTGGGCACACTCTGATTAGGGTTTAATCTCTGTGTGTGATCCATTGACCCCTGTTGTCATGGTTGTCACCGGCTTGAAGAGATCTATGTTTTCAAATAAATCTTGTTTTTCTAATCTCTATCTGTTTGAGCATTTCAAAAAATACAAGTCTAAAAGTTATTTGAATTCTCTTATGATGATCATTGGAAAAGATCTTAGCGTAACCAAGAAAAAACTAGACTGCCTTAGAATGAAAATGTGCACAGAAGTTCAGCTAAGAAGAGTAAAAATCAAAGGCTTAGTTTGTAAGAGGCAGATGCGAGAAAGCACCATTCCCACTAATCTATCATCTAAGCATGAAGTGTGCTTTATGATGAAGTCTGCATTTAAAGTTATGGACACTTGCTTATGGTACCTTGACAGCGGCTGCTCAAGACACATGACTGGAGACCGATCCCTCTTCAAGGTTTTCGAGTCTATGGAAGGTGGCAATGTCACTTTTGGTAATGGGAGCAAATCACAGATTAAAGGGAAGGGAATTATCTCTCTACTTGGACTGCCGGATATTGCAAATGTTCTATATGTAGAAGGTCTAACGGTGAACCTTTTGAGTATAAGTCAGATATGTGATCAAGACTTCATGGTACTATTCTCCAAGGGAAAGTGTCTTGTCATGGATGAGTCTGGAAAGGAACTCATAAGTGGTGTTCGCACTCTAGACAACTGCTATGGATTGGTTCCTGATGCTGATATTGTGTGCAACAACATTCGTTTGCCAAATGAAGATTTATGGCATCAATTGATGGGACATGCTAGATACAAAAATCTCTCTATTGTATCTAAGCACGAATCAGTTTTAGGGATACCGAAGCTTAGTAGAATGAGTAATGTGGTGTGTGGACCATGTCAGTTTAGAAAATAGACAAAAGCTAAGTATCCGGGCACTCAAACATCAGCTACATCTAGACCATTAGAGCTTCTACATCTGGATCTTATGGGTCCAACTAGAACCGAGTCTCTTGGTGGTAAGAGATACATTATGTTTATGGTAGACGACTTCACTAGGTACACTTGGGTCATTCTCCTACGATCCAAGTCTGATGCTCCTGAGCACATTGAAGCTTTGTGCACAAGACTGCAGAATGAAAAGAACCTGAAAATTGATCGAATTCGAAGTGACCATGGTAAAGAATTTGAGAACTCATATATGAAGTCCTTTTTTACAAGATCAGGTATATCTCAAGAATTCTCTGCTCCTATTACTCATCAGCAGAATGGTATAGTAGAAAGGAAGAACATGGTTATTTAGGAGATGGCCAGAGCCATGTTGCACAATAAGGATGTGGCCAAAAACTTGTGGGGAGAAACCGTTAACACTGTATGTCATACGGTTAATAAGGTGTACTTCAGACCCGGCACCAAGAAGACTCCATATGAGTTTTGGAAAGGAAGGAAGCCAAATGTGAAGTATTTTAGAATATTTGGAAGTACTTGCTTCATCCTTAAGAGAATGTGGGAAAGTTTGACTCCAGAAGTGATGAAGGAATATTTCTAGGATACTCCTCTACAAGTAAGGCTTATTGGGTATACAACAAAAGGACCATGAAGGTAATGGAGACAATGAATGTTGGTATTGATGAGTTTGCAGATTCCAGTTCTGAGCAAAGCATTGAGGAACTTCCCAAAGAAATTCTTCCTCCTAAGTCAAAGGAAGTTCAAGAAATCACTGAACAAGACCCAATATCTCCAAGTACTCCATGTACTCCCAATGTCATGGAAGATTCTACAAATATACCCACTTTAACAGATTCTGAAACCCATGAAGAGAAAGGTCATTCCTCTAGGATTAAGCTAAACCATCCTCTAGAAGATATTGTGGGAAACATGAATGAACTCACATTAAGGAAACAAACAGTTGATAAATATGTTCCTAACTTTGTGTCTTATTCTAGTTATTTGTCACAGGTTGAACCCACTAAAGTTAGGGAAGCTCTTCAAGATGAAAGTTGGGTTGAAGCAATGCATGATGAACTGCTTCAGTTTTTGAGGAATGATGTTTGGACTTTGGTACCTAGACCGGAGAGTGAGCACATCATCGGCACAAAGTGGATATTCCGCAATAAAACTGATAAGGAGGGCAATGTGATTCGTAACAAGGCTCGGCTTATAGCTCAAGGATACTCACAAATGAAAGGAGTAGACTATGATAAAACATTTGCCCTAGTTGCTCGTATGGAGTCCATCAGAATTCTCCTTGCCTTAGCCTACCAGTTAAAATTCAAGCTTTATTAGATGGACGTAAAGACTGCTTTCTTGAATGAGCTACTTAAAAAAGATGTCTATGTGGCTCAACCAAAAGGTTTCATTGATCCAAACTTTCCGAATCATGTGTTGTATCTCAAGAAGGCACTTTACGGGCTGAAGCAAGCACCTAGAGCTTGGTATGATAGACTCACACAATACTTGGTGTCACAAGAAGGAAAATAGGCTGGTCAGACTCTCTTCATCAAGAAGGAAGATAGCAAGCTGATTGTTGCTCAAGTCTATGTTGATGACATCATCTTTGGATCGACTAAGGATGAACTTGCTCATGGCTTCTCAAAACTCATGCAAGACGAGTTCCAGATGAGCATGATTGGAGAGCTAACTCACTTCCTTAGATTGTAGATTCGTCAGCAAGAGTTAGGTATATTTCTATCTCAATCTAAATATGCTATGAATCTTGTGAAAAAGTTTGGTTTAGAATCTGCTAGTTCTGCTAGTTCTGTTAGAACCCCTATGAGCCCAAATGTTAAACTCACTGTTGACTTGTTAGGTGAAAGTGTTGACTCATTTCTATATAGAAGCATGATAGGTAGTCTTCTTTATCTCACTGCTAGTAGACCTGACATTAGTTATAGTGTTGGAGTGTGTGCTCGATATTAGGCTAATCCCAAAGAGTCTCATATGCCTGCTTTAAAAATAATCATAAAGTATGTCAAAACCACCGCTGACTTTGGTGTGTGGTACAGCAAGGACACTAACGATGTTTTAGCTGGGTACTCTGTCGCCGATTGGGCAGGGAATACTAATTATAGAAAGAGTACATCGGGTGGTTGTTTTTATATGGGTAATAATCTTGTCTCCTAGATGAGCAAAAAGCAGAACTCCATCTCTTTATCCACTACAGAAGCTGAGTACATTGCTGCCGGTAGCTGTTGCACCCAACTCTTATGGATGCAAAAACTCCTCCATGATTATGGTTTTTGTCAAGAACATCTCACCATCTATAGTGATAATACCAGTGCCATCAACATCTCTAAGAATCCAGTTCAACATTCTTGAACCAAAAACATAGAGATTCAACATCACTTCATTAGGGAACTTGTCGAAGATGGTATTCTTACTCATGAGTTTATTCACACCGATGATCAAAAGGCTGACCTATTCACCAAGCCTTTGGATAGCAAACGTTTTGAATTCCTTTGTCAAAACATTGGTGTTATCTCCATATATTGATCTTCTTCTCTTCTTTCTCTTTCTCATGCATTTGCATCTAGTTTTATGCATTGCTTTGTTTTGCTTTACATGTTTTTGGTTATTAGTTTTTCAGTTTTAGTTTTTTTTTTTTTTTTTTAAAAAAATGAAAAATTCAAAAAAAATACAAAAACAGTGTGTTTGTGTACATTTATTCTTGTGAACCTTAAAATGGCCATTGAAACAGAGTTTTCTAAACTTTGTATCTTTTGTAGCTTAGATGAGCATTCTTATGCACAACTAAGCAAGTGAGTTTTGTGGCTCTTTGTTTGTGATGAGTAAGGTTAAGTGATCTCTTGTACTTAACACTCATATCACTCTTTTTTGACGGGAAGGACTAGAAAATCCTATGAGAAAGGCCTAAATAATCATCTTACTACTATTACCCGCTAATCATGATATGACATTTGTATGCTTTGGCCTAGCAAAAGTGCAATGTCAATCACATCTGTATGTTTCGGCATAGCAAAAGTGCAATGTCAAAAAGCTTAACATAATTGGGTATTTCTTTTCTCTCCTTTGTATACCCATGCATGGTTTGCTTAATAAAAAGAAAATATGCAAAGAAATAAAAGTAAAAAGAACAAAATGCTTTAAAATATGATTGCAAGCGTGTTTTCAAGGAGATGTGAGTTAAAATATGCTTTAAACAGTTATGATTGTGTGTGAGTTAAAGTGATCTTCTCATATCTCAAATCATCATAACTTTGAAGAAACTTGTTAGGACATATGTGTTTCACTTGTTTAGAACATATGTCATTCATTATTTATGTAATTGGCTAATCCTTTGTCAAAACGCACTTTACTTATAATTGGGTAGAATTAGGATGAGTTTTATACTTTAAGAAACTGTGTTTCAAGATTAAGTGTTGAAGTCATCAAGTCTGTCCAAGAAACAAGCTTAGAAGTGCTCTTGATTAAAGATCAACAGCTGGTTCGACAGAGCATCTATTGAGCTTTAAGAAGTTGTTTTGGCCCCGAGGCTCGACAGCTGCTCGACAGCACCTCGACACCTTTAGTTGTCGAGATTTAGGAAAAACAAATTCTGAGTTCTGTTTTAATTCCAATCCGTGGATGTGTCTTTGGGCCTTCTTTTCGCCTAACCCTAAACATATAAAAGGATTAGTTTAAGGGCCGTCAAAGAGTGGCAAGTTGCACAAGCATTGAGAAATTCTTGTTCATGCAAATTGTAACTTGAGACAAAGTTCTTGCCCTAGTTCATCTCTCTTGTAAAGAAGTTCCTGTGTCTTTGCACCGTAGGGTTTTGTAACCAAGCATCTTCTTGATCTTCATTGTGTGGATGAATTGAAGAACTTTGCAGCCAACATCTTCTTCTCTAGTTGGTGATTGAAGTCGCGTACTGGGATTCACGCAATTGGTTAGTCACGTACTGAGATCTGTGCATCAAAGGGTGGCGTTCATATATTGAAGAGTTCGTAAGTTCTATAGCGGTAGAAGGTTTCTACTATGAGTTCATCTACGGGGATTGTAGAGTCTAGGGACAAAAGTTTCGTACTAGATCTGAAAATTCTCTTTACTATAGTGAATTGCTTTTCGGGAAGGTTTCCCCCCCTGGTTTTTTTACTGTGAAACTGGTTGGTTTCATTGGTTTTCTTAGGTCATCATATCTTGTCTTATTTATTTTTCCGCTGCACTTAGTTTTGACATGATATTAATGTTTATTTGTTTTAACAAGTTTTATGCATAATAAATCTAATTAACAACTTGGGTTTAAAACTTGTTAATTCTATCAACCGGGGTTTAAATTTCCCAACAAGTGGTATAAGAGCGGGTACACTTTGATTGGATTAATTTCCTGAGTGTGATCCTTGACCCCCGTTGTCATGGATCGTGGAAAATCTCTTTTGATTCCTCCTTTATTTGATGGTACTAACTATGCGTACTGGAAAGTTTGTATGAAAGTGTTTTTGCAGGCTCTAGGTGAACAGGTATAGCAAGCTGTTGAAGTTGGCTGGATTAAGCCAAAGAAAGCGCCAGTAGATTGGGATGATGCAATAATCACAGCGGCAAATTTCAACTGTAGGGCCTTGAATGCTTTGTTTTGTGGGGTGACCAACGAGGAATTCAAGAAAATATCATCCACGGAAGTTGCCAAGGAAGCATGGACCATTCTTGAGACCACCTATGAAGGTACCAAGGCAATGAATACTGTGAAGCTTCAAAGACTCACTAATAGTTTTGAAGAAATAAGGATGGAAGAGGATGAGACCTTTGATGAGTTCTATGCTAAACTCAAGGATATTGTGAATTCTGCCTTCAACCTTGGAGGGACTATAGCAGAATCCAAAATTGTTAGGAAAATCTTTAGGTCCTTACCTGAAAGATTCCATGCCAAGATCACTGTCATTGAAGAAGCAAAGGACATTGATCATATTCCTTTGACTGAGCTTATAGGGAACCTTCAAACCTATGAGATGGGATTAGGCTCAATGGGAAAAGGTGAAAAGAGTAAAAACTTGGCTCTTAAGGGTATAGAGGAAGAGATTGAGGACTCTGAAGATGAAGATGAAAGTGAAGATGAAGATGATGATGAGGATGAGGATGAGGATTTAACTTTCACAACTGATGAGATTATCAAGCTTCTTCAATTTAGGAAAAAGGATAAGGGCAAACCTTCTAGGAAGGGTAAGAATGAGAAACCCCCCATCCAATGCCATGAGTGCAAGGGTTTTGGTCATATGAGGATAGAGTGCCCAAACTACCTTATGAGGGAAAAGGCCAAGAAGTCAGAAGATAAAGGGTTGGTTGCTACTTGGAGTGACACTGAGAATGACTCTTCTGATGAGTATGTGGATGAATGCAGTCATGTTATGGCATTTGCTGCCTCAACCAATAAGGTGATTGTGGAGAGTGCTAGTGAAAATTAGGATTCTTCTGATGAGGAAGTACCCAAGAAGATGACCCTTCAAGAAGCTTATGATAAGCTATGCACTGAATTCATAAGATTCGAAAAGATTTCTCATCTTTGTAGAAAAGAGCTTAATGAGGTAAAAACTGAAAAAGCTGATATGTTAGTCAAGCTAGATGAGACCACAAGGTTAGTTGAGACTCTCATTGTGGAGAACACCTCATTAGAAGAGAAGGTCAAGAATCTCGAGGTTGAGCTTAGTCAAACTAGGACTCAAATAGAGAGGATGTCTAGTGCAAAGCTTGAAGAGGTCTTAAGTGCTCAAAAGCCTAGTTCTGATAAGACTGGCTTAGGATATGCTGTCTCCTCCGGCCCCCCTATTTCATGGCTTCTGGATCAAGGACTGTCATTGTACCTCAATCCGAGAAAGGTAATAAAGGTATGAAATCCAAAACTTTTTTGGCTAATTCTAAATCCTTTGTTAGACCTCATGTTTGTCACCATTGTGGTGTTTCTGGACACATTCGTCCTAATTGCTTTAAGTTGTATCCTCAAAAGCAAGTGTCCAAACGGTCACAGGTTTCCTCTCAAGGACCTACACCTTTGTTTGGAGAGTTATTAAAAGTCTTGAGCTTTTTAACTCAATTTCAGGAGAATCTTAATTCTTCTATGTCCTTAGTAGTCATACTAGGACATGTGCCTTTTTATCTTCACGGCCAAAGACTCGTGCTGTGTGGGTGAGGAAGGAGCCTACACTACAACAAAATGTATTTTTAGTGAGGAAAAAATTCGTCACTAAAAGTCCAGTTTTTCGTCACTAAGAACTTTTAGCGACGAAATCAGACTTTTAGCGACGAAAATTTTCGTCACTAAAACCATTTTTTACAAAATTTTGCTACATTTAGCGACGAAATATTTCGTCACTAAAACAATTTTTTGTTGCTATATTTGTGATGAAAAAATTCGTTGCTAAAACTTGTTTTCTGTTTTTATTTTTTGCATAGCTTTGATATTAACCTGTAACTTGTCATTACATTATTAAAATCTCAAATTTGAATAACACATTTATTTCAATAACACATTTATAAAAAAAGATCTATACATTCCACAAGTAAAAAATAAAAGAAGTATCCAATTCAAACTTCTTCCATACAATAATTGTTTGCAACACATACAATAACTCAAGATGTTTTATAAAAATACAATAAGTGTAGCATAATATAATTAGAACTAATGAAAGATGTCCTCATATGTCTTCAAGTAATGCCAAAAATAAATCCCCTAAAAGCCACCAATAAGAAATCTGCATAAATATAAAAACAATACTACACTAAAATCATAAAGTAAAAACATTAACTATGTTATAAGAAACATTTCTAACAATGCATTAAGAGTAGCCACACCAATGAATTAAAATCACAACTCCTAACGTATAAGTTGTAGAAAGCAAATATAGATTTTCAAGTGTAATATAAAGTACTAACCAATAAGTGTTTTAACTTGAAGATGAACCACCCCCATAAGTAAGAGCGTCATTATAACCCTCACTCCTCAAAAAGTTAAGAATATTCTATTGGACCTCTTCTTGCTTAGCTCATGCCTCTTGCTCCCTAGCTCGTGCCTCTTGGTCCCTAACTCGCTCCTCTTGGTCCCTAACTCTTGCCTTTTTGAGCTTAATTATCTCATTTTCTAGCCGTTGGATATACTCCACCGAGGAACTAGATGAAGCAGTGGTTACTAGAGAAGAAGAAGGTCTCATGCCAAGTCCTTTTACAATACCGGACTTCTTCTTAGAAACCAAGTTGAGATCTCCTCTTGTGTAAGGGGAATTGCATTAGGATCTTGACAATGATCCTCTTGCACTTTGAGAATAGTTTCCTATCATTTGAAAGAGAGAAAGAAACAAACAAACAATCACAACATTAATACTACATATGTTATAGCTTTACAAACATGATAGGGATGGAATGATACACATACATATGTCACTTCATCCTCATGGTGTATCCACATATTTGTATTTGGATTGAAATGTGTTAGGATTAGTGCCCTTAAATCCTATTGTGTGATGTTATGTATGATATTATGTATGACATTATGTACGACATAATGTATGACTTAATATTGTGGTTGATAAAGTTATTTTATTATTATCTAAAATAATGGTAACATGAATATGGGACATTATCATATAGTCTATGAGATGCATTGTATGTGATTTATGTGAAAAGTCACAGAAGATGTAAATCACAAGTTCTTTGTAAACTCAGAATTTATAGTTTGTAGTCGGTGATGAAATTGGGCATTTCATCTGCGAAGACTATAACGTGTCCACTAAGATGATTTCTCTTGATCATGGAAGTGGAAACTTCTAGTTGATATGTTGATATATTTTAAGAGTTAAAATATACTGAACAGGACCGCTGTGAGATTTATTATTTTCCTAACGACTGTCAAATGAATAATAAATCTCATGACTTCTATTTGCATGAACTCTTAATCCTGAAAGAATAATGGACCTGATCATGAAGTGTAGGTTGCTTTGATATATCAGGAGTGAGACCTGAAGTGACGGTCAAAACCTCAGTATGTTGGGCAGCCACATTTAGTGTTGATGGAACATATATTCTCAAGATGGAATTCATAGTCTCTTGATGGAGATATAAAATATTCCCTTGAGATAAGTTTAATGGTTTCAGTTATTCAGAGAGTTAGGCCTAACCACTTTAGTAAGAAATTACTAAAGTATATATATATTTATGAAATTAGATTTCATAAATATATAATGAATAACTTTAAAGAATTAAACCGGGTACTCAAGAATAAGATGTAATAATTTACAAAGTGGCAGTGTACATTTATGACTTTGTGTTACTACGAATATTTTATAAAGGGGTTACGTGTATAATAAAGTCTTGGGATATAATTTATTAATAAGGCCTAGAGTGCAATTATATTTATATAGTAGTATTAAATATAAGTAATGGTAACTTTGGACTTGTCAAGAGTTGACGGAAAAGCCCAAGGCCCATTGGAGCTAGTGTATTATTGGTCCCTTTTGGTCCCACTCCAAGCCACACACTAAAGCCCAATTGGAAAGGCCCAATAGGCCAACCCAATTAGATAATCAGTTAGTTATAAAGGGAGAAACATATAGAATTTTTATTTGAAGAGATTAGAAAAGAAAAAGAAATGGTGTGTGAGAGAGTGAGAAACACACTTTCATTCTCCCTTTGAAAAACTGATTGAGAGACCACACGTCTTGGGCGTAAAGTGGAATTGGAGTGAAGATTAAAAGTGTTCCCAAGTGCTTCTAATCTTTGTTTTGATTTTCTCCACACCAAGGTACGCTATCTTGTTCTTAAATTCTGAAATTTACATTGTACACGTTATCAATCATGAATGAAATAGACCCTAGTTCGTTGCTTCCGCTGTGGGTTTTGCATGAGATGCAAAACCAAAATTTTTCCTTCAATTGGTATCAGAGCCAGGTTTTTATATCATGATTGTATAGCGTGTGATTGAATTTTAGAATTTAAGAAAACTGTTATCTTTGTGTTTTTCATATTTCTGCATAAAGATATTGTTCCATAAATCTTGTGTGCGTTGATAAATATATGTGATATATTGTTTTACATATGCACGGTTTGGTCATTGATTCAATAACCATTAATGGAAAACTTAGTTTGTAATATATATTGCAAGTGAGATTGAATATTGTACCGTGTCTTCGTGATGGCCATTGATAGATTGCCATGAATCCACACGGTTTGCATTGTTTTTATGGTGGTTATTGATTGATCAAATAACTGCTTTGTAACTACCATATTTGTGATTCGTCAATGCACTGCTTGGATATCATGCATGGTTTGCATGGCTTGGACGTTATTTCATGGATTGTTATTGCATGGCTTGTCCGTATGGATTGCATGTGAATTGCTATTTCATGGACGTTATTTCATGCATTGTTTTGAAGAAAGTGAATCCGTGTGGATTCACATCTTCTGACAACAAAATATATATATATATATATATATATATTATATTATAATATATTTAATACATATATATAACGTAAATATATATTATATATATTAATTTGTATATTATATTATATTATATATATATAATATAATATAGATTTTTATATATAATAAAGATTTTTATTACGTTATATATATTTATATATATTAATGCTAGTTTAATGAAATTTATTCCTAATGAGATTAGAATTATATTTGTTCACGTGTCTAGCATTATTATCATTCTTAATCTTAAAAACCTTTATTTTAAAATATCTAGTGGGAGAGAGATTCAAGGGTTAGATCTCACGGCCTCCATTGTTGGTTCATAGTAGTGTGAAATATATACTTTGTCTTTGCCTCGAGCTTAGCACTCCGTGCGGAGACTATTTATTTCATGGTCCTACAAGATTGAATTTCTTGGTTTATAGTGGTTTGATAAACACCTTGTTTTAGCTTCGAGCTTTGCATTCCATGCGGAGGGTGTTTTATCATGGTACTACAAAATAAGCCTGTTAAAGGGATGAAATGTGGTTACACATAATTCTAGACAATGGTATACACTAGACTAAGTATTATAGTATCCTCTAGGCTGAGTTCTTACTATTATTACTTAGAGGGTAAATGTAAAACGGCATATTATTAGTGTTTGATAAGAGTTATCATGATAACACTAATAATGAGAATAGTTCTCAATCAATCATAGTATTTTATGTTCACTCTATGCTGAGGGATATTGAATATGAAATTGGGTTGTCGTTGCATATATTCTTTTATGGTTTTATTAAGGTTCCATATTATATGCTTTTATGCTAAATTGATAATGTCCAGTCTACTTATTATATTCATGTTTATTATTTTCAGATTTTGTTATGGCATCATTTAGCCCACTTGTTTCTATTCTTAACCAAAACAAACTGACTGGATCCAACTATGTTGATTGGAAAAGAAATTTGGACATTGTACTTACTGCTGAAGAGCACAAATATGTGCTTACTCAACCATGTCCTAACTTTCCTTCATTAGATGCTCCTCTTGAGGAAAAACAACGATATGATCGTTGGCAGAAATCTAATGAGATGGCCAAGTGCTACATCCTAGCATCTATCTCAAATGTTCTACAGCATCAAATGCAAGATGTAAAACTTGCTTCGGACATAATGCATAGTCTGAAGGAGATGTTTAGTGAGCAAGGCCGTTCTGCGAGGCAAGAAACCATGAGGCAAATTTATAATACCAAAATGGCTGCAGGAAGTTCAGTGAGAGAGCATTGTCTTAGGATGACTGCTAATCTGAACACATTAGAAGTTTTAGGTGCCGACATTGATGGAGAATCCCAAGTGGATATGATACTCCAGTCACTACCAGAATCATTCAAGGAATTCAGACTCAATTATAATATGAACAAAAAGATTTATTCTTTGTCTGAATTAATGAATGAGTTAGTGGCGGCAGAAGGCATCCTTGGTACTTCTAGTGTTGAAGCCAATGTGGGTGAAGCTTCTATTTCTCAACCTAAGTCGAAAGGCAAGGGTAAGAAGAAGAAGAAGAAGAAGAAGGACTTCACTAAGAAAGATGGTAAACAAATTGCCTTAGGGGTTGCCAACAAAGGAAAGAAAACCAAAGGAAAGTGTTTCCATTGTGGTGAGAAAGGACATTGGAAGAGGAATTGTCCAACATTCAAGGCTGCCAAGAATAAAGGTATGAAAAGTTCATTTCTTCTTGAAATATGTTTGGTACAAAATCCAACAGATTCCTGGTGTGTGGATTCAGGTTGTATTAATCATATTTGGAATTCTTTGCAGGGGTTCCAAGAGACCAGAAAGTTGAATGAGGGAGAACTATTTCTTACTTTGGCTGATGGGAGCAAGATTCCGGTTGAAGCTGTTAGAGTGTTTAATTTGTGTTTTAAGTCTAGAGTTTTAATATTGGAAGACTTTTTGTATGTACCTAATGTTCGTGGGAACTTAATTTCTGCAACTTACTTAGGTAAACATGGATATTGTATTATCCTGAAAGACAATGTTGTAATAAAGGAGGATAAAGTGTTTATCTGTTCTGGCAATATTGTGGATGGTCTTTATATTTTAACTCCTGATAAACATGAATTATACAATTCTGAATTAGATAGTAACTCTCATGTGAAATCATTAAAGAGGAAGTTTCCTTCTACTAGTGATGCATATCTATGGCACTTGCGTTTAGGTCATATTAATTCAAGTAGGATTCAAAGACTAATCAAAGATGGACTTTTACAGCCCATGGACTTTGATGTTTTTCCAGTTTGCGAATCTTGTTTGGAAGGTAAAATGACCAAACGACCTTTTAATGCAAAGGGTAGAAGAGCACAAGATTTGCTAGAACTAGTACATTCAGATGTATGTGGTCCTATGTCAATCCAAGCAAGAGGTGGCTATGAGTATTTCATTACTTTCACTGATGATTACTCTAGATTTGGTTATGTGTACCTAATGAAACGGAAGTCCGAAGCCTTTGAAAAGTTCAAAGAGTTTAGGGCTGAAGTTGAGAATCAATTAGGTAAACACATAAAGGCCATTCGATCTGATCGAGGTGGCGAATACCTTCTTGGTGGTTTCAAGGATTACTTGACTGAAAATGGGATTATATCCCAGTTAACTGCACCTGGAACTCCACAACAAAATGGTGTAGCAGAAAGAAGGAATAGGACTCTTTTAGATATGGTTAGGTCCATGTTGAGTTATTCGACTCTACCAATTTCCTTTTGGGGATATGCCTTAAATACTGCAATGTATCTTCTGAATTTAGTACCTTTGAAATCTATTCCTAAGACACCTGTAGAGTTGTGGAATGGGCGTAAGCCTAGTATGAGACATCTCCACATTTGGGGTTGTCTAGCACATGTGTTGAAAGGAAAGTCTGACAAGTTACAGTCTAAAACAGAAGTAGTATTTTTTGTAGGGTATCCAAAAGGAACAGTTGGAGGTTTATTCTATAGTCATAAGGATAATAAAGTGTTTGTTAGCACAAATGCCAAATTCTTGGAAAATGACTATATGAATAATTTTACTCCTAGAAGTAGAGTTGTCTTGGCTGAAATGAATGAACCGATTGTTGAACAACCAATGGATGAAACTAGAGATGATGTGACTGTATTAGATACACCACAAGATACTACTCATGAGATGTCTAGTACACAGGTGACTCGTCGTAGTGGGAGAATTATTCGGCCTCCTATAAGATTCATAGGTTTGGGAGAAACTTATGAGGCTATCTCAGAAGAGGCTGAATCGGATCCTTACACTTATGATGAAGCAATGAATGATATAGATGCACATCATTGGGTCCAAGCTATGAGATCTGAATTGGATTCTATGGATTCCAATCATGTATGGGATCTTGTAAAGGCGCCTAACGGCATTAAACCTGTTGGTTGCAAATGGGTTTACAAGAGAAAGAGAGGGATAGATGGAAAGGTTGAAACCTTTAAAGCAAGACTAGTGGCGAAAGGATATACACAAAAGGAAGGTATTGATTATGATGAAACTTTTTCGCCAGTAGCCATGCTTAAATCTATCAGAATTCTCTTATCCATTGCTGCTCATTATGATTATGAGATTTGGAAAATGGATGTCAAGACTGCATTTCTTAATGGCAATCTTGAAGAAGAAATATACATGTTGCAACCAGAAGGTTTCATAGCAAAGAACCAAGAGCATATGGTATGCAAGTTGAATATGTCCATTTATGGACTTAAACAAGCATCTAGGTCATGGAACATCAAATTTAATCAAGCAATCAAGTCATTTTGTTTTGAACAAAATCTTGATGAACCATGTGTGTACAAAAGACATCGAGACAAAGTAGTAATGTTCCTAGTGCTTTATGTTGATGATATTCTACTCATTGGGAATGATGTAGGGGTAATGTCATCGGTTAAAGTTTGGTTGTCAAGCCAATTTGATATGAAGGACTTGGGTGAGGCTAACTTTATTCTAGGAATCAAGCTTTGGCGAGATCGCAAGAATAAGATGTTAGGCTTATCACAAGCTGGATATATAGATAAGGTTCTAGAACGGTTTAACATGCAAAACTCCAAGAAAGGATTGCTTCCTTTTAGACATGGAGTTCCTCTGTCTGATGACCAAAGGCCTAAGACTCAAGAGGAAGAAAATATGATGAGACAAGTTCCTTATGCTTCTGCAGTGGGAAGCCTCATGTATGCCATGCTTTGTATTAGACCAGATATTTGTTATTCAGTTGGCATGGTCAGCCGATATCAATCAAATCCAGGACCAAAACATTGGCAAGCTGTAAAACATATTCTCAAGTATCTTAGGAGAACGAGAGATTATATGCTTGTTTACCATAGTGAGGATTTGATTCCCATTGGCTATACAAATTCAGACTTTCAGTCAGATCTAGAATTCAGAAAATCCACTTCAGGATGTGTTTTCACCTTGGGAGGTGGAGCCATAAGTTGGAGGAGCGTTAAGCAATCTTGTATTGCGGACTCCACCATGGAAGCCGAGTACGTTGCTGCTTGTGAAGCAGCAAAGGAGGCTATTTGGCTCAAGAAATTCCTTTCTGATCTTGGTGTTGTAAGAATGGAGCAACTTCCCATCACATTGTTTTGCGACAATAGTGGAGCGGTTGCACAATCCAAAGATCTAAGGAATCACAAGAAAGGAAAGCACATTGAGAGGAAGTACCACATCATTCGAGACATTGTTGCTCGTGGAGATGTTGTGGTAGCAAAGATTGAAAGTGCAAATAATCTAGCAGATCCTTTTACCAAAGCCTTACCTCAAAGGACTTTCGAGTCACATTTGGAGGGAATGGGAGTTAGATTAGTGCACAATAGTCTTTAGGGCAAGTGGGAGATTGTTAGGATTAGTGCCCTTAAATCCTATTGTGTGATGTTATGTATGATATTATGTATGACATTGTGTACGACATGATGTATGACTTAATATTGTGGTTGATAAAGTTATTTTATTATTATCTAAAATAATGGTAACATGAATATGGGACATTATCATATAGTCCATGAGATGCATTGTATGTGATTTATGTGAAAAGTCACAGAAGATGTAAATCACAAGTTCTTTGTAAACTCAGAATTTATAGTTCGTAGTTGGTGATGAAATTGGGCATTTCATCTGCGAAGACTATAACGTGTCCACTAAGATGATTTGTCTTGATCACGGAAGTGGAAACTTCTAGTTGATATGTTGATATGTTTTAAGAGTTAAAATATATTGAACAGGACCGCTGTGAGATTTATTATTTTCCTAACGACTGTCAAATGAATAATAAATCTCACGACTTCTATTTGCATGAACTCTTAATCCTGAAAGAATAATGGACCTGATCATGAAGTGTAGGTTGCTTTGATATATCAGGAGTGAGACCTGAAGTGACGGTTAAAACCTCAGTATGTTGGGCAGCCACATTTAGTGTTGATGGAACATATATTCTCAAGATGGAATTCATAGTCTCTTGATGGAGATATAAAATATTCCCTTGAGATAAGTTTAATGGTTTCAGTTATTCAGAGAGTTAGGCCTAACCACTTTAGTAAGAAATTACTAAAGTATATATATATATATTTATGAAATTGGATTTCAGAAATATATAATGAATAACTTTAAAGAATTAAACCGGGTACTCAAGAATAAGATGTAGTAATTTACAAAGTGGCAGTGTACATTTATGACTTTGTGTTACTACGAATATTTTATGAAGGGGTTACGTGTATAATAAAGTCTTGGGATATAATTTATTAATAAGGCCTAGAGTGTAATTATATTTATATAGTGGTATTAAATATAATTAATGGTAACTTTGGACTTGTCAAGAGTTGAAGGAAAAGCCCAAGGCCCATTGGAGCTAGTGTATTATTGGTCCCTTTTGGTCCCACTCCAAGCCACACACTAAAGCCCAATTGGAAAGGCCCAATAGGCCAACCCAATTAGATAATCAGTTAGTTATAAAGGGAGAAACATACAGAATTTTTATTTGAAGAGATTAGAAAAGAAAAAGAAATGGTGTGTGAGAGAGTGAGAAACACACTTTCATTCTCCCTTTGAAAAACTGATTGAGAGACCACACGTCTTGGGCGTAAAGTGGAATTGGAGTGAAGATTAAAAGTGTTCCCAAGTGCTTCTAATCTTTGTTTTGAATTTCTCCACACCAAGGTACGCTATCTTGTTCTTAAATTCTGAAATTTACATTGTACACGTTATCAATCATGAATGAAATAGACCCTAGTTCGTTGCTTCCGCTGTGGGTTTTGCATGAGATGCAAAACCAGAATTTTTCCTTCAAAATGAACATCTTTGAAGATTTTTGACAATTCAGGAACTTGACCGCCATTATTATTTGTCTGATTAATTAATATTCAAGGGTTAGATAAATATAGTTAATTAATCACAACATGTAATATATTGAGGTTTAAGAAAATGAAAAAAACATGCACCTCCTCATCCACCCTAACAGCAAGTGGCTTTGTCCCGCATCTATGTTTGCCTGAAGTTTTCTTCCTATTTTTAGAGTTCTTTTTTTATTTTTCCTAGTAAAGAACATTCAAGATACTTATTGAATCATGAATAAAACAGTATATATTTACTTCATCTAAGTATTAAGTTAATCATTTGACAACATAATATAGTAAACATTGGATAATAAAAATATACACATAAATAATTTACTAGCCAATCCTTATTATAGTCCATTTCCCATCAATGAGTCCAGTCCATTGCTCAAGTGTGGCATTCTTTGGCGGGTGGCTTCTTGCATAGTCAGCACCATGAGATTCTACAAGCTTTTATAAGTTTGATGCAACTTGTTGGAGTTGCAACTCAATAATCTTCCACATTTTGTATTTAATGTTTTCGTTACCAAGTTGAAATCTCCTTGTAGCTCAAACGAATCCTGTAAAATGAAGTGTATATGTATTATAAAAATATTATTATATGAATTTAATATGCTTAGTGAAAACAAAGACGAGTTAGATGTTATCAATGTAAATATACCGCTATATTTTGAAGCACCACATCTCTAGTAGCAACATCAACACTTTTCCAATTTTTCACATTGTAATTAGACAAATTACTTTGCACTTGTATGCCAATTTAATTGACAAGCTTGCACGAATTCTTCCTAACAGGAGCATTATACTCTGCAGCTATACGTACTGGCAGCTTTCCATTTTTTTCAACAAGTGCCCGTACTGCTATACCTCATGTTGTTCCACGGGTATTTCTGCTAGCCGATCCTATTTAAACATTATCAATGTTAAATTAAGTGAAGTATAATCTCAATAGTATAATCTCAATAGTAAGTTAACTGAAGTATAATCTCTATGTAATTACCAGTCGTGCTAGTTAATGCGTCGGTAGCCTGCACCTCTGTACTAGAAGAACTTTGGGCAAGAGAATTTGCCTCAAGAGGTGTTTCCATAGATTGAACCGTAGATTGAACCATAGATTGGACCACTGGAATAGATGCCTTACCTCGCAAGCGTGTAAGCCATCCTGGTGCCACTTGTAACTAACAAACAAACATAAAATGGAACAACAAAGTCATTACAAATAATGGAACAACAAAGTTATTATCATCTATTGTACCCTATGGAACATCTATTGTACCTTATGAATTATAGAATTAGATGACTCATCATCATTGTCATTGTCACCAATAGGTGGTACATAATCATCATCTACCATAAGACTAGCTCTACTTCTTTTCCCTTTCACACAATTGGACTGAGCAGAATCCTTTCGAGAAGTTGAGATGTGCTTCAATCCCAAAGCATCAATTCTCTCTTGGTTTTGCCTCATTCTATCCAATCTTGCCATCTCATACCTTGGTATATTATAAGCATATTTGGCCTTTTTGGGCATTTTTTGAAACTATGTGTTGACATAAAAGATAAGTACAATTGTTACTAACTTAACATCATAGTTTACACCATTATCCATATCAAGCAATTCACAAGTGCAAAATTTGAATACAATTGCTACTAACTCAACACAACAAATGACCACATCAATATCCATATCAAGTTCAAGATAAGTTTAAAATATCTCAATAACAATTACTACTAACTTTACATATCATAGTCCACACCATTATTCATATCAAGCAATTCACAAGTGCTAAATTTGAACACAATTGCTAAAACCTCAACACAAAAAATGATCACATCAATATCCATATCAAGTTCAAGATAAGTACAAAACTTTAAAACAATTGCTACTTAGACAAGTATAAAACTTTAAGACAAACACACAACATTTAAGACAATTATTATGAACTCTACATATCATAATCCATATCAAGATCAACATCGGGTATGTCATGCACTTCATTTTGATTAGCATCTCTTGAAGTTCCACCTTCAAGAACAACCCAATTTCAACATCACACATACAATACTCAATAATATTGTCCTCAATATTGACAAAGACAACATCAACAATCGCTTCTTGTTGAAATGCGTCACTATCTTCTGTATTATCATTGGATTCTTCACCCCCAACTTCTAGGACATCAAACACTCCCCTATGTTGGATTTATTGCACAATTTTTCAAGGTTCACCCAATTTGGTATCTTGAAGGTAGAAAATTTGTCTCGCTTGACTAGGAAGTATAAAAGGGTCATTTTCATACCACCGACTTGTAACATCAATGCTTGTGCAGTGTGCATCGGTTCTTATCGTTCTCCTTCGAACATTGGTACCAGTATTGTACCATTCACACTAGAACAAAACAACTTTATGGCGAAACACATACTCCAATTCCCAAATTTTGCACACATGACCATATAAGTCGTGCATTTCTCCCTCATGGTCCCCTTTGGTACATACACCACTATTTTGGGTTACACGACGATTGTCTAGGTCCCTTGTATGAAACTTTACACCATTGACCATACAAACTGTGTACTCCTTCACATGCGGCTTAGGACCATTTGCTAATGACCATAATTGTTTAGTTGCTTCTGGTGACTTGCTAACTTTCAATCTATTCATCTATAATGACATACAGCAAGTGATATTAATTAGTAATAAGTAATGAAGAAACTATTTAAATGTTTAATTTTTATTAGTGTGTGATTAAGTTTCAAATGTCTTACATGTTCTCTGAACCACTTGGGAAACTCTTGTCGTTGGGTTTGAGTTATGGCTTCACTAGTAGGGTTATGCAATGTGCTTTTATGTTCACTATTAAAAATAAGGTGATTTATTTTCAGCTAAGCATTTCAGATAATATTCAAAACTTAATCAAACAACACATGCATATGAAATCACATACTTTAAATAAGGCTCTAACTCAGGACTATTGTACAACAAGTACCAATGAGTAGTATCAAGCAATGCACGAGACAAGTTGCCATCATTCCGCCTACCACCTAAAGGTCAGGCAGTCTATGAAAAAACTATCAATCCTTCGCTAGATTCACCAAAATCTTCATTTCTTTCCTTTCGATTATGCATAGTTTTGATCCCATCAATATACAAAGACCAATTGTTAGTACATTCTTTGAGAATGTAAGCCTCTGCAATCGAACCTTCTGGTCGAGCTCGGTTGGAAACGTATCTTTTCAATTTTCCAAGGTACCTACGAGGAAAAAATACGCACATTATGTGATTTTATACCACATGGGAAAGATGTAATTGATGGATGTATTAAGTGATCTAATTACCTTTCAATTGGGTACATCCACCGATATTGTACCGGGCCTCCTAGAATTGCTTCTCGAGGCAAGTGAACAGCAAGGTGGACCATAACATCAAAGAATGCTGGAGGAAAGAACCTCTCAAGCTTGCATAGTATAAGAACTATACGTTCTTCTAGTTTCTCCAATTCACTTCATTTTAGGGTTCTTGAGCATAAGTCTTGGAAGAAGTTGCCTAACTCAAACAATACAAGACTAATGTCTTTATGTGCAAATCCTCACAATCCAATTGGAAGAATTCGTTGTAGTAGCATATGACAATCGTGGCTTTTCAAACTAGATAATCTACCATTTTTTGCATTCACTGACCTTGATATGTTGGCAGCATAGCCATCCGGATACTTGACTGATTTCAAAAAGTCATAGAAACCATCCCTTTCATTTGGGTTTAATGAAAAGAAAGCTCGAGGCTTGTCATATGATCCATCAGGACGTTGTTTCAAATGCAACGTGTGCCTAAAGTTCATATTTTGTAAGTCTATCTGTGCCTTGTCAGTGTCCTTATTTTTCCCCTCAATGCCCAATAAAGTACCATAAGTACTCTCACTAATGTTCTTCTCCACATGCATGACTTCAATGTTGTGCTTAAGCTTCTTATTTTTCCAGTATGGAAGCTTGTACAAAATACTTACCTTTGACCAAATTGGGTCCCCAATGAGTTGTCTCTTCTTGTTACTTGGATGTTTTCCTAAAATTATATTTGACATTCTATCTAGCTGTTCTTGTATCTTTCCCACTTGTAACTCTAAAGATCTCTTCCGTTTCTCCGATAAACCATTATGCAACCGACTATATCTCCACCGATGTTCCATAGGCAAATAAGCTCGATGGTTAATGAATCCAATTTTACTTTCCAAACCTTCTGAATATGGTTCATCGTTGCAAGTGTAACAAGAATGATAACCCTTTGTCCTCCACCCAGACACGTTACCAAATCTAGGATAGTCATATATTGTCCACAACAAAGTTGCACGCATCTGAAAATGCTCTTTTCTATAAGCATCATAAGTTTCTACACCTTCTTCCCATAACTCCTTCAACTTGTCAACCAATGGTTTTAAGTAAATATCAATCTCATTTCCCGGTTGATGAGGACTAGGAATAAGCAATGACAATATAAAATATGGCTCTTTCATAACCAACCAAGGCGGTAGGTTATAGGGAATAAGTATGACAGGCCACATACTATAGTTGTTGTACATATTCCCAAAAGGGTTAAATCCATCTGTAGCCAACCCGAACCTTACATTGCAAGGTTCGAGGGCAAAATCAGGATATTGCAAATCAAACTCCTTCCACTCCTCACTATCAGCCGGATGCCTCATTATTCCATCGTCCACACGTTTGTCTATATACCATCTCATGTCTTTAGCTCTTTGTCCTGACATGTACAACCTCCTCAGTCTCGGTGTCAATGGGAAGTAACGCAATACCTTATGAGGAATCTTTTTACCTTGGGCACGTGTATCCTTGTACGTAGGCACCTCACACACCGGACATTTATCAAGGTTTTCATTTTTCTTCCAAAATAGTGCACAATCATTTTTGCATGCATTTATATGCTCATATGACATGCCCAAGTCACGTAATATTTTCTTTGCTTCATAAGTTGACCTTGGAACCAAGTTACCTTTCGGTAAAACCTTTGTCAGCAATTCTAGCATCATATCAAGTCCCTTATTACTCAAGTTGGTCATTACCTTTACATTCAACATCTCAATAACAAACTTCAAGATACTATAATCAGTGCAACCCGGATACAATTCACGCTTTGCATCTTCCTCAAGTTTGTCAAAATTACGCACTTCCTCATCTTCGATTGCATTTCTTGGTTCCCCTCTAATTCGGTCACCTACCAAGGCATCGATACCATCCATATGATCACCATCCGACTTTTCATTATCATGAATGTCCTCGTTTAATCCATGAGGTTCTCCATGATTATACCAATTAATGTAAGATTGCATAATCCCACGATGAAGCAAATGTATACGCACAGTTTGAAGAGATTGTTGATAGCAATTCACACAATGAAAACACGGGTACTAAATATTACCACTACAGTCCACAACCGCTCTTGCAAAAGTAATAAATGCATTGACCCCTTCAATATATGGACGACTTAATCTACCATCAGGTGTCTTACCAATTGTCATCCAACTTTTTTCTATGTTCGACTACAATTACAAAGTGAACGCTACTTTAGTAAATAAGGACAACTCATGCATAATGTATTCTAACATCTAAGTCTATAAGCTACTTAGATAAGGTTCTATCTCTTTCATGAATGCATAAGTCTATATTAATACTTAAAAACTCCCAATATTAGTATAACCCACCTTATAACACCATGCAAGCCACCCGCTTGCTCCAACACAACAACCCACCACAAAATCAATCACAAACATCACAAGTATAGAGTATTTACAAGTATTGAAATCAATTAAAGTATTGTTCATCACATCTAATCAACAAATTTCATTCACATTTGTAAGAAACTAAAAACACTCCCAATATTAGTTTAAACCACCTTATAACATCATGTAAGCCACCTGCTTGCTCCAACACAAAAACCCACCACAAATCCAATTTCTAACATCACAAGTATAGAGTTTACAAGTATTGAAATCTAATAAAGTAATATTCATCACATCTAATTAACAATACGCATTCACATTTGCAAGAATTGAAAAAACACTCTCAATATGAATTTAAACCACCTTATAACATCATGCAAGCCACCCGCTTGCTCAAACACAAAGACCCACCACAAATCCAATTTCCAACATCACAAGTATAGAGTTTACAAGTATTGAAATCTAATAAAGTAATATTCATCACATCTAATTAACAACACTCATTCACATTGGCAAGAATTGAAAAAACACTCCCAATATGAATTTAAACCACCTTATAACACCATGCAAGCCACTCGCTTGCTCCAACACAACTACCCACCACAAAACCAATCACAAACATCACAAGTATAGAGTGTTTACAAGTATTGAAATCAATTAAAGTACTATTCATCACATCTAATCAACAAATTCCATTCACATTTGCAAGAAACTAAAAACACTCCCAATATGAATTTAAACCACCTTATAACACCATGCAAGCCACCCGCTTGCTCCAATACAAAAACCCACCACAAATCCAATTTCCAACATTACAAGTATAGAGTTTACAAGTATTGAAATATAATAAAGTAATATTCATCACATCTAATTAACAATACTCATTCACATTTGCAAGAATTGAAAAAACACTCCCAATATGTATTTAAACCACCTCATAATACCATGCAAGCCACCCGCTTGCTCCAACACAACATACCACCACAAATCCAATTTCCAACATCATAAGTATAGAGTTTTATAAGTTTTTAAATAAAATTTACTTACTTTGCTCAAGCTAAGCTTACAACTTTTAGAAAAAATCCAAAGTTATTGCAAACAATGTGTATTTAGCCTGCAAACAAAAAGTTAAATTTATAAATACTTCAATCTTGAAAATGATCCTATCATAATAAAAAGAAGAAGCGAAGACACCTGCCCAGAGTGACAAATCACAATTTTTTGCCAAAGGGCAAGAGTGACAAATCACTAGAAGACCAAACCACCTGATGCTGTAAAAGCCCAAACGAATATAATCCCGACAAATGCGATAGAACTTACATAGCTTAGAAGAGAAGAGGAAAACACAGGTTAGGAACATTATGAGTGTCTCTTAAATCTATCAACTCTAAACAATGCCTTCACAATCTTGATGATTATAAAACAAAAGCTCCCCAATAGTGGCACAATATTAAACAAATACAATGTTGTAATTGTAACTTAATAGAACCTATTAAGGTGCTAAAATGTGGTCCACTTTAACCACCCCGAATTCCATGTCCAAATGCAACCAGAGCATCAAAGTAGTTATAGGAGATTGCAATTGTACAAAGAAATCATGAAAAATTGTTATTGCATATTTAAAATTCATTATGACGCATATAATATATAATGTAGATATCAAATATATTTTACAAGTACATAATCACATTGGAAATCAGCAACCATAAATAAATGGAACCAAAAGAATCTTTAGACTACCAGGCCACCCTATTAAAATTATAGACAACCAAAATCTATTGAAGATCTAAGAAGGCCAAATAGAAATTGAAAACTAGACAATCATTGCACACCAATTGTGAAAGATGATGGTCCAAAACCACACTCATATGAACCAGTTCACCATAAGAATTAAAGAGTTAAACTTGAAACATACCCCGCTATAATTCCATTACCAAACCAAACTAGGACAAGAATATAAACATCCTGGATATTAATTTCAGTACCCAATCAATATACAAAAAATCAATCAAAGCAAAATCACAAGCAACCCCACGTCTCAATAGGCCCATTACACAATTAGAATTATAGAATTCAGATATACCTAGATAATTATTCAAGCAGCAAATAACAGCAAGAACAAGAAAACAAAAACCCAAAATCAAAATGTGAGAAGAAAGTCAGAAATAACCTTATGAAAGGAGCACACAGATTGAATTCCAAAAAAAAAAAAATCTTAGTAACCAAACAAAGAATAAACCCAGATGAAATTGACAATTTTGTTCATAAATATACCTGTAGAGAATGATCTGGGAGCAGTGAGAATGAAAGAAGTGAAATGGGAGAAGAAGCGGTGCCGACTCGAAGCGTTGCCGAAGCGCTGTGCGCCGTGAAGCGAAGCGTCGCCTGAACGTCGCGAAGCATAACCTGAGCTGCGCGAAGCGTCACTTGAGCTACACGAAGCGTCGCGAGCATCGCGAAGCGTCGCTTGAGCTGCACGAAGCGTCGCTTGAGCGCCGCGAAGTGTCGCCTGAGCTGCGCGAAGCGTCGCCTGAGCTGCGTAAAGCGTCGCCTGAGCTTCGCAAAGCGTCGCCTGAGCTTCGCGAAGCATCGCCTGAGCTCGCTGGTGCTGGAGCGTCGCCAAAGCTCGCTGGTGAGTATTGGTGTGGGTATCGATTTGATTTGGAGTGGGTATGGGTATCAGTGTGAGGGCGTGGGAATGGGTACTACCAAATGAGTGAGGGAAAAAAAGAAGAAGAGTAAAGTGTTATATATAGGACATCTATAGTGACGAATTCAATTTCGTCACTATTTATTACCTTTAGAGACGAATCCGGGTTTGTCGCAGATGCTCCACAAAATCATTTTTTTTTCTTTTCAGCGACGAAGCATTTTCGTCACTATTTGTCTTCTTTAGCGACGAAACCAGTTTTGTCACAAAAAGCATGACAGCAGCAACAAAATTGTTTCGTTGCAAAAACTAGAACTTTTAGCGACGAACAAATTTCGTCGCTGTAGCTCAATTTAGTTCACGCCTACACTTTTTGATTGGCGCCCCTAATTTTGCACCCTCTATAGCGATGAAATCTATGTTTCGTCACTAAATGTATCTATAGTGACGAATTTAGTTTCGTTGCTATTCATTGCCTTTAGTGATGAATCTGAGTTTGTCGCAGATGCTCCACACAAATCATGTGTATATCTTTTCAGCAACGAAATATTTTTGTCGCTAATTGCTTCCTACAGCGACGAAACATGTTTCGTCACTAAAGCATAATTACTACATCTTCAGCGACGAAATTTTTTCGTCGCTAAAACTAGAACTTTTAGCGACGAAAAAAGTCGTCGCTGTAGATCCATTTTGGTTTTGCGCCTAGCCTTTTGCTTCGCGCCTCTAATTCAGCATCCCCTATAGCAATGAAATCAATTTTTCGTCGGTAAAGGACACCATTTTTTTTATAAATAGAGACAAAATATAAATTTTGTCGCTATATGGTACTTTTTGCGATGAAAAAATTTTCCTCACTAAAATTCGTCACTGTAGTTACATTTTGTTGTAGTGCTAAGACTTAATTGTCTTTTCTGTTTGTCCTCTGCTTTAATTCTTTCTATCTAAAGTAGGACTTTCTTTGCTTGATTTCTTTTCTACTTTTGAAATCATGCTCTCATGCATCTGCATTTTCAATCATGCCTTCATGCATTTGCAACTTTCTTTCATGCTTTCATGTTGTTTGTTTGTTTTTGTTTTTGTTTGGTTGTTTAGTTTTTATTTTGTTTTGTTTTCAAAATAAAAAGGGAAAAATAAAAAAAATACAAAAACAGTGTGTGTTTTGTGTACATCGGTTCTTGTGAACTTTAAAATGGCCATTGAAACATAGTTTTCTAAACTTTGTATCTCTTGTAGCTTAGATGAGTATCTCTATGCACAACTAAGCAAGTGAGCTTTGTGGCTCTTTGTTTGTGATGAGTAAGGTTAAGTGATCTCTTGTACTTAACACTCGTATCACTCTTTTTGATGGGTAGGACTAGAAAATCCTAAGAGAAAGGCATAAATAACCATCTCACCATTGTTACCCACCAATCATGATATGACATCTGTATGCTTTGGCATAGCAAAAGTGCAATGTCAATGACATCTGTATGCTTCGGCATAGCAAAAGTGCAATGTCAAAAAGCTTAACATAATTGGGTATTTCCTTTCTCTCCTTTGTATACCCATGCATGGTTTGCTTAATAAAAAATATATGCAAAGAAAATAAAAGCAAAAAGATAAAAAAATGCTTTAAAATATGATTGCAAGCGTATTTTCTAGGAGATGTGGGAGTTATAGGATGTACCTCGAAGGTGATAGTCCCCATCAAACAGTTATGATTGTGTGTGAGTTAAAGTGATTTTCTCATATCTCAAATCGTCATAACATTAAGACACTTATGTAATCTTGCAATGTTTTTCACACACAACACGCAATATTCTTTGCTACTCTTGATACATGTGCAGGTACAATGTGATTTGGCCACAAGGTTTACATGCGTTGATGTATGCTCACTAAACTGTTTTGACTTGTTTTTGAAATATAAAATTGGTTAGACTTGTTTAGTGTGTGTGTGTGTGTGTGTGTTTTTTTTTGGGAGCTATATGCTTAACTCTTTGTTGATTGAGAGATGTTTTGAGAGGTTAAAATTTGGTTGGGTCATTGGCTGAGTTGCATGTTTGATTGCATTCATATCTGTGTTTTTCCCTTCTTGAAAAACTAGTTTTAAGCCATCTCGACACCTCCTCGACACCTCTTGATACCTGGCTTATCTGTCGAGTTCTTCAGTTGCATCTTATCGCAATCTCGACACCTCTCGATAGCTAGGTGAATCGATCGAGAAAGTTCCTGTCTCCTCGATAACTTCTCGATAGCTGTTCGATCCATCGAGGTATTCTTGATAGCTTCTCGATACCTCTCAATCCATCGAGATCCTCTGCATGCATTATATTTCACATGTTTTGCATCTTTCTTTTATGTTGTCATCCATAGCATCTTGTTTCATCACATTCATGCATTTATATGGATTCTTTGTACCCCCTTGATCTTGATCATCTTTATGTTTCTCGGGTAAATCTTCATAACGTCCTGTACCCTCTATCAATTGTGACAAAAAGGGGGAGAAATTGGAGAATTTGTGGTTTCTTTCTTTAAGATTCTACAAATTAGGGGGAGAAATACATTCCTTTGTAAGGGGGAGATGTGTTTCATCTTGTTAGGGGGAGTGTTTACCTCCTTATTGTTGTAGGAGCTACTTTTAGCTTCTTCTTCTTGTACCTTAGGTCTTATGACCATGTTTACATACATGATGCTTATCAAGTGGTATATGTGATGATGTATGTTTTCTTCACTTATCTTTACATGTGTTGTTTCTTTTCTCTCTTTATACACATGATTCTTTATTTGTATGCAATCTATTATCTCTGTTTTACACTAAGATGTCTTGATGAGTTTTGTTTAAAGTGTTTCAGAAATACAAGTTGTCAAAGTCTACTTGTCATAAACTCTCTTCTTGCAAAGTTTTTCAAGAGTTTGTGTTAGGATAGATTTTATTGTATTCAACAAGTGTATATGAGTTGAGTGATTTATGACTTCTCTCATATGTTCATCTGTTTTTTGTGGTTTTGTCACGGATTACCAAAGAGGGAGATTGTTAGGACATATGTGTTTCACTTGTTTAGAACATATGTCATTCATTATTTATGTAATTGGCTAATCCTTTGTTAAAACGCACTTTACTTGTAATTTGGTAGATTTAGGATGAGTTTTATACTTCAAGAAACTGTGTTTTAAGATCAAGTGTTGAAGTCATCAAGTCTGTCCAAGAAACAAGCTTAAAAGTGCTCTTTATTAAAGCTCGATAGCTGCATCTATCGAGCTTTAAGAAGTTGTTTTGGCCCCGAGACTCGACAGCTACTCGACAGCACCTCGACACCTTTAGCTGTCGAGATTTAAGAAAAACAGATTATGAGTTCTGTTTTGATTCCAATCCGTGGATGTGTCTTTGGGTCTTCTTTTCTCCTAACCCTAGACATATAAAAGGATTAGTTTAAGGGCCGTCAAAGAGTGGCAAGTTGCACAAGTATTGAGAAATTCTTGTTCATACAAATTGTAACTTGAGACAAAGTTTTTGCCCTAGTTCATCTCTCTTATGAAGAAGTTGCTGTGTCTTTGTACCGTAAGGTTTTGTAACCAAACATCTTCTTGATCTTCATCGTGTGGATAAATTGAAGAACTTTACAGCCAACATCTTCTTCTCTAGTTGGTGATTGAAGTCGCATACTAGGATTCACGCAATTGGTTAGTCACGTACTGGGATCCGTGCATCAAAGGGTGGCGTTCATATATTGAAGAGTTCAGAGGTTGTGAAGTAGTAGAAGGTTTCTACTATGAGTTCATCTACGGGGATTGTAGAGTCTAGGGATAAAGGTTTTGTACTAGATCTAAAACTTCTCTTTACTATAGTAAATTGCTTTTTGGGAAGGTTTACCCCCAGGTTTTTTTACTGTAAAACTGGTTGGTTTCATTGGTTTTCCTAGGTCATCATAACTTATCTTATTTATTTTTCTGTTGCAGTTAGTTTTGACATGATATTGATGTTTGTTTGTTTTAACAAGTTTAATACATAATAAATCTAATTAACAACTTGGGTTTAAAACTTGTTAATTCTATCAACCGGGGTCTAAATTTCCTAACAGAACTTATGCAATCTTGCAATGTTTTTCACATACAACACGCAATATTCTTTGCTACTCTTGATACATATGCAGGTACAATGTGATTTGGTCATCACAAGGTTTACATGTGTTGATGTATCCTCACTAAACTATCTTAACTTGTTTTTGAAATATAAAATTGGTTAGACTTGTTTAGTGTGTGTGTGTGTTTTTGGGAGCTAAATTCTTAACTCTTTGTTGTTTGAGAGATGAGTTTGAGAGGTTAAAATTTTAGTTGGATCATTAGCTGAATTGAATGTTTGATTGCATTCATATCTGTGTTTTTCCCTTCTTGAAAAACTATTTTTAAGCCATCACGGCACCTTCTCGACACCTCTTGACACCTCTTAACACTTGGCTTATCTATCGAGATCTTAAGTTGTTTCTTATCGCAATCTCGATAGCTTCTCGACAGCTGGTGGATCGATTGAGAAATCTCCTGGCCTCTCGATAGCTGCTCGACGGCTGGTGGATCGATCGAGCTTCTTTTTCATGTCTGGTGTTTTGTTCCTCGACACCTCCTCGACAGCTGCATCTATCGACGCTTGTGTTCTTGACACCTACCTCAACACCTATCTCGATACCTCTCGACACCTCTATCTGTTGAGATTTACTGAGGTTCTATATATTGGTTTCAGCACGATCTGCTCGTCATTCTCTCTATCTCTCTCGATCTTTCCGCGCTGGTTCATCTCCCAATCACTCTCTTCTCTCTCAAAACCTTCAACCCATGTGATTTTCGGCCTTTCTTGCTTCAAATCACTTGGTATGACTTCTTTTTCTCTCCTTTGTCATGATCTTTTCATGCATTCATACCTAGGTTTTGAGTTTTTGAAAATTTTTGGGGTTTATAAAAAATTGTTGAGTTTTTGTGAAATTTTTGGAATGGGTTTTTACCTAAATTAATTTCAAATCCCATACATTGCATTTCAAGAGCATTACAACTATATTATCATGCATTTAAATGTGTGCAATTTGATTGTGTGCTAGTAGGATTGGATTGGGCGGAGCCCATGATGTCTTTTATATTGCATGTCACATGTTCATGAATTTTTCATACATACGTTCTTTCTTTTCAATATACTTGTTATATTTGAAATGTGTTAGGACTTTTCTGAGTGCTTCTTTCTTCTCTCTCTCTCTCTAGTTTGCGTTAGTGCATCAATGGCACCAAAACATAAGTCTACTCTGTCCCAAAACCCTCTTCGTTCTAGGGCTTCTTCCTCCTCTAATCCTACTTCTTCTTTTGTTCGGTTCCGTGATGAGAAAGCCCGAAAGGACTTCTCGGAGAACTTCTCTAAACGAGGTGTTCATTCGGAACACCAAGTTATTTTTTCAGATTTCGCCAATACTAACCTTCCCAATGTCATTCACAGTCGGGAATGGGAGTCACTGTGTGACGTCCCGGTCACTTGTCCTTCCGTGCTTATCCAGGAGTTCTACTCCAATATGCATGGAACTGATACTTCAGTACCTCTCTTTCATACTCGCATTCAAGGTACGCGCGTAGTAGTCACACCGGAGTTGGTATTCGATGTGCTTTGTGTTTTGAGGGTTGCGCATCCTGACTACCCCGGTTGTGAGTGTCTAAGGACTGTGTCCAAAGACGAGATGATCTCTGCCTTTTGTGAGCACCCAACTGATTGGGGTAAGCGTTAGTTTACATCATGTCGGCCTTTTGCTAAAGGTCTTAGATTCTTGAACATGGTGATGACTTTTGTTTTGTATCCTCTCTCTTACTACAACTCAATCACCGAGTCTCGTGCTCATTTTTTGTTGTCCCTTCTTGAGGATCATTCTATAGATTTTCCTTCACACTTCATTGTTTTTATCATAGATGTGTATAGGGATACGGCGACCCATGATAAGCTCATCTTTCCTTCTGCTATCACGCAGATTTTATGCCATTTTTCTGTTCCTTTTCCCTTATCCGACCACTTCTCCGTTATGTGTGCCATTGACTACGCTACCGTTAAATGGAGCGAGGCATAGTTTCATTCGAGGCGGTTTGGTTCAGCAGCTCCTCCCACTCCTTCAGCTCCTTCTACCACCATTCCCTCTACTTAACAAGTGAGTATGAGTTGAGTGATTTATGACTCCTCTCATATGTTCATTTTTTTTGTTGTGGTTTTGTCACGGATTGCCAAAGGGGGAGATTGTTAGGACATATGTGGTTCACTTGTTAGGAACATATGTCATTCTTTTATGCAATTGGCTAATCTTTTGACAAAACGCACTTTTACTTGTATTTGGGTAAATCTATGATGTTTTTAATACTTCAAGAAACAAGGTTTTGAAGGAAAAATTCTGGTTTTGTATCTCATACAAACCACATAGCAGAAGCAACAAACAAGGATCTATTTCATTCATGATTGATAACGTGCACTATGTAAATTTCAGAATTTAAGAACAAGATAGCGTACCTTGGTGTGGAGAAATTCAAAACAAAGATTAGAAGCACTTGGGAACACTTTTAATCTTCACTCCAATTCCACTTTACGCCCAAGATGTGTGGTCTCTCAATCAGATTTTCAAGGGAGAATGAAAGTGTGTCTCACACTCTCTCACACACCGTTTCTTATTTGTTTTCTTTCTCTCTAATAAAAATTCTGTACGTTTCTCCCTTTATAACTAACTGATTATCTAATTGGGTTGGCCTATTAGGCCTTTCCAATTGGGCTTTAGAATGTGGCTTGGAGTGGGACCAAAAGAGACCAATAAGACACTAGCTCCAATGGGCCTTGGGCTTTTCCGTCAACTCTTGACAAGTCCAAAGTTACCATTAATTATATTTAATACCACTATATAAATATAATTGCACTCTAGGCCTTATTAATAAATTATATCCCAAGACTTTATTATACATGCAATCCCTTCATAAAATATTCGTAGTAACACAAAGTCATAAATGTAGACTGCCACTTTGTAAATTACTACATTTTATCCTTGAGTACCCGGTTTAATCCTTTAACGTTATTCATTATATATTTATGAAATCCAATTTCATAAATATATACTTTAGTAATTTCTTACTAAAGTGGTTAGGCCTAACTCTCTGAATAACTGAAACCATTAAACTTATCTTAAGGGCATATTTTATATCTCCATCAAGAGACTATGAATTCCATCTTGAGAATATATGTTCCATCAACACTAAATGTGGCTGCCCAACATACTGAGGTTTTAACCGTCACTTCAGATCTCACTCCTGATATATCAAAGCAACCTACACTTCATGATCAAGTCCATTATTCTCTCAGGATTAAGAGTTCATGCAAATAGAAGTCGTGAGATTTATTATTCAATTGACAGTCGTTAGGAGAATAATAAATCTCACAGCGGTCCTGTTCAATATGTCTTAACTCTTAAAACATATCAACATATCAACTAGAAGTCTCCACTTCCATGATCAAGACAAATCATCTTAGTTGATACGTTATAGTCTTCGCAGATGAAATACCCAATTTCATCACCGACTACGAACTATAAATTCTGAGTTTACAAAGAACTTGTGATTTACATCTTCTGTGACTTTTCACATAAATCACATACAATGCATCTCATGGATTATATGATAATGTCCCATATTCATGTTACCATTATTTTAGATAATAATAAAATAACTTTATCAATCACAATATTAAGTCATACATAATGTCATACATAATATCATACATAACATCATACAATAGGATTTAAGGGCACTAATCCTAACAGGTTTCAAGATCAAGTGTTAAAGCCATGCAAGTCTGTTCAAGAAACAAGCTGAAAAAGTGCCTGGCATTAAAACTTGACAGCTGGCTCAACAGCTTCATCTATCGAGCTTTAATAAGCTATTCCAGCCTCATAGCTCGACAGCATCTCGACACCTCTAGCTGTCGAGGTTTAAGGAAAACAGTTTTTCAGATCTGTTTTGATTCTAATCTGTGGATATGTCTTTGGGCCTTTTTTTCTCACAACCCTAGACATATAAAAGGATTATTTTAAGGGCCGTCAAAGTAGACACAAGTTGCACAAGCATTGAGCAAAGTCTGTTCAATCAATTTGTGACCAGAGACAAAGTTTGCCCTAGTTCATCTCTTTGTGAAGAAGCTGCTGTGTCTGTGCACCGTAGGGTTTTGTAACCAAGCATCTTCTTGTTCTTCATTGTAAGGATGAACTGAAGAACTTTACAGCCAACATCTTTCTCAAGTTAGTGATTGAAGTCGCGTACTGTGATCCGCGCAATCGATTAGTCATGTATTGGGAGTCATGCATTGAAAAGGAGAGATTCTCACTACAGAACAAGTCCAATTGGGTATTGCGGTAAGGGTTGAACTGTAGGTTTGTATAAGGTACTGGGATTCCTTTACTTGTAGTCGCTTGTTGTGATAGTAGTGGATTCTTGGGAGTGGTGACCTTAAAATCACCCGATGGGGTTTTTGCCTTGGAGGTTTTCCCCATTCGTAAACAAATCACTGTGTCAATTTATTTTCTATTGCTCTTTAGTTTAATTGGTGATTTTTTTGTGCTACCACGCGTTTGCATGTTAAATTAATTAATTAATTGAACTTGGCTAATTAATCAATTAATCCATCACAATGGATCAATACGTTTTTGGCATATCAGGGATCTTGCACTAAAGTTGTAGAAATGAGAGAATATCTAAACTTCATATTTGCGTATTATCATTATGATATTTACAATCCAATCTAAGGACTATACATTCCCTAAATTTTAAAAGTTTTGGAGCATTTTAACACTATTTAATTAAAATCAATAAATATGACAACATAATTTATATATAATAATAATAGGTGAAATTGAGAGAAGCTCAAATTAAAATTCCTAATTAGAGTTCCAATTTTGTGCCATGTGTCCTAAATTATTTATTCTAAAAGAGTTTTATTTCTTAATTTTAGGATCAAATGTTGGACCACATCATAAATATTCATCTAAATGAGTTATTAAGTACAAAAACCAAAGAGTCTAAAATAAATTAATTGAAAAAAAAAAGGTGCTTCACAATAATTTTTTTTTTTTTTTAAACATGGACAATTTACATTTTATACCTAACAATATCCTTACAAATTTTTTTAAAGAGTTAACAAAATATAAAAATATCTATCAATAGTATTTAAATTGCATATATAGGAATTATATTATGCATCTTATTGTTTATCTTTAAGTGTATCTATGCATATGAATGGGGTTACAAGCTAGTTATAATGATATGAGAGTTACTATGGAAGATAAGGAGTTAGTGAAATATTTAATTTCAAATTGAAGAGGATAGAGACTCTTTTATTCTTTATAATTGTGGTGATTAATAGACTAATATGTATTGAATTAAATATTGAGCTAGATACGTGCGTCCGGGGGAGATGAAGGGAGCCAATCAAGGGCTTGAAACTCCTTAAAGAGAGCAAGTGATACTCCTCAATCCAAATAGTGTTGCATATTTCAATTTCAAATTAATAATATTCAGAAGTATTATTGAGTTTTTATTTGTGTTATTTCCATTTATGTTGTGTTTGCACCCACAAAATGTATATAAAACATAAAAATTTATAGGTTTACAAATTACATGGTTCTGAACGTATAGTCATATTATTATTATTATTATTATTATTATTATTATTATTATTATTATTATTATTATTATATTAATGTCGTGGAAGCCTAAAGAAAGCACACACGATACTCTCTTGATGGAAAAAAAAAAAACTAAACTGTTGACAAGGAAAAGAAAACTGGAATTCACCAAATAAATAATTTGACAAAAGTCTATGTTTTTTTTTATTTTTTTATATAAAAGTCTGAAAAAATAATTACCTTTGGAGGCTATAATGCGTTTAAATAACAAATAGAAAACCTAGGTGGCTAGAAACCCTAAGGCGACTAACAAACCCTAAGATGGCTATGAAAGCATATAAAATCTTAATTTGACTAAAAAAACTTTAAAAACACCTAAAACAAGAAAATAAATTACCTAAACCTAAAATAACAAAAATTAAAGTACTAAAGTTAAATAATGACAAATATTAAATATTAAACAGTGTCCTACATCAAACCCCTCCACTTGAAACAAACTTGTCCTCAAGTTAATGGTCAAAATCTGAAATCTTCCGCTCCAAATAAACAAATACTTTGAATGCTTTAATGACTTGATCCCATTTTGAAACTTGAATTCTTCATAAAGTGTAGCATCAAATTTATTCTCATCTACCATCAATTTATTTGCAACATCAATCAACAAAGGACTGATATTAAAATTAAAATCTTCTACTCCAAGAAAATCAACATATTGTGTAGTCATCTTCAACAAATCAACCGAAACCTAAGGATTGTGAGTTGTGGACTTATCCTCATATTTAATCTCAATTGAATATTCCACAATGTTCTTAACAATTTCCATCTCTTAATTTCTATCAATATTCACAATCAGCTCAACCTTCTTTTCTTTGACCTCTTCATCAAGTTTTTGGAAAGAGGTATCTTCAATCTTCAATTCAATAACTTGTTGCAAGTCTTAATCTTTTTTAACCATTTCAAAATTTTATTTTGAAATAGGTTGCTTCTTCTCAACCCTTAAACCTGATTCAGATACTCTTCAATGGAGACATTACCATTAAAGGACGGTAACTTGACTCATCCGATAGTCCCTCTATAGACACTCAATTTTGCACCCATGATTTAATCAAGGAGAATGACTTGAATGACCATCCATGTACCCCAAAAATCATAATTGCATCACATGCATCAATTTGTTCTTGCATTACATACATCATTTTTTCTTTGCATTACATGCATCATGTCATTCAACACATATCATGAAAATGATCTTGAGATTCTAATGATCGCAACGGTGTTTCCGATTTTCAAATCGAACCATTGAATTGAAAGATATCACATGATCAAGTTTGCACAGTCCATATGCATTGTGTCTAGGAAGAGTCGACCACACACGATTAATTTAAATTAACTCTAATTGGTTGTAAAATTAAAATTAATTAAATAATTTTATGATTGGTTGATAATTAATGTTTAAGATAGGGATGCATGCATAGGAATAAAAGGGATGATTGGATAACAATAAAATTGTGGATAACTGAACTTTATCAAGATTTATTTTAAGGGATTTATTGACAAGATAATTGTTGAAGATAATTGTTCTGAAATAGCCTAAATTATCCAAAAAGAGATGAAAAAATCATAGACGGAGGAAGAAAATGCGTCTAGGTACAAGGACCGGCCAAAAACCCCTAGAAAAGGAGTCCAAATGGCACCCGAACAAGAAAGAGTGTTCTAAGTCCAAAGGCCAATTCGACACTTTTGGAGTGTCGAACGACACTTTTGGAGTGCCGAACAGCACTCTAAAATGGCCGTGTTAGGACATATGTGATTGGATGTTAGGAACATATGTCAACATATTATGTATTGGCTAATCCTTTAACAAAACGCACTTTACTTGTAACTGGGTAGATCTAGGATGTGTTTAATACTTTAAGAAATAAGGTTTCAAGTTCAGGTGTTAAAGTCATGCAAGTCTGTCAAAGAAACAAATGAAGAAGTGTCGTTCATTAAAGCTCGACAGCTAGGGTACCTGTCGAGGTTTATGAAATTCAGATTTTTAGCTCTGATTTTCATTCAATCCGTGATTATGTGTTTGGGCTTTCTTTTCTCACAACCCTAAACATATATAAGGATTATTTAAGGGCCATATCAAGTTGCATAGCCAAGAGCACAATTGCACAATAGCATAATTCCTTAAGTGTGACCAAAAACCTAGTTTGCCCTAGTTCTTGAGAAGCTACTGTGTTTGTACACTGTAGGGTTTTGTGACCAAGCAACTTTGTGATCTTCACGTGTTGAAGAACAAAAAACTTTGCAACCAACATCCTTCTTAAGTTTGCGATTAAGTCGCGTACTGGGATCCACACACTCTGATTAGGGTTTAATCTTTGCTGTGAGATCCATTGACCCCTGTTTGTCATGGATAGAGGACAATCACTTATTGTACCTCCTTTATTTGATGGAACTAATTATGCATACTGGAAAGTACGCATGAGAGCTTTCTTGCAGTCCTTAGATGAGAAGGTGTGGCAAGCTATGGAGATAGGCTGGACCAAGCCGAAGGAAGTGCTGGCCAATTGGGATGATGCAAAGATCAAGGTGGCTAACTTCAACAGCAGAGCATTGAATGCCATATTCAGTGCGGTCACAAATGAGGAGTTTAAGAAGATCTCCTCTACTGAAACTGCAAAGGAGGCATGGACCATTCTCTAAACAACCTATGAAGAAACTAAGGCTGTCAAGGATTTGAAGCTTCAGAGGCTCACTATTAGCTTTGACGAAATCAAGATGAAGGAGGATGAGTCATTTGATGAGTTCTATACCAGACTCAAGGACATAGTGAACTCAGCATTCAATCTTGAGAAAACCATTCTTGAACCCAAGATTGTGAGAAAAGTGCTCAGATCTCTGCCTGAGAGATTCTATGCTAAGATCATTGCGATTGAGGAGTCAGATGACATTGATAAAATTCCTTTGACAGAACTTGTTGGAAATCTGCAGACCTATGAGTTAGGTTTGTCTAGGCTCAAGAAGTTAAACAAGAGCAAGAGCATGGAACTGAAGGTCAAGAGCAATGACACTGATGAGTCTTCCGAGGATTAAAATTTTAAAATGAAGTCCTACATCACCCGGTAGTTCAAGAAGTTTATGAAGAATGACAAGGCAAAGGGCTTCGACAAGGGCTGTAAGAAATCAAGTTCTTCACAATCTAAGAGCCAAGACAAAGGGAAGAAGGATGCTAGAAATGGCGGTCAGTACACTGTTCCTTCAAGGCCTAAGTGTTTTGGTTGTCAAGGATTTGGTCATATGAAACAAGAGTGCCCCACGTATCTCAAGTCTATTGGGAAAAGTAAGGCACTTGCTGCTACCTTGAGTGATATCGAACCTGATAATGATTCCAAAAATTAGGATGACGTAATCTTGAATGCCTTTACCGCTACTATTAATCCTACTGAAGGGATTGTAGAAGATGTGGATGAAGAAGAGAACTTAGTGGAGTCAAAATTTGAGAAGATGGATGAACAAGATGACGTCCACATAGCCTATGTAAAACTATACAAGGTCTCAGAGAAACATGAGAAGCTGTATAGGCTGGCCACCAAGAAGCTAAGTGATGTGGAGCTTAAACGAGAACAACTCTCCACAAAGTTTGATGAAGCAAATCAGACCATCGGAGCATTAAGGTTTAAGAACAATTTCTTGGTTGAGAAGACCAAGAAGCTTGAGGCAGAACTGTTCCAAGTGAGAGCTCAATTGGAGAGAACTTCAAGTGCAAAGCTTGACGAGATGCTCAGCATGCAAAAATCTGTCTCCGATCGAACCGGTTTAGGGTATAATTTTTCTTCACCTAATATTGCTTCTTCTAGTACTACAATTTTTGTTTATCCTGCTAACAATATTGACTCTGAGAATAATGATGTTAAAAATGTGATAGCTAGTGAGAACATAGACAAGGATAAATCTATCTTAGGAGCACCCTTTAAGCTTGCTAAGAAAGAAACCAAAAATCCTAGGGCTACGAAGAGTAATGCTCAAAAGTCCAAAGAAAAGAAGTGGCATCTCTGTCATCAGTATGGCGTAGTTAGACATACTCAACCAAATTGCTATAAGTGGTTAGCCACTCAACAGAGTAACAACATGTTTTCGTCAGGAAACCAAAATCGACTTTCATCCTCTCTTTCTCCTCTTAAAGATCTTCTCAAAGCCTTCATGTTCCTTTCGAACTTGAACGGTTTCAATTTTTCCCCCTCACCATCGGGTCAAGGGTTTGCTCAAAGGAAAGATTCTTCCAAGGTGTGGAAGGAAAAAGGGCTCCAAGTAATTTAGTCACTTTTTCTCTCTCTCCCTTTTTTTGTTTTGTTTGCATTTCTTGTGTGGCTTTTTTTAGACAGTCTAGTTTTTATGCATTGCTTTATTTGGCTTGTTTTTGTTTGCTTATTTTTCAATTTTGTTTTTATTTTGTTTCTTTCATGAAAAATTTAAAAAAAAATTGAAAAATCAGAAAAATACAAAGTTTGTGGCTTAGATGAGCATCTATATGTACAATTAAGCAAGTGAGCTTTGTGGCTCTTTGTTTGTGATGAGTAAGGTTAAGTGATCTCTTGTACTTAACACTTGTATCAATCTTTTTGATGGGAATGACTAGAAAATCCTAAGGAAATGGCATAAATAACCATCTCACCACTATTGCCCGCCAATCATGAAATGACATATGTATGCTTCGGCATAGCAAAAGTGCAATGTCAAAAAGCTAAACATAATTGGGTATTTCTTTTCTCTCTCTTGTATGCCCATGCATGATATGCTTAATAAAATAAAAATATGCAAAGAAACAATAAAAGCAAGAAGATCAAAATGTTTTATATATGATTGCAAGCGTGTATTCTTGGAGATAAGTGAGTTATAGAATGTACCTCGAAGGTGATAGTCCCCATCAAACAACTATGATTGTGTGTGAGTTAAAGTGATTTACTCATATCTCAAATCGTATAACATAGAGACACTTATGCAATCTTGCGATGTTTTCACACACAACACGCAATATTCTTTGCTACTTTTGATACATGTGCAGGTACAATGTGATTTGGCGATCACAAGGTTTACATGTGTTGATGTATGTTCACTAAACTATCTTAATTCATTTTTGAAATATAAAATTGGTTAGACTGTTTAATGTGTGTGTGTGTGTGTGTTTTGGATCTAAATGCATGAAAAATTTTCTTCATTAACAGATGATCTTGAGAGCTTAAAATGTTGTTTGGATCTTTGGTTGAGTTACATGTTTGATTGCATTCATGTCTGCGTTTTTCTCTTCTTGAAAAACTATTTTAAGCAATCTCAACAGAACCTCGACACCTCCTCGATCCATTAAGAAAGTTTTTGTTTGCTCGATAGCTGCTCGATCCATCGAGCTTATTTTTGCTGTGGACACCTCTGGACACATGCTCGATAGCTGCATCTGTCGACCCTTTTAAAGCTCGACACCTCTCGATCTGTCGAGAATTACTGAGCTTCTATATATAGGGTCAGCATGATTTGAACCTCATCTTTCTCGATCTCTCTCGATTCCTATTGTCTCTTCACCTCCCAAAACCCCTCTTTCTCACTCCAAACTTCATCCTCAAGGAAGTTTTGGCATAGATCAAGTTTTTCTTCACTTGGTAAGGGTCTTAATCCTACTTTTTCATGCATTCTAACCTAGATTTTGGGGATTTAATGAAAATTTTGGGGTTTTTCAAAATCAAAGAGATTTTTGCAAAATTTTTGGGATAGGTTTTGTATTTTTGATCTTAAAACATCATGCATTGCATCACATGGGCATTATAACGATGTTTCATGCATTTTAGATGTGTGTTTACGTGGTGGAACTGATTGTGTGCTGGTAGGTTTGGATTGGACTGAGCCCATGATGTATTTACTATTGCATATCACATGCTCATTCATTTTCATGCAATACGTACGTTCAAGTTTCTATATTTTGCTATATTGTATCTTGTTAGGGCTTTTCTGATTCTCTCTCACTCTCTCTCTCTCTCTCTTGTTTACATTAGTTGCGTCATGACACCTAAATGTAAGTCTACTCGGTCTCAGAACTCTCTTCATTCAGGGGCATCTACCTCTTCTGATCCTACCCTTTCTCATATTCGGTTTCATGATGATAAAGCCCGCAAGGACTTTTCGGAGAACTTTTTTAGATGAGGCATTCATTTGGAACACCAAGTCATTTTGTTAGACTTCTCTGACATTGACCTATCCATTGTCATTCACAGTAGGGATTGGGAGTCTCTGTGTGACATCCCGATCACTTGTCCATCCATGCTGATCAAGGAGTTCTACTCCAACATGCATGGATTTGATTATTCGTTACCTCTCTTTGTTACTCGCATTCGAGGTACGTGCATCGTGGTCACTCCAGATATTGTATCCAATGTGCTCTATGTCCCTAGGGTAGCATATCCTAACTACCCTAGTTGTGAGCGTCTTAAGACTGTGTCTAAAGACAAGCTTATTTCTACTTTTTTTGAGCGACCTTCAGATTGGGGTGAGCGTTAGTTTACTTCTTGTTCGACCTTTGCTAAAGGTCCTAGGTTTATTAACATGGCTATGACCTCTATTTTGCATCCTCTTTCTCATTTTAACTCTATTACAGAGCTCTCTTGTTTACGTTAGTTGAGTCATGGCACCTAAACGTAAGTCTACTCCATCCCAAAACCCTCTTCATTCTGGGGCATCTACCTCTTTTGATCCTACCCCTTCTCATATTTGGTTCCTTGATGATAAAGCCCGCAAGGACTTTTCGGAAAACTTTTCTAGAAGAGGCATTCATTCGGAACACCAAGTCATTTTGTCAGACTTCTTTGACACTGACCTACCCACTATTATTCACAGTAGGGGTTGGGAGACACTGTGTGACGTCTCGGTCACTTGTCCATCCGTGCTAATCCAGGAGTTCTACTCCAACATGCATGGATTTGATTATTCAGTACCCCTCTTTGTTACTTGTGCTTGAGGTATGCGCATCGTGGTCACTCCGGATATTGTATTCGACGTGCTCCATGTCCCTAGGGTAGCTCATCCTTACTACCCTAGTTGTGAGCATCTTAAGACTGTGTCTAAAGACAAGCTTATTTCTACTTCTTGTGAGCGACCTTCAGATTGAGGTGAGCGTCAGTTTACATCTTGTTCGACCTTTGTGAAAGGTCCTAGGTTTATTAACATGGTTATGACCTTTGTTTTACATCCTCTTTCTCACTATAACTCTATTACAGAGCCCCATGCTCAGTTTTTATTATCCCTCATAGAGCATCTTGCCATTGACTTTCCCTATCTTTTCATTCTTTCACTTATAGATGTGTATAGCTGCTCGATAGCTAGGGTATCTGTCAAGGTTTATGAAATTCAGATTTTCAGTTCTGATTTTGGGCTTTCGTTTCTCACAGCCCTAAACATATATAAAGATTATTTTAAGGGTCGTATCAGGTTACACAGCCAAGAGCACAATTACACAAGAGCATAATTCCTCAAGTGTGACCGGAAACCTAGTTTGCATGAGAAGTTTCTGTGTTTGTACACCGTAGGGTTTTGTGATCGAGCAACTTCGTGATCTTCATGTGTTGAAGAACAGAAGAAATTTGCAGCCAACATCCTTCTTAAGTTGGTGATCAAGTCGCGGACTGGGATCCGTACATTTATTGGTTAGGCATGTACTGGAGCCGTGAAATACAAATGAGAGATTGTCACTACAGAACAAGTCCAATTGGGTATTACGGTAAGGGTTCAACTGTAGGTTGGCATAAGGTACTTGGATTCTTTTACTTGTAACCGCTTGTTTTGATAATAGTGGATTCTTGGGAGTGGTGACCTTAAAATCACCCGATGGGGTTTTTGCCGTGTAGGTTTTCCCTATTCATAAACAAATCACCATGTTATTTAATTTCCTTTGCATTTTTAGTTAATTGGTGATTTGTTTGTACTACCACGCTTGTTGCATGTAATTGAACCTAATTAATTCACTTGGCTAATTAATTGGTTAATTTATCACAAGGAGTCAATACATTCTTGGCCTATCTGAATTTTCCTTTGTTCAGCTTTGGCCCAACGGCCTTCGGGTGACGATAAGACACACCCTTTTCGACCTTTTCACAAAAGGATTCGTCCAGATTCAAATCCTAATCATCCATACCTATTTTTTAGAGATTTCTAGCCTCTATAAATAGAGGTTGAACCACATAATTCAACACTTTTTGGCTACGCACTGAGAGGCATACGTTTTAGGATCCCAAATCACCCAAATTTTCTGATCCCTTCTCTGAGTGTTGCTGCTTAAATTAGGGTTTTTAGGTTTCAAAGAGAATTGAACAAATTTCTTTGAGCCCTAAAACATCCTCTCAAGAACAAAGAGTGCTCATGCAAGAGGTTGTTTCTTAACCCTTTTTCTTATGATGTGATGATGCATGTTATATCTCTTTCTTTTTCAAATAGTCATAATATGATTTGTTGATTGTTTTTTTTTTATGTGATTGTTATAATCTCTTTCTTGAATGTCAATAATTTGCATATAAATAATTCTTTTTATTAAAATAAAACAGATCTACATCTTTTCTAGATATAGATCTGATTTTTTCTCAATATAAAAACAAATCTGCATCTTTTCTAAATGTAGATCTAAATTTTTCTCAGTGTAAAAGAGATTTGCATCTTTATGAGATGCATATCTAAATTTTTCTCAAATCAAAACTGATTTGTATCTTTCTTAAGATACAAATATGATTTTTTAATACATGCAAATTGTTGAAATAAAGAAAGAGATCATGTACTACTATGTTTGTGTTTGTTTGTTAGTTAGTTAGTTTGTTTGTTTGTTTTTTTTTTTTGTGATTGCATAAATTCATATTATGAGTGAAATTCTCTTCAAAAAAACCATTTTTAAATTACATAGTTAAAACCATTTTTTTTATCTCTTAAAAATAGATCTGAATTTTTTTTTCTTCAAAAACCACTTTATTCTACATACTACAAAACAAATCTGGTATTTTGACAAATCAAAATCAATTTTTTGCCAATCAAAACAGATCTGAATTTAAAAAAAATAAAAAATAAAAGAAGAGATTTCATTCATAAATAAATTTGTGTGATTTGATTTCACATGTTCAACATATCATTCATGTCATGCACAAAATGGTACATTGGTCACAAAAGTTTAGAAGACCAGACTCTATCTAGGCGGAATAGGTGCCTAACACCATCCCATTCTGTAACCTAACCTCTGGATTTAGATCTTTGGCTAAGTAGATCTAGCTTTATCTTTATTTTTATTTTGGGTAAATTGTAACTAGGACAAAAAGCTATGTATATTTGGTAGTTTGTAACTAGGATCCAAAGCCATGTAATTTTCAATTTTTCAAATTTGTAATTCTTTATTCAATCAATGAATGGAACAATTCAGTTATGTATTTGTATATATTTATTTTTTCTTATTTTTTTGTATAAAAAAAATAAGTGGTAACTCCATACCACTTACCCAAAAGAGAGGTGCCCTAAAAAGCATATCCAAAAATCTCCTTTATTTTTAGAGGCAATTTCCCCGGTCTTTCAGAGTGGTGAGTCCGCTGGAGATGTCAAGGGCTAAGCTTCAAATTAGACTTAAGTGACCAAATGTGTACCCTTATTTTGCATGATCTTGCATGATATAGTTGTCGTTTATTTTTTTATGTTTGATGGGATGTTGTATAATATTTTGTTATATGTATTGTTTGTTAAAATCTTTCCCTAACTGTCATAGTGTGTGCCATCCAAACAATAATGTATGCACCAATTTTCAACAATTTTGTGGTAGTAGTAACCATGGATCACCGGTCTTCATTAGATTCGGGTACCCAGTGGTGAACTCACCAACTCATAGCCCAAAGGACAAACCATGCCATTTGGACCAATGTTTATTACATTACAAGTTGGGAGGTGTAACGTCCTAGCTATGGGAAACAATGAAACAACAAACCCACCCTACAACATAATGACTTAGAAACTATCCTTAGGTCGGTCCCCTTAAACTTGCATTGCATGTTGTGTGTGTTTGTTTTGGTTGATTAATGGATGTGGATGGGGTCTTAGCTTTGATTAACCCTACCAAGCCTGTTATTAGGGGAGAATTTGGTCAAGATCAGAAGGAAGGTTGCAAAGAGAACCTAAATCCGACACTCAAGCCAGTAGCTCCAATTCCAAGCCTATCACTCCCATCACCATACTGAAGCCGTCAAGCATAGAAGAAACTCTACTGCTGTAACATCACAACCCCATCTTCTACCTCCAAGATAGTTCAAGCCACCAGAAGTTTGAAACTCCCCATAATATGGCAGAAGAGGAAAACACCCAAATACAGAGGAACCTGTGAATACCCAAGAGCTACTTAACACTATGGTAGCCAGTCAGATTCAGCTAAGGGAAGATGTGAATCGTATGATGCAACAGTTCCAGAATTTGAAGAGTAGTCAAGAGGAAGACAAGACTAATCATGATCCATCAGCTGTAGAGAATGAGAAGAAGATCAACAAGAGGATGAATAAAATGGAGGAGATGAATATAAGAGCCCTTAAGATGGAGGACCTTATGGACTACGAATCTCTCTCCCTGTTCCTCAATGCAAAATTACCACTCAAGTTCAAGATGCCAGCCCTAGACAAGTTTGATGGGACTAGCTGCCCAAAGTCCCATCTAAAGATGTACATGAGGGCTATACAACCCTTAGGCACGACCGAGGAAGTACTTGCACAAATATTCCAAAGTACACTGACTGGAGCCGCTCTTAGGTGGTTCCTCAACATGGACGACGTAAGAGCAAGAAGTTGGGAAGACATCTGTCAAGAGTTCCACAAGTAATACAAGTACAATACGGACATCACAAGAAGAGACCTTAAGACTACCAAGCAGAGCCAAAAGAGTCCTTCTCCACTTTCATCACCAAGTGGAGAGCCAAAGCCTCACAGATGATAAGTAGGCCTAGTGATGAAGAACAGTTAGCCATGGTTGTAAAGAATTTGTTACCTATGTATCATAAATATTTTTGCACAATACTTTACTAATTTTAAAGCTCTAATTGCTGCTGGAAGCCAAATTGAGGATGCTTTAAACAATGGAACCACAAAAACTAATGATCCACCAAGGATTAAAAGGAATGTAGGATCTAAGTCTGCATAAATTTCCAACATCCATAAAAACGATCCTTACCAATTGATTGCACCCATTGCATCTGTGCAAGTACCACAAGGGCCTAAACCTAAAAGAGAATTTCATGAGTTGTACATGCCCATGAGCCAAGTGTTTGATAAGCTAAAAGCAAAAGGGTTACTGAAGCCTTTGGACCCAAGACCAATTCCAAACCCCTTGACCTCAAGATTTTATGTAAATAAAAGATGTGCCTACCACCAAGTCCCTGGTCATGACACTAACCGTTGTTTCACCCTTGATCATGCAATTCAAGACTTTATAGACAACAAAGTGATCGCCCTGCCTACAAGGCCTAGCATCACTAACAATCCCTTGCCCAATCACAATTTTGGGAAAGGACCAAGGATTAATTGCTTAGTGACCAAAGAAGAGAAAAAGGAAGACCCATCCAACCTAATCTATGACCTACCCAAATGTTGCATGATGACATGGGAAGAATTAATGGATAAGACCACTACTACCACCACAAGATATAACATATGGAATGATGAATCAAAACCCAAGGATTACCAAACACCAACAAATGGGGGAGACACTTAACCACTCACAAATGGGGGGAGACACTTCAAATCCCAAATAAATAACCAAGCACCCCCAAACGGGGGGAGACATTTCAAACCCCAAGTAAATAACCAAACACCCACAAATGGGGGGAGACACTTCAAACCCCAAGACACCGACCTCAATGACCCAACAAAAATTGCCCACATCATAAGGGGGGAGACACTTCAAACCCCCACATTTAGTGACCGACAACCCAGTGGAAGTTTTGAATAGATCTACCCAACAAACGTCTGCCGAGGAAGATGAAGTCCTCAAGCAACTACAAAAGACACAAACCAACATATCCTCATGGGGCTTACTCAGGGCCTCATACAAACACCGTTAAAACCTAGTAGACCTTCTCAACCAAATTTAAGTCCCTACAACCACAACCTCCCAAGATTTGAATGCGATGATTGGATCCATAAATAGGGAACTCACTATTTCCTATTTCGACAAGGATCTGACCAAGAAGGGGAAGCACCACAACGACCCTTTGCATATCACTATAGATTCCATGGGGAAGAGGATACCAATGGTTTTGATAGATGATGGAAGCACTTTGAATGTGTGTCCTTTGAAGACTGTGAGTTGTCTAGGCCTCAGCATTGAAGACTTTGTGCCTACTGATCAACATGTGAGGGCATATGACAATAGTAGAAGAGAAGTCTTAGGATTAATAACCTTGGAGCTTACCACAGGACCAATGGTCAAGAAAGTGGATTTTCAGGTCCTAAGCATAGCTTCATGCTTCAACATGCTCCTTGGGCGACCATGGATTCATGACACAGAGGTTGTTCCTTCTTCCCTACATCAAAAGGTTCGATGTCCACATGAAAGAGCTATCATGACCATCTATGGGGATACATTGACTACGCCTAAACCTGTTTATGGTATTGATTCCGAGAAAGAGCCATTGACCTTGGATGACTTCATGATTGAAAGGCCTATTTCTGAAAAGAGGGAAGGAGAAGTTAAGAAGATCCCAATGGACTTTGCTTCTTATGGTAACAACAATGTGGTAGCAATGATGAGGAGAATGAACTACTTTCTGGGGATGAACTTAGGGAGAACTGTAAAAAAGCCAACTATTTAGGATTCAATGATCCCTACTGCCACACCACCTTTTGGGCTAGGCTACAAGCCCACTGATGATGATTTGCTAGAGATGGAAGTTAGAAAGATGGCCCGAGCGAAAGCCAAAGCAAAAGGACTCCCTTGTCCTCCAGAACCTGTGAATCCCTACACTCTTACATTGAATGGGAAGTTTATAAAAGCCAGAGAGAGCCAACGTTATTGAGGATTCCCTGAACCAAGATTTGATCCTATGACAAAGACAATGTTACCTGGATTTAAGATACTATTTAATTGCCACAACAAGGCCCCAGAATTAAAGAAAGAAGACACAACATGGGTTCCTACTAATTAGGCCAATTACATGGATCTTGATGCCATGACTATGCTTCTTCAAGATCCCATTTCCAACATAGAAGATGAAGAATATTGGGAGGCTAGTCTGCATGCATTGAAGAGCCCGTATGAATTCAGAGCCCATAACGAAGATGAGGAAGGGAGAGTAGCCCCTAGTGATGATGAAGATGAAAGCGATGACAAGGATGATAGTAGTAGTGACAACAACAACGATGATGGTGGACATGACGATGACAGCAACACCGATAGTGATAACAACAGCAACAGAAGTTATGATAGCCCGTACAGTGGTGATAATTGGGGTGAACCCCTAATGATTGAGAAGATGCAGACCTATTCTATGAGGAATATGATAGTGGTGTGGACTATTATGATCAAGACATTGAAGACGACACCGAGGCTAATAGGTGGAGCAATACTGATAATGATCAATATAGACTGGTGAATGTGTTAAAGAATACAAGAGAAGAGAATGCACAAGCCAATCGAATGTATCACGAAGAATATCTCTATGGGCACCTTTCAGATTAGAGTGATATCACTGATGTTAGCTCAAGGTCTAGCAGTAGGTATGACAAGCATGGAAGAGAAGTTCCAGAATTGGGGTTGTATTATGATTCAAATCCAAGTTCACCGACTACTGAAGAGGAGGATGACATACATGCCAGATTGGCCACACTAGACCAAAAACTAATGATCCACAGTCTCAGAATCATGACACTTGAGAATGTTAAATGTAGTAATGAGAGAGAAGAAGGAGGCGAGCCAAAGCATCTCCCTCAACCCACTGACTTGGGCAACAGAGGCAAGCACGACCTATTTGATGAATGCATGGATAGCATAAAGCACCTGGATGCTTTTGTGACTGACAAGCCTATTAACATGGAGATTGAAGAAGAAGCTACAGATTATATGGATGTAGATCCCGTAGTACTGATGCTGATGGAAGAAGGAGCTTATTGGGAGCCACCTACCATTGTGGAAGCTACGACCGAGTTGAAGAATTGGGCATGGGAGGGAGCCGCCCATCCCATGGTGGACTCCATGAGGAAGATCAAGACCGTCAAGTCAGTCACCTTTGCCAAGAAGATCAAGACTGCTGATTCAGTCACCCCTACCAAGAACATTGTTTCTATCCCTATTGAGTCTAAATCTGATAGTATTTCTATTCCTGTTAAGTTTGTTGGTGATAGTTTTCCAGTTGAGTCTGTCAAGTCTCTTGAGTTTGTCGAGAACTCTTTTCCTTTTAATATGATTTTTAATTCTGCTTATTTGTTGGCTTTGCATGTTTTTATTTATGAAATCGGTAAAGAAACTCTTAATAATAAGGAATTAAACATGGATACCTAGGACCTATAAAAGAAGAAACCCAACCCATTAACTTGGGAATTGAGGATGAGCCCAAAATAATCCAAGTGGTTAATACCCTAACCACTTCAAAGAAAGATGCATTAGTACAACACTACTGTCAGAGTTCAAGGAGGTCTTTGCCTGGTCGTATGAGGACATACTTGGGATTGATATAGATATAGTAAAGCACTACATTCCCACAGATCCAACCATGAAGCCGGTCAAGCAAAAGTTAAGAAGAATGAAGCCAGAGTGGACTTTCATGATCAAGGAAAAAGTGGAAAAACAGTAAAATGCTAGATTCCTAAGAGTGATCAACTATCCAGAGTGGTTAGCTAATGTGGTTTCGATACCAAAGAAAGATGGGAAGGTCAGAATGTGTGTAGATTTTCGAGATCCTAATAAGGCCAGCTCAAAAGATGACTTCCCTTTGCCTCACATTGACGTCCTAGTTGACAACACCGCGGGTCATTCTCTACTATCATTTATGAATGGATTTTCAGGATATAACCAGATCAAGATGGTTCCTGAAGATATGGAGAAAACCTCCTTTATTACTCCATGGGGGACATACTGCTACAAGGTTATGCCATTTGGCCTAAAAAATTGCTGGTGCTACTTACCAACGTGCAGCCACCACTCTGTTGCATGACATGATCCAGAAAGAATTAGAAGTTTATGTTGATGACATGATAGTGAAGTCCAAAGACCGTGAAGGGCATATACCAGCTTTAAGGAAGTTCTTTGAAAGAATCTGGTTCTACAAGTTACGATTAAATCCTAAGAAACGCACTTCATGTTTGGCAAACTGTTAGGGTTCATGGTAAGCCAAAGAGGCATAGAAGTTGATCCTGACAAAATCAAGGCAATTGTAGAGATAAAACCTCCAAGAACTAAAAAGGAGATCTGAAGATTTCTAGGGAGAATACAGTACATCAGTAGGTTCATAGCCCAGCTCACCATGACCTATGAACTAATCTTCAGACTACTTAAGAAGGAAGTCCCTAGAGTGTGGAATGAACAATGTCAAGAAGCCTTTGAGAAGATCAAGAGTTATCTTTATGAAACCACCAATACTTGTCCCACCGGCACCTGAAAAGCCATTGTTGTTGTATCTCACCTCTACAAATACATCAATGGGGGCTCTACTTGCTCAATATCTCGAAGAGACTAGGATGGAGAATGCAATCTACTACATCAGCAAGAAGATGCTACCTTATGAAGAAAACTATTCACCATTAGAGAAGACATGTGTAGCACTTGTATGGGCAACCGCCGTAAACTCAAACATTATATGCTTGCTTACAAGATTCTATTGATTGCAAGAATGGATCCTTTGAAGTACTTAATGGAAAAACCCATGCAAGATGGGAAGATTGCCAAATTGATCTTGTTTTTGTCAGAATTTTATATTAAGTATGTGACCCAGAAATCTATAAGAGGAAGAGCAATTGCCAATCATTTAGCCCAATGTTCACTGGAAGAAGCTGAAGAGATCCAAGGAGACTTCCTGGATGAAGATATCATAGGGATTGAGGTAGAATCATGGAATATGTATTTTGATGGAGCAACAAATCAAAACAGAAGTGGAATTGGTGTCCTCTTAATTTCATCAAAAGGGACACACATTCCATTTTCTGGCACCAACAATACCACAGAATATGAAGCTTGCATTATAGGTCTACAAACAGCCTTGGGCCTAGGAGTAAAGGAGCTAGAGGTATACGGAGATTCAGCTCTAATAATCTTTCAGATTCAGAATAAATGGAAGATTAAAGAAGAAAGGCTCATACCTTATCATGAATGTCTTCAGAAAGGATCCAATACAAGTATGTGCCAAGGATGTAGAATCAAATTGCAGATGCACTAGCAACCATGGAATCCATGATGGATGGGCCCAATGAAGATGGAGCTAGACCAATAGTGTTACAACAGAAAGAAGAACCAGCCTACTGCATGACAATAGAAGAAGATGAGGAAAAGAATAGGGAAGATGAATGGTATTTAGACATCCTACAGTACCTCAAGGATGGGACATACCCACCATCTGCAAACAAGAATGATTAATTGACCATCTAGAGGTTGTCCACTAGTTACATTATTTGTGGTGAAAGACTCTACAGAAGATCACATGATGGAATTCATCTCCTTTGTGTAACTGCTAAGGAGGTACAACAGATAATTAAAGAGGTTCATGAGTCAAGTTATGGGCCACATACAAATGCACACATGTTGTTAAGGAAAATAATGAGACAATGCTACTACTGGACCATCATGGAAGCCGACTGTGCAGCTCATGTCCGAAAACATCATCAATGCCAAGTCCATGGAGATCTGAAACACATGCGACCCATGCCATTACATGCTATGACATCACCCTGACCCTTCTCTCCATGGGTGAATAGACATTATTAGGAAGATTCATCCAACTGCATCCAATGGACACGAATTTATATGTGTAGCCATTGACTACTCTACTAAATGGGTAGAAGTTGCCTCATACAAGGTCCTGAATTCAAAGAAAGTTGCTCAGTTCATTCAGACCAACATCAACTACAGATATGGTGTACCGCATAAAATTATCTCTGACAATGGGTTACATTTTAAAGGAGAAACGAAGAAGCTATTACGATAGTTCAACATTTAACACCACAAGTCTTCACCTTGCCGTCCTCAGACTAATGGAGCAGTTAAGGCTACTAATAAAAATATAGGGCAAATCTTGAAGAAAAGCACAAAGAATTACAAGGATTGGCACCTACAATTACCCTATGCACTCTGGGGGTACAGAACATCAATCTGATCTTCCATAGGAGCCACTCATTATTCGTTGGTGTATGGGATGGAGGTGGTCCTTCCCATTGAGGTTATGCTCACAGTTTATGCTCACAGTTTGCCAATTATTCTAAAAGATACTTGCATTAGGCGCAAAAATTCTGTCTACTGAGGTTATCGGGCTCCTAGCCACAAGTTGCAAAACTTAAAGGCATATTTGTCATGGAATTGGCCAATACCAAAAAGATCCTAACACCAAACTTATGAAATTTATATAATATGAATAATTTTTTTCTCTATATGTATGGTCCTACTCATTAAGATCACTGGTTACTTATTGAGCTGTTGAGCCAAGATATATTCTTCTTTTATTTCAAATATTATGGAATAGCATGCATAATGAAATTGAAAATTAGAATGGTGTGTAAACAATTTTAGGATTGTATTATAACATGTTAGACATTTAGGGTCATTGTAACTCTTGGAATTCAAAGTAATTTGTGGATTTTCTTTTTAGTTAGAAAATGATTTCTTTTAAACTTATAAGAGCATTTCCATTTGGTAATGCATAATTTACCAAGTAGCGAACAAAACCCTTAAAAACTCATTCATCCGCTCATTTATTACTGTAGCAAACAGTACATGTAGCGTTGTGCATCTAATACTTGGAGTTGGTGTTTTGTTTTTGTTTTTAAAATATATTCATTTAAAGTTTAAACTATCTATTAGGATCTTGTTTCATCATAATTTTATAATTATATGAAATGTAAATGCTTATTAAAAATTAATAAAAATTGTCATATTACTCGCACATATGAAGAGTCTGTTTGGATAGAACTTATTGCTGAAAACTGAAAACACTGTAGCAAAATAATTTTTAAATGTGTAAAAAATTACTGTTTACTCTTTTTTACTGTTCATATGCCTTAGTGCACTGTTCATGTCCCATGAACAGTGCACTAAGCGCTGGTCTATTAAAAAAAAAAAAAATGCGGAAAGGGTTTGGACGTAGACGCAGACGTGTATCCAAACCCTCTCGAAATAGTAAAACAGAGAGAAAAAAAAAACATTTTTTTTGTTAAACTTTCTACTAACTAGTCTCATTTAAAAATAAATTCTTGACGTGGGTTCCAATTAACTCAATTAGTAAAGCCTTTGATGATTGTAAAAAAGATCTGAGGTTCAATCCCCACCTGCACCAAAAATTGATTGGTGTCTTGATCTAATGATAAAGAGTTAACATCAATAGCAGATGTCATAGGTTGACACTCTCTCTACACAAAAAAAAAAAAAAAAAACAAAAAAACAAAAACAAACAAACTTGAGTTAAAATTTGTATTAAGTCATGCAGATCTATTATTGATTTGAAACTTTTTTTAGTGGGAATTGATTTGAAACTTTGATTCAAGACTAGGACTAATAGTAAAATATTTGAAATAGATTTTACTACATTTATACAATAAGATGTGTTTCACCTACGAATTTGTTTTTCATATTAATTTAACTGGTGAAGTGAAGATTGATCTTTGACCTGATATTATACTAATAAATTAACCATTATTGTGATTGATGTCGGTACTAAAATAATTTCTGATATGGTGTTGCCTAACCTTATCACAAACCCACATGCTCTTCTCGTACCCATTCTTCACAACTTTCTATGGCCATCATATTTGCCCTTTTTCTGTTTCCCTTCTTTCTACTATGGTATAATTATCTTATGATACACAATACGATATGATATAATACTTGATACGAAAAAATCAAAAAATGATTCAGGATACAATTCAAATGTTGACAATTATGGTTACAGCTATGCCATGTTTGTGTTCAGCCCTTATGGTCCCTATTGGCGTCAATTACACAAAATAGCCACGCTTGAGGTACTCTCAAATTACCGCCTTGGGTTGCTCAAATACATTCCACAAGCCGAGGTAAGTGCATCTATAATTAGATAGTATCATACGCTAAAACACCTTGAAAATAGCATAGGAGGTGGTCCAGATCAATAATTATGTATACGTTTGGATAGGAATTATTTTCCTGACGCTGGCGTTTTGCGTTTTCCTCCTTTATTATTATTATTATTTTAATTATTTTTTTATATGCACACGTTTCAGCTTTTAGGAGACAAAGTGCACTTTTTATTCACTATTCATGCATGGTTCATGGAGCCCACAACTACTTTATTAAAAAATAAAAAATAAAAATGAGTCTCACGGTACTATTCACTTATTGAAAAATTATTTTGCTACAGTGTTTTTAGTTTTCAGTTTTTAGCAAAATAAGCTGTACAATAGGCACAATAAAATAAAATAAAAATTTACTGTTTGTTAGCCTAAATGCACTGTTTATGTCCCACGAACAGTGCAATAGGCGCTGGTTAAGAAAAAAAAAAACAACAACAACAACAACATGAGAAGCGCAAAACGCACTTTTAACATATTATTTAGCAAAAAAAAATTATATGTTGAAAATTTTTACTTTTTTTCTCACTTTCCAAAATTTTCAACAAATTATTGGCCTTTATGAATGGGAGCAAAGCAAATGCCTAAAAAGTTATCTCATTCCCTAAATAGTCGGTCTAAGCAAGTGAGATTGATTGATAAGTTTATCCAAATGTCAGTGCTTTAATAATTTAAACTTTATGCGTGTCATGCCATGTGTAGACCATTAAATTCTTAGTTCGAAATACATCAAACAAGTAAAATAGTTTCACAAATGCGAATTTATATTGATGAATATGTGGTACAATTCTCTGTAATTACAAAAGAGTGATCCTCTGATTCGATCTCATTGAAAGATTTGTTAATTGGAATTGTGGTAATGTGATTTTGATTCGAACACCGGATATCCTTCAATTTGGCTAAGGAATGGATCGAAGATCTTTGAAACAAAATTACAATGAATCTCTGGCTATGAGCTTGTTAGAAATTCTTTGTTCTTCACGTTCTTCGTGTTCTTCATGTTCTTCATGCGTTCTTCTTTTCTGAAGGTTTGTGGGGGAAGTTCTTCAGAGCTTTAGAGGCTAGAATCCTTAGAGCTTCGCTGATTTGTGGTTTGTTGAGGTTTCTAGAGGCTTTTGAGCTTGATTCTAGTGACGTTTGAGATCTGGACAAGTAGTTTGGATAATTTTGCTTCGAATGTTTTTTGTATTCGAGGTTGAAGTTTTTTGAAGTTCCTGGAGGCTTCGGGGTTTGATTCCGGCAGAGCTTCTGGATTTTCTGAACTCACGATATCTTTTTCTCCTCCCTCAAATGTCTTAGGAAGGCTTCTATTTATAGGATTTTAGGGGTGGGTGAGTGACACGTGGCGAAGTCTGATTGGTGACACATGTCACAGCCTGATTGGTCCGCTTATGTCATCGCTTACACGTGCTGGATTGCTTGTGTCATCGCTTACACGTGCAGGGCTGCTTGTGTCATCGTTTACGCATGCTGATGCATTTCATGCCTTTATTTCAATGACACTTGGCAAATTTCTATTGGTTTCTGAATAGTGATAGCAAAACCTAGCAGCAGTACGTGGCGCTTTGTAATTGGTTATATTTTGTGGACTTGGTAGTATGATGTGTCAGCTTGTGATAGGTCAGGAATTTTCCCTCTCTACAAATGCCCCCTCGAGACTCGTTCATGCACACAGTTTTGGAGTGTGGTGAGTGAATGAGTCTTGAAAAAAATGGATTTTTATACTTGACTCTTCTAGTGAAATAGCTAAAGGTGGTGGAGCTTTTAACAGGATGAAGTAATTTCAAAAGAATAAACCCACCCATATGAAAGGCTTTGATGAGATCGAGAAGGGATCTGCGAGTATTTGAATGTACTCGCATGACCGAGTTTTCTCAGCAGAGGTTAAGTCGAAGTAATTTCAAAAGAGTGTTTTGGATTGCTGGTGGCGATCACAGGGTGTTGAAGATGGAGAAGAGGTGAGAATGTTGGCTGGGTACAGCATGCAGAGCTCTAGAGCTAGCCTCCTATTTTTAAGAACTTCTGGTGAAGTTATATCTGAAGGGTATACTTTGGATCACAGAGAGAACATGTGGGAGCGTGGTTGAATGCGCATGTGTTATTGCATTACTCAGGTTAAGTTGAGGTAATTTCAGAAGGGATTCTGGTTATGCTGATGTTGGTGGTGAAGAAGATAGAAATGAAAATAAAGTGAATGAGTGAAACACATGACACCATGACACTGACCCTACATGCTGAATGAGGTCCAACAGCAAGTCGTTGAATGCGCCTGTGTAACTGGACCATGCTGATGGACATTAAGTTGAAGTAATTTCAGAAGTATATTTTCTGAAATTCTTCAAGCTGATCTTAAGTTGGAGTAATTCCAGAAAGTGTGTTTTGAGGTACCAGTAATGATGACCTTTGGGCCCCACGTTGGTGGAAACATGGAATGAGGCTTTGGCGACCATTTGTCGACACCAAAGGCTAATTTCTGATGAGCTGGTACCTTGGAGGTCATCGTAAGTGTTGGATGGGAGACAATTTGTAGGATACCCCAACACTTTTTACCACCTTCACCTAATACAACTTGTTGGGAAAGCACAACAAAATGAAAGGTGGAGCTAACTTGTGATCCTGGTTTTAGTAACCAGCCAAGTTGCTATTTGTTTTGAACCATTGCTTCTGATGGGAGACCAAACAGTTGGAGAGAGACTACAGAAGCCCTGATCTTAGGAACAGATGTCTCTATTGGACTTAGATTTCCTGGCCAACCAAGTCCAAAGAAGCATGGAACGGCAATGCAGACCATGTTATGAGTAACTTTATGAACAAATGTGGTCATTAAGTAAGGAAACAAAATTTGTTTGAATCCTAAAACAACGATGATGTTGTGAGAAGGGTTTCTACTAAACCATGAATGGGTTGATTTCAAATTAATTATGAAACGATTTTGGTTGCTAGGTGTTGAGAATGATGAGGTCATAGTGAGAACTAGCTGTGAGAAGGAAGAATTGAAAATTTGAAAGAAGAAAATCTTCATTTCATGATTCAGTGTGTTTTTCTTGATGAGTTTTCAATGAATCCGACCATTCTATTTATAGCGGAGAGATGAAGAACGGTAGTTGGGTAGTTGAGAATGGCGGACGAGACTTTTTGGTGAGAATGGTGGACGAGAACGGTAGGCACCGAATGAGAATGGTAGGTTGGAGACTGGTCAGCATTGACGGAAATGGTAGGTTGAAGTAGTGACCCAATGTAATTTCAATTTTGAGACATACTTGTGAGAGTTCATCTGTTCTTTGAAATGGGAGCCTTGATCAAGTCTAGAGGATAATCTTTAGGGAATCCAGACCAAATGGATGGATCTCAAATTATGATCTTGAGAGCTTAAATTTTGGATACCGCTAGTACTTCGGAGAAGTGGATCAGATTGGTGGTTTCTATGTCCAAAACAGATACGCAGATTTGAAAATCAAAATCTTTGTGAAAACTTGATAGGACAAGCTTTGCTCGAACATCTTGATTTTCGGTCAAAGTTTACATCAAAGTCAACAATTGTAGATTCACACTATTTGAGAAATTTTGGATTCTCAAATGAATAAATAGACCCCAAAATTGGAATGTACGCGAAAAATCGAGCAAGACAGGTCCATCTCAAAAATTTTGACTTTTGGTCAAGATTTGTGCAAAAGTCAACTTTTTAGAAATTGGACTGTTGTGCAATTTTCAAGTCTTGAGTGAAGAAAAAGATCCCAAAATTGAAAAGTACGTGAAAAAATGAGTAGGATAGGCCCATTTTGAAAATTTTGACTTTTTGGTCAAAGTCAAAGTTCCAACTAGTCAAAGCATTTTTTTTTTCAGGCGGTCCGGATCCGGGTTAGTTTTCCAGGTTGGTCCGGGTCAAACCGGTTCGTAGAGGACGACGTCATCAGTGACGTCATACGCCTGCACCTGGAGCGTGTGATGCGTGCCCGCCTGTGTGACGCTTGTGACGCGCGTGGGAGAGATGAGCCAGTGCGTGTAAGCGCATGGAAGGTGAGGGTGGCGCATGGGAGCGCGTGATATTTATGCTGGGATCTCTGAAGCATCTGGTGGCATGTGGAGGCGCGTGGCATCTCCTCTGAACCTAAAATTTTTAGGTTATGTAGATCTAAGGCCATTGAAGAGCCCTGTATGGTCAGTTTTGTGAAATTGTGCACAGATTTGCACAATTTTGATAGAATAAACCAGTGGTCATCGCGAGCTTGTGGTGGCACATGGTTGATTGTTTGGACCTTAAAATTTTAGGTTTTGTAGATCAAAGGCTGATAGCTTTAATGGTGGCATCAGTTTTGTAAAATGGTTCTCAGATTTGCGCAGATTTGAATGAGAAACCCGCGGGTCACTGAGAATTTGTGGCCATGTGTGGCAGCGCGTGGCTGGGTATTTGGGCCTAGAATTTTCAGGTTTGGTGGATCGAAGGCGGTAGAAGACTCCTGTGGGTTGATTTTCGTGTCATCTTGAAAGAGGATTTAGAAATTTGGAAGAGAAGACGGCAGGCATTGTTGAATTTGTTGTCATCTTAGTTTTCTCTGTGGTTCTGACATAGTTGAAATCTTAGACTTTCAAGTCGGTAGCACAGTCAGTTTGAACCATAAATAATGCTAGAGATACAAATAATTTTACAAACTGCTAATGTGGTGAGTAGTTTGTTGGTATGAAAAAGTGAGATTAATGGTAGACTTAGATACAAACCAACAAGAGGTTGACCACATCAAAAAATGTTGTAAAATGATTTGTGGCGGTAGCATTACTCTTGAACAATATGCGGACTAGAACTTTATCCCAAGTCTAATGCAATAAATTCTTTCTGACAACGTGATCTTCTTTTGGGTACTAAGTGCAGTATTTTTTTTTTTTTTTGACTTTGAGTGCCTTTGAGTTGCAAAATCTGACTTCAAATAATATCTGTTTGGTGGCAGCATTTTAATAGCTTGCTAAATCTCTTTCTTTTTTGTTTGTTATCTCAGAAGTTTTCTATTTAAAGCCACCCAGGGCATGCATAAAGTTATACAAAGCATAATCTCCTGAGTAACATAATACAAGTGTAGAGATTTTTTTTAATTATTTAATTGTTGTTATTTTTTTCACTTTTTGATTGATTGATTTATTTATTGTTTTTTGTTTTTTGACAGGCTAGAGCTTGGAACTGAATCTCTCTCTTTGTTGATTTTTTTTTTTTAGATGTGCCATGAAATTTTCTTCTGACAAGTTCTTTGTGGTTGCTTGTTTTTGTTATGCAGCATGCTTTCCTTGTCCTTCGGGCTTTAGCATCAAGCTTTACATCAATGTTCTTACAGTGATGTTTGTCTTCATATTATCAAATTATTGCCCTGTAACAACAATCTCTTAGCGATATCCCTCCTTGATGTTCTCATAGCGGTAGTCATCTAGGCAACAATGGTTATCACCAGTATTCATGATACAATGATGCTATTACTAGTACTTGACCTTGAATTTGTATTGGCCTCTGTCTTGGCAATTAAGCTGCACCAACACTTGTCTTTGCAACGTGACCATATCAAGGATCTTTGCAACGTAGCCATATCAAGAGTCTTTACCATGAAACCGTGCTAGCACTCTTCTTTTGCCATAAAGTTGCCTCGACGCTTTATTTGCATTGAAGGCATGCCAATATTCATCTTTACGATGAAGCTACGTTAACACTTCATTTGTACAGAAGCCATGCCAACATCCATTTTTGCCATGAAGCTACGTCAACACTTCATTTGCACCAAAGCCATGCCGACATCCATCTTTACCATGAAGCTATGTCAACACTTCCTTTGCATCAAAGCCATGCCGACATCCATCTTTACCATGAAGCCACGTTAACACTTCATTTGCACCAAAGCCATGCCGACATCCGTCTATACCATGAAGCCACGTCAACATTCCACATTGGCACTTGCATTCGCATTGAAGTTGCACTAATATTGGCCTTTATAAAGCTTGAAGTTTCAAGAAGCTCGCATCAAGACTTTGAGGATGCAAAGAGATTCCAACAAGACGTTTGAAGTTTCAAGAAGCTACCGTCAAGACTTTGAGGATGCAAAGAGATGCCAACAAAACCTTGAAGATGTGAGAAGAATGCCGCCATGATTTTGACATTGCAGGAACATGCCCTTAGAGGAGAGATGATGCAACACCAACTTCAGATGTTGGAGGAAGGTGACGTTGTTTAGATTTCAGAGACATGATGTGAAATAGCACCACTCAGAAGAGAGATAGTGTGGTTCAAATTTCAGAGCTATGATGTGAAACAGCACCACTTAGAAGAGAGATGATGTGGTTCAAATTTCAGAGCTATGAAGTGGCACAATCTAGAAGAGAGATGATGTAGCTTAGACTTGCAAGGTACAAGAAAATGTCCCCAGGAGATAAGTGATGCAAAGCATACTTCATAAACGTGGGAGAATGTCCATAGAAGATGGGGAATGCCATGCAGACTTCATTTCTTGCAAAAGAAGTTGAAGATTTTATTTTACTCCATAGCCAAGAAACAACTTATATTTATCATTATTTCAAGGAACGCTAAGCAACGTCAGCTCCTTACAGTCTTCATTTTCTACTACAACGATCTTTGAAAAACTCCTCAAGCTAGACTGGCAATCCTTCTTCTTTTCATGTGACTAAACTTAGTGAAGAGTACTAAGCTACCTACGTACCCCAGAGAGGGATCAAGTCATTACGTAGTTTAACAAAAAAAAAATTTTGATGATTTTTTTTTTATGGTTTTGATGATTTTTTTTCTTTGTTTTTTTTTTTTTTGTTTGTTTTTGTTTTTTTGTTTTCTTTTTTTTTCATGATTTTTTTTTATTGTTTCTTTTTGCGAAAAGGGAGGGCTCACGTGTGTAATCCTTGCCCTACACCCCACGGTATTTCATGGGTACCAATTGCGCAATAGTGGGTATTACCTTTAATCGAACCCGAGACCTTAGCCTCAAGGGCGACATGGGCATCCAGCCACTACGCCACACTCGCAAATGATGACATAGAGTGGGATTAATTTCTCCTTATTTGTACACTTTCAAAGGTAATGGAAAGACATCATGTACCCCTGTAGTGCTGAAGTAGGCAGTTTAAACTCTTACTGAGGAGCAGTTCTCGATTTTCAAGCATAGAAGCGTTTGAGGAACTTCCCATTGATGGGGGCCGATCCTTACACCATCTTGATCAATCAACTTGTAAGCTCCATTAGTGTAGACTTCTTGCATAACATAAGGTCCATCCCATTTTGAGGTGAACTTATTGCTTGTACGATGAGTCATGATGATAGGTCTTCGAATGGTGAGGACTAAGTTACCAACTTGGAATGATCATGGTTTAACTCTTTTATTGAATGTGCTTGACAAATGACCTTGATAGCACTCAAGGCGTTGTTGGGCCTCGAGCCTTTTCTCACCCAGTGCCTCTAGCTCTTGTAACCTAAGCTTGGCATTTTCCTCTTTAGTTAACCCTTCTTGAATGGCGATCCGTAGTGATGGGATCTGGTGTTCTAAGGGAAAGATAGCTTCTACTCCATAGACAAGAGAATATGGGGTCGCTTGAGTAGGCGTTCGAAATGTTGTTCGATATGCCCATAATGCTTCTCCAATTTTTTCATGCCAGTCTCGCTTAGTTTTGGATACCACTTTCTTTAACAAACTGCCAAGAGTTTTGTTAAAGGCTTCGGCTAATCCATTCGTTGGGGCATTGTACATAGAAGAATCGTACTGTTTAAATGCAAATTTCTCGTACAACTCTGTCATCAACCTATTCTGAAATGGTTTGCCATTATCGGTTATGATATACCGAGGGACACCATACTGATAGATCAAGTGAGTTCAGATAAATTTGACCACCGTTTCTTTCTTCACTTCCCTAAGAGGCACAACTTTTGCCCATTTTGAGAAGTAATCAGTTGTAGCCAAGATGTATAAATGGCCACCGGATGATTTTGGTAATGGTCCTATTGCGTCAAGCCCCCATGCATCAAAAGGCCAAGAAGCTACAGTTGAGTGTAGAGGTTTTGGTGGCTGATGGATGAAGTTTGCATGATATTGACAAGCTTCGCACTTCTTAGCATACTCCATGGAATCTTGCACCATCGTAGGCCAATAGTAACCCATTCACTTGATCCTGTAGTGTAACTTAGGACCTGATTGGTGTGCACCGCATATTCCAGAATGAGCCTCCTCTAAGGCTTGTTTAGCCTCTTCCTCTCCTAAGCAACGGAGAAACAAACCATCAAATGAATGGCGGAAGAGAGTTTCTTTATAGTAAATGAATCGAGCAGCCCTTCGCCGAACTTCGGTCTTGTGGTGTACATCATCCGAGAGTCTTCCATGTTGAAGGTATTCAATGATCGTTTGTCGCCAATCTTCCTTTTCGACAAGGCATACAAAAATGACGTTGGCTTGCTCTTCTTCTTCTTCTTCTTCTTCTTCTTCTTTAACCACGAAAGGCACCACCCACCTTTGGGAAATAGCAACTTTGGCTGTCTCTTCTTGGGATAATGCTAAGGCGGTAGCCTAATTGGCTAAAGCATCAACCTGTCTATTCTCCTTCCTTAGTATATGCTCCAATGTGATTACTCAAAATTTGCGAGCAACTTTTTCGCATATTTGCAATAAGAGACAAGGTCTTCTTTCTTGACATCATACTGCTCCAAGATTTGGTTGATAATTAATTTGGAATCCCCAAAGATCTCAAGTTGCAATATGCCGATCTCAATGGGCATTTGTAGACCAATGATCAATGCTTGATATTCAGCTACATTGTTAGAGCAAAGTTCGCTTAATGAGAACGAATAGAGAAGTATTTGTCGTTGTGGAGAAATAAACACTACACCTGCCCCTGCTCCTTCTTAACGTGCAGCCCCATCGAAAAACATCATCCATGGTGGCATTACTTCAATGTAAAACACGTATTCGTCCGGGAAATCGTCAGAGAACTCCCAATCAGATGGAACGGAGTAATCAGCTGAGAAATCTGCCAATACTTGTCCTTTGATAGCTTTTTGCGGAACATATGTAAGGTCGTATTGTTGCAGCAAGACTGCCCATCGAGCTATGCGACCCGAAACCACTGGCCTGGAGAGGACATATTTAATTGGGTCCGCCTTTGCTATCAAACGGACCGTATGTGCTTGCATGTAGTGCTCCAGTTTGTCTATGGCAAAGAAAAGAGCGAGGCACATCTTTTCAATAGGAGCATAATTTAATTCAGCTCCATTGAGAGTTCGACTTAAATAATAAAGGGCTCTTTCTTTCCCCTCTTTATTTTCTTGTGCCATAAGAGCACCTAGAGACCTTTCTTGTGCCGCGATGTACAGCACCAAAGGCTTTCTAGGGATAGGAGCACCTAAAACTGGAGGATTAAGCGAGTATCTTTTGATGCGCGCAAAAGCATTGCTACAAGCCTCATCCCATTTAAAGTGTGCATCCTTCTTCATCAATCTATTGAAAGGTTGACATCGACCTGCCAAGTTTGAAATAAATCGTCGTATGTAAGCTAGTTTTCCTTGCAAGCCTCTAAGTTATTGGGCTCTGGCATTTTCTGGATAGCTTCAATTTTGGACTGGTCAATTTCAATACCGCAGTGCCTCACAATGAAACCAAGAAATTTCCCGGATGTTACGCCGAAAGCGCATTTGGGAGGGTTCATTTTAAGCTGATACTTTCTTAAGCGGTTGAACACGGATCGCAAATCTACCAAATGGTCTTCTTTCCTTTTTGTTTTAACTACCAGATCATCGACATAACACTCAACGTACTTATGAAGTACATTATCAAATATCTTTTGCATGGGTCGTTGATAAGTAGCACCAGCATTCTTTAATCCAAAAGGCATTACTTTGTAACAGTAAATGCCTTTAGGGGTACGAAAAGCTGTGAACTCTTCATCCTTAGGATTCATTCGAATTTGGTTATTACCAGAAGAGCCATCCATGAAAGATAAGGTGTCATGACCAGTAGTGGCGTCAACCATGATCTTAGTGATAGGTATCGGAAAATCGTCCTTGGGACATGCATTGTTCAGATCACGGAAGTCAATGCACACCCGGATTTGTCCATTCTTCTTTTTGACAGGGACGATGTTAGCGATCCATTCTAGATATTGTACTTCACGAATGAAGCATGCCTCAATTAGCTTATTGACCTCAGTTTCTATTTGAGGGATAAGCTTCGGCCGAAAGCGTCTTTGAGCTTGTTTTACTGGGCGCACACCCTTCTTTACTGCCAAATGGTGTAAAGCAATACTTGGATTGAGCCTAGGCATTTCTTTGTAAGTCCAAGCAAACACATCTTTATATTCTACCAGTAGCTGGAGGTATCTTTCTTCTTCTTCAGGAGTAAGAAGGGCACTGATGAAAGTTGGTCGGGGTTCTTCAATAGTTCCTAAATTGATCTCTTTAAGTTCATCAACTGTAACCTGTACTCCATCTTCCAAGGCTAGGGGAGCTTCATCGACCTCATCCTTGGTGGCTTCAACATCTGACAGTGTATCTTCTTCTACTGTAATATGAAACGAGGATGATACCTCTTCAATTTGCTCATTATGGACGAGTGACTGACTTGTGTGTACAATCGTTCGCCTTTTGACTTTGAGAGCTCCTTCAGTGCTGATATCTAAGATAAAGTTACGTTTCATGCATGAAGGAATACTACTGCGGATCTCATCATTAGCTTTCTCCTCCTTTTTAACCTCAAAGTTTATTGAGTTTTGAGAGCAACTATCAATGGTCCTTTTCGTTGCCCCCAATCGATTAAAGACTGATCCACACGCAAAAGTGTCCCGAATTTGTGTTAAACAACCCGTATTTAACCTGTCGAACACTGTAATTCGTGACGATGAAGCCTTAATGCGATCGAATACTGAGATGCGTGATGAAGAGTGATCTTTTCTTTGATTCGAACTTTCGTTGACCTCTACTGTTATGTATTGGGAACTTGAAGCATTGCTTCTTTTATTGATCCATATTTGAGCCGGTGGTTCTGGAGTATAACCTATTCCGGTCTTTGGGATAGGGATTTCATGCCCTTCAAGCCGCATTTTCCCTTGTGTTTTACTAAGACCGTGCATCTTTTCTCCGGTGGCTTCTGGAATTAGTTTCCCTAGGTTGCCTTGTTTTAAGAAATCGTAGCCTGCTTTGGCTAATAGCCTATATGTATTTGGGTCAAACCATTCTTTCGTCCACTTACTTGGTAGAATACCATGCTCTGTCAGACTTTGTGAAGACCTCACGAATCCATTTAGTGGCTTCGAGGGCAAAGGATTTGTGAATGAAGTTAAAGGCATAACATGATTTTCTTTCAATATGGCCGCATCCTTCATCGTGAGCTTTGTAGGAGGTCTTCGCATGTCCATTGTAGATTGAAGGGATTCTGCGAATGGTGATTGTCCGTTCTTGCAGTGTGACAATGGTACATAACGGAGGAATGGAGGGTTATTGGAAGGCGTTGAATTTTCCGCTCTCTCTGAATTACTAGTAGATTCACTAGATTGGTTATTCCCATATCTTGGATCTTCCTTTGGGGAAGGAATATCCTTTCTAGTGATGAACTTAACATGCTTCTTTTCACCCTGCTTGCTTTTCATGGACGGGATTTCAACCGGGAGAACTTCATTAGGGGTATCATCTTCTACATAAAACTTCGTGTCAGCAAAGTGAGCTTCAGTCTCAGAAAAAGGCTTCAAGTCAGCATCGACTTTCTTTATTCCACTTTGAAGATACTTGAAACATTGGTGCATAGTTGACGGCACTATTCTGTTCCCATGGATCCATGGACGTCCTAACAACATGTTGTAGGTTGTCTTGGCATCAATGACATGGAACAAAACATTGCTTATCAATTCTCCAATGATTAACTTCAAGTGTATCATGCCGATGGCGCGTTGTCCTCCTTGGTTAAAACCTTGTATGACCAAGCGACTGTGCGATAATTCCTCCATAGCAAGACCAAGTCGTCTCATTGTCATTTTCGATAGTATATTAATAGCTGAACCTCCATCAATGAGAATGCGATCAATCTTTTGTTCACAAGCATAACCAGAGACATAAAGTGGACGATTGTGAGGCTTAGAGCCTAACAATAGATCCTCTTCAGTGAAAGTTAAGTCTGGAGAGCACGCGCAACATTCCTATGTTTGTTGAAGTCTATTGGTACAAGGAGTGTAAATCTTTGGCTCTTCAAGAGCTTGGGTGATCCCTTCTTTTAGTGAGGTGGAGGATTGCAAGGGTTCAACTTTATCAACTTGAGATTTGAGTTGTTCTAAAGATGACAAAGTCTCATTTGAACTACCATGGTCAACACCTTTTTTTTTTTGTCATCAACTTCACAACGAGAGACCATGTGAATAGCCTTCGCTGACTTGTTTTGAAAGAATTTTATAGAGAAGAATTCTTCCAATGTGATGAGACTTCAAAATTTTTGGGTTTGTGCCAAATCATCATACATTTCCGTTCTTAGTCTTTCTTTCCTTTTATCATTCTTTCTTCTTGACTGAGGCTGAATTTGGTTTTGTGCTCTTCTGGACTCTTGGGTGATCAAATGAAGAGGGAATACTCATCTCTTCTTCCATCTCTTGCGAGTAACCAATGTCCAACCTTCTTCCTCATCCATTGTTGACTTTTTATAATCATTTGAGTTATAATCAGATGATTTTTGTGAGAGCTGAACTTGAACAGGTTCCAAAAAACCAAATCGGATGAACATGGTATTTGCCCACTACTATTTGCCCCCTGCTTATTAGTTGGAGACATGCAACTAGATGACCCGCAAGCAAATGTTGCAAGGTTTGACTGAGCAACATCACTAACATCTAAGTCGATTTTCCTTTCCTTGGCTAGCTTCATGATGAGTTCTTTAAGGACAAAGCATTTTTGGATTGGATGACTTATGTTGCGATGATACTTACAATAGTTCGGGTCATCAACCTTTCCTACCTCTTTCGGTCGTTTGCATTCTAGCAATTCAATTAATTTCAAGTTGAGCAGTTATTCTAACATTTCGGGCATATCAGCATCAAGGAAAGGATACACCTTTTGTTCCCATTCCTTGAGTGATGAGCGACGCGTCTCACGTCGTTGGCCTCCCTCAGGCCTCTTCTCATTAGCCTTCACATTTCCTGTTGAAATTTTGACTAAGGCAGGGTTGATATTCATGGAGTCTTTGACATTGCTTTTCGTATTCCTGTCATTTTTCTTTATTTCCTGCCTTTCTTTCTTTTCTTCAGGTACGGGAGGTTTCATATTTCCATGGCAAGAGATACTCAATTTCATGTCATGTGCACGAGTTGCCAATTCTTCGAATGTTCGGGGCTTTATCCCTTGCAGGATGTACAGAAGTCCCCAGGGCATGCCTTGGATGCACATTTCTATAGTAGATTTTTCAGACAGTCTATCTTTACAATCTAGACTTAAAGACCGCCACCGATTGATATAGTCAACAACGGGCTCGTCTTTCCACTGCTTAGTATTGGTAAGCTCCATCATGCTTACCGTGCGGCGCGTGCTGTAAAACTGGTTAAGAAACTCCCTTTCCAACTATTCCCAACTATTAATTGACTCAGGTTCTAAGTCCGTATACCAATCAAAGGCATTCCCTTTCAGTGAATGAACAAACTGCTTTACAAAGAAGCCTCCTTGAGTCCCTGCGTTCTCACAAGTTTCTACAAAGTGAGCAACGTGTTGCTTATGGTTTCCCTTGCCATCGAATTGTAAGAACTTGGGGGGTTGATACCCATTTGGCATTCTCATATTGTTAATGCGCTTCGTATAGGGTTTTGAATATATGAGAGAATGTGTAGAAGAACCTCCATATTATGCTCGTATAGTGTTCGTTATCATGTCCTGCAGTTGTTGGATAGATATCGAAGCCATTGAGGTGGAATGTCTGTGTTGAGAAGTGCCTTCACCTCCTTTTCCCTTATCACCCCTAGCGTTTTCTCCCTTCAAGGTAAAGCCAGGAGGCTACTCAAGTTCAAGATTTAATTCACCCGAATCTTGGACTTCCAGTTTGTTCATCAGGGTTGCAATTTGGACATCCTTATCTTTAAGTGCTTTTGTGAGAAGGGTGACCCTTTGTTCCATTTCAGCCATCTTTTCTTCCATAGTAGAGGTGTTGGTCATCATTACTGGCATGACCTCTAGATATAATGGAGAAAACGATGAGACAGGATGAGTCAAAGGCATTTTATTCCTTAAGTTTCTCATCACAGGTGAAGAGTTGATAGAAAAGGTCTTTGTTGGGGATGATTCATCATTGATCTCAAAATATTTCGAGACAGATGAATCCTTAGCAGTAGCTTTCCTTTTTGCAAGAAAGTCCAGAGAGATGGTATTATGAAGCTTGCTTTCTTTGGTTGATTGGGGTTGCGGTTGATCAAGAGCTTTGGATCGACTACGAGTGATTGGGCCAACATAATCATCCGCAACGGAAGCATCCATCACCGATTTTTGAGCATTCTTGTTAGAGGCCATCGAAGCTAGTAGCAAATCGAATTTCTTTTCTTTTAAAGGAGAAAGAGATGAGAGGCAGAGAGGTCCCACCGGGCGTGCCAGAATTTGTAGACGACTAAATTCTTTGTTCAAAATAAATCAAACACATAAAATAATTTCACAAATGCAAATTTGTATTGATGAATATGTGGTACAATTCTCTGTAATTACAAAAGAGTGATCCTCTGATTCGATCTCTTTGAAAGATTTGTTGATTGGAATTGTGGTAATGTGATTTTGATTCGAACACTGGATATCCTTCAATTTGGCTGAGGAATGGATCGAAGATCTTTGAAACAGAATTACAATGAATCTCTGGCTATGAGCTTGTTAGAAATTCTTTGTTCTTCACGTTCTTTGTGTTCTTCGGGTTCTTCGTGCGTTCTTCTTTTCTGAAGGTTTGTGGGGGAAGTTCTTCAGAGCTTTAGAGGCTAGAATCCTTAAAGCTTCGTTGATTTGTGGTTTGTTGAGGTTTCTGGAGGCTTTTGAGCTTGATTCTAGTGACCTTTGAGATCTGGAAAAGTAGTTTGGATGATTTTGCTTCCAATGTTGTTTGTATTCGAGGTTGAAGTTTTTTGAAGTTCCTGGAGGCTTCAGGATTTGATTCCGGTAGAGCTTCTGGATTTTCTAAACTCACGATATCTTTTTCTCCTCCCCCAAATGTCTTAGGAAGGCTTCTATTTATAGGAGTTTGGGGGTGGGTGAGCGACACGTGGCGGAGTCTGATTGGTGACACATGTCATAGCCAGATTGGTCCGCTTATGTCATCGCTTACACGTGCTGGATTGCTTGTGTCATCGCTTACACGTGCAGGGCTGCTTGTGTCATCGCTTACACGTGCAGGGCTACTTGCGTCATCGCTTACGCATGTTGATGCGTTTCACGCCTTTATTTCAATGACACTTGGCAAATTTCTATTAGTTTCTGAATAGTGATAGCAAAACCTAGCAACAGTACGTGGCGCTTTGTAATTGGTTGTATTTTGTGGACTTGGTAGTATGATGTGTCAGCTTGTGATAGGTCGGGAATTTTCCCTCTCTACACCTTGCCTACATAGCTAGGCTTATACTATCATGCATGCTTATCTTGAATAAGATTAGTACTAATGGAAGTGGGGTTGTCGAGTTCTTTTTTTTTTTTTTTTTTTTTTGATTTGTTGTCGAGTTCTGTTTTGATTAATATGGCTTACTTAGAGATAATCCTAATAAACTAACTTATGGGAGGGTCTACCACTTTAGAAAAGCGAGAGTGGCAACAACAATTATTTGATGATAATTAATTGTCTTATATAAGATTCTGCAAATATATGATACTGAATATTTAATAAATAAAAAATGCTAGCTCACTGTAGGTCATGAAAAGGAGATATTAGTTATGAATTAAACTTGATTTTTTTTTTTTTTTTTATACTAAATCAACATCAGTTAGTGTAGACCAGGGGTTAGAGATGCTTTAGAGACTTTAAATATTTCTACTATTAGTGTCAATATTCAATACTTGAATCTCATAGAAAAGACCCAAAAAGGTAATCTGATCATGCCAAACCAAGTTCATGATAAACAAACTTCTCAAAAAAAAAAAAAAAGTTCATGATAAACAAGAAAAAAAGAATTGGAACAAATTTTGTTCTCAATATAACTAATGAGTGATGGTTTGGCCAAGGTAGACTTCCTAGCACCTGGCGTTTCATATCATTCTTCTATGTTGATCTTATATATATAAAATACTAATACAAATTTTATTTTTTTCTGATAGAAAGATACCAATACAAGTTGAGAAACAAGAAAAAGGATTTATACTTTTCGACTAATATAAAAAAGATACTGTTAGAACATATGTGTTTCACCTGTTTAGAACATATGTCATTCATTATTTATGTAATTGGCTAATCCTCTGTCAAAATGCACTTTACTTGTAATTGGGTAGATTTAGGATGAGGTTAATGCTTCAAGAAACAAGGTTTCAAGATCAAGTGTTAAAGCCATGCAAGTTTGTCCAAGAAACAAGTTGAGAAGTGTTCTTTATTAAAGCTCGACAGCTGGCTCAACAGCTGCATCTATCGAGCTTTAAGAAGCTGTTCTAGCCCTGAGGCTCGACAGCACTTCGACACCTGTAGCTGTCGAGATTTAAGAAAAACAAATTCCTAGTGGATGTGTCTTTGGGCCTTCTTTTCTCCTAACTCTAGACATATAAAAGGATTATTCTAAGGGCCATTGAAGTGTGGCAAGTTGCACAAGTATTGAGAAATCCTTGTTCATGCAAATTGTAACTTGAGACGAAGTTCTTGCCCTAGTTCATCTCTTTTGTGAAGAAGTTGTTGTGTCTTTGCATCGTAGGGTTTTGTAACCAAGCATCTTTTTGATCTTCTTCGTGTGGATGAATTGAAGAACTATGCAACCAACAATCTTCTCTACTTGGTGATTGAAGTCGCGTACTGGGATCCGCGCAATTGGTTAGTCACGTACTTGGGAGCCGTGCATTAAAATGAGAAATTGTCACTACAGAATAAGTCCAATTGGGTATTGGGATAAGGGTTCAACTGTAGGTTGGTAAGGTACTTGGGATTCCTTTACTTGTAACCGCTTGTTGTGATAATAGTGGAGTTTCGGGAGTGGTGACCTTAAATTCACCCGGTGGGGTTTTTGCCGTGTAGGTTTTTCCCATTCGTAAACAAATCACCGTGTCTTTTATTTTCCGCTACATAATTAGTTTAATTGGTGATTTGTTTGTGCTACCACACGTTTGCATGTTAATTTGATTAATTAATAAACTTGGTTAATTAATCAATCAATCCATCACAAGAGGTCAATACGTTTTTGGCCTATCAGATACCAAAAAACCAATTTCCCGAACTTAAAACATTTTTTCCTATATGAAGCCATAAGTGAGATATGATACTTTTTGGATTCTTAAATCTCAATCTCATGCATGGACCCATTGTATAAACTAATTTATTTGAGCTAAAAGTGTTAGTGATTCAAAATCTTTACAAAGAGAATTCTTGCATTTCCATGATAATGGATCATCATTCTTATAGTTTTTCATGGTGAATTTGAGGAAAAAAAATGCAATTTTTGTCTTTTTGCTACAAAATGCATCAGTTTCAGTGTATTCTACAAAATCGGTTCAACCCAACCGATTTCTGATTTCTATAGTTGAACCGCTAGTTTCCAGTTATTTTTACATTTTATGCATTTTTTAGTTTTAAGCATAACCGAACCAGATTGGTGTTCGGTTCTCGTTTGAACCGGCCAGTCTGATCCAGTCCGATTTTTAAAAATAAAATCTTGACTTAAAATTTTTATTAAGTCATGCGATCTGATATTGATTTGATTTTTTTTTTAATTATAGGAATTGATTTGAAACTTTGATTCAAGACTAGGACTAATGTATTATTTATAGTAAAATATTTGAAATAGATTTTACTACATTTATATAATGAGATGTGTTTTACCTACAAATTTGTTTTTCATATTCATTTAACTACCACTACAACAAAGTTGAATTTTTTCGAGGGTCAAAACCCTTGAAGAAAAGTGTTAAAAGCCCTCAAAAGATATTATTTTGAGGGTTTAACTGATCCTTGATAACCTTTGAAACAAATTCTCCCGAAACGGAAATTTCTACGGCCTTTGTGACCCTTGAAACCGATATTTCAACAGCCTACATGACCCTCGAAACAAATGTTTTATCTTTATCAAGGATGGGCAACCTTTGAAAAATTTAAAAGGGATAATAGAACAATAACCTTTTTTTAAGGGTCTCCCAACCCTCAAAATAAGGTTTTTCTCTTTCAAAAAAATTAAATAAATGAAAACCCATAGCCATGCACATAGACTTTAAAGAACCACATATTAAAAAATCTATATTATACCAAAACACAAATATCAAAACAAAATTCAATTAGCTTTCCAAGTGTAGACGACTAATTTCTTAGTTCGAAATAAATCAAACAAGTAAAATAGTTTCACAAATACGAATTTGCATTGATAAATGTGTGGTACAATTCTCTGTAATTACAAAAGAGTGATCCTCTGATTCGATCTCCTTGAAAGATTTATTGATTGGAATTGTGGTAATGTGATTTTGATTTGAACATAAGATATTCTTCAATTTGGCTGAGGAATGGATCGAAGATCTTTGAAACGGAATTACAATGAATCTCTGGCTATGAGCTTGTTAGAAATTCTTTGTTCTTCGTGTTCTTCGTGTGTTCTTCGTGTTTGAAGGTTTGTGGTGGAAGTTCTTCGGTGCTTTAGAGGCTTGATTCCGTAGAGCTTCGTTGATTTATGGTTTGTTGAGGTTTCTGGAGGCTTTTGAGCTTGATTCCAGTGAACTTTGAGATTTGGACGAGTAGTTTGGATGACTTTGCTTCGAATGTTGTCTGTATTCGAGGTTGAAGTTCTTGAAATTCTTGAAGGCTTTGAGGTTTGATTCCGGCAGAGCTTTTGGATTTCTAAAATCAAGATATCTTCTTCCTTCTCTGTCTGTGTGTCCTCTAAATGTCTTAGGAAGGCTTCTATTTATAGGAGTTTAGGGGTAGGTGAGCGACACGTGGCGGAGTCTGATTGGTGACACTTGTCACAGCTTGATTGGTCTGCTTATGTCGTCGCTTACACGTGCAAGGCTGCTTGTGTCATCGCTTACACGTGCAGGGCTGCTTGTGTCATCGCTTACACATGCTGATGCAGTTTCATGCCTTTATTTCAATGACACTTGGCAAATTTCTATTGGAATCCAAATAGTGATGGCAAAACCTAGCAGCAATACGTGGCGCCTTGTAATTGGCTGTATTTTGTGGACTTGCTAGTATGATGTGTCAGCTTGTGATAGGTCGAGAATTTTCCCTCTCTACACCAAGTTACTAAATTCTTCATTCTTGAAGTTTATGTAGACATTTTCATATTAACATAAAGGAACTTAGTATTTTAACTAGATAAAGGAGAAGAAGAAGGAAGAAGAAGAAGAGAAATGAATCAGTACAAGAACCATGCATGATCAAAATCCTAATCTTAATATTATTCTATTTCAATGCAAAAGAACCTGATGTACTAATGTCTAAAGGGTCTTAAACTAGAGCAGTTGAGGCTGCTAATAAAAATATAGGGCAAATCTTGAAGAAGAGCACAAAGAATTACAGGCATTGGCACCTACAATTACCCTACGCACTTTAAGGGTACAGAACATCAATCCGATTTTCCATAGGAGCCACTCCTTATTCGTTGGCGTATGGGATGGAGGTGGTCCTTCCCGTTGAAATGGGTGTCCGATCACTAAGGACAGTACTGGAAAGTGAAATCCCCAAAGCGGATTGGTTGCAAAGTAAATATGACTAGTTATGCATGTTGGATGAGAAAAGACTCAAAGCCCTATACCACATTCAGGAATACCAAAGGAGACTTAGAAAAGCTTTTGATAAGAAAGTGAGAAACAAAGATTTGAAGTTAAGGGATCTAGTGTTGAAAGAAATCCGAGCCCCGGTTCAAGATGCCAACGAAAAGTTCAAGCAAAATCTTGAAGAAGAGCACAAAGAATTACAAGGATTGGCACCTACAATTACCCTATGCACTCTAGGGATACAAAACATCAATCCAATCTTCCATAGGAGCCACTCCTTTTTCGTTGGCGTATGGGATGGAGGTGGTCCTTCCCATTGAAATGGGTGTCTGATCACTAAGGATAGTACTGGAAAGTGAAATCCCTAAAGCAGATTGGTTGCAAAGTAGATATGACCAGTTATGCATGCTGGATGAGAAAAGACTCAACGCGCTATACCACATTTAGGGATACCAAAGGAGACTTAGAAAAGCTTTTGATAAGAAAGTGAGAACCAGAGATTTGAAGTTAAGGGATCTAGTGTTGAAAGAAATCCGAGCCCCGGTTCAAAATGCCAACGGAAAGTTCAAGCAAAATTGGGCAGGCCCATACATTATTAAGCAAATATACTTGAGAGGAGCAGTAAGATTGATGGACTTAGATGCAAATCCTTTCACTGAGCCAACCAACATGAATCAATTGAAGAAGTACCATGTTTGAAGTGGTAGTTGCAAACCACAATCTCAATTGCAGCGGTTAAGTACTTATAGGTAGTGCTTCAAAAACCGCAGGAAATTCGTGAAATGTTAAATTGTATAAACAAACATAACAAAATCTCCTAGATTTAAACAAAGTTTGGATGATCTAATTAAATAATTATTTGAATTTCGTATTTAATTAAAAAAAAGTGGGAAAAGATTAATTTACATCAATTTATTATTGATTAGATCAATTATGTAACTATAATCAACGTTTCTTGGACTCCTCAAAATCAACTAGACAATGCATGGCAAATTGACTTATAGCAGGTGATACCAGAGCCAAAAACTCTTGTTTAATGTAAATTTTAATAAATTTAGAGATCTTCTGCCTCGAGACAATCAAATTCTACCATTGGATTGATGTGACAGTGATCCTTTCTGCAAATTTAAAGCTCCTTAGAGCATCTCCACCTGATTCTTCAAATTTTTGTACTGTTTGGAGAATGAACAGTGACATTTAGCTATTACCTACCCACTTTTTCAAATACACTTTCCAACAGATTATCTATCACATTTTCTATCTCATTTAAATATTATTTCTTCATTCATTCTTTATTCTTTTTTTAACAACTACACATCTTTCAACATTTTTTTATTCAATATCTAATTATTATAATAGAAAAAAACATTTGAAGAATGAATAGTAGCCCATCAGATTTGATGAGCTATTGTTCATTAGCAAAAAAAAAAAAAAAAAATCATGTATAGAGAATCCATTGGAGACCATTTTTATGGTCACATTCTCTACTATACACAATATTTTGCCTTTACCTAAGTTATTGGAGATGCTCTTATAATACAAGTTCAGACAAAAAACTTTTCATAGATTAAAATTAAATTAATAACAGGCAAAAAATCCTAAGAGTGAATGCTGTATAAACCTATGGAGCAGCTTTGGCACTCTTCCACAAGATTGCCGCGAATGCTTCTGGACTGAACCATGACAACAATAGAGCCAAAACAAAAGAAACAGATGAGAACGTTGGGATTTAACATATTAAAACAATTTGCAGAAGCTGAATTAGGAAGGACTTGTATCCATAAGGGAAAGAAAAAGAGAAAATTTCATCACATAATCCAAAGCATGGGCGTGTGGCCACATAAAACTAAAGATGAAACTATTTTGTTTATAAGGCAGGACCATTAAACAACAGAAACATTATTTCATTTAGCAAAAACAGCTCTTTGCCCATCTCAAATTGAGAATCAAAATGGAGAACTATGCTAGCAACTTCTAATGCTTATAAGGAGACTCAGCTCATTTTACAAATGATTATATTATCAATAGCAAACAGATATATTCAGCAGCCTCACAAGCAATTATTACAGATGACACTTTCTGAATCTAAGTACATTCTTGTACGGCATTAGTCCATACTAATTACTTTTAATTTTGAGGTAAAGGTATGCATCATGAGAACTTGGAAGTCATCATTTAATTCAAAATCGGTGGTTCAATATGAACCTTTCAAATAAGCTATTTCTTTAGCTATTTTATATATGATCTGAGTCCATTCAAAGAATCAAAATCGGTGGTTCAATATCAACCTTTCAAATAAGTTATTCAACTAAACCGCCCGAAAAGAAGAAATCGTCTACGACATGTTACTGAAAATTGTCAAAGCTTAGGGCGACATTTTGGATCCTAAGAATATAAAAAAGTAAAACTGATTCACACGTCTTATTGTGGATGTCGACTTGTGGAGTTAGGATCACGTTTTGAAATTAAAAAAAAATAAAAATTTTCCTTATTTTACAATTACTATGAAATTCAGTTGTTGAGTTATATCTATTTCTTTTTGTATTAACTATATAAAAAGATTCACGAGGCTAAAAAAATGCACTATTTAATACTTTCTATACTGGCTTTGGTTTGGTCAATTTGGTGAGATGGCTTTGGTTCTTTTGTTTTTATTTGTTTCAAGTACGCCCAGTTTGGTTTGAGCTTATTTTTGTTCTCTAATGTTTATATGCATATTTTGGATTAGGGGTTGTTATACTGATACAAAAAATATATATATATATATATGTATATATATTTACAATATTTTTACAACAAATCATAAGTGATAGGTTGTTATAAAAGTAATTTCAATAGTAGTTTTAAATTAAAATTAATAACAACTTACCACATATAATTTGTTGTCAAATTGTTGTGGACATAGCACTTCTCTACAAAAAAATTGCTACAATATTTTTATAATTGTAGAGGTATCAATTTCTTATAGGTCAAAATAAAATAAAATAATAAAATTTGAGGCTGGGTCCAACCAAAATTGAAAATAAATATATTGTGAAAATTTTTTGACATAGGTATCAATTCTTTATAGATCAAAATAAAATAAAATAATAAAATATCAAACCAAGATCCACCATAATTGAAAATAAAGATATTGTATTGTAAAATCGTCGTGACATTTTTGTTGTCATTATAATATTTTCACAACTATTTGAGGTTTAAGTTCCTTATAGGTCAAAATAAATTAAAATGAAATATCAGATTAGGATTCAACAGAGTTGAAAATAAATGTATTATGAAAATGTTGTAACAGTTTATTATGTTCCTAGACTGTTTTTTATTTATTTATTATTATTTAGTAAAGTTTGGGGAACCAAAATTCACTGTTTCATGCACAATTTCTTAGGCATATTTTTTGTTTGTATTTTTTACAATTTTTTGGTTAACAAAAAAAAAAAGAACCTAGTTTTACACCCAAAAAAGGGCCCCTTTATGTTTGGGGTACTTTCATTCTCCCTAATTTTTAAAATCGGACAAGTACCCCTTATTGTTACTTTCTCAAGTAAACTATAACGATGTCCTATGATTTCTAGAATATTTCATTGTGTAATGTCTAAAACACCTCTACTAAATTTTAATATCACAAAAATTTTCTTCATGTATATTGAGTTTTATGTGGTACTCATACTTGGAAAGTTGGAATAGTGATGTAGGGTGTTCTATTTGTTATCTAAAGAACTTTGATTTACTAGGTTTAAATCTTCTACACTTATAATTTTATATAATTGAAACTTCACTAGCACATGCCTAAGTAAAATATCGTAACTAGAGTCATAAAATGTAAGATGATAAAAGGAAATATCAATAACAAAATCTTCATTGTCGATAATTGTAGGTTTTTTATAAAGACCTTCAATTATATTGTAGCATATGACATCATTCGTTGTGATAATTTAAATGTTGTGACAATATCTTAGCAAAACTTAATTGCTTATTGTTGTAAGACGATGATATTCATTATCATTCTTAAAAGTTTTTAGTGAGTGGATAATGTCTTTAGCAAATATGTTTTAAGAAACTATCATGTCAAATAGATATTCATATATTAAATAGTTATTATAAGTTTACGTAGTTTCATACTTCTTCAAATAAAAGTTCTATTTTTTTTTTCTCACTCAAGGAGCAACACATGCCTTGCACGTACCACCCAAAGTAGTTTTAACTTAAAAGCATCAATGTAAAAAACTCTCTCTTTGTTTGTTTCAAAGTAATATTTTTTGGAAAATAAATTGTTTTCCAAAAACTATTTATAAAAAAAAACTCATATTCCTATATTGGGTAGCGACCTTAAAATGAGTTGAAAAACTCTCTCAAGACTTTCTTTTTAGTTTGTGTGAGATAGAATTGTTTTCTAAAAAATATTAGAGGAAAATAACTCTATCTCATGCTAAGCTAAATAAAAAAAAGTTAAGAAATAGTTTTCCTTTAACCCATTTTTTTGAATACTACCAAATTATGAAAAATGTGGAAAATTATCCTCACATAATGGTTGCATTAAAACAATCGGAGTACAAGCCACTTATTAATTCCTCTTATTCCAATTACATTACTTTTGCAGATCCTAATCTTAGCGGCCACAGATACAACAACAGTAACATTGACATGGGCTCTCTCTTTACTTCTCTACAACCGTGAAGCTCTAAAGAAAGCTAAACAAGAATTAGACATCCAGGTTGGTAGAGAAAGGCAAGTGAAGGAATAAGATGTGAAAAATTTGGAGTATCTCCAAGCTATCATTAAAGAAACAATACCCTGCTGGACCACTCTTAGTGCCACATGAGTCCTTGGAAGACTGTACTTTGGCTGGCTTTAACATCCCAATAGGTACACGACTTCTACTTAATGTTCAAAAACTCCATTGAGACCCAAGTGTGTGGCTGAATCCAACTGAATTTCGACCTGAAAGATTCCTTACAACTCACAAGGATGTTGATGTTAAGGGCCAACATTTTGAGTTGATACCATTTGGCAGTGGTAGAAGAATGTGCCCTGGGATTTCATTTGCTCTACAAGTTACACAACTCACACTAGCTACCTTGTTGCATGCTTTCGAAATTGCAACCCCCTCTAATGAACCAGTGGACATGACTGAGAAAGTTGGACTTTCCAACCTAAAAGCCACCCCATTAGAAGTCAGTCTTACTCCTTGCCTTGCAGCTCAAGCATATGCATCATTTGCATGGTATTTTGTGATAAATAATATCAATTCATATGTAATATGAAGATAATATGTAAAAACCTTGATCTTATGAGTTGTACCACAAAGTTGTGTGTTTTCTCCATTTGGATCATGTTAGGACATATGTGTTTCACTTGTTTAGAACATATGTCATTCATTATTTATGTAATTGGCTAATCCTTTGTCAAAACGCACTTTACTTGTAATTGGGTAGATTTAGGATAAGGTTAATGCTTCAAGAAATAATGTTTCAAGATCAAGTGTTAAAGCCATGCAAGTCTGTCTAAGAAACTAGTTGAGAAGTGCTCTTCATTAAAGCTCGACAGCTACATCTATTGAGCTTTAAGAAGCTGTTCTAGCCTCGAGGCTCGACAGCACCTCGACACTTGTAGCTGTCGAGATTTAAGAAAGACAGATTCCTAGTTTTGTTTTAACTCTAATTCGTGGATGTGTCTTTGGGCCTTCTTTTCTCCTAACCCTAGACATATAAAATGATTATTTTAAGGGCCGTCAAAGTGTGGCAAGTTGCACAAGCATTGAGTTTTCCTTGTTCATGCAAATTGTAACTTGAAACGAAGTTCTTGCCCTAGTTCATCTCTCTTGTGAAGAAGTTGCTGTGTCTTTGCATCGTAGGGTTTTGTAACCAAGCATCCTCTTGATCTTTATCGTGTGGATGAATTGAAGAACTTTGAAGCCAACAAATCTTCTCTAGTTGGTGATTGAAGTCGCGTACTAGGATCCGCGCAATTGGTTAGTCACGTACTTGGGAACCATGCATTGAAAGGAGAAACTGTTACTACAGAACAAGTTCAATTAGGTATTGGGGTAAGGGTTCAACTGTAGGTTGGTAAGGTACTTGGGATTCCATTACTTATAACCACTTGTTGTGATAATAGTGGAGTTTCGGGAGTGGTGACCTTAAAATCACCCGGTGGGGTTTCTGTCGTGTAGGTTTTCCCCATTCGTAAACAAATCACCATGTCATTTACTTTCCGCTGCATACTTTAGTTTATTGGTGATTTGTTTGTGCTACCACGCATTTGCATGTTAATTTGATTAATTAATAAACTTAGCTAATTAATTAATTAATCCATCACAAGGGGTCAATACGTTTCTCGACACCTCTCGATACCTACATCTGTCGGGATTTACTGAGGTTCTATATAAAGGCTCTGTGCGATCTGGTTCTCAATTCTCTCAATCTCTCTCTCGACACTTTTGTCTTTTCAACTTCTCAAATTCTCTCTCTCACTCCAAATCTTTTTCTCAAGGTTTCTCAAAGCTTCTTCAAGTTTTTCTTCACTTTGTAAGCTTCTTTTTGATCATTCTACATGCATTTCATGTTTTTGAAACCTAGATTTTGGGGTTTTTGAAAATTTTGGGGTTTTTCAAATTTGATGAGTTTGTGTTGAAATTTTTGGGATGGGTTTTATAGTTTTGATCTTAAAAACTCCATGCATTGCATCACATTAGCATTCAAACAGTATTCTCATGCAGTTAGATGTGTGAAATATGTTTGTGTGCTGGTAGGATTGGATTGGGCTGAGCCCATGATGTTTTTCAATAGTGCATGTCACATGTTCATGCATTCCCTATGCATACGTCCTTTCTTTTCAATATACTTGTTATAGATGAACTGTTTTGGGACTTTTCTGATTGTTTTTGTCTCCCCCCTTCTATCTCTGTTTGCGTTAGTAGTGTCTATGGCACCTAAATGTAAGTCTATTCCGACCCATAACCCTCTTCGTTCTAGGGCCTCTTCATCTTCTGATTCCACTCCTATCTCTGTTCAATTCCGTGATGAGAAAGCCCATCAGGACTTCTTGGAGAACTTCTCTAAACGAGGTGTTCATTCGGAACGCCACATTGTTCTAGCAAACTTTGCCGACATTGACCTTCCCAATGTCTTTCACAAACGGGAATGGGAGTCACTTTGTGACGTCCCGGTCACTTGTCTTTCGTGCTGATTCAGGAGTTTTACTCCAACATGCATGGATTCGATTATTCAGTACCTTTCTTTCTCACTCGCGTTCGAGGTATGTGCATAGTTGTCACACCAGAGTTAGTTTCCGATGTGTTCCATGTTCCGAGGGTTGCACATCTTGACTACCCTAGTTATGAGTGTCTACTGATTGTGTCCAAAGACGAGATGATTTCTACTTTCTGTGAGCACCCTTCTAATTGGGGTGAGTGCCAGTTTACGTCATGTCAACCTTTTGTTAAAGGTCCTCGTTTCTTAAACATGGTAATGACTTTTGTTTTACATCCTCTCTCTCAATACAACTCTATCATAGACGCTCATGCTCGTTTTCTGTTGTCTCTTATTAAGGATCTTACCATTGACTTTCCTTCGCATTTTATCTTTTCCATCTTAGATGTGTATAAGGATACGGTTGCTCGTGATAAGCTCATCTTTCCTTCCGTTATCACGAGGATTTTACGTCATTTTTCTATCCTTTTTCCTGCCTCCGACCTTTTTCTGATATGGTTGCCATAGATGCCGCTACCGTAAGAGGTAGTGAGGCACAGTTTTGGTCGCGTTAGACAGGTTCAGCTGCTCCCTCCTCCCGTTCCGCTCCATCCAGATCTGCTCATGCTTCATCCGCTCCCTCCTATTCTTTGAGCAATGTGTCACTAGGAGATATCATGGCGCAGCTTCAGTGCATGGATGCTCGCCTTGATGCACTCTCTACAGAGTTGTATCAGGTGAATGTTTGTGTTGGTCGCATTGCTAGGCGACAGGCGACCATGGGTGGTTTTGCTCCTGAGGCTTCTCCTCCACCACCTCCTATGGCTTCCACGTCTGGGGATGATGATGGTGATGACGATGATGCTTCGGATGATGATGATGATGGAGATGTTAGCTCTACCGATGAGATGTCTACTTGACACTCTACCCTTTGTCACTCAAGACAAAAAGAGGGAGTAGTTTTGGGTTATGAGAGTAGTCATGCTTAGGGAGAGTTTGTATAGGGACTTTTTGATAGGGGGAGTGTTGAGTGCTGCGAGATGTATTGAGGATTACTTGTATCTTTTTCTTTTCTTTACTTTAGATACATAATCTTCTTGTACCTAGGTCTTGTGACCATTATTACATATATTGTGCTCATTTTGTTATATATATATATATATATATATATATATATATGATGTTATATGTTTCTTTCACCTATCTATACATGTGTTGTTTCTTTTTTTTTTTCTTTATACACATGCTTCTTTATTTTTATGCAATCTATTATTTCTGTTTCACACTAAGATGCCTTGATGAGTTCTGTTTAAAGTGTTTCAGAAATACAGGTTGTCAAAGTCTACTTGTCATAAACTCTCTTCTTGCAAAATTTTTCAAGAGTTTGTATTAAGATAGATTTTATTGTATTCAACAAGTGTATATGAGTTGAGTGATTTATAACTTCTCTCATATGTTCATTTGTTGGTTGTGGTTTTGTCACAGATTGCCAAAGGGGGAGATTGTTAGGACATATGTGTTTCACTTGTTTAGAACATATGTCATTCATTATTTATGTAATCGGCTAATCCTTTGTCAAAACGCACTTTACTTGTAATTGGGTAGATTTAGGATGAGGTTAGTGCTTCATGAAATAAGGTTTCAAGATCAAGTGTTAAAGTTATGTAAGTCTGTCCAAGAAACAAGTTGAGAAGTGCTCTTCATTAAAGCTCAACAAATGCATCTATTGAGCTTTAAGAAGTTGTTCTAGCCCCGAGGCTCGACAGCTGCTCAACAGCACCTCGACACTAATAGTTGTCGAGATTTAAGAAAAACAGATTCCTAGTTCTGTTTTAACTCTAATCCGTGGATGTGTTTTTGGGCCTTCTTTTCTCCTAACCCTAGACATATAAAATGATTATTTTAAGGGCCGTCAAAGTGTGGCAAGTTGCACAAGCATTGAGTTTTTCTTGTTCATGCAAATTGTAACTTGAAACGAAGTTCTTGCCCTAGTTCATCTCTCTTGTGAAGAAGTTGTTGTGTCTTTACACCGTAGGGTTTTGTAACCAAGCATCTTCTTGATCTTCATCGTGTGGATGAATTGAAGAACTTTGCTGCCAACAAATCTTCTCTAGTTGGTGATTGAAGTCGCATACTGGGATCCGCGCAATTGGTTAGTCACGTACTTGGGAGCCATGCATTGAAAGGAGAAACTGTCACTACAGAACAAGTCCAATTGGGTATTGGGGTAAGGGTTCAACTGTAGATTGGTAAGGTACTTGGGATTCCTTTACTTGTAACCACTTGTTGTGATAATGGTGGAGTTTCGGGAGTGGTGACCTTAAAATCACCTGGTGGGGTTTTTGCCGTGTAGGTTTTCCCCATTCATAAACAAATCACCGTGTCATTTACTTTTCGCTGCATACTTTAGTTTATTGGTGATTTGTTTGTGCTACCATGCGTTTGCATGTTAATTTGATTAATTAATAAACTTGGCTAATTAATTAATTAATCCATCACAAGGGGTCAATATGTTTTTGGCCTATCAAATCACTATAAATATATTAGTTTTCTTTAGCTATCTCACGTCCATTTTCATCATATGAATTTTGGTTTTTGACCTTGAATGTGAGCCACCCAGGTGATAAATCTTTTAATTATTTTACTTGGTAAATTTGAAGTCTTTTCAGTTTTTTTTTTTTTTTTTTCCTTCTTAGCTTAGTATTATCTTGGTTAAGTTCTTGTTGGGTTTCTTTTGTTTTATATTTAATGGGTCAAGCTTTAATCGTGTTCCTTGAGTGGCACTTTGTTGAAGTCTTAGTTTCTGTAGAGCATGAAAATAGATTTCAGATTTGATTTATAGTTTAACTTTATCCATTATTAAATATGGGGAATAGTTTTAGTTTTTGCTTCCTATATACAAAAAATAAATAAAAATGTTTTAGTCTTTGTTGGATTTTTTTTCCCCTGTGGCATAGAAAGTGCTTGTTGAAATGCTTCATAGAATTTTCATTTGTCTCAATTTTTTTTTTTTAATTGTGAGATTTGGTGTATTGAATAGTTTATTTCTCAAACAGAAATAAGTTTATTTTGTCTTATATCATGTAAAAAAATTACAATATTTCACTTTTCTTTTTTTCATTTTGGTTTTAATTGCATTTTACTTTATAGATCTTCTTAAAGACTAATTTATACTTTCTAATTTTATGAGGAACACAATGCTTTAATTTGCAAACCCATTTGGTGTCATAATACCAGTACCACCCTGGTTACATAACTTTGTCTTTGTGAAGTGCAACTTCTCTTTGTTTTGTGATTTTAATTGACTTGATGTTGGAGGCTTCAACATGGTTGCAGCTACTGCACTATACCCTCTCAATCTATTAAGTGAAGTTGTTGGACTAAGTGGCACGCTTCTATTATGATTCAAACAAGCCTTGGCATTCAACAAGGGTACTCTAGGCAAGCTAAGAATGATGATGAGGATAAACAACATCACTTTAGCATAAATAATGTGAATATCTTGCAGCAACAGAATGGACAGATGACTAGCAAGGTCGATAAGCAGAGTGTTAGTTATCCAAGAGAGTTGTTAGTAGTCTGTTAGTATTAGAATTTAGCCAATAAATTCCTTGATTTTAGGTAGTTTTTAGTTTATTATTTGTTCTTGTATATATTTTATTCTTTGTTCTGGATATTGTCATATTGACATTTACAAGATGTATGTCCTCTCACAGAATGTATTGGATATTATGGTTGATTGCTCAAAGAAAATTCATGATTTATGAATTCCTAAACCAAGCAAAAGCCAAGAAAGTGTCACAAGCATTGGCTATCAGTTTCATATGGACTAACTTTAGATTTTTAAAAAGCCTACTTAATCAGTTTCATGTACTATGTAAGTTTCAAAATTAGATAACAAGAGAGCATACCTTGAAGAGCTGAAATTCAAAACTGAAGATCAGAAGCACTTGGGAAGACTTTTAATCTTCACTCCAATTCCACTTAATGCCCAAGATGTGTGGTCTCTCAATCAGTTTTCATCAAAGAGAGAATAGGAGAGTGTCCAACACTCACATATAAACCATTTCATTCCTTGTATGAAAACACTTACGAAAAGGTCTCATGAAAACCTTAATGAAATTATGTATGTAATTATGAAAAGGTCTCAGGATTTAGAGTTGATGTAAATAGAATTCGTAAGATTTATTATTCATTTAACAGTCGTTAGCAGAATAATAAATCTCACAGCGGTCCAATTCAATATGTCTTAACTCTTAAAACATATCAACATACCAACTAGAAACCCCTATTTCCATGATCAAGAAAAATTATCTTAGTTGATATATTATAGTCTTCACAGATTAAACGTCCAATTTCATCACCAACTTCGAACTACATTTTGAGTTTACAAAGAACTTGTGATTTACATCTTCTGTGACTAAATCACATAAATCATATACAATGCATCTCATGGACTAAGATAATGTCCCATTAGTTCATTTATAAATAGTCTCATATAATTAAACAATTGCATTATTAATGACATGCCAATAAATTGGATTTTAGGGCATAAACCCCAACATTGTCATCAATATCTAGGCCAGAATAACCAAAAAACTCAACCCCCCCCCCCCTGACCCTCCAAGCTGAGGCTGAGGCTTTGCTTTGGGCTGTGGAGATTGCAAAAAGAGAGTGTTGGAGCCACATTATCTTCGAGGGTGATACGTGTTGGGCTTTGTGGAGCCTAGTTGTGTGTTAATTCGTTTGATGATCCGACCCGACCCAAATAATGTTGCGTGGTTTTTTATGGAAGATTTTCTTACTGTAGCCGCACTTTGTATTTTTTTTCCCCTGATTATAGTGAAATCTCTGCAACTCCGTGGACATAGGCAAATTGCCGAACCACCTAAATATTGTCTTGTGCGTGTGATTACTTTTTTCTTTGGCGTGTGTTTTTCTCTATATTTTGTTCTCATAGGTTGGGAATTTTGTTGTAATTTCCCTACAATGCGGAGTGCTGTTTTGACCCCTAACGAACAAAAATATTTCCCCTGCTGGTCCATTAGTGCTGCTATCTCCAATATTCTTTCTTATTCCAAGTTTTTCATGCTGTTTCTTTTGTATGGATTAGGAGAGCTTGCAACTCTACAGCACATGTTGCCAGATTTGCTTTAGTTTTAGATTTGTCTTGTTTTTTTAATAAGGATAATCTTCTCCCGGTCCTTTCAGCCATCTATAAGGTTGATTATCCCCCCTGTCCCTTTTCTTAGCTTTCAATGAATTGTAGTTTACAAAGAAATTAAGAATTAAATAAATAATATTTTACCCTTAGAGACGCTCCTACACCGGATTTCACAAAATTGAAAAAGACGTAAATGCACTTTAAGTTCCTTCATTTTGACTTTTTCCATTTTGATTCCTACATTTTAATTTTACCACTTTTAGTCCCTAAATCAATTAACGCATGATATTTTGGTCATTTCCGTCAGTCAACAAACAAAAATATCTGAAGTGGTTGACGGAGGACTTAAATATTACTAAAAATTCACATCACCATGACACACTAGATTATAAATTTAAAAAATTAATTTATTAATTTTAACTAAATAAAAAAATAAAACATAATTAAAAACCAAAATTCATGTGAATTAAGATCTAAAAGTTTCTTGAACAAGAACACCAAGAATACCAACCTAGATCTAAAAGTTTCTCCCATTGTTTTCTCAGCAGCCAAACAGTCAAATATCAAAAAGTACATAACAAAAGAAATGGCGGTGTCTAACTCATCTTCAACAAGAACACAAACCTAGACTTAAATATAAGAAACACACACCCAAATTTCCTAGGACTTTCTTGCCCTTTCTTGTCAACCAAACACACAAAAAAAAGAAAAAAAAAACACAAACCCAAACTCCAACAAGAATTCAGTTTTGGATAGAAGCTTCCAGATCCGTTCAATCAAATAACAATCACTTGTAGCATTTTTTAGCTTTGACTAGCTCAGTGACTCGCTCAGCAACTCGCTTTAACAACTGTTGCGCCATGTGGATCCATGACTCGAGGATTTGAAGCGTTGTGTACACCTTCTGATTTTGATCGTACAGACTCCTTTAAAAACAGTGAAGCTCACTTGGCTTGCAAATGGCATCGTATTCAAGATTCAGCTCTCCCAAGCATATAGTGTACGTGCACGTCCTCATCTTGCACTCCATGGAATACAATATCTTCCCAACGATGTCTTCAGACCTTGTGATGGAAGATCGACCATAGCGAGCAACCCCTCGTTCATTTAGGCTGAGCTTGCTATTCTATTGTTGCTGGATTTGTAGCGAAATTTTGGGAATATTTTGTTGAGGTTTTGGGTTTTATTCTTGGGTTATTTGATGAGTTTACAAAGATATTTTTGGAGATTCGTCTAGGATTTTTTTTTTTTTTTCAATGGGTTTTTTTGTGGCTTTTCTATAGATTTTTCATGAGTATTTTTGGCTGGAAATTTAAGAGTTTTTCTGTGGAGAGGTAGAGACGAGAGAGGGGAAATCTTAGGGACCAAGAGTTTTTTTTTTCCTTTTTTAAGTGGAGTTATTAGGGATGTTTTTGATGGTTTTGGTGGTGTTTGGTTATAAGTATAAGAAAATGAAAGAAAATTTTATGTTAGTATCATGTTCTTGTTGGTAAATTTATTTTTTTCTAGGTTGGTGTTATTGTGATTGAATTTTCTAGGTTTGTGTTCTTTCTTGTTCATGTTTAAGATGAAATGAGACCTGAATTCATGTGTATTTTGGGTTCTAATTTTGTTTTTTTTCATTTTTGATTTTGTTAAAATTGATAAATTAATTTTTAAAAATCAAAGGTTGATGTGGATGCTAATGTGTCTCTTTTTTAATTATTATTTTATGCTGACGTGACATTTTTAATATTATTTTATTGGTCACGTCAACATTTAATGTGCCAACAGTACACTCCGTCTGTTACGTAGGATATTTCCGTTAGTAAGATGACAGTAAGAACCAAAATAGAACGCGTTTTTCATTTTTAGGGACTAAAAGTGGTAAAATAAAAAAGTGGAGACCAAAATAGAAATATGGTCAAAATGTAAGGATCAAAAGTGCATTTACGCCATTGAAAAAAGCAGCTCCACATAAACATGGATACAAAGCCATAACAAGTTTAGACCAAACCAAAACTCTATGAAGCATTTTAACAAATACTTTTTATGCCACCAAAAACAATGTGGGAGATTGATGTTTTGCCTAATTACCTTTGATTCAATCATCTCTAGCTTACCAGATTCTACTACAGCCCATAGCATCAACAAATATCAATTGGCCCCTTCCTAACTACTTCCCAAGCACCAAATAACCTTCTCACAGATATAGGTATGGTGTGAAAAGGATTTGGCTAATGTACCTCTCAAGGATTTAACAATGGAGAGGGTGAGAGTAGAGGAATTTGGAGAATTAAAGGATGAAGATTGTGGATGAGTCAATCTTGTTTTTCTCTAGAGTTTCTCTCTCAAAATTCTCTCTAGAAGCTCTCTACAATACGTGGGTATAAAGGATATTATACTGGTGTGTGTTTGGAATGCGAAAGGTCAGTTTTAGCCAAACAGGGCATTCCAACGACTCGAGCTCGCGATTGGAATGAGTCACGAGTTTGAGTCGCAAGCTAACCGTCTGGTCAGCTGGAGGTTTTGCCCAGTAGTGTGATAGCTAGCGTGGCTCTTTAGCTCCCTCTGCATGCTTCACACATGTGCCTTTTTGGCAACTCGCCAATCGCGAGGTCTAGTCGCAAGTCCCTGCTTGAGAGCACACTCTTGAGCTTTTCTTCACACTTTCTCACATACTACCCTTACATGATTCCCACCTAAATACAAGGGTTTCTAAATGCTAAATTACAAGCAAATTGGCACGGAATAAAGCCAACAAAATAATTGAATAAATTCAATCTTACAATCTCCCTCTTTGGCTATTCCATAACAAAACCCTAAAACATACTCTAGGCTTAACATGTGAGTTGAGAATAGTTGAATAAAACTCACTCACACCTAACTCTAGAATCTGTGAAGCTCTTGAACCATACGGACAAGTATATCCTAAAAAACAACAATACAAGACGATCATTGTAAGCAGAAACCTTGAAATGCATATGGAGCAAGCACAATGCGATTAAGCAAAAATGAATAACAACAATAAAGCATGGCTTGACCAAAAATGGGCAATCACTATAAATAGTGACTACAATGATCATTCTCACAAGGAATGAACATCCAGACATGCAAGCAAATAGGCTCAATGCAAAGAATCATTTGCATGTCCAACACTCAATCGATAGACATGTGTGAAGTATGTGGGTACCAAAGATGAGATGGTCATTGGTCTAATGTGAAGCTTCAATGATTAATTCAATCAAGACATACACAATTAGCACAAGGAAAAGTGATCCTTCTCAATTATAGAAATGTACATATATGACCTCCCAAAAAACTTGATAACATTATTTTGAAGCTTTTCATTTGGCTCCATTTACATCATAACATTTGATCTTTTTGAATCAATACATCTCATTCTGAGATCGATGCCTAAAAATTTTATATTTCAATTTGATGAGCAAGCCTTTGGCTTTTTGGGCATCATACAATTTCACAAAAGTCGTTTTCCCTTTTTCCTAGTCAAATACTAGTATGTGCGAAGGCTTTTGTATCTCATTATCTCTTTTCATTTTGAGATTTACATTTGTTGAGCTTTAAAAAAATAAAAAAGTGGGAAGATATATAGGCGCAAGTTTATGCAAGTTTCAAGATCAACAAAACCATTGACTAATCATTCATGACAAGTTTGAAGATCTATTTACAACAATTACACAAGCTTCAAGATTTCACCCACAATGATACGAGTGCATAAAGAACAAGCTACGCTCACAAATGCACAGAGCAATTAGTACAAAGGTACAAGGAAAAATATGCTTGTGACAAAACACAAGCTTTTTCAATTTTCTACTTTTTATGTGTTTTTGGATTTTTGACATAAAAGCAAGAAAAGATTAATCAAAACACAAGAATTTAAAGCCATTCAAAGCAAAAAGAAGCAAACAAAAGAGAATTTTCAACACATGTTGGAGTGATAACAAAAAGCACACCACCAAATAAAGTCACAAAACATAGGAAGTATTAATGCATGGACATGTTATAATGCTTATGCATGAGTACCCTTCTTCACCCACATGACACTTGCATTGAAAAATTAACTAGTGTCAAACTTGTTGGTGAGCCTAACACAAAAAGAAAAAGATTTTTATATTCCCCTATTTAAAAGGAATAATGAAGAGTTGAAGGCTAATATTGTTAGGATAGACAAAGTTAAACAATATGATGTTAACACTGAAATTTCTAAACCTATTTCTAAAACTCCTCCTAGGTTGAATAAAAATTCTGAATTTGTCCCCACTTGTCATCATTGTCATGTTGTTGGTCATATTAGGCCAGATTGTCCTAAGTTGAGGTCTCTGTCAACCTCTAAGGTTAGACCTCCTTCTAGGAAGCTGAGTAGCTCTAAAACTACTCATATTTGTCACCATTGTGGTGTATCTGGTCACACTCGTCCTAATTGTTTCAAGTTGTTTTCTCATAAGCGAGTGTCCAATAGGTCTCATCCTTTGTCTAAAGGCTCTGTACCTATTCTTGGTGAGTTATTAAAAGCTTTGAGCTTTTTGACTCAATTTAAGAGGAATTCTAATTCCTCTATGTCCTTTAGTAAACATACTAGGACACGCGCCTTTTCATCTTCACGGCCAAAGACTTGCGCTATGTGGGTGAGAAAGGAGCCTAAGACTTAATTTTCTTTTCTATTTTTCCTCTGCTTTGATTCTTTCTATCTAAAGTAGGACTCTATTTGCTTGATTTCTTATCTGCTTTTGAAATCATGCTTTCATGCATCTGCACCTTTCTATCATGCCTTCATGCATTTGCATCTTTCTTTCATGATTTCATGTTGTTTGTCTTTTTTTTGTTTTTTTTTTTTTGTTTTTTTTTGTTTGTTTTCAAAATAAAAATAAAAAGGAAAAATTAGAAAAATACAAAAACAGTATGTGTTTGTGTACAACGGTTCTTGTGAACCTTAAAATGGCCATTGAAACAGAGTTTTCTAAACTTTGTATCGGTTGTAGCTTAGATGAGCATTCTTATGCATAACTAAGCAAGTGAGCTTTGTGGCTCTTTGTTTGTGATGAGTAAGGTTAAGTGATCTCTTGTACTTAACACTCGTATCACTCTTTTTGACGGGAAGGACTAGAAAATTCTAAGAGAAAGACATAAATAATCATCTCACCACCGTTACCCGCCAATCATGATAATGACATCTGTATGCTTCAGCATAGCAAAAGTGCAATATCTAAAAGCTTAACATAATTGAGTATTTCTTTTCTCTCTTTTTATATACCTATGCATGGTTTGCATAATAAAAAGAAAATACGCAAAGAAAATATAAAGCAAAAAGAACAAAATGCTTTACATATTATTGCAAGCGTGTTTTTTAGGAGTTGTGGAAGTTATAGGATGTACCTCGAAGGTGATAGTCCCCATCAAACAGTTATGATTGTGTGTGAGTTAGAGTAATTTTCTCATATCTCAAATCGTCATAACGTTGAGGCACTTATGTAATCTTGCAATGTTTTTCACACACAACACGCAATTATTCTTTGCTACTCTTGATACATGTGCAGGTACAATGTGGTTTGGCCATCACAAGGTTTACATGTGTTGATGTATACTCACTAAACTGTCTTAACTTGTTTTTGAAATATAAAATTTGTTAGACTTGTTTAGTGTGTGTGTGTTTTTGGGATCAAAATGCATGACATTTTTTTGTTGAGAGATGTTTTTGAGAGGTTAAAATGTTGTTTGGATCTTTGGTTGAGTTGCATGTTTGATTGCATTCGTGTTTGTGTTTTTCTCCTTCTGGAAAAACTGTTTTTAAGCAATCTCGACACCTCCTCGACACCTCTCAATACTTGGCTTATTTGTCGAGATCTTCAATTGATTTTTTATCGCAATCTCAACACCTCTCGATAGCTAGGTGGATCAATCAAGAAAGTTCATGTCCTCTCGATAGCTTCTTGATAGCTATTTGATCCATCGAGGTATGCTCGATAGCTTCTCGACACATCTTGATCCATCGAGATCCTCTGCATGCATTTTTTTTTCACATGTTTTGCATCTTTTTATTATCTTGTCATCCATAGCATCTTGTTTCATTACATTCATGCATTTTTATGGACTCCTTGTACCCCTTGATCATCTTGATCATCTTTATGTTTCTCGGGTAAAGCTTTTTAGCTTCTTGTACCCTCTGTCAATCATGACAAAAAGGGAGAGAAATTGGAGAATATGTGGTTTCTTTCTTTAAGATTCTACAATTTAGGGGAAGAAATACATGCCCTTGTAAGGGGGAGATGTTTTTCATCTTGTTAGGGGGAGTGATTACCTCCTTGTAGTTGTAGGAGCTACTTTTAGCTTCTTCTTCTTGTACCTTAGGTCTTGTGACCATGTTTACATACATTGTGCTTATCTTTGATATATATATGATGATGTATGTTTTCTTCACCTACCTCTACATGTGTTGTTTCTTTTCCTTCTTTATACACATGTTTCTTATTATCTGTATGCAATCTATTATTTCTGCTTCACACAAAGATGCCTTGATGTGTTTTGTTTAAAGTGTTTCAGAAATACAAGTTGTCAAAGTCTACTTGTCATGAACTCTCTTTTTGCAAAATTTTTCAAGAGTTTATGTTAGGATAGATTTTATTGTACTTAACAAGTGAGTATGAGTTGAGTGATTTATGACTTTTCTCATATGTTCATTTGTTTGTTGTGGTTTTGTCACTAATTACTAAAGGGGGAGATTGTTAAGGACATATTTTATGTAATTGGCTAATCCTTTGACAAAACGCACTTTACTTGTATTTGGGTAGATCTAGAATGTGTTTAATACTTCAAAATAACATATTGTTCAAGTCTAGTATTAAAGCCATGAAGATTGGACCAAGAAACAAATGAAGAAAAGGTGTTCACTAAAGCTGGATAGATAGCTCGACACTTGTGGACACCTATGGACAGATAGCTCGACAGCTGCTCGACACCTCTATCTATTGAGGTTTAATGAGGCTCGACAACTGCTATCTATCGAGGTATCTATTGAGGTTACGGAAATCAAAATTTTCAAATTTGATTTTTGGCCCATGCTTTTGTATTTGTGTAGGGTTTCTTTTCTCACAACCTTAGACATATATAAGACTTATTTTAGAGACCGTCACATAAGAGAATACAAGGAGAACACATGAAAAAGGTGACCGAAGCCTTATTCTCTAAGAAAGAAGCTACTGCGTCTTTGCGCCTTAGGGTTTAACCAAGTGCTTCTTGATCTTCATTGTTGATGAAGTGAAGAACTTTGCAGCCAACATTCTTCTTTCTCAAGTTGGTGAGTGAGTCACGTACTGGGATTCGTGCAAAGGAGTGAGTCATGTACTGGGATCCGTGCAAAGGAGTGAGTCACGTACTGGGATTCGTGCATCAAAGGGTGGCATTCATATATTGAAAAGTTCAGAGGTTCTAAAGCAGTAAAAGATTTCTGCTGTGAGTTCATCTACAGGGATTGTAAAGTCTAGGGACAATAGTTTTGTACTAGATCTGAAACTTCTCTTTATTATAGTGGATTGCTTTTGGAGAAGGTTTCCCCCCCAGGTTTTTTACTGTGAAATTGGTTGGTTTCATTGGTTTTCCTAGGTCATCATATCTTGTTTTGTTTACTTTTTCGCTGCACTTATATTTGACATGATATTGATGTTTGTTTGTTTTAACAAATTTTATGCATAATAAATCTAATCAACAACTTGGGTTTAAAACTTGATAATTCTATCAACTGGGGTCTAAATTTCCCAACATTTTCCTTTAAAAAAACTCAAATGCTCTCTTTTTCTTATTATTTTAATGAGTTGTCTGTATTATTTTAAATGAAGTGATAGAAAAATAGAACATTTAATATATCAAATGTATTGTAAAGTGAGATGGTAAAATAAATAAAATAGCTTATCGAAGTTATAAAAGCTAAAATATTTAGCACCATTACTTTAAATGCTCTAACTTCAACGAAAAAAAAAATCATAATAGCCAACCTAGTATTAAAAAAAATTATTATTATGATTTTATCTTTATTTGTTGAGGATTACATCTTAATATATTTAAAAATAAAAATTTTATATATTTATAATTTTTTAATACTATAAAATATCTATTTAGATTTTTTTTATACTCCAGTACTCTTTGAAATCTTAAAAGCTTATGTCCATCTCCAATAGATGATGGCATTATGTCATGTCTGTCAATCAGGAAAAGGTCTAGTTATTTGTCCTTGTTTGCAATGAACTCTATTGGTTCAACACCTTGGGATATGATTTTTTAGCATTGTTTGGGGTCCTTCCTCATAGTGCCATAAAATGAAGGTTACTAATACTTTGTATTATTATTTGATAATTAATTTAAATATATTTGGTATTTTTCCTTTTCTTTCAACTCTAACATATTTGACACCATCTTAATTTCCAAGCTTGCTCGAGAAAGAGATGAGAGAATAAAGTCCATGTAAATTATAAGGAGAGAAAATGAAAAAGAAAAAGATAAGGCCCAATAGCTGGTTCAATCACATCATGTGAAACACCACTTCATTATAAAGTATATTAATATTATACAAGTGTGATGCAAAGAAAATTTAAATTCATATATTAAAGCTCGGATTTGTGTTAAAAACACAAGAGCTGTTTAGACCTCAAATTAATAAATTACGGCTCGGTTGATTTTACTCTAACTTAAACTAAGTGCAGAAAAGAGTAAATGCAAGCGAACAAACAATACAACTACTCTAAGCCATATTCATCACAACACAATAGTAAAATGAAAGCTAAAAGAGTTAGGAAGAGAAATGCAAACACAAGATAACACGCCGATGTATTATCAAAGAAGAAACCGAAGAATTCGGCGAAAAACCTCTCCACCGCCTTCTAAGCGGTAAGTCGATCCACTAGACAATAAGTTGGGATACATGAATAGCAAGAAAACCTCAAAGCCTAATCTACCCAGTGCACCTAAGCCCTCCAAGCTCCTACTCCAACAAGGCTTCTTGGAACTGTGTCTTGTTTAGCTTTTCGAATCCCATAATGCGCCCGATTGCATTTGCCAAAGCATGGCTTCTCCCAATGCTTCCCAACAGCACTAAAACCTCATTAGACACTCAGTATGGGTGTGATAAGTGTTTGGGCTATCAACCTCTCAAATAATTGGATATGGAGAGGTAGGAGTAGAGGAAAACCACAATGGATGGTATAGAGGATTGTGGGTATGACAATCTCTAACTCTCAAGAGTTTATGGCTAGGGTTTTCTCTCTGAAAAGCTCTCTACTCAATATGTGGGTAATGATAGTATATATAGTGTGTATGAGGATGTAGTGGAGCAGATATGACAAAATAGCAAAACAGATTGTTTCGTGGATATCTCGCGAAAAGGCCTTACCACGAGACACTCATGAAAACCAGCTGTCACCATCTGTCATGACTTTTCGCATTCTAGTCATGTGCTGAGCACATGCTTCACTTCGCGGGAAGGCGATTCACGAGCTACCTGCGAAAACTTCTTCTGTCTTCAATGTTGCCTTGAGTCTTCACACTCTCTCTCTCACACGCAACCCTTACAAATAAATCCCACATAAAATTCAAGGTACAAAATATTGAACAAAATTACAATCAAATTTGGCACGGAATTAAAACCAACACAAAATAATTGTAAATTACAACTTTACAATATATAAACTAAGAAAAGGTAATTGAAATTAAAGAATAAAATAGGTTATTTTTTATAGTAAAAAATTCAAGTTACATAGGGCAAATCATGTAAAACTAAATGATTATTGAAAGCAAAATTTATAATATTTAATTATAAAAATAAATAATGAATAAAACCTTTTGAAAATCTTCATATTTAGTTTTAATCAAAATAGTATTGTAAATTTCAAAAAATTTGTTAGTAGAGTTTTACTTAGAGCAATATGTTTGTGATTTTATTGCATTGTTGCATGTCACTTGGTGCAAAGAGAGTACAATTTCTTAAATTAAGCTAGAGTATAATTTCTATCTTGTATAAAAAAAAATACTAAATCCAATCACGGTTTGCAATACCTAACTTTTGTTATATAATATATTTGGTGTGTATTATGGACGGAATATATATATATATATATATATATATATATATATATATATATATATTATTTATTTATGTAGCCAAAACTGTGAGAAAATTCAATTAAATTTTAAATTGAAATCTAATTTTGCGCCACGTGTCTCACCTAATTTTTAATTATTTTTCTTAATTGAATTATTAGGTGCAAAAACTGAAAAGTCTAAATTTAAAGATTCTAAATTGAATTATAATTGAAGTTCGATTTTGTACCATGTGTCTCATCTAATTTTTTAATTTTTGTGGCAAGTGAATTATTGAGTGCAAAAACCTAAAAGTCTATATCTAATTAGATTCTAAATCACATCTAATTTTGTGCCATGTGTCTCATCTACTTTTTAAATTTGTGTATCAAGTGAATTATTAGGTGTAAAAATCAAAGAGCCTAAATTCAGTTAGATTTTAAATTGAATTTTAATTATTTGAAATTCAATTTTGTTCCATATGTCCCATCTATTATTTTAATTTTTGTGGCAAGTAAATTATTGGGTACAAAATCTAAAAAGTCTAGATCCAATTAGATTCTAAATCATTTATGTGTGTGTGTGTGTGTGTGTCTATATAACCAAAGTTAAGAGAAAATCCAATTAAATTCTAAACTGGAGTCTAATTTTGCACCACATGTCTCATCTAATTTTTAAATTTGTATGTCAAGTGAATTATTAGGTGTAAAAATCAAAGAGTCTAAATTCAATTAGATTCTAAATTAAATTTTAATTAAAGTTCAATTTTTTGCCATGTGTCATGTGTCCCATCTAATTTTTTAATTTTTGTGGCAAGTAAATTATTGGGTTCAAAAACTGAAAAGTCTAGATCCAATAAGATTCTAAATCATATATATATATATATATATATATATATATATATATAATGAGAAATCATTACATATTTTAGAAATTCATGGCTTGAAAAATGTGTAAATTGTCATTCTTAAACCAAGTTTAATTTGATTGGTTTTAAATGTACTCATGCATATGCACGAGATTACACACTAGTTTTTAATAATTCAAAAGACCCTGGCCCCCTTAAAGTTTAATTTTATTTTTAAACGATATATGGAGATATATAAAATTCAAAGGTTAGGATTAAAAAAAACACTATTCTCCCCCTTCCCCTGTCAAAAATTTAAAATTAAAACTCGATCCAAGAACCCAAAAAATAAATAGATCACATCACCCATTCCTATGTCCAATGATCCTTTCCAAAACAAAAACACATTTTTACATAACAAATCTCTCTAAGTGTTACTAATAAAAATAATGTTATACCATTCAATAACTTGTTATTGAATTTATATTTTGAAAATCTAATTGTTGAATTACATATTCTATATGTTTTTAACATGTATACCAATTTGCATGCCAATCTTATGTAATTTACCATTTGATCTTTAAACGCATATTTTATGCATTATTTTAAACTATAAAAACTCGAATTTTAAACAATTAATTGATAATGTGGTTATTAATCTTTGATCATCTTTAAATTTTGTAAGCATGAAGAATATAAGAAGATAATATAATCTAGCGGTCGATTTATCAAAATTCACATCTAAGTAAAAAAATTAGGTGGTGTAAATATTACTTAAAGTTATGAAACAATTTCAAATCTACCTAAATGATTCATTTGGATGGAAATATGATAAAATGATATTAGACATATTAGAGCATATAATGTTGAGGATAAGGAGTTTCAAGCTTTTGTTTGTGTATTTGGGGTCTTTTTTAAGTTACGAGAATATTAGAGGGGATTCTAGCATTTTACCCTATTTTTTAAAAATATTTGGCAATATGCCCCTGTTTTGAAATTATCTAGGGTCGTGCCCCTATTTTGAAACTCGATTTTAATAAAATCGAGTTTCAATCAAAAACTCGATTGGATTAAAATCGAGTTATGCCAAATGAAACTTTAAAAAAAAAAAAAAAAAAAAACTTGCATGGAACTCGAGTTCATAGAGCTTGAGTTCCATACCTATAGTGGCTTTTTTTAGTGCTATAGCGGCGTTTTTTATGGAACTTGAGCTCCTTGAACTCGAGTTCTATGCAAGTTTTTTTTTTTTTTTTTTTGTTAAGTTTGATCACCCCATACATATAGTTGCATTTAGGGAGTCTATAGCAGCTTTTTTTATGGAACTCAAGCTCCTTGAACTCGAGTTCCATACATGTTTTTTTTTTTTTTTTGGCATAACCCAAGTTCCATGCAATTAAGTTTTTGGATTGAAACTCGATTTTATTAAAATCGAGTTTCAAAATAGGGGCACAAATCTAAATAGTTTCAAAACAGGAACATATTGCCAAATATTTTACCCAATAAGTACAAAAGGCCAAAATCTTCGAATATTAGACGGACAACCAAATAAGATAAGATATACAACACCTACCTGTCTGACATTGAAAGATTAGATAAGAAAATATCTCCTCAGTTTTTCCCTCTTTTGTCTTTTTTCATTATTTTCTTCATCATTATTGGACGGTGGAAAGCACAATTGACTGTCCATGACTCCATAGAAAATCTTGACGATAAGATTGTGATTGCTACATGCTAGTGGCAATCACAATCTAAGATTTTCTTTGGACAACACAGTAGAAAGGATTCTAAGATAAAGAGCAATTAAATTAGTCTCTCTAAATTTTTTTTTTTGTTTTTGTTTCAAGATAATTTTTTTTTTTTTTTGTTTTTAATTTTTTTTATTTCAGCTCTGGTATCATATTCATTATTCTATACTTTATTTTTTCACTTAGTAAAATATTATCTATTTATTTTATCTATTAATTTTTTTCTTACTTTTCAAAGTAGCGCTTTTCTTTATTTCAGTTATCAAAACATAAAAATAAAAAAATAAAAAAGAATTTTGGTATCATTTTTCTACTTTAAGAAACAGCTAGCAATAGACTCCAATGTGATTGCATTAAGTCCTAAGCATGATAACGTATGATAACGTCAAAATTTGTATCAAAATTTTTTTAATATAATTTTTTAACAATCACTCTAAGAAAATCTGTTACCTCGACACAAATTACTAGCTCTCAAAATCAAATATTTCAACACGATCCAATCATCTTTTTTTTTTTCATTTTGAATTTTTTTCTAAATCTTTGGACGCTGTGCAGACCTACTAATCAGGCATGGTTGCAGTGAGAGTCAGGTCAAACTAATCACTATATATATATATATAATGATGATAGATATTGTGGGGACTGCACTTATCTTCGGCCCTACGAAGTCCATACTGTATATGGGCATCCATTTTCGTTTTATCTTTCTTTTGTTTGAAACAGTCTCTAGTACTTTGCTGAGTCATCTTCTTGTTCTGTATAAACATTATTCCATGATATATCATTTTCTTTCTAATAGACTTGCGTGGCTTATATTTAAATGACAGAGTGTTTTGCCTTTGGTTAAATGACTAGGAGAGCACAACCATTTCGTGTATAGTTTTGAGTGCAACTTCTGAGTGGCAGATATCATATGTATATATGGATCATCACTAATATCATATTTAATTTCACCACTTATAACCTATTACTTTAGCAAGCTGTAAAAAAAATTGTGTCTCTAAATTTATTATTTTGACAAAAGTGGGAGGGCTACGCCCTAAATCAAAAGAACATGTAATTTATGTGAATGCAATGAATATATCTTGCATCACATGTAAAAAAAAATGTTATATTATATGTTGATGTTTTGTGATTGGCAAATTCTGTGACATTATATTTTGAATCAAGTTTGTAATGTGATAAGTTCAAATTGAATTGTCCAAGATGCAACTTAAAGAAGACAATTATTAAGGAATTTGACTACCCTACAATTAACTAATGAATCCAATACGGCCATAAAAAATGGAATATAAAACAAAGGAGAGACAAGGAGAGATACTTTGGAGGTCAAATTTATAAGATACTTTATTAGAAGTATGTATTTAAATGATTAAATTTACAATATTCTAATAGTTTATGTAAAGTTGTAATTTACAACTATTTTATATTAGCTTTAATTTCGTGCCAAATTTGATTGTAATTTCTTCAACCATTTCCCTGTATTTATGTGGGTTTTTAATTGTAAGGGATGAGTGTGAGAGAGTGTGAAGACTCAAGCTTAAAACGATGAAGAAATGGATTTCGCGAGAAGCTATCCCGCGAAAAAGTTATCCCGCGAAAAAGCTATGTGTAGTGCACATGACTGGAATGCAAAGAGTCATGCCAGCTTGGAGTTTATGCGAGTGTCTCACGAGTAAGGCCTTCCTGCGAAATACTTGCAAAACATTCTATTTGGTTAATTTTCCATGTTTTGTTTTACTAAGTCTTTACCCACACTATATATACCCTCATTACCCATATATTGTAAGGAGTGTTTTTCAAAGAGAAAATCCTAGAACATATACTTGAGAGTTAGAGATTGTTATGCCCACAATCACCTACACATTTCCTTGTGGTTTTCCTCTACTCCTACCTCTCCATCTCTAAATTCATGAGAGGTTGATAGCCCAAACACTTATCACATCCAATTTGAGTGTCAAGTGAGATTTTGGTGATGTTGGGAAGCATTGGAAGGAGCCATTCATTGGCGGATGCAATCGAGCTGAATTACAAGATCTAGGAAAGCTAGAGAAGACAATGTTCCGAAAAGCCAGTTGGTAGCAGGAGTTTGGAGGGCTCAAGTACACTGGGTAGACTAGGCTTGGAGGGTCTTTTGTTATTCATGTACGCCAAAATATTCTCAAGTGGATCGATTTACCGCTTGGAGGGCGGCATAGAGGTTTTTCGACGAGTTTTTCGGTTTTCTCTTTGATAACACATCGCGGTGTTATCTTGTGTTTGTATCTCTCTTCCCTACTCTTTAAGCTTATCTTTTATTGTTGATATTGCATGAATATGGCTTAGGGTAGTTGTATCGGTTGTTTGCGCTCATTTACTCCTATTTCGCACTTAGTTTAAGTTAGAATAAAAGCAATCTAGCCGTATTTTTTATTTGGGGATCTGAACAAGCTCTTGTATTTTTATACAAATTCGAGCTTTCAATCGGTATCAGAGCGGGTATACTTATTGGATTTCATTATCCTTGTGTGATCCTAGACCCCAAGTGAGATGGATAGATCCCAATCTCTTAATGCTCCTCCATTCTTTGATGGGAGCAATTATGCTTTTTGGAAAGTACTTATGTGTGCTTTTCTTTGTGCTATTGATGAGACGGTATTGGATTCCATTAAAAATGGGAATGTAAGACCCACTCCTACCAAATCCAAGTGGAATAAGGCTATTCTTGCTTTGGCAAATGCCAATAGCAAAGCAATTAACACTATTTTCTGTGGTGTTTCTACTAATGAGTTTGACAGACCGCCAAGGAGGCGTGGACCATTCTTGAAACAACCTATGAAGGTACTAAGAAGGTCAAGGACACCAAGCTTCAAATGCTCACTACTCGGTTTGAGGAAGTTAAGATGAGCGACGATGAGTCGTTTGATTCCTTCTATGGGAGACTGAACGAGATAGTGATTGCCAAGCTCAATCTTGGGGAGAAGATTGAAGATGCTAAGGTGCTGAGAAAGATTTTGAAATCCTTACCCAAAAGCTTCTGAGCTAAGGTCACAGCTATTGAGGAGAGTAGAGATTTGGATGAGAGAAAGATTCAAGAACTCATTGGATCTCTCCAAACATATGAGCTCAGACTGCCTTCTCACAAGTCCAGCAAATCACTTGCTCTCAAAACTATAAATGAGAGAGTGGGTGATTCTTCCAATGAAGACGACGTAGAGAAGGAGGTGGCATTTCTTGCGAAGAACTTCCAAAAATTTCTCAAAATGAAGAACAATGGGAAGTCATTTGGAAAAGGAAAGTTCTCATCCTCCAAGAATGACAAAAGGGAGTTCAAGAAGAAAGATGGGAAGGACTTTACATCCATTCAAGGACTCGTGTGCTGTGAATGCAACAGCCATGGACATCTTAAGAAGGAATGTCCAAACTATTTGACAGGAAAGGGTAAAATATTTGCCACTACCCTTAGTGATTCTGAAAGCTCAAATGTTGATGCGGAAGGAGAGTGTGATAGTGAGGGAAACTATTTAGCCTTCATGGAAATCACCGCGGTTGACTCTAGTGAAGAATTAAGCAACTTGGTTGATGAGCTTGGTGTGCTTTTGGAAGGTGAGGAAGTTGAAGGTTCGGAAGATGAGGATGTGTGCCTTAACGAAGGTGAGAAGAACCTTCAAGAAGTATATGATGCACTACTAGAAGATTGTGGCAAATATGCCAAGGTTGCAAACAACGCCATCAAGAAGATGAAGAAAATTGAAGAAGAGCATAAGTGCACACTTGTGCAACTTAAGGAGGCAAAGTGTGAAATTGAAGGGCTAAAGGGAGAATTGATGGAAGCCTATTCAAAAATCAAGTTTCTTGAACTTGAAATTATTCAAGCTAATGTCAAAGTGGAGTGCATTTCCACCAAGAAACTTGACAGCGTGCTTTCTTCTCAAAACTCTTCACATGACAAGACCGATTTAGGCTATACCGGTGAAGGAAGCTCAAGCAGCGAACCCAAGAAGGAAGTAAGGTTTGTATCGGCCAAAAATATAGAGAAACCCAAAATGGAGAAGCCTGAGATTGAGACCCCTGCTATTGCAAAGAGAACCATTGGTGCAAAACCAAAGGATAAAGGGAAGTCGTTACCCAAAAATCAAAGGGGACCTCAAGTGAAGCACTTTTGTCATCATTGTGGTGTGCTAGGGCACACAAGGTAAAATTGCTTCAAGCTTCAAGCACTCAAGAGGGCTGATTTTATGCGTGGCCAAGAAAATTCAAGAAGGATGCCAAAGGGAGAACAACCTAAAGGAGAAAATGAGGGATAACTCATTGGAGATGTTATGGAGATGTTGAAGAACATTTCATTATGCCTTACTAGCTTCACCCCGAGGTTTAAAAGTTATGTGAATTGTACCTCTCCATCTAAGGATCTCACCTAAAACACTCGTACAGTATGGGTGAAGAAGGGTACTCATGCATGATCACTCTCTATGCCCATGCATTAATTCTTCCAATGTTTTAGGGTTATAGTTTCATGCATCATGACATATGCAATCTTCTTGTGTCATTGCTTCCAGTTTGTAGCGTGTTTCTTTTTCAAGTTTTTGTTTGTTGTTTTGTTGATCTTACTTTGCTTGTTCTATTTTTGAGTGTGTTGAAAAATTCAAAAACCCGTAAAAAGTGAAAAATCTCAAAAAGTTTGATCACTTGTGTTGTGTATATCACATGTGAGTTTGGCCTAGTACTTCCATACTAATGGTGTAGTGCATTTACAAGGTTAGCTTGTTATGTATGCACATTTTCTAAGTGTGAGCGACATCTAGAAATCTACGTTGTTAGGACATATGTGAATCATGTTAGGAACATATGTCAATATTTTATGTAATTGGGTAATTCTTTGACAAAACGCATTTTACTTGTAATTAAGTAGATTTAGGATGTGTTTAATGCTTTAAGAAACAAGGTTTTAAATTCAAGTGTTAAAGCCATACGTCTGTCCAAGAAAAAAGTGAAGAAGTTCTGTTCATTAAAGCTCGATAGCTAGTATCTATCGAGGCTTAAAAAGTTGTTTCAACCCGAAGCTCGACAGTTGCTCGATAGATAGGGTATCTATCGAGAATTATGAAAATCAAATTTTCAGTTCTGATTTCATTCCAATCCGTGAGTATGTGTTTGGGCTTTATTTTCTCACAACCCTAAACATATATAAGGATTATTTTAAGCGTCGTCACAGTGAGCACAATTGCGCGAGTGTGAAGCAAAGCTTTATTCATGCAAATTGTGACTGAAATATCAGATTACTTGTTCAGGCAGGGTCAGAAGTCGTGGAGGTGGACTTCATTGTAGTAGATGCATATTCCCCCTACACTGTTATTATGGCAAGACCTTGGCTTCATGCCATGGGGGCTATTTCTTCCACCCTGCACTTGAAGGTGAAGTATCCATTGGGAGATCAAGTTGAGGAGCTGATTGGGAGTCAATCTATGGCCAGGCAATGTTTGGTGGCGGCAATTAGACATTAGTCTGGGGGTGAATTCTCGAGCCTTGTGGAACAAGATTTATAGTAATCAAGGAGGATAGCCTTGTCCACAGATGTGGTAGTAGAAGGGGCAAAGTGTGAAGAGTTAGAAAAAATTTTCATTGATGATGATGAAGAGAAGTTGTTCCAAGTGGGAGTTTAGTTATCTCATCGGGAGAAGAAAGAGTTAGTTCCTTTCCTCAGGAAGAATGTTGATGTGTTTGCATAGAGTGCTTATGAAGCTCCTGGGTGGACCCAAATTGTATTTGTCATAACCTAAACGTTAATCCCTCTGTTACCCCTAAGTAACCACCTCGGCATTCTTCTAAAGAACATTCAGATGCTATTAAGGAGGAGGTGACTAAACTTAAATGGGCCGGAGCAATAAAAGAAGTGTTTTATCTTGAGTAGTTGGCCAATACAATGGTGGTAAAAAATAAGAATAGGAAGTGGCGGATACGTGTGGACTTCATTGATCTAAACAAAGCTTGCCCCAAAGATCCCTTCCCGATACCTCAGATAGACCAATTAGTGGATGCAACAGTTGGCCATCCTCGGATGAGCTTTTCGGATGCTTTCCAGGGGTATCATCAAATACCCTTGGCACTGGATGATTAGGAGAAAACTGCTTTTGTTACACCCACTGGGAATTACCATTATAAAGTAATGCCCTTTGGACTGAAGAATGTAGGGTCTACTTATCAGAGGATGATGACTAGGAAGTTTGAATCTCAACTTGGCAAAAATATTGAAGTCTACATTAATGATATGGTGGTGAAGAGCAAGTTAGAGTCTGAGCACATGAATGATCTCGGAAGTATTTTTGAAGTACTGAGAAAACACAAACTATGCCTTAATGCTTTTAAGTGTTCATTTGGTGTCAATTCAAGCAAATTTATAGGTTATATGGTCACTCATCGTGGAATTAAGGTCAACCCTGATCATATTAAAGCAATCAACAATCTACAATCTCCTCAGATTCCCAAGGAAGTCCAGAAGTTGACAGAATGACTGCAGTCTTGAACCGATTTATTTCATGGTACGTTGACAGATGCAGGCCTTTCTTCTAGTTGTTGCATAAGTGGAAGGGATTTGAGTGGACTGAAGAATGTGCCTTGGCTTTTCAGCAGTTGAAAGTTTATCTTTCTTGACCACCCATTATGTCTAGACCCAAGGAGGAAGAAATTCTTTTTGCCTATATCGTTGTTGCCTCTCATGCAGTTAGCCTAGTACTGGTAAAGGTAGATAGTGGGGTACAACGGCCGGTTGTTATGTGAGCAAGTCATTGCACGAAGCAGAGGTTCGTTATTTACCTTTGGAGAAGGTTGTTTTGGCTGTGGTGCATGTTACACAAAAGCTCCCTCTTTACTTCTAGGCTCATACAATTGTAGTTTTAACCCAACTTCCTCTTCAGTCGTTACTCTAAAAGTCTTATTATACCAGAAGGATTGTCAAGTGGGGAACAATTTTAAGGGCCTTTGACATGAAGTATATGCCTTGGCCCTCTATTTAGGTTCAAGTTCTTGCAGATTTAGTGGCAGAATTTACTAAATCCCCAGCAAACCCGGCGAGGAGCAAAGCTTAGGGGGAAAGCCAATTGAAACAATCTTACTACAAGAACCTTTATCGTGGAAATTGTATGTTGATGGTGCGGCTAATCAAAGAGGATCTGGGGTGGGACTAGTTGTGGTGTCCCTAGAAAAGATAACTATTGAGAAGTCTTTAAGGTTAGGTTTCTCAGCCACGAATAATGAAGTTGTATGAAGCTTTGTTTGTACGGATGGCTATGGTTCAAAAGATGGGAGGAAAAGCAGTATTCTCGGACTCAAGGTTAGTGGTGGGCCAAGTAAGGGGAGAGTTGGAAGCTAGGGATTTGAGAATGCAAGAGTATTTGAATCAATCTAGGTGCTTGCAATCAGGTTTTGAATTTTTACTCTGCAACTGAAAGTTCAAAAAGTGTGTAAAACACCTTAGAATGTTTAGACCCCTAAAATACAAATTACCAACACAAGCTTATTGTCAAACAATGTATGTGTGGAATATGAAAATAAGCTAAATCAGAATTGGTAAAACAATCTAAATCGAAATTAATCACAACCACAGTAGCAATTAAAAGGTAAAGATTAAGGGAAGAGAGATGCAAACACAAAGACAACACAGCGATGTGTTATTGAAGAGGAAACCAAAGTCCTCGGCGTAAAACCTCTCCGCCGCCCTCCAAGCAGTCAATAATCCACTAGAGAATGAAGTTGGGATACATGAACAGCAGAAGACCCTTTAAGCCTAATCTACCTAGTGTACCTAAGCCTTCCAAACTTCTTGCTTCAACGAGGTTACGCCGAACCTTTGTCTTCTCTAGCTTACCGGATTCCACTATAGTCCATAGCATTAACCAATATCAATTGGTCCCTTCCTGACTACTTCCCAAGCACCAAATAGCCTTCTCACAGATATGAATATGGTGAGAAAATGATTTGGCTAAAATGTACCTCTCAAGGATTTAACAATGGAGAGGGTGAGAGTAGAGGAATTTGGAGAATCAAAGGATGAAGATTATGGATGAGTCAATCTTGTTTTTCTCTAGGGTTTCTCTCTCAAAATTTTCTCTAGAAGCTCTCTACAATACGTGGGTATAAAGGGTATTTATACTGGTGTGTGTTTGGAATGCGAAAGCTCATTTTTAGCCAAACAGGGTATTCTAGCGACTCGAGCTCGTGACTGGAACGAGTCGCGAGTTTGAGTCGTGAGCTAATTGCATGGCCAGCTAGAGGTTTTGTCATGTAGTGCGACAGCTAGCGTGACCCTTCAGCTCCCATTGCATGCTTCACACGTATGCCTTTTTGGCGACTCACCAGTCGCGAGGTCCAGTCGCGAGCCACTGCTTGAGTGCACACTCTTGAGCTTTTCTTCACACTCTCTCACACACTACCCTTACATGATTACCACCTAAATACAAGGGTTTCTAAATGCTGAATTACAAGCAAATTGGCATGGAATAAAGCTAACAAAATGATTGAATAAATTCAATCTTACAGCAACAAATTCCAAGAAACAGGAATACACATGCTAATTCTATGGCTACTTTGGTAACCTTGTCTAGACAAAGTTTACCTCGTGTTATTCTTGTTGAAGATTTACATAAACCCACTGAGGAGAAGAGAGAGAAGGTCCAAGTTCACCAGATTAAGGTTGGGCGTAGCTAGATGGATTCTTTAGTTTTGTTCCTCAAGGATGGTACTCTGCCTGAAGGGGAGGGAGAGGTAGACAAGGTATGGAGGAAAGCTTCTCGTTTTTGGTTGTTTGAGGAGCAAAGGTTGTATAAATGCTCTTTTTCTGGACCATATATGTTATGTGTTCACCCTGAAGTAGTAGAGCCGCTCTTGGAGGAGTTACATAAGGGGATCTATGAAAGTCATACAAGAGGCAAGTTACTATCCCATAGGGCCCTTACTCAGGGGTATTAGTGGCCAAGTATGCAGAAGGAAGCACAGGAGCATGTGAAGAAATGTGATCAATGCTAGAACTTTGCTCTAAACATTCATTAACCAGGAGGTGTCCTTAATCCTTTGTCTAGTCCATGGCCGTTTGCTCAATAGGCCTTGGACATTGTAGGACCATTTCCTAAGGCTTCGAGAAATAGAAGATGGCTTTTGGTCGACACTGATCACTTCACAGGCTGAGCCATTAGCCAATTTTAGAGATGTGGATACAAAGAAGTTTGTATGGAAAAACATCATGACTCGGTTTGGGATTCCTCACACCCTCATCTCGGATAATGGGCTTCAGTTTGATAGTAAGGCCTTTAAGAGATATTGCTGTGAGTTAGGAATCATAAACAGATATTCAACTCTAGCTTATCTATAAGGAAAATGGCAGGCTGAGGCAGTTAACAAGGTTATAGTGAGTGGACTTAAGAAGAGGTTGGATGAGGCAAAGGGTAAATGGGTGGAGGAGCTGCCACATGTTCTATGGATATATCGGACTATTCCTCGTTGGTCAACAAGGGAAACACTCTTCTCAATGACTTATGGGACCGAGACAGTGATCCCTTTGGAAACTGGGTTCCCAACATTGAGGATGAGCATGTTCACCCCTGACAATAATGACAGGTTATTGGAGAAAAGCTTAGATTTCATTGATGAACGAAGGGAAGCAGCCATGGTTCAGCTAGCATATTATCAGCAGAAGCTTAAACAAGGATATGATACGAAGGTGAGGGAAAGGCCCTTAACCCTAAGAGACTTGGTATTGAGAAAAGTTATGGGCACTACGAAGAATCCTTCGTGGGGAAAGTTAGGACCCAACTAGGAGGGACCATATCGCATCACCTTAGTGGCTGGTATAGGGTCTTATTTTTTGGAAGATTTAGATGAAAATGTTGTACACACCCTTGGAATGTAAATAACATATGAAGGTATTACTATTAATGAAAGGCATTTTGGCCACATTTTTGTTTAAAATATTATATGTTGTGTTTTCTTATTTGTTTAAGTATTAAACAGAACTTTGGTCATGCCTAGCTCCTCAAACCACATACCTTGGGTAAATTAATACTCCTCATCATTTGTTTAAGTATTAAACAGAACCTTGGTCATGCTTGGCTCCTCGGACCACATACCTTGGATAAATCAATACTCCTCATTGTATGTTTAAGTATTAAATAGAACCTTAGTCATGCTTGGCTCCTCGGACCACATACCTTGGGTAAATTAATACTTCTTATTCCTTTAAGTGTTATATAGAACCTTAGTCATGGTTGGCTCCTCGGACCACATAACTCAGGTAAATTAACACTTTTCTGGTCATCTGAGTACTAAACAGAATCTCACCTTGCGTAAATTAGTACCCAATCTATCTATGATGGATAACCAAGACTCTTGTTGTAATAACTTAACTGAAAAAATGCCCCTAAGCATCACTTAAAGCATTTGCAAGTATATCTATGATTTATTCATGGGTAAATTAACACCTACAACTATATGGATCTTCTACTAAGTGGAGTTTTATGTGAAGCCGTGGATAGATAGATGCTTTGCCATTATTTGAAGTTAAAAAGAGAATCCAACAGTATGCATAATCCCTTGAGCTACTTATCTCAGATACAAAAGGTATGTTTTGAAGTTAATTTACACTTTGTTGAACATTATGGGTTGGGAAAAGTTAGTCTGTTATATTGCCATTTGCATGGAACGTTGTAATTAGATTGCCACCTATACAACTAACTGTTAAAGTTAAGAGTAAAGATGTATCTTGAATCAAAAGACATCATGTTTGATTTTCCATAAACACAAGTAAACATAAAGGAAGTTAATGCTTTTCATTAATTAAAGCCTTGAAAAGGCAAGGACAGTACATATTCAGGAATATAAATAACAATTACATACAAAAGGAAATACACTCTTAAAAAAAAAAAAAAGCCTACAAAATATGACTAGGGTCCTAAGTGGGTTTGGGAAGAAGATTGACCTTTGCTGTAGGCTGAGAGGTAGCCTCGTACGCCGTTGCTTGGGCCACACCCTTGCTCTTAGGATCTTCCTTAAGGGTGAAAGGGATCGTAGCTAGTACTAATACCTGGCTCTAGGATGCCCCCTTCCCCTTGGAAAAGTCCTTAGCTGGTTCCTTAACTGCCTCTCTGTCAAGGGCTACATCCTTGGCTGTCTCTTTGCCTTTCTCCATTGCCTTGGCTTGGTCGGTCTCCTTGGAAAGGATAGGAGGGGTAGGAAGGGCAGCAACATATTCCACCTAATTGGGTTCAGGTGCTTGAGGAGCAGCTTCAGTTGAGGAACTAGAGGGGCCTGCCACGCGGAGTGCAGGGGGGTAGTAGGCATTTTTTGCCCTCCTTAGTGGGGAAGACGTGTCTACCCCAGCTTGGTTTAGCGCTTCATTCCATACTTGGAGGCAGTAACCTCTACAAACCCTAGTGACTTGGGCCCTGAGGGTCTCCTCTGTTTCTGTTACCCCAATGTCATACCCCTCTTGCTCAACCTTGGCAGCAGCTTCTTTAGCCTCTTCTAGTTTCTTTTTGAGAGCCTCTATTCGCTCTTTGGCTATGGCCAGCTGGTTGACAGTTTCGCTATTTGGCTATGGCCACCTGCCTCTCAGCGCTTTGTATAGCAACCTCGACACTTTTTCTCTTCTTGTCAGCCTCAGTCAGCTTGGTGTTTAACTCCTAGATCCTCTTCTGGGCTAGCGTGAAGGATTCCATGGCAATTATGAACTGACCCTCCTCCTCCTTCATTTGCCTATGGGAGTTGTTCACCAACTCCTCGGTCATATGCGCAACTTAAATTGCCTTTTAGAAAAAATGAATGAGACGAAACAACTAGAACACTTAGTAAAAGAAATGGTGAAGAACTTACCAATGCTAGATCCATCTTCAGCGTTAGAAACACTTCGTGTTTCTTCGTGGTCCTTGGTTAGCCATGACATCAGGTAGCAGGAGGGGCTGTTCTGAAGCATTTGCCACGTATCCAACTTCCCCTTCTAGAATTCCCTAATTGAGGCATCCATGAGAAGGGGAGACCCATTCAGAACTAGATAAGGGTTTTAGGTTGGGACCTTGGTGTGACGGTTGTGCCCCCTCTCCACAATGGCCCCTTTGCTAGAGGACCTCGTCTGAGTTGTCCTTGCTATTTTGACCCCTTTTTGGGGCTTGGGTTCTTTTGAGGGGATAACCTCTTCCTCCTCCTCCACTACATCTTTTCTTTTTTTGTCCCACTTCCTCTTCTTGTTTGCAGGATCAAGCTGGGAGGTTTGGGCGAAAAGAGAGGTGAGAGGTTTGGCTTATGTGACCACCTCGAGCACTGTACTTCCCACTTGAGACTCAATAAGGTCGTGAATGTCTCGACCTTGCGTTGTAGCACCATCATGTCAGGTACACTAGGGGATTCTTGGACATTACTCACTTGTAGAGGGGGAAGGTGGCTAAAGTCGGTGCTTGAGGGTTCTGGAGAGCTGGTTGAAAACTTCAAAATCCTTATCGGAGTCTGAAACTTCAACTATTCTCACTATTTCCTCAAGAGCTGGCTGGGAAGGGGTTGCTTCTTCCTCGGCAGTGCACTGAAATGGCAACTCTACTTTCTGTGTATCTTCTAGAGGGACGCCAGCAAGGAAGCAAGTCACAAAAATGTTGATTAGCTACAAGCGAGGATATTTAGATTTTATGACGTATTTGAGAGCTTGAAAGTTAGAGGAGATGGGATCGTAGCTGAGAATGAGAGGGGCTGCTTTCAGTTGGCCATCAGTATGGACAAAGATCTCAGCCTTCAATATCCTTGTCAGGTCGGGCTTGTTGACAAGACTGAAATTAGGGATGGCAGAATACTTATCTGTAAATTCAACAAAAATAAAAACATTTTTAGATTGCAACACAAATAAAATAAAAACCAATTTACAAATGTAAATAGAAGAAGCGAAAACAAAACAATATTAGTGAGTAAAGGGGTATTGTTAGAGTCTTAAACCTAAACCTAAACACCCCACCTAACGTTCCATCTCGTGTTGGGCAATGAAGTCCATCATGTCACTCCCCTAAGACAATTAGGAAATCCTTGTCCATACCCTTATTAGTATCGGGGAGACGTGATATCAGCTTGACTGTAGGGACCTTAGTTTTCAGATAGTGCCCCTGGCTGTTAAGGAGTTGACGATTGTATACCCAATTAACGTCATGATGGGTGAGGTTCACACCCTTCTTTTTGTTAAGGGCGTCTACGCTACCTAAAATCCTAAACACATTAGGGGTGCACTGGGTGGGTGAAAGTCTATGGGCAATGAGGTAGTCCTTAGTCACTCTACCCATGGGGATTCTCATCCCTCTCTCTATAAAGGCAATCATTGGGATTACTACTTCTCCCTCTTGCCTTAAGGCATGCCACTCCCCTCGGCGGCAATACCTAATGGAAACCCTATGTGGAATGCGATAACAGGCTTTGAAGCTCTCTATACCCTCTGGGTGTCTACCAATGAAAGATAACTGAGGGTGTTTAGGTGACGAGGTGAAGTTAGAGGGGCTGAGGAAGAAAATGTTCTAAATTTAAAAAGAAATGTAAAAGGTAACTTATGAAAATAAAGAAGGGCTCTTCGGATTGGTTCTTGAGAATTGGAGATGCAAAAGCGGAACAACCAAAATCTTCGAGCAATATATATGAGTAAGGGAAAAGTGAGCGGGAGAATTCCCACCCAAATCCCCATAAAATTTCTCCACCACAGGATTTCCATCACACTATAGGATGTGGGGGACAGGGCGCCGAATGAAATAAATGTTGGGGCGTCCCGAATGCTAAAGTGTTAGGAGCGTGCCTCTTTGTAGTTGTAGAGACACATGTGCAGAGAGAAATGACGTAAGAGTGAGGATGGCAATCACCAGAATAATCAAACTTCCCTTCTTTTTTCCAAGGAGCAAAAGAGTGGAATTTCGAGGGGCTATTGTAGGGATAAAGGGCCCAGACATGGGCATTGGGCCGTGGGCCGTGTCTGAGGACGTCAAGTAGTCCGAGGTCAGGTAATAATGACGGAGACCTACAGAGCAATGGACTGTGGAAGAAGTTTGGTCATGAGGAATTGGAGATGTTGTCCGAGGAGAAGTACCTCCTCGGCAGGGTAGAGTAGAGGTCATACGTCCAACCTTTCATTAAGAACAAGGCAATAGACTATCATTCTGGCAAGGATAAACATAAGGAGGGGATAAGATAAAAGAAAGTTGGGAAATATTTGAGGAGAAAGTAGCTACCACCACATTGAATACTCTATAGCTAATCCCCTGACCACATTAATGTGGAAGTGATACTTGAACAGTAACTTCTAGCCTTACAGCTGCCCACAAAGACTTTAGGAAAGGAAGGTGTTGATGGGACAAGTATCAAAGCCAGCAATCTAATCTATACGTGGAGGGCTGAGATGGAGTAAATGAGAGAAATATAAGGAAGGAAACTCCCATTGCGAGCGGGTCATCAAATAATCTATAGAACATTGTGATCTATAGAAAATTATAGAAAATCACTATGATCATCAGATAATCTATATAAAATCTATAGAAAATTACACTAAAAAACTGTAATTGTGGTTAAGTTTAAGAGAAATACATAAGAACAACCTTCCTCGGACTTTGCCAAGGAGGATTTTCTTTGCTCAAACTGTTTGTTTCACGCTTTACAATATTAGCTAACTTACTGTGATCATTGAGCACCTAACTCATTGAAAGTTAAGTTTCAAGCCCACTATCTAAAAATTCATTGATTTGAACTCTTTGGGCCATTGACCTTTCTTTTGGCATTTGGGAACAAAACGTGTCCTTACAGGTAACATTAGTGTTTTAATAAATTAAACACTGGTATGTGTGAACTAAACACATCCCAACTTTACGTGGTTCTAGCATTTTTCATATAAAGCCTTGCTCAAATAGAGATGGTATATGTCACATCACACTCAATTGTGCGTGAGATTAGTGTGTGCCTAAATTCATGTTAAAGAACTAAGAAATGTCACAATATAAAAACCCCTTTGCCGAAATCAAGGGACCAAAAGTTGAAAACATACGCTCTTCCTTCTTTTACAATATTCCATATTCCTTTATAGCTTGTATCTTCTATGAGTTCTATCGCTAGCACTTTTGCCTTTTTCCTATTTCTCTTCTTACTTTTATATTTATGGATATCAAGAAGGGTTCAACAATTTCCACAATTTTGGTCACAACTCAGCTACGTGACGAGTTGTAAGTGGTGGAAAAAAATAATAGGTTGGATCCACAATTCCATCACTCACAAATTATTACGTAGCTAGCAAACAAATACTTCCCCAAGAAGAGGCAAGATTCTAACTCCAGATCACCTACTATGATATCACATGCAATAGATTATCAATTGCCCTAAGAGTTTTTATGAAATAATAAATATAATCATTTAACACATGAATGAGTAGGACACAACCCAGCATATTAATTCCATTAAACGAAAGCAGCCACACAACAAAGAGAACAAAAATAAAAAGAATATTTTGGGATGAAAAAATAAGAAACCAAAACAGAGAGAAAAAAGAAGGAAGAAGAAGAAGGTGGCGAGGTATGGGTATAGATCGAAGACTTAGGGTTGAAGACCGGCCAAGTGGTGGCAATGTGAGCTACAAATAATCACCTTTTTTTTATTAACTCTTTGTACTAACCGATTTCTACTTTCCATCTAAAATGGCCCATTTTCGATGATATGTATGGTACAGTGTGATACACACTGGATTTTTTATTGGTATGATTAAGGGACTTTTTGTACCGGTTCATTGACTAGTATGTCAAATTTCAGTCATACTGGCTGCTACGATAGGTATTAACAACCCAAAAAAAAAAAAAAACCCTTAGCAGTTAAGCAGTAGTTGAAGGCCACAGCCATTGTACACAACTAGTAACAAAGCCACTCTCCTAGCTCTAACTCTCAAATTTCTGGTTGAAAGTTTTGACTTTTGAGTTATATATTGTCATAATAAATTAAGGGTAAACATGAGTGTTTTATAAACAAAACACTAGCGTGTGTAGACTAAACACAATGCATAAAGAAAGCCTCACTCAAATGGAGATGGTATATTTCACATTACGCTAAATTCCACTGAGGTTGGTGTGTGCCTAAACAAATGTTAAAGAAATAAGAAATGTCACGTTATAAAAACCCCCTTCGCTGCAGCCAAGGGATCATAAATAGCAAACATATGCTCTTCCTTCTTTTACAATATTCCTTCACAGCTTCTATCTTCTATGAGTTCTATGGCCAGCATCTTCGCCTTTTTCCTATTTCTTTTCTTTCTTTCATACTTACGGATATCAAGCAGAGTTCAAAAATCTGATAGTAAAAGGAAAGTTCCACCGGAAGCTAGCAGTGCATGGCCTTTGGTTGGCCACCTCCACCTACTAGGAGGGTCACAACCACCCCATATTACCTTGGGTAACATGGCTGACAAGTATGGACCAATCTTCACTATCTGGTTAGGTGTGCATCGAACTCTAGTAGTAAGCAGTTGGGAGATAGTTAAAGAATGTTTTACCACTAATGACAAAGCCTTTGCCAATCGTCCAAAAGCTCTAGCTCTAGAACTATTGGGCTACAACTATGCCATGTTTGGGTTTAGCCCTTACGGTCCCTATTGGCGCCAAGTGAGAAAGATGGCCGTGCTGGAAGTCCTCTCAAACCACCGCCTTGAGATGCTCAAACACATTAGAGAGGCCGAGGTAAATGATTCTATTAAAGAGATATTTGAGCTATTGGGCAAGAAAAATATGGCGTTTGTGGAAATGGAAAGATGGTTTGGGTACACAACACTAAATATGGTATCTAGGATGGTTGTAGGGAAGCGATTTGGTGGGGCTACAACCAAGTATGAGAATGAAGGGAATGATCAATGTCGAAAGGCATTGAGGCGGTTCTTCGATTTGACTGGGACATTTGCGGTATCAGATGCACTACCTTATCTAAGGTGGTTGGACATGGGAGGGTATGAGAAAGCTATGAAGAAGACAGCCAAAGAATTGGATCAAATGGTTGGAGAATGGCTAGAAGAACATAAGCAGAGAAAATTATTGTTTGGTGGGATGAAGGAACACCATGATTTTATGGATGTTTTGTTGTCCACTGTCACTGACGAGGATGAAATTTCCAGTTATGATGCTGATACAATCATCAAAGCTACATGCCTGGTAAGGGTTTCTTTTCTCTCTTTTTCTTGGGCCCTTTTTCTTCATGACAATATTAATTCCATATAAATTATACACTACCAGAAACCTTGATAAATATTGAATAAGATACTGTTCATGACACACTCATTAATTAGTGTATATCGTTGAAACGCATATTACTTATGTGTCGATGTATATAAAAATTGTGGACAATGGGTGTGTGTGTATATATATATATATATATATATTAATGATTGTGTGAACGATCTCTAGTATCAGATATGCATTGACAATCTCAAAAAAAAAAAAAAAAAAAGATATGCATTGACAAACGTAGTTTTTTTTTTTTTTTTTTTTTTTAATTTGGCAAAGTTGTAGCTACTTTGAATACGTATCCAAAAAATCCTATGAGACGACCAAGAGTTCCCTCATATGTGACGTCCCAAGATTTGAAAGAAACAATCAAATTTTGGATTTTCTTTCTTTTTCTTTAGCTATTTGATAAATGATCGATGAGTCCATTCAAAATCTTTGGTCCAAGATCAACATTTCAAATAACTCATTCATCAAAGCGCCCAAGAAGACAAAATTTTCGAAGGTTAGGACGACATTTTGGATCCTAAAAAAATAAAATTGAACAATTGATTCCCTCTTGTCTTTGTGGATGTGGAGTTAGGATCATTTTTTGAAACTTTTGAATTATTATTTTTAGTAATTGTTATTACTGCGAAATTCAGTTGAGTTATATTTTTATAACCTTCCAGCATCAACGTAGAAAAATTTGGGTTCTCTCTTTATTTCTGTAGGCCATTTAATAATTCCTACAATCCAATTATATTACTTTTGCAGGCCCTTATCTTAGCGGCCACAGACACCACAACAGTAACATTGATATGGGCTCTCTCTTTACTTCTCAATAACCGTGAGACTCTAAAAAAAGCTCAACAAGAATTAGATATCCAAGTTGGTAGAGAAAGGCAAGTGAAGGAATCAGATGTGAAAAATTTGGAGTATCTCCAAGCCATTCTCAAAGAAACAATGCGTTTATACCCTGCTGCACCACTCTTACTGCCACATGAGTCTTTGGAAGACTGTACTTTGGCTGGCTATAATATCTCATCAGGTACACGACTCCTTGTTAATGTTTCAAAACTCCATCAAGACCCAAGTTTGTGGGTGAATCCGACTGAATTTCGACCTGAAAGATTCCTTACAACTCACAAGGATGTTGATGTTAAGGGCCAACATTTTGAGTTGATACCATTTGGCAGCGGTAGAAGAATGTGCCCTGGGATTTCATTTGCTCTACAAGTTACACAACTCACATTAGCTACCTTGTTGCATGCTTTCGAAATTGCAACCCCATCTGATGAACCTGTGGACATGATTGAGAAAGTTGGACTTACCAACCTGAAAGCCACCCCATTGGAAGTCAATCTTACTCCTCGTCTTGCGGCTCAAGCATATGCATAATTTGAATGATATTGTATGATAAATTGTATCAATTCATATGTAATATGAAAATAATAAACAAAAAACTTTGATCTTATGAGTTGTACTACAAAGTTGTGTGTTTTCTCCATATAGATCACTATAAATATATTTGTTTTCTTTAGCTAAAACTATCTTGTCAAAGTTTTAAATATTATTCTCAATAAAACAGATTAGTTAGAATGTTAGTTAAATGATTAGATTCATTATTTCATAACAATTTAAGTTTTTAGGATAATCAATAATTTACTATGATATTAGAGTAGCAGGTGATCTGGAGTTAGAATCTTATCTCATTTTCAGGAGTAGGGGTGTAATTGGTTTGGTTGGTTTGAAGTGCGATTTTTCCACCAAATTGAAATTTTCGATTTAAACAAATTTGGTACCGACACCGAATTGATAGGGAGGAACACCGACACCAAACTGACTAGATTTCAATCGGTTCGGTTCGGTCGGTTTTCGGTTGCTTCCAATTTCTTAAAACCAAATAGATTAGAGACAAAAAAAAAAAGCTTATGTCTCTTTGCTTTCCCACATTTTCTCAGCATCCAAACACCAAGAAAACAAAAAAGAAATTCAAAATCATGTATATAATCAGAAAACATACCAAAATAAGAAAAAAAAAATTATTTCCTTTGCTTTCCCACGTTTTCTCACCACCCAAACACTAGGCACCAAGCACCAAGCAAGTCGCAAACACAAACACCAAAAAAAAAAAAAAAAAAGAAGAAGAAGAAGAAGAAGAAGGAGAACAAAGAAGAAGCACTAAAGCAACATGATAGTTTGTATGTGCTTTTTTGGATAAATTTTCTAACCATCCAAATAAGAGGGATTGTGGGGAGCCTGGTGTGGGGAAGCGGCGGTAGAAGCAGAGACCGTGAGAGTGAGAGACCGTGAGAGTGGAGTGTGCTGCTATCTATGAGAGGAGAGTGAGAGTGAGAGTGAAAAGTGTGGCTGTGTTGGGTATGCAGGGTAGGGTTTTCTAACTTTTATTTTTATAGTTTAATTAGTTTATTAAAAATTTACTTAGTGTAATCGTAATTAGTTAATCTAATGGGTGTTAACTTTTAAATAGAAAGAATCATAGAATGAAGAAGCCGGATTTGATCTGATCTGATCACAATATATATATATATAATGCCCAAATGGGCCTAATGTTTAAAATAAAGTGAAAGGGCTGGAGCCCCAACTAATGTACAAACTAACAAGAGGCCCATTTTTTAGAAAAAAAATAATAACTAACGGAGGCCCAAATTGCAAATATATATAGACTTTATATTAAAAAATTTATGTAAAATATATTATAATATGTTCAGTTTGATTTCGGTCGGTTCAGTGTATTCAAACCTAAAACCAAAACGGAACCGAAATTTTCGGTTTTTAAAAATTAAAAACCAAAAACGAACCAAACCAAAATTTTGGCAACGGTTCGGTCAGTTTCAGCCGGCTTTTTTGGTTTGTCAGTTTTGTGCACACCCTATTAAGGAGCATTTGTTTGCTAGCTACAACCTGTTATAGGTTTAAATCTTCCATATATATATATATATATATAAAATAAAAAAATTTGTCATGTCAAAGTTCGTTCTCTCTTGATAGTGAAGTTGCGAGATGCTATATCAACCTAAAATTGATTTATTTTCATGGGTTGACTCCATTCATCCAAATTTGTAAGTACAGGTTTAATTTTTTTTTTCTTATTTATGAGCAAGTTGGAAATTTATTTGAACACACTTAGAGACTCACTTATAGAAGCTTGAACACTTGTCTATACACAAACTCATTTATTGTTGATAGAAAGAAAACTCAACATCAACTACAATTCAATCAGTTTTAATATACAAACAAAGATTATAATCTATATAATATCTAAAAGTTAAAAGCATATAATTTAGGTGTAAATGCACGTTTGGTCCCTATATTTTGAGCCGTTTTTTGATTTGGTTCCTAAACTGATTTTGCTCCTAGGTCAGTCCTTGATTTTTTTAAATCGTTTTCAAAATTGTCCCTACCATCAACTCAGTTACGGAAAAAGCTGAGGTGACAAAGAGAAGTGCTAGGTGTCAAAGCCAACTAATAAAATATTACAAAAAATGCCAACGTGTCCACTCAAACCCACGAGACCCTCATGTGATCCTATCCCCATTAATGGGGGTAATGGTGTAACATTGGAGGTTGTTGTAGGAAATGAATATGCTGACTTTGTGGATATTAGTGATTCTGAGGGGATCCTACTTATGGTGTAAATGGTAAGGGCTACTTTTGTAGTAGTGGTTCTAATGATGAGGATGGGTCCTTTGGTGGTGATGATGATTTTGATGGTTATCAGTACTTCTATAAGGGTGACATGGATGATGATTTTGTTAGGGATGACAGGGGTGATAGGGATAGTGGTGTTGTTAGGTCTGAGGGTGGTTATGATGGTGGTGAAAATCTTGCTCCCACCAATGGAGATGGTATCCAAACTGATTCTAATGTTGAAATAGTAGGATGCAAGAGACCGGAACCAATTGTTGATAAACCAGAAGAGGATGGGGCTGTCACCTCTGACAGTAATGATGATAGTGATATGGAAGGGACCAGAGAAATGAACCCCAACCAAAGGCATGTTGGAGAAGATAGTGATGACAGTTGGGACAATGAAGTTGAGGTACCAATGCTAGATCAGATGGGGACTGGTGTAATGAACTCAGGTTACACCAGTGAGGAGTTGTTAAGTCCTATTGAGTGATCAGATGATGGGGGCTTGATGATAATGGCAGTAAGGGTCATGGTGAAGGTGATCATGGATAGGTGGACAATGTCACTAGGAGGAACAATTTTCTAGTGTTTAAGCCAATCTCTAATCCTGAACACCTGTGGTTTGAGAAAGATATGTTGTTTATTTCTCCTAAATAGTTCAAGGATGCTATCATAGAGTATGTATTTGGGGTGGATGGGGGGTGAGGTTTGTGAAGAATGATAAGGTAAGGGTTAGAGCCAAGTGTCAACCTCCATGTAAGTTTACAACTTACCTAGTAGAGAAGTCCAAGGAGATGACTTATCAACTTAAGACCCTGAACTTGGAGCACACATTACAAGGAGCTACAAAAATCCAAGGTGTACTGCCAAGTTCCTTGCAAAGAAGTGATGGAAAATACATGTTTGTATCACATACAAAACATACGCAGCGGACAATTAACGGATCTACTTCATTCGCAATTGTTAACATATACTATTCAAATTTCAAAATTCAAGAATAAGAGAGCGTACCTTGGTGCGGTGAAATTCAAAACAAAAGATCAGAAGTACTTGAGAATACTTTTAATCTTCACTCCAATTCCGCTTTACGCCCAAGAAGTGTGATCTCTCAATCAATTTTCAAAAGGAGAATAAGAGAGTATCTCACACTCACATACACACCATTTCATGTTCTTACAAAAATTTTGTATGGTTCTCTCCTTATAACTGATTATCTAATTGGGTTAGCCTTTTGGGCCTTTCCAATTGGGCTTTAGTGTGTGGCTTGGAGTGGGACCAAAAAGGACCAATAAGACACTAGCTCCAATGGGTCTTGAGCTTTTCTGTCAACTCTTGACAAGTCCAAAGTTACCATCAACTATATTTAATACCATTATATAAATATAATTGCACTCTAGGCCTTATTTATAAATTATATCCCAAAACTTTATTATACATGCAACCCATTCATTAAAATATTCGTAGTAATATAAAGTCGCGAATGTAGATTGTCACTTTGTAAATTACTACATCTTAATCATTATGTACCCGGTTTAATCCTCTATGTTATTCATCCTATATTTATGAAATCCAATTTCATTAATATATACATTAGTAACTCCTTATTAAAGTGGTTAGGCCTAACACTTTGCATAACCAAACTCATTAAACTTATCTCAAAGGAATATTTTGTATCTTTGTTAAGAGACTATAAATTTCATCTTGAGAATATATATTCTATCAACACTAAATGTGACTGCCCAACATACTAAGGTTTTAACCGTTACTTTAAATCTCACTTTTGATATATCAAAGCAACCTACATTTCATGATCAGGTCTATTATCCTCTCAGGATTAAGAGTTCATTCTTCTCAAGATTAAGAGGTCATGTAAATAGAAGTCGTGAGATTTATTATTCATTTGACAGTCATTAGGAGAATAATAAATCTCACAGTGATCCAATTCAATATGTTTTAACTCTTAAAATATATCAACATACCAACTAGAAATCTTCACTTCCATAATCAAGACAAATCATCTTAATTGATATGTTATAGTCTTCGCAAATGAAATGCCCAATTTCATCACCGACTATGAACTAAAATTCTGAGTTTACAAAAAACTTGTGATTTATATCTTCTATGACTTTTCACATAAATCGCATACTATGCATCTCATAGACTATATGATAATGTTTGAATATTCATGTTACTATTATTTTAGATAATAATAGAACAACTTTATTAATCACAATATTAAGTCATACTTAATATCATACATAGCATCAGACAATAGGATTTAAGGGCACTAATCCTAACTAGAAGTTGATGAAAAGGGTGAGGAGGCAACCTGACATAAAATTGAAGGATATTCAAGATGTTGTTAATGAGAAGTATGTGGTGAATATCAATGCTGGAAAGGCCAACAGGGCTAAAGAAAAGGCTTAACAGTTTGTAGATGGGCCTTTCACAGAGCAGTACAATCAACTTTGGAATTATTGTACAAAACTGAAGAGATCCAGTCCTGGTAGTACAGTTCAAATGAAGACTCACACTTTTCATGAGGGAGACTTGGTAGCTAAGATGAATTTACATACTGGAGTGCCCTACTTAAAGAGGTTGTATATATGCTAGGCTGGGTGTAAGAATGGATTTTTGGTAGGCTACAGGCCATCAATTGGATTTGATGCTTGCCATCTCAAACACAAGGTAGGGGGCAGTTGATGGTTGCAGTAGCCAGGGATCCTAATGAAGAATACTTTCCTCTGGTTGTTACAGTGCTGGAAGCTGAAACCATGAACTTGGTTTATCAACTTGCTACTAGTTGACATTGGTGATAGCAAGAGGTGGGCTTTCATAACAGACTAGAAAAAGGTATTACAATATTTTATGTTTATATTTTCTATTTTATGTTTATATTTACCTTGGCAGGGGTTAGTGCAGGCATTTGCAGATAGTTGGCCTCATTATGAGCATAGTATCTCTTGTAGACATTTATACAACAACTTGAGGAAGCAACATCATGGTCTTTTGATTAGGGATTTAATATGGAGAGTAGCAAAAGCCACTTGTTAGGGACATTATTGACATAATTGGCTAATCTTTTGACAAAACGCACTGTACTTGTAATTAGATAGTTCTAGGATGGTTTAAGACTTCAAGAAACATATTGTTCAAGTCAAGTGTTAAAGCCATGCGAGTTTATCCAAGATGTTAAGCTCACATGTCTCGATCTATCGAGCTTACGGGATTCAGACTATAGCCAGCAACATTTTTATTCTAAAAGGCTATTTGTTTGTTGGTTTATATAATCCTTATTGAACTAGGAAAGCCCAAGGTTTGTGTAAACATATTTGGAATAGGAGAGCCCATTAAGCTCCTATTTAAAGGAGGTGGAAAAAGAAAAACCTAACCCTAGAGAGCTTTATAAGGTTTTCTTTTTGAAACTCTAGCCTCCTCCTATAGAAGAAAGAGTTCTTGTTGCATTTCTTATACGCCTTTGGGTTCCATAACCAAGCAACGTCTCTTGCACCAATATTGAAGATCTTATTAGTGTTTCTATGTGAAGCTGCTACAAATCAACTACAATAATTAAAGGGTTGTTGTAGAGTTAGTCACATACTTGGATTCGTGCAAAGGAGTAAACCGTGTACTGAGATTCGCGCATCGATTAGTTAGTCACGTACTGGGAGCCGTGCATTGAAAAAGAAGAGATTGTCACTACAAAACAAGTCCAATTACGTATTAGGGTAAGGGTTCAACTGTAGGTTGGTGTAAGGTACTGAAATTCGTGCAAAGGAGTAAAGCGCGTACTGGGATCCGCACATCAATTAGTTAGTCATATACTAGGAGCCGTACATTGAAAAGGAGAGATTGTCACTACAAAATAAGTCCAATTGGGTATTGGGGGGTTCAACTGTAGGTTGGTATAAGGTAATGGGATTCCTTTTACTTTTAACCGCTTGTTTTGATAATAGTGGATTCTCAAGAGTGGTGACCTTAAAATCACCCGGTGGGATTTTTGCCTCGGAGGTTTTTCCCATTCGTAAACAAATCACCGTGTCAACTTTATTTTTCACTACATTATACTTTAGTTAGTGATTTGTTTATGGTACCATGTACATTACATGTTAATTTAATTAATTAATAAAATTGGGTAATTAATCAATTAATTAATCACAAGGGGTCAATACATTCTTAGCCTATCAAGTGGTATTAGAACAGGTATACGCTGATTAAGTTTAATCTTCGCTATGTGATCCATTGACCCATGTTGTCATGGAAACTCTTAATTGTTTTGATTTGCATTATTTTGTGTTGAATGAAGATGATGATATTCAAGATGCCTATAGTAAGCTTTATAATTTTTGTATGAAATCTCTTAAACTTTCTACAAAATCAAAAGCTAATTTTAAAAAGGTTAAACTTGAAAGAGATGATTTGATTGAAAATTGGATGAAGCTAATAATTTGAATGAGAATTTTAAAAATAAAATTTCATCTCAGGTGGACAAAATAAAGAGTTTGGAAGAGCAACTAGTTGAATTTAAAATTGAAGTTGAAAAATTAACTAGTGCCAAACTTATTGTTGAGCCTAACTCTTTTTTTTCTTTTTTTTTCTTTTTTTTTTTGTATTCCTCCATTTAAAAGGAATAATGAAGAGTTGAAGGCTAATATTACTAGGATAAATAAAGGTAAACAATTTGATGTTAACGCTAAAGTTTCTAAACCTATTTCTAAACTCCTCCTAGGTTGAATAAAAATTTTGAATTTGTCCACACTTGTCATCATTGTTATATTGTTGGTCATATTAGGTCAAATTGTCCTAAGTTGAGGTGTCTGTCAACCTCTAAGGTTAGACCTCCTTCTAGGAAGCGAAGTAGCTCTAAAACTGCTCATGTTTGTCACCATTATGGTGTTTTTGGACACATTCGTCCTAATTACTTTAAATTGTATCCACAAAAGCAAGTGTCCAAATGGTCACAGGTTTTCTCTCAAAAACCTACACCTTTGTTTGGAGAGTTATTAAAAACTTTGAACTTTTTAACTCAATTTCAGGAGAATCTTAATTCTTCTATGTCCTTTAGTATACAGACTAAGACACGTGCCTTTTCATTTTCACAGCCAAAGACTCGTGCTGTGTGGGTGAAGAAGGAGCCTAAGATTTAATTGTCTTTTCTATTTGTCCTCTACTTTAATTCTTTCTATCTAAAGTAAGACTCTCTTTACTTGATTTCTTATCTGCTTTAGAATCATGCATTTGCATTTATCTTTCACACCTTCATGTTATTTGTCTTTTTTTTTTATTATTATTTAGTCTTTATTTTGTTTGTTTTTCTAAATAAAAAGAGAAAAATAAGAAAAATACAAAAACAATGTGTGTTTTGTGTACCTTGGTACTTGTGTACCTTGAATGGCCAATGAAACAAAGTTTTCTAAACTTTGTATCACTTATAACTTAGATGAGCATCTCTATGCACAACTAAGCTAGTGAGCTTTGTGGCTCTTGTTTGTGATGAGTAAGATTAAGTTATCTCTTGTACTTAACACTTATATCACTCTTTTTGACGGGAAGGACTAGAAAATCCTAAGAGAAAGGCATAAATAACCATCTCACCATTGTTGCCCGTCAATAATGAAATGACATCGGTATGCTTCGGTATAGCAAAAGTGCAATGTCATAAAACTTAACATAATTGGGTATTTCTTTTCTCTTTCTTATATGCCCATACATGATATGCTTAACAAAAGAAAAATATGCAAATAAAAATTAAAGCAAAAGAAACAAAATGCTTTAAAATATGATTGCAAGGATGTATTCTAGGAGATGTGGGAGTTATAGGATGTACCTCGAAGGTGATAGTCCCCATAAAGCATTTATGATCGTGTGTGAGTTAAATTGATTTCCTCGTATCTCAAATCGTCATAACATGTAGACACTCATGCAATCTTGCGATGTTTTTAACACACTACACGCAATATTCTTTCCTACTTTTGATACATGTGCAGGTACAATGTGATTTGGCCATCACAAGGTTTGCATGTGTTAATGTATTCTCACTAAACTATCTTAACTTGTTTTTGAAATATAAAATTGGTTAGACTTGTTTAGTGTGTGTGTGTGTGTGTTTTGGAATGCATGACATTTTTTTTAGAGATGATTTTGAGAGCTTAAAATGTTGGTTGGATCCTTGGTTGAGTTACAAGTTTGATTGCAATCATGTCTGTGTTTTTCTCTTCTTTGAAAAACTGTTTTTAAGCAATCTCTACAGCTCCTCCACACCTTTCGACAGCTAGGCTATCTATCGAGCTCTTCAGCTTCTTTTTATTGCAATCTCGATAGCTTCTCTATCCATCAAGAAACTTTCTGTTTGGCCGATAGATCCTGAACATATTCTCGATCCATTGAAGTTGGCTTCTTTTCGATAGATTCTCGACACCTCTCAATCGATCGAGATATCCTTGCATACATTTCATTTTTCTTTGTTTTGTATTTGTTTTCCTTTGTGTCCATAGCATCTTTTTTTTTTCTTTTTCTTGCAGGTTTATGGTTCCTTGTTCTCCTCATTCCCTTTATATTAGTTTTCTGTCTATCTCCAGTCAAGTCTTTTGGCTTTTATGCCCTTTGACAATCGTATCAAAAAGGGCGAGAAATTTAAGAATTGAATGTTATTCTCAAGGAGAGTAATAGACTTAGGGGGAGAACTTTATGTTAAATGGAAGAAATTTTTTTATGTAACTAACTTAGGGGAAGAGTTAGTTTGATACATATTGATATTTATATATATTTTTTTGTTGTGTATCTTTCGGTTTTGTAACCATTTACATACATCATGTGTTGTTTCTATATTTGATGATGATGTATGTGTTTCACTCTTTATCTCACATGTGTTGTTTCTTTTCTCTCTTTATACACACAGTCATTATTTTCTACATGGTACCTTGATGTGTTTTGTTTAGTGCCTTTCAAGAAAGACAAGTTAAAGCCAAGTCAAGATTCCGAACATTCTTCTTGCAGCAACTTCCAAGGTTCAGATCTATTAGACTAGGCTTATTTATTCTGTAATTTTGAGTAAAATGTATTCTAGAACATTCAATGTACTCTTATGGTTTTGTCACGGATTGCCAAAGGGAGAGATTGTTAAGGACATATTTTTATGTAATTGGCATATCTTTTGACAAAACACACTCTACTTGTATTTGGGTAAATCTAAGAAGGTTCAAGATGATCATTACAAGTGGTTAAATTGAAGACATGAAGATTACTCAAGAACTGCTCAAGAAAACTGCAATCTGCAAGTCTCGATAGCTCCTTGACAGAAGCTCGATCTGTCGAGATTCATTAAAGCTCGATCTGTCGAGATTCATTAAAGCTCGACACATGTCTCGATCTATCGAGCTTATGGGATTCAGACTATAGCCAATAACATTTTTATTCTAAAATGCTATTTGTTTGTGGGTTTATATAATCTTTATTGGACTAGGAAAGCCCAAGGTTTGTGTAACCCTATTTGGAATAGGAGAGCCCATTAAGCTCCTATTTAAAGGAGGTGGAAAAAGAAAAACCTAACCCTAGAGAGCTTCATAAGGTTTTCTTTTTGAAACCCTAGCCTTCTCCTACTAAAGACAGAGTTCTTGCTGCATTTCTTGTACGCTTTTGGGTTCTGTAACCAAGCAAAGTCTCTTGCACCAATAATGAAGATCTTATTGATGTTTTTATGTGAAGCTGCTGCAAATCAACTACAACAATCAAAGGGTTGTAGTGGAGTTAGTCACATATTGGGATTTGTGCAAATAAGTAAGCCGTGTACTAGGATCCGCACATCGATTAGTTAGTCACGTACGGGGAGCCGTGCATTAAAAATGAGAGATTGTCACTACAAAACAAGTCCAATTAGATATTGGGGTAAGGGTTCAACTTTAGGTTGGTATAAGGTACTGGGATTCCTTTACTTGTAACCGCTTGTTTTGATAATAGTAGATTCTTGGGAGTGGTGACCTTAAAATCACCCGGTGGGATTTTTGTCTCGGAGGTTTTCTCTATTCGTAAACAAATCATTGTGTCAACTTTATTTTCTACTACATTATACTTTAGTTAGTGATTTGTTTGTGGTGCCTCGTACATTGCATGTTAATTTGATTAATTAATAAACTTGGGTAATTAATCAATTAATTAATCACAAGGGGTCAATACATTCTTCGCCTATCACAATAAACAAGTGAAGAAGTGTTGTTCATTATATCTCGACAGAAGCCTATCTATCAAGGGTTAATGTTGAAGCTTGACAGAAGCTATATCTGTCAAGAATTACGAAATCAAAATTTCTAGATCTGATTACATGCATATCCAAATATATTTGTGTAGGGTTTCTTTTCTCACAACCCTAGATATGTATAAGAATTATTTTAAGAGCCGTCAAAAGGTCTTGTGGAGAATCCCTACATGTATTTTGTGACCGGAGACAGAAATTGCTCTAGTTCATCTTTCTCTCTGTAGAAGCTACTGCGTCTTTACGCCAAGGGTTTTGTGATCAAGGAGCTTCCTGATCTTCATGTTGATGAACTGAAGAACTTTGCAACCAACATCTTCCTCAAGTTGATGAGTGAGTCACGTACTGGGATTCGTGCAAAGGAGTTAGTTACATATTGAGATTCGTGCATCATTGGTTAGTTTTGTACTGGGATTTGTTCATTAAAATGAAAGATTGCTGCTACGTTACAAGTCCAATTAGGTATTGGGGTAAGAGTTTAATTGTAGGTTGGTATTAGATACTGGGATTCCTTTTACTTGTAACCACTTATTTCAATAATAGTAGATTCTTGAGAGTGGTGACCTTAAATTCACCCGGTAGGGTTTTGTCTCGGTGGTTTTTCCCATTTGAAAACAAATCACCTGTGTCAAATTTATTTTCCATTGCATTTAACTTAGTTGGTGATTTGTTTGTGCTACCACACTATTGCATGTTAAATTGACTTAATTAATTAACTTGGATAATTAATTAATTGATTTGCTAAATGGGTCACTACATTTTTTGGCCTATCAAGTGGTATCAGAGTGGGCACACTCTGATTAAAGTTAATCTTTATTGTGTGATCCATTGACCCCTATTTGTCATGGATAGATGACAATCTCTTATTATACATCCTTTATTTAATGACACTAACTATACATACTAGAAGGTACGCATGAGATCTTGTATTAAAAAATAAAAAGAATAGAAAAATTTATGGAGGAATTTAAGGAGTTTAAGTGGGAAATTACTTAAATGGTGGGATTTATAAAGAAGATGTAAGTTTCTTTATTTATTGGTGATACATGGCAAAAAGAGTGACACATGCCAATAGTTTTCTACCACGTGGCATTTGATAAGCGACATGAATCAATAATTATCTACCATGTGGCGTTGGAGATTATAAATTGTTTTATGTATATTGAATGAGACATGGCTCATCATTTTTGATACAAGATAGAATTCTACTTTAGCTTAATCTAAGTGTATATGTGTGTGAAGATCCTTCTTGGAGACTTGAACCCCGGCCTTTCCCCCCACACCCCACAAGCACTTATACTTGTGGAGTGACCATCACACCAAGGGTGTGTGGTGGTAATAGAATTTCTATCTTGTATTAAAAAAAATAAAAATAATAGACAAATTTATGTAGCAATTTAAGGAGTTTATAGTGGGAAATTATTTAAATGGTGGGATTAATAATGAAGATTTAAGTTTCTTTATTTATTGGTGATACTTGGCAAAAAGAGTGACACATGCCAATGGTTGTCTACCACATGGCGTTTGATAAGCGACATGAATCAATAATTGTCTACCACGTGGCGTTAGAGATTATAAATTGTTTTCTGTATTATGAATGAGACATGGGTCATCATTTTGTGTGTCCACCAATTTAAGGGATCCAACCTCTATAATATAGGTTAAAATGCAAAACTAACCTTCTAATTTTCTTCAAATTTTATTTCTGTCCTCTAACTTTGTTTTCGTTCCTTTTAGTCCTCTGAATTTTAGATTTATTCAAATAAAGCATTTCCGTCAACTTTTGTTAAAATTTTTTTTAAAAAGAAATCTGAAAAATATTTTTCAATCATTAATTGAATTTTTTATAATTTAAAAGATTTGAAGAAAAATTTATAAAATTGAAAAATTAACTACAACATATAACAAAAGTTTATGGAAAAACCTTAATTGAATAAACTTGAAAGTTAGAGAACTGAAATGAACAAAAGCAAAGTTAGAGGACTGAAATGAAATCTAAAGAAACTTAAAGGGTTAGTTTTGCATTTTACCCTAGAATATACTATCATGTAACTAATGCAAAATAAAAAATAAAAAGAATGGAAAAATTTATGGAGCAATTTAAGGAGTTTATAGTGGGTAATTATGCCCTAAGGGCATTCGTTAGCATTTCTCTTAGTTAAATGGTGGAATTAATAATGAAGATTTAGGTTTATTTATTGGTGATACGTGGTAGAAATAGTAACACATGCCAATGGTTGTCGGCCACGTGGCGTTTAATAAGCTACATGAATCAATCATTGTCTATTACATGGCGTTGGAGATTATAAATTTTTTTTTGTATTGTGAATGAGACATGGGTCATCATTTTGTGTGTCCACCAATTTAAGGGATCCAAACTTTATAATATACTATCATGTAACTAATGCAAAGTAAAAAATAAAAAGAATGGAAAAATTTATGGAGCAATTTAAGGAGTTTATAGTGGGTAATTATATAAAAGGTGGGATTAATAATGAAGATTTAGGTTTATTTATTGGTGATACATGTCAGAAAGAGTGACACATGACAATGGTTGTTTGCCACGTGGCGTTTAATAAGCTACATGAATCAATAATTGTCTACCACATGGCCTTGGAGATTATAAATTGTTTTCTCTATTTTGAATGAGACATGGCTCATCATTTTCTGTATCAACCAATTTAAGGGATCCAACCTTTATAATATACTATCTTGTAACTAATGCAAAGTAAAAAATAAAAAGCATGGAAAAAATTTATGGAGTAATTTAAGGAGTTTATAGTGGGTAATTATTTAAATGGTGGGATTGATAATGGAGATTTAAGTTTCTGTATTTGTGATGCATGGTAAAAAGATTGACACTTGCCAATGATTGTTTGCCATGGCCTTTGATAAGAGATCTGAATCAATATTTGTCTACCAAATGGCATAAGATTTTATAGATTTTTTTCAGTATTGTGAATGAGACATGGATCCAACTTCTATAATATACTATCATGTAACAAACGCATGGATGAATTTAAAATTAAACACAATTTTTATTATAAAAAAATAAATATTTAGTCAAATTATTATATATAAAAAAATAGTATGTAACACATGCATTAATGCATATGTATAGATAGCTTTAAAATTGAACACAATTTTTATCATAAGAATTTAAATAATTAATCAATTTTCTTTTAAAAAGTAAACGTAATTAGTCACATATTAAAATTCTTAAATAAATTTAATTAGTACTACTTATGAACATTTGTTTTTCTAATTTTAAGAAGGGATCTCGTCGTTTAGGAAGTAACCATAGAAATGATGGAACCCACACACACACACACACACACACACACATATATATAAATATATATATATATATATATATATATATATAGAGAGAGAGAGAGAGAGAGAGAGAGAGAGAGAGATCATAGATGTCTACCATGTGGCGTAGGAGATTATAGATTGTTTTATGCATTGTAAATGAGACACAGGTCATCATTTTTTGTATCCACCAATTGGAGGTATCCAACATTTATAATATGAGTAATTCTTAGACATTCCCGAAGTACGAAGAATGATGCTCTCTGCTCTCATATTCATGGTAGGATCTACTAATTAAATTTATGTTATCTCTTATTCATGGCCAAGGAACCCAAATCCCAGAATAAAAGCAAACCCTAAACCTTTTTAGGGTCATATTTTATTGTAATTGGTTAATCTTTTGACAAAATGCACTTTACTTATAATTGGGTAGATCTAAGATGAGTTTAGTACTTCAAGAAATATGTTTTTCAAGTCAAGTATTAAAGACATAAGGATTGATTCAAGTAACAAGTGAAGAAAGCTGTTTATTTAGTCTTGACAGATAGCTCAACAAATGCTTGCTATTGAGGCTTAATGTGAAGTTCGATAGCTCGATAGCAGCTTGAGCTATCGAGAACAACAATTTCAGATTTTCTAGATCTGAAATTCAGCTTAGTCTTGCATATTTGTTTAGGGTTTATTTTCTCACAATCCTAGACATATATAAGGCTTATTTTAAAGGCCGTCACATATGGATACAAAGACCATGAGACTTATTTTCTTTGTGGGAAGCTACTACGTCTATACGCTATAGGGTTTTGTAACCGAATGCTTCCTGATCTTCATTGTTGATGAAGTGAAGAACTTTGCAGGCAATAACATCTGTTCAAGTTGCTTAAGGTTAGCCACATATTTGGGATCCATGCAAAAGGTTAGCCACAAATTCGAGATTTGTGCATCAAAAGGAAAGAAGGCTACTACAAGATTAAGTCCAATTGGATATTAGAGCAAATGTTCAACTGTAGGTTGGCATTTCGGAATAGGCTAGGGTAGTTGGTAAGATTCCTTATACTTGTAACTACTTAATTGTTGCTTAGTAGATTCTTGGGAGTGGTGACTTTAAAATTACTCAGTGGGGTTTTCGCCTTACGTGGTTTTCCCCATTTGTCAACAAATTACCGTGTCAAATTTATTTTCCGTTGTACTTAGCATTTGGGTGATTTGTTGGTGCCTTCACATTTTCATGCAAATTGAATTTAATTAATCAACTTGGGTAATTGAATAATTAATCGGGGTCAAGCTATCTTAAAGAGTTGTATTTATTATTGTTATACACTCTTATTGAGCCATATCAGTGTAATATTACAGTAAAATTGGTCCATTCGGTCCGTTTCGATCCATTATTTCTAATTTTATCCAATTTTGTCCATTCCTGATTTATTTGGTCCAGTTTGGTCCACTCAGTCTACTTCGGTCCATTTCTAGTTTTAGGCTCAAATTTTTATTTTTTGTTTCTTAATTTTTGGGAAAATTCTTAGGTACTTTCAGAGTATGAAAAAATGATGCTCCCTCCTCTCACATTCATAATGGATCCTATCATAAATTTAATGAGTGAGCCCCATTATGAATGTAAAAGAATGGAGCACCATTCTCTGCACTTCGGGAGTACCACTCTAATTTTGGGTTGAAAGTATGACTTTTTTTTTTCCTATTTGGGCTAAAATATTTACTTTTGGGCTAAAAAATACAAATAAAATAGGTATAGAAATTAGAGATATGAACCCTTAAAAAAAATATATATTTAAATATTTGAATTGAAATATTACTTTAAAGTTCAAGTTTCAATAATATAAGCATTATACTTATATTTGGAAAGAAAAAAAAAATGCTATAATTGTAATAAACCTATATAATAAGTTAAATTTAATATCACATGTTTAATATGTGCTGTAGAATTGGGGTGTACATTTTTTTAATATTCTTAGATATGTTCAAATTAATCAATCAATTATGTTTTATTAAAAAAAATCATTTTAAAAACTCATTCTCAATTTATATAATATAATATTATAATTACGTAATTTAAACAACAACCTAACTGTTAGAGAAATTTTCACTTGAACGAAAAATATTTAATATGGTACAAAATCGCTGAACCTTCCTTTGACATCCACGTGAACTTTAATCTCCAATCTGACAGACGTACTGGACAATATTTTTTTAATACTTGATTTGTTTACCATGGAAAATTTTGTTTCTTTGAATTCAAATGTGGTATACTATAACCCCCCATCACAGCTTGCTGATAACAGATTGTAGGCTTCTTTCTTTCCGATTGTTCATACCCCAATCCGTTACGTTTAGCCATTGAGTTGGGGGGTTGCATAGCAAATATAGATTCATCGCCTTCTTCCAAACTTAGAGTTTAATTTGAACCTAACCCAAACTAAAAGAAAGGGACTTCATAGCTACTTTCATTCTAAAGGAAATCGAAGAACCAACTTGCGGCGAAATTATGTAATTTATCAAAGTCATTAATAAATGTTAGCTGCTTGGCGTAGGGAGAATGTAGGAACTTGATTTAATAGTGGTTTTTAGAACCCAAATCTTGTTATATAATAAATAATTTTAAAATTCAAAGTCTTTAAAATTCATAACCATATTATTTTACACCTAATACTAGTATTTTTCACTCACCTAAGATCAGATTTCTCCCCAAATTTCACAATCTGCTCTGACTCTCTCCTATCTCAGACTCTTCTATTCTTCATCTTTGTTTTTTCTTTGCTTCACATTACTTACTTTTCTTCCCTTTCTCAGTGTGCTCCTGATCAATCTTCAGCTCCTTTCTGTCTTTAATTTTTCCCCTCACAGACCTTCATGTTTTCCTTTGTGACCATTTGTTTCTCTCTATTTGTTTCTTTTTTTTACATTTTGATTTCCCATGTGATGATGAAAATGAGATAAGACTTTACTACCCAAAACGCTCACATGGTCACATGCATGATGACAGACAACATGTAGGAGGAGATTAAAAGATGAAAAAAAAATTAAAAGAAAAAACATAAAGGTGGAGAGGACGAATGGAGGAGAATAAAAGAAATTTAAAAAGCAACAAATGTTAAAAATATTATAAATTAATATGTTACGATCATAAAAAATAATTTTGATATTTATTTATTTTGTTATAGTAATTTACTAGTTATGTTTATTATCTTATCAATTTATAAATTTTATGTTGTAAAATTTGTAGTATTTATAGCATTTTACAAAACATTTATTATAGTAAATTTTCATTTATTAAACTGAAACACAAATATAACAGTAGCTCTGAAAGGATATAAAATATATTGTTTTCATAGTTAAAATGAAACACACTTTAATACAAAATTGACTCTCTTGCATTGTACACCATTAGAAACCTTGCTAATATCGAATATGGTACTGTTACTTGCATATTCTTTTGTGTACATCGTTTGTATATATTAAATATTTCACATGTTAAGTGTGGATGTATTTAAAAATTGTGAATAAGATATGTGAAATTATAAACACTGCAAGTTAGTAAATACAGAGTATATATTAACCAGTGAATTAGAATATTTCCTTATTCGAAATAAAATATAGGTCACAATCTCCAGTATCAAATATGCATTGGTAAACGTAGTATTTTTTAAGAGCTATTTGAACCCTCCAAGAAATCCTTTGAGAAGCCATATGTGATCCCAACTCCCAAAAATTGAAAGTAACAATCAAATTTGATTCTTTTTTTTTGTTTTTTCTTTTTGTTGATAATCATGAAATTATCAAAATCAATGACTCCATTCAAAATCGGTGGCTCAATATGAACCTTTCAAATAAGCTATTTCTTTAGCCATTTTATAAATGATCTGAGTCCATTCAAAGAATCAAAATCGGTGGTTCAATATCAACCTTTCAAATAAGTTATTCAACTAAACCGCCAGTAAAGAAGAAATCGTCTACGACATGTTACTGAAATTGTCAAAGCTTAGGGCGACATTTTTTTTTTTTTTAGTGATTTAGGGCGACATTTTGGATCCTAAGAATATAAAATAGTAAAACTGATTCACACGTCTTATTGTGGATGTCGACTTGTGGAGTTAGGATCACGTTTTGAAACTTTTTAAAAAAAAATTTTCCTTATTTTACAATTACTATGAAATTCAGTTGTTGAGTTATATCTATTTCTTTTTGTATTAACTATATAAAAAGATTCACGAGGCTAAAAAAATGCTCTATTTCATACTTTCTATACTGGCTTTGGTTTGGTCAATTTGGTGAGATGGCTTTGGTTCTTTTGTTTTTATTTGTTTCAAGTACACCCAGTTTGGTTTGAGCTTATTTTTGTTCTCTAATGTTTATATGCATATTTTGGTTTAGGGGTTGTTATACTGATACAAAAATATATATATATATATATATATATATATATATATATATTCACAATATTTTTACAACAAATCATAAGTGATAGGTTATTATAAAAGTAATTTCAGTAGTAGTTTTAAATTAAAATTAATAACAATTTACCACATATAATTTGTTGTCAAATTGTTGTGGACGTAATATTTCTCTACAAAAAATTGCTACAATATTTTTATAATTGTAGAGGTATCAATTTTTTATAGGTCAAAATAAAATAAAATAATAAAAATTGAGGCTGGGTCCAACCAAAATTGAAAATAAAGATATTGTGAAAATTTTGTGACATAGGTATCAATTCTTAATAGATCAAAATAAAATAAAATAATAAAATATCAAACCAAGATCCACCATAACTGAAAATAAAGATATTGTATTGTAAAACTGTCGTGACATTTTTGTTGTCATTATAATATTTTCACAACTATTTAAGGTTTAAGTTCCTTATAGGTCAAACTAAATTAAAATGAAATATCAGATTAGGATCCAACAGAGTTGAAAATAAATGTATTATGAAAATGTTGTAACATTTTATAATGTTCCTAGACTATTTTTTTTTTTTTTTTTTAGTAAAATTTGGGGAACCAAAATTCACTGTTTCATGCACAATTTTTTAGGCGTACTTTTTGTTTGTGTTTTTTATAATTTTTTTGTTAAAAAAAAAAAAAAAAAAAAACCCTAGTTTTACACCCAAAAAAGGACCTCTTTATGTTTGGGGTAGTTTCATTCTCCCTAATTTTTAAAATCGGACAAGTACCCGTTATTGTTACTTTCTCAATTAAATTATAACGAAGTCTTATGATTTCAAGAATATTTCATTGTGTAATGTCTAAAATACCTCCATTAAATTTTAATATCACAAAAATTTTCTTCATGTATATTGAGTTTTATGTGGTACTCATACTTGAAAAGTTGGAATGGTGATGTAAGGTGTTCTATTTGTTGCCTAAAGAACTTTGATTTACTAGGTTTAAATCTTCTACACTTATAATTTTATATAATTGAAACTTCATTGGCACATGCCTAAGTAAAACATCGTAACTAGACTCATAAAATGCAAGATGATAAAAGGAAATATCAATAACAAAATCTTCATTGTCGATAATTGTAGGTTTTTTATGAAGACCTTCAATTTTATTGTAGCATATGCATCATTCGTTGTGATAATTTAAATATTGTGACAATGTCTTAGCAAAACTCAATTGCTTATTGTTGTAAGATGATGATATTTATTATCATTCTATCGTCATTCTTGTTAGGACATATGTGGCTCACTTGTTAAGAACATATGTCGATCTTTTATGTAATTACCTAATCCTTTGACAAAACGCACTTTACATGTATTTGGATAGATGTACGATGTGTTTAATATTTCAAAGAACATGTTGTTCAAGTCTAGTATTAAAGCCATGAAGATTGGACCAAGAAACAAGTGAAGAAAATGTGTTCACTAAAGCTGGACAGATAGCTTGACACTTGCGGACACCTACCGACAGCTTCTTGACAGCTTCTCGACAGATAGCTATCTATCGAGATTTAATGAGGCTTGACACTTGCTATCTATCAAGGTATCTATCGAGATTACAGAAATCAGAATTTTCAAATCTGATTTTTGGCCCATGCTTTTGTATTTGTGTAGGGTTTTTTTTCTCACAGCCCTAAATATATATAAGGCTTATTTTAGAGGTCGTCACATAAAAGAATATAAGGAGAACATATAAAAAAGGTGACCGAAGTCTTATTTTCTCAAAAAGAAGCTACTGCGTCTTTGCGCCTTAGGGTTTTGTAACCAAGTGCTTCTTGATCTTCATTGTTGATGAAGTGAAGAACTTTGCAGCCAACATTTTTCTTCCTCAAGTTGGTGAGTGAGTCACATACTGGGATTCGTACAAAAGAGTTAGTCACGTACTGGGATTCGTGCATCAAAAGGTAGCGTTCATATATTGAAGAGTTTAGAGGTTCTGAAGCGGTAGAAGGTTTCTGCTATAAGTTCATCTACGGGGATTGTAAAGTCTAGGGATGAAGATTTTGTACTAGATCTAAAACTTCTCTTTACTATAGTGAATTACTTTTTCAAGAAGATTTCCCCCCATATTTTTTACTGTGAAACTAGTTGGTTTCATTGGTTTTTCTAGGTCATCATATCTTGTCTTATTTACTTTTTCGTTACATATGATTTTGACATGATATTGATGTTTGTTTGTTTTAACAAGTTTTATGCACAAAAAAATCTAATTAACAACTTGGGTTTAAAACTTGTTAATTCTATCAACCGGGATCTAAATTTCCCAACAAGTGGTATCAAAGCGAGTTCACTCTGATTGGATTAATTTCTTGAGTGTGATTCTTGGCCCTAGTTGTTATGGAAACTCTTGGTGAGTTATTAAAAGTTTTGAGCTTTTTAACTCAAGTTCAGGGGAATTCTAATTCCTCTTTGTCCTTTAGTAGTCTAACTAGGATAGGTGCCTTTTCATCTTCACGGCCAAAGACTCGTGCTGTGTGAGTGAAGAAGGAGCCTAAGACTTAATTGTCTTTTCTGTTTATCCTTTACTTTAATTCTTTCTATCTAAAGTAGAACTCTCTTTGCTTGATTTCTTATTTGCTTTTAGAATCATGCTTGCATGCATCTGCACCTTTCTATCATGCTTTCATATATATACATCTTTCTTTCATTCTTTCATGTTGTTTGTCTCTTTTTGTTTGGTTGTTTAGTTTTTATATTGTTCTGTTTTCAAGATAAAAAAAGGGAAAAATCAGAAAAATACAAAAACAGTGTGTGCGTTTGTGTATATTGGTTCTTATGAACCTTAAAATGGTCATTGAAATAGAGTTTTCTAAATTTTGTATCTTTTGTAACTTAGATGAGTATTTCTATGCACAACTAAGTAAGTGAGTTTTGTGGCACTTTGTTTGTGATGAATAAGGTTAAGTGATCTCTTGTACTTAACATTCGTATTACTCTTTTTGACGGGAAAGACTAGAAAATCCTAAGAGAAAGGCATAAATAATTATCTCACCACTGTTAACCGCCAATCATGATATGACATCTGTATGCTTTGGCATAGCAAAAGTGCAATGTCAATGAGATCTGTATGCTTCGGCATAGCAAAAATGCAATGTCAAAAAGCTTAACATAATTGGGTATTTCTTTTCTCTCCTTTGTATACCCATGCATGGTTTGCTTAATAAAAAGAAAATATGCAAAGAAATAAAAGCAAAAAGAACAAAATGCTTTAAAATATGATTGCAAGTGTGTTTTCTAGGAGATGTAGGAGTTATAGGATGTACCTCGAAGGTGATAGTCCCCATCAAACAGTTATGATTGTGTGTGAGTTAAATGATTTTCTCATATCTCAAATCGTCATAATATTGAGACACTTATGCAATTTTGCAATGTTTTTCACACACAACACTCAATATTCTTTGCTACTTTTGATACATGTGCAGGTACAATGTGATTTGGCTATCACAAGATTTACATGTGTTAATGTATGCTCACTAAACTGTCTTAACTTGTTTTTGAAATATAAAATTCGTTAGACTTGTTTAGTGTGTGTATGTGTGTGTGTTTTGGGAGCTAAATGCTTAACTCTTTGTTGATTAAGAGATGTTTTTGAGAGGCTAAAATGTTGGTTGGATCTTTGGTTGAGTTGCATGTTTGATTGCATTCATATCTGTGTGTTTTCCCTTCTTGAAAAACTAGTTTTAAGCCATCTCGAAATCTTCTCGACACCTCTCGATACCTGGCTTATTTGTCGAGCTATTCTGTTGCATCTTATCGCAATCTCAACACCTCTCGATAGCTAGATGGATCGATCAAGATATCTCCTGTCTGCTCGATAGATCCTCGACACCTTCTCGATCCATCGAGATCCTCTACATGCATTGTTTTTCACATGTTTTGCATGTTTCTCTTATCTCGTCATCCATATCATTTTGTTTCATTACATTCATGCATTTATATGGATTCTTTGTGCCCCCTTGATCATCTTTATGTTTCTCGGTGAAGCTTTATAGCTTCTTGTACGCTTTGTCAATCATGACAAAAAGGAGGAGAAATTTTGGAAATATGTGGTTTCTTTTTAAGATTCTACATGTTAGGAGGAGAAATAAATGTCCTTGTAAGGGGGAGATGTGTTTTATCTAGTTAGGGGCAGTGATTACCTCCTTGTTGTTGTAGGAGCTACTTTTAGCTTCTTCTTCTTGTACTCTAGGTCTTGTGACCATTTTCACATACATGATGCTTATCAAGTGATATATATGATAATGTATGTTTTATTCACCTACCTCTACATGTGTTGTTTCTTTTCTTTCTTTATACATATACTTCTTATTTGTATGCAATCTATTATTTCTACTTCACACAAAGATGCCTTGATGTGTTTTGTTTAAAGTGTTTCAAAAATACAGGTTGTCAAAGTCTACTTGCCATAAATTCTTTTCTTGCAAAGTTTTTCAAAAGTTTGTGTTAGGATAAATTTTATTGTACTTAACAAGTGAGTATGAGTTGAGTGATTTATGACTTCTCTCATATGTTCATTTATTTGTTGTGGTTTTGTCACGTATTGCCAAAGGGAGAGATTGTTAGAATATATGTGGTTCACTTGTTAAGAACATATGTCGTTCTTTTATGTAATTGGCTAATCCTTTGACAAAATGTATTTTACTTGTATTTGGATAGATCTATGATATGTTTAATACTTCATAGAACATGTTGTTCAAGTCTAGTATCAAAACCATGAAGATTGGACCAAAAAACAAGTGAAGAAAATGTGTTCACTAAAACTAGACAAATAGCTCGACACCTGCGAACACTTGCGGACAGCTTCTTGACAGCTTCTTAACAGATAGCTATCTATCGAGGTTTAATGAGGCTCGACACCTGCTATCTATCGAGGTTTAATGAGGCTCGACACCTGCTATTTATCGAGGTATCTATCGAGATTACGAAAATTAGAATTTTCAAATCTGATTTTCGGCCCATGCTTTTGTATTTGTGTAGGTTTCTTTTCTCACAACCCTAGACATATATAAGGCTCATTTTAGAGGCCGTCACATAAGAGAATAAAAGGAGAACATATGAAAAAGGTGACCAAAGCCTTATTTTCTCAAAAAGAAGCTACTGTGTCTTTGCGCCTTAAGGTTTTGTAACCAAGTGCTTCTTGATCTTCATTATTGATGAAGTGAAGAACTTTACAGCCAACATTCTTCTTCCTCAAGTTGGTGAGTGAGTCACGTACTGGGATTCATGCAAAGGAGTTAGTCACGTACTGGGATCCGTGCATCAAAGGGTGGCGTTCATATATTGAAGAGTTTAGAGGTTTTGAAGCGGTAAAAGGTTTCTGCAATAAGTTCATCTATGCGGATTGTAGAGTCTAGGGACAAAAGTTTTGTACTAGATCTAAAACTTCTCTTTACTATAGTGAATTTCTTTTCGGGAAGGTTTTCCCCTAGGTTTTTTACTTTGAAACTGGTTGGTTTCATTGGTTTTCCTAGGTCATCATATTTTGTCTTATTTACTTTTCTGTTGCATATGATTTTGACATGATATTGATGTTTGTTTGTTTTAACAAGTTTTATGCATAAAAAAATCTAATTAACTACTTGGGTTTTAAACTTGTTAATTCTATCAACCGGAATCTAAATTTTCCAACAATTTTTAGAAGTTTTTAGTGAGTGGATATTGCTTTTAGCAAATATGTTTTAAGAACCTATCATGTCAAATAGATATTCATATATCAAATAGTTATTATAAGTTTAAGTGGTTTCATACTTCTTCAAATAAAAGTTCTATTTTATTTTTCTCACTCAAGAGGCAACACATGCCTCGCACGTACCACCAAACTAGTTTTAACTTAAAAGCATCAATGTAAAAAGCTCTCTCTTTGTTTGTTTCAAAGTAATATTTTTTGGAAAATAAATTGTTTTCCAAAAACTATTTAAAAAAAAAAAAAAAAAACTCATATTCCTATACTAGGTAGCGACCTTAAAATGAGTTGAAAAACTCTCTCATGACTTTCTTTTTAGTTTTGTGTGAGATATAATTGTTTTCTAGAAAATTTTAGAGGAAAATAACTCTATCTCATGCTAAGCTAAATAAAAAAAGTTAAGAAATAGTTTTCCTTTTAACCCATTTTTTTGAATACTACCAAATTATGAAAAATGTGAAAAATTATCCTCACATAATGGCTGCATTAAAACAATCGGAGTACAAGCCACTTATTAAGTCCTTTTATTCCAATTACATTACTTTTGCAGACCCTTATCTTAGCGGCCACAGATACAACAACAGTAACATTGACATGGGCTCTCTCTTTACTTCTCAACAACCGTGAAGCTCTAAAGAAAGCTAAACAAGAATTAGACATCCAGGTTGGTAGAGAAAGGCAAGTGAAGGAATCAGATGTGAAAAATTTGGAGTATCTCCAAGCTATCCTTAAAGAAACAATACCCTGCTGGACCACTCTTAGTGCCACATGAGTCCTTGTAAGACTGTACTTTGGTGGGCTTTAACATCCCAATAGGTACACGACTTCTTGTTAATGTTCAAAAACTCCATCGAGACCCAACTTTGTGGGTGAATCCAACTGAATTTCGACCTGAAAGATTCCTTACAACTCACAAGGATGTTGATGTTAAGGGCCAACATTTTGAGTTGATACCATTTGGCAGTGGTTGAAGAATGTGCCCTGGAATTTCATTTGCTCTACAAGTTACACAACTCACACTAACTACCTTGTTGCATGCTTTCGAAATTGCAACCCCATCTAATGAACCAGTGCACATGACTGAGAAAGTTGGGCTTTCCAACCTAAAAGCCACCCCATTAGAAGTCAGTCTTACACCTTATTTGCATGGTATTTTGTGATAAATAATATCAATTCATATGTTATATGAAAATAATATGTAAAAACCTTTGATCTTATGAGTTGTACCACAAAGTTGTGTGTTTTCTCCATTTGGATCACTATAAATATATTAGTTTTCTTTAGCTATCTCACGGCCATTTTCATCATATGAATTTTGGTTTTTGACCTTGAATGTGAGCCACCTAGGTGATAAATCTTTTAATTATTTTACTTGGTAAATTTGAAGTCTTTTCGGTTTTTTTTTTTTCTTAGCTCAGTATTATCTTGGTTAAGTTCTTGTTGGGTTTCTTTTGTTTTATATTAAATGGGTCAAGCTTTAATCGTGTTACTTGAGTGGCACTTTGTTGAAGTTTTAGGTTCTATAAAGCATGAAAATAGATTTCAGATTTGATTTATAGTTTAACTTTATCCATTATTAAATATGGGGAATAGTTTTAGTTTTTGCTTCCTATATACAAAGAAAAAAAATGTTTTAGTCTTTGTTGGATTTGATCCGATCAGATAGCTTCTGGAAGTGGCTGGGATCAGAAGTACTAGATTTAGGCAAAGAGTCAATCTCCCACAATTTGTTTTTCCCGTGGCATAGAAAGTGCTTGTTGAAATGCTTCAAAGAATTTTTGTTTGTCTCAAATTTTTTTTTTTAAATTGTGAAATCTGGTGTATTGAATAGTTTATTTCTCAAACAGAAATAAGTTTATTTTGTCTTATATCATGTAAAAATTACAATATTTCACTTTTCTTTTTTTTCATTTTGGTTTTGATTGCGTTTTACTTTATAAATCTTCTTAAAGACTAATTTATTCTCTCTAATTCTATGAGGAACACAATGCTTTAATTTGCAAACCCATTTGGTGTCATAATACCAGTACCACCCTGGTTACATAACTTTGTCTTTGTGAAGTGCAACTTCTCTTTGTTTTGTGATTTTAATTGACTTGATGTTGGAGGCTTCAACATGCTTGCAGCTACTGCACTATACCCTCTCAATTTATTAAGTGAAGTTGTTGGACTAAGTGGCACGCTTCTGTTATGATTCAAAGAAGCCTTGGCATTCAACAAGGGTACTCTAGCGACAACATCACTTTAGCATAAATAATGTGAATATCTTGCAGCAACAGAATGGACAAATGACTAGCAAGGTCGTAAGCAGAGTGTCAGTTATCCAAGAGAGTTGTTAGTAGTCTGTTAGTATTAGAATTTAGCCAATAAATTCCTCAATTTTAGGTAGTTTTTAGTTTATTATTTGTTCTTGTATATATTTTATTCTTTGTTTTGGATATTGTCATATTGACATTTACAAGATGTATGTCCTCTCGCAGAATGTATTGGATATTATGGTTGATTGCTCAAAGAAAATTCATGATTTATGAATTCCTAAACCAAGCAAGAGCCAAGAAAGTATCACAAGCATTGGCTATCAGTTTCATATGGACTAACTTTAGATTTTTAAAAAGCCTACTTAATCAATATCCATATAAACTGCAATTGCAACCACTCAACAATGCCAATGGCCAAAGTGCAGAAAAGGTAAGAGCAAGGAGGATTTTCATAGGGCTAACTTCTTGTTTATGAGTTCTATAAGCACCGTTGCAAGCAAGCATGCTCTAAAAGATTCACTAAAAAAATGAAATAAATCAATTCTTAGAGTGGGTTCCATATGCTCCCATCTTTGCTAATACAACCTACTGTAGATTACTGAGATCTATTTTGACCAAATTTCGTTCATTTTTTGATCAACCAAACACTCCCCAGTCCACATGTAAGCCTTGCGCATGGAACCAACATATTTATGTGAGAATGCGTAATACATTAGATGTACAAAATAATTCTTCCCAACTTGGAAGAACTTGATTTAAAGATGTAGATTAAAATAGAAACATGACATGCTAAAGCCATGTCGTTGATAGCACGTCATTGATGACGACACTGACGTGCTAAAGCCATGTCGTTGATAGCTCGTCATTGATGGCTCGATCTTCCTCAAAAGAATGTCGACATGGCTCGATCTGAAAATAGAAACATGACAGTCAAACTTGGTCCACTTTTATCCAAGTCGGTCCACTTCCATCTATTCGGTCCATTTTGCTAAGTATAACTTTTATTATATTGAGAATTTTCCTCCATCCCTAAGTATACTTGGGAGGAACTTTTGCTATCCATACACACTCACCTATCCTATCGGTACACGTTTGAAAGTTTGGATTACCAAGGAGTAAGTGAAATATTTCGATCATAATCTAAGTGATAGTAACGGCTACATTTGTAAAAGAGAAATTTTATGCCTACAAAATGATATTTTATCAATTTCATTTTACTGATGAGGTAAGATGGATCTTGACCCAATAATATCATAATAACAATTATTGAGAATTATGATATAGTAAAGAAAATTGAGACAGAAGTCAAAAAATTGAGAAGAAGTTAATTGAAAAACTTGACAGGTTTCTAACTTATTTTCTTGGATCCATCGTACAAACTCATCCATTCTATAGAACCATCAGCTTTAAAAAAATAATAAAGGTTGATTTGGTTGCTTTATACGTTCTAATATTCGTGGTATAGTTTCTGGCCCAACGTTTGATCCCTCTGTTTCCTTCTCTAATCTTGCCGGGGCATGTGCAGAATCGTTCCCTGTTCTGCATGTATGGGAAAAGCAAGAAATGACCTTCTCTTCTATTTTTCTGTCAAAATCCTTGACTTCACGCTCAAACAAACAAGCAAGCTGAAACGAAATTTGGGTTGTCATTTTACATTCGAAATACCCAAAGATCTTCTACTGACTTTTTTTTTTTTTTTTGAGAAGATCTTCTACTGACTTAATCGTACTTGTATATATATGGACCCAAAAGTATAATAATACTTAATTAACAATTATTGTGATTGACGATATAATAAACAAAATTGATGCGTTAATTTCCACATGTGTCTTTACTTAATTTCTTGGACTTATCGTTTAAATCACTCAAGTTTCTGATTTCTTGGCCCCATCACAAAAGTTCATTCATTCTGTACAACCAGCAGCTTTGAAGAAGAAGCAGAATTCGTCGGCACCTTCCCTTTCCAAAGCCTGCCCTACTTAAGTAATGGTGATTCTAGGAAATTTTTTTTTTTTAATGGTTGTCGCTATAAAATTTAAATTATACAAAATCTAATATAGTAATAACTTAAATATTTACTGTAACTGCATGCCAAGTTGCTAAGGAGAGCAAAATTGTTGCGACTACAAAGCCAAAAAAAATATAACTATCATCATCATCAAGAAAAACTCACAGCTACAATATTTTTCTTGATATCATTTTTAAAGGAAAAATAAAATTAAAGATTATTTTTATTGAATAGATTGAATAAATTACAAATTTGAATGATTATCAATTTTTATCTTTTTGTTTTATAGTAAGCTTTTTGTTGAATAATTTGTTCACTTGTTGTTGTTTGGTCTTGTCTTAATTTTGTTTGATTTATACTTGTTATTATTTGGGCTAATATTTATTGTTCTTATTTAAGCCTTTAAAAAAAAGGATTAAGGATCATGTTTGGGGGGGGGGGGGGGGGGGTAGAATTGATTTTGGAGTAATGGTACTTCCACAGCATTTTTACAATAAATGTTGTGCAAAAAGCTATTTATTGGTGGGTAAAAAAAATAATATTAGTATTAGGCCCAAATTATAATCATAACAACTTACCACGAATATATATATTAGCAACTGTATATATACAATTTTTTTTTATGTCAGGGTGATCTTGTGACCATCCTGGCTTGCATGTGGAGCCACCACTGACTATAAGCTATATAAGCTATGATCGAGTCAAACAAACAACAACTTGATAGAATAAGATTACTCCAACTTAAATCTTCTAAATCTCTTTAACTTTTAGATAAATGTAAGACATATAACATTTATTTGATTTTGTGTGATTTATATGAATCTTTTAACACCATTAATTTTTTAAATATCACGTATCTTATATGTGCCAGAATTAAAATTAGAGAAAAATGAAGGATTTTAATGCAAAGATCCTTCCCCATCAATGTTTCTGTTTTTGGATTTGTGGTAAAATACTAAAAGGAAAATTATTGAATACTCCGAGACAATAAAAAATGCATACTCCCCTCTCTCACATAAATTGTGGGTCCCACCATAAATTTAATTAGTAAGACCCACAGTTCTGTAAAAGGAAGGAATACGCATTTATGGTATTCAAAGAATATCCAATAATTACCCATACTAAAATTAGGCCAGATTTGCAAAGTAAAATGACATCGAGGTAAGACAAGAGAAAATCTTTGGGTACGTATAGGGCTATCCAGTGACCCGTTATATCTGACCCACCCGACCATACCCGCCCAACCCGAAGGTCCACGGGTGAATCCGAGTGCTTCTACGGGTCGGTCACGGATATTGCTTTAATAGGAACCGATTATTCGATTCGGGTCTCGGGTTACACAACAAAAAATTCAAATAACCCGACCCGACTGAATATTTGTTAAAATAAACTCAATCCACAAATTTCCACTCAGCCTCAAGCACTCCCATCATGTAAGTAAAGTCAAATCAGGAGCTTTGGTTAGTGGGTAACGTGTAGTGGAGAGCAAAATCTATTAACTTTTTGGGCACAAGTTCCCAATTTTAAATCCGGCTGTTTAAATCTTCAAATCAATGGCTATGATTTTTTATTTTTTTTTATCAAAGTGATGATACACATCCAGCTAATTTTTTTGGACAGATCACAGAGACATCACATCATATCAGTATCACTTTAACTCTACATACTAGTATACTACAACCCTAACAATTCAACTCAACGGTTCAAATTAAAATCAACGGTCACAATTAAAATTTTAAAAGTAAAATATTTGTCACCTCACCAGCTTCAAATCATGACAGACCACACCACACTCACAATCCAATGGTTACAAATCATGTCAGACCACACCACACTCACAATCCAACGGTTACAAATCATGAGAGAAATATGTAAATTTTAATCTCATATCCCCTAACAATTCAAATCAACAGTTCAAATTAAACTCATATTGCAATCCAACGGACCTAAAATCTCTCTTCAGTCTTCACTAGGCCTGTCCATGGGTCGGGCCAGTTCGGGTCTGGGCCTAAACCGAACTCAACTCGTCTGAGTCGGGTGGTTGGATCTCAGGCCCATATTCGAGCAAATAGTCGGGTCGGATCCGGCGCTTCAGGCCACCAGATGGGCGGGTCAGAGTTGGCGGTTAGGCGGGTTTGGGCCATTACTGGGCCTAGTTTTTGGACTTCTATGGAACATTTTTTGGTTCAAAATTTTCAGCCCTTTAGGCCCAAATTAACGAGTCTGGTGGCAGTTTTAAAAATTATTTGGTTGTCATTTTTTTAACTTCCCATATAAAATAGATTGGGCCTCCATTTTCTTTTTCTTTTTTTAATGGGCCTTCAAGTAAACTTAAATTAAGCTACTTAACTTATAATATATTGCGCATTCAAAACAAAAACTTTCTGGAAAAAATACCTCAACAACCTACCTTGAAAACTTCCTATTTTCATTTTTCATCACTTGTGACTTGTTAAATAGCCACAATGACTACCCAAAAATTAACACAACAAATAACCTAGACAAAATAGCAAACCAATACACAAAACGTGTATTTCCAACAACCACACAAGTAGTATTTCCAACCACAGCAAGCATAAGCTACAGATTTATATTGCAATACTTCCATCTATATAATAGGCAAGTCATATAGGCTAAAATGAGGTTACTGTAAGTTTATAAGGCAGTAAATCATAAGAAGGCAGTAACCTTGTTGGCTATAAAATATTCCCAACAATATAATTACAATTATAAAATACCACAGGTATTTCCAAAAAAATAGCTTTTCCCAAGCACTAAATGACAAATACTCAAGCTTATAACTAATAGAAAAGAAAACCTATATGATTCCTAGGATTTCTTTTCTATAAGCATTAAGACTAGTATTGTTAGAAAAGTAATTTACAAAAAAGGTTCCACAATGTTCCCAAAAGGCTGCCTCCATTACAAAATAAATGATTCCGCCTCCAAAGACAATATATATATATATATATATATATATATATATATATATATATATATATATATATATATATATATATATATATATAACAAATAATATATTACTACCAAATACAAGACCAAATATAAAAGGCAGCATGTTTATAACAGTAAGAAGCCAAAGGCAATAACATACCAAGTCAGTTATCAATCTTCAACACTAATTATGGGTTGTTTGCCTGAGCTAGAACTGAATTTGGTGCTGGTACTTGCTGATGCACTTGATGATGATTGTTGATTTAAAACTAGAAAAGAAAAGGAAATAAATACAACATATTAAAATTTGTTTGAACATGAGACATTCAATAATAATTAATAGAGTATAAGTTCTAGAATTTAAACATATTACCTAAATCATGAAATTCCTCCTCCAATGCCTCAACCTCATCCCTTGATTGGCAATGAGAAATTGGTACTGTGGCTTGAAGCCAATTTTGTGCATATACAAGGTTTTGAACCATGAGAGGAGAGAGAGAACTTCGAAATGGATCAACAATGCGGCCTCCGGTGCGAAATGCTGACTCAGATGCAACAGTTGAAATTGGTACAGCCAGCACATCCTTAGCCACTTTGGACAACAGTGGGTACCTACTAGAATTGTCCTTCCACCACCCCAATACCTCAAAATTCACATCCCTTCTACCATAACAATTTTCAACCAAATACTTTTCAACCTCATTAGTACAGCCTACAGATTGCTCAGCTTCTAATAAAAGCTCATATCGAGAGTGAACCATCACATATGGATCACTAGCATCACCTACCATTTGTGTCCTCTCACTCCCACTTGGTTCTTGCACATTTGGAGAATTAACAGAATAGTAAAAAGTATACAACTTCATCAAAATATCTTTCACCTTATCAACCTTCACTTTCCCCACTTCATTCCCATAAATTTCAGAAAAGAAAACTTCAAAAACCTCAATTTTTTTCGTGGATCAAGAACCACAGCCACATACAAAAGAGGATTAATTTTATTACCTTCCCCCCAATACTTCTCAAATTTAGTTTGCATGTTTATGGTTGTATTTTTCAAGAGGATGCTTTAGGATTTAACTAAATGAGAAATACTCTCCTGAATAACAAAGATCTCATCAAAAAAGGCATTTGAGGTAACATACAAAGAGTCAGAGAACTTCTTTGTTGCATTGTAAAAAAGCCTCAAGAAAGTCACAAATGCCCTACAATTTTGGAAATCACTCATACAAGGAGATCCCAAACCACCATTATCTTCCTTGCTCCTAAAGTATGATTAATAACCATCATCTTCAAAGTCCATCCTAAGGAATACTTTCTCAAATTTTTCAGCAGTTTCTAGCATAAGGTAAGTTGAGTTCCACCTAGTAGGTACATCTAGACAAAGAAGACTCTTGGACTCCATACCTAACCTCTCCATAAAATTCCTAAAAGTTTGATTTCTATTGGGCGAGGACTTCACATACCCCACAGCTTCACGCACCCTAGCAATAGATCCATCAATTTCTTTCAAACCCTCCCCAACAATGAGATTTAGGATATGGGCACAACACCTCATGTGCATGAACTCATTTTCTAAAACTGCCACATTCCAATCTTTTGTTACCCTTTGCAAAAATTTAATTGTGGTTAAATTGGAGCTCGCATTATCCACTATCAAAGTGAATATGCCATCAATACCCCACTCACGCGAAGACATCTTAATTTTTCTACCTATAGTCTCCCCCTTATGATCTTCAACTTGACAAAAATTTAAAATTCTCTTATGTAACTTCCAAGCATCATCAATAAAGTTACATGTGAGACACATATAATTCAAATTTTGTATAGAAGTCCATGTGTCCGTAGTAACACACACCCTACAACCCTTCAAGGACTTCCTTAGCTTCTCTCTCTCACTATTATAAATTCCAATCACATCTCTAGCCTCAGTTTGATGAGATGGAATATCCTTTAGATGGAGCTTAGGTTGTAAGGTATTTACATATATCTTAAACCCATAACCCTTAACACACCTAAAAGGCAACTCATCAATTACAATCATTTCAGCTAGTGCCTTTCTAGAAGCCTCAATAGAAAAAGTTGTTGACACAAGTTTGAACCCTTCATCTCCATCATTTTTGGGTTCAAAAGCTAAGGTTTTCTGCCTTTTATCTTCTCTATTAGGGTTCTTGGGACAGATTATCTCATGAGCTAACAAATTACTAGTACCATAACTCTTACTATCAACACGATATGATTTTTTACAACAATTACATACAGCCATAGTGACATCCTCATCTACCTTTACTTTTTCAAAATGATTCCAAGCTAAAGACTTTTTCCTACCATTACCAGTCTTACTCACTACACTAGGTGGAACTGGGGGCAACTCACCATTAGTAGCTTCAGCTTGGGTTGCAGTAGCAACCTCTTGGGTGGTAGTAGCACCATTAGCTTGGGTGGCGGTGGAACCATCAAGTTGTGTAGTGGAGGAATCCATGACCTCAAAAAATCAAATATAGAAATTAGCAAACTAGAACAACAAAAATTAATAATAATAATCAAACAAACCAAAAAGGAAAATCTTTGATGCGTGAATTCAGATAACAGTATTCTACATAAAACATAAAACTCTAACATAAAACAATATCCTACAAAAAACTAAACAGAAAACATAATACAGTATCCTACATAAACTCTAACATAAAACAGTATCCAACTTTTAAAACAAAACACAAAGGGAAACAAAAATCATACCTTAAAGAAACCAGGGTTGTTGGAGTTTTGAATTTGAAGACTGAAAACCCCACTTGGACAACTTTCAATTCCTGAGTAAAATTAAAATAGGAACAAAATTAATGAAACAAATAAACAAAGAACAAAAAAAGTAAAATGGTTAGGGTTTCAATTTTTTTTGGTTAGTGTTTCAAATTATAAAACTTGGGAGTTTATTTGATTTTTAACAGTATAAATTTTACTAAATAATAAAAACAAAAACATTGAACACATTCACAGCAGCTTAAATTACACGCATCAACTCTAAGTCTCTAACAAAAAACGAACAAAATCCCAACTTTGAATACAAAAAACAAAGGGAAACAAAAATCTCTATCTATTTAATAATTTAGAGATCTTTCATTCATATTTAGCATTACCCATCATTAACAAAGCAAAGCACTTATGAATCAGTTAAGATTCTCTTCAAAAGAGTTGTTATAATTTGTGCCTGATAGTTTCACACAACACAGATATAGTGATAAATAATACATGGCTTTTACCAAAAAAAAAAAAATATATATATATATATATATATAATACATGGCTTGGTAAAAATTCAGTTTCCGAAAAATTATCAAGCTTGCTAGACCCGAATAAAGAATAATTAAACCCCAAAAAAATGAAAATGAAACGAGACCCAGATAACTGATTGAACAAAAAACTTAGCAACAACAAAAACCAAAGAAAACCCAGATGATAAAAGCAAATGAAAATTGAAAAAGAAGATTGCTTTTTGTGTACCTCACAACCAGTGACTTCAGAGAGAGAGGCAAAGTGAGAACTGGGACTTTGAGAGAGATTAGAGAGAGGAGTGGCTGCTACTAGTGGTGGCGGCGGCCACTAGGTGTGAAGAACTGGTAGTAGAGAGAGGCAAAGTGAGAACTGAGAGTTTGAGAGTGCGGTCTGTCCATTGGTGAAGATCAAAGCTTTTAAAGAGTGAAGAACTAAAGATTGAAGACTGATGAAGAGTGAAGAGATTTCGTATGAAATTGGTGAAGGCAGAGAGCGTCTGTGACTGTGTGAGACTTGAGGTTGAGGATTTGGTGAAGGGATTTGAGGATTTGGTGGTGAAGAGATTTAAGAGGATTTGGTGTTTTGAGAGAGAGAGAGAGAGAACGTTTGAGTCTGTCTGAGACTGAGAGTGAGAGTTTGAGAGTGAGAGATATGAGAATGAGATTAGGTGAAGACTGAAGAGAGATTTTAGGTTCGTTGGATTGCAATATGAGTTTAATTTGAACTGTTGATTTGAATTGTTAGGGGATATGAGATTAAAATTTACATATTTCTCTCATGATTTGTAACCGTTGGATTGTGAGTGTGGTGTGGTCTGTCATGATTTGAAGCCTGTGAGGTGACAAATATTTTACTTTTAAAATTTTAATTGTGACTGTTGGTTTTAATTTGAACCGTTGATATTAATTGTTACGTTTGTAGTATACTAGTATGTAGAGTTAAAGTGATACTGATATGATGTGATGTCTCTGTGGTCTGTCCAAAAAAATCAGCCGGATGTGTATCATCACTTTGATAAAAAAAAATCATAGCCGTTGATTTGAAGATTTAAACAGCCGGATTTAAAATTGGGAACTTGTGTCCAAAAAGTGACAGGTTTTGCTCTCCACTACATGTTACCCACTAACCAAAGCTCCTGATTTGACTTTACTTACATGATGTGAGTGCTTGAGGCTGAGTGGAAATTGGTTGGTTGAGTTTATTTTAACAAATATTCGGCCAGGTCGGGTTATTCGGATTTTTTGTTGTGTAACCCGAGACCCAAACCGAATAATCGGTTCCTATTAAAGCAATATCCGTGACCGACCCATAGAAGCACTCGGATTCACCCGTGGACCTTCGGGTTGAGTGGGTATGGTCGGGTGGGTCGGATATCACGGGTCACTGGACAGCCCTAACAAATTGTTTTCCCTATTTTGAAAGAGACATGGCTCATCAATTTGTATATCCACCAATTTAAGCGATCTGACCACTATAATATACTATCATGTAACTATAGCAAAGTAAAAAATAAAAAGAATGGAAAAATCAAGGAGCAATTCAAGGAGTTTATAGTGGGTAATTATTTAAATGGTGGGATTAATAATGAAGATTTTGGTTTATTTATTGGTGATACCTTGTAGAAAGAGTGACACGCCAATGGTTGTCTGCCACGTGGCATTTAATAAGCTACACGAATCGATAATTATCTACCACATAGCGTTGGAGGTTATAAGTTTTTTTTTTTTTTTTTGCATGAGACATGGGTCATCATTTTGCGTGTACACCAATTTAAGGGATCCAACCTTTATAATATACTATCATGTAACTGATGCAAAGTAAAAAATAAAAAGAACGGAAAATTTTTGGAGTAATTTAAGGAGTTTATAGTGGGTAATTATTTAAATGGTGAGAATGATAATGGAGATTTAATTTTCTTTATTTATTTGTGATACATGGTAAAAAGAGTGACACATGCCAATGGTTCTTTGCCACGTTGCGTTGATAAGCGACATAAATCAATAATTGTCTACCATGTGGCTTTAGAGATTGTAAATTGTTTTCTTTATTTTGAGTGAGACATGGGTCATCATTTTGTGTATCCACCAATTTAAGGGCTCCAAACTTTATAATATACTATCATTTAACTAATCCAAAGTAAAAAAATAAAAAGAATGGAAAAATTTATGGAGCAATCTAAGGAGTTTATAGTGGGTAATTATTTAAATGGTGGGATTAATAATGAAGACTTTGGTTTATTTATTGGTGATACATGGCAGAAAGAGTGACACATGCCAATTGTTGTCTGGCATGTAGCATTTAAAAGGCTACATGAATCAATAATTGCCTACCACATGGCGTTGGAGATTATAAATTGTTTTTTTTATTGTGAATGAGACATGGGTCATCATTTTGTGTGTTCAGCAATTTAAAGGATCCAACCTTTATAATATACTATCATGAAAATAATGCAAAGTAAAAAATGAAAAGAATGAAAAATTTATGGTGCAATTTAAGGAGTTTATAGTGGGTAATTATTTAAATGGTGGGATTAATAATAAAGATTTAGGTATATTTATTGGTGATACACGGCAGAAAGAGCGACACATGCCAATGGTTGTCTGCCATGTGGCATTTAATAAGCTACATTAATCAATAGTTGCCTACCACATGGCGTTGGAGATTATAAATTGTTTTTCGTATTGTGAATGAGACATGGGTCACCATTTTGTGTGTTCACCAATTTAAGGGATCCAACCTTTATAATATACTATCATGTAACTAATGCAAAGTAAAAAAAATAAAAAGAATGGAAAATTTTATGGAGCAATTTAAGTAGTTTATGGTGGGTAATTATTTAAATGGTGGGATTAATAATGAAGATTTAGGTTTATTTATTGGAGATACATGGCAAAAAGAGTGACACATGCCATTGGTTGTCTGGCACGTAGCGTTTAAAAGGCTACATGGATCAATAATTGCCTACCACATGGTGTTGGAGATTATAAATTGTTTTTTGTATATTGAATGAGACATGGCTCATCATTTTGTGTATTCACCAATTTAAGGGATCCAGCCATTATAATATACTATCATGTAACTAATGCAAAGTAAAAAAATAAAAAAAGGAAAAATTTATGGAGTACTTTAAGGTGTTTATAGTGGGAATTATTAAAATGGTGGGATTAATAATGAAGATTTCTGTTTATTTGTTTGGGATACACGGTAGAAAGAGTGACACATGCCAATGGTTGTCTGCCACGTGGCATTTAATAGGCTACAGGAATCAATAATTTTCTACCACATGGCATTGGAGATCATAAATTGTTTTTTTGTGAATGAGACATGGGTCATCATTTTGCGTGTCCACCAATTTAAGGGTTCCAACCTTTATAATATACTATCATGTAACCAATGCAAAGTAAAAAAATAAAAAGAATGGAAAAAATTTCAATTTAAGGAGTTTATAGTGAGTAATTATTTAAATGGTGGGATTAATAATGAAGATTTAGGTTTATTTATCGGTGATACATGGTAGAAAGAGGGACACATGCCAATGGTTGTCTGCCACGTGGCATTTAGTTGGCTACATGAATCAATAATTTTCTTCCACATGGCATTGGAGATTATAAATTGTTTTTTGTATTGTGAATGAGACATGTGTCATCATTTTGTGTGTCCACTGATTTAAGGGATCCAAAATTTATAATATACTATCATGCAAAAATGCAAAGTAAAAAAGAAAAAGAATGGAAAAATCTATGGAGTAATTTAAGGAGTTTATAGTGGCTAATTGTTTAAATGGCAGGATTGATAATGGAGACTTAAGTTTCTTTATTTATTGGTGATACATGGTTGAAAGAGTGACACATGCCAATGGTTGTCTGCCATGTGGCATTTAATAAGCTATATGAATCAATAATTGCCTACCACATGGCGTTGGAGATTATAAACTGTTTTTTGTATTGTGAATGACACATGTGTCATCATTTTGTGTGTCCTTCAATTTAAGGGATCCAACCTTTATAATATACTATCATGTAGGCAATGCAAAGTAAAAAATAAAAAGAATGGAAAAATTTATGGAGTAATTTGAGGAGTTTATAGTGGGTAATTATTTAAATTGAGGGATTGATATTGGAGATTTAAGTTTATTTATTTTTGATACATGGCAAAAAGAGTGACAAATGCCAATGGATGTTTGCCACGTAGCGTTCGGTAAGCGACATGAATCAATAATTGTCTACCACATGGCGTTGGAGACTATAAATTGTTTTCTTCATGTTGAATGAGACATGGCTCATCAACGTGTATACCCACCAATTTAAGCGATCCAACCATTGTAAAATACTATCATGTATCTATAGCAAAGTAAAAAATAAAAAGAATGGAAAAATCAACGAGCAATTTAAGGAATTTATAGTGGGTAATTATTTAAATGGTGGGATTAATAATGAAGATTTAGGTTTATTTATTGGTGATACCTGGTAAAAATTGTGATACATGCCAGTGGTTGTCTGCCACGTGGCATTTAATAGGCTACATGAATCAATAATTTTCTACCACACGGCATTGAAGATTATAAATTGTTTTTTTTTTAATTTTTTTTATTGTGAATGAGACTTGGGTCATCATTTTGTGTGTCCACCAATTTAAGGGATCCAATCTTTATATTATACTGTCATGTAACTAATGCAAAATAAAAACTAAAAAAAATGGAAAAATTTATGGAGCAATTTAAGATGTTTATAGTGGGTAATTATTTAAATGGTGGGATTAATAATGAAGATTTAGGTTTATTTATTGGTTATACATGGCAGAAAGAGTGAGACATGCCAGTGGTTGTCTGCCACGTGGCGTTTAATAAGCTATATGAATCAATAATTGTCTACCACATGGCATTGGAGATTATAAATTGTTTTTTGTATTGTGAATGAGACATGTATCATCATTTTGTGTATCCACCAATTTAAGCGATCCAACCTTTATAATATACTATCATGTAGCCAATGCAAAGTAAAAAAAAAAAAAAAAAGAGTGGAAAAATTTATGGAGGAATTTAAGGTGTTTATAGTGGGTAATTATTGAAATGGTGGGATTGATAATGGAGATTTAAGTTTCTTTATTTATTTGTGATCCATGGCGAAAAGAGTGACACATGCCAATGGTTGTTTAACACGTGGTGTTCGATAAGCGACATGAATTAATAATAGTCTACCACATGGCCTTCGAGATTATAAATTGTTTCCTCTATTTTGAATGAGACATGGCTCATCATTTTGCATATCCACCAATTTAAGTGATCCAACCATTATAATATACTATCATGTAACTAATGCTATACTATCATGTAACTAATGCAAAGCAAAAAATAATAAGAATGGAAAAATTCAGGAGCAATTTGAGGAGTTTATAGTGGGTAATTATTTAAATGACGGTATTAATAATGAAGATTTAGGTTTATTTATAGGTGATACCTGGTAGAAAGAGTGACACATGCTAATGGTTGTCTGCCATGTGGCATTTAATAGGCTACATGAATCAATAATTTTCTACCACATGGCATTGGAGTTTATAAATTGTTTTTTGTATTGTGAATGAGACATGGGTCATCATTTTGGGTGTCCACCAATTCAAGGGATCCAATCTTTATAATATACTTTCATGTAACTAATGCAAAGAAAAAAATAATAAGAAAGGAAAAATTCAGGAGCAATTTGAGGAGTTTATAGTGGGTAATTATTTAAATGACGGTATTAATAATGAAGATTTAGGTTTATTTATAGGTGATACCTGGTAGAAAGAGTGACACATGCTAATGGTTGTCTGCCACGTGGCATTTAATAGGCTACATGAATCAATAATTTTCTACCACATGGCGTTGGAGTTTATAAACTATTTTTTGTATTGTGAATGAGATATGGGTCATCATTTTGGGTGTCCACCAATTTAAGGGATCCAATCTTTATAATATACTTTCATGTAACTAATGCAAAGAAAAAAAATAATAAGAAAGGAAATATTCAGGAGCAATTTGAGGAGTTTATAGTGGGTAATTATTTAAATGGTGGGATCAATAATGAAGATTTAGGTTTATTTATTGGTGATACCTAGTAGAAAGCGTGACACATGCCAATGGTTGTCTGCCACGTGGCATTTAATAGGCTAAGTGAATCAATAATTTTCTACCACATGGCGTTGGAGATTATAAATTGTTTTTTGTATTGTGAATGAGACATGGGTCATCATTTTGTGTGTCCACCAATTTAGGGGATCCAACCTTTATAATATACTATCATGTAACTAATGCAAAGTAAAAAAATAAAAAGAATGGAAAAATTAATGGATTAATTTGAGTTTATAGTGGGTAATTATTTAGATGGTGGGATTGATAAGGGAGATTTATGTTTCTTTATTTATTTGTGATACATGGCAAAATGATTGACACTTGTCAATGGTTGTATGCCATGTGGCGTTTGATAAGCAGCATGAATCAATAATTTTCTACCAAATAGCATTGGAGATCATAGATTGTTTTCTATATTGTGAATGAGACTTGGATCCAACTTTTATAATATACTATCCTGTAACAAATGCATGGATGAATTTAAAATTAAACACAATTTTCATTATAAAAAAATAAATAGTTAGTGAAATTATTATATAAAAAATAGCATGTAACACATGTATTAATGCATATTTATAGATACCTTTGAAATTAAACACATTTTTTATCATAAGAATTTAAATAATTAATCAATTTTTTTTTCAAAAAAATGTAAATGTAATTAGTCACATATTAAAATTCTAACATAAATTGAATACTACTTATGAATTTTTTTTTTTTTTTTTTGCTAATTTTAAGAAGGGATTTCATTGTTTAAGAAGTAACCATAGAAATGATGGAACCCACACACACACACACACACACACACACATATATATATATATATATATAGAGAGAGAGAGAGAGAGAGAGAGAGAGAGAGAGAGAGAGAGAGAGAGATGTCTACCACGTGTCATAGGAGATTATAGATTGTTTTATGTATTGTGAATGAGACACAAGTCATCATTTTGTGTATCCACCAATTTGAGGGATCTAACTTTTATAATATAAGTAATTCTTACGCACTCCCGGAGCACGAAGAATGATGCTCTCTGCTCTCACATTCATGGTGGAATCCACTAATTAAATTTATATTGTTAGGACATACGAGAATCATGTTAGGAACATATGTCATTTAGAATTGGCTAATCCTTTGACAAAATGCACTTTCTTGTAATTGGGTAGATCTTGGATGTGTTTAATACTTCAAGGAACAAAATTTCAAGTCCAAGTGTTAAAGCCATGCAAATCTATTCAAGAAATAAGTGAACAAGTGCTGGATTTTAAAACTCAAAAGCTAGCTCGATAGATAGTATTTATCGAGGTTTAAAAGGCTGCTTTAGCCCAATGCTCGACAACTGCTCGATAGATATCCTATCTATCGAGATTTATGAAAATTAGTTTTTCAGATCTGATTTCACTCCAATTCATGTGTACATGTTTAGGCCTTCTTTTCTCACAACCCTAAACATACATAAGGATTATTCTAAGGGCCATCAAAGGTTGCACAGTTGCGCGAGTGTAAAGCAAAGTTTTGTTCATGCAAATTGTGACCAGAGACAAAATTTGCCCTAGTTCATCTTTCTCTTGAAGAAGGTACTACATTTGTACGCTGTTGGGTTTTGTGACCAATGAGCTTTGTGATCTTCATCATGTTGATGAATTCAAGAACTTTGCAACCAACATCTTTCTCAAGTTGGTGATTAAGTTGCGTACTAGGATTCGCACATTTATTGGTTAGTTACGTACTAGGAGCCGTGCATTGAAAATGAGAGATTGTCACTACAGAACAAGTCTAGTTGTGTATTGGGGTAAGGGTTCAACTGTAGGTTGGTATAAGGTACTGAGATTTCTTTACTTGTAACCACTTGTTGTGATAATAGTGAACTTTTGGGAGTAGTGACCTTAAAATCACCCGGTGGGATTTTTGCCTTGGAGGTTTTCCTCATTCCTAAAAGAATCACCGTGTCAACTTTATTTTTCGCTGCATATTAACTTAGTTGGTGATTTGTTTGTGTTATCACATGTTTTGCATGTTAATTGGATTAATTAATTAAATTGGCTCATTAATCAATTAATTTATCACAAGGGGTCAATATATTCTTGGCCTATCTTATGTTATCTCTTATTCATGGCCAAGGAACCCAAATCCCAGAATAAAACCAAACCCAAACCTTTTTAGGGTCATATTTTATTGTAATTGGTTAATCCTTTGACAAAATACACTTTACTTATAATTTGGTAGATCTGAGATGGGTTTTGTACTTCAAGAAACATTTTGATCAAGTCAAATATTAAAGACATGAAGATTGATCCAATTAACAAGTGAAGAAAAGCTGTCTATTTAGTCTCGACAGATAGCTTGACAGATGCTTGCTATTGAGGCTTAATGTGAAGCTCGATAGGTTGATAGCAGCTCGATTTATCGAGAACTACAATTTTTGATTTTCTAGATCTGAAATTCGGCCTAGTTTTGATACAAAGGCAACTCGATAGGATTTATTTTCTCACAACCCTAGACATATATAAGGCTTATTTTAAAGGCTGTCACATATGGATACAAAGACCATGAGACTTATTTTCTCTGTGTGAAGTTATTGCGTCTGTACGCCATAGGGTCTTTTAACCGAGTGCTTCCTGATCTTCATTGTTGATGAAGTGAAGAACTTTGCAACCAATAACATCTGCTCAAGTTGTTGGAGTTAGTCACATACTTGGGATTCGTGCAAAGAGTTAGCCACAAATTGGAGGTTTGTGCATCAAAAGGAAAGAATGCTACTATAAGATGAAGTTGTTGGGTTCTAAGAATTTAGGTTTAAATGTATTAGAACTTCAATTTGTAATGTTGAAAAACCATAATCAAAATGTTTGGTTTTGTTTTAAACTTGCTCAAAGTATGTTTAAGTGTAAAGTAAGAATCGAGTGCACTGCAGGATTTACTGTGTAAATCTACCTGGCTCGATCGATCGAAAATTAGACTCGATCTGTCGAAGTTCGTGCAGATTGTTTTTTCTGCAGAATTTTCCAACTCAGCCCAAGCCCAGTTTGATGTGTAGGGTTTTATGTTTTGCCCTAGGTATAAAAGGGAAAACTCTAGCCACATTTTAGATGTTGTTGCAGTTTCTCTTTATGCTATGTGTGTGAATCTCTTGTAAGATCTAGAGGTGTTTGCCTTCACATACACTTAGCGTATCAAGATCTAGATTGATGTCAAGAGCTTAAAGATACACAAGCGGGAGTGCTTGTACTTGCTATGAATCCAAGAAAGAAGTAGTCCGTGGACTCGGAGCTATCACGTGGTCGTGGTAGTAAGTTTCTTACTCGAGGTAGCAATAGAATGTTAGTGGTTTAAGTTGCTATTGTGTAAAACTTCAATTCTTTTATTGTAGATTCGGTTTACCTTGAGGATAGCTAGGTTAAGTCTTCCCTAGGTTTTTTACCAATTTGGTTTTCTTGGGTTATCATATTGTTGTGTTCTTTATTTTCCGCACTTTACAATAATATGATATATTTGTGTTAACCTAGATCTACATAATTTGACTAAGTAATCACTTGGCTAATTAACTAGGTTAATCTGGTTGTGTTTAAGGGGTCTAAAAATGTATACAAGTCCAATTAGATATTAGAGTAAAGGTTCAACTATAGGTTGGTATTTCGGAATAGGCCAAGGTAGTTGGAAAACTCAAGTACAAATACAATTCAATTAGTTCTAATTAATATATTAAACAAACAATGGAATCTATATAATATCTAAAGTTGAAGCATAGTATTTATTATTGTTACGCTCCTATTGAGACATATCAACGTAGCATATCAGAATATTCAGTCCAGTTTAGTCTAAATCGGTATACTTTCCTCATGTTTAGAATTTCCCTCCATCCCTAAGTATACTTAGGAGGATCTTTTGCTATCCATAGACACCTACTTATCCCATCGGTACTCGTTTGAAAGTTTGGATCACCAAGGCGTAGGTGAAATATTTCGATCATAATCTAAGTGAAAGGAACGGCTACATTTGTAAAAGAGAAATTTTATGCCTACTAAATGATATTTTATCAATTTCATTTTACTGATGAGGTAAGATGGATCTTGACCCAATAATATGATAATAACAATTATTGAGATTTATGATATAGTAAAGAAAATTGAGACAGAAGTCAAAAAATTGAGAAGAAGTTAAATGAAAAACTCGACAGGTTTCTAACTTATTTTCTTGGATCCATCGTACAAACTCATCCATTCTAAAGAACCATCAGCTTTATAATAATAATAATAATAATAATAATAATAATAAAGGATAAATGTTCTCCTTTCATACCCAATTGCAGAGGTTTCTGAACTGTTTTTTTGCAAAGCCTCATCTACATTTTCAGGATTCTATTTTATTTATTTTGCCAAGAATAAAGGTAGATTTGACTGCTTTACATATTCTAATATTTTGTGGCATAATGATGTAGCGTGGACATGTAGAAGCAAAATCTATAATATACAATTAATACAACTCTTCTACAAAACCAAAGATCTACATGAACACTAGGCTAGTAGGCAAAATAATAGAGAAAACATTTTTAACAAACTTTTATTAATCAAGGCATAACATTAATCAACTTCTCTATAAAGAGTATTTATAGGAATAGATTTTTTCCTACTTCTTTTAGAAAAAAAATAATAAACCTCCTTCTACTTGAAAAAGGAAAAACAACTTAACTAGGAATAGAAAAACAATTAATATCCTAATTCAACTAAAAAAAGGATTTTAATTAAACTTATAAAAGCAAATAAATCTTAATTCCACTAGGAAAGATAAAACAACAAGAAATATTAAAATATTTTCTTTTCCCTTAACCGATCTGCATCACATAGTTTCTAACCCAACGTTTGATCCTTCTATTTCCTTCTCTAATCTTGCTGGAGCATGTGCAGAATCGTTCCCTGTTCTGCGGGTATGGGAAAAGGAAGACCTTCTCAATAAGCTTGCATGCAGTTTTGAGTCCTCCACTAAATGACCTTCTCTTCTATTTTTCTGTCAAAATCCTTCACTTCACGCTCAAACAAACAAGCAACAAGCTGACAAGCAAGCTGAAACGAAATTTGGGTTGTCATTTTACATTCGAAATACCCAAAGATATTCTACTGACTTACTCGTACTTGTTTATGGACCCAAAAGTATAATAGTACTTAATCAACAATTATTGTGATTGACGATATAATAAACAAAATCGAGGCGTTTATTTCCACGTGTCTTAACTTAATTTCTTGGACTAATTGTTTAAATCATTGTTATTAATACCGTTTCGGACCCCGTTTCGGTTTGTCCAGTGGAATGAAATATTTCGGTACCGGCCGATTTCGGCGTACCATTTTAAGGTGTTTCAGATTCCTAAAAATTAAATTATATATATTCTTGTAAAACATAAAATTGTCAATTCTAATAAATAAATAACTAAATTTCAAATAATACAAATCATTTAGTCTTAACTCTTAAGTCTTAAACATCAATATAACATCTATTTAAGATCACACAATAAGAAGATTTACAAGACAATAACTAAACATCAAATAAAATTATTTACAACTTTTTTTATTATTATATTTTTCCTCACGTACCATATTTCACTTTCTTTCTTCTTCTTTTTTTCTCTTGTTGTCTCTCATCCACACATGTACATGTCTTCTTCTGTATCTAACCCCTTGATATTTACGCTACTCACTTTTGAATTCTTTTTTTTTTTTTTTTGATAGGACTCACTTTTGAATTCTATTCCATCTTTATGAGATCTACACTATAACTGACACACTACTTTATCTTTTCATGATTTCATCTTTCTTTTTATTCTTTTACTCACACGCAACGTAGCTCAGTTTTCCTCTCAAGTCTATACTCTCTTCTCTCTTCTCCTCTGTCTCTCTCTGATGGGTATCCAAATTTATTAAGCATGACTGCGTTAGCCACACCATTCCTCTAGTTCTGATACTGTTATTCTTCTACAACTCATCTTATGAAGCAAAAGACTCCAGTGTGTTTGAGGAAAGGAACGATGGGATTGATTTTGGTTTGTTCTGAAGATCCAAGTTCAACTTTATGTGCAACAAACTCATACCGGCCGAATCTTTTATTTCGGGCGAAATTAACCGAAACAGCTCGGAACTGCCGAAACACACTGGAACAGGTTGAAATCTTACCCGAGGTGGAATAGAGGGGCTTGCCGTTCCAGTTTGCTTGTCGATACGAAATTTTCCGGCCATTCCGGCTGGAACGGAACGGTATCCATAACGTTGGTTTAAATTACTCAAGTTTCTGACTTAATTTCTTGGCTCCATCGTAAAAGTTCATTCATTCTGTACAACCAGCGGCTTTGAAGAAGCAAAATTCGCCAGCACCACCCCTTTTCAAAGCCTGCTCTACTTCACTACTGTAAGCGGCGGCGATTCTAAGAATTTTTTTTTAGGATTGTTACTATGAATTTTAAATTATACAAAATCTAATAAAGTAATAACTTAAATATTATTACAACTGTGAGTCAAGTTGCTAAGGAGAGTAAAATTATTGCAACTGCAAAGTAAAAAAGAGTATAATTGTCATCACCATCAAGGAGAACTCACAGCTACAATATTTTTCTTGATACTATTTTTAAAAGGAAAAATGAAATTAGAGATTATTTTTATTGAATAGGTTGAACGAGCTACAAATTTGAATGATTAGCAATTTTTATCTTTTTGTTTTATAATAGGCTTTTTGTTGCATAATTTGTTCACTTGTTGTTTGGTCTTGTCTTATTTTTGTTTGGTTTATATTTGTTGTTGTCTAGACTATTATTTTTTATTGTTATTTAAGCCTTTAAAAAAAGGATTAAAGATCATGTTTGGAGGGCATAATTAATTTTGGAGTAATGCTACTTCCATAGCATTTTTACTATAAATCTTATGCAAAAAGCTGTTTATTGGTGGGTAAAAAATAGCATTAGTATTAGGCCAAATTATAATCACAACAGTTTATCACATTGAATTTGTTATGAAATTATTATGAAAATATTGTGAATGTAGCAACACTCTTATTTTTGTTAAACCCAAATTTTTGTAATTCTCCAATTAGGGTGTTCAACATTTTTATTAGAATGATGACAATAAGTTAGTTTAATATATAATTTTTTTTAGCAAGTGTATATATACATTGTTTTGCAAGTCAGGATAATTTTGTGATCATCCTAGCTTATATGTGGAGCCACCACTGACTATAAGCTATATAAAGCTATAATCGAGTCAAACAAACAATAACCTGATAAAATAAGATTACTCCAACTTAAATCTTCTAAATCTCTTTAATTTTTAGATAGGTGTAAGACATATAACATTTATTTGATTTTGTGTGATTTATATGAATCTTTTAACACCATTGATTTTGTAAATATCACGTATCTTATGTGTCGGAATTACAATTAGAGTAAAATGATGGATTTTAATGCGAAGATCCTTTGCCATCAATGTTTCTGTTTTTGGATTTGTGGTAAAATTAGGCCGGATTTGTAATGTAAAATGACATCGAGATAAGACGAGAATATCTTTGGGTACGTAAGATATAAAATGACAATCCATATTTATTTTTCAGCTTGCTTGCCACGTTATCTTGTAAGAACCACCTCGTTACTAGTTTGGGCTATATATATTTTACTACAAAACCATTAATTGTCACTCACCAGAAACATCAATCATGCTCTTCTCCCACCCATTCTTCACAAATTCTATGGCTAGCATATTCACCATTTTCATGTTCATATTTTTTCTAATATGGATATCAAGAAGAGTTCAAAGAACTGCTACTAAAAAGAGATCAGTTCTACCAGAAGCTGGTGGGGCTTGGCCTTTGATTGGCCACCTCCACCAGTTAGGAGGGTCACAACCGGCTCATATAGCCTTGGGTAACATGGCTGAAAAGTATGGACCAATCTTCACAATTTGGTTGGGTGTGCATCAAACAATAATAGTAAGCAGTTGGGAGATAGCCAAAGAGTGTTTTACTACCAATGACAAAGCCTTTGCCAACCGTCCTAAAGGTTTAGCTCTAGAAATCTTGGGCTACAACTATGCCATGATTGGGTTCAGCCCTTATGGTCCCTTCTGGCGCCAAGTGAGAAAAATGGCCACGCTAGAGGTCCTCTCAAACCACCGCCTTGAAACGCTCAAACACATTCGAGAGGCTGAGGTAAATGATTCTATAAAAGAGATACATAAGCTATTGGTCAAGAACAACAAGGTGTTTTTGGAGATTGAGAGATGGCTAGGGTACACAGCCCTAAACGTAATATGTAGGATGGTTGTAGGACAACGATTTGGTAAGGCAGCGACCAAGGTTGAGAATGATAGAAATGATCAGTGCCGAAAGGCATTGAGAGAGTTTATGGATTTGAGTGGAGAGTTTGTGGTCTCAGATGCACTTCCATATCTAAGGTGGTTGGACGTGGGGGGAAGCGAGAAAGCCATGAAGAAAACTGCCAAAGAATTGGATGATGTGGCTGAAGAATGGCTAAAGGCGCATAAGCAGAGGAAAATTTCTGGTGGGGTGAAGGAACACCAAGATTTTATGGATGTAATGCTATCCATTGTCACTGACGATGATGAGACTTCCAATTATGATGTTGATACAATCGTCAAAGCTACATGCCTGGTAAGCTCTTGATAACCCTATTAATTCAGACATTGTATAATATATTTGCAAAATCCCATTTGCTACATATTTTTAATTACGTTAACTTTTTACACACATTATTTTACACAAATTTTAACAAGTGAAAAAAAAAAAAACTGAAATTATAACCTTTTTTTGTGTGTTTGTAAAATTGTATAAAATAATTTGTGTAATAAACACTACTCTATTGAATTTGTGGAGTCGATCTATTGACTTTGTAGAGTAACAATTAAATTTCTTAGGTAGATGAACACATGCATGGCCTATGTAAGAAATACAAATTCTCTGTACTACTTTTTGTATTCCACTATATATTTTACGAATCACAACTTATCGTGTATTGTCTTTACTTTTTTAATTTTATAAAATAATTGAAGTTTTAAATGAAATAAAATAAAATTAGACACATGGCGTATCACAATTAATGAAGCATAAAGTACACCAAAAAAAGTGATACAGAATATTTGTATTTCTCACGTCTCACATAAAATTCAACGTGGATCTGGAACTTCATTTTACAAAATTAAAAGGCTCAAACTATTTCATGATAATTATCTTTTGCATAATGGTTTATTTAAATCCTGAACTTGAAGGCATGTCATTTTCTTAATGCAAGTTTTGAATTCTTAATGCAATCTGAATTCTTGCTGCTACTAAATTTGATTCTTGGATCATGGCTAGAAATCTTAAAGCTTTAGCCGATCATCTAACATTCTAACCGATCACCAATTCATATTATGTTACTTTTGTAGGCCCTTATCTTAGCGGCTTCAGACACATCAACAATAACATTGACATGGGCTCTCTCTTTACTTCTCAACAACCCTGAGACCTTAACAAAATCTCAAGAAGAATTAGACATCCATATTGGTCGAGAAAGGCAAGTGAAGGAATCAGATATGAAAAATTTGGTATATCTCCAAGCTATCCTCAAAGAAACAATGCGTTTATACCCTGCTGCACCACTCCTAGTGCCACACGAATCAATGGAAGACTGTACTTTGGTTGGTTACCACGTCCCAGCAGGCACACGACTTATTGTTAATCTTCCAAAACTCCATCGAGACCCAAATGTGTGGGTGGATCCTAATGAATTTCGACCTGAAAGATTTCTTACAACTCACAAGGATGTTGATGTTAGAGGCCAAAATTTTGAATTGATACCATTTGGTAGCGGTAGAAGAATGTGCCCTGGGATCTCATTTGCCTTGCAAGTTACGCAACTCACACTTGCTACTTTGTTGCATGCTTTTGAAATTTCAAGCCCATCAGATGAACCTGTGGACATGACAGAGAAAGGTGGACTTACAAACCAAAAAGCTACCCCGCTTGACGTCTATCTCACTCCTCGCCTTCATGCTCAGATATATGCATAATTTGACTAGGTATAATTGGATAAATTAAAATATGGTGTGGTGCGATATGCATAATTTGACTAGGTATCATTTGATAAATTAAAATACGGTGTGGTGCAATAAATTGGTGTATGCCATTTCCATGTAACTATTCAAGAGGAAAACATTAAAAAAGTAAAAGTCATTTGACAAAGTGATCATCTTTGTCAATTTAGCTTAATTTTGTTTGAAAATAAGCTCTGTATATGTCAAGTCATATTACGTGTGACTTTAATTTGCATTTGTCTTGTGAGTTCTGTTTTTGAAGGTTGGATCTTTTTTGTAAAATAAGTTTTTTATTTATTGTCATTTTATGTGTCTATTGTAATTTGGCATTTGACTTATATATGAGTTATGTTTCTTTTTTTCTTTTTTTCTTTTTTTTTTTGAGAATGTATGAGTTATGTTTCTTAGCCGTTAGGAATTGTATTAACTATGGGGGGAGGTTATGTTTTTAAGATTATACGTATATAGATGGAGGAGATGTGGAACTTCAAATCAACCCAAAAATTTCAACTATGCCCCCCAATACTGCCACACAACCTTCGTCATCATTTATGTTTATGGTCAATGGCGGTGATTTTTTGGTAAAAAAATAAACGTAGCCCAAACTTATAAATTTAAAATTACAACGATGTAAGGCAAGATAAAATATTTGGGTACCACGCCGGTTCGACAACTTTCTGGGGCCGCAAAAATTGTAAGTGGTGTCATTTTTTTATATTTAAATATTTTTATTTTTTATTTAAAATTATTTTTCTTATTTTTTTATATGAAAAAATACTAATTAAGTTTTTGTATTTAAATTCTAAACTTGCACAAATAAAATTTAATGAATTACTTAGTTAAATAAATTAGTATCATTAATATAATACAAATATATGTCAAATTATCAATTTGTACGATAATTTATAATAATTAATAAAATAAAAGAGATTATTCAAATGCCCATGCGTGTAGGTGGTGGCTTATTGTGTGGGGCCGTGAGCCATGTGACTATGGTGTGCTTATATACTATATGCCTATGCATATGTATTGGGTGGGTTTAGTTGGTGATAGTGTGTGGGGCTGTGGGCCATGTGGTTGTGGTATGCTAATATAGTATGAAGCTCAACAATGGCGGAGCCAAAGAGGGGCAGAGGGGGCCTGACTTTTCAAAACTTTCATATATAATATTGATAAAATGGGGGAAAAATGATAAAAATTTATGAAAATTAACTTACTGGCCCCCCAAGGATTTTGAGAATAGAAAAAATCCAAAAAATAAAATAAAGTCAACTAAAACAACCCAATGAAATTTAAAAATCTGGCCTATTCTTGGGCATATTCTCTTTCAAATCCAAATCCAAGGACCAAAAATGAGAGCTCCACCTGATGCTAGCGGAGCATGGCCTTTGATTGGTCACCTCCACCTGTTAGGAGGGTCACAACCACCCCATATAACCTTGGGTAACATTGCTGACAAGTATGAACCAATTTTCACAATCTAGTTGGTGCATAGAACCTTAGTAGTAAGCAGTTGGGAAAAAGCTAAAGAGTGTCTTACCACCAATGACAAAGTCTTTGCAAACCGTCCAAAAGTTTTAGCTCAAGAAGTCTTGGGCTACAACTATGCCATGTTTGGGTTCAGTCCTTATGGTCCCTTTTGGCGCCAAGTGAAAAAAATAGCCACACTAGAGGTCCTCTCAAATCACCGGCTTGAAACACTCAAACACACTCCAGATGTCGAGGTAAATAATTCTATAAAAGAGATATATAAGCTATTGGGCAAGAACAACAATGTGTTATTGGAGATGGAGACGGTTTGGGAATACAACCTTAAGTTGTGTTTTTTACTATCTTTGAAAGCAAGCTTCTAATGATGCTTTGCATTCATTATGTCTTGTAATTTGTATGTGTCTTGTGAGTTATGTTTTTTTACTAATATAAATAGTACTATCTTTTACGGAGTATGCAAAAGTATGATCATGACATTTTTTATTAAATACATTGCTTTATCTACCAAATCAAAATATATTTATATGAAGATGTTTTGTAAATAAAACACAATAGGCCATCACTAATTTAATTACCTCAACAATGATTAGGCTTCTATATGCGTTATTATAAAAATAAAAAAAAAAATTTAAAGACAATAATTAAAATTAAAAAAAAAAGCCAAAATAATCACTTCCGATTATTTTTGTTAGACTAATTACTGTTTTTTTCTGATTAAGTGCCACCATAGAATACTTTAAAAACAACCATTCAGAGTACTTACCCCACAAAAATCAGAAATTTCTTCATTCAAAAGGATTAAAAAAAACAAAACAAAACAAAACAAAAAAACACACACACACACCACATCAAAACCTCATAGTTCAACATCCAAACCGATTACTATCAACAATATTAACAAAAATAAAATAAAATCACTTACCAACCAACAACTTTTGAGTGACTCTACTTTATTAGTAGAAAAAAATTCTCAAAATCAAAACTTATCTAAAAAATCAACTACCCATATAATTTAACAAAACAAAGGATTCAGCCTTTTGAGAGAGATTAACATTTAGATAGGTAACACGCAAAAAATTTGTTACATTAAGTTATGACAAAACATCTCACAAAAATAAACAAAAGCCAGGTCTTCAACTTATGGTGAAAGAATTAAATATGAAATAAAAGGAAAAATAATGTACATTACTTTATAACATCCTTCTGTTAAGGATTTAAATTATGAAATTTTAGCTTTGCAAATTTGTTCTTATATCTAGGACTTTATAACATATAAAGGCATTATCTTCTACTCTAAGAGAGAGATAGAAAAATGGACCGAATTGGATTGAATATACCAAATTGGACTAAAATAGACAGAATGGACCAAATAAGACCAAACTGGACCGTAGTAAACTGAATTGGAACTGGACAGAAGTGGACCAAGTTAACCAAATGGGACCAAATTGGACGGAAGTTAACCACATAGTTCAACTTGGACTGAAATAGACCAATGTAAACCGGAATGCTAATTTAATTATAAGTTCATGTGACACAACAAGAGTGTAATAATAATAAATGTTATACTTCAACTTTTAGATATTATGTAGATTTAGATAGAATATTTTTGGGAACTTGTAAACTTGTGAGGTTTTGTTATTGTGGAATTTTTGTCACATATCTAACTTGATGGCTTGGGATATTTTTTCAAGAAAATCTTAACCCTTGCCCACAGATTTTTTTTTTTTTTTTTCCAAGTTGACAACATGGAGAGGGACATCTAGGGAAAGGGGGGGGGGGGGAGCAAACTTTTGTACAGTAATTGAAAACACTAGGGGGCATTTGGTTTGCCATGATATTATATTACACTATAATATTACATTACTGTAATTTTACATTATTGTAATCTCAATTCAAGAATACAACATTATTTTATTTAGGAATGTGATGAAATTAAAGTAATGTAATATATTTTATAATTTTAGATTATGGTAATTTTAGGAAAAAAAAAATAAACAAAAAATTTTAGTGTCACATCATCGTAATATGTATTACATCAAAAGCATATCACAGCAAACCAAACACCCCTTAGATAGATAGTCAAGACATGTGCCCATTTTAAAATATGAATGGTGTGCAGTCCAATTCACTCTCACACTAGAAGCAAACCAAACTATGTGAAAAAAAAATGATCAAATTCGTGACATCCTGCCAAAAATGGAATTCAACAAAGGCAACGCATGTTTGAGGACATTCAAGGACAAGGAATTTGGTTGACTTATTTGGGGAAGGTACAAGTCCATTCTTAAATTTTGGGTTTTAAATTTTGTGTTCATGTTTAATGTGATGTGGATCTGATGTTTAATTTTGTGTTCTTATTTTTTGGGTTTGTGAATTTTGGTTTTTATTTGGTTAAAATTGATAAATTAAAATTTTAAATTTAAGATGCTGACGTGGCATTTTTTAAACGTTAATTAAAATTTTTATCATTATTTTAATAGTCACTTCAATATTTAATGTGTAAACAATGCATTCCGTTTGCCATATAAATAATTTTCGTTAATGAGATGACGGTAGAGACCAAAATAAAATGTATTTTCCATTTTTAGAACTCAAAACAGTAAAATAAAAAAGTAGAAACCGAAATGAAAATAAAACTGAAATAAAGGGACAAAATATGTATTTCCGCCTATTTTTTAAGAAGTCCATGGGAATGATCTAAGGTGAAATATTATAGATGTTCAATCCTTGTCACATATCTTAGTATCTAACACATGATACCATTAGTCAGTTTAGAGCATGGCAAGATGATTGACAATCTCGATGGCTAGGGATATTTTCAAGAAATTTCAACCCTTGCCGAGAGATTTCTTAAGTACCCACGTGGAGAGCAAGAAAGGGACATCCGAGGGGGAAAAAAAGAGAACACTTTCGTTCAGTATTTGAAAACACTAGACGAATTGTCAAGACATGTGCCCATTTTTAAATATTTATGGTGTCCATGACTCTAAAATGATGTCTAAAATATAATATTTTTTTTAATAAATCTAATCCATCAAATTTTAACCAGACCATCATTTATTAATGTTAACATGTATAATGTTGTGGACTTTAGGCCCAACTAGTTTACTTGTATAGCACTCTTACTTGTACTACACTCATATTTACTCGTACTGCACTCATATGCCTCCTATATAAAGGCACTCATGTATATTCTTTCAGTATGAAATACAATACTATTGAATTCAGTATTTCTAACATGGTCTCAGAGCCAATGCTCTAACCTTTTCTTAGCAATCTTGTCTTTATTGGTGTAACTCCATTCTCAATATTGCTTCTGTTGTCACAACAACTACCACAGCCTTTCGCCGTTGAACCTTCGAGTCTTCCAAACATCGTCCTCAGGTTCCGAACCTGTAGCAGCCGCCGTTGAGGTGTTCGAACACTGCAAAGACCACTGCCTTTTTCGGCACCGCCGTGAATATTGCTCCGAAAAATTTTCCGAAGGTACCACGAAGATCGTCTTACTCCAATCTACCTTTTCGTGAAAACCTCACAGTCATCGGAGGCTCCACGCGCCCTCACGCGCCGCCCAAAGCTTCTGCACTGAAGATCACGCGCCGCCACGCGCCGAATCCTTGCCTCCAAGTGCCACCACTCGCCGCCACGCGCCAGACCTGCTCCTGCTGACGTCAGCCCTAGGTGACGTCATCACGCCACATCATCGCTGACGTCATCCTCCAGTGCGCTGCTAACGTCATCACTGTTGACCGTTGACCTTTGACTTTTTCCGGAGTTGACTTTTTGCAGTCCAGGTTCTCCTTACTCAGTTTTTTCACGTAGATTTCTTTTTTTGCAATCCATTTTTGCATATTTTGCTTATAAATGAAGCATAAGGACAGGTCTTCTTCCTTTTGCAACAATCATCGCCGACAATCCAACAAACGTTTTTGCAGTTTTTACAATTTTTGCAAACGTTTTGGCTATAATATTGAGACTTGCTTTCAGCGCAATAAATCAGCTGTTTCAATTTCTGCTGCCACTATTGCTAACATTGAGAGTGTCCAACCAATGGCTCCTGTCTCTGCACAGTCTAAGTTTTCAGGTCGCACTTTCACCATGACCACAGGTGACCTTAAAAACATCATCGTCAATGTCATTCGTATGGTTGGTAATGCATCTTATTCCTCTTCTCTCTCAGCTTTATCTGGTATGTCTCCTTCCTCTTGGCTTATGGATTCTGCTTGTTGCAATCACATGACACCTCACTCGTCCTTATTTTCTGAACTTAAACCTGCACCACACCTTCTTACTATTCGCATAGCAAATGGTTCCACAATGTCTGGTCATAATATAGGTTCCTATTCAACCTCTAACCTCTCCGTTTCTGGGGTCTTTAATGTTCTTGACCTTTCTTACAATTTTTTTTCTGTGGGACAATTAGCTGAGTTGGGTTATCGAATTATATTTGATTATTCTGGGTGTATTGTGCAGGATCCAAGGACGGGACAGGAGCTAGGGACCGGTCCCAGAGTTGGGCGTATGTTTCCCGTGGACAACCTTCGTCTTCCACTTGTTGCTCCTGTTTCTATTGCCTTAGCTGCTGCAGTTTCTTCTATTCCTTCTCTTGCTCTTTGGCATGCTCGACTTGGTCATGCATCTTCTTCCCGTGTACAACAATTGGCTTCTAGAGGTTTGTTAGGTTCAATGTCTATAGAAAATTTTGATTGTGTTTCATGTCAGTTAGGAAAACAACCAGCTTTGCCTTTCAATTCTAATGAATCTATATCCACTGATATCTTTGACCTTATTCATTCTGATGTTTGGGGACCTTCCTGTATCTCTAGTATTGGTGGATCTCGATATTTTGTTGTCTTTGTTGATGATTACTCTCGCTATAGCTGGATCTTTAATATGAAACATCATTCTGAATTATTACAAGTGTATTCTAATTTTGCAAAAATGGTTGAAACTCAATTTTCTAAACGTATCAAAATTTTTCGATCTAATAATGCTCTTGAGTGCACTCAATATGCTTTCCAATCTGTTTTGTATTCCTATGGCACTGTTCATCAACTAACTTGTCCAGGTACCTCTCAGCAAAATGGTAGAGCCGAACGAAAATTTCGTCATATTCTTGACACTGTTCGTACTCTTCTTCTCTCTACCAAAGTTCCTGCTCCTTTTTGGGGTGAAGCTACTATTCATGCTGTTCATACTATTAATCACATTCCCAGTCCTGTCATCCAAAATCAAACTCCATATGAGCGCCTTTTTGGGTCACCTCCTGATTATCACCACCTACGCTCATTCGGCTCTGCTTGTTTCGTTCTTCTTTAATCACATGAACATAACAAACTTGAGCCTAGGTCAAGACTTTGTTGTTTTCTTGGCTATGGCGAAACTCAAAAGGGGTATCGGTGTTATGATCCTATTTCTCATCGTCTTCGTATCTCCTGCAATGTTGTCTTTTGGGAACATCGCCTCTTTGTCGAGCTCTCTCACTTCTGTGCTTCTCTATCTTCCTCTTCTGTCTTAGATCTATTTCCAGATGAGACACATATTCCTTCTGTAGCTGCTCCTGACCCTCCTATAGCTGATCCTGATCCTCCTATAGTTGCTCCTGATTCTCCTATTGACTTCTCTGCCCAACCACCAGAAATCCTTGATCCCTTTCCTAGTTCCCCCTTTAATGAACAGGTGGAAGATGAACAGATCGAAGACGAGCTACCCAACACTGATCTTGGTTCCCCTACTCCTGCTCCGCCTGGAGATCATGCACAAGACATTCCACCTCGTCACTCAACTCGGGTAAGGTCCATTCCTGCACATTTACTTGACTATCATTGTTACACTACCCTTGCTACACTACACGAGCCTCACACCTATCGTGAGGCTTCCACTGACCCTTTATGGCAGATTGCAATGAAAGAGGAACTTGATGCATTATCTAAAAACCATACTTGGGACTTGGTCACTCTCCCCCCTGGGAAATCTGTGGTTGGTTGTAAGTGGATCTACAAGATTAAGACTCGCTCTGATGGGTCCATTGAGCACTACAAAGCTCGTCTTATTACAAAAGGTTTTACACAGGAGTATGGGATTGATTATGAAGAGACCTTTGCTCCGGTTGCTCGTATCTCTTCTGTTCGTGCCCTCTTAGCTGTTGCTGTTGCCAGTAAATGGGATCTTTTCCAGATGGATGTCAAAAATGCATTCCTTAATGGGGATTTAAGTGAAGAAGTTTATATGCAACCTCCTCCTGGTCTCTCTGTTGAATCAAACAAGGTTTGTCACCTTCGACGTGCACTTTATGGCCTTAAACAAGCTCCACGTGCTTGGTTTGCCAAATTCAGCTCTACCATCTCTCGTTTGGGTTACATGGCCAGTCATTATGATTCTGCCTTATTTCTTCGTCACACTGACAAAGGCACTATTTTACTTCTCTTGTATGTGGATGATATGATCATAACTGGTGATGACCTTAGTGGCATTCAAGAACTCAAGGATTTTCTCAGTCAGCAGTTTGAGATGAAAGATCTTGGACATCTCAGCTACTTCTTAGGTCTTGAAATCACTCATTCTACAGATGGACTTTACATTACTCAAGCCAAGTATGCCTCTGAATTCTTGTCTAGAGCTGGACTCACTAATAGCAAGACTGTTGACACTCCAGTCGAGCTTAATGCGCATCTGACTCCCTCAGGGGGGAAACCATTGTCTAATCCCTCTCTTTACAGACGCTTAGTTGGCAGCCTAGTTTATCTTACTGTTAGTCGTCCAGACATTTCCTATGCTGTTCACCAGGTGAGCCAGTATCTGTCTGCTCCACGATCGACTCACTATGCTGCTGTTCTACGCATTCTTCGATACCTAAAGGGCACTCTCTTCCATGGTATTTTCTACTCTGCTCAGTCTCCTCTTGTTCTCCGTGCATTTTCTGATGCCGATTGGGCAGGAGATCCCACTGATCGCAAGTCCACCACTGGTTATTGTTGTGAAATTTTAAAATACTCGCAAGTGTACGAACCGTACCGAAGTATAGTTTGACAAGAACGAGGTCGAACCCACAGGGACTTGTATGAACGTAGGAAAATTAATTAAATCTTAACCAAATTAATCCTAATCTAGTTTAATAAAAATTGGTTGTTTTGAAATTAAATAAACTAAGCAAATAGTTAAACTAAGCAAAAGATATAAAGCAATAAAAAGACGTAAACAATCAAAGGAAAGGAATTAAGGTTTTCGAATCCGCCTTGTAAGTCATATCAGTATATATTTATGATCATTAATTTTTCCCAACTGCTACATGATAATCTAGAAATCAATCTTGCTATCATGGAAAATATTCTCATTAAAATCTTTATTTTAAAAATCAAAAGCATGTTCTTCTTCGCTTCTTAAGTATAAAATCAAATTATCAATTGTATCCATAGCCAAACAAATCACAAGATATATCCAATTCTAAAAATCAAATCATAAATTGTATCCATTGACTGACAAATCACAAGCGATATCCAATTTTATAATCAAGAATTAATAAACCAAGTATTCAACTAATTAAGATAAATCCTAAATCATGAGAAAAATATGATTGAACTCATATCTAGAATCTCATCTTAGTCAATTGATATGAAGCAAGAACAATTTAAATCATTAAAGAACAACTATTGTGGGAAAAATCAATCACATAAATATTACTGATAATCCTTAACAAGGTTTCATCCTTAACCCTAATTATAAATTTAGCTACTCATAGTAATTAAAATAAAACACAAGAATAAAATACTAAACATTAAACTAGACAAATAAAATAAAACTAACTGTCATGGAAGAAAACCAAAGAAGTAGCCGCACTCTCTATGTTCAGCCCTCAGCCCTAGCACTAGCCTCTTTTGAATTTTGCCCTAAAGAGCCTTTAAATAGGTCAAGGAATCCTATTACAAGTTGAATTCCCGTTTGGGGAAAATTCCAGATTTTTAGACTTCACTTAACCGACAATTTTGGCCTATTTAACGTTAGAATTAGGACTTTTGGTAAACTACAAAGTTGTAGCCCTTTAAGTTAAATTTCCAGAACAACTTGAATCATCTCAATTAGACATCTGACCCGAAAGTTATGTCAAAAATACTAACTGATGTGCAGGCTGGAATCCTAATCCAAATTGAACTTGGATTTGATGCAAATTTCCTTTGATTCCCTACTCCAATTAGACTTAAATTTAATTGGATTGGTCTTCTTTAACTTCATCATGGCCCTTGTAAAAGTAAAGTCCATTAGCTTACTTCTTTGCACAAATCCACTTATTTAATTCCATTCTCCTACAAAAGATAAATTCACGCAATAAGATTCAATTAAGCACAAAATTGATTATTCACCATTATTCCAAAACCAAATGTAAAATGCATGAATTACCTCAAAATAAGTATGATAATGCTTTCTAACAATGATATAAATATGCAAAAGTAAGTTATTATCAATGCACATCAGCTATTGCTTTCTTCTTGGTTCTTCTCTAATTTCTTGGCGAAGTAAGAAACAAACTCATGTGGCCCGTTCTAGTACTGAAGCAGAATATCGTGCCCTTGCTGATACCACATCTGAGCTTCTTGGGCTACGATGGCTTCTCAAAGACTTAAGTGTGTCTACATCCTCTGCTGCTCCTCTTTATTGTGACAACAAGAGTGCCGTTTATATTGCTCACAATGATGTCTTCCATGAACGGACTAAACACATCGAAATCGATTGTCATTTTATCCGTTATCATCTTGTCCATGGTGCTCTCAAGCTAATCTCAGTCTCCTCTACAGATCAACTTGCAGATATTTTCACCAAGTCACATCCTAAGGGACGCCTTCGTACTTTGGTTGACAACCTCAAGTTGGTCTCACATCCACCTTGAGTTTGAGGGGGGCTGTTAACATGTATAATGTTGTGGGCTTTAGGCCCAACTAGTTTACTTGTATAGCACTCTTACTTGTACTACACTCATATTTACTCGTACTACACTCATATGCCTCCTATATAAAGGCACCCATGTATATTCTTTCAGTATGAAATAAAATACTATTGAATTAAGTATTTCTAACAATTAATAACCAAATCTTAGTAATTTTTTACAAGTAAAAATACTGAACAAAGACTTAACGTTAAAAGTAAGCAAAATAATTCCTAGAAGAAGTATTATTTTTTGGCCAGACACTAGAGACATGCAAGAAGCCGTGTCCGACACATACATGCAGCCCATTTTGTCGTGTCTATACTCTATGTTACCTAGCCCTTAAAGCAAGTTAGAATAAAATTTACTTAAACACACTTTTTTTTTTTTTTAATAAGTACTAAACCTCGGTGTGAAAGACCAGAAACAGCAACCAATTCCCATTTAAAAAAGAAAAAAAGAAACAGCGGCCATGCTCTTCTCTTACTCATCCCTCATAACTTCTATTGCCAGCATTTTTGGCCTTTTCCTGATTTTCCTCTTTCTACAATGGATATCAAGAAGAGTTCAAAGAACTGCTAGTAAAAAGAGAGTTCCACCTATAGGGAGGGTCACAACCGCCCTATATAACTTTGGGTAACACGCATGGCTGACAAGTACGGACCAGTCTTCACTATCTGCTTGGGTGTGCATCGAACGCTGGTAGTAAGCAATTGGGAAATAGCTAAAGAATTTCTTACTACCAATGATAAAGCCTTTGCCAACCGTCCAAAAGCTTTAGCTGGAAAACTTTTGGGCAACAATTATAGCATGCTTGGTTTTAGGCCCTATGGTCCCTATTGGCGTCAATTACACAAAATAGTAGTTTTTGAGGTAAATAAAGAAAGTTAGGAGACAGTTTTCCTTTAATCTATTTTTTTTGGATACTATCAAATACAGGAAGATGCGAAAAATTATCTTCACATAATGGTTTCTATTAAAACAAATAGAGCACAGGTAGGGATGGCAATTAATGGGGCAGGGCAGGGCCGAAGGATATGCGGTCTTCGTCTCCACCCCACATGGTTTTGTCTTGCCCTATTCTTGCCCCGCCCTACATGATGGAGAAAAATTTCTCACCCCATCCCCGCCCCTTGGGGCCCCACAAAGCCCTGCCTAACCTTGTAAAACTCTACTTTTTGTTAATTTGCTCTACAACTAGTACATTTTTGTTAATGAAACCTATTTCATTAATAAAAATATACTTGAAATTATAACGAAATTTACCCCATCAAATTAAATAAATTTTTAGAAAAAATTGAATAATATATCCAAGTGTTTAACCAGACAATCACAAAAAAAAAAAAACTCATAGTATAACACAACAAAATAAAGGCAGAGAACCACATTGAGTAGAATAAAATAAGTTAATATTGATATATTTGTTCAAATAGTAGGGTTTTAGAGCATAAAAAATTTACAATTATAACCCCTTAGCAACATGGGACGGGGTGGGGATAGGGAGGGGAGGGGAGGGCCAAGGTGGGGTGGGTCTAAAAAGCCTAAACCCATAATCCCCGCCCCTCCCTTTGGAGCAGGGCTAAAATTTTGTCCCATTCCTGCCCCACCACCTTTGTGAAGTAGGGAAAACTTGTGCAGGGCGAAGCGAAGAGGGGCGGGAAAAAATTGACATCCCTAAGCATAGGCCACTAATTAATTCCTCACATTACAATTATATAACTTTTGCAGGCCCTTGTTCTCTGTTTTCTCCCAAAATTAATTAATCTCCTAATCATTAAATTTTTAATTGATTTCCCTTTATTTAAGATATACACACACACACACACACTAGCCCCACCACATGCGCTTTATGTGTGTGCTAAGGCTTTTTTTTTTTTTTTTGGGTTTATTGTCAAAACTTTTCTAGAAAAATAAAAAAGAAAGAAGAAACTAAAAATTATAAAGGAACAATCAAAATCATATGAGCAATAAAAAGATTTAAAAAATGCATTAAAAGAATTACATTGTAGGAAATGATTGCTTCTTCCTCTAAGAGTAAAAAAAGATATATATTGTGGGGGTAAAAACTCTTGAATAAACATTTGGGCTTTGGGCTTGATTGGCTGGTACCAGTTTGATTTGATCAGGGCCTCTAGGCCCACAAGTCAATCCGCATTGTAGTAGTCCGAGGAGTTGTCCGAGGAGGAGTGTCTCCTCGGACAGGTCTAGCAATGACCCTAGGACTTGCTAAATGAGTTAGAGGTAGAACTCTGGAAGAATTGGTGGGTAAGAGGGTGATCCAAGCACCCTTTAGAAGCAGAGACATGTGAGAAATATCTAAGAAAAAAGCTGCTACCACCACATTAAAGGCCTTGCATCTACCTCCCTGGCCGCATTAATTGGGAAATGACCTCTGAACAGTAGGATTCACCCTCCCTACTATTATTTGAAGACTTCAAGAAGATGGTGGATGGGACAAGTATCCAAGGGGAAGATTTGTATGACACGTGGATGAACCAGTGAAGAAGAAATATATAAGGAAATGAAAGAGGAAAGAGAGGAAAATCTGTACTTTCTGCTGAGAGAAAACAGGAACTAAGAATTGTAAACTTTGGCATAGAAAGAGAATATATATACACATATCGTCCTCGGCTTACGTCCGAGAAGGTCTCTTTGTCATATTCGTCTACCATTTGTTTAGATTGTGGCACTCTAGTCTGTTAATCAAACTTCCAACATCCCGAACCTAGATTTCAGATCCATTCTCTACAAGTTTTACTGTATAAGGCTCATTGGGCCCGGGCCTAATATTTGTTTTTGGGTCCGGGTACAATTGTGCACTTACAATTGGCGCCGTCGGTGGGAAATCTAGCGTTGAAGCAATTGGAACATCATGGCAGGCTTGAGTTCGCATCATGCAGAATCTTAGGGATAACAGCCCGAAGATCTTTTTGAGCGTCTTGAGCGCCAGAGGGATCTTGAGGGAAGTGCTCATACCGTATATCCTGGCGCGAGTCATACGCGCGGCGCAGGCAGTGCCAACCATGAGGATGATGCCAAGGCCATGCAGAGGGAGATTGACCACCTCAAGAAGAAGCTGCGCCGTGTCAGACGAAGGTGGGCTTCACCCCCATCCAATCCTTCTTCAGGGGAATCCCGAGGAAGCAGTTACAGTTCAAGGTCTAGGACTCCCCCCAGCGAAACCTTCTCTTGCGAAGAGGATGACCTACTAGGTCATAAGCATAGGAAGCTTCCCTCTAGGGGTTAGGGAATGACGCTATGAGCCGAGCGTTACACCAACTCTCCAAATCACCCTTCTTACGCAGGATTAAGAATGGAAGGCTCCCCAAGCGGTTCACCCAGCCCACCTTCACCATTTATAATGGCCGGACAGATCCGGTGGAACATGTGAGCCACTTTAATCAGAGGATGGCGGTGCAGTCTCACAATGAAACCTTGATGTGCAAAGTCTTTCCTTCTAGCTTGGGACCTGTTGCTATGGGATGGTTCAATGGACTAAAGTCAGGGTCTGTCGGTTCGTTCAGGGAACTTACTAGGGCATTTGCGTCTCAGTTCATTACATGCAGAAGAGTTCCTCGACCGTTGGACTCGCTATTATCTATGGCCATGAGGGAGGGTGAGACGTTGAAAGCATACTCCGACAAGTATTGGGAGATGTTCAACGAGATAGATGGAGATTTTGACGAGGTGGCGATTAATACTTTTAAAGTGGGCCTTCCCACTGACCATGATTTGAGGAAATCCTTGACCAAAAAGACCGTACGGAGTGTACGTCGCCTCATGGACCGTATTGACGAGTACCAAAGGGTTGAGGAAGATCAACAACAGGGTAAGGGTAAGGCAAAGGCTATCCCGCAGGAGAGAAGGGATTTCAGGTCGGATAGGTACCACAACAATAAGTTAAGAAGAGATTACTCTGGGCAGTCCGGCTCAGTCACTCCTCAAGCAGTTAATAATGTATTCTGAGAACCAGTGCACCAACTACTGGAGAAAGTCCCTAAGGAACCCTACTTCAAATAGCCCAGTAAGATGGCAGGGGACCCTACGAAGCGGAATCAGAATCTTTTTTGCTAGTACCATCAGGATGTGGGTCATACTACTGAGAATTGTCAGACCCTCTGGAACCATCTGGAATAACTTGTTAGCGAGGAGAAGTTGAAGCAACACCTGTACCAACCTAACGGGTAAGGCAGTCAGTCAGGTTCAAATAATCAGAAGAACAACTCATCTTGGCTGTCTTTGGGAACGATTAATGTCATTTTTGCTGCACCTAGCAGGACCGGTTCCTGTCCTACCAGGGTTATGGCGGTATCACACTCCCAGGCCGAGGAGTTGGGCTCAAAGCCGAAGAGAATTAGAGGGAATGTGCCTGTCTTGGGATTCTCGGAGGAGGATAAGGTTGGGACCATCCAACCCCATGATGACGCCCTGGTGGTCATTTTGAGGATAGGGAATTACGACATCAAAAGGGTGATGATCGATCAAGGCAGCGGCGCGGATATTATGTATCCTGACTTATTCAAGGGGCTAAGGTTAAAACCGGAGGATCTCACTCCTTATGACTCCCCACTGATAAGCTTCGAAGGGAAGACTGTCATACTAAAGGGATAGATTCGATTACCTGCACAGTTTGGCTCGAAAACGGTCGAGGTGGATTTTATTGTGGTTGACGCATATTCCCCATACACAGCCATCCTTGTCAGACCTTGGTTGCACGCTTTAGGTGCTGCCTCCTCAACTTTGCATGTTAAAGTAAAATTCCCTTCGGGGGGACTCATCGAAGAAATTCTTGGCAGCCAAGCAGTGGCAAGGCAATGCATATCGGCTGCAGTACTGCATCAAGCCAAATCAGGGTCCTCGGCCTCGGTTATGAAGGACTTATAGTAATTAACAATTCTGGATGCGCCCGATATAGTGACAGCAGAGGAAGCCATGTGTGAGGATTTGGAGAGGTTTCTAATAGCCGATGATCTCGAGAGGTTCTTTCAAGTGGGGATACGGTTACCACACCAGGAGAAAATGGAATTTGTCAAGTTTTTGAGAGACAATATAGATGTCTTCGCCTAGGATCCCTATGAGGCCCCAAGGGTTGACCCAAGCTTCATTTGTCATCATTTGAACGTCAACCCCGTTGTTGTTCCTAGGAGGCAACCACCTCGGCGATCCTCCAAAGAGCATTCCGAGGCTGTCAAAGAAGAGGTGCTTAAGCTCAAAAGAGCTGGTGCTATTAAAGAAGTTTTCTACCCAGAATGGTTGCTGCACACAGTCGTGGTGAAAAAGAAGAATGGGAAGTGGAGAGTATGCGTGGACTTTACAGACCTAAACAAAGCTTGCCCAAAGGACTCGTTCCCGATGCCACGCATCGATCAGCTTATGGATGCTACAGTCGGGCATCCTCGGATAAGCTTTTTAGATGCCTTCCAAGGTTATCACCAAATTCCATTGGCGGCGGGTGATCAGGAGAAAACTGCTTTCATTACTCCAACAGGGAACTATCACTATAAAGTAATGCCGTTCGGGTTGAAAAACACCGGGGCTACTTACCAAAGGATGATGACCAGAATGTTTGAATCGCAACTTGGAAAGACCGTGGAGGTATATGTGGATGATATGGTAGTAAAGAGTAAGGCAGTGCCTATGCATGTAAAAGATCTCGACGACACCTTTCAAATACTTAGGAAGTACAAGCTACGCCTTAACGCCTCAAAGTGTTCTTTTGGGGTGGGTTCCGGAAAGTTTTTAAACTACATGGTGACTCATAGAGGGATAGAGGTGAATCCGGCGCAGGTTAGAGCCATCCAAGGCTTACAACCACCACGGAATCCAAAGGAAGTTCAGAAGTTGACTGGAATGACCGCCGCCCTAAGCAGGTTTATCTCTCGCTCAACTGACAAGTGCAGACATTTTTTTTCAACTGTTGAATAAATGGAAAGGATTCCAGTGGACCGAGGAGTGTGCTTTAGCTTTCGTGCAACTTAAGGAATATCTTTCCCGGCCACCCATTATGTCTCGGCCGGAGGTTGATGAAATCCTGTTTGCATACCTAGCTATGGCCGTCCATGCAGTCAGTCCGGTCCTTATAAGGGACGACGGCGGGGTACAGAGACAGGTCTATTATGTCAGCAAATCCTTGAATGAAGCTGAAGTGCGTTATTTGCCTTTAGAGAAGGCAATTCTGGCTGTAGTCCATGCCACACGGAAGCTTCCTCACTATTTCCAGTCCCACACTGTGGTGGTTTTGACCCAACTGCCTCTCAAGTCAGTATTGCGAAGTGCTGACTATTCGGGGAGGGTAGCTAAGTGGGGAACTATTCTGGGAACTTTTGATATCAAATACATGGCACGCACCTCAATGAAGGGCCAAGTTCTCACGGATCTAGTGGCAGAGTTCACCGAACCATCATTAGAAGAAACTGCGAAGGAATCACACATGGATGAAAAACCAGTTGGCATGATCACAAGCAAAGGACCACCGATTTGGAACGTGTATGTTGAAAGGGCAACCAACCAAAGGGGGTCTGGGGTTGGACTTGTTTTGGTGTCCCCTGAGGGAATTGTCTTTAAAAAATCATTGAGGTTGGCGTTCTTGGCCACTAATAATGAGGCCGAGTATGAAGCGGTCTTGGTTGGTATGAATATGGTACGTAGAATAGGGGGAAATGAAGTTCATATGTTTTCGGATTCTTAGTTAGTTATAGGCCAAGTGACGGGGACGATGGAAGCTAAAAATCCAAGAATGCAAGAGTACCTGACCCAGGTCAAGTGTTTACAATCCGAGTTTGATTCTTTTATCCTTTCTCACGTTTCTAGAAGTGGAAACACACATGCAAACTCGTTGGCCACTTTGGCGACATCCTCAGCTCAGTGTTTGCCTAGGATTATCCTCGTTGAAGACTTGCTAGAACCAACTCTGACCACTGCAAGTGTCGTCCATATCCATCTGATAAGGCTCGGACCTAGTTGGATCGACCCTATGGTATCTTTTCTGAAAAACGATGTTCTTCTCGAGGACAAGTCTGAGGCGGATAAGATTCGTCGAAAGGCACCTCGTTTCTGGCTATCCGAGGATCAGAAATTGTATAAACGCTCCTTCTCCGGATCATACTTGTTATGTGTACACCCTAAGTCAACGGAGGCACTTTTGGAAGAATTGCATGAGGGAATTTGCGGAAGCCATATTGGGGGAAGGTCCTTAGCCCATAGGGCTTTGACTCAGGGATATTGGTGGCCCAATATGCAAAGGGAAGCTCAAGACTACGGGAGAAAGTGTGACCAATGCCAAAGGTTCGCTCCCAACATTCATCAGCCTGGGGGAGTCCTTAATCCTTTGTCCAGTCCTTGGCCTTTCGTTCAATGGAGATTGGATATAGTAGGGCCTTTTCCGAGGGCTGTGGGAAACAAAAGGTGGCTACTCGTGGGAACCAACTACTTCACCAAGTGGGTCGAAGTTGAGCCCTTAGCAAATATTAGGGATATCGACTCCAAGAAGTTTATCTGGAAGAATATTATCACTAGATTTGGGGTACCCCACACACTTATTTCAGATAATGGCGTTCAATTTGATAGTAGAGTTTTCAGGAAGTATTGTAGTGACATAGGCATCACAAACAGATACTCCACCCCAGCTTATCCTCAGGAAAATGGGCAGGCCGAGGCCGTTAACAAAGTCATAGTCAGTGGACTCAAGAAGAGACTGGATGACGCGAAGGGTAGATGGGTAGAGAAGCTACCACATGTTTTATGGACGTATCGGACTACACTGCACAGATTCACTGGAGAAACACCATTCTCTATGACTTATGGGGCTGAGGCAGTGATACCTTTAGAATTTGGTTTCCCCACGCTAAGGACGAGTTCTTTTAGCCCAAAAAATAACGATGGTCTCCTGAAAAAAAGCCTGGATTTGGTTGAGGAATGGCGAGAGGTTGCTATGGTCTAAATGGCTTATTATCAACAAAAGCTTAAACGAAGGTATGATGCCCATGTGAAGCTAAGGCCACTAGCGCCTAGGGATCTGGTGTTGAGAAAAGTTGTGGGTACTGCCAAAAACCTAGCATGGGGAAAGCTAGGACCAAATTTGGAAGGGCCCTATCAGATCATCTTTGTAGCAGGCATAGGATCATATCAACTAGCTGATCTAGATGAAAAAATTGTACAACGCCCCTAGAATGTAAACAACCTATGAAGGTATTATTATTAATAAAAAGTACTTTTACTGTTCGTGGTTCAAATTATCAATATGTACTTGGGTTTGTCTTTTACAATTTCTAAGTATCAAACAGAAACTTGGTCATGGATGGTCCTCGAACCACATATCTTGTGGAAATTGATATCTTATCATGTGTTACACAAGACTTTAGTTATGTCGGGTCCACAGACCTTCTACTTTGGGGAAATTAACATTTCAAGTTACAATTTCTAAGTATCAAACAGAAACTTGGTCATGGATGGTCCTCGGACCACATTCCTTGTGGAAATTGATATATTTTCATGTGTTAAACAGAACCTTAGTTATGTTGGGTCCACAGACCTTCTACTTTGGGGAAATTAACATCTCAAGTTGCAATTTCTAGGTATTAGATAAAAACTTGGACATGTATGGTCCTCGGACCACATGCCTTGTAAAAATTGGCATTCTACTTGTTCTAGAAAGGAAGTTTGGTTATGTCGAGTCTTTGAACCCTTTACTTTGAGAACATTAGCAAAAAACCATATCACATTAGTGCTGAGGAGTTGATGAAACACTTGGATTGCTTTATGTCCCAAGTTAAATTCTAAGTTAAGTTTTTGATTCGATATTGCTGTTTCACATATGTTTTGTTCGTGGGTCATGATTTGCGAGGTATAAGCTAAGTATGTGTGCTTCTATTTAAAGTCATGACAAATTGAAATATTGCAAGTGGTGTTGATTGTTCCATTCATTCATTTTTGTGCTGATGAGCATTATTATACTAAAAGAATTAGAAGGTAAATGAAAATCAAACCAAACAGTTTGTCATTAATTGCTATTAATGTACATTCCAAGCAAAAAATTTAAAATCTTGTTACATAGCAAGAAAAGGGAGAAGTCCTAGCTAGCCTATACCCTAAGCTTTTGAAGGGAGGTTCTGCTCTGAAGTGCTGGCAGCCTCTGTGCGTTTTAGCTCTACTTCGAATGAGGACTGTGCTTGTTTTCCCTTGTCTACTGCCACAGGTGGAGGGACATTAGGCTCGGCGCTTTGGCTCGTAGCCTCCTCGGCACCTTCACCATGTTCTTTCTCTTTATTGGAACTCGTAGGTTCTGTAGGAGTAGGAATGGGCTCTAGGATCATATGAAGGAGCATGGAAGGTGCTGTCTCAGGGGCAGGGGCAATAGGAGGAATTTCTTCTATCTGCTGGATGTTTAGGGGAAGCCAAACGTTTTCGGGCTTCCTCAACTCGGAAGTTGAGGGAATCCCTGCCACATTTAAGGCTTCCTCCCAAACCTACTAGCAGTATTCTCGGCACAGCCCGACGAACTCCTCAGTTAGCTGGTTTTCTGTCACCACTACCCCTTCCTTGTAAGCGGCCTTCTTCACGGCCTTCATAGAGTCCTTGAAGGTACGAGACTCGTCCTTCATCCCGGCAAGCTCCTTCTTCAAGTCAGAGTGTTCCTGTTGAACTTTGGATAACTCTTCATCCCTTTGACGAAGAAACTTGCGCTGCCCCTCCACCTGGGTCCTCATTGTCCTCAGGCTGGCCTTGGCACCATCTTTTTCCCTTTTTAGCTCCGCCAGCTGCGTGGTTAGCTTCTCATTCTGTGCAAAGGCCTGGCCTAAGGACTTCTCGGTCTCTTGCTTAAGCTCCAGTTCAAGTCTAGCCTTCTTCCGAAAATCCTCCACCCACTTCTCGATAGCAAAGACTTCCTGGATGGCCTGTGGTGAAATATCAAAATGAATGCACTATTAGTAACACAAGTCTCCAGTATATAAGAATGTTTCTTACAATAAAGTGTAATGAAAAATAAGGCGAGGATAAAACTCAAATACTTACCAAGGCCAAGTCCCTTTTTAGCGAAAGGAATAGATGGGGCTGGTTCATCTTGTCTAGGGCTTCCATGTCCTTGGGCAGAAGAAGGGAACGTTCTAAGGCATCAGCCAGGTGGAAAGCATGGCCTTGTTGGAACGCCCTAATGTTAGACTGGGAAGAGATTGGTGCCCCGTCCAGCATAAGCTCGGGATACCAGTTAGCCGGTGCACGGCGCACCTCGGTAAGGTCCCTGTTCTCCCTGCTTTCCACTGAAGAGGCACGTCCCTTACCTTTGCTGGGTTTTTGTTGCTGGGGTTGTTGTTGTTGTTGTTGTTTCAGCTTCTTCTGCCTCTCCCCATCTGCCTCCTCGGCCTCACCTTTTCTTTTCTTCTTAGGCTCCGCAACGGGAGGCTTAGGATCGGAGGGAGGAGGGGTGGGGGCAAGGATGGAGGGACTTGCGACCCACCTGTTCCTTTTTGAGAGACTCTCGCGCCCCTCTTATGCATCAGTTGCTTTAAGGCATCCATATTTTCTTCTTCAGAGCTGGAGTCAGGTTGGGCAATCACCAAACCTTGTATCCCCGAAGTCTCAGCGGGCTCGTGCTCCTCGTTTGAGAGAATGACAAGTAGATCTCCTTGAGGCCTTTCAACGTCCTCGAGTTGAAAATTGTCTATCTCTTTGTCTAACGAGTGTTGCGAGGACGCTTGCTCTTCTCGGACAGCGGTTGTCTGGGAGTGCGCCGAGAGGGGAATCGCTGCGATAAGGCGTGTGTATAGAATGGTGGTGGGATTGTCAGGAATTTCACGATTGGAAAGGAAGCCTGGTCTTGCCACGTCTATCCTTCTGCGTCGCCTATCCCCCACGATGATTGCATTCTCAATTTCTTGGAAGTCCACTGATATGGGGTCGTATCCCAGTATCAGGTGGGCAGCCCTCACTTGTAGGTCCTCGCTGACAAATACTTTGGAGCGGAGGACACGGTTCAAGTTAGCAACGTTGCAAAGGCTGAGGCGTGGACGTATGTGTTGTTTATCTGTGAGAAAAAAGGCATCCGAGAAAACAAACATGGTCAGATTAGTGATAAACATTAAGACAAGAAGTAATAGTGTGCAATATTAATTGAAACGGTAAGGGCAACGGGATAGAATCACGTGTTAAGAAATTTAACTCCTAAGGAGTCACACCGTGCTCTCCCCATTCGACTGGCAGTGAGGACCGTCATACTAGTTTCCTGAGGCGATGAGGTAGTCGTCCTTCATGCCTTTGTTGGATTTAGGAAGACAGAAATCATTCTAACTATGCTAGATCGGGATTTAATGTAATATCCTACATTTTTGAGTTTGTGGCACTTGTACATGAAGGCAACGTTGTGCCATGTGAGGTTTAGGCCCATTTGCTCGTTCAGAGCGTCGACACTACCTAAGACCCTAAACACGTTTGGTGCGCACTAGTCTGGGCATAACCTATGGTTGCGAAGGTATTCACTGGTCACATTTCTCATGGGGAGAGTCATCCCACCTTCTATGAAGGCAATCATGGGAATGATGACTTCTCCGTCTCTCCTAGTGCTACCTACGGCTTCTACTGGACAGTACCTCAAGCCTATGTCATTGGGAATATGGTATTTGGCCCTAAAACCTTCCATACCAGCGTTGGTAACAACTAGACACTTAAACCTACCCATCTAGGAGAAGCGAAAATGAGAGTTCAAAGAAGAAAAGAGGTTTAGATGGGACCGAGGATAGAAGCCGAGAAGGAATGAGTAAAGAAAGTAAGAACTTACGAGATTTGGGTATGCAATTCTTCACGAGCTTCTGGAGAGAAAAGGTAATGATTGACACTTTGATACGATTGATTTTTGAAGAAATGAATGAAGGCGCGGGCTTCCAGTCGTTTTGACGTGCGGGAGGCAGCCTCGAAATTAAAATTGTCCCGCTCAAATTTTCAAGGCTAACCTAGACCGTCGGATGTTCATCTTACGATTGAACGTGGGGAACAGGATGTAACTTATGGTCATCAATGCTCGCGTTCCGAGTTTCGAAGCGTCAGAAGCGTTTTCAGGGAACGAAAGGACCCATACACGTGTGGCGGTTTACCAAGCGTGTGGGAGGTATGCTGGTCGGATCAAAACTCTATTTCTCTCCTCGAATGGGAGGGGCAAAATGAAGTTTTGAAGAACTATTGTGGGGGGTAAAAACTCTTGAATAAACATTTGGGTTTTGGGCCTGATTGTCTGGTACCAGTTTGATTTGATCAGGGCTTTTAGGCCCACAAGTCAATTTGCATTGTAGTAGTCCGAGGAGTTGTCCGAAGAGGAGTGTCTCCTCGGACAGGTCTAGCAATGACTTTGGGACTTGCTAAATGAGTTAGAGGCAGAACTCTGGAAGAACAGGTGGGTAAGAGGGTGATCCAAGCACCCTTTAGAAGCAAAGACATGTGAGAAATATCTAAGGAAAAAGCTGCTACCACCACATTAAAGGCCCTGCATCTACCTCCCTAGCCGCATTAATGGGGAAATGACCTCTGAACAGTAGGATTCACCCTCCCTACTATTATTTGAAGACTTCAAGAAGGTGGTGGATGGGACAAGTATCCAAGGGGAAGATTTGTATGACACGTGGATGAACCAGTGAAGAAGAAATATATAAGGAAACGAAAGAGGAAAGAGAGGGAAATCTGCACTTCCTGCTGAGAGAAAACAGGAACTAAGAATTGTAAACTTTGGCATAGAAAGAGAATATATATACACATATCGTCCTCGGCTTACGTCCGAGGAGGTCTCTTTGTCATATTCGTCTACCATTTGTTTAGATTGTGGCACTCTAGTCTGTTAATCAAACTTCCAACATCTCGAACCTAAATTTCAAATCCATTCTCTACAAGTTTTACTGTATAAGGCTCATTGGGCCCGAGCCCAACACTTGTTTTTGGGTCCGGGTACAACTGTGCACTTACAATTGGCACCGTCGGTGAGAAATCTAGCGTTGAAGGAATTGGAACATCATGGCAAGCTTGGGTTCGCATCATGCAGAATCTCAGGGATAACAGCCCGAAGATCTTTTTGAGCGTCTTGAGCGCCGGAGGGATCGTGAGGGAAGTGCTCATACCGTATATCCTGGCGCGAGTCATACGCGCGGCGCAGGCAGTGCCAACCATGAGGATGATGCCAAGGCCATGCAGAGGGAGATTGACCACCTCAAGAAGAAGTTGCGCCGTGTGAGACGAAGGCGAGCTTCAACCCATCCAATCCTTCTTCAGGGGAATCCCGAGGAAGCAGTTACAGTTCAAGGTCTAGGACTCCCCCCAGCGAAACCTTCTCTTGCGAAGAGGATGACCTACCAGGTCGTAAGCATAGGAAGCTTCCCTCTAGGGGCTTAGGAAACGACGCTATGAGCCGAGCGTTACACCAATTCTCCAAATCACCCTTCTTATGCAGGATTAAGAATGGAAGGCTCCCTAGGCGGTTCACCCAACCCACCTTCACCATTTATAATGGCCGGACAGACCCGGTGGAACATGTGAGCCACTTTAATCAGAGGATGGCGGTGCAGTCTCACAATGAAACCTTGATGTGCAAAGTCTTTCCTTCTAGCTTGGGACCTGTTACTATGGGATGGTTCAATGGACTAAAGTCGGGGTCTGTCGGTTCATTTAGGGAACTTACTAGGGCATTCGCGTCTCGGTTCATTACATGCAGCAGAGTTCCTCGACCGTTGGACTCGCTATTATCTATGGCCATGAGGGAGGGTGAAATGTTGAAGGCATACTCCGACAGGTATTGGGAGATGTTCAACGATATAGATGAAGATTTTGACGAGGTGGCGATTAATACTTTTAAAGTGGGCCTTCCCACTGAAAACATAATTTTGAAAAACCTGAAAAATGACAAAATTTCAAAAAATATTATTCAAAATGTCAATTAACACTTTAACTAGATTGCACACTGATAATTTGGTCTTTTTGTTTTAATGCTCATTTTGTTTAGACGCAAAATATTTTCAGAAGTAAAATATTTTCAGGAAAACATTGGTATTTTACAGCATTTGGTTGTGTAACATTTGCATTTTACTGTGTTTTAATTGACACTTTGTTTTCTCACATCCAAAAATAACTCATTTGCTCAATTTATCATTATTACATTTACACCAGGTTAAGGTCTGTAATATGTGCGTGTGTGTGCGCAATTTGTGCTTACTCGGTGAGAAACTTTTTTAAATCATGGTCTATTAATATATCAAGATCTAGCTCGCTATTTGCAATAGAGTTGCTACTATCAGCACCCCAAGGTGTCACTTATGAATTTCACCACATTCATCATGTCAGTGGGTCTATTGGAAGCTGTCAGATGTGAATCTGACCTAACATCAACACGAGAGAGCTGCTTCAGCTACTTGATCACCTAAACAACAATACCATATTAAATCCTATCTTTTGAGCTCATGGATTGATGAATTTAGGTTTGGGTTTTCTCTAACTTGGGTACACAATAATAGTCTCTCTAAAGTCTAAACCTTTCGAAAATCTTACTTGAAGTTGTGCCTAATTTTATTTATTTATGTTTGCATGTAGCGCACAAAAAACAAGTATCATCTGAATTATTAGAACGCTTAAAAATTTTGTTTTCCCAATTTTTGATCGACTAACAAAGGTCTGTTGAAATCTCATTTTGATTGATTGAGCTGTGAGTGAAAGTTTAAAAATCTCCAATTTAATCAATAGAGAATCGACTGAATGACATTCAAATTCTTCAATAACTGTATTCTCTATGTTGAATCTTGAACATTTCAATTTGAACTTTGATAACACATTACAAACTATATCAAATTATAATGTCATAGAATTCTTCAATCTAAATCCTAACAAATTTACCAATCACAAAAGATCAACATCTAATAAAATGTGTGTGTGTGTGTGTCTGATGCGAACCTCAATCGACACGCTTTGAGACCCAACAAAAATATTTGAATATTTACCCAGGAAAGCTAAAATTCAGATTTATGATAGAAACCCTGACCCAACATTTATAATCGAAACGCGAACCAAAGGTATAAGTTGACCTTGACCCAATGATTATAAAGAATCACGAACCAAAGGTATAAAGTTTGAACGCCACAAGGAAGAATCCCTGATAAGTTCACAGTTCTTGAAGAACCAAAAGAGAGCAAAGCCTCACCTTTTCTGATTTCTATTCAATAATATTCTAAAAAAACGTTTACAGACTTCAGAGCCTATTTAAGGACTCCACAAAACTTGACAGACAAGAAAATATATTCTAAAATAACCCCTAATTGATACCTTACCATATCAGGAATCAAGTTTGACCTAAAAAGCATTAAATGCACCTAAAAACAAGGAAAATACCTAAAAAACGTACTAAATAATAAAACCCTAAATAAAAGTTGATTTGGTCTGAAATTAGCAGATCCAAAATAGGAAAAAAATCTGCCTTAACTAATACAGAGCTGGAAAGTCAATCAGCCATTAATTCATGGCATAAATCACTCCCAATTAAGTCAGATCAGCCCTAAATAGCTTGAATTAAATTTACTACACTTTCATCTTCCTTTGGGCCAAGCTTGGAATATCCTGCGTTAGAATCAGCCCAAATCTCTTGAATCAGCCCATTAAGTGCTTCTTTGATCTACTTGGATCTTGCTTTTGTAATAGGCCCAACTGGAACATGCAATGGATCCTTGAATGCTTGTTGATTCTCATCAGTGTCTTTTTTTAGGATATATCATGAAGTGACAGGCTACTGAAGTAAACTGGACTTTTATGTGGTTCAAAAATGCCCTCATTAATGAAGGGTATATTCAATTAGAAATGGAGTCATAAATCTCAAATAACAAATTTCTTTTTTAATTCAAAAAAGAATTCCTAAAATTTATGACTTTTTTCCTTTTACATTCAAAAAAGAAATTACAGTTATTATTTATCTCTAACGTTTATCCTTTTAATTTGTTTGAAAAATAAAAAAATATATATATAAATTATAATAGATGCAAATTATTAACTTTTATCCAAAAAATATAAGACTCTCTAAACATGTGCGTAAGTGCATGCTCAAAGGTTAGTTATTAATAAGAAGGTAAAACTACAAGTATGAATTCTTCAACAAAAAAAAAACACAAGTATAGAAGAAGTCATTACACACACACACACACACACACACACACACACACACATATATATATAGTCGTTTTTGGTAATTTACACCTCAAACTTACAATTTTGATAAGTACTTACTAAACACCTATTTTTTTCAATAAGTATTTTTTGACAGCTTTTACTGAACACTTAACTTTAAAAAAATTTTCAAATAAAACAATTTCTTATCGTACATCTTAAAATCATAACTTTTTAAAAAAGCGCTGTTTCAAAAAGTTAGCAAACCTAAGAATAACTCTTTTTATCATCCATGTCACGTTGCTTTTGGATTTAATATATATTGTAAAGGAAAGGAAAAACTAATATGATTTGATAATACGTGAATTGTAACAATCGCGCGGTTAAAATGATGTGATAAGACAGGACTGGAAAACTTATAAAAGTCAAGCTTTTTGCTTCTGTACTTGTCTTTGTTAAAATAAAGAGTTTGGAATTATATTTTAGCTTTTGTAACGACGCAATTTGAGTCCCTAGCCCAAGGGATGTATGAGTGTAGGTTCAAAAAGTCTAATACAATGAATTTATAGAGAGTGTGTTAGAAAACTGAGCTTTGATGAGTTAGACAACAAGTAAAGTGGATCCAGATGACAATAGAATAAAGATAGGCTGGTTTAAATCAAAGAAAAATTGTCCTCAGCACAGTCCGAGGAAATCAGTTCTTATATATATTCCTTCTTAAATTTGATTACAAGTTCAATTCTAGATTGCAACAGTATTTGTCTCTTTCATTTCTCGATTTATGCGTGTCCCTTTTATCCTGAGGGTCTCCTCTCCCCTTTATACTATCCTTCCTCCTCTCTCTACCCTCCACGTATGTATCAGATTGTTGGTCTGGATACTTGTCCCATCAGCACCTTCCTGAAGCCTTTGGAAGTAGTTGTAAGGCTGAACACCGCTGCTCAGGTATCACTTCCTCATTAATGCGGCCAGAGAGTTAGCTGCAGAGCATTCAATGCGGTAGTAGCAGCTTTCACTTTAGATATTTTAGGACTTCCCTCTCCCCTACATCTCTGTGATGCTTATCCATATCAATAGAATCTCCTGGGACGTTGCCTTGGATGGAAGACCATCCTTTCGGACCTCGGATTTGCTCAGTTGAGGGGACATTCATCCTCGGACCACCCTCAGGGATCCTTATTGTTGGGTTACAAGACTATAGGTTTAAACGTATTAGAACTTCATTTTGTAATGTTGGCAAACCATGATCAAAAAGTTTAGTCTTGTTTTTAGACTTGCTCAAAGTATGTTTATATGTAAAGTTGGAATTGAGTGCACTGTAGGATTTACTATGTAAATCTGCCTAGCTTGATCGATTGAAAATTAGACTCAATCGATCGAAGCTCGTGCAAATTGTTTTTCTGCAGAATTTTTCTAACTAAACCCAAGCCCGTTTGACGTGTAGGGTTTTATGTTTTGCCCTAGGTATAAAAGGAAAAACCCTAGCCATGTTTTAGAGATTTTTGCAGTTGTTGTTTATGCTGTGTATGTGAATTTCTTGTGAGATCTAGATGTGTTTGCCTTCACATATACTTAGGGTTATCAAGATTGAGATTGATGTCGAGAGCTCAGTGATCATTCAGTTGTTGCATTAAGAGCTTAAAGATACACAAGCAGGAGTGCTTGTACTTGCTATCATGTGGTCATGGTAGTAAGTTTCCTACTCGAGGTAGCAATAGGATGTTAGTGATTTTTTCATAGTGGATTCGTTTTACCTTGAGGATAGCTAGGTTAAATCCTCCCGAGGTTTTTTACCGGTTTGGTTTTCCTGGATTATCATATCGTTGTGTTATTTATTTTCCACATTGTTTCAATGATATAATTTATATGTGTTAACCTAGATCTACATAATTTACCTAAGTCAATCACTTGGCTAAATAACTAAGTTAATCTGATTGTGTTTAAGGGGTCTAAAAACTGTACAAGTGTAATCAGAGCAGGTTAGCTCTTGTGTTTAGATCCTTTGATCTAAGAGTTGGTTCTTGACCCCTGTTGTCATGGAACATGGTCACTCTCTTGTGATCCCACCTCACTTTAATGGAAACAACTATGCCTACTAGAAAGTAAGGATGAAAGCATTCCTGAAATCCATTGATGAGAGAGTCTGGAATTCCGTTGAGTATAGATGGGAGAAGCCCACTACTCCAATTAGTGAGTGGCAAACTTCTCAGAAAGAAGCAGCCGCTTTTAATAGCATAGCTATGAATGCTATTTTTAATGCTGTTTCTATGGAGGAATTCAAGAGAATCTCAAATGTTCAAGTTGCTCATACTGCTTGGAATATTCTCCAAACTGTGCATGAAGGCACAAAAGCAGTTAAAATCAATAAGTTGTAGCAGTTAACTTCTAGATTTGAAAGTATTAGATGTCTAATGATGAATCATTTGATGAATTCTATGCTAAACTGAATGATATTGTTAACTCTGCTTATAATTTGGGTGAAATCTATGATCAACCTAAGATTGTTAGGAAGATACTTAGATCTTTAACTGAGGACTTTAGACCCAAAGTGACTGCCATTACTAAAAGCAAGGATGTTGACTCCATCCCTGTTGATGAACTTGTAGGATCTCTTCAATCCTATGAGTAAGACCTATCCAAGACAAACAAATCCAAATCAATGGCTCTTAAGTCAGTTGATGATGTTGAAGGGAATGGATTTGATAATGAGCTCTCTGTTACAGAGATAGCTTATCTTACCAAGAACTTTAGAAACTTCCTTAGGAACAATAACAGAAGGGCAAGAGGTAAAAACAATGCCGAACCTAGAAATTTTAGGAGGAATGATCCCACTAAGGTGAATAATATTGAAAAACCTAAAGAAAAAGTAGGTCAAACCTTTAGTAATTCTATGGGTCAAGGGTATGGTCATGTGAAATCAAAATGTCGTACATTCTTGAGGTCTAAGGGTAAGGCTATGGTTGTAACCCTTAGTGATGATGAAGTTTCTGATAATGAGTCTAGTAGTGACGAGGATGGAAACTTCATTGCTTTCGCAGCTACTGTTGTCGTTGATGAAATTGTTGTTGTTGAGGAGAACCCTTCTAATGAGGAACTCTCTGAGGATGCAGATTTGCAAGAATCCTATAATAAACTTTGCAAAGTTGCTGCAAAGGATGCTATGAGTGTTGATTTAGGCTTAAAGAAAATTGCATCTCTTGAACTTGATAAGAAAAATTTGCTTGTGAAACTGTTTGATGCTAATGAATTGCTAAATAATGTAAAGACTGAAAACATGTTTTTGCTTAATAAAGTTAAGAATTTGAAACTTGAATTGTCTGTTGCTAGAGAACAAACTAATAGGTCTACAAGCTCCAAACTTGATCATATGTTGAGTTTTCAAAAGTCTCCCTCAGACAGAACTGGTTTAGGTTTTGTAGAGAGCATCTCTATGCCTGAAACTCATTCCACAAACTTTATTCCTGATTCTAAGCCTCCCCTGAGTGAGGTTGTCAAATCTATAGAAGTTACACCTCTTAGGAAAATTAGGGTTGATCTTCAAGAATTTAAATCTAAGACTCCTAACCCTCCTAAGGGCAAGTTGCATGATAGACCTGCATGGGTTTGTCATTTTTGTGGAAAGTCTGGGCACATTCGTCCAAACTGTTTCAAGTTCCAAGCTGCTAAGCGAGCTAATAAGCCAAAAGTATTCGTGCCTTAAGCACAAGATCCTATGATACTTATTGGTGAATCGGTAAAGGCTTCAAACCTTTATTCCAATCTTGGAGTTGTTCATCATTTTAATCAAAACAATAACTCCAATGCTAGAGTTGCATCTAAAAAGTTTTGGATGCAAAAGGCTCAATCTAATTGAGTCTTTTTGACATGGTCCTTGTGCTTCATCTCTCTACTCTTTGTGACCGTTCTTCTTTTTTTGTTTTGGTTTGTTTTTTTTTTCTTAGGATTTGCATTGCATAACATTCATGCATTTCATTCTAGGATTGCTTTTGTTATTTCTTTTCAGAATTTAAAAAAAAAAATTAAAAATAAAAAAGTAAAAGGAAAGCAAAATGTGTTTTTGCATTATTTTTCTTGGTTTTTGAAATCAAGGTTGGCCAATTTATTTTACATAACATGTCCATGTACCTTGTTTAACTTAGATGAGCTTTTTTTTGCACTTTACTAGCTTAAGCTTTGAAGTGCATGTAGGAATGAAAACGGGTCGAGTTCGGGCCGGGTTTTTTCATACCCGGACCTGACCCGCGGGTTTGAACTTGCAGCCCAAACCCGGCCCATTTATTAAACGGTTTTTTTCCCAGGGCCCAGACCCGCCCCGCCGGGCTCCACGGGTCCCGTCCAGCCAGGTCAAATTTGGGCCCAATCTGCGGTCCAAATCATGGCCAAATCATAAAACAGTCCAAAAATGCCACTCCCCTCCCTGTCTAGCAATGTCTTTTTTTTTTATTTGAGGCTTTTTGAGGCACTGCATCAATAACAAACACAAAATAATAATAATCAAATACAAACCAACTCTCATAAATAAATAAATAAATAAACTACAAACCAACCACAACAAATCAACTACAATGAACTAGACCTAAAACAAACCCAAAGTTATTAGAATGACACAAAAAAAAAAAAAAAAAAAAAAAGGACTAAAACAATATGATTGGTGACCTAATCCCTTAGTTTTTAACTAGAAAAGATTGAAATGACTCGTGTTCAATTGCAAGTTTTTTTTACTAAAAAGAACATTTAATGAATTATTAAAAAATAAAAATCAAAGAAAGAAAGAAGCAATGGCCGTGAGAAACGAACCTGTGATGAACTCCAGGGTCGGCGATGATAGCTTGAGACCAGCGGTGACAGCGCTTGAGGGTCAACGGTGAGAGCTTGACTGCTTGAGGCTGGCGATGAGATCAAGTGATGGTCGGCGGTGACAGAGCTTGATACCAACGGTGATAGTGCTTGAGGGCCGACGATGAGATCGAGGGATGGCCGGTGGTGATAAAGATTGAGGGTGAGTGAGAGTAAGGAGAGTGAGGGAAATGAAAGGGTAGGGATGGGGCAGCTGAGTGCATGAGTGAAATGAGATTGGGAGTTAGGGTTTTTTTAGTTTATATATATATGGTTTTTTTGGTAATTTTTTATCTAAGTGAGTCGGGTCGGGTCTAGGTTTTGGGCCGAGTTTTTTTCAGAACCCAGACCCGCTTCGAGTTTCTTTTTTAAACCCAAACCCGACCCTATTCTTTATTAGGCCGGGTAAAAATCTGACCCATTAGGGTTGGGCCAGGCTGAGTACCCGTGGGTCGGGCAGAAATTGTCATCCCTAAGTGCATGTTGTGTGGGAATTGTTTATAGTTTTTGATCACATGATCTTGATATTGAAGTCACATGTCTTTGATTGTTGGACTTAAACTTAATGATAAAGGCATAAATAACCATCTCATCAATGTTTACTAGCCAATCATGAACACCTTAGTGCATATCATAAGATTTTGTGCTCGAGAAAGTGTTGCACATGCACAAAAAGAACATAAGGTGTAGCCTCAATTTAAATAATAAAATCGGTGTGTACATTATTGGCCTATAATAACATCACAATCAAATAAAATTGGTGTGTACATTATCTTGGCTGGTTTAATAAGTTTTGAAACAAATAAAATTGGTGTGTACATTATGAGGCAAATTCAAGAAACTTACATGATTGCAAGCTTTTATTCTAGGAGATGTGGGAGTTATAAGATGTAACTCTTTAAGGGATAGTCTCTTTTAAATTATGTGATGGATTTTGTAGAAATTGTGATTGATTACTATCTACTTATCACCTCACATGTATCTCAAGCTTTTGCTAGTTGCACACACTTCACAAGTTACTCTTTGCTAAACTTGGTACCTGTTATTGTGTATGATCTTTTTGTGGCTGTCCTAGATTGAAAAACCCTTGATTTTGATGCAAAATGTGTTTAAAGAGTTTTTGAAGAAAATTTGATTGAAAATCTTACTTTTGGATAATGAGGTTTAAATTCAAGTGTTTTTGAAAAACTTTTCATCTCATACTCATGCATTTTATTCATAAAATACTATGCTTTGAGGAGTTTTTGCATTAAAATGCTCTGTTTTTCAAAAATTTGTTTTTTTCCAGTTTTTTGATCGATCAAGTGTGTTTTTCCATCAATCAAAAATGCAATTAAAATTTTGGTTTGAATCTGTCTGTTTCGGTTGATGCTTGATTGTTACTGGATCAATCGAATGTAATGTTTGATCTATCGAACTTGTTTTTCGATCGATTGAAAATCGTTCAGAAGGTTTTTTAAAAGCTTTAGCTTTTCACGTGTTCTTCACTTTTTCAAAACTTTCAAAAGCTTTTCTCTCTCTATTCGATCGGTCCAAATTCAAAGTTGATTTTTTGTCATTTTCCTTCCAACTTTTTGCAAGGTTTTTGTCTTCTAAGGCCACTAAGACTCTTTTGCCCCTCCTTTTTTATTTATTTTCATGTTTCATGCATTTTTTTCATGCATTTTGGGGAGAATTTCAAACCTATGGAAAATTGGGGTTTTTGGTGTTTTCAATCAATTCTTTCAAAATTGATCATTGGGTTTTTGTTATGGGATGTTGTTAAATTGATCTTTGCTGTTTAATTTGATCAATTTGTTGATTTGGGAAAAATTAAATTTTTCTAGGGCTTGAAACTACCCGAATTGGGGATTTTGTTCAATTGAGTGTAAATTGATGAAATTGGCTTGTTTGCTTGATTGATTTGGTCATTATATTCTGTTATCTATCTTGTGTAATGATCAATTGATCAATTTGTTGGGATTTTTGAAAGTGGGTTTTCAAAATTTTTGGGTTTTTTTTATATAAACTCTATGCTCAAGCCAGTTTTGTGATTTTAAAGTGAAATTGAACTTATTCTCATAGCATTAGAGCATGCATTATGTGTTGTTATTGTTCATGCATCATATAGATTGTTATTTTTTTTATTGTTTTGTGCTAACTTGTAGTCTGCCCTTGGTTTTTCTGTTTTTCTTCTTTCTTTCTGTCTCTTTTGTTTTTTTCCTTTTAATCCTTAGCATCATGATTAGGAAGACTAGAGCAAATATAAAATCCTCCTCTTCTTCTACCCCCACCTTTGATAGTGAGAGATTTTTGAGTGAGAAAAACCAAGAGACGTAGGAGAAGCTGAATAGTCTTAGGTCAGTGTGGGCTGAGCGGAAAGTAGTGTTAGATGAGTTAGATGGTGAGATTCGGAGAAATTTTGAGAGTAGGGGTTGGCTTCCTTTGTTGGACATTTCACATCCCCCTCCGGCTGCCTTGGTTAGAAAGTTCTACTCGAACCTCTTTGTCCATTCCTATGATTCCAACACTCTAGTGAGGAGTTGGATACGAGGTGAAGAGTACACCATTACTTCTTCAGTGGTGGCTGCTACTCTTGGGGTGCCTTTGGCACAGCATCCTATTTATCCTTACGATGAGTCTCCACCCCTTGATGACATTATGTCATATCTTACTGGGTCTTCTATCCAGTGGGGTTCTGATCCTCGGATCACTTCTCACGAGTTGACCAAGATTTATTATCCCTTTTTCTAGATTTCTTGTCATTCCATCTGGCCTATCTCTCATCTGCACACTATTCCTTTGAAGCGATGTGCGTTTTTGTATGCCCTTGTCATAGACACTTCTATGAGTTTTCCTCATCTTTTCATTCGTTCTTTGATTGAGATTCATAGGAGTAGTTCTATTTCTTGTGGTCTGTTCTTTCCCCTTTTTATTCATCGGATTTTATTACATCTAGGATTAGATGAGTTTCCGGCAACTGAGTCCGTTCATATTATAGCTCCCATAGGTGCCACCTTTCTTAGGCAGAGGGCCGCTCATATGAGAGCCAGCTCTAAACGTCCTAGGGTAGAGTCTTCCTTTGGTGCACCTCCTCTTCCTCCTCCTCTTCCTTCTACAGGTGATCCTGCTGCTGATAATTTTGTCGATCCGACTGTTGCTGCTGCTCCTCCACCATCTACTTCGGATGTTTCTAGCATTCGTCGTGATTTGGATACTATTATGACCGTTCAGGGGGCTCATGTTCAGCTTTTAGTGGATGTGCTTACCAAGCTTCAGGCTTTGAGAGCAGATTTGGCAAGTTTTAGGCGGTCACCTCCACCACCTCCTTTTGTTGATGAGTGAGTGCCCTTTGGCAATTCATCACAAAAAAGGGGAGTACATATGGAGAGGATAGGAGTTTTTGTTGATAGGGGGAGAGATTTTTTTGTTGCTATGGAGATGTAGATTGTATATAGGTGCTTCATCTTGTTTTTATTTTTTTTGGGTTGTCTATGATAGGGGGAGATACTATGATATGTTTATTTCTGTTTCTTGTTTCACTTTGTGCTACATTGATTATTGATTTATATTTATGAGGTTATTCAAGATATATGTCTTGTAGTTTATGATAATGTGAAATCAAGAATTTATTTTGTTTACTTGTATTTTCCACACATGCGTTTATGTGTTTGTTAAGTGTTTCAAGAATATACAGGTTGTTTCAGTCATGTTGCTGTCTACACTTGCAACTGATAGAGAGTAGTTAGGCTGAATTTGTTTATTGTTGGGCAATGTTTTGTAATGGGCTGTTTTTGTAACTTTGAGCACTTTGTTTAATTTGTGTTTTGTCACGGATTGCCAAAGGGGGAGTTTGTTGGGTTATAAGACTTTAGGTTTAAATGTATTAGAACTTCAATTTGTAATGTTGGCAAACTATGATCAAAATGTTTAGTCTTGTTTTTAGACTTGCTCAAAGTATGTTTATATGTAAAGTTGGAATCGAGAGCACTGCAGGATTTACTATGTAAATATGTCTGGCTCGGTCGATAGAAAATTAGAATCGATCGATCGAAACTCGTGCAGATTGTTTTTCTGCAGAATTTTTCCAACTCAGCCCAAACTCGTTTAATGTGTAGGGTTTTATGTTTTGCCCTAGGTATAAAAGGGAAAACCTTATTCACGTTTTAGAGGTTGTTGCAGTTGTTGTTTATGTTGTGTATGTGAATCTCTTGTGGGATCTAGAGGTGTTTGCCTTCACATATACTTAGGATTATCAAGATTGAGATTGATGTCGAAAGCTTGGTGATCATTCAGTTGCTTTATTAAGAGCTTAAAGATACACAAGCAGGAGTGCTTGTACTTGCTGTGAATCTGAGAAAGAAGTAGTCCGTGGGCTCGGAGCTGTCACGTGGTCGTGGTAGTAAGTTTCCTACTCAAGGTAGCAATAGGATGTTAGTGGTCTAAGTCGCTATTGTGTAAACTTCAATTATTTCATACTAGATTCATTTTACCTTGAGGATAGCTAGGTTAAATCATCCCCAGGTTTTTTACTAGTTTGGTTTTCCTGGGTTATCATATCGTTGTGTTATTTATTTTCCGCACTGTTTCAATGATATGATTTATATGTGTTAACCTAGATCTACATAATTTACCTAAGTTAATCACTTGGCTAAATAACTAGGTTAATCTGGTTGTGTTTAAGGGGTCTAAAAACTGTACACTTATGATCAAAACTAGCCTCATCTCTTACTAACATGGACTCCCTTGATAACGTGTACCTCTCCTCGAACTACTTCATGCCATCAGATTGGGCCCCTGGCCCAATATACTTATGGATATATATATTGCTAGGCCTAACACCCTTACAGCTTTTAACTTTTGCTTTTTAAAATTTTACTTTTTTTCCTTTTTTTTTTATTTACTTTATTCACATTCCTTTTTTTTTAATTATAAATATACTCTGGCAGCAAAAATTTTTTAACAAAAATTTAGATAAATTATATCCAAACAGACACTAAATCTTGAAAAAAAATGGATGAAAAAATGTGAGTGAATGAGAGATATACATTAGGCAGGAAAAGTGAGGCTTAGCAACAACAACAACAGCAACAAAAGGGATTAAGATATGAGCTATTGCATTATACAGTATCATTTTTTATGGTTAAGATTCAATGTTAAAATTTTTAATTTTATTTTTATTTTCTAGATTAAAATTCTTAACTTTTAATATTTTTATCATTTTATCTTCTCAACGTGTTCCTCACATGGTGCTTGCACCTGATGTAGATCCCAACAAATGGGTGAGTACCATAGTGAAGATGAGTCTGCATAAGTGAACCTCGGCAACAAGAAGAAAAACCAAAAAAAAAAAAAAGTAAATAAATGCCATACACTGATTGATGGGAAAGAGACCTTAAAAAAGGATCCAAAAAAATAATAATAATAAAGATGGAAAGAAGGTGTTGAGCAATGAACTAAGAAAACAAAATGAGGTTTGATTCATTGAAGAATCAAGATGGACAGAAAGTCAAAAAGTCTTTTTTTTTTTTTTTTCTTTTGCTTTACTGTAGTTGTGGGGGTAGAAGAGTTAGAGTATGTTTGTGGACCTTGGACTTGGTCCGAGGATATTAACTCATCATAGGAGGTCTTGGTGATAATAATTGTACTGAATATAAAAGCCCACAAGCAAATTATTACGAGAGAAGTTGGTGGAAATGGTCTGAGGAGGGAGATCTCCTCAGCTTTATGAAATAAAGGTCGTACCATACATCCTGGTGTATGTAAGGGATTTCTAGAAGGTCTGATGAGGGAGGATATGTTTCGCATGAGCACAGGAAGAAGGAGTGAATAAGAAATATCTTAGAGAAAGTTGCTACCACCGCATTAAAGACTCTGCACCTACCTCTCTGGCCGCATTAATGAGAAAATGACCTCTGAACAGGGGTGGACAGTGTTACAGCTGTTGTTTGAGGGTTTTAAGAAGACGGTGGATGGGACAAGTATCTAGATTGGTGATCTGGTTCATACGTGGAGGATGGTAAGAAGAAGGAAGATGATATATAAGGATAAGAATGGCATTCAAGGAGGGGGAGGAAAGAAAAAAAAAATTTGTACGGACCACCTTCAAATATAATCTGCTATTGAAAGAAGAGAGAGGAATATAATTCATCCTCGGCTTACGTCCGAGGAGAGTTTTTGTCATCAAATCATTTCATTGTGCATGTATTGGCGATCTAGCCCACCATACCTGTTATCCAATATCCATAAAATCTAGATTTCAAGCCCACGCTCTACAAATTGCATTGTATAAGGCTATTTGGGCCTGCACCCTTCACACGGTTGGGTCCAGGTGCAAATTGTGTCCTTACAGTAGTCATTGTTTCTATCCTAATAATGTTGGATTTTACATAATAGTTGTTTGTATTCAATAGTGAATTTGTCTAGAAAATTATCAATTTTAATTTTGAAAGAAAAATATCTTTCACCTTCTGTGTGTTTGGAAAAATAGAAATTTTTACACTCTAAAAATGCCACACACACACACACACACACACACACATATATATATTTGCCAGGTCAAGGGATTCATTTGAACCCTTAGGTTGGGTGTGGAGTTGGCCGAGTTGCTCATGCATAAGATAGAATTATGTAAACTTGAGATTAATTTATTTAAGTGTGTAAATAAGATTATGAGATATTAAATTATTATTTTAATATTGATAATAAATATTTTCCATTTCCAATAAAAAATGCCAATGAATTCTACTAAGCATATAAGATTTGTGATATAATTTTTTAGTCATAAATGATAATTATTATAAATGTTTTATCAATGACATACTAGGTTCCATTGAAAAATGTTTTTAACATATAAAACAATTAATTATTTTTGACATCTTTTTATATTTCTTATAAAAATGGTCTCAATTTTTTTTTTCTAAAATAACTTATTAACAATTACCTTAAGGGCACCTATTAACATGACCCATAAAATTATATAATAATAATAATGGAGTTAGTTATTGTTTTTTAATTTTTTTAGTCATAAATGATAATCATTATAAATTTTTTATCAATGACATACTAGGTTCCATTGAAAAAAAATTTTAACATATAAAACAATTAATTATTTCGACATCTTTTTATATTTCTTATAAAATTGTGTCAATTTTTTTTTTCTAAAATAGTTTATTAACAATTACCCTAAGGACACCTCTTAACATGACCATAAAATTATATAATAATAATAATTGAGTTAGTTATCGTTTTTAAATAAAATTGTACATGGCATAAGTTGTTGACCAAAACCGTGCAAACACTTGATAATCCAACTCTTAAATTAATAATTATATTGTGACTGATGACATGAGAAATAAAATTAAGACAATAATTTACTGAAGCTTCACATGCTTCAAACTTTATTCGATAAATTGTGCACGCTCATGGATTCCCCCAAGGCCCAACCCAGTAAGTCAAAAAATGTAGTAAAAATTGTCATTTTATGCCAAGTGCAACAGCCTAATCCATCCCAAAAAAGAAGAAGCGAAACCTATCTTTTTTTTAGAGATAATTACAACATGCTACTAACCCCGTAGCTCAAACCCTTTCCCCCCTAGACTCCCAAGTACTTTGTGCATGGGGAGGTGCCAATTCAGCTACAAGGCCTTTGGCAGAAGCGAAACCTATCTATGTCAATATATCTTAGGTTTTTTGCCAAGTCTAATATTTGTGACTGTAATGTGCCCACTTTCTCTCCTATTTTCCCACCATAATCAATATGTCTTACATTTTTTGTCAATTAAGTCTAATCTTTGTGACTGTAATGTGCCCACTTTCTCTACTATTTTCCCACCATAATCCCTGAATTTGGGTTGTCATTTCAAATTAGTATTATACTAGTGTGATGCACGATTTAATCAAGAATTTTATAGTAAAAATAAAAAATAAATTAAATAATAGAGTGGATACAAACCTTGTTGGACCAAGTTTTTAACTAGTTCAATATACTTCTAATACATCACGCGAAGTAAGGAGACTATAAGGAAAAAGAAAAAAAAATAATAATAGAAGATAAAAGGGGTGAGGGTGTCTATTTGATGCATCAATTTGCACATGAGTTCATATAATATTAATTTTATTATGATTGCTTTGGAAACAATAACTAAACATATTATTGATAATTATAGTGCACAAGAGATATTTAATTTCATATCGATTTTTTTTTTTTTTAGATTTTAGTCACAATTTGTGTGAATTTTTATTACTTTTAAGTAACAATATCTCATCTAGAGCATGAATTGAATTTATTTAAAATTTTAATAGTTTTGATTAGAAAATTTTAGACCGTGTGGTTTAATTTGAAATAATGAAACTACCTTGCGGAAACTATAATGAAATTTTGTAATTTACAAAAAAGTTTAATAAGGTTAAAATACTTGGTGAAGGAAAAATTACTTGGCTAAACCATGGCTTTTAGGACCAAATTTTTATTATATAGTATATAATCAATAATTTTAATTAAAAGTTATAAACTTTAAAGTTTAATTTGACACTACTGCAACCTTTATGGAAATTATATAATTTAGCAAAGTCTAATAAAGGTTAGCCAATTGAAGTAGAGAGAATATAGTTGTGGATGACAAAATTTCTAGTTCGAAATAAATCAAACAAGTAAAATAGTTTCACAAATGCGAATTTGTATTGATGAATACGTGGTACAATTCTTTGTAATTACAAAAGAGTAATCCTCTGATTCGATCTCCTTAAAAGATTTGTTGATTGGAATTAAGGTAATGTGATTTTGATTTGAACACCAAATATCCTTCAATTTAGCTGAAGGATGGATCGAAGACCTTTGAAACAGAATTATAATGAATCTCTAGCCATGAGGTTGTTAGAAATTCTTTGTTCTTCGTGCATGTACGTTTTTAGACCCCTTAAAACACAAGTTGTTTAACCTAGTTATTTAGTCAAGTGATTAACTTAGGTAAATTATTCAGATCTAAGTTAACACAAACAAATCATATCATGAAAAGCAGTGTGGAAAAGTAAATAACACACGATATGATAACCCAAGAAAACCAAATCGATAAAAAACCTAAAGAGGATTTAACCTAGCTATCCTCAAGGTAAAACGAGATCCACTATGAAAGAATTGAAGTTTTACAATAGAGACTTAGACCACTAACATCCTATTGCTACCTCAAGTAGAAAACTTACTACCACAACCATGTGCAACTCCAAGTCCACAGACTACTTCTTTCTCAGATCCACCGCATCCATAAGTACACCACTTGTATTTCTTGAAAGTTCTTTATGCAGCAACTGAATCAATCAACAAGCTCTCGACATCAATCTCAATCTTCAAGCTCCATAAGTATGTATGAAGGCAAACACCTCTAGATCTCAAAAGAGATTCACACACAAAGCATAAACAACAACATAAAAACGTGACTAGGGTTTTTCCTTTTATACTTAAGGCAAAACATAAAACCCTACACGTCAAACAGGCTTGGGCTGAGTGGGAAAAAATCAGCAGAAAAACAATCTGCACGAGCTTCGATTGATCAAGCCTTGCAGAAAGTGAACAATAATTTTCTGCAATTACTTGATTCCAACTTTACATTAAACATACTTTAAGCAGCCTAAATCTAGACTCTAAGTTTTGATTATGGTTTGCTAACATTACACATTGAAGTTCTAATACATTTTGATCCTAAATCCTAAGAACCTAACAGTTTCTTCATTTTCAAATGTTTGTGGTGGAAATTCTTCAGTGCTTTGGAGGCTTGAATTTGTGGTTTGTTGAGGTTTCTGGAGGCTTTTGAGCTTGATTTCAGTGAATTTTAAGATCTAGGAAGATGATTTGGATGATTTCTCTTCGTATTTGAAGGTTTGTGGCAGAAGTTCTTCGAGGCTTTTGATAATAGCTTAATTTTGCATATTTATATCATTATTAGAAAAGTATTATCATACTTATTTTGAGTTGTAAGGTTGAATTTATTCATTCATGTGTTGGCTTTATTCAGTGCCAAATTTGCTTATAATTTAGCAATTAGATACCCTATATTTAGATGGGAATTATGTAAGGGTAGTGTGTGAGAGAGTGTGAAGAAACCTCAAATGTGTGCACTTAAGAAGAGCCTCGCGACTGGATCTCGCGACTAGCTCTCGACTGGCGAGTCACCAAAGGAAGCACACGTGTGAAGCATGCAGGGGAGCTGAAAGGTTGTCACAGCTAGAGCACTACAGGACAAAACTTCCAGTCTGGTGAGGCAGTTAGCTTTCGACTCGTTCTAGTCGCGAGGTCGAGTCGCCAGAATGCCTTGTTTGGATAAAACTTGACGTTTCACATTCTTCAAACACCATACTATAAATACCCTTATACCTAGAGAGCTGCTAGAGAGAATTTTGAGAGGGAAACCCCAGAGAAAAATAAAATTGACTCATCCATAATCTTCATCCTTTGATTCTCCAAATTCCTCTACTCTCATCCTCTCTATTGTCATATCCTTGAGAGGTACATTTAGCCAAATCCTTATCTCACCATACCCATATAAGTGAGGAGGTATTCTAGTGTTTGGGAAGCAGTTCAGTAGGGACCAATTCACTTGGTTGATGCAATGGGCTTATTGCGGTTCGGTAAGCTAGAAAAGACAAGATTCGGCGTAACCCTGTTGGAGCAAGAAGCTTGGAGGGCTTAGGTGCACTGGGTAGATTAGGCTTGGAGGGTCTTCTGCTATTCATGTATCCCAACTTTATTCTCTAGTGAATTATTGACCGCTTGGAGGGCAGCGGAGAGGTTTTTTGCTGAATTCTTCAGTTTCCTCTTCGATAACACATCTGTTATCTTTGTGTTTGCATCTATCTTCCCTTTCTCTTTGAGTTGGGAGTCTAAACGTTCATAAGTGTTTTGCACACTAATTGAACTTTCATGAGTTAATTCATGCATTTTATAGTTGATTTTGGAATAATGCTAAATGATTAATTTTGTGCTTAATTGAATTTTAATGCGTGAATTTGTCTTTTGTAGGATAATGAAATTAAAATAGTGGATTTGTGCAAAGAAGAAAGCTAATGGACTTTAATTTTACAAGGGCCATGATGAAGTCAAAGAAGGCCAACCCAATTAAATTCAAGTCTAATTGGAGCAAGGAATCAAAGGAAATTCGCACCTAATCCAAGTCCAATTCGAATTGCGATTTCAGCTTGCACACTAGTTAGTATTTGGAGTATAATGTTTGGCTCAGATGTTCAATTGTGATGATTCAAGTTGGGTTGGAAAGCTAACTTAAAGGACTACAAATTTGTAGTTTACCAAAAGTCTGAATTCTGAAGTTAAATGGATGAAAGGAAGCATGAACCATTCTCTAGATAACCTATGAAGAAACCAAGGCTGTCAAGGATTCGAAGTTTCAGAGGCTCACGACTAGCTTCGGAGAGATTAAGAAGGAGGAGGATAAGTCATTTGATGAGTTCTATGCCAAGCTCAAAGACATAGTAAACTCAGCCTTTAATCTTGGAAAAACCATTCCCGAACCCAAGATTGTGAGAAAGGTGCTCAAATCTCTACTTGAGAGATTTCATGCCAAGATCACCGCTATTAAGGAATCAAAGGATATTAACAAAATTCATTTGACAGAGCTGGTTGGCAATCTACAGACCTATGAGTTGGGTTTGACAATGATAGGGAAATCTAGTAAGGGAGAGAGCATGGCACTAAAGGCCAAGAGTAGTGACACGGATGAGTCTTCCGTCAATGAAGATTCTAAAATAAAGTCCTACATTACCTGAAAATTCAAGAAGCTCATAAAGAATGCCAATGCAAAGGGCTTCGACAAGGACCGTAAGCAATCGAGTTCTTCTCAATCTAAGAGCCAAGACAAAGGGAAGAAGGATGCTAGGGATGACGGTCAATACACTATTCCCTCAGGACCCAAGTGTTTCGGGTGTCAAGGCTTTGGTCAAATGAAACAAGAATGCCCTACTTATCTCAAGTCCATTGGGAAAATCAAGGCACTTGCTGCAACTTTGAGCTACACTGAACCTAAGGATGATTCCGAAAATGAAGATGACAAAAATCTAAATGCCTCCACAGCCATTGTCAATCCTACTGAGGGGATTGTAGAAGATGTGGATGAAGAAGAAGACTTGGTGAAGTCAAAGTTTGAGAAGATGAATGAACAAGATGACATCCACACATCCTATGCAAAGTTATACAAGGTCTCTGAAAAGCATGAGAAGTTGTATAAGTTGGCCACCAAGAAGCTTAGTGATGTTGAGCTTGAACGAGAAGAAATCTTCACAAAGTTTGATGAAGTCAATCATACTATTAGAGCACTGAGGTTTGAGAACAATTTCTTGGCTGAGAAGACCAAGAAGCTTGAGGCAGAACTGTTCCAAGTCAGAGCTCAGTGGGAAAGGACTTCAAGTGCAAAGCTTGATGAGATGCTCAGTATGCAGAAATTGCCTCTGATCGAACCAGTTTAGGGTATTATTTCTCTTCTCCTAATACTACTTCTTTCATTACTATTGTTTTTGTTTTCCTACTAATAATATTGAATTTAAGAATAATGATGTCAAAATTGTGTTAGCTAGTGAGAACGTAGACAAGGGTAAATCTATCTTAGGAGCACCCCCTAAGCCCACTTAGAAAAAGAATAAAAACCCTAGGGCTAAGAAGAGCAATGCTCAAAATTCTAAACAAAAGAAGCAGCATTTCTGTCATCATTGTGGAGCAGGCATACATACTCGACCTAATTGCTATAAGTGGCAAGCCATTCAACAGTGCAACAGTAACACCTCGACCCAACTTTATAGTTAACCTATGTGTTCAAGTTGTTAATTATTATTTGAGTCACTTATTTTCTAAAATTAATATAAGAGTATTTAATAAACATATTATTTTTATAATGCCATTGAATAAGAATTGTAAAGATTATAAATAATTGAAATGGCTATTTGTATTATAAATATATACTAAGTATATGTACAAAACTGTATTAATTAGTTAAGTTATTAGATATATAGTGGTTGGTGTTTAATTAAGTGTTTAAGGTAAGGGTTAATATGCAAAGTTATTTTATAGTTTGGGCCTTTTATAGAATACTAGTGTTTAACCCGCACAATGCGCGGGATCGTTTTACATATTAATGAATTTTGCATCTAATAATTTAATAATTTAGTATATTTAAGTGTATAGTGTGCAATACCTAAAACTATATACGCTAAATTGTTATAAATATGGGGACATACAAGTTCAGGCATGTGGGTCAATGGTGACAAAGGAGCATGACCATGCTATGTTAATATCATCAAAAGATATTAAGATATTAAGATATTAAGATGATGCCATTAAAAATCTGTAATGCATCTCAAATCCACAATTCAAAAAAAGCTGCAATGATACAAAATCATAATCCTTCACTAAAATTCATTGCAATATGTACAAAGTAAATGACACACTATAACTCAACAATATATTTAGTTTTCTCTTCTTTAAAAAAAAAAGAAAAAAAGAAAAAAGAGTAATCTAGTACGTCGATTTTTTTATCTTGCTTGTAAGTGTATGTTATTTATAAAATACACTGAGATTGTTAGACTTCAAATTTTTTCTTCTTTGATGCAATCTGCTTAGTACCCTTTTGATGTTTTTGCAGCATTTGGAATGGCACACTCTTATCATCAGTTTCTTCAAATTTTGTAGTTACAACAGCAATTAATTGAGGTCTTTCAATAGATGTTTGTCCTATTTCTTTTTTTTTACTAGCAATTGACTTGCCCTTCCTTGATTTCCTTACAATTTCCTCTATTGTGTCTTGCAATCATGATAGAACATGATAGAATTGCAATGACAATACCAACCTCAATTCCATATATGATTTTGAAATTATGTACACACGAATAAAGCTGAGGCGCCACTTCAAAAACCAAAAAAAAAAAAATTTAATTTTTACAAATGCAGATATCATTATACAAAAAGGTTTCAAGAAATAAAATTTATAACAATTTTTTTTTTCATTCACATGCTCATCTTTGGATTTCTTTTATAGGAAACGTAAATGCATTATTTTTTTTAATATTCTGCTCTTTAAAGAAAATGTAGTCAAATAGTTCAAAAAATTGTGATAGATTATTTTAAAAGATGATGTTTTCAGTTTTTATTCTGCTCGGAAATTCATTTGAGGGAATTATTTTTCAAAAACAGAATCACAATGGGAATTTAAACATCCTAGAAAATAATTTCGAATTTACTCCACATATATTCACTCTACAATTTGAAATCATTTTAGAAACAACATACAAAATGGCATAAAACTAACCTAAAATATATAAAAATTGAATAGAACATTGTTAACAATTAGTCATATACAATAGAAAATATTAAGAACACGGGTAACACAATTATTTTTTCCTATAATTTTAACCCAATATAAGATCAAGACATACATAAAAGGAAATAACAATAAGACATAAAGAAACAATAATTGTAGCAGTGACAAATTGACAATCAAAATCAAATTAAAAATATCAAACTTCTTCAATCTCCCTCTTGTGCTCTCTAATGGAAGGAGAACTCTGTTTTTCTTTTCTCTAAATGGTATTCTAAAGAGTAGTTTATGGGAAAAAATAACCTGTAGATAAGCAAACTGCCTATTTGGCTAATTTCTCCTCATGTATTTACATCCACAGTTATCCTACACTAATTCAACCAAGTCTAAAATAAAAACCATACCAATTTCAAAAGGAAGAAATCTAATATTAAGTAAATCAATTTCAAGTAATATCAATTACTCAATAAATTTCTAAGCAAACTGCCTATTTGGCTAATTTCTCCTCATGTATTTACATCCACAAATATCCTACACTAATTCAACCAAGTCTAAAATAAAAACCATACCAATTTCAAAAGGAAGAAATCTAATATTAAGTAAATCAATTTCAAGTAATATCAATTACTCAATAAATTTCTTCATATGAGATTCAGGAAGCATGAACTAATTCTACTAAAAAAAAGAAAAGAAACCCATTAAAGCATATTGCAGGAACAGAGTTTAAATTGGTAAGTAATATGTTGTAGTGCAACTCATATCCTAATATTCCACTCATCCAAACTTTAAATCAAATAAATATTAAATTAAACCCCAAAAAAAGTAATAGAGAAACAGAGACATAAAAAAAACTATTGATTTAAAAAAGAAAACAAACACTGGAAGCTGCCTTCTTTTTAATACAAAAGGCCATTTAGACTCAGAAGGGGATAAAAGTAAATAATTGATTAGAGAATTTAGGAACAAAAAGTTGAGGAAAATAAATGTAAAGAAGTTGAACAGGGGGTTCATTGCATATTTAAATTTTTAAAAAGAAAATAGAAATGAGACCAAATAACTTAGGAACCAAAAAATAGGACGAAGTTAGTTATATGCATGCTAAAGTTTATAACAATGAAAGAACTGTAAAACGTATGCTAAGATAATGCTCGAACCTAATTTTTTTAAAGGATATGCACGCATAGTATCAAGTAAACATAAAAATGATATAATATCATCTTTTATCTCCATTAATCTATACCTTTATGATGTATACAAAGTACAGATATGTTCAACTTTTATAACCAAATGGGATAATAAGGAAAAAAGAAGAAACTTGTTGCTACATATTAAACTTTTATAACAAAACAACAATATAATAGTATGGTTCGATATCAATGGATTGAAATTATATTTAAGCTCTTTTTTTTTTTTTATAAGATATTATATTTAAGCTCATTGGCGGGCTAGCAAACATAAAGTAAAATAAAGAAAACCAAAGTGAATCTGAATATGAAATGGCAATCCTGTGCTCCATGAAATCTAACCTTCTGCATAGCAGCATAGGCTAGGTAGCAAAGGCTTGCAACAACACTAATCTTGGTTTTACAGATTGGCCCGTAATTCTACCAACCTATAAAAACAATTATGATCCAAAATTCAAAATCCAAATCCAATACCAAGAAATATTCATTCAAGAACTTATTTTGATATTTTTTATGAAAAAAAATGAGAAACTTACCTTAATAGAAGTTTCTACTTTCTATTAAAAAAAAAGGATAAAAATGTATATCAATAGAGACATATATCAATAAAGAAATAATAATGAAAATCAACAAAACATAGATCTGCACAAAGCATAAATCGATTCAAATTTTAGGGGTGAACCAAAAAAAAGCAAAAACATGACAAAAAAATGTAAAACAAAAACAAAATATAATCAATACAACAATCGAACAAACAGAACTCAAGAAATTGTAAAAATAAATCGGAAATTAAAGAAAAATTAAAATATATATTGCAAATATATTATTTAACTGAATTAAAAAATAATAAACAAACCAGAATATTATTTAATTGAATGAAAAGAACAAAAATCTTTCATCGCAACATAGCAGAAAGTCAAGAGTAAAGACAGTGGAGGCAAATACAAATGGAGAATAGTAGCAAGAAAGCCAAACACAGGGGAAGTAACTCTTTCATCACAGCAAGCATATAATCTAACCTTCACACGGTACACTTGTACATACACAGCAACTTTACCATACCTGGTTACAAATCTCACACAGCAACTTTACTATACACAACAACTTTACAATTCAATGCTCTTTTTTTCTTTTTCTTTTGAGAACGAATCAAAAAAACATAGATCTGCCCAAAGCATAAATCGGAAATTAAAGAAAAACGTTAAATATATACCGCAAATTTATTAATGTTCACTCAGTGAAAGATCCCTGTATCAAATATATTACTTGATATTGTGAATTTTGTTACTATGAATCTAATTTTATTGTGTTCTGGATTTGACTTACAAAATAATAAAACTAAGTTTAGATGATTCTATACCTAACATAATTGCTCCCAAAATTCAGTAAATTAGTTGACTAAATCAAAGAACAAAAATCTTTCATCACAGCATAGCAGAAGGTCAAGAGAGAAGACAGTAAAGGCAAATACAAAAGGACAATAGCAGCAAGAAAGCCGAACACAGGGGAAATAACTCTTTCGACACAGCAAGTATATAATCTGACCTTTACATGATACACTTGTACATACACAGCAACTTTACTATACCTGGTTACAAATCTCACACACACCATTACACAAATATTCGAAACTTTGCATTTACTTCAATTTTTTTTTTTTTGGGAAATATTTTAGATGAGACTTTGGAAATATTTATCTTTGTGAATATATAATTATATATTGAATGAAACAGTCCAACTTTGTGCTTCTAAAAAAACGAAAGGCATGGAGGAAGAAAGGCATTTTAATATTCAATACCTTCCTATTCTTTATGTTCTAGGGTTTCAATTTTTCAAATCAGAGCAACTACAAACGAAAAAACTTTAAATATATACTGCAAAAACCTTAACAACAATGGTAGAAAAGAGGCATGGGAAACGAAAATATAAAGAGGGGAAAATATCACCAAATCGATTTCAAAACCCTAGAAACTAAAATATCACCAAATCAATTTCAAAACCATTCAAACAGTAACTGCATAGAAAACAAAAAAAGGGGGAAAAAAAACATGCCTACCTTATAAACGATCTTCTGAATCGCCTGTTTTTGCAGATGATGAACTATATTTTTCAATTTTCACTGTTTTTTGTACGCTTGTTGGTCTAGTCTGATCTGCGTTGTGCGACTATGGAGTAACAAAGAAGAGGCGGAAGTTAGTGAAGAATGGGGTTTGCGTTTTTTTTTTTTTTTTTTTTAAATAAACGTTTAATGAAAGTGAACCAAACGCAATAACTTTGCTATTTTAAGTGCCCGTTTGGTTCAACGTTTTGAGCCCAAAATGCCATTTTTTAAAAAAGTCAGTCCTTTATGTGTGTTTGGTTCAGTACAAAACGCAATTTTTTTCAAAAGTTGCGTTTTGAACTAAGGCATAAAATGCACAATACCTTATGGAGCTCTGGAGGTCCATTTTGCCAAAAGCCAGTGCGCGTTCTAATGTATCCGTTGAACAATCTTGGGCAATTACCAAATTCTCCTTTCTTCGTCTTCTTCAACACCTCTCATCAAGCTCACTCACGCCTCTATCTCTTCCTCTGTTTTTTTTTTTTTTAAATTTATTTCTCTAATCTGATCAACACAAAACAACTTAAAATAAACTCAAATCCCATTAGAAAACCTATCCCAAACCTAACTCAAAATCAAACCCAAAATCCACAAAAAAAAAAAAATCAACTCAAAATCCAAAATCAAACCCAAAATCAACTCAAAAAAAATCAACTCAAAATCAAACCCAAAATCCCAAAATCCTTATGTTTCAATCATCTTCATCTTCTTCATCATCATCTTCTATGGAGTGTGAAAAAAAAAAAGAATAAAGGAGGAAATACGAAATAAGGAAATAAAGAAAAAAGATGAAAAAAGAGATGTAGTACCTCTGTGGACGGATGAGTTCTTGCAGAAGAAGAAGAAGAAGAAGAAGAAAAAAAAAAAACAAGAGGAAGTAGCCCGAGTAGGAGAGCTCTGTGGAATGCTCTAGAGAATGGGAGAAGTGGCTGGGAAAAGTGAGGAAAGAAGGAAATAAAGGAAATGAGCTATACGTGGGTGGAGGAGAAAAAAAGAGTGGGAAAAAAAAAAAAGGGGAAAAAGTAGGAAATGCAGTAACGTGTGGAGGAGAAAAAAAGATGCAAAGAAAAAGGAAAGAAAAAGAAGGGAATGCTGTTACAATATTTTCACAATATTTTTACAATAAATTTTAAGTGGTAAATTATTATTAGTAAATATTGATGAGAAAAAAATAATTTTTATAGAAAGAGAAAAAAATAATTTTAATAGTACATTCAAATTTTAATCAGTATTAATTTTTATCACAATATTTTCACAATAAATCTTAAGTGGTAAGTTATTATTAGATAATATTGGTGAGAAAAAAATAATTTTTATAGAAAGGGAAAAAAATAATTTTAATAGTTCATTCAAATTTTAATCGGTATTAATTTTTATCACAATATTTTCACAATAAATCTTAAGTGGTAAGTTATTATTAGCTAATATTGGTGAGAAAAAAATAATTTTTATAGAAAGGGAAAAAAATAATTTTAATAGTTCATTCAAATTTTAATCGGTATTAATTTTTATCACAATATTTTCACAATAAATCTTAAGTGGTAAGTTATTATTAGCTAATATTGGTGAGAAAAAAATAATTTTTATAGAAATTTTTTTTAATAGTATGTTCAAATTAAAATCAATATCAATTTTTATCACAATATTTTCACAATACTTTCACAATAAATCTTAAGTGGTAGGTTATTATTAGCTAATATTGATGAGAAAAAAAAAATTTTAGAAAGAGAAAAATTGATTTAAGTATATGAAGTAGTTGATTTAAGTATGAAATAAACTCCCTTATATATACATTGTCCTTTTTGGTAATTTATCTCTTAAACTGCAACTTTTATAAATGCTAGCCAAACACTCAGCTTTTTTAAAAAGCACTTTTTAACAACTTTTACCAAACACTCAGCTTTTTGAAAAATCACTTTTTCATTATGCACTTTTTAAAAACTCAACTTTTTCATTATGCACTTTTTCAAAAAGCCCAACCAAACTCACCCTAAGTTTACTGAAACATTTCACCGTGCAGGTCTTTTAAGTTAAAGTTACATACAGGTCAGTTTTTAAAGTTTCTTATTTTCCTAACCTGCCAACGCCTCATTAAAAGGCTTCTGCTTTTATATATAGTATTAGATTAGATTAGATTAGATAAGCTTGTGAGGGGGTGGAAAGTGAATTTAAAAATAAAAGTTGCAAAAGGTGAGTCATCAACTCACTTTTTCCTTAGCAAATACGTGTCCCACTAAGTTAATTTCCCTTGAATTCTTTGGCTGCACCAGAAGGCTCAGCCCTTATTCTTCTTTCCCTATTCCCTTTTCCTTGTTCTTATCTCTTTCTTCTTCCCTTGTTCATACACGGCAACACCTTATCCCTTCTTTGACTTTCTCAAAGCAACTAAAAGACTCAAGAACCTCTCTTCCTCTTTCATACCCACGGGTCCAACACCAAAAGAAAGAAAAGCTCTCAACTCTTCTCTCACTCTCACACCAACGGGTCCAATAACAAGGAAAAAGATTTCTTTCAATTCTTCTCAAGCTTTTGTTCTCAATTTGAAGCTAGAGTGACTCTAGCTCTATCACTCCAAGAACCATGCTTAGGGTAAGGGGCATATCTAATTCTTTTAGTCTATTGTCCATTTTAAACTTGAGTGATGGTTATATGATTTTGTATATGGGTGTGTTGGACTCTAGAGATTGTTGATTGCCCAAATATGAATTGAATCATTGTTATTCTTACATGTGCTCCTAGATGATAGACTAAGATAAAATCTATTATGGGTGAGTGTTAAAAGGAGAAAAATAGCTAGATAAACTTTGTGGAATTGCTATTTGAGGTGCTGAATGTGTAATTGATTTAGTAATTGAACCTTGTTGAGAGTTAGTTCATAAACTTGTTAAGAGTTGCACTTATTGGTTAACTTATTTAGTCATTATAAATCCTGTAATTTTCTAGGACAGTTATGGGTAAAAGGTTTGTTAGAAATTATTATATGATATGTCTAGTATGTGGGTATTAAATTTCATATGAAAATACCATCATTTGATAATTGTTTGTGAATTTACAAGAAAATGTTGCAAGACTGTCACTGTGACAGATTCTATGTTTACACATGGTAAATTATGTCTTAAATTTTATACAGTGAATTTGGATGCTAGGGATATTTCTTATGAATTCTAAGACACATATGGTTGTAATGGAAGTGGTCTCACTGCATTTGGATTAATACAAAAATAATGGTTTAATTTCTAAGTTGCATGAAATTCTGTCAGGACAGATTTGAATATGTTGTCTTTTATGATTTTTAATAAATCATGGCTCTATTTTTTTACTCTGAAATTGATACGGTAATCACTAGACATCCAGAGGAGTGGCTCTATAAAATTGCATGAGAATTTGATTTGTTTAGATAGCCTATTTGTATTTTACAAATGAGGCATATGCTGCTGAAATGAGCAATAAACAGTAAATGATAACTCTATCTTTGAGTATTTATTTTAAAGTTATGGTGAATGTTTTGAGCTATAATTTAATATGCTTATCTTTTGGTATGTCTAGATCATAGATTAATTTTGTATAACTTGGTTCAAGTTTTAGTATTCAAAGGAGGGGTTCTAAACCATTCTACCACTTTTTCATGTTGCTGTCTTGTTCAACGTGTTGTATGTTGCCATATGAGTGTATATGGTTACAAGACCATGCTTAAAAGATTTTATGTTTATGCATGCATTCTTGCCCTAATCTCAAAGTGCCTTTTGAAAGGAAGTTGGATCTTCTGGATATATGATATAAATATGAGAATGTTAGTTTTTCTTTAGTTGGTGCATCCTTTGTTGATGTGTGCATAATATGTTTGTGGGAACCTCGTTGAGATGGGATTAGGATTTTCTTGGTTTTAAGAGATAGGCTTTGAGATGAATGTGTAAGTTATGATAAGGAATAATTGATAGTAATAAGCTTTGATATTTGGTTTAGGTATTACCAGCTCTCAGGTATGAGCTCTTTTGACTTTAGGCTCTTTGTTCCTTTGCTTCCAAGTAAGGGATAAGTTATATGAGAATTTGGTAATTCATGAGGTTATTTTAAAATATATTATGCATTAAAAGGCTTTTGATTAGAGATATGACATATAATCATGTTTCAAACAAAGATATGTACGTGAGCTTTTGAAACCTTATGTATATGATTTAAGCATATTGATGCTATTACTAATTCCATAAAAATGATGTTTAAAGAAAAGAACAGAAATGCTATTATTATGAAATGTTATGCAAAATAAGAATTTTCAGTATGATGTATAAGTATGAAATGTTTTCGGGTTATGTCCTCTGGTAATTTAAACTCGGCCAGTAGGGGTTAAATTACTAGCTTTCTATGGAAAATGTTATCTGATTGGTCATTAAAAGTGGGACTGGCTCTACTATACCAGCCCTTATTAGTAACAGCCAACATGTGGAGGATGTCAATCTACCCCCATGGTTGAAGATATATATTATGATGTGATCCCAAGAATACCTAGCATTGTGGGGACTGCTGGATGCCTAGCACAATGGTGCTAGAAGCCCCCCAAATAAGTATAGATTTATCATATATGGACTAACCAATATGTTATGAACAACTATATTATTTTATTAATCATGAGAGAATGATTTTGTTTAAATGCATTATGAAGAGTTAAAAGCTCTCATGAAAAGAAGTGTTTGATGAAAAGAAAAACTGTTCTTTATAAATAAAAGTTTATGAAGTTTTGTTGTGCTATAAAGATAAAGCTTCTAATGAAAGTACAAGTTTATAAAGAAAAGTTTCTTATTCGTCAAAATGTTTCTAATTTAAGATAAAGTTACCAATTATTTGATTTAAGTCAATATGATTATTTTGTAATAAGACTATATATATATATATATATATATATATATATATATATATATATATATATATATTTGTATGTATGTATGTATGTATGTATACACACACACACACACACACACACACACATATATATATATATATAATTTTAAACAATCAATATTATATTTGGTGATTTTGTAAGAAATAAAAGAAATTCAACCTGAAAGGTTTTGGTAATATTATTCTAATAAGAAAAAGGAGAACAATTATTTTCTTATGAAAAATGTATAAGTTAATATTATGAATAGTATAAAATACTATGCATGAAAAGATGTTCTCCTATTTGAATAATAGTAAAATGAAATGATTTGATTTACATGCATTCTTATTAAATTCTTATGCATCTTACTTTTACTGAGTTTTGTAGCTCACCCCTTCCACTCTTTCAGTCAACAGGTTTTATTTTGGAGCAAAGGGAGCCTTAGTTGAGTTTTGAAAGGAGCTGGTTGTAGTTTTATATGTATAGATCCCAAATTAGCAAATTGATGTTTAGCTTTGTAGTATTGTGTATTTTAGGATCTAATGAAAGTTGTGTACCTTACAGTATTAAGAGATGTATTATGTCAAAGTGTGGAATTTGAATGACTAGTGGATTATGTTATTCTTTGAGTACAGTGTACATGCTCTAAATATCAAGTGAAAAGTTATATCAAGTAGTAAAGAAACAAGAATGAAAAGAAAGAGGGAAGCTTTTGTAAAAAATTAAGTTGGTTCTTATTAATATCAGGTTTAAGCTTGATATTAGCATGCCAATCATGGTCACAAATCTGGGTATCAGGTTTGGGACGTGACAACAATGGTCTCATCCAGAAACTTGAGTCAGTTTCCATCCTTTCTTGCTCCTCTTGGAGATCTTCTCAAAGCCCTCATGTTCCTTTCGAACTTGAACGGTTGCAATGCTTCCCCCTCTCCACGCACTCAAGAATTCACTAAAAGGAAAGGTTCTTCCAAGGTGTGGAAGGAAAAAGGCTCCAAGTGATTTAGTCACTTTTCTCTCTCTCTCTCTCTCTCTCTCTCTCTCTCTCTCTCTCTCTCTCTCTATCTCTCTTTGTGTGTTTGCATTACTTGTGTGTTTTGCTTTATTATTTTGAGCCAGTCTAGTTTTTATACATTGCCTTATTTAACATGTTCTTTGTTTGTTTGTTTTCAGTTTTGTTTTATTTTGTTTCATAAAATAAATAAAAAATTAAAAATAAAAAAAATACGAAAGCAGTGTGTGTTTATGTACATTGGTACTTGTGTACCTTGAATGGCCAGTGAAATAAAGTTTTCTAAACTTTGTATTTCTTGTAGCTTAGATGAGCATCTCTATGCACAACTAAGCAAGTGAGCTTTATGTCTCTTGTTTGTGATGAGTAAGATTAAGTTATCTCTTGTACTTTACGCTCGTATCACTCTTTTTGATGGGAAGGACTAGAAAATTCTAAGTGAAAGGCATAAATAATCATCTCACCACTGTTGCCCACTAATCATGAAATGACATATGTATGCTTCGGTATAACAAAAGTGCAATGTCAAAGGCTTAACATAATTGGGTTTTTTTTTTCTCTCTTTTATATGCTCATGCATGATATGCTTAAAAGAAAATATGCAATGAAAAATTAAAGCAAAAAGTATCAAAATACTTTAAAATATGATTGCAAGCATGTATTCTAGGAGATGTGGGAGTTATAGGATGTACCTCAAAGGTGATAGTCCCCATGAAGTAATTATGATTGTGTGTGAGTTAAATTGATTTACTCATATCTCAAATCGTCATAACATGTAGACACTTATGTAATCTTGCGATATTTTTCACACATAACATGCAATATTCTTTGCTACTTTTGATACATGTGCAAGTACAATGTGATTTGGCCATCACGAGATATACTTGTGTTAGTGTATGCCCACTAAACTGTCTTGACTTGTTTTTGAAATATAAAATTGGTTAGATGTGTTTAGTGTATGTGTGTGTGTTTTGGATCTAAATTCATGACATTTTTCTTGATTGAGAGATGTTTTGAGAGCTAAAATTGTTATTTGGATCTTTGGTTGAGTAGCATGCTTGATTGCATTCATATCAGTGTTTTTCTCTTCTTTGAAAAACTGTTTTTAAGCAATCTCGACAGCTTCTCAATACCTCTCGATAGCTAGGCTATCAATCAAGTTCTTCAGTTTCTTTTTATCGCAATCTCGATAGCTCCTCGATCCATCGAGAAAGTTTCTATCTCCTTGATAAATGCTCGATAGCTTCTCGATCCACCGAGCCTTTTTGCTGTGCAAACCTCTCGACAGATCCTCGATAGCTAGCTCAATAGCTATTTTTGGCTTTTTAATTCTCAACACCTCTCGATCCATCGAGAATTATGAACTTCTATATAAAGGGTCATCGTGATTTCGGCTTCACTTTTCTCGATCCTTTTTAACCTCTCACCTTCCCAAACACCTCTCTCTCATTCCAAACTTCATTCCCAGTTGATTTTCGGCCTAGATCAAGTGTTTCTTCACTGGTAAGGGTCCTAAATCCTTCATTCTGTATGCATTTCATGCATTAGACCTAGGTTTTTGGGTTTTTGAAAATTTTTTTGGGGTTTTTCAAAGTTGATGAAGTTTTGCAAAATTTTGGGATGGGTTTTGTATAATTGATTCTATATGATCATGCATTGTATCATATTTGCATTATAAAAATGTTTCATGTATTTTAGATGTGTGTTTACTTTGTTGCAAACTTGTGTGCTAGTAGGTTTGGATTGGGCTAAGCCCATAATGCTTTTTAGTTTGCATGTCACATGTTCATGCATTTTTCATGCATACGTACCTTAATTTCTTTATATCCTTATATTGAATTGTTTTGGTGCTCTTCTGATGGTATCCCTCTCTCTCTCTCCCCCTTTTAGTCTGCATCAGGGCACCCAAGCTTAAATCCACTCCGTCTCCGAACCCTCTTCGTTCCGGGTATCTTCCTCTAATCCTACCATTTCTCATATTCGGTTCCGTGATGAGAAAGCCCGTAAGGACTTCTCGGAAAACTTTTCTCGATGAGGCATTCATTCAAAAGACCAAGTCATTATATCAGACTTCTCCGATACTGACCTACCCACTCTCATTCACAGTAGGGGTTGGAAGTCATCGTGTGGCATCCTGGTCACTTGTCCCTCAGTGATCATACAGGAGTTCTACTCGCATTCGAGGTACATGCATTACAGTCACTCCAGATATTGTATCCAAGGTGCTTCATGTCCTAAGGGTGTTACATCTCGACTACCCCAGTTATAAGCATCTTAAGACTGTGTCTAAAGACAAGCTCATGTCTTTGTTCTGTCAGACTCCTTCCGATTGGGGTGATAGTCAGAACACTTGTTGCTCGCCCTTTGCTAAAGGTCCGAGATTCCTTAATATGGTAATAAATTTTTTTTTTTTACATCCATTGTCTCACTATAACTCTATCACAGAGCCTCGTGCTCGATTTTTACTTTCCCCCCTAGAGCATCTTACTATAGGCTTCCTTTTGCACTTCATCTTCTCCCTTATAGATATCTATAGGGATATGACGACCTATGATAAGCTCATCTTTTCTTCAGCTATCACAAGGATTCTACGCCATTTATCTGTCTCCTTTCCTGCTTTCGATCATTTCTTTGTCATGTGTGCCATGGATGCGGCAACTGTCAGACGAAGTGAGGCCTAACTTCAATCAAAGCGGCCACGAATTGAGACAGTGACACCTCTAGCTTTTATAGCTCCATCCACCTCTGCTCCTTCTTCTACTGGTGGTGTTACTCTTGATGCGATCATGGCGCAGCTTCAGCTCATGGATGATCGCCTTGACACTCTTAGCGATGAGTTGTGTCAGGTGAACACTTCTGTCGGTCGTATTGCACGACGACAGGCTCGTCTCAGTGGCTTCATTGAGTCTCTTACTCCTTTGCCAAAGACTTCTAAGGATGAGGACGATGATGATGGCTCTGATGGTGGTGATGGTGGTGATGATGAGGATGATGGTGCTAGCTCCTCCAGCGATGATGAGATGACTACTTGAGTTACTTGACCTTTATCACTCATGACAAAAATGGGAAGTAGTTTTGGGAATGAGAGTAGTCATGTATTTAGGGGGAAAGTTAGTGCTTATGAGATTTTTGTTAGGGGGAGTGTCTATATTTTGAGGGATGTAGTGAGGACTTATGTAACTTTTTTTTTTTTCTATTTTAGATACTTTGTTCATGTACCTTTGGTCTTGTGATCACTTTGTGATAGCAAACCCTGTACTTTTTGATGATATATATATGATGAGGTTGTTATTACATTTCTTTCACCTATCTCTCTATGTGTTATTTCTTTTCTCTTTTTATGCACATGCTTCTTATATATTTGTATGCAATATTTTATTTCTGTTTCACACTAAGATACCTTGATGAGTTTTGTTTAAAGTGTTTCAGAAATACAGGTTGTCAAAATCTTCCTTGCCATGAACTCATTTCTTGCAAAGTTTTTCAAGAGTTTGTGTTAGGATAGATTTTATTGTATTCAACAAGTGAGTATGAGGTGAGTGATTTATGACTTCTCTCATATGTTCATTTGTTCGTTGTGGTTTTGTCACAGATTACCAAAGGGGGAGATTGTTAGGACATATGTGATTCATGTTAGGAACATATGTCATCATGTATTAGCTAATTCTTTGACAAAACGCACTTTACTTGTAATTGGGTAGATCTAAGATGTGTTTAATGCTTCAAGGGATAAGGTTTCAAGTGCAAGTGTTAAAGCCATGCAAGTCTGTCCAATAATCAAGTAATGAAGTGCTGGTTTTTAAAACTCGACAGCTAGTATCTATCGAGATTTAAAAAGCTGTCTCAACCCGAAACTTGACAGCTGCTCGACAAATAGGGTATATATCAAGAATTATGAAAATCAAATTTTCAGTTTTGATTTCATTCCAATCCGTGAGTATATGTTTGGGCTTTCTTTTTTCACAACCTTAAACATATATAAGGATTATTTTAAGGACAGTCACAAAGAGCACAATTGCACAAGTGTGGAGCAAAGTGTTGTTCATGCTAATTGTGACCGGAAACCTAGTTTGCCCTAGTTCATCTTTCTCTTGAAGAAGCTGCTGTGTTTATATATCGTAGGATTTTGTGACCAAGTAACTTCGTCATCTTCATTGTGTGATGAACTAAAGACCTTTACAGCCAACATCCTTCTCAAGTTAGTGATCAAGTAGCGGACTGGAATCCGCGCATCTATTGGTTAGTCACGTACTAGGAGCTGTGCATTAAAAGGAAAGATTGTCACTACAGAACAAGTCTAATTGGGTATTGGGATAAGGGTTCAACTGTAGGTAGGTATAAGGTATTATAATTCCTTTCCTTGTAACCACTTGTTATGATAATAGTGAATTCTCGAGAGTGGTGACCTTAAAATCACTCGGTGGAGTTTTTTCCTTGGAGGCTATCCCCATTTGAAAACAAATAACCTGGTCAAATTTATTTTCTAGTGCATTTTATTTTAGTTGGTGATTTGTTTGTGCTGTCACGTACATTGCATATTAATTTGATTAATTAATAAACTTAGCTAATTAATCAATTAATTCATCACAAGGGGTCAATATATTTTTGGCCTATCACTAGGTATTGAGAATGATGAAGCTATAGCGAGAAATGACTATGAGAAGAAGGATTTGAAATTTTGAAAGAAGCAAATCTTCATTTCATGATTCAGTGTGTTTTTCTTGATGAGCTTCAATGAATTAGAACCTTCAATTCATAGCAGAGGGATGAAGACCGGTAGATGGGTATGTTAGATGAGAATGGCGGATGAGAATTTATTTATTTTTTGGTAGGAAATGTTGATGAGAATGTTTGGCATTGTTAGGACATATGTGATTGGATGTTAGGAGCATATGTCAACATTTTATGTATTGGCTAATCCTTTGACTAATTACACTTTACTTACAATTAGGTAGATCTAGGATGTGTTTAATACTTCAAAAAATAAGGTTTTCAAGTTCAAGTGTTAAAGGCATGCAAGTCTGTCCAAGATCAAGTGAGAAAGTACTAGATTTTAAATCTTGATAGCTAGCTTGACAACTAGTATCTATCGAGGTTTAAAAGTTGTTGAAGCCCGTGGCTCGACAGCTAGCTCGATAGATGGCTATCTATCGAGGTTTATGAAACTTAGTTTTTCAAAACTGTTTTTAATTCAATCTATGAGTATGTGTTTGGGCTTTCTTTTCTCACAACCCTAAACATATATAAGGATTATTTTAAGGGCTGTCACAGGTTGCACAGTTAAGAGCATAGTTGCACAAGAGCATAATTCCACAAGAGTGACTGGAATCCTAATTTATCTTAGTTCATCTTGAAGAAGATGCTGTGTTCGTACACCGTAGGGTTTTGTGATCAAGAAACTTCATGATCTTCATTGTATGATGAACAAAAGAACTTTGCCACCAACATCCTTCTCAAGTTGGTGATCAAGTCACATACTAGGATCCGCGCATCTTTTGGTTAGTCACGTACTGGGAACCGTGCAATACAATGAGAGATTGTCACTACAAAACAAGTCCAATTGGGTATTAGGGTAATGGTTCAACTGTAGGTTGGTATAAGGTATTAGGATTCCTTTACTTGTAATTGCTTGTTTTGATAATAGTGGATTCTCGGGAGTGGTGACCTTAAAATCACCTAGTGGGATTTTTGCCTCGGAGGTTTTCCCTATTCGTAAACAAATCACCATGTCATTTAATTTCCACTGCATATTTAGTTATTTGGTGATTTATTTGTGCTGTCACGTACTTTACATGTTAATTTGATTAATTAATTAAACTTGGCTAATTAATCAATTAATTCATCACTAGAGGTCAATACGTTTTTGGCCTATCAAGTGGTATTAGAGCAGGCACACTCTGATTAGGGTTTAATCTTTGCTGTATGATCCATTGACCCCTGTTTGTCATGGATAGAGGATAGTCACTTATTGTACCTCCTTTATTTGATGGAACTAACTATGCATACTAGAAAGTACGCATGAGAGCTTTCTTGCAGTCATTAGATGAGAAAGTGTGGCAAGCTGTGGAAATAGGTTGGACCAAGCTGAATGAGGCATCAATCGACTGGGATGATGCAAAGATCGAGATAGCAAATTTCAACAGCAGGACATTGAATGCCTTATTCAGTGCGGTCACAAATGAGGAGTTTAGGAAGATCTCCTCCACTGAAACTGCAAAGGAGGCGTGGACCATTCTCCAGACAACCTATGAAGGAACTAAGGCTATGAAGGATTCGAAGCTTTAGAGGCCCACTACTAGCTTCAAAGAAATGAAGATGGAGGAGGATGAGTCATTTGATGACTTCTATGCTAGGCTCAAGGACATAGTGAACTCAGCTTTCAATCTTGGGGAAACCATTCCCGAACCCAAGATTGTGAGAAAGGTGCTCAGATCTCTGCCTGAGAGATTTCATGCCAAGATCATCGCCATTGAGGAATCAAAGGATATTGACAAAATTCCTTTGATAGAGCTTGTTGTAAATTTGCAGACCTATGAGTTGGGTTTATCTAGGCTCGAGAAGTCAAGCAAGAGTAAGATCATGGCATTGAAGGCCAAGAGCAGTCATGGATGAGTCTTTCGATGATGAAGATTCTAAAATGAAGTCCTACATCACCCGGCAGTTCAAGAAGTTCATGAAGAATGCTAATGCAAAGGGCTTCGACAAGGACCGTAGGCAATCAAGTTCTTCATAGTCTGAGAGCCAAGACAAAGAGAAGAAGGATGCTAGGGATGGCGGCTAGTATACTGTTCCTTTAGGACCCAAGTGTTTCAGGTGTCAAGGCTTCGGTTATATGAAACAAAAGTGCCCTACCTATCTCAAGTCCACTGGGAAAAGTAAGGCACTTGCTGCAACCTTGAGCGACACTAAACCTGATTCTGAAAATGAAGATGATGGAATCCTAAATGCCTTCACCGTCATTGTTAATCCTACTGAAGGGGTTGTAAAAGATGTGGATGAAGAAGAAAACTTGGTGGAATCAAAATTTGAGAAAATGAATGAGCAAGATGACATCCACACAGCCTATGCAAAGCTATACAAGGTCTTAGAAAAATATGAGAAGCTCTATAGGTTGGCGACCAAGAAGCTAGTGAAGTCGAGCTTGAACAACAACAACTCTCCACAAAGTTTGATGAAGCCAATCAGACCATTAGAGCGCTGAGATTTGAAAACAATTTCTTGGCCGAGAATACTAAGAAGCTTGAGGTGGAACTGTTCCAAGTGAGAGCTCAGTTGGAGAGGACCTCAAGTGCAAAGCTTGATGAGATGCTCAGCATGCAAAAATCTGCCTCTGATCGAACTAGTTTAGGGTATGATTTTTCTTCTCCTAATATTGCTTCTTCTAGTACTACTATTTTTGTTTCTCCAGCTAACAATATTGATTCTGAGAATAATGATGCTAAAATTGTGATAGCTAGTGAGAACATAAACAAGGGTAAATATATCTTAAGAGCACCCTCTAAGCTTGCTAAGAAAGAAACCAAAAACCCTATGGCTAAGAAGTGTAATGCTCAAAAGTCTAAAGAGAAGAAGCAGCATCTCTGTCATCACTGTGGTGCAGCTAGACATACTCGACCTAATTACTATAAGTGGTTAGCCACTTAATAGAGGAGCAACATGATTTTGTCGGGAAACTAGAATCAGCTTCCATCCTCCCTTGCTCCTCTTGGAGATCTACTCAAAGCCCTCGTGTTCCTTTCAAACTTGAACAATTTCAATTCTTCCCCCTTACCACCGGTTCAAGGGTTTGCTCAAAGGAAAGGTTCCTCCAAAGTATGGAAAGAAAAAGGCTCCAAGTGATTCTGTCACTTTTTTTCATTCTCTCCCTCCTTTTGTTATATTTGCATTACTTGTGTGTTTTGCTTTCTTATTTTGAGACAATATAGTTTTTATGCATTGCTTTATTTGGCATGTTTTTATTTGGTTGTTTTTTAGTTTTGTTTTTATTTTGTTTTTCATTCATAAAAATAAAAAAAAATTGAAAAATACAAAAATACAAAAACAGTGTGTGTTTGTGTACATTGGTACTTGTGTACCTTGAATGGCCAAAGAAACAAAGTTTTCTAAACTTTGTATCTCTTGTAGCTTAGATAATCATCTCTATGCACAACTAAGCAAGTGAGTTTTGTGGCTCGTGTTTGTGATGAGTAAAATTAAGTGATCTCTTGTACTTAACACTCGTATCACTCTTTTTGATGGGAATGACTAGAAAATCCTAAAAGAAAAGCATAAATAACTATTTCACCACTGTTGCCCTCCAATCTTGAAATGATATATGTATGCTTTGGCATAGCAAAAGTGCAATGTTAAAAAGCTTAACATAATTGGGTATTTCTTTTCTCTCTCTTATATACCCATGCATGATATGCTTAACAAAAGAAAAATATGCAAAGAAAAATAAAAGCAAAAAGATCAAAATGCTTTATATGTGATTGCAAGCGTGTATTTTAGGAGATGTGGAAGTTATAGGATGTACCTCGAAGGTGATAGTCCCCATCAAGCAGTTATGATCGTGTGTGAGTTAAAGTGATTTTCTCATATCTCAAATCGTCATAATATAGAGACACTTATGCAATCTTGCGATGTTTTCACACACAACACGCAATATTCTTTGCTACTTTTGATACATGTGCAGGTACAATGTGATTTGGCCATCACAAGGTTTACATGTGTTGATGTAAGCTCACTGAACTGTTTTAACTTGTTTTTGAAATATAGAATTAGTTAGACTTGTTGTGTGTGTGTGTGTTTTGGATCTAAATGCATGACATTTATTTTAATTAAGAGATGATTTTGAGAGCTTAAAATGCTGTTTGGATCTTTGGTTGATTAGCATGCTTGATTTCATTCATATCTGTGTTTTTCTCTTCCTTGAAAAACTATTTTTGAGCAATCTCGATAGCTTCTCAATAGCTTTCGACAGCTAGGCTATCTATCGAGACCCTTCAGCTTTTCTTTATCGCAATCTCAATAGCTCTTGATAGCTAGCTCGATCAATCGAGAAACTTTCTGTCTCCTCGATAGCTACTTGATAGCTACCTCGATCCATTGAGCTTCTTTGTTGAGAAACCTCTCGTTAGATCCTCGATAGCTGGTTCGACAGCTGAAAAACGCCTTTTTAAAGCTCGATAGCTATCGATTGATCGAGCTTTAAGAAGTTTCTATATAAAGAGGCATCGCAATTTCAAATCTCATTCCCTTGATTTCTCTTGATACTTTAAACCTCTTCACCTCCCAAAACACTTCTCAAGCACTCCAAACTTCTTCCTCACTTCTTTTTCAGCCTCAAGGTCTTTGTTCCTCATCTGGTATGATACTTTCTTCATCTTTATCATGCATTTTCATGATCTTTGACCTAACTTTTGGGGGTTTTTGAAATTGTTTGAGATTTTTCAAAACTTTTCAGTTTTGTTAAAATTTTGGGATGGGTTTTTGTTAAAATGATCTTCAAACTTCATGCATTGCATCACATGTGCATTATAACAATGTTTCATGCATTTTAGATATGTGTTTACCTTGTTACTGTTTTATGTGTTGGTAGGTTTGGATTAGGTTGAGCCTATGATGAATTTATATTTACATGTCACATGTTCATGCATTCTCATGCATACATACCTTCAATTCTATATATTTTGATATATGTGTTGCTTGGCACTTTTCTGATTATCCCTCTCTCTCTCTCTCTCTCTTGTTAGTTGCATCATGGCACCTAAACATAAATCCACTCTGTCTCAGAACCCTCTTCATTCCGGGGCATCTTCTTCTTCTTTTGTATCTCCACCGACGTCCAAGGATGAGAGTGACAATGGCTCCGGTAGTGATGATGCTGATGAGGGTTATGATGCTGGCTCGCCTAGTGATGATGAGATGTCTACTTGATGTACTTACCCCTATGTCACTTGTGACAAAAAGGGGGAATAGTTTTGAGATGAGAGTAGTCATACTCATAAGGGGAGGGATAGTTTAGGAGATAGGGGGAGTGTTCATATTTTTGAAGGATGTAGTGAGGATTTTGATGTATCTTTTTCTTTTCTCTCTATTTTAGATACATTGTTCATGTACCTTAGGTCTTGTGACCATTTGACATACATTGTACTTATATTTGGTTTATATATTTTTTCATGTATGTTATTTCACCTATCTTTCCATGTGTTGTTTCTTTTCTCTCTTTATACACATGTTTCTTATATATTATATGCAATCTTTTATTTCTGTCTCACACTAAGATGCCTTGATGAGTTTTGTTTAAGTGTTTCAAAAATACAGGTTCAAGTGTTAAATCCATGCAAGTTTGTCCAAGAATCAAGTAAGGAAGTGCTGAATTTTAAATCTTGACAGCTAGCTCGATAGCTAGTATCTATCGAGGTTTAAAAGCTGTTGAAGCTCGTGGCTCAACAGCTAGCTCGATAGATGGCTATCTATCGAGGTTTATGAAACTCAGTTTTTTAGAGCTGTTTTTCATCCAATCCGTGAGTATGTGTTTGGGCTTTCTTTTCTCATAACCCTAAACATATATAAGGATTAATTTAAGGGTCATCACAGGTTGCACAATCAAGAGCACAGTTGCACAAGAGTATAATTCCACAAAAGTGATTGGAACCCTAGTTTGCCCTAGTTTATCTTGAAGAAGTTGTTGTGTTTGAACACCATAGGGTTTTGTGACCAAGCAACTTCATGATCATCATCGTGTGATGAACAGAAGAACTTTGCAACCAACATCTTTCTCAAGTTGGTGATCAAGTCGCGTACTGGGATCCGCACATCTTTTGGTTAGTCACATACTAGGAGTTGTGCAATACAAGGAGAGATTGTCACTATAGAACAAGTCCAATTGGGTATTGGGATAAGGGTTCAACTGTAGGTTGGTATAAGGTACTGAGATTCCTTTACTTGTAACCGCTTATTTTGATAATAGTGGATTCTCGGGAGTGATGATCTTAAAATCACCCGGTGGGGTTATTGCCTCAGAGTTTTTCCCCATTAATAAACAAATCACCGTGTCATTTAATTTCCGCTGCATGTTTAGTTATTTGGTGATTTGTTTGTGCTACCACGTACTTTACATGTTAATTTGATTAATTAATTAAACTTGGCTAATTAATCAATTAATCCATCACTATGGGAATAAGTTTTTGGCCTATCATTCTGTCTCTCTGAATGTCCTTTTTTATTTTCAAATTTTGGTCCAGACTTCTTTGATTTTGAGTACATTTGAGTTTGTAATTTTGACCATAAACTTGAACTGATTTCATATATTTTTGAAATGTGAACACGATTTTTGTCATTGGTTGGTTGGTGGAACCATTTGATAGTTTGTTGACTTTTTTTTAAAAATTTTTCTTGCCAACTACTTTAGTAGAAGTTTTCTACATAAGAGTTTGTGAAATTAGCTTTGTCCATTACTTAGGCATTCTTTGCCTTTAGCCTCCTTCTCTTGCTTTCAAGATTTTTTTTCTTCATGTTTCTCATTTCTTTGTACTTGTTGGCTAGAAATTGATGCTTTTGTTTTTTCTTTTAGAAGATTTTTTTTTCTAGACATGCCATGAAATTTTCTTCTAACAAATTCTTTGTTGCATTTCATTGATAGCAACGTTCTTGCAGTGACATATGCCTTCATGTTGTCACATTCTTTTCCTGCAACAACAATCTTTTAGTGATATCCGTCTTTGCAACGACGTTTCCATAAGGATATTTAGCTAGGCCACAATGCTATCGCCAATACTTGTCTTTGAAGTCATACTAGCTTTTGTGCTGGCAATGAAGCAATACTAGCACTTATTTTTGTATGAAGGTGCTCCACACTTGTCTTTGTAGCGTAGCGACACCAATTGTCTTTACTGTAAAGTTGCACTAACATTCACCTTTGTTGAGAAGCTGCATCAACACTCATCTTTGTAAGAAAGCTATATCAACATTCTTCTTTGCATTGATAATGCACCAACACTTATCTCTGCCATGAAGATGCGTCAACACTTCATTTGCACCGAAGTCACACTAACATTGGCCTTTATAATGAAATTGCATTAGCACCAATTTTCAGAGGCAACAAAGTTCAAACATTGAGGGTACATAGCATTGTAGCCAGACATCAAGATTTCAGAGATGCCAACAAGAATTTGAAGATGCAAGGAGCTCTCATTAAGACTTCAAAGATGCAAGGAGATGCCAACAAAACCTTGAAGTTTCAAGAAGCTCCCATTAAGACTTTGAGGATACAAAGAGATCCTAACAAAACCTTGAAGATGAGAGAAGAATGCAATTGTCACAATGTCAATTTTTCTTTTAAATTTTCTACCTGTGATGGCACTAAGTTCCTCCCTTAGTCTTAGTCAATACACTACACACACACTATAGGAACACTCAAAATAGAATCATTATGGGAATTCACACACACACAGTACACATAGTATTTACAGGGCACCAACCCCAACCTTTATTACTCAACATTCAAGTACAAATGAAGCCTGGAGAATACACACGAAATTCTCTAAGGCAAATACACTCTCTGCTGTTGACAACCCTAACAGCCAAGTCTACATAAACAGAAATAACTGTCACGACAGTTACTTCCAAGGCTTTAACATTGCACGAACATGCCCTTAGAGGAGAGATGATGCAACACCAACTCCAAATGCTGGAGGAAGGTGACGTTGTCCAAATTTTATAGACATGATGTGAAACAACACCACTCAGTAGGGAGATGATGTGGTTCAAATTTCAGAGCTGTGAAATGGCACCTAGAAGAGAGACAATGTAGCCTAGACTTGAGATGTACAAGAAGATGCCCTCAGGAGATAAGTGATGCAAAGCGTACTTTAGAGATGTGGGAGGTGATGGAAATATGATATGTTTGTATCATATACAAAACATACGCAGCGGAAAAATAACGGATCTACTTCATTCATAAATGTTGATATGCACTATGTAAGTTTAAGAATTTGAGAACAAGAGAGTGTACCTTGGAGCGGTGAATTTCAAAATTGAAGATCAGAAGCACTTAGGAACACTTTCAATCTTCACTCCAATTCCACTAACACCCAAGATGTGTGATCTCTCAATTAGTTTTAAAGGGAGAATGTCAAAGTGTCTAACATTTCTTACACCACTTCGCAATAGTGTTCATACAATTCTCTCTACAAAAAATTCTGTATGTTTTTCCCTTTGTATCTAACTGATTATCGAATTGGGCTGACCTTTTGGGCTTTTCCAATTGGGCTTAAGTGTGTGGCTCGGAGTGAGACCAAAAGGGACCAATAAGACACTAGCTCCAATAGGCCTTAGGCTTTTCTGTCAACTCTTGACAAGTCCAAAGTTACCATTAACTATATTTAATACCACTATATAAAGATAGTTGCACTCTAGGCCTTATTTATAAATTATATCCCAAGACTTTATTGTACATGCAACCCCTTTATAAAATATTCGTAGTAATACAAAGTCATGAAAGTAGACTGCCACTTTGTAGATTACTACATCTTAATCCTTGAGTGTCTGATTTAATCCTTTTAAGTTATTCATCATATATTTATGAAATCCAATTTCATAAATATATACTCTAGTAACTATTTACTAAAGTAGTTAGGCCAACATTCTGAATAACAAACCCATTAAACTTATCTCAAGGGAATATTTTGTATCTCCGTTAAGAGACTATGAATTTCATCCTGAGAATATATGTTCCATCAACATTAAATGTTGTTGCCCAACATTAAATGTGGTTGCCCAACATACTGAGGTTTCGACTGTAACTCAAGATCTCACTCCTGATATATCAAAGCAACCTACACCTCATGATCAAGTCCATTATTCTCTCAGTATTAAGAGTTCATGCAAATATAAGTCGTGAATTTATTATTCATTTGACAGTCGTTAGGAGAATAATAAATCTCACAGCGGTCCAGTTCAATATGTCTTAATTCTTAAAACATATCAACATACCATCTAGAAATCTCCATTTCCATGATCAAGACAAATCATCTTAGTTGATATGTTATAGTCTTCGCAGATATGTTGTAGTCTTCACAAGAAGATCAAAACCCTCCATGTAGTACTTGCATAGTTCATAAGAGTACTCGTCAGAGTCCTTATAATCCTACACTACCGTGGCCCCAACATTCTGTAGCTTCAACTCCAAGTCACCAATTTGCTTTTCCTTCAACTTGTAGAAGTCCTTCTCCACTGGTAGGCTTTTCTCCAGGGTTGCCATACGCTCCTTGTCATTCTCAGCTTCAGCAGCGAGGATGGCAACCTTATTCTTGAATGTCTCATTCTCAGCAGATAAAGACTTGATCAGAGGCTCAGATGTAGCCACCTTCTTTTCCAAGTCCAAGAACTTCCCAAAGACGAACAAAGACTCTTCCAAAGCCTGCAAAGAACCTCCCTTAGCAGGAATAAAGCAAAGGAAAAGAAGAAGCAAAGATGGCCTACAACGCTTACCTGCACAAGCTTCTAAATGTGAGATGGCATCTCCTCGCTGGACGACTTCGCCATCAAAGGACACAAATCATCCACAAAAAGTTCCTCGTGGGCCTTCAAAGCCATTACATCAGCATCGTCCTAGAAGGTAGGAAGGAAAGATTTACCACCTGATTTCTTCTTCTTCCTAATCTCCTCTCCACCAGAGGCAATTATCTCCAATGATGAAGTGGGAGAGGCAGGGCGCTTGGTAAGAGGAGGCGTTTTCATGGGATCTTTCTTAAAGACGTCACTAGCTTTCTTCTTGGACAAAAGGCCACTGACGGTTCCGCCCTTGGCCTTCTTCTCTTGAACTTTAGGTAACTTCTACTTACTAAACCTAGTATTCATTCCTGAAAGGACGAAGAAAAGGATTTTTTTTTTTTTTTTTAAATCACTTACTCTTTTTCACAACTTCCAAGTCTTTCCGAACCTTAGTAGATGGTTTCATGCCCAAGAAATGAAGAAATAAAGATTAAGAAGAGACGAGCTCATCAAAATCCTTGACGGTCTCCAAATATTCCCTTAATTTTTCAACGCGAAGTTGGTATATTTTCTTTAGACAACTACAAAACAAGAATACGAGTAAGTCACCTATCACCCTCACTCCTAGAAAAAGGGAAAAACAACTAAAAAGACAAGGAAGATGCACCAGATACGGGAACTCCCCAACTACGAAAAAACTTAGGGGCTTCGTCCAAGTCCTCACCAAGGACGGACTCCCAACAGCTTCCAAAGATAAAAAAGAAATTTGGCTTCCAGGAATGAAAGTAATGTAGTACCTTGAACCTCTAAGGGATGCAACCGAAGAAAGCCCCCACAAATCAATGTGTACTAACTCCAATTTTTCAACCTTCAGTATCCTGCCAGTTTTCAAGAAGCTCACATTTTTCTGCTTTTCTATGATGCAGCTTTCACATATGTCAAAATCAATGGACTTTAATTCTGGTAGTTTTTCTCTTGACAACGGCATCTTCATCCCTTTCTCACTCATGTGACCAAGTCTGCGGTGCCATAGGCTTGTATCAGTACTTGTTTCAACAACTACAATTGTGTCTCTTGGACTTGAGGTCATATATAGAGTACTAGTCTTCTTTCCACGAGCCAATACTTTGGCTTCCTTTGTAACCTTCCAAGTACTACCAACAAATAGTATTGCATGCCCTTCATCATCAAGTTTTCCAATAGAAATCAGGTTCCTCCTCAGGTTAGGAATATGTTGAACCTTCTCCAGTAACTAAATAGATCCATTGGACAGCAGTATCCGGACGTCTCCCATACCCACAACATCCAAGGTTGCACCATCTGCCAAATACACCTTACCAAAATCACCTGCAACATAATTCTGTATGATTTCTCGATGTGGAGTGGTATGAAACAAAGCTCATGGGTCCAAAACCCAATCATCAAGTGGACTGTCTACTGCAAGAAGTAATGCATCTTGTACCTCTTTTGTTACAGCATTAGCAGAATCATCTTCATTCTTCTTTTTAGGACTTTTGCATTGCCTCCTAAAGTGACATGTTTTACCATAGTTCCAGCATTGTACTTGTTGGCCTGATCTAGATTTGCTTCTGTTCTGATTAGAATTTCTAGATTTTGATTTGCCCCGATTTGAATTTCTATCATTACCTCTACCTCTTGTCTCAAGGTTTAGGGATCTTGAGGTTTAACCTACATCTCTTCTGCGAATCTCCTCAGCTAGAATTAAATCTTGTATGTCATTGTACTTCAGCTTTTCTTTTCCTGTAGAATTGATATCTGCCATCCTCATTGCCTTCCAACTATTTGGCAAAGAAGCCAAAACGATCAGTGCACGAATCTCATCATCAAAATCAATTTCTACAGACGACAATTGATTTGTGATAGTGTTAAATTCATTCAGATGTTGTGCTATTGATGCGTTCTCTACCATCTTTAGATTGAACAGTTTCTTCATCAGATGCACCTTGTTGTTTCCTAACGGCTTTTCATACATGCCAGACAAAGCCTTCATCGGATCTGCTATGGTCTTCTCCTTTACAACAATGTGTGCAACAGACCTAGACAGAGTTAACCTGATAACTCCCAGTACCTGTTTGTCAAGAAGATCCCATTCCTCATCCAAAGTCCGTGCCATCGAACTTTTCTATTCTAGACGCCTTTCTTGCTTTCTCTGTCTTTGCTCCCACTTAAACCTAACCCTAGGCTATGATACCAATTGTAGGGAATTAACACGAACTTCCCAAACCTGTGAGAACAAAAATAGAGAAAATACATGCCAAAGAAAAATAATCACACACATAAGACAGTATTTACATGATTCAACAATTTGCCTACGTCCATGGAGTTACAGGAATTTCACTATTATCAGGAAAAAATACAAGTACGGCCATACAGTTTTCACTCTCTCAAAACAACAACCAAAAAACCCTAATCACCAAAAAACCCTATTCACAATGGGCTATGGCTTGGGCCTATCAGCCCAAGCCTCCGCTCCATGGACTAAGTCTTAGAAAATCTCCCATTAAAAACCACGCAACATTATTTCGGGTTGGGTCGGGTCGTCAAACGAATCAAACACAACTAGGCTCCACAAAAGCCCAACATCGTTGATAATCATGGGTTTGGTTTTGGGTTGAAATTTCTACTATTTTTTTTTTATTGTATATGGTAGATAAAACATCTTTATTTTTTTGGAAAAAAATCAAAGATGCAACCTATGCCTTCTAGTCTAGGGAACGATAAATTTTTATCTGGTATGTTATATATAAATTTGTTGAATTTGGTTTGGTTTTAAAGTAGAATTTGGAGATTCTATAAATTTTGAAGTTTTAAGTCTTGGGGTTTTTGGTATTTACGTCTTAGTAGGTTGATCTTAATTCTTCATCTTAAATGTTTTTTAATTAGGTTCATGTGATTTTATTGTTTTCTTATTAAAAGCTATATTTTTGGTTGATTAATTATTTGTTTGGATAAATTTCAATTAATTTTTTTTCAAAATGTCTATTTACACATTGTTGGATTTTTTTTCAGAGTTAATAGTTTTTTCGTGCATTGCACGGGTTAGCGACTAGTCAATATATATATATATAATCGCAGCCTTTGAAGCTCCCACAGTTTTCCACGTCAACATTTATTTATTTATTTTCAAATTTTTTTTTTATCCAGTCTTTTATGCGACTCAAAACTCTCTCGAACCTATATATGCATTCCCTTCTCAAAAAAACAAAAAAAAAAAAACCTATACACATTCTTAAAACCCAAAACCCTAACCTTTCAGCTCTCTCTCTCTCTCCGCTTTGTCTTGGGTCCTTTCGTTTCCTCTCTCTCTCTTTATTCCTCAAACCTCTGCCTTACAAGCCATCGCTATTCGCTCATTTGCTCAGTTTAAAGCTTTATCTTAGCTTGCTTTGCTCACTCTTCGCTGATTTCGGCGTATTTTCAAGTAATCTATACGATTTCACACCAAATCTGAAATTGTCTGCTTTTTTTCATTAAAAAAATATACAGATTGCATTAGATGGTTGAATTAGAACTTTGTTTCAGAAAATTAGGGTTCGTTTTCTTCTTCTTCTATTTCTTATTTTTTGAGATTTTCTATCAAAATTGCATAAAGTTGATTTTTTTTTTTAATCAAACCTAGGGTTCGATTTGATTAATTAGCAATCAATTAATGCTGAGTGCTTCGACTTTTTGTGTGTGTGTGTGTGTGTGTGTGTGTGTGTGTTCGGATCTGTAAAACTATTTGTTGAATTGAGTAAAATCTCTATGGATTTTCAGTGGACTAGAAATTTAACTAGGGTTTCATAAATTTTGTTCAGTTACTGATTTGCTTGATTCTAATTTGATCATTTTTTTGTTGATTTTGCTTTTGAGTCCGTTTGATCTATATGTATATTTGTGTTCTGTTTGTGTGTATATGTGTACATACTATGTATGTATTTAAGCTTCGCTGAAATTAATGCTATTTGTTTCATATTGTTCTGTCGGTTTTGTATTTGGTGACTAGGTTTCTGTGTTTGTGTGGTTGGCTTCAATGTTTTGCTTAATGAAATGATTTGGGACATGATATTTTCTGAACTCTGTTTTTAGTTTTTAACTACCTTGATTTAAAGCTTTGAGAACTTCTGATTTGTTCACTTGATTGTGGTTTACTTTTATGCCAAAATGAGTGGTGCTTAGAAAAGATGTATTTTCTTTTGGGGAAAACAGATATTCTAATGTAAAGTTCACATCGTTTGTAAATCTTTGTAAGCTGGAATTTTTATTTTAGTCTACCACCAAGAGTATTTAAGTTTTTTATTTTTATTTTTTATTTTGGGTTGATTGTCTTTGATTTAGGTATTTGAGTTATTGGTTTTGTTTAAGGTTGAATGATGAACAAAAATGAAAAGAATTGCACAATCGAAGACACCTACAACCCTACATAGAGATGAAGCAAAGAATGGTTTTTATTTTTATTTATATTGGTTTCTTTTGGATTGTATGTAGCAATTGAAATTTTAGATACAGTAGGTTTGGATAGATTGGTGATTGATTAGAGTTTAAATTTCGTGTTGTTGATGAATTTGGGATACCCAGATTTATTTTTAATTTTTATGGATGACCAAGTTTGTGATTTTTTTGGTATAAATAGTTATGTGGTTTGGTATTTGTTGTTTCATATTTTGCAGCAAAGTGAAAAGAAATCAAGTTAATGCTTCTATGTCATGTAAGGTTTTGTTGATTACAATTAAGGCTTAGTTGATTTGTTGAGTTGACTAATGGTTGCTCTATTATTTTAGGTGTTGATTTTTTTATGCATGCTGAGGTTGTTCCATTTTGTTAGAAATTACCAGCCAAGAGGCTTTAGGCTTTGCTTTGAGGACTTGTGTATTTATACTATAAAATTGTTTCTTTCCCTGCCTTTGTATTGATAAGTAAAAGCTGTTAATAAATGTGTGGCCTTTCAAAAAGCCACACGTTGCTTGATTCCTTTGTTTAAAGTTCCGTTGTAAAGGCTTAATGGAGTTGCAACTTATTATTGAGAAAAGATTGTTTACCCACCAATTCATGAACTTTTTTGGGTTTGACATGTTGGATTATATTCTCAAAATTTTAATTGAGCATCTGTATGGGTGTTGAGGAAAAAAAATAGTGAAGCAAAAGTAAATGGAAGAACAATCAGTTGTGAAGGGTTTTTTTAGAGACGTTGGTGAACTATGAGTTTTGCTTTGTTAATGTTCAAATTCACTGTTGTGAACATGATATTCTCTCTCTCTCTCTCTCTCTCTCTCTCTCTCTCTCTCTCTCTCTCTCTCATGTTTTTATTGGTATAATAGTTGAAAGAGTGATATAAGAATTGGTATCCTTTGTGAAAATAGGCCAACCCTAAGTGTTTGACAAAATGTCTCAATGAAATTAGAATCAGTGTAGATTAAGGCTTGGTAAAAAATTTACATTTGTTTCATGCAATAAAAAATTTACATTTGTTTTGTGAAAGTCTTCTATTTTGGATTGGTAAAAACTAGAATATGTTTGGATTGGTTGAAAAAGTCTAGAATTTTTTATTGCTCTCTTTATATGTTATTATGCTGTTAAGTTTAGTATTTCAGGTTATTAGTTGCTATAAGTTGATTTTTTGGGTTATCTTTGAATTACAGCTAGTACTGTTGGTGAGAATTTGTATTGCAACTCCCAACTAGAACTGTGATTTATAATTTTGTTAATAGAGAACTATAAGCATTTAGAATTTTGGTTAAGAGCAATGATTTTTGTTGATAAGTTCTTTGGAATTTTGGTTTTCTTTTTAGATGTTGTGCTTTTATTTAAGCAATCATTTTAAAAGGCTAAAAATGATGCTGCAACCTATGACCTCACTACATAAAATTATTTTTATTTGAATATATGTAGCATAAATGGCAAAACTATGTAATAGCACTCTAATGCTATGCTTTGGATATCGCCTTATAATGCTAGGCTCTATCTAAAATTTTCTTATGGAATAGATGTATTGAACACATCTTTATATGTATGTAGGATTGACCTATGTAAGCTCCACATACATATTCATATTGGTATATTCAATTTGTGTTTGCCTATTGGGTTTGTGTGTGACCTTGGGTCCTTGCTATCTAATTGTTACTTACTTTCTCTCTCTAAAGGCTAAATACTTTGATATGTTGAGTTATTTGGGTTTTGTTTGAATGGTTTCACTATTTTTTGCAGGTAATCTGGTGCTAATCAGGGACTGTTGCTTTACTCAAATTGTATCTACCGACCCTTCTAAGAAGCCTTCAAATATGTCTCTGAAAACCTGATCAGAGCATGATTTGGTCCCACTAATTCCTGCAAGCCTGAGTATGAGTCCTCCATGACCAGCGGTTGCACTTCAAATCCAAGGTTTTCTTTCTTCAATTATATTGAATTGGGAAATTCTAGCTCTTTGTATTATAGATTTATATTGTTGTTGACTAATTTTTTGATTAAATTTGTTTTCTCATGATCTATTCAACCGATACAGTCCATGAACTTGGTTTAGTTGCTATAGATGTTAGTTTGTATGAAAGTGTGACTATTGTTGTCAAATAGCATTTGTTGGGCCAACTAATGAGGAAAACAAAAAAAGAAGAGAACAAAATGAGTTAAATGGGAATTGAAACATGTTCTAACACGCTTCCAGTACACCTAACAACTTCAAAAATAAAATGTGTTAAATAGGAATGAAAAGATTGTTTTTATTCCCATTTGGAACTTGTACACCACGACGTGTTGGGTGTACTGCAAAGAATCTTTTCATTCCCATTTAGGGCATGTACACCGCCTATTTGAAAAAAAATCTCACTCCCTCTTGATTTATTTAGAATTTTATAGTTTACTCTTGCATTATTTTAAGTCAACTTCATGGTTTGTGTCTCTTGGTTTTGGTTGTCATAGGATTGCTAACACATTGAAACACCACCCATGCTCTAATCCTACATTAAAACAAAAAATGCTATGGACTGTTAACTAACCAAGCATGGCAAGTGTCCAAGAAAATAATATAGTAACTATGGGGAGAAAAAGGGCCAAGGTGGGCACATGGGCCTTTGAACTGTAGCATGGAGGGCCGACCTGCTCCAGAATTAAACTCTACGAATTGGCCCATACGCCGAGGGTCTGAGAATACAACCGAGGGCGAGCTTCTCCTCGGACAGGCCCAAGAGAACTCAAAGCTTCATTATGAAGGTCAAATCACAACTCTGGAAGGACCAATGGTTAAAGGGGGAAACCCTGAACCTTCTCGATGCACCAGTGTTAAGGAAAATATCAAGAGCAAAGGCTGCCACCTCCGCATTAAAGACTCTGCATCTACCTTCCTGGCCGCATTAATGGGGAAGTGACCCCTGAACAGTAGGGCTGAAACTTCTAGTCACTAGCCAAAAGGCATCAAGGAAGGAAGTATTTAAAGGGGGTGAAGGCCAAAGAGAAAGGGGGGGAGGAACTAAAAAAGAGAATTAAGAACTGTAACCTTGAAAGAAGAAAGAGAATTAATACAAAAATAGTCCTCGGTTCACGTCCGAGGAGGTCTATTTGCAATTATCGTTTATTGTTTATAAGTATTTGAAACTTCTAGCCTGTTATCAAATTCTCAGTAGTTCTAACCTAGGTTCGAAACCCACACTCTACAAATTTCATTGTTTAAGGCTCATTGGGCCTGAGCCCGTAGTTGTCTTTGGGTCCAGGTGCAATTGTGCACTTACAGTAACATTATCCCATTGCTTTTAATTTATTTCTCCTTCCCCCAATTCCACACAGATACTTTCACATATTTGATCAAACAAGTCCACGCATTACACCACAATGACTCACTAAATGCATTGTATGTAATTGTGGTAGATTTGGTTTTGATTTAGAATTGGTTTTATAGTGGTTGAAACCCTAATTTGGGTCCATTTCTATATACAACCCTCTATATACATCAACTGGTAAGGTTTTTGTTTTCCCTTTTTAAAATTTGGATTTTAAATATGACTTAGGTTTTGATATTGTGGTGTATTGGTTTTGATTTAGGAAATTAGGTTAGTCTATGGTCAACATAAAAGGGGTTTGCCTAAGAGATCATTTGGGAAGAACATGCACTTGGCATTAATTTGTAAAGTGTATTTTTGTTGTTTTTTTTTTTTTTTTTCATGTGGGTTTGTGGACAAATATCAATGAGTATTCACCTCTTACATGGTATATGTATACATGTTATTTTTAGATCTGTAATTAATGTTTTGGTCAATTTCACCATTGCCTTTGGTGATTATTATGTATAAGCTACACTTACATCGTTAGTTGAAGGAGTGGTATTCCTTTGCAAAGCAGCCAATAAATATACAGCTATCAACTTCATTTTCTTTTGTTCTTCCATGAAGATAAGGGGGATGCATGTTCACAAAGCTTGATGTGCAGGTTTAAAGAAAAGATATGAGATTCTAGAAGGAAAATGTTTGGATCTAGATTGTCATAGCATTGAGCAACCGTGATAGCTATTGCAATTGTTATTGGCTTCTATGTAAATTAAATGCCTACAACAAATATAGATGTGACAATAGTGTTTATTGGAATTCTTTTGACAGTATTTGATCTACAAAATACATTAGAGCGAAAAGTGAATTTATGTTGTGAGACTGATTTACAATTAATATGAAGTATGTTTTCATTGTTTCAAAATTGAATTTGGATTTTGACCTTGAGCCAAGTAAACATACAAAGATTGCAATCCTTTGCAAATAGATTTCCCATTGTCTTAATGTTGCTTTAGTTTTCAACATTATTTTCTATAAAAAAAAAAGTTTTTTCTTTCTTTCTTTTTCAACGTCTTTTTTTTTCTTTCCTTTTCTTGGTGGGAAAATCAGCATTTCCTTGATTCTTTTAGCTTTTTCTTTTAATATGAGGTTGATTAACTAAATATTCATTTAACTAGCTTTTTCTTTTAATGTGAGGTTGATTAATTAAATATTTATTTAAGTATCTCCTGCATTGCAGTGGTTAGCGACTAGTATAATATAAAATAAATCCTAGTCTAGTTTACTTAAATTATTGTCTATACCAATAATTTAATTTAATTTTTAAACCATTATTATCAATTAAACAAACAATTAAAAAAAAACTATTTTATCAAATTATAATTAATTTAAGCAACAAAACATTCGCAGCTAATGCCATGATAATGATGCTACTACAGTCGACAAAGTCTAATCTAGTACAAACTTATCTCAGCAAAAAATAAGTAAATAAATCAAGCACAAACTTAAATAATAAAATTAATTTTTTTTTTAAAGAGAGTTTCAGCTTATGAAGTCCGCTTCTGATGAGCGAGTGCCCTTTATTATCAGACTAAGATAATAATCAGTTTTTGGTGTAGGCAGGGATTGAACCCCAGATCTCTTATATAACTATCAGAGACCTTACTAGTAGAGCTCACTAGAACCCACTAGTTTGTATAATAAAATTAAACCTATCAAGTCTACTGGTGGTTTAATTTAAATCACAAAATCAATTATCTTTACTTACTCTACTTTCCATAATCAAAGTGCCAAACGGCTTTCACTCTACCAAAACGTAAGCAGAATTAGCCCAAAAAAAAAGAAAAATCAGAACATGGAGAGAGACCCCTACCCATTCCTTTCGTTCACAGGGGAGATATAGGCCAAAAATGGGCTGCGTTTTTATTTTTTACCAACTTTTTTTTGGACCAACTTAAGATTTGAAGAAGTATTTTTAATACACACAAAAAAAAAAAAGGGAGAAACTGACATTTATGTATACAATTTTTCGATAGCACTCACAGTCACACTCAGAAATTCCAAAACAAATGGCTGTTCGTCTCTCTTGGCGATCATGGCAATCGCATATCTTTTCGTCTCTCGGCGCGGCGGTCTCGATTAGGTACGAATTGGTTCTCTTTCTTCTACGCCTATGCCTCGGGTACTTTTCTACACAATCTGCGATTTATTCATTGTTTGTGAAAAGCATAATGGTTTTTTTGATTCTTCATTCATTGTTTGTGGTTACAGTTTGTTTTAAATTTTTTTTTTCTGCAACTTAGAACCGATTTGCGTGACCGGAAAATGGCGGTTTCGTCGCCAATTACGGTTTGAGAATTTGACTTGCTTCGTTGAATTGAATAGTGAAATATGTAACTTGTACTGAAGATCTGTGCAGTAGTTTATGAATTCGTAAGTTCAACATGGAATTCTCTTTCTTTTTTGGTTTGTTTGAAAATTTGAGAGTGGGCACTTGACCTAAACAGGATTGAATTTCTCATGTAATGTCGATGATGCGGATTTGTGTTTTGTATAGATGATATATTGTTGGTTTTTTGTTAGGTCGCCAATAGGATTAGGTGTTTATGGGTTATTTATCCAGATATGCTAAGTGTTTTTTGTGTAGATCATGTATGGGCTTCTTGTAAAGTAATGTGTTTCTTGATGCCTAAGTCCCATGCTGTTAATGACTTAATTCGATTTAGTTAATAATTGTTATTTCTCAATGCATTTGCTGCAAACTCTGAATTAGTATTCATGAATAGTTGTCTCTCTACTTATGACTAGACTAGATTTCTCATGGTTCATTTTCCAGACACATGAGTAATTGAATACCCCACACCGAAGTTGTAGTCACGCTAATTAGTCACAATTAGAGTCTGTTTGTGATCTGCTTATTTTGTTGAAACTGAAAACTTTTTGCTGAAAATAGACATAAATGGGTTTCGAAAAACCCCTTACTTGTTTAGATTTCTTTATTGTACTTCTCAAAACCCAAGAATAAGAAGAAAAACAAGAATGATCCAACTCATGCACGCAGTCACTAATTAGATGTTGCAACGAGCCTCGTCGCGGATGTTTTCGTCGAGTGGGCAGCGGGTTTGGAGACTGAGATGGCTTTTGGCTATTGTTGCGGTGGGGAGATGAGTTTGTGGAGGCTTTGACGAAATGGGGTTTTGGGAAATGGGGTTTTGGAGATGGGGTTTTGGGTTTGATGGAGAAGGAGGAGGTAGATGAAGAAGAAGAACAAGAATCATCGCTCCTCATCAGTAGGCTAATAGAAATCACTAAGTAAGGAATCAGACATGGGTTGCACAAAAAGTAGAAAAAATTGAGTGATAAGAAGTTGAAAAAAATGTGTCAAATGGGTGGGTATAGGAAATTGAGGTATTTTAAGTGATGAGCGATGAGTGAAGAAAATTGAATAAGGAGTGAAGAGTGATAGAAAAAGAAAAAAAAAATCCAAAGAAAGATGAGTAAAAAAAAAAGGGTATGTTAGGTAATTGTTTTTTCCTCTTATTTTCTGTTTCCAAAAACAATTTTCTATTTTTGAGACTAAAAACCTTGTTTGGTAACCCAAAATGAACAGAACTGTTCTCAAGTCCAAACTCAATTGTGAAGGAAAATGAAAACATGCAACAGACTGTTTTTAATTTTAAATTTTTAAAATTCAATGAAAACATGCCTTTAATTTAATGAATTTGTCTCATTTAATGAGTTAACATTAGAATTCAAATTCCAATAACAACATATTTTAGTACTTTTTATTTTTTTCTTCAAAAAAGTAACCAAACATGTTTTTTATTTTAAAAATACAGGAAAATAGTTGTTTCTTTATATTCCCAAAAACAAGTTTTTGAAAATAAAAAACAAAAGGTGTTACCAAACATAACCTCAATTTTTTGTAGCAATTGATGTCTCAGCCAATTGCAAGAATGCACGTCCAACATATTAACTTCCCTTGATATGGACATTATTCATACGTGCATCAAACATGAGTATTAAGAAAAGTCATTTGAACAAAATAAAATAGAAATTCAACTTTGTGTATCAACATTTATGTAAACTTTTTGAAAAAGAAATCATGACTTTAATCTACTCATACAAATTCATATGGCAATCTGCTGCCAAACACACATGCCTTGGTTTACTGTACGTTTCTTTTTATTAAATAATCTAGACCTAAAAACATAAAAATAAATAATACAAAAATGATTGTATCATGGATTAGACACTTTTTTTTTTTTTTTTATAAGTGAAAAACACTGTTCAAGTTCAAAAATACTAACTACCAATTAACTAACTACATGGCTATACAAAAATGACAGCTGTTATTAACTAACTACCCTACAACAGCAACTATCCAATTAAAGGTAGTAACAACCACACTAATTCAGCTAACAGGAGAGCCTGCATCAGCTGAACAAGTGCGTAACTTGGATGTGACTAATTCAGCCACACTAATGCGCAATCGATCATTAATCAAATAAGACCAAACTATATTGCTCTGAATATAGAATAGGTTTTCTCTTCATTTTCAGCTTGAGGTAACACACAGACACTCACCATCTATAATGGAAAGCAGGAACTAAGAACTATATAGCGCAGAATGATGGAACAAGATTAGTGTCCCAAGTTTTACTAAGAATTTTGCTGTTGAGGTTGACCCTTTTGAAAGAGCTCTCAAATCCAGTTACCTAATTTAAAGAAGTGATTATAATAAACATCAGGGAATGAGAATTTCCTTCAATCAATCACCCTAACCATCCCCCAAAGGGGGTCCAGGAGTAATAAACCGGTCATTGTTTACTACTCACCAGTCTTTGTTTGAAACTTGAAAGTCTCTCAAGTCATCAGCATGTTCATTCAAGAAGATCAACCAGAGACATTTTGTTGCCTATCTTAATTTAAGTTCTATTACCACCTAAACCAACGAGAACTACTATTGGAATTATCTTTACCCGACTATAAGCATGTGATATATACATTACCTGAAAGTGTAGTAAAAGAAAGAATACTAAATAACTTGGACAGAAACACTCATCTCTTTTTATTCTCAAACCACAATCCCACCTCCCAACTCAGATCAGACCAGGGGGAATTGGAATATGATCTCTTAATTCATTGTCATCGATTCAGCCAAGAATGCAATTATAAATCATGAACAAAACATAATTGCACCTTAAAAAGAGATATTGCCAATAACAAAGAAGAAGTATAGCCACTGTTAATGTTAAGGAACTAGTTAATTGTATAGCATTTAGTAGTTAATTGTATAGCATTTGGATAATTGAATAGCATTGCAAGGGTGTGTGACTGACTGTGCTTAAGTGAGATGTGCTAAGTGAGTTAGTTGTGACAGTTTTGTTAGTTAGAGCAGTTGGGTTGTTATCAGTTAATTAGTTTGTTAGTTTGGCGGGAAGACTTGTGACTTGTATAAAGATGTGGAATGATATGAGAAAGGGTAAGAAGAGAATTAGATCAACTTCCTCTATTCTATTTCTGTCTTTTCTCTCCCTCTCTTTCTGCTTGGAGGCAGTTACCCTCGAAGTATCTAGAAATTCCCAAAATTCTGTTTTCCTTTTCCTTTCTCTGTTTTTCATTCTTTCCTTCCTAATTTTCTGATTAGCCAAACACTTAACAATTGGCATCAAAGTCCTGCAACCATGACTAGATCTTCTTCTTACATCAACAAATCCTTGTCTCTTCTCAAAACCACCACAAACCACCATGCTCATTCACTACAAGAGATCAATCAACAGTTGAATGCTAACACTCAACAATTGAATGCAATTAGCCTAGCCCTGCAAAAACTCACTGAAGTAGAGGAACAGAGGCAAATAGTTGCATCCTTAAAGTCTTCATCTCAGACCCCAAGAACTCCAGTATCACATGCTGTTACTCTACCTATCTCGAATTTGTCAGAGTGTGAAACTTGATTTTTCACGATTCAAGGGAGATGACCCTGCATCTTGGTTGTATAAGGCTAATCAATATTTCAATTTTTATCAAACACCACTGAGTGAAAGGTTGTTAATGGCTTCCTTCCACGTGGACGGAGATGCCTTGATCAGGTTTCCAAGATAGTGATGAGACTGGGATGTTTGCAACTTGTGAGGGATTTGTAGAAGCTTTGTTGACAAGGTTTAGGAGCTAGAGTACTGTGTATGAAGATCCTATGGAATCACCCACAAGATTGAAGCAGTCAAGTAGTGTGGTGGTTTACAAAGGGCAATTTGAAGCCTTATCAAACAGGATTAGAGGTCTGTCAGATAGCCATAAACGGAGTTGTTTTTTAAGTGGTCTCAAAGATGAGGTGAGATTACCTGTGAAGATGCTTAATCCCAAGAATCTTAATGAAGCATTTGGATTAGCCAAAAATCAAGAAGAATACCTGAACAGTAGCCGCAGAAGTCAGAGACCTACAATTGATTACACTAAGCCTTCCATTTTGGGTCCAAAACCTAATGTGAAGTTGGATTCCAGATATAGGCTTCCCTTACAATAGTTATCACCTGCTTAGATGGAGGAGAGAAGAAGAAAAGGACTTTGTTTCAACTGTGATGAGAAGTTTCAACCTGGACACCAATGTAAGTCAGCCAAACTCTTCTTGTTAGAAGGTTTATTTCATTTTCAAGAATCTAGTTCAAATGTCTAGATAGTTGAATGTGATGATTATGAGGCTACCTTATTACCATTAGATGGAGATAATTCTGAAGATAATAAATCTGATATTGAGAAGGGTGTGGCTGAAATTACTTTATATGCTTTATTGGGTAGTCCTTCACCTGGTACCACGAGAGTTAAGGGTAAGATTAATGGTCACTGGGTTACTATCTTAATTGACACGGGTAGCACGCACAATTTCTTGGATACTGATATCTTAGCTACTTTACAACTTTCATTAGATCCTACCTTAACATTAGAGGTGAAAGTGGCTAGTGGTGCTACCATTTAGACTCAAGGTGTGTGTGCCAATGTTAGAGTTTCAGTGCAAGGGCATGCTTTTGCAGTGGATTTGAATGTGTTGCCTCTTGCCTCTTGCCTCTTGGTGATTGTGAATTGGTTTTAGCCACTCAATGGCTTAGAACCTTGGATGTTATCCAATGGGATTTTAGGGCTATGTTTATGAAGTTCCAACACTTGGGTGCCACAATGACTTTGGTAGGTATGCACCCTACTGATCACTCTCTACAAGAAGGTGACCAATTTTTTAGAAAGCTTGTCAGAAAAGGCATTCTGTTGCAGATTGTGTCTTTGGGATCTGCTACTTCATCTGCACAGCCATGTGACCCTGCTATTGAGTAGCTCTTATCTGAGTTTGCTTCAGTATTTGATACCCCAACTGGTTTACCTCCTTGTAGAGGGCATGAGCATCAAATTCTCTTGAAGGATGGTACTGACCCTATTTGTCAAAGACCCTATAGGTATCCACATTTTCAGAAAGCTGAGATTGAAAAGATAGTTGATGAATTGTTGGAGGTTGGTTCTATAAGACCTAGCCAAAGTCCATTTTCTTCCCCAGTGTTGTTGGTGAGGAAGGCAGATGGCTCTTGGAGAATGTGTGTGGATTATAGGCTTTGAATCAAGCTACTATTAAGGACAAGTTTCCTATTCTAGTGGTGGATGAATTGCTTGATGAGCTTGCTGGTTCTATCATCTTTTCTAAGTTGGACTTAAGGTCTGGCTATCACCAAATCAGGATGAGAGAGGAGGATGTTCCTAAAACTGCTTTTGGGACACATGATGGACATTATGAGTTCTTGGTTATGCCCTTTGGCTTGACCAATGCTCCATCAACATTTCAATCTTTAATGAATGATGTGTTCAGACCTTACTTGAGGAAATTTGTGTTGGTCTTCTTTGATGATATTCTAATTTTCAGTCCATCTTTAGAGTCCCATCTTAAGCATCTCAGACTTGTATTGGAGTTGCCGTTGAAACACAAGTTGTTTGCTAAGAGAACTAAGTGTGTTTTTGGGTGTTCAGAGGTAGAGTATCTTGGTCACATCATTTATGGGAAGGGTGTGAGTACTGATCCTAAAAAAACTGCTGCCATGGTGTCTTGGCTTGTTCTTACATCTGTTAAAGCCTTGAAGGGTTTTCTGGGTTTAAAAGGTTACTATAGGAAGTTCATAAGGCACTATGGACAGATTGCTGCCCCTCTCACTGCCCTTTTGAAGAAGAATTCCTTTGTGTGGACTCCTCAGGCTGAGGCTACCTTCCAACACCTGAAGCTTGCAGTGAGTCAGCCCCCAGTTTTGGCCTTACCTAACTTTAATCTTCCTTTTACTATAGAATGTGATGCTTCTGGGTTGGAATTAGGGGCTGTCGTGATGCAAAATCAGAGGCCTATTGCCTTTCATAGCCAGGTGCTTAAGGGAAAAGCTTTACAACTATCTACCTATGAGAAGGAGATGCTTGCTTTAGTCACGGCTGTCCACAAGTGGAGACCTTATCTCTTGGGAAGACCTTTTATCATCAAAACAGACCAACAAAGTTTGAAGTATATTCTAGAGCAAAGGATTGCTACTCCTGCTCAACAAAAACGGTTAACAAAGCTTTTGGGGTATTTGTTTGTGGTGGAATACAAGCAAGAAAGTGAGAATAAAGTGGCCGATGCTTTATCTAGGAAATCTGATTTAGTTGCTGTGGATCAGTCCATTACTAATGCAGCACCTCCTTCATTGTGCTTGATATCCTTCCCTTGTCTCTCTTGATTTGATGAGCTTAAGGCTAGCTATCATTCAGATCCAACTATGCAGTCCTTGTTCCAGCAGTTGCAGGTTGATTCTACTAAGCCTAAGTTCTTTTCTCGGCATAATGGGCTGATCCTGTTTACGGGCAAGGTGTATCTGAGCCCTTCTTGTGGATTGAAGCCTAAGGTTCTACAGTTGGTCCATGATAGTCCCTTGGGTGGCCATTTTGGATTTTTGAAGTCTTACCATAGATTGAAGAATGATTTTTATTGGGTTGGTATGAAGGCTGATTTAAAGAGGCATATCAAGGAGTGTGGAGTGTGTCAGCAAATGAAGCATGAAACTTGCCATCCTACTGGTTTGCTTCAACCCTTGCCCATACTTGATAAGCCTTGGACTGCAGTGAACATGGATTTTGTGGTGGGCTTGCCTAAATCACAGAGATTAGATGTGGTTATGGTTGTGGTGTATAGGTTAACCAAGTATGTTCATTTTATAGGCTTGTCTCATCCTTATTCAGCTGCTAAGGTAGCTGCCCTATTTGCTCAGCATGTCCTAAAGTTACATGGCATGCCTACCTCAATTGTATCTGATAGAGACCCTATGTTTACTGCTAAATTTTGGGCTGAGTTGTTTAAAGTTCAAGGTGTCCAGCTTGCTATGTCATCTGCATACCATCCTCAATCAGATGGGTAGACTGAAGTGGTCAATAAGAGTTTGGAGCATTTTTTGAGGACATTCTCTGCTGACAAGCCTACTAAATGGGCTGAATGGTTGTACTTAGCGAAGTTTTGGTTCAACACTAATTACCATACTGCTACAAAGATGACTCCTTATGAGGCTTTGTATTGTTTTAGTCCACCTAGACTTATTGATTATGTTCCTGGCACTACTCAGGTTGCCGCAGTGGACTCCATATTGCAGTCTAGACAACAAATACTTACCTTGTTGAAACAGAATTTAGTGGATGCTCAAGCTAGGATGAAGCAGCAGAGTGATCTTCATAGGACTGAGAGGATTTTTCAGGTTGGAGATTGGGTTTATCTCAGATTGCAGCCCTATAAGCAGCAGTCTTTTACTGCTAGGGGGTTTAACAAGCTGTCTCCAAGGTTTTTTGGTCCTTACAAGGTTTTGGAGAGGATTGGAGAGGTTGCTTACAGATTGGACCTACCTCCTGAGTCAGTTATACACCCTGTGTTCCATGTCTCCTACTTGAAGGCCAAATTGGGTAATCACAACATTTCCATCTCTATGTGGCCTTCTGTAAACTCTCAAGGCATCCTCACTCCTGAACCTGTAGCTGTACTTCAGTCCAGATCTCATCAGCTTTGGAAGAGGACCATTACTTAGCTACTCATTAGAGGCAAGGTGGTTCAGTTGAAGATGCCACTTGGGAGGATCTCTTTTGTCTTCAGCAGCAGTTTTCCCATCTTGTGGGCAAGCTATTCTAATGGGGGGAAGTATGTTAAGGAACTAGTTAATTGTATAGCATTTAGCTGATTGAATAGCATTGTAAGGGTGTGTAACTGACTGTGCTAAGTGAGTTAGTTGTCACAGTTTTGTTAGTTAGAGCAGTTGGGTTGTTATGAGTTAGTTAGTTTGTTAGTTTGGCGGGAAGACTTGTGACTTGTATAAAGATGTGGAATGATATGAGGAAGGGTAAGAAGAGAATTAGATCAACTTCCTCTATTCTATTTCTGTTTTTCTCTCCCTCTCTTTCTGCTTGGAGGCAGTTACCCTCGAAGTAACTAGAAATTCCCAAATTCTGTTTTCCTTTTCCTTTCTCTGTTTTTCATTCTTTCCTTCCTAATTTTCTGATAAGCCAAACACTTAACAGCTGAAGGTTGAGAGTCATTTATCTAAGGACCAAGACTCAATTTCATATTTTAACTAGCATTTTCATTGGTCAAGAAAGTAAACAAAGATGATACTCTTTGTACATCTTAACTGGGCAAAAATAGAAGCATTTTATAGATTCACATATTAACCATGTATGCATAAGAAACTCACCTTATTTGGATCTTGAAATTCTTTAAAAGGGACAACTTCTAGTACTTAATTCATGACCATGACAATCATTAGATAAAGAGAAATAATTACATAATCCACAAGCTCACAAGTTTACAACCATATAAGATCAAGGAAAATTCTAACAAACAGCCTATAATTCATTAGTTAAATTTGACTTTGCTGAGAAATCCTTTATTAAATTGCCTCCCTAAAAGGGGGTTCACTCTCCTTCTAGTACTTACAACAGCCCACAATTAACTAGTAAGAGAATGTAAAGTCACAGCCACAAAAAAAAAAAAAAAAAGAAAAAAAAAAAGAGAGGGGGCGGGGGGTGGAACAATGTTCTGATAATCAAACCTAGTTGTAGTGAGCTTTAATTCTAGTTGTTAAGTGTGTAGATGCTGGAAATACCATTGGTTCCACAAGTTTCCTGCAAAAATGAATGAAAATCAAGATATTACTTAAGATCATCATTACTCTTATTAATTTGTTTTACTACCCACTATATTGTTTCATCTTTCATGAATGAAGTATTATTACTTATCCAAAAAAAATTGTTTCAGTACCCACTGCTTTATGAATCCATTCATTAATTGAAACTTAAATGAATCTAGTAGCCACCAATAATGAATTTACAATAACACCACCCTTTGTTCAAAGTCTTACTATTCTCATTTGTTAAATCCCAATACCCAAAAACCTTCACAAATACATCTGTAAACCAGTTAGAATAGAAGAATAATTCAAATAGCAACCACTTACTTGCTAAGTGCTTGGAATAGGGCCTACCCAAACAATCTTCAAGAAGCCTATCTTTTTTCTCTTAATAATCAGCCAAACTTTTTCATTTCCCTACAGTCAAGAATGCAAATTTCACATCATGCAATCACTTAAAAAATGAATTAGGAGGTTAATGAAAAAACTTGTACAATTTAGGTTTAGGGTGGCTGATTTGTGGTGGCCAGGCCTCCTAAGAAATGAGAGAGATTAGAAACGTATAGAAGATTAGAAAGAGAGAAATTGGTTATTCCTTTTGTTGTTCATTCGATTACAGCAAGTACAATCTTTATACAACAAGCTGAATGTAACTTCCATAGCAACTAACTAGCAGTTAGTAAACTAACTTGACTCTAACAACTCACATGCCAATTCTACAAGACAGAAACTCATCTTGGGGGTGGCATAGTATTGAGAGGAAAAAGATCAAACAACAGGAGAATCCAAGTTAGTGAATTGCTCCATGCACAAGACTTTGGGTTGGATTCACATATTGTGAAATAAGGAGGCTCTTTTTTCAGCTAAGATAGTAGCAGGCTAGCAGCTCCTAGAGAGCATTTTCGAGGCCATCACTCCCACCACAGATTGGTTTGGGCAGTTGGTTTTATGTTAGTATTCTAGTTTAGCCTATTTGTTTGGTTTAATGATGGAATGCATGAAGTATAAAACGATTTACACTAACGAGTGTGCAATAATAGGTACCCTTAACATAAACTTTAGGTCCTTTAGTTATGCAAGTCAATAGCACTATGAATTACTAACATGGCCCAATCTAGTTCCTTTTTGTTGCTTGCAGAATCCTTAGGCCCTTGGCAAATGTTTCTGTTTAAGCCCACCAATATCAGCCAGCTTATTATACCTTAGAAATGCCATCCGCTCTGGCAGGCCATCCGTTACCAATAACCAATTAACCATTCTATTTAGATGGACTCAACCCCAGCCCCCTATGATCAATGGCCCAAGCAAACGAGCTGGGAATTAATCAAATTAAGGTCTTGTTTGGTACATCAACTTAAATACATGTTTTCAGTTTTTAAATAACATTACATGTATTTGCACACACCTTTTCACCCACACGTATTTTCAAAAAAACTGAAAACTGTTGTTTAAACACACGTACCAAAAGGGCCCTAAGTGTTCGTTGGCATGATTAATTTTGCCATCTTATTTTATTATTCATCTTATTTGCTACTATTTATGGGTCTCAATGCACTTTATGGTACTATTCATAGGTTCTCTTATACTATTTCAACTAACTTTTATCTTTATTTACAGGTATTTTGAAACCCATTCATGTTTATTCTGTGATGAAAAAAAAAAAAAAAGGACGAAGACCAAAAATATTTTGTGATAAAGAAAAAAGAAAAAAAGAACGAACTGACAAGATTCTGGTGAAAAGGAAGAAAAAGAAAAAGAAAAAAAGGAGAGTGAAGTCAAAAGTTGTGGCTAGTGGTCCCTCAATGTGTGTGTATTTACAAAATTTCATCATAACTCTATTTCCATAACTTGAAAACACTTAAAATATGTTTTCAATTTTCATAACTCATCGCTCAAAAATCAGAAAATTGAGTGATGGAAAGAAAAACTAGAAACAATGTCAAACACACTTCTCAGCCATCAGACCCACATATTTTGAGTTATGAGTGATGGAAACAGAATTATGGGTGATAGAAATACAAAATCCAAACAGCTCCTAAGGTACTCAAATTCCTTGGCATTTGTGTTAGATCATTTTAGCCTTTTTTTTTTTTTGGGAGGGGTTTTTTTAGTTAATTTTAAATTGCAAGTTTCCATTATATTTGTAACTTGGTGTGAATTTAAATAACTTTTTTTGTAAAATAGTTGTCGTTATTGTTGGGGGAATGGAGATGAGTTTAAGCATGTGCACAGTTATTTGTTTTTGTTGCTAGGCTTGACCAAGTTTCTTTTATTTGTATTTCTACTTCAGATGGGGATGGCTTGAGTGAGAAGGTAGAAGATTATCATGCAGTTTTCAAAGCAGCCAGTTGTGTAGCTAGAGATTCGAGTGATGATGGTTCACCTAAAGAGCCCAACAATGATGCAACTAACTTTTTTCAGAAACTAGGGGATAATGAACAAAAACTTTTTCTTGATTGCAAGTATACAAAATTGTCTTTCATTGTGAAGTTACATCATAAACATGTAGTGATTCATGTTTCAAATTAAAAATGTAAAGGGCATTAGACAAAGTAGTTGAGTATGTTATTGTCAAAAAAAAAAAAAAAAGTAGTTGAGTATGTTGGTTTGTACAAATTTTTTTTTTTCATTGTGTTAAAAGAGTAGTTGATTGGCTGTTGTAATTCAATTTGGAATTGCACAATTGTGTTTACGTTTATTTTTTGAACCAGGTTATTAAATTTTAATCAATGTGAAAGAGCGCATTTTTTTTTTATTTTAAGAAAATACTTATTTCAATGTTTACAAACCGTTGAAATTTAGTGGGGTCATGAGTGCCTCTACCACAATATGCATATAGAATGTAGATTATATTATAGACATAATTAAATTTAATTTTCAAGCAAGCATGTCATTCTTCCCAATCGAGATTAGGTGACATAGTAAATGTGATTGTCAAAAGAGTGATATGGACGTCATGTATGAATAGCTTAAGTTACTCTTATATGGAATCCATAACAATATTCATCATCATATACGTATATAAATCACGAATATTATTGTTATTCATTTAGTCTAGTTGATTAGTTAAAGGTTTTCTTATATTGACTTTTAGCATGTACCAAAACACTAGGATCAATACACCAATTGGAGCAGGGGAAGTATGATATTAAGTGCATGTCATGATATTTGACAAAAGAGTGTCATATAGGTATTGAAAAACAGAGAGAATTCTGAAGAAGAGAAACTCTATTTCATTGAAGAAGTGAAAAATCAAAATGATACAACCAGATACGCACCCATATATACATCAAATCCCTCCACTTAGTAACTAACCACTTAGTAACTAACTAATTAATTAGCTAACAGAAATAACAGACTAACACACGTGCCTATCACATGCTGAATTAAAAATATATACAACAACTAAACTACATGCCGTTTCTGTTATTAGTATTGCCTACTGTCGTTTCCTTTACAAACTGAAACTAAATCTTCTGGGACAGAAACTTGCTTCTTAGCTGTGCTCTTTCTTGATTTTGCTTCTCTTAGTTCCATTACTTCCTTTAGCATCTTTACACCCCCCCTCAAGTGGAAGAGGGGCATGAATATTGACCATATTCAACTTGGAAACAAGAAAAGAAAATTGTTGAGCATTCAAGGCTTTGGTTAACAGATCTGCAATTTGAGAATTGGTCCTAACATGTAGCATTCTAACATACCCTTCCAAGACCTTATCTCTGACTAGGTGACAGTCAATCTCTATATGCTTTGTTCTTTCATGGAAAACGGGATTTGCAGCAATGTGAAGGGCTGCCTGACTGTCACAGAACAGAAGGGCTGCTTGAGGGTGTTTGATCTGAAAATCATGAAGAACATATAAAAGCCAAATGACCTCACATACTGCTACTGCCATTGATCTGTACTCAGACTCTGCTGAAGACCTTGAGACTGTTTGTTGTTTCTTTGATTTCCATGAAATCAAAGACTCACCAAGGAAGATGCAAAAACCAGTAACAGATCTCCTAGTGTCAGGGCAGGAAGCCCAATCTGCATCAGCAAAAGCCTTCAAATGCAGCTCTGATTTGCTTGAGAAAAATAACCCTTGGCCTGGTGAGCTCTTTAGATATTGCAAGACCTTATGAGCTGCTTGCAAATGAGGCTCTCTAGGGTGTGCCATGAATTGGCTGAGTCTGTTCACAGCAAAAGTTATGTCAGGCCTGGTTATTGTCAAGTATAGCAACCTTCCTATCAATCTTCTGTAGGAGCTTGGATCTTGCAACTCCTTCCCTTCATACTTACTAAGTTTGAGATTTTGATCCATAGGTATTTTGGCTGGTTTACAACCTAGCATGCCAGCATCATCCAACACCTCAAGTGTGTACTTTCTTTGGCATAAATTGATACCATTAGTAGTCCTTGCAACTTCAAGACCTAAGAAAAACTTTAGATCACCCAAATCCTTTAGCTTGAACTGTTGATCCAATAAAATCTTCAAGGCATCAACTGCTTGCTTGTTATCACTAGCAATCAATATGTCATCAACATAAACTAATAGAGCAATAAAGGAAGTAGAGGTCTTCTTAATGAAAAGGGAGTAATCAGCCTTGGACTGTGTAAATCCAAGAGTAACCAATGCAGCAGAGAATTTGGCAAACCACTGCCTTGAAGCTTGTTTTAGTCCATATAAGGACTTAGTAAGTTTGCAAACGAGCCCCCCTTTGCTGTGGAAGCCTGGTGGAAGATCCATATAGACTTCTTCCTTCAATTCACCATGAAGGAAGGCATTATTCACATCAAGCTGACAAAGATACCAGCCTTGCACAGCAGCCACTGCAAGAAGACATTTGACAGTAACAAGCTTTGCAACAGGGGAGAAAGTTTCAATATAATCAAGGCCTTCTTTCTGGGTGAAGCCTTTAGCCACCAATCTGGCTTTATATCTTTCAACAGTGCCATCAGATTTGTATTTCACCCGATAGACCCACTTGCAACCAATTGTCTTTTTATGAGGTGGAAGAGCTGTGAGGGTCCAACTGTGATTAGCCTCAAGAGCAGAAATCTCAGCTGCCATAGCCTCTCTCCACTTGGAATCTTTAACTGCTTGATGATAGAATTTAGGCTCCTCAATGGTAGAAATAGCATGACAGAAATGCAAGTGTCTGGGAGACAATTTTTGGGAAGATAGGTAAGAGGATAAAGGGAAAGCAGTGCTATGTGGAACTTGAGACACCTGATTGCACTTATAAGCTTGCAAATAAGCAGGTTTTGTTGAAAGTCTAGTTGATTTTCTGAGAGGTAGAATAGAAGCAGGAGGTGTAGTATGGACAGTAGGTAAGGAGTGATCAAGAGAAATAGTGGACTGATTAGGGGAGATAGCAGACTGAGTAGATACATCAGAATGATCCAAGGAAACAGGTAAGGAACCAATAAGAATAGAAGAAGGAGAAGAAGTATCTGAACAAGGATGGGAATGAGAAACATGATCAATAATAGAGGTGGTGTCTGCAATAGGAAGTTGAACAGAAATTGGACAAGATGGAGAGTCAAAATTAGGAGGAGATGAATCAGATAGAGAAAAAGAGGTGAGATCAGAGGAGGAAGAAGAGTGTGAAAAAGGGAAGATAGACTCATGAAAGACAACATCTCTAGATATAGTAATCTTCCTAGTATGAAGATTGAGAACTTTGTAACCTTTCATGTTAAAAGGGTAACCTAAGAAGACACATGGAGAGGCTCTAGAATCAAATTTTAACCTGTGGACAGATGGGGTTGAAACAAAACATAAGCAACCAAACACTCTAAGATGAGTAAAAGATGGTTGTTTATGAAACAAAATCTCAAATGGAGATTTATGACCCAACAAAGGCATAGGCAACCTATTGAGAAGATAAGTGGCTGTCAAAATGCATTCACCCCAATATGCTGAGGGCAAATTGGATTGAATCTTAAGGGATCTAGCAACATTCAAAAGATGTTGGTGCTTTCTTTCAACCACAGAATTTTGCTGAGGTGTATAAGCACAGCTCTTTTGATGTATAATGCCATGATCACTATAAAAATTGGACAAAGAGAATTCAGGAGCATTATCTGATCTAATTGCCTTAATGCCAATGTTAAATTGAGTCAAAATCATGTTATAGAATGAGATTAAAAGCTGTTTGACATCAGACTTAGCTTTCATGAGGTATACCCAAGTAGACCTAGTAGCATCATCAACAATGGTAAGAAAAAATCTGAAACCATCATAAGTGCAAACAGAGTAGGGACCCCAAACATCTACATGAATCAAAGCAAAAGGTTCAGTGCTCATATTATTGTTTGAAGGAAATGGCAACCTCTTCTGCTTAGCCAAAGGGCAGATAGTACAAATGTCATTACATTTGGAAGAAAAGAAAGGCAAAACATTTTGCAGAGAGGACAATTTATTAAAAGAAGGATGTCCTAATCTAAAATGCCATAAAATGGACATATCTTTGTTAGAAACAGATGCTGAAAAGGCTGACTTAGGAAGCTTGTTGGTGGAGAGGTAGTCTGATAGAGAAGGTGGAGTCCTGGAAGTGCTGTGCTGCAACAAGTACAGACCATGTTGGACTTCACCCACTCCAATCGTCCTCCAACAAGAAAGGTCCTGAATAAAGCAGAATTGAGACAAAAACACAAGACAAAAGGGTAAACGTTGAGTGAGTTGGCTGACAGACACAAGATTAAAGGAAAATGAAGGAACACAAAGAACATGTTCAAGGGTAAGTGAATTGGATAGTTGGACAGTACCAATGTGAGTAACATGAGCAGATTCACCATTAGGTAATTCAACAACACAATGGGAAACAGCAATATAAGAATGAAAAAGTGAAAGAGAACAAGCAATATGATCACTTGCACCTGTGTCAAGAACCCAAGTACTACCACCAAAAGCAGATCTATTCACAAGCTTAGCAGAGAAAATGGAATGCTTGAGATTACCTGCCAAAGGAGTTGGTTGAGAGGTAGAAGCTTGGTTGGAAGAAACACTGTTAGCCATAGCAATTGGATTGTTGTGAGAGTCAGAACCTCCAATCATGGCAAGCAGTTTCTGACATTGCTCCATTGTGAAAGGAAAATGCTGTGAGGTGGGTGTGGCAACAGGCTCTTGAATAGAATCAAGAGAGGAGACCTGGTTTGCCCTTGCCTTGGTCTTATAGCCAGGAGGATATCCATGAATTTTGTAGCATCTCTCCACGGTATGACCAAGCAATCCACAATGGCTGCAGGTAGGCCTCTCTTTTCCTTTCTTGAAAGTCTTAGAACCAGAACCAAGATTCATTGTTTTGGCTGCAAGGGCAGTGGATTCAACAAAAGGACCATTGTTGCTATGTCCAACTGACCTCTGCCTTTCATCTTGAACCAACAATGAATATACCTTATCAACAGAGGGAATAGGATCCATTAACAGAATTTGGCCTCGAATGTGAGAGAATGAATCATTAAGACCCATTAGAAGTTGCATAATTGCTTCTCTGTGATGAAGATTGGAAATCTTTTCATTCACGTGGCACACACACTTCTCACAAGAGCACAGAGGAAGTGGTTCATAGTTTTGTATTTCATCCCATAAAATTGAGAGATTAGTAAAATAATCACTCACAGTGAGTTCTCCCTGAGAAATGCTAGCAAGATCTTTCTGCAATTGGTAAACCCTCGGTCCATTGCCTTGAGAGAACATATTCTGAAGCTTCTTCCAAACTTCCTTGGCAGTTCTTTGATACACCATGCTAGTTGCAATCTTGGGGGAAACACAATTGATGATCCAAGAAACCACAATTTCATTGCATCGTGACCAACTTTGAACAAGAAGAGGAACTTTCTCCATGGCAGAAGTCAGAGAAGCAGAGCCATCAATTAACCAAAACTTATTTTTGATCCTAAGAGCTCTTTCCATAGATCGTGCCCACATAGGATAGTTTTCTCCTCCAATCAGTGGCTGAGATACAAGAATTGCTCCAGGGCTCTCAGCGTGGTGAAGAAAGAAGGGATGTGATTCATCAATGGTGATGCTTGCAGAAACTTGATCAGAAGGCGCCATTGATGTAGCTTCGAAAGGGAAACCCTAGCTTTTGAAGAAGAAGAAGAAAATTAGGCGGAAGCAAGAAATGAATGCTCTGATACCATATTGAAAAACAGAGAGAATTCTGAAGAAGAGAAACTCTATTTCATTGAAGAAGTGAAAAATCAAAATGATACAACCAGATACGCACCCATATATACATCAAATCCCTCCACTTAGTAACTAACCACTTAGTAACTAACTAATTAATTAGCTAACAGAAATAACAGACTAACACACGTGCCTATCACATGCTGAATTAAAAATATATACAACAACTAAACTACATGCCGTTTCTGTTATTAGTATTGCCTACTGTCGTTTCCTTTACAAACTGAAACTAAATCTTCTGGGACAGAAACTTGCTTCTTAGCTGTGCTCTTTCTTGATTTTGCTTCTCTTAGTTCCATTACTTCCTTTAGCATCTTTACAATAGGCACTGAAATTTCCATTTTACATCATCAAATTCCATAAGAAATATTCAACATGTATAAGTACACTTGAGTAATATACTTCTATTTAGACGGACTAATCCATAAAGCTCGTGAGGTGCAGGCGTGGTGTGATGAGAACTTCAAGTGGGGTGGCTTTCAAGTTTGTGAGTCCAAAACTCTCAGTCATATCAACCTGTGCATTAGAGGGAGTAGAAATGTCATACATGTGTACAAAACTAGCAAGTGCTAAGTGAACCATTTGAACTCCAAAAGATGCTCCAGGGCATATTCTTCTACCACTTCCAAATGGAATAAACTCAAAGTTTTGCCCCTTAAAATCAACATCCTTGTGGGTGGTGAGAAATCTTTCCGGCTTGAACTTTAATGGGTCTGACCATTTGTGATGGTCAGTTTGGATTTTCCAAAGGTTTGGGATTAGCCGAGTGCCTTTTGGGACATGGTAACCACCTATGGTGCAATCCTCGATGAATACACGTGGTCCTGACAGTGGTGCCCCAGGATACAAACGTAAAGTCTCTTTAACTATGGCTTGGAGGTACACCAACTTATTTATGTCCGACTCGTTTACAATTCTTTCCTTGCCCACTTGGTCGTCAAGCTCATCTTGGGCCTTTTTCAATACATGGCGGTTATTTAGCAATAGTGATATTGCCCAAGTTAAGGTTACTACAATAGTGTCATTTCCACCAGCAATCAAATTCTGCAAAATTAAATTTGTTATTCAAGGCCAAATGATACAATGAAACAAAGCGATCCATATCGTTTTAGTGGTTTAAAAACACAACAATACTATAGGCATGAGAAATTTCATAAATGTTTTCACATTATTTAATGTGATAGATTGTGATTAGTGCAAAAATACTCTCATGACTACTATGATATCTGTTTTATCATACATCAATCATGTGAAATTTATTGTGTATTTAGACATATTGTTTAGAACAAAACTCGTATCAACTTATTATTTTCTCCTTTTTAAGAGAGGAAGCACGCATACCAAACATGTGGCTTTGTTGACTATGTCAGGATCATAACCTCCTAGGTCTGCTCCATCAGTGACTGAAAGCATTACGTCCATGAAATCTTGCTCTTTAGTTTCACCGAAGGCTCTCTTTCGCTTATGCTCTTCCAACCATTCCCCAAGAATGTTGTCAATCTCTTTTGCAGTTCTCTTCATCGCCTTTTCATGTCCACCCAAATCTAACCACCTAAGATATGGAATTGCATCCGACACCACAAACAAACCCAGTAAATTAAAGAAATCCCGCACTGCCTTTTGGCAGCACCGTGCCTCCTTTTCATGAACAGCATCATGATTAACACCAAAGTACCGCTTTCCAGCGATCATTCTAAGAATCACGTTGAGACTCATGTCTCCAAACCATTGCTTCAACTCCACTAAAATTTGGCCTGACCCATTCTTTTCCTTGGTCCATAATTTGTATAGACCTTTCAAGAACATCTCAACTTCAGAGACTCGAATATAGGCAAGCTGGTCAAGCCGACGGGTTGATAGTAGTTCTAACGTGATTATTTTACGCAATTCACGCCAATAGGGACCATGGGGTGCAAATCCAAACATGGCATAGTTATAGCCCATGTGTTTTGCGCCTACTAAATTTGGTCGCGATGACACGGCCAAGTCGTTGGTGGTGAAGCACTCTTTGGCCATGTCCCAACTGCTCACCACCAAAGCTGGGTGCAATCCAAGCTTGATAGTAAAAAGTGGTCCGTACTTGTCAGCCATGGCTCCCAAAGTTAGGTGAGGAGGTTGGGTTCCCCCTAAAAGAGGGAGGTGACCAATTACAGGCCATGCACCAGGAGCAATAGGTACTGTTTTGGCTAAGCCAACTCTTGACCTCTTTAGAAGATAGTGGGAGAAAAGAATTATAGCAGTAAGTCCAGCTATGGAAGAATATAGGGAAGGTGAAAGAAAATCCATTTTAGGCTGAGGTTACTGGAGTCCTATATATGGATATCTTTCTAATGAAATCTGTAAGGTTTTATAGACAAATATTTGGCTGTTCAGGGCATTTTGGGGATTAGATATTATTTTGGTACCATTAAGCTATCAGGGTGACTTAAGGTTGCAATAGCCAAATCAATATATATTAACCTAACCTTATCGTATTTCACTACCTAGTTTGGAATTTTGTACACTTTTATCAGTTTAGTGTGCTTATTATTGAATCGATCAGCTTAGTGTACTTAAGAGACCAAAAAAAAAAAACTAGTTCCATGTCTTATCTATACTAGTATGAAATATATAATTATAATTTGGGGTCCTTTCTCAGTGCCATAAAGTGAAGGTCACTGATACTTTGTCTTATTCTTTGATAATTAATTTAAATATAGGTGGTATTTTTCCTGTTCTTTTAACTCTAACGCATTTGACCCCTTCTTAATTTCCAAGCTTGCTTGAGAAAGAGACACTACAAAAAAACGTTTGTGTTTTTTTTGCCATGTTTACAAAAAACACGACTATAGTAGACTTACAGCCACATTTGCAAGTGTTTTTAGCTGCGCTTTTTAAAAAAAAAAAAAAAAAAAAAATTAATAGGGTCTCTATAGCTGCGTAAATTCTAAGGAGAGAAAATAATAAAGGAGAAGGTGGCGCCAACTAGCTGGTTCAATCATATTGTGTAAAACACAACTTTTTTTATTTTATTTTATATAGTATACTACTATTATACTAGTGTGATGAAAAGACAAATTTAAGTTCATATATAAACTAAGAAAGGTAATTGAATTTAAAGAATAGATAGGTTATTTTTTATATTAAAAAAGTTCAAGTTACATGGGACAATACGTAAAACTAAATTATTATTGAAAACAAAATTTATAATATTTAATTATAAAAATATACAATGAAAAAAAACCTTTTGAAAACCTTCATATTGAGTTTTAATCAAAATAGTATTGTAAATTTCAAAAAAATTGTTAGTAGAGTTTTACTTAGAGCAATATGTTTGTGATTTTATTGCATTTGCTTAGTGGCAGCTCTAGAACTTTTTTCTAGGGGGGGTCAAGAATGGCGGAGCCAAGAATTTGTAGGTGGGGGTAGGCAAGTAAAAAATAAGATGGTTATTCTTTTTATATATACAAATTTCACATTATATACAATACAACTATATTGTACAATAGTTTAAAAATTATTAATAGTTTAAAAATCATTAAGACAACAATCATTGGATGCATAAACAAATAGAATTAAATAACTAATCAAACATTTTTGTCAAATTAATAATAACTCATTATATTAATAAGTTATGTCAATTAAATAAAAATATATAGAATAAATAAGAACAATAAGTTAGTAATGCACCATAAGTTGGAGGAAACGTGAAACTAAGAAAAAAAATAGTAATAAGTTTTTGTTTTTGAAGTGTATGGTTTTTTAACCATATACACGAGTTCACTCCCTTCAAATTAGAGCAAGCGGTAAAAGATTTCTTAGACTTTGAAATTTGTAGAGCATTTATCAAATTACTTGATCGAACATAGAGAAAATTAAGAAAACATAGAAGGGAGATAAAAACAGAGAGAATGAAGAAAGAAACACAAATGTAGATACCTTATGTTGCCAATGCCAAAGTAAGCTAGAGTCCTGGAAGGTTTTTTTTTTCCCTTCATTTCTAAACGAATGAGCAAAAATTTGAAACTTTTATTTTCTTCCTCGTAAAACTAAATATTTTAAGAGTTGTGCTACTAACACAAAAACTTTACAAAAAATTCACAACAAAATTTAGGTGGCAAGTTATTAATGCTAGTAAAAAAATAATATCAGTTGTGGATCCAAATAAAAACTAGTTACAACTAACCATTTAACCTTTATTGTGAAAATATTGAGAAAGTAGTACTAAGAGAATCATATTCAAACTTATTTTGGCTAGGCTTAAAAAAAAATTAGGATCAGGGTGTTCAAATTTTTATTGCAGGGGTCAAAACAAAAAAATTATTTATAAATACTACATATATAATTTTATTTTGGACTAGGTCAAGGGGTTCATTTGAACCCCTAGGCTGGTCATGGTGCCACCCCTACATTTGCTGCATGTCACTTGGTGTAAAGAGAGTGTAGCTACTTCTTGTTTAAAAAGAAAAATACTTAATTCAATCACGATTAGCTATACTTAACTTTTATTATATAGTATATTTAGTTTGTATTATGGATGAAGTTTTTAATGGTTCAAAAGCACATGGCCTCCTTAAAGTTTAATTTTATTTGTTAGGACATATGTGGAAATTGTTATGTACATATGTCATTTAGAATTGATTAATCCTTTGACAAAACACACTTTACTTTTAATTGGATAGATCTAGGATGGTTTAAGTCTTCAAGCAAGTTTGTGTTCAAGTCAAGAGTTAAAGCCATGCAAATCTGTTCAATAAACAAGTGAAGAATTGTTGTATTTTAAAGCTCGACAGCAGCTCGACAGATAGCCTATCTATCGAGGTTTACGAAATTCAGATTTCCAGATCTGTTTTCAAGCATATCCAAGTGTATTTGTGTTTGGTTTCTTTTCTCACAACCCTAGACACATATAAGGATTATTTTAGGAGCCGTCTCAGGAGATGCAAAGGTTGTTGCACTTGTTGCTACATGCATATTATAATCGGAGACAATTTACCCTAGTTCATATTTCTCTTGAAGAAATTGTTGCATTTGTACGCCGTAAGGTTTTGTAACTAAGAAGCTTCTTGATTTTCATCTTGTGGATGAACTGAAGAACTTTGCAGCCAAGATCTTTCTCATGTTAGTGTGTAAGCCGTGTACTGGGATTCACGCATCGATTGGTTAGTCACGTATTAGGAGCCATGCATTGAAAGAAGAGATTGTCACTACATTGTAAGTCCAATTGCGTATTGGGGTAAGGGTTCAATTGTAGGTTGGTATAAGGTACTATGATTCCTTTAATTGTAACCATTTGTTTTGATAATAATGGATTCTCGGGAGTGGTGATCTTAAATTCACCCAGTGAGGTTTTTCCTCGGTGGTTTTCTCCATTCGTAAACAAATCACCTGTGTCAAATTTATTTTTCGCTGCATTTAACTTAGTTGGTGATTTGTTTGTGCTACCACGTATATTGCATATAATTGAATCTAATTAATTCATTTGCCTAATTAATTGATTTAATTTACCGAAGGGGTCAATACATTCTTGGCCTATCAAGTGGTATCAGAGTAGGCACACTCTCATTAAGGTTAATCTTTTTTGTGTGATCCATTGACCCCTGTTTGTCATGGATAGAGGACAATCTTTAATTATACCTCCTTTATTTGATGGCACTAACTATGCATACTGAAAAGTACGCATGAGAGCTTTCTTGCAGTCTTTAGATGAAAAGGTGTGGCAAGTAGTGGAGATAGGCTGGACTAAGCCAAAGGAAGCGCCAGCTGATTGGGACGATGCTAAGATCAAAGCAGAGAACTTCAACAGCAGAGCATTGAATGCTTTATTCAGTGTGGTAACTAATGAGGAGTTCAAGAAGATGTCTTCTATTGAAACTACTAAGGAAGTATGGACCATCCTTCAGACAACCTATAAAGGAACTAAGGCTGTCAATGATTCAATTCTTCAAAGACTTATCACAAGCTTTGAATAAATTAAGATGGAGTAGGATGAGTCATTTGATGAGTTATATGCCAAACTCAAGGACATAGTGATTTCTACATTTAATCTTGGAGAAACCATTTCCAAACCCAAGATTGTGAGAAAGGTGCTCAGATCTTTTTTGGAAAGATTTCATGCCAAGATCATTTCCATTGAGGAATCAAAGGACATTGACCAGATTCCTTTGACAGAGCTAGTTAGCAACTTGCAAACCTATGAATTGGGTTTGTCTAGGATCGGGAAGTCAAGCAAGAGCAAGAGCATGGCACTAAAGGCCAAAAGCAGTGACATCGATGAGTCTTCCGATGATGAAGATTCTAAGATGAAATCCTATATCACAAGGCAGTTCAAAAAGTTTATGAAGAATGCCAATGCGAAAAGATTTGACAAGGATCGAAAGTAATCCAGTTCTTCAAAGTTCTAGAGCCAAGATAAAGGGAAGAATGATGCTAGGGATGACGGTTAATATACTATTCCCTCCAGACCTAAGTATTTTATTTGTCAAGGTTTCGGACACATGAAACAAGAATGTCCAACTTATCTCAAAACCATTGGGAAAAGCAAAGTTGTTGCTAACACCTTGAGTGACACCGAACCTGAGGATGATTCAAATAATGACGACGAGGGAATCTTGAATGCCTTCAATGCCACAGTAAATCCTATTGAGGGGATAGTTGAAGATGTGGATGAAGAAGAGAACTTGGTGGAATCTAACTTTGAGAAAATGGATGAACAAGATGACATCCATGCTGCCTATGCTAAGTTGTACAAGGTTTCTGAGAAGCATGAGAAACTGTATAGGTTGGCCACCAAGAAGCTAAGTGATGTGGAACTCGATCGAGAAAAACTCTCCACAAAGGTCAATGAGGCTAATCAAACCATTGGAGCACTACGGTTTAAGAACAACTTCTTGGCTGAAAGGACCAAAAAGCTTGAACAAGAGTTGTTCCAGGCCAGAGCTTGATTGGAGAGGACCTCCAGTGCAAAGCTTGATGAGATGCTTAACTTTCATAAATTTGCTTCTGATAGATCCGGTTTGGGGTATGATTTCTCTTCTCCTAATGGTTCTTCTTCTATAACTACTATGTTTGTTCCATCTGCTAATAATGTTAATTCTGAGAACAATGATATTAAAACTATTTTAGCTAGTGAGAACTTAGACAAAGGTAAATCTATCTTAGGAGCACCTCCTAAGCTTGAAAAGAAAGAGACTTAAAACCTAGGACTAAGAAGGGTAATAACCAAAAGTCTAAATAAAAGAATCAGCATCTCTGTCATCACTGTGGAGCTACAGGACATACTCAACCTAATTGCTATAAATGGTTAGCCACTCAACAGAGCAATAGTATGATCTCATCTAGAAACCAAAATCAGTTTCCATTCTCTTTTGCCTCTCTTGGAGATCTTCTTAAGGCCCTCATGTTCTTTTCGAACTTGAACGGTTTCAACTCTTCCCCCTCACCTTCGATTCAAGGGTTCGCACAAAGGAAAGGTTCTTCCAAGGTGTGGAAGGAAAAAAAGACTCAAAGTGATTTAGTCACTTTTTCTCTTTCCCTCTCTTTTTGTTTATGCATTACTTGTGTGTTTTGCTTTCTTGTTTTTGAGTCAGTCTAGTTTTACGCTATGCTTTGTTTTACGCTATGCTTTATTTTACATGTTTTTGTTTGTTTTTTTTAGTTTTGCTTTATTTAAAAAAAATTGAAAAATAAGAAAAATACAAAAACAATTTGTGTTTTGTGTACTTTGGTATTTGTGTACTTTGGATGACCATTGAAATAAAATTTTCTAAACTTTGTATCATTTTTAGCTTAGATGAGCAAGATTAAGCAAGTGAGCTTTGTGGCTCGTGTTTGTGATGAGTAAGATTAAGTAATCTTTTATACTTAACACTCATATCACTCTTGTTGACAGGAAGGACTAAAAAATCCTAAGAGAAAGGCATAAATAACCATCTCACCACTAATGCCCACCAATCATGAAATGACAACTGTATGCTCCAGCATAGCAAAAGTGCAATGTCAAAAGTTTAACATAATTGAGTATTTTCTACTCTCTCTTATATGCCCATGCATAATATGCTCAAAAGAAAAAAATGCAAAGAATGTAAAAGCAAAAAGAATCAAAATGCTTTTAAATATGGTTGCAAGTATGTTTCCAGGAGATGTGGGAGTTATAGGATGTACTTCGAAGGTGATAGTCCCCATCAAGCATTTATGATTGTGTGTGAGTCAAATTGATTTTCCCATATCTCAAATCGTCATAACATGAGAAACTTATGCAATCTTGTGATGTTTTCACACACAACACGCAAAAATTATTTGCTACTTCTAATACATGTGTAGGTACAATATGATTTGGCCATCACAAGGAATACATGTGTTAATGTATGCTCACTAAACTGTCTTGACTTGTTTTTGAAATATAAAATTGGTTAGACTTGTTTAGTGTGTATGTGTGTTTTTGATCTTGAATGCTTTACATTCTTTTTGTTGAGAGTGTTTTTGAAAGCTTAACATTTTGATTGGATCATTCGTTGAGTAACTTGCTTGATTGCATTCATTTGTGTATTTTTCTCCTCCTTGAAAAATCTGTTTTTATCAAGCTCAACAATTTCTTGACACCTCTCGACAGCTAGCTATCCATCAAGCCCCCTGAACTTCTTTTTCTTGACAGATCCTATTGCATCTTCGATCCATCGAGCTATTTTAGAATTTGTCTCAATAGCTTCTCGAAAGATTCTCGATCCATTGAGAAAGTTTTTGTCTAGCCAATAGCTTCTCGAAAGCTGTTCGATCCATCGAGGTTCTTTGCCGTCGACAGATTCTTGACAGCACCTCGATAGATTTATCTATCGAGAATTATTGCTCGGCAGATTCTTGATACCTATCAATCCCTCGAGACATGATTTCTTTAAATTACTTTAGCGCGAAATCAGATTTCATTTCTCTCGTTCTCTCTTCACAGAAACTGTCTCTTCACCTCCCTAAACAATTTTTTCTCTCTCTAAACCTTAAACCCAGTTGTTTTTTGGCCTAGAGTGATCTTCTTTTCACTGGTATGATCTTGTTTTCACTCTTTCTTCATGCATTTCATACATTTAGACCTAGGTTTTGGGTTTTTGAAAATTCTTAGGGTTTTTCAAAACTAATGAGTTATTTGTGAAATCTTTGGGTTGGGTTTTTCTTAAATGATGATATGTGATCATTCATTTCATCACATTTGCATTTTCCCAATGTTTCATGCATTATAGATGTGTGATTTCTTTGTTGGTATCTTGTGTGCTGGTAGGTTTGGATTAGGCTGCGCCCATAATGATATTCTTGTTACACGTCACTTAATCATGCATTTTTCATGCATATGTACCTTTCTTTTCTTCTTTTTTTGGTATATCTATTGATTGGTGTTTTTCTGCTTCTCTCTCTCTCTCTCTCTCTCTCTCTCTCTCTCTCTCTCTCTCAGATAGTGTGTGTAATGGCACCAAAGCGCAAGTCTATTTTGTACTGGAACCCTCTTCGTTCCAGGGCATCATCTTTTGACTCCACTCCTCACCATATTAGGTTTCATGATGAGAAGGCCCGTAAGGACTTCTCCAAACATGGCATTCATTCGGAATGCCATGTTATCCTATCGGACTTCTTCGATGCTGCTCTCCTAAATGTCATACACATATGGGGTTGAGAATCTCTGTGTGAGACGCCCTTGAGCTGTCCCTCCGTGCTCATACAAGAATTTTACTCCAATATGCATGGTTTCGATTCTTCAATACCTCAGTTTTCCACTCTTGTTAGAGGTACTCGTATAGTAGTGACTCCGGAGCTTATCTCCGAAGTGCTACATGTTTTGAGGGAATCACATCTTGATTACCCTGGTTATCCATGTCTAAGGACTGTGTCCAAGGACGAACTTCTGTCTCTCTTATGTGAGACACCTTCTTCATAGGGTGGGCATCAAAGCACCTCATGCTCAGGTTTTGCAAAAGGTCCAAGGTTCCTAAATATGGTGATGACATTTGTTCTATTTCCCTCGTTTCACTATAATTCTATTACTGAGCCTTGTGCTTGCTTTTTGTTATCCCTCTTAGAGGACATTACTATAGACTTTCCATCTCATTTCATCCTCTCCCTTATAGATGTCTATAAGGATACGACGATTTGTGGTATGCTTATCTTTCCTTCTGCTATCACGTGAATCATTCACCACTTTTCTGTCTCATATCCCGAGTCTGATCATTTCCCCATCATGTGTGCCATTGACAGTGGGATTGTTCAACAAAGTGAGGCTCAGCTTTGACCGAAGAGGCCATGGACCAAGACAGCAACTCCTCTAGCCCATTCTACTTCATCCACCTCCGCAGCTTCCTCTTCAGCGGGTGGTGTGACTTTTAAGGCCATCATGACTCAGCTTGAGCTCATGGATGCTCGCCTTGACACTCTCAGTGATGAGTTGTGTCAAGTGAACACTAATGTTGGTCGTATCACATGGCGACATGCTGTTATGGGTGGTTTCACCGCTTCTCCATCTCCATCTCCACAGGCTTCAGAGGATGAAGGCAATGATGATGGCTCTGGTGATGATGATGATGAGGATGAGGATGCTAGCTCTTCCGATGATGAGGGGGATGACTGCTTCATAGTGACTTTCCCTTTGTCATTCGTGACAAAAAGGGGGAGCAGTTTTGGGTATGAGAGTAGTCATGTATCTAGGAAGAGAGTTAGCATAAGGCCTTTTTGTTAGGGGGAGTGTTTTTTTTTTTTTAAGGATGTAGTGAGGACTTATGTAACTTTTCTTTTCTTTATCTTTTAGATACTTTGTTCTTGTACATTGGTCTTGTGACCACTTTGTGATTGCAAACTTTGTATTCTTTATATATATATATATATATATATATATATATATATATATATATTTGATGAGGTTGTTATTACATTTTCACCTATCTCTCCATGTTTTGTTTCTTTTCTCTCTTCATACACATGCTTCTTATTCATGTATGCAATCTTTGTTTCACACTAAGATGCCTTGATGATTTTTGTTTAAAGTATTTCAGAAATACAGGTTGTCAAATTCTATCATGCCACGAACTTTCTTCTTGCAAAGTTTTTCAAGAGTTTGTGTTAGGATTAGATTTTATTGTTTCCAACAAGTGAGTATGAGTTGAGTGATTTATGACTTCCCTCATATTTCATTTGTTTGTTATGGTTTTGTCACGGATTGCCAAAGGTGGAGATTGTTAGGACATGTGTAGAAATTGTTATGTACACATGTCATTTAGAATTGGCTAATCCTTTGACAAAATGCACTTTACTTGTAATTGGGTAGATCTAAGATGGTTTAAGTCTTCAAGTAACTTTGTGTTCAAGTCAAGAGTTAAATTCACGCAAATCTGTTCAATAAACAAGTGAAGAATTGTTGTATTTTAAAGCTTGACAGATTGAATCTATCGATATTTAAAAGAAGTTTTTTGCCCGAAACTCTATAGCAGCTCGACAAATAGCCTATCTATCGAGGTTTACGAAATTTAGATTTCCAAATCTATTTTCAAGCATATCCAAGTGTATTTGTGTTGGGTTTCTTTTCTCACAACCCTAGACATATATAAGGATTATTTTAAGGTCCGTCTCAGGAAATGCAAAGGTTGTTGTAGTTGTTGTTACATGCATATTGTAACCGGAGACAATTTACTCTAGTTCATCTTTCTCTTGAAGAAACTGCTACGTTTATATCCAACATCTTTCTCAAGTTGGTGTGTAAGCCGCGTACTAGGATCCACGCATCGATTAGTTAGTCATGTACTGGGAGCCATGAATTGAAAGGAGAGATTGTCACTACATTGCAAGTCCAATTGTGTATTGGGGTATGGGTTCAACTATAGGTCGGTATAAGGTACTAGGATTCCTTTACTTGTAACCTCTTGTTTTGATAATAGTAAATTCTCGGGAGTGGTGACCTTAAATTCACCCAATGGACTTTTACCTCAGTAGTTTTCCCCATTTGTAAACAAATCACCTGTGTTAAATTTATTTTTCGCTGCATTTAACTTAGTTAGTGATTTGTTTGTGCTACCACACGTATTACATATAATTGAATCTAATTAATTTACTTGGCTAATTAATTGATTTTATTTACCAAATGGGTCAATACATTCTTGACCTATCATTATTATTAATCAGTGTATATATATATATATATAATTATAATTATAATTCAAAGGTTAGGATAAAAAAAAGTTAAAAAAGAAACACTATTCTCCCCCTTCCGCTGCCAAAAATTTAAAATTAAAACTCAATCCAAAGAACCCAAAAATATAAATCGATCACATATGACATAACCCATTCCTATGTCCAATGGTCCTTTCCAAAGCAAAAATACATTTTTTACATAACAAATCTCTAGTGTTACTAAATGATTAAAATCTACTTAAATGATTCATTTGGATAAAAATATGATTAAAGGAGAGATGGACTAGGTGGGGGCCTAAGGGGCCCGGGCCCCCTTCGTCCAAATTTTTTTTTAGTCATTCTATATTTCAATTTTGTATTCGGCTCTTTTCTCTCCATCAATCTAGCTAGTCTAATTAAAATAGCAATTATCCAAACTAGAACTTTAACAAAGATAATAAAAATATTCACGGTAACGATTGTATTTTAGTTAAAAAAACAATTTTGCCATCAAAGGACAAAAAAATTATGTGTGATTGGAGAAGTTAAAGCTAAATTTTTTGTAACTATAGTAAACTAGTATAAATACCAATTAACTGTTGCAAGTTGTTAAAAATAAAATACACTATTTATTAAGATTATATCTCTTCCTTTAATTAGAAAACTCAAATTCTCTATCTTCCTTATTATTTTAATGTGTTGTTTATATTATTTTAAATGAAGTGATAAAAAATAAAAAAAAACATTAGATGTATTATAAAGTGAGGTGATAAAATAGATAAAGTAACTTTTGAGGTACTAAAAGCTAAAATTTTTAACATCATTGCTGTGAATGTTCTAATTTCAAAAAACAAAATCCTAGTCAACCTAGTATTAAAAGAAAGGGCATTATTTTATTTTGTTTTTGTCATTGTTGGTAGACAATTTTGTTCTATCGTCTTCCGTAAAAAAAAAAAAAAAAAATTTGTGTATTTATAATTTTTTAATACTATATAAATGTCTATTTAGAGTTTTTTTTTTCTTTATGCCCAACCTCTGCTCATTTAAAATCCACCTTGATAAAAGGATATTAGACATATTAGAGCATACAATGTTGAGGCTTAGGAGTTTCAAGCTTTTGTTCGTATATTTTGGGTCTTTTTTAAGTCACGAGAATATTAGACTCTCAGCCACAAATAGATAAGATTCACAACATCTATCTTAATGATACTGATCGATTAGGTAAGAAAATATCTCCTCAGTTTTTCTCTCTTTTGTCTTTTTTCATTATTTTCTTCTCCATTATTAGACTATGAAAAGCACAAATGATTGTTCAATGATATACTAGCAAGTAGCATTCACAATCTTATCATCAAGATTTTCTATGGAAAACATAGTAGAAAAGATTTTTATTTATTTTTTGTTTTTTTGAAAGGATTCTAAGATGAAGAGCAATTAAATTAGTCTCTCTAATATATATATATAAAGAGGATTCTCCTCTTTTCAACTAGACTTTTTTGTAGTTCAAAAATACCTTTATTAATGAATGATAACTTCATTTAAAAATAGAGTCATAAATGACAAATAACAAATTTCATTTTGAATTAAAAAAGATAACTCCTAAAATTTAAAATTTTTTTCCATTCACATTCAAAAAAGAAATTACAATTACTACTTATCTCTAAAGTTTATCATTTTTATTTGTTTGAAAAAAAAAATTATATATTTCTAAATTATAATATATGCAAATTGTGGGGGAGATGAGCCTAAGAATGTATATTTATGTGCATCATGGGCTGGAGGTCCGAGTCGAGGACATTAAGTGGTCCGAGGATGAGTAAATATCTTACTAAGGGTCTATGCTAATTTATAAAGAAGCAAGATTTGATCGTGATCATCCAAGAAATTGGTCCGAAGAGGAATGTTTCCTCGGATCAGCTAGGCAAGGGTCGGAATGGGTTATCTGCCATTCAGAGGCAATATCCCATGAGACAATGTTGATAAGGATGTGCAATGTAGGAGTATAGGACAAAGGAAAATCATGAAATAACTAAAGAAAAAGTTGCTGCCACCGCATTGAATACTCTGCAACTAACTCTCTGACCGTATTAATGAGAAAGTGATGCCTGAGTATCAGTGTTCAGCCTTATGGCTATCTTTAAAAGTTTCAGGAAGGTGCTGATGGGACAAGTATCCTGACCGGCAATCTGATCCATATGTAGAGGATAGAGAAAGGAGAAAGAGAAGTACAAAGAGAAGAGGAACGCCCCAAGAGAAGAGGATCAGGAGAGAAAGAGAGAAAACACTTTAGACTGAATATTTTTGTAATCTGTACTTAAGAAGAAAGAAATATAAGGACCAGCTCCTTGGCTTGAGTTCGAGGACAATTTTTCATCATACAAACTAGTCCATCAATATTGTTTTGTGATCTTGGGCCACTACCGTTGTTAGCTAAGCTCATAAGAAACCAGATTTCGAACCCACTCTCTACAAATTTATTGTATTGGATTCTTTAAGCCTATACCATTCCTATTATTGGGCTTAGGTACAAATTGTGTCCTTACACAAATTATTAACCTTTATCCAAAAAAAAAACCAATGAGCACACGCGGGAGCGCGTGTTCAAAGGCTAGTATGTATATATATATATATATATATATATATATATATATATATATATATATCTATATATATATATATATATATATATATAGTCAATCACTTTTTAAACACTTGTATCATATTCATTATTCTGTACTTTATTTTTTCACTTTAGTAAAATATATTTTTTTTATTTTATCTATTATCTTTTTCTTACTTTTCAAAGTTAGGAATGGCAATGGGTCAAGTTCAGGCTGGGTTTCTTTATACCCGGACCAGACCTGCGGGCCTATACCAATTACCCGAACCCGACCCATTTAATAAACGAGTTTTTTTGTTGCACCTAAACCCACCACATAGGAGTTCGCGGGGCCCACGAGCCCCGGCCTAAAATCACAAACAAAGAAATCAGTACAAACCTAAAATCACAAATCATCACAGAACAACATTTTCTTGGCAATTTTCTTGGCATCCAAATGGATGCCAAGATCTAACAAACTAATCTGTACAAAAAAAATCCAACAAATCCCAGAAATTTTGCAAATCCAAAAATAAAATTAGCAAATTTGAAAATCCCACCAACAAAACACAAAAAAAAAAAAAAAAAAAAAACCCAACAAATTTGGCTCACAAAAATAAAATCCAAACCCAAATTTTGCTCACAAAAACACGAAAAGAAAAAAACCCAAACCCATTCTGTTGTGGGTCTGTAACGAGTGATGGGTAGTTCATGTTGGTTGAGAGTTTTGTGATGGTGGCTGGGCTTGTCGGCGAGGTGCTTGATGCTTGATTGTGGCAGGGCTTGTCGGCAAGGATTGTCTTGGTCGCTTGAGGGAGGGCTTACGTGGGGCTTGAATGCTTGAGTTGAGATTGAGAGTGGAAATTGGAAACTGAGTAAGGTTGAGGCGTGAGAGGGTCAACTGAAGAGATGAGAGGCGGCTGAAGATATGAGAGTGTGAAGTGAGGCTGTGAAAATTTTAGGGTTATAACTATATATACATGAGGGTATTTTAGTAACTATGTATATATATATATATAACCGGGTCGAGCCGAGTCCGGGTTCGAGCCGGGTTGGGTTTTTGTAAAAACCTGGACCTGCTTCGGTTCTTTTTTTTTTTTTTTTTTTAAACCCAAAGCTGACCCTATTTTTTATCGAACCGAGTATCCGCGAGTTGGGCAAAAATTTCCATCCCTATTCAAAGTACCGCTTTTCTTTATTTCAGTTATCAAAACATTATAAATAATAATAATAAGGGAAAATTACACTTTGTCCACCTGTGGTTTGCCCAAAAAACACTTTACGTACTTGTGGTTTAAAAATTAGCACTTTGCCTACCTGTGGTCTAATTCGTTAACCAAATGTTACCCACCTCTGTCCCTACTGTTACTCTAACATCATTCCACTCAAAAAAACAAAAGCAATTGAATCAAAACACTTTCCTTTGAGAGCCCAAAAAAAAAAAAAAAAAAAGCCCTTTACCTGTATACCCTTTGTTCAAGATTGTGCTCCACTCCATCAAGATCAACTTGTGAAATTCTCAGCATCAAGAGAAGATGGCAGTCCGATCAAAACCCATGTGAAGGATATTGAAGATTTTCTCTCTTCATTTAAACAATAGGTACGATTTTGATAGTTAGGGTTCTTGATTTCTTTTTCAAAAATTGCTAATAGTTTTTTTTTTTAAAATTACTAGTAGCTTACTTGATTGATTACTGATAGATTACTTGATTTCTTGGTTCCTAGTGCACCAAGTAAACCAAACATTCATAAGCTCCTTCATATTTGTCTTGTTAATAAGTCAAAGACCAATTACTGGATTGCTTTCTCATAAGGTAGCTGTTTTCTTGTAGAATTTTCCAATTTAATAATAATAATAAAAAATGACATTGGTCCATTCCCATGTGGTTGCCTCCCATGACATTGGTCAATTCTATGGGAAAGCTTTCCCAATTTCTGCGACCGAATAACAGAGTAGTGTTTTAGAATTACAAAACACATGTCGTGCTTTCCCAATTTCTCTATATTCCTCTTATTGTAAATTTTGGATTTTGTTTGTTAGTGATACATTATAGCTACCTTTAACTCTATCACAAGGGATGACAAAGTGCATATATCTATAGAGAAAACAAAGGAATATTACAAATGATAATGGTTTTGACCCTTCAAAAAATTTCGTTCTTTCTATGGTAAGTTCATGTTGTTTGTTCTTCGCATTATATCATTTGAATTTGGGGTGAAATAACTAGTGATATGAAGAACAAAGAGCTGGGATTGACATTCTAGATTTTGCTTCATTACCATACATGTATTCATGGTTCAGAATTTTTCATGCATTTATTGATTGAATTGTTCTACTGAAATTCTTTAAGAAAAATATATCATGTTCTAAGGATGGCTTTCTAAGTCTAACAAACTCCAGGAAACCAATTCATTGCCCAAACATGATTTATGGAGGCTTATATTTCCATGTTCCCTAGCAAAATTACCGCATTACAGCTGATTCAAAATTGCCATTGTGTTAATTTATTCTATAATCACAATCAACATTGCATTGAGTTCTCATTGGAACTTTGGGTTTGGGGATGGAATTGGGTCTATGCTATACATTTGTGCTGGATTGGTGTTCCTGATAGGTTATTGATAGAAACATGTGAAACTTTTTTTTTTTTTCCAACAAGTATTATTCTTTCATATCAACCAATGGGAATTTCAGTAGTTGAAAATTTCAATTAATGATTGCTAAAAATACAAAACAATGACTTTTTTCTTCTTTTTTTTAAAATGTGCATAATCTAATGGGAATTTTTTTTTTTTTTTTTCAAATTGTAGTAATTTCAGTGAAGGTTTCTTGAGCAACTTATGCAGTGTCTTCATCAAGTGGCACTTATTCTACAACAACTCATTTTTACCAATGCTTCAAAGGGAAAAGTCAGCTAGGGAAATGGAAGAAAAAACTAAGAGGGAAATAAAAGCTCGTGAACAATATGTAGAAGCTAGGGAGAAAGCAATGAAGGCAAGAGATAATGAGAGATTGTGCAAGCTTAAACTAGTGGTGTCATGGGGATTTTTTTTGGGTTTTTAATGTTGATTTTTTGTTTTGCTTTATGTCAACAAAACAGAATTTAAGAGATTTAGGTCTAGCATGATGGTTATGTGTTTGTTTTGTTGAGGTTGGCTGGATCATTGAGCTTAGTTCAGTGTGTAAGTTGTATCGTTTTGTAGGTTGAATGCTTAAATGGTCATTTTGTAAGTTGTATTGTTGTAATATAACCTTACTTCCCACATCATTCAACTTTATCATCTCTACATAGTCTCTTAGCTTCCCATATTGCAACTGCTCATCCCCAGTAATCAAATCAATGGCTTTCCTCTTAGACCTATACACTTGACTCACACTTATGTCAACCTTAAGTTTATCCTTCACATGGTGTTGCACACCCTCTACAGTCCAATAAGGGTTCTTGCTAAAATCTTGCATGTACTTCTTAGCAATATATGCTAATGTTACTTGGTTGTTTTGGAAGGTTCTAGGGCAAATGCACTCAGATATCCATGTCTTTATTTTGAAGGTCAACTCCCCACTGACTTTAGATGCATAACATCTCCACCCACACTTGTTCTTGCAATAGATAGCTATCTTCTCTTTCTAATTCAATTTGAACCAAATATCCACAGGTTTATGTATAGCATATTCCCTCAATGCCTCCCTAAAAACCTTAGCATTAGGAAACTTCATTCCCTTACACAGCTCTAGTTTTTTCATTACATTTTGAACATTAAAAACCTTCTCTATTGAACCAGTAGGTGGTTCATCATCATCAGACCCTACCAAACTTTCCATGTCATCCTCAACAGGTGGTTCAAGCCAATCATTTTCATCCACACCATCAATTTCCCTAGCATTATCCATCTGTGGGGCATTATTACCTGCTGCACTACTGCTCTGTGGGGCCTCAATAGCTGCTGCATTACTCCTCTGTGGGGCCTCAATAGCTGCTGCATTACTCCTTTGTGGGGTTGCAGTCTCCCCAAATACATCGTCATTAAAATCTGGCCCTTCTAACCCTTCCACCAACCAATCAAAGTCCACATTGTCATTTTGCTCAGTTTATAGCACTTCAACTCCTTCACCGTCCACGTTCACTTCTTCATTTACATCACTCAGATCACCATTATCTTCATACTCTACATTATCACCTTCTACCACCTCTCCCTCCATACCATCAACATTCTGACCAGGTACTTCAACAGCAAGTGGTTGCTCACCACCTTCCACATATAATACTAACCTATCTGTAGGCCATGCTATGTGAATTTGACACATATACAGCACCTCAGCTTCCTTAGTTATAATTCTTAAGCCTTCCTCCAAATTACCTCCAGGAATTAGGTCATGATATGTACTTATACGAGGTGCACCATACTTCTCACACCGTCCTTGTATTTTGAATAAACTTAGACAATCAGAGTCAACATCTTCATATGCTATGTTGCCACCTATATATTCTAGGTTTGGGTTCCACACAAACTTGCCACCATAATTAATCTCAACAGTCAACTTCAAATCTGCCATCTGCATAAGAATAAATGTTTAAATAAAAATGATATTTGACAAAAGAATAAAACACAAACAGAGCAGAAACAGACAAAAGTGTTTGTTCTGTTTTTGGGAGACAACCACATGAGAATGGAGCACAAAGTCCACATTTACACATTTTTTTCTTAATACAAAAAGATTCTTAGGCTCTACACAAAACACAACACAGCAAAGGACCAAACCACTAGCATCTTTTAGCTCATTAAAAAATATGAAAATTTCAACAGTTGAAAATTTCTACAGGTTCCTAACGGAATATGCATATTAAAAAAAATATTTTTTTTGTATTTGGGAGGCAACCACATGGAAATGGACCAATGACTTTTTTTATTATTATATAAATTGGAAAATTCTACAAGAATACAACTGCAAATAGACCAATGCAAGAGCCTTATGGGAAAGCAATTCAGTAATTCGTCTTTGACTTATTAACAAGACAAATATGAAGGAGCTTATGAATATTTGGTTTACGTGGTGCAATAGGAACTGAGAAATCAAGTAATCTACCAACAATCTATCAAGTAACCTACCAGCAATGAATAAAAAAGAATCTACAAGCAATTTTTGGAAAAGAAATCAAGAACCCTAACTATCAAAAGCGTACCTATTGTTTAAATCAAGAGAGAAAATCTTCAATGTACTTCACATGGGTTTTGATATGACTGCCTTCTTCTCTTGATGCTGAGAGTTTCATGGGTTAATCTTAATGGAGTGGATCACAATCTCAAACAGACGGTGGACGGGTAAAGGGAAGTTTTTTTTTTTTTTCCTTAGGAAAGTGTTTTGATTCAATTGCTATTGTTTTTTTTTACTGGAATAGTGTTAGAGTAATGGCAAGGATAGAGGTGGGTAACGTTTGGTAAACAGATTAGACCACAGGTAGGCAAAGTTCCATTTTTTAAACCACAGGTAGGTAAAGTGTTTTTTGGGCAAACTACAAGTGGGCAAAATGTAATTTTCCCTAATAATAATAATAATAATAATAATAATAATAATAATAATATGTTTGGTAACTATTTTTTCTCCTTATTTTCTATTTCTAAAAACAATTTTTTATTTTTTAGACTAAAAAACTTGTTTAGCAACCCAAAATGGACTAAAAAAAATTCTCAAAACTTAATTTGTGAAGAAAACTGAAAACATGCAAAAGACTGTTTTCAGTTACTAGTTTTCAAAAGTCAATGACAACACGCATTTGATTTAATGAATCTATCTCATTTAATGAATTAGCATTAGAGTTTAAATCCTAATAACAACATATTTTAGTATTTTCTATTTTTTATTTAAAAAACTAATTTTTATTTTAATTTCAACTAACAAAACATGTTTTTTTTTTTTAAATACAAGAATTTTTTTTTATATTCCCAAAAACAAGTTGTTTGAAAATAGAAAACAAAAATTGTTGCCAAATATAACCTAAGAATTTTGGTAATATTTTTTCTAATTTAAGAAACAGCTAGCAAGAGACCCCAATATGATTGCATTAAGTCCCAAGCATGATCAATGGCGGCTTCACATATATTTCAGGGTGGTCACAAGACCACCCTTACTTGCCAAAAATTTATATATATACTTGAAATTAAAAAAACTATATACTAAAGTAACATATTTTGACCAACCTAATAATAATATTGAACACTTTGACTTGAAAATCACAAGAATTTGGGTTCAATAAAAATAAAAGTAATACTGCATTCATAATATTTTCACAATAATTTCACTACAAATTGCAGCTTCTAACTTGAGAAATAAATATTATGGTAAGCTATTATTAATTCTAATTTGAACTTAATACTAACATCACTTTTTTACCCATCAATATATAACAGCTAGTCGCATAAGATTTGTTATGAAAATGTTATGAACATAGCATTACTTCATAAATAATTTTGATCCTCCAAATATAATCATTAACCTCTTTAAAAAAAAATAATAATAATTGTAAGTGCACAATTGCATCTGGACCCAAAGAAAATTATGGGCTCAGGCCCAATGAGCCTTAAACAATGAAATTTGTAGAGCGTGGGCTTCAAATCTAGATTAGAGGTACTGAGAACTTGATAACAGGCTTTGGCGTGCAAACACTTGTAAATAATGAATGATAATTGCCGATGGACCTCCTCGGACGTAAGCCGAGGACTATTGCTATATTATTTCTCCTTCTTTCTTAAAGATTACAACTCTTAATTTTTTTCTTTGTGACCGACTAGGCCCCTTTTTCTTTGGCCTTTACCACCCTTAAATACATTTTTTCCTGATGCTTTATCTACGTGTTGCTCAAACCCCCTCCCCTAGATATTTCTTCCCTTAGTACCTTTGAATAGTGACCAGAAGTTTCAGCTCTACTGTTCAGGGGTCACTTCCCCATTAATGCGGCCAGGGAGGTAGGTGCAGAGTCTTTAATGTGGAGGTGGCAGCCTTTGCTTATGATAAGTTTCTAACATCGGTGTATCTAGAAGGTTCAGAGTTTACCCCTCTTAACCAACAGTCTTTCCAGAGTTCTGCCTTGACCCTCGTAGTGAATCTACGAGTTTTTTTGGGTCTGTCCGAGGAGCAACTCACCCTCGGATGTGTCCTCAGACCCTCAGCGTATGGGCCGATTCGTAGTATTAACAAATTCTTAGCTCAAGAACAGATCGGCCTTCCTTGCTAGAGCCCAAGGGCCCAAATGCCCGCTTGGGTTCTTTTACTCCCCACAATAGCCCCTTAAAACTCTATTTTTCAGCATCCGAGGAGAAAAATAGGGTTTTGATCCAACAAGAACTTACCCCACACGTTTTGTAAATAAACTACGCGTGTGGAGATTGTTTCGCGTTCCAGAGGATGCCACTTGGCGGTTTTAATTTCAAAAACGCGCGCATTTATTACCGTAAGTTAAATTTTGTCCCCCACGTTCAACGGTGAGATGAGCATCCAACGGCCCTTGTTACCCCCTGAAAATTTGGGCGGTACGAATACAATTTTGAGGCCGCTTCTCGCGCGTCGTGACGCTTTGGGAACCTGCGCCTTCATTTATTTCTTCAGAGGCCAATCCCATCAAAACATCAGTAATCACCTTTTCTCTACAGAAATCTGTGGAAACTCGCACAACTTCAAACTTATAAGTTCCTATTCTTTTTATTTACTACATTCTCCTCGGATCTTGTCCTCGGCTTCCATTTTAACCGTTCTCCCTCTTAAAACTTAGTCTTTCGTTCCTTCCTAATGGGTAGATTTAAGTATTTAGTGGACACCGCCGCTGGGATGGAAGGTTTCAGAGCCAAATACCATATTCCCAGCGACGTAGGTTTAAGATACTGTCCGGCGGAAGCCGTAGCTGGGTCTAGGAAAACAGAAGAGGTTATCATCCCCATGATTGCCTTCATAGAAGGTGGGATGACCCTCCCTATAAGAAGCGTGACCAGGGAATACCTCCGCAACCATCGGTTGTGTCCTGACCAATGTGCTCCCAACGTCTTTAGAGTCTTAGGAAGCATCGATGCTCTAAACGAGCAGATGGGTCTGAACCTTACTTGGCATGACGTCACATTTATGTACGAATGCCATAAACTCACTAGGGTAGGCTATTATATCAAATCCCGCTCTAGTGTAGTTAGGTTGATCTCCTGTCTGCCCAAGTCCAATAAAGGCATGAAGGACGACTACCTCATCGTCTCAGGCAACTGGCACGACGGCCTCCACTGCCCAGTTAAGTGGGGAGATCCAGGTGCGACTCCTTAGGATCTAACTTCCCACCCCATAACTCCACCTAACATCTAAAAATGTGCATTTGCATTTACTTAAGCGTCTAGCTTTAGTTTATTACATGTCCCACAAATCTGACCATGTTTGTTTGTTTCGGCGTCTTTCTTTACAGACAAACAACACGTGCGCCCTCGCTTGAGCCATTGTAACGTCACGGATCTGAACCGAGTGCTACGCTCAGAGGTGTTCGTGAGTGAAGACTTACAACTTAGGGTGGCTCATTTGATATTAGGGTACGACCCTATCTCCTCGGACTTCCAGGAGATTGAGAACGCCGTCGTTGCGGGTGACCGGAGGCGAAGAAGGATTCACGTAGCCAGACCGCACTTCTTAGCCGACCACGACATTCCTGATGACCCCAACACCATTCTATACAGTCGTCCTATTGCGGCGATCCCCCTCTTGACACACTCCCAAGCAACTGCTGTCCCGGAGGAGCAAGTGTCCTCTTCGCACACATTAGACGACGAAATAGATAAGTTTCAGCTCGAGGACGTCGAAAAACCCCGAGGAAACCAATTCGTCGTACTTTCTGATGAGGAAGAAGAGCCCACCGAGGCCTCCGAAATTGCAGGGTTTGTTGTTGCCCACCCAGAAGACGACTCCGAGGAGGACATGGACAAGCTTCAAGGCCTTCTAACCAAGAAAGGCGAGAAAGTTGCTCAGAAGAGGGCGGGAGGGTCCCAAGCTCTTCCATCTTTGCCACCTCCCCCTCCTCCAGCCAAACCCAAACTTCCAACTGAGGAGCCTAAAAAGAAAAGAAAGAGGGAGGCCGAGGAGACTGGTGGCGAGAAACAAAAGAATCCACGACAACAACCACAGCCAGCTCAGCAGCAGAAGCTGGACAAGGGCAAAGGTCGGGCTCGCTTAGTCGAGAGTGGGGAGATTAGAGACATGGCCGAAGTGCACCGAGCACCGGCTATCTGGTCTCCTGACTTAAGACTGGATGGCGCACCAATCTCCTGCCACTCCAATATTAGGGCAATCCAACAAGGCCACGCCCACCACTTGGCCGAGACGTTGGAGCATCCTCTTCTGCTGCCCAAGGACATGGAAACCTTGGAGAAGATAGGCCAGCCTCAGTTGTTCCTTTCATTAAAAAGGGATTTAGCTCTAGTAAGTTCCACCGCACACTTATACTCTAGATTCATTTGTAAACACTTTACCATATTTAACCTCCTGACATTTTTTTTGGAGGCCATCCAAGAAATTTTCGCGGCCGAGAAGTTCGTGAAGGATTCTCGGAAGCGCGCTGGGATGGAGCAAGAGCTACAGCAAGAGGTAAAAAGGTCCCTAGGCCAGGTCCTAGCAGAGAATGGGAAGATCACATCGCAGCTGGCCGATTTAAAAAGAGAGAAGGATGGTGCCGAGGCCAGCTTAAAGACGATGGAAAACCAAGTGGAGGGGCAACGTAAGCTTCTTCGCCAAAAGGACGACGAGCTCTCTCAAGCCCAACAGGCACGCTCTGATTTGGAGAAGGAGCTTACGCGGGCGAAGGAGGAGGCTCGCACCCTCAAGCACGCACTGGAGGCCGCGAAGAAGGCCAGCTATCAGGAGGGAGTAAATGCAACGCAAATATTGTTGACAGAAGCCTTTGCGGCCTTGTGCCGAGAGTACTGTCAACAGGTCTGGGGAGAGGCCATGAATACAGCAGGAGTTCCTCAAGCTTCCGAGCTGAGGAAGACCGAGAACATTTGGCTTCCCCTAGACATACAGGAGATAGAAGACCCTCCTGTTGTTGTCTCCCCTGCCCTTCCTCCTGTGGTGCAAGAACTCGTTCCTGATCCTACAGAACCTGAAGGTTCCCATAAAGAGAAGGACGAGCGTGGCGGTGCCGAGAAGGAGCAAATTCAGAATGTGGAGCCCCTCGTTCCTTCAACAGACAAAGGGAAGCAAGTTTTGTCTACCTTTGAGCTGGAACTGAAGAGCACTGAGGCTAGCAGCGGCTCCCTCCAAGACCCCCCTTCCCAAGCTTAGGGCCTAGCATAGGGCTTTCATGTACTCCCCTTTTTTTTTTTTTTTGATGATGTATATAATTAATGAAGAACAATTTTATTCAACTTTCACTCATGTTGTATTTGTTTTACTTTATTCTTTTTGTGCTTGTCATGAAAGTTCTCACTAATACATAGTTAAAGGAAGAATAGAATAAACAAATCTAACTCCAGGAGTTGCACAATCATAACCTCCAAATAGCCATGCGCATATTTGCTTTGCAAAGTAGAATATTTAAGAACCTAACAGAGATTAACTTAGTTTGGATATTAAACAATGCCTTAGTTAAAAAACTCATATGATGGTTAAACTTTTGTAATCTGAGGTATTACTTTCAGTAGGATGTAAGGTTCGAGGGCCATTCCTTACAAAAATTTGTTGAACACTTAAAGATATAGAACTTAAGATCTAAGTTAATGAATGGTAAGATACTGATTTCCATAAAGCGTGTGATAAGAATAAAAACAGTGACTAAGGTGTTGTTTAACAAATGAGAAGATATCAATTTTCACAAGGTTTGTGGTCCGAGAACCATACTTAACCAAGTTTCTGTTTGACACTTAAGAATAGTAACTTTAAGTGTTAATTTTCCCAAAGTAGGAGGTCTGAGGACCTGGCATAACTAAGGTTTTGTTTAACAAATGAGAAGATATCAATTTCCATAAGGTTTGTGGTCCGAGGACCATACTTAACCAAGTTTCTGTTCGACACTTAAGAATAGTAACTTCAAATGTTAATTTCCCCAAAGTAGAAGGTCCGAGGACCCGGCATAACTGAGGTTTTGTTTAACAAATGAGAAGATATAAATTTCCATAAGGTTTATGGTCCGAGGACCATACTAAACCAAGTTTCTGTTTGACACTTAAGAATAGTAACTTCAAATGTTAATTTCCCCAAAGTAGAAGGTCCGAGAACCCGGCATAACTAAGGTTCTGTTTAACAAATGAGAAGATATCAATTTCTACAAGGTTTGTGGTCCGAGGACCATACTTAACCAAGTTTCTGTTTGACACTTAAGAATAGTAACTTCAAATGTTAATTTCCCCAAAGTAGAAGGTCCGAGGACCCGGCATAACTGAGGTTCTATTTAACAAATAAGAAGATATCAATTTCCACAAGGTTTGTGGTTTGAGGACTATACTAAACCAAGTTTCTGTTTAACACTTAAGAATAGTAACTTCAAATGTTAATTTCCCCAAAGTAGAAGGTTCGAGGACCCGGTATAACTAAGGTTTTGTTTAACAAATGAGAAGATATCAATTTCCATAAGGTTTGTGGTCCGAGGACCATACTTAACCAAGTTTCTGTTTGACACTTAAGAATAGTAACTTCAAATGTTAATTTCCCCAAAGTAGAAGGTCCGAGAACCCGGCATAACTAAGGTTCTGTTTAAAAAATGAGAAGATATCAATTTCCACAAGGTTTGTGGTCCGAGGACCATACTAAACCAAGTTTCTATTTGACACTTAAGAATAGTAACTTCAAATGTTAATTTCCCCAAAGTAGAAGGTCCGAGGACCCGGCATAACTAAGATTCTGTTTAACAAATGAGAAGATATCAATTTCCACAAGGTTTGTGGTCCGAGGACCATACTTAACCAAGTTTCTATTTGACACTTAAGAATAGTAACTGTAAGCCCCTGAGATATTTATAACTTTGAACTGTTAACTAAGAAAAGCACACTTTATTAATAGTAATACCTTCGAAGGTTATTTACATTCCAGGGGCGTTGTACAATTCTTTCATCTAGATCAGCTAGACGATACGACCCTATGCCAGCTATCGAAACAATGCGATAGGGGCCTTCCCAGTTTGGTCCTAGCTTACCCCAAGCCGGGTTCTTAGCGGTGCCCACAACTTTTCTTAGTACAAGATCCCCAGGTGCAAGTGGTCTTAGCTTCACGTGGGCATCATATCCCCGCTTAAGCTTCTATTGATAATAAGCCATTTGGACCATAGCTGCTTCGCGCCGTTCCTCAACCAAATTCAGGCCTTTCTCTAGGAGGCCATCGTTATTCTCCGAGCTAAAAGAACTTGTCTTTAGGGTGGGAAAACCAGATTCTAGTGGTATCACCGCCTCGGCTCCATAAGTCATAGAGAATGGCGTTTCTCTAGTAGACCTGCGCGGTGTAGTCCGATACGTCCACAGGACGTGTGGTAGTTCTTCTACCCATCTGCCTTTCGCATCGTCCAACCTTTTCATGAGCCCACTAACTATGACCTTGTTGACGGCCTCGGCTTGCCCATTTCCCTGAGGATAAGCTGGGGTGGAATACCTATTTATGATGCCCATATCACCACAATATTTCCTAAAAGCCTTGCTGTCGAATTGAACGCCGTTGTCTGAAATAAGCGTATGTGGTATTCCGAATCTAGTGACAATGTTTTTCCAAACAAACTTCTTGGAATCAACGTCTCTGATATTTGCTAAGGGCTCGGCCTCAACCCATTTAGTGAAGTAGTCTGTCCCCACGAGAAGCCCTCTTTTTTTTCCTGCAGTCCTCGGAAACGGCCCCACGATGTCCAATCCCCATTGTACGAAAGGCCAAGGACTGGAGAGAAAGTTGAGAACCCCTCCAGGTTGATGAATATTAGGGGCGAACCTCTGACATTGATCACATTTTCGAGCATAATCTTGAGCCTCCCTCTGCATATTGGGCCACCAATAACCCTGAGTCAGAGCTCTGTGGGCTAAGGATCTTCCCCCGGTGTGGCTCCCACAAATCCCTTCATGCAGTTCTTCCAGAAGTGCTTCCGTTGATTCAGGGTGCACACACAACAAGTACGGTCCTGAGAAGGATCGTTTATACAGTTTCTGGTCCTCGAACAACCAGAAACGTGGCGCCTTTCGAAGTATCTTATCTGCTTCAGACTTGTCTTTAGGAAGGATATCGTTCTTAAGAAAAGATATGACCGGGTCAATCCAACTTGGTCCAGGCCTTATTAGATGGATGCAAGCCGCATTGACAGTGGTAAGAGTTGGCTCTAGCAAATCCTCTACGAGGATAATCCTGGGCAAATCCTGAGCCAAAGACGTTGCCAATGTGGCCAAAGAATCTGCATGGGTGTTTCCACTCCTAGAAATGTGAGCTAAGACGAAGGAGTCAAATTCAACTGGCTGACGCTTGACCTGGGCCAAATATTCCTACATTCTTGGGTCCCTAGCCTCCATGGTCCCCGTGACCTGGCTAACTACTAACTGAGAGTCCGAGAACGCATGGAATTCCTTTCCACCCATCCTATGTACCATGTTCATGCCCACCAAGACTGCTTCGTACTCGGCCTCATTATTAGTAGCCGAGAACGACAGCCTCAGAGATTTTTCGAAGACAATTCCCTCAGGGGATGTCAGGACAAGTCCAACACCAGACCCTCTCTAATTAGCTGCCCCATCCACATACATTTTCCAAGTTGGAGGTGCTGCGGCTGTGATCACACCAACTGATTTTCCATCCATGTGTGCTTCTTTCAGAGTTTCTTCTAACAATGGTTCGGTAAACTCTGCCACCAAGTCAGCAAGGACCTGGCCCTTCACGGAGATGCGAGGCCTGTATTTAACGTCAAAGGCTCCCAAAATGGTTCCCCATTTTGCCACCCTGCCAGAGTAATCGGCGCTGCGTAACACCGCCTTGAGAGGCAATTGGGTCAGAACCACCACAGTGTGAGACTGAAAATAATGAGGAAGCTTCCGCGTGGCATGAACTATGGCCAGAAGTGCTTTCTCCAAGAGTAGATAGCGCACCTCGGCCTAATTCAAAGACTTACTAATGTAGTAGACCGGTCTTTGCACCCCGCTTTCATCCCTTATGAGGACCAGGCTGACCGCGTGGACGGCCACTGCTAGATAAGCAAACAAAACCTCGTCCGCCTCGGGGCGAGACAAAATGGGTGGCCGAGAAAGATATTGCTTAAGCTGTTGGAAAGCTAACACGCAGTCCTCGGTCCATTGAAACCCCTTCCATTTATTCAACAACTGGAAGAAAGGATGGCACCGGTCAGTTGACCGAGAGATAAATCTGCTCAGTATGGCAATCATTCCGGTCAATTTCTGGATTTCTTTTGGGTTTCGAGGCGGCTACAAATCCTGAATAGCCTTGACCTGCGCTGGGTTTACCTCTATGCCTCTATGAGTAATCATATATCCCAAGAACTTTCCAGATCCCACGCCAAAAGAGCACTTTGAGGCATTAAGGCGCAACTTGTACTTTCTTAGCACCTGGAAGGTGTCAGCCAAATCTTTAACGTGTGAAGGTATTGTTTTACTCTTCACCACCATATCATCCACATATACCTCAATGGTCTTTCCTAGCTGCTGTTCGAACATCCTAGTCATCATCCTTTGGTAGGTAGCCCCAGCATTCTTCAACCCAAACGGCATGACCTTATAGTGGTAGTTCCCTGTTGGAGTAATGAAAACAGTCTTCTCCTGATCCTCCAATGCCAATGGAATCTGATGGTAACCCTGGAAGGCATCCAAAAAACTCATACGAGGATGTCCGACAGTGGCGTCCACAAGCTGATCAATATGCGGCATTGGGAACGAATCCTTGGGGCAGGCCTTATTCAAATCCGTGAAGTCCACACATACTCTCCACGTTCCATCCTTCTTTTTGACCACGACCGTATGTGCCAACCATTCGGGGTGGAAAACCTCTTTAATAGCCCCAGCCCTCTTGAGTTTGAGCACCTCCTCCTTGACAGCATTGGAATGTTCCTTAGAAGAACGCCGAGGTGGCTGCCTTCTCGGAACAATGGCAGGGTTGACATTTAAATGATGACAAATGAAGCTCGGATCAACGCTAGGAGCCTCATAAGGGTCCTACGCAAAAACATCAATATTGCCTCTTAGAAATTCCAACAACTCCATCTTCTCCTGGTGCGGCAAACGTATGCCGACTTGGAAGAACCTCTCTGGATCATCCGCTATCAAAAACTTCTCTAACTCTTCACAAAATACCTCCTCTCCTGTCACCAACCCAGGTGCATCCGGAGCTGTTAATTGCTATGAGTCTTGGATGAGCAAAGTCGATGACTCGGCTTCTATCTGATGAAGCACTGCGGCCGATATGCATTGTCTGGCCACCGATTGGCTGCCGAGGATCTCTTCAACATATTCCCCAGAGGGGAACTTAACCTTAACATGCAAGGTAGAGGAGACGACTCCCAGAGCGTGCAGTCATGGCCTGGCGAGGATGGCTGTATATGGGGAGTACGTGTCGACCACAATGAAATCCACCTCAACCGTTTCTGAGCCAGATTGAACGGGCAAACAAATCTGTCCCTTCGGCATAACGGCCCTTCCTTCAAAGCTTATGAGTGGCGAGTCATAAGGAGTAAGATCTTCCAACTTCAACCTTAGCCTCTTAAATAAATCAGGGTACATGATATCTGCACCGCTGCCCTGATCAATCAACACCCTCTTCACATCATAATTCTCTATCCTAAGAGTGACCACAAGAGCATCGTCATGGGGTTCAATGGTACCAACCTTATCCTCCTCTGAAAATCCCAAGACCGGTAAAGTCACCTTCAACCTCTTCGGCCTGCAGCCTGCCTCTTCGGCCTGGGAATGGGAAACCGCCATCACCCTAGTGGGACCTGAGCCGGTCCTGCCAGGTGCAGTGAAGATAACGTTAATTGTTCCCAATGCCGGCTGAGATGGATTATTCTTCTGATTGTTTAAGCCAGACTGACTGCCCTGCCCATTAGGTTGACATAGGTGCTGCTTCATTTTTCCTTCACTGACAAGCTGCTCCAAGTGGTTCCAAAGGGTCCGACAGTTCTCGGTAGTGTGGCCCACGTCCTGATGGTACTGACAAAAGAGATTCTAATTCCTCTTCGTGGGGTCTCCTGCCATCTTACTAGGCCATCTGAAGAAGGTGTCCTTACGAACTTTCTCCAATAATTGGTGTACTGGTTCTCGGAACACAGTGTTCATGGCCTGAGGTACTGCCGAGCCGGACTGCCCAATGTAATCTCTCCTCGGCTTGTTGTTGTGGTTACTGTCTGACCTGAAATCCCTTCTCTCCTGCGGGATAACCTTCTCCTTACCCTTTCCTTGTTGCTGGTCTTCCTCTACTCTTTTGTATTCATTAATACGATCCATGAGGCGACGTACGCTGCGGACGGGCTTTTTGGTCAAGGACTTCCTCAATTTGTGATCAGTAGGAAGACCTACCTTAAAGGTATTGAGTGCCACCTCATCAAAATCACCATCTATCTCGTTAAACATCTCCCAGTACCAGTCGGAGTATACTTTCAACATCTCCCCTTCCCTCATGGTCATGGATAGCAGCGAGTCCAATGGCCGAGGCACTCTGCTACACGTGATAAACCGCGAGGCGAATGCTCTAGTAAGCTCCCCGAACGAACCTACAGACCCCGATTTAAGGCCGTTGAACCACCTCATAGCAACAGGTCCCAAGCTAAAGGGGAAAACTTTACACATCAGGGTCTCGTTATGAGAGTGCACCGCCATCCTCTCGTTAAAGTGACTCACGTGCTCCACCGGATCAGTCCGGCCATTATAGATGGTAAAGGTGGGCTGGGTAAACCTCCTGGGAAGCCTCTCTTTCTCAATCCTCCGTGAAAATGGAGATTTAGAGAGCGCCCGACTCATAGCATCGTTCCCCAAGCCCCTAGAAGGAAGTTTCTTGTGTCTGTGAGTTGGCGGGTTGTCCTCCTCACAAGAGGACATTGTGCTGGGGGGTGAGCATGACCTCGAGCTATAACTACCTCCCCGAACCTCCACCGAAGAAGGATTAGACGAGGACGGTGAAGGCTTACGTCTGGCGCGGCGCAGTTTTCTTTTCAAATGATTAATCTCCTTCTGCATGGCTTTAGCACCATCCTCGTAGGTGGCATTGTCCCCGCCATGAGTATGGCTAGCCCTAGGGTATTCTGTATGGACACTTTCCTCACGATCCCTTTGACACTCAAGACGCTCGAAAAGATCCTCCGGTTGTGATCCTTGAGACTCTACATGGTGAGAACCTAGGCCTGCCATCGTATCCCAGCTCCTTCCAGACTAGATTTCCTAAAGACGGCTCCAATTGTAAGTGCACAATTGCACCTGGACCCAAAAAAAATTATGGACTCAGGCCCAATGAGCCTTAAACAATGAAATTTGTAGAGCGTGGGCTTCAAATCTAGATTAGAGGTACTAAGAACTTGATAACAGGCTTTGGCGTGCAAACACTTGTAAATAATGAATGATAATTGCCGATGGACCTCCTCGGATGTAAGCCAAGGACTATTGCTATATTATTTCTCTTTCTTTCTTAAAGATTATAACTCTTAATTTTTTTTCTTTGTTACCGACTAGGCCCCTTTTTCTTTGGTTTTTACCCCCTTAAATACTTCTTTTCCTGATGCTTTATCTACGTGTTGCTCAAACCCCCTCCCCCTATATATTTCTTCCCTTAGTACCTTTGAATAGTGACCAGAAGTTTCAGCTCTACTGTTCAGGGGTCACTTCCCCATTAATGCGGCCAGGGAGGTAGGTGCAGAGTCTTTAATGTGGAGGTGGCAGCCTTTGCTTATGATATGTTTCTAACATCGGTGTATCTAGAAGGTTCAGGGTTTCCCCCTCTTAAATAACAATCTTTCCAGAGTTCTGCCTTGACCCTCATAGTGAATCTACGAGTTTTCTTGGGTTTGTCCGAGGAGCAACTCACCCTCGGATATGTCCTCGGACCCTCAGCGTATGGGCCGATTCGTAGTATTAACAAATTCTTAGCTCAAGATCAGCTCGGCCTTCCTTGTTAGAGCCCAAGGGCCCAAGGGCCCAAATGCCCGCTTGGGTTCTTTTACTCCCCACAATAATAATAATAATAATAATAATAATAATAATAATTGTAATATCCGAAAAAAAGGGATTTAAAAGGAGGGGTATTTAAGTAAATTTTTTTGTGGGACCAATTTTATAATTTATAATTATAAGGGAGTTTTTAGAAAATAAGGTTGAAACCCTAGCTATATATATAAGCATATTAAGTCAATGTATATGGAGAGATATTTTGAGGGAGATGACTACTCAAAGGACTGAAGTAGAGAAGGATTGACTACACTCTTGAGGTAAGAGTTTAAGAAATCTTATTCTTTTGTCAAATTTAGATTTTATGTGGTTTTAGAATATTTTCTTATGTGGGTATTTTGGCCAAGAAGTGAAACTATATAAATATCTAATGAATTTTGGATCTGAACCAAAGAAGGGGTTAAATTATATTCTCGGTATCTGTACTGTTTCAATAATAAATCTTCATTTTCTACGCCACTATTGCGTTAAGTATGGATGGATCTGCAGAAAATTAGGCATGGTCATGGTGGTCCGGTTCTACACAGTTTTTGCCTTAAAAATTTGTACCTTTGGTAAATAGGAAAGTCGATGCAGCAGCAGCAGCGTCATATTGTTGATGTGAGTGTGTCAATATAGATGAGGGCTAAAACAAGAAACAAAGAAACCTTCAACTTCTTTTTTATTATTATATTTTTTTTATTGGTTTTGGTAGGGGTGAATAGGAAGTCAATGAAGTTTGACAAGTCATAATTATAGTGAAGAAAAAAAAAATAAAAAAAAGAGAGGAAGAAGAGAAACAGACAAAGGAACGCATGAAATTGAAGATGGCCCATGTATTACTATGGAGTTGTGGCAAAAGAAAAAAAAATAAAAATATATATATATATATAGGAAAATATTATGAATAGGACGAATTTTGGTGTGAGATAACAGTGGATGGTTTATGAGATATTTTTTGTAGTCTCTCTATCTTGCCGAGTACCATTATAAATTCTTCTTAAATTATTTGATTATTGAGTAAAAATATTTGAAAATTGTTTTAGGTGATATCTAAGGATTTTAGAGGATTTGTTAAGGAAAAGTTTCTTTTGGAATAGCTTTTGGAGGTAAGTCACCTTATCTTAATTGGTTTTATTTTGCTTATTTTAACTACTAAAAATTGTTTAAAATTGTTACAATTTTATTTTTATTGTAATATTGATTTCAAGTAAAGAGTTATCACAAATATATCCGATTACTGAATATATGATGTATTTTATTTAATTTTTTTTTTAGCTATATTGATTTAAGGTAAAAAAATATAGAAATATCACAAATATATTTGAATATTGAATATATGATTATAAATAGGTATTTTAATGAGATATATATTGTTAGAATTATGATTTCATATATATGATATGGATAATTTGACTATAAATTGATTCTGATACCCAAGCCAATAGGGGTTATTCATTGGTACTTTGATACCCAGCCAATGGGGGTTATTCATTAGTACTCTGATACCCAAACCAATGGGGGTTATTCATTGGTACTCTGATGCCCATTCACGGGGATATAGCGTGACCATAGTCATAAGATTGTTAAGAATATGAATTACGTTTGAATATTTGAACTATATCGAGTCCTTAAAACTACATATGTGATTTTGCAAATATTGAGTATTTGAACTACTTTGAGTCATTAAAAACTGCTTATGTATTTTTGGAACCTGTTATAAGTTATAGTTTTTGATATATAGAAAACTGACTACTTTCTAAACCCTTTATGATATATCTGTAAGATTAAAGTATGTGATCTATTTGCAACTTATTATTTTAAGATTATGAAACTTCTTAGTTATTTTTGAAAACCCATAGTATATTATAACTTTTAAAAACTCATATTGCACCTTATACTTTACAAATCTATTGCTTGATAGAACTTATTAGAACTTTGGTTACTTATTGAGTTGTCAACTCACCCCCCTTTTTCCCCTCCAATTTCAGATTGGGAAGAATAGCAAGTTTTGGGAGTTTTGATGTTGTGTTGTGAGTAGGAAAAGAAGCTTAGAGATTTTGGAATTGGATGGTCTTCTAATAATTTTATATTTATTGGCCAATTGACATTATGTACATGAGGTTTGGATTTTGTTCCTATTAAATTATTGGAGATCTATTCATAAAGAAATTGTTGAGGTATTTTGGATTTATTTGATTTAATTTTTGAGGATAAATTTTAGTTGCTAAGAAGGCCTTGCACTCTTGTACGGTGCTTACTTTATAAGTGTACAGTGGTTGTCACGTGCCTATCTCTATAGTTGGGTTCGGGGCGTGATAATAATAATAATAATAATAATAATGATAAAAAATAACAACAATAAAAATTAGTCCAACAAAAATAAGAGTAATGTTACATCAACAACAAAAATTCATTTCACAGCAAAAATAAGAGTAATGCTACATCTACAACATTCTCTTTGTTAGTAGAAAGAAATAGTAATACTTCATTTATTTGTGCTTTTTTTTTGTGTGTGACATACATCCAAATTATTTCTTTATTAGATTTTGTATAGTTTAATTTTTTTAGTGACTACCCTAAGAAAAATTCATAGAACCGCCACTGAGCATGATAACGTCAATCACAATCATAAATCTTGTTTTACATATGATTTTTTTTTCCTGTTTGTGATTTTCTACAATTGTTGCAGGAGACAAATAAGAGTAGATAAATTACTTATGGATATGTTAAACAATATTCTAAGTGCATTGGTTTAAAAATTATTTTTTTAGAAATATTTTATAGGAAAATGAGAAAATAATTCATTTTGTTGACAACTTTTTATATTTCTCATAAAAATTGTATGAAAATTTTTCTAATATAGTTTATTAACAATTGCCTTATAAAAATTAGTACCAAACACAAATTACTAGCTCTCAAAATAAAAATTTCAACACATCCAATCATTTTTGTTTTTTCATTTTGAATTTTTTTGAAACCTTTGGACGCTGGGGCGGTGATTCCCTACCAATCAGGCATGGTTTCACCGTTTTAGTGAGAGTCGAATCAAAGTAACTAATCAATATATATATATATATATATATATATCTAGGGCGGAGGCATGCTATGCTTTGGCCCCCCGAAAATTCCCCCCCCCCCCCCCTCTAAATTTTTTAAAACCTCTATAATAGTAGGAAGAAATAGGTCTCACACTTTCTCATTTAAGAGCTAGCCTCCCTATGAGAAAAACTTTGCCCCTCCTCCAATACGTAGCCATAAAAATGCCCCACCCAAAATTCATACTTTTTATCTTTTTGACTTTTCCTTTCATTCTCTAAGACATGTCAGTCATATCTCTTGAGTGACACCATATCCCATAGCTATTCAAAGACCTACGTTGTACTGGTGTGGGAATTATCATTAGAGAGTAGAGAGACTGTGAGGGTACAGTATTAGATTATTAGTAGGAATAAAATTGATTTTGAATTTAGTTGAGACGAATGAGATTGATTTTGGATTTATTTTTGAGCATAGTAGTCTAATTTGGTTGAATTTAATTGCTATTTATTTTATAGTTGCTTATAGTGACTTTGTTATATTTAATTTCTATAAATATTATTTCTTGTAAATGTAGTTTAATTTTGGTTAGATTTCATTTTTTATTCTAAAACTAATGCAGGAAGGCATGTATATATGTATATATGTCATACTTTGTATTTTTCTTAAATTGAAAATCAATATGATAATATTAACTCGACCCCCAACCAAAAATTTCTGGCTATGCCCTTGTGTGTATGTGTGTGTGTGTGTGTGTGTGTGTGTGTGTGTGTGTGTATTCTGATACAAATGATGATAGAATGTGGGGTCTGCAATTTGCACTAATCGCCGGCCCTACGAAGTCCATACTGTATGTGGGCATCCATTTTCGTTATTTCTTTCTTTTGTTTGAAATAATCTCTAGTGCTTTTCTGAGCCATCTTCTTGTTCTATATAAATATTATTCCATGATATATCATTTTCTTTCTAATAGACTTGTGTGGCTTATATATAAATGACAGTGTTTTGCCTCTGGTTAGATACCTATCAATTTCTTCTCTCCCACTTTCTTTCTTTCTTTTTTTCTTTTTCTTTTTCTTTTTTTTTTTTTTTTTTTTTTTTTGAGAAAGAAACTAGGATGCTACTTTTTGTTCAAAAAACTAAAATTCAGAACAAATGAAGGAAAAGAATGTTTTGCTCTCTAGGCTAAGGCATGTGTAACTACATTACTAATTCTACATTATTGATTATGTTATGCAATTCACGCCAATTGGGACCATGGGGTGTAAATCCAAACATGGCATAGTTATAGCCCATGTGTTTTACGGCTACTAAATTGGGTCGCGATGGCACGGCCAAGTCGTTGGTGGTGAAGCACTTTTTGGCCATTTTCCAACTGCTCACCACCAAAGCTGGGTGCAATCCAAGCTTGATACTAATAAGTGGTCCGTACTTGTCAGCCAGGGTTCCCAAAGTCATTCCCCCTAACAGAGGGAGGTGACCAATTACAGGCCATGCACCAGGAGCAATAGCTATTGTTTTGGCTAAGCCAACTCTTGACCTCTTTAGAAGATAGTGGGAGAAAATAATTATAGCAATAAGTCCAGCTACGGCAGAATATAGGGAAGGTGAAATAAAATCCATTTTAGGCTAATTAAGGTTGCTGGAGTCCTATATATGGATATCTTTCTAATGAAATGTGTAAGCTTTTATAGACAAATATTTAGCTATTCAGGGCATTTTATGGATTAGCTTTTATTTTGGTACCATTATGCTACCAGGATGACTTAAGGTTACTCAAAAAAAAAAAAAAATAGGGAAGTTTATCCCACATTGGTTGTGTGTGTCTAGTGTCTTGCATTTATAACTCTAGTCTACAACTATAAAAATTAGGTCCTTTTTGTAGTTGTACCCTGGCTATGTAATGTATTATAAACCCAGTTTAAAACATTATTATTATTATTTTCGTGTGTGTTCTAATAAGTATTACTGTTTACTCAAAAAAAATATTAACCTAACCTTATCCTATTTAACTACCTAGTTTGGAATTCTGTGTTAGGGATATTACATAAAGTAAGGAAGAACAAAATTAACACAAAAGACAAACAGAAAATAGATAACTTGGAGGCACTATATCGTTTTCCTTAGACAATATTTGCCCCCTCACACTTTTTTTGTTAAAGAGTTATCACAAATTTGTTCCCAGGATACAACCAAGATGTTGGGTTCTACAAATAGCAATTTTGGAGAATGACCATAGGATTTCTTGTGTTTCTCTCAAACTTACAATTTTCATGTGAACATAAGCCTCTATTTATACCCATAGGATTATATTTCATCAAAAGACATGTATGGAGAGTTAAAACATTTCATAAAACCGTTAACAAGGCTTGAAACCTCTTCAACCTTCTGAATAGTCACTAGAAAATTTTGCAAAAAATCTTGTTTTATGATTTTCGATCGGTCGAAAATTACTTTTGATTGATCGAGTGCTCTTTTCGATTGTTTGAACAGGAATCGAACAGTGATCAAGACATCCAAAAACTCTAGGATTTTTTCTTACTATTTCGATCAATTGAGCCAAAATTTCGACCAATCGAAAATGCTGTATTTCGAATTTTCACTTAGAAAATTCCAGAACTTAAATTTTCACTTTAATAACTTTATGAAACAATATTCTCCAAACTCAAACATCATTATTACATCATTATACAATGCTCCATAGTGTTTGAATGTTTTGATTCTATTTTCTGATCAATATCAGTCTTGTTTATCCACGTTGCAACAAATTCGTACTTCTAATAAGCTTTAGTGTTCGGGCAAGGATGGACCCAGGTGTGGGCCTAAGGGAGCCTAGGCCCCCGAGGTTCAAAATTTTTTTTTTAGTTATTCTATATTTTATTTTTGTAGTTCGGCCCTCTTCTCCCTCGTCAGTCTAGCTAGCTTAACCCAAATTGCAATTATTCAACCTAAAAACTTAATAAAAATAAGAAAATATTCACAATGGTGATTGTATTTTAGCAACAAAAACAAAACTATTTTGCCACCAAAGAACAAAAAAATCATGTGTTATTAGAGAAGTTAAAGCTAAATATTTTGCAACTACAGTAAATTGGTATAAATACCAATTGATTGTAGCAAGTTGTTAAAAATAAAGTACAATATTTTCTTAAGATTATAGCTTTTCCTTTAAAAATACTCCAATTCTCTCTTTTTCCTATTATTTTAATGAGTTTTTTGTATTATTTTAAATAAGGTGATAAAAAAATAGAACATTTGATATTCGATGTATTGTAAAGTGAGATGGTAAAATAGATGAAATAGCTTTCACCATTGAAAATAAATAATGAATAAAACCTTTTGAAAATCTTCATATTTAGTTTTAATCAAAATAGTATTGTAAATTTCAAAAAAAATTGTTAGTAGAGTTTTACTTAGAACAATATGTTTGTGATTTTATTGCATTTTTGCATGTCACTTAGTGTAAAGAGAGTATAGTTACTTAGACTAGGCTAGAGTAGAATTTCTATCTTATATATATATAAAAAATTACTAAATCCAATCATGGTTTGCAATACCTAAATTTTATTATATAGTATATTTGGTGTGCATTGATCAAAACCTAGGGTGAGTCCTCAGTTTTTCCAGAGGATGCATAGGCCAAGGCCCCATCCTTGGTGAAATCACAAAGTGCTGTTTTACTCTAGGCATGTGGTCCGAGAGACTAGGCATGGCAGAGGTCCTGCTGGGTATTCTCGTGATTAAATAAATGCTAATTTACCTAAGGCATGTGATCCAAGGAACCGGACATAACCAAGGTTCTGTTTAACACTTGAACAGATAGTGAAGAATATCAATTTACCCAAGATATGTGATCTAAGAAGCCAGACATGACCAATGTTTTGTTTAATATGCAGGCAAGTAATGGAGATTATTAATTTGCCCAAGGCATGTGGTCTAAGGAACCAAGCATAACCAAGGTTCTGTTTAACACTTAAGCAAAAAATCAAGAATAGTAATTTATTCGAAGTATGTGGTCTGAGGAGCCAGGCATGACCAAAGTTCTGTTTAAAATTCAAGCAAATAACCAAGAATATTAATTTACCCAAGGTATGTGGTTCGAGGAGCTAGGCATGACCAAGGTTCTATTTAATATTCAAGAAAATAACCAAGAATATTAATTTACCCAAAGTATGTGGTCCGAGAAGCCAGACATGATTAAGGTTCTATTTAATATTCAAGCAAGTAACCAAGATGACACATAATTCTAACAAAAACATGGCAGAATTGCCATTCATTAATAATAATACCTTCGCAGGTTATTCACATTTCAGGGGCATGGTACAATATTTTCGCTTAAATCTTTTAGGAAGTATGCACCTATACTAGCTACCAAGGTGATATGGTATGACCTTTCCCAATTGGGCCCTAACTTTCCCCATGCCAGGTTTTTTGCAGTACCCACCACCTTCCTCAACACCAGGTCCCTAGGGGCTAATGTCCTCAGCTTCACACCGAAGTCATACCCCTGTTTGAGCTTCTGCTGATAGTATGCCAATTGAACCATGACATTTTCTCTCTGTTCTTCAACTAAATCCAAGCTCTTTCCCAGTAAGTTGTCATTGCTGTCTGGAGTGAATAAGCTTGTCCTCAGCGTTGGGAACCCAGTCTCAAGGGGAATCACAACCTTGACCCCATAAGTCATTGAAAATTGTGTCTCTCTTGTGGACCTACGAGGGGTAGTCCAATATGTCCAAAGAACATGTGGCAGCTTTTCTACCCATTTACCCTTTGCGTCATCCAACCTCTTCTTAAGTCCATTCACTATGACTTTATTGGCAACCTCAGCCTATCCATTTCCTTGTGGATAAGTCGAAGTTGAGTACCTATTCTTGATTCCTAATTCGCAACAGTACCTTCTGAAAGCTTTGCTATCAAACTAAAGTCCATTGTCTGAAATGAGGGTGTGTGGAATCCCAAATCAAGTGACGATATTCTTCCATATAAACCTCTTGGCATCAACATCCCTAATATTCGCCAGTGGCTCCGCCTCAACCCATTTGGTGAAGTAGTTAGTGCCGACCAAAAGCTGTCTTCTATTCCCTGCTACTTTAGGGAAGGGCCCTACGATATCTAGGCCTTATTGGGCAAAAGGCCAGGGACTAGACAGAGGGTTAAGCACACCCCCTGGTTGATGAATGTATGGAGCAAATTTCTAGCATTGGTCACACTTCCTCATGTATGCTTGTGCTTCCTTTCGCATATTTGCCACCAATATCCCTGGGTGAATGCCCTATGAGACAAAGACCTGTCTCCCATATGGCTCCCACAAATCCCCACATGTAGCTCTTCTAGGAGTGGTTCCATTGCGTCGGGGTGGATGCAAAGCAAATATGATCCAGAAAAAGAGCGCTTGTACAACTTATGATTCTCGAACAACTAAAACTGAGGAGCTTTTCTCCGCACCTTGTCGGCCTCCACCTTTCCCTTGGGCAGGACATTGTCTTTAAGGAACAACACAATAGAATCCATCCAACTAGGCCCCACCCTAACCTGATGAATCTGAGCCTTTTCCCTATTTGAATCAGTGAGTTTACATAAATCCTCAACCAGGATAACCCGAGGTAAGCTCTACACCGAGGAGGTTGCGAGAGTGGCAAGAGAGTCTACACGCGTGTTTCTGCTCCTAGGGATCTGCTGTAAGGCGAAGGACTTGAACCCTGATTGTAAGTGCCTGACTTGACTCAAATACCCTTGCATCATCAGGTCCTTGACTTCCAATTCGTCATTTACCTGGCCAACAACCAACCTTGAATCTGAAAACACCTCAATTATTTTTCTTCCCACTTTCTGAACCGTATCCATTCCAACCAACAAAGCCACATACTCGGCCTCATTGTTTGTGGCCGAAAAGACCAACCTCAAGAATTTCTCAATAGTGATCTTCTCAGGAGATATCAAAACTAGCCTCACTCCCAATCCCTTTTGATTGGCTATACCATCAACATATACCCTTCAAGTAAAAGGTTCTTGTAAGGACACTATCCCAACTGATTTTCCATCCATGTTCTGCTTTTCTCCCTCCTCTTCCTATGGGCTTTCAGCAAACTCGGCCACTAAATCTGTGAGGATTTGGCCTTTAACAAAGGTACGAGGCATATACTTAATGTCAAAAGCCCCTAGGATCGTCCCCCATTTGGCGATCCTTCCCATGTAATCAACTTTCTGAAGTAGGGATTGAAGAGGAAGTTGAGTTAAAACCACAGCCATATGGGCTTAGAAGTAGTAAGGGATCTTGCGTGTAGCATGCACCTCCGCCATAATGGCCTTCTCCAGTGGTAGGTAACAAACCTCTACCACCTGCAATGACTTGCTCACATAATAGACTGGTCTATGTACTCTGTTGTCATCTCATATTAGTACTAAGCTCATCGCATGGGAGGCCACTACAACGTAAGCAAATAGGACCTCCTCTTCCTCGAGTTTGGACATAATGTGTGGCCAAGAAAGGTATTCCTTCAGTTGCTAGAAGGCCCGAGCACACACTTCGGTCCATTCAAATCCCTTCCATTCATGCAACAACTGAAAGAAAGGCCTACACTTGTTTGCTAATCGAGAGATGAATCGGTTTAGAGCAGTAATCATCCCTGTCAACTTCTGGACCTCTTTGGGATTCTAAGGAGGCTGCAAACTATTAATTGCCTTGATCTGATCAGGGTTGACGTCAATTCCATGATGAGTGACCATGTAGCCTAAAACTTTACCTGAGCCGACGCCAAACGAACACTTGGAAGCATTGAGGCGCAGTTTATGCCCCCTGAGTATTTCAAAGATGCTTCCAAGGTCACCCACTTGCTCAGATACTACCATACTTTTTACCACCATATCATCTATATAAACCTCAATATTTTTGCCTAATTGTGAATCGAACATCCTAGTCATCATCTTCTGGTAAGTAGACCCTGCATTCTTCAGCCCAAAGGGCATCACCTTGTAGTGGTAGTTTCTAGTAGGTGGAACATAAGCTGTCTTTTCCTAATCTTCCAAAGCTAATGGTATTTGATGGTACCCTTGAAAGGCATCTAGGAAGCTAATCCGAGGATGGCCCACAGTTATGTCCACCAATTGGTTTATCTGAGGCATGGGGAAAGGGTCCTTTTGGCAGGCCTTATTTAAATCTTTGAAGTACACACATACTCACCACTTTCCGCTTTTCTTCTTCACCACCATTGTATTGACCAACCACTCAGGATAAAATACCTCTTTAATAGCCCCTGCCCACTTGAGCTTGGTCATTTCTTCCCTGACGGTATCAGAATGTTCCTTAGATGATCACCAAGGTGGTTGCTTCTTGGGGATAGTGGATGGATTGACGTTCAAGTGATGGAAAATGAAGCTCGGATCCACCCTAGGGGTTTCATAAGCACTCCATGAAAACACATCGAGATTTTTCCTAAGAAACATTACTAGCTCCTTCTTTTCTTGGGGAAGCAACTGAACTCCGATTTGGAAGAACTTACCATCATCATCACCAACAACAACTCTTTCTAGCTCCTCACATTCTACCTCTCCTACTACTACGTTTGCGAACCACATTGGTACCTTTGATTGCTATAAACCCTAGCCAGCAGCAGTTGAGGACTCACTTTTGGCCTGATGCCTGATTGCGGCCACCAAGCACTACCTGGCCATAGACTGGCTTCTCGCCAGTTCCTCAACCCAATCACCTGGTGGATACTTCACCTTTAAGTGCAAGGTGGAAGGCATGGACCCTATGGCGTGGAACCAAGGTATCACCACAATAGTAGTATAAGGGGAGTATGAGTCTACCACGATGAAGTTCATTTCCACGACCTCTAACCCAGTCTGAACAGGTAGCCGGATTTAGCCCTTTGGAAAAACAATTTTCCCATCGAATCCTATCAGAGAAGAGTCATAGCTGGCAAGGTCCTCAGGCCTCAGCTTCAACCCCTTATACAGGTCGGGGTACATGATCCCAGCACCGCTACCCTAATCTACCAACACCCTCTTAACGTCGTACATTCCAATCCTAAGAGTAACTACCAGGGCATCATCGTGTGGCTGGAAGGTCCTAATTTTGTCTTCATCGGAAAAGCTCAAAGATGATCAGCCCTCTTTTCTAACCTTCTTCGAATTAAAAGGCCAGTCCTCTGTAGAAGGCCGAGCTACAGACATCAACTTAGATGGCTGAGAACCAGTCCTCCCTGAGGTAGCCAGGATGACACTAATTGTATCCAAAGGTGGTCTTGTAGAAGCATTTCTTTAAGCTCCTGACCTTGCCTAGCCACCCTGTCCACTGGGTTGGTACAAGAATTCCTTTAACTTTCCCTTTCAGACCAGTTGCTCCAGGTGATTCTACAAAGTCCTGCAATCTTCTGTGATGTGTCCTCGCTCCTAGTGGTATTGGCAATGAAGGCTTTGGTTGCGCTTCACGAGATCTCCTCCCATCTTATTTGGCCATTCAAAGTATGGTTCATTCTTAATTTTTTCCAGGATTTGATGTACTGGCTCTTGGAACTCCGTGTTAACTACTTGAGTAGTGGTAAACCCAAGTTGCTAGAAAAGAATCCCTCCGAGGACAGTTATTGTTGTATCGATTCGACCTAAAATCCCTTTTATCCTGAAGGACCACCTTAGCTTTCCCTTTCCTTTGCTGTTGATCTTCCTAGGCCCGCTTGTACTTGTTAATACGGTCCATGAGCTAACGCACACTCTCCATAGGTTTTCCAATCAAATATTTCCTCAAATCGTGCTTTGCAGGTAGGCCGACCTTGAATGTCCTTATAGCCACGTCATCAAAATTTCCATCTATTTTGTTAAACATCTCCAAGTGTCTGTCAAAATATGTCTTCAGGGTTTCCCCTTCTCGCATAGCCATGGACAATAGGGAGTCTAAAGGCCGGGGAACTCTACTACAAGTAGCGAAACGAGAACCAAAGGCCCTTGTAAGCTCCTTAAAGGAGTTAATAGAGCCTTCCCTTAGGCCATCGAACCATTCATTGCCACGGCCCCAAACTAGATGGGAACACCTTGCACATCAAGGTCTCATTCTTTAAGTGAACAGCCATTCTCTGGTTGAAGTGGCTAACATGCTCCACAAGGTCCGTTTTTCCATTATACAATGTAAACGTTGGTTGAGTAAACTGCCGATGAAGTTTTCCTCCCTCAATCTTACAGGTGAAAGGTGACTTAGAAATTTGATTCAAAGCCCTACCCATAGCGTCGTTGCCCAAGCCTTTGTGAGACGGACTTTTCCCTCTCTGCCTACCATGATGCTCCTCATCACACGAAAAAAAACTCACTGGGAAGAATCCTTGATCTAGGCCAGTAGCTATTATCACTATTATCATCAAAAGAATGGCCAGAATTCAAAGGAGTTCCTCTGCGTCACTCGCAGCATAACCTCCTATGCAAATAGTCTATCTCCAGTTACTGGCTCCTAGTATTTTCCTCATGAAAGACGTGACTCCTACCTCAAGATTGGCTTTTACTGGTGTGTGTGGTATGCCCACTAGCCTCCGAGTTCCTTCTTTGCTCAAGGTTAAGAAAATGATCTTGATGTTGGGAACCAACAGATTCTTCCCAGTCAGGCCCCGAACCTACCATGGCTAAATGGTGATCTTACTAAAGCTCAAGTAATTCCCCACAGACGACGCCAATTGTGAGGGCAAGTTTTGTGTCCTAGGCCCAAGAAATAACTGGATTAAGGCCCAAAAATCCCAACACAATAAATTTGTAGAGAGTGATCTTAAAAATTAGGCTTCAATGGATTGATTAACGCACACAGTAGATTAAGGATAGTAGGGAAGCGAAGAAAATAAAGCTGTGTGCAAAGAAATCCCTCCTCAGCAAAGTCCGAGGACAGTAGTTCTTGAATATATTTCTTCAGACTTGGTTACAATTTCAGTTCTTGGCTGCTACAGTGTCTTCTTCCACAATTTTCAGATGATCCTTCCCTTAGAGGATCTCTTACATTATATAGCTTCTTTTCACCGATCTTGGCCCTCCATTTGTTGATCATGTAGGCCACTACTTGAGTGCTTTTTTTTTTTTTTTGAGAAACAATTTCAAATCTACCTAAATGATTCATTTGGATGGAAATATGATAAAATGATATTTGACATATTAGAGCATATAATGTTGAGGTTAAGGAGTTTCAAGCTTTTGTTTGTCAAAAAAAAAAAAAAAAAACTTTTGTTTGTGTATTTTGGGTCTTTTTTAAGTTACGAAAAATATTAGACGTACAACTAGATAAGATAAGGTATACAACACCTATCTGACTGATACTGATAGATTATAGATTATGTAAGAAAATATCTCCTCAATTTTTCCCTCTTTTTTCTTTTTTCATTACTTTCTTCACCATTATTAGATGGTGAAAAGCACAATGGATTGTCCATAGAAAATTTTGACAATAAGATTGTGATTGCTACTTGCTAGTATATCGTAAATAAATTTAAAAAAAAAAAAAAAATCTATGGACAACACAGTAGAAAGGATTCTAAGATAAAGAGCAATTAAATTAGTCTCTCAAATATATATATATATATATATATTTGGTTTTAAGATAAAATATATATTTTTTTTTTTGTATTTTACTCAATCACTTTTTAAACACTTGTATCATATCCAATATTCTATACTTTATTTTTTCACTTTAGTAAAATATTTTTTTTTTTCTATTAATTGTTTCTTACTTTTCAAAGTACCGCTTTTCTTTATTTCAGTTTTTAAAAAATTGGTATCATTTTTCTACTTTAAGAAACAGCTAGCAAGAGACCCCAATGTGATTGCTTTAAGTCCCAAGCAGGATAACGTCAATCACCATAATCAACCTTTGGAGCTAGCAGAGAGTCACTCCCAATTAGGCATGGTTTCAGTGTGAGTCGGGTCAAAGTAACTAATCGCTATATATATATATATATATATTCAAACAAATGATGGTTGATATTGTGTGGTCTACACTGATCGCAGGCCCTATGAAGTATGCGGAGTAATTATGCCGTCTTTGATAGACTACGTTACTTGTCTACTAATTCACTAAATAACTCTACTTGTTTAAAATTGTTAAATTAATAATGAGTTTTTATTTAAATCTAACTAGGCAATTTTAAACAAATGACAACATTTTAGTAAAATAGTAGATCATGTCACTTATTCATAAAGAACCTCCATTTTCGTTTTTTCTTTCTTTTGTTTGAAACAATCTCCAGTACTTCTCTGAGTCATATTCTTGTTCTCTCTCTCTCTCTCTCTCTCTCTCTCTCTCTCTCTCTCTCTCTCTCTCTATATATATATATATATATATATCACTTTCTTTCTAATAGACTTGTGTGGCTTATATTTAAATGACAGAGTGTTTTGCCTTTGGTTAGATACCTGTCAATTTCTTCTCTCCCTCTTGAGTTGGAGTGGCAATATTTATCCATATCTATGAACCCATCTATCATCTACCTAATTTGGATAAACTCATTAATACCCATTAAAACCCATCTAAAATTTAAATAAACAACATAAAATCTAAATTTTTAGAAAATGACTAAAATACCCACAAAACTTAAAAAATAACCAAAATATACAATGAAACCTAAAAATGACCAAAATACCCCTGAAACCTTAAAATTACCAAAATAGCCCTGAAACTTAAAAAATGACCAAAATACTTATGAAATCTAAAAATTACCAAAATACCCCCTTAACCTAAAAATGCCCCCTTAAAATTACCAAAATACCCCCTAAACCTAAAAGATGACAGGAATATCTCCGAAACTTATAAAATGACCAAAATACCCCCCAAAACCTAAAAATTACCAAAATACCCCCTAAACTTAAAAAAATGACCGAAACACACTCGAAACCTAATAAATGACCAAGAGACCCCAATGTGATTGCTTTAAGTCCCAAGCAGGATAACGTCAATCACTATCATAAACCTTTGGAGCTAGCAGAGAGTCACTACCAATTAGGCATGGTTTCAGTGTGAGCCGGGTCAAAGTAACTAATCGCTATATATATATATTCAAACAAATGATGGTTGATATTGTGTGGTCTACACTAATCGCAGGCCCTATGAAGTATGCGGAGGAATTATACCGTACTTTGATAGACTACGTTACTTGTCTACTAATTCACTAAATAACTCTACTTGTTTAAAGTTTTTAAATTAATAATGAGTTTCTATTTAAATCTAACTAGGCAATTTTAAACAAATGACAATATTTTAGTAAAATGGTAGATCATGTCACTTATTCATAAAGAACCTCCATTTTCGTTTTTTCTTTCTTTTGTTTGAAACAATCTCCAGTACTTCTCTAAGTCATATTCTTGTTCTCTCTCTCTCTCTCTCTCTCTCTCTCTCTCTCTCTCTCTCTCTCTCTCTCTCTCTCTCTCTCTCTATATATATATATATATATATCACTTTCTTTCTAAATAGACTTGTGTGGCTTATATTTAAATGACAGAGTGTTTTGCCTTTGGTTAGATACCTGTCAATTTCTTCTCTCCCTCTTGAGTTGGAGTGGCAATATTTGGCAATATTTATCCATATCTATGAACCCATCTATCATCTACCTAATTTGGATAAACCCACTAATACCCATTAAAACCCACCTAAAATTTAAATAAACAACATAAAATCTAAATTTCTAGAAAATGACTAAAATACCCACAAAACTTAAAAAATAACCAAAATATACAATGAAACCTAAAAATGACCAAAATACCCCTGAAACCTTAAAATTACCAAAATAGGCCTGAAACTTAAAAAATGACCAAAATACTTATGAAATCTAAAAATTACCAAAATACCCCCTTAACCTAAAAATGCCCCCTTAAAATTACCAAAATACCCCCTAAACCTAAAAGATGACAGGAATATCTCCGAAACTTATAAAATGACCAAAATACCCCCCAAAACGTGAAAATTACCAAAATACCCCCTAAACTTAAAAAAATGACCGAAACACACTCGAAACCTAATAAATGACCAAGAGACCCCAATGTGATTGCTTTAAGTCCCAAGCAGGATAACGTCAATCACTATCATAAACCTTTGGAGCTAGCAGAGAGTCACTACCAATTAGGCATGGTTTCAGTGTGAGCCGGGTCAAAGTAACTAATCGCTATATATATATATATATTCAAACAAACGATGGTTGATATTTTGTGGTCTACACTGATCGCAGGCCCTATGAAGTATGCGGAGGAATTATACCGTACTTTGATAGACTACGTTACTTGTCTACTAATTCACTAAATAACTCTACTTGTTTAAAGTTGTTAAATTAATAATGATTTTCTATTTAAATCTAACTAGGCAATTTTAAACAAATGACAATATTTTAGTAAAATGGTAGATCATGTCACTTATTCATAAAGAACCTCCATTTTCGTTTTTTCTTTCTTTTGTTTGAAACAATCTCCAGTACTTCTCTAAGTCATATTCTTGTTCTCTCTCTCTCTCTCTCTCTCTCTCTCTCTCTCTCTATATATATATATATATATATATATATATATATCACTTTCTTTCTAAATAGACTTGTGTGGCTTATATTTAAATGACAGAGTGTTTTGCCTTTGGTTAGATACCTGTCAATTTCTTCTCTCCCTCTTGAGTTGGAGTGGCAATATTTGGCAATATTTATCCATATCTATGAACCCATCTATCATCTACCTAATTTGGATAAACCCACTAATACACATTAAAACCCACCTAAAATTTAAATAAACAACATAAAATCTAAATTTCTAGAAAATGACTAAAATACCCACAAAACTTAAAAAATAACCAAAATATACAATGAAACCTAAAAATGACCAAAATACCCATGAAACCTTAAAATTACCAAAATAGCCACGAAACTTAAAAAATGACCAAAATACTTATGAAATCTAAAAATTACCAAAATACCCCCTTAACCTAAAAATGCCCCCTTAAAATTACCAAAATACCCCCTAAACCTAAAAGATGACAGGAATATCTCTAAAACTTATAAAATGACCAAAATACCCCCCAAAACGTGAAAATTACCAAAATACCCCCTAAACTTAAAAAAATGACCGAAACACACTCGAAACCTAATAAATGACCAAGAGACCCCAATGTGATTGCTTTAAGTCCCAAGCAGGATAACGTCAATCACTATCATAAACCTTTGGAGCTAGCAGAGAGTCACTACCAATTAGGCATGGTTTCAGTGTGAGCCGGGTCAAAGTAACTAATCGCTATATATATATATATATTCAAACAAACGATGGTTGATATTTTGTGGTCTACACTGATCGCAGGCCCTATGAAGTATGCGGAGGAATTATACCGTACTTTGATAGACTACGTTACTTGTCTACTAATTCACTAAATAACTCTACTTGTTTAAAGTTGTTAAATTAATAATGATTTTCTATTTAAATCTAACTAGGCAATTTTAAACAAATGACAATATTTTAGTAAAATGGTAGATCATGTCACTTATTCATAAAGAACCTCCATTTTCGTTTTTTCTTTCTTTTGTTTGAAACAATCTCCAGTACTTCTCTAAGTCATATTCTTGTTCTCTCTCTCTCTCTCTCTCTCTCTCTCTCTCTCTCTCTCTCTCTCTCTCTCTCTCTATATATATATATATATATATATATATATCACTTTCTTTCTAAATAGACTTGTGTGGCTTATATTTAAATGACAGAGTGTTTTGCCTTTGGTTAGATACCTGTCAATTTCTTCTCTCCCTCTTGAGTTGGAGTGGCAATATTTGGCAATATTTATCCATATCTATGAACCCATCTATCATCTACCTAATTTGGATAAACCCACTAATACACATTAAAACCCACCTAAAATTTAAATAAACAACATAAAATCTAAATTTCTAGAAAATGACTAAAATACCCACAAAACTTAAAAAATAACCAAAATATACAATGAAACCTAAAAATGACCAAAATACCCATGAAACCTTAAAATTACCAAAATAGCCCTGAAACTTAAAAAATGACCAAAATACTTATGAAATCTAAAAATTACCAAAATACCCCCTTAACCTAAAAATGCCCCCTTAAAATTACCAAAATACCCCCTAAACCTAAAAGATGACAGGAATATCTCTAAAACTTATAAAATGACCAAAATACCCCCCAAAACGTGAAAATTACCAAAATACCCCCTAAACTTAAAAAAATGACCGAAACACACTCGAAACCTAATAAATGACCAAGAGACCCCAATGTGATTGCTTTAAGTCCCAAGCAGGATAACGTCAATCACTATCATAAACCTTTGGAGCTAGCAGAGAGTCACTACCAATTAGGCATGGTTTCAGTGTGAGCCGGGTCAAAGTAACTAATCGCTATATATATATATATATATATATATATATATATATATATATTCAAACAAATGATGGTTGATATTGTGTGGTCTACACTGATCGCAGGCCCTATGAAGTATGCGGAGGAATTATACCGTACTTTGATAGACTACGTTACTTGTCTACTAATTCACTAAATAACTCTACTTGTTTAAAGTTGTGAAATTAATAATGATTTTCTATTTAAATCTAACTAGGCAATTTTAAACAAATGACAATATTTTAGTAAAATGGTAGATCATGTCACTTATTCATAAAGAACCTCCATTTTTGTTTTTTCTTTTTTTTGTTTGAAACAATCTCCAGTACTTCTCTAAGTCATATTCTTGCTCTCTCTCTCTCTCTCTCTCTCTCTCTCTCTCTCTCTCTCTCTCTCTCTCTCTCTCTCTATATATATATATATATATATATATATATATATATATATATCACTTTCTTTCTAATAGACTTGTGTGGCTTATATTTAAATGACAGAGTGTTTTGCCTTTGGTTAGATACCTGTCAATTTCTTCTCTCCCTCTTGAGTTGGAGTGGCAATATTTATCCATATCTATGAACCCATCTATCATCTATCTAATTTGAATAAACCCACTAATACCCATTAAACCCCACCTAAAATTTAAATAAACAACATAAAATCTAAATTTCTAGAAAATGACTAAAATACCCACAAAACTTAAAAAATAATCAAAATATACAATAAAACCTAAAAATGACCAAAATACCCCTAAAACCTTAAAATTACGAAAATAGCCCTGAAACTTAAAAAATGACCAAAATACTTATGAAATCTAAAAATGACCAAAATACCCCCTAAACCTAAAAGATGACAGGAATATCTCCGAAACTTATAAAATGACCAAAATACCCCCCAAAACCTAAAAATTACCAAAATACCCCCTAAACTTAAAAAAATGACCGAAACACACTCAAAACCTAATAAATGACCAAAATACCCCCTAAACCTTAAATTGACCGGAATATCTCCAAAACCTATAAAATGACCAAAATGCCCTTGAAACCTAAAAATTAGCAAAATACCTCCAAAACCTAAAAAATGATTGAAATACCCTTGAAACCTAAAAAATGACCAAAATACCCTAAAACCTAAAAAATACCAAAATACTCCATAAACCTAAAAGATGACCCGAATACCTCTGAAACCTATAAAATTACCAAAATACCTCTAAAATCTAGAAATGATCAAAATACTCCCAAAACCTAAAAAATGACCGAAATACCCCTGAAACCTAAAAAATGTCCCGAGTACCCCCAAAACCTAAAAAATGACCAGACTACCCCCAAATCCTAAAAACTGACCAAAATACCCTCGAAACCTAAAAATGACCAAAATACCTCTTAAACCTAAAAAGATGACTGGAATAGCTTTAAAACTTATAAATTGACCAAACTACCCTCGAAACCTAAAATTTACCAAAATACCCCATAAACACAAAAAATGACCAAACCACTCACTAAACCTAAAAAATGACCGAAATACCCCATAAACCTATAAAATGACCGAAATTCCTCCGAAACTAATAAAATGACTGAAATACCCCCGAAACCTTAAAATGACCAAAATGCCCCCAAAAACTGAAAAATGACAAAAATACCTCCGCAACCAAAAATTACCAAAATACCCTTGAAACCTAAAAAAATGTCCAAAATACCCGTGAAACCTAGAAAACGACTAAAATACCCCCTAAACCTAAAAAACGAAATACCCCCAAAACTTAAAAATTACCGAGATACCTCTAAAACTTATATATTTACCGAAATAGCCCAAAATTCTAAAAATTACCAAAATACCTCTGAAACCTAGAAATTTACTGAAATAACCCAAAAATCTTAAAATGATCAAAATACCCTTAGAATCTAAAAAATGACCAAAATAACCCCGAAACCTAAAAAATTACCGAAATTCCATCAAAACCTATAAAATGATAGAAATACTCTTAGAACCTTTAATTAGTATCCTCGAAATATCCAAAATATCCCAAACCTCTATTTTGGTAATTAATATGTTTTAGGGATATTTTGGTCATATTACATGTTTAGGGGTATTTTGACCATTTTTTAGGTTTCAGGAGTATTTATTGGTCATTTCTTATGTTACGGAGGTTTTTGGTCATTTTTTAGGTTTCAGGGGTATTTCAGTCATTTTTTAGATTTTGGAAGTATTTCGGTCTTTTTTTATTTATTTAGGGGGTATGTTGGAAACTTTTTGGTTTCGAGGGTATCATTTTTTCAGTTTAGAGGGTATTTTGGTAATTTTTTGGTTTTGGGGGGTATTTCAGTCATTTTTTAGGTTTTGGGGGGGGGGGTTATTTTTGTCATTTTAAAGCTTTTGAGGGCATTCTAATTGTTTTATAAGTTCTGGGAGTATTTCAATCATTTTTTAGGTTTCAGGGTATTTCGGTTATTTTTTAGGTTTAGGGGATATTTTGGTAATTTTACAAGTTTCGAGGTATTTCAGTCAATTTTTAGGTTACGAGGTAATTTGTTAACTTTTTAGGTTTCGGGGGTATTTTGGTAATTTTTAGGTTTTGAGGGTATTTTAGTCATTTTTTAGGTATAGGAGGTATTTCGAACAATTTTTAAGTTTATGGGGTATTTTGGTAATTTTCTGGTTTTGGGGGTATTTCAGTAATTTTTTTAGGCTTAAGGGGTATTTTGGTCATTTTAAAGGTTTTGAGAGTATTCTGGTCATTTTATAGGTTTCAGGGGTATTTCAGTCATTTTTTAGGTTTCAGGGTATTTTGGTAATTTTATGTTTTGGGGGTATTTTAGTCATTTTTTAGATTTAGAGGGTATTTTGGTCATTTTTAGGTTTTGGGGGTATTTTGGTAATTTTTTAGGTTTTGGGGATATTTTGGACATTTTAGAGGTTTGGGAGGTATTTTGCTAATATTAGAGATTTTGGAGGTATTTTGGTCATTTTAGTAGTTTTTAAGCATATTTGGTCATTTTGGAGATATTGGGGTTATTTTGGTGATTTTCGAGGTTTTATGGGTATTTTGCTCTTTTTGAGATTTTGGAGATATTTTGGTCATTTTAGTGGTTTTTAAGCATATTTGATAATTTTAGAGATATCGAGGTATTTTGGTCATTTTAGAGGCTTCGTTGGTTTTTTGCTCATTTATGAGATTTTTGCTATATTTTTCTTATTTTTGAGATTTTTGGGATAATTTGGATGTCCAAGTGTGGTAATTTTGGAGGTTAAGAGAGTATTCAAGTAGTTTTAGAGGTATTTGGGTTATATTGGGTTAAATAAGTGGATTACTAATTAAATGGGTTGGGTTAGTAATGGATAATTAATTTATATATAAATGGGTCATAAATGGATAAATGAGTAATTACAAATTCAACCCATTTATAACTCAACCTGCTTGTTTGCCACCCCTACTCCTAAGTGTGTAGTGTGTGTTTGCTTCAAAAAACAAGAAGGATATATGTCAAATTTTTGGTCTTTTCCTTCTTAATGAAAGAAAACAAAATTATTAACCCATTAAGGGTAGAAAGGAAACATAAGCAACAATTAAATTACTGTAAAACAACAAAGGAGGGCCTCCAAAGACTAGGAGAGCACAACCATTTCATGTATAGTTTTGAGTGCAACTTCTGAGCAGTAGATATCATATGTATATATGGGTCCATCACTAATATCATTTTTAATTTCACCACTCATAACCTGTCATTTTAGCAAGTTGTAAAAAAAATTGTGTCTCTAAATTTATTCTTTTGACAAAAGTGGGAAGGCTATGCCCTAAATCAAAAGAACATGTGATTCATGTGAACGCAATTAACATATATCTCGCATGTAAAAAAATGTTATATTATATGTTGATGTTTTGTGATTTGAAAATTCCGTGACACTATAATTTGAATCAAGTTTGTAATGTGACAAGTTCAAATTAAAATGTCCAATATGCAACTTAAAGAAGACAATTATTAAGGAGTTTTTCTACCCTACAATTAATTTATGAATCCAAAATGGCCATCAAAAATGGAATATAAAACAAAGGAGAGACAAGGAGAGATACTTCAAAGGTCAAATTCATAAGATACTTTATTAGAAGTATGTGTTTAAATAATTAAATTTACAATATTCCAATAGTTTAAACTTTAAGGATAATCGGTTATTTAATATACTTTCTCGTGTCAATGGGGTAAAACTTGCAAAACAAGCATGTAGTTTAGAAGGGAATGAGCTTCTTGTAGGATGATAGAGTTTAGGAGGCAATTATTCCTGCGACCCCCTGCTCTGCTCTGCCCTTGATTTCAAAAAACAAAAACAAAACTTTTTCTTTCTTCTTATTTTGAGAAAAATCTTCTTAGTTTGTGTTAGATTATGTTACAACATATATTGTATGGTAGTGCTAACTTAATTTAATTGAAAAACAACATGATCACAGCTAATTATTTTTTCGTGCATAAAATGTGAAGCCTAAGATTCAACATTTTATGGTATATAGAAATTTCAGTTTCTTATGACAAAATTTCTCTTTGGAGGATGAGCTTGACAAAATTCAAATCTATTTATGTCTGAATAACCCAACATAATGAAGGTAGAGATATAACCATTTTCCCCAATTTTTAGGCACTGTTATTTCCATTTCACAATAGCAAACTCAGTGTCCTGCAACATGGCACGCCCACTAACAAGACAAATCATGGCAAATTTTGATCAAATCACAATTCTTAGATCTGCACATGAATTGTATATTAGACAGTCTTTAATCCATAAAGCTTGAAGGTGTAGGCGAGGTTTGATGAGAACTTCAAGTGGGGTGGCTCTGTTGTTTGTGAGACCAACTGTCTCAGTCATATCAACCTTGCATCCGAGGGAATTGAGATATCATACATGTGTAGAAAACTAGCCAATGCTAACTGTACCATTTGAAGGGCAAAAGATATTCCAGGACATGCTCTTCTACCACTTCCAAATGGAGCAATTCGAAATTTTGACCCCTAACATCGACACTCTTGTGGGTGGTGAGAAATCTTTCGGGCTTGAACTCTAATGGGTCTGACCATATGCGTGGATCTGTATGAATTTTACATACGTTTGTGATTAATCGAGTGCCTTTTGAAACATGGTAACCACCTATAATGCAATTCTCAGTGAATTCATATGGTGCTGCTAGTCGACCTGCGGGATACAAACGTAATGTCTCTTTAACTATAGCTTGGAGATAGACTAGCTTACTGATGTCTGATTCGTTTACAATTCTTTCCCTGCCCACTTGGACATCAAGCTCATCTTGGGCCTTCTTCAACACGTGGCGGTTGTTTAGCAATAACGCTATTGTCCAAGTTAGAGTAATTGTGCTAGTGTCACTGCCTCCAGCAATCATACTCTGCAAAGTGCATACCTTTTGTTAGAATGAAACTCTAAAGCAAAAAATGTCCTATGTTTTGGAGGTTTAGCTTGTAAGGAAAAGCAAAGAAGCATAATTATATACACGAGGCAATACAGAATACTGTAACAGTGTAACACGGCAAATTATTACATTGAAGTAAGACATTACATGGTTGGAATTTACTATATATATATATATATATATATATATGGTGATATTTGCAATACACTTTGTTTTTAAAAGTGCAAGACCTAATATAAAAAAAAAAAAAAAAAAAAATAGTCATCCACTATTTAAGAAAATGTCGTATATTAGCCTATGGTATAGAAGTGAATGATTTATAGCAAAACATACTGAGTGTAAATGACTAATCATTTGTAAATGATAGGCCAAAAACGTATTAATCCCTTGTAATGAATTACGTTGATTAATTAGCTAAATTTATTAATTAATCAAATTAACACGCAAATGCGTGGTAGTACAAACAAATCACCAATAAACTAAAGTGCAGCGAAAAATAAATTTGACACGGGTGATTTGTTTACGAATGGGAAAAACTACCGAGGCAAAACCCCACCGGGTGATTTTAAAGTCACCACTCCCGAAAATCTACTATTATCACAACAAGCGGTTACAAGTAAATGAATCTCAGTACCTTATACCAACTTACAGTTGAACCCTTACTCCAATACCCAATTGGACTTGTTCTGTAGTGACAATCTCTCCTTTTGATGTACGGCTTCCAGTACGTGACTAACCAATCTGATGCGCGGATCCCTGTACGCGGCTTACTCCTTTGCACGAATCCTAGTACGTCACTAACTTCATAGTAAACCTTTGATTGTTGTAGTTGATTTGCAGCAACTTCACATAGAAACACCAATAAGATCTTCAATGTTGGTGCAAAAGACTTTGCTTGGTTACAGAACCCAAAGACGTACAAAAAACACAGCAATAACTTCTTCTTCTTTTTTGTAGGAGGATGCTATGGTTTCAAAAAGAAAACCTTATAAAGCTCTCTAGGATTAGGTTTTTCTTTTTCCACCTCCTTTAAATAGGAGCTCAATGAGCTCTCCTATTCCAAACAGGTTTACACAAACCTTGAGTTTTCCTAGTCCAATAAGAATTATATAAACTCATAAATAAATAACATTTTTAGAATAAAAACATTGCTGGCTATAATCTGAATTTCGTAAGTTCGATCGATTGATACATCTGTCGAGTTTTAATGAATCTCGACAGATCGAGCTTTTGTCGAGGAGATGTCAAGACCTACAGATTGCACTTTTCTTGAGCAGTTCTTGACTAATTTTCATATCTTCAATTTAACCACTTATAATGATCCTCTTGAACCTATTTAGATTTACCCAAATACAATTAAAGTATGTTTTATAAAAAAATATGTCAATTACATAAAAATATGTCCTTAACAATAAAGATGGGTAATGAATTGGGCAGCCAGCACCCTGCATTGGCTTAAAATGCAAGCTTTATTTTACTATTTAATTAATTTTTGCTATTATTTAAGGATATCATACGCACTATTAATAAGTTCTACTAACGACACTTTAAGTCTTAAAAAAGTCAGTTTTGAGATGATTATTTTTGGTATGCCCTGCATTTGAGAGCCGCCTTGCTTGGAACATGTTCAAGCAAGGCCCCTTGAGCAAAAATCCATGAAGAAGTGAAAAGAGAAAACGTACCAAACATGTGGCTTTGTTGATTGTATCAGCATCGTAACCTTCAAGCTCAGCACCATCAAGGACAGAGAGCATTATATCCATGAAATCTTCCTCCCCTTTATTCTCAGAAGAAGCTCTCTTTCGCTTATGCTCTTCCAACCATTCCCCAAGAATTCCATCCAATTCCTTTGCAGTTTTCTTCATGGCCTTTTCATGTCCACCCAAGAAAAGGAATAGCATCGGACACCACAAACAACCCCAAAAGATGAAAGAAGTCCCCCAAGGCCTTTTGGCAACGCCGAGCCTCTTCTTCATTAACCCCATCACTGGTACCAAAGTACCTCTTTGCAGCAATCATCCTAAGAATCACGTTGAGGTTCATATCCCCAAACCATTGCTTCAACTCCACCAAAATCAAGCCTGACCCGTTCTTTTTCTTGATCCAAAGTTTGTATAAATCTTTCATATCGTTCTCAACTTCGGAGACTCTAATGTGGGAAAGCATCTCAATCCGACGACTAGATAGTAGCTCTAAAGTGGTTATTTTACGCATTTCACGCCAATAGGGACCATGGGGTGCAAAGCCAAACACAGCGTAGTTATAGCACAAGTGTTTTATGGCAACTAGTTTGGGCCGCGAGGACACGGCCAGGTCATTGGCGGTGAAGCACTCCTTAGCCATCTCCCAGCTGCTCAACACCAAAGCAGGGTGCAATCCAAGCTTGATTGTAAAAAGTGGTCCATACTTGTCGGCCATGGCTCCCAAAGTGATGTGGGGAGTCTGAGTTGCTCCCAACAGAGGAAGGTGACCAATTACATGCACCAGCAGGAATTGGTGCTGTTTTGGCTAGGCCAACTCTGGACCTCTTGAGAAGATAGTAAGAGAAAAGAATTATGGCTAAAATTCCAGCTATGGTAGCAGAATTTAGAGACGGTGGAAGAAAATCCATTTTAGGATAAAGTTGCAGGGACTCCTCTGGATACCTTTTATGAGGATCCTTTGTGTTTACCTATTCATTGTTGGGTGCATCATATCCCCATGGGTCCAGCCCACACCTTATCAAAGCTCTAAATGAGCTTATCCTGCAAGCTAGTACTAATAAGACTATGTTTGCTGACTTAAGCAATTCCACTTAGGTGGAGTTTGTATTGTACTCCACGACAAAAGGCCCACATCTCTAGCTATATATATATACAAGTTATGCGGCCATTGTTTAGCGTTATTAGTGCTGTAAGAGCACTTACAGCAGTGGTGGTATATTGGTATATTGGTATTTTTTTAGCTCTTCAAATATCAAAAAGCATGCTCCAGCAGTGGAGCTAAATTTATTTATTTTTAGCTCTAATGAACAGTGCACATCTATAGATAGATGTGCACTGTTCATGAGAGCTAAACAAAAAAAATATTATTTTATTGTAGTTGGTGTTGTGAATGTTTTTTGAGTTGTGAGATATATTATTTTATTGTGATATTTATATTATTTTATTATGTTGAAAGCTAAAATAGATCCAATGCTGCAGCATGTGTGTAGATATGTATAGGTAAAATAAATAAAGTAACTTTTGGTGGAGCTAAAAAGCTAATTTTTTAGCTCCACTGCTGTGGATGCTCTAATATTAGAATATGTTTTTCTATTCTTTGGTATTTTGTATAGATTTCTAAGGCGTGACTTTGTTATAGGGATTTTCAAGTTTTTCTAGTCATGTGCTTTTGGTGAGTGAGAGCTTGGACCGTGGACGTAGGCCAAAAGCCGAACCGCGTAAATTATTATGTTTCCGTTTGATTGATTTTTTTGTCTTTTTATTTCTATTTTGCATAAGCCTACTATTATTTGGATACACACAACAAATAGATATTTATGTTTCCACTATTCTCAACAAATTGGTATTAAAGTTTCTGCTTTTACAACAAACCAAAATATTGAGAGCAAGACCCGGAGAGTTTTAAGAGGTGTATTTTGAAAGAAACGGAGAGAAAATACTGTGAGAGCGTGTGAGAGTGAAAAGAAAATTATTAAAAAAAAAAAAGTACAATAACTAGTCAATATTTCTCTCGTGATGAACGCCTGCCCTCTCTCTCGTGAAGAGGAAGTAGAACTTGTCCGAAGCAACAAAAAGATTAAAGATCGTCATCATGCGAGTTTCAATAATGGGTATGATCCAGAGAAGGAGTCTAGCTCTTCTCAGGGTCATCCAAGCCATCAGGTTTTGTCATTCAAAGAAAAGCTTGTGGGTGATATTCCAGGCGCTTATACTCAGGCGTTTGACTTCTCTGAGGCATCGAAGTTCGATGTTGAGTCCGATGATGAAATGGTGGACCTCAGGGAAGGAGTGGCCGTTGTGAAGCTTTCCAGTACCACCAAGCAGCGTATTAGAGCCCTATGGAGTAAAGCTCTCATTGTGAAGGTATTTGGGCGTAAGGTGGGGTTTAACTATCTCCATTCGAAACTATTGTCTATGTGGAAGCCAGTAGGGAAAATGGACTGTGTTGATTTGGAGGAGGGGTATTTCTTAACTCGATTTGCTTTAAAAGAAGATCATGACTCTGTGCTAAGGAAAGGCCCGTGGTTCATAGGTGACCATTTCTTATCTATTAGACCATGGGAGCCTAATTTTAGAACTGATCTATCCAATGTAGCTTCAGTAGCGGTTTGGGTAAGATTAAATCGTCTTCCTATTGAATATTATGAAGCTGAAGTTCTGAAACAGATTGGGCAAGCGATTGGGACTGTCTTAAGGATTGATACGCATACGGCAACGGAATCTAGAGGGGAGGTATGCAAGACTATGTGTTCAAATAGATATTGATAAACCGCTCATTTCTACTGTGCTTATTGGGAAGTTGGAGCAACCAGTGGTGTATGAAGGGCTGCACCAACTATGTTTTACTTGCGGCAGAGTTGGCCACCGGAGGGAGAGCTGCCCTTATGTTACTCGTAGACCTTCATCACCAGTGGAAGAGGTACCGCTGGATCCTGCCAAGCAGGTGAGTGAAGACCATGCTTGTCCTGACTCTGAGTGTGCTGGCACCAGTGGGAATGGCTCTGAGGGTGCGCAGGAAGGTACATATGGTCCGTGGCTGGTTGTGTCACGCAAGAAGAGTGGTCGCAAAATGCCAAAAACCCAGCTTCCAACCACTGAACAGAGGGTCCCACCTACCTTGCCTCGGGTTCATTTCCTTCATGATCAAGAGGGGGGTAGTGGAACCCACAAAGACACCAAAAGGAAGATGACGTTGGACCAGGAGTCTCTTAGGCCGAAAATAGGAGAAGCTATTCGTAGTATTTCCAAAAAATCTTTGGGCCAAGATGGGCCGTCTAGATCAAAGGGGTTAACTTCAAGGGAGTCTTTGTCTGGGCCTTCGGCTGAAGGAAAGAAGTCTTATGACCTGAGGAAGGGTAATCCCCAGTCTAGCCGAGAACATTCTAAGGATGGGAAGCACCAACTCTTTCAGCCTAAATCCCAGATTTCTTGTTTCCAAAATTCTGATCATAGAACTTCCTTCAATCCTAATTTTTGTTTTTCAAGCTCTGTGCAACCCGAGATGGAAGGAAAACAAGGCTTGAGATTGGGTGGGGAACATCACGGTGGTATGAGTGATAAGCTTGCAATTTCATCGCCCGACTATAGTTTTGGGAAAGATGGTGTGGATGCCGCCAAAGGTGATGGCCTTGATAGAGTGGAAAAGGAGAGTAGGAATGAGTGTTTCCCAGATTGCCATAAGGATTTGGAGAAGCAAATCAGTACTGCTAAAGGAGGTGTTGACGAGCAAGTCCAGGGTAGTCAGAACCTCGCTGGGGGATCAAATGAAGGGGAATTACAGCCTATGGAAGAAATTGAGAAGGCAGAAGGCAGGGGCTGTGGAATTGGGGATGACCTTGAGGTCAAGGATCAAAATGAAGCAACTCATATGGAGTTTGATGGAGGTGGGGGCAGTTGTACCGCTTAGTGAGGTTGGTGCATTTTTTTCATTTATTTAGTCATGAATATCATCATATGGAATAGTAGGGGCACTCTGAAGCCCAATTTTCAGAGTCATGTTCATGATCTTGTAAATATTCATAATCCTGGTATTATGGTAATAATGGAGACCAAAGTTGGTGGTGACAAAGCTAGAGAAATTATAGGGAGGCTCCCTTTTGATGAAGCTATTTGCATAGAGACCAGAGGCCTTTCTGGAGGATTGTGGTTAATGTGGAATTCGAATATTGTGGAGGTGTCCCTGCTTGCAAAGACAGAGCAGGAAATCCATGTGCTGATTAAGGTTAGACCTTCTGATCTGAGTTGGCTTTTTTTCTGCGGTGTATGCTAGTCCTAGATTTGAGGAAAGGTGCATTTTGTGGAGGAACCTTGCTGCAGTTTCTGAGCTTAATAATTTGCCTTGGGTGTTGGCTGTAGATTTTAATGAACCTCTTTTAAATGAGGATAAGTTTGGAGGGAGGGCTGTAAGTATAAATAAATCCTTGCTGTTCAAGGAGTGTCTAGACAAATGCAACATGGTTGATCTGGGGTTTGCAAGACCAAGGTTTACTTGGACGAATAAAAGAGGCATCAGTGATCTCATTCAAGAGCGCATTGATAGGGTCTTCGTTAATCCGGAGTGGTGGAATCTATTTCCAGAACCTAGAGTCACGCATCTCACCCGGTGCCATTCAGATCATTGCCTGGTTCTGCTTGAATCGAGTACTAAAGACTCTGTCTATTTAGAGTGACCGTTTAAATTCCAAAGTTTTTGGCTTTCTGATGTTACATTTTCTGGGGTTGTTTCGGGTGCTTGGAGTCATACCAATGAGTTATCTGAGGCCATTAGGAGATTCACCAGGGATGCGAAGGATTGGAACAAATCCCATTTTGGTAATGTGTTTGCTAAGAAAAAGAGGATAATGGCCTGGCTCAATGGCATTCAAAGAGCTATGGCCATTACCCCTTCGGCATCTCTTGTGGATTTAGAGAAAAATCTTCTGTTAGAGCTTGATAATGTTCTCAGCCAAGAAGGGGAGTTGTGGGCTCTTAAATCTCAAATTAATTGGTCGATCCATGGTGATCGCAATACGTCTTTTTTCCACATGTTTACACTTGTTAGAAGAATGCGCAATAAGATCACAACCATTAAAAATTCAGTGGGTGATTGGATAAATGAGGAGCAGCAGGTTATGGAGTTTGTGCAAAGAGGTTTTAGTGAGATTTACTCCTCATCTCAAGAAGTTTCTCTTAGGGTTCATTCCTCTAGTTGTCACTGGCAGGCCAAGTTCTCTGATACTGTCCAAGACATTATGGATCATGAAGTAACTACAGAAGAGATCAAAGCTGGTCTTTGGTCCGTGAAAGCTTATAAGGCTCCTGGTCCGGACGGCCTTCATGCAGGATTTTACCAGCATTTTTGGTTGATTGTAGGTGAGTCAGTCATCAAAGAAGTGAAAAAAAATTTTGCTGAAAGAAAAATGCCTGAGTATCTGAACAAGACTCATATAGCGCTTATTCCTAAGATCCAAGGTCCTGAGACTCTAAGCAACTTTAGACCGATAAGTCTATGTAATACAGTGTATAAAATTGTCACTAAGATCATAGTGGCAAGGCTGAGACCATTCCTAAGTTCTGTTATTAGTCCGCTACAAACGGCTTTTGTTCCAGGAAGGCGTGGCACTGATAATGCCATTATAGCCCAGGAAATTATTCACACTATCAGCCGCTCCAAGGGTAAAGAGGGATATATGGCAATAAAGATTGATCTTGAGAAGGCCTACGATAAGTTAGAGTGGAGTTTTATAAGGTAAATGCTTATTAGAATTAACACTCCTTGTAGTTTGGTTGATCTTATCATGAGCTGTGTTTTGTCAGTGTCTACTTCCATCCTTTTCAATGGAGGGTGCCTTCCGCCTTTGTATCCTTCCAGAGGGATTAGGCAAGGTGATCCGCTCTTGCCTTACCTCTTCATTATTTGCATGGATTAAATAGGGCAGCTCATTGAGGAGAAGTGTAGTGAAAATCTGTGGAAGCCGGTGAGATCTTCCAAAAGTGGTCTGGCTTTCTCTCATTTAATATTTGCGGATGATCTAGTGCTATTTGCCAAAGCTGATCAGATTAATTGCTCCACAATCAGAGGTGTGTTGGATGTTTTTTGTAGCAAATCGGGTCAGACGGTGAGTGAAGTTAAATCTCGGGTCTATTTCTCTCCTAATGTAGACAGTGATCTTAGAGAGACTCTTAGTGATATTCTTGGCTTCCAATCCACTTCCAACATCGTAAAATATCTTGGAATTCACATTAAACATCCGGGGTCTTCTAATCAGGATTTTAATTTTGTGTTGGATCGTGTGAAACAAAAATTGTCAGGTTGGAAAGCAAATCTTTTATCTATGGCTGGAAGAACAGTGCTGATTCAATCTGCTTCGTCAACAATCCCATCATACACTATGCAATGTGCATATCTCCCTGGTAAAATTCTTGACAGCATAGACAGAGTTAATAGGAATTTTCTTTGGGATTCCTCAGATTCAGATAAAAAGATTCATTGAGTAGGATGGGAGAAGGTGACTAGATTGAAAAAAGAAGGAGGTTTGGGGCTGCAGTCAGCTAAAGGGAGAAACACAGCTTTAGTGGCTAAGCTTAATTGGCGCTTCCATACTGAGTCAAGTGCTCCATGGGCCACTGTTTTAAGGATGAAATATTGCTCGCCTCAAAGATTGAGGTCTAGAAATGGGGATAAGCTCCCATGTTCTCGGGTTTGGGCAGCTATGAAAAAAGGGAAGGACACCTTTCAAAAAGGCACTATCTGGAACATTGGGAGGGATAGCAATCTGAACTTATGGTTTGATAAATGGACAAGCTCAGGCCCCTTAAGAAAGCTTATTGAAGGGCCTTTTTCGTTGGAGGAGTCTAACAGGAAAGTTAAAGAAGTCATTTCAGCAGAAGGTTGGAACTGGTCAAGTATTTCGTTTCCTTTGCCCCAAGATATTGCAGGAGGCATTCAAGCAACTCCGTATGCTATTGTGGCAAGAAGTCAAGACACATTAGCATGGGCCGGCTCTCATAATGGCAATTTTGATCTTAAAAGCGCTTATAGGATTGCCTCAGGAAATGAGAACACTCATGCTTTTAAAGGGCAGTGGATATGGAAGCTTAATATCCTTCCTCGGATTCAATTTTTTCTTTGGAAGTGCTATCACAAGAGCTTAGGAGTAAAAGCTTGCTTAGCTGCTAGAGGAATCTGTTTGGATGTTATTTGTCCCCTCTGCCTCCAACAGCCAGAAACAATTATGCATGCTTTAAGGGATTGCCAGGTAATTAAAGATATTTGGATTTAGCTAGGAGAGGTAGGCTTGGTGATAGATTCTTTGTTAGTGAATTGGAGGACTGGCTGGCTGATAACGGTATGTTTAATTACCCCTACTCTCCTAATCAGCTTCCCTGGAAGTTTGTTTTCCTATTCGCTATCTGGTCTATTTGGTTAAAAAGAAACCTGTTGGTGTTTCAAAATAAATCAGCCCACCATAGCCTCATCCCCGAAATATTGAGCAAATCCTCGGAGTTTTTTCACTGCACTCTGTCTCCTAGAAATGCTCCCAGAATGACCACAAAATTCATTAAGTGGGAAAAACCTGCTAGTGGGTGGGTGAAGCTCAACACTGACGGCTCTGCTTTAGGGAACCTCGGGATCGCTGGGTGTGGGGGTTTAGTCCGAGATAAGGATGGCAATTGGGTGGTCGGATTTGCTAGAAAAATCGGGAATTCATCGAGCTTCATAGCTGAGATTTGGGCCTTGAGGGATGGTCTAAATGTGTGTCTACAAAAGAACTTACTACTGGTTGAAGTTGAGTTAGATGCCAAGGCTGTTGTTGATTTTCTTGCAAGGCTTGATAACTTAAGCGAAGCAAAATCCCCTCTTATAGATGACTGCAGGCACTTGATTGCTCAATTTCATCAGATTTGCATCAACCACTGCTACCGGGAAGCTAATAGATGTGCTGACACCTTAGCTAGGATGGGCACTAATCAAGCTCATGAGTTTTAGCTATTCCATAGTCCGCCTATGGACCTGGAGTTTGCGCTTCTTTCTGATGTTAATGGGCTGTATTACCCCAGGCGCTGTCCTGTTTCTTCTTTTGCTGTTTAGTTAGTTGTTTTTTTTCCCTTTTACCAAAAAAAAAAAAAAAAATTAAGACATTTTTCTTTTCTAAAGCTATGCTCAACCTGCATAAGGAAAATAAATTTGTGAAGTTCTCTTGGATGTTTTTGGGCAATTATAGAGAGTTGAAGAGTTCAAAGGGAAGATCTTTGCTATTGGTTTTGTGGTGAGATTATATTTTACTCATTGAGATTTATTTATTGTATATCCAATTTTTTGTAAACTCAAGTTTGGCAAAATTGTAATTTTTATTTTATGGTGGATAATTTTCAGAGCTACCCATGGTTTTTTTCTCTACATTTTCCTTCTAGTATAGATATCTTTCAAAAGAATGAGGCCGTCGTGCATTCCTTAAAAATGCTTCAACATAATGCATTTTGAATGATGTATCCTCATCGATCATGTGTTATTCTAAAAAATTGTGTAAGGTATTTTGCCGAAACTTTTATTAATAAATGATTATGTTGAATAAGTTTGAAGAAGTGTAGATTATGTAGAATGCATTTTCTCACATTCAACCAATTTTATTAGTATGACTATATTATTAGTAAGACCATAGTAACAAAAAGAATTAATTGTTTCTTATAAATATATTTTACAAATAAAAATTCATTATAATTGATATTCATTACATACAATCCCAAAATAAAGGAAAATTTATAGGTACTCCTAGAGTACCATTAATGCGTCCTCCTCCATCTCACATAAATGATGGGTCCTACTATGAATTTAATTAGTAGGACCTACCATTCATGTGAGAGAAAGAAGTACGCATTTATGGTACTCCAAGAGTAAATAATAATTTTCCAAAATAAAATATTGTTTTTATTATTATCCATTACATACTTATAGTTTAAATACTACCACCACACACCCTTGGTGCCATGGTCACTCCACAAGTATAAGTGCTTGTGGGGTGTGGAGTAAGGGCGAGGGTTTAAGTCTCTAGGAGGGAGCTTCACACACATATACATTTAGATTAGGCTAGAGTAGAATTCTATCTTGTAAAAAAAAAAAAAATTGAAATACTTTTCCTTTTATCTCTTTTTTGTTTTTAATTATTTTTCCCCCCAATTTATTTCCCACCATTCAATCCAACCCACTTCCCTTTTTATTTTTCCTCACTTTATCCCCACCACACATTCAACTTACCACCACCCCCTTCAATTTTATCCCTTTCTTTTTTCTTCACTCTCTCTATCCCAACGATTCTCTATCTCTATCTCTCTTTCCACTATCTTTTTCCATTTTCACTATTTCTCTTCAATCTCTTTCCCCTTTATTTATTTATTCTTCTTTCTTCACTGATTCACCAGGTGCTTGATTGGTAAATTCCAATCACCCCATCTATATATAGTTGGAAACTTGGAATAGACTCTGCAAAAAAATATCTATACATAGCAGTAGGTGCAAGTGCCTCTAGGGAGACATCTTCATCAAAAGGTGATGTTCGCCACGGAAGTCTTGAATTAAATATATAATATATAAATCAATTATATTTGTTTTTTTTTTTTTTATTCTCGGTCATATAAGTTTTTGAAACATCACAATTGTACTCATCATTTTTCTCAGTTATAATTTTAAATTGAGTTTAAATTCTATTAATTTCATAATTACAATCTCCACTAAATCCCCATCATATTTAAAGAAAATGATCAATGATTGCAAATTTCTCTTCTCTGGGTTTAGGTTATCTTCACTCAACAACGTTAAACTTATCGGTAATGCCATAGCACACGTTTTAGCAAGAAAAGCTAGCCCAACATAATGAAGGCGGAGAAATAACCATATTCTCCAATTAGGCATTGTTATTTCCATTTACAACAGTAAACTCATAGTGTCCTGCAATTTGGCACACCTACCAACAAGGTACAGTCAAATCATGGCAAATTTTGATCAAAACACAATTCTTAGACATGCACGTACTGCTGCACATGAATTCTATTAGACAGTCTTTAATCCATAAAGCTTGGAGGGTGTAGGCGAGGTTTGATGAGAACTTCAAGTGAGGTGGCTTTGTGGTTTGTGAGTCCAATTGTCTCGGTCATATCAACCTTGCATCCGAGGGCATTGAGATATCATACACGTGTAGAAAACTAGCCAGTGCTAAGGGAACCATTTGAAGGGCAAAAGATATTCCAGGGCATGCTGTTCTACCACTTCCAAATGGGAGCAATTCGAAATTTTGACTCCTAACATCAACATTCTGGTGGGTAGTGAGAAATCTTTCGGGCTTGAACTCTAATGGGTCTGGCTATATGCGTGGATCTGTTTAGATTTTCCAAAGGTTTGTGATTAATCGAGTTCCTTTTGGAACATAGTATCACCTATAATGCAATTCCAGAAAATACGTGTGGTGCTGATAATCGACCTGGGGGATATAAACGTAATGTCTCTTTAACTATGGCTTGGAGATAGACTAGCTTACTGATGTCTGATTCATTAACAATTCTTTCCTTTCCTGCTTGGACATCAAGCTCATCTTGTGCATTCTTCAACACATGGCAGTTGTTTAGCAGTAGCTAGCGCTATTACCCAAGTTAGGGTAATTGTGGTAGTGTCGCTGCCTCCTGCAGTCATAATCTGCAAGGTACATTTTTTTTGGCCGGGGGGGGGGGGGGGGGTGTGGTTAGAATGGGGCTCTGAAGCAAACAATCTTGGCATCTTGTATTTTATAGCTTAACTTGTGAGATCACGAAGCTGTGAAGCAAGGACGCATATATACACGGACACATGACGCCAAACAATCGTGTTTTTTTAGCTTAACTTGTGAGATCATGATAGCTATGAAAAGCAAGGACCCATGAAAGGAAATGTATACCCAATAGTACGTACGTACTAATTACTATACAACAAAACAATTTTTGAAAAATTATGCTATCACTTGCGTGCAATGTACAAGAAAAATTAATATAATACAATTTTTTTAAAATTATGAAATTTGATAAATATAATAATTATTAATAGATATCTATTAAAATCATGTTTGAGTATGCAAATATATATTTTACTATTTAAAGAACATATAATATATTATGTATGAGAATAATGATGTGTAAATTTATGAGATCTCAAAGCTTACATAACACAATATTATGAGATTAACCAAAAGTTGAATGTCATCAAGTTTATGTGAATATTATAGATTATAAATTATAGATATGATCAATATTTGAAATTTAATTACTATATATTAAAATCAATTTTATTAATCATAATTTATATCTATTATAAGCTATACAAACTAATAGCTATCAAAATCACTCCACCGTGCACCCTTGGTGCGGTGATCACTCCACAAGTATAAATACTTGTGGAGTGTGGAGGGCAAGGGCCGAAATTCAAGTTTCTAAGAGGGAGCTTTACACACATATATACTTGACTTAGGTTAGAGTAGAAATTCTATTTTATATAAAAAAATAAAAAAAATAAATAAAAACTATCAAAATCACCAAAAATATAACTAACATAGAAATGAATATTTTTTAAAATAGAAACAGTATAATCACAAACACTTAAAAGTTAAGATTGTACTACCACGCACGTACATTTAGTGCAATTGTTACTCTACAAGTACAAAATTCTAGTGAGGTAAGAGAATAAGGGTCAAGTTTCGAGAAGAAAAATTCACACATATACACTTAAGTTGGGTTAGAGTAGAATTTCTAATTTGTATAAAAAATAAATTAAAAAAAGAGTTAAGATTTTTAGTGGTAACAATTTTTTTTATGAGAACTGTAACAAATATTAATATCCATAACTTACACATATGTAATAACCAATGTGTTTTATATAAACTGTGGGGAGTAAAAAGACCCTGATGGGAAGGTGGGCCTTTGGGCCATGCTAAAGAAGGCCGACCTGCTCTTGAGTTTAGAATTTGTTAGTACTACGGGTCAGCCCATACGCTGAAGATCCGAGGATCCAGCCGAGGGTGAATTTCTCCTCGGACGGATACTGGAGAACCAAGGACTTCATGGTAAAGGTTAGGGAACGACACGGCCAAGACCAATGGTTAAAAGGGGTGAACCCTTGAATGTCCTGGAAGCACCGATGTTAGGGAAATACCAAAGATAAAGGCTGCCACCTCCACATTAAAGACCCTGCACCTACCACCCTGGCCGCATTAATGGGGAAGTGACACCTGAACAGTGGAAGTGAAACTTCTGGTTACTATTCAAAGGCACTGAGAAAAGAAATATCTAGGCTAAGGGGGAGTTAGGGCAACACGTGTACAAAGTATTAAAAGGAAGAGTATTTAAGGAGCAACCTAGAACAGAGAAAGGGGACTGACTTTTTTGTAATCAAAAAGAAAAAGAAAAAAGAGGAAGAGATAATATAAGAACAACTCTCGGCTTACATCCGAGGAGGTTGATTTACAATATTCCTTGTTGTTTTCAAGTGTTAGCAATCTTTGACTTGTCATTTAATCCTTAGTCACTTCTAACCTGGGTTTCAAGCCCACACTCTACAAATTCATATTGTTTAAGGCTCATTGGGCCTGAGCCCGTAACTGTTCTTGGGGCCAGGTGCAATTGTGTGCTTACAATTGGCGCCGTCTGTGGGAACTCTAGTCTAGAAGAGGTAGGGATATTATGGCAAGCTTAGGCTCTTACCATGTAGAGTCACAGGGATCACAACCGGAGGACCATTTCGAGCGTCTCGAACATCGAAGGGATCGTGAGGGAAGCGTCCACACAGAGTACCCAGGCGCCAGCCATACTCATGGTGGGAGTAGCACCACCCACGATGAGGGTTCTAAATCCATGCAGAAGGAAATCAACCGTTTAAAGAGAAAGCTACGCCGCGCCAAGCGTAGGTTTTCACCGTCCTCATCTAATTCTTCCTTAGAGGAGGATAGGGGAGCTGGCTACAGCTCAAGGTCGCGCTCTCCCACCAGTGCAACATCCTCCGGTGAGGAGGACGACCAGCCAACTTGCAGACGTAAGAAGCCTCATTCTAGGGGCTTAGGCAACGATGCTATGAGTAGGGCGTTACACCAGCTCTCCAAATCTCCATTTGCATGGAGGATTGAGAAAGGAAGGCTTCCCAGAAGGTTTACCCAGCCCTCTTTCACCATCTATAATGGCCAGACTGATCCGGTGGAGCATGTGAGTCACTTTAACCAGAGGATGGCGGTGCACTCTCACAACGAGACCCTGATGTGTAAAGTTTTCCCCTCTAGCTTGGGACCTGTTGCTATGAGGTGGTTCAACGGCCTTAAGTCGGGGTCTATAAGTTCGTTTGGGGAGCTCACTAGAGCATTCGCATCACGGTTCATTACGTGTAGTAGAGTACCTCGGCCATTGGACTCGCTGTTATCCATGACCATGAGGGAAGGGGAGACGTTGAAATTATACTCCGATCGTTATTGGGAGATGTTTAATGAAATAGATGGCAACTTTGATGAGGTGGCGCTTAATACCTTTAAGGTAGGCCTCCCTACTGATCACGACCTGAGAAAGTCTTTGACTAAAAAGCCTGTTCGCAGTGTACGTCGCCTCATGGACCGTATTGACGAGTATAAGAGAGTGGAGGAAGACCAACAGTAAGGAAAGGGAAAGGAGAAGGTTATCCCGCAGGAGAGAAGGGATTTCAGGTCGGACAGATACCACAATAATAGGCCGAGGAGAGATTACGTTGGACAGTAAGGAACCCTTCTTTAAATGGCCTGATAAGATGGCAGGAGACCCTGCGAAGAGGAATCATAACCTCTTTTGCCAGTACCACCGGGATGTGGGCCACACTACCGAGAACTGTCGGACCCTGTGGAACCATCTGGAGCAGCTCGTCAGTCAGGGAAAGTTAAAGCAGCACTTGTGTCAGCCCACTGGGCAGGTCAGTCAAGTTGGCTCAAACAACCAGAGGAACAATACATCTCGGCCAGCATTAGGAACAATTAATGTTATCTTCGCTGCCCCTGATAGGACCGGCTCAAGTCCCATTAGGGTGATGGCGGTTTCCCATCCTCAGGCCGAGGATGTGGGTGGCAGGCCGAAGAGATTGAAGGGCACTTTGCCCGTCTTAGATTTCTCCGAGGAGGATAAGGTGGGGACTATCCAGCCCCATGACGATGCTCTTGTGGTCACCCTCAGAATAGGGAACTATGATGTGAGGAGGGTGATGATAGATCAGGGTAGCGGTGCAGATATCATGTACCCTGATCTATTTAAGGGGTTAAGGTTGAAGCTGGAAGACCTTACTCCTTATGATTCGCCGCTTATAAGCTTTGAAGGGAGAGCCGTTATGCCGAAGGGACAGATCCGTTTGCCCGTTCAATCCGGCTCAGAAACGGTTGAGGTGGATTTCATTGTGGTTGACGCGTACTCTCCATATACAGCCATCCTCGCCAGGCCTTGGCTGAACGCGCTTGGAGCCGTCTCCTCTACCTTACATGTTAAAGTTAAATTCCCCTCGGGGGAATGTGTTGAGGAAATCCTCGGTAGCCAATCGGTAGCCAGGCAGTGTATATCGGCTGCAGTATTGCATCAGACAGAAGCCGAGACTTCAGCTTTAATCACCAAAGACTTATAGCAGTTAACGGCTCCTGATTCATCTGGAATGGTGACAGGGGATGAGACATATTGTGAGGAGTTAGAGAAGTTTCCAGTAGCCGATGACCTAGAGAGATTCTTCCAAGTCGGTGTACTTTTGCCACACCAAGAGAAGATGGAATTGTTAGAATTTTTGAAGGACAATGTTGATGTTTTTGCGTGGGATCCTTATGAAGCTCCAGGCGTGGATCCGGGTTTCATTTGTCATCACTTAAATGTCAACCCAGCTATTATTCCGAGAAGGCAGCCACCTCGGCGCTCTTCCAGAGAACATTCCGAGGCTGTGAAGGAAGAGGTGCTTAAACTCAAGAGGGCTGGGGCTATCAAAGAAGTTTTCTACCCCGAGTGGTTGGCCCATACAGTTGTCGTTAAAAAGAAGAATGGAACGTGGAGGGTATGTGTGGACTTCACTGATCTGAACAAGGCCTATCCTAAAGATTCGTTCCCAATGCCACGTATTGATCAACTGGTGGATGCCACTGTCGGACATCCTCGGATGAGTTTTTTGGACGCCTTCCAGGGTTATCACCAGATTCCCTTGGCATTAGAGGATCAGGAGAAGACTGCCTTCATTACACCGACCGGGAATTATCATTATAAGGTCATGCCATTCGGCTTGAAGAATGCTGGGGCTACCTATCAAAGGATGATGACCAAAATGTTCGAACAGCAAATGGGGAAAACCATTGAAGTATACGTTGACGATATGGTGGTGAAAAGCAAAACAATACCCTCACACGTGAAAGATTTGGCCGACACTTTTCAGATACTGAGAAAGTACAAGTTGCGCCTCAACGCCTCAAAGTGTTCTTTCGGCGTGGGGTCTGGAAAGTTCTTGGGATACATGATTACTCATAGAGGCATAGAGGTAAACCCGGTGCAGGTCAAGGCTATTCAGGACTTGCAGCCCCCTCGCAACCCAAAAGAAATTTAAAAGTTAACGGGAATGATTGCTGCCTTGAATAGGTTCATATCTCGGTCAGCTGACCGGTGTCGTCCTTTCTTCCAACTGTTGAATAAGTGGAAAGGGTTTCGATGGACCGAGGACTACGAGTTAGCTTTTCAACAGCTCAAGCAATATCTTTCTCGGCCACCCATTCTGTCTCGTCCGGAGGCACATGAGATTTTGTTTGCTTATCTGGCAGTGGCCGTCCATGCGGTCAGCCTGGTCCTGATAAGAGATGATAACGGGGTGCAAAGACCGGTATATTATATTAGTAAGTCTTTAGGTGATGCCGAGGTGCGTTATCAACCCTTAGAGAAAGCGCTCCTAGCCGTGGTTCATGCCACGCGAAAGCTTCCCCATTATTTTCAGTCTCACACAGTGGTTGTTCTGACCCAATTGCCCTTCAAGGCAGTGCTACGTAGTGCCGACTACTCGGGCAGGATAGCAAAGTGGGGGACCATCCTGGGGGCTTTTGATGTTAAATACAAGCCTCGCACCTCGGTGAAGGGCCAGGTCCTCGCTGACTTGGTGGCGGAATTTGCCGAGCCATTGTTGGAAGAAACTCTGAAAGAGGCCCACATGGGTGAAAAATCATTTGGTGTGATCACAGCTGCGGTGTCTCTGATTTGGGAAGTGTATGTGGATGGGGCTGCTAATCAGAGAGGGTCTGGTATTGGACTTGTTCTAATGTCCCCTGAAGGAATTGTCTTTGAAAAATCTTTAAGATTGGCCTTCTCGGCTACTAACAATGAGGCCGAGTATGAAGCAGTCTTGGTAGGCATGTAGATGGTACGTAAGATGGGTGGAAAGGAAGTCCATGTCTTCTCGGACTCTCAACTGGTGGTCGGCCAGGTCATGGGGACCATGGAGGCTAGAGACCCCAGAATGCAGGAATATTTGGCCCAGATCAAGCGCCAGCAACCTGAATTTGACTCCTTCGCCTTAACTCATATCTCTCGGAGCGGAAACACCCATGCAGACTCCTTAGCTACGCTGGCAACTACCTCGGCTCAAGGTTTACCTAGGGTCATCCTCGTTGAGGATTTACTAGAACCCTCTGTTGTCATTGCCAACACGCCTCGCATCCATCTAATAAGGCCGGGACCTAGTTGGATTGACCTGGTCATATCTTTTCTTAGGAATGATGTCCTTCCTGAGGACAAATCTGAAGCAGATAAGATACGCCGAAAGGCGCCGTGTTTCTAGTTGTCCGAGGACCAGAAACTGTACAAACGATCCTTTTCAGGACCGTACTTGTTGTGTGTACACCCTGACTCAACGGAAGGGCTTCTGGAAGAACTGTATGAAGGAATTTGTGGCAGCCACACTGGGGGAAGATCCTTAGCCCACAGAGCTCTAACTCAGGGTTATTGGTGGCCCAATATGCAAAGAAAGGCTCAAGACTATGCCAGGAAATGCGATCAGTGTCAGAGGTTCGCCCCTAATATTCATCAACCTGGAGGAGTTCTTAACCCCCTTTCCAGTCCTTGGCCCTTTGTACAGTGGGGACTAGACATAGTTGGGCCATTCCCGAGGGCAACAGGTAACAAAAGATGGCTTCTCGTGGGAACGGACTATTTCACTAAATGGGTTGAGGCCGAGCCCTTAGCAAACATTAGAGATGTTGACTCCAAGAAGTTTGTCTGGAAAAACATCGTCACTAGATTCGGTATACCACACACACTCATCTCAGACAATGGTGTTCAGTTCGATAGTAAGGCTTTTAGGAAGTATTGTGGTGACATGAGTATCATAAATAGATATTCCACTCCAGTTTATCCTCAAGGAAATGGGCAAGTCGACAATAAGGTCATTGTCAGTGGGCTGAAGAAAAGGTTGGACGATGCGAAAGGCAGATGGGTAGAAGAGCTCCCTCATGTTCTGTGGACGTATCGGACCACACCGCGCAGGTCCACTGGAGAAACGCCATTCTCTATGACTTATGGGGCCGAGGCGGTGATACCTTTGGAATACGGTTTTCCTACCCTAAAGACAAGTTCTTTTAGCCCGGAAAACAACGATGGACTCCTGGAGAAAGGTCTCGATTTACTTGAGGAACGACGCGAGGCAGCTATGGTTCAAATGGCTTACTATCAACAGAAGCTAAAACGAGGATATGATGCCCACGTGAGGCTAAGGCCACTTGCACCTGGTGATCTTGTGCTAAGAAAAGTTGTTGGCACCTCTAAAAACCCAGCCTAGGGTAAGCTAGGACCCAACTGGGAAGGCCCCTATCGCATTGTGTCAGTAGCAGGCATAGGGTCATATCGGCTAGCTGACCTAGATGAAAGAATTGTACCACGCCCATGGAATGTAAATAATCTTAGAAGATATTATTATTAATAAAATGTGCTTTTGTCAGTGAACATTTCAAAGTTATGAGTACCTCTGACGCATGCAGCTACTGTTCTTAAGAGTCAAACAAAAACTTGGTTAAGTGCAGTCCTCGGACCACAAATCTTGTGGAAATTGATGTCTTGTCATTTGTTAAACAGAACCTTAGTTATGCCGGGTCTTCAGACCTCCTACTTTGGGGAAATTAACATCTGAAGCTATTGTTCTTAAGAATCAAACAGAAACTTGGTTAAGTGTAGTCCTCGGACCACAAACCTTGTGGAAATTGATGTCTTGTCATTTGTTAAACAGAACCTTAGTTATGCCGGGTCTTCGGACCTCCTACTTTGGGGAAATTAACATCTGAAGCTACTGTTCTTAAGAATCAAACAGAAGCTTGGTTAAGTGTAGTCCTCGGACCACAAACCTTGTGGAAATTGATGTCTTGTCATTTGTTAAATAGAACCTTAGTTATGCCGGGTCTTCGGATCTCCTACTTTGGGGAAATTAACATCTGAAGCTACTGTTCTTAAGAATCAAACAGAAACTTGGTTAAGTGTAGTCCTCGGACCACAAACCTTATGGAAATTGATGTCTTGTCATTTGTTAAACAGAACCTTAGTTATGTCGGGTCTTCGGACCTCTTACTTTGGGGAAATTAACATCTAAAGCTACTGTTCTTAAGAATCAAACAGAAACTTGGTTAAGTGTAGTCCTCGGACCACAAGCCTTGTGGAAATTGATGTCTTGTCATTTGTTAAACAGAACCTTAGTTATGCCGGGTCTTCGGACCTCCTACTTTGGGGAAATTAACATCTGAAGCTACTGTTCTTAAGAATCAAACAGAAGCTTGGTTAAGTGTAGTCCTCGGACCACAAACCTTGTGAAAATTGATGTCTTGTCATTTGTTAAACAGAACCTTAGTTATGCCGGGTCTTCGGACCTCCTACTTTGGGGAAATTAACATCTGAAGCTACTGTTCTTAAGAATCAAACAGAAACTTGGTTAAGTGTAGTCCTCGGACCACAAACCTTGTGGAAATTGATGTCTTGTCATTTGTTAAACGGAACCTTAGTTATGCCGGGTCTTCGGACCTCTTACTTTGGGAAAATTAATATCTGAAGCTACTGTTCTTAAGAATCAAACAGAAGCTTGGTTAAGTGTAGTCCTCGGACCACAAACCTTGTGGAAATTGATGTCTTGTCATTTGTTAAACAGAACCTTAGTTATGCCGGGTCCTCAGATCTCCTACTTTGGGAAAATTAACATTTGAAGCTACTATCTTTAAGAATCAAACAGAAACTTGGTTAAGTGTAGTCCTCGGACCACAAACCTTGTGGAAATTGATGTCTTCTCATTTGTTAAACAGAACCTAAGTTATGCCAGGCCCTCAGACCTCCTACTTTGGGAAATTTAACGTTTGAAGTTATGACTATCAATAACCAAACAAGAACTTGCCCAAGTACAGTCCTCGGATCACAAATCTTGTTGGTGTCCTTGCCCTTATCACCCATGTTAAGGGAATTATTACTGCTCCATTTGTTAAAATTGGATCTTTGGTTCGTTATTTTTTAGTGTCAAATCTGTTCAGATTATAAAAGTTTGATCTTTATGTGAGTTATTTGCACGGTGACACTTTTTAATATCTAAAGTTATATGATAATTTTTGAAGTCATGATGGTTTGCATGGTATAGTGACATTCCCTGTAATTACTTGTTATTACAAACTTTCATGGCAAACACAAAGAAAATAAAGTAAAGTAAAGGCAACAATAATGAAGGCCGAATAAAATGTTTTTCATTAAACGTATACAAAAAAGGGGAATACAAAAATTCCTAGACTAGGCCCTAAGCTAGGGAAGGGGAGCTTGATGGGAGCTGCCGCCAGCCTCAGTACTCTTCAATTCCATTTCAAAGGTTGATAAGACTTGTTTTCCTTTGTCCGTTGAAGGCATGAGGGGCTCCATGCTTGGGGTTTCCTCCTTCTCGGCACCATCACGCTTGTCCTCCTCTTTATGGGAACCTTCAGGTTCTGTAGGAGTAGGAACAAGCTCTTGTACCACTGGAGGAAGAGCAGGAGAGGCAGGGACAGGAGGGTCTTCAATTTCTTGAATGTCTAAGGGAAGCCAAATATTTTCGGGCTTCCTCAGTTCGGAAACTTGAGGAACCCCTGCCATATTCATGGCCTCCCCCCAGACTTGCTGACAGTATTCACGGCACAAGGCCGCGAAGGCTTCTGTCAGCTCCTCTTGGGTTTTGGTGACCCCCTCCTGGTAACTAGCCTTCTTCGCGGCCTCCATGGCGTGTTTGTGGGCGCGAGCTTCCTCTTTGGCCAGCGCAAGCTCCTTTTCAAGATCGGAGCGTGCCTGTTGGATTTGGGCAAGCTCGTCCTCCTTTTGACGGAGGAGCTTACGCTGCGCCTCCACTTGACTCTCCATTGTCTTCAAGCTGGCCTTGTCGCCGTCCCTCTCTCTCTTCAGATCGGCCAGCTGTGAAGTGAGCCTTCCTTTCTCTGCCAGGGCCTGGCCCAGAGACTTTTCTGCTTCTTGTCTCAACTCCTGCTCCATCCCAGCACGCTTTCGAGAGTCCTCCATGAACTTCTCGGCCGCAAAAACTTCTTGGATGGACTGAAAAAGGGTTAAGAAGGTCAAATGCAACGAAATGCTTATAAATAAGTGTAGAAAACAAAAGTGTATAATTGGAGTTTACCAGAGCTAAACCCCTTTTTAACGAGAGGAATAGCTGCGGATGGCCCATCTTCTCCAAAGACTCCATTTCCTTGGGCAGCAGAAGAGAACGCTCCAGCACCTCGGCTAAGTGGTGGGCGTGGTCTTGTTGCACTGCTCTGATGCTGGAATGGCAGGGAACAGGGGCGCCGTCCAGTCTCAAATCAGGAGACCAGGCGGCTGGCGCTCGTCGCACCTCAGCCACTTCTCTGATCTCCCCACTCTCGACTGAGCGGGCGCGCCCTTTGCCTTTGTCTGGCTTCTGCTGTTGGGCCAACGGCGGTTGCTGCTTTATTTTCTTTGCCTTCTCCCCACCAGCCACCTCGGCGTCCACCTTTCTCTTCTTCTTAGGATCGTCGGTGGGAGGCTTAGTGTCGGCTGGAGGAGGAGGAGGTGGTGGCAAGGCAGGATGAGCTTGGGTCCCCCTCGCACCCTTCTTTGCCACCCGGGCACCTTTGTCGGACATGAGATCCTTAAGCGTGTCCATTTCTTCTTCGGTTGAACTATCGTCTGGACGCGCTATCACTAGACCTGCAATCCCTGAGGCCTCGGCTTCTTCTTCTTCCTCCTTGTCGGAGAGGATAACAAATGGGTTTCCGCGAGGTCGTGGAGAGCCCTCGAACTGAAATTGTTCTATATCCTCGTCCAAAGTGTTGGAAGAGGACACTCGCTCCTCCGGGATGGCAATGCCCTGAGAGTGTACGGCGAGGGGAACTGCCGCTATGAGCTGGTTGTACAGAACGGTGTCAGGGGTGTCAGGGAGATCGTGGTCGTCCAAAAAGTGGGGCCGGGCTACGTTTATCCTCCTTCGTCTTCGGTCACCCGCGATTATGGCGCTTTCTATCTCCTGGAAGTCCGAAGAGATGGGAGTGTACCCCAGAATCAGATGAGCGGCTCTAAGTTGTAAGTCCTCGCTAACAAACACCTCGGAGCAAAGTACTCGGTTTAGATCGGCAACACTGCAGTGGCTCAAGCGTGGACGCACGTGTTGTTTATCTGCAAAGAAAGATGTGAAAGTGAACAACGTGGTCAGATTCACATAGCAAGTGATAAAGTTAAATAAACATAAACACGTATTAGTGTGCATGTTTGTGAGTATTAAAGGAAGTTATGAGGTGGGGAGGTTAATCCTAAGGTGTCGCACCTGGATCTCCCCACTCAACTAGGCAGTGGAGGCCGTCGTGCCAGTTCCCAGAGACGATCAGGTAGTCGTCCTTCATGCCTTTGTTGGATTTGGGCAGACAGGAGATTAGCCTAACGACACTGGAGCGAGACTTAATGTAATAACCAACATTGGAAATTTTATGGGACTCGTACAGAAAGACAACGTCGTGCTAGGTGAGGTTTAAATCCATCTGCTCGTTTAGAGCATTGACACTACCCAAAACTCTAAAAACGTTTGGGAGGCACTGGTCGGGACACAACCGGTGGTTGCGAAGGTACTCCCTAGTTACAGGTCTCATTGGGAGGGTCATCCCACCCTCTATAAAGGCTATCATTGGGATGATCACTTCTCCCTCTTTTCTAGAACCGGCCACGGCTTCTGCCGGGCAATATTTTAACCCTACATCGCCGGGAATTTGATACTTGGCTCTGAAACCTTCCATTTCGGCGACGGTATCAACTAGACACTTAAACCTACCCATTAGAAAAAAACGAAAGGCTAAACTCTAAAGGGGAGAATATCTACGAAGGCAGCCGAGGACTATATCCGAGGAGAAAAGGTTAAGAATAGAGAGAGCAAGAAGTTACAAAGTTGAAGGTGTGCAAATTTTCACGGTTTTCTGCAGGTAAAGTATGATTGCTGATGTTTTGATGGGATTAGTCCCTGGGGAATTAAATGAAGGCGCAGGTTCCCGAAGCGTCACGATGTGCGAAAAAGCGGCCTCGAAATTATATTCGTCCCGCCCAAATTTTCGTGGAATGATAAGAACCGTTGGATGCTTATCTCACCGTTGAACGTGGGGGACAAAGTGTAGCTTACAGCAGTAAATGCGCGCGTTTTTGAAAATAAAACCGCCAAGTGGCATCTTCTGGGATGCGAAACGATTTCCACACGTGCAATCATTCACCAAGTGTGTGGAGTAAGTTCTCGTCAGGTCAAAACCCTATTTTTCTCCTCGGACGTTGAAAATTAGAGTTTTGAGGGGCTATTGTGGGGAGTAAAAAGACCCTAATGGGAAGGTGGGCCTTTGGGCCATGCTAAAGAAGGCCGACCTGCTCTTGGGTTTAGAATTTGTTAGTACTACGGGTTAGCCCATACGCCGAAGATCCAAGGATCCAGCCGAGGGTGAATTTCTCCTCGGACGGACACTGGAGAACCAGGGACTTCATGGTAAAGGTTAGGGAACGACACGGCCAAGACCAATGGTTAAAAGGGGTGAACCCTTGAATGTCCTAGAAGCACCGATGTTAGGGAAATACCAAAGATAAAGGCTGCCACCTCCACATTAAAGACCCTGCACCTACCACCCTGGCCGCATTAATGGGGAAGTGACACCTGAACAGTGGAAGGGAAACTTCTGGTTACTATTCAAAGGCACTAAGAAAAGAAATATCTAGGCTAAGGGGGAGTTAGGGCAACACGTGTACAAAGTATCAAAAGGAAGAGTATTTAAGGAGAAACCTAGAACAGAAAAAGGGGACTGACTTTTTTGTAATCAAAAAGAAAAAGAAAAAAGAGGAAGAGATAATATAAGAACAACTCTCGGCTTACATCCGAGGAGGTTGATTTACAATATTCCTTGTTGTTTTCAAGTGTTAGCAATCTTTGACTTGTCATTTAATCCTTAGTCACTTCTAACCTGGGTTTCAAGCCCACACTCTACAAATTCATATTGTTTAAGGCTCATTGGGCTTGAGCTCGTAACTGTTCTTGGGGCCAGGTGCAATTGTGCGCTTACATAAACTAAGCACTGATCATTCAAATGAGGAGAAAAAACAAACGCTTAAAATGTTTCTAGATTCCATAGGCATGTATAATCGAAAAATTCTAACTAGATCTTTACAAATAGCTGGTAAAAATAAATAATAAAAAAAATAAGCAAATCAATTTTCTTCTAGACACATTTAAGATTTGGAGTCAACACCTATATAGAATTTTCTTCTTGAAACATTTGAGATTTGTCAGTATTTGTTGCCCTTCTGGAGACTAGAGTGAGATTTTGATTTCAAGATGAGGTCTGCGACAATTATGGCTTGGTTGTTGGTATTGCAATGGAGGCCGTGGTTGAGTTTCTGGCTAAACGAATTTGAGTTGTATGGGGATTAGAATAAGTCTAATTTGTTAAAACTTTTTTGACAAAACAAATTGTAAATTGGTGGTCATGTGTAATTTTCTAATAATAAAAAATATGATCCATCACTTAAAAGTTGACATATTATTGTTATGTTAGACACATAAGTAATAAAGTTTACAGAAGTTAACAGAATGACTAATAATGTTCATTTTTTAAACTTCAAGGACTAATAAAGCTCACTTGAAATTTAAAAGACCAAATATGCTCACAAAGTAAATTTTAAAGACTAACATTGTAATTTTGTCTTCTAACTTCCTCAACCTCTTAAAGAAAAGGCATTGCATATCTCACACTCTTAAAAAGGTGGACGTAAAATGTGAAATTATTGGATATTATGCGTAAGAAATATACCTGTACGTACAAGTTGTTGAGCTTTGTGGAGCCTAATTTATATTTGATCTGATTGATGACCCAACCCGACCCGAATAATGTTGCGTGGTTTTTAATGAGACATTTTCTGAGGCTTAGTCTATGGTGAATCCTGTGCGCAGGATGTATAAACGCTATTTTTGTAATTAAGGTTTGTTGTTGTCGTTGTGCGTGAGAGAGAAAAAGACTGTAGCTGCACTTTGTATTTTTCCCTGATAATAGTGAAATCCCTGTAACTCCGTGGACGTAGGCAAATTTCCGAACCACGTAAATACTGTCTTGTGCGTATGATTATTTTTCTTTGGCGTGTGTTTTCTCTATTTTTGTTTTTCACAGGTTTAGAAATTCGTGGAAATTCCCTACACAAGTGTGAAGCAACATTCATTCTTATATAAGGACGGGTAGAATTGGACTACCCACCCCCTAATTTGGTCTTAATAGGATTTGATTTAAGTCTTAAAAATCTAATTGTAAAAAAGTATTTAAAATGTAATTATGAAAAATAATAATAATTCTTAAAAATCTACTTTTTCCTGATTATATTTGGCATGATTAAAGGTCTGCTTAGTAGCGATGTTCAAGCATTATTGTTCAAATGATGTGAAAATTGTAGTTTAAAAAATATTGTAAAAATATGTATTTATAGTACTCATAGTGTAAAAAATATGTTTAGTATGTGTGTGTGTGTGTTTTTTTTTAAGTGGTAAAATTTTTTACTTTTTGTGACAATAATAGTACTTTTTAAGTTTTTTAATTTTTTACCGCGGCCCATCCATTCCCACAGCCACACACATTCTCATCTCCTTCTTCATTTTCTTCTTCCCATCTTCTTCTTCCTCTTTTTCCCCGTCTTCTTCTCATCTCCTTCTTCATTTTCTTCTTCCTTTTCTTTCCACCCATTCCCAAGGACCTATTTTGAAAGTCATAAAATTACACCCAAATCATTCAACCAAAACTAGTACCCACATGAGAATGAGAGAGAGCCCCACAGGTTTGGTGTTTTTTTTTTTTTTTTGTTTTTTCTGGGTTGGCAGTTTTTCCTTCTTTTTTTTTTTTTTTTTTTGGCTGCACTCTTGACTTTGTTCCTTTGTGAGAGTTAGAGGACAACGAATTGGAGAGAGAGATGAAGAGAAAACGTGAAAGAGAGAGCTAGCGGGTCCCATAGTTTTTAACTTATTTACAATAATGTCACTAAACATCATTGTTGCATCTTAAAAACTAGTACGAGGAGCTTCTTAAAATCAGTATTTATACACCATATTTTGAATAACATAACTCTAACACTCTTAAAAGCAACAACTTTTAGTATTTAAATATTAAAAACTGTTATTTAAAATGCAATACCAAGTAAACCTTTGCTAAACCAATGGACATTTTATGTAGCAGAGGGTTTTTATTTTTATTTTTTTGAGAAACATGTTTAACAGAGTTAATTAACACAAAAAACACATGTTTAATGAGTTAATTAAGAGAAAAAAGAATAAATTTTTAATGAGTTATTCTAGAATGATAGGATTAGGGATGGTTTTATTTTACGGTCCCCACTCAGTCCCACATGGCAGGGCAAACTACTTTGCCTAGTAGCGAATCAGAAATTTTTCCTAAGGCCGGCTGTGGTAAATAGAACGAAGTTCTCCAAGTAAAAAAATAAATAAAATAAAATAAGAATGACTAAAACAATATTTTATTTCACAATTTAACTTTAATTAACTCAACAAAGGTGTGTCCTGCATTCTTTCAAAGCATTAAAATTATTTATAATTATTTTTTAACTAAATTTCTTAGCAATATTTTTTCCATATGTGTGTTGTGGGGTCATGGATTTAGGGATTTGGCCGAGAGCATGTAGTTTTGGCCGAGAAGCATGGGTGGTCTGAGTCCGAGGAGTACTATCTCCTCCGATAAAGCTAAACGCAAATCTGGTATAGATCCTAATGATCAAGGATGACCTTTCAGGAAGTTCTAATGATAGCAACGAGCCTCATGAACGTACAAGAGGGATAAAAACTCAAAAATATCTAAGGGAAAGCTGCTACCACCGCATTAATGAGGAAGTGACCTTTGAATAGTATTATGGCAGCCTTACAGCGACACTAGAAAACTTTTAGAGGGGCTGATGGGACAAGTATCAGCATAAACCATCAACTGTCCACATGTTGTCCACGTGTAGGGTACAGATGAAGGGAGAGATGTAATATAAATAAGGGTAGAGATCCCAGAGAAGGAGGATGAAAAAATGAGAAGAGAAAGCACTGTAGCAATCTCAACAACTCCTGTAACCATTGTCGTCCAATATATACTAGAACAGAGCTCCTCGGACTGTGCTGAGGACAAACTTTCTCGCACAAACTAGGTTCAATTCTTGTTGGCTCATCATCCAAAACCATATTAACTATTATCCATGCACTAAAGCCTAGCTTTCTGACCCACTCTTTACAAATTTATTGTACTAGGTTCATTAGGCCAAGATCCTTTACATTTTGGGCTTGGTCTGAAAATTGTGTCCCTACAATTGGTGTCGTCTGTGGGGAGAGCTTGTGTGATAGTGAGTGCAACAGTTAAATATGATAGGATTAGGCCCCCATCAGTAAGAGTCCCTAGGGAAAGCCATTATGGTGGCTAGTTTACTATGTGAGCAAGTCACTACATGAGGCACACAGTTGTTGTCCTAACTTAGTTTCCGCTCGGATCTATATTACAAAGTGCGGATTATACGGGGAGGATTGCTGAATGGGGCATAGTTCTAGGGGCTTCTGACATCAAGTACATGCCTCGTACCTCTGTCAAGGGCCATGACCTCACGAATTTTGGTGGTCGAGTTCGCTGAACCTCCACTAAAGGAAGTGGCAGCAACATATGAGCAATTCAAAGGGGCTTTGCGGTGGGGCTAGTTCTTGAAGGTATATATTAATATCTTCTAATCTATTGAAGTGGTTAAACAGAAAATTAGCTATGCCGGGTCCTCGGACCTACTGCTTTGGGAAAATTAACACACACTGGCATCTTTAGAAGTGGTTAAACAAAACCTTAGTTATGCCGGGTCCTCGGACCTCCTGCTTTGGGGAAATTAACACACTCTGGCATCTATTAAAGTGTTAAAAGATTCTTACCTATGTCGAGTCCTCGGACCTCTTGCTAAGAAGAACCTTAGCTATGCCGGGTCCTCGGACCTCCTACTTTGGGGAAATTAACACACACTGGCATCTTTAGAAGTGGTTAAACACAACCTTAGCTATGCCGGGTCCTCGGACCTCCTGCTTCGGGAAAATTAACACACACTGGCACCTTTAGAAGTGGTTAAACAGAACCTTAGCTATGCCGGGTCCTTGGACCTCCTGCTTTGGGAAAATTAACACACACTGGCATCTTTAGAAGTGGTTAAACAGAACCTTAGTTATGTCGGGTCTTTGGACCTCCTGCTTTGGGGAAATTAACACACACTGGCATCTATTGAAGTGGTTAAACAAAACCTTAGCTATGTCTGGTCCTCTAACCTCCTGCTTTGGGGAAATTAACACACACTAGCATCTTTAGAAGTGGTTAAACAGAACCTTAGCTATGCCAGGTCCTCAGACCTCCTGCTTTGGGGAAATTAACACACACTGGCATTTATTGAAGTGGTTAAATAGAATCATAGCTATGCCGGGTCCTCGGACCCCCTGCTTTGGGGAAATTAACACACACTGGCATCTATTAAAGTGTTAAAAGAGTCTTAGCTATGTCGGGTCCTCGGACCTCCTGCTAAGAAGAGTCTTATCTATGTCTGGTCCTCGGACCTCCTGCTAAGAAGAGTCTTAGCTATGTCTGGTCCTCGGACTTCCTGCTAAAAAGAGTCTTAGCTATGTCGGGTCCTCAGACCTCCTGCTAAGAAGAACCTTAGCTATGCCGGGTCTTCAAACCTCCTGTTTTGGGGAAATTAACACACACTGGTATCTATTAAAGTGTTAAAAGAGTCTTAGCTATGTCGGGTCCTCGGACCTCCTACTAAGAAGAGTCTTATCTATGTCGGGTCCTCGGACCTCCTGCTAAGAAGAGTCTTAGCTATGTCTGGTCCTCGGACTTCTTGCTAAAAAGTGTCTTAGCTATGTCGGGTCCTCGGACCTCTTGCTAAGAAGAACTTTAGCTATGCCGGGTTCTCAGACCTCCTGCTTTGGAAAAATTAACACTCCATGACATCTCTCTTCAAAGTGTTTAAACTATAACACAATCATGCCTCGGTCCTCGGACTAGATAATGTGAGAAAGTTAACACTTCATGACATCTCTCTTCAAGGCATTTAAACTATAAACTTGATCATGCCTCAGTCCTCAGACCACATACTTTGGGGAATTATCATTCCACAACATCTATTTGTTTCTCACTAAGTATCAAGACAGACCTAAGAATAACCGAATCCTCAGATTGGTAGCTCTGAAAAGAGCAATTCACTGTATAAATATGGGGCGCGTGAAACGACACTCCCATAAGTGTAAATCAAAGGATCAAAGCAGAATCAACTCTTAAGAATTCAAAACCCCATTTTTCTCCTAGGATGCGAAGAGAAAATTGGAGTTTTTAGGGGCTATTGTGGGGTCATGGATTATGGGATTTGGCCGAGAGCATGTGGTTTTGGCTGAGAAGCATGGATGGTCCGAGTTCGAGGAGTACTATCTCCTCAGATAAAGCTAAACACAAATCTGGTATAGATCCTAATGATCAAGGATGACCTTTCAGGAAATTCTAATGATAGCAACGAACATCATGAACGTACAAGAGGGATAAGGACTCAAAAATATCTAAGGAAAAGCTGCTACCACTGCATTAATGAGGAAGTGACCTCTGAACAGTATTATGGCAGCCTTACAGCCATCCTAGAAGACTTTTAGAGGGGGCTGATGGGACAAGTATCAGCATAAACCATCAACTGTCCACATGTAGTCCACGTGTAGGGTAAGGATGAAGAGAGAGATGTAATATAAATAAGGGTAGAGATCCCAGAGAAGGAGGATGAAAAAAGGAGAAGAGAAAGCACTGTAACAATCTCAACAACTCCTGTAACCATTATCATCCAATATATACTAGAACAGAGCTCCTCGGACTATGCCGAGGACAAACTTTCTCGCACATACCGGGTTCAATTCTTGTTGGCTCATCATCCAAAACCATATTAACTGTTATCCATGCACTAAAGCCTAGCTCTTTGACCCACTCTCTACAAATTTATTGTACTAGGTTCACTGGGCCAAGATCCTTTACATTTTGGGCTTGGTTTGAAAATTGTGTCCCTACATGTGCATATATATATATATATATATATATATATATATATATATATATATATATGCACACAATTAAAAAATCATTCAAGAACTAATGTTTATCTTATTACGAAACTTGAATATTATAGATGGTTATCCATAAATTATGCACAATTTGAAATTCTGAATTAAATTATATAATTTCAATTACTCAATTCGGTCTAATAAACAAGTCTATAACCATAATTTAATTTAATTTAATTTAATTTTTCAAGCCACTATTATCAATTACACAAACAATTAAAAAAAAAACTATTTTATCAAATTATAATAAATTTAAGTAATAAACCATTCACACCTAACGTTATGATAATGATACTACTTCGGTCCACAATGTCTAATCTAGCTTTTTGGAAACCACAAACATCATAAAATAATATAATATAAAATAAATCCTAGTCTAGTTTACTTAAATTATTGTCTATCCCAATTAACATAGTCCTTATTCCTAAAGTGAAAAATCCACAGAAAATGTCTAAGTTTAGACCAATTAGTTTATGTAATGTGATTTATAAAATTATTTCTAAAGTTCTGGCAAATAGATTGAAACTGGTACTCCCATACTTTTCTTCTACCCAAAGTGCCTTTGTACCGGGGAGATTGATCACATATAATGTTTTGGTGGCTTATGAGACTATACATACCATGCATTCAAGGAAAAAGGGAAAAAAAGGGACTATGGCTATGAAGTTAGACATTAGCAAGATGTATGACCGGGTAGAATGACAGTTCATGTAGAAAATCATGGAGAAGATGGGTTTTCCAAAGGGGTGGATAGAAAGAGTGATGAGCTATGTCACTACTCATGGCATGATACATCCCTCTAGAAGAATACATCAAGGAGATCCATTGTCACCATACCTGTTTTTTTTTTTTTATGTGCATAAGGTTTCACGACTCTGTTGACCAAAGCTGAATTGGAAAGGGAGGATTAGAGGTGTGTCAATCTGTAGAGGAGCACCCAGAGTTACTAATTTATTGTTTGCAGATGATTCTTTGTTGTTCTGTCAAGCAACACCAAAGGAAGGGGAAGTGGTAGCAGAAATTCTTCAAATCTATGAAAGGGCTTCAGGTCAAAGTATAAATTTGGAGAAGTTTTTAGCTAACTTTAGTAGCAATACTACATATATTCAGAAACAATAAATGTTGCAGATTTTGGGGGTCAAGGAGGTGGTGAAGTTTGATTCTTATTTAGGGTTGCCAACTTTGATTGGAACGACTAAATATCACACTTTTGCTTATTTGAAAGATAGAGTGTGGAAGAAACTACAAGGATGGAAAGGCATGCTTTTATCTAGAGCTGACAAAGAGATTCTCATAAAGGCTGTTGCTCAAGCTATATCCACATACACGATGAGTGTATTCCAACTTCCTTTGAAACTGTGTGATGAATTGAATAATTTGTGTAAAGTTGTAATTTACAGTTATTTTGTGTTCACTTTAATTCCGTGCCAAATTTGATTGTAATTTTGTTCAATCTTTTGTACCCTATATTTTATGTGGGATGTAATTGTAAGGGTTGTGTGTGAGAAAGAGAGTGTGAAGGCTCAAGGCATCTATTGAAGACAAAATGAGTTTTCACAAGTAGCTCATGGCTAGCCATCCCGAGAAGTTATGCATGTGCCCAATACATGACTGGAATACGAAGAGTTATGACAGATGATGATAGTTGGTTTTCACGAGTGTCTCACAGGTAAGGTCTTCCTGCGAGATACTCGCGAAATAGTCTGTTTTGCCATTTTGTCCTATTTGCTCCACTACATCCTCATACACACTATATATATCATCATTACCCACATATTGAGTAGAGAGCTTTTCAGAGAGAAAACCCTAGCCTCAAACCCTTGAGAGTGTAAGATTGTCATACCCACAATTCTCTACACCATCCATTGTGGTTTTCCTCTACTCCTACCTCTTCATTTCCAAATCTTTGAGAGGTTGATAACCTAAACACTTACCACACCCATACTGAGTGTCTAGTGAGTTTTTGGTGCTGCTGGGAAGCATTGGAAGAAGCCAAGCTTTGGCGGATGCAATCGGGCGCATTGCGGGATCCGAAAAGCTAGACAAGATACGGTTCCGAGAAGCCTTGTTGGAGTAGGAGCTTGGAGGGCTTATGTGCACTGGGTAGATTAGGCTTGGAAGGTCTCTTGCTATTCGTGTATCCCGACTTATTATCTAGTGGGTTGATTTACCGTTTGAAAGGCGGCAGAGAGGTTTTTCACCGAGTTCTTCGGTTTCCTCTTCGATAACACATCGGCGTTCTATCTTGTGTTTGCATCTCTCTTCCCCTACTCTTTTAGCTTTCACTTTACTGTTGTGATTTGTTGAATATGGCTTAGAGTAGTTGTATTGTTTGTTCGCTCTCATTTACTATATTCTGCACTTAGTTTATGTTAAAGTAAAATCAACCGAGCCGTAATTTTTTAATTTGGGGTCTAAACAGCTCTTGTGTTTTTAACACAAATCCGAGCTTTCAATTTGTGTGCTAAGTTTTAGTGGGGTCAAGTAGGCAATGAAAGAAAAATTCATTGGAAATCTGGGATAAATTATCAACTTCAAAAATGGAGGGTGGTATGGTTCCGAGATTTAAGAGTATTTAATTTAGCTATGTTGGCTAAACAAGGTTGGAGGATGATTCAATATAATGATTCTTTATTATATAAGTGTTTCAAAGCACAATATTTTCCCCGATCATATTTTCTTGACACTAAAGAATCACCTGGATGCTATTATGTTTGGAGAAGCTTGGTGGTAGCCTTACCTATTCTTCCAGCTAGGTATTGTTGGTGGGTCGGCAATGGGAGCTCAATTAGTGTGATAGGGGATAGGTGGATCCCTAATCATCCTACAAATAAGGTCTTGCATCCTAATCATGAAATATTGGATGAGATGGTTGTGTCAGAGTTGATTAACCCAAAGATACAAGCAAGGAGGAGTGAGCTGATTACTTCAATATTTCATCGAGATGTTGCTAAAGTAATATGCAGGATTTAGCTTAGCTGAAGATATGTTGCTGATTTTATTATATGGAGCTACAATAAAAATGGAAGCTTTTCTGTTAAGTCAGCTTACAAGGTGGCAAGGAAGATTCAAGGGGAAGATAGGGCAGAATCATTAGGTGGTAGCGCAAGAAAGAAGGTCTTGAATGCATTGTGGAATCTCAAAATTCCCAAGAAAATTAAAGTCTTTGAGTGGAGGGCCTGTCATGATATTTTTCCTACAAAAGTTAATTTGTCAAGGAGAAGAATAATAACTGGTGATAAATGTTCAATATGCATAAGGGAATCAGAGTCCACCATTCACGCAATTTGGGAATGTGCTGTGGTGCAAGATATATGGGCAGGAAGCATTTGGAAGTTGCAGAAGCAAAGCTTAACTCATACGGACGTGATGCAGCTTATGGAGTATTTGATTGACAGGTTGACAAGAGAGGAGTTGGAGATGTTCTAGATTCAAGCTTGGCTTACCTGGAACCAGTGCAACCGTGTGGTGTATGGAGGAAATCTGATGGACCCGAGGAGCCTAAACAAGAGAGCTGAAGAGTACTATGAAGAATATAGGACAGCCCAGACTCAGCTAACCGTGACACGAATGGAGCAACATTGCATTGAAACTTGGCAACCTCCACCACCATCTGCTTACAAGTTAAATTTTGATGCAACTATTTTTTCAGAGTTGGATAGGACTGGAGTTAGAGAAATTATTCATAATGAGCAAGGTTAGGTTATGGTGGCAATGACAGCAACTGGACCGAAGGTGAACTCTAGTGAGGAAGCAGAACTGTTGGCATGTAGACGATCAATTGAATTTGCTATGGATGCCGGTTTCACTAAGCTGACCATAGAGGGAGACAATGTAAACGTCATGCAAGCTATTTCTTCATCACGGATCAATTCCTCATTGTTAGGCTATGTGGTGGATGATATTCGTCACTTGGTTCATTGTTTAGAGTGGGCTAGAGTTAACATAACTAGGAGGGGTGGGAAGAAGGTTGCACATATTCTTGCTCAACATGCTAGGAATACTCTAGATAATGATGTGTATTGGATAGAGGATTCTCCTCCACCGGCTATGGAGGCCTTGATTAAGGATGTTCTATTATTATGATTAATGAATGAATGATCCCTTTTCAAAAAAAAAAAAAAAAAATTTTCTATACCAAATTATTGTCTATTTAATCAAGTTATAATAAATTTAAGCAATAAAACATTCGCAGCTAATGCTATGATAATGATACTACTACAGTCGATAAAGTCTAATATAGTACAAACTTATCTCAGCAATAAATAAATAAATAAATCAAGCACAAACTTAAATAATAAAACCTATCCAGTATCAAGTCTACTGGTGGTTTAATTTAAATCACAAAATCAATTATCTTTACTTACTCTACTTTCCATAATCGATCAAAGTGCCAAACGACTTTTACTCTATCAAAACGTTAGCAGAATTAGCCAAAAAAAGAAAAATCAGAACATTGAGAGAGACCCATACCCATACCACACGTTCACAGGGGCCCAAAAGGGGCTGCGCTTTTCTTTTCTTTTCTTTTTTTACCAACTTTTTTTTGGACCAACTTAAGATTTGAAGAAGTATTTTTAATACCTCTTCGTCTCTCGGCGCGGCGGTCTCAGCTCCTCTGATTAGGTACGAATTGGTTCTCCCTCTTCTACGCCTAAGCCTCGGGTACTTTTCTACACAATCTGCGATTTATTCATTGTTTGTGAAAAGCATAATGGTTTTTTTGATTCTTCATTCATTGTTTGTGGTTACAGTTTTGTTTAATTTTTTTTTTCTGCAACTTAGAACAGATTTGCGTGACCGGAAAATGGCGGTTTCGGCGCCAATTACGGTTATCTGAATTCTGTTGCTTTCTTTTGAGTGAATGCTTAGAGTTAGAGAATTTGACTTGCTTCGTTGAATTGAATGGTGAAATATGTAACTTGTACTGAAGAAGATCTGTGCAGTAGTTTATGAATTCGTGCGTTCAACATGGAATTCTCTTTCTTTTTTGGTTTGCTTGAAAATTTGAGAGTGGGCAATTGACCTAAACAGGATTGTATTTCTCATGTAATGTCGATGATGCGGATTTGTGTTTTGTATAGATGATATATTGTTGGTTGTTTGTTAGGTCGCGAATAGGATTAGGTGTTTATTGGTTATTTATCCAGATATGCTAAGTGTTTTTTGATACATAGTAATCGAATACCCCGCACCGAAGTTGTAGTCACGCTAATTAATCACTATTAATCTGACTAAGTCCAAGCTCGTTTGCTTGGGCCATTGATCATAGGGGGCTGGGGTTGAGTCCAGCTAAATAGAATGGTTAATGGGTTATTGGTAACAGATGGCCTGCCAGAGCGGATGGCATTTCTTAGGTATAACAAGCGGGCTGATATTGGTGGGCTTAAACAGAAACATTTGCCAAGGGCCTAAGGATTCTGCAAGCAACAAAGAGAACTAGATTGGGCCATGTTAGTAATGCATAGTAGTGTTGACCTTCATAACTAAAGGACCTAATGTTTATGTTAAGGGTACTTATTATTGCACACTCGTTAGTGTAAATCGCCTATACACATCATGCATTCCATCATTAAACCAAACAAATAGGCTAAACTAGAATACTAACATAAAACCAACTGCCCAAACCAATCTGTGGTGGGAGCGACAGAATACTAGAATACTAGAATACTAGGAGCTGCTAGCCTGCTACTATCTTAGCTGAAAAAAGAGCCTCCTTATTTCACAATATGTGCATCCAACCCAAAGTCTTGTGCATGGAACAACTCATTAACTTGGATTCTCCTGTTGTTTGATCTTTTTCCTCTCAATACTATGCCACCCCCAAGATGAGTTTCTGTCTTGTAGAATTGGCATGTTTGTTGTTAGAGTCAAGTTAGTTTACTAACTGTTAGTTAGTTGCTATGGAAGCTACATTGAGCTTGTTGTATAAAGATTGTACTTGCTGTAATTGAATGAACAACAAAAGGAATAACCAATTTCTCTCTTTCTAATCTTCTATACGTTTCTAATCTCTCTCATTTCTTAGGAGGCCTGGCTACCACAAATCAGCCACCCTAATCCTAAATCGTACAAGTTTTTTCATTAACCTCCTAATCCATTTTTGAAGTGATTGCATGATGTGAAATTTGCATTCTTGACTGTAGGGAAATGAAAAAGGTTGCCTGATTATTAAGAGAAAAAAGAAAGGCTCCTTGAAGATTGTTTGGGTAGGCCCTATTCCAGGCACTTAGCAAGTAAGTGGTTGCTGATTTGAATTATTCTTCTATTCTAACTGGGTTACAGATGTATTTGTGAAGGTTTTTGGGTATTAAGATTTAACAAATGAGAATAGTAAGACTTTGAACAAGGGGTGGTGTTATTATAATTCATTATTGGTGGCTACTGGATTCATTTAAGTTTTAATTAATGAACGGATTCATAAAGCAGTGGGTATTGAAACAATTTTTATTGGATAAGTAAGAATACTTTATTCATGAAAGATGAAACAATTTAGTGGGTAGTAAAACAAATTAATAGGGGAAATGATGATCTTAAGTAATATCTTGATTTTCATTCACTTTTGCAGGAAACTTGTGGAACCTATGGTATTTCCAGTGTGTACACATTTTACAACTAGAATTAAAGCTCACTACAACTAGGTTTGATTATTAGAACATTGTTCCCCCCCCCCCCCCCCCTCCCCTTTTTTTTTGTGGCTGTGACTTTACATTTTCTTACTAGAAATTGTGGGCTGTTGTAAGTACTAGATGGAGAGTGAACCCCCATTTAGGGAGGCAATTTTATAAAGGATCTCTCAGCAATGTGAAATTTAACTAATGAGTTATAGGCTGTTTGTTAGAATTTTCATTGATCTCATATGGTTGTAAACTTGTGAGCTTGTGCATTATGTAATTATTTTTCTCTTTATCTAATGATTGTCATGGTCATGAATTAAGTACTAGAAGTTGTCCCTTTTAAAGAATTTCAAGATCCAAATAAGGTGAGTTTCTTATCCATACATGGTTAATATGTGAATCTATAAAATGCTTCCATTTTTTCCCAGTTAAGATGTACAAAGAGTATCATCTATGTTTACTTTCTTGACCAATGAAAATGCTAGTTAAAACGTGAAATTGAGTCTTGATCCTCAGATAATTGACTCTCAACCTTTAACGGTGGCTATGTTTGCTTCTTTGTTATTAGCAATATCTCTTTTTAAGGTGCAATTATGTTTTGTTCATGATTTATAATTGCATTCTTGGCTGAATTGATGATAATGAATTAAGAGATGATATCCCAATTCCCCCTGGTCTGATCTGAGTTAGGAGGTGGGATTGTGGTTTGAGAATAAAAAGAGATGAGTGTTTTTTTGTCCAAGTTATTTAGTATTCTTCCTTTTACTACACTTTCAGGTAATGTATATATCACATGCTTATAGTCACAGGTAAAGATAATTCCAATAGTAGTTCTCGTTGGTTTAGGTGGTAGTGGAACTTTAATTAAGATAGGCAACAAAATGTCTCCGGTTGATCTTCTTGAATGAACATGCTGATGACTTGAGAGACTTTCAAACTAAGACTGGTGAGAAGTAAACAATGACTGGTTCATTACTCCTGGACCCCCTTTGGGGGATGGTTAGGATGATTGACCGGTTTATAATAATCAATTCTTTAAATTAGGTAATTGGATTTGAGAGCTCTTTCAAAAGGGTCAACCTCAACAGCAAAATTCTTAGTAAAATTTGGGACACTAATCTTGTTCCATCATTCTGCGCTATATAGTTCTTAGTTCCTGCTTTCCATTATAGATGGTGAGTGTCTGTGTGTCTATGCCTCAAGCTGAAAATAAAGAGAACCTATTTTATATTCAGAGCAATATAGTTTGGTCTTATTTGATTAATGATCAATGGCGCATTAGTGTGGCTGAATTAGTGTCATCCAAGTTACGCAGCAGCCCTCGGAAATGGCCCTACGATGTCCAATCCCCATTGTGCAAAAGGCCAGGGACTGGAGAGAGGATTTAGAACCCCTCCAGGTTGATGAATATTAGGGGCGAACCTCTGGCATTGATCACATTTTCGAGCATAATCCTGAGCCTCCCTCTGCATATTGGGCCACCAATAACCCTGAGTCAAAGCTCTGTGGGCTAAGGATCTTCCCCCGGTGTGGCTCCTACAAATCCATTCATGCAGTTCTTCCAGAAGTGCTTCCGTTGATTCGGGGTGCACACACAACAAGTACGGTCCTGAGAAGGATCGTTTATACAGTTTTCGGACCTCGGACAACCAGAAACGTGGCGCCTTTCGACGTATCTTATCTGCTTCAGACTTGTCCTCGGGAAGGATGTCGTTCTTAAGAAAAGATATAACCGGGTCAATCCAACTAGGTCCAGGCCTTATTAGATGAATACGAGCTGCGTTGACAATGGTAAGAGTTGGCTCTAGTAAATCCTCCACGAGAATAATCCTAGGCAAACCCTGAGCCGAAGACGTTGCTAACGTAGCTAAAGAATCTACATGGGTGTTTCCACTCCTAGAAATGTGAGCTAAGATGAAGGAGTCAAATTCAGCTTGCTGACGCTTGACCTGGGCCAAATATTCCTGCATTCTTGGGTCCCTAGCCTCCATGGTCCCGGTGACCTGGCCGACCACTAGCTGAGAGTCCAAGAACGCATGGACTTCCTTTCCACCCATCCTATGTACCATGTTCATGCCCACCAGGACCGCTTCGTACTCGGCTTCATTATTGGTAGCCGAGAATGACAGCCTTAGAGATTTTTCGAAGACAATTCCCTCAGGGGATACCAGGACAAGTCCGACACCAGACCCTCTCTGATTAGCTGCCCCATCCACATACATTTTCCAAGTCGGAGGTGCTACGGCTATGATCACACCAACTGATTTTTCATCCATGTGTGCTTCTTTCATAGTTTCTTCTAGCAATGGCTCGGTAAACTCTGCCACCAAGTCAGCAAGGACCTGGCCCTTCACGGAGGTGCGAGGCCTGTATTTAACGTCAAAGGCTCCCAAAATGGTTCCCCACTTTGCCACCCTACCAGAGTAATCGGCGCTGCGTAACACCGCCTTGAGAGGCAATTGGGTCAGAACCACCACAGTGTGAGACTGGAAATAATGAGGAAGCTTCCGCGTGGCATGAACTATGGCCAGAAGTGCTTTTTCCAAGAGTAGATAGCGCACCTCGGCCTCATTCAAAGATTTACTAACGTAGTAGACCGGTCTTTGCACCCCGTTTTCATCCCTTATGAGGACCAGGCTGACCGCGTGGACGGCCACTGCCAGATAAGCAAACAAGACCTCATCCGCCTCGGGGCGAGACAAAATGGGTGGCCGAGAAAGATATTGCTTAAGCTGTTGGAAGGCTAACACGCAGTCCTCGGTCCATTGAAACCCCTTCCATTTATTCAACAACTGGAAGAAAGGGCGGCACCGGTCGGCTGATCGAGAGATAAATCTGCTCAGTGCGGCAATCATTCCGGTCAATTTCTGGATTTCTTTTGGGTTCCGAGGCGGCTGCAAATCCTGAATAGCCTTGACCTGTGATGGGTTTACCTCTATGCCCCTATGAGTAATCATGTATCCCAAGAACTTTCCAGACCCCACGCCAAAAGAGCACTTTGAGGCGTTAAGGCGCAACTTGTACTCTCTTAGCACCTGGAAGGTGTCGGCCAGATCTTTCACGTGTGAAGGTATTGTTTTACTCTTCACCACCATATCATCCACATATACCTCAATGGTCTTCCCTAGCTGCTGTTCGAACATTCTGGTCATCATTCTTTGGTAGGTAGCCCCAGCATTCTTCAACCCGAACGGCATGACCTTATAGTGGTAGTTCCCTGTTGGAGTAATAAAAGCAGTCTTCTCTTGGTCCTCCAATGCCAATGGAATCTGATGGTAACCTTGGAAGGCATCCAAAAAACTCATACGTGGATGTCCGACAGTGGCGTCCACAAGCTGATCAATACGCGGCATTGGGAACGAATCCTTGGAGCAGGCCTTGTTCAAATCCGTGAAGTCCACACATACTCTCCACGTTCCATTCTTCTTTTTGACCACAACCGTATGCGCCAACCACTCGGGGTAGAAAACTTCTTTAATAGCCCCAGCCCTCTTGAGTTTGAGCACCTCCTCCTTGACAGCCTCGGAATGTTCCTTGGAAGAACGCCGAGGTGGCTGCCTTCTCGGAACAATGGCGGGGTTGACATTTAAATGATGACAAATGAAGCTTGGATCTACGCCTAGAGCCTCATAAGGATCCCACGCAAAAACATCAATATTTCCTTTAAGAAATTTCAACAACTCCATCTTCTCCTGGTGCGGCAAACGTATACCTACTTGGAAGAACCTCTCTGGGTCATCCGCTATCAAAAACTTCTCTAACTCCTCACAAACAACCTCCTCTCCTGTCACCACTCCAGGTGCATCTGGAGCAGTTAATTGCTATGAGTTTTGGACGAACAAAGCCGATGACTCGGCTTCGGTCTGATGAAGCACTGCGGCCGATATGCATTGCCTGGCCACCAACTGGCTACTGAGGATCTCTTCAACGTATTCTCCAGAGGGGAACTTAACCTTAACATGCAAGGTAGAGGAGACGGCTCCCAGAGCGTGCAGCCATGGCCTGGCGAGGATGGCTGTATATATGGAGTACGCGTCAACCACAATGAAATCCACCTCAACCGTTTCTGAGCCGGATTGAACGGGCAAACGAATCTGTCCCTTCGGCACAACGGCCTTTCCTTCAAAGCTTATGAGTGGCAAGTCATAAGGTGTAAGATCGTCATGGGGTTGAATGGTACCAACCTTATGCTCCTCCGAAAATCCCAAGACAGGTAAATCCACCTTCAACCTCTTCGGCCTGGAGCCTGTCTCTTCGACCTGAGAATGGGAAACCGCCATCACCCTAGTGGGACCTGAGCCGGTCCTACCAGGTGCAGCAAAGATAACGTTAATTATTCCCAATGCCGGCCGAGATGGATTATTCTTCTGATTGTTTGAGCCAGATTGACTGCCCTGCCCATTAGGTTGACACAGGTACTGCTTCAGTTTTCCTTCACTGACAAGCTACTCCAAGTGGTTCCAAAGGGTCCGACAGTTCTCGGTAGTGTGGCCCACGTCTTGATGGTACTGACAAAAGAGGTTCTGATTCCTCTTCGCAGGGTCTCCTGCCATCTTACTAGGCCACCTGAAGAAGGGCTCCTTACAAACTTTCTCCAGTAATTGGTGTACTGGTTCTCGGAATACAGTGTTCACGGCCTGAGGTGCTGCCGAGCCGGACTGACCGACGTAATCTCTCCTCAGCTTGTTGTTGTGGTATCTGTCCGACCTGAAATCCCTTCTCTCCTGCGGGATAACCTTCTCTTTACCCTTTCCTTGCTGCTGATCTTCCTCTACCCTTTTGTATTCATCAATATGATCCATGAGGCGACGTACGCTACGGACAGGCTTTTTGGTCAAGGATTTCCTCAAATCGTGATCAGTAGGAAGACCTACCTTAAAGGTATTGAGTGCCACCTCATCAAAATCACCATCTATCTCATTAAACATCTCCTAGTACCGGTCGGAGTATGCTTTCAACGTCTCCCCTTCTCTCATGGTCATGGATAGCAGCGAGTCCAATGGCCAAGGTACTCTGCTACACGTAATAAACCGCGAAGCGAATGCTCTAGTAAGCTCCCCAAACGAACCTACAGACCCCGATTTAAGGCCGTTGAACCACCTCATAGCAACAGATCCCAAGCTAGAGGGGAAAACTTTACACATTAGGGTCTCATTATGAGAGTGAACCGCCATCCTCTGGTTAAAGTGACTCACGTGCTCCACCGGATCAGTCCAGCCATTGTAAATGGTAAAAGTGGGCTAGGTAAACCTCCTGGGAAGCCTCCCCTTCTCAATCCTCCATGAAAATGGAGATTTGGAGAGTTGGTGCAACGCCCGACTCATAGCATCGTTCCCCAAGCCCCTAGAAGGAAGTTTCTTGTGTCTGCGAGCCGGCGGATGGTCCTCCTCACAAGAGGACATTGCGCTGGGGGGTGAGCATGACCTCGAGCTATAACTACCTCCCCAGACCTCCGCTGAAGAAGGATTAGATGAGGACGGTGAAGGCCTACGTCTGGCGCGGCACAGCTTTCTTTTCAAACGACTAATCTCCTTCTGCATGGCTTTAGCACCATCCTCGTGGGTGGTGCTACCCCCGCCATGAGTATGGCTAGCCCTAGGGTATTCTGTATGGACACTTCCCTTACGATCCCTTTGACGCTCCAGATGCTCGAAAAGATCTTCCGGTTGTGATCCTTGAGACTCTGCATGATGTGAGCCTAGGCCTGCCATAGTATCCCAGCTCCTTTTGGACTAGATTCCCACAGACGGCGCCAATTGTAAGTGCACAATCACGGGCTCAGGCCCAATGAGCCTTAAACAATGAAATTTGTAGAGTGTGGGCTTGAAATCTAGATTAGAAGTACTGAGAACTTAATAACAGGCTAAGATGTTCAAACACTTATAAATAACAAATGATAATTGCAAATAGACCTCCTCGGACGTGAGACGAGGACTACTTCTGTATTATTTCTCTTTCTTTCTCAAAGGTTACAATTCTTCCTCCCTCTTTCTTTAGTTACAGACACCCCCCTTAAATACTTCATTTTCTGATACTTTATCCACGTGTTTGCTCAAACCCCCTCCCCCCGAGATATTTCTTCCCTTAGTGCCTTTGAATAGTGACCAAAAGTTTCAGCCTTACTGTTCAGGGGTCACTTCCCCATAAATGCGGCCAGGGAGGTAGGTGCAGAGTCTTTAATGTGGAGGTGGCAGCCTTTGCTCTTGGTGTTTCTCAAACACCGGTGTATCTAGAAGGTTCAGGGTTTCCCCCTTTTAACCAACAGTCTTTCCAGAATTCTGCATTGGCCTTCGTACTGAATTTACGAGTTTTCTTGTGTCTGTCCGAGGAGAAACTCACCCTAGGATGTGTCCTCGGACCCTTGGCGTATGGGCCGATCCGCAGTACTAACAAGTTCTTAGCCCAAGAACAGATTGGCCCTCTTTGCTAGAGCCCAAGGGCCCAAATGCCCACTTGGGTCCTTTTACGCCCCACAAAAACAGTGAACAATTTTTTAAATAGTGAACCGAGAATAATTTACGCAGAAAAGAGAGTGAACAATTTTTTAAATAATGCTAAACATAAAATAATTTTATGCAGAATGCTAGAAATAATTTATGCAAAAAACAGTGAACAATTTTTATGAGAAAACAATGAACAATTTTAATTAATGTAGAAATTAATTCATATTTTGAAATTAAAATCTCTATATTTTACAATGCTTCTATTTAAATATTTAAAAACATAAAAAAGCTACTTATTGTTATGTTTATTTTTATGTTTATGTTTATTTGTCGATTACCCAAAAAAAAAAGTTATAAGGAACTCGAGTTTAATAAACTCGAGTTCCTTACAAGCTACTCGAGCTTGGTGAGCTCGAGTACCATAGAAATAAACATAAACATAAATATTTTTATGATAGGTACTCGAGGCTGGTATACTAGAGTATTGTGTTGCATGGAACTCGAGTTTACCAAGCTCGAGTACCACATTATTTTTTTTAATCGCATAAATTCCAGCTTAGCAGTGCCACAGTGGCATTTGGAACTCGAGTTTCATAAACTCGAGTACCATTTGGAACTCGAGTTTCTGAAACTCGAGTTCCAGAAAAGTGGTATTTCCCTATTTAGTTCCGAAACAATATTTTTTTGCTACAAATTTCTGAAAATTGTGGTATTTGACCATTTTGGCCCAAAAATAACTGTGTCTAATTCCTATCTTTTTTTTTGGTTGTGCTGGGCACGTTTGCCTCTCTTCTTCTTCTTCTTTTTTTTTTTTTTTTTATTTTTTCTTTTTTTGATTTCCTGGGCAAGGGGTGGCACGTAGCCTCAGCCTCTCTTTTTTTTCTTTTCGTTCCTCTAGGTTGCTTTTTTATTTTTGGCTTTGGGTGTGATAGTTTTTTTTTTTTTTTTTTTTTTTTAACTAGACATGATTTTTTTTTGGGACATGATTTTTATTTTTTAATAAATTGGGTGATTGCTTTTTTTTTTTTTGTTGCTTGTCACTTTTTCATTTTAATTGGAAATCATTTTTTAACAAGGGTGTATGAGTAAATTTATATAAACTCACTTTTTCCCATCTCTCCACTTTTCCACTTCCAACCAAATAAAAATGAGAGAAATTAAAATATTTTCTATCCTCTCATCGTTTTCTATCTTCCCACTTTTTCACCCTTCCGATCAAACAAACCTAATAGTTTAAGCTCGTCATTAATAGCTGACGGTGTTTGACCAATTTTGACTCCAAAATTTAATTTAATTTGTTCTCTTTAATAAAAAAATTGTTCTCTTTCAAAACTATAAGATTTAAGGTGAGAGTTTTAATCTATAGCGTCCACTCTTAATGATAGCACTTTATTATCAGACTAAAACACCAATCAATTTTTATAGAAGTGGAGATTGAATTTCAAATTTCATATCCAAAAACATGCCAATTGAAAGAACGAAATACAAAATTTTAAAATTCAAAAAATAACTTACTAATCATATAGCCCCACTTCCTCCAACATCTCCTACTTGTTAATTCGGCTTTTTCAATAGTTTCTAAGGGATATGTTTAATGTTTAAATCCAACTTCCCCTTATGATGTAAGTATAAATTAAAAAAAAAAAAGTATTAATCATATAAATATTTTTATGGGATAAATATATTATACATATTACTTTTATATAAAGTATATCTAGAATATAATTTAACATATGTTATTTTTGTCAATTATATTACTTTCTCATATATATAACAAAAACATTTACATCAAGTTAGTTTTCACATTTCTTCTCAAAAAGAAAAAAAAAATTTGAGTTTTCACATAACTCAAAATAATTGTTGTCAGCTAATCAATTTGTAATCTGTGAACCATCTTTTAAATCATATTAATAACAATTATTATTTTTTAGAGCATTTTAGATCAAAATTTTGTAAATTAAATATTACGTGGTTGGAACTTAGAATAAAGTAATAGTTTTAAAAATTATGAAACATATAAAATTTAATCTATTTCAAATATTTTAATAATAAATTTCACTTTACATGCCTGGACATTTACAAATTAATATAATAAATAAAATAAATATTTAAATATTTTATAATTAAAAAAACTCTTATTTTTCACAAATGACACATTCTAAATAGAAGGCGCATGCAATAAAATTATTTAACTCCGAACAAAATCTGCAATTGTCATTTCTTTTAAATAAATAAATAAACATAGTGTTATATCCCTAACTCCAAATGCAAAACAATAAAAAATTATTACTTTTTGAAATATAAAAAAGGTTTCTATTGAAGATATTTATTTGTCATTCTATTTTTAAGACAGAAGTTGTTTGCTTTTTGTTTCTTTTTTTTTTCTTTTTTTTTTCCTTCTTTCTAATTGAAGAGGACAAGGTGGGGAGAGGAAAAATAAAGGAAGAGGGAATGCCAATGCATTTCTTTCAAAAAGTTAACGAAAGAGCAAAGAAGAAGGAAAAGGAGCATAATTCCTCTTTTAACATTTGCTTTTAAATAAGAGAGAAATTGGAAAATTAATTATTCATGATGATTTAACTCTCGTGTATTAAAATATTTGGCGATGATCAATTAGTTGAAAGTGCATATAAAGTAAAACAATTCTACTGCTACATACACAATAAATTTTATAATTATTGAAATGATATATTATAGGGTAAATTTTATTAACCTCCCCTGAGGTTTGGGCAAATACCATTTAGGTCCAAAACATTTCAAAATTAACCAATTAGGTCCCTAAAAGACATATTAATCCCTAACACCCTTAACACCGTAACCCCTCCGCCATTTTTTTTTCCCTCATTTAGGGTCCGTTTGGTTGGAAGAGTGGAAAAGTGGGAGGATGGAAAATTGTGGAAGGATGGAAAAGTGAGAGGATAGAAAATATTTGGCTTTCCCTCTTGTGTGTTTGGTTGGAGGGGTGGAAAAGTAAGAGGGTTGGAGAAAAAAATGGAAGGATGGAAAATGTAATTTCTATAAATTGATTATTATACCCTTGTTACATAATATGTAAGAAATAGATTTATTTGTACTCATTAAATAATATAAAATTTACCACATCATACATATAAATTATTATTATTATTTTTATTATTATACTGTAAAAATTACAATATTGTACATATAAATTTAATCGGGCAAAAACGTGGCCATACAAATTTATAGTGTACATACAATAGTTTTTTTATTTGTTTTTTTCCCCTCAATTATTATAAGGTTCCTTTTAGCTAAGGCAATTTAAAAAAAAAAAAAAAAAAAAAAAGTTTACGTTGTTCCAAAGGACATGTACATAATACATATACAACCAATGCTTTATATGAAACCTGGACATAAGAAACAGTAGAATGTTGATCAGGTCAGTTGAAAAAAAAAAAAAAGAGAGAAGAGAACCTACGTTGGTGTGCTGTGCAGGGGTACTTGTGTAAAAGTACTTTCACAACACTTTTCTCTCCACATTTTCCTCCCAAATTAGGAGGATTAAAAAAGTGGACCCAGGGGAGAAAACTTTCTCCCTTGTTTTTTGTCTCCCCTATTTTCCTTCCCCAACCAAACAGTGAAAAATAACATTTTTCCACCCTATTTTCCTTTTCCTCTTTTTCATCCTCACTGTTTTCCCCCAACCAAACACAGCCTTAGACTTTACTCTTCTCTCGTCCCAAAATTTCTCTCTCAGATTTCCTTTCTCTATCTTCTCTTTCTTGTCCCTTTGTTTCTCTTTCTCTCTTCCTTCTCTCTCTCCAACCCAACCCATTCTCTCTTAGGGGTGTTCATCAGTCGAATCGTTGGGTACCATTGAATGTTGTGGGACGAATTTTCTTTGATTGGCATCGATCAAGATTGCCTAAGTTCATTTTTTCAGCATATACGACGGTGGTTTTCATCTAAATGTTTGTCGGTGCTCCAATCTTTGATAGGAAAAAGAAAAAGATCTCGATATTATGAACCAAGTCAAAGCCAACGTGAACCAAATCTGAGTTAAAAATCGTTAGATCTGGGTTTGAACTGAAGCCAACTTGAAACAAATCTAGGACGATCTTGGTTCGAAAGCTTTTAAATCTAGGTTTGAATCAACCGAATCGGCCAGAGCCACTTCTAATATGGGTCGATTTGCAGTGGAAGGTGGTTGTGGCTTCTGATGTGGTGATTAGTTTGCTATGATTTTTTTGGATTTGAGTTTTGTTGTAAGATTTGGGCTTTGTTATGGGTTTGGCTAGGATTTTTTTTGAATTTTTTGGATTTAAGTTTTGATGTTAGATTTGAGTTTTGTTGTTGTGGATTTGGCTAAGGATTTAAAAAAAAAAAAAAAAAAAAAATTGGATTTGAGTTTTGCGTTAAGATTTGGGATTTTTTGTTATGGCTTTGGCTAGGATTGGGTAAGGGTAAAATTGAAGCAAATTTAAGGTTGGAGGGAGGGATATAAGTGAAGAATGGCCTGAATGAGGGAGAGGAACCAAAGAGAAGAGACTAGAGAGAGTTAAAGAATGACTAGAACGAGAGAGAAAAGACAAGTCTGAGTTAGGGAAAGAAAAATGTCGGAGGGGAAACGATGTTAAGGGTATTAGGGATTAATATGTCTTTTAGGGACCTAATTGGTTGATTTTGAAATGTTTTGGACCTAAGTGGTATTTGTCCAAACCTCAGGGCAGGTTAATGGAATTTACCCTATATTTTAATTAGTGCAACATTATCTTTAGGGGGAGAGGAAGGAGAGGTTAAGGGAGGCCATGGCTCCTCTTGACTTTTCAAAAATCCCCCCTTTCTCTTATATTTTTGTTATAACAAAAATTTTGGACATAAATTTCAATAATGCCCTCCTAGATTTTTATTAAAAACATATAATGTATTTATATTGTCGACTAATGCACTTTTTTTCCTCTAATTACTCTTATATCATATATAACTTATAAAATTTAAGTGTATTTAATGTATGGCATATGTAATTTAATTATAATGATATTTTTTTATTAAATTGATTTGTATATTTGTAAATGAGGTTAAATTCTGTAAGGATGTGATGTAAAACTCATGTTTTATTCTTCCAATCTCTACATGTCACATCATCTTATCACATATTTAAGAATAAGCACAACCACACCTAATCAATTCTAATACCTATATATAAATCCAACTAAATTGAGAGTTTATTAAAAGTGTGGTAGGATGTAATGAATTTTAAGTAAAATACTGATGTGACAATCTCTTCTTAGATGGTGTAATACATGAGTCTTACACTCCATTCTTACCAAATTCAGACTCTAGGTAGACATGTCAAAACTTACTTTTTTTTGCAAAGATATAAAGACTTATTTAATGTAAATATTTTGTTTACATAAGAAAATATCATATGTTAAATCAAAATTACAAACATTTCATGTATAAGCAATAAATAAAGGTTAACTTAATTAGAAAAGTCTATTCTTATCAAATATGAGATCTAAAGTTCAATTCCACCTACACCAAAAACCAATTAGTGTCTTGATCTGATGATAAATGACAATCACTAGGAGCGGATCTTTGGTTAAAACTCTCTAAAAAAGCAATAAATAAATATTATATATGTGTGTGCATGCGCATATGTTATTCTTTGGATTTAATTTATATATATAGTTTGGCCCATTGAAAAAAAATTTGGCTCCACCACTACTTATTTTCTTATATATGAAATTATCGCTAACATCATTTTTATTGCATAACAATTACATATGTCCTCATTAAAAAACACCGTGGATGGGTCTATGAGAATCATACATGCAGAGCAGAGATACATGGTGCTCTACCTTTTTAAGGCTACAATATTAATGGAAAGGGACCAAAAGCTTGGTTTATTACGTGAGACTGAAACGTGTCGTGACATTATGTTGCCTAATGAATTTCTTGCTAGTGAAAATGAGAGAGCTACATGGCAACTTTCTGTGTTAGATGAGTGCCTCTCTCTATTTTATTGTACATTATCAAAATGGAACAAGTATGCACTTTTGGGTGAAGAGAGCGTATGGGGTTAGAAACTCTTAGGACTAAATTTTACATTATTTAGGGTATGTTTGGATAACACTTATTTTGCTGAAACTGAAAATTTATTGCTGAAAATACTATAAATAAAGGTAAAAGTTAGCTGAAATAGTACAATAGACCATGACTAGTTTTTATTTTACAGTAATTTTGATTTTTTTTTTTTTTGTGTGTATTTCTCTTCCATTTTCATTTGTGTTATTCCATTCAATCAGGTGCCACTCGTTGAATTCCATCTAAGCAAATCCATGCACAAGTTGGATTTATAATGGATTTTTAGTTGCCACTTGGAGAACATGTTGGAAGGTTAACTTTTTAAAAGCTACAATTTACCGTTAAGTCTTTTTTGATGAAGCTCAATTGATAGAAATAACACTTTTCATAGATTTTACTAAAAACTTAACTATGATTTTAAAAATTACTTCAAAATGCATGTTTAAAATTCACTGTTTTTTTATTTATTTAAAAAACATACTTTCTGAAAACAGCTAACCTAAACGGACACAACATTACAAGAACATTAATTGGTCACAAAATTTTAAATACCTTTTTGACCCATACAAAAGAACAATTTGAAAAATATATATTCCTTAAGTTCTAAAATAGTCAGTGTAATATTTTTAATAGATCAGTGAGCCACTCTTTTAGGATCATTAATGGCTTCAAAGCAAGTATGAGTCTCCTAATTCTATGGTAACATGTCATTGAATTCTTCTAAAACGGCTAGAGTTGCAAATCCCATAAAATCACATCTGCTTCAGCCATCAGAGGATCACAAAAGTTGTTGCCTTCGGCCTTAGTCCAGGCTTTTACTATATTTTTGTCAAAGAGTGACGCCCAACCTTATAAGGCACACTGTCAGCGCAATTTTTGTTTATATTTAATTAATGTATGTATATATGTATATTGCTTTTCGATACTAATTAACGTATGTTCCCTAGCGAGTGAGTTCCCTAATAGTCATGCCCATGAGGTTCACCACAATGATTAGGTCCACCACAATGATTGTCTCCACTCACCCATTTTAGTTCATCAAAAAAATAAGGCGAAAATGGGCTTTTGCCCATTTCGTGTAAAAAAATTAGCGTATTGCCCCCTTTCCCAAACTAATTAGGGAAATGCTCCTCTTTTGAAACTTGATTTTCTCAAAATCGAGTTAAGCCCTATAGTGGCATTTTAAGAAGCCTACAGTGGCGTTTTGGAACTCAAGTTCTATGAACTCGAGTTATAGGTAAAAAAAGAAAAAGAAAAACTTGCATGGAGCTCGAGTTCATGGAGCTCGAGTTCCAAAACGGCACTATAGGTCCTTAAAACGTCACTATAGGCTCCTTAAAATGCTACTATAGGGCTCTAATTTTTTTTTTTGAAACTCGATTTTGAGAAAATTGAGTTTCAAAAGAGGAGCATTTTCCTAATTAGTTTGGGAAATGAGAAAACACGCTAATTTTTTTGCATGAAATGGGCAAAAGCCCATTTTCGCCAAAAAATAACGAATGTTTATGTTGACAAAGACTCTGGTGCCAATATTGGACCAATTCTTGGACCATGTTGTTGTGGTCATGAATATTGGTGCATGAAAAATTGATTTAGATAAAACTAAATACATTTTTTTGTTTATTTATTTTTGAAACACCTTTCTACTGACTATTTTTGAAGCACCTTTCTACTGATATTTTTAAAATTAAATACGTTTTTTTGTTTATATATTTCTTTATTCTTTTGGCTATATATTTTTGAAACACCTTTCTTGTTAAGGACATATTTTATGTAGTTGGCTTATCTTTTGACAAAAAGCATTTTACTTGTATTTGGGTAGATCTAGGATATATTTAATATTTCAAAGAACAAGAGTTCAAGTCTAGTATTGAAGCCATGTAAATATGTCCAAGAAACAAGTGAAGAAGTGCTGATTCATTAAAGCTCGACAGCTGCTCGACAGATAGCTATCTATCGAGGTTTAATGAGGCTCAACAGATACTATCTATCGAGGTTACGGAAATCAGAATTTTCAGATTTGATTTTTGGCCCATTCTTATGTATTTGTGTAGGGTTTCTTTTCTCACAACCCTAGACATATATAAAGCTTATTTAGAGGCTGTCACATAAGAGAATACAAGGAGAACATATGCAAAAGGTGACTGAAGCCCTTATTCTTTCTGAAAGAAGCTACTGCGTCTTTGCGCCTTAAGGTTTTGTAACCAAGTGCTTCTTGATCTTCATTGTTGATGAAGAGAAGAACTTTGCAGCCAACATTCTTCTTTCTCAAGTTGGTGAGTGAGTCACGTACTGAAATTCGTGCAAAGGAGTTAGTCATGTACTAGGATCAGTGCATTAAAAGGGTAGCGTTCATATATTGAAGAGTTCAGAGGTTCTGAAGCGGTAAAATGTTTCTGCTGTGAGTTCATCTACGGGGATTGTAGAGTCTAAGAACAAATGTTTTGTACTAGATTTGAAACTTCTCTTCACTATAGTGAATTATTTTTTGGGAAGGTTTCCCCCCAGTTTTTTTTTTACTGTGAAATTAGTTTGTTTAATTGGTTTTCTTGAGTCATCATATCTTGTCTTATTTATTTTTCCACTGCACATAATTTTGACATGATATTGATGTTTGTTTGTTTTAACAAGTTTTATTCATAATAAATCTAATTTACAACTTGAGATTAAAACTTGTTAATTCTATCAACCGGGGTCTAAATTTCCAAACATTTCTACTGACTATTTTTTTCTTTATTCTTTTTGGTTTTGTTTTCTAATTGTTATTATACATATATTATTACTTACCGCAAGTGAATTCTATAGTTAACTATTCTTTAACCTATACAATTAGCACTCTCCTCACTCCCCACCCTCCTCACTCCCCACCCTCCCCACAAAACTCAAGCCCAGACATTTGGTATTAACCTTCACTTTCTAACCAAACCAATTGTTAAATACATAAAATACATGGGATCAATTATGATAGCACAGCATTTTATTAATTAATGTTGATGGGTTACACTTATCTTTGCATGCATTGGTGAGATTAATTATATCTTAAAATCTTTCAAGTGAATCTACAAGCAGTAAAGATGATGTGCATCTTTCAAATTAAGTTTAGAGCAAATTACAACTTACCAACATTTAGTTTGGCTGCAATTTAAGTTGTTTACTTGTGATTTAAAATTTGGCACTTTATCCACCTAAGGTTTGACAGTAATTTAAGTTGCCTACCTATGGTTTGAAATCCCATGATGCAAGTGTTCCGTTGATTTTTTTTTTAATCTTATTTCATCTTGTATTTTTATGTTTTTTGTGTTTTTGGAAGAGAGAGATAAAAGTGGAACAAAATTATATATTTAGCCTTGTTTTTAACAGACGTGTGTTACAAAAATCTAACTAAGCTAACCTTAGGTAAGTAAAATGTCAAAATTCAAACCACAAATAGGCAAGTTAAATTTCAGTCAAACCACAAGTAAGTAAATTGTAATTTGCCCTTAAATTTTAATCAATAAATCCATTTTTATTTTTTATTTTTAGCTTGAATATATATATATATATATATATATATATATATTAATAGACAAAGTTTAGAGAAAATCCAATTAGATTCTACAATTGAAGTCCAATTTTGCGCCATATGTCCTAAATTATTTATTTTTAGAGAGAATTTTATTTCTTTATTTTGTAGTCAAATGTAGAACTACATCATAAATAATTAAATATCCATCCAAGTGAGTTATTGCGTACAAAAACCAAAGAGTCTAGAATTAATGAACATAAATATTTTAATTTTTTTTAAATGAAAATTTTACATTTTCTACCTAATAATATTCTTACAAGACTTTTTAAAGAGTTAAAAGATATAAGAATGATTATCAATAATATTTCAATTATATATGTAATAATTATACTATGCATCTTAATGTATATATTTTAAGTATATTCATGCATATGCATGGGGTTACAAGTTAGTCTATATATCTATATATATAATAATAGGTGAAGCTGAGAGAGACTCAAATTAGAATTCCAAATTAGAGTTCTAATTTTGCGTCATGTGTCATATATTATTTATTCTTAAAGAGTTTTATTTATTAATTTTAGAATCAAATGTAGAACCACATCATAAATATTCATCAAAGTGAGTTAATTATTAAGTACAAAAATCAAAGAGTCTAGAATAAATGAATCATAAAAAAAAATGCTTCACAATAAATTTTTTTTTTAAATGGACAATTTACATTTTATACCTAATAATATCCTTACAAAATTTTTTAAAGAGTTAACAAAATATAAAAATGACTATCAATAGTATTTAAATTATATATATATGAATTATATTATGCATCTTATTGTATATCTTTAAGTGAATCCATGCATATGCATGGAGTTACAAGTTAGTCTATATATATAATAATAGGTAATGCAGAGAAAAAGTCCAATTAAATTTCAAATTAGAATTCAATTAGAGTCTAATTTTGCATCATGTATCTCATCTAATCTAAATTTTAGAATTTTGTGCCAAGTGAGTTAATTTAGTATAAAAATTGAATTTCAAATAGAGTTTATTTTTGCGCCACATGTCCTATCTAATCTAAATTTTTAATTTTTTTTTTTGCCAAATTAGTTAATTTAGTGTAGAAAATAAGGAGTCCAATATAATAAACCATAAAAAACATAATCATATAACTAAAAAAAAATTCAAATTTATAAATCATCTATATATATAATAATAGATAAAACTGAGAGAAAATTCAATTAGATTTCAAATTAGAATTCAATTAGAGTCTAATTTTGTGCAACGTAACCCATCTAATTTAAGTTTTAAATTTTTGTGCCAAGTGATTTAATTCAATGTAAAAATTGGATTTCAATTATAGTTAAATTTTGCGACATGTGTCCCATCTAATCTAAATTTTTTAATTTTTGTACCAAATGAGTTAATTTAGTGTAAAAAACGATGAGTCTAAAATAAGTAAACCATAAAAAACATAATTTTGAATGATTTTATATTTATGAGTCTTTTTTTTTAGAACTAAAAACAATTCAAGTTTAGAAGTCATCTATATATATATATATATATATTGTGGGGAGCAAAAAGACCCTGATGGGAATATGGGCCGTTGGGCCATGCTAAGGAAGGCCGACCTGCTCTTGGGTTTAGAACTTGTCAGTACTACGGGTCGGCCCATACGCCGAGGATACGAGGATCCAGCCGAGGGTGAATTTCCCTTCGGATGGACAACGGAGAACCCGGGACTTCATGGTAAAGGTTAGGGAATGACACGGTCGAGACCAATGGTTAAAGGGGGTGAACCCTTGAATGTCCTAGAAGCACCGATGTTAGAGAAATACCAAAGATAAAGGCTGCCACCTCCACATTAAAGACCCTGCACCTACCACCCTGGCCGCATTAATGGGAAAGTGACACCTGAACAGTGGAAGGGAAACTTCTGATTACTATTCAAAGGCACTGAGAAAAGAAATATCTAGGCTAAGGGGGAGTTGGGGCAACACGTGTACAAAGTATCAAAAAGAAGAGTATTTAAGGAGCAACCTAGAACAGAAAAGGGGGACTGACTTTTTTGTAATCCAAAAGGAAAAGAAAAAAGAGGAAGAGATAATATAAGAACAACTCTCGGCTTACGTCCGAGGAGGTTGATTTACAATATTCCTTGGTGTTTCCAGGTGTTTGCAATCTTTGGCTTGTCATTTAATCCTCACACACTTCTAACCTGGGTTTCAAGCCCACACTCTACAAATTCATATTGTTTAAGGTTCATTGGGCCTAAGCCCGTAACTGCTCTTGGGGCCAGGTGCAATTGTGCACTTACATATATATATATATATATATATATAAGAAAATACAATTAGAGTTTAAATTAAAATTTAATTAGAGTCTAATTTTGTGCCATGTGTCCCATCTAATCAAAAATTTAAAATTTTTGAACCAAGTTAGTTAGTTTAGTGTAAAAATTTGATTTCAATTAGAGTTTAATTTTACGACACATGTTACATCTAATCAAAGTTTTTTTAATTTTTGTGTCAAATGAGTTAATTTAAAGTAGAAAACGACGAGTTCAATATAAATAAATGATAAAAAAAATAATCATATATCTAACACTATATATAAAATTAGAAGAAGAGAGAGTTTCAATGATTTTATATTTATGAGCCTTTTTTTTATAACTAAAAACAATTCATTTGGCACAAAAATTATATACATATTTAAAAATTTTGAATTTTTGAACCATCTAATCAAAAATTTTAAAATTTTGAACCAAGTTAGTTAGTTTAGTGTAAAAATTTGATTTCAATTAGAGTTTAATTTTACGGCACATATTACATCTAATCAAAGTTTTTTAATTTTTGTGTCAAATGTGTTAATTTAAAGTAGAAAACAACGAGTCCAATATAAATAAATCATAAAAAAATAATCATATATCTAACACTATATATAAAATTAGAAGAAGAGAGAGTTTCAATGATTTTATATTTATGAGCTTTTTTTTTATAACTAAAAACAATTCATTTGGCACAAAAATTATATATATATATATATATATTTAAAATTTTTGAACCAAGTTAGTTAGTCTAGTGTAAAAAATTTATTTCAATTAGAATTTAATTTTACGACATGTGTTCCATCTAAACGAAATTTTTTAATTTTTGTGACAAATGTGTTAATTTATAGTAGAAAACGACGAGTCCAATATAAATAAATCATAAAAAAATAATCATATATCTAACACTATATATAAAATTAGAGGAAAAGAGAGTTTCAATTATTTTATATTTATGAGCCTTTTTTTTATAACTAAAAACAATTCATTTGGCACAAAATTTATATATATATATATATATATATATATATATATATATTAATAGGTAAAGTTTAAAGAAAATCCAATTAGATTCTATAATTGAAGTCTAATTTTGCGTCATCGCCGCCATGTGTCCTAAATTATTTATTTTTAGAGAGTTTTATTTTTTAATTTTGGAATCAACTGTGGGACAATATCATAAATATCCATTTAAGTGAGTTGTTATGTACAAAAACCAAAGATTTTAGAATTAATGAACATAAAAATATTTAAAAAATTGACAATTTACATTTTCTACCTAATAACATTTTTACAAGACTTTTTAAAGAATTAATATATAAAAATGACTATTAATAATATTCAAATTTTATATGTAAGATTATTATACCATGCATCTTAATGTGTATCTTTTAATAGGCAAATATGAGAGAAAATCCAATTAGATTCTAAATTGGATTCTAATTTTTGTCTAAATTTGCACCACATGTCGCATGTCGTATTTAAGTTTTTTATTAATTTTTGCTCGAGGTGAATTAATGAGGTGCAAAAGACGAAAAGTCTAATATAAATAAATCATCAAGAACTCAATAAAAAAAAGAGAAAAAAAAAAAGAGTAATCTCATGTGTATATTCAAAAGAAATTAAAAAAATATTAATAAGAGAGACAAAGAGAGTATAATTTGAATCTATATATGTGTGTAATTGTAATTTTTTTTTTTAATTATACCGTGCATATGCACGGATTATACACTAGATTAAATATGGATAGTGGTGCATACATGGTCACAAACAGAATTGCTTAGAATATGAAAAACACATTTAATCTATTCATGTATTTTATTTTATTATAGACTCACATGTTTTATATAGATTTAAAGTTATAAAAACTCAAATTTAAATAACATATGTGAAAATCATGTTGATATTTTTTTTATGCATATAGGGCATAAAGAGATCCTACAAATCATCGATTAATTTTTTAAGAAACATATCTACGCTCTGTTTATTTTGACAATAATGTTTTTTAGAAAATGAGTCATTTTCCAAAAAAAACATTTTCTATAAAATTATTTCATTTTCCTATGTTTGGTAATAACTTTAAATGAGTTAAAAAAAAAATTTTAACTTCCCTTATTTACCAAATATAGTTTTCCTTTGACTCATTTTTTTTAATGCTACCAAATACTGGAAAACACCGAAAACTATCTTTACACAATATTTTCCATTGAAACAAACAGAGTCCTTAATAAAAAGTTATTAAATGGTATAATATTGCCAAAAATTATACCATATATAATTTGAATAAACTCATATACATATAGTATACTTCTTTGTCAATGTTATATTCTTTATTAACATTTTATTGATTTTTTTTTTTATACAAGATATAATTTTTACTCTAGCCTAATCTAAGTGTATATGTGTGTGAAGCTCCCTTCTAGAGACTTGAACCCCGACTCTTGCCCCCCACACCCCACAAGCAGTTTGTTGTTGTATTAAATATTTCTTTTTTGTTCATAATACGTGCATTGAATTTCTTATTAATCGGATTTTATTTACTATCCGATCAAGTATGTCATGTTTTATGTATAATTTTTAGAGTAGACAAATTTTAAAAACTTTTGTTAGTAGAAATATTCATTGATTGCTAATTATCTCTACATTTTATTAGTATAAACATATAAAGAAGCAATATAATCTAACAATAGGTTTGACAAAGAACGCATCGACATAAAACTATATCAGATTAAACTGATCAAACTATAAATCAAAATTATGTAGTACCTTCCTTTTCCGTGGGTGGTGTGACTTTCAAGGCCATCATGACTCAACTTGAGCGCATGGATGCTCGCCTTGACACTCTCAGTGATGAGTTGTGTCAAGTGAACACTCATGTTGGTCGTATCACATGACGACATCTCCATCTCCATCTCCACAGGCTTCAGAGGATGAAGGCAATGATGATGGCTCCGGTGATGATGATGATGAGGATGAGGATACTAGCTCTTCTAGTGATGAAGAGATGACTGCTTCACAATGACTTGCCCTTTGTCATTCGTGAAAAAAGGGGGAGTAGTTTTGGGTATGAAAGTAGTCATGTATCTAGGGGGAGAGTTAGCATAAGACCTTTTTGTTAGGGGGGGTGTTTTTTTTTTTTAGGGATGTAGTGAGGACTTATGTAACTTTTCTTTTCTTTATCTTTTAGATACTTTGTTCTTGTACATTGATCTTATGACCACTTTGTGATTGCAAACCTTGTATTCTTTATTGATATATATATATATATATATATATATATATATATATATATATATATATATATACATATATTTGATGAGGTTGTTATTACATTTTCACCTATCTCTCCATGTGTTGTTTCTTTTCTCTCTTTATACACATGCTTCTTATTTATGTATGCAATCTTTGTTTCACACTAAGATGCCTTGATTAGTTTTGTTTAAAGTATTTTAGAAATACAGGTTGTCAAAATCTATCATGTCATGAACTCTCTTCTTACAAAGTTTTTCAAGAGTTTGTGTTAGGATTAGATTTTATTGTATCCAACAAGTGAGTATGAGTTGAGTGATTTATGACTTCTCTCATACTTCATTTGTTTATTGTGGTTTTGTCACAGATTGCCAAAGGAAGAGATTGTTAGGACATATATGGAAGTTGTTATGTACACATATCATTTAGAATTGGCTAATCCTTTGACAAAAACACTTTACTTGTAATTGGGTAGATCTAGGATGGTTTAAGTCTTCAAGTAACTTTGTGTTCAAGTCAAGAGTTAAAGTCATGCAAATCTGTTCAATAAACAAGTGAAGAATTTCTGTATTTTAAAGCTTGACAGATTGAATCTATCGATATTTAAAAGAAGTTTTTTGCCCGAAACTCGACAGCAGTTCGACACATAGCCCAACTATCGAGGTTTACGAAATTTAGATTTCCAAATCTATTTTCAAGCATATCCAAGTGTATATGTGTTGGGTTTCTTTTCTCACAACCCTAGACATATATAAGGATTATTTTAAGAGTCGTCTCAGGGAATGCAAAGATTGTTGCACTTGTTGTTACATGCATATTGTAATCGGAGACAATTTACCCTAGTTCATCTTTCTCTTGAAGAAACTGATGTGTTTATATGCCGTAGGGTTTTGTAACCAAGGAGCTTCTTGATCTTCATTGTGTGGATGCACTGAAGAATTTTGTAGCCAACATCTTTCTCAAGTTGGTGTGTAAGCCGTGTACTAGGATCCGCGCATCAATTAGTTAGTCACGTAATGGGAGCTATGCATTGAAAGGAGAGATTGTCACTACATTGCAAGTCCAGTTGTGTACTGGGGTATGGGTTCAACTGTAGGTTGGTATAAGGTACTAGATTCCTTTACTTGTAACTGCTTGTTTTGTTAATAGTAGATTCTTAGGAGTGGTGACCATAAATTCACCTGGTGGGGTTTTGCCTCGATGGTTTTCCCCATTCGTAAACAAATCACCTGTGTCAAATTTATTTTCCGCTGCATTTAATTTAGTTTGTGATTTGTTTGTGCTACCACACATATTACATATAATTGAATCTAATTAATTTACTTAGCTAATTAATTGATTTAATTTACCGAAGGGGTCAATACATTCTTGACCTAACATTATTATTAATCAGTATGTAGATATATATATATATATATATATATATATATATATATATATATATATATATAATTCAAAGGTTAGGATAAATTTTTTTCTAAAAAAAAAAACACTATTCTCCCCCTTCCCCTACCAAAAATTTAAAATTAAAACTCAATCCAAAGAACCCAAAAATATAAATCGATCACATATGACATAACCCATTCCTATGTCCGATGGTCCTTTCCAAAGCAAAAATACATTTTTTTTACATAACAAATCTCTAGTGTTACTAAATTATTGAATTCTACCTAAATGATTCATTTGGATAGAAATATGATTAAAGCAGAGATCGACTAGGTGGGGGCCTAAGGGGCCTAGGACCCCCTAGTCCAATTTTTTTTAGTCATTCTATATTTTAATTTTGTATTCAGCTCTTTTCTCTCCCATCAATCTTGCTAGTCTAATTAAAATAGCAACTATCCAACCCAGAAATTTAACAAAGATAATAAAAATATTCAGAGCAGTGATTGTATTTTAGTTAAAAAACTATTTTACCATCAAAGGACAAAAAAAATCATGTGTGATTGGAGAAATTAAAACTAAATTTTTTGTAACTATAGTAAACTAGTATAAATACTAGTTAACTGTAGCAAGTTGTTAAAAATAAAATACAATATTTATTGAGATTATATCTCTTTCTTTAATTAGAAAACTCAAATTCTCTATCTTCTTTATTATTTTAATGTGTTGTTTATATTATTTTAAATGAAGTGATAAAAAAAATAGAACATTAAATGTATCGTAAAGTGAGGTGGTAAAATAGATAAAGTAACTTTTGAGGTACTAAAAGCTAAAATTTTTAACATCATTGCTGCGAATGTTCTAACTTCAAAAAACAAAATCCTAGTCAACCTAGTATTAAAAAAAAAAAAGCATTATTTTATTTTGTTTTTGTCATTGGTAGACAATTTTGTTTTTTATCCTCCTTCGAAAAAAAAAGTGTGTATCTATAATTTTTTAATATTATATAAATGTCTATGTAGAGTTTTTTTTTTTTTTTTTATACCCAACCTCCGCTAATTTAAAATCCACCTTGATAAAAGGATATTGGACATATTAGAGCATACAATGTTGAGGCTTAGGAGTTTCAAGCTTTTGTTTGTATATTTTGGGTCTCTTTTAAGTCACGAGAATATTAGACGTACTCTCAGCCAAAAAAAAAGAAGGGAGGATATTAGATGTACAACTAAATAAGATTTACAACATCTATCTTACTGATACTGATAGATTAGGTAAGAAAATATCTCCTTAGTTTTTCTCTCTTTTGTCTTTTTTCATTATTTTCTTCTCCATTATTAGACTGTGAAACTTTTGTCTTTTTTCATTATTTTCTTCTCCATTATTAGACTTTGAAAAGCACAAATGATTGTTCAACGATATACTAGCAAGTAGCATTCCCAATCTTATCGTCAAGATTTTCTATGGACAAAATCGTAGAAAGGATTCTTTTTTTAGATTCTAAGATAAAGAGCAATTAAATTAGTCTCTCTAATATATATATATATATATACATATATATATATATATATATATATATATATATATATATATATATATATATAAAAGAGGATCCTCTCTTTTCAACTAGACTTTTTTGTAGTTCAAAAATACCCTTATTAATGAATGATAACTTTATTTAAAAATAGAGTTATAAATGTCAAATAACAAATTTCATTTTGAATTAAAAAAGATAACTCCTAAAATTTAAATAAATAAAAAATCCATTCACGTTCAAAAAATAAATTACAATTACTATTTATCTTTAAAGTTTATCATTTTTATTTGTTTGAAAAATAAAAATTATATATTTCTAAATTATAATATATGCAAATTATGGGAGAGATGGGCCTAGGAATGTATATTTATGTGCATAATGGGCTGGAGGCCCGAGCCGAGGACATTAAATGGTCCGAGGATGAGTAAACATCTTACTAAGGGTCTTTGCTAATTTATAAAAAGCAAGGTTTGATCGTGATCATCCGAGAATTTCTTCCAAAGAGAAATGTCTCCTCGGATTAGCTAGGCAAAGGTCGGAATGAGTTATCTGCCATCTAGAGGCAATATCTCATGAGACTCTGTTGATAAGGATGTGCAACGCAGGAGTATAGGACAAAGGAAAACCATGAAATATCTAAAGAAAAAGTTGTTGCCACCGCATTGAATGCTCTGCAACTAACTCTCTAGCCTCATTAATGACGAAGTGATGCCTGAGTATCAGTGTTTAGCCTTATGGCTATCTTTAAAAGTTTCAGGAAGGTGCTGATGGGACAAGTATCCTGACCGGCAATCTGATCCATACTTGGAGGATAAAGAGAGGAGAAAGAGAAGTACAAAGAGAAGAGGAACCCCCCAAGAGAGGAGGATCGGGAGAGAGAGAGAAAACACTTGAGACTAAATATTTTTATAATACGTACTTAAGAAGAAAGAAATATAAGAACCAGCTCCTCGGCTTGAGTTCGAGGACAATTTTTCATCATACAAACTAGTCCATCAATATTGTTTTGTGATCTTGGGTCACTATCGTTGTTAGCTAAGCTCATAAGAAACCAGATTTTGAACCCACTCTCTACAAATTTATTGTATTGGGCTCTTAGAGCCTATACCCTTCCTATTATTGGGCTTAGGTACAAATTATGTCCTTACACAAATTATTAACCTTTATCCAAAAAAAAAAAAGAACCAATGAGCACTTGCAAAAGCGCATGTTCAAAGGCTAGTATGTATGTATGTATGTATGTATGTATGTGTATATATATATATATATATATATATATATATATATATATATATATATATATATATCGTCAATCACTTTTTAAACATTTGTATCATATTCATTATTCTGTACTTTATTTTTTCACTTCAGTAAAATATTTTCAATTTATTTTATCTATTATTTTTTTCTTACTTTTCAAAGTTAGGAATGGCGATGGGTCGAGTTCGGGTCGAGTTTCTTTATACCCGGACCCAACCCACGGGCCTATACCCGTTACCCAAACCAGGCTTGTTTAACAAACAGGTTTTTTTGTTGCACCTAAACCCACCCCGTCGGAGCCCGCGGGGCCCACGGGCCCCGGCCCAAAATCACAAACAAAGAAATCGGTACAAACCCAAAATCACAAATCATCACTGAACAACATTTTCTTCACATCCAAACGGATGCCAAGACCTAACAAACTAATATGTACAAAAAAGTCCAACAAATCCTAGAAATTTTGCAAATCCAGAAATAAAATTAGCAAATCTTAAAATCCCACCAACAAAACTCAAAAAAAAAAAAAAAAACCAACAAATTTGGCTCACAAGAAAAAAACCCAAACCCAAATTTTGCTCATAAAAACACGAAAAAAAAAAAAACAAAAACAAAAACAAAAAACAAAAAAACCCAAACCTATCCAGTTGTGGGTCTGTAATGAGTGAGGGGTAGTTCACCGTGGTTGAGAGTTTAGTGATGGTGGCTAGGCTTGTCAGTTTGGTGCTTGATGCTTGATTGTGGCAAGGCTTGTTGGCGAGGATTGTCTTGGTCACTTGAGGGAGGGCTTACATGGGGCTTCAATGCTTGAGTTGAGATTGAGAGTGGAAACTGGAAACTGAGTAAGGTTGAGGCGTGAAAGGGTGAGTTGAAGAGATGAGAGGCGGCTAAAGATATGAGAGTGTGAGGTGAGGCTATGAAAATTTTAGGGTTATAACTATATATACATGAGGGTATTTTAGTAACTACATGTATATATATAACCAGGTCGAGCCGAGTCCAGGTTCAAGTCGGGTTTTTGTAAAAATCCGTACCCAAAAACCCAAACCTGACCCTATTTTTTATCGGACCGGGTAAAACTCGGCCCATTAGGGTCGGATAGGGCCGAGAATCCGCAGGTCGGGCAAAAATTGCCATCCCTATTCAAAGTACCGCTTTTCTTTATTTCAATTATCAAAACATTATAAGTAATAATAATAAGGGAAAATTACACTTTGCCCACTTGTGGTTTGCCCAAAAAAAACTTTACCCCCCTGTGGTTTAAAAATTAGCACTTTGCCTACTTGTGGTCTAATTCGTTAACCAAATGTTACCCACCTCTGTCCCTGCCGTTACTCTAACACCATTCCACTCAAAAAAACAAAAGCAATTTAATCAAAACACTTTCCTTTGAGAGCCAAAAAAAAAAAAAAAAGCCCTTTACCCGTATACCCTTTGTTCAAGATTGTGATCCACTCCATCAAGATCAACTCATGAAATTCTCAGCATCAAGAGAAGATGGCAGTCTGATCAAAACCCATGTGAAGGATATTGAAGATTTTCTCTCTTCATTTAAACAACAGGTACGATTTTGATAGTTAGGGTTCTTGATTTATTTTTCAAAAATTTCTAATTAATTTTTTTTTTTAAATTACTGGTAGCTTACTTGATTGATTGATGATAGATTACTTGATTTCTTGGTTCCTAGTGCACCACGTAAACCAAACATTCATAAGCTCCTTCATATTTGTCTTGTTAATAAGTCGAAGACCAATTACTGAATTGCTTTCTCATAAGGCAGCTGTTTTCTTGTAGAATTTTTCAATTTAATAATAATAATAACAATAATAAATGACATTGGTCCATTCCCATGTGGTTGCCTCCCATGACATTGGTCAATTCTATGGGAAAGCTTTCCCAATTTCTGCGACCAGATAATAGAGTTGTGTTTTAGAATTACAAAACACATGCTGTGCTTTCCCAATTTCTCTATATTCCTTTTATTGTAAATTTTGGTTTCTGTTTGTTAGTAATACGTTATAGCTACCTTTAACTCTATCACAAGGGATGACAAAGTGCATATATCTATAGAGAAAACAGAGGAATATTACAAATGATAATGGTTTTGACCTTTCCAAAAATTTTGTTCTTTCTATGGTAAGTTCATGTTGTTTGTTCTTCGCGTTATATCATTTGAATTTGGGGTGAAATAACTAGTGATATGAAGAAAAAAGAGCTGGGATTGACATTCTAGATTTTTCTTCATTACCATACATGTATTCATGGTTCAGAATTTTTCATGCATTTATTGATTGAATTGTTCTGCTGAAATTCTTTAAGCAAAATATATCATGTTCTAAGGATGGCTTTCTAGGTCCAGCAAACTCTAGGAAACCAATTCATTGCCCGAACATGATTTATGGAGGCTTCCTTTCCATGTTCCCTAGCAAAATCACCGCATTACAGCTAATTCAGAATTGCCATTGTGTTAATTTATTCTACAATCACAATCAACGTTGCCCTGAGTTCTCATTGGAACTTTGGGTTTGGGGATGAAATTGGGTCTATGCTATACATTTGTGCTGGATTTGTGTTCCTGATAGGTTATTGATAGAAATATGTGAAACTTATTTTTTTATTTCCAGCAAGTATTATTCTTTCATTTCAACTAATGGGAATTTTAGTAGTTGAAAATTTCAATTAATGATCGCTAAAAATACAAAACAATGACTTTTTTTTTATTTTTAAATGTGCATATTCTAATGGGAATTTTTTTTTTTTTTTTCCAAATTGTAGTAATTTTAGTGAAAGTTTCTTGAGCAACTTATGCAATGTCTTTATCAAGCGGCACTTATTCTACAACAACTCATTTTTACCAATGCTTCAAAGGGAAAAGTTAGATAGGGAAATGGAAGAAAAAACTACTAAGAGGGAACTAAAAGCTCGTGAACAATATGTAGAAGCTAGGGAGAAAGCAATGAAGGCAAGAGAAAATGAGAGATTGTAAGCTTAAACTAGTGGTGTCATGGGGATTTTTTTTTTTTTTTTTTTTTTTTTTTTTTTTTGTGTTTGTAATGTTGGTTTTTTGTTTTTCTTTACGTCAACAAAACATAATTTAAGAGATTTAGGTCTAGCATGATGGTTATGTGTTTGTTTTGTTGAGGTTGGCTGGATCATTGAGCTTAGTTCAGTGTGTAAGTTGTATTGTTTTGTATGTTGAATGCTTAAATGGTCATTTTGTAAGTTGTATTGTTGTAATATAACCCTACTTCCCACATCATTTAACCTTATCATCTTTGCATAGTCTCTTAGCTTCCCATATTGCAACTACTCATCTCCAGTAATCAAATCAATGGCTTTCCTCTTAGACAGTTAGACCTATACACTTGACTCACATTTATGTCGACCTCAAGTTTATCCTTCACACGATGTTGCACACCCTCTACCGTCCGGTTCTTGCTAAAATCTTGCATGTACTTCTTAGCAATATATGCTAATGTTGCACTCAGATATCCATGTCTTTATTTGGAAGGTCAACTCCCCACTGACTTTAGATGCATAACATCTCCACCCACACTTGTTCTTGCAATGGACATATATCTTCTCTTTCTAATTCAATTTGAACCAGATATCCATAGGTTTATGTATAATATACTCCCTCAATGCCTCCCTAAAAACCTTAGCATTAGGAAACTTCATTCCCTTACACAGCTCTCGTTTTTTCATTCCAGTTTGAACATTAAAAACCTTCTCTATTGAACCAGTAGGTGTTCATCATCATCAGACCCTACCAAACTTTCCATGTCATCCTCAAAAGGTGGTTCAAGCCAATCCTTTTCATCCACACCATCAATTTCCCTAGCATTATCCATCTGTGGGGCCTCAATAGCTGCTGCATTACTCCTCTGTGGGGCTTTAATAGCTACTGCATTACTACTTTGTGGGATTGCAGTCTCCCCAAATACATCATCATTAAAATCTGGCCCTTCTAACCCTTCCACCAACCAATCAAAGTCCACATTGTCATTTTGCTCAATTTCTAGCACTTCATCTCCTTCACCATCCACATTCACTTCTTCATTTACATCACTCACATCACCATTATCTTCATACTCTACATTACCACCTCTCCCTCCATACCATCAACATTTTGACTAGGTACTTCAACAACAAGTGGCTACTCACCACCTTCCACATATAATACCAACCTATTTGTAGGCCATGCTATGTGAATTTCACACATATATAGCACCTCATCATCCTTAGTTATCATGCTTAAGCCTTCCTCCAAATTACCTCCAGGAATTAGGTGATGATATGTACTTGTACAGGGTGCACCATACTTCTCACACAGTCCTTGTATTTCGAAAAAACTTAGACAATCAGGGTCAACATCTTCATATGCTATGCTGCCACCTATATATTCTAGGTTTGGGTTCCACACAAACTTGCCACCATAATTAATCTCAATAGCCAACTTCAAATCTGCCATCTGCATAAAAATAAATGCTTAAATAAAAATGTTATTTGACAAAAGAATAAAACACAAACATTGTAGAAACAGACAAAAGTGTTTGTTCTGTTTTGGGGAGACAACAACATGAGAATGGACCACAAAATCCACATTTACACATTTTTTTTCTCAATACAAAAAGATTCTTAGGGTCTACACAAAACACAACACAGCAAAGGACTAAACCACTAGCAACTTTTAGCTCATTAAACAATATGTAAATTTCAACAGTTGAAAATTTCTACAGGTTCCTAACGGAATATGCATATTTAAAAAAATATTTGTTTTGTATTTGGGAGGCAACCACATGGAAATGGACATTATAATTATATAAATTGGAAAATTCTACAAGAAAATAGCTGCAAATAGACCAATGCAAGAGCCTTATGAGAAAGCAATTCAGTAATTGGTCTTTGACTTATTAACAGGACAAATATGAAGGAGCTTATGAATGTTTGGTTTACTTGGTGCAATAGGAACCGAGAAATCAAGTAATCTACCAGCAATCTATCAAGTAACCTACTAGCAATGAAAAATAAAAAAAATCTACCAGCAATTTTTGAAAAAGAAATCAAGAACCCTAACTATCAAAATCATACCTATTGTTTAAATCAAGAGAGAAAATCTTCAATATCCTTCACATGGGTTTTGATAGGACTGCCTTCTTCTCTTGATGCTGAGAGTTTCACGAGTTGATCTTGATGGAGTGGATCACAATCTCAAATAGAGGCTGGACAGGTAAAGGGAATTTTTTTTTTTCTCTCTTAGGAAAGTGTTTTGATTCAATTGCTATTGTTTTTTTTTAGTGGAATAGTGCTAGAGTAATGGCAGGGATAGAGGTGGGTAACATTTGGTTAACAGATTAGACCACAAGTAGGCAAAGTTCCATATTTTAAACCGCAAGTGGGTAAAGTGTTTTTTGGGCAAACCACAAGTGGGTAAAATGTAATTTTCCCAAATAATAATAATAATATGTTTGGTAACTATTTTTTCTCCTTATTTTCTATTTCTAAAAACAATTTTCTATTTTTTAGATTAAAAAACTTGTTTAGCAACCCAAAATGGACTAAAAAAATTATCAAAACTCAATTTGTAAAGAAAACTGAAAACATGCAAAAGATTGTTTTCAGTTTCTAGTTTTCAAAAGTCAATAACAACATGCATTTGATTTAATGAATCTGTCTCATTTAATGAATTAGCATTAGAGTTTAAATCCTAGTAACAACATATTTTAATATTTTCTATTTTTTATTCAATAAAATACTTTTTATTTTAATTTCAACTAACCAAACATGTTTTTTATTTTAAAAATACAAGAAAATTGTTTTTTTTTAATATTCCCGAAAACAAGTTGTTTGAAAATAAAAAACAAAATTCTTACCAAATATAACCTAAGAATTTTGGTAACATTTTTTCTAATTTAAGAAATAGCTAGCAAGAGACCCCAATATGATTGCATTAAGTCCCAAGCATGATCAGTGGCATCTTCACATATATTTCAGGGTGGTCACAAGGCCACCCTTACTTGCCAAAAATTTATATATATACTTGAAATTAAAAAAACTATATACTAAAGTAACATATTTTGACCAACCTAATAATAATATTGAACACTTTGACTTGAGAATCACAAGAATTTGGGTTCAATAAAAATAAAAGTAATATTGCGTCCATAATATTTTCACAATAATTTCACTACAAATTGCAGCTTCTAACTTGAGAAATAATATTATGGTAAACTGTTATTAATTCTAATTTGAACCTAATACTAACATCACTTTTTTATCCATCAATATATAACAGCTAGTCGTATAAGATTTGTTATGAAAATGTTATGAACATAGCATTTCTTCATAAATAATTTTGATCCTCCAAATATAATCATTAACGTCTTTAAATAATAATAATAATAATAATAATAACAACAACAACAACAATAAAAATTAGTCCAACAAAAATAAGTGTAATGTTACATCAACAACGAAAATTCATTTCACAACAAAAATAAGAGTAATGCTACATCTACAACATTCTCTTTGTTAGTAGAAAGAAATAGTAACACTTTATTTATTTGTGCTTTTTTTTTTTGTGTGTGTGTAACATACATCCAAATTATTTCTTTATTAGATTTTGTATAGTTTAATTTTTTTAGTGACTGCCCTAAGAAAAACTCCAAGAACCGCCACTAAGCATGATAATGTCTATCACAATCATAAATCTTGCTTTACATATGATTTTTTTTTTCCTGTTTGTGATTTTCTACAATTGCTGCAGAAGACAGATAAGAGTAGATAAATTACTTATGGATGTTAAAGAATATTCTAAGTGCATTGGTTTAAAAATTATTCTTTCAGAAATATTTTATAGGAAAATGAGAAAATAATTAATTTTTTTGACAACTTTTTATATTTCTCATAAAAATTGTATGAAAATTTTTCTAATATAGTTTATTAACAATTGCCTTAAAAAAATCAGTACCAGACACAAATTACTAGCTCTTAAAATAAAAATTTCAACACGTCCAATCTTTTTTGTTTTTTCATTATGAATTTTTTCTAAACCTTTGGACGCTGGGGCAGAGATTCCGTACCAATCAGGCATGGTTTCACCGTTTCAGTGGGAGTCGGATCAAAGTAACTAATCACTATATATATATCAGGGGCGGAGGCACATTATGCTTTGGCCCCCCCCAAAATCCCCCCCCCCCCTCTAAATTTTTTAAAACCTCTATATTGTAGGAAGAAATAGGTCTCACACTTTCTCATTTAAGAGCTGGCACCCCTATGAGAAAAACTTGGCCCCTCCTCCAATACGTAGCCATAAAAATGCCCCACCCCAAATTCCTACTTTTCATCTTTTTGACTTTTCCTTTCGTTCTCTAAGACATGTCAGTCATATCCCACATTTTGTTTTCTTGAATGAGGCCATATCCCATAGCTATTCAAAGACCTATGTTGTACTGGTGTGAGAATTATCATTAGAGAGTAGAGAGACTATGAGGGCACAGTATTAGATTATTAGTAGGAATAAAATTGATTTTGAATATAGTTGAGATAAAATTGATTTTGAATTTATTTTTTACCATAGTAGTCTAATTTGGTTGAATTTAACTACTATTATTTTATAGTTTCTTATAGTGACTTTGTTATATTTAATTTCTATAAATATTATTTCTTGTAAATATAGTTTAATTTTGGTTAGATTTCATGTTTTTTTTTTTTTTCTAAAATGAATGCAGGAAGACATGTATATATGTCATACTTTGTATTTTTCTTGAATTGCAAATCAATATGATAATATTATCTCGGCCCCCCAACCAAAAATTTCTGGCTACGTCCCTGTATATATATATTCTGAAACAAATGATGACAGAATGTGGGGTCTGCAATCTACACTAATCGCCGGCCCTACTAAGTCCATACTGTATGTGGGCTTCCATTTTCGTTATTTCTTTCTTTTGTTTGAAATAATCTCTAGTGCTTTTCTGAGTCATCTTCTTGTTCTCTATAAATATTATTCCAAGATATATCATTTTCTTTCTAATAGACTTGTGTGGCTTATATTTAAATGACAGGCATGACCAAGGTATATGGTCCGAGGAGTCAGGCATGACCAAGGTTTTATTTAATATTCAAGAAAATAACCAAAAATATTAATTTACCCAAAGTATGTGGTCTGAGGAGCCAGACATTACCAATATTTTATTTAATATTCAAGCAAGTAACCAAGATGACACATAATTCTAACAAAAACATGGCAGAATTGCTATTCATTAATAATAATACCTTCGTAGGTTATTTACATTTTAGGGGCAAGGCACAACATTTTCGTCCAAATCTTTTAGGAAGTATGCACCTATACTAGCTACTGAGGTGATATGGTATGGCCTTTCCTAATTGGGCCCTAACTTTCCCTATGCTAGGTTTTTTGCAGTACCCACCACCTTCCTCAACACCAGGTCCCCAAGGGCTAATGGCCTCAGCTTCACACCAAAGTCATGCCCCTGTTTGAGCTTCTGCTGATAGTATGCCAATTGAACCATGACATTTTCTCTCTGTTTTTCAACTAAATCCAGGCTCTTTCCCAGTAAGTTTTCATTGCTGTCTTGAGTGAATAAGCTTGTCCTCAGCATTGGGAACCCAATCTCAAGGGGAATCACAGTCTCGACCCCATAAGTCATTGAAAAGTGTGTCGCCCTTGTGGACCTACAAGGGGTAGTCCGATATGTCCAAAGAACATGTGGCAGCTTTTCTACCCATTTACCATTTGCATCATCCAACCTCTTCTTGAGTCTATTCACTATGACTTTATTGGCAGTCTCGGCCTATCTATTTCCTTGTGGATAAGCCGGAGTTAAGTACCTATTCTTAATCGCTAATTCGTAACAGTACCTTCTGAAAGCTTTGCTATCAAACTGAAGTCCATTGTCCTAAATTAGGGTGTGTGGAATCCTGAATCGAGTGACGATATTCTTCCATACAAACCTCTTGGCATCAACATCTCTAATATTCGCCAGTGGCTCCGCCTCAACCCATTTGGTGAAGTAGTTAGTGCCAACCAAAAGCCGTCTCCTATTCCCTGCTGCTTTAAGGAAGGGCCCTACGATATCTAGGCCCTATTAGGTGAAAGGCCAGGGACTAGACAGAAGGTTAAGCACACCCCCTGGTTGATAAATATATGGAGCAAATCTCTGGCATTGGTCACACTTCCTTATGTATGCTTGTGCTTCCCTTTGCATATTTGGCCACCAATATCCCTAGATGAATGCCCTGTGAGACAACGACCTGCCTCCCGTATGGCTCCAACAAATCCCCACATGTAGCTCTTCTAGGAGTGTTTCCACTGCATCGGAGTGGATGCAAAGCAAATACGATCCAGAGAAAGAGCGCTTGTACAACCTCCATCTTTTCCTCGGGCAGGATGTCGTCTTTAAGGAACAACACAATAGAATCCATCCAACTAAGCCCCACCCTAACCTGATGAATTTGAGCCTTTTCCCTCTTCAAATTAGTGGGTTTACACAAATACTTGACTAGGATAACCCAAGGTAAGCTCTACGCCAAGGAGGTTGCGAGAGTGCCAAGAAAGTCTACATGCGGTGTTTCTACTTCTAGGGATCTGCTGTAAGGCGAAGGACTTGAACCCTGATTGCAAGTGCCAGACTTGACTCAAATACCCTTGCATCATCAGGTCCCTGGCTTCCAATTCGTCATTTACCTGGCCAACAACCAACCTTAAATCTGAAAACACCTCCACTGTTGTTCTTCCCAATTTCTAAACTACATCCATTCCAACCAGCAAAGCCTTATACTCGGCCTTATTGTTTGTGGCCGAGAAGCCCAACCTCAAGGATTTCTCAATAGTGATCTTCTCAGGAGATATCACAACTAGCCTCACTTTCGATCCCTTTTGATTGGCTACACCATCAACATATACCCTTTAAGTAAAAGGTTCTTGTAAGGACACCATCCTAACTGATTTTCCATCCATGTTCTGCTTTTCTCTTGCCTCTTCCCATGGGCTTTCAGCAAACTCAGCCACTAAATCTATGAGGACCTAGCCTTTAATAAAGGTACGAGGCATATACTTAATGTTAAAAGCCCCCAGGATCGTCCCCTATTTGGTGATCCTTCCCACGTAATCAACTTTCCGAAGTAGGGATTTGAGAGGAAGTTGAGTTAAAACCACAACCATATGGGCTTGGAAGTAGTGAGGGGTCTTGCGTGCAACATGCACCTTCGCCAGAATGGCCTTTTCCAGTGGTAGGTAACGAACCTCTGCCACCTGCAATGGCTTGCTCACATAATAGACTGGTCTCTGTACTCTGTTGTCATCTCATATCAGTACTAAGCTCACCTCATGGGAGGCCACTACAACGTAAGTGAACAGGACCTCCTTCTCGAGCCTGGACATAATGGGTGGTCGAGAAAGGTATTCCTTCAGTTGCTAGAAGGCCTGAGCACACACTTTGGTCCATTCAAATCCCTTCCATTTATGTAATAATTGAAAGAAAGGCCTACACCTGTCTGCTGACCGAGAGATGACTCAGTTTAGAGCAGCAGTCATCCCTGTTAACTACTGGACCTCTTTGGGATTCTGAGGAGGCTACAAACTGTTAATTGCCTTAATCTGATCAAGGTTGACTTCAATTCCATGATGAGTGACTATGTAGCCTAGTAGCCTAAAAATTTACCCGAGCCAACGCCAAATGAACACTTGGAAGCATTGAGGCGCAGCTTGTGCCCCTGAGTATTTCAAAGATGCTCCCAAGGTCACCTACTTGCTCAGATACTACCTTACTTTTTACCACCATATCATCTATATAAACCTCAATATTTTTGCGTCTATCTAAGGCATGGGAAAATGGCCCTTTGGGCAGGCCTTATTTAAATTTGTGAAGTCCACACATACTCGCCACTTCCTGCTTTCTTCTTCACCACCACTATATTAGCCAACCACTCAAGATAAAACACCTCTTTAATAGCCCCTGCCTGCTTGAGCTTGGTCACTTCTTCCCTGACGGTATCAGAATGTTCTTTAGATGATTGCCGAGGTGGTTGCTTCTTGGGGATAGTGGATGGATTGACGTTCAAGTGATGGAAAATGAAGCTTGGATCCACCCTAGGGGTTTCATAAACACTCCATGAAAACACATCGAGATTTTTCCTAAGAAACATTACTAGCTCCTCCTTTTCCTGGGGAAGCAACTGAACTCCAATTTGGAAGAACTTACCCTCGTCATCACCAACAACAAATCTTTCTAGCTCCTCACATTCTACCTCTCCTACTACCACATTTGCGAACCACACTGGTACCTTTGATTGCTATAAACCCCAGCTGGCAGTAGTTGAGGACTCACTTTTGGCCTAATGCCTGACTGCAGCCACCAAGCATGACCTGGACACAAACTGGTTTTCGCTAGCTCCTCGACCCAATCCTCCGATGGATACTTCACCTTCAAGTGTAGGGTGGAACGCACGGCCCCCATGGCGTGGAGCCAAGGTCTCGCCACAATAGTAGTGTAAGGGGAGTATGAGTCTACCACGATAAAGTTCATTTCCATGACCTCTGACCTAGTCTGAACAAGTAGCCGGATTTGGCCCTTTGGAAAAAAAAATTTCCCATCAAATCCTATTAGAAGGGAGTCATTGCTGGCTAGGTCCTCAGGCCTCAGCTTCAGCCTCTTATACAGGTCGGGGTATCTGATCTCAGCACTGCTACCTTGATCTACCAGCACCCTCTTAACGCCGTACCCTCCAATCCTAAGAGTAACTACTAGGGAATTATTGTGTGGCTGCAAGGTCCCAATTTTGTCCTCATCAGAAAAGCTCAAAGCTGGTCAGCCATCTAATCTAACCCTCTTTGAATTAGGGGGCGAGTCCCTTGTAAAAGGCCAAGCTACAGACATCAACTTGGATGGCTAAAAACCCAAATGTACCCAAAGATGACATCAACTTGGGTCAGCCTTCTAATCTAACCCTGAGGCAGCCAAGATGACACTGATTGTACCCAAATGTGGTCTTGTAGAAGCATTTCTTTGAGCTCCTGACCTAGCCTAGCCACCTTTTCCACTGGGTTGGTACAAGAATTGCTTTAACTTTCCCTTTTGGACCAGCTACTCCAGGTGATTCCACAAAGTCCTACAATCTTTTGTGGTGTGTCCTCGCTCCTAGTGGTATTGGCAATGAAGGCTTTGGTTGTGCTTCACGAGATCTCCTCCCATCTTATTTGGCCATTCAAAGTATGGTTCATTCTTAATTTTTTCCAAGATTTGATGTACTAGCTCTCGGAACACCGTGTTGACCACTTGAGTAGTTGTAAACCCAAGTTACCTGGAAGAATCTCTCCGAGGATAGTTATTGTTGTATCGATTCGACCTAAAATCCCTTCTATCCTAAAGGACCACCTTAGCTTTCCCTTTCCCTTGTTGTTAATCTTTCTCAACCTGTTTGTACTTGTCAATACGGTCCATGAGTTGACACACACTCTCCATAGGTTTTCCAATCAAAGATTTCCTCAAATCGTGCTCGGCAGGTAGGCTGACCTTGAATGTGCTTATAGCCACATCATCAAAATTTTCATCTATTTTGTTAAACATCTCCAAGTGTCTGTTAGAATATGTCTTCAGGGTTTCCCCTTCTCGCATAGCCATGGACAATAGGGAGTCCAAAGGTTAGGGAACTCTACTACAAGTAACGAAACGAGAACCAAAGGCCCTTGTAAGCTCCTTAAAGGAGTTAATAGAGCCTTCCCTTAGGCCATCGAACCATCTCATTGCCACGGGCCCCAAACTGGATAGGAACACCTTGCACATCAAGATCTCATTCTTCGAGTGAATAGCCATTCTCTGGTTGAAGTGGCTAACATGCTCTATAGGGTTTATTTTTCCATTATACATGGCAAACGTTGGTTGAGTAAACCGCCGATGAAGTTTTCCTCCCTCAATCTTACGGGTGAAAGGTGACTTAGAAATTTGATTCAGAGCCTTACCCATAGCATCGTTGTCCAGGCCTTTGTGAGATGGACTTTTCCCTCTTCACCTACCATAACGCTCCTCATCACACAAAAAAAACTCACTGGGAGGAGTCCTTGATCTAGGCTGATAGCTATTATCACTATTATCATCAGAAGAATGTCCAAAACTTAAAGGAGTTCCTCTACATTTCTCAAAGCGTAACCTCCTACGCAAACAGCCTATCTCCAACTGCAAGCTCCTAGTATTTTGCTCATGAGAGACGTGACCCCCACCTCGAGATTGGCTCTTATTGGTGTGTGTGGTATGCCTACTAGCCTCCTGGTTCCTTCTTCGCTCAAGGTTAAGAAATGATCTTGATGTTGGGAACCAACAGATTCTTCCCGGTCAAGCCCCGAACCTACAATGGTTGAACGTTGATCTTACTAAAGCTCAAGTAATTCCCCACAGACAACACCAATTGTGAGGGCAATTTTTGTGTCCTAGGCCCAAGAAATGACTGGATTAAGGCCCAAAAAGCCCAACACAATGAATTTGTAGAGAGTAAGCTTAAAAATTAGGCTTCAATGGATTGATCAATGCGCACAATGGATTAAGGATAGTAGGGAAGCGAAGAAAATAAAGTTGTGTGCAAAGAAATCCTTCCTCTGCCAAGTTCGAGGAGAGTAGTTCTTGAATATATTTCTTCAGACTTGGTTACAATTTCAGTTCTTGGTTGCTACAGTGTCTTCTTCCACAATTTTTAGATGATCCTTCCCCTGGAGGATCTCTTACATTATATAGCCTTTTTCCACTGATCTTTGCCCTCCATTTGTTGATCATGTAGGCCACTACTTGAGTGCTTGTCCCATTAGACACTTTCCCAAGTCTTCTGTGACAAGACAACACTATTCAAAGGTCTTCTCCACATAAATGTGGCCAAAGGGTTTGGTGGGGTGCAATTAATATAGTGGTAGCTTCCATCCCTTCAGACACGACAGGCTTAACCTCCTCTCTAGAGTTCTACCCCTACGGTGTGGCCTACTCTGATGATGTGTCATTGACGTGGCCATAGCTCGCCTCTTTGGCCTCACTACCCGAGAGGATGGTCTCCTTGGAATTGCACTGCACTCCTCTGCTGCGGACATGACACGTGGCATTGCCATCTTATTAAATTTCAAATCTAACTTCTTTTTTTTTTTTTTTTTTTTTGAGAAACAATTTCAAATCTACCTAAATTATTCATTTGGATGGAAATATGATAAAAGGATATTAGACATATTAGAGCATATAATGTTGAGGTTAAGGAGTTTCAAGCTTTTGTTTGTCAAAAAAAAAAACTTTTGTTTGTGCATTTTGGGTCTTTTGTAAGTTACGAGAAATATTAGACGTACAACTAGATAAGATAAGATATACAACACCTATCTGACTGATACTAATAGATTATAAATTATGCAAGAAAATATCTCCTCAGTTTTTCCCTCTTTAGTCTTTTTTCATTATTTTCTTCACCATTATTAGACGGTGAAAAGCACAATTGATTGTCCATAGAAAATTTTGACGATAAGATTGTGATTGCTACCTGCTAGTATATCATAAATAAAAATAAAAATAAAATAAAATATATGGACAACACAGTAGAAAGGATTCTAAGATAAACAGCAATTAAATTAGTCTCTCTAATATATATATATATATATATATATATATTTGGTTTCAAGATAAAAAGTTATTTATTTTTTGTATTTTAGTCAATCACTTTTTAAACACCGGTATCATATTCGTTATTTTATACTTTATTTTTTCACTTTAGTAATATATTTATTTTTTCCTATTAATTTTTTCTTTTCAACGTACCGCTTTTCTTTATTTCAGTTTAAAAAAAAAAAAAAGAATTTTGGTATCATTTTTCTGCTTTTAAGAAACAGCTAGCAAGAGGCCCCAATGTGACTGCTTTAAGTCCCAAGCAGGATAACGTCAATCACTATCATAAATCTTGCTTTACATATGTTTTTTTTTTTTTCTACACTTACTGAGGAGATAGATAAATAGGAGTAGATAAATTACTTATGTATATGTTAAAGAATGTTCTAAAATTAGTTTAGAAATTATTTTTAAAAAATATTTTATGAGAAAATGAGAAATAATTAATTTTGTTGACAATTTTTTATATTTATCATAAAAATTGTATCAAATTTTTAAATATAATTTTTTAACAATTATTGAGGAGATAGATGAGAGTACATAAATTACTTATGAATATTTTAAAGAAGGTTTTAAGTGTATTAGTTTAGAAATTATTTTTAAAAATATTTTACAGAAGAATGAGAAAATAATTAATTTTGTTGACAATTTTTTTATATTTATTATAAAAATTGTATCAAAAATTTTTTAATATAATTTTTTAACAATTATTCTAAAAAAACCTATTACCACGACACATATTACTGGCTCTCAAAATCAAATATTTGAACACGATCCAATCATCTTTGTTTTTTCATTTTGAATTTTTTCTAAACCTTTGGACGCTGTGCAGAGGGTCACTACCAATTAGGGATGGTTTCAGTGTGAGTCGGGTCAAAGTAACTAATCACTATATATATAAATATATATATATATATATATATATATATATATATATATATATATATATATATATATATATATTCAAACAAATGATGATTCATATTATGTGGTCTACACTGATGGCAGGCCCTATGAAGTTTATACCGGCATTTGATAGACTATGTTACTTGTCCATTAATTCACTAAATGATTTTACTTATTTACAATTATTAAATTAATAATTAATTATTATTTAAATTTAACTTTTTAAACAAATGACAATATTATAATTTTAATAAAAGGGTGGACAACGTCACTTATTTTAAAATGAAGCTTATAATTTCTCATGTACATGGCATCCATTTTCGTTTTTTCTTTCTTTTGTTTGAAACAATCTCTAGTACTTCTCTAAGTCATCTTCTTGTTCTGTATACTACTGTAAATATGATTCCATGATATATATATATATATATATATATATATGTCACTTTCTTTCTAATAGACTTGTGTGGCTTATATTAAATGACAGTGTTTTGCCTTTGGACGCTGTGCAGAGAGTCACTACGTACCAATTAGGCATGGTTTCAGTATGAGTCGGGTCAAAGTAACTAATCACTGTACAAGAGTTGATTGATGTTGTGGGGTCTGCACTGATTGCAGGCCCTATGAAGTCCTTATTAGAAATTATACAGTAATTTACTTGGTATGTCACTTGTCCATCAATATACTAAATGACTCTACTTGTTTAAAATTGATGAATTAGTAATTAGTTTCTGTTTAAACTTAACTCAGCAATTTTAAACAAGTAAAAATATTTTAATAAAAGGATGGATCAAGTCACTTATTCACTATTTACCTAATCGTTTCTCAGTACGTGGGCACCCATTTTCGTTTTTTCTTTCTTTTGTTTGAAACAATCTCCAGTACTTCTCTGAGTCATCTTCTTGTTCTCTATAAATATTATTCCATGATATATCACTTTCTTTCTAATAGACTTGTGTGGCTTATATTTAAATGACAGAGTGTTTTGCTTTTAGTTAGATATCTATCAATTTCTTCTCTCCCTCTTGAGTAGAAGTGGCAATATTTATCCATATCTATAAACTCATCTATCATCTACCTAATTTGGATAAGTCATAACCTAACTCATTTGAATATTTGGATTAAATAGGCAAAGACCCATTAGGTTATTTAATTATATGGGCCTTAATGGATAAACCCACTAATACCCACTAAAACCCATTTAAAATTTAAATAAACAACATAAAATCTAAATTTCTAGAAAATGACTGAAATACCCACAAAACTTAAAATATAACCAAAATACTCTTGAAACCTTAAAATTACCAAAATAGCCCTGAAACTTAAAAAATGACCAAAATACTTATAACCTAAAAAATGATCAAAATATCCTTAAAACCTATAAAATAATCACCCCCCCCCCCCCCAAAAAAAACCCAAAAATTACCAAAGTACTCCCTAAACCTAAAAGATGACCAGAATATCTCCGAAACTTATAAAATGACCAAAATACCTTTAAAACCTAAAAATTACCAAAATACCTCCAACACTTATCAAATGATTGAAATACAATCAAAACCTAAAAAATGACCAAAATTGTCAGGACCCAAATCCATGAAACATGAATTTAGACACATGACTAACTTGCTAACCTTACCTAGCTCAATAAACATAATTTATTTAAACTTAATTCAATAAAACTCCAAATAAACAATGCTTCTGATAAACCTCTTATAATAACTAAAATGCACAATTTATAATAATCTCCAAAATATTGTGAAGTCTAAGCAGAAATAAAAAAAAATAACTAATAATCTTTTCAAAACTCCACAAATTGAAAATAATCTCCATTATATAAAACGCGAACTACAAAACAAAGGTAACTAAAATTTTTATGAGTCTTCAAGTAACATCGAAGCCACTTACAACTTCCACGCTCTACCTTGCACCTCACAAAGCGATCCAAGGGTTCTTTATTTCCAACTACACTTTAATCTGAAAATAGTGATTCATAGGGTGAGCCACACATCTAGTAAGTAATTATACAGAATACACAACAGAATAGAGTCAAGCAAAGCACGAGTTTGATTTCACAATTTCACTCAAAATATCCAATATAGTTTTCAAAACATGTAAAGAATCACTTAATACACATATAATCATATCTTAAAGTCTTTTGGAATACACAAACAAATAATTGATCAGACCACAGTGTCACATATACACGTCACATATACACATCACATATTCTCACATACAATCCTGTGAGCGGATACCAACATCTAACCCCTGCTGGTGAGGGATCAACACATATTCTCACATACAATCCTGTGAGCGGATTTACACATATATCTGATCAATTCTAAAAACACTCATTTTGAGTCACATATCACAAACAATAAAGTTTATACAACATACAATAAATTTCTCAATATCAACAATTGTTCCAACAATAAAGACATATTGAATATCACTATATCAAATTGAAACATAAATCAAAAGATGCTTGACTCTCTTAAGGAACGAATAGGAACTGAAGAGTTTATATAAATATTTTTACAATTCTTGAGTAAGTTTGAAAATCCAGTTTGCTAAAAGGAACGTCTTAAATACCATTTGAAAAACAAGAATATGACTTCAAAATCACTTGATTTGAAACAATTTAAAGAACAAAAATCTTTTTAGAAAACTTACTTTGAAACTCAATTATTTTCAGAAAATAGTTTAGTTAAAAATCATCTTTTAAATGGGATTTGGACATTCAAAACGTTATTTAAAATTCAAAATTTCTTTTAAAATATTATTTAAAAGCCAATTAAAATTTCTCTTTCAATAGTGTAAAAATGCTTTTTGATAAACTTTTAAAAAATGTAAGCTTAAAAATATAACTTTGAAAATCTTTAACTTCTAAGAACCTAAAGAGCAAAACTTGTGCATTTTATGCATAATTACTTACCGCACTCGAATCACTCTGAAAGTCCAGCCAAAATAATCTCCAAAGAGCCTCAAGACACTCTTAAATAGGACCTATAATCAATCATGAAAATATACTCAATATTCTCTACAACCATAAAGCTTATAGAACTATACATCTAACTCACTATGATTATACTTTGTTGAACTTATTAATAACACCAATGTAAGGAATCTTTGCCCAAAATGTTTTCTTGAATTTATCAAACCTTAGAGGCAGTAACCAATATATTGTAAACTCAGGATTTGATATATGCCCCTACAAAAGTAAACCTTATACATTATTTAAGCTTTAAAATCTTGATTTTTGCTCTAGAATACAAGTTGTAGTAACCCTAGGATTTAATATATGTAGATATATAAAACCCAAAGAACGTAAAAGCCTATTTCAACTCTAATATATATAACCTTAAGGCATAGCATAATCACAAAAAAAAAAAAAAAAAGTCCCAGAGGCAATGAAACATAGCCGCATTCTTTGACTTATATATCTATCATATATAGCCGCATTCCTTGACTTGTAGGCTTCTAGCATAATCTCAAGGAAAGGTCTCAGAATCTTTGACTTCTTCTATATCTATTATATATATATATATATATATATATATATATATATATATATATATATGTACAATCTGACGGAAGACTTAAACCAAATATTGATTTGTGAAATCCCATGGCTCAAATCTAACATCTAATCTAGCGGCAAATCTAAACGTCAGAATATAAATTTTAGGATCAAAATCAAATTTCTAAATAACCTTATAAAATTCTAATTTTTTTGGTTCTAATTATGAGAAATCTTACCTTGAACAATCTGATTGTCTCTTCAATTGTATGTGCTCTAACTCCAAGGAGAACACCTCTTAGCCTCTTAGCCTCTTAGATAAAACCCTAACTATCTCTTCCTCTACCCTGTAGTTTTGTATTATAAGATGTGGGCTTAGTGGGTAGTAGGCTGTAGTAATAATTAAAAGAAAGCCTATAGCCCATCAATTATATTTCAAAGAAAACTCTTAAATAAAATTATATGGGGTATTACAAAAATACCCCCAAAAAGCTATAAATTACCAAAATACCGCCCAAAACCTAAAAATTACCAAACTATCCCCTAAACTTAAAAAATGACTGAAACACACCCAAAACTTAATAAATGACCAAAATACCTATGAAGTCTAAAATTACCAAAATACCCCATAAACCTAAAAGATAACCGAAATATCTCCGAAACCTATAAAATGACCAAAATGCCCTTGAAACCTAAAAATTACCAAAATACCTTCAAAACCTAAAAAATGATTGAAATACCCTCGAAACCTAAAAAATGACCAAAATACCTTGAAACCTAAAAATTACCAAAATACTCCATAACCTAAAAGATGACCAAAATACCTCTAAAACCTATAAAATTACCAAAAATACCTATGAAACCTAAAAATGATCAAAATGCTCCCAAAACCTTAAAAAAAATGACTGAAATACTCCCGAAACCTAAAAAATGATTAGAGTATCCCCAAAACCTAAAAAATGACCAAACTACCCCCAAAACCTACAAAAGACCAAAATACCCCCTAAACCTAAAAAGATGACTGGAATAGTTTCGAAACCTATAAATTGACCAAAATACTCTTGAAACCTAAAATTTACCAAAATACCCCATAAACATAAAAAATGACCAAACCACTCACTAAACCTAACAAATGACCAATATACCCCATAAACCTATAAAGATGATTGGAATAGTTTTGAAACCTATAAATTAACCAAAATACCCTTGAAACCTAAAATTTACCAAAATACCCCATAAACTTCAAAAATGACCAAACCACTCACTAAACCTAAGAAATGACCAAAATATCCCATAAACCTATAAAATGACCGAAATACCTCCGAAACCAATTAAATTACTGAAATACCCCCAAAAACTTAAAATGACCAAAATGCCCCAAAAAACTGAAAAATGACCGAAATACCTTCGCAACCAAAAAATTACCAAAATACCCTCGAAACCTAAAAAATGTCCAAAATACCTCCGAAACCTAAAAAATGACTAAAATACCCTCCTAAACCTAAAAATTACTGAAATACCCAAAAAACTTAAAAATTACCAAAATACCTCTAAAACTTATAAATTTACAGAAATCGCCAAAAAATCTAAAAATGACCAAAATACCTTTGAAACCTAGAAATTTATTAAAATAGCCAAAAAAATCTTAAAATGACCAAAATACCCTTAGAATCTAAAAAATGACCAAAATAACCCCATAAACTAAAAAATTACTGAAATTCCCTCAAAACCTATAAAATGACAGAAATACTCTTAGAACCTTTAATTAGTATCCTTGAAACATCCAAAATATCCCAAACCTCTATTTTGGTAATTTTTGATGTTTTAGGTGTATTTTGGTCATATTACATGTTTAGGGGTATTTTGACCATTTTTTAGGTTTTAGGGGTATTTATCAGTCAATTCTTATGTTATGGAGGTTTTTGGTCATTTTTTAGGTTTTAGGGGTCCTTTGGTCATTTTTTAGGTTTTGGAAGTATTTCGGTCATTTTATTTATTTATTTAGGGGGTATGTTGGTAACTTTTTGGTTTTGAGGGTATCATTATTTCGTTTTAGGGGGTATTTTGCTAATTTTTTGGTTTCGGGGGGTATTTCAGTCATTTTTTAGGTTTTGGGGGGGGGGGGGTATTTTTTTTTTCATTTTAAAGGTTTTAAGGGTATTCTAATCGTTTTATAAGTTTTGGGAGTATTTCAATCATTTTTTAGGTTTAGGGGATATTTTGGTAATTTTACAAGTTTCGGGTGTATTTCGGACAATTTTTAGGTTTATGGGGTATTTTGGTAATTTTTTGGTTTTAGGGGTATTTCGGTCATTTTTTAGGTTTAAGGAGTATTTTGGTAATTTTTAAGTTTTGCGCGGTATTTCGGTCATTTTTTTAGGTTTAAGGGGTATTTTGGTCATTTTAAAGGTTTTGAGAGTATTCTGGTCATTTTATAGGTTTCAGGGGTATTTTAGTCATTTTGTAGGTTTAGGGTATTTCGGTCATTTTTTAGGTTTATTTTAGGTTACAGGGTAATTTGGTTTTTTTAGGTTTCAAGGGTATTTTGGTAATTTTCATGTTTCGGGGGTATTTTGGTCATTTTTTATGTTAAGAGGGTATTTTGGTCATTTTTAGGGTTTGGGGGTATTTTGGTAATTTTTTAAGTTTTGGGGATTTTTTGTACATTTTAGAGGTTTGGGGGGTATTTTGCTAATATTAGAGATTTTGGAGGTATTTTGGTCATTATAGTGGTTTTTAAGCATATTTGGTCATTTTGGAGATATTGGGGTTATTTTGGTGATTTTCGAGGTTTTATGGGTATTTTGCTCCTTTTTGAGATTTTGGGGATATTTTGGTCATTTTAGTGGTTTTTGAGCATATTTGATAATTTTAGAGATATAGGGGGTATTTTGGTTGTTTTAGAGGCTTCGTTAGTATTTTGCTTATTTATGAGATTTTGGCTATATTTTGCTCATGTTTGAGATTTTTGGGATAATTTGGATGTCCAAGGGTATATTGGTAATTTTGGAAGTGCAGGGGTATTTGAGTCATTATAAGTATTTAAGGGTATTTTGGTAATTTTGGAGGTTAAAAGGGTATTCAAGTAGTTTTAGAGGTATTTAGGTCATATTGGGTTAAATGGGTGGGGTACTAATTAAATGGGTTGGCTTAGTAATGATTAATTAATTTATATATAAACGGGTCATAAATGGATAAATGAGTAATTATTGCCACCCCTACTCCTAAGTGTGTAGTGTGTGTTTGCTTCAAAAAAAAAAGAGGAAGGATATATGTCAAATTTTTGGTCTTTTCCTTCTTAATGAAAGGAAACAAAATTATTAACCCACTAGGGGTAGAAAGAAAACATAAGCAACAATTAAATTACCGTAAAACAGCAAAGGAGGGCCTCCAAAGACTAGGAGAGCACAACCATTTCATGTATAGTTTGAGTGCAACTTCTGAGTAGTAGATATCATATGTATATATGGACCCATCACTAATATCATTTTTAATTTCACCACTCATAACCTGTCATTTTTGCAAGTTCTAAAAAAAAATTGTCTCTAAATTTATTCTTTTGACAAAAGTGGGAGGGCTATGCCCTAAATCAAAAGAACATGTGATTCATGTGAACACAATGAACATATATCTCGCATGTAAAAAAAAATGTTATATTATATGTTGATGTTTTGTGATTGGAAAATTCTATGATATTATAATTTGAATCAAGTTTGTAATGTGACAAGTTCAAATTGAAATGTCCAATATGCAACTTAAAGAAGACAATTATTAAGGAATTTGACTATCCTATAATTAACTAATGAATCCAAAACGGCCATAAAAAATGGAATATAAAACAAAGGAGGGACAAGGAGAGATACTTTAGAGGTCAAATTCATAAGATACTTTATTAGAAATGTGTGTTTAAATGATTAAATTTACAATATTCCAATAGTTTAACCTTTAAGGATAATCGATAATTTAATATACTTTCTCCTGTCAATGGGGTAAAACTTGCAAAACAAGCATGTAGTTTAGAAGGGAGTGAGCTTCTTGTAGGGTGATAGAGTTTAGGAGGCAATTATTCCTGCGACCCACTGCTCTGCCCTTGATTTCAAAAAACAAAAACAAAACTTTTTCTTTTTTTGAGAAAAATCTTCTTAGTTTGTGTTAGATTATGTTACAACATATTGTATGATAGTGCTAACTTAATTTAATTGAAAAACAACATGATCACAGTTAATTATTTTTTCGTGCATTTCAGCCCAAGATTCAACATTTTATGGTGTATAGAAATTTCAATTATATATAGAAATTTCAATTTCTTATGACAAAATTTCTCTTTGGAGGATGAGATTGACAAAATTCAAATCTATTTATGTCTGAATAACCCAACATAATGAAGGTGGAGAAATAACCATTTTCTCCCAATTTTTAGGCATTGTTATTCCCATTTCACAATAGCAAACTCATAGTGTCCTGCAACATGACACGCCCACTAACAAATTACAGACAAATCATGGCAAATTTTGATCAAATCACAATTCTTAGACCTGCACATGAATTGTATATTAGACAGTCTTTAATTCATAAAGCTTTGAAGGTGTAGGCGAGGTTTGATGAGAACTTCAAGTGGGGTGGCTTTGTTGTTTGTGAGACCAACTGTCTCAGTCATATCAACCTTTGCATCCGAGGGAATTGAGATATCATACATGTGTAGAAAACTAGCCAATGCTAACTGTACCATTTGAAGGGCAAAAGATATTCCAGGACATGCTCTTCTACCACTTCCAAATGGGAGCAATTCGAAATTTTGACCCCTAACATCAACATTCTTGTGGGTGGTGAGAAATCTTTCGGGCTTGAACTCTAATGGGTCTGACCATATGCGTGGATCTGTTTGAATTTTCCATACGTTTGTGATTAATCGAGTGCCTTTTGGAACATGGTAACCACCTATAATGCAATTTTCAGTGAATTCACGTGGTCCTGCTAGTCGACCTGCGGGATACAAACGTAATGTCTCTTTAACTATAGCTTGGAGATAGACTAGCTTACTGATGTCTGATTCGTTTACAATTCTTTCCCTGCCCACTTGGACATCAAGCTCATCTTGGGCCTTCTTCAACACATGGCGGTTGTTTAGCAATAACGCTATTGTCCAAGTTAGAGTAACTGTGCTAGTGTCACTGCCTCCAGTAATCATACCCTGCAAAGTGCATACCTTTGTTAGAATGCAACTCTAATGCAAAAAAATGTCCTATGTTTTGGAGCTTTAGCTTGTAAGGAAAAGCAAAGAAGCATAATTATATACACGAGGCAATACAGAATACTGTAACAGTGTAACACGGCAAATTGTTACATTGAAGTAAGACATTACATGGTTGGATTTTACTATATACATATATGGTGATATTTGCTATACACTTTGTTTTTAAAAGTGCAAGACCTTAAATAAAAAAATAAAATAAACTATTCATCCACAATTTAAGAAAATGTCGTATAGTAGCCTACGGTATAGAAGTGAAGGTTTTCTAGCGAAACATACCAAGTGCAAATGACTAATCATTTGTAAAGATGAGTAAAGGATTGGGCAGCCAGCGACCTGCGTTGGCTTAAAATGCAAGCTTTTTTTTACTATTTAATTAATTTTTGTTATTATTATTTAAGGATATCACTACACCTTTTCGTACTATTAGTTCTACTCTAAACGACACTTAAGTCTTAAAAAGTCAGTTTTGAGATGATTATTTTTGGTATGCCCTGCATTTGAGAGCCGCCTTGCTTGGTACATGTTCAAGCAGGCCCCTTGAGCAAAAATCCATGAAGAAGTGAAAAGAGAAAACGTACCAAACATGTGGCTTTGTTGATTGTATCAGCATCGAAACCTTCAAGCTCAGCACCATTAAGGACAGAGAGCATTATATCCATGAAATCTTCCTCCCCTTTATTCTCAGAAGAAGCTCTCTTTCGCTTATGCTCTTCCAACCATTCCCCAAGAATTCCATCCAATTCCTTTGCAGCTTTCTTCATGGCCTTTTCATGTCCACCCAAATCTAACCACCCAAGAAAAGGAATAGCATCGGACACCACAAACAACCCCAAAAGATGAAAGAAGTCCCCCAAGGCCTTTTGGCAACGCCGTGCCTCTTCTTCATTAACCCCATCACTGGTACCAAAGTACCTCTTTCCAACAATCATCCTAAGAATCACGTTGAGGTTCATATCCCCAAACCATTGCTTCAACTCCACCAAAATCAAACCTGACCCGTTCTTTTTCTTGATCCAAAGTTTGTATAAATCTTTAATATCGTTCTCAACTTCGGACACTCTAATGTGGGAAAGCATCTCAAGCCGACGATTAGATAGTAGCTCTAAAGTGGTTATTTTACGCAATTCACGCCAATAGGAACCATGGGGTGCAAAGCCAAACACAGCGTAGTTATAGGACAAGTGTTTTATGGCAACTAGTTTGGGCCGCGAGGACACGGCCAGGTCATTGGTGGTAAAGCACTCCTTAGCCATCTCCCAACTGCTCAACACCAAAGCAGGGCGCAATCCAAGCTTGATTGTAAAAAGTGGTCCATACTTGTCGGCCATGGCTCCCAAAGTGATGTGGGGAGTCTGAGTTGCTCCCAACAGAGGAAGGTGACCAATTACGGGCCATGCACCAGCAGGAATTGGTGCTGTTTTGGCTAGGCCAACTCTGGACCTCTTGAGAAGATAGTAGGAGAAAAGAATTATGGCTAAAATTCCAGTTATGGTAGCAGAATTTAGGAAAGGTAGAAGAAAATCCATTTTAGGATAAAGTTGCAGGGACTCCTCTGGATACCTTTTGTGAGAACCCTTTGTGTTTACCTATTCATTGTTTGGTGCATCATAGCCCCATGGGTCCAGCCCACACCTTATCAAAGCTCTAAATGAGCTTATCTTGCAAGCTAGTACTATGTTTGCTGACTTAAGCAATTCCACTTAGGCAGGGACGAAACTACTCAAGGCAGAGGGTGCATGGCCCCCATCAACTTTTGAAAAAGAAAAAAGAATACTAGTATGTATACTAACCAAAAAAAAAAAGAAAGAAAAAATTTAATTCTGGATCCTAAATTTATACACTTGCCCCTTTTTCAAAAAATTTACAAACTAAACTAAGAAATCCAACAAATAGATTACAATAAAAATCTATATAAAAAAAAATGCACATATTCAAATAATAAGAAATTTTTTTGACAAATCATAAATTCGGTCTAAGTAAAAACAATAACAACAAATCAATTACAAATCCTAACAAAAAAAAAATCACAAAAACCCAATAACTTTTACAAAATTTATCCCTCTCACTTGAGAGCTCTATGCCCCTCTCAAATGACTCCACCCTCATAGGCATAGAGACATCACCTATGCCACATATTGATTGCTTCATCTATACATTAGTTACACTCTGAAAGTATTAGGACACATCAATTTACTACAAATAATAATTAATAAATTAATACTAATATACAATTTTGTTAACCCTCTAGTATTGATATTCCAATTTTTTAAAATATTTCAACAAAAAACTTCAGCCCCCTACGTTTGAATTTGGTTCTATTCCTGCACTTAGGTGGAGTTTGTATTGTACTCAACGACAAGAGGCCCACATCTCTAGTTATATATACACTAGTTATGCGGCTATTGTTTAGTGTTATGAGTGCCGCAATATTAGAGTAGGTTTTTCCATTCTTTGATATTTTGTATAGATTTCTAAGGCATGACTTTGTTATAGGGATTTCCAAGTTTCTTTAGTCAAGCTTTTGGTGAGTGAGAGCTTGGCCCGTGGATGTAAGCCATAAGCCAAACCACGTAAATTTTTATGTTCCCGCGTGATTGTTTCTTTTATCTTTCTATTTCTATTTTGCATAAACCCACTATTATTTGGATACACACAACAAATAGATATTTATGTATCCACTATTCTCAACAAATTGGTATTAAACTTTCCGCTTTTGCAACAGAACAAAATATTGAGAGCAAGACACAGAGAGTTTTGAGAGGTGTATTTTGAAAGAAACGGAGAGAAAATACAATGAGAGCGTGTGAGAGTGAAAAAGAAAATTAAGACATTTTTCTTTTTTAAAGCTATGCTCAAGCTGCATAAGTAAGATAAATTTGTGAAGTTCTCTTGGATGTTTTTGGGCAATTATAGAGAGTTGAAGAGTTCAAAGGGAAGATCTTTGCTATTGGTTTTGTGGTGACATTGTATTTTACTCATTGAGATTTATTTATTGTATATCAAATTTATTGTGGACTCTAGTTTGGCAAAATTGTAATTTTAAATTTACAGTGGATAATTTTCGGAGCTACCCATGGTTTTTTACTCTACACCGAGGGTTTTTTCCACATAAAATTGGGTGTTCTTATGTGATTGTGTTTCTATTGATGCTTGCTGAAATTTTTGTTCCCATATATATATTGTTATTGCTTAGTAATCATTTATTTTAATTCAAACATAAACATGGAAGGGATTTAGGATTTTTCTTTAACATTAAGGACATTTTGTTTGTGTGGTCTGTTTTTATTTTAGGTAACTTCTATGAGTAGTGATAAATGTAATACAAGTTTTTTTTTACATTAAGCTTATAAATCCTTGTGTCATCAGTTATAAATAATAGGCAATTCAAATATTTAGTTATTAGGTGATTGAAATCTATTAATTAGATTTATTATCTCAACAGCTTATAAATTTTATATAGTAAAACATGTACTACTTTTAACATTTTCCTTCTAGTATAGATATATTTCAAAAGAATCAGGCCGTGATGCATTCCTTAAAAATGCTTCAACATAATGCATTTTGAATGATGTATCCTCGCCATGTGTTATTCTAAAAAATTGTGTAAGGTATTTTGCCGAAACTTTTATTAAAAAATGATTATGTTTAATAAATTTGAAGAAGTGTAGATTCTGTAGAATGCATTTTCTCACATTCAACCAATTTTATTTGTATGACTATTTTATTAGTAAGACTCAAAAAATGCGGCCTATAGCTGCATTTTTTAAAAACGTAGCTATAGCTAACCTATAGTTGCGTTTTAAAACACAACTATAGTCTTACTTTGAGAGGTTTTAAAATTCATTTTTTCTCTTTGACTGGGTAGATTAATCAAAGGTCTCTCAGGTTTTGAGATAGCAGTTTTCTCAACAATATTTTCTTCAATACGATCCAGTTGTTGACCAATAACATGCAAGGATTCATTAGTAAAATTGTTTTGTTCAATAATACTAATAATAGGAGTTTTATCATCAGCAATTTTGAAGGGGGAAGCCTTCACTTCAGTATTTTGGTGAGTTATCTAAACAGTTTCAAGGGGAGGATGACTAGACCAAACAACGGTTTTGTTTTCCTTAACAAAATTTGATTTTCTTATTACATTTAAATGATTAGTGTGAAATTCATTTTTTGAAACATAATAATTTTCAAGGTAATAAAAAAACAAAATATGTTTTCCCATCAAATTCAGTTTTTCCTTTCCATTTCCTTTTAACTCTGTCTTTTACGAACTGAGCAAAAGTACTTGGGTAATACTTTCTTTTACTTCTGTTTTTGGCAGAAATAAATTCATCATACAAAGCAACCATATCAATTTCAAAATCTTTATTCACAAGATTTATCACTCTTAATTGACTTTGGGAAATAGAAGTTTCAATAGGTGAAAAATCAGATCCAGAAAAAGCATCAGATTTTGCATCATCTTCTTCTTCATTAGCATTTCTGCTAATATTAGAGGGAGATTCAGCCTTAGTAGAATAAAAAGCATGCTAACTTAGGAGTTGTTGCTTGCAACTCCTTTTAGCCTTAAATCAAGTTTTTCAAAATTCTTTTTCAAAAACTCATCAATCTCATGATCTCTTTTAGCAAAAATTTTAGATCCAGCAAAGGAATGTCTTCCTTCGTTGATCCTCAAATGTTTATTTTCACCAAAAAAAATTTTTACAGTACCATCAGCATATTGTTGAATATTAGTAAGATCAAGTTTATCAAAAACAGGTTTAACAGGTGGAGATTCACGTTCCAAAGTCCATTCTTTGGGAAGAGTTATATTTTGCCATTGAATCATTTTGGGGACTTGGATCTTAGCATCAGGAGTGGAACATTGAATTAACATAGTCTTACTTGCAAGTTGTCTTCCGCTAGCATGAGGAGTTAACTGGGAATCAAGTAATCGATAATAAATACGGTAAATAAGAATAAAAGGTTTACTACCTTCATCCATGTCATAACCAGATGTCAATTTATTCAAAGTCAAAGCTTTAATAATATTAAGATCATCTAGAGCAAGAGCAAGAGCAAGATCAAGATAAAAATCAAAGAAAATAGGACCATCATACAAAGAAGCAGTAATCATAACAAGAATGCTATCATTAAATCTTTTAAATCTAGCATCTCGTAAACACATGAGAACAGAGGTATTAATACCTTTTCTAGTCAAAGGTTTAATAGCAACTTGAACAAGTCCAATATGTAAATATTTGAGTTTCTTAGTCATGAAATCATTAATGTTTTTTCTGGAAAACAAACAACATTTTTCATGAGATCTAGAGATAGAAAAAGTTTGTTCAACATTTCTAACTCTATATTCAAAGAAAACATTATTTTCAGACTAGCTGAGTTCATAAACAGATTTAGTAGAGACCTTAGGGATATTCCATTTTCAGAAATCAGGGTACTCACTTTCTTCTACAGTGTGGTCTTCTTCATTCACAATATCAGGAGGACAATCAGTCCTGTAGCTAACAAAGGAGTTGGATCTCCACAGCCTATCCATAACTACCCTAGTTATAGCACTCAATTATCATGTTTTTCTCACAACCATTGCATTTCATAACACATACCGTAACCAACCCTATTCCTCTCATGCCTTCACACTCTCTCGGCTTCACGAGCCTTACTGTTCGGATTTGGGACTTCACTTTACAACTACGGTGGCGCCAACGACGGTAAGAAGGAACACAATAACGAAGTATCACAAGGTCAGGTGGATACAGACAGAATATGAAGGACGCAACAACACTACTAGTGGCCAAGGAAAGAATGGCTTTGATATCATAAAGGGGGAAGGATGACAACGCAGAAGGAGGAAGCACAACAATATAACAATAATTCACGGCAAATGTAATTGAAAGTAAAGCGGTAAATCATGCAGAACCACAATTTTGACTTTCGTAAACCATTTTGGAGGCATTACATGTTTAACAAGGGAAAGTTGATTATCAATTAAATTGATCAAAATATTATCAGAAACATTACCAGAAGGAGGAGCTTGTTTTAGCTATAGCTACGTTTTAAAACGCAGCTATAGGTTATCTATAGCCTTTAGTAGAATAAATTTTTTTAAAGGGGGACCTATAGCTGCATTTTTCAAAAACGCAGCTATAGGTCCCCCTTTAGCTACGTTTTAAAAAACGCAGCTATAGGTCCCCCTTTGGCTACGTTTTAAAACGTAGCTATAGACTATCTATAGCCGCGTTTTTCAAAAACCCAACTATGGGTCCTCCAGCCGAATAAATTTTGATATTTTTAAAGGGGGACCTATAGCTGCGTTTTTAAAAAACATGGCTATAGGTCCTCCTTTGGCTGCGTTTTAAAACGAAGCTTCAACTGAATAAATTTTTTAAAAAGTGGGACCTATAGCTGCATTTTAAAATGCATCTATAGACTATCTATAGCCGCATTTTTTAAAAATGCACCTATGGGTCCTCTAGACGAATAAATTTTGTAAGGGGGGCCTATAGCTGTGTTTTTAAAAAACGCGGCTATAGGTCCCCCTTTGGCAGTGTTTTTGAAAAACGCAACTATATTTAACACCAAATAAAATAAAAAAAAAGTTTTTCTTAAGCTTCCCACATGCCCCCCACTTTCATCTTTTCTTCCTTTTCTCTTTTTTTTTTTTTTTTTTTCTTTCTTCATTCTTCACTCAACACAACTCCTCAGGTTCTTCTTTCTTTCCTTCTTTTTTTTTTTTTTCCTTTTCTTTCTTCCTTCTTCACTAACTCTTCAGGTTCTTCTTTTTTCTTTTCTTTTTTTCCTTTTTCTTTCTTCCTTCTTCACTCCAACGTAACTCTTTTTTTTTTCTTTGGAGTTCCTGCTTCTTTTTTCTTTCTTTCTTTTTTTGTTCCTTTCTTCTGCAAGTCACGACAGGTTTTTTTTTTTTTTTTTTCCTTCCTTCTTCACTCTAGCACAACTCTTTTTTTTTTTCTTTGTTTCTTTGCAGCTACTTCTTCTTCTTCTTTTCTTTCTTTCTTTTTTTCTTCATCCCAAGCACACTAATTTGTCTATAGATCTAGTTTTTTTTTTTTTTTTTGGTTATTTTATGTTTAGTTAGTAAGAAAATGGAGCAAATGCTGAAAATTTTGAATTTGTGCTTGAATTTGTGCTATTGTGTTGTTGATATTGTGCTTATGTTTAAATGGGTTTGTGATCTTGAGCTTGTTCATTTGTGTTTCTGAGCTTGTACTTGTGTTCTTTGAATGGATTTAGTGTTAGATTGGGGTTGGTTTTTTTGAATGAGAGGAGATTCACGGGTTTGTGTTCTTATATTTTGGAGCAAGTTGTGTTTGTATTGTTAGTATGTTATGTTTGATTTTGAATTTTCTAGGTATGTTTGTATTATGAGTATGTTGTATTCGATTTTGAATTTTTAGGGTGTGTTTGTATTATGAGTATGTTGTGTTTGATTTTGAATTTTTTGGGTTTGTGTTTAATTTTGAGCATTTGAGAAATTTTGAATTTTGAATTTTTTGGGGAAAAAAAAACCCAGAATTTATAAATAAAAAAAAAAAAAAACCTATAGCTGCATTTTAAAAACGCAACCGTAGGAGGCTTTAGCCGCGTTTTTGAAACGCAGCCAAAACTGTAACTATAGTTGCATTTTAAACGCAACCTAAAAAGGGTCTATAGCTGCGTTTTTTACAAAACGCAGCTATAGATCTTAGCCTTCAGGGGGTGGAAAAACGCAGTTATAGGTCCACGCAGGGGGTTATTATTGCATGGATAAAGCCGCGTTTAAAAAAGCGGCTATAGAAACGCGACTATTGTCCTATAGCTGCATTTTTGAAACGCGGCTAAAGCCCCCTTTTTTTTTAGTGTAGTGACAAAAAGAATTAATTGTTTCTTATAAATATTGTAAGGACACAATTTGCACCCAAACCCAAGAATAAGAGTGGGATGGGCCCAAAAAGCCCAATACAATGAATTTGTAGAGAGTGGGCTTGAAACCTAGGTTCTAGTGATGTTAAATAACAAAGATGATGGGCTAGATCGCAACATCATATAAATAGGATAGTCTTTATAACAAAAATTGTCCTCAGACTCAAGCTGAGGAGGTTGGATCCTATATTTCTCTTTCTTAAAGACAGGTTACAAATATTGATCTTAATGTCTGCAATATTTGTTCTCGTTCTTTTTCTTCGATCCTCCCTTCCTGAAAGTCTTTTCTTCCTTTTATATCATCCTTCTTCCTTACTCCATCTTCCACGTATGGATCAGATTACCGGTTTGGATATTTGTCCCATCAACCCATCCCTGAAGTCTTTGGAGGTAGCTATAAAGCTAAAACTTGATACTTAGGCATCACTTCCCCATTAATGCAGGTAGATGTTTAGATGCAGAGCATTTAATACAGTGGTAGCAGCTTTATCTTGGATATTTCATAACCATTATTCTTATCCTGTACACCCACCATGAATGTCATCATATGTAGGATCTCCTAGAACATTGCTTTTGGATGTTAGACAACCCTTTCCTACCTCGGCTTTATCTAGCTAAAGAGGGAATCCTCCTCGAACCAACTTCCAGTATGCCTATGATCAAATTCTGCCTCTTTATCCATCAACACTGCATCTTGAGTTGATATTCTCACATCCTCGGACAATTTGGTGTCCTCGGATTTAGGCCTCTGTCCCAATACATACTCGTGGGCCCATTGACCCTACAAATATATTTTACAAATAAAAATAAAAATTCATTATAATTAATATTCATTACATACAATCCCAAAATAAAATATTGTTTTTATTAATATCCATTACATACTTATAATTGAAATACTTTTCCTTCTCTCTCTTTTTTGTTTTTAATTATTTTTCCCCCCAATTTATTTTCCACCATTCAATCCAACCCACTTCCATTTTTATTTTTCCTCACTTTATCCCCACCACACATTCAACTTACCACCACCCCATTCAATTTTATCCCTTTCTTTTTTCTTCACTCTCTCTATCCCATTGATTCTCGATCTCTATCTCTCTTTCCACTCTATTTTTCCTTTTTCACTATTTCTCGTCAATCTCTTTCCCCTTTATTTACTTATTTTTCTTTCTTCACTAATTCACCAGGTGCTGATTGGTAAATTCCAATCACCCCCATCTATCCATCAACACTGCTTCTTGAGTCGATATTCCTATATCCTCGGACCATTTAGTGTCCTCGGATTTAGGCCTCTAGCCCAATACATACTCGTGGGCCCATTGACCCTACAATAGCCCATCGAGATTCTCATTCCTACCATCTCAAGAGGAAAAGAGGATCTCGATATTTGTCACTCTGATCTTGTGTTCGTCATACATCATCTTTAACAGTGAAGGTGTCCCTTGAACTACCCATTGCACGTTCCTGACATTTCGGCATACGAGGCACTTCCATATTAAATTCTTATGGCTTTTTTCTCCTCATGTTCTACGATGTGATGCACATGCAACGGCTGAGGATTGTATAAGGACACAAGCCAGAGTTTTCCCACTTACAAATCCTCTTTGATATAAATATCATCAAATTAAATCATCTTTCTCACTTCAACATTCATACAACGAACATGCAAACTCTCTCAGTCTACATGTGCCCTCACAATTACCAAGAATTAACCCGAGGTGGTTTTTCTTCTTAGCGTAAGTTATTTCTTCGCATACTTTTCTCTTTTCTACATACTTTTCTCCTTGGCTCACTTTGCTCTTTCCTTATTTTTCCATACCTTCAATCTTTTTGCAAAAATGGGTAGATTCACCTCCTTAGTAGATTCCGAGGAAAAAATAGAACAGTTCAAAGCCTTGTATAGGATTCCACCTAGGGTATTCATTAAGTACTGTAAGGATGGGGAATGGCATGAGAAAAGGTGAGAGAGAGAAGTAGTAATCCCGATGATCACTTTCATAGAGGGAAGGATGAAAATCCTGATGGGGACGGTCACTAGAGATTACCTTAGAGCTTTTAGGTTAGCTCCTACCCAGTGCGCCCCAAACATGTTTAGGATTTTAGGTTCTGTAGATGCACTCAATGAAAAGATGGGTTTGGGACTCACCCATCATGACATTAATTGGATTTACAATCTTCACCACCTAAAGAGGCAGGGATATTACTTAAAATCTAGGTATCCCAAGGTTGGACTCATCCAATGCCTCCCTGACTCCAACAAGGGTCTAACAAAAGACTTTCTAATTATATTTGGGGATTGGTACGATGGTCTCCCTTGTCCAACAAGGGAAGGCGAACTAAGTGAGGCTCTGGGTTTAGATAAACTACTTATAATCACCCTTTCTTCTTTTTCTTTAACTTAAGTCTATATAGAAATATTTGCTCGATTTAATTTTGTTTTCCTGGGTGATTTTGCAGACCAACGCGCAGCTATCCGCCACTTCGACCTTGTCAACCATGAAAAATTGGATGAAATATTGAAGGTAGAAGTGTTCGTGCATACCGATAACCAACTCTGAACAGCACACTTGATCCTCGACTACAATCCCATCTCCAAATCTTTCCAGGCGTCGAAGTGTGTGATTAGAGCAAAAGACCCACGCTTGCACTGGATAAGTGTTGCTGCTGAGGGTTATTTCTCTCTGAGGGTGTTCCTATTCCTCAAGGCACCCTTGTCACACAACCTATCCCTGACGGTATCCCTCTAATTTCTTTTCTGTCCTAACACACAACCGGTAAGGAAACCTCTTCTTAACCCATCATGATGGAAGAGGAAGAAATTGTTGAAGTTTCAGATTCTGAGGACGAATTTGAAGTTTTCAACCAACCCACTTCTCTGGAAAGCCCAGCTGGTGACCTCGTCACTTCATCTTCAAAACCAGCAAGTCATCCACAAGGAGAAACTACCAGCTCTGATACAATGGGAATTCAACAAAAACCCAAGCAGAGCCTCAAAGACATAATGGAGTCTCAGGTGGGGAGTCAAGAGCTCAAAAAGGCTGCTCAGACCAAACTTCCCCAAACCAAGGATAGAGAGCCAGAGAAGTCTTCTCAGCCTAAACTCTTTCCTCCTCCACCTATTCAACCCCAACGCGTTGGTCAGGCTGATCATAAGAGAAAGAGGGATCAGCCTAAGGGAAAAGGCGTGATTGAGGGAGGGAAAAAACTCCTTCCCAAGGACATGGAGCCCAAAAAGGGAGTTAAACAGGCTCGCACAACACAGACGAGGCTAGAAAAAAGGACTGGGATCCAGGCACCTGTTTCTGCCCCAATTTGGGCTCCACCAATGATCATGGACGATCATGAGGTTACTGCCGATGCCTCCATTAGGAGTTCTGACGCAGGAATGGCTGCCTATGTGGCAAACACATTAGAACAAGCTCTTCTACTGCTTGAGGACATGACAGAGCTGAGGTAGATGAGGAAGCAAGATGTCTTTATAACATTAAAGAAGGAACTTGCTATGGTAGGATTCCCATTGAACTTTTATTCATCTCATTTTCTTTTGTACTTAGGTTTTTTGATTTGACTATATCCCTTTATTCATTTTTGTTATTGCAAATAAGCTGTCCAATCTGCTTATAGGGCTAAAGAGATTGTTATCAACTCTCATAGAACACTTAAGGATGAGGAAGCTAGGTGCAATAATGCCCAGAAGACCTTTGAATTGGCGGAAAAGAAGCTTCAAGAGGTCACTGCCAAGCTGAACAAGGCAGAGAGCGACAAAATAAGCGCTGAGGCAGCTTTGAACCTAGTTGAAAGGCAAGCCAAGACCCAATAGCTACAGCTCCGCCAGGCCAATGAGGATTACTCTACAGTAAAAAATTTAATTAGGGACCTTTAGAAGAGTCTGAGGGAGTCTGAAAAGGCAAAGGAAGAGGGCAACAAAGCCAAGGAGGAAGCTGAGAAAGCAAAAGGGGAAGCCGAGAAAGCAATAGACCGAGCTGAGCAAAATGGATATGAGGCTAGGGTGGCTGAGACCGAGGAAAACCTCAGATTGCAGGTCTCAGAGGTATGTAGGCATTATTGCCTCCTAGTATGGAATGAGGCCCTCACCCAGGTTGGGGTTAATGCCTCTTCTTCCCTTTGGAGGACAGAAAATGTCTACTACCCTCTAGCCATTCGAGCCTCTACCCCATCTATCCCCAAGACTGATGCTGCTTCCCAGGGAGCAGATGCTGGCAAGGACGGCTCAGTTGAAGCTCTTCCCTCCACTGGACCTCAGTTCGACAAGATTAAACAAGCTGAGGCCACTGGACAGCTAACCAAAATAACTGAAGGTGTGGTCTATGATGCTGTTCAACTCCCCCTTGCTTATAAGGATTCCACCAAGGAGCAGTAAGCTACCAAAACAATGGGGGTAATTCATTGGTATTCTAATACCCAAACCAATGGGGGTTATTCATTGGTACTTTGATACCCAACCAATGGGGGTTTATTCATTGGTACTCTGATGCCCAGTCACGGGGATATAGCGTGACCATAGTCATAAGATTGTTAAGAATATGAATTACGTTTGAATATTTGAACTATATCGAGTCCTTAAAACTACATATGTGATTTTGCAAATATTAAGTATTTGAACTATTTTGAGTCATTAAAAACTGCTTATGTATTTTTGGAACCTATTGTAAGTTATAGTTTTTGATATATAGAAAACTGACTACTTTCTAAACCCTCTATGATATATCTGTAAGATTAGAGTATGTGATCTATTTGCAACTTATTATTTTAAGATTATGAAACTTCTTAGTTATTTTTTAAAACCCATAGTATATTATAACTTTTGAAAACTCATATTGCACCTTATACTTTACAGATCTATTGCTTGATAGAACTTATTAGGACTTTGGTTACTTATTGAGTTGTCAACTCACCCCCCTTTTTCCCCTCCAGCTTCAGATTGGGAAGAATAACAAGTTTTGGGAGTTTTGATGTTGTGTTGTGAGCAGGAAAAGAAGCTTAGAGATTTTGGAATTGGATGGTCTTCTAATAGGTTTATATTTACTGGCCGGTTGGCATTATGTACATGAGGTTTGGATTTTGTTCCTATTAAATTATTGGAGATCTATTCATAAAGAAATTGTTGAGGTATTTTGGATTTATTTGATTTAATTTTTTAGGATAAATTTTAGTTTCTAAGAAGGCCTTGCACACTTGTATGGTTCTTACTTTATAAGTGTGCAGCGATTGTCACGTGCTTATCTCTATAGTTGGGTTCGGGGTGTGATAATAATAATAATAATAATAATAATAATAATAATGATAAAAAATAACAACAATAAAAATTAGTCCAACAAAAATAAGAGTAATGTTACATCAACAACAAAAATTCATTTCACAACAAAAATAAGAGTAATGCTACATCTACAACATTCTCTTTGTTAGTAGAAAGAAATAGTAATACTTCATTTATTTGTGCTTTTTTTTTGTGTGTGACATACATCCCAATTATATCTTTATTAGATTTTGTATAGTTTAATTTTTTTAGTGACTGCCCTAAGAAAAATTCATAGAACCGCCACTGAGCATGATAACGTCAATCACAATCATAAATCTTGTTTTACATATGATTTTTTTTTCCTGTATGTGAATTTCTACAATTGTTGCAGGAGACAAATAAGAGTAGATAAATTACTTATGGATATGTTAAACAATATTCTAAGTGCATTGGTTTAAAAATTATTTTTTAGAAATATTTTATAGGAAAATGAGAAAATAATTCATTTTGTTAACAACATTTTATATTTCTCATAAAAATTGTATGAAAAAATTTCTAATATAGTTTATTAACAATTGCCTTATAAAAATTAGTACCAGACACAAATTACTAGCTCTCAAAATAAAATTTTCAACATGTCCAATCATTTTTGTTTTTTCATTTTGAATTTTTTCTAAACCTTTGGATGCTGGGGCGGTGATTCCCTACCAATCAGGCATGGTTTCACCATTTCAGTGAGAGTCGAATCAAAGTAACTAATCAATATATATATATATATATATATATCAGGGGCGGAGGCACGCTATGCTTTGGCCCCCCAAAAATCCCCCCCCCCCTCTAAATTTTTTAAAACCTCTATAATAGTAAAAAGAAATAGGTCTCACACTTTCTCATTTAAGAGCTGGCCTCCCTATGAGAAAAACTTTGCCCCTCCTCCAATACGTAGCCATAAAAATGCCCCATCCAAAATTCCTACTTTTTATCTTTTTGACTTTTCCTTTCATTCTCTAAGATATGTTAGTCATATCTCTTGAGTGACGCCATATCCCATAGCTATTCAAAGACCTATGTTGTACTGGTGTGGGAATTATCATTAGAGAGTAGAGAGACTGTGAGGATACAGTATTAGATTATTAGTAGGAATAAAATTGATTTTGAATTTAGTTGAGATGAATGAAATTGATTTTGGATTTATTTTTGAGCATAGTAGTCTAATTTGGTTGAATTTAACTGCTATTTATTTTACTCTATAAATATTATTTCTTGTAAATGTAGTTTAATTTTGGTTAGATTTCATTTTTTTTTTTCTAAAACTAATGCAGGAAGGCATGTATATATGTATATATGTCATACTTTGTATTTTTCTTAAATTGAAAATCAATATGATAATATTATCTCGACCTCCAACCAAAAATTTCTGGCTATGCCCCTGCGTGTATGTGGGTATATATATATATATATATATATATATATATATATATATATATATATATATATATATATATAATTACAGAATGTGGGCTCTGCAGTTTGCACTAATCGTCGGCCCTACAAAGTCCATACTGTATGTGGGCATCCATTTTCGTTATTTCTTTCTTTTGTTTGAAATAATCTCTAGTGCTTTTTTGAGTCCTCTTCTTGTTCTATATAAATATTATTCCATGATATATCATTTTCTTTCTAATAGACTTGTGTGGCTTATATATAAATGACAGTGTTTTGCCTCTGGTTAGATACCTGTCAATTTCTTCTCTCTCCCTTTTTTTTTTTTTTGAGAAAGAAACTTGGATGCTACTTTTTATTCGAAAAACTAAAATTCAGAAAAAATGAAGGAAAAGAATGTTTTGCTCTTTAGGCTAAGGCATGTGTAACTGCATTACTAATTCTACATTATTGATTATTTTATGCAATTCACACCAATTGGGACCATGGGGTGTAAATCCAAACATGGCATAGTTATAGCCCATGTGTTTTACGGCTACTAAATTGCGTCGCGATGGCACGGCCAAGTCATTGGTGGTGAAGCACTTTTTTGCCATTTCCCAACTGCTCACCACCAAAGCTGGGTGCAATCCAAGCTTGATAGTAATAAGTGGTCCGTACTTGTCAGCCAGGGTTCCCAAAGTCGTTCCCCCTAATAGAGGGAGGTGACCAATTATAGGCCATGCACCAGGAGCAATAGCTACTATTTTGGCAAAGCCAACTCTTGACCTCTTTAGAAGATAGTGGGAGAAAAGAATTATAGCAATAAGTCCAGCTACGGCAGAATATAGGGAAGGTGAAATAAAATCCATTTTAGGCTAATTAAGGTTGCTGGAGTCCTATATATGGATATCTTTCTAATGAAATGTGTAAGCTTTTATAGACAAATATTTAGCTATTCAGGGTATTTTATGGATTAGCTTTTATTTTGGTACCATTATGCTATCAAGGTGACTTAAGGTTACTCAAAAAAAGAAAATAGGGAAGTTTATCCCACATTGGTTGTGTGTGTCTAGTATCTTGCATTTATAACTCCAGTCTACAACTATAAAAATTAGGTCATTTTGTAGTTGTACCCTGGTTATGTAATGTATTATAAACCCAGTTTAAAACATTATTATTATTATTTTCGTGTGTGTTCTAATAAGTATTACTGTTTACTCAAAAAAAATATTAACCTAACCTTATCCTATTTAACTACCTAGTTTGGAATTCTGTGCTAGGGATATTACACAAAGTAAGGAAGAGCAAAATTAACACAAAAGACAAACAGAAAATAGATAACTTGGAGGCACTATATCGTTTTCCTTAGAAAATATTTGCCCCCTCACACTTTTGTTGTTAAAGAGTTATCGTAAATTTGTTCCCAAAATACAACCAAGATGTTGGGTTCTACATATAGCAATTTTGGAGAATGACCATAGGATTTCTTGTGTTTCTCTCAAACTTACAATTTTCAAGTGAACATAAGCCTCTATTTATACCCATAGGATTATATTTCATCAAAAGACATGTATGGAGAGTTAAAACATTTCATAAAACCATTAACAAGGCTTGAAACCTCTTCAACATTTCTGAATAGTCACTAGAAAATTCTGCAAAAAAATCTTGTTTTATGATTTTCGATCGGTCAAAAATTACTTTTGATCGATCGAGTGCTCTTTTCGATTGTTCGAACAGGAATTGAACAGTGATCAAGACATCCAGAAACTCTAGGATTTTTTCTTACTATTTCGATCAATTGAGCCAAAATTTTGACCGATCAAAAATGCTGTATTTCGAATTTTCACTTAGAAAATTCCAGAACTTAAATTTTCACTTTAATAACTTTATGAAACATTATTCTCCAAACTCAAACATCATTATTACAACATATCCATGTATAAACCTATATATACAACATTCTGTACACTTCATCAGTTCCAAGCCAAAGTGTACTTAAGAGAACAAAAAAAAAAAAACCAGTTCCATGTTTTATCTATACTATGAAATATTTAATTATAATATATACAACACTCCGTAGTGTTTGAATGTTAAAGCTAAATATTTTGCAACTACAGTAAATTGGTATAAATACCAATTGATTGTAGAAAGTTGTTAAAAATAAAGTACAATATTTTCTTAAGATTATAGCTTTTCCTTTAAAAATACTCAAATTCTCTCTTTTTCCTATTATTTTAATGAGTTGTTTGTATTATTTTAAATAAGGTGATAAAAAAATTAGTACATTTGATATTCAATGTATTGTAAAGTGAGATGGTAAAATAGACAAATTAGCTTTCACCATTGAAAATAAATAATGAATAAAACCTTTTGAAAATCTTCATATTTAGTTTTAATCAAAATAGTATTGTAAATTTCAAAAAAATTGTTGGTAGAGTTTTACTTAAAACAATATGTTTGTGATTTTATTGCATTTTTGCATGTCACTTGGTGTAAAGAGAGGATAGTTACTTAGACTAGGCTAGAGTAGAATTTTTATCTTATATATAAAAAAAATTACTAAATCCAATCGTGGTTTGCAATACCTAACTTTTATTATATAGTATATTTGGTGTGTATTGATCAAAACCTAGGGTGAGTCCTTAGTTTTTCCAGAGGATGCATAGGCCAAGGCCCCATCCTTGGTGAAATCGCGAAGTGCTATTTTACTCTAGGCATGTGGTCCGAGAGACTAGGCATGGTAGAGGTCTTGCTGGGTATTCTCATGATTAAAGAAATGCTAATTTACCCAAGGCATGTGATCCAAGGAACCGGACATAACCAAAGTTTTGTTTAACACTTGAACAGATAGTGAAGAAAATTAATTTACCCAAGGTATGTGATCTGAGAAGCCAGACATGACCAAGGTTTTGTTTAATATGCAGGGAAGTAATGGCGATTATTAATTTGCCCAAGGCATGTGGTCCGAGGAACCAGCATAACCAAAGTTCTGTTTAACACTTATGCAAATAACCAAGAATATTAATTTACCTAAGGTATGTGGTCCGAGGAGCGCATAACTAAGGTTCTGTTTAATATTTGAGCAAGTAATGGAGAGTATTAATTTACCCAAGGCATGTGGTCTGAGGAACCAAGCATAACCAAGGTTCTGTTTAACACTTAAGCAAAAAACCAAGAATAGTAATTTTTCCGAAGTATGTGGTCTGAGGAGCCAGGCATAACCAAAGTTCTGTTTAAAATTCAAGCAAATAACCAAGAATATTAATTTACCCAAGGTATGTGGCCCGAGGAGCTAGGCATGACCAAGGTTCTATTTAATATTCCAGAAAATAACCAAGAATATTAATTTACCCAAACTATGTGGTCCGAGAAGCCAGACATGACTAAGGTTCTATTTAATATTCAAGCAAGTAACCAAGATGACACATAATTCTAACAAAAACATGGCAGAATTGCCATTCATTAATAATAATACTTTCGCAAGTTATTTACATTTCAGGGGCATGGTACAATATTTTCGCTTAAATCTTTTATGAAGTATGCACATATACCAGCTACCGAGGTGATATGGTATGACCCTTCCCAATTGGGCCCTAACTGTTCCCATTCCAGGTTTTTTGCAATACCCACCACCTTCCTCAGCACTAGGTCCATAGGGGCTAATGGCCTCAACTTCACACCGAAGTCATACCCCTTTTTGAGCTTTTGCTGATAGTATGCCAATTGAACCATGACATTTTCTCTCTGTTCTTCAACTAAATCCAGGCTCTTTCCTAGTAAGTTGTCATTGCTGTCTGGAGTGAATAAGATTGTCTTCAGCGTTGGGAACCCAGTCTCAAGGGGAATCACAACCTTGACCCCATAAGTAATTGAAAAGGGTGTCTCTCTTGTGGACCTACGAAGGGTAGTCCAATATGTCCAAAGAACATGTGGCAGCTTTTTTACCCATTTACCCTTTGCATCATCCAACCTCTTCTTAAGTCCATTGTCCGAAATGAGGGTGTGTGGAATCCTAAATCGAGTGACGATATTCCTCCATATAAACCTCTTGGCATCAACATCCCTAATATTCGCCAACGGCTCCGCCTCAACCCATTTGGTGAAGTAGTCAGTGCCGACCAAAAGCTATCTCCTATTCCCTGCTACTTTAGGGAACAACCCTATGATATCTAGGCCTTATTGGGCAAAAGGCCAGGGACTAGACAGAGGGTTAAGCACACCCCCTGGTTGATGAATGTGTGGAGCAAATTTATAGCATTGGTCACACTTCCTCATGTATGCTTGTGCTTCCCTTTGCATATTTGCCACCAATATCCCTAGGTGAATGCCCTGTGAGACAAAGACCTGCCTCCCGTATGGCTCCCACAAATCCCCACATGTAGCTCTTCTAGGAGTGGTTCCATTGCGTTGGGGTGGATGCAAAGCAAATATGATCCATAAAAAGAGCGCTTGTACAACTTATGATTCTCGGACAACCAAAACTGAGGAGCTTTTCTCCGCACATTGTCGGCCTCCACCTTTTCCTCGGGCAAGATGTTGTCTTTAAGGAACAACACAGTAGAATCCATCCAACTAGGCCCCACCCTAACCTGATGAATCTGAGCCTTTTCCCTCTTTGAATCAATGGGTTTACATAAATCCTCAACCAAGATAACCCGAGGTAAGCTCTGCACCAAGGAGGTTGCGAGAGTGGCAAGAGAGTCTACATTCGTGTTTCTGCTCCTAGGGATCTGCTGTAAGGCGAAGGACTTGAACCCTGACTGCAAGTGCTTAACTTGACTCAAATACCCTTGCATCATCAGGTCCTTGACTTCCAATTCATCATTTACCTAGCCAACAACCAACCTTGAATCTGAAAAATCCTCAATTATTTTTCTTCCCACTTTTGGAACCATATCCATTCCAACCAAGAAAGCCTCATACTCGGCCTCATTGTTTGTGGCCAAAAAGACCAACCTCAAGAATTTCTCAATAGTGATCTTCTCAAGAGATGTCATAACTAGCCTCACTCCCGATCCCTTTTGATTGGCTGTACCATCAACATATACCTTTCAAGTAAAAGGTTCTTGCAAGGACACTATCCCAACTGATTTTCCATCCATGTTCTGCTTTTCTCCCTCCTCTTCCCATGGGCTTTCAGCAAACTCAGCCACTAAATCTGTGAGGACTTGGCCTTTAACAGAGGTATGAGGCATATACTTAATGTCAAAAGCCCCTAGGATCGTCCCTCATTTGGCGATCCTTCCCGTGTAATCAACTTTCTGAAGTAGGGATTAAAGAGGAAGTTGAGCTAAAACCACAACCATATGGGCTTAGAAATAGTAAGGGATCTTGCGTGTAGCATGCACCTCCGCCATAATGGCCTTCTCTAGTGGTAGGTAACAAACCTCTGCCACTTGCAATGACTTGCTCACATAATAGGCTGGTCTCTGTAATCTGTTGTCATCTCATATTAGTACTAAGCTCACCATGTGGGAGGCCACTACAACGTAAGCGAATAGGACCTCCTCTTCCTCGAGCCTGGACATAATGGGTGGCCAAGAAAGGTATTCCTTCAGTTGCTAGAAGGCCCGAGCACACACTTCGGTCCATTCAAATCCCTTCCATTTATGCAAGAAATGAAAGAAAGGCCTACACTTGTTTGCTGACTGAGAGAGAATCGGTTTAGAGTAGTAGTCATCCCTGTCAACTTCTGGACCTCTTTGGGATTCTAAGGAGTCTGCAAACTATTAATTGCCTTGATCTGATCAGGGTTGACGTCAATTCCATGATGAGTGACCATGTAGCCTAAAACTTTACCCAAGCCAACGCCAAACGAACACTTGGAAGCATTGAGGCGCAGTCTATGCCCCCTGAGTATTTCAAAGATGCTCCCAAGGTCACCCACTTGCTCAGATACTACCTTACTTTTTACCACCATATCATCTATATAAACCTCAATATTTTTGCCAAATTGTGAATCGAACATCCTAGTCATCATTCTCTAGTAAGTAGACCCTGCATTCTTCTGCCCAAAGGGCATCACCTTGTAATGGTAGTTTCTAGTAGGTGGAACATAAGCTGTCTTTCCTGATCTTCCAAAGCTAATGGTATTTGATGGTACCCTTGAAAGGCATCTAGGAAGCTCATCTGAGGATGGCCCATAGTTGTGTCCACCAATTGGTCTATCTGAGGCATGGGGAAAGGGTCCTTTTGGCAGGCCTTATTTAAATCTTTGAAGTCCACACATACTTGCCACTTCCCACTTTTCTTCTTCACCACCACTGTATTGACCAACCACTTAGGATAAAACACCTCTTTAATAGCCACTACCCACTTGAGCTTGGTCATTTCTTCCCTGATGGCATTAGAATGTTCCTTAGATGATCACCGAGGTGGTTGCTTCTTGGGGATAGTGGATGGATTGATGTTCAAGTGATGGAAAATGAAGCTCGGATCCACCCTAGGGGTTTCATAAGCACTCCATGAAAACACATCGAGATTTTTCCTAAGAAATATTACTAGCTCCTCCTTTTCTTGGGGAAGCAAATGAACTCCGATTTGGAAGAACTTACCCTCGTCATCACCAACAACAATTCTTTCTAGCTCCTCACATTCTACCTCTCCTACTACTACGTTTGCGAACCACATTGGTACCTTTGATTGCTATAAACCCTAGCCAGCAGCAGTTGAGGACTCACTTTTGGCCTAATGCCTGATTGCGGCCACCAAGCACTACCTGGCCATAGACTAGCTTCTCGCCAGTTCCTCGACCCAATCCCCTGGTGGATACTTCACCTTTAAGTGCAAGGTGGAAGGCATGGACCCCATGGCGTGGAGCCAAGGTATCACCACAATAGTAGTATAAGGGGAGAATGAGTCTACCACGATGAAGTTCATTTCCACGACCTCTAACCTAGTCTGAACAGGTAGCCAAATTTAGCCCTTTGGAAAAACAATTTTCCCATCGAATCCTATCAGAGGGGAGTCATAGCTGGCTAGGTCCCCAAGCCTTAGCTTCAACCCCTTATACAGGTCAGGGTATATGATCTCAGCACTGCTACCCTAATCTACCAACACCCTCTTAACGTCGTACATTCCAATCTTAAGAGTAACTACCAGGGCATCATCGTGTGGCTACAAGGTCCTAATTTTGTCCTCATCGTAAAAGCTCAAAGCTAATCAGCCCTCTATTCTAACCTTCTTCGAATTAAGGGGCGAGTCCTCTGTAGGAGGCCGAGCTACAAACATCAACTTGGATGGCTGAGAACCAGTCCTCCCTGAGGTAGCCAGGATGACACTGATTGTATCCAAAGGTGGTCTTGTAGAAGCATTTCTTTAAGCTCCTGACCTTGCCTAGCCACCCTGTCCACTGGGTTGGTACAAGAATTCCTTTAACTTTCCCTTTCAAACCAATTGCTCTAGGTGATTCCACAAAGTCCTGCAATCTTCTGTGGTGTGTCCTCGCTTCTAGTGGTATTGGCAATAAAGGCTTTGGTTGCGCTTCACGAGATCTCCTCCCATCTTATTTGGCCATTCAAAGTATGGTTCGTTCTTAATTTTTTCCAAGATTTGATGTACTGGCTCTTGGAACTCCGTGTTGACCACTTGAGTAGTGGTAAACCCAAGTTACTAGAAAAGAATCCCTCCGAGGACATTTATTATTGTATCGATTTGACCTAAAATCCCTTTTATCCTAAAGGACCACCTTAGCTTTCCCTTTCCTTTACTGTTGATCTTCCTCGGCCCGCTTGTACTTGTTAATACGGTCCATGAGCTAACGCACACTCTCTATAGGTTTTCCAGTCAAAGATTTCCTCAAATCGTGCTTGGCAGGTAGGCCTACCTTGAATGTCCTTATAGCCACGTCATCGAAATTTCCATCTATTTTGTTAAACATCTCCAACTGTCTGTCAGAATACGTCTTCAGGGTCCATTTTTCCATTATACAATGTAAACGTTGGTTGAGTAAGCTGCCGATGAAGTTTTCCTCCCTTAATCTTACAGGTGAAAGGTGACTTAGAAATCTGATTCAGAGCCCTACCAATAGCATCGTTGCCCAAGCTTTGTGAGACGGACTTTTCCCTCTCTGCCTACCATGATGCTCCTCATCACACGAAAAAAACTCACTGGGAAGAGTCCTTGATCTAGGCCGGTAGCTATTGTCACTATTATCATCAAAAGAATAGCCAAAATTCGAAGGAGTTCCTCTGCGTCACTTGCAGCATAATCTCCTACGCAAATAGTCTATCTCCAGTTATTGGCTCCTAGTGTTTTCCTCATGAGAGACATGACTCCTACCTCAAGATTGGCTTTTACTGGTGTGTGTGGTATGCCCACTAGCCTCCCAATTCCTTCTTTGCTCAAGGTTAAGAAATGATCTTGACATTGGGAACCAATAGATTCTTCCCAGTCAGGCCTCGAACCTACCATGGCTGAATGGTGATCTTACTAAAGCTCAAGTAATTCCCCACAGACAGCGACAATTGTGAGGGCAAGTTTTGTGTCCTAAGCCCAAGAAAAGACTGGATTAAGGCCCAAAAAGCCCAACACAATAAATTTGTAGAGAGTGATCTTAAAAATTAGGCTTCAATGGATTGATCAACGCACACAGTAGATTAAGGATAGTAGGGAAGCGAAGAAAATAAAGCTGTGTGCAAAGAAATCCCTCCTCGACAAAGTCCGAGGAGAGTAGTTCTTGAATATATTTCTTTAGACTTGGTTACAATTTCAGTTCTTGGCTGCTACAGTGTCCTCTTCCACAAATTTCAGATGATCCTTCCCCTGGAGGATCTCTTACATTATATAGCTTCTTTCCACCATCTTGGCCCTCCATTTGTTGATCATGTAGGTCACTACTTGAGTGCTTTTTTTTTTTTTTTTGAGAAACAATTTCAAATCTACCTAAATGATTCATTTGGATGGAAATATGATAAAATGATATTTGACATATTAGAGTATATAATGTTGAGGTTAAGGAGTTTCAAGCTTTTGTTTGTCAAAAGAAAAAAAACTTTTGTTTGTGTATTTTGGGTCTTTTTTAAGTTATGAGAAATAATAGACGTACAACTAGATAAGATAAGATATACAACACCTATCTGACTGATACTGATAGATTATAGATTATGTAAGAAAATATCTCCTCAATTTTTCCCTCTTTTGTATTTTTTCATTATTTTCTTCACCATTATTAGATGGTGAAAAGCACAATTGATTGTCCATAGAAAATTTTGACGATAAGATTGTGATTGCTACTTGCTAGTATATCATAAATAAATAAAAATAAAAATAAATTTATGGACAACACAGTAGAAAGGATTCTAAGATAAAGAGCAATTAAATTAGTCTCTCTAATATATATATATATATATATATTTGGTTTCAAGATAAAAATTTATTTATTTATTGTATTTTAGTCCATCACTTTTTAAACACTTGTATCATATCCAATATTTTATACTTTATTTTTTCACTTTAGTAAAATATATATATATATATATATATTTTTTTTTTCTATTAATTTTTTCTTACTTTTCAAACTACCGCTTTTCTTTATTTCAGTTTAAAAAAAAAAAAATTGGTATCATTTTTCTACTTTAAGAAATAGCTAGTAAGAGACCCCAATGTGATTGCTTTAAGTCCCAAGCAGGATAACGTCAATCACTATCATAAACCTTTGGAGCTAGCAGAGAGCCACTACCAATTAGGCATGGTTTCAGTGTGAGTCGGGTCAAAGTAACTAATCACTATATATATATATATATTCAAACAAATGATGATTGATATTGTGTGGTCTACACTGATCGCAGGCCCTACGAAGGATGCGGAGGAATTGTACCGTACTTTGATAGACTACGTTACTTATCTACTAATTCACTAAATAACTCTACTTGTTTAAAATTGTTAAATTAATAATTAGTTTCTATTTAAATCTACCTCGGTAATTTTAAACAAATGACAATATTTTAGTAAAATGGGAGATCATGTCACTTATACATAAAGAACTTCCATTTTCGTTTTTTCTTTCTTTTGTTTGAAACAATCTCCAGTGCTTCTCTGAGTCATATTCTCTCTCTCTCTCTCTCTCTCTCTATATATATATATATATATATATATATATCACTTTCTTTCTAATAGACTTGTGTGGCTTATATTTAAATGACAGAGTGTTTTGCCTTTGGTTAGATACCTGTCAATTTCTTCTCTCCCTCTTGAGTTGGAGTGGCAATATTTATCCATATCTATGAACTCATCTATCATCTACCTAATTTGGATAAACCCACTAATACCCATTAAAACCCATCTAAAATTTAAATAAACAACATAAAATCTAAATTTCTAGAAAATAACTAAAATACCCACAAAACTTAAAAAATAACTAAAATATACAATGAAACCTAAAAATGACCAAAATACCCCTGAAACCTTAAAATTACCAAAATAGCCCTGAAACTTAAAAAATGACCAAAATACTTATGAAATCTAAAAATTTCCAAAATACCCCCTTAACCTAAAAATGCCCCCCTTAAAATTACCAAAATACTCCCTAAACCTAAAAGATGACCAGAATATCTTCGAAACTTATAAAATGACCAAAATACCCCTAAAACCTAAAAATTACCAAAATACCCCCTAAATTTAAAAAAATGACCGAAACACACTAGAAACCTAATAAATGACCAAAATACCCCTGAAACCTAAAATTACCAAAATACCCCTAAACCTTAAAGTGACCAGAATATCTCCAAAACCTATAAAATGACCAAAATACCCTTGAAACCTAAAAAATTCCAAAATACCTCCAAAACCTAAAAAATTATTAAAATACCCTTGAAACCTAAAAAATAACCAAAATACCCTAAAACCTAAAAATTACCAAAATACTCCATAAACCTAAAAGATGACCCGAATACCTCTGAAACCTATAAAATTACCAAAATACCTCTAAAATCTAAAAATGATCAAAATACTCCCAAAACCTAAAAAATGACTGAAATACCCCTGAAACCTAAAAAATGTCCCGAGTACCCCCAAAACCTAAAAAATGACCAAAATACCCTCGAAACCTAAAAATTACCAAAATACCCCCTAAACCTAAAAAGATGACTGGAATAGTTTCGAAACTTATAAATTGACCAAAATACCCTCAAAACCTATAATTTACCAAAATACCCCATAAACATAAAAAATGACCAAACCACTCACTAAACCTAAAAAATGACCAAAACACCCCATAAACCTATAAAATGACCGAAATACCTCCAAAACCAATAAAATGACTGAAATACCCCCGAAACCTTAAAATGACCAAAATGCCCCCAAAAACTAAAAAATGACAGAAATACCTCCGCAACCAAAAAATTACCAAAATACCCTTCAAACCTAAAAAAATGTCCAAAATACCCGCGAAATCTAAAAAATGACTAAAATAACCCTAAAACTTAAAAATTACCAAAATACCTCTAAAACTTATAAATTTACTGAAATAGCCCAAAAATCTAAAAATTACCAAAATACCTCTGAAACCCAAAAATTTACTAAAATAGCCCAAAAATCTAAAAATGATCAAAATATCCTTAGAATCTAAAAATGACCAAAATAACCCCAAAACCTAAAAATTACCGAAATTCCATCAAAACCTATAAAATTACAGAAATACTCTTAGAACCTTTAATTAGTACCCTCGAAACATCCAAAATATCCCAAACCTCTATTTTGGTAATTAATATGTTTTAGGGGTATTTTGGTCATATTACATGTTTAGGGGTATTTTGACCATTTTTTAGGTCTCAGGGGTATTTATCGGTCATTTCTTATGTTACAGAGGTTTTTGGTCATTTTTTAGGTTTTAGGGTATTTCAGTCATTTTTTAGATTTTGGAAGTATTTCGGTCTTTTTTTTATTTTTATTTAGGGGGAATGTTGGTAACGTTTTGGTTTCGAGGGTATCATTTTTTCAATTTAGAGGGTATTTTGGTAATTTTTTGGTTTTGGGGGGGTATTTCAGTCATTTTTAGGTTTGGGGGGGGGGGGTATTTGTGTCATTTTAAAGGTTTTGAGGGCATTCTAATCATTTTATAAGTTCTGGAAGTATTTCAATCATTTTTCAGGTTTCAGGGTATTTCGGTTAATTTTTAGGTTACGGGGTAATTTGTTAACTTTTTAGGTTTCAGAGGTATTTTGGTAATTTTTAGGTTTTGAGGGTATTTTAGTCATTTTTTAGGTATAGGAGGTATTTTGAACAATTTTTAAGTTTATGGAGTATTTTGGTAATTTTCTGGTTTCGGGGGTATTTCGGTCATTTTTTTAGGCTTAAGTAGTATTTTGGTAATTTTTAAGTTTTGGGCGGTATTTTGGTCATTTTTTTAGGTTTAAGGGGTATTTTGGTCATTTTAAAGGTTTTGAGAGTATCCTGGTCATTTCATAGGTTTCAGGGGTATTTCACTCATTTTTTAGGTTTTAGGGTATTTTGGTAATTTTTATCTTTCGGGGGTATTTTGGTCATTTTATAAGTTTAGAGGGTATTTTGGTCATTTTTAGGTTTTGAGGGTATTTTGGTCATTTTTTAGGTTTTGGGTATATTTTGGACATTTTAGAGGTTTGAGAGGTATTTTGCTAATATTAGAGATTTTGGAGGTATTTTGGTCATTTTAGTAGTTTTTAAGCATATTTGGTCATTTTGGAGATATTGAGGTTATTTTGGTGATTTCGAGGTTTTATGGGTATTTTGCTCCTTTTTTAGATTTTGGGGATATTTTGGTCATTTTAGTGGGTTTTAAGCATATTTGATCATTTTAGAGATATCAGGATATTTTGGTCATTTTAGAGGTTTCGTTGGTTTTTTGCTCATTTATGAGATTTTGGCTATATTTTTCTCATTTTTGAGATTTTTGGGATAATTTGGATGTCCAAGGGTATATTGGTAATTTTGGAAGTGTACGGGGTATTTGAGTCATTATAAGTATTTAAGGGTATTTAGGTAATTTTGGAGGTTAAGAGTGTATTCAAGTAGTTTTAGAGGTATTTGGGTCATATTGGGTTAAATGGGTGGGTTACTAATTAAATGAGTTGGGTTAGTAATGGATAATTAATTTATATATAAACGGGTCATAAATGGATAAATGAGTAATTACACATCCAACCCATTTATGACCCAACCTGCTTGTTTGCCACCCCTACTCCTAAGTGTGTAGTGTGTGTTTGCTTCAAAAAACAAGAAGGACATATGTCAAATTTTTGGTCTTTTCCTTCTTAATGAAAGAAAACAAAATTATTAACCCATTAGGGGTAGAAAGAACATAAGCAACAATTAAATTACCGTAAAACAACAAAGGAGGGCCTCCAAAGACTAGGAGAGCACAACCATTTCATGTATAGTTTTGAGTGCAACTTCTGAGCAGTAGATATCATATGTATATATGGACCCATCACTAATATCATTTTTAATTTCACCACTCATAACCTGTCATTTTAGCAAGTTGTAAAAAAATTGTGTCTCTAAATTTATTCTTTTGACAAAAGTGGGAGGGCTATGCCCTAAATCAAAAGAACATGTGATTCATGTGAACGCAATGAACATATATCTCACATGTAAAAAAATGTTATATTATATGTTGATGTTTTGTGGTTTGAAAATTCCGTGACACTATAATTTGAATCAAGTTTGTAATGTGACAAGTTCAAATTAAAATGTCCAATATGCAACTTAAAGAAGACAATTATTAAGGAATTTGACTACCCTACAATTAATTTATGAATCCAAAACGGCCATCAAAAATGGAATATAAAACAAAGGAGAGACAAGGAGAGATACTTCAGAGGTCAAATTCATAAGATACTTTATTAGAAGTATGTGTTTAAATAATTAAATTTATAATATTCCAATAGTTTAAACTTTAAGGATAATCGGTTATTTAATATACTTTCTCCTGTCAATGGGGTAAAACTTGCAAAACAAGCATGTAGTTTAGAAGGGAATGAGCTTCTTGTAGGATGATAGAGTTTAGGAGGCAATTATTCTTGCGACACCCTGCTCTGCTCTGCCCTTGATTTCAAAAAACAAAAACAAAACTTTTTCTTTTTTCTTTTTTTGAGAAAAATCTTCTTTAGTTTGTGTTAGATTATGTTACAACATATTGTATGGTAGTGCTAACTTAATTTAATTGAAAAACAACATGATCACAATTAATTATTTTTTCGTGCATAAAATGTGAAGCCCAAGATTCAACATTTTATGGTATATAGAAATTTCAATTTCTTATGACAAAATTTCTCTTTGGAGGATGATATTGACAAAATTCAAATCTATTTATGTCTGAATAACCCAACATAATGAAGGTGGAGAAATAACCATTTTCTCCCAATTTTTAAGCATTGTTATTTCCATTTCACAATAGCAAACTCAGTGTCCTGCAACATGGCACGCCCACTAACAAGACAAATCATGGCAAATTTTGATCAAATCACAATTCTTAGATCTGCACATGAATTGTATATTAGACAGTCTTTAATCCATAAAGCTTGAAGGTGTAGGCGAGGTTTGATGAGAACTTCAAGTGGGGTGGCTTTGTTGTTTGTGAGACCAACTGTCTCAGTCATATCAACCTTTGCATCCGAGGGAATTGAGATATCATACATGTGTAGAAAACTAGCCAATGCTAACTGTACCATTTGAAGGGCAAAAGATATTCCAGGACATGCTCTTCTACCACTTCCAAATGGGAGCAATTCGAAATTTTGACCCCTAACATCAACACTCTTGTGGGTGGTGAGAAATCTTTCGGGCTTGAACTCTAATGGGTCTGACCATATGCGTGGATCTGTATGAATTTTTCATACGTTTGTGATTAATCGAGTGCCTTTTGGAACATGGTAACCACCTATAATGCAATTCTCAGTGAATTCATATGGTGCTGCTAGTCGACCTGCGGTATACAAACGTAATGTCTCTTTAACTATAGCTTGGAGATAGACTAGCTTACTGATGTGTGATTCGTTTACAATTCTTTCCCTGCCCACTTGGACATCAAGCTCATCTTGGGCCTTCTTCAACACGTGGCGGTTGTTTAGCAATAACACTATTGTCCAAGTTAGAGTAATTGTGCTAGTGTTACTGCCTCCAGCAATCATACTCTGCAAAGTGCATACCTTTTGTTAGAATGAAACTCTAAAGCAAAAAATGTCCTATGTTTTGGAGCTTTAGCTTGTAAGGAAAAGCAAAGAAGCATAATTATATACACGAGGCAATACAGAATACTGTAACAGTGTAACACGGCAAATTGTTACATTGAAGACATTACATGGTTGGATTTTACTATATATATATATATATATATATATATATATATATATACTTTTGATGACATGTGTATTTATGGATTGTATTTTATTTAAATGAAAATTATGTTTATTTTTAGACTTTCTTTTATATATATATATATATTATCAAGTATGGAGGGCCAAAATAATAAAATTATTTAAAAAATTTCCAACTATTTAGGATAATTTCAAAAAAAAAAAGTTTTTTTTTCTTCAAAAATTGGGGGGGTGGGGGGGGCATGCTCCCCTCGGTCTTCAAGTGGCTACGCCACTGTCGGTAGTTAGTTTTTATTAGTTCTAATCTGAACCTACCACTGAAATTACTTTTTTACCCCACCAATAACAATTCGTAACAACTTACCACATATGATTTTTTTTGAAAATGTTGTGGATATAATATTATTTTATTTTACTAGCCAAGTCAATGTTTAGTGTGTCAGTTGTGCACTCTGTATGTCACGTAAGACATTTTCATTACTAAAATGACAGTAGGGACTAAAATAGAAATGATTTTCAATTTTCATGGACCAACATAAGCACTCCAAAAAAATAGGGGCCAAAACGGGAATTGGTCCAAAAGGTAGAAACTAAAAATATATTTTTGCCAAATTTTTGGAAAGGCTTAAGGATGGGCTTGGTGGTTAATTTTTGTTGGAATATTTGGGTTATATTTTAAATATTTGTTGTAGCGTTTGGGCTAAATTTTATTTCATTACAGGGCCAAGAATTATGTTGAGGGCAAGGGAAATTTTTGTTGGGTTAATTAGGGGCCCAGGAAGAATTTTGTTGGGTCAAATCCTAATTTTTAATAGTTCCGTTTGTAATATATATAAGGTTGAGTTCAAGTTACAATGTTACAGCACCCAATAACTTGTTATAGAATTCATATTTTAAAAATGTCACCATTGAAATTACATATTTTATATGTTTTTAACATTCTTGCCAATTTTCATGTTAGTTAGATGTTATTTATTATTCGATCCATAAACTCATATTTTATGCATTATTTTAAACTACAAAAATATGAATTTAAACAGTTGATTGATGACATGACTATTAATATTTAATCGCCATGAAAATTTGCAAGTATGGAGAATATACAAAAATAATGTAATCTAATGGTGGAGTTATCAAAATTCACATCTAATTAAAAAATATTGAGTGGTGTAACATTACTTAAAGTTACACTAAGTGTAACTTGAACCCAACTCATATATATATTGAAAGTAGAATTACATAGATCAATTTAAACAGCATGTGAGATACATCATACATTCAAGAATGTCTTCTAAGTTCTATCCACGCCACTTCATCCTCTACAAATTAACTATGCATGCATGTCTTGCAAAAATGTGAGCGACAGTATTTACTATCCCTTTTGAGTGCATTTTGTTGATTCTTTATTTGTTGAATGAACTCTCTAAAAAGAGTACTAAAAATTTTATTTGAAAAAAAAAAATTTTGATATAGAAGTATAGAACCTCAAAATAAGCTTTAAAAAAAAAAAAAAAACAAACAAACAAAAAACTCAGAAAGCTGACTTGTTCTTTTGGTTAAAATATTGTTTCTATTCTACCGCTTTTATTTTATATTTTATCCTTCTTCAAACACTCTCTTAGAACAAGAGTACTTTGATTAGATTGTATACACAACGCAAGATTTAATCCCTTTAATTGTTGTAGTTTCGTTAATAAATTATCAGTGCTACTTATGAAGTGAGAGTGAATATCTTACTATAAATTTCTACGCTTTACCTCAATGGATAATTAAGCAAACTGAGCATCTCTATCCAAAAAAGAAGCCAAAGTGAGCATATTCTACAAACCAGCAAATATTATGCGAAGGAAAGTAGCTAGAAAAGTACCGAGACAACATTTCATCAAATCAAATTGCAGTACTCCGAAGATCTTGATGTGAATTGTATATTACAAGCAAACTTTATTCAAAAGGATTTGATGGCAAGCCAAGTTTCAGAACCACATCAAGTGGTGTGGATTTGATGTTTGTTAATCCAAAGGTGGCAGTCATATCAACTGGTGCTTTTGATGGGGTTGAGATTTCAAATGCATGTATGAGACTAGCCAGAGTTAAGTGCAGCATTTGAAGGCCAAAAGATATCCCAGGGCTAGTTCTTCTACCACTACCAAAGGGTATGAGCTCAAAATTTTGACCCCTCACATCAACATCTTTGTGAGTAGTGAGAAATCTCTCTGACTTGAACTCTAATGGGTCAGACCACGCACTAGGGTCTGTCTAGATCTTCCCCAAATTGACCACTAGACGTGTGCCTTCGGTGACACTATCTTATTCTAATGAACCATCATAATATTTGACCAAAGACTATGAAATCCGAAATCTTGGGGATATATGACTGAGAGATATGAGTATATGACTGCCAGTCTTCCTATGTTATGTGTCTTTCTAGGCTTTTTTTACACAAAGACGGGAAAAGATTTAGGGGTTTTCTTAGTATAAAAAATCTTGGACAAATTTCCCAAGTGACATAATTCTTTTTACTATTCTTTTATATATAAAAAGTAGTGGCTTTATTCTTAAGACAAAAAGAGCGTAGTTAGAGACCACTCAAAGTAAAGGGTTTTCTTTGGTTATTTGCAAGTGATCTAACTTGAGGTACATGAGGGGCGAATACAAATGGTATTATTTTCTTTTTAGAATAAGGAATAAGGAGTAAGAAAAAGTACCTAAATCATATTTAATTGATTTAATTCTATTATGGATTCATTTGACATTAATAATTATGTTTGATACACACAAAAAATCATAAGAAACAAAATACATTTACTTCAAGAAAATTATAACATTTGAACCCATAAGGAGGTTTCTTTGAATCCTCCAAAAAGAAAGGAGAAAATTCTTTAAAAATTTACTAAACAAATTCTAAATTGCCTAGGAGGCTACAACAACAATATAAATTCTAAAGAAATCATTAGGAGGCTATGAGTAGACATGGCAAAACGGGTCAAAATTTTTTGACCCGACCCAACCCGAAAAATACCTGACCCGAACTCAATTTTTTGACTCGAAACAAAAAACGGGTCGACCCATGACTCGACCCGAGTTTTCCAAGTTTTTTGTGGGTCAACCCGACCCGAACCTGAATCACTTTTTTAAAACTTTTTTTTTAGTAAAAAAAAAAAAGTAAAATTAAGACAACAGTAGTTTAATTGTTTATTGTGAGTTTTAAGGAAACAATTTATACTTTTACATAACTACATGCAAATTAATTGAAAGATAAATGATTGAGTATTCTATAATGAGTAAAGATTTTTAGATATCAAATAACAAAGTACATGCCAAGATAATATGGTTATAGTAGAGTTAAAAATATAGATTTAAAATTGTAGACATGTGTAAGAAACATTCACAAGTGTAAAAATAGTGAAGCCAAAGTATCAAATTAGCATAAATTATGAATGCTTAGACTTATTTTTTAACAATTTTCCAAAATAATTTGCTTTTCAAAATAAATTATGATATTTCCTAGAGTGTGTGTTGCTTAACAATGATATGATATTCATAAAAGAGACCATGTATAAATAAGTAAGCAATCAAATTTTAATGTGTATCTCAAATTGAAATAGAGTGCCAACCACAATTGATAATAGATTATAAAATTAATTTTCAAGATTGTAAATTTCTTATATGTTTTTATTCTTTATCAAATGAGTTATCCAATAAGTCATTTGTAATTTTGTTTTATATTTTGAAATGTTGATATTGTGTAGAAATAAAACATGTGTGTTTTTTTTTTAATTATGTTTGTGTTATTTTGTTTTAGATAGCAATGTTAGGATTTGTATAATTTTAAAATTATTGAATAAGTATTAATAAGTTTAACTGAATTCATTCTTGATATAAGTGGAAAAGTCAAAATAATGCATTTTACATCAAATAATTTGTTGCATAACTTTCTAAATGACAAATACATGTTTTATTTATAAAAAGATTTTTAAAAAATTCAGGTGAAAAATACGGGTCAACCCGACCCGACTCACGACCCGATTGACCCGAATCCGTTTTTAACCTGCTTAAGATGACCCGTTTTTGACCCGTGACCCGTTTGACCCGCAACTCGATTGACCCGACCCGACCCGACCTGACCCGCCCGTTTTGCCATTTCTAGCTATGAGACCCTTAAGTAACCCAAGAAAACTTTAATTCGTATTAAGAATGAAATTAGGCTAGAAAATAGGAAAAATCGCCAAAAAATGGAAATCTTGGGAAAATTAAAAAAATCAACTCCTACATACTCGAGAAAATGTCCTAGAATAGACCACATTTTGACTTTTAAATTGAAAGTTATAACAAAAAGAAAAATGAGCAAAAATAGCGAAAATGACTAAATGCAAGCCTAAATAAAGGAATTTGCCGAAAAGTGACATAGGTGCTGTAAAGTGAAGATTTTTTTTAAGGGGGGGAGAGGTAAAGTTATAGTTTTAATCCTCACAGAGATTCCCTTAAGATCAACAAATTTCACACGATTTTACTATTTGTTCCAATGATTTCAACTAGTAATTTTTTTATTTTTTGAAACTCAGAGTAATTCTACGATACCCCCAGAAAAAAGGAAGGTACAGTACCCACTAGTAGGTAACCTACTACAACAGGTTACTTTTTTCTCACATTTGAAGGTTCCATCCTTATATTGTGCAATTCCTACATCACATGGAACAATTCTTTTCTCACATTTTGTGGTTCTCTTACTTTTTACTCACATTTGACAGTTTCATCCTCACATTGTGCGATTCTAACATGACATATGATAGTTATTTTGTCACATTAGGTGGTTTCCTTACTTTTTTCCACACTTGACAGTTCCATCCTCACATTGTGCAGTTCTAACATCACATGTGACAGTTTTTTCTCACATTCAGTGGTTCTTTTACTATTTTCTCACATTTGACGATTTCATCCTTACATAGTGCAGTTCTAACATCACATATGATAGTTTTTTTGTCACATTAGGTGGTTCCCTTACTTTTTTCTCACACTTGACAGTTTCATTCTCAAATTGTGTAGTTCCGACATCACATATGATAGTTTTTTGGTCACATTGGATGGTTCCTTTACTTTTTTCTCACACTTGATGGTTCTATCCTCATATTGCGCAGTTTTAACATCACATGTGACAGTTATTTTCTCACACTTGACGGTTCTATCCTCACATTGTGCAGTTTCAATATCACACGTGATAGTTCTTTTCTCACATTTGGTGGTTCCCTTACTTTTTTCTCACACTTGATGATTCCATCCTCACATTATGCAGTTTCAACATCACATGTGGCAGTTCTTTTCTCATATTTGGCGGTTCCCTTACTTTTTTCACACATTTGACGGTTTCATCCTCACATTGTGCAGTTCCAACATCACATGTGACAGTTCTTTTGTCATATTGGGTGGTTCCCTTACTTTTTTCTCACACTTGACAGTTCTATCTTCACATTGTGTAGTTTTAACATCACATGTGACAGTTTTTTTCTCACATTTGATGATTCTCTTACTTTTTTCTCACATTTGATGGTTTCATCCTCACATTGTGCAATTCCAACATCACATATAATAGTTTTTTTTCTCATATTTGGTGGTTCCCTTACTTTTTTCTTCTCACATTTGACGGTTTCATCCTCACATTGTACGGTTCCAACATCACATATGACAGTTCTTCTGTCACATTGGATGGTTCCCTTACCTTTTTCTCACACTTGACGGTTCCATCCTCACATTGTGCAGTTCCAACATCACATGTGACAGTTCTTTCTCACATTTAGTGGTTCCCTTACTTTTTTCTCACATTTGATGGTTCTATCCTCACATTGTACAGTTTCAACATCACGTGTCAGTTCTTTTGTTACATTTGGTGATTCTCTTATTTATTTCTCACATTTGACAGTTCTATCCTCATATTGTGCAGTTTCAACACCAGATGTTACAGCTTTTCTCTCACATTTGGTGGTTCCCTTACTTTTTTTCTCATATTTGACTGTTCGACCCTCACATTGTGCGGTTCTAACATCACATATGACAATTCTTTTGTTACATTGGATGGTTCCCTTACTTTTTTCTCACACTTGACGATTCCATCCTCACATTGTGTAGTTCCAACATCACATATGACAGTTCTTTTGTCACATTGGATGGTTCTTTTACTTTTTTTCTCACACTTGACAGTTTTATCCTCACATTGTGCAGTTTCAACATCACATGTGATAGTTATTTTCTCACATTCGGTAGTTCCCTTACTTTTTTTCTCACATTTGACTGTTTTATCCTCACATTGTGCGGTTTCAACATCACATATGACAATTCTTTTCTCATATTGGGTGGTTCCCTTACTTTTTTCTCACACTTGACGATTTCATCCTCACATTGTGCAGTTTTGATATCACATGTGACAGTTCTTTTCTCATATTTGGTGGTTCCCTTAATTTTTTCTCACATTTAACGGTTTCATCCTCACATTGTGCAGTTTCAACATCACATGTGACAGTTCTGTTGTCATATTGGGTGATTCCCTTATTTTTTTTCTCACACTTGACGGTTCCATCCTCAGATTGTGCAATTTCAACATCACATGTGACAGTTCTTTTCTCACATTTGGTGGTTCCTTTACTTTTTATCACATTTGACGGTTTCATCCTCACATTGTGTAGTTCCAACATCACATGTAATAGTTTTTTTTCTCATATTTGGTGGTTTCCTTACTTTTTTTTTTTCTCACATTTGACGGTTTCATCCTCACATTGTACGGTTCCAACATCACATATGATAGGTCTTTTGTCACATTGGATGGTTCGCTTACTTTTTTCTCACACTTGACGGTTCCATTCTCACATTGTGCAGTTTCAACATCATGTGTCAGTTCTTTTGTCACATTTGGTGGTTCCCTTATTTTTTTCTCACATTTGACGGTTCTACCTTCATATTGTGCAGTTCCAACACCACATGTGACACCTCTTTTCTCACATTTGTTGGTTCCCTTACTCTTTTTTTCTCACATTTGACGGTTCGATCCTCACATTGTGTGGTTCTAACATCACATATGACAGTTCTTTTGTCACATTGGGTGGTTCCCTTACTTTTTTCTCACACTTGACGATTTCATCCTCGCATTTTGCAGTTCCAACATCACCTGTGACAGTTCTTTTCTCACATTTAGTGGTTCTCTTACTTTTTTTTCTCACGTTTGACGGTTTTATTCTCACATTGTATGGTTCCAATATCACATATGACAATTCTTTTGTCATATTGGGTGGTTCCCTTACTTTTTTCTCACACTTGACAGTTCTATCCTCACATTGTGCAGTTCCAATATCACATGCGATAGTTCTTTTCTCACATTTGGTGATTCTCTTATTTTTTCTTACATTTGACGGTTCCATCCTCACATTGTACAGTTCCAATATCACATGTGACAGTTCTTTTCTCACATTTGGTGGTTCTCTTACTTCTTTTCTCACATTTGACTGTTTCATCCTCACATTATGCAATTCTAACATCACGTGTGATAGTTCTTTTCTCACATTTGGTAGTTTCTTTACTTTTTTTCTCACATTTGATAGTTCTATTGTCACATTAAGTGGTATCAGCATCCCATCTGACTCTAATTTTGTCACATTCAGTGGTACCCTTTTCTTTTATTCTCAAATTGGACCATTCCATTATTACATTGGGAAGTACTCACATTACTTCTGACCGTACTTTTGTCACATTCGGTAGTACCCTGTTTTTTTCTTTACAATTGACAGTTCAATCGTCATAGTAAGCACTACCAATATCACATCTGACCATAATTTTACATTTAGGCTTATCACTAAGGTCACTTTTTTACTTACTGATAACCATTCATCACAATAGTATTTTTTTTTTAGTTATTAAAAAATTTAGATCTAAAATCGAAAACCAAAAAAGAAAAAGGAAAAAAAAAAAGCATCCCATGAAATTTGCCCAACCACAATAATTACTCTTGTTCACAAAAAAAATCAGCTGGAATTATCTTGGTTTCTTCCACAAATATTTGAAGATACCAATTAACTTCCTACATATCTCCTTTGGTAGCTTCCATCACATTTAGGGGCATACCTCCCTATAAAATAACATAGTTGAGGTCATTTTCCTGATGTTTACATTTTTATTATTTATATATGATGGTGAACCAAAAACTAGACTATCTTTAATTCGTCTATAGTGTCGTCCAAGACCAGAAAGGTCACCCAAGTGCAAGAAGGTTGTCCAACATGGAGTCACCTGTACGACCGCCAAACACTTAGAATTTTTCAAAGTAAATCTATATCTAAAAGCTTATGATTCGGACGACGTCCTACTATTTGGAAGTAGAAGCAAAATTCTTATTCATCGCTCTAACTTCCCACGAAGTTCTTAACTTCTTATGGCAATTGTAGAAGTTAAGTCTGAACCTTCTAACTTCCATCCACATTGAAGAAGTTAATAAACAAGTGACCACTCCAAAACTCACTATAAAAGGACTCGGCCATATGAAATCAAAGTAAGTTTTTCATCACTTATAGAGTTGGAATTCCTAAGTTCATGAGAGAAAACTTACTTAAGCATCAGAGGGTTCTTGGCCAATTCACCCCAGTCGCCTTTGATTTTGTGCTTCTTTCTTTTCAGGCCTTTCAAGCAATCTCAGGCCCATTGAAGCCTGGAGCATTCAGCCTATTGATTTTTTGTGCATCATCAATATATACTTTAAAACCAAAGATGTATAACCTTATGTGCTCTTTAATTGTTCTTATGCAACATCTGCAACTTACGCTCTATTTTTTTCAATGTAAAATATTTTCAGAAAAATATTTTCCAATTTTACAGTGTTTGTTTTGTAGTAAAATATTTAGTCAAAAGTAAAATATTTTCATTCAACTAAACCAACCTAGGAAAATTTATGTGAAATATTTTACACTTAAAATTTTAGGAAAACATTTTACATTTGATCAGTACTTCACACCCCGATACTTATCACTCCCACACTTTCGCGCTAAAACTCTCTCTCTCTCATATATCTCTCCAAAAAAATCCAGCCCCTCTCAGATTTCTCTCCAAAAAACCCAGCCACCTTCAGTCCCCTCTCCCGCCAATCTCCAGCTCTAAGGTCCAACGCACCACTAGCCAGCTCTAGCTTCTGCCGGCGCCGCCCATTGCCGACAAAACCAGGTACTTTTCTACCTTTTTAGTTCAGGTTTCTCCTTTTCTTTTCGTTTTTCATCATCTCTAACCCTTCTCTGGTTTTTCTTAGGTTCGATCTGTTGTTTTATTGTTATGTATCTATGCGTGTCGTATGGTTTTTGGCTTTTGTGCTCACTTCATGTTACTGGGTTTTTGGATTTTGATTTTTAGTTAATACTATGTGCATTACTGTTTGAAATTTTCAATCTAAAAATGGATTGGTGATCAGTGGGGTTAGAGTACAACTGATTTAGACAAATGGGGGTTTTTTTTTTTTTTTTTCTGAAGCATCTATAATAGAAACATTTGCTTCCATTAATTCTTTGATTTTGTACATTTTTCTGAAAGTGAATTGGAACAGAAAAAGAAAAAGAAAAGGTCTTACCAAGATCAACAAGGTTAAAATCACATAAGTTTTTAGGATCCTTAAAAACCTTAATCATAGCATAGCCAGGGGAATAAGGGGAAGTGAAGGAACATTTGTGCTTTGTGTGTTTCTGTTATTGGAATGCTAAGAATGTGATTTATAGAAAAGTGGTTTTTCTTTTTTAATTATTAGTATGAATCACAGAAAAGTATGATTGGAGGGCTACCTTCTATTGGCATTAGTAGCTATCTGATGTGACAAGGGAATGACTTAAATAACATGGATAGTAGTTTGCTGACAGATAAATTTTATGTATTAGGAATATGTACAAAGCTGCATTTTGAGTGAATTTCTATTAACTACTGTTCAAAAAAACAGTGCGACAAGGGAAGGACCTAAATAACATGGATCGGAGTTTACTGATAGAGAAATATTGTTTATTAGGGAAATGCACAAAGCTGTATATTAATTTAAATTTTGTTGACTACTGTTAACAACCATTGGCAGAGAAATTATGGTAAAAACCTATTTGGATTGATTTACCCCAGCTTTGAAAAGGGAGAAATGGTGTCTTGGGAAAAACCACTCTCCACTTTATAGGACATGGGAGCTTCTAAAGGAGAACATTGGGTCTCAATATAGTCAATACTAAGTCTTATTTGCTGCCAAAAAAACATGGTAGCTGACAGGGTGGTTTATATGGATTATATGTTTAAGAACAAACCCGGTTGCATATATTTATGGAATGTTTCATACTTGAGTCTAATATATATTTTCTTTGTCTATGTGTGTGTGTGTCTACTTCTTTTTGCATATTTGCTTTGTGTGCCAAGCCTTTGTTTTAGTAATTGATATGGTTATTAAAATATGTAGCTGCAGCAATGGTGCGAGTGGGTGTTTTGAATGATGCTCTTAACAGCATGTACATATTTAATTTCGTATGGTATTTGGTTACTACCTCTGCTTTTTGGTTGTGTGGTTGGCTTTTTCTATTTTGTTTTAGTTTTGTGTGGCTAAACAAAAGTTAAAAGAGCCCATTATCTTGGTTTTGTTATGTAGATGGATAACCAAAAAATTCAAGTAGCATTTCTTGCCATAATTGCGTCTGTCCTTGCTGTGGGAGCTATAATATTAGAAGATATTAGGTCTAGGAGATTTATAATTAGGCAACCTCGTGTGAACCAGGATTATGAAAGAGAAGGTTTTATAAGTGATATTCTTCATCAAGGTAACGCACGTTGCAGTTTTATGATAAGAATGAGACCTGTAGCTTTCTATGAATTATGTAGAATTCTTGTTGAGAGAAACTTGGGACGTGAGACTATCTACATGCCTGTTACAAAGTAGGTGTTGATGTTTTTGCATATTATTGGCCATAATGTTAGGTTTCGAGTCGTTGTTGCCAAGTTCCATAGATCGATTGAGACAACTTATCGAAATTTTAAAATTGTCCTAAAAGCAATTTTACAGTTATATAGGCATGTTGTTAGATTACCTGACAACTCTACACCCCCAGAGATAAGGAATAGTAGAAGGTTTTATCCTTGTTTTAAGGTAAACTTTTCAAATTTGGTTTATTGTTTTTTAATTTGTTAGGTGATTTTTGAAATAACCATTACTTAATATTGGTCATCATTAGGATTGTGTGGGAGCAATTGATGGAATTCATGTTCGTGCATCTGTTCCAATTGAAATCAAAGGAAGGTTTCGTGGTTGAAAGGGGGGACAACACAAAATGTGTTAGCTGCAATTTTATTTGACTTAAGACTCACCTATATGTTAGCTGGTTGGGAAGGTAGTGCTCATGATTCTCGTATTTTAAATGATGCACTTAGTAGACCAAGGGGACTTACAATACCAGAAGGTATTATATAGATAACTAGCCTTTATGTTTGGTTTTATCCTAGAATTTTTTATAAAAAATTGATTAACAATTTGTAGGTAAATATTATCTTGGTGATGCTGGTTATGGAAATAGGCCTGGAATCTTGTCTCCTTATCGAAGTGTTCAATATCATTTGAAAGAGTTTAGTGATCATCCACCTGAAAATGCAAAAGAATTATTCAACCTTCGTCATTCTTCATTGCGAACAACCATTGAGCGAGGGTTTGGAGTTATAAAAAAACGTTTTCGTGTCTTGGATGCAGAACTATTTTGGTCTTTTAATACACAGGTGGATGTTATTTTAGCATGTGGTGTTATTCACAATCACATCTTGGGGGTTGATCCTAGTGACCCAATTATGCAAGCTAGAACATGTAAGATAGAGTCTAGTGAATGAGTCCAACCTAGCCAACGCGAAGCTATAGTGGAAAGTAGAGAATGGAATAATAAGAAGGATGAGATATGTCAAGCAATGTGGGCTGACTACATAATTAGAAGGCATGCATAAATTTATTCAGTCTAAGCTGTTTGGACTTATTTGTTGATGATGTTTGACAGCTTTCTATGATTATGTGCTGTCAACTTTAATTGGCTTTGTCTTTGGTTGCTAACAGAGCATAAGTGGATATCTTGTACAGTTTTTAAAATGTAATAATTGAATATTTTTGTAGGATACAGTTAAAATTGTTATTTGGTTCCTCAAGTTCAAGTCAACATGGCTTTGTATTGTTTTTGGATGATGAATTTTTTGTTCCATAGTTTCAGGTTTTATTTTTGTAATAATGTTTTATATTGTTATTATCATAACAGTTGTGATTCATTAGATTGTCCTTTTGGCTATAGCAATGTCCAAGAACAAGGGGAAAGAACCAGGATCTCAACTTAGGTGGACACAACCAATGTGTGACATGCTGTTTAAAATGTTGGTTGTTGAGGCTGAACAAGGCAACAAACCCTCAAACAAATATAAGCCTCAATCCCTTGACAAAGTGGCAAAAGAAATTGGTGTGAAGTTTAATGTAGAGTGTTATGCATCACATGTGCATAACCATCTTTGTACGGTTAGAAAAGAGTGGAAACTCATTCAAGACATTCGAAAAAAAAAAGTGGATTTGGTTGGGATGATAATTTGAAAATGATCACATATGACAAGCAAACTTATGATGCTGAAGTGCTGGTATGAAATTTATATAAATGAGCTTCTTTTTTGAGGATCAATAATGATTTATACAATTATTATATTAAATCATCCAATTTATTGACATTGTCATATTTCTTTGAACAGGCTCATCCTCCTCATGCGCCATATTTAAATAAAAAAAATTGAACAGTATGATGAGATGGCTATTGTTGTTGGTAAGGACATGGCAACTGGTGGCTTTTCAAAGCAATAGAGTGAACCTTCTCCATTGGTTGAAAATGAGACCCCACAGAATGACATCCAAAATCCAGAATTTGAAGGTGACTCTGATACATTGCCAAAAGATGCCCATGAAGCTTCCAATGGAACTTCATCTAAGGGAAGGAGCCATAGAAAGAGAACTTATGCAGCTATAAATGAAGATAGTCCTTTCAGTGAGATGACTGAACAACTCAAACAGATTGCAGTAGCCGTTACAACTCTGAGTCATGGCCCAGTTAATACAAATGAGCTTCATAAAATAGTGATGAATGTTGAAGGCTTTGAAGAAGACATTCTTGATGAAGCTTTTGATCATTTGGTTAATGATGAAAAGGCAGGAAGGGCCTTTATGGCTAAAAATGATAGGATGAGAAAGCTTTAGTTGGAGAAATTTTTCAACAAAACCTTATAACTTAAAGTTGTTGGATACGTTGTGTGAAACATGTTAGTGGTAACATGGTATTCTTTAGGTTATTAATAATTATGGAACAATTCCATATTTTGGAAGATTATATGTTAATGTTAGCTATATTGTCATAGTCTTTGGGTTTTGTTATTGTAAGTGTGCTTATGGATGGTTATGCAACACTGATTGACATGTTTTGGAGTTATTGTGGAATAATGTTATATTTTGGATTCATTAGGATTATGAATGTTATATTTTGTCCAGATATATTTTTGCAGGTTTTGGTGTATTGGTTTCTAAACTATTCTGCAGGTTCTTTCATTTTGTTAATTCACGGTATGCAGTTGGTTCTTTCTCCATTGGCAAGGACCAGAAAAATAGAAAGCATGGTCACTGATGTCTCAAATGCTTTATAGAATTTTTGGCTTCAATTCAGTACTGTGGACATGTTCCTTGACCCAAACAGACATTTTGCTACTAGAAGAAGGCAAAATGATGTTTTGCTCTGTTGAACTCCCTGTGTAGCTACATTGGTCATGGTTATTACAACAGGTGAACTTACTAGATATTTGCACGGGGCCAGAAACGTTGGGTGACAGCTGTGGTCTTCAATCTCTTTTGTTATATATTGATTCATCTATTTGACACGTTCATATATTGATATTTTGATATATTGAATCTTTGTTGTCATCAATGATTCATCTAGTACATTCTTTGACACATGTTCAATACCTGGATATGTAATTGAGTAAATGATGGGTGTATGAAGAATACTAGATTAGTGCCTTTGATCACTTATGTCTTGCTCTTTCTAAAATTGTAGACACCTGTGTTTTTTGAAATTCATAATTTTTGGAAAAATAATTTAGACATTGTACTTGTTTTAGCCATTGGTGATGTCTCAGTACAATTTTAAATTTTTACCAGTTTTTTTTTTTTCCATTTTACATTGTGCCAAACATCGGAAAATATTTTACACAACATTTTCATATACACAACCAAACACTGTAAAATGAAAATATTTTCCTGTAAATATTTTACATGTAAAATATTTTACATTTGCAAATATTTTACATCGAAATAAATAGAGCGTTAATCACAGTTGTGTATTTATTGTGGTGTCTAAGGTTGGAAATAGGGTGAATATACAATTAGCAAGCTATGCAAAAAAATTCAATACAAAGATTGTGGACAATTTTAAAATTTTCAGTAAACACTTGAATTGAAACTACAAATCCAGTATGAAATAGTCTTCAATCAAGGATACTACACCAGGTTTTATATTGTTTTAGGCATTTTCATTAGATCCACATGTGCAGAAGTGTCAAATGACTGTGTTCAACACGAGTATACCACCCCAACTAAAATGTCTATGTAGTTTTGTTTCATAAAATTATTATTATATTTAGACCCATCTAAAACAAAATAAACATCCCAAAAATTTTCCACAATAACAAAAATTACAAATAGAAAAACTAAAAACAATTAAGCACAATTAACCGATTTTACAAAAAACAAACAACCCAATCCATTTTTAAAAAATTATCAAAATAATTTTGTCATTGAGAGTTTAGTATATTGACCATAATGATAAGTGTGAGACTCATTTGAGTTAGCAGAGCCTCCACTAGCTAAGTCTAAGAGAGCCCTAATAGAAATGAAATGTTTTTGTTGTTGAAGACTTATCGGTGTCACAATGCACTTATCTCTCTCTCTCTCTCTCTCTCTCTCTCTCTCTCTCTCTCTCTCTCTCTCTCTCTCTCTCTCTCTCTCTCTCTCTCTGGGTTTCACAAAATTTATACAAACTTGTCATTCTAAAGCCATTTGGTATTTGTTCCTATAAAATATTGGAACGTGTAATTTGAACATAATTGGCTATTAAAAGACCAATTTGCATCTCTATACTTTGTTCAAATCAGCATGGTGATAAGTCGATTTATTTTTTGCCGAGTAACTCTGGTTTGAATCCTTCATGCTTGCAATTTTTTTTTTTTTTTGAATTTTCAATTTTCGGTCCACAAGCTGAAAAGCCCATAAGATCCTACGCCCAAGAAAAACCCTAATTCATCTCAAATCTTTTTTCCTTCAGTGTTGGTGATAACCGCCACCGATTTTCCTCTCTTTCTCTGCCATTTTTGTTCAAAGTCTCTACCATTTCTCGTTACTAAAATCTCAGTATGTCACATCCTTATTCTTTAGTTTTCCATTTGGGTTTTTTGCCGTTTGGCTTTTGTATTGCCGGTTGGGTTACAAAATTTTTTTTGATAGCGAGTCGAGTTGGGTTTGGGTCATAAAATTTCAAACCCGTCAAGCCCAACTCAACCCACTCATAAATTTTATATATATATATATATATATATATATATAATAAATTTTTAAAAATAATTAGCTTTTCCTATACTATATAAAAGCTAATTAGTTCACACCTAAGTTGTTGTATTTTGTTGTATACTTAATGTAATTTAAAAGATGATAAGTTATCTATAAAAAAAAACTATCTAATACACACACACTTTTTTTTTTTTAATTTTTACTTTGAAATTCCCGCAAAAAAAACTTAAGGTTGTATTTGGATGACAGCATTTAGATTTGGATTTGGATTTTAAATCAATGGATTTGAAATGCCTTGATTTGAAATCCATTGATTTTAAAATTCTTGTTTGGGTCTTTTTATAAAACTTAAGATTTGAAATTCCATTGTTTGAATACCTAAATTTGAATTTGGATTTAGAATTGGATTTAAGATCATAAAACATTTTTTCCAATTATTATTTTTCTTAATCCTTCTACATTTTAGTAACATTTTTATCACCACACACCCTTAGTGTGATGACCACTCTACAAATACAAGTGTTTTTGGGATGTAGAAGGCAAGGATCGGAATTCAAGTCTTCAGAAGGGAGCTTCACACACATATACATTTAAATTAGGCTAAAGTAGAATTTTAATCTTGTATAAAAAATAAAAAATAAAACATTTTTAATAAATACACGAGGTAATGAAAAAGCCATTAATAACCCAATTGACAAGATGATGACTAAAAATTTGTCATCATAGGCAACTAATAATTTGCTATTAGTTACAACTTGGACTTGCAAAATACGAATTTATCATATAACTAAAATAATTCTTATTGTTCCATCATAATCATTATCAATGGAGAGGACAATCAGAATCAATCTAGGTATTATGGACATTTGACTCCAAAATTTATAACGGACTTTCATGTACTACAAATAAGTCTTTTGTTGTAAAGTATCTACAGAAAGAAGCCAGACTACAAAGAAATCAATTATAAGTATCTTGACTACTACTTACTTTGCTACTTGCTCATCGCAAGAAGGAAAAAAATTCATTTACAAAGGAAATCCACTACAATGTATTTCCTTCACATCTATATTTGAATACCATCATCAAAATAATTGAAAACGAGACAATCAAAAGCGGCTTGCAATGGGTCTTCATGTCTAGATCATTCATCCCTAAGTTTTCAACAGGGCAACTTCTAACTTGTAGGAATTTCTTATTGTCCCTTCTGCAACTCAAGTGGTAAATGAAATATCTGCATTTACATGGTATAACTATCAACACTTAGAAAAATGAGATGTTCATAAGAGCACATTTCTTTGCATAGAGCCTCATCTATTTATTTATATAATTGAAATGATTCAACAACTTTGGCTCATTTAGCTCAACCTGAAAATATCAGTAAGTTCCACATCATATAAATAAGTTAAAAATAAATTCAAATAAACAACGGCATGCTAAAAAATAAGAATATGATGAACCTCTATGAGGTTTCTTATCATTTGAAAGTTGAGTAATAATGCAAATGACTGTTGCTGCAATTGAAATTGGGCATCTTCTGAAATTAGGGGAAAAAAAAATATTCATTAATATAAAAAATTGCCAACAAAAGAAAAATATCAACAAATTTATTTTCAAAACACATGAAAATCTTAGTCTCACTCACAAGTCAAAACACCATATTATCTCGCATTTGTAAGTTACTATAAATTGTAGTCTCCAAATTATACAATCATTTTCAAGTATTTGTGCAACTTGCTTCATCTGAGTTGGAGTCAGTTACTCTAAAATCCAACATTGACATAATACTCCAAAAACAGGGCTTATATTCATCTTATATAATTAAATATTAGATCAATATGCCTTGCATTAGATTTTTGGAGGGAAAAAAAAAAACAATAAACGGACCCCCTAAGCAAAATGCAGATGAGTGGGGTAAATGGAGAACCAATAGCAAGATCATAATTAAGGAAATACTTAAACCACAACTGAAGAATGAAGAATTAAAAGGAAGTGAAATTACTTGGAACTTACATAAGATCCGTAAGGCATGTGCGATTCTGCCCCATTAACAACTACTTCACTGCACATTTTGGTTGAGCGGTGCAATCTTCCTAGATTAAAGAGAGAACAACATTTAAGCTTCAAGCATCCACAGGACCAAGAAAAATACATAATTCAAATGCTCCAAATGAAATGACAATAGATACCATGCTTAAATACCTGCAACAGACCTTAGTAAAGTGGCCTTTTCCCTAATCTAGCAGGACCCATGATTACTGTCATAGTTCTAGGCAATGCATAACCATTCGAACTCTTCACAACTTTGTCAGAGTACTTCCTTTTACCCTTTATTGTGACAGTCAAGTCTTTCCAAACAACTGAAGCCCCTGTAATTTTCCTTGCTACAACTACACCCTCTGGCAGTGGTGGAAATGGCAAGGACCCATTATTGAGCTTCGAGAGAGATGAGGAGGCTGGGTGATCGCAATGTTAATAGTGTCACTGTCACCTCCTTCCTCCACCCTCACATCAACATCTGTATCCTCCCATTCTGGTGAATCCTTAAATGAGATGGGTTGTCTCAGTGAACCAGGTTTATGCAAATAGAAAAAATTACTTAAGGGCACCCTCCTTGCTGGACTACTTGTTGAAGATGATGAAGACCTATAATTATCGGACTGAGACTGTATTTCTTGCAAATGGGTCACACACGAGAAGCTTCATTTAGCAACAAGTGAAAATAAAACATATTGCAAAGATGAAAAGCTAATCAAAGGGGAGAGGAAAAAGTACTTTTGCTGCATTACAGAAATCCCAATCCCATTCTTTAACCATCGAATCATATAGAGTTAAGAGAGAGTAGTTCATCACCAATAAACCAGATAGCAAAGAATCAAAGCTAGGAGTGAGATACATCCAAACACTTTAGATACTTCCCAAAATTGATGTCTACAATAAGAACTCTCCATGAAATTATTTTAAGTATTCTAGAATCTTCAACATATCGAAGTACCTAGCAATAGCCAAACAAATATCCAAGCCTATAATGCAAAATAATAGGCAAACGAAACTCAAGCATTCCCCTGGCAAATCTTAAACTCTCATGAGCAATAGTAAATATATCCCTAATCGGCATATTTGCCTGTATCTAAAAAGTAGTGGCTTCAATGGGTTATTGTAGTACAATAATAAATCACTTGACAGATTAAAGAATCATTTTGAACCAATCAAGGCTATTTCTCTGAAAAAAAAAAAAAAAAAAACCACTAAGAACACAAGCAAATCATTAAACAAAATACAGATAATTTGGAAATAAGGGTTTTGTTTTGATCCTTACCTTCACTGGTGACTGGTGAGTAAATCGGGATGCAGAAAGAAGATAATTGGACACAAAGCACGCACGCAAGAAAGAAGTAACAAATATAATCAGATCAAAACAATCAATCCTCTTTAGCTAGTCTTGTAACCGATTGGTTCGTTCCCCTAGAATTCAGAGAACGCGAAAGAAGACAATCTAATTCTTTGTTTTTTTGTTTTCTTTTTTGATTTTATACGGTAACTTGCTCTACCGGTAATTGGTATTCCACTCTACTTAAATATACGGTTTGGATTGAAAGCATTAGAATAGACGGTCAAGATATCAGTGGTCACCGTACCCACTAAAAAAATAGAGGGTACTGTAGAACAAGTCTTGAAACTCTTGTAGTCTTGTGTGTTAACTTCTAAGTGGCTCTCTAGTCAAGAAACGTTTGTATTATCCATTTTACATCACTTCTCAAAATCCATTGCACATGTTTCACGCCTGAATATCATTCTCTCGTATCATACCATAGTAAGAATATGTAAATTCTTCCCGGTTATTATTCTTGTGCGATACACAACTTAATCAAGCATCATATATAAACTAAAGATCATAGATGCCACAAAGGACCTAAAAGTTGCTGTTGATTGAGAATTTTCTAACTACTTTCATCGACCACTAAATCTTTTACTGCAATGAATCTTTTAAACTCTCCATGGAGTTGCTGGTGGAAGGCGTTTGTCATCTCACAATGACTCTACCTCTGAAAACGTGTCAAATGACAACAAAGAGTAAGACTGTAAATGAACCAAGCTGATCATGAACAACTCGGACTTGGCTCAATAAAAAGTTTGTTCATGTTTGTTTGTTTATAAATAAGCCAAGCTTGAGCCTTAGTTTTAGGCTCATTTAATAAACAAGCCGAGCCCAAGCAAAAAAATTTGTTCACAAACAAGCTCGTGAGCTATTAGACTTAATACACAACAATTCAAGGATAAACTCACTTATAAGTTTATATGTATTAGCTAAATATACTCATTACACATATCTTAATAATAACTTGTCCAATATGAGACCACTACCTATATTACCTTAATTTTTTCCTTCCCTTTAAACTGATCAAAAACCACTTTAAACTATAGTTACATTTAAAAATAATTAATTAATTAAGCAGGCCACATATGATCATTCCCTATCAATCATCTAAAGTTATGAAACTTGTTAGTATTTTTTTCATTCATAATAGTTACAAACAGGTAATATTCTAGTCCTTCACCATCTAACGTGAATGTAAAAATTGTATTTTGAACAATTGCTGAAGCTATAGATAAGAAATGATGAATGAATGAATTTAATTATGTATATTATTAATTTGAATAATAGCTAATCATAAGTAAGACTAGATGCATAATAAAATGAGTTTACTATTTTCTTTTTCTTTTTTCTTAATTTTAGAGATTTAAGCATTTAATAGTGTGATTTTTTTAGATCTCAAGCTCAAAAACTTAACCTGAGCTCAAGTTTGAGCTTGATATTAAGCTTGAGTTTGGTTTAACTAATTAATCAAGTCAAGTCAAGCCAAACTCAAGTTTTTTGGCTTTCCCACGAGCTCAAACTCAAACACTATTTTTAGGCTTGTCACAAGCTCAAGCCAAGCTCGAGCTTTTGATTTTTCTTGACGAGCCAAGCTTGAACATGCACTACTCAACAAATCTTGGCTCGTTTACAGCTCTAACAAAGAGAAAAAATGAAAAATTTAAAAAAAAGAAAAAGAAAAAAGGAAAATGCGTGCACCTGTTGTAGTCATAGCGTGTAAGATTTCAACATGGGCTTTTACAAGAAGAATAAGAATTTTCTAACAAGCACACACCCAAAGATTTTGAAAGCTCGGATTTGTGTTAAAAACACAAGAGCTTGTTTAGACCCCAAATTAAAAATTACGGCTCGGTTGATTTTACTCTAACTTATCTAAGTGCGAAAACAAGAGTAAATGTAAGCGAACAACCAATAAACTACTCTAAGTCATATTCAATAAAACACAGCAGTAAAATAAAAGCTAAAAAAGTAGGGAAGAGAGATGCAAACACAAGATAACACGTTAATGTGTTATCGAAGAGGAAACTGAAGAACTCGACGAAAAACCTCTTCGCCGCCCTCCAAGCAGTAAATCGATCCCTAGACAATAAGTTGGGATACACAAATAGCAAAAGACCCTCCAAGCCTAGTCTACCCAATGCACTTAAGCCCTCCAAGCTTCTACTCCAACAAGGCTTCTCGGAACCGTGTCTTGTCTAGCTTTCCGGATCCCGCAATGCGCCCGATTGCATTCACCAAAGTTTGGCTTCTTCCAATGCTTCCCAACAGCACCAAAACTCACTAGACACTCAATATAGGTGTGGTAAGTGTTTGGGCTATCAACATCTCAAGGATATAGAAATGGAGAGGTAGGAGTAGAGGAAAACCACAAAAGATTGTGTGTAGAATTGTGGGTATGACAATCTCACACTCTCAAGGGTTGGGGCTAGGGTTTTCTCTTTTGAAAAGTTCTCTACTCAATATGTGGGTAATGATGATATATAGTGTGTTTGAGAATGTAGTGGAACAGATAGGACAAAATAGCAAAACAGACTATTTCGCAGGTATCTCACGGGAAGACCTTACTCGCGAAAACCAGTTGTCACCATATGTCATGACTCTTTGCATTCTAGTCATGTGCAGGGCACATGCATTACTTCACGGGATGCTTAGTCGCGAGCTACCTGCGAGAAATCTTCTGCCTTCAAAAGCTTGAGTCTTCACACACTCTCTCTCTATCACACAACTCTTACAATAAAATCCCACATAAAGTACAGGGTATAAAAGATTGAACAAAATTACAATCAAATTTGGTACAGAATTAAAGTCAACACAAAACAGTTGTAAATCACAACTTTACAATCTCTCCATTTGGCTATTTCGTGACAAAACACCCTATAACAAACTCTAGACTTAACATGAGTTTGGGAACAGTGGCAAAACTCACTCATACTTAATCTAGAAGCTGTGAAGCACTTGCACGAATACACCAGTATCCTGAAACACTCGCACACAAACAAAACTTTCATTAAGCTTATGACAAGTTGAATACAAGGTACGTGTATGAGCAAGTATAATGCAATCAAGATAAACAAGATATAAGCTATGAAGCATAACTTGATCATACAAGAACAGTCATTACAGTATGACTACAATGATCATTTAACTAATAAACAATCATCCGGACATACAATGCAATTAAGTACAAAGCAAGAATCAATTACATGTCCAAAACACTCAACCAATGCAAAATTCCAAAGTATTTGCATTAAGGATACACGATCCAACAAGGGCACAAAAGTGTAGTACTCAAGATTAACTATAAGTACAAAAAAAATGCTGCAAAGCAAAGAGATAAACACAAAGTACTGAATATAAACTAAATTTAAATCAAAGTACTTAAAGCTTTAAAAGAAAGCAATGTAAAAGAAAGAGTTCTAGACTATGGCATAAGCAATTAAACACTAAACCACAAAAAGTCTAAGTCTCTATGTATCTCCCCCTCAAAATGTGCTACTCCCCCTCAAAAATTTTCTCCCCCTTTTTGACCAGAATGGCCAAAGGAACTAGAACTGATCAGATTCGGAGTCGGATCCATAAGCCGTCGACATACCTTTGATCTGTGATGATAGGGCAGTGATTTGACCTTGGAGATAAGCAAATTGCTCCACGGTATGATGCACATGAGACTAAAGCATGCCATATATCTGATCTACCGTTGCTAGAAGGTGATCAAGACAATCGGATCCTCGTGTAGGTGCTGAAAAGGATGGCTATGCTGAGGTCTCTGGGGCAGAAGTGAAGCAATCAATCCCATCTTCTGTGTCTCCACGTTCATCTTGAACAGCAGCCCTTGGAATTTGAGAAGTGCCGATCTTTGATCCTTTGATGTGAGATGTGCTTCGAATCACTATGTGACCACCAATAGGATAATTCCTCTGAACCACAATGAGATCACTTGGAAGTTTAAGCCTCGTTTTTGCAATTAGGCCCATTATAATTGAAGGAAATGGAAGAACTTTTCTGGAGTTTTGTTTCACAATGCTCTTCTTCAAAAGATGGAGGATGTGTCCACAAATATCAATCTCTTTATGAGTGAAGAGATCGAACATGAAGATGGTCCTTGGCTTGGACAGTGTTGTCAAGTTGGTGACTGGGTATAAGTATTTTGATCATCACATGACCAAGGGTTCTCATCTCTGGACTGAATCGGATTGTGTTCATGGAGGTTTTCTTAGAAGTACCGCCAAGTGTCCTTACCATCTCCTCAATGGATTCCAATCTTTCGTCATATTGCATCGTGATTGGTTGAGATGGAGGACGAACTTCTAAAAACTCCTGAATGTTGTCCCTAGTGATGACAAATTCTTTGTGTCATACCCAGCAATTTATATGATCCCCTTCAACACTAGCATTGGAGAAAAACTCTTTGATAATTTCCGAGTACACTACTCCACTTGGATTCAGCAATTTTGTCCATGTCCTTTCCTTGAATACTTCAGGTATGAAAGTGTCCGCAAGAGTTTCTAACTACACAACCCTTTCCATGATAATAATTGCTCCTTTGTAAAAGACATTGTACTTCATGTCTACCTCAATAGACTTGAAGTTGTCAGAATCTGTGCGAGCACGCTTGGAAGATGGTTTCTTAGCAGCATGCTTGGTGGGAAACATTTGCACAATAAATATAAAGCACAAAAAGAGAAACAGAAACACAAAACAGACCACAAACACTTGATTAGATTCAAATTAGTCCAAAAACAAAAGAAAACACAACTTAAAAAGAGTATAATAAACTCAAAACAACATGTTATAGACGTTGAAACATGCAAACATAAACACAATGCATAAAAAAATAACTGTGCATGTGCTGATGCATAGTGTGTGCAGCAGTTGATGCATAGTGTGTGCCTAGGTGATGCATGGCATGGCATGGCATTGTGAGGCACACAATGGGAAAAGTTTGTAAAACACATACCCAATGATCAAAGCATGTCAAGCATAGTTAATCAAGGGTAATCCCAAACATTGGAACTCATTTGAGTCCAAACCAACACAAAAATGTCACTTGAACATTTTGTCGAACATTTAGCATGCAACACCATTCTACAGGAATGAACAGTGCATGAACACAAAGAAATCTACCTAAATACATGCTTAGAATGCCACAAGGGGCCAACACAAACACAGTAAATAGGGTTCACCCCAATCAAAAAATTGAAAAAATTTTGCTTAGTAAACATGAACCCAACCCTTGTTTTGAAAATCCCCAAAATTTGTAACCCTAAGAAAATTTCTGCATAATCTAAGACAAAAATAAAAATAATGTGTAGAAAAAATATACCTTGAAGAGAGTTTGCAAAGAGTTTGCTCGGAAAATGATAGGGTTTAAGTGAAAAAAGAATTTTGGGTTGAGAGGGGTTCGAGAGACAAAGTGAGGGAAAGTGAGTGATTCAAAAAAAAAATGTCACATCTGCTACTTAAAAAACTGAAAACATGCATTTTTCGCAGGTTAGAGAGTGGCAAGATTAGTTGCGAGACACATAGAAGCTTTCGCAAGAAGCTTTTAGTAGCAACACAGTCGCAAGACACTCGCGAAAGTCTTTGTGTGAACTTCAAAAAACTCTAGCTTTTGCCTAAAACCATTTCGTGAGTAGAGTTTAGTCGCGAAATACTCGCAAGGCAGTAGCGAGACTCTCTGGATGAAAATGTGACTTTTTAATTTCCCTTAAGCACTTTTCACGAGTAGCTCTAAGTCGCGAGATGCTCGTGAAAATGCCTCTAAACCAGTTTTTGAGGAAAAACACAAGAAATGCATTTTGAACAGAAACTTAAAAACACGAAAGTACAAAAATACTTTCAAAAACATATACAATACTCAAAAATCTTTTTGGGTTTGATCTACAAGCAATTGAGTATACACGATCATGTACAATCACACAAATGAAATAAGCATTCATTGAATAAAGACTTGTGTGTTGTGTGTGAGTATCAAATGTGGAATAGTCCTTAATCTAGAGTGAAGCTTCAATGATCAATTCAATCAAGTGGACTATCTCAATTATAGAAATGAACATATATGATCTCCCACAAGAATGATTACGTAACTTTGAAGCTTTTCATTTGGCTCCATTACAGAACATAACATATGATCATTTTTTGAACAAAGTACATCTCATTTTGAGATCGATGCCTAAACTTTTGATATTTCAACTTTGTAAGTGAGTAAGCATTTGGCTTTTTGAGGCACTATACATTACAATACAAGTCGTTTTCCCTTTTTCCTAGTCAAATACTAGTATGAGCGATGGCTTTTGCAGCTCAATATCTCTTTTCGAGATTTGACATTTAATGAGCTCTTTTGATATTTCAACTTTGTAAGTGAGTAAGCCTTTGGCTTTTTGAGGCACTATACATTACAATACAAGTCGTTTTCCCTTTTTCCTAGTCAAATACTAGTATGAGCGATGGTTTTTGCAGATCAATATCTCTTTTCGAGATTTGACATTTGATGAGCTCTTTAAGAAAAAACATAAAAATGTGGGAAAAGATATAAGCACAAGTCTATGCATGTATCAAGACCAACAAGACTATTGACTAATCCTTCATGACAAGCTTGAAGATCAATTTACAACAATCACACATAGATTTCAAGATTTGTCCCACAAAGATAGATATACATACAAAACAAGTTAAGCTCGTAAATGCACTACGCCATTAGTACGAAAGTATTAGGCCAAACTCACATGTGATATACACAACACAAGCGATCAAACTTTTTGAAGATTTTTCAATTTTTATGAGTTTTTTTGAATTTTTCAACACACTAAAAAAAAAACATAACACGAAAAGTAAGATCAACAAAGACAAAAACAAAAACAGCTAGCAGAAGAAACAAGCTATGAAACGGAAGCAATGACACAAGAAGATTTTGCATGACATGATGCATGAACCTATGACCCTAAACCTTGAAAGAATTAAAACATGGGCATAGGAGATAAATCATGCATGGGTACCCTTCTTCACCCACACTTTTCGAGTGTTTTAGGTGAGAGTCTTGGATGGAGTTGCACGACCAACATAGCTTTCCAACCTCGGAGTGAAGCTAGCAAGGCATAGAGAGATGTTTTTCAGCATTTCCATGACATCTCCAATGAGATGTCCCTCATTTCCTCCCAGGGATTGAGTTCCCTTTGGTTGCTTCTTTGACATTTCTTGGCCACGCATGGAATCAGCTTTCTTGAGTGCATGTAGCTTGAAACAGTTGGGTCTTGTATGCCCTTGAACACCACAATGATGACACATGCTTCACTTGAGGCCCCCTCTGATTTTTGGGTAATGACTTCCCTTTAACATTTGATCTTACACCACTGGTTCTTTTCTCAACAGTAGGGGTCTAAGTCTCAGTCATCACTTCTTTAAGTTTCTCAACACTCTTGGCTGATACGAACCTTACTTCCTTCTTTGGTTCACTGCTGGAGCTTCCTTCTCCGGTATAGCTCCGACCGGTCTTGTCATGTGTAGATTTTTGTGACAACAACACACTGTCAAGTTTCTTGGTAGAAATACGCTCAACCTTGACATTGGCTTGGATTATTTCAAGCTCTAGAAACTTGATCTTAGAGTAAGCTTCAACTAGCTCTCCCTTGAGTCCTTCTACTTCACATTTTGCCTCTTTAAGTTGCACAAGAGTACACTTGTGCTCTTCTTCAATTTTCTTCATCTTTCTTACAGCGTGATTAGCAACCTTGGCATATTTTCCACAATCTTCTAGCAAAGAATCATACGCTTCTTGAAGATTGCTCTCTCCTTCATTTAGGCATATATCTTCATCTTCCGATTCTTCAACTTCCTCACCCTCCAAATGCTCACCAAGTTCATTTACCAAATTGCTCAAATCATCTTTAGATTCAATAGAGGTAATTGTCATGAAAGCTCTATAGTTCTAGTCACTGTCACACTCTTCTTCCAGGTCTGATTTTGAGCTTTCGAAGTCACTAAGAGTAGTGGTAAACACCTTAACCTTCCCTCTCAAGTAGTTAAGACATTCTTTCTTGATGTGTCCATGGTCATTGCATTCAAAGAACACAACTCCTTGATGGGATTGAGAGTCCTTCCCATCTTTCTTCTTGAACTCCTTTCTACCACCTTTGGATGATGAGAACTTTCCTTTCACTACAAAAAACGCGGGTTATAGCTGCGTTTTTTTTTAGCTGCGTTTACAAAAAACGCGGCTATAGTTGACCTATAGCTGCGTTTCTAAGAAACGCGGCTATAGACCTAACATATAGCCACATTTCTAGGATACACGGCTATAGACCTAACCTATAGCCGCATTTGTAAGTGGCTTTAGCTGCATTTTTTCATCGGGCCAATCGCCGCGTTTTAAAAACGCAACTATAGGTCCGGCTGAATAAAATATTTTTTAAAGGATGACCTATAGCCGCATTTTTAAAGGTCTAGCTAAATAATATATATTTTTTAAAAAGATGGCCTACATACAGTCGAATAATTTTTTTTTAAAGGAGGGGCTAAAGCTTCGTTTTCAAAAACGCAGTTATAGGTCCAACCAAATAATATATATTTTTTAAAGAGATGGCCTACACTATACAGCCGAATAAATTTTTTTAAAGGAGGACCTATAGTCGCTTTTTAGAAACGCGGCTATAGGTCTACCCATTTTTGATACGTGGAGTTATAGCCGCGTTTTTGTCCAGCCGAAAAATATAATATTTCTTTCTAAAAGGATGGCATGTACAGCCGAACAAATTATTTTATTTTATTTTATAAGGGAGGGGCTATAGCCACGTTTTCAAAAACGCGGCTATAGGTAACAGCACACCAAAAAAGAAAAAAACCCACTGAATGACATCCCCACTTCCCACCTACCCCTACTCTTATCTTTTCTTTCTTTGGTCCTTTTTGTGCTTTCCTGAGTTTCTTTCTTTCTTCTCTGCAAATCACACCCCTAACTCTTCTTTCTTTCTTTCTTTATTTTTTTTTTCCTTTTTCTTTCTTCCTTCTTCACTCCAACACAACTCTTTTTTTTTCTTTTTTTCTTTGCTGCTACTTCTTCTTTTCTTTTTTTCTTTCAACACAACACACACACTCCTCTCCCTCGGTGTCCCATCGGTACACTCCACACCACCATATACTTTGTTTTTCCGGCAAGGGTCACTAGAAAACTTCATAAGAAAAGCTAAGGCTCACTTATCTCTACTATTTGAGGTAAAAATTCTCTAATCTTTTTATGGGTATTATAGTTTTGTTAGAGATTATTTTTATCTAAGCTTTAATAGTAAAACCCAGGTGATTTATGAGCATAAGGAGTAATATTAATGTGTTTATATGTATGGGTTTTACATTAGTGGAATTATTTGATTTTGAATTTTTTGGATCTATGCTTGAATTTGTGCTATTGTGTTGCTGATATTGTACTTATGTTTAAATGGGTTTGTATTCTTGAGCTTGTTCTTTTGTGTTTCTGAGCTTGTGCTTTTATGTTCCTTGAATGGATTTAGTATTAAATTTGGGTTGGTTTGTATTGTTATGTTTTGGAGCACATTGTATTTGCATTGTCAGTAAGTTGTGTTTGATTTTGAATTTTTTGGGTGTGTTTGTATTGTGAGTATGTTGTGTTTGATTTTGAATTTTTTGGGTTTGTGTTTGATTTTGAATTTTCTGGGTGTGTTTGTATTGTGAGTATGTTGTGTTTGATTTTGAATTTTTAGGGTTTGAATTTTGAATTCTTTGGGGGAAAAAAAACCAAGAAATTTTTTTTTTTTTTTTTTTTTTAAAAACCTATTGCTGCGTTTTTAAAAACGCAGCTATAGGTCCGCAGCCTATAGCCGCAATTATAAATGCAACTCAAAGTGGGTCTATAGCCGCATTTTTAGAAACGCAGCTATAGGCCCACAATCTATAGCCACGGTTAAAAAAAGCGGCTATAGGTCGGACCTTTAGCTGCGGTTATAAAAACGCGGCTATAGACTCACAGGGGGTTGTTGCTGTGTAGTATAGGCCTGGTTTGTAAACACAGCTATAGGAAACGCGGCTATATCCTATAGCTGCATTTTTGGGGTCTATAGCCGCGTTTTTGAAACGCGGCTATAGACCCTTTTTTTTTGTAGTGTTTGCTAAAGGACTTTCCACTGTTCTTCATCTTCAGAAATTTCCAGAAGTTCTTTGCAATGAATGCTACTTCTTTCTCCACATCATCTTCTTCAGAAGATTCGTCCATCCTCTCATTGATGGTTTTGAGTGCAAGCGATTTACTTGGCTTGTGAGAAGGCAGTCCAAGTTCATATGTTTGGAGAGATCCAACTAGCTCTTGAATCTTAATCTCATCCAAATCTTTGCTTTCTTCTATAGCAGTAACCTTCACACGATAGCTCTCCGGTAAGGACCTCAAGATCTTTCTCACCACCTTAGCATCCTCAATCTTTTCATCGAGATTGAGCTTGGCAATCACGATTTCGTTGAGCTTCCCATAGAATGAATTGAATGACTCATCGTCACTAATCTTAAGCTCTTCAAATCGAGTGGTAAGCATTTGAAGTTTTGTGTCCTTGACCTTCTTGGTACCTTCGTAGGTAGTCTCAAGAATCGTCCAAGCTTCCTTAGCAGTCTTCACATGTGATGTCCTGTGGAATTTATCAGTAGACACACCATAAAATATAGCGTTAATTGCTTTGCTATTGGCATTTGCCAACGCAAGAGCTACGTTGTCCCATTTAGACTTTGCTGTTGTGGGTCTAACATACCCATTCTCAACGAAATCCCATACGGACTCATTTATAGAAAAAAGAAATGCCCTCATACGAAGTTTCCAAAAAGCATAGTTGCTTCCATCAAAGAATGGTGGAGCATATAGAGATTGTGACTGATCCATCACAACAAGGGTCTTGGATTGCACTTAGGTAATAAAACCACAACAAGTGCACCCGCTCTAATACCAATTTAAAGCTCGGATTTGTGTTAAAAATACAAGAGCTTGTTTAGACTCCAAATTAAAAATTACGGCTCGGTTGATTTTACTCTAACTTATCTAAGTGCGGAAACAATAGTAAATGCGAGCGAACAACCAATAAACTACTCTAAGTCATATTCAATAAAACACAGTAGTAAAATGAAAGATAAAAGAGTAGGGAAGAGAGATGCAAACACAAAATAACACGCCGATGTGTTATCGAAGAGGAAATAGAAGAACTCAGCGAAAAACCTCTCCGCTGCCCTCCAAGCGGTAAATCGATCCACTAGACAATAAGTTGGGATACACAAATAGCAAAAGACCCTCCAAGCCTAGTCTACCCAATGCACCTAAGCCGTCCAAGCTTCTACTCCAACAAGGCTTCTCGGAACCGTGTCTTGTCTAGCTTTTTGGATCCCGCAATACGCCCAATTGCATCCGTCAACGCTTAGCTTCTTCCAATGCTTCCCAGCAGCACCAAAACTCACTGGACACTCAGTATAGGTGTGGTAAGTGTTTGGGCTATCAACCTCTCAAGGATATAGAAATGAAGATGTAGGAGTAGAGGAAAACCACAAAAGATTGTGTGTAGAATTGTGGGTATAACAATCTCACACTTTCAAGGGTTGAGGCTAGGGTTTTCTCTTCTGAAAAGCTCTATACTCAATATGCGGGTAATGATGGTATATATAGTGTGTTTGAGAATGTAGTGGAGCAGATAGGACAAAATAACAAAACAGACTGTTTCACGGGCATCTTGCGGGAATGCCTTACTCGCGAAACATTCGCGAAAACCAGCTGTCACCATCTGTCATGACTCTTCGCATTCTAGTTATGTGCAGGGCACATGCATCACTTCGCTGGATGCTTAGTCGCGAGCTACCCGCAAGAAATCTTCTGCCTTCAAAAGCTTGAGTCTTCACACACTCTCTCTCTATCACATAACACTTACAATAAAATCTCACATAAAGTACAGGGTATAAAAGATTGAACAAAATTACAATCAAATTTGGCACAAAATTAAAGCCAACACAAAACAGTTATAAATCACAACTTTACAGATTTAACTTGATTTCGTTGCAAAGGCCGTTCATCTTCCAGTCAAATGGAAGACGGATTGAAAACCATGGTAGTAACAAGCGTATACTATCTAATAATTTTCCTGTGACCAGAAGGCAGAAGCTCATGTGAAGATCACTCTGGAAAAAACACATAATGTTCATTAATACTGAAGATGAGACATCATCATTCGTCACTACTGAATCACATAAACCTTCTGCAAATGATTTTTATATTTTTATTTTTGAAGGATTCAACAAATGATTTATTAAATCCTATCCTATCGTGCAAGGGTATGAAAAAAGATACATTAAACACATCAAAAAGATCAACAATAGTGGGCCATGTCCGGCCTTAAAATATTCCTTTCTCGGCCTTTTGGCTAAGATCAAATGTCCGGCCTTAAAATAACAATTACATAGAAGATGCATTCCTCAGATAGATATGGATCCAGGCAAGTATACAAATATGTTAAACTGTAATATAGTCTCTTATTATAAGTAACCAAAAATATCCATCTCCTAAAACAGTACTTTAAGCTACAATAATGGACTTCCTTTTACAACATCTAAACACCAATATTATAGCTGGATTGCTTGCCATATTCATCGTTTCCTACTTTATCAACAACAGGTTTGGTTCTGCTAAGAGGCAAAAAGCACCAGAAGCTGCTGGAGGATGGCCTCTAATTGGTCACTTGCACCTATTCACTGGATCCCAGCTCCCCCACATAAGTTTGGGAGCCTTAGCAGAAAAGTATGGACCAGTGTACACAATCCGAATTGGGGTTCATCCAGCTTTGGTGATTAGTAGTTGGGAATTAGCTAAGGAATGTTTCACTACCAATGATGTGGCCACATGTTCTCGTGCCAAATTCATTGGTGCTAATCACTTGACTTACAACTATGCCATGTTGGGGTTCAGCCCTTATGGTCCTTTTTGGCGTAACATGCGCAAGATAACAGCTTTGGAGCTACTCTCAAATCGCCGGCTTGAGTTACTCAAAGATGTTAGAGCCTCGGAGATGGAGATCTCTTTGAAAAAGCTGTACAAGGTCTGGACACAGAAGAAGGATACTGGGTCAGGTTATGTTTCTCTAGAGATGAAGCAATGGTTTGGGGACTTGACACTCAACGTTGTTCTTAGAATGGTTGTTGGAAAGCGATTCATTGGTGCCATGGCTACAAGTGATGAGAAAGAGGCACCTAAGGCTCGTCAGTGTCAAAAGGCTTTTAGGGACTTCTTTCACTTGGTGGGTTTGTCTCTTGTAGGAGATGCTATTCCTTGGCTTGGATGGTTGGATTCATTATTGGGAGGGCATGAAAAGGCCATGAAGAAAACAGCGAAAGAGATGGACTTTTTGGTTACTGAGTGGTTGGAGGAGCACAAGCAGAGGAGAGCTTCAGGTGAGGGTAAAGGGCATCAAGACTTCATGGATGTCATGCTTTCAATCCTAGAGGGTGTTGACCTTGCTGGCTTTGATGCTGATACCGTCAACAAAGCCACATGTTTGGTAGGTATACCTAACTAATATAAAATGCTAATTGTATCCCAATCTATTGTTTATGAACGATTCTAGGGAGAGATCTAATCCCACATGACCACATCCCACAACATGTTGACCAGTGATGGCTCTAAGAATATTTTTTTAGAGTAGACATTAAAAAAACTTAAATTATACAAAATTTAATAAAGAGATAACTTGAATATATCGATGTCACAAAAAAAATGAAGTATTACAAGTTATTTCTACTAACAAAGAGTAAAAGGAAAAATTGACAGATAAAAAATAAAGTAAGAATTGAGAATACTGGGATGAGAGTAATAATATAAGAGAATTAAAATAACAATAGAAAAGAGAAAGAAAACTGATGATATTTGTTGTAACTACAAGCTAAGTCATTAAGAAAAGCAAAATTATTGCAATTGTAATGCCAAAAAGGGCATAATTGCCAACACTATCAAGGATAACTCATGAACTAAAATACTATTCTTGAGTCTCTTTTTCAATGAAAAATGAAATTAGAGATTATTTTTATGTAATAGGTTGAAAGAGTTATAAATTGGAATAATAATTTTTATTTTTCTTTTTGAATAGGTTTTTTGTTGAATAATTTGTTAACTTATTTTTGTTTGGTCTAGTCCCTTTTTCCCCTGGTTACTTTTGTTATTTGTGCTTCTTCTTTTTTTGGGTTATTCAAGGGGTTTTTTTTTTTTTTGGGGGAGGGGGGGGGGGGGGTTGAAGGGGTTGAGGATTATGTTTGTGGGAGACAAAATTATTTTTGGAGTAATACTACATCTACAACATTTTCAAAACAAATCTTATGCAATAATTTGTGATTAGTGGGTTAAAAACCGATGTCAATATTGAGCCAAAATTAGAATTAGTAACTGTTTTCTACTTATTACATAAGATTTGTTGTGAAATTTTTATAAAACTTTTGTGAATGTAACACCACTTTTATTTTTACTGAACCAAAATTCTTATAATTTTCAAGTCAGTGTGGTCATTTTTATTAGGGTGGTCCAAATAGGTTAATTGTGTGTGTGTGTGTGTGTTTGTGTGTGTGTATTTGCAAGTATATATATACATTTTTTAGCAAGTCAAGATGGTCCTGTGACCACCCTAAGTTCCAAGTAGTGCTGCCCCTAATGTTGAAGTATGTGATTGTGACTAGTAAACACTTATTGTCTATTTTATTTATATGGATCTATAACTTTTGATTGATTACTCACAATCACATAAATCAATAAATTATAAAATTTGATGTAAAAATGGGTATATCTGTAATATTGTTGATTATTTAGGAAGTTCTAATACTTTTTGGTTTCTTTATGGTTTCTTTCTAATAAAAATATTTTCATTTTTCTAAATTCGGTTGTGGCTTGAAATGAGAAAACAAATTGTTTTTGTTAAGAAAACAAATCCCATATGAAAAAAAAGAAAAAGAAAAAAAAGAAGTAAAATATAGATTGCCTGTCAACCTTTGGCCTTTGGAGAGAGAGAGAGAGAGAGAGGAGGAGGAGGATGAAGTAAATAAAGAGAAATTATCATTTGAAGATTTGTTTAATGGTGATGTGAAGTTTTTTTGTAATGATCTGTCAAGTTAGTAATGTGTAGTAAACATCTCCATTTTTTTATAGTATAGACAACGTTTTCAGCTGAATTAGGTTTGTTTTTTCCTTGATCATTGAAAATTGTGTTCCATTGATTTGTGTTTTCTACTATAATAAATACTGGAGAAGTGTGCAATTCGTTTTACACATAAACAATTGAAGCCTTAGATACTCGTGATTTAACAATGCAAGCGAGGATAATGATGTGCACAAGCATGTTTAAATATCAGTAATTTTGTGGGATCCAGTTAGCTCAACTAGTAAAGTCTTTGATGGTTGTATAAGAGATCTGGGATTCAATTCCTGTCTATACCAAAAACTGATTAGTGTCTTAGTCTGATGATAAAAAATTATCATCAGAAGCGGACGCTATAGATTAAAACACTCCAAAAAAAAATCATTAATCTTAATTATTTATATCAATTATGTTTAATCAAAATTAATTTAAAAAATACAAAAGAAATGATCTCAGCTAGGTAGATTTGTGTTATAAGAAACATTAATTTTGGTTATGAACAACTATTTTAAAAAAAAAATTACACCATGCAGAATATGATAGCAGGAGGCAACGACACAACCATGGTTACCTTGACCTGGGCACTCTCACTATTATTGAACAATCGCCACACTTTGAAGAAAGCCCAAGAGGAGTTGGACATCAAAGTTGGTAAAGGAAGACTAGTGAATGAAGCAGATATCAATAACTTGTTCTACCTTAAAGCCATTATCAAGGAGGCACTAAGGCTATACCCACCTGGAACACTTGCACCGAGAGAGTTCCATGAAGACTGCACCATTGGTGGCTACCATGTCACAAAAGGCACACGTCTAGTGGTCAATTTGTGGAAGATCCAGACAGACCCCAGTGTGTGGTCTGACCCATTAGAGTTCAAGCCAGAGAGATTTCTCACTACTCACAAAGATGTTGATGTGAGGGGTCAAAATTTTGAGCTCATACCCTTTGGTAGTGGTAGAAGAGCTTGCCCTGGGATATCTTTTGGCCTTCAAATGCTGCACTTAACTCTGGCTAGTCTCATACATGCATTTGAAATCTCAACCCCATCAAATGCACCGGTTGATATGACTGCCACATTTGGATTAACAAACATCAAATCCACACCACTTGATGTGGTTGTGAAACCACGCTTGCCATCAAATCTTTTTGAATAAAGTTTGCTTGTGAAATATAAAATTCACGTCAAGATCTTCGGAGTATTGCAATTTGATTTGATGAAATGTTGTCTCGGTATTTTTCTAGCTACTTTCCCTTCATAGTATTTGCTGGTTTGTAGAATATGCTCAGTTTGGCTTCTTTTTTTGGATAGAGATGCTCAGTTTGCTCAATTATCCGTTGTGATAGAGAGTAGAAATGTATAGTAAGATTTCACTCTCACTCCTTAAGTGGCACAGATAATTTATCCATGAAACTTCAGCAATCAAAGGAATTAAAGCTTGCATTGTGTATACAATCTGATCAAACTCTTGGTCTAAGAGAGTGTGTTTGAAGAATGGTAAAAGAGTAAAAGGGTAAATTACAAGTTTGGTCCTTAACTTTTTTTTACACTATGTATTAATTTGATTTTTACGCTTCAAATGTGTCAGTTTAGTCCCAAATTGTGTAGCATTGTGTCAAAATATCCTCTGCCGTTAATTGATGGATGAAAAAGGTTGACATGGCTAACAATGATATTAAAATAATATTTTTTTTATGTTGAAATTGTCAAGTGTATTGCCATGTTACATATTATTAAAAAAAACAGGTGTTTCTAATATATATATATATATATATATATATATATATATATATATATATATATATAAACTAGTCGCTAACCCGTGCGATGCACGGAATTGTTTTAAATCAAATGTTAACATGTTCAAGTTTAAACATTTCTCAAATTTCAATTATTGAAAGCTAAATTGGCTCTAATATAATATGAAACATGTAATATTGTGAAATAATATTAAAAAGGAGATAAATACAAATATTATGATGTAATATATTACAATAATCATAATGTGCTCTTACATTTGGTTTAATAAGTATTACAAAAGAACTAGTAAATAGAATAAATATACAATTGTACATCTTCAAGGTTTATCCAATGCTTTTCAAGAACGTATTTCCTCCCTTTCTTAGGCTCTTCTCTTTTCTCAACTTCTTCAAGCTACTTAATTTTTTGCCATGATAGGCCAAAAACGTATTGACCCCTTGTGATGAATTAATTTGATTAATTAGTCAAGTTATTAATTAATCAAGTTAACATGCAAAGCGCGTGGTAGCACAAACAAATCACCAATTAAACTAAGTATACAGTAGAAAATACATGACACGGTGATTTGTTTACGAATGGGGAAAACCTACACGGCAAAAACCCCACCGGGTGATTTTAAGGTCACCACTCCCAAAACTCCACTATTATCACAACAAGCGGTTACAAGTAAAGGAATCTCAAGTACCTTACCAACCTACAATTGAACCCTTAGCCCAATACCCAATTGGACTTGTTCTGTAGTGACAGTTTCTCCTTTCAATGCACGGCTCCCAAGTATGTGACTAACCAATTGCGCGGATCCTAGTACGCGACTTCAATCACTAACTAGAGAAGATTTGTTGGCTACAAAGTTCTTCAATTCATCCAAACAAAGAAGATTAAGAAGATGCTTGGTTACAAAACCCTACGGTGCAAAGACACAGCAACTTCTTCACAAGAGAGATGAACTAGGGAAAGAATTTTGTCTCAAGTTACAATTTGCATGAACAAAGATTTCTCAATGCTTGTGCAACTTGCCACACTTTGACGGCCATTAAAATAATCCTTTTATATGTCTAGGGTTAGGAGAAAAGAAGGCTCAAAGACACATCCATGGATTAGAATCAAAACAGAATTAGGAATCTATTTTTCTTAAATCTCGACAACTACAGGTGTCGAGGTGCTGTCGAGCATCTGCCGAGCCTCGGGGCTAGACCAGCTTCTTAAAGCTCAATAGATGCAGTTGTCGAGCCAACTGTCGAGCTTTAATGAAGAGCACTTCTAAACTTGTTTCTTGAACAGACTTGCATGGCTTTAACACTTGATCTTGAAACCTTGTTTCTTGAAGCATTAACCTCATCCTAAATCTACCCAATTACAAGTAAAGTGCGTTTTGACAAAGGATTAGCCAATTACATAAATAATGAATGACATATGTTCTAAACAAGTGAAACACATATTTCCTAACAATCTCCCCCTTTGACAATCCGTGACAAAACCACAAGCAACAAATGAACATATGAGAGAAGTCGTAAATCACTCAACTCATAGTCACTTGTTGAATACAATAAAATCTATCCTAACACAAACTCTTGAAAAACTTTGCAAGAAGAGAGTTTATGACTAGTAGACGTTGACAACCTGTATTTTTGAAACACTTTAAACAAAACTCATCAAGGCATCTTAGTGTGAAACAGAAATAATAGATTGCATACAAGTAAAGAAACATGTGTATAAAGAGAGAAAGGAAACAACACATGTAGAGATAGGTGAAATAAACATACATCATCATATATATAGCAAAAATGAGCACAATATATGTAATAATGGTCACAAGACCTAGGTACAAGAAGAATATGTATCTAAAGAAGAGAAAAGAAAAAGATACAAGTAATCCTCACTACATCCCTCAGCACTCAACATTCCCCCTATCAAAAAGATGTCCCTATACAAGCTCTCCCCCTAAGTATGACTACTCTCAAACCCCCAAAACTACTCCCCCTTTTTGTGACGAGTGACAAAAGGTAGAGTGTCAAGTAGACATCTCATCGGTAGAGCTAGCATCTCCATCATCATCATCATCTGAAGCATCATCGTCATCACCATCATCATCCTTAGACGGAGAAGCCACAGGAGGTGGTGGAGGAGAAACCTCGGGAGCAAAACCACCCATGGTCGCCTGTCGCCTAGCAATGCGACCAACACGAACATTCACCTGATACAACTCTGTAGAAAGCGTATCCAGGCAAGCATCCATGCGCTGAAGCTACGCCATGATATCTCTTAGTGACACATCGCTCGAAGAAGAGAAGGGAGCGGATGAAGTACGAGCAGATTTGGATGGAGCGGAACGGGAGGAAGGAGCTGCAGGACCTATCTGACGCGACCTAAATTGTGCCTCACTACGTTTTACGGTAGCGGCATCTATGGTAACCATGACAAAAAAAGGTTCAGAGACAGGAAAAGGGATAGAAAAATGGCGTAAAATCCTTGTGATAGCGGAAGGAAAGATGAACTTATCACGGGTAGCCGTATCCTTATACACATCTATGATAGAAAAGATGAAATGTGAAGGAAAGTCAATGGTAAGATCCTCAATAAGAGACAACAGAAAATGAGCACAAGGCTCTGTGATAGAGTTGTAGTGAGAGAGAGGATGCAAGACAAAAGTCATCACCATGTTTAAGAAACGAGGACCTTTAGCAAAAGGTCGACATGACGTAAATTAGTGCTCACCCCAATCAGAAGGGTGCTCACAGAAAGCGGAAATCATCTCGTCTTTGGACACAGTTCGTAGACGCTCACAACCGAGGTAGTCAGGATGCACAACCCTCGGTACCTAGAGCACATCGGATACCAACTCTGGTGTGACGAAGATGCGCATACCTCGAATGTGAGTGAGAAAGAGAGGTATTGAATAATCAAATCCATGCATGTTGGAGTAAAACTCCTAGATCAGCACGGAAGGACAAGTGACCGAGACGTCACACAGTGACTCCCATTCCCGTTTGTGAAATACATCGGGAAGGTCGGTGTCGGCGAAGTCCACCAGAACAACTTGGCGTTCCGAATGAACACCTCGTTTAAAGAAGTTCTCCGAGAAGTCCTAATGGGCTTTCTCATCACGGAACCAAACAGAAAGAGGAGTAGGATCAGAAGATGAGAAGGCCCTAGAACGAAAAGGATTCTGGGTCGGAATAGACTTACGTTTTGGTGCCATAGACACTACTAACGTAGACAGACAGAGAGGGGGGAAAAGAAACACTTAGAAAAGTCCCAAAAACAATTCAAATATAACAAGTATATTGAAGAAAGAACGTATGCATGGGGAATGCATGAACATGGGACATGCAATATGAAAAACATCATGGGCACAACCCAATCCAATCCTACCAGCACACAAACATATTTCACACATCTAAATGCATGAGAATATCATTAGAATGCGAATGAGATGCATGGAGTTTTTAAGATCAAATCTACAAGACCCATCCCAAAATTTCAACAAGAACTCATCCATTTTGAAAAACCCCAAAAAAAATTTCAAAAACCCCAAAACCTAGGTTTCAAAACATGAAATACATGAGAATGAGGGAAAAGAAGCTTACCAAGTGAAGAAAAACTTGAAGAAGCTTGAAGAAACCTTCAGAAAAGGATTTGGAGTGAGAGAGAGAGGTTTGGAAGATGAAAAGACAGTGCTATCGAGAGAGAGATCGAGAGAAGTGAGAAACGGATCACACAGAACAGTTATATAGAACCTTAGTAAATCCCGATAGATACAGGTATCGAGAGGTGTCGAGAAATACAACATCGACAGATCCAGCTATCGAGAGGGTGTCGAGGAACAAGACAGGACACGAGAACAGTTTCTCGATCGATCTAGAAGGTGTCGAGAAGCTATCGAGAGGACAGAAGGTTTCTCGATCGATCTAGAAGGTGTCGAGAAGCTATCGAGATTGCGATAAGAAAAAGCTGAGAAGCTCGACAAACAGCCAGTTGTCGAAGAGGTGTCGAGCCAACTTTTCAAAACAATTTTTCGAGAAGAGAAAAACACAAACATGAATGCAATCACGCATGCAACTCAACCAATGATCCAATCAACATATTAGACTCTCAAAATCATCTCTCAACAAAAATTTTAAGTACAGAGATCTCAAAATACACACTCACACACTAAACAAGTCTAACTGATTTTATATTTTTTAAAAACCAAGTCAAGACAGTTCAGTGAGTATACATCAACACATGTAAACCTTGTGATGGCCAAATCACATTGTACCTGCACATGTATCAAAAGTAGCAAAGAATATTATGTGTTGTGTGTGAAAATATCGCAAGAATGCATAAGTGTCTCTATGTTATAACGATTTGAGATATGAGAAAATCACTTTAACTCACACACAATCATAACTGTTTGATGGGGACTATCACCTTTGAGGTACATCCTATAACTCCCACATCTCCTAGAAAACACGCTTGCAATCATATTTAAAGCATTTTTGTTCTTTTTGCTTTTATTTTCTTTGCATAATTTCTTTTTATTAAGTAAACCATGCATGGGTATGTAAAAGAGAGAAAAGAAATACCCAATTATGTTAAGTTTTTGACATTGCACTTTTGCTATGCCGAAACATACAGATGTCATTGACATTGCACTTTTGCTATGCCGAAGCATACAGATGTCATATCATAATTGGCGAGTAACAGTGGTAAGATGGTTATTTATGCCTTTCTCTTAGGATTTTCCAGTCCTACCCGTCAAAAAGAGTGATACGAGTGTTAAGTTCAAGAGATCACTTAACCTTACTCGTCACAAACAAAGAGTCATAAAACTCACTTGCTTAGTTGTGCATAAGAATTCTCATCTAAGCTACAAGAGATTTAGAAAACTCTGTTTCAAATGTCATTTTAAGGTTTACAAGAACCGATGTACACAAACACACACTGTTTTTGTATTTTTCAATTTTTCAATTTTTTTTTTTTATTTGAAAAACAAACAACAAAAAAAAACTGAAAATACACACACACAAACATGTTAAACAAAGCAAAGCAATGCATAAAATTAAACTGACTCAAAAACATTAAAGCAAAACACACAAGTAATGCAAAAACAAAAACAAGAAAGGGAGAGAGAGAAAAAGTGAATAAATCACTTGGAACCCTTTTCCTTCCACACATTGGAAGATCATTTCCTCTTAGCAAACCCTTGAACCGGCGATGAGGGGGAAGGATTGAAACCGTTCAAGTTCGAAAGGAACATGAGGGCTTTGAGAAGATCTCCAAGAGGAGCAAGAGAAGTTTGAAGCTGATTCTGGTTCCCAGATGCTATCATGCCATTGCTCTGTTGAGTGGCTAACCACTTATAGCAATTTGGTCGAGTATGACCGGCAATATTACAATGATGACAGAGATGCTGCTTCTTCTGTTCAGGCTTTTGAGAGTTAGCCTTCTTAGTTCTAGAGTTTTTAGTGACTTTCTTCTCAAGCTTAGAGGGTGCTCCTAAGATAGATTTACCCTTGTTTAGGTTCTCGCTTGCTAAATCAGTTTTAACATCATTATTATCAATTTTAATATTATTAGCAGGCGGAACAAAAACAGTAGTACTAGAATAAGCAATATTAGAAGAAGAGAATTCATACCCCAATCCTGTTCGATCAGAAGCAAATTTCTGAATGCTGAGCATCTCATCCAGCTTCGCACTTGATGCCCTTTCCAATTGAGCTCTAACTTGAAACTGCTCCGCTGCAAGCTTCTTGATCTTCTCAGCCAAGAAATTGTTCTCGAATCTTAGTGCCCCAATAGTTTGATTATCTTCATCAAACTTTGTGGAAAGTTCCTCACGATTAAGTTCCAAATCACTTAGCTTCTTGGTGGCTAGCCTATAGAGTTTCTCATGTTTCTTAGAAAGCTTGTACAGTTTCTCATAGGTTGTATGGATATCATCTTGATCATCCATCTTTTCAAACTTGGATTCTATCAATTCCTCTTCTTCATCCACATCTTCAACAATCCCTTCAGGAGGATTGACAGTGGCAGTGAAGGCATTCAAAATTCTGTCATCTTCATTGTCGGAATCATCCTCAGGCTCAGTGTCGCTCAAAGTAGCAGCTAGTGCCTTGCTCTTCCCAATGCTCTTGAAATATGTGGGACACTCCTGTTTCATGTGACCGAAGCCTTGACATCCGAAGCACTTGGGTCCTGCAGGAACAGTGTACTGACCGCCTTCCCTAGCATCCTTCTTCCCTTTATCTTGGCTCTTGAACTGAGAAGAACTAGATTGCCTACGGTCCTTGTCGAAGCCTTTTCCATTTGCATTTTTCATGAATTTCTTGAATCGCCTTATGATGTAGGACTTCATCTTAGAGTCTTCATCGTCTGATGACTCATCTGTCTCACTGCTCTTAGTCTTCAGTGCCATGCTCTTGCCTTTACCTGTCTTGCCAATTCTTGTCAACCCTAGCTCATAGGTTTGCAGATTACCGACTAGCTCAGTCAGAGGAATCTTGTCAATATCCTTTGATTCCTCTATCATCGTGATCTTGACATGGAATCTCTTGGGTAGAGATCTGAGCACCTTCTTCACAATCTTGGGTTCAAGAATGCTTTCTCCAAGATTGAAGGCTGAGTTCACTATGTCCTTGAGCTTGGCATAGAACTCATCGAATGACTCATCCTCCTTAATCTTAATTTCTTCGAAGCTTGTAGTGAGCCTTTGTAGCTTCGAATCTTTGACAGCCTTTGTTCCCTCATAGGTTGTTTGGAGGATGATCCATGCTTCCTTAGCAGTTTCAGTGGAGGATATCTTCTTGAACTCCTCATTAGTGACCGCACTGAATAAGGCATTCAATGCTCTGCTGTTGAAGTTTGCCGCCTTGATCTTGGCTTCATCCCAATCGGCCGGAGCTTCTTTAGGTTTGATCCAGTCTATCTCCATAGCTTGTCACACCTTCTTATCTAGAGACTGCAAAAAAGCTCTCATGCGTACTTTCCAGTATACATAGTTAGTACCATCAAACAATGGAGGTATAATAAGAGACTGACCTCTATCCATGACAGACAGGGGTCAATGGATCACACACAAAGATAAACCCTAATCAGAGTGTGCCTACTCTAATTCCACTTGATAGACCAAAAACGTATTGACCCCTTGTGATGTATTAAGTTGATTAATTAGCTAAGTTATTAATTAATCAAGTTAACATGCAAAGCGCGTGGTAGCACAAACAAATCACCAATTAAACTAAGTACGTAGCGGAAAATACATGACACGGTGATTTTTTTATGAATGGGGAAAACCTACATGGCAAAAACTCCATCGGGTGATTTTAAGGTCACCACTCCCGAAACTCCACTATTATCACAACAAGTGGTTACAAGTAAAGGAATCCCAAGTACCTTACCAACCTACAATTGAACCCTTACCCCAATACCCAATTGGACTTGTTCTGTAGTGACAGTTTCTCCTTTCAATACACGGCTCCCAAGTAAGTGACTAACCAATTGCGCGGATCCCAGTACGCGACTTCAATCACCAACTAGAGAAGATTTGTTGGCTGCAAAGTTCTTCAATTCATCCAAACGAAGAAGATCAAGAAGATGCTTGGTTAGAAAACCCTATGGTGCAAAGACACAGCAACTTCTTCACAAGAGAGATGAACTAGGGCAAGAACTTTGTCTCAAGTTACAATTTGCATGAACAAGAATTTCTCAATACTTGTGCAACTTGCCACACTTTGATGACCCTTAAAATAATCATTTTAGATGTCTAGGGTTAGGAGAAAAGAATGCCCATAGACACATCCACGGATTAGAATCAAAACAGAACTAGGAATTTTTTTTTCTTAAATCTCGACAGCTACAGGTGTTGAGGTGCTGTCGAGCAGCTGTCGAGCCTCGGGGCTAGACCAGCTTCTTAAAACTCGATAAATGTAGCTGTCGAGCTAGCTGTCGAGCTTTAATGAAGAGCACTTCTAAACTTTTTTCTTGGACAGACTTGCATGGCTTTAACACTTGATCTCGAAACCTTATTTCTTGAAGCATTAACCTCATCCTAAATCTACCCAATTACAAGTAAAGTGCGTTTTGACAAAGGATTAGCCAATTACATAAATAATGAATGACATATGTTCTAAACAAGTGAAACACATATGTCCTAACATGCCAAATTATTATCAACTATAACACCAAATTATACCAATTCATCAAAGATTTACAATGTAAAACCAAACACTCTTAATGTCAATAAATTTCATAATAACCCCACCCTAACTATTGAATTATTAAAAAAATTCAACATTCTATAATCTTCATGAAAATAAGTATTTTATTGGTTTTCATCATGAAATTCAAAAATAAATAACAAAATAGATTATTCACACACAAAAAAACTTCAATATAGAAAATGGTAGAAAATGGTACTATCTTTTGCCATATATAAATACAACATGACCTGAGACCTCAAAAACTTATGTGAAACATGTTTAAATTGTACCATATGGTTTTATTCAGACATTAAGAATACAAAAGCCAAAAATCTAGATATTTATGGCATTTGTTTCAAGTTTATGCCAAACCAAAACTAAAGGCATGCCTGAGTGCAGTTTACAAAGGCTTTGTGGCTTGGTACTGTTGTCAAAATTTGTGCAGTCTTCCAAACAAAAAAACAATCCAAAAAAAAGTCAAAATTTGTGTTGTCTTCCAAACTAAAAAACAACCCTAAATAAATAAAGATGCAGATGATATGTAAAAAAATGGGTATTTAATAATGAAAATTAAAAGGGTGTGAGTTAAAAGGGAAAAAACCTTGGGGGAGAATATAGTGACAAAACAACCCCACAAAACTATAGAGGAAATATATTTATGATCAAAACTTTAGAGAAATAAACAATAAATAAATAAAAAAACAGTCACAGTCACATGTTCATACTAAACAAAGGCTAGACTTGAGACATTATAGCTCATGATGTTATGGTTGGAATGACAAAGACTACAAACATAGAGTTAAAGCAAGAACTGGGTCTTTTAAAGGGAAGGGAAAGGTCTAGAAACCATAAAAGGTGTAGGTTCTAGGGTTTAGAAAGAAGAAAATTGAGGAATAAAATCTCACCTTGGGTTAAATACCCTAACTTTATTTTTTAGAAATGAGAAAAACTGAATTAAACTAAATAGTTTTTTATTATTATTAATCAAAATTGATAGAATTTTATTGAAAATATTCCAAGTGTATAGGTTCCTTAACTCCTTGGCATGATTAGCCAAAGCATTGTCTAACTTATTACACTATTTAGAAACTGTCCTATAATATACATTTTCTGCATAATACACAAAAGCATGAATATGTTCTAACACATCTAAAATCTCCTTAAAGCATGGTTCCTGCAAGTGAATTAATGCTAGCAAATGTGATGCTCTCAACAAAGCCATAGCAGCCATCCACAATGGGTCTTGGCAAGGAATTAATGCACTATATGGGCTATATAGGAGAACCACAACTATCTCTAACAATATTGATTAAACCTACAAAATTCTTGGCTTTTGAAAAAGGTCAATGCCATTTTCATTTTGAATAATCATTTGAATAATAGTACTGACTTTATAGTTTTCTTATTTATGTCCTATATGCACAGATTTCTAAAAATATGGTAGAAGAGTAAATTGAAAACTGAAATGGGATGGTGAAACTAATTTAACAATCTCAACTCCTATAAGCTTTTATCAAGATCCAAAACAATTTCAATAACACCAAAAGCATATCCCAAAATATACAAATCAAAGAGAAGAAACAAATTAATAGGAAACAAACACTTACAAAGGGACCAAGGATTTTGTTCTGTTAATGCCATCCCTACTAAAACTCTCATTGCCTACAATAGCTCAATGGTGATCTTGCCTACTATATATATCATTTATTTTTAAAAAGTCACATATTCTGGCCAATAACAAATAAAAGTAGAAAACTTATAAAAAATTCATTCAAGCATTGCACAATGTAGGGATGTGTGATTAAATAATGCATATATATTTGTATGTTTCAAGAAGTTGCAAGGGTACCAAAAAAAGTAAAAAATAGTGATGCCAATATCACATTGCACAACTTATTATTGCTAGAACTACCAATATAGCAAAACCAAACTATGTTGCTCATAGGTTGGTTAGACATGCTATTAATATTCCAAACTTTTAGTGTGGATGGAGGATGTTCCACCAAAACTTTTTCCTATATTTCAGGCTGATTTAGCCAATATTTTTTAATAATATTATTCAACTTCTTTCTCAAAAAAAAAAGGAAAAAAACAAAAACAAAAACAAAACTGTGACACTAAATATGAAAACAGACATAACAAATATAGCAATTTATTTATGTGGTTATGCCCCCAACAACATAACTTTTTGTTTTTACGTCAACAGGCTGCCTGAGGTTGATCTTTTATGTAGGTTGTATATGCCTGGAATCACTCACAATATTAAAAGACCACATAAAAACCCAAAACCCAAATGAACATTAAAAGACCATATAACATGAGGGACTAAACCTTGTATTGCCATCTTTCCTTGCTTCATTTAAAATAAAAGGGGTAGAAAGAATAGAAACAATATTTTAACCAAATGAACAACTTATTTTATGAGTTTATTTTAGCTTATTTTGAGGTTCTATACTTCTATATCAAAAAATAATGGGCTAATTGCAACTTAACCACCTGTGGTTTGACCGAAATTTAAATTCTCTACCCGTGATTTGAAATTTGACACTTTACCGACCTGAGGTTAGCTCAGTTAGGATTTCATAACCCACTTCTGTTAAAAATTGGGGCTATATATGTAATTTTTCTCCAATTTTATGTCTCTCTCCTCCCAAAACATTAAAAATAATAATAATAAAAGAACAAGGTAAAACAAGATCAAAGAGTGAGGGTTTAGTAAAAATTAAGAACAGACATTAGTCTCATTTTTAGGGTCCGTTTAGTTGGAGGAGTGGAAAAGTGGATGGATGGAAAATTGTAAGAGGATAAAAAATGAGAGGATGGAAAATATTTAGTTTTTCCTCTTATGTGTTCAGTTGGAGAGAAAAATGGAAGGATGGAAAATATAATTTATATAAATTGACTGTTATACCCTTGTTACATAATATGTAAGAAATAGATTTATTTGTACTCATTACATAATATAAAATTTATCACATCATATATATAAATTTTTATTATTATAATGTAAAAATTAGATTAGGTCACGTTGAAAAAAAAAAAAAAAAAAGAAGAGAGAAGAGAACGTTCAGGTAACGTTGAAAAAAAACAAACAAACGTTGAAGATCAGGTCATGTTGAAAAAGAGAGAGAGAGAGAGAGAAGAGAACATTGAAAAAAAAATAGGTGGGAAGAGGGTATTTTTGTAAAAGTGTTACCACAACACTTTTCTCTTCAGATTTTCCTTCCGATTTGGAAGGAAAAAAAAATGTGGGCCCGGAGAGAAAACTTTCTCCCCAATTTTCTCTCCTTCCTATTTTCATTCCCCAAACGAACAATGGAAAACAATATTTTCTACCCTATTTTCCTTCTTCTATTTTCCATTCTCCCTATTTTTCACCCAAACGGACAGACCCTTAATATTTCCCTTTGCTTCTTAGTGGACTTTAAATGCATAGACACCATAGTATAATAATGGAGCCTATAAAGATCCAAACACATTATGCTCGTTTGGAAGGCTCCAAATCTGGGCACCTGAATTTTTAACCACATTCCAAAATTACGGAAATGTGTTGGGATAGAATTGATACCCCACAATCCACATGAAGCTCTTGAAGAAAGCTGCCTTTCAATCTTACTTTACCCATATGTGTTTTGATTTCAGAGTATTTGTTCCGTTCCATAATGTGGTGTTCAATGATTTGAGGCACCTTTTTTTTTTTTTCTCACTTTCTTTTCCTTTTCTTTTCTTTTTGTTTTAGTCATAGACTCAATAGTACAGACTATAGATTTCTACAAAATGCATTGCACAGTTTTATCTAAACGAGTGGGTGCAATTCCATTCAGGTCTTATAGAATTCAGAAGGTAGCTCTTGTTCATAATTTTCAATAAACCCTCACTTTTTGATCTTATTTTCCTTTGTTCTTGTATGTTTTTTACATTTTGGAAGAGAGAGACATAAAATGGGAGCAAAATTACATATTTAGCCCTATTTTTAACAGTAATACGTTACAAAATCCTAACTAGGCTAACCTCAAGTGGGTAAAGTGTTAAATTTCAAACCACGGATAGGCAACTCAAATTTTGGCCAAACCACAAGTGGGTAAGTTGTAATTAGTCCAAAAATAAATTTTGAGTACTCCTTTTATAGAGTTCATTCAACAAATAAAGAATCAACAAAACGCACTCAAAAGGGGAAGCATATACTGTCGTTCACATTTTATCAAGACATGCATGCACAATTTGTAGAGGATGAAGTAGCGTGGATAGAACTTATTAGAAGATATTCTTGAATGTATGATGTATCTCACATGCTGTTCAAATTGATTTGATGCAACTCTGCTGTCAATAATTTTATTAGAAATTTAACACATTATATTTTTTTAAGAAAATAAATTCTATAAGGATGTGGTATAAAATCCAAATTTTACACCCTCCAATCCTAATATGTCATATCATCATATCATATTATTTTTAATTCACTGTTAGCCACGTCAACCTTTTTCATTCATCACTTAACGACAGAGACCATTTTGACACGATACCAAAAAGTTTAGGACTAAACTGACACATTTAAAACGTTAAGGATCAAATTAATATATCGCGTAAAAAAAAGTTAAGGACCAAACTTGTAGTTTACCATTTTATTTTGTTACCACTCTTCAAACACACTCTCTTAGACCAAGAGTTTGATCAAATTGCATACACAATGCAAGTTTTAATTCCTTTGATTGCTGAAGTTTCGTGGATAAATTATTTGTTCCACTTAAGGAGAGAGTGAAATCTTACTATAAATTTCTACTCCTTATCACAACGGATAATTAAGCAAACTGAGCATCTCTATCCAAAAAAAGAAGCCAAACTGAGCATATTCTACAAAGCAGCAAATATTATGCAAAGGAAAGTAGCTAGAAAAATACCGAGACAACATTTCATCAAATCAAATTGCAATACTCCGAAGATCTTGATGTGAATTGTATATTCCACAAGCAAACTTTATTCAAAAAGATTTGATGGCAAGCGTGGTTTCACAACCACATCAAGTGGTGTGGATTTGATGTTTGTTAATCCAAAGGTGGCAGTCATATCAACCGGTGCATTTGATGGGGTTGAGATTTCAAATGCATGTATGAGACTAGCCAGAGTTAAGTGCAGCATTTGAAGGCCAAAAGATATCCCAGGGCATGCTCTTCTACCACTACCAAAGGGTATGAGCTCAAAATTTTGACCCCTCACATCAACATCTTTGTGAGTAGTGAGAAATCTCTCTGGCTTGAACTCTAATGGGTCAGACCACACACTAGGGTCTGTCTGGATCTTCCACAAATTGACCACTAGACGTGTGCCTTTTGTGACATGGTAGCCACCAATGGTGCAGTCTTCATGGAACTCTCTTGGTCCTGAAAGTGGTCCAGGTGGGTATATCCTTAGTGCCTCTTTGATAATGGCTTGAAGGTAGAATAAGTTATTGATATCTGCTTCATTCACTAGTCTTCCTTTACCAACTTTGATGTCCAATTCCTCTTGGGCTTTCTTCAAAGCGTGGCGATTGTTCAATAATAGTGAGAGTGCCCAGGTCAAGGTAACCATGGTTGTGTCGTTGCCTCCTGCTATCATATTCTGTATGGTATAAATTTTTTTTATATATATATTTAAAGAAGTTGTTCATAACCAAAATTAATGGTTCTTAAACACAAATCTACTTAGCTGAGATCATTTATTTAGAATTTCTTACATTAATTTTGATCAAACATAATTGATGTAAATAATTAAGATTACTGTCATTGTTTAAACATATATGCTTGTGCACATAATTTATCCTCGCTAGTATTGTTAAATCAAGATATCTAAGGCTGCAATTGTTTAAGTGGAAAGCGAATTCCACATGTTTTTAGTATTTATTATAGTAAAAAACACACATCAATGGAAAACATTTTCAATGATCAAGGAAAAACAAGCCCAATTGAGCCGAAAACGTTGTCTTACTCTTTAAAAAAATTGAAAATGTTTACTAGAACATTACAAACTTGACAGACCATCACAAATAAACTTCAAATCATCATTAAAAAAATCTTCAAATGATAATCTCTCTCTCTCTCTCTCTCCAAAGGCCAACGGTTGACAGGCATTTGAAATTTTACTCTTTTTTTTTTTTTTTTTTTCTCTATATGACACCACACAACACAAGTCACTAGTTCCACCTAAATTGTCAGGTAGATTTCAAACTTAGGTTCTGCTTTTCCATAAGGCTTTTTCTTTTCATTTGGGATCTGTTTTCCTCACAAAAACCTTCTTCTTCTTTTTCTCATTTTCAAGCCACAATTAAATATAGAATAATAAAAATATTTTTACTCAAAAGAAACCAAAAAGTTGTAAAGTTTCCTAAATAATCAACATTATTATAGACACACCAATTTTTACATTTAATTTTATAATTGGTTGATTTATGCGATTGTAAATGATTAACTAAAAGTGATAAATCCACGTAAATAAAATAGACAGAAAGTGTCAACTACTCACAATCACACGAATGAGCATCAACATGTTGTTGGATGTGGTAATGTGAAATTAGATTTCTCCCTAGAATTATTCCCAAATAATTGATTCAGATACATATAGCATTTTATATTACTTAGGTATACGTACCAAACATGTGGCTTTGTTGACGGTATAAGCATCAAATCCAGCAAGGTCAACACCCTCTAGGATTGAAAGCATGACATCCATGAAATCCTGATGCCCCTTACCCTCACCTGAAGCTCGCCTCTGCTTGTGCTCCTCCAACCACTCAGTAACCAAAAAGTCCATCTCTTTCGCTGTTTTCTTCATGGCCTTTTCATGTCCTCCCAATAATGAATCCAACCATCCAAGCCAAGGAATAGCATCTCCCACAAGAGACAAACCCAACAGGTGAAAGAAGTCCCTAAAAGCCTTTTGACACCTACGAGCCTTAGGTGCCTCTTTCTCATCACTTGTAGCCATGGCACCAAAGAATCGCTTTCCAACAACCATTCTAAGAACCACGTTGAGTGTCAAGTCCCCAAACCATTGCTTCATCTCTAGAGAAACAGAACCTGACCCAATATCCTTCTTCTCGGTCCAGACCTTGTACAGCTCTTTCAAAGAGGTCTCCATCTCTGAGGCTCTAACATCTTTGAGTAACTCAAGCCGACGATTTGAGAGTAGCTCCAAAGCGACTATTTTGCGCATGTCACGCCAAAAAGGACCATAAGGACTGAACCCAAACATGGCATAGTTGTAACTAAAGTGATTAGCACCAATGAATTTGGGGCGAGAACATGCGGCCACATCATTGGTGGTGAAACATTCCTTAGCTATTTCCCAACTACTAACCACCAAAGCTTGATGAACCCCAATTCGGATTGTGTACACTGGTCCATACTTTTCTGCTAAGGCTCCTAAACTTATGTGGGGGAGCAGGGATCCAGTGAATAGGTGCAAGTGACCAATTAGAGGCCATCCTCCAGCAGCTTCTGGTGCTTTTTTCCTCTTAGCAGAACCAATCCTCCTGTTGATAAAGTAGGAAACGATGAATATGGCAATCAATCCAGATATAATATTGGTGTTTAGATGTGGTAAAAGGAAGTCCATTATTGTAGCTTAATCTGTTTTAGGAGATGGATATTTTTGGTTACTCGTAACTTGTAAAAGAACAGATCCCAGATTGACAATTGACATATTTCATATCTGTATCTTGCCTGGATCAATATCTATCTGAGGAATGCATCTTCTATGCAATTGTTATTTTAAGGCCGGACATGGCCTACCATCGTTGATCTTTTGATGTGTTTAATGTATCTTTTTGCATACCCTGACAAGATAGGATAAGATTTAATAATTCGTTTGTTGAATCCTTCAAAGTAAAAAATAAAAAAATCATTTGCAGTAGGTTTATGTGATTCACTAGTTATGAATGATGATGTCCCACTTGTTACTACCCTGACAAGATAGGATAAGATTTAATAATTCGTTTGTTGAATCCTTCAAAGTAAAAAATAAAAAAATCATTTGCAGTAGGTTTATGTGATTCACTAGGATGAATGATGATGTCCCACTTGTTACTACCATGCAGGGGGGAGGGGGGGGGGGGGGGGGAGGGCTCAAGGCCTAGGCAACTTAGGCCTAGGCCTAGGGCCCCACAACCAAAAAAAGAATTCCCTACTAAAAAAGAAGGCCTCATTTCCATTTGTAAAGGCCCAAAATTTTATAAAAATATAATATTTTTTAAATAATTAGTATTTATTTTTTAAGTGATGTTAAAGATACTACAAATTTTACTATAGGTTTAAGTTTAAATTTAACTAACATGTCACCAATCACATAAAAAATTAATTCAAACACAAATAAATTAAGTTGTTGAATTTTATCAATTACAGTCATTATCACATTATATTGTGAACATTTTTTAAACCAATTATTCATTTCTAACAAGGCTTCCAAAATAGGAGACCAATAGAAATTAAAACCAATTGAAACCCTAAAATGTTTCAAAATAAAATGCTGCAAATGTGATAGAACATCAATGATGACTAATCTCCTCTAATAGTTTGAGATCTTAATTTTTGTAAACTAATATCCTACAAAACCACGCTCCAAATAATATTTATCTATCTCTTTCTCTTAAAAAGAATATATAAATTAAAATTTAGGTTACAATTGTACTTAACTATGCATAGTTATATATCCAAGTTATAGTAAGTTTCTTTTAAAAAAAAAAAAAATACTTTTTCTAGTTCTTTTTGTTTAAATTTATGGTTCAACTATGATATTCAATTCTCTGTATGAAATTAACCTTAGTTTAATTATTATTATTCATCAATTTCTGTATTTACATCAAATTAGTCTTAATTTAATTTGTATTATATATATTTATTTAATTAATGTTTACATATAAAAAGGCCTCATATAAAATTTCCGCCTTAGGCCCCAAATTTTGTTAGGCCGGCCCTGGGGGGGTGAGGGGGGCACCTGCCCCCTCTGACTTGTCCTAAAAAGTCTATTATATATATATATATATATATATATATATATATATGCTTATGTAAAGTGAGTTAGCTCCTGACATAAAATAAAAAAAACAAAGAAATAGTTTGTTTAAAAAAAAAGAAACAGTTTTCCTAAACAAATTGTAAATGACATGTAATAAATAATAAAATAACAAATTTTTCAATTGAGAAAGTTTAGAGACACAACAAAATCTCATAATATTTTCACATTATTCTTATTTTTTGTTGAGATGAATCTCAAAATAATTTATTTTATTTTATTCTGACCAATGATGTACTAACACCTCAATTTTTTGTAAAAAAATATTTTGAGATTTTGTGGTGTTACAAAAACAACTCCTTCCACTTTAAACAATCTGACACAAGATAAATGCCACCAAACTAAACTTGTTAAAGCTGTTTACACTTTTGACCAATATTTACTCTTTTTATCATTTTCTTTTTTCACTTACCTAAATTTCCTTCTTTTCTCGTTTGAAGTTCTGCCCATGGAGCTCTAATTACACCTAATAATATCTTGTATGGTACTAAAGCATTAAAATGTCCATTACTCTTTCCTCCTCCATCTCTTGCATTTTCATAGTTTCAAAATTTGAGTTTCTACCCTAAATCCAAAATTTTAAATAATTAAAAGAATAGAGAAAAGTTGAAATTTATTTCCTCAATTTATTTTGAGGAATCAAATTAGATCTCTAAACCTTATGTACATAGATTAATCTCTTACTTTGATGATTGATCATCAATAACTATGAATTAGATGTTTTACAATTGTTTATTTATTTTACAATTGTTTAATTTTGATAGGCTTTGTATGACAATTATTGTTTGTTTATAATTTTATTATTAATATCAATTAATAATGTTAGGTTATTTTTTTATTATTGTCTTTTGATCTTGCCTCCTAAACTAAAATTCTGACTCCGTCACTGCTACCATGGTTTTCAATCCATCTTCCATTTGATTGGTAGATGGAATGAAAGACCTTTGCAACGAAATCGGGTTGAATCTTTGGGTGTACGCTTGCTAGAGAATTCTTGTTCTTCTAATAAAAGCCCTTTTTTTATATATATATAAAGAGGAAAAGCCCATGTTAAAATCATATCATAACATATACTAGTATATAATAAAAACAATGTCCACTTCTTTTATACGAAAGGTTTGGTACTTTTGGGCTTATTTGCAATTCATGGATTATTCTGCAGAGGCTTTTCTTGGTGGGCTTCCTCTTTCTTTAATACATTTTGGGCCTTTCGTGGGGCCGCTTTTGCTTTTTCTTATGGGCTTCATGGTGAAGATTGTTTTCTCCCATTTTTCTCAACTGTAGGTGACCAGGCTTCTGCTAGAGGAATTTTGCAACAAGTCCTCTTTTTAGGCCACTTAGCCGATTCTTCTTTCTTTCCCTGCTCTCTTGGGCTTTTCCCACCAGGCCTGGGGTTCTGTTTGCTGGCCCATGATATTAAAAAAAGGGCATCAACATCAGTTAAGCTACAAAGCCTCTTGACAGTGGCTTAATTCTTTTTGGCAATGCAAGACATTCTATATATTGCACTGTAGTTCGACAAAAATTATAGAAGACTTTAGCCTTTACTTAATGATTCAAAGTTCAGTAATAAAATTTCTTTTTCATAGAGAAAGAAAAATATACAAAAAGATGCTTACTAGATTCAACACCCAGCTGAAACAGTTGAAATTAATGGATGCACAGACAAACTTTTGTTAGTGTGTAATAAGGGTACGTATATCTCAGCTTTTCGTCTGTGGGATTAACAATTCCCAATAAATAATAGAATTCAAGATTGGATCGAGATTGTTAATTTGGACCCAGGCGGGTAGGTCGGCATGTACTTATCCAATTTCTAACCTCTTCTAATAATTTATGTTTGTCACTCATAATTATTTAGGTCAAAAAGTTACGAATGTTAGTAGGTGAAATGTACCAGGGAACCTCGTTGTCGCTTTCTTGAGTGATGACTCAAGAATTTATTGGGGTCAAGTCAATTAGATTGGATAATATCCGAAGACAAGAAAATATCTTTTTTTAAACAAAGCCAAAATTATGTTGAGAAATTTTAATTTAACTTTCTATAATCACTTTAAAATAGAATAATGTTGAGTGTAGTGCTATAAAAATTTGAATGTATCTTCTTTATTATCAATTAATTTTGAGATAAAATAGTCCCCTCAGGATCGGACAAAAAATTAAATTTTTGTCCTTATATTTTAAAGAATATTTTTTTGGTATTTTTGTTTTAAAAACATTCAATTTGGTTTTAGAAAATTTTTATTTGGGTACTTGTCGAGTGATGGAACTTGATGGCATGGCTAACCAATGATTGTCTGGTATATACATTATTAATAAAATAATAATAATAAATATTTAATTAACATTAAAAACTTTTTTTTTGGTATTTTTGTTTTAAAAACATTCAATTTGATTTTAGAAAATTTTTATTTGGGTCCTTGTCGAGTGATGGAACTTGATGGCATGGCTAACCAATGATTGTCTGGTATATACATGATTATTATTAATAATAATAATATTTAATTAACATTAAAAACTACTTTTTTAGTATTTTGTTTTAAAAACATTCAATTTGGTTTTAGAAAAATTTTATTTGGGTCCTTGTCGAGTGATGGAACTTGATGGCATGGCTAACCAATGATCGTCTAGTATATACATGATTAATAATAATTGTAAGTGCACAATTGCACTTACGACAATCACGGCAACGACGAGCCTTAAACATGATAAAATTTGTAGAGTGTGGGGCAAACCTAGGTTAGAAGTGCTGGGAGCTTGATAACAGGTTTTTAGAAACAAATATAGGTAAATAACAAACGATAATTGTAAAAGGATCTCCTCGGACTCGAGCCGAGGACTGCTTCTTTATTATTCCTCTTTATTCCTTAAAGATTACAATTTCTTAATTTTCTTTCTTAGTTTTCGATCCCCCTTCTCCTTGGCCTTTACCCCCCTTTTATACTTCCTTCCCTGATACTTTTTGAACAGTGACTAGAAGTTTCCACCTCACTGTTCAGGGGTCACCTCCCCATTAATGCGGCCAGGGAGGTAGGTGCAGAGCCTTTAATGCGGAGGTGGCAGCCTTTACTCTTGATATTTTATTTAATACTGGTGCATCTAGAAGATTCAGGATGTCCCCTTTTAACCATTAGTCTTTCCAGAGTTGTGCCTTGACCTTTATAATGAAATCTTGAGTTCTCTTGGATCTGTCCGAGGTGAAACTCTCCCTCGGCTGTATCCTCGGCGTATGGGCCAACTCATAGAGTTTAGTCCTGGAGCAGGTCGACCCTCCATGTTACAGCCCAAAGGCCCATATCCCCACTTGGGTCCTTTTACTCCCCACAATAATAATAATAAAATATTTAATTAACATTAAAAACTACTTTATTTGGTATTTTTGTTTAAAAAAATTCAATTTGATTTTAGAAAATTTTTGGCGTAAATGCACTTTTAGTCCCTACATTTTGACGTTTTTTCATTTTAATCTCTACATTTTAATTTTATCACTTTTAGTCCCTAATTCAATTAACGCGTTCTATTTTGGTTCTTTCCGTCAGTCAACCGACAAAAATAGCTGAGCTGCCAGAAGAATTAAAATATTATAAAAATGTCACATCATCCATGACATGTCAGCATATAAATTTAAAAAATTAATTTATTAATTTTAACTAAATAATAAAAATAAAAACTAAATTAAAAACTAAAATTCAAATTAATTAAAATTGTTCTTCATCATTCTTCAATTGTTCTTCACATTCTTTCCAAATCAAACCCAGCAACCAAAAAATCAATCCCATCACAAGAACACAAACCCAATAACTCAAACTCAGATCAGACATCAATGAAAACAAGAACACAAACCCAAGAACTCAAACCCAGATCAGACATCAATGAAAACAAGAAGAAAAAATCCAACAACACCAAACTTTCAAAAACCAAACCCAACCAAATCCGAACCCATAGAACAAATCACAGCCAAATTCCCATCGCCTGCAACCAACAACAGCAACGGCAATCCACAACGAAAACCCCACATCCACCAATAGCAACAACAACCCATCAACACCAACACCAACCCACAACACACATAAGACCCATAACGAGCAAAACTCACAACCCCACGACTACCCACAGCCACCCATAACCCCAACGACCCCACACCGGTCTAAAGCCCACCCACGCAAAGCTGATCTTGAGAAGAGAGAAACCCCATCTTAGCGCCATTCAAGATGCTCTTACCTTGTAGATTGGAGACTTCAGAAACCCCATCTCTTCCTTGTGATGATGGAGATGTACCGAGCCAATCGCAATGACTCATGGGCGAGCTTCTCGAAGATATCGTAGATGAAGCTGTTCATGATCTTCTTCTCGGCCTTCACCGGAGCTTTCTCCGCCGCCACTGGCTTCTTCTCCGCTGGCTTCTTCTCTGCCTTTGTGGGTGCCATTGATTTTTGAGAGAGAGTGAAAATTCTAGAGAGAGATTCGGAATGTGAAAAAGCTTGCAATGAAAAAAATGTGACGAAGAGGTTGGTGGGTTTGTTTGGGAGAGTTTATATAGGGAGGCAAAGTAGGTTCTTATTGGAGGATAGGGTTTGTGTTTGAGTTGGGTTTGTGGTTGAGCTGGATTTGTGTTGAGCAATAAGATCATTGATATCAAATTCTCCCAAACCCAGAAACCCTTGAGCAATAAGATCATTTTGGGATTTTGAATTCCTTCTTTTTATTTTGTTTTTGTGTTCTTTGTGTTTTTAAATTTGAGTTTGTGTTTGGTTATTGGTTGGTTCTGGGTTTGTTTTTGTGTTCTTCGTGTTCTTTGAAATTTGACATCAATGATCTTATCTGTGAATTTGAGCAATAAGATCATTGATAATTCTGTTTTTATTTTTATTATTTAGTTAAAATTAATAAATTAATTTTTTAAATTTATATTCTGACGTGTTATGGATGATGTGGCATTTTATAATATTTTAATTCTTCCGGCAGCCAGCTCAGCTATCTCTGTCGGTTGACTGACGAAAAGGACCAAAATGGAACGCGTTAATTGAATTAGGGACTAAAAATGGTAAAATTAAAATATAAGGACTAAAATGAAAAAACGTCAAAGTGTAGGAACTAAAAGTGCATTTACGCCAAAAATTTTACTTCGATCCTTGTGGAGTGATGGAACTTGATGGCATGGCTAATGAATGATTGTTTGGTATATACATGATTAATAAAATAATAATAATAAAAAATAGTTAATTAACATTAAAAACTACATCAACATTTTAATAAATAAATAAAATTCATCTCAAGAAATAAAAAATGTTTTAAAAATGACTTAAAAAAGAAAACTCAATTTACTACGTTATTATTATTTTTTTTTTACTTCCAATTTCTTGGCAACCAAACACGTACCAAAAATCAAGACTAGTCAACAAAGAAATGGATCAAGAATCTTTTTTCTTTTTTTTCTCTTCCTTCTCTCTCACTCCAAATGAAAACATTGAAAATGTTTTCAAAAAGCACTAGCCACACCAATTATTTGAAAAGTTAATCGCATTTTGTCTGTAATGTTTGAGCGTGTACTTAGAGGCTCTTTTATTTTTTTTGGTAAAGGTTAAAAATTTATATCTATTATAATTTGGAAATATATATTTTTATTTTTAAAACAAATAAAAATGATAAACTTTAGAGATAATCAGTAATTATAATTTCTTTTTTGAACGTAATGGAAAAAAATTCTTAAATTTTAGAAATTTTCTTTTTGAATTCAAAATTAAATTTATTATTTGATATTTATGACCATAATTTTTGGTGAAACTACATTATTGATCCCTGAAATTTACCTTATAAGTATAATTGGTCCATAAAATTTCAAATAAATATTATTTGTCCCTTAAGTTTAAAAAATGGATTATGTTAATCGTTTTGATAACTTCCATAAATTTTATTCTTACATCGATGTGTCATATTATAACTTTTATAATCTGACGTGTAAGTTTGTGAATTTGCCAACTTAGCATGTGACTCATTGGGACCCAGCCAACCCTTCGTCTTCCTCTTCTCTTCTCTTTTCCCAAGCAGGTGTTGCTGCCATTGCCACCACCATTGTTAGCCACTCTTTCCTCTTGTTCCAAACAGTTGTTGTTACTCTATTAGCCAACACAAGCATCTCTATGTCCTTCACCAATCACCGTCAACTGCTAATCCTTAGAGTTCTCTATATTATTTTGTTCTTAAGCTTTATTAATTCCAAGGATCTACAAATGACATAAAATTATTTAAATCTATTTTATTAGTCTTCAAATATTTGAATGATTTTAGGTATTATATTTAGATCTTTTTTTTTTAAGTTTTTGCAAAGCCCAAAATCAATCTCTGTGGGATCATCGGCTTTTTTTTTTTATTGCAAAAATCTTTGTTGGGTTTCTTACCCCCAATCTCAGACTACTCCTATTAACAGGAAGGATTTATGGTCAATGATCCAGATTTGAGAGAGAGGGTAGATCTGCTCACTTTGTCAGCATAACTTTGTTGGCTTTTCGAGGTGCTTTGATGACTCCATTGGAGGACCAAAAGACAGCAAAGTGGAGAAAGGAAAAAATAGGGGAGGAAGGGAGGCCAAAATTCTAAAGCCAAGCAGTTTTTTTTTTTTTTTTAATTATTATAATAAGGGTAAAATGTAAAATTGAGTCTCTAAGATTTTTCAAATTTCATTTCAATCTTTCAATTTTGCTTTTGTTCATTTCAATCCTTTAACTTTCAAGTTTATTCAATTAAGGCTTTTTTATCAACTTTTGTTATATGTTGTGGTTCATATTTCAATTTTATAAATTTTTCTTCAAATTTTTTAAATTAAAAAAATTTAGTTAATGATTGAAAAAAAATTTCCAGATTTTTTTTTCCAAAAATTTTTAACAAAAGTTAACGGAAATGTCTTAATTGAATAAATCTGAAACTTAGAAGACTGAAATAAATGAAAGCAAAGTTAAATGACTTAAATGAAATCTAAAGAAAGTTAAAGGGTTAGTTTTGCATTTTAGCTTTATAATAAATAATAATCAATTAAAGATTATATGACAATCTTATCATTAAATAGGTGACGTATCTTTTGACACCTAAGTTGACACATGCCACGTCATTATTCCATTAGCCACATAGGCAATAAAACTAACCATAGTTAGTAAAAGGACTAACATTGCTTAATTTTTAAACTTGAAGGACTAATAGTACTCACTTAAAACTTAAGGGACGAATTATGCTTAGAGGGTAAATTTCAGGGACCAATAATGTAGTTTTGTCCTATCTTTAAATGAAGTTACCATTCATTAATGAGGGTATTTTTGAACCGCATAAAAATCCAGTTGAAATAGGAGAATCTTCTTTTATATAGTATAGGCGTTTCTTTATTTGATTCCTAGAGAAAGAGAACCTAGGGTTTCAAGAGAAATGATATATTTGATGTTGTGATAAATAATTTGCAGCAATGATGTTTTGCATGTGTCACGAGGAGATAGAATCTCTATCGCCATATCCTGATCAGGGGCCACTAGAATGCTTGTTGAATATGGTGTCTTTGATTATTAAATACAATGATCTGATTATTAAATATGGTGTTTTTTCTTTTCTTTTCTTTTTTTATAACCGATTATTAAACATAACGTCAAGATTGTGGAATGGAGCAAATTGCATTGCTACAAAATTAATTCTAGGGCCTAATATTAAGTTTATGGACTGAAATTCCCTAATGAACTAAACTTTAGCATCCAATATCATATATAATCCTTATTTATTTTACATCAATTTAACAATAACCATAAATTTTTTGTTGGGTAAATCGCATATTTGATCTCTATCCTTTATATCATATTTCAATTTGGTTTTTAACCTTTCAATTGTGTCAATTTGGTCTCTAACCTTTTAATGTCGTGTCAATTTAATCATTGTCACTATCTCTTGGATGGAAATTGTTGATGTGATAAATTGCCAAAAATAAAAAATTAGTTTCCATTAATGTGGCAATAAACTAATTTTTTATTTTGGATGTTTGTCACGTCAACAATTTTCATCTAAAAGATAATAGTAATGACTAAATTGACACAACACTGAAATGTTATGAACTAAATTGACACAATTAAAAAGTTAAGAACCAAATCAAAATATGATATAAAGAATATGTATAAAATACGCAATTTACCCTTTTTTATTTTAGTGGTAAGAGCAATCATAAGTTTCATGCTTGAACTATGTAGCTCAATATAAATATCATAAATTGTACGGCAAAATCTCATTATAATTAAATTATTATTTATTTTAAACTATATTATAATATTTTATTACATTTTGTTTTTTATTAAAACTGGAATTCACACCATGTGCATATATTGGCATTTTACTTGAAATAACTTTTTTTTTTTTCTCTGCTAACTATTTTCTTTAGTTTATATTTATTTCTTTGATTTAGACATGCAGTCAAGGCAAGACATGTTCGCGTGCCCACGCTAGGTTACCATGGCCTAGGCTAAATGCACGCAGGCACGCCCACACTGAGCTATCATGGTCTTGGCAACCTGCATGTAGGGCTGCCAACATGCCCAAAGGAGGTTATTTGGGCATGCCAGCGTGCTTGCGGGCGTGCCCATGTTAGGCTGTCATGGCCTTGGCAACCTACATGTAAGGATGCCATGGACATGCCAGCATGCCTAAAGGAGTTGGGCATGCTAGTGTGCCCACGGGTATGCTTGCGTGCACACTACATTACCTCGCCATATCGAAACATAATACTAGTATATACCACAAAAAAAAAAAAATCATAGAATTGACAATGCCAGCGTGTTACATGTGACAAATTGTTTTAAAATAATATCACTTTCACATAAGTTCATCACTAATACCAATTAATTGTACACAAATTAATAAATAAAAAAAAAGTTTATCTCTAAACTGTTTTGGAAGAAAATTCTTCCAACCCACTACATGCTAATTTATAATACCATTGTATATTAACATCTGCTACTTTTGGTCTCATGATTATATGTCTTATTTAAATAATACACATTAATGAGCTAATTGATGTATATAGAGATTTCATCACAGTGGGTTCTAATTAACTCAATTAGTAAAGTCTTTAATGGTTAAATAAGCATTGATTTGAATAGCGTCCCGCAGCAGGTGTTTGCATTTTTTACTGGGTCTTGTCAGTGCACGGGACCCACAAGTACGGAAAACGAAAAAAAAAAAAGCAATAAATCTGGGTCTCACGACACTATTCACACATTTAAAAATTATTTTGCTACAATGTTGTTAGTTTTCAGTTTTCAGCAATAAGCGATATCCAAACAGACCTTAAGAAATCTAGGGTTCTATCCCTGCCTATACCAAAAACTAACTGATATCTTAGTCTAATGATAAAGAATTATTATCAAGAACAGGTGATATGCCTGAAACTCTCTAAAAACATTAAAATAAATTAAAAATTAAATAAATAAATTGGTAGTATGCTTTGGGCTTGACTCAACGTTCTATTAGGCTATTACAGTGCCACATCTCTGCATAGTTGGTGAGGCCGAATGGATCAGGCCCATTAACTCATTTTCCTGCATTAAACAAATAGTCTTCCTTCTTTTTTTTATATAGAACAAACATACAATGGAGAAGAAAAAAGATTCTAACACAAGGTACACCACAACTCCACTCAAAAACCATTGTAATATATTCATTAAACAAACTATCTAGTTTTGAGTAATATATTCATCAAAGAACACATACTCCTATATGATAACGGAAAAAATAAATAAATAAATAACAATCCGTATTCCATATACATCATGGTAAAAGAGGATTAAAGCTCGGTATGGATTTAGATGTAACTTTTATATTAGTAATTTTCAGTTAAACATCACAGAAAACCTCTAGGACCAGACTGAAACGAGTTTAGCTGAATGGATTATAACTTATAACTCAGTCTAGACTTCAACGTCTTTCCAAAAAACCAATCCAAGTTTCTTTGCCTTTGTTGAGGCCTCATTTTTCTTTTACCAAATCACAATATGGGTCTTATACAAACCTCTTACCTTATTTTATTGGGCTTTAAGATGTGATTATCACCTGCAAATCTAAATGGGCTATAAGACCCACAAATAACCCAGACTTCAGGATCCGCAAACCCGTACGTACTTAAGCTGGGCTAAGCCACTAGTAAATCTAAGTGGGTTGAGAGACTCATGAACAAGCCAGACTTTAAAATCCATAGCCCTTACTTACCTAAACCGGGCTAAATGACCCACTGATTTATTTGGGCTAGAAGATCCATATTCCACTCAGGCTAAATGGTCCATAACCTTAAATACCCCTACTTTATATGGATTTTACCACGCCTAACACCTCATTTATGGTTTAGATTATAATTAAGTGTGTATTTACTATTTAGATCTTGATTATAAGAGCAACCACATCAGCTCTTCAAATTTTTTGTCTATTTTACAAGAAAAAACTTACTTTTTCTACTTTACACATCCACTTCTACAAAATACCCACATCAGTTTATCTATTCTACCCGTTTATTTAATAAAATATTCATTCTTTTTACATTTTTATTATTTCCTTCCCTCTCCTCTATGTGCCTTCTCCGCCCTCTCTACGTCTTCTCCGTCGAGCCATAACCACACCCAGCCACCCTTCAACAAAATCCTTCAGCAAACCACACCCATAGAGCCACACCCACACCCATCTTTCAACAAACCACACCCACCAATCCATTGAGCCACACCCACACCCAAACCCGTTCATTGCCCACCCAATCGGCCACCCACACCCAAACCCATTCAACCCACCCATCAAAATCCCAGCCACCATCAACCCGATCAATACCCACGGACCAATACCCATCAAAACCCACCATCAACCAGATACCCCGCAAATTAATACCCATAAAAACCCACACATCACGTCCCTGAGAGCTCCGCCACGGCATCGTTTCTAGGTTTTATGCGAGTGAGATCGTACCATCTAAGCTCCGCCACGACGTCGTTTGCCTATTAAGATTGTATCGGCGATGAGTGAGATCAGTGGCCTGAGGTGAGATCAGTGAGATCGGTGGCCTGAGGTGAGATCGATGGCCTGATCAGTGGACTGAGGTGAGAGTGGTGAACTGGGGGAGAGATAAAACGATAGAGAGCTGAGAGTGAGACGACACGGTTGAAAGAGAGAGTTGTGAGCTGAGAGAGTTGAGAGGAGAGAGGAGAGAGAAATAAATAATAAAGAAAGGATAAACGAGCTACAGTACCCGTGTAAATATACACGGGTACTGTAGCTCGTTGATGATTTTGTACATCTTTGCACATTTGAACACCCACTAATGTGGGTGTTTTTTTGCTCAAAATGTGTAAATTTTGCACTTTCTTCTATTTTAGAAGACTATAAATGGACTGGTGTGAATGCTCTAAATCAGCTTATTACTTCTTCTTTTTACTATTTATAGATTTCACATGAGTTTCCTACTTATTTGCTTTTACTTTTTATTTATGGTACTTTTACTTTTAGCAAAAAGTTAAATAAGTATCTCTTATTTATCATAAGAGTTGCCCAATCAAATTGTGACCACAACAGTAGCTCCTCTTTCAGTAGTTTTTGTTTAATATTTGAATAGTGTTAAATGAGATTTTGATTATCAGTAGTAGCCCTTATGCTTTTAGTCAAACAATCTAATGTGGTATTATTTAATTGGAATGTGTAATATATGATAGACTTTAACACTACATTTTTATTGAATTAATCTTTTATACTACGTTTTTATTTGGATGATAAATCACCACCTATACCATCTCAAGATTCATGATAAAAGAAATGACGGATACGTACGTATAGCCTCATAATTCATGACATACCATCATTCCTTAAAAGGACTTTTCATTTTTCTTTTCTTTTTTTTGAGTAGTACTAGTTCATCTTTAAAATCTATAATCTGAAATGACAAAGTATCTAATAAAACTAGTTATTGGCTGCACGATTTATTTTCTAATTTATTATAATTTATAAATATTATAAGCAAACATGTTATTAAAAAAATTTAAAAGCATGGTTTATAGGAGAGAATGTGTTATTATTATTATTATTATTATTATTATTATTATATACAGAAGCCCTTTGTTGTTATTTTACGTGGTCTTCTATTAATTTGTGTTTGAATTTGATTAAAAAAATTTGTTTATCTATATATATATATATATATATATATAGAGAGAGAGAGAGAGAGAGAGAGAGAGAGAGAGAGAGTAAATGCTCAAATAAATTGTAACGAATATGTTAAAATAAATTACTAAATTCTTTCAACAAAACAATGTAAAAAAATAAAATAAAATAAAAAGTCTACACACCAATAGTTAATAATAGAAATGACATTAGATTTGCTATTTAAAAAAAAAAAAAAGAGAAAATCAATTGTAAGCTTGCCTATGGAGAACATCAACAATAATAGAACTCTATCATCATTAAGATAGGTAGTGCACCGGATCCATTCCAACATACACATTGTTAATGGAAATGCTTTCTTCATCAACAAAATTCGAATCAATTTGTCTTTTTAAAAGTAAAGTTTGTTTCAACTATATATCTACAATAGAAAAACTCAACCATAAGACCATATATTAATAAATTATAAGCTACTCAGTGTTTGTAGATCAAACGAGTAAATGATGAAAGAAACAATAAATTTTAATGAACAAACAAGGAAATTTAAATGGCTCGGAAATACAATAAAATCACTTTCTTTAGACAGTTTTTGCCTCCACAATAAGTCGTTAAAACTTAAAACTACAAACTTATCTTCAAGATACAATCAAACCTCTTGAAGTCTACAAATAACAATTTTAGAAAAAAAAACATACAAAATTTTTCAAGCGATAACTCACAACTAACCGAGAATCTACTAAAAACGCAATCCATACATTTTCATTTGTTTTTCTATTGTTTCTTTCACTCTGTCTCTTTTAAAGAGATAAAACCGCTCTTCTTCTTCTTCCAAAGTAGAATTAATTACCAACATTCTTTCACTACTAGTAAGATCAAATTTGCATTACAACTTACTTTAAAATACTAAATATCCAAAGGTCAAAAAGGGTGCATGTGATTTTTACTACCCTTCCCACTTAGGAGCATTCTATAAAGCATGGAGACAAACCACCACACTACCAGAGTACAAACCATTTCACGAACATCCTTATTTGTTTTTACATATGTCCAATTAAGAACCTGCTTATGCCAGCAACACTTCAATCTTATTTTATTCATTTACATCTCTAACATTGCCAACAAACACTTCAATAGCCATAGAGTTTGGCCGGGAGGCATGGGGTAAGAAGAACCTCCAATGGAGTTGCTTTTGGAATAGTTAAACCAGGGCTTTCAGTCATGTCAACAGGCTGATCCAATGGGGTTGCAAATTCAAAGGCATGAAGTAGACGAGCAAGTGTCAAGTGAAGGACTTGGATGGCAAATGACACACCAGGGCATGATCTTCTACCAGACCCAAAAGGAATAAGCTCAAAGTTTTGACCTCTAATATCAACATTCACATGGCTTGTGAGAAACCTCTCTGGTTGAAAACTAGACGGATTGGTCCAAACCCTTGGGTCTCTCTGAATCTTCCATACATTCACTACCAAGCGAGTGCCAGCTTTAACATTATAGCCAGCAACATTACAATCTTCCAATGCTTCACGCGGTCCTAAGAGTGGACCAGCTGGGTATAAACGAAGAGTTTCCTTGATAATTGCTTGAAGATAAACAAGGTTTTTTATGTCCGATTCTTCAACTTGTCTGTACATTCCAACATGATGCTCTAATTCTTCTTGTGCCTTCTTCAACACATTTCGATTGTTTAGAAGTAATGAGATGGCCCATGTCAGCGTCCCTGCTGTAGTGTCACTGCCACCAAGGATAAGTGCCTGCATAAAATCTATATGAAAATGCTAACTATGAAACTTTTTTACGTAGGCGAGGTCATATTTTTTATGAACTAATTATAACAGATCAACTACATTAATATGTAAGTATGCATAGTTATATATGGCTTCTGTATTTAATCTACTGCACTGAAAACATTGAACACAAGTTAAATCTTTAAGTAGTCGTATTGCAAATTCATGAGTCATATAGTTAGTTAAAGTAATGAAATTACACATCAAATAATAATGACAAAAGTTAAATAAAAATGACAAAAATTAATGGTTAATATCCAATATACCAGGCAAGTAGACTTGATGCTAGTGTCTGCATCATATCGAAAATTTGAGAGTTGACCTTCTTCCTGAAGTGACAACATGACATCAATGAAATCTTGCTCACCGCTGGCCTTAACCTCACCGGAAACTCTCTTTTGACGATGCTCCTCCAGCCAACCTCCCAATATAGAATCCAACTCCTTAGCAGTCTTCTTCATTGCCTTTTCATGCCCCTGCAAATCCAACCACCCCAGAAATGGAAGTGCATCCGAAACCACAAAAATGCCAATCAGATGAAAGAACTGATTGATTGCTTTTTGACATCTCCTTGCCCCGCCACTGTCAGAGGCAGCTGAGGAACCAAAATAACGTTTCCCCGCAACCATTCTGACCACCACATTTAGTGTCAACTCTTCTAACCAGTGTTTAAGATCAACAAGCAAGGGACAAGAGCCATTTTGAACCCATAAACTGTGGAGCTCCTTTATCCCAATCTCAACTTCAGAGAACCTAACATGCTTGAGCATCTCAAGCCGACGATTAGAGAGAAGTTCAAGTGTTGCAATCTTTCGCATCTCACGCCAGAAGGAGCTGTAGGGTGCGAATCCAAACACAGCATAGTTGTACCCCATGTGCTTTGCAGCTACTGTTGTTGGACGAGAAGCTAGTGCCTTGTCATTGATGGTGAAGCAATCCTTTGCTACTTCCCAGCTACTCACAACAAAAGCTCGGCGACTACCTAGGCGAATATTGAATGCTGAGCCATACTTATCAGCCATTGTTCCTAGTGTTCGGTAGAGAAGCTGATCACCACCACCAAGAAGGTGAAGGTGGCCAATTATAGGCCATGCACCAGCTGGTTCAGGAGCCTCTTTGCTGTTGCTGCATTTCTTTGTCTTTTCAAGCAGTGAATAGAGAAAGACTAAAGAAACTAACACAGCAACAACAGTAAATTGTAGATATGCATCCATGGTTCAGCAGGAAGATAGACATCCAATATGCATGGATATGAATACCCAGTCAAGTTATATATGAGTCCACTCCAACAACAATTTGACTAAATTCAGCAAGACTCATGAGCCATACCAAAGTCTGAAACAATTTCAGGCAAGAGGCATGGCTATCTTTTATTTATCTATAGATTTAGCCCTCAATTATAGGCTATTTATAAATAAAAAATATCAATTTGTTTACCGAATTAAGCAGCCAGATCCATGCGGTGGAACTTATGATATTCACATCTCTGAAATTGACACAGAATGATTTGATTATTAAATCTAGTGTCTATTGTTATTATATAACCAATTATTAAACATATATTGTGTCAGGATTGTCATTTATTTATTTATGTTTCGTGAAAAGTGTCAAGATTGTTGAATGAAGCAAAGCGCACTGCCACAAAATCGGTTTTTATTGAATGCCTAAATAATTTTATATATCTAATTAGGATTTTAGATCCCAATAGAGTCAAATTTTATCAAATCTTAGCCAATTTGATTAGTGTGATTAATTATGTAATAGATTTGAATTAAACAAACATCAACATTCACAAATCAAATGAATACCAAAAATGATGACCCAAGAAATTTTTTGAAACTGTGGTTTTAAAGTAAAAAACTTGAGGAGGATTTAACTTAAACAATCTTCAAAGCAATATTTCACTAATAGAATATAAGTTTGTACAATAGACTTAACCTTAAATCTACTACTACCTCGTGTAGTACTTACTCATGTGACCACACGCAACTCTGAATCCACAGACTCTTTTACTGTGAAACTATTGCACACAAACTCTTCAATTTGGGACTTTGAGATCTCCACTCGAAAGTTTAGATCATCAACTATGGTTGACTTAATGCAGCAACTTTACTTTATAAATGGATCTGTTGTTTTCACAAAGTCACCAGTTGTAGCTCTAAAAGGGTACGAAAAATCTTCAGATCTGTGTACAAAACATTATCCTCTTGAATATGTAAAATCGTGCTTTAGGGTTCTCATTTATATATCCTTAAGATGCATCAAAACCATAGATGTTGAGAAAGAAAGTGAGATTTCAGATGTGCACAAATCTCGATATGTCAAGAGATAACTGAGTCTTTCTGTGCACTTATCTTTGTCTGATTTCTTAAGTCTTCATTAATGCAAAACTTCGTTTGTCTTATTTCAGAATATTTCTACACTAAACCACTTGACAAACTAAGTTTTAAAGGTTATAATTTGTTCATGGTTGTCAACCTAAAAATAAAGACTTTACATATCCCAATAAGCTGGATCCTCGAAAGCATATAGTGGTACGTGGTTATATTTTATTAAAGATTTTAATAAATTATATAATTCCCTTATAATTTAGGGGTGATTTTAAAATTAAACCCTAAATTTTATTTTATATTGTTATCAACACCAAAAACATTGTAAATTGTTTCCAAACACACACTCAATACTTTTAGTTATATGACCTATTTAAGGACTAATGAGATTTATTTAAATAATAATACACGTTAATAGTTTTATGAATGATTACGTAATGGGTTTGACGAGATTCCTTTAAAGGAAAACTTTGTCCACCAATTAATCACATCAATAATAATGAAAAGAGGCAAGGCTATCTTTTATTTATCTATAGATTTAGCCCTCAATTATAGGCTATTTATAAATAAAAAGATATCAATTTGTTTACCGAATTAAGCAGCCAGATCCATGCGGTGGAATATAGTGTCTATTCTTTTTAGATTACCAATTATTAAACATATATAGTGTCAAGATTATTATTTTTATTATTATTTTTATGAAAAGTGTCAAGATTTTATTTTTTATTTTTTTTTTGAGATTGAAAAGTGTCAAGATTGTTGAATGAAGCAAAGTGCATTGCCACAAAATTGGTTTTATTGAATGCCTGAATAATTTTATATATCTTATTAGGGTTTTAGACCCCAATTGAGTAAGATTTTATCAAATCTTAGCCAATTAATTAGTGTGATTAATTATGCAATAGATCTGAATTAAACAAATATCAAACATTCACAAATCACATGAACACTAAGAATGATGACCCAAGAAAACTTTTGAAACTGTAGTTTTAAAGTAAAAAACTTAGGGATGATTTAATCTAAACAATTCTCAATGTAACAATTCATTAATAGAATAGAAGTTTGTACAATAGACTTAACCTTAAATCTACTGCTACCTCATGTAGTACTTACTCACGTGACCACACACAATTCATTAATGCAGCAACTTTACTTTATAAATGGATCTGTTGTTTTCACAAAGTCACCAGTTGTAGCTCTAAAAGGGTACGAAAAATCTTCAGATCTGTGTACAAAACATTATCCTCTTGAATATGTAAAATCGTGCTTTAGGGTTCTCATTTATATATCCTTAAGATGCATCAAAACCATAGATGTTGAGAAAGAAAGTGAGATTTCAGATGTGCACAAATCTCGATATGTCAAGAGATAACTGAGTCTTTCTGTGCACTTATCTTTGTCTGATTTCTTAAGTCTTCATTAATGCAAAACTTCGTTTGTCTTATTTCAGAATATTTCTACACTAAACCACTTGACAAACTAAGTTTTAAAGGTTATAATTTGTTCATGGTTGTCAACCTAAAAATATAGACTTTACATATCCCAATAAGCTGGATCCTAGAAAGCATATAGTGGTACGTGGTTATATTTTATTAAAGATTTTAATAAATTATATAATTCCCTTATAATTTAGGGGTGATTTTAAAATTAAACCCTAAATTTTATTTTATATTGTTATCAACACCAAAAACATTGTAAATTGTTTCCAAACACACACTCAATACTTTTAGTTATATGACCTATTTAAGGACTCATGAGATTTATTTAAATAATAATACACGTTAATAGTTTTATGAATCATTACGTAATGGGTTTGACGAGATTCCTTTAAAGGAAAATATTGTCCACCAATTATTCACTTCAATAATAATGAAAAGAGGCAAGGCTATCTTTTATTTATCTATAGATTTAGCCCTCAATTATAGGCTATTTATAAATAAAAAGATATCAATTTGTTTACCGAATTAAGCAGCCAGATCCATGCGGTGGAATATAGTGTCTATTCTTTTTAGATTACCAATTATTAAACATATATAGTGTCAAGATTATTATTTATTTATTTATTTTTTATGAAAAGTGTCAAGATTTTTTTTTTTTTTTTGAGGCTGAAAAGTGTCAAGATTGTTGAATGAAGCAAAGTGCATTGCCACAAAATCGGTTTTATTGAATGCCTGAATAATTTTATATATCTTATTGGGGTTTTAGACCCCAATTGAGTAAGATTTTATCAAATCTTAGCCAATTAATTAGTGTGATTAATTATGCAATAGATCTGAATTAAACAAATATCAAACATTCACAAATCACATGAACACTAAGAATGATGACCCAAGAAAACTTTTGAAACTGTAGTTTTAAAGTAAAAAACCTAGGGAGGATTTAATCTAAACAATTCTCAATGTAACAATTCATTAATAAAATAGAAGTTTGTACAATAGACTTAACCTTAAATCTACTGCTATCTCATGTAGTATTTACTCACGTGACCACACACAATTCTAAATTTACAAACTCTTCTACTGTGAAATTGTTGCCCACAAACTCTCTAGTTTGTGACTTTGAGATCTCCACTCGAAAATTTAGATCATCAACTATGGTTGACTTTTTTTTTTTTTTTTTTTTTTCAGGAAGAACATAAAGCATATTATTAAGAAAAACCGACAATGTCAACAAGGAAAACAGAAAGAAAAGGTGGTGGAACATCCTTCATCCACACAACAAAATTTGAAATACGTAATGAATGTCTAGCTAAGCTATGGACAACCTTATTACCTTCTCTCTTAAGATGAGAGTAACGTAATTGACTAAAAAACCTAGTAGCCATTCGAATATTATCAATAAGCAAACCATCCGAAGATAAAAACATATAATCATTAATCAGAGCTTCTATTAGAACCTGCGAGTCACCTTCGAGAACCACCTATGAAAAACCCAACTCTGAAGCAAATCGGAGAGTAGCTGCTGTGAAAAACCCAACTCAATCTCCAGAGGATTATAGACTTGGGACACTTGATGGGATAATGAGGCCAAAACTGAACCTTGATCATCTCTGAGTACCACGCCAATCCCAGACCGGTGCTCCTTAATGAAGATTGGCCCATCAAAGTTAGCCTTTACCATGCCAAATGGAGGAGGACGCCACTGACATCAAGACATAGGGGGACGAGAAGGAGGAGCGAGCTACACTGCCAAGAATTCTGCAAGTCTTTCTTTCGCCACATAAGTGATTTGATGGGGACTACAGCTAGGCTAATGCAAGCGATCTTGGTTCCGTTGATTCCAAATAGACCACGCCATGACACAGAAAATGTCCAGAGGAAGCTGTCCTTTAAGAAGCCATGATAACAGCTCTTTGAAACTCAAGAACGTCGTGGTCCTCCAACACACCCACAAATCATCAGCATCCCAAACGACATCAAGTTCTGGGTATAACCACAAAGCATGCAGCGATACTTTACTTTATAATTTGATCTGTTGTTTTCACAAAGTCTCCAGCCATAGCTCCAAAAGGGTATGGAAAATCTCCAGATCTGTGTACAAAACACTGCCCTCTTGAATATGTAAAAGTGTGCTCTAGGGTTCTCATTTAAATATCTTTGAGATCCATCAAAACCCTAGATCCAATAGTTGAGAAAGGAAGTGAGATTTTAGATCTGAACGAATCTTAATCGATTGAGATGTGCATCTCAATCGATGTAGATAAGTGAGTCTTTTTCTACACATAACTTTTTCTGATTTCTTGAGTCTTCATTTATGCAAAACTTCATTTGTCTTGTTTCAGAATATTTCTACACTAAACCACTTGACAAACTAAGTTCTAAAGGTTACAATTTTTTCATGGTTACCAACCTAAAAATATAGACTTTACATATCCTAATAAGTTGGATCCTAGAAAGCAAAATAGTGTTACGAGGTTTATTTTTTAAAATATTTTAATAAATTATATAATTCCCTTATTGATTTAAAAATTAAACCCTAGATTTTATTTTACCTTTTTATTAACTCCAAAAATGTTGTAAATTGTTTCAAATCACACTCAATACTTTTAGTTATATGACCTATTTAAGGACTCATGGGATTTGTTTAAATAATAATACAAGTTAATAATTATATGAATCACCACGTACATAATGGGTTTGTAGAGATTCCTTTAGGGGAAAACTTTGTTCACCAATTAATCACATCAATAATAATGAAAAAAAATTAAAAATTTTGTGTCATATATATATAACCGAAGCATCTGAAGCCTTTGAAGCTCTCACAATTTTCTACGTCAGCACAATATTAAAATAAAATTATCATTTTATTTAAATAAAATTATTATTTTTAGCTTAAATTTAACCAAGAATGAAACTCTAACAAGTCCAACTTAAACTCAAACTCATCATTATCATTTTTTTAAAATAAAATTATTTTTTTTTAATCAAAACTTAATAAGGAGTGAAACTCAAACGTTGATAATCTATATAAAAATAAAAATTAAGATAGGACTAAAAAAAAAAGACTAACGTTGAAAAAAAAAGACTCACGTCGATAATCGTGGATTTGGTTTTTAGGTTGAAATTTCTACTAATTATTTTTTTTATTGTACATGGTTGATAAATTTTTATTTGGTATGTTATATATAAATTTGTTGAATTTGGTTTGGTTCTGAAGTAGAATTTGAGGATTCTATAAATTTTAAGTTTTAAGTCTTGAAATTTTTGGTATTTGCGTATCAGTATATTGATCTTAATTCATCACCTTAAATGCTTTTTATTTAAATTCATGTAATTTTTTGTTTTCTTATTAGAAGCTATATTTTTTGTTGATTAATTATTAATTTAGATTAATTTCAATTAAAATTTTTTTTTTCAGAAAGTCTATTTACTCATTGTTGGATTTTTTTTTTTTTTTTCAGAATCAATAGTTTTTTCATGCATCGCACGGATTAGCGACTAGTTAGACTAATTGATGTACACAGAGATCTCTATTAGGCTGTTACAGAGGCACATGCATCTCTCCATGGTTGGTGAAACTGAATGGATCAGGCCCATAAACTCATTTTCGTGCTTTTTTTTTTTCTTTTTTTAACAAACAAACTATACAGTTTTGAGTAATAATATTCATCAAAGAACTCGTTCTCCTGCTTGATAACGAGAAAGAAAAAAAAATTCACAATCCATAACCATCATCGTAAAAGGATTAAAACTCAGTATGGATTTAGATGTAACTTTTATATTAGTAATTTTCAGTTAAACGTCACAGAAAACCTTTACGGCCAGACAAGCGATTTTAGCTATAGGTTCTAAGTTATAACTCAGTCTAGACTTCAACATCTTTCCAAGCAACCAATCCAAAATTCTTTGACTTCGTTGAGGCCTGATTTTTCTTATACCCAATCACAAGTTGGGTCTTATGCCCAAAAGCCTCTTATATATACCTTGTTTTATTCGGCTTTAAGCCCGAAAGAAAATCAAAAGGCTTTAAGATGTGCTAATCACCTGCAAATCTAAATGGGCTAAATGACCCACAAATAACCCAGAATTCACGATCCGCAACCCGTACTTTAGTTAGGCTTATAAATCCCTTGTAAATCGAAGTGGGCTGAAAGACTCATGAACAAGCCAGACTTTAAAATCCTTAGCCTTTACCTAAACCAGGCTAAATGGCCCACAGATTTATTCGGCTAGAGCCTAGAAGATCCATATTCTCTCAGGTTAAATGGTCCATAACCTTAAATACCCCCACTTTTTGGATTTTACAACCCATAACACCTCATTTATGCAGTTTAAATGCTTTTAGATATTGATTATTAGTCAGTTTATTACTTATTTTTCTTACTATTTGTAAGTTTTAGTAAGTCTTCTACTTTTTATAATTTGGATTTTACATTTTATTTACAGTAGTTTCAGCAGAAATATTTCAGTAAAAAATTAAATAAACTGTTCCTAAATAAACACTTTGTCTCCTAATTTATTGTAGGAGCCGCCCAATCGAAGATTGTGACTGCAACGACAACTTTTCCTTCATAGTTTTTGTTTTTGTTTTGTTTAATATTTGAATAATGTTATATTTTGATATTTATCGTAGGAGCCGCCCAATCGAAGATTGTGACTGCAATGACAACTTTTCCTTCATAGTTTTTGTTTTTGTTTTGTTTAATATTTGAATAATGTTAGATTTTGATATTCATAGTAGCCCTAATGTTTTAGTCAAACAATCTGATGGCGATATTATTTAATCGTAATGTGTAAATATAAACATTTATACTACATCTTTATTGAATTAATTTCTTCCTTTTAACCTAAATTGTTTTCTTTAGAGCAACCACATCAGCTCATCTATAATCTTCTAAAATAGAAAAAAGTACCAATTTTACACATTTTAACTCAAAAAACACCCACATCAATCTTTGTAAAAATGTGCAAATATACACCATGACCGTGTAAATGAACAGTAACCGTGCATATATGCACAGTTACTGTTCACCATGTAAATGATTTTTTTTATTCTTTTTTTTCTCTCCTCTCTCTACTTCTGACTCACCTCACTATGTAAAGAAATGTGTATAATATTTTATTTGAATATTTTACACTATTCACCATGTAAAGAAATGAATATTTTATTTTGAATAAATATGTATAATAGATAGACAAATTGATGTGAGTGTTTTGTAAAAATAGGTATGTAAAATTAAAAAAAAAAAAAAAAAAAAAGTAAGTTTTAGATGTGAAAAATGATAAATAAATAAATAAAAAAATCCGTTTTGGATGCTCTATACAGTATATATTTGCCCATTTTGGATGATAAATCACCACCTATGCCACCTCAAAGATCCATGATAAAAGAAATGACGAATACGTGTAGCCTAAGAATTCATGACATTCCATCATTCCTAGAAAGACTTAGTTGTACTACATCTTTAAAATCTATCATCTGAAATGACAGAGTACGTAATAAAACGGAGAAATGAATTTAAGTTGAAGATGCATTGATGAATTTTGTAATACATACAGTGCCTTGTCAAAAAGCAAAAAAAGTTTTCTGTGCATACAGTGAAAATTGTAAATTGACTGGACACCAACACTACAGCAAAATCTTCATATTACAATACAAAACAGCAAATGATGAGGCGGCAGATGACCATAGAGCAGCACACGTGGTTGAACATCATTAAAAGTATAAATTAAGAACTTGATTTTATGAAAATAAATATATGCACTCCAAGAACAATTCCTAGGACTTTTAGCAAACCCTAATCATTCATGTTTTAGGTCGTACAGAAACAATGGTACACTACGTAAATCTATATGGTGGAATGACCATGATAATGGAGAGAAGGCTGGCTTTAATAATCCAGAGACTCTATGTCAATATGTCATTAACATAATCATGAATGACAAGATTGGTGTTTACCAACAAAAAAAAAATGACAAGATTGGTGATTTTGCTAAGAATATTAATATTAAAAAGGACAATTGTATACATGAATATCGATATTCAATCAACCATCATAGATATCTATGATGGTTTATCGAATAACCATGACATGTAGGGATGGCTGTAAACCAGAGTACAAGACTCTATGCCATTACATAATCATGAATGACATGATTGACAACATTGCAAAGCTCAGTAGGACAATATGTCCCCCAATATCAACCACGGTATGATAGGTTTTTCATCATTTCAAATTTTTAGAATAAAAAAGGTATAAGGATTTTAGGCTTTGAGATTTTTGAAGGACTAAAATCGAGCCCTGAAAGAGGTTTAATTCTCATGTTTTATGTGAGTTGAAAAGTTCATATTGGAATTATAATTCTTGAAAAGTTCATGGGTATTATAATTCTTAGAAACTTTTGTTTAACAAACAATCAATTAACCATTTTTATTTCAAGCTCATGTGAGATTCAGGTCCAATGTAAAATGTAATTACTTCTCATTATCCTCACAAAAATTTTCATCTTTTCACTTTTTAACTTGGTATCTTTTTGTATTCAATAGTTGAGATTATATTTATAAATTTTAGCTTTTAATTTCAATCCTTTAAAATTATTTCAGTCAATAAAATATTCTATATAGGTAGTGCACCGGATCCGTTCCTACATACACACTATTAATGGAAATGCTTTCTTAATCACCAAAATTCGAATCAATTTATCTTTTTGAAAACTAAAGTTTGTTTCAACTATATATCTACATAGGAAAAACTCAACCACAGGACCATAAATATGTTATAAGCTAGTCAGTGTTTGTAGATCAAAATAGTAAATAATGAAAGAAACAATAAATTTTAATGGACAAATAAGGAAATTTTTAATGGCTTAAGGGCACAATAAAATCACTCTCCTCAAACCAGTTTTGCCTCCTCAATAAGTTGTTAAAGCCTTAAAACTACAAACTTATCCTCAAGATACAATCAGATTTCTTGGAGTCCTCAAATAACAATTTTGGAGAAAACACACAAGATTTCAAGTATTACGCTCTGTTTGTTTCAACATTAACATTTTCTGAAAAATGGTTCATTTTTCAAAAAGAATTTTCTAGAAAATTGTCTTATTTTCCAGTGTTTAGTAACGACCTTGAAAATGAGCTTGAAAATGTTTTCTGGTGTTTGGTATGCAATTTTTTAAAATATTTCTTGTATAATTTAAAACATGTATATTATGTAAACTAACTAATGTAATCATTATAAATAAAAAACCAAGAATGAATTTTGTTTTCATACTAAAATTTTGACAATAAATACAATTAAAATTAATTAGTTGTCAAATTTTCATGATCTCTACCACTCATCTTGCTCATATATATAGACAGTAACGTACACACACACACATCAAACATTTGTCTACTATGGTCAACCACAAGTCTTCAATATTACTCTAAATTATGTATTTACATAATGTACTGCATATATAATATATCATCACTGTATAGTATTTGCCATCAAAAAAAGTATTTGCCAACAAATGCAATTCTCCTAAACAATTATCATTCATTATATAAAAATATTATTAGTCCACGGTAAAGATTGTCCCATGTAAAAGCAATTTAGAGCAATATAGGTATTATGTTTAAAATTTTCATCTTTTACTTCATTCATTCATTCTTTCTTCTTCTTCTTTTTTTATTTTTTTTTTCACTTTATGTACGAAAAGAAGTAACTTCTACCTGGAATCCATCAAACCAAAAATTTCTTAGAGAAAAAAAGAAAATCAAGCTTGAAATTCAAAGCAAAGAATTGGGATTTTAGTAGAGAGAAATGAAATAATTACCGTTGTAAATTTGTTCTCCTTTGCAAGTCGGAGCTATTGACCGATTAGTGAAGGAAAAAAAAATCTAATCAGAGAATTGTGTTACAGAGGGGAAGAGAAACATGGAGAAAAGAGAGAAGGGAGACAGTTAAAGAGAGAGATCTATGGGAAGAGGAGAGACCAGAGTTAGTGACAGTGAGAGTGTGTGGAGAGAAAAAGCAAAGGGAAGAAAGAAAAAGTGAGAAAAATTACCATAAAAGAGAGAAGGCGCCAAAAAATTATGTTTCCCATAGTTATAGATGAAGATAATATTTCTTTTGACCAAAAATAGTTTTCCATTGATCAGGTTCTTTTTTGTGCTACCAAACACTATAAAATGTGGAAAACTATTTTTACAGAAGGTTTTCCAGCGAAACAAACAGAGCGTTAGATTCTTAGTCAATCGAGAATCTGCTGAAAGTACAATCGATACATTTTCATTTATTTTTCTATTGTTTCTTTCACTCTATCTCTTTTTAAAAGAGATAAAAAGGCTTTTCTACTTCCAAAGTAGAATTAACCAACATTCTTTCACTACTAAAGTTGGATCAAACTTGCATTACAACTTACTTTAATATACTAAACATCCAATAGTAAAAAAGGGTGCATGTGATGTTTACTACCCTTCCCACTTAGAGGCATCAATCACACCAGTTTAAAAAGAATAAATTACTTCACACATGTAACTTGTGCGACTCTTCTTGACTGACCATGTAATTTGTTATACATATTATGACCAAAGTAGTCTGAATCAATTGTAAATTCATATACTTAACAATAAATTCATTCAAGATTAATATGTTTATTTTATAAATATATGAGCTTACAATTAATTTGGACCACTTAGGTCATAATTAATATGGGTAACATAAACATAATTCCTCACCATAGTAATTGCACAAATTGGAAGTGTATTTTCCTCTTATTCTTTGCCAAATGTAAGATTGATGCCAATGAATATCATAAAGGTACAAATAATAATAATAATAGTAACAATAATGTAAAATAAAGGAAGAGGTAAATTACCAATAAAATCAGCCACATGATTTATGGGTACACTTTCCAGTAGAGGGCTCCCCGCTCCCTTGTCTCATCGTAAAAATGATCTAAAAAAAAAAAAATCAACACACATTGTCATACACGTACTGTCGTAATATAAAATGTTCTTGCTCTGGGGTTCTTTATAATAATAGTTTGGGAAACCAAAGTCGTATATGAATGAATGAGGGGCATGAATGAAGTTGGGATATTCTGTAACACCGCATGGAACGGACACTAAAAAACAATGACCAGCCAGTTACATGCCAAAATAACATCAAACCTTTCGTCCCCCAAAAAACAAAAAATAGTGCCAAGGGACTGTTCTAGTGGTTTTTGTAACATCCATAAGTCTTGCATTCAAAATCATTGGCCAATATATATATTGGAACACAACAAAATATTCCTCCTTATAATTACATAATATATTATATGTGTGGAATAAAATAAAAATTCTACACAAACTCAAAGAAATAATTAGGTGTTTAAAAGAACTCTAAACACTTAGGCAGCAAAACGAAACATAAAATCAAAGAAATTCATATATTTAGGCTTCTGTTTAGTTAAATTTTGCTCTTTATAGTCATTTTCATTTTCATGTTTATTTTCAATGAAAAAGTTAGAGCAAGACCTTGTCAGTTTTGCGACATTTTTTAGAGTCCATAAAATTTGATTTTTAATTTTCTCAATTTCTTTTTTTCCTTTTTGACAATTTCTCTTATTTTCATAAACAAATTTCGTGCTAAACATGAATTAGGATTTTCAATGGTTTCTTAAGGGTCCCCTAATCATATAAAGATTTATTTTCTATAAATTAGTGGTTGTAGCCCATTGGAAATTTAGACTTTGCTTTATAAAATTTTCTTAGAGGTTTTCTCGTTTTCTTTTTTGGTGGATTTCAAGAATATTCATTGTGAATTCAAGGAACATCTTATAGATTTAAAAGTTATTTTCTCAACATAAACATATTTAATACTTTGTGGCTTTTCATATGCGTAAATGGGAATGTAAATTTTAGAGGCTGTGCCCCAAATTTTTCTTTACATTTGGAATATTAGTCATTATTATGATTCCTCTGCTCTAAAGTAAGAATAATACATCTAAATTTAAGTACACACATTCACATTTGCTTCTTTAAAATATATATGCATTTTGCATCATCAAAACCCACTAATTTATTTTACATAATCACTCTTCTAACACACCTGATATCGTTCTTTATTCTGCATTCCCAACACATTAAAAACATATATTTACCACCCAGTTGTTGCTACAGTAACACATGGATATGCTAATAGAGAGGGGGGAATTAAAAATAATGATATACATGGTGCTACAATAATATTTAATTTTAGATGTTACTGTGGTAACATGTATTGTTATCTACAATAATAGATAGCCCAATGGACTGTTTTAATGATTTGGGTTTTTACAATATAATGCAAATTGCACTTTGCATTATCTATTGGAAATGCTATTGATTATTTTAAATATTCTTCTTTATCACCAAAACAGAAAAGAAAAAGAAAATGGGGGAAATTATCTAAAACACCAAAATGCCCTCACTTTGGGAAAGGCAAAAGCAAAAGGCAAAACAACCCCTAGGAAGATAGGACCACAACAAGAAGTTTCAAATATAAAAGTGAAGCAAGCACATGTAGTGGAAGATCTGGGACAAATCGGATAATGAAAATGGACATACTTTTTGTGCAGGAATCTTCTTTCACAAACACATATATAAATATAAAATAATTAATATATACATTGCATACGTGCGTGCGTAATGATGGACAACACGAAATTTAGCGGAATGTACCATGAAGATTTTCATAATTGTCTGGGGACTCTGTCGTGAAGAAATCATTCATTTTCTTCTCAAGAGGACAACATACAATGATGAATGCCTCTTAATTTTCTTTCAACCTTTTTTTTCCTCTTTCATATTACCACCAAGTTTGGGTTGGGTTAACCTTTTCCTTTCTCAAATCCGTCCCTACCTATATATACTGTTGCTTGTAGTCAAATCTAAACTCTAATACCATATTTGAAGGTTCATGAATGTAAAAAAAAAAATGCCCATAAATTGTGCAAGAATGGAATAGAAACCAATAGATATTGTCTCTATTTTGAACCACATATATTTTGAGTGATTATTTTCCAAAAGAGTCTAGGAGGAATGTTTTACGAAGGTTTTCAAAGAGTGCTTAATTTTCTTTCAAGCTTTTGCTCTTTCATATTAGCACAAGGTTAAGCTTGATTGGGTAATGAAGTTAATTAAAGGCCAAGAGTCTACAAAAATTTGTTTAATATATCATCTTTGTACGGATAGGAATACTAGCTATGATTCATAGTGGGTGTCATTGCGGTTGTTTGATGTAAAATGTGAAAAACACTATTCAAAATAGAGTTCTTTGGAGTCTTTGAAGGCTCCTACTTCTTTTTTTGGGGGATAACTAGCTAGGTTATGGGTTTGTTTATTTTCGCTCTGTTTTTTTGTCTGTTGTTCTTAGTGGCAAGGTGTTTTGTGCTAGCTAGCTTTACTAATGTGTTATTTTTGAATTGGTGTCAGGTTTTAATGAAAATTTTCATTTATTAAAAAAAGAAAAGTAAAAATAAATAGTAGAATGGATTCAATTAAAGTGAGTATTCATTTTTTCGATGTGTTTGAAAGTTTATAAAATATGTGAAAGAAAAAAAAAATGTTATTTTTACTATTACAACCTTTGTATTTAATAATTTTAATTTAAGTAAAATAAAAAAACAAAAATATAATTTCTCCATAGTTAATTATAAAAATGGATCACTCTTCTAACTTGGAGGAGCTTTTTGGCCGCACTAACCTCGTTGGTCTTCTTAAAACACAAACCGCCACCACACCATTGGATCAAAATCAGGTTGCATCAATGGTGTCGGTATGGTTATTGAATGCTTCGATTGCTTGAAAGAAAAATAGAAAATAAAATACACAACCATACATACCCAAACATATCTCAAATGAGAAAGAAAACATATTTAGATCTCAAAACTCAGTAGATCTAGAGACCCAAAAGATGCTTTAGTGCGGTGGTTCGAGCTATGTGGTGGTGTAAGAGACCAAAGAGGTCAGGGGAGGAGAATGGTGTGGCCAACTCAGCTTAGGCCAGTTTCATTGATTCCGGTCAAAGCTTGAACAACCCTACCGTTAACTAAACAAAATTTTCTCTTAACCTAGTTTAGTGGAAGGTTTCTCCAACTCACTAATTAGCGACTTAAATGATAATTCACATATATTTTTAGTCATATAAACTATTCAATAATCGTATAACTGATTTAGAGAAATATAAGTGCACAGTGATTTGAACGGTCACATACTAAGTTAGAGAAATCCCCTTGAACCTGACTTGATTTATTCCTCCAAACTGATTTGATTTAAACAGAGAAGATTCACTAAAGAAGTTGACTTGATTTTTGAAGTTTGAGCAAGTAAATTTGGCACTACTAAATACTAATAGGTGAGGAATCAAATTGAACATTTCCCTACAAGGCTACAATCGGAGGATCGAATTAATAATTTAGCCTAAAAAGAATAAAAGAAAAGAAAACTTTTGGATATTTGGTTATTTACGGACTCTGAGTCTCTGACCTGAAAAAAAGGTTTAAAGAAAAAAAAAAGACCAAAAAATTGTTTAGCACATTTATTTTGCTATGACCGGCCCTCATAAAGGGAAACAACAAAAAGGTGTGTGTTCCTGCATGCATGACACTTTTTTTTTCTCATTTCTAGTGAAAGGTCCAAAGACTAAAAGGTTAAAAAGCATTTATTGGTAGTGGGCCGAAGTGGGCAACAATGAATTGAGCAATTGGGTTGCTAAAAACCTCGTCCACAATTTTGTACTGCGTTTGGAGGCAAATTGCACTCTGTAGTATGTAGTATGTACTATCTGTATCTGTTTGTGGATCACTCACAGATAACAAATCTGATTTCTGGGGGGCCTTTTGAAACTCTCAAAATGCGTTGTATGTGTTACTGTCCCTAATCTTCTATAGGATTCAAGTCCATAGCCATCTATATTATGATTAGGTAGAAGGTTAAATCAATTCAACAAGTTTCACCCAAAGGAGGGAGAAGGAGAGAGAGTGATTGAAATCATTGTTCAAGATATTTCACACTAACTTGACCCACCTCTTGTCTTTAATCTGGACCTCTTGTCCTTGATCTGGACCCTCCAATGGGCCTGACTTGGCTCAAGTATGGCCCATGGGTCCATGGACTGAAAACTATCATGATTTTTTACTGAATTTAAGGTCCTTCTGATAAAGCCATCAAAAGAATGCCTTGGAACTCACGGAGCAAAGTGTTTCATATAATAGAGTTGTACCATGTCACTTTTCTTTTTTCCCCTCCAATCGAGACAAAACTCAAATAAATCTGGAACAAAAATCATGCAGAATTAGATAACTTTTTTTCCCCCATATTCACGATGAAATAACATTAACAAATAGGGATATATGCTTTTGCTCGTAGTGTTTAACATTTGAGAAGGGCTAACTCAGTTGAGGACTCAACATAGTCCATTTGCCAATTTGGCCTTCCTAGAGTGAACTCCAGATTAAGCAATGTATTCGATGGTGACATTGAGCTAGAGTCCAACCTCTCCTTCACACTATCAGACACATTAACATGGGGGCCTTCAATATGGTGTCCGTCCTCCTATTTAAAAAAAAATGATAATTAATCATTATATTAATTTACAAAGAACTGAATATTTTACAAAAAGAAACAAAAATTCAACATGTTTGGTCTTGTTTTTGATGATACAAACATATATATTCATATATATACCTTGGTATCCTTTGCCTTGAAATCAGAATATGTCAAAGCATTTTCATGACTTGATCTTCTCCCGCTGCTTGTCTCCATTCTGCTCACAAATTTATTGAGATAATCAAAATTAATATGTTAGGATTAAGAATGAAGACATTAGCACAAAGACAAACAAGAGAGGGAAAAAAATGCAAGGCTGTAGCAGTGCTAGGTAGTGGTTTTTTTGGTAGGTGGGTAGGGATCAATATTCTACGGGAAATTAGTTGTTAATTACTTGGCAAACACAGTACTGAGAGGTTTTAATTTATTTGGAATATTGAGTTAGAAATATAAAAAAAGAATTCTTGGAATCTCAAATATAAAACCTATGTTAACAACGAGATAGAGACCAATTAATTTGCGGAAAAAAGTTTACTACGTTTCTTTAGGTTTTGTCCCTAAAGTTTCTCAATTAAATTTAATTATGCATTTATATTTTGTATATTGACCAATGCGATCAATGTTATCATTTTCAATGGTAATTGAATTCAAATATATGACATTTTTGTCAATGCAAACACATTTTTGAATTTGATCAAACAATGTAAAGTACAGCAATAATATAATTTAAGTATTATCATGGGACAAGATAAAGGTTAATCCTTATTCATCTAGAGAATACAGCACTATTGCAGAGAGATAACATCTTCCTTCCATGAGATCATGCTTAATTATCAACTGATGAATCCTAGTACTACTAAATCATGAGTAAAAATGTATCTAATATCAAAGTTACTTGTTGTTCATCTTCAAAAGTTAATGCTGCGTTAAAACACAAGGCACTAAAGCAGTCCTCCTTATGTACCTTTTTTGTCAGTGTCCACAGACATGGTGAAATCAAGAAAATGGCAACCAAAGATGAAACTTTAATCAACTACTCGATCAGCAAAAAGGCAGCCTAGCTATTACAGAGGTACCCTTTGTGAGCTGTGAGTTAAGAAGCATCCTTAATGTATTCTTTAGATTACAACAGCATTGAGATTTGAACCAAACCCTTGACTTTAAGGACACATTGGGATCAATACTTTCAAAATCTAACGGATATGGGATGTGGGACTTGTTATAAGGGCAAACGTTGATATCACCCTCACTATTCCTATAGAAACCCTAGGCTTTGTTCACCAAAATCTATGACTTGAGACGCTCACTAATAAATCCTCATTATCTACACCATCAACAAAGACAGACACCTTGTTGGACCAAAAAAGTCCTTCCCCTAGGCGTTTGTGAATATTCATGCATGTATATGCTTGCACAAAAAAAAAAAATGTGTGCAAAAAATTAATGACCTATTAACACTAGTATTAACAGTATTATTCACTATTCAAAGAGGTGAAGTTGCATGTTATAAGAAACAAGCATAGGCATTCACCTTTGGGTTTTTTCTAGTGTTGTGATTGGACTAGCCTTCTCACAAGGTAAGACTCCTTCCACATTAACAAGTCCTGGCCTTTGTTTCAATCCAATATCTGTCTGCCCCAAACCTGCAAAATTCATCATAGATATAGAGCAATTGCTCTAGCTTTATCAGACACTGATCCAATAATTCACATGGGACTAAGGTCAGTCCTAGCCCAACTCACAGTGAATCAAATGATAGAGTTTCTGTCGCACTTGGATATATAATATCCAAGCTAGCTCAACAACAAAGAGAATAACAGGAAGAGAAATAAAGCTTGGTGGGGGTCCGTAGGTGTGGGGAAAATCCAATTACCTGATCCTTTGTCAGTGCTCTTCACTGTTCTATACATCTGCATGAACACCATGGAGAAAAAAATGAGACAATAGTCCACATTGCTAAGATTACCCTCTAGATGCCCTTTTGTCCTTACCCTTTGTTTTCACATCCCTCACTACAAATGGATCTTATCAACTACAAAGTCTACAATATAGAAGAATATGTATGATAACTAAAGAGTGAAAAACAAATCTGTGTTCAAAGAAAGGGCGATTTAACAGTACAGTATAACCCCCACCTGCAAATGACTCTTCACGTGAGCTAGGGTTAGATCCTTCACATTCATCAACTCTAACACAGACTTTGGTGTTGCTCCTGTTAACAAGGGGGGAAAAAAACCAAAAAAAAAAGTGAGCTTGTTAAAATGTAAAACAAAAGATGTATAATCAACACTTTTGTGCTACATAAGGGAAAAAATCCTCCTAATAATCATGAGAGATAGAATGAATAGGTCCAAATGCTATTCACAAGAACTTGTAGCTTAGTGACATTCTCCAATTCTTCTTATAAGAAGAACTGAGGTTCAAATAGCCCTACCCACTTGTTATAAGCAAAATATATAAATAAAAATAAGAGTCTGGGACTCGGTCTATATTATTACTTTCATGGCCGCCGAGAAGTTCTACTGCGTGAACAAAATGGGCATGGAGGGTCGTAGTCCATCTCATTCTTGGAGCTCTGACACTTCTTTTCACACCACTAATCAATCTTGCATTTCTCTTGAACTCACGGCCGTAGATTTGAGGTTGATGATTGTGTTGATGATGGTGTTGGTGTTGGTGTTGGTGTTGGTGTTGGTGATGGTGATGGTGATGTTGATGATGGACTCTTGGTAGAAGATATGGGGGACTCAAATCTGACATTTCAAACCCTAAGCTTAACGTGGGCTCAGTAAGACCAAGATTATAAGCCCCAGCTGGGTAGAAGCCGCCATTTTCATGGCTTAAATCGCTTCCACTGCTTCCAGAATCAGTGGTTGAGCTCCTATCACTGTGGAGTACTGCTTTTCTTGTTATCAATCCATCATAGCTCACTTCCTTAGCTTCAAAATCTGCTGAAACTGTTACTGAAGGTGGGCTGATCTGTAAGGAAAGGTCAGGCAAGGGTGATGGAGTAGTACTAGTAGTTCTCATTATAGGGTTTGAGCTAAGAAACATGAGGGCCGTGATAGAGATCTAATAGCTTAATCAAAAGACCCACTCGGGGTTCTTAAATAAACAAAGAAATGAGAGAGCTAAGGAACAAATAAGGAAAAGCAAGAATTGGGATGAGAGAGAAGTGAAAAAGAAGGGTGTGAGTTGTGATTATATCATGAGTGCCTCATGATTTGCATTGGTATTAAGAGAGAGAAGAGGAGGCTAATAAGATAGGCTTTTCAGTAGGATCCTATATACTAGGGTTGATGGAATAGCAAAATATATAGAGAGGTTAATAAGAAGAAAAAAAAGCAGAAACTACTCGTCAGATTAAAAATGCAGGAAAAAGAAAGAAAGAAAGCAGAGTTTTTTTTTTTTTTTTTTGGGGGGGGTGGGGGGGGGGGGGGGATGAAGGCTTGAAGGAAAAGTTTGTGAAAAGGGTAAGTTGTGTATTTATGGGTTCTGAGGGATCAGAGACCTTTCCACAAAGACAGTCACACGGTAACACAGAGAGAGAGAGAGAGAGAGAGAGAGAGAGAGAGAGAGAGGGAGGTCCGTTTTAATAAATACGGAATGAATGATAAAGGAGGACCAGAAATATAATGGTGGTTTCTGAGGGGGAATGGTTGGAATTCGAGAAAACAAAAGGGGTACTGTTCTAAGGAATAATGGAATGGGAATTGAGTCACACTCTCTCTCTCTCTCCCTCACTCACTCTCTCTCTCTCTCTCTCTCTCTCTCTCTCTCTACATTGATGGATCGCGACCCATTTCAATTCTCCTACTCTTTTTGTATCTATCAGATTCTATTTTTATTGTTTATTTCTTATAAGCTTGTCTTGATTTGGTATATTCTCTCTTTTTTTTTTCATTAACGAGGATTGACTGGCAGGCTAAAATATCCTTGTTCAAAGTTTGCCCTTATATAGTTTTTGTTCTTGTGGACGTGGCATGAACGATTGTTAAATTTTGAAGGATTTTTTATTTTGAAAATTCAACACAAACATTATGACTATGTTGCTCATGGCATGAATGATTGGTAAATTTTTAGGTTTTTTTTTTTTTTTTTTGGGGAATATAAGCTTAAGAAACAATGTCTTGGACATTATTATGAGTTTGTGACCATAGTTACACTTTCAAATAGCAAGTAGGAACAAGCCCCCACCACTCAAGAAAATTTATAAAAAAAAGGTTGAAAAAGATTAAGAACTTATATATCGATTTTGTGGATATATAATTTAAATGTGACATATATATATATGACCACTAATGATTTTGTTTAAAATCTAAATTCGGAAAACGAACTTGGTATCATTTTTTATTATTTTGAATTATTCTAGTCAAACAAAAGACCATTATATGTGTGGTTTTTTTTTGGGGGGGGGGGGGGGGTGTCGGGGTCTTGAGGTATAATGTAAATGACTAAATGTATCATATTATTATTAAACCCTTAATAATTTCCTAATGATCACCAGAAAAAGAGCCCTCCATCTTGGGATTCAGTACAACCCTATAACTGAAGCTAAACCGACCATTGCCAGCCCTAGCTAGGCTATATAGTTTCTCTCCATTGACATGAACAGAAGCCAGTGTTAACTGTTCTAAAGTCTTTGGTGCACGTAGCGAAATTGCCAATAAATATCGAGCTGTACACGTGCGAACCTTATTTAACAAAAAGAAAATCAGCAAAATAAAAATGGTCTCGTGAGAAATAAGGAGAGGAATATATATATATATATGGACTAATAGAAAAGAAGTAGTGTCAGAGCGGCTGGGGTGTCCGGCGACACCAGGGTCGCAGCCCCACATGCTATTCTCGATGACCCACTTCTCATTTTAATGTTTAGCGGTACGCGTTTTCCTACTCTCGAGCCACCCTATGGGGTGTTTACTGTGCTTAGTTACTAGTCTTTCACCATCACCTCCTACCACTCAACCTACTGTCAAAGTCTTCTATAATAATTGAGAGCCAAAAAAAGTTTGCTTTCTTATTTCATTTTTTTACTATAAAAACTGGAATAAGAGTGGTTACAAGTAAAACTTTGTTTAAGCATGAGATCCCTTGATATGTGTGTTTCTTATTTGAATAAATCCATTGGTATCTCATTGAACACTAATATAACAATAAATAAAAATGAATAGTTTTAGGGAAGCACTTGTATACTTAATTTTATAACTTGTTGATTTATGTTATTATGCGTAATGTACACTTTTTGTTCACTATTGATTATATGAATCTATCACTTTTTATTAATTATTCATAATCACACAAGTTAACAAGTTGTGACAAATAGTTGTATTTGCAAATAGATTGATCAAAATTTTATAAGCAACCCTATAAAAAATGTACAACTTTGTTAAAGATGGAAGACAAGCCTTCCATTAACTACGATCACAAGTTATCATTTAAATTCTTTGATTGTTGTATTTCATGTGATAATATCATTATTTGAAATAAATCAATTTAATTGTTCAGATTAAATTTATAAATATATGAATTGACACATTACTTAGATTTTTGAAATACATGACACTACATGAATGGTTAAATGTAGGAAATAATTCAAATAAACTCTCTCACTATGAAACTAAAAATAGAGAATCTTGTTCCAAGTTGAGTGTATAAGGTTAATGCCACAATTGAGCTTTAACCTAATGTCATAAAACCCAAACCCAAACCCAAAAATCATGTATAATTGGCGCGTGAGGTAGAATGAAGGTGAAACATGCAGGTGGGTATAGTAGTAGAGTGAAGAAGTATACAAACTTCTTAAGGTTTCAATTCAAAGGCCTAGCTAGTGTTTGTCTAATCTATAATCAACTCTCTCCCTTCCCCAATATTCCCTCTTCCATGTCCAATTATTCCTTTGGCTACATATCCATCTGTGGAGCCCCACCCGCGCGTGCATGGAAACTCACGAAGTGATCGAAAGACCATATTCCACGGCGTCAACATGGGGTTCCCATCACGTGACTTATGGACGTGACCTTGTCTAGGTGATAGGCTCTTCTTTGTTCTCTTCCTTTGTTTCTTACCTATTCTACCTATCTCTCCCGTTTAATATGCTGCATATTCTGTGTTTTGTTTACTTATATATATATATATATGCTCGAAAACCCATGCTCCTTTTGCCTAAACTTTTTATTCCATTTGTTTATATTTGCTGATTACTGTAACAACAAGATGACTAGAAAACGTTAATCATTTGTTAATACTTTCCGAAGCTGCGGTCAGCGCCTGATGCGCTCTAGATTCTCCGGGAAATGAAACTTTTCTAACTTTTTCTATTACTACTTTAATACTAAATCATTAGTGCCAATTAATGCTCTCTCTCTCTCTCTCTCTCTCTCTCTCTCTGTATCACTCTTTTTTCTTTGGTTGGATTATTGAATACTAATAAAGTTTTGCAAGTGTGGGTATTATCCGGTCAACATGTCTCTGTATGGTTCGCTACTTGCAAAAGTTGTCAAAACTCTAGGGCTATATTCCATTATTCCATGTGTTTGTCCTATAAGACCATTTCACAGTTCCTACTCTCTTTCCTATTTTGGATCTTATATACCCATTAGTTTTTTTTTTTTTTTTCTTCCTCTTTCATTTTCTGACAACAAGGACCTCAATCCTTTGGTTTCTCTTTGAAGCTATCTCTTGCGTGTTATTGTCATTAGGCATCTTTATTATCTTAATTCTTAACTTTGTACGTATATATACATACCTTAATCACCGTTTGCTTTTTTCTTCAAATTTGAGATGTTATACACATGCCAAAGATCTCTTCATCACCTAACCACACTCTTGACTATCTTTCAAAAGGGTAAATTCGAATTTGAACTATCAATAGGAGAATTCCATGGTGCATACATTTTTTTTCTTATTATACATACCTAATTAACCTAAATCATTAGATAAGATATTGTCTTATTTCATATATGAACTTGATTATGTGATGTACACATGGTAATAATAGCATTTCAAATTTTTTTTTAGCTAATATGAGTGTCCATAACTCTTTAAACTCCTAGCTATATATTCTTTAGAGTGTGCATAATTTTCTTGAACACATAGTGTGCTACAAGGCTTGAACCTAGTATCTCATGGATTAATATATGACGTGCATTAGACCAACCCCTTAAATTGACTTGTCAAAATTATTGATAATATAGTAAAACTATATACGTGTACATCATGTGAGTAAATTCATTAACCTTCAATAAAAATACTAATAGAAGTTTTGATTTGTCATAAATCTAAAGTTCAAAAGTCTAATTGCTCAAGTTGAATGTGCAAGAATTAAATTGACAATCATGTCAAAGTTCATGGGTGGTACTTATCAAAGTTCATGGGTGCTCAAGTCAAATGTGCAAGATTACACTCCTCCATCTTTTTTTTTTTTGAGGAAATACACTCCTCCATCTTAATCATTAAGTACTCTTTTTTTTTTAGAAATAATTACAACATGTGCTAACCCCACAGCTCAAACCCTTTCCCCCCTAGACCCCCAAGCACTTTGTACATAGGGAGATGTCAATTCAACTACAAAGCATTTGGCAATCATTAAGTACTTAAGTAGAGTGGAGTTACCAATATCTTTAACATTTAAACAAAAATTAGATAGCACTACTTTAATATATATTGAAATTATTGATGATGTAGTAAAAATATTAGTTATTTGACATATGCCACATAACATTAAAATAAACACTTAATTGCTTACCCCTGTAGTGTATGAAAAAATCTATTAAATAATATTCATTAATGATATATTTTTATTAGGAATAAAAAATCAAATGAAATAACTTACAGAAAATGTAGATGTAATTAAATTAAATTAGAAAAGAATAAAAAGAATATATTTAATCATAGCTTGTTTAAGATTAGGTTGCTTTACTCTAATAAAATAAACCCCATCCAAAATTCTCTCTCTCTCTCTCTCTCAAACAAACATGAACACCACAAAAAATGATATTATCACTGGATATCATTTGAATACTTAATTATTTATTTGCCATATATATTCAAAACTATATAAAAGTATTCTCTAAACCTCTGCATATACAAATTGAAAATTTACTTCAATTGTGAATTCAATAATAAGAGAAATCATTTCAAACCTCTTTTTTTATGTAAGGTTTTCTTTCCTTCCTGTCCTCTCTTTTTGGTTGGAACGTGGCTTTGATTAATTCTTAGAAAAGAAATATTGAATTGGTGCTCAAAAGAAAAAATTAGACCAAAAAAAAGAACAGAAAAATTGGGAAGAAATGAAAATGTACTACGGTTGAAAATTAAGGGTTCCTCAACCAAAAAAAAAAAAAAAATATATATATATATATATATATATATATATATATATATACACATATATAAAGAGAGAAATACGAGGATGCGCATAAATTAAAAAAGGAAAAGGAAAAACAATGAAGAGATTTAAATTCCTTGTGGTAGTAGATAAGACAAAATGGAGTTGGAGAAAGGGAAATGAGGGCTTCATAATTAAATCTTGGTGTTCCCAATCTAAGAAAGTCAATGATCCTAATAGAATATATTTATTTATTTATTTTGAGAAATATTTAATTTATTGAGAACTTGACAAAATCAAATTCATTTATTTCACATATAATATAAGTTCGCTTTTAGTTTTCATTTTGACATTTTATTTATTTTTTAATTGCCTCAAAGATAGGAATAGCTAATTTCAAATCACAAGATTTAAAAAATTCCCATGTTTTACTAAGAGATCCCCATCCATAATTAAATCTGCATACTTATTAATGAAATCTGAAGGTTTTACTCCTAGTTTGAATTCTTTCATAAGAAAACAAAAAATGGGCTTAAATTAAATTAAACTAATTACTCATTTTTTATGCATATATATCGTTGTGATGGGTGAGTGGAAAAGCAAAAACTAAAAAGACATTAGTTTGCTGGTTTGACATATAAGATAAGTCCAGCCTATACTTTTTTTTTTTTTTGAGAAACACACACACACACACAAAGTCCAGCCTATACATGACCATAGGCAAAGTTTTTTTTTTTTTCTTTCTTAGCCTAGCTAATCGGAAGAATATTAGCTTCTTCATGGTTATTCGTGAGATTAGGATACAGCCATACAAGCATGTGTTGCATTGAAATTCGAAACTCACCTTCTCCACAGTCCACCCTCATCACCCTCTTCCTTTGAGTATCAATAAAAAGACAAAAAAAGAAAGAAAGTAAGGTATCTCCGAAATCAACGCCGTTTAGGCTCAAGTGCACCGCGACATTACATCATTTATATTCTACTGGGAATAAATTTTGGTCACTATTCCCAAGCAAAATTTCGTCATGTCTTGTGTAGTATGTATTGACTATTTTTTTTCTTCTCAAGTCCCTATAATAAATAATGGTCCTGAGATTTGAGAGCAATGTAAGACCAAGGCTTGATGATAGTGATTTGCTAACAATCATATTGTGATAATAATGAATTCATCATGTGGACAAAAACATGGATACATAGAACTAACTTCAAGAGTTTCAATGTTTCAAAAAAAAAACTTCAAAAGTTTCAACAGCTTTTAGAAAGAAGTCCATCACTTTTTTTGAAGAAACATAATTGACAGCAACATTTCATCAATAAAGAAGTGGGTTCACTGCTTCACAGTTCACCCACACACCACCAGAGCCCACCTAGCTCAGCAGCTGGAGCAAGCTTTTAAATTGGCTATAATGAAACCAATAAATTTAGGAGGGTACAACAAAAATTATTAATTTCATGATTATTAACATGTCCTATTGTAATTGGTGCATAATAAAACTAATATTAATGATGAAAAATAGGAGAGTGACACTACTGTTATCATTCATTAACGAGAGTAACGTTACTCTTATCATTCATTTATGAGTAATGCTATAGATACAAACTATTTTATAACATTTTTATAAACTACTAATGTAATTAATTCTTACTAGTTTTAATATAGAAAATGCTTACAATAACTATTTGGAAAATGTTTTCGTCACATCAATAGCTTGTAAAAATATTATAATTATAAAATAGTTTGTCTGTAACATTACTCTTCATTTACATCGTAGTAAGTTGTGAAAAAAGTTATGATCATTAACACCTTGGTGCATAACAAAGTAAGTTTCTCACTATAATTAATTGAAAAAAAAAAGTGTTTTTTTAATTAGCTCTTTACTAAGAATTAGTAAAAATAGAGCTGTACCCAATTTTTATTTTATTTTATGAAACAGTAATTTAATTAACAGTGAAATAAATAGTACAATCTGTACAAAGACCAAAGGTCACATTCCTAACTAATACAAATTCCTTTGTCCCACTACAAAGCAATAAGCAAAATAACTACTAAAATAAAAGGCTAATTCTAACTGATATAGGTCAGATCATAAGCAAAGTAGCAAACCTTACATAATTAATTTTTGAGTTAGAAACAAATCTCAAAGCTTGTCACTTTCAAGATTCAACGTTTTTCTACTGTCGGGCACCACTAGTAATAAAAATCCTATATCCTATTCGGCAAAACCCCTTTGCCGTTTGCTTTTCGTCAATTAAAGCCCACATGGCTAGGGAATTAATAAAATATAAACTAAAATTAAATTATATAATTTTCTCAGGCTGACTTTTGGCAATTTGTTTTATCATTTTTTGTGCTCTATATAAATAATTTTGAGGATTTAGAAACTAAAAAAATATATTGAGGAGTACAACACAAGTTGAAAACAAAATTTAAATGTGCATAGACACAAATAGCGTACTAAAGAAGTCTTGGACTTTTATGTATCCTTCTTATTAGTAGGAAGAAGAATGTTCTAGTTGCAAATTAAGGTCAGGTCCACGTAAGATCACTATAGCTTGTTACAGACTTTATTCTTTTATTTTGAACAAAATAGGGCATGGGCAATAAGGTTGAATCCAGCTAAGGGTAGCTCCTCTATATATTTTAGGGGTATTAGGATTTTACATTCTAAAGTTTGGCAGTGTTTGAATTTTACACCCTAAAGTTTCATAATTTTGGAATGTAAAATTTAAACACTCACAAACTTTATGAGGTAAAATCCAAATTCTAAAAGTCAGGGTATAAAATTCAAACACCCAAAACTTTAGAGGATAAAATCCAAATTCTGAAATTTCAGGGTATAAAATTCACTCACTCCCAAACCTTAGGGGTGTAATTTACAATTTACCCTAAGAATTTTCAAAAAATAGGTTTGACGAGTCAAGTGTGTCAAACCCTATGGAGAAACTTGACACATAGAGATATATTAGCCAAGGACATATAAAACTTGAATTTTATGCATCCTTCTTATTTGTTGAAGGAAGAATGATTTAATTTTTATTAAAACTGTTAATATTATTATTATTATAGTAACTAATATCTTACATATTTATAAATTTATAAGGTAGTTAATAAATTATACTATTATTATAATTTATAGGAAAAAATTAAATAATTTATTAAAAATGAAATGTTTCATGAATTACTTAATATTTAATTTAATTAATTAATCAATTACTTTAATTTTCTTAAAATGTTTCATTTTCATTTTCATCATTATAATGTAAGATTGCTGATATAGGCATAGAACATCCAAAATAATGTCACTCTGGCCAAGACATACCTTTATTTTGTTTTATAGTATTTTGACTTTTATCGTAAGGATTTTCATTCACTTTTGTAAAAATTCATAATAAGGATATGACTACATTTATATTAAGGATTGTGAGTTAGAAAACAAGTTGACATTTTGACAGCACATTGCCATAATTTTTAAAATAGTTATAGATTGACACCAAGATGCTAATTAGACTCATTATTCATTAACCTCCTCACTACGTGAAATTATTAGACATTGCCAAAAGCTTTATAACTCAACCAGTATCTTATGGTCTTCTAATAAAGACGTTTATAATTCAAATTCTCGCATCTCCAATTATTGAAAACATTAGTTCTTAGGTGGGGCTGAGGTCAAATTATTGGCTCAAGCTCAATCAACCTGAGGGAGTGCTGCTAAGATGCTTAAAATTTGAATTTTCAACGTGCCAGGGAATTATTATAGTCAAGTCCAAATAAGATCACCTAATGTCAATGCCAATTCAAGGTAGTCAATACCGTACCAGTATCGGCCGATATGTACCATACCGGTACATATACCAATATCAAAACGTCTATATTTCGTACCAGTTTAAATACCGGCTGTATCGGCCATGTACTGGCCATAATGGCCAATTTCGGGTAGTACCAGGCGTACTAGCCAGTATAGAAATTTATTTTTTTAAGTTTTGTAATTCTTGAATTTTTGTTATGGTAGAATGATAATTTATTAGTATTATTTGTTTTCTTAGCATGCAATGAACAATTAAGCTTTCTATTTTTTATATTGTGTTTTTGTTTTTCTTTTAATTGATACTAAAATCTAAAACCATGAATAATTTGTTCTGAATTGAGGAAATGATTTATGGTAAAATTTTATATTTATTATAATACACACACACACACACACATATATTTATAAATATAAAAAATAATGGTAAACCCGAAACGGTACACCGGTATTGACCGGTACCGAAATATATCGTTCCACTAATCAAACCGATATAGTCTCCGGTACGAGATTGACTCCCTTGGGCCAATTGCCTTCCCCCTAGCCCCACCAAAAATACCCCACCCCCATTTTCATTTTGAAATAGTTTCTTTTTATATATACATTTATTTATTTTCTTGTTTATTTATATTTATATATATTTTTTTTTTTTCATTAAGAAATTAAAAAATAAAAATATTCTTATTTTATCAAATTTTTAATGTTCCAAAATTATAAAAGAAAAACAAGAATTTTTAAAAATTAAAATAAAGAAGAAATGTTTTAAATGAGAAAATAAACTTATACCTTTTAAAAGGGTTAAACTTTGTTCTTTATGTAATAAATTATTAATTTCACAAAATGAGCATATGAATAATAAAATTTGGAGATAATTATAAAGTAAACACCATTAATTTGATATTATTTTTAAGCTAAAAAGTAAAAACCTATAAATTATAATTGCACAAATACGTGCTATATGGCTTAAAATTGTTAATTAAATCATTTTATGAGTTTAACAAAAACGAAATAAGTTGTACTTGGCTTTATCTAATTTCTAAAAAATCGTTACATAATAATTAAAGGTGAAATTATAAGAATGAAAATTTGCAATATGACTAATTCATATATAAAAATCTAACAAATAAATACAACATAATAAATATGCTATCTATTTATGGGTTTGAAGATTAAAACACTATATAATATTCACACCAATAAAATTTGATTTTTTAGATTAGTCTTACGTACTATATATAGTACGTAAGACTAATTTGAAAAATCAAATTTTATATGTGTATAGACACATGAATGTTAATCATTTTATGATTTTAAGAAAAATGAGATAACCTTTTTTTTTTTTTTTGAGGAAGAAAAATGAGATAAATTATACTTGAGTTTTATCTAATTTTTGAAAATCTTTTTTCTTCTTTTTTTGGATAAGTTTTGAAAATCATTCTATGATAACTATAACTAAATTATTAATTTCAATGAAAAAATGATAAAGTTTTCCTCCAAACTGATTTGGAGAAATCTTTTCTGACCAATACATGGTGATTCATAGAATTATCTATGCGTATTAAATCACATGACTCATTCAATATGTAAGGTTACTAAAAATATATGTGGATAATCGTTTGAATCGCCACATAATGGATTAAAGAATTTTCCTCCAAATTGACTAGTTTGAAAGTAAACCATATCTATATGAAAATATTATTCGGCAACTTGTTTTTATATAATGAATATATTATCTATTTATGAGTTTTCTAACATTGAAGCTCTATATAGTATTGACATAGTATAATTTAATTTATTGTCCAGTAGATCTTAGTATTATATCATTAATGCGTATGCATTGTGGGTGTGCATAATGTGTCTCTACATATGTCTAAGTATATGAACACATGTATGCTACCTACAAATTCTATCCCCTTAAATCAAAATTTGACTAAGCCACTAAAGTGTCCCCATCTGCCCCTCTTTCTCCTAGGGGTAAAAAAAGTGAGTATAATTTTGATGTCCAATTGATCTTAGTATTATATCATTAATGCTTATGCATTGTGGATGTGCATAATGTGCCTCTACATATGTCTAAGTATATGAACACATGTATGCTACCTACAAATTTTTATCCCCTTAAATCAAAATTTGACTAAGCCACTGAGTTGTCCCCATCTGCCCCTCTTTCTCCTAGGGGTAAAAAAGTGAGCCAGAAGATTACCAATTGCCATTGACCAAGGCTTGTCAAAAAGTCCCATTAAATTTCACAGAAGGCCCACAAGATTGGCACATAATTCTTTCTGCATTAATGGAGACTTGAAATGTATATATCACTATCCTTTCATGCGAGTAATAAAGCATGAGTTGGTAATTCAAGAATTTCAAGCCCTTTGTCGTTCGTATTTCGGTTTCAATCACAGTCACAATGGAATTTAGGTGCCATGAAGCTGATGGATGAATTTGTAACATATCAACCAAAGTAGTCCTGTCTCTCTTTTTCTCTCTACCATAACATTCATGTGTTTCAAACCTTTGCATTTTTTTTTTTTTTTTTCTTTTGGATATTTTTATTTTTCTTTGGAATCTAAGGTATATGGTACAGAATGATTCTTTTCTCTTAAGAACTGAAAGTGAAGGAAGAGCTCTAGGAATAATTTTTGGACTGGGGGATGAGATCATATTCATGAGAATGAACAGACAGAGAGGGTGGATAAGGTCTAATATTCCAAACCAGGTCTGAGAGAACGTTTTCCAATAGGACAAAGAACAAAATGGTTTATACGTTTTGGCCTGGGAATTGCATAAAATGCTTTGAGTTTGAGGTCCTCTTCTTCTTTCTGTTTTATTTTTTCTTTGTTGCTGTATAACAAGGTTGGACTATTTCTTTGTCAAGGGACCCACAGAGAGGCAGATCGTCATGTGGGTGTAGCCAGAAACCAGTTCTTGTTGGGTATTTCAGAATGGCCACTGAAATCTGGCCCGTTCATTTTTGGTCTCCAGAGCTGCCCACCTGACCCAGTTGCCAATTATCATCGATGCATTGAACATGAGAATAATAGAAGGGTGAAAACTTTATCACCATGGAGGTGGTAAGGTTTTTACCAATATATTTTTTAGCTTTGACATCTTTGTATACTTTGTATCAAATTGTTATTACTGCTAAAAGTCTCAACACCTCTCAATCCTATCAAGAAATTTAGGACTTGTTTGGATACCATTTATTTTACTGAAAATTGAAAACTAAAAATTAAAAACATGATAGCAAAATAATTTTTAAATGTGTGAATAGTACTGTGAGACCTATTTTTAATGAAAATTTTGCTGAAAAATGAAGTTTGTGGGTTCCGTGAACAGTGCACGAGACCAATAGAAAAACTAAAACGCGCTTCTTAAAAAAAAAAGTCAAAACGCAAACGCCTCAAATTTCATCATTCAAATGGATACTTACTGTTCAAATTATAATTTATTATTCTTGTGAGAATCTGCACTTAGAACATCATTTTTATATATGTCATGAAGTTAACCATTATGAAAAAAGTTATAAAAAATGGGTTTTGTTAGACTTATTGCTAATTGTCATGTTTATCAGTTTATCTTCAAAAATTACTCAACAAATTCTTTAGAGGAAATAAAAAAAGGTTCTCACTGAAGCATTTCATTTTCTTTCATTTTCACTCCAACCCTTTCGTTTTCCTTCAATTTTCTTACCATTTCCCAGAGCTCCAAACCTGGCATATGTCAATGATCTTCTGGTAGTCCAATACTTTATTAGGTACACCAATTACAGAGTGTTGTAGATAGCTTTTTCGTTCGAAAAAATTGTTGCTTATGGTAATTATAGAATACCATCCCCATCGCTTTCGTACTCACATCCCCTCCTACTTTTCTTTATCATTACAAATTTTTTATTTTTTATTTTCCTTTCCTTTTCTATTGCCTAGGGAAAGTGCCTTTAAAAATGCTCGTGAAACTGTCTCTCTATCATTTTCCCACTGTCGTTGCATGGACCACACGAGGTACAGTTTTTGTTTGCTTAAAAAAATTTATTTGGTGCATTGCCTATGTTTTTCATTTCCTCCATTTGAATCATTCTAACAGTGCCATAAATAAAGAATGCCACTTTCATATGCTGTCAATTGTCTTGCTCCTCATCAATAATATATAAGAAAAGAAAAAACTAAACCTTAAAATTGTCAACATCAAACAAAATAATTCCCCAGGATGTCTGTGGGTTTGAACTTTGAACTTGGTACTAAATTCACTGATGACTTTGAACTTTAAATTATTCAAACACTTCTAGTAGCAATGTTCTAGTTCTAACATCTGCAAAATAAATATTATTCTTGAAATAAATACATTGGAAAAGAACAAAAATTGTTGTTAATGTTCTAATTGTGTGCCAACAATATTGAAAATGACATAAAGAGTTGAAAATAGGCAAAAAAAAAAAAAATAGACGTCGTTTCTGTTTGCCGTTGGATGTGACTTTGCAAGAACACTATCCTAGAATTAAGAATTAAACAAAGTAGAATAATGTTTTTGAAGAAGCAAAACAAGCTAAAAATATGGTCATCTTGTTGTTGTCCTTATTGAAATATCATACCCATTTGGATTCTCTATGATATGGTCAATGCAAGGAATGTAATTTTTTTTTTTTTTTTACCTGTCATTTCAATTGGGGGGAGATTAATAATTAGAAAATACAATTAGAACAGTAGAATCTCTCAAAATGGGAAATGCAAGACACATGACTATATCAGATTCTTAAGTACTCCACCCATATTAAAAAAAATGAAGTAAAAAAAAAAAGTCAGATCAAGTAGAATTCATCCAAATGTAGCCTGGAAGGAGTGTCACAGGGTCACAGGCACAACAGCACTCCAGCCAAAATAGAATGAAGAGAGATCATGTGAGGCCAGGGAGAATAGATCACTAGTCAATGATAGCAATGATTTAAACAAAGATGGAGAACTTGGGGTAGATAAGATGGTCCAGGAGTATAATTGCTGGTGATTTTGAGTGTGAAATTGGTCATATCATTGCTGCACAGATGGTCAAGCTATTGCAAAACAAAGTCCCTAGCTTAGATCCTATTAATTGTCTCATACATTTTGAATATATGCACTTCACATGGGAAAAAGGAGGATAGTGATATATGAAATACATCCAGATATAAAACACACCTCCTCCATTTTTTTTTCTTGCTTTTGTTCAAAGATAGAGCTATGTCGTACTAATAATCCTTCTCTGTTTATAAAGAGAAAATTAATGATCGATTACAAACTTTTGTGTCACAATTTAGCTATAATTTTAATCTGACAGATAATAAATGATGAGTTAGTCTGCCACGTAGAATAAGTATGTAAAATGGTGTGATAAAAATTATGAATCTTATGATCCTAAAATAACTCATTCATAAATCTGCCAACTTGAATGGACGAAGTTTGATCCGAGTGTTTTATGGATAGCAATGTACAATGCTTGTGTGTGTGTGTGTGTGTATTTGACTGGTCAAGTTTGGAATTCTAGACCGGGGCCATGATCATAGAGAAGTCCTAGTATTTTCTGAATGGGTTCCTTTTTGGGTCCAACCTTTGTTTACGCTGGGCCTAGACTGACCGCAACTGATTTTATATTGGGCCTAATTCAAAATCATCAAACCAGATAGTGTGGACCCCAAGGCCACCATCCCTCTGTTTTGCACAGTAGTAAACTTCGTCAATCATCAAACAACTAGGCCTTATTTTATTTTATACAGGATGACCTCACTAACACACAACAGGCTTGTTTTTGGTAGCCCATAGCCTTTGGGGTTCAAATTTTCTAAGTAGGATATTGTTATTGGGACCATTCTGAAAGGATTTAGAGGGGTATATATGTATTAGAAAATACAAAGTTACACACACACGTGAAGAAATAGTCAAATTATCAAAGAACTCTAAAAGTCTTTTTTTTTTTTTTTTATAATCTCTAAAAGTCATAATCAAATTTTGATACGCACTACTTTAATTCACTTTTTTTTTAATCATTTTCACTTTTTTTTAATCATTTTCACTTTTTTTTTTTTTATGTTCATATATTTTCTCTTTTTACCCATGTTTTCATCTCTTTCTATTGTATTTGGGAAAACATCATTTTGTTATACTCTCTTTAATATAAAGTGGAATTAAAAAAAAAAAAAACATTTATAGCAAAATAATACTTCATGTTGTTATACTTTCTCTAATTATATAAAGAGAAAAAAAAAAACTCTTTTTTATAGTTCAAAAGTTAGAGAAGGAGATCATCTCCTTTAGAAATGTCAAAATGTATAAATTAAGTTATGAAACTCTAGAAAAAAAAAAAAAAAGGAAATCACTCACATACTCGTAGCAAAACAATGCTATTTTAGTATTGTGAGGGTAAAATGATTAAAATATGTATTTGGGCCTTGGACCTGATTTGGTGGATTAAGTCTGTCCAAGCAAAGCCTTTGAGGCCCGCAAGCCAGTTCATGCTATAAGGGTTGAAGGAGCTGTCAGAGGAGGAGAATCTCCTCGGATGGGTCAAGTAAAAGTCATGGGAAATGCCAAGGTGTTTAGTGGGAGAATTCTGGAATATCTGTTGGGTAAAGGCGTGACCAACACGGTTATTGGAAGGAAGAACGTATGAGAAATATCAAAGGGGAAAAAGCTGCAACTATCACATTAAAGGCCCCACACCTACCTCCCTGACCGCATTAATGGAGAAATGACCTCTGAACAGTAATGTTCAGCCTTCTAGCTAGTGTTTGGAGATTTCAAGAATGTGCTGGATGGGACAAGTATCTAATTGGAAGATCTGTGTTACACGTGGAAGAAGAAAGGAAGAATAAGATGGATATAAAAGAACAAGAGAGGTATGAGAAGAGGAGGGAGACAGGAACGGTAGTTGTAATATTGTTCTTAAGGAGAGAAAGGCAGTACAATTGGTCCTCGGATTACGTCCGAGGAGAGTTTCTTTGCTATTTCCATCTATTGAACATGCGGATAACGGCAATCTAGCCTGATTCTTCTCTTTATCCAACATCCATAGTCTAGGTTTTAAGCCCACACTCTACAAATTTCATTGTATAAGGCTCTTTGGGTCTGAGTCCGTCTAGTGATTGGACTCGGTACAAATTGTGCACTTACAATTGGCGTCGTTTGTGGAGACCTAGTGCTAAAGGAATTAGAACATTATGGCAGGCTTAGGTTCACATCATGCAGAGTCCCAAGGGTCCCAACGTGAGGATCACTTTGAGCATCTTGAGCGTCAGAGGGATCGAGAGGGAAGTGTGCATACGGTATACCCCGGTGCATGCCATTCGCGTGGTGGAAGCAGAGGCACCCATGAGGATGATGTCAAGGCCATGCGGAAGGAGATTGACCACCTTAAGAAAAAGTTACGCCATGTCAAACGAAGGCGAGCCTCACCTCCTTCCAATCCTTCCTCTAGGGGCTCCCAGGGAAGCAGTTACAGTCCAAGGTCTAAGACTCCTCCTAGTGAAACCTTCTCTTACAAGAAGGATGAGCTTCCGGGTTGTAGGCAGGGCGTTGCATCAGATCTCCAAATCCCCTTTCTCACGTAGGATCGAGAAGGAAAAGCTTCCACGACGGTTCACCCAGCCCACTTTCACCATCTATAATGGCAGGACGGACCCAATTGAGCATGTGAGTCATTTTAACCAGAGGATGGCGGTACACTCTCAGAACGAAACCTTGATGTGCAAAGTCTTTCCTTCTAGCCTGGGACCTGTTGCTATGAGATGGTTTAACGGGCTGAAGGTGGGTTCTATTGATTCTTTCATGGAACTCACTAGGGCATTCGCATCTCGGTTCATTACGTGCAGCAGAGTTCCTCGGCCTTTGGACTTATTGTTATCTATGGCCATGAGGGAGGGTGAGACCTTGAAAACGTATTCTGACAGATATTGGAAGATGTTTAATGAAATCAATGGCGATTTTGATGAAGTGGCGATTAACACTTTCAAGGTGGGTCTCCCAACTGATCACGATTTAAGGAAATCTCTGACCAAGAAGCATGTGTGGAGTGTACGTCGGCTCATGGATCGCATTGACAAGTATAAAAGGGTTGAGGAAGACCAACAACAAGGTAAGGGTAAGGCAAAGGTTATCCCTTAGGAGAGGAGGGATTTCAGGTCGGATAGGTACAGTAACAACAGGCCGAGGAGAGATTTCTCTGGGCAATCTGGTTCAGCCACTCCTCAAGTAGTTAACACCGTATTCCGAGAACCAGTGCACCAATTGTTGGAAAAAGTCCGCAAAGAGCATTACTTCAAGTGGCCTAGTAAGATGGCTGGGGACCCTGCGAAGCGAAATCAAAACCTTTTTTGCCAATACCATCAGGATGTAGGCCATAATACTGAGAACTGCCGTACACTTTGGAATCATTTGGAATAGCTGGTCAGTGAAGGAAAGTTAAAGCAACATTTGTATCAACCCAACGGATAAGGAAACCATTTGGGTCCAAATAATCAGAAGAACAACTCATCTCGGCCACCCTTAGGAACGATTAATGTTATCTTCGCTGCACCTGGCAAGACTGGCTCCTATCCTACAAGGGTGATGACGGTGTCACATACTCCGGTCGAGGAGTCTGGCTCGAGGCTAAAAAGAATCAAAGGGAGTACACCTATTTTGGGATTCTCGAATGAGGATAAGGTTGGGACCATTCAACCGCATGACGATGCCCTGGTGGTTACATTGAGGATAGGAAATTATGACGTGAGGAAAGTGGTGGTTAATCAGGGTAGTGGTGCGGATCTTATGTACCCTGACTTATTCAAGGGGCTTAAGTTAAAGCTAGAGGATCTCACTCCCTATGATTTGCTGTTGATAAGCTTTGAAGGGAAAGTTGTCATACCGAAGGGACAAATTCGTTTGCCCGTAAAGTCGGGTCTAGAAACAGTTGATGTAGATTTCATTGTGGTTTATGCATATTCCCCATACACGGCCATCGTCGCAAGGCCTTGGTTGCATGCTCTGGGTGTTGTTTCCTCGACTTTACATGTTAAGGTGAAGTTCCCTTCGGGTGGGTTGATTGAAGAAATTTTTGGGAGCCAATCAATGGCAAGGCAATGCATATCGGCTGCAGTGCTGCATCAAGCTGAATCAGAATCCTCGGCCTCAGCTGTGGAAGACTTATTGCAATTAACAACTCTGGATGCGCCCGGTGCGGTGACAACAGAGAAGGCAACGTGCGAAGAGTTAGAAAGATTTCTTATTGATGATGACCCTGAAAGATTCTTTCAGGTTGGTGGTCGGCTACCGCATCAAGAGAAAATGGAGTTGATTAAGTTTTTAAAAGATAATATTGACGTGTTCGCATGGGATCCCTACGAGGCTCCGGGGGTTGACCCAAGCTTCATTTGCCATCATTTGAATGTCAATCCTGCTATTATTCCCAGGAGGCAACCACCTCGGCGTTCTTCCAAAGAACATGCTGAGGCCATCAAGGAGGAAGTGCTCAAGCTCAAAAGGGCTAGGGCCATTAAAGAAGTTTTCTACTCGGAATAGTTGGCGTATACTATTGTAGTAAAAAAGAAGAGCAGGAAGTGGAGAGTATGCGTGGACTTCACAGACCTGAACAAAACCTGTCCCAAAGACTCATTCCCAATGCCTCGTATCGATCAGCTGGTGGATGCTACGGTTGGGCATCCTCGGATGAGTTTTTTGGATGCCTTCCAAGGCTATCACCAAATACCTTTGGCATTGGATGACCCGCAGAAAACCGCCTTCATTACCCCTACGAGAAATTATCACTATAAAGTGATGCCATTCAATTTGAAAAATGCAGGGGTTACTTACCAAAGGATGATGACCAGGATGTTCAAGTCCCAGCTTAAAAAGACTATTGAGGTATATGTGGATGATATGGTGGTGAAGAGCAAGACGGTACCTATGCATGTGAAAGATTTAGATGACACATTTCAAACGCTTAGGAAGTACAAGTTGCGCCTTAATGCCTCCAAGTGCTCTTTTGGGGTGGGATCTGGTAAGTTCCTAGGCTATATGGTGACTCATAGAGGAATAGAAGTAAATCCAGCATAGGTCAGGGCCATCCATGGCCTGCAATCACCTCGGAATCCGAAGGAAGTTCAAAGGTTGACGGGGATGACTACTACTCTCAGTAGGTTCATTTCTCGGTCTGCTGATAGGTACAGACCTTTTTTCCAGTTGCTAAATAAGTGAAAGGGATTCCAATGGTCTGAGGAGTGTGCTTTGGCTTTTCAACAACTTAAAGAATATCTTTCCAGGCCACCCATCATCTCTCAGCCGGAGGTTGATGAGGTCCTATTTGCATACATAGTTGTAGCTATCCATGCAGTCAGTTTGGTTTTAATTCGGGACGACAGTGGAGTACAGAGACCGGTTTACTACGTTAGCAAATCTTTGAATGAAGTCGAGGTGCGATATCTACCTTTGGAGAAGGCGATTCTGGCCGTAGTTCATGCTACGCAAAAGCTTCCTCATTACTTCCAATCCCACACCGTTGTGGTTTTGACTCAACTTCCTTTCAAGTCGATATTGCGAAGTGCTAACTACTCAGGGAGGATGGCCAAGTGAGGAACTATTCTAGGAGCTTTCGATATCAAATATATGCCTCGCACCTCCGTGAAAGGTCAAGTCCTTGCCAATTTGGTGGCAGAATTCGCCGAACCCTCATTAGAAGAAACTGCACAGGAGTTGCACATGGGTGAAAAATCAGTTGGTATTATCACAGGCAAAGGGCTTCCAATCTGGAAAGCATATGTTAACGGTGCGGCTAACCAGAGAGGGTCAAGCATCGGACTTGTTTTGGTATCCCCTGAAGGAATCACCTTTGAAAAATCGTTGAGATTAGCGTTTTCGGCCACTAATAACGAGGCTGAGTACGAAACTGTCTTAGTTGGTATGGATATGGTCTAGAAAATGGGGGGGAAGTCAGTTCATATGTCCTCGAATTTTCAGTTAATCGTGGGCCAGGTAATGAAAACTATAGAGGTTAGGGATCCGAGAATGCAAGAATACCTAGCTAAGGTCAAGTGTTTACAATCCAAGTTTGACTCTTTTATCCTAACGCATGTCTCTCGAAGTGGAAACACACATGCAGACTCATTGGCCACTTTGGCAACGTCATCAGCTCACGGTTTGCCTAAGATTATCCTCGTCGAAGATTTGCTGAAACCGGCTTTAACAACCGTAAGTGCCATCCGTATCCATCTGATAAGGCTTGAACCTAGCTGGATGGATCTCGTAGTTTCTTTTTTGAAAAGCGATGTTTTGCCTAAGGTAAAGTCTGAAGCAGATAAAATTCGTCGAAAGGCATCTCAATTCTAGTTGTCTGAGGATCAGAAGCTGTATAAACGTTCTTTTTCCGGACCATACCTGTTGTGTGTACACCCTGAAGTGACGGAGGCACTTTTGGAAGAATTGCACAAGAGGATTTGTGGAAGTCATACTGGAGGGAGATCTCTAGCCCATAGAGCTCTGACTCAGGGATATTGGTGGCCCACTATGCAGAGAGATGCTCAGGACTACGCAAGAAAATGTAACAAATGCCAGAGATTTGCTCCTAACATCCATCAGCCTGGAGGTGTCCTTAACCCCTTGTCTAGTCTTTGGCCATTCGCTCAATGGGGGCTGGATATAGTTAGGCCCTTCCCGAGGGCTGTGGGAAATAAAAGATGGTTACTCGTGGGAACTGATTACTTTACCAAGTGGGTTGAAGCTGAGCCTTTATCGAATATTAGGGATGTAGACACCAAGAAATTTATCTGGAAGAACATTATCACTAGATTTGGGATACCTCATACACTTATTTCAGATAATGGCATGCAATTTGATAGTAAAGCTTTCAGGAAGTATTGTAGCGACTTGGGTATCACAAATAGATACTCTACCCCAGCTTATCCTCAGGGAAATGGGCAGGCCGAGGCCGTTAACAAGGTTATAGTTAGTGGACTCAAGAATAGGCTAGATGACGCAAAGAATAGATGGGCAGAAGAGTTACCACACATTTTGTGGACATATCGGACTACATCGCGAAGATCCACAGGAGAAACACCCTTCTCCATGACTTACGGGGCTGAGGCAGTGATACCTTTGGAGTCTAGGTTTCCGACGTTAACGACGAGTTCTTTCAGCCCAGAAAATAACGATGGCCTACTAGAGAAAAACCTAGATCTGGTTGAGAAACTGCGAGAGGCCGCTTTGGTTTAACTGGCTTATTATCAGCAGAAGCTCAAACGAGGATATGATGCTCATGTGAAACTAAGGCCACTTGCACCTGTAGATTTGGTCTTGAGGAAAGTCCTAGGTACTTCTAAAAATCTAGCATGGGGAAAGTTAGCACCTACCTATGAAGGACCATACCGAATCAATTCTGTAGCGGGTATAGGGTCTTATCGCTTAGCTGCTCTAGATGAAAAAATTGTACAACGCCCTTGGAATGTAAATAACCTACGAAGGTATTACTATTAATGAAAGTCACTTTTTTCATGACTGTTTAATTATCATTATATGATACTTCGATTCGTTATCCTGAATATCAAACAGAAACTTGGTCATGTATGGTCCTCGGACCACGTACTTCGTGGAAATTGATATCTTATTGGTTGTTAAACAGAACCTTAGTTACATAGGGTCCTCGGACCTTCTACTTTGGAGAAATTAACACTTCGAGTTACTGATTATGAATATCAAATAGAAACTTGGTCATGTATGGTCCTCGGACCACATACCTCGTAGAAATTGGTATCTTATTGGTTGTTAAACAGAACCTTAGTTATGTCAGGTCCTCGAACCTTCTACTTTGGGGAAATTAACACTTTGAGTTACTGATTATGAATATCAAACAAAAACTTGGTTATGTATGGTCCTCCAACTACGTACCTCGTGGAAATTGATATCTTATTGGTTGTTAAATAGAACCTTAGTTACGTCGGGTCCTCGGACCTTCTACTTTGAGAAAATTAACATTTCGAGTTACTGATTATGAATATCAAACAGAAACTTGGTTATATATGGTCCTCGGACCACGTACCTCATGAAAATTGATATCTTTTTGGTTGTTAAACAGAACCTTAGTTACGTCGGGTCCTCGGATCTTCTACTTTGGAAAAATTAACACTTCGAGTTACTGATTATGAATATCAAACAGAAACTTGGTTATGTATGGTCCTCGAACCACATACCTTGTGAAAATTGATATCTTATTGATTGTAAACAGAACCTTAGTTACGTCAAGTCCTCAGACCTTCTACTTTGGGGAAATTAACAGAAGCCATGCCTCATGAATATTGATGTATTGATAAACCATGGTAAGTTCGATGGATTACTTTATGCCCCAAACTAAATACTAAGTTAAGTCTTACACTGTGTGTTGTTGTATTACATATATTACGGTTTTGAGGTATAATTTATTTGCCGATGATTAAAATTGATAAAGTGTATGTACTTTTATTTGGAGTTATTGGTGATCGAAATGTTGAGTTAGGATATTGAGTTAGTTCTTCCATACATGTAATTTACATTAAGGTAAAACGAATTAGTGTGTTACTATTGGAGATTGGAAATTAGTTAAAGAACAACCTTTTAGGTCTCTCATTAATTCTGTCAAGGGATACATTGGAAATGAAATTTTGAAATAAAAAGGTAAAAGTAAAAGCCCTAATACAAAAATTCGTTACATGAGGAAAATGGGGTCCTAACTGGCCTATGCTTTAAGTCTTGGTGGGGGGATCCTGCTGGGACTTGCTGGCAGCTTCTTTGGTCCTGTCCTCCTCCTCTGTTTGTTTAAGCTCCGCTTCGAATGAGCTTTGGACTTGTTTCCCTTTGTCCTTCGCCACTGGTGGAGGAACGTTTGGCTCGGCGTCCTTGCTCGGGCGCTTCTCGGCTTCCTTACCCTGTTCCTTCTCTTTGTCGAAACCAGCAGGTCCTTTAGGAGTTGGAAGGGGTTCTTGAATGATGGATGACTGCGTTGAAGGCACTATCTCGGGGGTAGATGTGATAGGAGGGAGCTCTTCGAACACTTGGATGCCCCAAGGAATCCAAATGTTCTCAGGTTTCCTTAACTCAGAGGTTGTGGGGATTCCTGCCACGTTCAGGGTTTCTGCCCATACTTGTTGGCAATATTCCCTACATAGCTCTGCCAACTCCTCTGTCAGTCGATCTTCTGTTGCCTCTACCCTTTCATTGTAAGTAGCTTTCTTCGCATCCTCCATAATTTCCTTGAGGTCACGGGCCTCTTCCTTCGCTCGGGCAAACTCCTTATTTAAGTTAGAGTTCTCTTGCTGAGCTTTAGACAGGTCCTCGTCCTTTTGACGCAGAAGTTTGTATTGCCCCTCCACCTGAGTTTTGATCGTTTTGAGACCAGCCTTGGCATCGTTTCTTTCCCTCTTCTCATCTGCCAACTGCTTGGTCAGGTTCTTGTTCTCTGCCAGGGCTTGGCCTAAAGCCTTCTTGGTCTCCATTCTGACCTCCAGTTCAGCTGTAGCCTTTTTCCGAGAATCTTCCACCCATTTCTCTGCAGCAAAGACTTCTTGAATGGCCTGCATTGAAATATTGAACAAGTGCATTATTGTTAAAGCAAATTCAAATTGCGTTTGAACGACTTTATGCAAAAGCATAATGACAGCAGTAATATGGAGGTAGTTGGAGGACACTCACCAAAGCCAAGTCCCTTTTGAGGGAGAGAAAGAGATGCGGCTGACTCATGTTATGTAGAGCTTCCATGTCCTTCGGTAGAAGAAGAGGTTGCTCCAATGCATTAGCCAGATGATGAGCATGTCCTTGTTGGAACGCCTTAATGCTGGACTGGCAAGAAATGGAGGCCCCATCTAACCTTAGCGCGGGAGACCAATTGGCCTGCGTACGGCACACCTCGGCCAGGTCATGGCTTTCCCCACTCTCTACTGAGGAGGCACGCGTTTTACGTTTGCCTACTTTCTGTTGTTGTTATTGTTACTTAAGTTTCTTCCTCTTTTTCTTAGGCTTTGGGATGGGAATCTTAAGATCAAGGAGGAGGGGGTGGTGGCAGAATGGGAGGAGGTTGCGACCCAACCGCGCCCTTTTTGGGAGCCTGTGTGCCCCTCCTCGTCATCAAATTTCTAAGGGTAGACATGTCGTCTTCCTCGGAGGTAGAGTCGGGCTGTGCTATTACCAAACCCTTTATGCCAGAATTTTCTGCAGGCACGTTTTCTTCGTCCGAGAGGATGACGAGTTGATCCTCTCGAGGTCTCTTAGCTTCTTCAAGGCGAAACTGTTCAATTTCCTCGTCAAGCGATTGTTGCGAAGATGACGGTTCTTCTCGGATGGCTGTCGTCTGGGAATGCGCTGAGAGAGGAACTGCTGCGATGGGGCGAGAGTACAATATGACAGAGGGGTCGTCCGGAAGTTCGTGGGCGGAAAGAAAACTCAGTCTTGAAATATCTATCCTTTTACGTCTCTAGTCACCCGCGATGATCGCATTGCCAATCTCTTGGAAGTCGTCTGATAAAGGCTTGTATCCTAATATCAGATGGGCTGCCCTCACTTGCAGACCTTCGTTTACGAAAACTTCGGATCGAAGAACGCGATTAAGGTCCGAGACGCTGCAAAGACTTAGACGTTGCCGTACGTGTTGTTTGTCTGCAAAAACATCCGAAGAGACAAGTATGGTTAGGTCAGCAGCGAATGCCAACTAAAAGGTAATAACAAACAATATAACTAGAAATGGTGAAGTTAATAGGATTAAGTCATAGGTTAGGAAATCTAACTCCTATAGAATCACACCTGGGTCTCCCCATTTGACTGGGCAATGAGGACCGTTAGACCAATTTTTTGAAGCGATTAGGTAGTCTTCTTTCATGCCTTTGTTGGATTTGAGAAGGCAAGATATGAGCCTAACAACGCTAGATTTGGATTTAAGGTAATACCCTACATCTTTAAGTTTATGACACTCGTACATGTAAACAACGTCGTGCCATGTAAGGTTCAGACCCATTTGCTCATTTAGAGCATCGACACAACCTAATATTCTAAACACATTGGGTGTACACTGATCTGGGCATAACCTATAGTTGCGTAAGTACTTGCTGGTTACGTTTTATATGGGAAGGATCATCCCACCCTCTAGGAATGTGATAATGGGGATAATAACTTCTCCCTTTGTTCTAGCGTTACCTATGGCTTCTGCAGGGCAATATCTTAGGCCTACGTCTTGGGGAATATGGTACTTGGCCCGAAAACCCTGCATACCAGAGTCGGTATCTACTAAACACTTAAATCTACCCATTTGGTGGGGGGCAAGAGCAGATGCTAAGAGAGGGAAGAGATGTAATCTATGGCTGAGGACAATGGCCGAGGAGAAATGAATAAAATAGATTGAGAACTTACGGGAAATAGGTGGACGATCCTTCACGAGCTTCTCGAGAGGAAAGAGAATAGGAAATTCTTAGATTTAATTGATTTCTGAAAGGATAGATTGAAGTTCAGTTTCCTAGGCGTTTTTGCGTGTGGGAGGTGGCATTGAATCGGAGTTATCCCGCCCAAATTTTTAGAAGGGATCCGGACCGTTAAATGCGCATCTCACCGTTGAACGTGGGGAACATGGAGTAACTCATAGCCATTAATGCGGGTGTTACGGATTTCGAAGTGTCTGGGACGATTTAAAAGGAGCGATATGACCCTTTCACGTGTGGCGATTCGCAAAGCATGTAAAGGTTGTGCTGTTGGTTCAAAACTCCATTTCTCTCCTCGAATGGGGAGAAAAACGAAGTTTTGAGGGGCTATTGTGAGGGTAAAATGATTAAAATATGAATTTAGGCATTGGGCCTGATTTGGTGAATTAAGCCTGTCCAAGCAGATCCTTTGAGGCCTGCAAGCCAGTTCATGCTACAAGGGTTGAAGGAGCTGTCCGAGGAGGAGAATCTCCTTGGATGGGTCAAGTAAAAGTCATGGGAAATGCCAAGGTGTTTGGTGGGAGAATTCCGGAATATCTGTTGGGTAAAGGCGTGATCCACAAGGTTATTGGAAGGAAGAACGTATGAGAAATATCAGAAGGAGAAAAAGCTGCAATCGCCACATTAAAGGCCCTGCACCTACCTCCCTAGCTGCATTAATGGAGAAATAACCTCTGAACAGTAATGTTCAACCTTCCAGCTAGTGTTTAGAGATTTCAAGAAGATGCTGGATGGGATAAGTATCTAATTGGAAAATCTATGTTACACGTAGAAGAAGAAAGGAAGAATAAGATGGATATAAAAGAACAAGAGAGGTATGAGAAGAGGAGGGAGACTGGAACGGTAGTTGTAATATTGTTCTTAAGGAGAGAAAGGCAGTACAATTGGTTCTCAGATTACGTCCGAGGAGAGTTTCTTTGCTATTTCCATCTATTGAACATGCGGATAACGGCAATCTAGCCTGATTCTTCTCTTTATCCAACATGATGCAGGTTTTAAGCCAGTATTTCTACAAATTTCGTTGTATAGGCTTTCTTTAGATTTTGAGTATACAGTGATTGAGCCGGAGATTACAAATTGTGCACTTACAAGTATAATAAATGTCAATCAAACAATTTTTTCCCCTTAAAATAACTTATTAAAAATAAAAAGTTAAGGTTTAATTTTCAAGAGAGCTTTTATTAATTTTAAAAAATAATAACTTATTATTATTATTATTATCAAATAGAATTATAATTTTTACTTTATGAAAAATTATTGAATACTTCATGAATATAATAAATACATACTCTCATTTCATATGAATTGTGGTTCTACCATAAATTTTAAAGTGAGCGAAACTCAAATTATGTGATATAAAAAAACACTCTGAAACTTTCCAATAATTACCCCCAGTTTACTACCAGTAATTTATTGGAGTATTTTGTTGTTATCAAAAAAGTAATATATCATTTTGCATATTTCTTTCCCACAAGTGCTCACAACTGGTCTGGCACCGGCACACTAATCACCATCAGAAGATTAGAAATTAAGGTTAAACAAATCAGGCCACAACTCCAGCCCTCCATTCCTTATTAGTCGTTTGTTAAATCTCACTATTAATAGTAACTTCAGACACAGAAGAGAAGAGAAGAGAAGAGAAGAGAATGACGGTGTTCCACTTCTTCAACTGCGCAATCCTCACCTTCGGCCCCCACGCCGTTTACTACTCCGCCACTCCCTTGTCAGTTTCCGTTTACTCTTTCTTTTTTTTTTTTTCTTTTTTTTTTTTTTTTTTTAAAGAATTTACATCTGTCTTCTTCTATTCATATTATTATTAATTTTCCCGATCTGTTACATTTCCGGAGCTCAATTCTATGTTATAACGGAAACCCTAACTTATTACAATCCCGATCTGACTTAGGATGTTTATATTCTATTTACTATGATTTTCTGTTTATATTTAGCTCAAACTTTTCCTTCTAATTACAACATTGGAACATGTGTAGTTCTTGTGTTTTTAACATAGTGCTGTGATAACTAAATTAGACCTGAATACTTTTGTGTATAGAATCAATTCGTTGGAGATTGGATAGGGAGTAGGCTAAGGTCATGTGTAATTTATCAATAAATACTACAACAACAAAGCTGCCTTAGTCCCAAATTTATTTGGAGTCCGCTATGGATCCTCAACAGATTAGTACTATTGACGATGTGTATTCTTTTTCTTTAAGTTATTTCTACTAATGTTTTTTTTTTTAGTCTTGTCATTCTTTTGCCTTTGATTGTTCCCTCATCTTGAATTGACTCATTGTTTCTTAAAGAAAAAATTTTCTGTTTTGTCAATTTGTAAATTGGTTTTGCATTAATAATAAATATGCGTGTGCAGATCCGAGTATGATACGCTAGGTACCTCTATTAAGGCAGCTCTTGTCTATCTCGGAACAGCTTTAGTAAAGGTTCGACATTGTTGTTATAGATGCAACTTCTAGCTTATGTTTGGTTTTTCCCTGATGAGCTATATGTTGTGCTAATGCTTTCAACCACTTTTTTTTTTTTTGGGGGGGGGGGGGGGTTTGCAGCTTGTTTGTTTGGCAACCTTCCTAAAGGTATCCGAGAATGATAGCTTTGATCCATACCAGGTACATTTGTCTTTTGGCTTATAAAAATTGCTTGTATTAGTGTGCGTAGGATTACTTGAAGGAATTATTATGGTTTTATTTATTAAATCCAAGGCTTATAGATTTCACTTGTAGTGGGTTCCAATATGTCAACAGCAGAACTTCCATTATTCACATAAAGAAATACACTTATTGTTTCCCTCCAATCCTTCCCTGCCCCAAAATGAGTGTGCGTGTGTCTATAGTTTCGCACCCTAGAATCACTTATCCTTGCTAATTCAGAGCAACCTTCTGTTGAATCAAGGATATTCTAATTTAGCTATGGATGGAATGTAGATAAGTTGTAAAAGTGAAGGGTGAATAGATAAAAAGGATATAATTCTCTGTGTCTGTGTGTGTTTGGGGAGGGGGGGGGGGGTTGAGAGAGAAAGAGTCCTACATTCAATGAACTTTTCGAATTATCATATAAATTTGAATGTCAAAATCCATCTGCAGGTTGCAATGCTTATTATGTCTCCCACAAATCTCTGAATCTGTTGGTTTTCTCTGCAATTAATGCATGTGGACGGATTGAATAATCTCATATCTATATTAGTTGTTGGTGTATATTGGATGGAGAGAGAGAGAGAGAGAGAGAGAGAGAGAGAGAGATGTTCTGGAATTACTCAAATCTAAGTTAACTAGTCTCTAAGTTAGCCAAACCAAACATCTTAAACCTCAAACTTTAGAGGATACCAGATTTCTGATAGATATGCTTATCAACAGTGTTTAAGGATCTGAATGAAACAATAAAAACATTTTATGGTCATACTCCACAACTTTGTCCCACACTCCCACTCACCCTTCATAAGTCTCTGTCTCTACATACAGTTCCCCTAATAGAAGCCCTAAGCTACCAAAGAAAAATATTGCAAAAGGATCTGCTCAGGAAACCTCAGATCCGTTGCCATCCTGAAATGCTTCAGATTGAATGTAACTGCCTCCCCTGCCACTGCTGCCAGTTCACATTGGCTTTCTCAATTTCAACCAGTTTTGATGTTGGTTTACTAGATTAGGCTGCTGCTTTGCGGTATCGGGATCTGGTTGTGACTGACATTTGGGTGTGGTGGTTTGGTGTCTTAAGGTTTATATATATAGATGTAGGTATAATAATTTGGGTTGGTTTGGAATTTGGGACTTTGGTAGAGATGAGGTTGTTGGTAGTATAGGTTTTTTATGGAACTTGTGTCTTTGTAGAGTGGTTATGGTGTTTGGATTTGGCTGTGTGGGGGGGTTTTGTATTTGGAGAAGAATGGGTGGAAGATATTTGGTTTATTCCTTCTTGGGTCTAACCTTTTCTTTCAGATTTATCTCAAAGATAAATTTTTTTGACTGAAAAGAGAAATTCAAACTAAAGAAAGTGGTTGAACCGCTTCTTCTTCTTCTTCTTCTTCTTCTTCTTCTTTTTAAATTAAGAAGAGATTTGGTCCAAGGAACGTAATCATTTTCGGTCATTCACAGCGAATGGAAGTGGGATGAAGGGTTTAATTATGTCATTTTTTGATATCTCACGGATCAATAACACCATAATTGGAACTACAAGGGCCATTTGCAATTGATCAACCCAGGGGGTCTTTTTGCATTTTTCCCAAAATTGGATATGGAACATGGTAATATATTCAAATGCTTGTTAAGAATTTTCAGTTTTGAGGGTTCATGTGCATCACATCTAGGAGAACTACTTCTGCTAATAACAAAAACCAAGTGGCCAATGAGCTCTACCTTAACTGGCTCTTTTCTACTTACAAGTGTTAAGTGGAGGATGAGGTCGTTGGTTTGAGATGCAACTTACCAATCAAAAAAGTAATAGTATGAGTGTGTGTCTATATATATATAAAGGCAAAGATTAGAGAAAATCCAATCAGATTTTAATTGGATTCTCAATTTTGCACCATGTGTCTCATTTAATATTTAATTTTTTGCCAAATGAATTATTGATTGTAAAAATCGAAGAGACCAAATCCAATTAAATTCTAAATTGGATTTTAATCAGAGTCTAATTTTTCGCCACATGTTCATCTAAGTTTCAAATTTTTGTGGCAAGTGAATTATTAGGTACAAAAACCGAAAACTCCAAAAGCAATTACATTCTAAATCGTGTGTGCGTGTGTGTGTGAGAGAGAGATTTAGAAATGTATGGTTTAAAAAAAGTGTAAGCTAATTCCACGTATAATTTGAATCTACTCTAAAAAAGAAAGGTATAATTTGAACCGTATAGTTGTGATTATTTTTAATTGTACACGTACATTTGCTCGAGGTTACACACTAGTTATTATAATAACAAAAACCAAGTGATTTTAAGTGGTGGCTTTGGAGGCTTTCTGTATAGTTTAAAAAGAGTGTAAGGTAAGTCCACATATAATTTGAATCTATTCTAAAAAAGAAAGGTATAATTTGAACCATATAGTTGTTATTATTTTTAATTGTACACGTACATATGCATGAGGTTACACACCAGTTATTACAACAACCAAAACCAAGTGATTTTAAGTGGTGGCTTTGGAGGCCTCCTGTCAGATGCTTGAATATACAATTCTTGATTGCTCTTTGGACTTTGGGCAATTGTGAATAAATAAAGCTCCAGAATAGTGTAGTTATTTTTTCTTTGAAACATGAATTTTCTATTGTATTGACTGAGTTTGAGTTGTTAACCTTCTTTCATTTTCAGGAACTGCTGAAAGCTCTGATTGGTTTTGTAGATGTCGCTGGGCTATACTTTGCCTTGACTCAGTTGACTCACAGGAACATTGCTCAGAATCATAAATTTCAAGCAGTTGGACTTGGTGAGTTAAAGTTAAAATATCTATTTTAAAAATCAGTTGCTTTTTCTTTGAATTCTAAATCAATTTTCAAGCACTTGTCATCTTCGAATATTATCTTTTTGTGACTGCATATTTGTGAACTTATTGGGGTTATGGCACCTTTTCACCTGTTGATAGGGTGGGCTTTTGCTGATTCTGTTCTGCATAGATTGGCACCTCTCTGGGTTGGCGCAAGAGGACTAGAATTTACATGGGATTACATTTTGCAAGGCATTGAAGCAAATGCGAATCTGGTATATTATTCCTTGTTTCTCATCTATTTTCCATTTTTTGTGGCAGCTTCAAACTGTATCCTTAGTTTTGTTTTAGACTTTCAGCTTAGGGGTTTTGGACAGATGGCAGGGCCGGCCCAACAAAATTTGGGGCCTAAGGCAGAAATTTTATATGAGGCCTTTTTAGTAAACATTAATTAAATAAATATATATAATACAAATTAAATTAAGACTAATTTGATGTAAATACAGAAATTGATGAATAATAATAATTAAACTAAGGTTAATTTCATACAGAGGATTGAATATCATAGTTGAACCATAAATTTAAACAAAAAGAACTAGAAAAAATATTATTTTTTTTAAAAAGAAACTTACTATAACTTGGATATATAACTATGCATAGTTAAGTACGGTTGTAACCTAAATTTTAATTTATATATTCTTTTTAAGAGAAAGAGATAGATAAATATTATTTGGTGTATGGTTTTATAGGATATTAGTTTACAAAATTAAGATCTCAAACTATTAGAGGAGATTAGTCATCATTGATGTTCTATCACATTTGCAGCATTTTTTTTAAAACATTTTAGGGTTTCAATTGGTTTTAATTTCTATTGGTCTCCTATTTTGGAAGCCTTGTTAGAAATGAATAATTAGTTTTAAAAATATTCACAATATAATGTGATAATGACTGTAATTGATAAAATTCAACAACTTAATTTATTTGTGTTTGAATTAATTTTTTATGTGATTGGTGACATGTTAGTTAAATTTAAACTTAAACTTAAACCTATAGTAAAATTTGTAGTATCTTTAACATCACTTTAAAAAAAAGTACTAATTATTTAAAAAATGTTATATTTTTATAAAATTTTGGGTTTTTACAAATGAAAATGGGGCCTTTTTTTTAGTGGGGAATTTTTTTTTTGGTTGTGGGGCCTTGCCTAGGCCTAAGTTGCCTAGGCCTTGAGCCGGCACTGACAGATGGTATCCAGTTTGACAGTTGAAAGATTTAGGGGTTGTGTGCATTATGTTGTGTATTTGGCAGGAACGCAATGCTCAAAGTTTTGAGGACCATAAATGGACGATTCCTGAGCTTAAGCTTTTTCTCTTAGAAACTTTGTTTGATTGGATGTTAGCCTTAGGCTCTTTCTCTATGCGTTTTCTTCTGAATACACTTGATCTTTGTACTTTGAGAGCATGATTTTATTGTTCCCGTGTACTCCCTGTGTACTTGGGCTATTTCTTTCAACAATAAGATTGTTATTTATCAGAAAATTTGGCCAGATTATAGGTCATTTTGTTGATGTAGAAACTTGGCTTTCTATATAGCTTCTGACAATATCCTTAGTTCTAGACTTCTAGGTTAGTGGTCTTGGGCAAATGTAAATGATTTTGTATTGGTCAGATTCCAGGGGATTGTAGGTCATTTTGTTGATGAGAAACTTGGCTGTTCCATATTTTAAACTGTTATTTGCATGTTTAGTAAGTTTTTGTGTTTGTTGGTTACTTTTTCTGCCATTATTGGTTTTTTTGAATCTGTTTCTGAATTCAGGTGTTGAGTATATCCCTAGCTGCATTGGGATCTTTGATTTGGCTCCGGAAAAACAAACCCAAGACACTGATTCCCATAATATATGCATGTGCAGTGATTGTGGCAACCATGCCATCTATCACAAGGTGTGCTCCTCAACATTCCTCACCAATGTCTCATTAGAAGTTTTGGGTGTACTTTTGCATAGAAAACAATTGAATTTGAACCATTATTACCACACCTTCATAAACTTTTATAATCCTAAATTCCCTACCAACTACTCATTATGTGTAGTGTAACTCCTATAGCAAAATTCATTCTTATGTGTAGCGATTCATTCTGTTTATGCTCCCCCCCCCCCCCCCCCTCTCTTGTTTTGCAGCTATCTGAGGCGAGGTTTGGGTTGGCATTTTCCAAAGGTGGTTGGCTTTGAACTGTTCACCTCACTTGTGATGGCTTTCATTAGTTGTCAGCTCTTTGCTGCGTGTCAGAAACCCTCCGCCTAAAGTAGCCTATTCTTACCCCTCATATGGCGGACTGTTTGTCAAAGATAGGTCTTCAAGGCGGCATAATTTTCAACGGCACCTAGATTTGATTATTCATTCCCCCTAAGGTGGCGTAGCTGTTTTGCCTGAGCTTCTCATTATTTTTAATTTGGTCTGTAGAAATTGTTGGTCTATTTTCTCTGTAGATGTAGACACTTTTACACATCTTTGAATAGATTTTCTGCTGGGTAACCTCAGTAAAATTTGCTTGGATAGAACTTATCAAGATTTTGGATGGAAATTGAGTTAAGTAAGCTTTACATTCCATGCCTTAACTTTGTGGACCATCCATCCTTAAATATTTTTTTGATAGGTATGGACCATCCATCCTTAAAGCAAAATGGACCTTAACAAAATTGAACTATTAAACTTCTATTTGTGTTTCGTGGACAAACCTGTCCATCTTCAAAGGCAGGAATGGACATTATATCGTTGATGATAGAAATGGAGAATTAGAATACGAAATAAGTTTTGTATCTAATAGGTAATTTATGGGAAATATTACTTATCAAAAAAAAAAATTTATGGGAAATATTAATTTTTTGTTCATTCAATTTCATTCTTTTCAAAGCATTACTTCTAAGAGAGTGAAAAGAATACTTCACTTTAATATAATGAATGAACTTAAAATATCAATTTTATCTATATTGTGATAATAAATAATAGAAAGTGAATAATAATAAAATTTTATATTTATTTATTATTCTTCTTTTATAAAACCATAAAACACACTTAACCCAAAAAAAAAAAAAAAAAACCCGTAAGTCATAAGCTACCAATTTCAGTACAATCAATCTATTCATCAACTCCCAAGCATTGTGCTTCCTTTTTAGCTCCCGCTCGAAATATATGAACTTGCATCACAGTTTGCGTGACAAACTCAAAAATGAAGGTGTCACCTGCTCCAACTTTATTTCCTCTACAAAAGTCAGGCCAACCACTTGTCATGTTCAAAAACCCATCAGCCACCAAATCAAGTCTAACGGGCCATGGGCTTCCACTTGGATCAAGAAGCATTGCCCTCTTCTTGCTACTTAGGTCTTTCTCTATAGCTACGAACTTTGGAATGGTCTGCAAATTTGAAGCATCAAAATACACAAAATTTAAGCTTAGACAGAGCTGTCTCAAGACAAGAAAATTTTATTCTTGCTAAGCAATGTTTCAAGGAACTATACACTAAACTCACCATATAGTATTGGCTATACCAAGTCCAAGTTGCAATAAAGTATGAATTTTCTGATTTGAAAGAAGATATCGACTTCATTCCTGATTCTTTTATATCATCGTTAATAAATTCTTCACCAAACTTACTACATCCAGCTAAACACCATGAAAAAGACGTAATACACACATGATAGAGAAATGCAAATTAAGGATAGTACAAACTTTATTACATAATCTTAAAACCAGTCACTATTAATAAAATAAAAAAAATTAATTCAAACATTTTTTTTTCTTGAAATAACACAAATCATATTTATCGTTACTTTTTATAATAAAATTTGTAATAATATTAGCATATTCCATATTATTTTTTTATAATAAAACATATAATAACAATAGTATTTTTAATATGATAGTGTTAAAACTTAATAATCAAAAGAGAAACAATAAGAAATAATTTAACTCACAAATTATTTTTTTGGAGTTAATTGCTTTTTGTCCAGAGCTCTCTTTGTAAGAATCAGGTTTGAGTTCCTCAATGATGGTGTTTTCTTGAATTTGTTTTCCTTTTTTGATAGAAGGAATTGGATATTCTTCTTTCCTCTTGGCTAACCTCACATCCTTCTCGCATGCATTTCTACCATATATCTTGACTTTAAACATGGAATTACCATCGTATTTGAAAACAAGGAAATCCCCTATGTCCAAAGAATTATCTTTCACAAAGTCATGCCAACCACCCCAAAAGAACAAGTCATTGTTCTCTCTCTCTTCAACTCGTACTACGTAAACTTTTCCAGTTGAGCTTCTAAGCGAGCATTTGGAAAGTAACCTAACATTAAAGTTCTTGACAAATGCAGGTGGTATACACTACAAATAATTGAGCGCAAGTCAATTAAACAGAACATATAAACTCAAGAAAATTTATTTTGGAAGGCAGATGTAAGGAAATCAAAGTATTCTTACTTTTAGAAATGATATTTGAATTTTAGAAATCTTTGTTAGCATTCTATTAATCTAAGAAAAGAAGCTAGGTACATTACCAGTTGCTCAGAGAAGTCACCAATAAGGACCTTGAAAAAGGATGGTCCACTACTTTTGTAACACTCTGGCTTTCTAGCCATTAAGAACTCTTCAAGAATAAGAACAAACTCAAACCCAAATGTTACGCCTAAGCAATTGAGAGATAACGAGATTCCACCCCTAGTTAGCTTTATATACAACAAGGCTTCTGAGTAATTTTTGAGAAGCTCAATGGTTAATTTATGTGCATAGTTCATGCATCTTTGTTTCACGGTGGTTCTCTATTAATGAGTCATTTTAATGAATCAAGAAACAATGTATAGAGGAAAATCGAGGCCACGTCATGAAACTCTTGGTGAGTGCAATTTCTTTTGTCATGTACTAACAAGTAATAACAAACACCATTTTCTGTAGTGTCTAACTGTCTATTGCCTCTTCCTGTTCCCCAAATTTTGCATTAGCATGTAGTTAGGTGAAATGAACACAGTAATCAGACTAATTCAAGGAGCGGAAATTAAAAAACTAGTTTTAGCAGTAACATTAAAACAGGGTTTCAATTATCCAAAAAATAAAAGACATCAAACTCCAAGGAATGGAAAAGAAGGTAAAATGGAATGAGATCTACCATTGAAATGTGTTGCAACATTGAATTAAATAAATAATGACATTACCATCCGATTCTCATTTCAATTTTATAACGACACAACATTTCATTCCATTCAAATTTCAATTTTTATTTTTAATTTTTAATTCAAGGACTGAGATCAACCATCGAAATGTATTGCACTTGGTGCAATCAAATCTTGATTAAAACATCAAATCTTAATTTGTTTTAATCTAGCAAGGTTAGGGACAAACATTTTCACAATCTTCAACTATTCACATGGCATGTTGTGATTGGAACGACAATTTCACTTGACACCATCACGTACATTACTTTTATTTACACAAATCAAAACATACCGCCTCAACAATTATTCAGAAGATTGCACAAAATAAATTTTATGTTGCTACTCGCTAGGCAGATTGTTTCAAAGAGTGATAGCAAACCACAAAGCAAAATTATATAATTAGAGAGGAGTCAGACTCACACTGCATTCCACTAAACATATTAACAAAAACAAGGGTCACTAAACTACTAATTACTACAGTCCCCTTGAAGCATTCACAATAACAGTAAGTAGTCTGGCAATAAACTTATTTGAGCGCACAAAAGGCTTGTATGTTACATAAAGTGCAGTCCACAGGTAGCAGAACAATTTTCCCTCCTCAGATATTCTAGACCACAATGAGGTTGCACATCTTGTATGAGTTACAAGCTTATGCTTCAGTGGATCTTGATTGAATTTTTCCTACCCCTTTTTCGTGGTGGAGTCAATAAAGTCCGAGGGCTAATCTCTTCGACAACCCGGAAAATGCTAACATCCAGGACAGTCAAGCCATCCATTTGACCAGCAGGCTTGAAGAGGCAGGCATCAAATTCCTCAAGGTTGTTGTCTATCACAAAATGTTTCCACCCTCCCGTAATCCCTCCATAACCACGAACTCGATTATGGTTATATCTGGCTCGCCATGTATCCTTATTAAAACGTAGATGGATTTCTTGGTTTTCCAGTGACAGATGATTCGTCGCCCATTCTAAAGGGATGTACTAATCAAGCAATAACGCAAGAACAATTAAGTATACTCATTGAACACAAAGACAGATTTTCAAATAGCAACAAGTGTATCCATTTTAAGTGAGAATTTTGTTCAATATTAAGCTGAAAATGTAGAAGCAATACATGAAAAAGGACAAAAGTAAACACAATGACAAGATTAGCTATATAATCAAAGTTTGCAATAGAGAACACTCACCACAAAGAATCTCTTGTATACATGTGTGGGTCGCATAACAACAAGGTAGGTATCATCGCTTGATGCTGCTTGGGCCAAAAGCAAGGCATTCTTGATCTCATCTTCAGATACAAGCCTTCTATTTGACGAATATTGCGGGCCTTGTGACAAATTCTTAAAGATGGGTGAACATTCAGCATCTGAACCATTCATGAACAAAATACTTTTATCAAACCAACATATTCTTGAACTACACGATTCATTGTTTAAGGATGGCAACTAGCAAGGTAATATAATAGCCACATGCAGCTAAAAAATAGTGGGAAGGGGCCTACAAGGTAATTCCGTATCAAAAACAGATAAGCATAGTATCATATGTGTTAAAAGGTTTACCATCACTTGCAGCGGACTTCACTCCCTCTCCAAAGGTAGCAGGTTCCTTGCTCCCAACACTCCTAGCACTCTTCCGGGTCCTTTTATTACTTACAAGAGAGATGATACATTGTTCTGAAGGCACTGTGACACTGTCATCACTTACATAGTTCAAAGGTGAAGGGCATGCAACACCATCATCCAAAGGGGTATGGACATCGTCAATAGAACCTTCCCTTGTTTTTTTCTTTGTCAAGCATCCATTGTCATTTTCAGTTGGCCCACATTTTCTGACAAAATACAAAGCCCCTTTCTCACACAAGTTCTTTCCATCAAAGATTAAAACATCAAATTGTGACCAACCATTGTACCTAAAGACCAACAAATCAGTCTCTTCCAAAGAATGATCCTTGACAAATTCTTGCCAACCATGGTTAAAGAACAATGTATCATCAATAGTCTTCAATTCTACATCCCATGTTAAACCACTAGGACCTTTAAGAGTCACACTTTGAGGCAGCTTCTTTTTCACATTGTCAACAAATTTTTTGGGGATGGCCTGCAATGTCAATACAAAAATAAGCAAACTTTGAGGATAAAGCTGCAAGAGAGGGGCAAAGTGTTGCAAGAACAACAAACCAGAACTTGAAATAACTGACCAAATGTGAAACATTCCCAGCAAGATATAACCTCAACTAAAATTCATCAATTGTAGCAAAGATTCACTGAAAACTAACTCAAGACTTCTATCCAAAAAAGAAAAAGTAACTCAGGACTCCTTGACTCCATGTTCTCTAAAATGGGAACTAGCCCCATTCATTTTGAATTTAGGATTCCCTCTTTTTGTATGACCAAATTCACAATGAAGATCTTATCTTTTGTAAATTCTAAAATGTCACATCATTAAAAATTTCATTAGTAACTGATTTTAAATAATGTAACCCCACGTGCCCCTTAGGATCTTGGGAAAAGAAAATCTCCACCATGGATTAGCTTTTGTCCATTTCATAAGCAAATACAGAGGTTCTGTGACATAAAATACTGATGTACTTCTAACTTAGAATGTGCTCAATTTGAGTCCAAACAGCATTTAAAAATAACTGAAATCATGTTTTTACATACAAGCACCCCCCCCCCCCCTTCCCCCCAAATCTTTTTTTTTTCTTTCCCTTCAACTGGGTGCACAAAAATTAAAATTAAAAAAAAAAAAAATCATAACACTCTAAATAATGAGCTACCAAGCAGAGGAACCCCAAAGTTTCCAATTTTTCCATGTAAAAGAAAGGACCTTTTACACTCTAAAAGGCATGTTCAACAGCCTTTTTAACGACCATGCAAAGCTACCACCTTTAGTGTTTTTCATAAACATAAAATTTCATAGATCCGAAAAGGTAAAAAAACAAGCTTAAAAAACTTACAAGCTGGCGATCATAATCACCGAGGAGATACTGAGAGAAGTGAATTGTTTGGAAATGGTCCCAATAGATGCCCTCTGCCCATTTGCTCCAATCTTTGCATGTTTCTCCCATTTCCACTAATCAATGGCTCTGGAGTCAAAAATCAAAGATTAAAAGTAAGACTTATAATTATAACTATAAAAATAAACCAAAGATAACATTTTTAAACACAAGAAGCTCCAGACATTGAAAGATCAAAGAAGATTAGACCCACTTTAGCAATTTACTTACCAGAAGCAACACCCACCTCAAAAATTGAAGAGAATTTCTTGCAACAAGTGAAAGAAACTGACTTTACCAGTAGAGAGAGAGAGAGTGAGAGAAGGGTAGTTTCAACAAGTTACGGTGCTGGCTCATTAGCATTACTATTCTTAAAAAAATATATAAAAAAAAATAATGTGACCAATAAAAAATTTATTTTATTTATTTTAATGCATCATTTTACATATATATATATATATATATATATATATAGAAGATTTTACTGTACTCTGAAGCCTAAAGGCAATAATATATCATTTTTTTTCAAAAAAAATTATTGAAAATTAAAAAATTTAACAATGTTTTCAATCCCAATAAATTTTTTCAAAAATAAATTTGTTAATGTACGTACTTATCACCTCATCAGACCTATATATAAAAAATAAATATTACTTTTCTTTTCTTTTCTTTTTGGTTTGGGGGGGTGAATATTACTTTTCAATATATGATACATCTTCTGTTCTTTTATCATTTTACTTATCAAAAGCAGCACCCACCTCAAAAATTGAAGATAATTTTTTGCAATAAGTGAAAGAAACTGACTTTACTAGTACAGAGAGAGAGAGAGGAAGAGGAAAGAAGAACCACGTACAGTGCAAGTGCTAGCTCAGCTACGCTATTTTTTTTTTTTTTTTTTCACCAGCATCAGCGGATCCTTAAAAAAAAAAAAAAAATTTAAAAGCTATTTTGACGTGTCAAAAAAGCTAATAGTGAAGTCACTGTTTCTATAGATCAAAAGGACCAAGAGGTTTCGAATTCCGAAAAGATATCACGGAGAAAGGCATCAAAGGGGCTGCAAGAGGAGTGGAAGAGAGAGAGTTTAATAAATAAAAAATGTAGCTATAGCTCCATTGGTGTAGCATATATTTTAAGTATTGGTAGTACTAAAAATAGCAATATTATTATTTAGTACTACTATTACTAGTGCGCTTAATTATGAAAAACCAATGTATAAATTTTTTAAATATAATATTCAAAAAATAATGAGTAAATGCATCACAAAATAATTCATTCAAACTTGAAAAAATATCTAAATATTACAAATAATTAATCACAATATGTCAAACAAAATAAACCACTACAACTAATAAGTTTATATACTTAAAGTTTTGAAAGTTATATTGGTGGAACAACATTTAGTTAAACAAGTCAAATAGGTTTCATGACTTCAACACAAACACGACATGTTTATTAAATTGGTTCGTTTGTGTCAACTCAAATATGATATAATTCCATTAAGCCTCAACTTTTCGTGTCATGTTCGTGAATCGTGTTGGATTTTGCCACCCCTATAGGGCACCCCACAAGCTTTCACACTATTTGCAACACCTGAAGAGTTAATTGGCACTAATAGAAGAAATTTCTGCTTTCATTGCATATGTTTTTCATTCTTACTTCGATATTAATAAAATACAAAACATCATTCTTCTCCAAAAATAAATAAATAAATAAAAGTGATGAAAACCTAAGCAAAGCTAATCTACTCTAAACGGCACAACGCAGAAAAATCAAAACAAAACTATGCATTAGCAAGTTCTAGGCTAATTTTCAAGACCACAACTCATACATCACATCAAAAATAAGACTCCGGTTCAAGAAATATTGGCCCAATATAGAATAATGAAAGTAATGTGGTGTGTCTTTGTGTTAGAATCCATTTCCCTTGTGTGTGTGTGTTTTTGTTTCTCAAAAAAAAAAGTAAGCTTAGTCTTTTCTTCTTCTTCTTTTTGTTAAAACTATCATTTTGTTTTGAATGTATTAGTTTCTGCTTGGCTGATTGAAGAATTGAATGAAAGAAAAGAAATTTAAAATTTGAATATTTTGCATTGGTTCTATTACTATTAGGCTTGTTGGGATTTGTATTTTTTTTTCTTGACATAGTTAAATTCAAATTAATGCATTCCACCCAAAATAATTTGTTTACTGCATGACTTACAAATGGCAAGTACATCATATCATGCTTTCTAATTTATTTATTTTTCATGTGAAAAAATACAGATTGACCAAACCTAACCCGCAACCCAACTTGCTTTCTAACTTGCGTAAGCTGACCTATTTTTAACCCAAACTCATTTTTGAATTGACCTTACCCGCTTGTCATACCTAACTTTTATTACCTCTACAAAAGTCACCCCACACAAAGATGCCCCTAAAACTAAATTAATATTTGAAAAATAAAATATTTATTTAGTGTTAATAAAGTTTTTTTTTTAATCTCAATAATCACTTTCAATTGTGTTGTTTTGTCGATGACAAGCTTGACCCCATCTCTCAATGTACTAAGTATTCATATTTGAAAACATTTGTGGTATGCTTTACAATGGTAAGGATCGCATCTAATCTATCATTTCTAAATTTTGGATGAGACCTTGATATATAAAATAAGCTGCATGGCATCATATCATCTTGGCAACTTTATGAAAAAATATATTATAATCCTTTACTATATGATTTATAATATCACAAAATTTTCCATAAAAAAAACTTCTAATTCTTAAATTCATCAACAGAAATACATCACGTCATGAAATCTAAATCTCGTATGGTTTATTAAAGAAAACTATGAAAAATAGTCATATCTTTATCCAGCAAATATTCAAATCAAGAAGGAAATAACATTAACCTACGAAGGTTGAAAGCTATATCTATTATATCATTATATGTCCATCTTCTAGTTAGAAACAATTACGTACGTAAACAAAACAAACAAACAAAAACATAACAATACAAAACGCATAGATAAAAATAAAAAAAACACCAACACAAAAAATCTTTTATAAAACTTTTCGGTCCTAACTCCAAAGTCTAAACCATATATATATAGTATTAATAAAAGAAATTCAAAATTTCATTGGATGCCATAGCCCCCCTTTGTATGAGAATAGTTCCATCCCTCGTTGCAATAAAGCATGATATTTCTGAATTCTCAATTGCCCGTTCTTCCTCATCATCACTAACAGTAACAGGTTCCTTGCTAGACATATTATATTCACCTAGACACCGGAAATAGCACATAAGTACAAATATATATAAAGTTTACAAAAACTAGAAATCAAAAGCAAAACAGTAAGATATAGTTTAACTCACAATTTATTTTGTTGGACTTAATTGCTTTCTTTCCAAAGCTCTCTTTTTCTTGGACTGGTTTTCCTTTCTTCTCTAAGGAAATAGGATTGTCATTGTTCTTCTTGACTACCCTTATATCCTTCTCACATGCATTTCTACCATATATCTTTACATTAAAAGTTGATTTACCATCATATTCAAAAACAAGGAAATCCCCTATTTCCAAATAATTATTTTTCACAAAGTCTGGCCAACCATTCCGAAAGAACATTTCATTCCCTCTCACTTCCACTTGTACCATGCAAAATTTCCCAATTGGGCTTCTAATAGTACACTTGGAAAGTGACATACCATTGAAGTTCTTGATAAAAGCAGGTGGTATACGCTACATGTAAATGAAGTAACATTAATTACTTGCATTGTCAACCCAATAGCACAAGTCAATTAAACAAAACATATAATCTTCAGCTATTCAAAAATTTTAACAAAATAAATGTACTAATTAGCTTGTAAGAAAATGTATAATAATAGTCAAAAGCCTTGTAATTGACTGGTAACCTCCTAGTACATATAAATAGATACAACTAGAGTTCAAAACTTCAAATCATCCTCCCCCAATTATCAAATTATCCTTAAAATATATGAACCCCCAAAGTTTTGCAAAATGTTAGTACTACTAATTTGTGAGTTTTATGATAAATATTAAATATAACCAATGCAATTAGACAACAATATTCCTATTTTACCCTTTGCTTGTCTGAATGGAGGATGTACTACTGTCGAGTGCTGATTTTGCACCTCTTCAATAATATATTGATTTCTGATTTTTTTTTTAAAAACTTTTAAAAACACCATAATTTTATGGACTAAAACACTAGACTAATTTTATCTCTTATTTAATTGAGTAAGAGAGTTCTTAATTTACCCTAATCTTATCGCTGAAATCTTTTGAATTTTCCAATTCATCTGATTTGTAAACATGTTCCATCCAATAAATCAAGTACAAAAAACACTATAATAGGAGGCAATGTTCTTTCATTGAGAAATCGTAATAGAGTTCTAATTCTACCCTTAACTTATTGATGGAACCTCTACTTTCTCTTTGAATATTTCGATTTATCAGATTTAAACAAAAAATATGATAAACCAATGATTAAAGACATTATAGTAGTAATGTACGATAATTACCTCTTCATTGGAAAAAAAAAAAAAAAAATCTATTGATGAAATAAATCTAAGAAAAGAGGTGAGGTACATTACCAGTTGTTCAGAGAAGCCATCAATGAGGACCTTGAAAAATGATGGTTTACTACTTTTGTAACGCTCTAGCTATTTAGAACTCCACTCTTCGTCAAGACCAAAAAAAAAAAAAACTCCAACCCAAGTGTTGACACTTTAGGTTCAGGCTTCAGGACTAGGCAATTGAGATATTAAAGAAACGGGAACGAATCCCCTACCCTACATTTATATACACCATGGCTTTCGAGAAAACCTTGAAAAGTTCAAAACTTCAAATTGTTAAATGGCTTAAATTGAGGATATTTTTATTTTTATTTGATAATCCAATAGTTGAGATTGAGAAGATTTGAAGTATTTAAGTATCAACATAGTTGTGGGGGGTAAAATGATTAAAATATGTATTTGGGCCTGATTTGGTGGAGAAAGCCTGTTCAAGCATAGCCTTTGAGGCCTGCAAATCAGTTCATGCTATAAGGGTTGGAGGAGCTGTCCGAGGAGGAGTATCTCCTCGGATGGGCCAAGTAAAGGTCATAGGACATGCTAAGGTGTTTGGAGATAGAACTCCGGAAGATCTGTTGGGTAAAGGTATGATCCACGTGGTTATTGGAAGTAAGAGCATATGATAAATATTAAAGGGGGAAAAGGTTGCTACCACCACATTAAAGACCCTGCACCTACCTCCCTGGCCGCATTAATGGAGAAATGACCTTTGAACAGTAATGTTCAGCCTTCCAGCTGGTGTTTGAAGACTTCAAGAAGATGCCGGATGGGACAAGTATCTAAGGGGAAGATCTGTGTCACACGTGGAAGAAGGAAGGAAGAAGAAGATGGGTATAAGAGGTCAAGAGAGGCACTAGAGGGGAGGGACGAAAAGAACGAGAATTACAACATTTTTCTTAAAGAAAGAAAAGCAATACAAGTGGTCATCGGCTTTCGTCCGAGGAGAGTTCCATTGCTATTTTTGTCTATTGGATACGTGGTTAATGGCAATCTAGTCTGTTTACTTTCTGTCCAATATCCACAACCTAGATTTCAAGCCCACACTCTACAAATTTCATTGTATAGGATTCTTTGGGCCTAAGTCTGCCTGGTGATTGGACCAGGTACAGATTGTCCACCTACAATTGGCGCCGTCTGTGGAAAATCTAGTGTCTGAGGAATTGGAGCGTTATGGCAAGCTCAAATCCACATCACGCAGAGTCTCAAGGGTCCCAGCGTGAAGATCATTTCAAACGCCTCGAGCGTTAGAGCGATCAAGAGGGAAGTGTGCATACGGTGCACCCCAATGGAAGCCATTCGCGTGGTGGAAGCAGAGCCACCCATGAAGATGATGCTAAGACCATGCAGAAGGAGATTGATCACCTTAAGAAAAAGTTGCACTGTGCAAGACGGAGGCGGACGTCATCTCTTTTTTATCCTTCTTCCAAGGGATCCCAAGGAAGCAGTTACAATCCAAGGTTCAGAACCCCTCCTAGAGAAACCTTCTCATTCAAGAAGGATGAGCTTCCAACTCGTGGGCATAAAAAATTCCCCTCCAAGGGCTTGGGAAACAATGCTATGAGCAAGGCGTTGCACCAGATCTCCAAGTCCCCTTTCTCACGCAGAATTGTGAAGGGAAAGCTTCCACGACGTTTTTCCCAACCCACTTTCACCATCTATAATGGCAGGACAGACCTAGTTGAGCACGTCAGTCATTTCAATCAGAGGATGGCGGTACACTCTCAGATCGAGACCTTAATGTGAAAAATTTTCCCCTCTAGCCTGGGGCCAGTGGCTATGAGATGGTTCAACGAGTTGAAGGCGGGTTTTGTTGATTCTTTCATGGAGCTCACTAGGGCATTTGCGTCTCGATTCATCACATGCAGCAGGGTTCCGTGGCCTTTAGACTCATTGTTGTCTATGGTCATGAGGGAGGGTGAGACCTTGAAAACATATTCTGACAGATACTGGGAAATGTTCAACGAAATTGACGGCGATTTTGATGAGGTGGCGGTTAACACTTTCCAGGTAGGCCTTCCAACCGACCACGACCTAAGGAAATCTCTGACCAAAAAGCCTGTACGGAGTGTACGTCGGCTCATAGATCGTATTGACGAGTACAAAAGAGTCGAGGAAGATCAACAGCAAAGTAAGGGGAAAGCGAAGGTTATCCCACAGGAGAGGAGAGATTTCAGGTCGGATAGATACAATAACAACAGGCCGAGGAAAGATTTCCCTAGGCAGCCTGGTTCGGCCACTCCTCAGGTAGTTAGTACCATATTTCGAGAATCAGTGCACCAATTGCTGGAGAAAGTTCGCAAGAAGCCCTACTTCAAGTGGCCTAGTAAGATGGCTGGAGACCCCACGAAGCTGAATCAAAACCTTGTTTGCTAATACCATCAGGATGTCGGCCATACTACCAAGAATTGCAGAACACTTTGGAACCATTTAGAACAGCTTGTCAGTGAAGGAAAATTGAAGCAACATTTATATCAGCCCAATGGGCAAGAAAGCAATTCGGGTTCGAATAACCAGATGAATAATTCATCTCGGCCTCCTTTTGGAGCGATTAATGTCATCCTCGCGACTCTAGGCAGGACCGGTTCCTGTCCTACTAGGGTGATGTCCGTATCACATATCCTCACAGAGGAATTTGGCTCCAAGCCGAAGAGAATCGGAGGTGCTTCTCCGCCTATCTTGGGCTTCTCGGACGAAGATAAAGTTGGAACCATCCAACCGCATGATGACGCCCTAGTGGTTACTCTGAGGATAAGGAACTACGATGTGAAAAGGGTGATGGTCGATCAAGGCAGTGGTGCGGATATTATGTACCTTGATTTGTTTAGGGGGCTTAATTTGAAGCCCGAAGATCTTACGGCTTACGATTCACCATTAATAAGCTTTGAAGCGAATGCCGTCATACCAAAGGGACAAATTCGCTTGCCGATGCAGTCAAGTCCGGAAACAGTTGAGGTGGATTTCATAGTGGTTGACGCTTATTCCCCATATACGACCATCATTGCAAGGCCTTGGTTGCATGCTTTGGGTGTTGTTTCCTCAACTCTGCATGTTAAAGTGAAGTTCCGATCGGGAGGACGAATCAAAGAGATTCTCGGAAGCCAATCAGTAGCAAGGCAGTACATTTTGGCTGCGGTGCTGCGCTAGGCCAAACCGGAATCCTCGACCTCGGTTGCGAGAGGCTTATAGCAATTAACAATTTTGGATACGCCCGATGTGGTGACAGCAGAGGAGGCAACGTGTGAAGAATTAGAGAGATTTGTTATTGATGATGACCCCGAAAGGTTCTTTCAGGTTGGGGTTCGGCTACCACATCGGGAGAAGGTGGAATTGGTGACGTTTCTGAAAAACAATATTGACGTGTTTGCATGGGATCCTTACAAGGCTCCGGGAGTTGATCCAAGTTTCATTTGTCATCATTTGAATGTCAATCCTGCCGTTATTCCCAGGAGGCAACCACCTCGGCGTTCCTCTAAAGAGCATGTCGAGGCTGTCAAGGAAGAGGTGCTTAAGCTCAAAAGGGCTGAGGCTATTAAAGAAGTTTTCTACCCAGAATGGTTGGCGCATACTGTTGTAGTAAAAAAGAAGAACGGGAAGTGGAGAGTGTGTGTGGACTTCACAGACCTGAACAAAGCCTGTCCCAAAGACTCATTTCCAATGTCTCGCATCGATCAACTGGTGGATGTTAGGGTTGGGAATCCTCAGATAAGTTTTTTAGATGCTTTTCAAGACTATCACCAGATACCTTTGGCGCTGGAGGACCAGGAGAAGACCGCCTTCATTACTCCTACGGGAAATTACCATTATAAAGTGATGCCGTTTGGTTTGAAAAATGCAGGGGCTACCTACCAAAGAATGATGACCAGGATGTTCGAGTCGCAGCTTGGAAAGACTATTGAGGTATATGTGGATGATATGGTGGTGAAGAGCAAGATGGTACCTATGCATGTGAAAGATTTGGATGACACTTTTCAAACACTTAGGAAGCACAAGTTGCGCCTTAATGCCTCTAAGTGCTCTTTTGGGGTGGGTTATGGTAAGTTCCTAGGTTACATGGTTACTCATAGAGGAATAGAAGTAAATCCGGCATAGGTCAGGGCCATCCATGGCTTGCAACCACCTTGGAATCCGAAGGAAGTTCAAAAATTGACTGGGATGACTGCTACTCTCAGCAGGTTTATCTCTCGGTCTGCTGATAGGTGCAAACCTTTCTTCCAGTTGCTGAACAAGTGGAAAGGATTCCAATGGACCGAGGAGTGTGCTTTGGCTTTTCAACAACTTAAAGAGTATCTTTCCCAGCCACCCATCATGTCTCGGCCGGAGGTTGATGAAGTCTTGTTTGCATATATAGCTGTAGCTATCCAGGCTGTCAGTTTGGTTTTAATACGGGACGACAGTGGAGTACAAAGACCGGTTTACTACGTTAGCAAATCTTTAGGTGAAGCTGGGATGCGTTATCTACCTTTGGAGAAGGCGATTCTGGCTGTAGTGCTTGCTACTCGAAAGCTTCCACATTATTTCCAATCCCACACTGTTGTGGTTATAACTCAACTTCCTCTCAAGTCGGTATTACGAAGTGCTGACTATTCAGGGAGGATAGCTAAGTGGGGAACTATTTTGGGAGCCTTCGATATCAAGTATATACCTCGCACCTTCGTGAAGGGCCAGGTCTTGGCTGATTTAGTGGCAGAATTTGCCAAACTCTCGTTAGAAGAAACTGCAAAAGAGTTGCACATGGATGAAAAATTAGTTAGCATGATCACGTGCAACGGGCTTCCGGTGTGGAAAGTATATGTTGACGGCGCAGCGAACCAGAGAGGGTTGAGGATCGGGCTTGTTTTGGTATCCCCTGAAGGGATCACCTTTGAAAAATTGCTGAGATTGGTGTTCTCGGCCACCAATAATAAGCCTGAGTACGAAGCTGTCTTAGTTGGTATGGATATGGTTCAGAAAATGGGGGGAAGGTCAGTTCATATGTCCTCGGATTTTCAATTAGTCGTGGGCCAGGTGGTGGGAACCATAGAGGTTAGGGATCCGAGAATGCAAGAATACCTGACCAAGGTCAAATGTTTACAATCCAAGTTTGATTCTTTTATCCTGACGCATGTTTCTAGAAGTGGAAACACACATGTAGACTCATTGGTTACGTTGGCAACATCCTCGGCTCAGGGTTTGCCTAGGATTATCCTCGTCGAAGATTTGCTGAAACCCGCTTCAACAACTGCAAGTGCCATTCATATTCATCAAGTAAGGCTCGGACCTAGCTGGATGGATCTCATAGTTTCTTTTCTAAAAAACAACGTTTTGCCCGAGGAGAAGCCTGAAGAAGAGAAAATTCGTCGAAAGGCACCTCGATTCTAGTTGTTAATATCCACAACCTAGATTTCAAGTCCACACTCTACAAATTTCATTGTATAAGGTTCTTTGAGCCTGAGTCCGCCTAGTGATTGGACAGGGTACAGATTATCCACCTACAGTAGTCAATTTCGTAAAAGAATCTATTTGGATATAGTCAAAGGAACAATATTTTAGTATCAGTATATAATATATGTATATACCCGTTGGTTTACACTTTACACTCTTCAATAAGGATATATCATATCATCATATTACTAAAACATAAATACATTTAATCACACCAGATAATATCTCAATAAAAACTCTATTTCACTTTTTTTTGAGGTTAAAAAAGTACCAAAATCTCATCTCCCTCCTCAACTCCTCTTAGAACAAGGAGTACCGAAGCCCGAACCTCCATTCCAAATGTTACACCAATAAATATTAATTATTTTCCAACTATTTGCCTAATTAATAGCAGTTTTTTCTCCCTCCTTATTTATTGCTTACCAACGGGCAACACCACCATTTCATTGAATTGATTTGAATCCTTCCTTTTTTTAACTTATAAAAACTGAATTATTAAAACAAAAATAAGGAAGCTCAAAAAATTTTTAACGCTGAAACAGAATTTCATTAGTGAAATTAAATAAAATACTCACATTAAAAATAATAATAATAATCTAATGATCCCACCGGGGTGTTATTAGTCAATTTTTTTTGTTCAAACTTCAAAGCCAATTTCGTTTTTCCTAATTCACTTTATATTTCAAAACTTGGACAATTTGCTTAGAAATTATTTTGAGTTGTTTTGTTGATTATTATTATTATTATTATTATTATTATTATTATTATTATTTCTTTAGTCGATATTTGATATTTGATATTTGGCCGATCTTCCCTAACAGGAAGCCTCACATACTGCAGCTGCAAATGTGCAATACACTGTTTTGAAGTTTTCTTGACATATCATCTGTTACTATACTCCTCTCCTCTGTACTTGTTTGTAATTCAATGGAGTTTTATCAAATGAAGAAGAGCAAGTGGAGGTGCCCCGGTGGGAAGCAATAAATAAATAAGTTGTAAAGCAATTAATATTAAAAGAAGTGCTACTTCTGTAAAATTTTCACAATAAATTTTAGGTGATTTTTATAATATAAAAAATAAATCTTAGATGGTTATTTGTTATTACTTCAAATTTAAACCCATCATTGAAATTGATTTTTTTCACTATTAATAACAACAAGTAACAACTTTTCACTTAAAATTTATTGGAAAAATGTGGTAGACATAACATTTCTTTAATAGTGTTATTTTAATATCTAAAAAATGCTCATTTTAATATCTAAAAACTTAATTTATCTATTTTACAGTACAATTTTACAATTTACACTACATTCCAATTCTTATTTTTCACATCACAACCAATACTATTTATTTATGTTTCTTATTTTTCACATCACAACCAATACTATTTATTTATGTTTACTCTCTCTCTCCACCCACATATCCAACCGGCCGACATCACTGTCTCTCCTACACACCACCACACCAAACCAAACAAGAAATAAATGTGCAGTTTTTTTAACATTCTTGTATATGTACAAATTAGTTAATCATTATGTTATATTTTTTAAAAAACTTTTTAATAACATTTTTCTCCATTTATATAAAACAATATTATAATTATGCATTTTAAATCTTTTTATTAAATTACATTTTTCGTATATATATATATATATATATATATATATATATATATATATATATATTATTGTTGAATGCAAAACAAATTATATGTTCAATTACATAAAACTTATAAAAAATAAAAAAATACTTTCATACATTATTTAACCTACAAATTTTACATTATATTTTTACAAAGTAAATACATTTTTCTGCGCATTACATGAACTTGTGACTAGTTTTTTTTTTAACAAAAAACTGTTCACATAACATGTTTGTATTGGAGTGTAACTTTCACCAGGCCTCACCACATTCACTACTTTTATTCATACCACTCAGCAATTATGAAGAAAGACTTAAAAATAAATAAATAAGTTGGCCTATTGTTTCAAAGAATGAGAGCAAGTGGCAACCACAAAGCAAAATTATATAATTAGAGAGGAGTTGTAGCGCATTCCACAAAACATATTTACAAACAAGGGTCACTAAACTACTAATTAATAAAGTTCCCTTGAAGCATCCACAATAACAGTAACTAGTCTGGCAACAAAAGGCTAAATATGTTACATATATAAAGTGCAGTCCAAAGGTAGCAGAACCATTTTCCCTGGCTCAAAATGTAAGATATTCTAGATCACAATGAGGTTGCACATCTTGTAAGAATTACATGCTTATGCTTCAGTGCTCTTGATTGAGTTTCTTCTACCCCTTTTTCGTGGTGGATTCAATAAAGTCCGAGGGCTAATTTCTTGGACAACCCGGAAAATGCTAACATCCAGGATAGTCGAGCCATCCATTTGACCAGCAGCCTTGAACAGGCAGACATCAAGTTCTTCAAGGTTGTTGTCTATAACAAAATGCTTCCACCCACTGGTAATCCCTCCATAACCACGAGCTTGATTATGGTTATATCTGGCTCGCCATGTATCATTTTTATAACGTAGATAGATTTCTTGGTTTTCCAGTGAAAGATGATTTGCCGCCCATTCTAAAGGGATGTACTAATCACACAATAACACAAGAACAATTACTATGTAGAAACATTTTTTTTTAATTGTTATTGAACACCAAGAAAGATTTTCAAATAGCAACAACTATATCAATTTTAAGTGATAATGTTGATCAATATTATGCTGATAATGTCGGAGCAATACAAGAAAAAAGGACAGAAGTAAACACATTGACGAGATTAGCTATATGATGAAAGTTTGCAATAGAGAACATTTACCAGAAAGAATTTCTTGTATACATGCGTGGGTCGCATAACAGCAAGGTAGGTATCATCACTTGATGCTGCTTGGGCCAAAAGCAAGGCATCCTTGATCTCATCTTCAGTTACAAGCCTTCTATTTGACGCATATTGCTGGCCTTGTGCCCCATTCTTAATGGTGGGTGAACATTCCACATCTGAATTATTCATAAACGAAATACTTCTATTAAACCAGTATATCCTTGAACCACATGATTCTTTGTTTCTAGCACGGTACTACAATAGACACATGCAGCTAAAATATGGTGGAAGGGGCCTACAAAGCAATTCTGTATCAAAAATAGGTAAGTGTAGTACCATATGTGTTAAGAGGTTTACCATCACTTGCAGTGGACTTCATTCCCTCCCCACAAGTAGCAGGTTCCTTCCTCCCAACACTTTTAGCACTCTGCCGAGTCCTTTTACCGACCAGAGAGATGATATATTGTTCTGAAGGCGCTGTAGCACTGTCATCACTTACATAGTTCAAAGGTGAAGGGCATCTAACACCATCATCCAAAGGGGTATGAACATCATCGATAGAACCTTCCCTTATTTTTTTCTTAGTCAAGCATCCATTGTCATGTTCAGTTGGCCCACATTTTCTGACAAAATACGAATCCCCCTTCTCACATAAGTTCTTTCCATCAAAGATTAAAACATCAAACTGTGACCAACCATTGTATCTAAAGACCAATAAATCAGTCTCTTCCAAAGAATGATCCTTGACAAATTCTTGCCAACCATGGTTAAAGAACAATGTATCATCAACAGTCTTCAACTCTACATCCCATGTTAAACCACTAGGACCTTTAAGAGTCACACTTTGAGGCAGCTTCTTTTTCAAATTGTCAACAAATTTTTTGGGAATGGCCTGCATAGTCAAAACAAACGTAGGCAAACTAGAGTAAACAATTGAGGACAAAAATGCAAGAAAGGGGCAAAGTGTTGCAAGAACGAAAAACCAGAACCTGGCTGTACTAACTGACCAAAATGTCAAACATTCCCAGCAAGATATAACCTCAACAAAAATTCATCAATTGAAGCAAAGAATGGCATCATCACTATTCAGTGAAAACTAACTCAAGACTTCTATCCAAAAATAAGAAAAAGTAACTCAGGACTCCTTGACACCATGTTCTCTAAAATGAAAACAAATTTATTTTGAACTTCGGATTCTCTTTTTGAATTTAGGACTCCTTGACAGGATGGAGATCGTATCTTTTGTAAATCCTACGATGTCACATAAATTTGAATTTCTTTAGTATCTGATTTTAAATAATGTAACCCTACGTGCGCCTTAGGATTTTTGTGAAAAGTAAATCTTCACTGTGGATTAGCTTTTGTCCATTTCATAAGCAAATACAGAGGTTCTGTGACAGAAAATACTAATATGCTTCTACCTTAAAACATAATACATCTAAACAAAGAGCTACCAAGCAGAGGAACCCCAAAGCGTCCCATACTTCAATGTAAAAGAAAGGACATTTTACATTCTAAAAAGACGTTCAAAAACCTTTTTAAAGACCATGCAAAGCTACCACCTTTAGTGTTCTCATAACTCACAAAATTTCACAGATCAAAATAGGTAAAAGACAAGCCTAAAAAACTTACAAGCTGGCGATCATAATCACCGAGGAGATACTGAGAGAAGTGAATTGTTTGGAAATGGGTCCAATAGATGTCCTCTGCCCATTTGCTCCAATCTTTGCATGTTTCTCCCATTTCCACTAATCAATGGCTCTGGAGTCAAAAATCAAAGATTAAAAGTAAGACTTATAATTATAAAAATAAACCAAAGATAACATTTTCAAACACAAGAAGCTCCAGACATTAAAAGAAGATTAGACCCACTTTAGATGTCCAGCAATTTACTTACCAGAAGCAATACCCACCTCAAATATTGAAGAGAATTTTTTTACAAGAAGTGAAAGTAACACAGAGAGAGAGAGAGAGAGAGAGAGTGAACAGGGTAGTTGAACCAGGGACACTGCAAGACTTGAATCGTAAATAAATGAACCATGAGGGTATGAGTGCAAAAAGACAAGATTCACTGACACAAATCTCCATTATCTATCTATATATAAAAGGTAAAGACTAGCATCTCCCCGAGGAAGCTGCACTAGCAGCACACCTGGACTCCAACAATTGTATGATACAGTAATTTTAGTACTTACTTTTTTTGCTTTGTAGTACTTTTAGGAGGGTGTTAAAATTGCAATTACATCATTCACGTGTATCAGGACGTACCAAAAATTTGCTAAAACTGTAAAATTTTTATTAAACGAACGGAAAAATGGTAAAAATTAATTAAAGTAGTTTAATAAAATTTATAAATAATATTAAAAAGTACAATAAAATTTATATATAATAAAAAAATAAACTAAATAATAAAATAAATTAACAAAAATAAACTAGTCAAACATTATTCAACTATTTATGAATAATTTCTAATATTATTTAGATAACGTGAGACCAGTGTTCCAAGTTCCAACCCTCACAAGTAGACAAGGAATTTCTTGCATTGTTGCATATGATGCATGGAATATATTAGATATGTCCATCTCTTGCATTAATTGGGTTTCGGAAATCGGAATAACTAAGGCCGCATTTGTGTTAGTGTAAAATATTTTTCAGGTGTAAAATGATTTCAGGTGAAAATATTTTTGGAAATGAAAATATTTTTAGGTGTTTGGTGGCATTTTAAAAAATACTTTGAAAAATATTTTCAAGTATTTGGTTGTGATCTTATGAATACTATAGAAAACACACATTTTCTACTTGATGGTCACATTTTCTCAGCTTCTAAACAAATATATAACATCATTTCTCAGCAAATAAACACAAAAGAAACAAAACCCAAAAATAAAAATCATCAAATCCCGGAGAGAAGAAGGAAGAGAGAGAGGCGAGATCGCACGATCGAATGCGAAGGCTTCGATCGCGCGGCGGAGGCTTCGATCGCGCAATCAACGACGAAGGCGAGACGCGCAGCGGAGGCAAGATCGAGTGGCGGAGGCGAGATCGCACGATCGGGGACGACTGGGTTCGAGATCGCGCGGCATTAGAGTTGATCTTTGCTTGATCGGCAGTGAGAGGCACGGCCCCGACAGTGAGATTGTGCGGCGTTGGAGTTAATCTTGGTTCAGTTCTTTTTTTTTCTTTTTTCTGGAAATGGTTTGAAGGTTATGGTTTGGAGATGGGTTTTGGACCGTGGGAAATAGTTTGGAGATGGGTTTTGGACCGTGGGGCTGTACGATCTGAGCTGGCCGGAGCTTGGTTGAGGTGAGCTTGGAGATGGGTTTTGGACTATGTGAGAAGTGTGCTCGAGCTCCCTCTTCAGGTGTGGTTTCCGAAAATTGTTTGAAGGTAAAATCAAAGTGTAAATGATTTTCTGTTCAAATGGGCTTATTTTCCGGTTAAAGCGGAAATGATTTTTCGTTGACCGTATTTTTAGTCCAAACAAACGCAGCCTAAGTGATAAAGAAAATCTTTCAATTGGGCAGTTACAGGAGCACAAATTATTTAACATTTTTTTTTTCATAAACATGATATATTGTGAGTCAAACATCACTTTTTTGCTTGACCTCACCGTAAACAATTTTTTTTCTAATAATAATTACTATAAACATTATTACTTTTAAACAATGTTTTAAAAACCGGACCGGACCGGCCGGTCCGACCGGTTCAATCGGAAAAACCGGTGCAGTCCGGTCCGGTTATATATATCTCAAAACCGGTCAATAACCGGTCAATAACCGGAAATTTTGAAAAAAAACGGTTTTATTCCCGGTTCGGTTTTTAAAACCATGCTTTTAAAGCAATTAAATCCGTATTATATTTTCCATAACAAATAAATAATAAATAAAAGACATCCATATTCTATTTGCGTTTTTAATTATTTTTGCATTTTACTGTAGACACCTAAAAATCCCTCCACACTCGGTTTTTTTTTTTTTTTTTGTGCTAAAGAATCCCTCCACACTCGGCGTTCACTAGTGAGATTTTGCATTTTGCTACATCACCATCTAAAAATAAATGTCTACCGTAGCATGTTATATAAAATAAAATAAAAATTCTCTCTCCTCTATTATCTACAATAACAGTTTTTTTTTTCTTTCCTTTTGTTGCTAATGTGTATAGAATATAGTACTATTTTAATGAGATGAGATGAATTACAAAATAAAGAATAGAATGTATGGTGTATTGTTAGAATAAATGTAAAATAGATAAAGTCATTTTTTTTGAGATGCTTAAATGTTTTTCTTTTCTTTTTTCCATTTTCAGATGTGAAAACTCTTATTATCCAATCACAACATCTCATCTAGGTTGGTGAAAACAAAATTATAAAAAAAATTTGTGCTCCAGACTTTTCTCTATATATAATGTCAATGCTAAAGCAACAGTAAATTTGGTTTATTCAATACGCACTATTTCGCGTGTTCACTTGCTTTGGTGGGGGGGGGGGGGGGTTAAAAATGGCTGATTGAACACACTTTTCATTTTTTTTATATGCATATCAGCTACTCTAAAAAAAAAAAAAGTATTAACACAAAAAATTGCTACAATATTTTTACAATGATTGAGGTATTAATTCCTTATAGGCCAAAATAAAATAATAAAATATCATACTGGAAACAACTACAACTAAAAATAAAGGTATTGTGAAAAAAAAAATGCGACATCCATAACATTTTTCACAATACTTTTATAACAAATCATAGAAGATAAATTGTTATTGGTTACTTTTTTGCCCACCAATAATAACTTGTAACAACATACTATTTATATTTTGTTGTGGACATAACATTTCTCTTGTGAAAATATTAATACAATTTGTTGTTGTCATAACTCATAATATTCTCGCAACTACTAAATTATCAATTCTTTACGAATCAAAATAAAATATAACAAAATTACAGTACTACAAAAATTTTGTACCATTATGTTGTTGTAAGGGCACGATTCACGCCACAACCCAAATGGTATAGACAATGGCTTAAAGAGTCCAAAACAATGAATTTATCAGAGAGTGGACCTCATATTGAACGTTCAATGAGTTAGATGATGAGCTAGTTAATGTCAGAACAAACAAGACATATAATTTAGATAAAGAATGATACTCCTCAGTCAAGTCTGAGGAAGGTCTGTTCTTATATATATGTTTTTCTTGAACATTAAAATTCTTACATAGTACTATTTACTCTCCTTCAATCTCAGATGCCCCCTTCTATCATGGGATTCGTCCCTTTTATATATTCTTCTCCTCTTTCATCTTAACTTTCCACGTGTAGATCAGATTACTAACTTCTTAATACTTGTCCCATTAGCATCTTTTTAAAGTCTTTGTGGGTAGATGTAAAACTGGAAACTATTGTTCAGGTATTACTTCCACATTAATGCGGTCAGGAGGTTAGATGCAAAGCATTCAATGCGGTGATAACAACTTTATACCCAGATCTTTCTCGTCTCTATGGTGACTCACCCCTAACTAAAGCTTATCCTCTCAAGCATGGTTGTCCACTGCTCAGGATTTGATGGGTAGTCGGACTTTAGACCTCTAACCTACTGTTCAAGGAGGACTAACTCCTCGGACAACATCACTCGTTTATTGTGATATGACCTCTTCTTTGGTTTAACAATCTACCTGTCTTCGTCAACATTTATCTATCCTCGGGCTATCTGATGTTTTCGAACGAGGCCCACGGCCCAATATCCTTATATGGGCCCTTCACCCCTACAGTTGTGTTTTTAGATTTTTTTTTTTTTTTTGGTTTAGTCAACTTTGTTTAGCCAAAATATACTGTTTCACATACAGTTTTCTCGTGTTGACTTTTTGAATTTTATTTAAGATAAAGTTTAGCAACAAAATTGATTGTAGCCTTAGATTATAATCTTACTCAATATTTTTTTTATTAGAGGTATTCTACAACCTTACTCAATATTTTTTTTATTAGAGGTGAATTTTGACAAATCCACCATTGAATTATATTTTATTCTTATATCTTTCATGCTTGCAAAATTTTAAGAAAATTAAAGATCAATAGCTATGTCATCAATAAATTGTTTAAATTGTAAGTTTTTGTAATTTAAAATTATGCATAAAATATAAGTTTATAGATCATATAGTACATAATATTCGATTGACACAAAATTTGACATGTGTATTAAGAGCGTAAAGAACATGAAATTCAACAATTAGTTTTTCAAAATATGTAATAATATTTATTATATTTAGTAAGGTTGTAACCTAAGGTTATAACTCACCTCCAATAAAAAGATATTTAGTAAGGTTGTAGCCTAAGGTTACAACTAATTTTATAACTAAACTTTGTCATTTTTTATTGTATTTTTATCTTTATGCACCATTTTAAGTAAAAACACATGGTTTTATACACACACACACACACACAAAAAAAACCTTAGGATAAAAACACATTTCATCCTTTATGTTTTAGATAGTTCACAGTTCACAGTTCATCCTTAAACTTTAAAATCAAGAAATTCTCTTCTTAATATTTTGGAAAAGAGCAAATATGTTATATTGTTATTCTCTCAGTTAAACCCTAATGAAAACTTATGATTCTTAAAATATTACATTGTGTAATGTCTAAAATACTCTTACTAAATTTTAACATTTTAAAAAGTTTCTTAATGTATTTTGAGTTTTAGATGGTAGTAATGATTAGAATGTTGGAATGATGATATAAAATATTTTATTTATTACTTAAAGAATATTGATTTTCTAAGTTTAAACCTTCAAAACTTATAATTTATTTAATGGAAAATTTAAGACACATGCATTTGTTATCTATATATATATATTTTTTTTTTTTTCTTTTTCTTGCCTAAAATGGGTGTTCATTAAAAACTAAGCTAGCTAATCATTGTACCTAGACTTCATGTAAATATAATAAAGAAGAAAATATGAATGAAAATTTTTTCATTGTGTATAGTTGAAGGTATTTGATGAAATGGTTCAATTGTAGCATATGACCTATTTCATTATGAAAATTTAAATATTGTGATAATGTCTTAGCAAAACTCAGCTGCTTATTGTTAGAAGATGATGTTCTTTATTATTCATAGAAGTTTTTAGTGAGTGAATATTGTCATTAGCAAATAAGTACTAAGAAACTATTATAATGAAATAGATATGCATATGTTAAATAACTTGCCTAACTTTGCGTGTGACATACAATTTTTTTTTATTTTTTTTTATGTATATAGTTACATACTTCTTCAAATGGAAATTTTATCTTTATTTTCTCACTCAAGAGGTGCAAGTGTCTTGCTCGTTCCACCCTAACTAGTTGTTTCAAATAGTGCAAGAAATTGGCATCAAGAAAAGAAAATTGTATAACCACACGACTTAAACATATAAACATACAAAGATAGCCCGAGCCTTCACTAAACACATGAACAAAATCACTATTAAAGCTCACTTGAAGCAACCTCAATAAGTAGTGTGGCAACAAGCCTAACTTAAGAATTCAAGAGGCAAATATATTACATAAAAAGTCCATTGGCAGCAGAACCCTCTTTCATGCTCAAAATGTATGATATTCTAGATCACATCAAGGTATCACATCTTATATTAATCACAAGCTTGTGGTTTGGTGCTCTTGATTGATTTTGGTCTACCCCTTTTTGGTGGAGGAGTCAATACAGTCAGAGGAGTAATTTCTTGAACAACCCGGAAAATGCTAACATCCAGGACAAAAAAGCCGTCCATTCGATCAGCAGGCTTGAACAGGCAGACATCAAATTCCTCCAGGTTGTTGTCTAGAACAAAATGTTTCCACCCACTAGTAATCCCTCCGTTACCGCGACCTCGATTATAAAAATATTTGGCTTGCCATGTACCCTTGTTAAAACGAAGATAGATTTCTTGGTTTTCCGTTAAGGGATGATTCATCACCCATTCGGTAGGGATCCACTGATCAAGCAATAAAACAAGCACAATTATAAGGAGGGAAAATAATTAAAAGAAGGTTCATTTAAATCCAAGACAGGAATTCAATCACCAACAAGTACATCCATTTTAAGAAAGTCTGTTTATAAGCTGATAATGTAGAAGCAATATAAAAGGGGACAAAATTAAACATATAGAAAAGATTCATTATACAATCAAAGCCGGTGATAGAGAACATTTACCAAAAAGTGTCTCTTGTATACATGTGTGGGTCGCATAACTACTTGGAAAGTATCATCACTTGATGCTGCTTGGGCCAAAACCAAGGCACTCTTGATCTCATCTTCAGTTACTGGCCTTCTATTTGACGCAAATTGCTGGACTTGTGCCCCATTCTTGTTGGTGGGTGAATCTGCAACATCTAAATCATTCATAAATGAAATATTTCAATCCAATCAGTATATCTTTGGACTACATGATTCTGTGTTTCTAGGATGGCAACTGGCAAGGTACTATAATAGCCATATGCAGCTAAGAAAAATGGTACAACCTAGAGTAGTAATTCCTTCTTAAAAAAAAAAAAAAAATACAATATCAAGATCATGTGTTAAGAAGGTTACCATCACTTGGATTGGACTTCACTCCCTCTCCATTAGTAGCAGGTTTCTTGCTCCCAACACGCCTAGCACTCTGCCGGGTCCTTTTTTTAGCAACCATGGAGTTGATACATTGTTCAGAAGGCACTGTGACACTGTCATCACCCATAGAGTTCACTGGTGAGGTGCATCCAGCATCAACATCCAATGGGGTGCGAACATCATCCATAGAACCTTCCCTTAATCTTTTCTTAGTCAAGCATCTGTTGTCATGTTCAGTTTGCCCACATTTTCTGACAAAATATGAAGCCCCCTTCTCACACAAGTTCTTCCCATCAAAGATTAAAACGTCAAACTGTGACCAACCATTGTACCTAAAGACCAACAAATCAGTCTCTTCCAAAGAATGATCCTTCACAAATTTTTGCCAACCATGGTTAAAGAACGTTGTATCATCATTAGTCGTCAATTCTACATCCCATGTTAAACCACTAGGACCTTTAAGAGTTGCACTTTGAGGCAGCTTCTTTTTCAAATTGTCAGAAAATGTTTTGGGGATGACCTGCAATGTCAACACAAACATGAGCAAACTAGACAATTGAGGATAAAGATGCAAGAGAGGGATAAAGTGTTGCAAGAACAAGAAGCTTAAACTTATAATTGACCAAAATGACAAACATTCACAGCAAGATATAACCTCAACAAAATTCATCTATCAAAGCAAAGAATTGCATCTTCACTCACTATTCACTTAGATGTAAATCAATACTCCTTGACAACATGTTCACCATCAATGGGAACACACCCCCGTAGTTTTGAATTAGGATTCTCTCTTTATGAAATAGACTAATAGAGAGTGACCAATTCACAAAATAACTTTTTTTTTCTTTCACAAATCCTATAATGCCACTGGCCATCATTTAAAGTATCATCCGGCTGATCCATTTTCTGAAAGACTTGCAAAAATCCTTTGTCCCACTTATTGTTATGCTCCACCAATCACAGAATGCCATGTATCTGATTTTTTTTTTTTTTTGCCATTTTAAACTTTGGTTTGTTTATAAAGAAAGTAAAAAGACTTTGGTAAGTTGTAATCCGTGGAGTACAAAGTGATACACAAAAAGTGGGATTGAAGATTTGTATTTGAATGATAACTGATTTTAAATGATATACTGCCACATGCACCTTAAGATTTTGTGAAACGAAAATCTTCACCATGAATTGGCCTTTGTCCATTTCCTAAGCAAATGGAGTGGTTCTGTGACAGAAAATACTGATATAGTTCTAACTTCGAATGGGATCAACTTCAGTTGCCAGGAGTTACCAATGTACATTTAAAAAGGGGGATGAAAACTAAAAGTCATAAGTTTTTTCTTTTCTTATGAAACTGTAATGTAAATTTCATGATTTTTTTATTAAAAAAAGGTGCAACATATTCCACTATTAGTTGCCTTGGTCAGAAATTCTTGGATTTCACCCCCTCCCCTTTTTTGCTTCTCAAAAATTTAAATTTACACAACACATCTAAACAAAGTGCTACCAATATAGTTTTCTCTTACTCCACAAGAACATGTAAGAAGAAGCAGAGGAACCCCAAAGCTTCCGCTTCTTCCATGTAAAAAGAAAGGACATTTTGCACTCTAATAAAAAAAAAGTATCACATTTTAGCAGACCCCCAAATCACTTATGTGGCCATGCAAAGTTGTGTAAAAATACATGGTTTGTAAATTTATACAAATCCTGTTCATTTTGCATTTAGTTTTGAGGATGAAGGAAGAGAATGCATTGCGGGCGTGTGAAGAAAGATAAATAATTAAAAATAAATAAATTTTTTTGATATTTTAATAAAATATAGCGTAAAATAAATAATATGAGGTAGATAATGTTGATAAGTGAGAATGCAAAAAATAAAAATAAAGAGGTTCTTGCGTGCTGGAATAAACAGGAATTTTTGAGCTTTTAACTTACATTCTAAAAGGCAGGTTCAAGAACTTTTTTAACGACCATGCAAAGCTACCACCTTTTAGTGTTTTCAAACTTTTCATAAACATGAAATTCAATAGATCCTAAAAGGGAAAAGATAGTCCTTAAACTTACAAGCTGGCGATCAAAACCACTGAGGAGAAGCTGATAGAAGTGAAACGTTTGGAAATGGGTCCAATAAATGTCCTCTGCCCATTTGCTCCAATCTTTGCATGCATCTCCCATTTCCACTGAACAACGGTTCTGAAGTCAAAAAAATCAAAGGAAAGAAGACAAAAAGTAAGATTTAACAGTAAATAAACCAAAGACAACACTTTTTTTTTTTTTTGACATGCCAAAGACAACACTTTTAAACACAAAGTTGCACTTGATATTGAAAGAAGATTAGACCCACTTAAGAACTCAAGCAATTTTTACTTAACAGAAGCAGCAACTACCTTAAAAAAGAAAAAAAAAAAAGAAAAAGACCCTTTTGCAACAAGTGGAAGGAACTAACTTTACAAGTACAGAAAGAGAGAGACAAAGAGAGAGATATTCGAGGCAGCAGGGAACCATGTACAGTGCAAGACTTGAATAGTGAAATGAAGGTATGAAGCTTTGACTGGCAGTAAGAGAAAAAATAACAAAGGGTGAAACTGACACAAATCTCCATTATTTATTTGAAAAGACTAGACTTTACCCGAGGGTACTGCTGGAGCACTAAAGGTAACCATGGTATGGTACTATTTATTATGGTGTGCAAAACTGAACAGAGAAGTACTCCTTTTTTTTAGTAATTAGGGATATCATTCACAAGGAGAAAATGTTCCCAGCAAACAGAACGATAAAATGTGTGCAATTTTTTTGGCATGTAGTTGTGATAATAATAGTAAGATTTTGTAAATGTGCGCCATTAGGCCACACAATAATTTATTATTTTTTTAAAACTTTTTTTAAAATTTTAACAACTTTTTAATTTTCAAGAAAATTTTTCAAAAATAGAAGAGTACATGTTAACCAAACCATAATAGTAACATACAATAATTTCACTTTTTTTTTTTTTACCATTACCCGTCTTAAAATCGCTTTTGTGGTTATGGTCTTGTATTGCCATAGTAGCACACTTGGAATCCAGTATTACAGATAGGTTCGATGGAAAAAAGTTTTTACCAAATGGAGATTACGTTACCCTTCTTTTTTAAGGCAGGAAAAAAAATTGCTCTCAATTTTATTTTGTTACAGCCTTTAAATACTCATTTAAAACCAAAATTTGTTAGGTAAAACCTAATTTGTAATTTTAGTTATTAATGGAGTCGCAACAAATCTGATTACTGAGACTTTCCCAAAAATGGCTATGGAACTATGGAAGGTGTTTAACATATCACTAAAAAGGAAAATGTTACATAACCACAAAGGATACAATACATACACTGATACACACACATATATACACTGATATAAATTTGAATATATGACATTTGTTCCATTACTGTTGTTCTTTATTACTAGGCTAAAACATCAATTTCTTTGTTTTTTTTTAAAGCAAGGTCCACTTGTATCTTCTTAATAATTCAAACACAATGTTTCCTCCAGGATAATTGGATAAGAATTGACAAAAGATACACAATAGCAAAGCGAACTTGTGTATACCTAATTAATGGTTCAAAAGAAAAAAAAAAAAATTATTCAATACTCTCAAAGCATATCAATGCCTCCTCTTACATAAATGGTAAGTTCTACCATGATTTTAAATGGTGGAACTTACCATTCATGTGAAAGAAGGAATATCACCTTGACATACTATAAGAGTATTAAGTGAATAATTACTTCTCAACAATTACTTCTTTTATCAGCTACAATCTCCACCCAAAAAACCAAAACTGGCTCAAATTTGCAAGTTTCTGCCTCATCTGATTTTGTCAATGCTTAAAAAAGGATCACCCTGCACAAAAAGAGTTCAGGCCTCTGCAAACTGAACTCCCCAAGGAATAAAAGCAAACTTAACAGTAAATTGGTGAACCTAAGAACCTCCTAAACTGCAAAAACTAGACCTTCACTGTAAACTAAATTTTCCAACATTGTATCTAAGGACTTCAGGAAAATACATAGAAATCAAAAGTAACAAGCTGTTGATGGTTTTAACATTCAAAAAGATCATTTAAAGATTGAATTTTGTTTCCCTATAGCATGGGGAGAATTAAGATCGCACATGCACTCCAATTAAAAGAAAAAGGTGCAAATAGCAACACTGACCATAATTATATATACTTCATTAAGGTTGATCTTTTTTACATCAATCATAAAGAAGGCTTATTGCTGGTATATGTCACAAGAGCTAATTCATTATCTGCTCCACTTTGATGGTCAAGCCCTTTCTTACCATTTCCAGATATATGCACGAGCATTTCACATTCGCCAACGAGTTCAAAAATGCAGATATCTCCAATCTTAACATCATTCCCACGAACAAAGGCCATCCACCCACCACAAAAGGTATGGCCCATTCGCCCCTTTGAGTCTGGGACAGAATTCACCGTCCAACATTTTCCTTTTAAATTCCGAAGCACAATCTCTGTTTTGCAGTTAGGGAGATGTGCTGTTGAAAATTGGTATGGGATTTTCTGCAAGATAAACCAATTGGTAAATGGGAATTGATGCCAAAAACCTTTTTCAGGAAAACATAACAAGAAATGTGCAAGCATGGATATACAAGACTCACGAGAGTATATGAACCACTGATGTTGAACTGTTTCATGATCCTCACAAAATTAGGAAAAGATGAAGAAAAAGATCGAGCTGCTCTTTCTTCATCAAGTGCTAACATCATTCTCATACTGCCTTTAGTTTTTGAGCCAACTTCATCTTCGATGACTTTTCTCCTCTGAACTGTATCCATTTAGAGTTTGGAAACTGATTTAGAATAGGAAGGGAAAAAAAGGCATTTTGAACAAATCTTGTAGATGAAAAGTAAAAGATTTGATACACCGTATCCGTATATGGTTGCTAGCAATATGATACACTGGTGCTGCTCTAAACACAGTGAAAATCTAAATACACTAAACTAATATATATATATATATATATATATATATATAGAGAGAGAGAGAGAGAGAGAGAGATGGGTTCAAGTTATACCTAAAGTAACTCTTGTAAAGTTACACCTTTTTTACACCGTAGATTTGTAAGTAATTTAACGGCTAAACGAATATCATTAACTATTACTTTCTATCTCATTCATAATTAAAACTAGTATTTTCTCTCTCTCTCCTTATTTATTGTTTTTTGCATGATTAAAGAGCACACTGCCATTGTTAACAACTTGCATTTCTATACTTGAAAAAAAATAAAATATACAAGAAAAATAACTGAGATAGATAATGCAGCTAAGCCCCCAAACACCATTTGCTTCACTGACTTTTCTCTTCTTCGGAATCACACTTCCAAGGTTTTGTTTGTTCAGCCATGGCTTTGTGTCCTACCCTTCAGCAAATTCAGCAGCTGGGTTCAACTTCACCTTCTCTGACTCCATGTTTCTCTTCTCTTTAATTTTCAATTTCAAATTGTGAATGGATCAATGGTATCATGTGTTAAAAGAAAGACACTGACTTAGAGGCTAAGCTGCCTAAATTGATATAAGAGTGGGATTGACTGTGATACTTGGTTGGAATATCAAAACCGGTGCTAACTATAAACAGTGAACATTATAATAATAGTAATAATAAATTATCTTTTGTTTTTTTAAAGGTAGATATGCAGTGTCAGTTTCTTATAAGTAGTACTCTGCTGCTGTGTTGTTGTTTGTGTTTGTATCCGTATCTGTTAAGATTTTTTTTCAAGTATAGAAATGCAAGTTGTTAACAATGGCAGTGTGCCCTTTAATCAAGCAAAAAACAATAAATAAGGAGAGAGAGAGAAAATACTAGTATTAATTATGAATGAGATAGAAAGTAATAGTTAATGATATTCTTTTAGCCGTTAAATCACTTACAAATCTACGGCGTAAAAAAGGTGTAACTTTACAAGAGTTACATCAGGTATAACTTGAACCCATCTCATATATGTGTGTGTGTGTGTGTATATATATATATATATATATATATAATTACAATTTACAAGTACATAAAGAAAATGACAAGCTTAATTTCTGACCAGAAATATAAGCAACTATGGTCCATTCTTGCAAGCAATTGACCAAGAGAATGTGGAAGTCAAAACCTATGGTGAAGGCACTGATCCTTCTATTGAAACCAATTCCTAACTGCAAATTCAAATAGAATATAGTTAAAAACCTTACCCAACTTTTTGTTGGCAGCTTTTGACTGAGAGCCAACTGGAGCTCTGGTATAAGTCTTTGATGCACTACATTGTTTCCTTACATCAATAGAGAAAGGCACTTCTTGACGTCTCTTTGATGCTTTTGGAGATTTCCCCCTTGTTTTCTTTGGCAAAACTTTCGAAGTTTTATGTGAAGAGGGTGCCCGACCACCACTTGACCTACTACAAACTACTTTTCCATTTTGGCAGTCTAGCCCTTCCCTTCCAACCCCAAGAATGTGCACACGCAATTCACACTCACGTACAAGTTCAAAAACACAGATATCTCCAACCTTGATGTCATTACAACGGACAAAAGCTATCCATCCACCACATAGAGTATGACTTGTATTCACTCTTGTAGTGGGCACAGAATTCACAGTCCAACATTCTCCTTTCAAATTCTGAAGAACAATCTTAATTTTGCTGTTTGGAAGATGTGCCATCGAAAATTTATATGGGATGTTCTGCATGAAAAAAAGCAGTTTGAAAAGAAAATTTGATGAACAGACCGCTTGCAGAAGAAAACAACAATAAACTGAAGTATAGTGAATGATCAGAAAACCCTTGATGATAACCCTGAGTTGCCTAACCCACAACTGCCAAAGGAAGTTGCATATGCAAGAGAAAAAGGAATTTCTGTCAAAAAAGCTGTCCAAACCCACATCTGAACAAGGACAAAATTCATTGCGATAACATAGGGCTTAAGGGTACCAGGGTTTAATTGTGCCAGATTTAATAGGTAAACCCGTTAATTCCCACAGGAGAGCAGCACCATACAACAATTAGTATGTTTCTCAGTATGATGTGACAATAGAAGATAGATGGGTTGTAGAATTCGTTGACCAACAGTTGCACTAAAATATCAGAATCAAGGTAGATTTTTCATCATGTGGGTGCATAAGAATAAGATTACTTTTTGATAGGTAAAAGAATAAGATAAGATTACTAGGCCAAGAAAAGACATTTACTGATATATCACTCCATATTCATAAAATCTTTTAAACCTTGATTTAGAATATAGTGAGCATACTGCATTATGGAGGTAATTTGATGGACAATGCATAAAACTTATATTAAAATATGATTCAATTGAAAGATAGAAACGAGAAAAACAGAAGAAACAACCTACCAGAGTATATGAACCACTGACATTGAAGCTTTTCATGATTCTCACGAAATAGGGGAAAGAGGAAGTAAATGATTGAGCTACTTCTTGTGCTGACAACATCGACAAACAAACTCTACCATGCATGTATAGATCATCTTCTTTTCCGTTCCTACTCTGGATGGAAGCCTTTGTATTGAATTGAACAATATCCAACACTGCAAGCAAGAATGTAAAATTTCATGAATCATATCCATATCCAATCCATCTAAATAATTGTACACATTCATACAAATTTAAGAAGTTTTTTTCTACATGGTTAAAATTTGAGTATGAAGCATATGTAGACCATTTTCTACACAGATAAAAGTACGTTATGCAAATTTGATTCTTTACATTTTTTATCTAACAAGAAAATAATAGACTTCTGCGCCTTATTTTACAAGAAGATTACTCAAAAAACATGGAAAAAGTAGCAGTATTCTGTAGTCCCTAAAGCACTGCCAATTCTGCTGCAGAAGGTGGATTCTTGTCCTCAAAACCCAAGAAATGAACAGTTGGTTTCATTACCTTGCTTTTCCTTGGAAGCTTTTGATTGAGAGACAATAGAAGAATTCCTCAAAGTACTACCACAGTGCCTTGTTTCTTCAGGACAAATTGCTTCTCGCAATGTTTTAGCCATAGCTACCACCTCATGCTTACATACCTCCCCATCATACATATCCACCTTGCCTTCTTGGTTCTTGACTGTGCATCCTAGATGGAGTTGTGATGAGCTACCTCTCAATTTCTTTGGCACGCCTTCAAAAATTTTATCTGAAGGGGAAGCACCCTCATCTCTTTCTCTTTTCTGCCCCATACTATTACCAAGGTCACTAGGATCTTGACTGCACTCAGAATGAAATGCAGCCTCTTTCTCACATGAACTTTTATCAAAAACTTGCACGGTGAAATGCAACTCACCATCATATCTGAAAACCAAAAAATCACCAGATTCTATGAAATGGTCCATAACAAATTCTGGCCATCCTTGATGGAGGAATAAATCATCATTCTGTTGAATTAGCTTCACATGCCATCTGTTCCCACTTGGACCCTCCAATGTAACTAATCCAGATGTTCTGCCTTTCATGTGTCTTACAAATCGTACTGGAATTTTCTGTAACAGATTTGAGTTGTGTCACCATCTAACCGTGCAATACAAATAACATCAAATACTGATAAAAAATAATCATAATAAATCTACTATACTCCCAACAAGATTTAGAGTCCGTTTGGATAGAAATTATTGCTGAAAACTGAAAATTAAAAACTGAAAATACTGTACAAAAATAATTTTTTAATGTGTAAAAATTACTGTTCATCCCAAAAAGTACTGTTCATTGGCCTAAAATCACTGTTCATGTCCAATGAACAGTAACATATGCGCGTGGAAAAAAAAAAAAAAACGTGGACGCAGCTGGAAAACGCTGCATCCAAACGTATTCTTAATCAACACGGCATCTCTTAGCAGATGTATGGAATATATGACAAAGGTGGAATGTTAGAATATTTCTATTGATTGGTAATGTCATATAGGCTCGAGTCAGACATCCAATGGCTTCGATTTGAATTATCCGGCGGATGCCTTATATAGATACAAACAACAGTTTACATATTCGGGATACTTTTAGATGCAACTTGTGGATAAAAGACTTCTAGCGGTCTTTAAATTCACTGACTAGTCTACCTAGGAACTCGCTTCATTTGCTATCTTGCAGTAAGTTATCTGGCATGCCAAAGCCATATTACTTGGAAATAATTATAGACCATAAATTTTGACCGAAGAAAATGAATTATGCAATTAGTTTCTAAAAATGCTATACTTTCTAAAAGCTCTACACTATTTGCAATAGATGCAACATGGGTGACATAAATTTGCAATGATACAAGACAAATTCTATTGTAGCTCTATTTTCTATTTCTTTTTTTTTTCCAAAGCTTCTTTCTTTTGTTCTAGCAACCAAAAGAGACGTACTTCAAGAAGAAAGAACGATGTGATGGCCACCAAACTAAAGACTTTAAGTTGAAATTTTAGCAAACAGATACAAGACTAACATATTTGAAGAAATAAACACCTAACTGGTATTTGCAAGTACAAACCAGATTTCTTATGTTTCACAAATCTTTATCTTTCTATTTTTAGAATCTTAATGCTCCCTCTGTCCTTTTTTTCTTTGCTAAGTAAAAACACATGATAACATAAGATCTTGTCAGGAGTAGCTGGTCAGGATATCACATATTTAGGAAAAATACATATCATTGGGAATCCAAATGATTCTTTTCATCATCCAACATCTAATTTAAAGAAAACATCAATCATGTTACAAATTCAATAGCCGTGTAACCTATCAAGACTACTCTCTCAATTGGTCATGTTAAAAAAAAAAAATGTATCAGCCTTGTCACCAAGAAATATCCTACAAAACTGAGGAAACTCGGAGCTAACGGAAGAATTACAAGTTGGAATAAATACATGTAACAAAAAACTTCAATATAGCCTAATGATAGATTCCATGATAACAATTCTAAGTTTTCGATCACAGAATTGCAATTTTAGGCGTAGTAGCATAACCAAACACTTGACTCACCAAAATAAAATAAAATAAAAACAAATAGAATCAATAGGTACAGAAAAAAGAAAATGAAAAATGAAAACAAGAATGAAAACCTTTGGACGCATGCTTTGAGAGTTGAGAATTTATGAGAAGAAAACGTAGGGGGACGTCTTGCTGCACAAGCCTTGTCCCAAATTGTTATTCCTCTATTCCATTTCGGGACATCCCAAAATGTAGTTCTCTTTGAAAATTCAATAAATAAATTTCCTAACTCGCCTTTCACTTTATTTAAAAACCCAATACCCCTCCTCTTTCACTAAAGTTTAAAAATTAGGGTGGGTAGTTTTGGAAACTTGTACATTTCAATTTAAAAGACAATGCATAAAACAATGTTATCTTAAAAGGTTTGTTTTTTAAAACATGATCAATAATACAGGACAGAGGCAGTATAACCAAAGGGGCCTTTTATACTCTTACACAATTGACACTCACTTATACAATGCCTCACTAATTCTTCCATTAGTACTGCAAGTCTCTATCTCTACTAAATAACTAAATTTTGTAGTGAGAAATGCTCCATCGACAACATTTTCACAATAATCCTAGGCGGCAAGCTGTTACCAGTGGGTAAAAAAGTGATGTTAATAGTGGGCCTAGATTAGAACCCGTAACAATTTGCCACGTAGATCGTTGTGAAAATGTTGTGGATGCATGCAGCATTTCTCTTTTGTAGTTTCTTTTCATGGGTCCCTTTAAATTTTTGTTTTTTAAAATTGTTCCACGGCTAGTTTTGGAATCTCAGTTTTTTTTATCTAATCCAAAAAACTGATACTATTTTCAAGGAATGCCCAAAACTATTTACTACTAACATAACACCATTAACAATAAAAACATAGTTAAGACTATAATCAGCCTAATGCAGGGGTCAAATCCCATCAATATTAACATTAGTAATGAATCAAACACCATCTTCACTATTAAAGGTACTTTTTTTTTTTCAAGGGATTACTAAAAGTGCTTTAGAGTAAAATTAGAATATACACAAATTAGGGTCCAAGACTAACATGCAAAATCAACATCATAGTATTTTCACTAAACCTAAATTTCTCTAACTAATAAAAAAAAATTTTGAAAACACATACATGTATAATGAAAGAAAGAACAAATTTTTATATATAAAAAAAAAAAAGAAGAGAATTTTTCTTATAAAAAAAAAATACCAGTCTTTGAGAGCTGAAAATGGCAGAGTAAACGTCAAAGAAGTGAGGGCGTTTGGCATTTGGCATCTCCTGGCGAGTTTCTTTATCCATCAGAAGCCACTTTCTTTTGTTTTGACTTTGTTTGTGTGAAATTTTCTGAGGAACCAAACAGGTTGCGGAAATTTCTTCTAGGAGAGAGAGAGAGAGAAGAGAAGTTAAAGGAAGAGAAAGTGGGCGTGTTCCATTTGAGATTTTTGATCAAATCGAAACAATATGGGATTTTTCAGAGTGCAGTCATGTAAATGTGTTTCGTGTGTGTTTGTGTTTGTGTTGATCTTTGGTGAAGATGTCAGTGGGTGCACTGGGAAAGAGGAAGGATTGCACGTGTGAGATTTGGAGGGTGTGATTCGCACGTGTGAGAGGTCCATTTTTGTTCCTACCAGGTCATTTGTGTCCCCACAAAACCATGGGAGAAAGCTGATAAAAATAATAATAATAATAATAAATAAAATTAAAAAAAAAACTATGGGAGAAAGGTTTTTGTTTTTGTTTTTGGTTTATCAGTCCTCAGTAGTGGTCAGTAACTTATGTAAGGTTCAACTTCAACAGAATGTTATATTTTAATAGGATTGCTTTGTTAAATACATGAAACAAAATACAGGGACTAAAATTGTATTTTTATCTTAATATACTCGTGTTAGTATATGAAAGCATTTATTTTATGGTTCAAAGAATTTATCACATGATAAGATTTTAATGAAATGTCTAAATATATAATAGAATTTGATAAAGTTTTGATTTAGGATAAAATATAGAATATAACTTAAAATCAGTAACATATATTGTAAGCGAGTCCAACAAGTTAAGCCCACTTAGAGTAGTGGATTTAGGTTAGACGACCCGATACAATTAATTTGTTAGAGGATGCCTTCTCAAAAAAAAAAATATATATAAATTAGTTAGAGGATGAGTTCCTGAGGTCAACTTTAATGTACTAGTATGATTTAAGCTTTAAGTGGATGGGTAAAAGTTAGAGAATTCAAGGAAGAAGACAAGATTTTTAGAATTAACACTTCCTCAAGCCTGGGCGAAGACCAGTTGTTTATATAGATTGTTCAAGTTTTAATCATAGAACAATGTTACACAATATCAGTATTTCTTTTTCACTTTTTCGCCCCCCGTTCTATTGGGACTTCCTTTCTATATATAGTTAGCTGAATTACATCTGAGCCCTCTACTTGCATAGTCACTAACCTTCCTTTAGATGTTTGTTTCATTAAGGTTTGGCTAGAAGTGGTAGAATGTGCTGCAAGCTGTTAAGACACTGTTCATAGGTTATTCTTCCATTAATGTAGCCAGTTGAGTTGGTGCAATGAATTGAATGCAGAAGTGATAGTTCCTTTGTCTGGATACTTCCCTTCTTCTTTACTTGCACGTCTCTACCATCTTCTTCGGCATTCTGTTATCTAGTGCAAGTGGCCTACCCAACAATTCCTGAGGAATGCTCGCTGTGTGTGTGTGTGTGTGTGTGTGAGAGAGAGAGAGAGAGAGAGAGATAGAATAACGATGTGTACAATTGTAAGATCTAAAAAATTCATGTTGCAAAATATTAAAAAGTTTGATAAAAAGTCAAACATTTTTGGTTATATATATATTATTAGTTTTAAGTAAAGATAAAATTCATCCAAACTAAACATAAATTACAACCTACAACATTATCTTTCTTAATTCTTGACTATTAAATCAAAATTCATGAGAAATATCGCATGAGAAAGAGGACAATAAAAAACTACAAAAATCCTAAGAAAGGTTAGTCTTCGCATACAAAACCATTTGTTACATTTATTAACTTCTTTGAATTTGGGCTAAATTTAGTCTAAGGGTTTCATTTGGATGAGAGAGAGAGAGAATAACGATGTGTACAATTGTAAGATCTAAAAAATTCATGTAGCAAAATATTAAAAAGTTTGATAAAAAGTCAAACATTTTTGGTTATATATATATATATATATATATATAGATTATTAGTTTTAAGTAAAGATAAAATTCATCCAAACTAAACATAAATTACAACCTACAACATTATCTTTCTTAATTCTTGACTATTAAATCAAAATTCATGAGAAATATCGCATGAGAAAGAGGACAATCAAAAACTACAAAAATCCTAAGAAAGGTTAGTCTTTCCTTACAAAACCATTTGTTAAATTTATTAACTTTTTTTAATTTGGGCTAAATTTAGTCTAAGGGTTTCATTTGGATGGAGGGGTTGAAAAGTGGGAGGATAGAAAATGGTGAGAGGATGGAAAAATTGGAGGATAAAAAAACATTTTAATTTCTCTCATTTTTGTTTAGTTGGGAATAGAAAAGTTGAGGGATAGAAAAAGTGAGTTTGTATAAATTTACTCATACATCTTTGTAAAAAAATGATGGTCAATTTAAGAAAAAAGTAACAAATAACCAAAAAAAAGAAAGAAAGCAATCACCCAATTTATTAAAAAATATAAATCATGTCCCAAAAAAAATCATGTTTAGTTAAACAAAAACAAAAACAAAAACTATCACACCCACAGCCAGAAAATCAAAAATAGAAAGAAAAAAAAGGCAACGTACAAGAGGAAAACAAGAAAAAAGAAAAAAGAAAAAAGAAGCAACGTGCCTAGGAAAGCACAAAAAGAGGGGGAAAAAAAGAGAAACCTATTCTTATCTATTAAGTAGCCTCATTTTCTCCCTTCAGTTTTTTCTCTATTTTGGTAGAAAACTTTTTTTTAAGTTCTGAGAGAAAATACCCAAGCCCCACTATTTATTTTCATTCCCTTCAGTTTTCTCTCCATTTTGGTAGAAAACTTGTTTGTAAGTCCTGAGAGAAAATATCCAAGTCCCACTATTTATTTTCCTTCCTCTCTGTCCAACCAAATACATTCCAAAATTTTCTTTTCAAAGTTTTCCATCCACCCTATTTCACCTCTAAACAAACACACCCTAAGAGATATTTTGCTTAACAACACCTTACAATTAATGACCAAAGAATAAATTTCAGAGTTAGTTCAACACTTTTTCACTCACACATATTTCTACAACATTTAAACAACGATACTAGAACAATATTACCAAAGTGCCCTAAAGGAATGACTACCAAGACAATCAGAGGCTCATTTCTAAGTGCCCAAAGTTACACAGTAATACTAGTAGCTATCGCAATAGCTCTTGAGAAGCCTATAACCCAACAGCATCAATAATCTCTGATAATATTGCCACTCTCCACCAAATATGGATTAATCAGAGAGGAATCACCAAGGTTGAGTTTAAACCAAGAGCCAGCAAAATTACACCATTTTACTTCTATGACATTCTTGTATCTTATCTTAATTTGCATTAACATAGATTGATAATGTTAAATTGTGCTGTTATGTCATGTTGTTTTAGTCAGCTTTTCTTATGATAAGGGTTTTGGGTTCAAATTTTGTCTACATAAAATAAAAATTATTATCTTTATTTGATGAACAATCATCATGGAACGAGTATTATCAGTTTTAAATCTTATCATAATAAATAAATAATAAACTTACACATTTTTGGTTTAGGTAATCTTTTCCAATAAAATGTATTAGCAAGATGCATTAAGCTAGCGTTCAGACACTGTATTGATAATATATACCACAGAAAAATGTAGCCTGATAAAAATATATTAAAATATAATTCATTATGTCATCTAAATCCAAAAGAATAAAAATAAAAAAAGTCTTAGCAAAAAGTAGCCCTTTTCTAGCAAAAAGTATTTGCAAGATGCATTACGGTAGAGTTCGATAACTCCACACCCAAAAAAAAAAAAAAAAAAAGTCTAGCAAGGGTTAGAAAGTGTATTTTAAGTTTTTAACCAAATTTATTAAAACATAATTCATTATGATAGAATGCATTATTATTAAAAATTGAGATACAAATTGAGTTTTGTTTGGATTAAAAAGAAAATGAGGATCCTAATTTGACCACATCAGACTCGATTTGATCATCTTGATTTCTCGATCTTACAATATCAAACTATTTTTCTTATTCTATTGGCAATACCTATTGTAAGTGCACAATTGCACCTGGCCCCAAGAATAGTTACGGGCTCAGGCCCAATGAGCCTTAAACAATATGAATTTGTAGAGTGTGGGCTTGAAACCCAGGTTAGAAGTGTTTGAGGATTAACTGACAAGCCAAAGATTGCAAACACCTTGAAACAACAAGGAATATTGTAAATCAACCTCCTCGGACGTGAGCCGAGAGTTGTTCTTATATTATCTCTTCCTCTTTTTTCTTTTTCCTTTGGGTTACAAAAAAGTCAGTCCCCTTTTTCTGTTCTAGGTTGCTCCTTAAATACTCTTCTTTTTGATACTTTGTACACGTGTTGCCCCAACTCCCCCTTAGCCTAGATATTTCTTTTCTCAGTGCCTTTGAATAGTAACCAGAAGTTTCCCTTCCACTATTCAGGTGTCACTTCCCCATTAATGCGGCCAGGGTGGTAGGTGCAGGGTCTTTAATGTGGAGGTGACTGCCTTTATCTTTGGTATTTCTCTAACATCGGTGCTTCCAGGACATTCAAGGGTTCACCCCCTTTAACCATTGATCTTGACCGTGTCATTCCCTAAGCTTTACCATGAAGTCCCAAGTTCTCCGGTGTCTGTACGAAGGGAAATTCACCCTCGGCTGGATCCTCGGATCCTCGGCGTATGGGCCGACCCGTAGTACTAACAAGTTCTAAACCCAAGAGCAGGTCGGCCTTCCTTAGCATGGCCCAAAGGCTCGTATCCCCATCAAGGTCTTTTTACTCCCCACACCTATAGGTAGGGATGGCCATGGGTAGGGTATACCCATATCCAATCCAAGTAAATTTATCCATGGATACCCAATTACCTTACCCAATTAGTATCCATACCCAATTGTCACCCAGTTTGTTTACTCATGGATATTCATACCTTACCAAAATCCAATTTTTATAAAATTACCAAATATGCTCAAAAACCACTAAAAAGACCAAAATATCCTCAAACTCACTAAAATGAGCAAAATGTCCATGAACCCTCTAAAATTGCCAAAATATCCTTAATATCTCTAAAATCACCAATTATGCTCAAAAACCACTAAAATGACCAAAATATCTCAAAATCTCTTAAATGAGCAAAATACCCATGAAAATTTTAAAATGACCAGAATACCCCCAAAATCACCAAATTTGCTAAAAAAAACCACTTAAAATGACCAAAATACCCCCTAAACCTATAAAATGATCAAAATATCCCTGAAACCTAAAAAATGACTAAATACCCACGAAACCTAAAAAATATCCAAAATACCCTCAAAACCCAAAAATTACCAAAATACCCCCTAAACTTAAAAATAACCGAAATACCCCTGAAACCTAAAATTTGACCGAAATACCCTTGAAACTTAAAAATTACCAAAATACACCCGAAACCTAAAAAATGACCGAAATAACCCCTAAACCTAAAAAATGACCAAAATATCCCCGAAACCAAAAAACTTACTAAAACACCCTTGAAACTTAAAAATTACCAAAATACCTCTAAAACCTAAAAATTGACCGAAATACCCCATAAACCTGAAAAATGACCAAAATACCCCAAAAACCTATAAAATGACCGAAATACCCCCGAAATCTATAACATGACAAAAATGCCCCTAAAACCTATAAAATGTCTGAAATACCCTCAAACCTATAAAATGACCAAAATACGCCCAAAACCTCTAAAATGACTAAATACGCCCAAAACCTCTAAAATGACCAAAAATAACCCTAAACCTCTAAAATTTGCAAAAATACCCTGAAACCTATAAATCGACCAAAATAGACCTAAACCTCTAAAACAACCAAATACCGCCAGAAAATATCTAAAATGACCAAAACACCCTTGAAACCTTTAAAGTAACTAAAATACCCCCTAAACCTGTAAGATGACCAAAGCAGATTTGTAACCTCTTAAATTATGAAAATAGAGGTTTGGGGTATTTTGAATGTTTCAAAGGCATTTTTGTCAATATTAAAGAATCTAAGAATAATTCAGTCATTTTGTAGGTTTTGAGGAAATTTTGTAATTTTTTAGGTTTCGGGTTATTTTGTTCATTTTTTAGATTCTAAGGGTATTTCAATCATTTTTTAGATTACAGGGGTATTTTTGTCATTTTTTAGGTTTTAGTGGTATTTCGGTAATTTTTATATTTTGGGGCTATTTTGGTAATTTTATAGATTTTGGAGTTATTTTGGTAATTTTAAGGTTTTAGGGGTAATTTTTATGTTTTAGGGGTATTTTGGTCATTTTTTAGGTTTTGGGGGGTATTTTGGTTATTTTTTAAGCTTTGGGGGTATTTCAGTAATTTTTTTAGGTTTTGGGATCTTTTGGTCATTTTTTAGGTTTCAAGATTATTTCAGTCATCTTTTAGGGTTGGGTGTATTTTTATCATCTTATAGGTTTTAGGGGCATTTTTGTCATTTTATAGGTTTTGGGGTATTTTGGTAAATTTTTAGATTTAGGGGGGTATTTAGGTTATTTTATATTTTTTGGGGGCATTCTTGTCATTTTATATGTTTAGGGGGTATTTCAGTATTTTTAAGGTTTCGGGGGTATTTCAGTCAATTTTTAGGTTTAGAGGGTATTTTGGTAATTTTAAGTTTATGGGGGTATTTTGGTCATTTTAGGTTTTAGGGGGTATTTCGATAATTTTTTTTTATGTTTTAGGGGTATTTCAGTCATTTTTTAGGTTTTGAGAGTATTTTGGTTATTTTTAGGTTTCAAGAGTATTTTGGTCATTCTTTAGGTTTCAGTGGTCTTTCTATCATTTTTTAGGTTTAGGGTTTATTAGGTCATTTTTTTAGGTTTCATGGGTATTTTGGTCATTTTTAGGTTTCATGGGTGTTTCGATCATTTTTTTTAATGTTTCGGGGTTTTTTTTTTGGTAATTTTTAAGTTTTGGGGGTATTTCGGTCATTTTTTAAGTTTAGAGGGTATTATGGTAATTTTAAGTTTATGGGGGGTATTTCAGTTATTTTTAGGTTTCAGGGGGTATTTCGGTAATTTTTTTTTAATGTTCGAGGGTGTTTCAGTTATTTTTTAGGTTTAGAGGGCATTTTGGTAATTTTTGGGTTTCGGTGGTCTTTCGGTCATTTTTTAGGTTTATGGGGTATTTTGGTAATTTTTAGTTTTCAAGGGGTATTTTGGTCATTTTTTAGGTTTTTGGGGGTGTTTCGGTCATTTTTAGATTTCGGGGGTATTTTGGTCATCTTTTAGGTTTAGAATGCATTTCTGCAATTTTAGAGGATTTTAGGAATAATTTGGTCATTTTCAAGTTTTAGGGGCAGTTTGGTAATTTTGATTATTGAGTAATTGGGTGGGTTGAGGTTTACCCATAATAATTTGGTTGAGTTAGGTTTGAGTTAGATTTAATTAATTAAATGGGTAATAATGAGTAATATCCAAACCCTACCCAATTACCTTCTACTCATTAAGAACTGGGTATTACCCAGAATAATTGGATCGGGTAGGGTTGGATATCCATTACCCAATGGGTATGACTATCCCTACCTATAAGCATCTTTATATTGCATTAGTTAGTGTAATCACATGAATAAATTTTTAATTGGAAAATTTAAGATGCATGTATCATTTAAGGAATTGTACATAGTTTTTGTCTCTTTTTTTTTTAGAGAGTTTTAACTTATAGCGTCCGCTCTTGATAATAGTTCTTTATCATCAGATTAAGACACCAATCGGTTTTTAGTGTAAGTGGGAATTGAACCCCAGATGTCTTATACAATTATCAAAAACTTTACTAGTTGATGCTATTTTTGCCCTTATTGATACTAGGGTCTAAGAACTATTTGCCAACAATTGCAAATATATAAATAGTAATGAGCTTAACAGCCGTTAAGTGTTTTGTGTTTAAAATTTTTTTTAAATGACGTAACAATATATACACTCTTAAATACATTTAATAAAATCTAGTTAACGAGGATCCTTATCCCAACTTAACAACCCTTAATCTTCTCAAAACTTAACAACCCTTAACTTAATAGTTAAGTGTTTGCTAATCTTATTTACAAAATACATGGGGTAAGAGTTAAATATAAATAAGAAGGCGAAGTTTAAAAAGATATATCTAACAAAATAGATTTCAAAATAAGGGTAAACAAGGAGCACTTTAAAACTGAACTTGAGAAGAAATGAGAATTGCTACAAAATGTATGTTTCTACTCTTTAACTATTAGCTATTAAGACCCAAAAATGAAAAATTAGGATGTGAATAGAGGCTTCTTTTTATCAAATTATACAGCATATTAATTCACAATCTAATGCTCAAAGCTCAATTACAACTCTTCTAATTCTGATGAAGAAATTCAAGTATAGGCTTCACGTGTCTTAAGTTAAGACTCTTTAACGCGGTCTAATCTCTTAAAACTCTCACCAGCTAGCTCTTACCTTGTAAAAACACTAAGCCATTGGGCTAAGTAAGTCTATTTTGGTTTTTTAAGGAAGACTTGGTCATTGCTAATCTGTCATCTAACAAACTTAAATCCAAAATTAGCTTATTGTGCTAAAACCCAAGCTTCCAAAACACCCATAATTAGAGACATATTCCAAATAAAATATACCCAAAAAAGTTATAACAAACCCATCAAATCTGTGGTGCTTGAGGAAAACCAATTTCTTTTCTTGGCTAAAACCGCACAGAAAATTCTTGCACACCCTCTCATATATCTTCCATACACTTTGGTTATTTCCCTCAATATAACACCCTATTTTCTTTCACCATCTCCACCCAAACGATTCTATAAGCAGCCTTGGGTCTCTCCAAGGTGGCGACGCTCTTCAAAACTTTCTATACAATGCAGACCTTAGGCTGCTGCTGCTGCTGCTTATTGCTCTCCTTCCTTCTATTCTCATCATTCTCTTCAGCGCTATCCGATAAAGAAGTCAATCTCATTGCTCGTCGCCAACTCTTAAGTTTGCATCCTCACGGTGGTGATTTACCTGATGACTATGAGTTTCAGGTTGATTTGAATTGTACATTTCCTAATCCTAGGCTTAGACGTGCCTACATTGCACTCCATGCATGGAAAAATGCAATCTACTCAGACCCTTTGAACACCACAGGGAATTGGGTTGGTACCAATGTTTGTGATTACAATGGTGTATTTTGTGCTACGTCTCTCGATGAAGCAAAAGAAACTGTTGTGGCTGGCATCGATATGAACCAAGCCGATATTGCTGGGTACCTTCCGGCGGAGTTGGGTTTATTGACAGAAATTGCTTTGTTCCACATCAATTCCAACAGGTTTTGTGGGATTGTTCCTGAGAGTTTCAATAGACTTACGCTTCTCCACGAGCTTGATATCAGCAACAACCGGTTTGTAGGTCCATTCCCTAAGGTTGTTCTTTCAATTCCAAATTTAAGGTACCTTGATATTAGGTACAATGACTTTGAGGGAGAGTTGCCTCATGGGCTCTTCGACAAGGAATTTGATGCTCTATTCTTGAACAATAATCGGTTCACATCCACAATTCCTGATAATTTCGGAAACTCTCCTGCCTCAGTTATTGTAGTCGCCAATAATCATTTCAAGGGCTGCATTCCAAGTAGTATTGGAAAAATGGCTGGCACATTGAACGAGATTATATTCTTGAACAATGATTTTTCAGGATGTTTGCCTGCTGATATTGGATTGCTTGGAAATGTGTCGGTGTTGGACATTGGTTCCAACAAATTCAGTGGAATCTTACCAAAGACATTCAAAGAACTTTCCATGGTTGAAGAGTTGGACATTTCAGGCAACATGTTGACAGGGTTTGTGTCTGAGAGCATTTGCCGATTGCCTAGCTTGGTGAACTTCACATTCTCCTACAATTACTTCAATGGTGAGGCCCCAGAATGTGTGCCTCAATCTAGTAAGGACATTGTTTTTGATGATACAAGCAACTGCTTACCAGATAGGCCAAAACAAAAGTCATCTAAAGTTTGTGCTCCTGTGGTGAACCGACCGGTTGATTGCAGCAAGGCCAAGTGTGGAGTCTCATCACCACCTCCTACACCAAAACCATCTCCTCCCAAAGCATCACCACCACCACCACCAGTCCATTCTCCACCGCCGCCACCAGTCTATTCTCCTCCCCCTCCTGTTCACTCCCCACCACCACCAGTACATTCCTCACCACCACCACCACCACCAGTCCACTCTCCTCCACCGCCAGTACATTCCCCACCACCACCACCACCACCAGTTCACTCACCTCCACCACCGGTATATTCCCCTCCACCTCCAGTTCACTCTCCACCACCACCCCCACCTCCAGTATACTCACCTCCACCACCAGTTCACTCTCCACCTCCACCACCACAAGCTCCGTCTCCTGCACCATCTCCTGATCCTTATGATAATTCACCCATTATCAGGGAACGACCTCCTCCTCCCCCATCTCCCTCACCACCCCCACCTGTGAAATCACCACCACCACCAGTCCACTCTCCTCCCCCTCCTGTTCACTCCCCACCACCACCAGTACATTCCCCACCACCACCACCACCACCAGTCCACTCTCCTCCACCGCCAGTACATTCCCCACCACCACCAGTTCACTCACCTCCACCACCGGTATATTCCCCTCCACCTCCAGTTCACTCTCCACCACCACCCCCACCTCCAGTATACTCACCTCCACCACCAGTTCACTCTCCACCTCCACCACCACAAGCTCCGTCTCCTGCACCATCTCCTGATCCTTATGATAATTCACCCATTATCAGGGAACGACCTCCTCCTCCCCCATCTCCCTCACCACCCCCACCTGTGAAATCACCACCACCACCAGTCCACTCTCCTCCACCACCAGTTCATTCCCCTCCACCTCCAGTCCACTCTCCTCCGCCACCAGTACATTCCCCACCACCTCCAGTCCATTCTCCTCCTCCCCCAGTACATTCCCCTCCACCACCAGTCCATTCACCTCCACCACCAGTACATTCACCGCCGCCCCCAGTACATTCCCCCCCACCCCCAGTCCATTCACCGCCGCCACCAGTAAAATCACCACCACCCCCAGCACACTCACCGCCACCACCCGTACATTCCCCTCCACCCCCAGTTCACTCACCGCCACCACCAGTTTTCTCACCCCCACCACCAGAGTTCGTTCTTCCCCCAACGTCAGGCTTTGAATACAGTTCACCACCTCCACCTATATACCCAGGCTACTAGATAGCTAGCACAACATTAATCTCCTTGCTTCATTTTTTTATTTCAAATTCCAAAAAAAAAGAAAAGAAGAGACTCTATTTTCTAGTTTTAACAGTCTCACATTATACCCCCACTTTTGTTAGTTAATAGCTTGAAATTTGATATGAATGAATTTGTGATGTGTTGCAATTGCCTCCATAAATGACACCATCGGCCAAATGTAAATCTGATAACCAGAGAGAAAATCGTTTGTAATTACTGCTCTGTATTTGTTCTCTAAATTTATTTTTTGCTTGATGTGTGAATGTAGCTATTGGTTTGGTGGGTTTTTTTCCCCCCCCTGAATATCTCCCAACCTCTCTTGCTAATAAAGAAAATTAAGACGTCCACATCTGTACGTGCAAGCATGCAAAATTTGAATTGTGAATTACAAATGACCATATGTACGATGTAAATTTAAAGAGGTGGGGGTGCTATTTCTATTAATTTTGGCCTTAGACTATAATTAGTGTCAGAAAATTCCAATCATATTGAATGTTTGGTACATAGTTATTATATAATATAATAAAATTGTTTAGAAATTAGAAGATGTCGTGAGCTGTAACGTAATTAACTCAACCGATGAAACCTATTGTTTTCGAATGAGAACATATTTGAAGGGTAATTTAATTAGAGATGAACCAAGTTTGGACTAAGCATGGCTGTGAGTTTTATTTATTTAACCATAATATGTATGGTAGCTTTTTATTTCTTTGGTCAAAATGTAAAGAGACTATAAGGGGGTTTGGGGCTTTGGGCCATGCTGCAAGCTTCTTGGATTTCAATTTTTCTTATCATATTTATATTGAAATTGATCCTTATATTAAAATTCCACCTGTTCATTATAAAATATTCATTTATAATGAAAAATTTGATAAAACGTATATAAAATCATTTTTTTAAAACTATTGAATTAATGTTGCTTTAAGATGCAAACTTCATATCTTGAGAGGTCGATTAAAGGGGTAGTAGCCATTTCTGAAGAGAGATGCCTGCGAAACACCGTAAAAATCGCCATAAGATTCATTCAAAGAGAGTTAATAGTATGATCTCTCAAGTCTCTAAACTAAGTTTTCCTTTTTCTGGTGTGGCAACTTGCATTGCAACGACCAAATAATGACAGGCCTGCAAAGCTTTTGAAAAACTCTTCCCCAAGTAGAGGCTTTTGGAGACCTTTGCAATACCTACAATCCTGGAAGCAACTACAATTCTCTGCCGATTAAATAGCTGGACCATAAACTCATCCCATTTGCAAGAGATTGGATATATCTGATGTTTTTCATCTTAATGCAACATAATTTCAATGTCTTTTTTAACAAATTTTATATATATTTTTATTCAATTTTATTTTTTCAAATTATTTTATTGTTGAAGAATAATTTTTATTTAAAATTTTGAAAATTTTATAATAAAAGTGGTCAAATGCAAGATGTGATCAGTCATCACTCAAGCGGAAAAATTTTAAAATTGTGGCCAATTTCACGAATATGAAAATCTCATGAAATTAAAAGAAAATTTGAAATCTCAAGAGACTAGTTTGCAACTAACCTAAACCCCAAGGATATTTTTGCATTTTGCCCCCTGTTTTTAGTATATGTAGATAAAATTAAAAGTTTGGCCTAAAGAAAATAAAGTTAGTTGGAACTCTAAAAAATAATTTGTTGATTGATGATTCAAAAAGTTTACACTAAATATAATAACACAAAAGCTATGTAAAACTCACCTCTCATGTCTCAATCACTCCAAGACTTCTTGAAGATTTGTCTTAATCTTTATGGTTTCAAACACCAATCCAACGACACAAATGATAATATTTGTGTTTTGGAATAAAAAACCTCTCGAGGATGATCAATGAGAAAGGTAAGAAAGCAAAATAAAACTCTCTAAAGGTTTTTCTCTTGTTTGCATAGCCGTCTTTCTATTCTCACGAGATTATGGTTGAGGTCGGCTATTAATATAATCCTGAAAGAAAATCTTAGAGTTTCTGTTATAGTGTATTGCTAATTAAATTGAGGTCTTCAATCTTGATTTTTTAAACTTCTTTTTTTTATCTGCAACTTTTTTAATAAGCCAAAATTTAACATCAATATTCTATATAACTGTGGTTGAGCACAAGGTCAGCTCAGTACAATTTGAAGTTTATGACAACAATTTCATTAGACATTTTTCTTATATTTAAATATTAATTAAATTATATATAATCTTGAGTTTTTTTTTTTATTCTTATAATTCAATTGAATCATAGGCGTTTTCGTTGGAAACACTAGAAGATGTTAGTGTCTACTAAGTTGTACATAAAAATAAAAAAATAAATAAAAAGTGTGAAGCTGTCCCCTCTTTGATTGTCTTGGTCTAATCATGGCTTAAAAACAAATCATGGGCGTGAGTTGAGTCGTATCATGTCATTCGACACTAACTGAGGTGTTACAAGCTCTTGCATTATTAATTCTCACTTTGCCATTATGAATTCTACGATTGTGGTAGCAGCTGACCAGGCTTTCTATTTGGATAGCTTTGATCGTGCAATATAGTACCATATATTTGGTTGTAGTTACTATTTTTGGTGGGAACTTGCCTGGATTTATCAACAAAATTGGATCTTGTAGCCACCTATAGTGCGATCACCCATGGACACTGGTAGCTCACCAAGTCCTCAAACAGAATATATTTTTTTTTTTTGTCCCCTTTAGAAATTGACCCAAGTTCTTCATGTCTGACTACTTGCCTATTTGTACCAGCTTGGATTATTTTGTGGTTTAGATTTTGAGAAGTATACATTCTTCAGAAACCATTTCTTAGAGAGAGAGAGAGAGAGATTACTCTATAGCATGCATCAAAGCAAAACCCATAGGGAATCGGTGATTTAATTAGACACCTAGTGTTTAGCAACAATAGGAAGGAAGAAGAGGACCATATATGAGTACCCAACTGGACATATTCGATGTCTCCTCACCATCTCATACAACAAATGGCTCTCTATTTGCCTTCTTTGATCAACACGAGTACGTCTTTCTCAATCTTTATCCCACACCAGTTTTTTATATACTTTCAATATGCATGCATTGTTTGTTCTTGGTCTCGATTGGGATCATTTCAGCATGCATTAGTTGTTGAGTACGAGATACTATATGGAGTTATTTATTAGGTAATTGAAGTCTATTAATCATATAAATTGTTACATCAATTTGTGATACTTTAGTAATTGTCTTTTTCTTTACTTGTTTATTTTTGGTTTTCGTGTACTTCTTAAGTACTTTTGGAGTACAGAAAATGATATTTCTTCCTTTCACATTAATGGTGGGGTTTATTCATTAAATTCATGATAGGTCTACCATGAATGTGAGTGGAGAAAACATCATTTCTTTGTATTCCTAGAGTATTTAAGAATTTTTCTAAATTATTTATTGTTGTTGTCATCCACATTAAATTATGGGTCATGCTAACGAATGCCCTTAGGGTATTGACTAACAATCCATTTTAGGAAAGTTTTAATACCACTTTTATGAAAAATGAAAAAAGCTGTCAAAATATTAATTGTTTTATTTCATTTTCCCATAAAAATTTTCTTTAAATGGATTATTAACCAATACCTTTAGGGCATTCGTTAGCATTTCTCTTAAATTATTTATGAGATTCTTTAAGTGTCTACTTCAACAGGTCTTTTAGATCAACCTAATTATTTATGAGATTCTTTAAATGTCTACTTCAACAGGTCTTTTAGATCAACATAATCCAATACGGGTCAAAAATAGGTCAAAATTATCCAAATTCAAATGGGTTATTATTTTTAGACCCGTGAGGGGTTGGCATGTGGTCAAGCAATTACAGGTCTTCTCTTGCAAATAGTAATATATATATATATATATATATATATTGGGAAATGCTAATGAATGCCATTAGAGTATTGATTAATAAACTATTTAAAGAAAGTTTTTATGAGAAAAGAACATAAAATAATTAATATTTTGACAGTTATATATATATATATGGGTTAAAGAACAAAACAGTAAAAATTGATTAATTAATAGTATCAAAACTTCTTCTTTTTTGAGAATCTAATAGCATTAAAACTTGGTCAAATTAATCTGAGTTAAAACTAACCCAAATCTAATAGCATTAAAACTTATGCAATAAAATAGCAAATCTAACAAAATATTTCAATTAGAAATGTATTTATAATATCAACAACCAAATTGGTGACACTAGTAGGTTTTAATTAACTCAGTTAGTGAAGTTTACGATGGTTAAATAAGAGATCTAGGGTTTAATTCTTATCTACTCCAAAAATCGATTGGTGTCTTGATCTAATGATAAGAGCAATTGTCAGGAATGAATGTCATAACTTGAAACTCTCAAAAAAAAAAATTGATGACACTAAAAAGGTAGGTTTCAATTTTATAATTTTTGTGAGTTTTGCATACAACACAATATTAACAACCATATACAAAAAATTCGCCCTAAATTAGTAGGTCGATTATCACAAGATTAACACAATCTACTGCCATTCAAGTTAAATAACATTTAACTATTATTTATTTATTTTTTGTTTACCAATAACGATTAAAATGGCAAGACAACCCTAAAAATTCACAAAAATGGGGCTTTTGCTAATTGATTTTTTTTGGTTGTAAATTTATGGCAAAATTGTGTTTTAACCACTTAAGTCAGCGGGTGAATCCCATAATTAATCCATTTTTCAAGGTTTGGATTTCTAGTTGACCCATTTTCCTTGGGTTAGAAATTTATCTAGCCATATCCACTTGTTTTCTTCAAGCTTGACTGTGTTGACAAATCCGGGTTTAATTTTGTCAAATCTATTAAAACCATAAAATCTAATAATTAATATATTAATGCAAAATTAACATGTTATGTCCATCGCCAAAGGTTTTGTAGCTGAATTGGTACCTTCCCATGTATAAAGTGCTTGGGGGTTTAGGGGGGAAGGGGTTCGAGCTGCGGGGTTAGTAACATGTTGTAATTATCTATAAAAAAAAACATTTTATGTCCATCTCATTGTCAAAATTAACAAAACAATTATCATTAGTTTGTAATATCTATTCTAATCAATGTTTTAATTTGAGAAAGTTTCAACCTATGGTGTCCGCTCCTAATGATAGTACTTTATCATCAGACCAAAATACCAATCAGTTTTTGATGTAGGCGGGGATTGAACCCCAGATCTCTTATACAACCATCAGAGACTTTACCAATTAAGGTAATTGGAACCCACGTTAATTTGTTAATTTTAACATGGGAAAAATACACAAAACACCCCTATGATTTTCCCCTAAAACATGAATCTCTCTTCAAGTTTTAAGTGTAACACTTGACTTCTTTATGGCTATTGTTTTATGTGTAAATTTTTCATTGTGTAACACTCTTATGGGGTTTTTGAGTGTAGCACAAAATCCCCCATCTAATTTCATTTCATGTGAAAATGCAACTCTAAATTTTTATATTTGTGTTATACTAAAAAATCTAATGGGTTAAGTGTGATTTACACATAAAACAATACCACTAGGAGATAAGTACATATTATACTCAAAATTCCAAGAGAATTCCATGTTTTATTGAGAAAATATAAGTGATTTTGTATACTGTCTCTTCTAATATTAATTATTGATAATGAAATACACCTTACAAATTAATTTGGAATTAAGGTGTTGTGTAAAATATATAATTTAACTTCACATGTATAATATATAACTATACTTATTCCTTTCCATTAATGTTCTGACTAGATCGTAAAGGTAATCATCCTAGAGCTAATGGAGAAGTCATAAATTTTTGTTCGGGATGAAAGAAGTATGGTATTAATATATTGGTAAAGATAAACTCAAAACAGATACTGCAAGTGTATAAAAAATTTTAAATCTTAATTTTCTAAAACTAAAGTAAATTACAACTCATAAGTATGTGTATATAAAACTATCAACTCTTTTATATATATATATATATATATATATATATATATATATATATATATATATATATAATATCATATTTCATCTTTCATCTTTCATCTTTCAAAACTCCAACAAATATATAATGACAAAAGGAAATGTTAATAAGAAATAGATTGGTTAAAATCTTTATTTATTTCTTTTTTAGGAGATTACTTAGACTAGATTTTTTTTTTAATACTCAAACAATTCTTCTACCATCACACATTTCATATGTCACACACATTTCATATGTCACGATTTTTGTTATAACTTGATGACATGTAAGATCGGTAAATCATCACTTTCACATAAATTTACACTTTTTTTTTCAATCACTAATAATTGAAATATTATCATGGCTGTGGCACAAAATTTGTGTCCATAAAATCTCTCTTAAGAAAGGTAGTTGATTGATGGTTAATGTTTTCGTTCCTTTTTAGGGAGGGGGGAGGGGGGTGTCATTGGATTGGTTCAAATTGTTTTAGGGGGGACAAATCAAATTTTTCAATAGCTTTTCTAAAATAACGGATGTTATAAAGAAAAGACAAAATTTCCTAAAAACAAACGAAGACAAATTGAATCAATGGCCCCTCAGGTAGCAGCACGCTCCGCCAATGCATGAAGCAGATGATATAACGTGTGTGACTACAACTGCATTTAGCAGATGCAACGTTTCAAATCATGAATTTTGAAAATCCAATACTAGTTTTTGATTTTTTAAAAATACCTCTAATATAATGTGGGAGTTCATAAAGGTGTCTAATAAACAAGGTCTCCTTAGTCCTTTTCTCTATCTAACTTGCAAAAATCAATGGCCAGCATAACACATTTCCTTCAAGAATTCCAAGCTACACACTTTGCCACCTCTGTTGCTCTTGGTGGTCTGTCTTTGTTTATTTTCTTCTCCTTCTTCATACAAAGATTTCGTTCTACCCAGAAGAATGGAAATTCCAAACTCCCTCCTGTACCAGGTACTTTTTTTTTTTCCTGGTGTCTTAATTCCCTTTTGGGTTATATTGATTTTTTCATTTTTTCATTTCGATATGGGCTAGTTGAATTTTTTGCATCATGCACTATGTAATTTGGATCATGTTTTGGAAATTGATTAATGAGTTTTTGGGACTTTGGGTGGTGCATGCAGTGGTTCCAGGGTTGCCAGTGGTAGGAAATTTGCTGCAAATGAAGGAGAAGAAACCTCACAAAACGTTTTTAAGGTGGGCTGAAATATATGGACCAATCTACTCCATCAGAACTGGTGCTTCCACTGTAGTTGTTCTCAATTCAGCCAATATTGCCAAAGAGGTACGTACTCTTCTTCTTCTTCTTCTTAAGCCTTGAATAAAGGGGACTAGCTAGCACCAGTACAGTACTGTACCACTTTACAAAGCTTTTTCAAGTGACCAATCGATCACGGTACTAGTGCACTCCACTTCAATGGCACTGGTATTATTGATTGAGATTTGAGAGTAATGACAAGGACAGACACCACTTAAGTCTTAACCCTAGGATTCGGTGGGCCGGGTCAGATACATTAGGATGTGGTTTGAATATTTTAGAGTCTTTTTGGTAATATTGTTTGAACGATAATTTTCATTATTTAAATAACACATGTATTTTTACAACATTTTTTTATTTATGTATATTTTTACAACTTTTAAACAACATTATTAGAAATCTTATACCAAATGGGACCTTAATTTTTTTGATAAACTGGATTTCTTTAAATCAAATAAAATAGTCAATAATGCTATCTTCCTTGAATAAGTTGTGGTTTAAATAATCTTTCTCAAGTCATGACTTATACAGGATATTCCAAAAGTATAATAATGTCATATTCATTACTTTTTTTATTTATATATATATATATATATGTATGTATGTATAAAATAAATTTTATCATAAATTTAATTAGTAAGATTCTTTAATGATGGTTCAAGATTAAGTCTTAGCCTTAAATTCCCTCCTCATTCCAATTTTATTTTTGAAGGTTTTGAGCATCGTTAAACACAAAAAAAAGTGAGTTTTGCATTTTTTTTTTTCTATCTTCAAGAAGATCCCCAAATTATTGGGGCTATATATATAATATTATTTTAATATACCGAGGTAGGGTATGAGTTGGGAGATGCAGCTTGTGTCCTCACCCCAAACCCGCTGCATGTGTACAATCCAATCTAACCTCTATTTAGTTCACGGGTCAAGTAAAACCCGCCCTATTCAAGGCAAGGTGGGGTGCGGTGGGGTGGATTCCTACGGGTCGAAAGCAACTTACCATCCCTTTGCACCACAATTTCATTAACTTTATCTTAGATTTTGTTTCGTTGATTATAGTTGTAATGTTTTCCTTTTATCTTTGTTTTTAGACTTAGCTTTTTGCCTTTGCATTTTATGATTTGTTGTTCCAACATCAAATTTTTTTTTTTTAGCATTATTTTGTTTGCCACTTTAATTTGGGTGACATGTATGCCAATTTAGGCCAACTAAGAAAAAGGCAACCCCCCCCCCCCCCCTAAAAAAAAAAAGAAAAAGGCAAAAAGTAGATGATGTGGACATGTGATGTGGTTTATTTTTGGTTCTTTATGTTTTATTTTTATTTTTATATTGATTTTTTTATGTTTCAATATTTTTATTTTGGCTTTTTATGTTGGATTCTTTTTTTTCTATTTGGTCCTTTACATTACAAAATTTTCATTTTCATGAAAGGCTAAAATAAATTGTCAAAATAAAAAATTTGATACATAAAGGACCAAACAAAAAACTATATCAAACATAAGAGGCCGAAATGAAAATTTGAAAACGTAAAAAACAAATATGAAGATCGATTCAAACCTCAAGTGCACTTTTAGATTTTGCTTTAAAAATATTTCTTTTTTGCCTTTTTTTTCAACTTTTTTTGCAAATAATTTAACTTTTAGCTTTATGAAAATAAACTATCTTTTAACCTTTTGTCACACATTTAATATAAAATTACCAAAACTATATATTTTTTTATAAACACCATGCAAAAAGTTACTGAAATAAGCAAAAGCCAAACGCACTAGAAGAGCCAAAATGAAATTATTGAAACTTAAATGAAAACTTTGAAACATAAATGACCTCAAACTTTTATTGAAAGTATTAAAAAATCCCTTAATATATCTAATCCAAGAACCTAAATAAAGACGAGATTGTTCTTATGCGTTCAAAGTTAAGTACTAAAACAAAAACAAAAAAAAAGTTACTAATAGTTAAGTAAAAATAATATGAATTTGGCCATTTAAATTAAGATAGAAACCAGTTTGCTTTCAGTTTACTAGAAATTGTCTTCTCGTGACTGTTTTCTTGTATATTTTAGGCACCAACCCTTACTAAGATTAACCACATTTTTTGTGTACTTCTTTAATTGTTTTTCAGCAGTACTGGAATGTCATTGATAAAAATTCATGATCAAGCAAAAATATTTCAATTTTTCTTATTGCTGTTTTTCTAGAATCCTTGAATTTATTGGATCAACGCCTTAAAGAGTCTAGATTCCAGGAATTTATTACCAAAATGTTCCCTTTGCTAGATTTTCTTTGCTTTATCATCCAACATGCATGCTCGAACAAATACTAGATGATAATGGGGCCTGTTTTATATTATACATGGAATATTTCATTTCTCTGTGGTTGTTTCAGGCTATGGTGACCAGATTTTCCTCCATCTCAACAAGAAATTTATCAAACGCCATAAAGCATCTCTCCGGTAATAAATGCATGGTTGCAACAAGCGATTACGATGAGTTTCACAAGATGGTAAAGAGATATATACTTACAGATGTTCTGGGAACTAATGCACAGGTTTGCTAATACTATTCCGTTCTCCCATATATTATCTATGATGTCAAATATATATAAGTCTAATTATTATATCTATTTTCTATTCAGAAGCGACATCGATGCCACAGAGACACTATGATAGAAAATATTTCGAACAAATTACATGCTCATATAAAGAACTCTCCTCTTCAAGCTGTGAATTTCAAGAAAATATTTGAGTATGAACTCTTTGGACTAGCGTTGAAACAAGTGAGTTTTTTTTTTTTGGGTCTAATATTGATTATGTGCTTATTAGTAATCGTAACTTTAAGATTTTTTTTATGGGTGGGGTTGGGGCACCATGGAACTTTAGTCTCTAGGACATGATGTGGAATCTATTTATGTGGAGGAGCTTGAGGGCACTCTGTCAAGGGGAGAGATATTTAAGGTATTAGTGTCTGACTTGATGGAGGCTGCAATTGAAGTGGATTGGAGAGATTTCTTCCCATATCTAAAATGGATTCCAAATAAGAGCTATGAAATGAAAATTCAGAGAATGGTTTTCGAAAGACAAGCAGTGATGAATGCCCTTATCAAGGCACAGAAAAAGCGCATTGCTTCAGGAGAGGTAATATATTTATGTCTAGAAGTGCAAAATTAGTTATGAAAGTCTCTCTTACATTTAAGTGTTGTAACTCTTCGAGGATTTGATACAGGAAGTAAGTTCTTACCTTACTTACTTGTTATCTGAAGCAAAAACACTCACGAATGACCAAATTACTGTGTTGGTATGGGAGCCAATCATTGAGATATCAGACACTACTATGGTTACAACAGAATGGGCCATGTATGAACTTGCTAAAGATCCAAACCGGCAGGTATTTATAATTTCGATCACAATTGTATATCTCTTAATTTGCCAATTGTTGTAGTGCTACTTTAATCAATTGTCAAAAAATAATACATGTGACTCACTCTGAATTGCTTGTTAAGGATCCATAACCAATCTCAAAATTTAATTTTGAGACTAATATTTGGTTAGTACTACATGATACTGATTATTCCTTGTTCATGCAACAGGATCTTCTTTATAAGGAGATTCAAAATGTTTGTGGGACTAACAAGATGACTGAGGAGCACCTATCTAAGCTTCCATACTTGGGTGCTGTTTTCCATGAAACTCTGAGGAAGCACAGTCCAACTCCAATAATACCTCTGCGATACGCACATGAAGATACCCAATTAGGAGGGTACTATATACCTGCAGGAAGTGAGGTACATAGTTTTCTTATTTTATCTATCTTTTGACGTTGCAATTATTCATTTCATGACTTGACTGACTTGCACATTGTTGAACAGATTGCTATAAACATATACGGGTGTAACATGGACAAGCAACAATGGGAAAAGCCTGAAGAGTGGAAGCCAGAGAGGTTTCTTGATAAGAAATATGATCCAATGGATTTGTACAAGACAATGTCATTTGGAGGTGGAAAGAGAGTATGTGCAGGTTCGCTTCAGGCATCGTTAATAGCATGCACAACAATTGGTAGGTTAGTACAGGAATTTGAGTGGAGGCTGAAAGATAAAGAGGAGGAAAACGTGGATACTGCTGGACTCACTTCTCACAAGCTCCATCCCATGCAAGCAATTCTAAAGCAGAGAAATTAGTAGCGTAGAATCACATTTGCCTTTGTTTCATTCCAATCAACTAGTACTGTTGATTGAAGCCTCAGCGCCTATTTGTTTGTTTTGCTTCTGGTCTAGACTCTTTGTTGGAGTATTTTAATATTAATTAAATAAAATAAATTTATTTTATCGTATAAATATAAGAATGTGGGGATTAATATGAAAGATAAAGGGTTAGTAAAAATGTTTAATCCTACATTTAAAATGAAAGAAACTGTTTTTTTTTTTTTAATTGTAGTAATTAATTGGCTAATATGTATTGATTCAAATATTAACCTAGATACATTAGAAATAATTTTCATATTCATTGATGAGTAAATGACTTTTTTTTTTTAATTATGAAAAATGAAAAGTTAATGCATCCACTTGATGGATTTGTTGTTGGGTCTATTTATTTTTCAGAAACTTTTTATCATTTCCATTAATTGTGTAACTCCAGCCCATCATATTTATGTCTAGCAATTAATTTTGTAATACCCACTACATTAGAATAATGAACCTAATTAATTAAATTAATTTGGGTAATAATTTTATGAGGCCCATTGGGCCTAACTCTTTATCTCATCCGTTAATTGTGTAACTCCAGCCCATTAAATTTATGTTCAGCAATTAATCTTGTAACACCCACTATATCAAAATAATAAACCTAATTAATCAACTTAACTTGGGTAATAATTCCATGATGCTGATTGTGCCTATAAATAGACTCATTTAGACTCATTCTAAGTTACTACAATATTAATTGCAAGCATTCTTATACACTAAAAAAATACAGAGGTTCTTAGCAAGGAAGGGTGTTCCTTCTGGTGCAGAGATTGTTCTAGCCATACGATATTTGTTGGGCTGTTGTATCTTGGGAGAAACAAGTCAGAGAAGATCTAATTGCACTGGATACAAAGATTAGCCAACCAATGGCTTGAGTCTTCTTAAAGAGAGTGAGTACTATGTCTCAATCTAAATAGTATTGTGTAATTTTTCACTTCAAATTAATAATATTCAGAAGTATTATTCAGTTTCTTTTTATGTTCTTTACACTATTATTGTGTTTACACCAACACTCTTTGAACCACCATGGACAATAAATGACAAAGACTATATTCATGCTTTTCCAATTATGCTTTACTTACTAATTAGTTAATTTGATGGGGTAATTATTAGGTACTCCTGAAGTATTAAATAATTTTCCAATTTGGTTACATATAGAACGATCACTTATGCTCTGTTTACCAATTGGTTTATTGGTGATCGTATAGAATTAAATGCAAAAAGTGAAATAAAACATTTATATTGAAAAATATGTAGTACTATACATTACCGTAGTCTATATATAATAATAATAGGTAAAACTGAGAGAAAATCTAATTAGATTTTAAAATGGAATTCAATTAGAGTCTAATTTTGCGCTACGTGTCTCATCTAATCTAAGTTTTTAAATTTTTGTGTCAAGTGAGTTAATTCAATGTAAAAATTGGATTTCAATTAGAGTTTGATTTTGCGACATGTGTCTCATTTAATCTAAGTTTTTTTAATTTTTGTGCCAAATGAGTTAATTTAGTGTAAAAACGAAAAGTCCTATATAAGTAAACCATAAAAAACATAATTTTTAAATGATTTTATATTTATGAGCTTTTTTTTTAATAACTAAAAATAATTCGAATTTTTTTAATTTTTGTGTCAAATGAGTTAATTTAGTGTAAAAACGAGAAGTCTTATAGAAGTAAACCATAAAAAACAAAATTGTTAAATGATTTTATATTTATGAGCTTTTTTTTTGTATAACTAAAAACAATTCGAATTTATAAGTCATCTATATATATGTGTGTGTGTGTGTGTGTGTGTAAAGTTTAGAGAAAATCTAATTAGATTCTACAATTGAAGTCCAATTTTGCGTCATGTGTCATAAATTATTTATTTTTAGGGAGTTTTATTTTTTAATTTTGGAATCAAATGTGAGATCATATCATAAATATTTATTCAAGTGAGTTATTATCTACAAAAACCAAAGAATCTAGAATTAATGAACATAAAAATATTTTAAAAGTGGACAATTTACATTTTCTACCTAATAACATTCTTACCAGGCTTTTTAAAGAGTTAAAAAAAATATAAGAATGACTATAGTAGGGTCAATGGGCCCAGGAATACGTATTGGGTTGGCCTAAGAGTATTTGTTGGGCTAAAGGCCCAATTCGAGGACACAGAATGGTCCAAGGATGTAAGAATGTCAACCCACGAAGCAATACTAATAGGTAAAGAAGTGATCACTGATCAGGTATATCCAAGAAGGTGGTCCGAGGAGGAGTATGTCCTCGGCTATGTAAAGTCGAAGTAGGAGAAAGGCTGGTTAACGTCCACAGACAATATTCTAGAAGATCTTATAGGTATGGGAAAGCATGGTAGATGTACAAGATAAGAAGAAGGGTAGTGAAAGATCTATGATAAAGTTGTTATCACCGCATTGAATGCTCTGCAGAAGGTGGATAATATAAAAGAAAAAGGAAGACGTTCAGAATGGGGATCGGAAAAGAGAGAGAGAGAGAGAGAGAGAGAGAGAGAGAGAGAAACAATGTATACATCACCATCCATAATTGTAATCTATCTTTGAAAGAGGAAAAGATAATACAATTCGTCCTTGGCTTGTGTCCGAGGATAGATTACATAAACAGTTCATTGAGTGTGATCTTGCAATCGAGCCCATCATTTTTGCTATTCAACATCACTAGAACCTAGATTTCAAGCCCACTTTCTATGAATTTCATTGTATTAGGCTCTTTAGGCTTATCCCCTTCTTACTGTTGGGTTTGGGTGCAAATTGTGACCTTACAATTGACGCCGTCTGTGGGGAATCTTGTGTTTTAGGAAGTGTAGTATTATGATAGGCTCAGGTCCACACCATGCAGAGTCTACGGGGTCTCAGCGTCAGGATCACTTCTTGCATCTTGAGCAGGAAAGAGATCGGGAAGGTAGTGTGCACACGGTGCATACCCGTAGGAGTCATTCACGAGGGGGAAGAAGAATTCCTCATAAGGAAAATGTTAAGGCCATGCAGCGAGAGATTGATCACCTAAAGAAAAAGTTGCGTCATGAGAGGTGAAGGCAAACTCCCTCTTTTTCTGACCCTTCTTCTGAAGACTCCCAGGGTAGTAATTACAGGTCCAGGTCAAGAACTCCTCCTAGTGAGTCTTTTTCCTATGAGGAGGATAATCTTCATGGTCATGGTCGTGAGGGCAAGAAGCCTTCCTCCAGAGGTTTGAGAAATGATGTTATGAGTAGGGCATTACACTAGAGTTCCAAGTCACCCTTCACACGCAGGGTGGAAAAAAGGAAGCTCCCTCGGCGTTTCACCCAACCAACATTCACCATTTATAATGGCCGAACGGACCCCGTAAAGCAAGTGAGTCATTTCAATCAGAGGATGGCAGTGCATTCTAAGAATGAAACTTTAATGTGCAAAGTCTTCCCCTCCAGTCTAGGACTTGTGGCAATGAGGTGGTTTAATGGTTTGAGGGCCAGTTCTATCGATTCTTTCATGGAACTTACCAAGGCATTTGGGTCTCGCTTCATTACATGCAGTAGAGTTCCTTGGCCCCTGGATTCGTTATTGTCTATGGCCATGAAAGAAGGGAAAATCTTGAAAACATACTCTGACAGATATTGAGAGATGTTCAATGAAATCGATGAAGACTTTGATGATGTAGCGATAAGGACTTTCAAGGTTGGCCTTCCTACTGAGCATGACTTAAGGAAATCTCTGACCAAAAAGCCTGTAAGGAGTATACGTCAGCTCATGGATCGCATTGATGAGTATAAACGGGTTGAGGAAGATCAACAGCAAGGTAGGGGAAATGCGAAGGTTATCCCTCAGGAGAAGAGGGATTTCAAGTCAGACAGATACAACAACAACAGCTCCCGAAGAGATTTTGTCGGGCAATCTGGTCTTAGTATTCCTTAGGTGGTTAATACTGTATTTCAGGAACCAGTGCATCAGGTGTTGGAGAAAATCCAAAATGAACCATATTTCAAATGGCCCAACAAGATGGCAGGGGACCCCATGAGGCGTAATCAGAACCTCCATTGCCACTATCATCAAGAAAGGGGTCATACTACTAAGAATTGTAGTACTCTATGGAATCATTTGGAGCAGTTGGTTAAGGAGGGAAGGTTAAAGCAATTTTTGTATCGGCCCAATGGGCAGCGAGACCATTCCGGTTGAGTAAATCAGGGCAACACCTCTTCAAAGCCTCCTTTGGGTACAATCAATGTTATCTTTACTACTTTAGGGAGGACCAGTTCTCGTCCTTCTAGAGTGATGTCCGTAGCGCGAACCCATGCTGTAGAGTCTAGTTCTGAGCCGAAGAGGATTAAGGAGAATGTCCCACCAATTTTAGGTTTCTCGGAAGAAGATAAGATTGAGACTATTCAACCGCATGACGATGCTTTGGTGGTTACACTGAGGATAGGGGGCTACGACGTGAAGAAGGTGATGGTTAACCAGGGTAGTGGTGTAGATATTATGTACCCTGACTCATTCAAGGGACTAAACTTAAAGCTTGAGGAACTTAAGGCTTGAGGAACTTAAGGCTTATGATTTGCCACTGATAAGCTTTGAGGGGAAAGCTGTCATACCAAAGGGGCAAATTAGGTTGCCTGTGCAATCAAGCCCAGAAGTGGTAGACGTAGATTTCATTGTGGTAGATGCCTATTCTCCCTACACGGCCATTGTGACAAGACCTTGGTTGCATGCTTTGGGTTCCGTGTTCTCAACTTTACATGTCAAAGTCAAGTTTTCGTATGGGGATCAGATCGAGGAAGTAATTGGGAGTCAATCTATGGCAAGACAGTGCATGGCGGCTGCAATTCTGCATCAGCTTGGGCCGGAGTCCTCGGCCTCAGCTGAGGGGGGCACATAGCAATCAATGTCTTTGGCCACGCCTAGGGTAGCAACGTTAGAAGAACTTGCGTGTGAGGAATTAGAGAAGGTTTTAATAGATGATGACCCTGAAAAATTCTTTCAGGTGGGAGTTCAATTGCCACCTCAAGAGAAGGCGGAGCTGGTTATGTTTTTGAAGAAGAATGCAGATGTATTTGCATGGAATGCTTATGAGGCCCCCAAGGTTGATTTGAGTTTCATTTGTCACCATTTGAATGTCAATCCGGCTATGGTGCCGAGGAAGCAACCACTTCGGCGATCATCTAAGGAGCATTCCGAGGCTGTTAAAGAAGAGGTAATTAAGCTCAAAAAGGTTGGCGCTATCAAGGAGGTATTCTATCCTGAGTGGTTGGCCCATACAGTGGTAGTGAAGAAGAAGAATGGGAAGTGGAGAGTATGCGTAAACTTCACAGATTTGAACAAGGCTTATCCTAAAGATTCTTTCCCAATGCCTCGTATAGATCAGTTGGTGGATGCTATTGTTGGGCATCCTCAAATGAGTTTCTTAGATGCTTTTCAAGGTTATCACCAAATACCTTTGGCTTTGGATGATAAGGAGAAGACTGTCTTTGTCACTCCTACAGGGAATTATCATTATAAGGTAATGCCTTTTGGTTTGAAGAATGCAGACGATACCTATCAAAGGATAATGACCAGGATGTTTAAGCCACAGCTGGGAAAGATTATTGAAGTCTACATGGATGAAATGGTGGTGAAGAGTAAGATGGTTTCTAAGTATGTGGAAGACTTAAATGGCACCTTCCGAACACTAAGAAAGTACAAGTTGCACCTTAATGCTTCAAAGTGTTCTTTTGGTGTGGCATCAGGTAAATTTCTAAGTTATATGGTAACTTATCGGGGAATTGAAGTTAATCCTGTGCAGGTCAAGGCAATTAATAGCTTGCAACCACCTCGGAATCCTAAAGAAGTTCAGAAGTTGACAGGGATGATTGCTGCCCTTAACTGGTTTATTTTTTGGTCCGCCAATAGATGCAAGCCTTTCTTCCAATTGTTGAATAAGTGGAAGGGATTTGAATGGACCGAGGAGTGTGCTTTAGCTTTTCAACAACTTAAGAAATATCTTTCGCGACCACTCATTATGTCTCGGCCAGAAGTTGATGAAGTTCTGTTCGTGTATATTGTTATGGCTAATCATGCTGTTAGCTTGGTTCTGATATGGGTTGATAATGGTGTACAATGGCCAGTTTATTACGTGAGAAAATCTTTACATGAGGCCAAGGTGCATTATTTACCATTGGAAAAAGTGATCCTAGTAGTGGTGCATGCTACGCGTAAGCTTCCTCATTACTTCCAATCTCATACAGTTGTTGTTTTAACTCAACTTCCTCTTAAGTCTATATTTCGGAGTGCTAACTATACGGGAAGGATTGTCAAATGGGGTACCATTTTAGGGGCTTTTGATATCAAGTATATGCCTCACATATCCGTGAAGGGCCAAGTTCTTGCTGATCTGGTGGCAGAATTTACTGAGCCCTCATTGGAAGAGAATGCTAAGAGGTCAGACATGGATGAAAAATCAATTGGCATAATCTCGTGCAAGGAACCTTTGATATGAAAAGTGTACGTTGATGGAGCAACGAATCAGAGGGGATCTGGTGTGGGGTTAGTTTTGGTGTCTCCTGAGGGAATTACTTTTGAGAAATCCTTGAGACTAAGGTTCTCTGCCACTAACAATGAGGCAGAGTACGAAGCTTTACTCGTAGGAATGGATATGGTTCAGAAAATGGGTGGAAAAACAGTGCAAATATTCTCAGATTCAGTGGATGGATCCTATAGTGTCATTCCTTAAAAGTGACATCTTACCCGAAGAGAAATCCGAAGCAGATAAAGTATGTAGAAAAGCATCTCGGTTCTGGCTATCCAAGGACCAAAAGTTGTACAAGCAATCTTTTCCAGGACCATATTTGCTGTGTATACACCCTGAAGTAACAAAATTATTTTTGGAAGAGTTACATGAAGGGATTTGTGGAAGTCACACAGGAGGAAGGTCTCTATTTTATAGAGCTCTTACACAAGGGTATTGGTGGCCCAATATGCAGAAAGAGGCACAGGATTATGCAAAGAAGTGCGACCAATGTCAAAGATTTGCTCCTAATATCCATCAACCAGGGGTGTCCTTAATCCTCTGTCTAATCCTTGGCATTTTGCTCAATGGGGCTTGGACATTGTAAGGCTTTTCCCAAAAGCAGCAGGGAATAGGAAGTGGTCGCTTATTGGAACAGATTATTTCACTAAATGGGTTGAAACTGAGTCATTGTCAAGCATTAGGGATGTGGTTGCGAAGAAGTTTGTCTGGAAAAACATTGTTACCAGGTTTGGAATTCCTCATACTCTTATTTCAGATAACGGCCTACAATTCGACAGTAAGGCCTTCAGGAGATATTGTTGTAATCTAGGCATTACGAATAGATATTCCACTCTAGTTTATCCGCAAGGGAATGGGCAAGCTGAGGCTGTCAATAAAGTTATAGTTAATGGGCTCAAGAAAAGACTAGATGATGCTAAGAGGAGGTGGGTGAAAGAATTGCCACATGTTTTGTGGACGTATCGAACTACACCTCGAAGATCCACTGGAGAGAAACCCTTCTCTATGACTTATGGAGCCGAGGCTGTAATCCCTCTAAAAACTGGGTTTCTAACATTGAGGACGAGCTCTTTCATCCCAAGCAATAATGACAGTTTATTAGAAAGAAGCTTAGATCTAGTTAAGGAACGACGAGAAAATGTCATGGTTCAGCTAGCTTATTATCAGCACAAACTCAAACAGGGATATGATTCTCATGTGAAACTAAGGCCACTTGCACCTGGAGATTTGGTATTGAGGAAGGTTTTGAATACTGCCAAGAACCTAGCATGGGGAAAATTGGGACCTAACTAGGAGGGACCTTATCGTATCACTTCGGTAGCTGCCATTGGGGCATATTATCTTGAAGATTTAGATGAAAAAATTGAATCACGTCCCTAGAATGTAAATAACCTACGAATGTATTATTATTAATGAAAGGCACTTCTGCCATTTTATTTCTGTTGACACTATGTTACATTGATTATCATTTTTGCAAGTATCAAACTGAAACTTGGTTATGCCTGGATCCTCGGACCACATACCTGGTATAAATTGATATTTTATTAGATATTGAACAAAATCTTAGTTATGTCTGGTCCTCGGATCATCTACTTTAGGAAAATTAACACTTCAGTTCATATTTCTAAGTATCAGACTGAAACTTGGTTATGCCTGGATCCTCGGACCACATACCTCGTATAAATTGATATTTTATTAGATGTTGAATAGAATCTTAGTTATGTCTGGTCCTCGAATCATCTACTTTGGGAAAATTAACACTTCAGTTCATATTTCTAAGTATCAAACTGAAACTTGGTTATGCCTGGATCCTCGGACCACATACCTCGTATAAATTGATATTTTATTAGGTGTTGAAGAGAATCTTAGTTATGTCTGGTCCTCGGATCATCTATTTTGGGGAAATTAACACTTCAGTTCATATTTCTAAGTATCAAATTGAAACTTGATTATGCCTGGATCCTCGGACCACATACCTTGTATAAATTGATATTTTATTAAGTGTTGAACAGAACCTTAATTATGTCTGGTTCTCGGATCATCTACTTTGGGGAAATTAACACTTCATTTCATATTTCTAAGTATCAAACTAAAACTTGGTTATGCCTGGATCCTCGGACCACATATCTTGTATAAATTAAAATTTTATTAAGTGTTGAACGAAACCTTAGTTATGTCTGGTTCTCGGATCATCTACTTCGGGGAAATTAACACTTCAGTTCATATTTCTAAGTATCAAACTAAAACTTGGTTATGTCTGGATCCTCGGACCACATACCTCTTATAAATTGATATTTTATTAAGTGTTGAACAGAGCCTTAGTTATGTCTGGTCCTCAGATCATCTATTTTGAGGAAATTAACACTTCAGTTCATATTTCTAAGTATCAAACTGAATCTTGGATATGTCTGATCCTCGAACGATCTATTCTTTGGTCAACAAATATCTATACTTTATTTTTGTACTATTTTGCCATTATGACCACGTATGTTCAAGACTCCTAAAATAGTGATGAACAGATGGAAGTTCATGAGCATCACTTAAAGCATTTGCAGGTATATTCAACATGTTTGATCTTTGGCTCATGTCTGATTAATTTGTTAGAATCATTAGGTTATATTGGAAATGATGTGGGTTATTGTTCTATTATGACATGTAGAATTTTCAATTACAAGGTGGTTTTGTTAGATTTGGTCAATTAACTACTTCTAAATTCATCATAAGGAGTTGTTCTATATGCAGATCACAAATCTAGGCGTGTGCCACTATCTTATTAATTAAGCATTAAGTAAGGAAGAATATATATATATGCATAAGAGCAACAACTTTATATTTTCATTGATTTAAAGTTCTTTGGAAGTACAATTTGCTTACAACTGCCAAGTTACATTAACTAAAAGGAAAAAATAACATTGGAAGGAAGAATGGACGAGGATCAATCATGGCTTTAGTTTTATCGTCAGATTGCCCTTGGGATCCTTTGGAGGCCGAGGAGGAGCAGTGGAGTCAGAAGCAGGTCTGGGGGATCAGAAAAAGAAGAGAGAAAAAGATTTATGTAACCAAGAACTTGAATATTTGTATAATTCTGAGAAATATACACAAGAACATACCATCCTCGGACCTGACTGAGGAGTGTTTTTCTTTTAAACTTGTTATTCTCGTTTATTTTAGCACTAAACTAACATGTAGCGGTTCTTACTAGACTCACTAAATGTTCAATATTAAACCTACTCTCTAACAAATTCATTGTTTGCTGGCTTGTTGTGCCTTAGTCCAAACCTATTGGGCCTTGCGCCAAATTATGCCCTTACAAATGCTACAGTCACAAACTTTTCTACAATATTTTTACAAACCATTGAAGTTACAAATTCTTATTAGTTCACATTTAGGTCTGTCACTTACATCACTTTTTTACATAACAATAACCACTAATCACATCAGCAATTTATAAAAACAATTGTAACTCTAACATTTTACTCCTTTTAAAGGCTATAAAAAAAATTTGCAGATCTAAAATTTAAAACAAAATAAACAAGCCTAGAAAAATTAGCCCAACAGTAAAAATTACCAATAGAAAAAATATTTTTAAAAAAAAATTAAGCCCATTCAACTAATTTTACTCAAAACAAACAACTTGGCCCTTTAAAATTTTTTAAACAAACTAATTTTGTCCTTATCCAGCAATACAAATTAAAGACACTAAAAAAAACCCATCTGCAGCTAAACAGCAAATCTAGAGGGTGGAACCACAACATGTGGTCAACAGCAAAACCGTCCCCCTTAGTTCAAAGTCCTAACTTTGTTCCAGGTACACAAATGGGTTTACTAACATTACATGACTTCCCTTTTAAAAAAAAAAAAAAAAAAAATTACATAACTTCCACATATGCGGCACTTGCTAATGTTTTCTATGCTTTTTTTACATCCAAAGGTAGTGTGTCTTCAAATAAGAGTAAGTATGCTCCCATTTTTAATTATAATTTCTCAAAATCTCTTTCTTTGCTCAAAACGCATTTCTCCATCAATCAATTATTTTCTTACAACTATTGATATAACTTGTAGCAATGGTAATAATTAGAGTAACATAAATTTCATCTGAATTCATCATTATACCGTTCGTATTATACATAAATTATAATAAATCACATTACTAGCAACGATTATAATTTTATAATTCATGAAAAATATGTATATTCCGTAGAGTCCAATTGTTATTTTATTCACAGAAGTAAGTGAACAATAATGATATTATTTTGTTTTGTCACGTATCCCTATTCCACAACTAAAGCATCAAAGCAAAAAAGCCAAAGGGTTATGGTGAATCAGACGGCAAGGGCTTACCAACAATGGGAAGCGACAGCAACATTATATATGTAAGATTTACAAAGGTTACGGACGCACGTCGTTAACTCAACTGGGCATATTCGTTTCTCCTTCCCTACCATCTAATACGACAACTCTCTCTCTTTCTCTTGGCTTTTAGCGACACGGGAGAGTAACACTTTATGAATCTTTATCCAACACTCACCGCTTCTTCTTCTTCTTCTTCTTGATACCTTCAATGTGCATTGTTTGAACTTGGTTGCCATCTACCCACAGTTGCGGCTTGTTTTTTCTGTAAGCTTTTTGCTACTTGCGGCTTGTTTTTTCTATAGGCTTTTTGCTAACCTTTTACCAGATCATTTTTCACATAATTTACTGTCTGTCATTTTCACATGAATTTACTATATTTTTTTTGAAAAACGGATACATAACTGTATTGAATTTATGCGTGTAAGCTAATGATTCATTAACAAGCTTATTTTTTTTCTTTTTTTATACAAGATAAAAATTCTATTCTGGTCTAATTTAAGTGTATATATGTGTAAAACTCTCTCTTGAAAACTTGAATCCCGATCTTTGCCCTCTTACATCCCACAAACACTTATACTTGTAGAGTGATCACTATACAAAAGGTGCACGGTGGTGTTTATTTTATTCTCTGATAAATGTGCATTATTACATCTCATAATTGAACATTTATTAATTTTTAACATAAACATTTTGGGCACTTGTTAATAAAACGATTTTTAAAAGGAAAAATTTGATGAATACCCTAACCAGACCTTTTTTTTAAAAATAAAATAAAATAATTTGCAGCTTCAATATGCATTGTTTATTTTGAGAGTTCCAGTTAAAGAGTTATCATAAAAAGTAAACGTTATAGATTGAAATTCTCTCAAAAAGAAAAAAAATATGCATTGTTTATTTTTGGTCTAAGTCTTTAATTAATTAAATTGTAGTCACCTGCATTAAATTATGAGATGAGTTATGCATTGTTTGTTTTAAGTTTCATCATCAACCATTGAAATTGTTGTCATCCACATCAAGTATATGTTTGGATTCGGAGGATTGCGTCTACGTTTGCTGAGTTTCACGTTTCAGCTTCTTCTTCTTCTTCTTTTTTAAGCCGTAAAATTTGACATTTCCACTTATGTTCACGCATTTTAGATTTTCTCCGACAGAGTGCACTGTTCACGCACTGTTCATGGGACCCACAAACACTTTATTCATAAAAAAATATTAAAAATAGGTCTTACGATACTATTTACACATTTAAAAATTATTTTGCAACAGTGAAAACAAATCCTAAATTATGAGCTTCTAGGAAATGCCAACTTTACAGTCAGACATGGCAACAAATCCGGATAGGTCATGGGTTCAAGCTCATCTCAAATATTGGAAAAACAAAACAAAAAAACAAAAAATTTTGGGTTCAAACCTAGTCCATTATGAATAGTAGGGATCAAGCTCCGCATGATCAGTACGGATCAAAATCAATGATTTTTTAAATTTGATTTTCAATAAACACTAAAAATATATTAATTGATTTATTAGTAACATAAAACTTAATAAATTATCAAATATTCAATTAGTAAGTGATCTATAATATACTCCAGTAATTAATATAATTCTGGTTTTAATAAGTCAAATAACTTTAACCAATTACAACCAGAATAAGAAGAATATCCTAAATATTCACTAAAATATAATTGTCTAGTTTATCAAAAAAAAAAAAATATATATATATATATATAATTGTCAAAAGTTAAATCTTATGTGAATCGATTTTTATTTTTATTATGTATTTTATGTATGTATGTATGTATGTATCGTATGCTAAATAAATATTTTGACAATAAAAATTGATTGAATAAATTTAATCATAATATTGTGGGGAGCAAAAAGACTTTGATGGGAATGTGGGCCGTTGGGCCATGCTAAGGAAGGCCGACCTGCTCTTGGGTTTAGAACTTGTCAGTGCTACGGGTCGGCCCATACGCCGAGGATCCGAGGATCCAGCCGAGGATGAATTTCCCTTCGGACGGATATCGGAGGACCCGGAACTTCATGGTAAAGGTTAGGGAATGACATAGTCAAGACCAATGGTTAAAGGGGGTGAACCCTTGAATGTCCTAGAAGCGCCGATGTTAGAGAAATACCAAAGATAAAGGCTGCCACCTCCACATTAAAGACCCTGCACCTACCACCTTGGCCGCATTAATGGGGAAGTGACACCTGAACAGTGGAAGGGAAACTTCTGGGTACTATTCAAAGGCACTGAGAAAAGAAATATCTAGGCTAAGGGGGAGTTGGGGCAACACGTGTACAAAGTATCAAAAAGTGGAGTATTTAAGGAGCAACCTAGAACAGGAAAGGGGACTCACTTTTTTGTAATCCAAAAGGAAAAGAAAAAAAAGAGAGAAAGAGATAATATAAGAACAACCCTCGGCTTACATCCGAGGAGGCTGATTTACAATATTCCTTGTTGTTTCCAAGTGCTTGCAATCTTTTGGCTTGTCATTTAATCCTCAAACACTTCTAACCTGGGTTTCAAACCCACACTCTACAAATTCATATTGATTAAGGCTCATTGGGCCTGAGCCCGTAACTGTTCTTGGGGCCAGGTGCAATTGTGCACTTACAATTGGCGCCGTTTGTGGGGATCTAGTCTAGAAGAGGTAGGGATATTATGGCAGGTTTAGGCTCTCACCATGCAGAGTCACAGGGATCACAACCAGAAGATCATTTCGAGCGTCTTGAACGTCAAAGGGATCGTGAGGAAAGCGTCCACACAGAATACCCAGGTGCTAGCCATACTCATGGCGGGAATAGTACCACCCACGATGAGGGTTCTAAATCCATGCAGAAGGAAATCAATCGTTTGAAGAGAAAGTTGCGCCGTGCTAAACGTAAGTTTTCACCGTCCTCGTCTAATTCTTCCTCGGAGGAGGATAGGGGAGGTGGCTACAGCTCAAGGTCGCGCTCCCCCACTAGTGCAACGTCCTCCAGTGAGGAGGACGACCAGCCAACCCGCAGACGTAAGAAGTTTCGTTCTAGGGGCTTAGGCAACAATACTATGAGTAGGGCGTTGCACCAACTCTCTAAATCTCCGTTTTCACTGAGGATTGAAAGGGGGAGGCTTCCCAGGAGGTTCACCCAGCCCACCTTTACCATCTATAATGGCCGGACTAATCCAGTGGAGCACATGAGTCATTTCAACTAGAGGATGGCAGTGCACTCTCACAATGAGACTCTGATGTGTAAAGTTTTCCTCTCCAGTTTGGGACCTGTGGCTATGAGATGGTTTAACGGTCTCAAATCGGGGTCTGTAGGCTCATTCGGGGAGCTAACTAGGGCATTCGCTTCGCGGTTCATTACGTGTAGCAGAGTCCCTCGGCCATTGGACTCACTGCTATCCATGGCCATGAAGGAAGGGGAGACCCTGAAAGCATACTCCGACCGATACTGGGAGATGTTTAACGAAATAGATGGCGACTTTGATGAGGTGGCGCTTAATCCCTTTAAGGTAGGTCTTCCTACTGACCACGACCTAAGAAAGTCTTTGACGAAAAAGCCCGTCCGCAGTGTACGCCGCCTTATGGATCGTATTGATGAGTACAAAAGGGTAGAGGAAGACCAGCAGCAGGGGAAGGGAAAGGAGAAGGTTATCTCGCAGGAGAGAAGGGATTTCAGGTCGGACAGATATCACAACAACAAGCCGAGGAGGGATTACTTCGGACAATCCGGCTCGGCAGCACCTCAGGCTGTAAATACTGTGTTCCGAGAACCAGTGCATCAGTTACTAGAAAAAGTTCGTAAAGAGCCCTTCTTCAGATGGCCCAGCAAGATGGCAAGGGACCCTGCGAAAAGAAATCAAAACCTCTTTTGTCAGTACCATCAGGATGTGGGCCACACTACCGAGAACTGTCGGACCCTGTGGAACCATCTGGAGCAGCTCGTCAGTGAGGGAAAGTTAAAGCAGCACTTGTGTCAGCCCACTGGGCAGGTCAGTCAAGTTGGCTCAAACAACCAGAGTAACAATTCATCTCGGCCAGCATTGGGAACAATTAATGTTATCTTTGCTGCACCTGGTAGGACCGGCTCAGGTCCCACTAGGGTGATGGCGGTTTCCTATTCTCAGGCCGAGGATGTGGGTAGCAGGCCGAAGAGATTGAAGGGCACTTTACCCTTCTTGGGTTTCTCCGAGGAGGATAAGGTAGGGACTATTCAGCCCCATGACGATGCTCTTGTGGTTACCCTCAGGATAGGGAACTATGATGTGAGAAGGGTGATGATAGATCAGGGCAGCGGTGCAGATATCATGTACCCTGATCTATTTAAGGGGCTAAGGTTGGAGTTGGAAGATCTAACTCCTTACGACTCCCCACTTATAAGCTTCGAAGGGAGAGCCGTCGTGCCAAAGGGACAGATCCGTTTACCCGTTCAATCCGGCACAGAAACGGTTGAGGTGGATTTCATTGTGGTTGACGCGTACTCTCCATATACAGCCATCCTCGCCAGGCCATAGCTGCACGCTCTGGGAGCTGTCTCATTTACCTTGCACGTTAAAGTTAAATTCCCCTCGGGGGAGCATGTTGAGGAAATCCTCGGCAGCCAGGTAGTGGCCAGGCAATGCATATCGGCCGCAGTACTTCGTCAGTCAGAAATTGAGTTATCAACTTTGCCCATCCAAGAGTCATAGCAATTAACAGCTCCAGAGGCACCTGGAGCGATGACAGGAGATGAGGCTGTTTGTGAGGAGTTAGAGAAGTTTGTAATAGCAGATGATCCAGAAAGGTTCTTCCAAGTTAGCATACGTTTGCCACACCAAGAGAAGATGGAGTTGTTGGAATTTCTGAAGAATAATATAGATGTCTTTGCGTGGGACCCCTATGAGGCTCCAGCCGTAGATCCGAGCTTCATTTGTCATCGTTTAAACGTCAATTCTGCCATTGTTCCGAGGAGGCAGCCACCTCGGCGATCTTCCCGAGAACATTCTGAGGCTGTGAAGGAAGAGGTTCTTAAACTCAAAAGGGCAGGGGCTATCAAAGAAGTTTTCTACCCTGAATGGTTGGCTCATACTGTTGTTGTTAAAAAGAAGAACGGCAAATGGAGAGTATGTGTGGACTTTACTGATCTGAACAAGGCATGTCCTAAAGATTCGTTCCCAATGCCACGTATTGATCAACTGGTAGATGCTACTGTCGGACATCCTCGGATGAGTTTCTTGGACGCCTTCTAGGGTTACCACCAAATTCCCTTGGCGTTGGAGGATCAGGAGAAGACTGCTTTCATTACTCCAACTGGGAACTATCATTATAAGGTCATGCCATTTGGGTTAAAAAATGCTGGGGCTACTTACCAAAGAATGATGACCCGAATGTTTGAACAGCAACTGGGGAAAACCATTGAAGTATATGTGGATGATATGGTGGTGAAGAGTAAGACAGTACCTTCACACATGACAGATCTGGCCGACACCTTCCAGATGCTAAGAAAGTATAAGCTGCGCCTTAACGCCTCCAAGTGTTCTTTTGGCGTGGGGTCTGGAAAGTTCTTGGGATATATGATTACTCATAGGGGCATAGAGGTAAACCCAGTGCAAGTTAAGGCTATTCAGAATTTGCAGCCGCCTCGGAACCCAAAAGAGATCCAGAAATTGACCGGAATGATTGCTGCGTTGAATAGATTTATCTCTCGGTCAGCTGACCGGTGCCGTCCTTTCTTTCAGTTGTTGAACAAATGGAAAGGGTTTCAATGGACCGAGGACTGCGAGTTAGCTTTCCAACAGCTTAAGCAATATCTTTCTCGGCCACCCATTTTGTCTCGTCCCGAGGCGGACGAGGTTTTGTTCGCTTATTTGGCAGTAGCCGTCCATGCGGTGAGCCTGGTCCTTATAAGGAATGAAAGCGGGGTGCAAAAACCGGTCTACTATGTTAGTAAGTCTTTGAATGAGGCCGAGGTGCGCTATCTGCCCTTGGAAAAAGCGCTTCTGGCCGTAGTCCATGCCACGCGCAAACTTCCTCATTATTTCCAGTCTCATACTGTGGTTGTTCTGACTCAACTGCCTCTCAAGGCGGTGTTACGCGATCTTGATTACTGCGGGGGTGGCAAAATGGGGAACCATTTTGGGAGCCTTCGATGTCAAGTACAAGCCTCGCACCTCGATGAAGGGACAGGTCCTCGCTGACTTGGTGGCGGAGTTTACCGAACCATTGTTAGAAGAAACTCCAAAAGAAGCACACATGGGTGAAAAATCAGTTGGTGTGATCACGGCCGCAGTGCCCTCGGCCTGGAGAGTGTATGTGGATGGGGCTGCTAATCAGAGAGGGTCTGGTGTTGGACTTGTTCTAATGTCCCCTGAAGGAATTGTCTTCGAAAAATCTTTGAGATTGGCATTCTCGGCTACTAACAATGAGGCCGAATATGAAGCAGTCTTGGTAGGCATGCAGATGGTACGTAAGATGGGTGGGAAGGAAATTCATGTCTTCTCAGACTCTCAACTGGTGGTCGGCCAGGTCACGGGGACCATGGAAGCTAGAGATCCAAGGATGCAGGAATATTTGGCCCAGATCAAGCGCCTGCAAACTGAATTTGACTCCTTCGCATTAACTCATATCTCTCGGAGCGGAAACACCCATGCAGACTTCGTAGCTATGCTGGCAACGTCCTCGGCTCAAGGTTTACCTCGGGTTATCCTCGTTGAGGATTTACTAGAACCCTCTCTTGTCATTACCAATGCGCCTCGCATCCATCTGATAAGGCCTGGGCCTAGTTGGATTGACCCAGTTACAGCTTTTCTTAAAAATGATATTCTTCCGGAGGACAAATCTGAAACAGAAAAGATACGTCGAAAGGCGCCACGTTTCTGGTTGTCCGAGGACCAGAAGCTGTATAAACGATCCTTTTCAGGACCGTACTTGTTGTGTGTGCATCCCGAATCAACAGAAGCATTACTGGAGGAATTGCATAAAGGAATTTGTGGGAGCCACACTGGGGTAAGGTCCTTAGCCCATAGAGCCCTGACTTAGGGTTATTGGTGGCCCAATATGCAGAGGGAGGCTCAGGACTATGCCAAAAAATGTGATCAATACCAGAGGTTCGCCCCTAATATTCATCAACCTGGAGGGGTTCTCAACCCTCTCTCTAGTCCTTGGCCTTTCGCACAATGGGGATTGGACATAGTGGGGCCATTTCCGAGGGCTGCTAGAAACAAAAGATGGCTGCTCGTAGGGACAGACTACTTCACTAAGTGGGTTGAAGCTGAGCCTTTAGCTAATATTCGAGATGTTGATTCCAAGAAATTTATCTGGAAAAATATTGTCACTAGATTTGGTATACCATATACACTTGTCTCAGACAATGGCGTTCAATTTGACAGCAAGGCTTTTAGGCAATATTGTGGTGACATGGGTATCATAAATAGATATTCTACCCCAGCTTATCCTCGGGGAAATGGGCAAGCCGAGGCCGTTAACAAGGTCATCGTCAATGGTCTCAAGAAAAGGTTGGACGATGCGAAAGGCAGATGGGTAGAAGAGCTCCCTCATGTTCTGTGGACGTATCGGACCACACCACGCAGGTCCACTGGAGAAATGCCATTCTCTATGACTTATGGAGCCGAGGCGGTGATACCGCTGGAATCTGGTTTTCCTACTCTAAAGACAAGTTCTTTTAGCCCAGAGAATAACAAGGGACTCCTCGAGAAAGATCTTGATTTACTTGAGGAACGGCGTGAGGCAGCTATGGTCCAAATGACTTATTATCAACAGAAGTTAAAACGAGGATATGATGCCCACGTGAAGCTAAGGCCACTTACACTTGGTGATCTTGTACTAAGGAAAGTTGTAGGCACTTCTAAGAACCCAGCTTGGGGTAAACTAGGACCCAACTAGGAAGGCCCCTATCGTATTGTTTCAGTAGCAGGCATAGGGTCGTATCGCCTAGCTGACCTGGACGAACGAATTGTACCACGTCCATGGAATGTAAATAATCTTAGAAGGTATTATTATTAATAAAATGTGCTTTTGTCAGTTCATATTTCAAAGTTATGAGTACCTCTGATGCTTGCAGTTACTGTTCTTAAGAATCAAACAGAAACTTGGTTAAGTGTAGTCCTCGGACCACAGACCTTGTGGAAATTGATGTTATCATTTGTTAAACAGAACCTTAGTTATGTCGGGTCTTCGGACCTCCTACTTTGGGAAAATTAACATTTGAAGCTATTGTTCTTAAGAATCAAACAGAAACTTTATTAAGTGTTGTCCTCAGACCACTAACCTTGTGGAAATTGATATCTTATCATTTGTTAAACAGAACCTTAGTTATGTCGGGTCCTCGGACCTCCTACTTTGGGAAAATTAACATTTGAAGCTATTGTTCTTAAGAATCAAACAGAAACTTTGTTAAGTGTTGTCCTCGGACCACTAACCTTGTGGAAATTAATATCTTATCATTTGTTAAACAGAACCTTAGTTATGTCGGGTCCTCGGACCTCCTACTTTGGGAAAATTAACGTTTGAAGTTACAATCTTTAAGAATCAAATAGGAAATTGATTAAGTCCGGTCCTCGGACCCCAAGCTTGATTAGAGTTAATTTCTTATTGCGTCTGGAAATTAGTGCCTTACTAGTCATTAACTCAGATCTTAAGTTTTATATCTTTAAGCATTAAGCAAATTTAGGTAAAGAATGGTCCTCGGATCTTACATCTTACTAAACACAATACCACACATTATAAGGATTTAACCGTTATATGAGGTTTCTTTTTGTCAAGGCATTGTTTAAAATATCTCAACCATGTCATCTGCTGTTAAATTTTTAATGCTAAAACATGTGAATGACTACGTGGAGGTTATGATTGTGTAATATTTGGAGTTAGATTTGTTTGTTCTATCCCTTTTGACTATGTACTAATGGAAATCTTTATAACAAATACAAAAAGAGTAAAGTAAAACGGATGCAACACAGGTGAGAATCAAATGAAATTGTTCTTCATTAATCATTCAAATATATATATTACATATTTAATTCAAGTATGGAAAAAGAGAAGTCCTAAGCTAGGTCCTAAGCTTTTGGAGGGGGGTCTTGCTGAGAGGTACTGGTGGCCTCGGTCTCTCTCAACTCCAACTCAAAGGGAGTCATGACTTGCTTTCCTTTGTCTGCTGTCTTAGTTGGAAGGACGTTGGGTTCCACCTTCTGGCTCAAGTCCTTCTCTGCATCCTCACCTCCTTCCTTTTCTTTGTTGGAACCTGAAGGTTCTGTAGGATCCGAAAGTAGCTGTGGGACCATTGGAGGCAGAACAGGGAGAGTTGAGTCAGGGGTAGGAGTAGCAGCAGGAGCCTCTTCAATCTCCTGTATCTCTAGGGGAAGCCAAACGTTCTCGGACTTCCTCAGATCCGAGGATAGAGGAACTCCAGCTACGTTTAGGGCTTCCCCCCAGACTTTCTGACAGTACTCCCGGCATAAAGCTGCGAAGGCCTCTGTCAGCTGCTCCTCGGTGGTTGCTACCCCTTCCTCGTAGCTCGTCTGCTTGGCAGCCTGTAGAGAGCGTTGGAATGAGTTAGCTTCTTCCTTCATCAGCGCAAGTTCTTTTTCCAAATCCGAGCGTTCCCTTTGGACTCGGGCGAGCTCATCATCTTTTTCGCGAAGGAGCTTGCGCTGCCCTTCTATCTGGGTCTTCATAGTCTTCAAGTTTGACTCAACCCCATTCTTCTCTCTCCTCAGCTCAGCCACCTCCGAAGTAAGCTTCTCATTTTCAGCAAGGGCTGTGCCCAAGGACTTCTCAGTCTCCATCCTAATCTCCTGCTCAGTTCTGGCCTTCTTCCTAGTGTCTTCTATGAATTTTTCGGCTGCAAAGACCTCCTGAATGGCCTGTAACAAATGTGATGGAATCAGGAATAGTAAAAAAAAAAAAAAAAAACTTATGAATATTGTTAAAGGTGGAATTTTCCTAAAAAAGGGAAAAACTTACCAGCGCTAAGTCTCTTTTTAAAGAGAGGAATAGTTGTGGTTGGTTCATTTTCTCCAAGGTTTCCATGTCCTTGGGCAGCAGAAGAGGGCGCTCCAACACTTCGGCCAAGTGGTGGGCATGGCCTTGTTGAACCGCCCTTATACTGGATTGGCAGGAGATGGGTGCACCGTCCAATCTTAAGTCGGGGGACCATGTGGTCGGTGCTCGGCGCACTTCGGCCACGTTCCTGATTTCCCCGCTTTCAACTGAGCGGGCCCTACCCTTGCCTTTATCCAGCTTCTGCTACTAAACCGCTGGGAGTTGTTGTCGTGGTCTCTTGGGGTCCTTGCTGATTGTCCCCTCGGTATCCCCCTTTCTCTTCTTTTTGAGATCCTCAGCTGGAAGTTTTGGCTCGGCTGGAGGAGGGGGAGGTGGCAAAGTTTGAAGAGCTTGGGACGCCCCCGTCTTTTTCTCGGCGACCTTCGCACCTCTCTTGATTAGGAGATCCTGCATCCTATCCATGTCTTCCTCGGCTTCATCTTCTGGTCGGGCAACTACAAACCCTGCAATTCCAGAGGCCTCGGTGGCTTCTTCCTCCTCGTCAGAAAGCACAACGAACTGATTCCCTCAAGGTCTTTCGGTGTCTTCAAGTTGGAATTGATCTATCTCTTCGTCTAGTGTATTTGAAGAAGACACCTGCTCTTCTGGAACAACAGTTGCCTGAGAATGCACGGCGAGAGGAATTGCCGCTATGGGCTGGTTGTACAAAACGGTGTGGGGGGCGTCAGGGAGCTCGTGGTCGTCCAAAAAGTGGGGCCGGGCTACGTTTATCCTCCTTCGTCTTCGGTCACCCGCAATTATGGCGTTTTCTATCTCCTGGAAGTCCGAGGAAATGGGAGTGTACCCCAGAATGAGATGAGCAGCCCTGAGTTGTAAGTCTTCGCTAACGAACACCTCGGAGCGAAGTACTCGGTTTAGGTCTGCGATGTTACAGTGACTTAAACGAGGGCGCACATGTTGCTTATCTGCAAAAAAGACGTCAAAACAAACAAGCCTGGTCAGATTCACACAGATATGTAATAAGTTTAAGTAATTATGAATACTCATTTTTGTGTGTGTTAGAAGAAGTTGTGTTGTGGGGATATTAATCCTATGGCATCGCACCTGGATCCCCCCACTCAACTGGGCAGTGGAGGCCGTCGTGCCAGTTCCCAGAGACGATCAGGCGGTCGTCCTTCATGCCTTTGTTGGATTTGGGCAGACAGGAGATTAACCTAACGACACTAGAACGGGACTTAATGTAGTAACCTACTTTGGAGAGTTTGTGGGACTCGTACAGAAAGACGACATCGTGCCAGGTGAGGTTTAGACCCATTTGCTCGTTTAGAGCATCGACGCTACCCAAAACTCTAAAAACGTTTGGGAGACACTGATCGGGACACAACCGGTGGTTGCGAAGGTACTCCCTAGTTACAGGCTTCATTGGGAGGGTCATCCCACCCTCTATAAAGGCTATCATTGGGATGATAACCTCTCCCTCTTTCTTAGAACTGGCCACGGCTTCCGCCGGACAATATTCTAGACCTACGTCGCTGGGAATACGGTACTTGGCCCTAAAGCCTTCCATCCCAGCGGCGGTATCAACTAGACACTTGAATCTTCCCATTACAGAGGAACGAAAGATTAAACTCTAAAAGGGAGAACGTTTATAGGGACAGCCGAGGACAAGGTCCGAGGAGAAAATGTTAAGAATAGAAAGAGCAAGAACTTACAAAGTTGAAGGTGTGCAAATTTCCACGGTTTTCTGCAGGTAAAGTATGATGGCTGATGTTTTGATGGGATTAGCCCCTGAGGAATTAAATGAAGGCGCAGGTTCCCGAAGCGTCACGACGTGCGGAAAAGCGGCCTCGAAATTATGTTTGTCCCGCCCAAATTTTTGTGGAGTAACGAGGACCGTTGGATGCCCATCTTGCCGTTGAACGTAGGGGGACAAAGTGTAACTTACAGTAATAAATGCGCGCGTTTTTGAAAATAAAACCGCCAAGTGGCATCTTCTGGGACGCGAAACGATTTCCACACGTGCAGTCATTCATGAAGTGTGTGGAGTAAATTCTCGTCAGATCAAAACTCTATTTTTCTCCTCGGACGTTGAAAATTAGAGTTTTGAGGGGCTATTGTGGGGAGCAAAAAGACTTTGATGGGAATGTGGGTCGTTGGGCCATGCTAAGGAAGGCCGAGGATCCGAGGATCCAGCCGAGGATGAATTTCCCTTTGGACGGATACCGGAGGACCCGGAATTTCATGGTAAAGGTTAGGGAATGACATAGTCAAGACCAATGGTTAAAGGGGGTGAACCCTTGAATATCCTAGAAGCGCCGATGTTAGAGAAATACCAAAGATAAAGGCTGCCACCTCCACATTAAAGACCCTGCACCTACCACCCTGGCCGCATTAATGGGGAAGTGACACCTGAACAGTGGAAGGGAAACTTCTGGGTACTATTCAAAGGCACTGAGAAAAGAAATATCTAGGCTAAGGGGGAGTTGGGGCAACACGTGTACAAAGTATCAAAAAGAGGAGTATTTAAGGAGCAATCTAGAACAAGAAAAGGGGACTCACTTTTTTGTAATCCAAAAGGAAAAGAAAAAAAGGAGAAAGAGATAATATAAGAACAACCCTCGGCTTACATCCGAGGAGGCTGATTTACAATATTCCTTGTTGTTTCCAAGTGCTTGTAATCTTTTGGCTTGTCATTTAATCCTCAAACACTTCTAACCTGGGTTTCAAACCCACACTCTACAAATTCATATTGATTAAGGCTCATTGGGCCTGAGCCCGTAACTGTTCTTGGGGCCAGGTGCAATTGTACACTTACAAATATATTTAGCAAATAATACAATTACGTTAATTAAAAATAAACTAATTATATCTGCAACCAAACTGAAAACAAATATTTCTTTTAGTGGGAAAATTTATTTTTCAATTGTATAGTTTTTGTACATAATGTTTATTGTATGATACTAACAACAAAAATTCCAATTAATAAATTGTCTAGCCTAGGAATAAAATAATTAACTTGCTACTATTTTGCTCAAATAATGTTAACAATTACAACCAAAATGAGAAGCTAAAGCTAAATATTAAAAATAGAAAGGAAAAAAAAATAAAAAAAATAAAAAAGAAGGGGGAGAGTTTTTGCTAGTGACAAAATTTTATTTTAACCCCATTTAATCAATGGGATAAAACCAATACCCTATATGTTTTCATGGGTTAGGTTTCAATGACTTATTTTTTCTGAGGTTAAACTTATCCTTGTACTTACTTATTTCTTCCAATTTTGACAAATTGTTTCATTCAAGTTCAATTTTGTCAGGTCTCTTAAAACAATAAATTTTTTTTTGTAATATATTAATTTGAATTTAACATGTAATATAAATTAACAGACTAATATGGCGTGCGGTACATCAAAATTAACAAACTAAGAGCATTTGCATTTGGCACATGTTAGAGAATTTTAGCATTAATGCACCAAACAAGCTCAGGATTCGGACTTACAAACACCAACTATTGCAAAAAAATTTCAATAATGCTACAGTGCACTGCTCAATTCTATAAAAAAAAAAAAACTAATATTTTATTCACTTTATCAATTCTTTTCTCTCTCACTGGGTTTTGAGTTTTTGTTTTTATTTAAGTTTTAAGATATATTATTTTATTGTGTAGAAATATTATCTTAATGTGTTATATTGTAAAATAAAAATTGCGATGCTGAGCGTGAGAATATTGTAAAATAATATAGTATAATTAATAAAATAGTTTGTTAAAATGATAAAGTATGATGAGATAGAATTTTGGAACATAAATAGCTCTCAGATTTTTTTTTTTCAAAAAAAACAATCATTTTATTTTGGACTAAAAGGGTAGAATTTATATTATAATAATGAAAAAAATGTACAAGAGTAAAAAAAAAAAAAAAAGGGTCCTGAGACATTTCAGGCTACACAAACTAGCCTGACATCCAAGACAAAGACAGACGCAAGAAACATCAAATCACCTATTCTCTAGAAAACAAAATTTGCCGGCTGGTTTCCCACTAAAACCTGTTGATGCATTTGAGATTTACAGGTTCCGTTTGGATAGAGTTTATTGTTGAAAATTAAAAATTATAAATATTATAGTAAAATAATTTTTAAATATATAAATAATAATGTGAGATTTATTTTAATAAAAAAATTGTTGAAAAAATACGTAAACAGTGCGTACATAGTACTCGCACAATCCGCGCACGGCAAATTTTGTCCCCCACAGCAGAAACGAAGAAAAAAAAAAGTAAAATGCAAAAAGCAAAACGTAAAAAAAATAGTCTGAATCCAAACACATTCATAGAAGAAGTTTAACTATAAAATTGGTTGTAACTTTAATCTTATTCAATATTTTTTTAATATTGAAAGAAAATTTTGACAAATCTACTATTAGATGATATATTTTTCTTATATTTTTTGTGTTTGTAAAAATTTTAAAAAATTAAAGATCAATAACTATATTATCAATAAATTGTTTAAAGTGCAAGTTTTTGTAGTTTAAAATGAAGCATAAAATATAAGCTTATAGGTCATATAGTAAATAATATCTGATTGACACAAAATTTGACATGTGTATTAAGAGCATAAAGAATATGCAATTCAACGGTTAGATTTTCAAAATATGTAGTAATATTTATTTTATTGATATTTTTATTCCCCAAAATTTAGCATTTTTTTCATAAAATTTTTTCGGTCTCCTTGGTCCGGAATCTTACGTTTTTTGTTTTTCCTTCTCATATCTTCTTTTCTTGATTTATTTTTTATTTTTTGAGAAATGTTCTTTTCTTTATTTTGAATTTGAAGGAAAAAAAAAAAAAAAAAACTCCATCTATAACTTCTCATCCTTATTTTTTATTTCTTTCCTTTTCCTCTCTTTTGAATTTTCAGATTTTTCTTCTTAATCTTTATCTCATCCCTTAAAATTAGGCACTTAACTAAACATACACTCGGAGGTTTGTAACCACAATGGAATAGGGTTTTTTTTTTTTTTTTCTTATATAAGACTCCCCCACCAGGCTAATGGATATAACACTGGAAAACAAAAAAGATTTCCCAAACTCCTATGTTTTGCGTGCCTGGTAATTGTTCTTCTTCTTCTTTTTCTCTTTTAAATTTGTAATGTTATCCAGAAATTTTAATCCACATTTCACCATCTTTATCTCTTCTCTTCTTACAAAAAAATCCACAGTAGTCTCAACATATATAAGAGTTACTCAATGACATAGGGAAAAAATAATAATGTTTTCGGCAATTTCTCCAAATAATCTTGTACTGTTCTTTTCATTTAATTCCTACATAGCATTGAGGATATATTGAGTTTGAATTCGTACCTATATATTTAATCATGTACATGTTCATTTAATTTTTTGACTTTTTGTTAATAAGATATGCTGAGAATTTTCCTAGCATGATGGAGATTTTATTTCTATGGCCTTAGTTGGACTTATAGGACCAAATTCAGGACCGGTTTGGTATTATCAACATTACTCAAATTCTTTGTCTTGCTAAGGAATTCTAGACATGATAGGAGATTGCATATTTGTTATAGTGTGAATCGCAATGGGCTAGGTTCTAAAAGTTTAGAACAATTGACAAACCGTGAGCATAAACTTATCTAGATATAAATCTTAGTGTTTATAAGGTTTATTAGACAATGCTCAAGGTGCTGCAAGTTAGAATATAAGAAAAAGGAAGCTATGAGTTCAAGAATTCGAAAAATGCCAAGTTCGACCGATCGAGAGAACAGGTTCGACCAATCAAAATACAGCATCTGCAGAATTTAATTAAAGCTTATTAGCCTATTAAGCCCATTAGGTGATTAGGATTTCAAATGTTTTTTTAAAAAAAACTCTAAGACACGTTTTGTTATGACTTTGGCGATATTCTTGTGAGACCTAAAAGGTACTGTGCATTCTCCTTTCAAAATCAATACCAAAAATCATTCTCATACCATTTGAACTGGTAGATCTAAAGTTGCTACTAAAATATCAACAACTGCTGAAGATCTGAAACTTTTGAGTGAGATTTCAAAGTCACAAACGTGGGTATTCGTATTCAGCAAATTCAAGATAGAAGATTTCATGGAGTCGGAACGGCACGTGGTCATGTCAGTAAGTTCTACATGAGGTAACTTTATATTTAGGGTTTAAATCTATTGTAATATTTCATTCTATGATAGTGGATTTGTTTACCTTGAAGATAGTTAAGTTAAATCTTCCTTAAATTTTTACTTTAAAATGGTTGGTTTTATTAGTTTTTCTAAGTCATTAGATTACTGTCTTTTTTACTTTTCTGCACCAAGTGATACGTTTGCATGTGTTTAATATAAATCTCATAACTAACCTAAGTAAATACTTAGTTAGCTCATTGGGTTAAACTAATATGTTTTTAAGGGATCTAAACAAACAAATACAATGTATTTCATTTTAGCTATTAGGATTCAAGTAAATTTCAGGACGTGAGTTAAGAGTTTTTTTTTTTTTTTTTGGCCTGATTCTTTGTATGCTCAGGATAATAAATAAATAAATAAAAATCTCTGAGAACACACAACGTGTACGAAATATATATATATTACAATCATTTTAATAATTTATTGATTTTAGAAGTATAAATTTGTCAAGTGGACCTTCCAAATTAATATGGAACAAAGGTGTGTTCCACTATATATATAATGCATATTGCTGGTTGAAACTTGAAAGTATCTCATAAACAGGGGTTCAATCTTTTCTCCATCGAACTGCAAAATCAATGGCCAGCATAACTCATTTTCTTCAAGATTTCCAAGCAACGCCCTTTGCAACCTCTCTCGCTGTTGGTGGTGTCTCTTTGCTTATTTCCTTCTTCTTCATAAGAGGATTTCATTCTACCAAGAAGAATGAATATTCCAAACTACCCCCTGTTCCAGGTACTTCTTCTAGTGCCTTAAATCCTTTCTTTTTCCTTTGCCAATAACTTTGTAGCTTAATTAACATCTTTTTATGTTTGTAATAAATATACCTAAAGTTTAATTCTGCGTATCTTATTGTTATAACTATTATCTAATCGTGAAAAAAATCCTTCTTCTTCTCTTTTGGGTTTGATTGGTTTTTCATTTTGAATCTTGATATGGGCCAGTTGGTTTTCATTTTGGGAATTGATTAATGGATTATGGGAACATTGGGTGGTGCATACAGTGGTTCCAGGGCTGCCAGTGGTAGGAAATTTGCTGCAGCTGAAGGAGAAGAAACCTTACAAGACGTTCTTAAGGTGGGCTGAGACACATGGACCAATCTATTCCATCAGAACTGGTGCTTCCACTATAGTTGTCCTCAATTCCACCCATGTTGCCAAAGAGGTACTATTACTATTCTTTGATGGTTGATTCTCGTATATTTTCAAATCTGTTTTTTTTGCTGAATATAAATTTTTTTACTAAACGTAGTTAGTTGAAATAGAACAATAAACATGTGAATAATACTAAAAAATGTAATAAAATTTATAAATAATAGTAAAAATAAACTGAATAGTAAAATAAGTAGATAAATTTTTTTTTTTTTTTTTGCCAAACAAATACTTCTTATTATACATGATCCGTAAACATCAATTATTTCATATTATAAATATACATGGATTGATGCGAAAAGCCCTTATAAAAAATTGTCATCAATAAGTGTGAGAAAACAATTACCAATTTCTTTTTTCACTCTTTCTAGTTCTTTTAGAGGACCAGTACACCTCACTAGGCCTTTATTTTAGTGCAGTCCACTTCAATGGCACTTTGATGGATTATTTGAGATTAAAGAAAAAGACAAACGCCTTTTGAAGTGACAAACGTATCAACAGTAGGGAAACTGGTGGGCGTTAAATGGATTCGTTTGTGGATAGAAAACGCTCTTGATCATAACCCCATCCAAATCCGATCGCATTCTACCCTTTTACAAGCTCTGTTTGACTTTGACTAGTTATAAAACCATTAGTGTGTAATTAATCGTCTATATTTATATATATATTTGGATTTGAATGTCAAAGACCCAAAACTAACTTCATAAGAAAACTCTCAGTTTAATAGTGAAGAAATGGCTTCGTACCATAATACCATACCCAACTTTACAACAATAAAGCAAGCCACCCATGTTGCCGATTGGCACCACGTTTCTTTTCTGCTACTGCTTCAGTGCTTCTTTACCATTTTATTGATTTGTCTGCCTTTTTTTTCTTTCTTGTTTTGTCCTCTCTCTCTTCTTTTTTTTTTTACTTTGTATAGTACTACTTTCTTTCTTCTGATTTATTTATTGGAGAATGTGAACCAGCACCACCGCCGGGTGCTGGTTAAGTGCAGAAAAGAAAAAACAAAATAGTCAAAAAAGTCAAAAAAATCTCAAATAGTACTTATAAATCTGAAAAATTGATATAAATTATAAATAAATAAAAATTATGTCAGAAAAAAGGTACACAACTTTTATTTATTTTTGAATCCGATTAATGTGTGTTCTTTAAGGTATTTATTGTATGCCTTAGGCACATATGAGCAAAATTCTTTATTTTTTCCTTTTTCTTGTTTTTTACGTCCAGATCTTTCTTTTTTTTTCTTCTTCTTGTTCTTTTCTCCTTGCATGCTCATTGTTTTGTGTGCCACACCATCAACCCGAATCAATAAAAAAAGTAACAACTCTCATTTGTGATTGTAACGGTAATCTATGTTAAAGTGATGGTTTACAGTTTAGCTTCAGAGCAGCACGTGTTGTCAAATTGTGGCAGATGGTATGGTTTTTAAAAAGTTGAAAAAAGTTAATAAAAAAATAGATTTATATGAAAATTATGGTCCGCCACTTATAATCAATTAATTAACTTCAACAAGGTTTGAGTCTTGTGACAAATGATATAATCCTAGATGAAAATACAATCCTAGTTTGACCTCCACCCACTTAGAGCTAGTTTGTTACCATTGTTTAAATAACAATTTTCAGTATTTAAACAACATTACACATATTTTTACACATTTTTCGCCTACATATATTTCTAAAAAAATATAAATAATGTTATTATAAATCTCTTATTATTCGGGCACTTAACCTTTGTGCAAACCAATCTTCATTTTCTAGTTTTTTTTTTTCAATATCTATTATAAATTTTGGACATTTAGAATAGAGGTTGATACATTATATAAGATATGGGCCCCTAACAAATTTTAGGTTTCAAATTTTATAGAAGTCCAAAGATGGTGATACATTACATGGTGTTTGATGTCCGTGATTTGAAATTTATCCTCCTTCCCCACCTGGATTGACATCCAGTGCAATTGGATGAGGATGCAATTCCTCTTAATTCTCTTAAAAATATTTTTCACTTTTTCCAAATGATAGTTTTTCAATTCATTTTAAGGTTGTTACTAAATATAAAAAAATAAAGTAATTTTCTATAAAATTCTTTTTAAAAATTTATTCATTTTCTAAAAAAATATTAATATTGAAACAAGTAGATCGAGTATTGTAAGTTTAATACAGACAACCTTGTTTATTAGAAAATGAAAATGTTTTAAAATCTACACAAGCTTAAAATAGTCCAAGAATATATTAAAAATTCTTAAAAGTTTTTGCATGTGATCTTTTTATTAAATTACAACCTATCCAAACGTTCCTCTTTTCCTTTGTCATTTAATATATTTTTTCTATATATTTTCAATTGCCGCATCTCTCTTAACTAGTCATCTACATCTAATTTTAAAAATATCAAAAATGCATTGTTGCAAAACTCGGTAACTTTTCTGATTTCTTTAAAGAGCCCATGAACACGTTTGCAGCGTGTTTAAATGCCAAATCAAATAATTATTTAAAATTTTGAAGAAAAAAATGAAATACCATAAATTACATTTTTAAAAATAATAAGAAACTAATTGCTTGAAAAAAAAGTCATGAGATTCCAATAGGATACAAATTAATTAATATTGTAGTTAGGCCCGTCAAATTGGGTTGGCGGATTGGGTAGCCATGAATGAACGTTAACCCAATTATTGTTGGTGGCAGGCCTTGTTGGACTTATGAATAAAAATGTTAATTACCTTATTGGCGTCCTGTTTAAATGAAACAAATGATAGTTACAACTTACACACAAAAAAAAAAGTGGGGGCATTTGAAGTCTAGTTCTTTTTTTGGTAAAAAGGAAATTTCATTAACAAAAACTAAGGGGGAGGGGGAGGTTTAGTAATAGTCCTGTTATAATACAACCCAACTTTGTTCAAGCTTAAGAGCTCCAAAAGATCCACAGGCGAATCTTGATACAAAATAAAGGTTCTGTCTTGAGCAGTCCCTATCCTAGTCAGACGATCAGCACACGAGTTGACTTCACAATAGCAATGCCCGATCCGGACTTGGGCTATCTGGGAAATCAATTGCCTACAGTCATCAAGAAGAGGCATAACAGCAAGATTAGCATCAGATGGATTGGTGAGAAGTTGGACAATAGCGGTAGCATCTAATTGGATATCAATTGCATTCAAGTGCATGCTATTGCAGAGCATAAGACCATCTCCAAGGACCCAAATCTCCGCTGTAAAACTGTTTACCCGAGACTCCTAGAAAAGCCCCCAACCCACTCCCCTTGGTCATTCCTAATGAGACCGCCACAACCAGCTCTGCCTAGGTTTATAAATGCAAATCCATTAATGTTTAGGCGAAACCACCCTACTTGAGGCTTATCCCACCTAATTCACACCACCTTTCTACTACCCGAGAGCTTAGGAGTCATACCACAATGTTGAAATTCCATGGCACGAAACAGGGCATCCCTATGAACATTGGACTGAACATGTTGGTTTTTGAAAACCACATCATTACTATGCTTCCACAACAGCCAAATTGCAAAAGGAAAAACAATTCTCCAAGGAGGATGGTTGCTCACTCTGCAAACATTATCCTTACAATTCTTTTCAAGCCAATGAACCAGGCTTCCCTCATAGAAGTTGCAGGGATCAGTGACTCCCAACCTGCACCAAGTAAGTTTCGCTGTGTCACAGTTCCTTAGCCTGTGCAGAATGGATTCGAGTTACCTTTGGGATAAGGGGCAGATATTGGAATCACTAATGCACCTCCTAACAAAACATTCTCCCACTCCAATACTGTTGTGTAAGCACTGCCAAATGAAGGTCTTGATCCGAGGCAAGGTTTCTAGCTTCTGAACCCAACACCCCGTAAAAGCTTCTCCATCCGTAGCACAACCCGTGGCTATAGAATAAGCGTTCTTCAGATTAAAATCCCCTCGGTTAGCTCCTATCCAAGTCATTCTATCCTCCCCTTGATCAAATCTTACAGAATAAGGAATGGAATTAATCTCCATGAGGACCTAGTTTGGAAGCTGAAAAGATAAATTGGACCAATCCCACCCTTGCAAACCAAAAAAATCCTTAACCTTTAGGGATTCATCTTCAACAGAGAGGGGGCCTTGAATGAGGGCTCTTAAGGAACCATTGGGCACCCAGTTGTCATGCCAAAGGCTGAAGTTGTTATTTCTCCCTAGAATCCACCTAACCCCCTTATTAAAGACTTCACCTCCCATTTTCATAGCCTTCCAAGTCCTAGAACAAGGAAGTCTATCACAATTTTTAGCATTGAGCCTTTGGTTTGAGCAGTATTTATTTTTTAGAACTTTAATCCACAAAGCATCCTTTTCCACACAGTACCTCCAATTTTGCTTAGCCAACAAGGCTTGGTTTCTTCCCTTGGCTGATTGAATTCCTAAACCCCCTTCCTCCTTAGATTTGGTGACTTTATGCCAGCCCACCCAATGGATTTTTTTTTTGCATTATCCGTCGACCCCCATAAAAAGTTTCGATTGACCCTATCAATGTTACCAAGCAACTTCTTCGGGAGAACCGTGCATTGCATGACATAAGCAGGTATAGTAGAAGTGGAAGCTTGGATGAGAACAACCCTACCTGCCAAGGAGATTAGGTTGGCTTTCCAACCAGCCAATTTTTGCTTAACCCTATCCAAAACGAAGTTAAGATCCTCATTGTTGGCTCCATGGTGTTTTATAGAAAAACCGAGATACTTTCCAAGGGTGGGGGTTGAATGAAATCCTAAGATATCACATAAGGATTCCCTAGTATCAACATCAACATTTGGGGAAAAGTAGACCCTTAATTTGCTTGCATTAATGGACTGACCGGATTTGGCACAAAAGGCATCCAACACATCCCAAATCGTCGAACAGTTAACATGATCTGCTTTTGCAAAGAGCACCAAATCATTCGTGAAGAAGAGGTGCGAAAAGGCAACCACACTGATGGAGCTTTTAACAGGAGTCCAACTCTTTTCAATGCATTTCTCCTCAATGAGATGACCGAGGGCTTCCATGTAAAGAATAAATAAAGAGTCATGGCTCGCCTTAATGGCATCTAAAAAGCCATAGCCACACATCCTTCGCATTCTTTGCTTGAGATGGAGAGAGTGCTGCTTAAAGAGCTAAATGTCCTTCTAAACCTAGAGGAACTATGGGTGCAGAAATCTTAAATTAACAGGCTGATTGAGGGTAATTGTAATACTGCCTTCCGTCATATGTCTACTATTGTAAGGAGGTAGCGCAATAAAATTTCCTACATAAAGAATGACATGGGGGAGTGGATTCAAAGTGAAGTGGGGGCTATGAATTTCATTAGAGGGGGATTTGAGAAATTATTCACAACTAGTTTGGAGTTCCTCCCCCCTGGCAACGCCCTTGGCCTTCTAGGTGGCAAGTGGCCTTGTCTAATGAAGAAAGGTCTAACCTGTGTGTAATGGTCACAGATGCTGAAATTAAAGATGGCCTTTGGGCTTTGAAGGCTTTCAAAGCTCCGAGACCCAATGGCCTCCATGCAAGATTTTTCCAAAGGTTTTGGCTTAGTGTGGGGGATTCGGTCAAGGCAGAGGTGAAAAAAGCCTTCATGGAATGCAAAATTCCTGAATACCTCAATAGGACTAATATTGTTTTGATTCCAAAAATTGTTGGGCCTGAGAGTTTAGGAAACTACCGCCCAATCAGTTTATGTAACACTGTGTACAAGATCATCACCAAGATCCTTGTAGCTAGGATTAGACCACATCTTGATAAACTTGTCTCCCCTCTTCAATTTGCTTTTGTGCCGGGTAGGAGAAGTGTGGATAATGCCATTGTGGTCCAAGAGCTTATCCATACTATTAGCACCAAGAAAGGTAAGGTGGGCTACATGGCTATCAAAGTGGATCTTGAAAAGGCCTATGATAAAATTGAATGGAGTTTCATTCGAGAAGTGCTCATCAATGCCAATCTTCGCTAAAATTTGGTAATCCTTACTATGAACTGTGTGTCGTCAGTATCCACTTTCATTCTCTTCAATGGAGGTAACATGGAGGCTATTCTTCCCTCACGAGGAATTAGGCAAGGTGAAGTCTAGTTCTAGCTACAAGCAATACCATTGAGTTACAAGACATTGTTATCATAGTTTTCAGCACTTAAGCATTGAAAATTGTGTTTTAAACTCTGCTACCAAATGAGCTCTTAGTCCAGGCCTTATTCAACAATGCTACATGCACAACTTATTTCATAACTAATTGAAGTGACAGCTTGTGAATAGTGCAACATAACTAATCACCATTGATATTATTGTTATTATATGCCAATCACAATCTATTACCTCAACAATTTTGAAAATTATTGTCTCGTTAGACTTATTAGCTATTAAACTAGTAAAATATGGGATTATTCAAATAGCCCCCCTTAAGAGGTTTGGAATTGGAATCCAAGTCAAAACTAGGTAATGTTCAAACTCTTCTATAAAGAAATTATTTTATGTCTACCAGGCATTATTCACTCCCTGATTTCAACACATTGACTATGTAAGTCCTAATAAAGTACCATGAGATCGTTCTTATGCTTTATAAGTTCAAAGATAAGCATTCAGCATTCAATAATGCTACATGCACAACTTATTTCATAACTAATTGAAGTGACAGCTTGTGAATAGTGCAACATAACTAATCACCATTGATATTATTGTTATTATATGCCAATCACAATCTATTACCTCAACAATTTTGAAAATTATTGTCTCGTTAGACTTATTAGTTATTAAACTAGTAAAATATGGGATTATTCACATAGCCCCCCTTAAGAGGTTTGGAATTGGAATCCAAGTCAAAACTAGGTAATGTTCAAACTCTTCTATTCAGAAATTATTTTATGTCTACCAGGCATTATTCACTCCCTGATTTCAACACATTGACTATGTAAGTCTTAATAGAGTACCATGAGATCGTTCTTATGCTTTATAAGTTCAAAGATAAGCATTCAGCAAAAGTTTAATAGTTGAGTGAAATTAATATGAGCTGGCCATATAAATTAAGATGGAACCTAGTTTGGTTTCAGTTTACTAAATAGTCCTGTGCTGAGACTTTTCTTGTATATTTTAGGCACCACCTTTTCCTTTACTAGGATTAACCATGTTTATTTTCGGCAGTACTAGAATCCCTTTTTGATTCATGAACAAGCAAAAATATTTCAGTTCCTCTTAATTTGTTGCTTTTCTATAAGTACTCGAATGTCCATGAGAACTACTAAAGTCCTTGAATTTATTGGATTAATGCATTAAGGACTCTACAGGCCATAAGTTAATTATAAAGATGTTCCATTTGTTAAATTTTATTTGCTTTACCATCAACATTCTCATGCAAATACTGGATGATAATAATATACACGGAATTTATTTTTTCTGGTTGTGAGTCAGGCTATGGTGACCAGATTTTCATCCATCTCAACAAGAAAGTTATCAAAGGCCCTAGAGCTTCTCACCAGTAATAAATCTATGGTTGCAACAAGTGACTACAATGAGTTTCACAAGATGGTAAAGAAATATATACTCGCAGAGCTTCTGGGAGCTAATGCACAGGTTGGCTCGTATAATTTCATCCTCCTATATGTACGCTCCATCACATTATCTACTATGCCAAAAGTATGTCTAATAAACATATCCATTTGCTTTTCAGAAGCGACATCGAATCCACAGAGACACCCTGATAGAAAATGTTTTGAACAAATTACATGCTCATACAAAGAACTCTCCTCTTCAAGCTGTGAATTTCAGGAAAATATTTGAGTCTGAACTTTTTGGACTGGCAATGAAACAAGTGAGTTTCTTCATTTTGTTTTAATATTAAATATCTGCTTATTAATAAGAGTGACTCAAGATTTGTTGTTGTTGTGGCTTGTAGGCTTTGGGATATGATGTGGAATCACTTTTTGTGGAAGAGCTTGGAACCACTTTGTCAAGAGAAGAGATATTTAACGTTCTAGTGTCTGACATGTTAAAGGGTGCGATTGAGGTTGATTGGAGAGATTTCTTCCCATATCTAAAATGGATTCCAAATAAGAGCTTTGAAATGAAAATTCAGAGATTGGCTTCCCGCAGACAAGCAGTGATGAATTCCATTGTCAAGGAGCAGAAGAAGAGCATTGCTTCAGGAAAGGTAGTGTTTTTCAATTAGCCTGAGGACATAATTTTTCATAACTAATGATATGCATGGCGTGTTGTGATTGGTACATAATAAACGTGACATCAGTAATGAAGTCATGTGATATTGACATTGCTCCAATCACAACTCACTGAATTATCAAGTTATGAAACATGTTTTGAAAAAAGTAGTGTCCCTATTGATCTTAGATGTGTAAAATTACTATGAATTTTCTTACAGTTAGTATTGTAACTCACCTTGGATTTGAAACAGGGAGAAAATTGTTATCTCAATTACTTGTTATCTGAAGCAAAAACACTTACGGAAAAGCAAATTAGCATTTTGGCATGGGAAACGATCATCGAGACGGCGGATACTACTGTTGTTACAACAGAATGGGCCATGTATGAACTTGCTAAAAGTCCAAAACAGCAGGTAATTAATGTATCACAATTTTGGTATCAAGGTTTGATTATAGTTTTGCTGTTTTAGTACTATATAATACCGATTATTGTACATGCAACAGGATCGTCTTTATAAGGAAATCCAAAATGTTTGTGGTACTGACAAGATTACTGAGGAACACTTGTCTAAGCTTCCATACTTGAGTGCTGTTTTCCATGAAACTCTGAGGAAGCACAGTCCTAGTCCATTAGTACCTTTGCGATACGCACATGAAGATACCCAATTAGGAGGGTACTATGTTCCTGCAGGGACTGAGGTTGGTTGTTTTCTTATTTTATCTTACATCTTTCCATGAGATTTCATGACTTAGTTATTTTCTCTGCCAGAAAAATTTGACTTGGAACAATGTTGCACAGATTGCTGTAAACATATACGGGTGTAACATGGACAAGAATCAATGGGAAACCCCTGAAGAGTGGAAGCCAGAGAGATTTCTTGATGAGAAATACGATCCAATGGATATGTACAAGACGATGTCATTTGGAAGTGGAAAGAGAGTATGTGCAGGTTCACTTCAGGCATCGTTAATAGCATGCACATCAGTTGGAAGGTTAGTACAGGAATTTGAGTGGAGGCTGAAAGATGGAGAGGTGGAAAACGTGGATACTCTTGGACTCACTACTCACAAACTCTATCCCATGCAAGCAATTCTACAGCCTAGGAATTAATACTACCGTTTAGTTTCATTACAATAAACTGTACTAGTGACTAGTGACTAGTGATCGAAGCCCTGTGCCTCTCTGTTTATACTTAGTAGCTAAGAAGCCATGATATTTCATTTAAGATGTTGTATTCATATCATATCTATGCTGTATTCGTATTATACTGGTGTCGTACCGGCCGTTTCATATTATAATTTTCAAAAATTTCTCGTGTTGCTGTGTTGTACTTGTATTCGTATCCATGCTTCCTAGCTTTATAGTGCTTCACTGCTTCTAGTGGAGACTTTCATGAACAATACTGTACCTTGCCATATGAAAAAATAAATATAAAAATGCTAGATTTTGAAAGGGAAAAATATATATATCGTACTTCATATTCCTAGAAAAAAAAAATTATATATATATATACACACATACCACATTATTAAAAAAAAAAAATTCTGTAAAATATAAGATTGAATCAAAGACATTTTATAACTACGTACATGGGGGGGGGGGGAATTTAGATGGATCCACAAACAGATCCTAACTTAACGAATTCTCCTTGGGCCGAGCTCCTCTGTGCAAACCCCGTAAGACAAGTAAGGCCTACTCACAAAACCCATGATCAATAGTAAGAAATTGATCTTAGATTCTCCGATGATTAAGTTAGATGTAAACGTATTTGTCAAGATTTTTCGTCTTAGTGCGATCTCTTTGAAAGCTAGAATTTTTCATACTATTTTTCTTGATATATAAAAAATAAAATACAAACAAAGAAGAACAAAATCTCCCAATGGGCCTACATTACTTATCCACCTCGAACGACATGGCAGTTGGTAAGGGACATGATTGATCTCTGAATTTTCAGACAACAAAGATAACACCCATGTCTAGCTTTGAGCATTTTAATGTTACAAGGTTTATGGTTGGTGAGTAATAAATTTGTAGCCAGGGCCAAGTTTGGGTTCCTTGAATTTTATAAGGAAAGTTCCGGAAACCACTAGAAAATACAGGAGAAAAGTCTCAAAATTTTTATTGAATTGAAACTTTGAATTATCTTGTATGCTACACTACAAATACTCTTCAATAGATAAAAGAGGCCTGAGACTATCAACAGCAATGCTAATTAAGGCGGCTAGGAAATATCTAAAAATTCTAATTTGCTTCGTGCATGAGATTAGACTAGAAAATATTAAAAAATTACAAGAAAAAGGTTTGAGCCGTCTGAGCCCTCTATTCCATAAAAGTCTGAGCTCTTTGTTCTACATCTAGCACCTACTTTTTCTCAAAACTATATTGAGTTGAACACTACGGCCGTGAAAAATCCTTCTCAGACTCTAATTTGTTCAAAACTATATGAACCATGAATTTGCATACCCTAAAGTTACAAGCAGGTTGTGTTAACGGGTACCACAAGTGCCTGTTAACAACAATATTTTTTACTTTTTTCTAACAAATTTTTTGTTTTTTTTCAATTTATGTCATTTTTTCAATTTCTTAGGTACTATTTGGTTTCTTTTTTGACAAATTTTTTTGTTTTGTTTTTTTTTGTACTTATCAAGCACTTGTTAACATATCCCGTTACAAATTGTTATGGAGATTCTCAAACTCCATATAATTTTATAAGCTGCAAATTAAACCGTACTCTTAAGTATATTCATTCATATGAAAATAAAATTTAATAGTTACGTATGTCATGTGGAAGATGTTTGACAAGAAGATGACACTTGTAATTATAAGGGAAGTATAAGTGCACAATTGTACCCAGACCCAAAAACAAGTAATGGATTCAGGCCCATTGAGCCTTATACAATGAAATTTATAGAGTATGGGTTTGAAACCTAGGTTTGGGATATTGGAAGTTGATTAACAGGCTAGAATGTCACAATCTATGCAAGTGATAAATAAATATGACAAAGAAATCTCCTCGGACGTAAGCCGAGGACAATTTGTATAGTACTTCTCTTTCTATGCCAAAGATTACAATTCTTAGTTCTTTTTCAGCTAACTAGAAGGTCCCCCTTTCTTTCCTCTCTCGTCTTCTTATATACTTCTTCTCCTTCCCTATTTCGTCCACGTGTCACACAAATCTTCCTTTTAGATACTTGTCTCGTCCACCACCTTCTTGAAGTATTCAAATAATGGCAGGAATGCTGAATTCTACTGTTCAGAGGTCATTTCTCCATTAATGCGGCCAGGGAGGTAGATGCAGGGCCTTTAATGTGGTGGTAGCAGCTTTTTCCTCAAATATTTCTCACAAGTTCCTGCTTCTAAAGGGTGCTTGGATCACACTTTTACCCACCAGTTCTTCCAGAATTCTGCCTCTAACCCGTTTAGCAAGTCCCTGGGCCGTTGTTGGGCCTGTCCGAGGAGATACTCCTCCTCGGACAACTCCTCGACCTCTATAGTGCAGACTGACTTGTGGGCCTAGAGACCCTAATCAAACAGACTTGTACCAACCAATCAGACCCAAAACCCAAACGTTTATTCAAACACTTTTACCCCCCACAGGAAGAATGGTCACTAAGTACTACAAAAACCATCACCTTTGTTGATTCGTAGGGTAGTTATAGGCTAGAAATAAATAACTGCCATTCATCTCTGTAAATAGAAGATGCATTATACAAGAAAAAAGGTCCATGATCTTTACAAAGAAAACACACAATAGAAAATTTCATATCTCTATCAAGGGACTTCTATATAGAAATGTAGGTAAATCAAGTGGTTGTTACTTGTTAAGCTTGTAATTTGCTGTGTACTTGTGTTCTTATTCGATAAAGAAAGCTTGGCAAAGTAGGCATTACAATTTAGGCTTTTTAATTTTCTCACTCTCGTTTTCAACTTATATATTTCATAAAAATTCCTATTAATTTAGGTGTTACCGAACCTCTATACGATATTTCTTAAGACTGGTTTATAGTGGAACGATATTTCTATTCAAATCATAAGTTATGTAGCTAACTACATAAAGAGTAAAAAATATGTTTGATTTGAAACAGATTTAAAAGTTTGGATTTTAATTTTTAACTTATTACAATATAGAGTTTAATTTAAAATCTTACTAAATTATAAGATTAAATTTACTATTTTTAAAAGTATAAAGTTCAATTTGAAATTTTACCTTATAGTATGTAAATTTAGGGTTTAGTTAACGGGTCCCTTTAGAACATTTGCTAATAAATCATTTTAGAAAAAAAAAAGTACCACTTTTATGAAAAATTTTAAAAAAAAATTGTCTATAAAATTAGTTATATATATTTTTAACAAAGCTTAGCGATAAATTAGTTGTAGCCTAAGGCTACAATCTTACTCAATATATTTTAATTGAAAGTAAATTTTGATAAATCTACCATTAGATTACATCCTCTTTTTATATTCTCCATACTTGCAAAATTTATACAAAATTAAATATCAATAGTTATGCTATCAATAAATTGTTTAAACTGCAAGTTTTATAATTTAAAATTATGGACAAAATATAAACTTTTAGATCATATAGTAAATAATATTTGATTGACACAAAATTTGACATGTGTATTAAGAGTGTAAAGAACATGTGGGAAGTAAAAGGACCCAAGTGGGCATATGGGCCTTTGGACTGTAGTATGAAGGGCCGACCTACTTCAGAATTGAACTCTACGAATTGGCCAATACGCCGAGGGTCTAATGGTGTAGCCGAGGACGAGCTTCTCCTCGGACAAGCCCTAGAAAATTCAAAACTTCATTATGAAGGTCAAAGCTCAACTCTAGAAAGACTAATGGTTAAAGGGGGAAACCCTGAACCTTCTCAATACCCTAGTGTTAAGGAAAATATCTAGAGCAAAGGCTGCCACCTCCGCATTAAAGACTCTGCACCTACCTCCCTGGCCGCATTAATAAGGAAGTGACCCCTGAACAGTAGGGCAGAAACTTCTAGTCAGGGTCCCAAAGGGCATCTGAAAAAGGGGTATTTAAGGGGGGAGGAGTGCAAAAGGAGGGGGATCTGGATCTGAATCTTTTTCTCTTTCGCTGACTCTCTCTCTCTAAAGAAAAAGAAAAGAAATTAAAGATTGTAACATGTAAGAAAGAAAGAAAAATAATAAAGAAGTAGTCATCGGCTCGAGTCCGAGGAGATTCATTTGCAATTATCGTTCGTTATTTACCTGTATTCGTTTATAAAAGCCTGTTATCAAGATCCCAGTACTTCTAACCTAGGTTTCAAGCCCACACTCTACAAATTTTATTGTTTAAGGTTCATTGGGCCTGAGCCCATAATCTTCTTTGAGTCCAGGTGCAATTGTGCACTTACAGAACATGTGATTCAACGATTAGATTTTTAAAATATGTAATAATATAAATTTTATTGAGAAGAATTGTAGCCTTAGGTTATAGTCAATTTTTTTGCTAAATTTTGTCTTTTTTCCATAAAATTTTTTTATTTTCTTTAGAGCATTAGTTAACTTTTTTTTCTTTTACTTTAAATTTATATACTTTTTGCTAAAAACAAAATAGCAATTTCATAAGGGTTTTGCCTTTTAATCAACTTTTTTTTATATTAGTAAGAAACAGATTTTTTTTTTTTTTTTGGTATTTTGTGGAACTAGTAAGAAACAAAATTGGTTGGTATTGAAGTGGAAATGGGGAAAAGAGAAGAGAGAAGGGGAATGAAAGAAGTGGACAGGTCGGTCCATTATAGTCCTATGTATGTGAGTGAGACCGTCAAAGGCGGTCTTAGAAAAATCTGAACTCTCAAAAAAGAGAGTGTCGATTTCACACACACTACGTGCCTATATTATTATGTTTGATTGTTGAAAGCGGCAGTGGAGAGAGAATCTGTGTAACTCTGTCAATGACCGTGACTTCCTCGGCTAGCTGCTGCTACCTCCACACTCTGTAGCCGCGCGTGCTAGGTCCCACTTCAATTTTGGACCGGTTATAACCGGCCACGTGTTTTTTGTCTGGTCAAACTTTCAAAACTGTGGACCCCTCTAAACCCTTCATTTCCGTACTCTACAGATTAGTCAGATCAATGAAGAAGACAAATCTATGGGGGGGAGCATGACATGGGGATGGTGATACAGTCTTTTGACAGACCTCTTTGTCCAATGTTAGGAGTAAAAAAAGGGCCCTACTTGGTTGTTAGTAATTTTCATTATAAGTTTTAAATAAAAATATTTATAATATTTTTTAAATATTTTCGTAATAAATTTTAAATTGTACTGTAAATTATTATTAACGACAAAAAAATAATTTTAATAGTAATTTTAAATTAAAATCAATAATAATTAATTATTTATGATTTATTGTGAAAATATTATAAAAATATGGGTTGTGGTAACAGGCACTGCACAGTGCTCGTTAATCACAAATTTTTTTACTTTTTCCTGAAACAATTTTTGTCTTTTTTACAATTTATGTCATTTTTTTACCTTTGTACGTACTATTTGAGATTTTTTTTTTACTTTTCCTAGCAATTTTTTTTTTTTGTCTTTTCTACACTTAACCAGCACCGCTTGGTGCTAGTTAACATTCTCTTAAAAATATTATGGACCTTTTCAATCTTGAACGACAAATTTAAATTAAAAAACGTTATAACTTGACATTTAAAATTTATTGTACAAATGTGATGTACATGACATTTCTCATCAAAACACCCACAAATACAAGAACGCATTGGTTTGAAGAATAACAATAATATAATTCAAAAAATAAATTTAAAGACAAGTTCAATTTCAAAACATCTTCTAAAGTAATTGGTTATGAATGAGTTGGGTTGTTGAAGTGGAATTGGATGCAAGAATTGCGTTTGATTGGGTTGGTGGCTCAAATTGTCCCTATTATTCTCACTGTTATCTTATTGTGAACCGTAAGTATCTTCTCAATTCGTTGTCCCAAGTGAAGATTAAGCATTGCTTTGAGAAAGTGAACCAGTGTGCCAACGTGCGCAAACACGTGTTTTTTATAGGAAAAATTTCTATGTTATTGTATTTTGATTTTTTGGGAGAAGGGGTGGAGCCATAAATTTTTGTTTGGGGTCAAGTTGTGACACTAATATATTTATCAAGACAACTTTCTCACACACATATATATACACACACGCGCACTTTTTTATTATATATACACACCCAAAAAAAAAACTAAGTATTTTCAATCAAAATTATTTTTGACGGCGATCTTTCATAAAATAAAATTCATTTTTTTCATTTTCATAGTCAAATTCTTAAAAAGTTTCATTTTAGATACAAATTATCAAATTTTATGTTAAAGTAAGTAAAAAAAAAATTTCAATTGAACTAATGAAATTTTCAAAAACATTAATGATCCAAAATTTAGAGGGATAAGTTAGACTCCAAACATATTTAAAGCTATTTTTCTTTAACCCATTATATGGCAACTAAAGATACATTTCATTAGGGGTATGCATGGGTCGGGTTAAGGGGATTTTTTGACCCAACCCACCATGGTGGGTCAAAAAAAATTTAACCTAACCCAACCCAACCCACATGAGTCGGGTTGAACCCATGGGTTGAACAAATTTTTTATTATTAAATTGAATAAAAAAATATAAGTATAAATATATTAGAAAAACCTAAAGATTAATATCAATGTAACTCCTTAAAAGTAAACAACACTAATGACTAAACAATAATAGTAATTTACTAGGGTTTGTGTGAACTAATTAGCTTTTATATAGGATAGGAAGAGCTAGTTATTTTAAAAAAATTATTAATTATATAATATATTTTAAATATATATTAAATATATGGGTGGGTTGGGTTGGGTTTGGAATTTTATGACCCAAACCCAACCCGACCTACTAATAAAATTTTTTTTATAACCTAACCCAACCCACCAAACCCTAAAAACTGACCCAATCCGGTAGGTTGGGTCGGGTCGGGTCGGTTTTGGCGAGTTGCGAGTTAGCTGAACACCCTTACATTTCATGTGTAATTTTAGTGATAAATTTTTTTTAATGAGTCAATGACTTGTTAATCGTCACATAACTGGTTGAAAAATATAGATTCAAACATGTTTGATACCAAATTTTATCAAATATTTAACAGATATAAAATCACATTTTACAATAAAAAATAGAATTGTAAAAAATAAAGTTATATCTCTATAACTATTAGACCAATTATTTTTTTAAGAGCATTATTGGACTAATTCAAATATTTGAGGGGGCCAACTCTTATTTTTGTAGACTAAATTTTGAAAACATTAAAATAATTGTATATATATTTTAAAAAATTTCAAAATTCATGGCCTCCACCCTTATACATACCTCTGCCCCTGTCTGGGAGTGTATTATGAGAGGTCTCAACCAAACACTTATGGCATGTTTGGATGTTTAAAAAAGGAGGGGGAGTAGAGTAGAGGGAAGGGGAGTAATTCAATTACCTTGTTTGGGAGTTTTTTAAGGAAGGAGGGGGAGAGATTTGGAGGGGTTTGGAGGGGTTTCAACTACCTCCAACCCCTCATTTTTAATTCCCCCAAATTGGAGAGATTTGGAGGGAGAGTAGAGCACATAAAATTATTTATAAAGTAAATTACCTAATTTACCCTTATTATATTTATAAAATTACAATGTTAAAAACAAGGGGAAGGGCTAATTACTCCCTTCCCCCTTACTAATTATAAAAACATCCAAACAAGGTGGAGGGTAATCATTCTCCTCTACTCTCCTCCCCACTACTCCCCTTCCCTCTACTCCCCTCTACTCTCCTCCCTTTCTAAACTCCCAAACAGGCCATTAAGTTCGATTAATGCATCCAGTTTAATTACCAAAAAAAAAAAAAAAGAGTATGGCTAACAAGTGTACTATATATAAATGATAAATGGTTAGCAAGTGTACTAAGTATACAAGTTAAAAGATTAATAAATACTCAATTTTGAGTTATAATGCATATTTTCCAAAGAATAAATATATGTATTTTTTGAAGAATGTATAAAAATATTATTTAACTACTATTCTTAGGGCATTTGTTAACAAAAATTACTAAAAATAATCGGTAACTTTTAGATCACCACTTTTTATTTGTCTAGACTCAATCTTTTTTTTTATCCCTCACATTTGATCAATTTAATAAATTAAAAAATTTGTTATGAAATTATATATATATAAAATTGTTGATTATAATAATATGCAAAAATAAAAGGGAAGGAGAGAAAAAAAATAGGAGGAATTTTGGGTGAAAGCCGATGCTTAGTTGGGAATGAAAAAGGGGGGACGATTTTGATGGGCCTTGTAATTTTCTTTTCCAACCCACCAAAATGTTTTCCCCATAAATTGTATATAATTTTGGTGGGGTTAACCATTTTCTCCCCAATCCTTCCAAAATTTTGCCCCCACATATTGAGAGAATGAGAGGAGAGAAAGTTAGATAGAAAATTACCCACCTACTCTCTTATCCTCCCCCATTGTGTGTGATTGTATTCTGTTTTCTTATCTTATGATTTCTTTTTACCCATATAGTATTTTTTATTATAATTAAAAAAAAAAGATTTGTAATAAAAGCGTAAGAATAAATCTATATTCTCAGCCAAATAAAATTTTCATTCCTCTATTTTAAAATTTTGTTTCCCACCCCTAATCACACACACATACAAATATACAATCAAATTAAATCTTTTCCATTCCTCCACAATTTGTCATCCCCTACTTTTCCAACAGCTACCACATAAAGCCGTAGGAGTACAATAGTACATATATATATATACATGTTGTAGTGCAGTGTTTATTGGTATTGGCGTAACAAAACTGTCAAAACAAAACATGGGGCAGTGACACGCATATACAGAAAGAGATGGAAGAGTTATAGGAGTACATATATACAAGCTCTTGTACAGCATTACTAGGTACGATCGAGTATATATGGTATTTTGGTAGTATTTACTAGTACAAAACACGGTGCAGTGATTAGAGAAGGTCAATCAATGGTGCAGAGATCACGGCAGCCGAGAAATCCGGCACAGGCCGAAGTCTGTGAATGGTACTAAGTTAGAGAGAGAGAGAGAGAGAGAGAGAGAGAAATATGGAATCTTTGATGCAGAGAAGGTGTTGGCCACAGCCACCGAAACAGCAGGCAAATCGAATTATTGCTTCCCACGCTGCCTAACATCCATCATGTTGTCGGACCTATTCAACGCAAAAATTCCCAACTCACCTTGCCTTCCTTCTTAGTTTAGCCGACTCAACTCAATTACAAATGCTCTAACTTGATCTAAATATCTAATAATAAAACAAAAAATTTGGAAACTTTTTCTTAATGATACATTAACTTTACTTATATTGATTAACAAGATCTAATCTTTGATCTCTCATCATCATTTGGATTAGAATGTCAATATTAAACTTACGTTCATTAACAAAAGAAAATTGATAATTTAAAAAGTAATCAATTAAAATTTTTAAATATAATAAAAGTTAATAACTTTTATTTTATGGATCGTGGAACATAAGGGTGGGGCTTTTTAAACCCAATTTAAAATTAGGTTGCTTTAGCCTTTATGTCACTCTTCCCCCCGCTTTAATTGAGTAAAGAACCTTCCATTGTCGAGGTAAAAAATGCATTTTTAAATACTTCTTTTTAATGTGCCGTTTTAAATAATAATTAAGATAGATGTTCTGTGTTATGTATATTTTGAATTTTGTTTCATTTTATTTAGCAAAAATGCTAATATGATAATTTTTGCTGCAATTTATTTACATAATCCATTATGAGCAATGTAGTAGAAATAATGTGACCACAATTTCATACCACGAGTAAAATGTAGCAAAATTATGATCATAGTATTATACTTTATGGAAAATGTTAACAAGCACCGTTTGATAAGATTTCTCTTTTTGGATCTCACTTTAAAAAAAAAAAAATTTGTCAAAAAATTGTTAAAAGAGATTAGAAAAAATTGTCCAAAAATTTGAAAAATTGTCAAAAAATGTGTTGTTAATGGCACTTTACTGTGTCAGTTAACACAATCTATTCTTTATTTAGACTAAAATAAATAATTAATTGAGATAAATTACCATTATTTTATTTCCGGTTGAAATTTTGGTCATAACATTTGTTTCAATTCATTCCTCCAATTTTGGATCTATATAAAAACAAAACTTTTTTCCCCACGGTCGACAAATTAAGAAGGGTACGATCTTGGGGTGCATATCCCTAAGCAACAAAATGATGGTGCTCAACTTATTGCAATGAAGTTGTAGATGGGATGAACGAGAGTGTGACAGATTATGGTTTCTTCTAGACACTTTTTTTGGGATGTGGTTGATTGTTGAATCCCAAGCCTTAAGAAACTAGTTCCGATGGAACCATAATGTTCATTGCTTAACACACCCTCTATTTTATATAAGGTATTTAGTAGTGTAATTTGAGTTATGTTATTTTAGTGTTCTTGATATACATGTAAGTAAAAAAATATGTAAAAATATCTGTAATATTGTTTAAAATGTGAACTATTGCGTTAAAAGTCACATGCCATCCACAGCAATGTACTTGCTCAGCTCTAGCAGTAGCAACCCTTTGCTTCCACCGTGTGGTTTTGGACTATAAGTACCAAGCTAGGCCAGGCTTGGGCCCAGTTGATCATTCAGTTCTGGCCCTTATCTACAAGAATCTTCCCCTCCAACATGAATACTAAGTAGAAATATCACTGGTTTTTTCACTTCTGTTTGCTGATATGGAGTTTATTTGCTGATCAAATTGATGCTTAGTTGGTTTCCTTAGCATCCACTCTCCAAAATTCTATCTTATCTTATTTTAATATTTCAAAAAATTATTTTATTAATTATACCATAATTTTTATTCTATCTTATTTTAACATTTCAAAAAATTATTTTATCAATTATACCATAATATTTTATAATATTATTACTATCGTCACTTTTATTTTACAATGTTACGCATTAAAATAATATTACCAAAGTAAAAACTCGTATCAAACATGGTGGAGTTCATTTTCTTATTAATCACGGTCTATTTCATCACAAGAAACTCACTGCCACTAGCATGACTATCTTGACTACTCTCTTGGAGCTAAATGGATTTTGATTAGACATCAAACTTATCCAATGTCATATTTACTATTCTACTCTAATTTATTTATTTCTATAGCAATCATAATTTGGTCAGGGCTCCTATTCTCTGAAGACCTTGGCTGCTAAGAAATTAATTGAATGTTTTGCTTCGGGACGGGGATAACTAGAGAATATTTGACCACTGACTACTGGGGCTGTAACAACTAGCTACTAATTGTCTAATCTAAGAAGAGTAGAGCAACTGCTAGAGACCCTAGTTGAATTGAACCAAGTCACTAAAAACAAACTCCGAGATAACATATCAACTCATTCTAAAATTTACTTATGTGAATTGAAATATAGTATGGAATTAATCTCTATAGAAATAAATTTATTATTTGACAAAATTAATCTTTAATTTATTATACAAATTTTATGTACAATTGCCGGGTGCTGATTCTATATAATCAGTAAATACGTTTAATATGTGAAGTTTTCATACCTACATGTTGGTCTTACCTGCATCGTATCGTATAAGATAGGTGCATGAGATACTTTTCATGAAACAAACCTTGAAAATTTGGCCTCCCACGTTACACAGTAGAGTAGCCTCTGGTACTATTTTCACCAATGGACTGACGCCAAGAAAGATCCTATGCTCGGATTGTAATGTCCACATCAAATCATCCAATTAGAAAAAGTCCAAAATAAAACTGTAAATGAACAAATTGTTTATGAACAGTTTTCGTTTCTTTCTACCAAAATTTGTTTGTGCTTGTTTATCAATTTAAAAAATAAGACAAACTCCAATAAAAAAGAAAAAGAAGACAAACCATAATTTCTCAAATTTTATTATATAAAATTCACTTGCAAGTGGTCTAACGCAGGAACGTGAGCTGAGAGCTACGTGTTGATGAGCCGTTGATTAACAAAACAGTACACAAACTACCGCTTTATCAAAACATGTACAATAAAAATCCCACATTGACCATTGTCAATGTTTCCCACTATGCCACTCTCTCTCTCTCTCTTTGTCCTCAGCTTATTATTCCACCCTCTACATTTTTAACCCACCCGCACAAAACACACAGATACAGACATACTCTCTCCCTCTCTCACAGTATAAATCTTCCCTCACTGCTTCCAAGACATCTCTATTCTCTCTCTCAATTCCTAAATCTTCTATCCTCACGTCTCTAACTTTAAACCCATTTGTCTCATTCTAAAAAACCAAACAAACCCCAACCAAAAAAAAAAACACAAACAATCTATCTCTCACCCCCACAAAAAGTACCTAACTAGTAACTAAAAATGCCATCGGAGACAAGTGAAGGAAAACCGGTTACGAGGGTCCACCAAAGTTTGGGGCACCCACCACCACCACAGGCGCAACCGCTACCATGTCCTCGCTGCGACTCGACCTCCACCAAGTTCTGCTACTACAACAACTACAACCTCTCTCAGCCTCGCCACTTCTGCAAGTCATGCCGGCGTTACTGGACCCAAGGTGGGACCCTCCGCAACGTCCCCGTGGGTGGTGGGACCCGCAAGGCTGCCATGACTAAGCGCAATCGCTCCGCCACGTGTTCCTCTACCTCTTCTTCGTCTTCGTCTTCTTCCTCCACTGTTACCAACGGCAACGACGCCGTTTTAGGGAACCACCCTGCTGCTGCTGCTGCTGCTTCGGGTCTTCACGCTGAGAACATGGATTTGGGTGGTGGGAGCTTCAATTTCTTGCTGAACTCGCAAGGTCCGAGCTTGTTGGGCCTTAGTGGGTATGGGCTTGGGCTTGGGCCCATCCCCGGGTTCGATGAGATGGGGTTCGGGTTGGGAAGAGGGACCTGGACATTCCCTGAAGTCGGTGACTTTGGCGGTGGTGGGAGTGGCAATGGTGCTGACGTGGCTTCTTTGGGGTTCAACACGTGGCAGATTAATGGTGCTGAAGCTGGTGGACTAGCTGATTCTTCTGCAGCTGCAGGGGATTCCATCCCTGGCCAGGGTTTGAAGTGATCCATTAATTAAATTACTTTTTAATAGTAATGCTTGTTTTTAGTTTTACCATCTTCCAGGGAAATGGTTTTTCATTTCGTCTTGTTTTTCCGTTTTTTTTTTTTTTGGGTGAATGGTGGTGGGATTTTGAAATACGAAAAGTGGTATTTGTGGGGTTTCACTTTCATCGCTTTCTTATGTGGGTCAATGTTTGGTTGGAGGGGTATAGTCTATAGACTGGTATAGGGTTACATAGAGAATGACTAGGATGGAAAAAGAGTACCTGTGGGATACTGATTCCTGAATCCTGGGTCTTAATTAGTTAGGGTTCTCTTTTTTTTTCTTTTTTCTTTTTTCATGGCTATGTAAAAAAACTTTGGGTTTTGTCTTTGGACAAATCGGTGGAAGCAAATGGACAAGGACACCTTTTTGGGGAGTTTATTTTACTACCACAATATATCTACTTTGAGAAAAGGCAATTCTTTGGATTGCATAGTGTTTTTCTTTTCTCTCTCTCTCTCTCTCTCCCTATTTTTATGAATGCACCTTTTTTTTCTAGAACAATATCAACTTGTTTTGCACACTTTTGTGGGTAATGCATGATGAAATTTGAGTATCCACTCTAAAAAAAAGTTTTTTTTTTTTTGGGTAACAATGCAATACTTTGAATTCTTTAAGCAAAACAATGTAGGGTAGCATGAATTTGAGTATGTTTGGCACGCTTTTTTTCAGTTTTTTAATTTATTTGTTTATGTATAACTTTTTAAAGATGAATTTTTTCAAAAAAAAAACTTATACTTTAATCAATTAATTAAATTAAATAATATTTTTTTATAAATGACATCTAAACACACTTAAAGTGTTCACGTGTTCTTTTAGTTAAACACAGCAGGCTGAGTGTTCAATTTTAAACCAAACCTGTTTGTTAGGCTTCAATTCCACCCTCTAGTTGTTTGAAGACTCGGTGTTTGATTCCTTCCTACCCAAGGCGCACTATTTTTTCTACTGATGGCACAAAATGTCGCACCACGTGCTTTCCTTTGATTAAGGAAAACATTTTACTCTGAATGTTTTGGAGGAACCATATATGACTTACCGTTTAATTTGATATATGTCAAAATTACATTTTGAACTATTGGGAATGAACATTCTAATAGTATTTGCAGTATAAATTAGCTGTCAGCAGATAATATTAAGGGTATTTACTATTACGTTCAAAGAAAAGCTAAATCTTCTAGTCATCTACAATTCAAACTCTTTATAGTTACACGTAATATTTGAGCATTGTTTATTACACATACAGAAATAAAAACAACCGAAACCATTCTCGTGATTTCGAGTCAAAATTTCAAAAAAAAACAACCGAAATTATGGTCGTGATTTCAAGTTAAAATTTTAAATGCTTTTACGGCGTGTAAATATGTATGACAGAGTTTGTAAAACCTTTTTCACTTTTTATCATTCGGGATTCAATAATGTATGGCGAGAAAGGAAAAGGACAAAGGGGAAGTGAGGTGACCTATAGTCAAGTCATGGTTGACACATTGCTTGTTATCATCTAGAAAAAAAGGGCGATCATAGCTGACATTCCACCCACTACGAGAAGGGTTTCATTTTCTGATGGTTCATCCACATCCTGTGCCTAATTAATGCAATTGACTGCTGCGCATGCATATTCCTAGCACGATGCTTAATTATCGGGTGCTTTCTTTACTTGTTGATAATGACTACTAACATAAAAGAATTGCCTTCTTCTTGCACCAAAAAAAAAAAAACCTCACCCTTGAAATGGCCCCATTTTATATATATGTTGTGGATGAAATTCTGGAATCAGCACATTCATCCATCCTACGTTTCATTGGTATGGTATTTATAAAACTCACATTGTGGGCGGCGGCCGAGTAGGGCAATGGCATTTTAAATTGATAGATATCCCAACTCTAGATACTAGAGTTGTGTATCAAAGACATTTTTAAAAAAAAATCAATCTCATCACTTGACTTAAGGGAGTCATATTTGAATTTTTTAAGATAATTAGTGATCAATAATTATCTTATTTATAAAATATATTACATTTCAAGTTTTTAAAATTTTTTAAATTATATACAAAACATTAATTTATGTTTCAAATGGTAAATAATATCAACAGATTTTTTCATCTATGCCCTTAATACTTGGAAAATTTTGAAATTGAACGCAACTCATCAAGTTGTTTAAGTGGATATAGTTTCACGAGTCTTTGGATAGTCCTAATTTCATTCATGTAATAAGTTTAATTTGTATCGTTAAGTTGTTATATACTCAAGTTACACCACTCAATATTTTTTAATAGGATGCCAATTTTGACAAATTCACCGTTGGATTACATTATCTTCTTATATTTTCATGCTTGCAAAATTTCAAGGTAATTAAATATCAATAACCGTTATTATCAACAATTGTTTAAATTCAAGTTTTTGTAATTTAAATAATGCATAAAAAATGAGTTTATATATGAAATGATAAATAACATCTGATTAGTATGAAAATTGGCATGCATGCTAAGAATATATAGGACATGTAATCCAACGGTAAGATTTCCAAAATTTGAATTGAATAATAAGTTATTGAATGGTGTAACGTTACTTAAAATTACACTAGGTGTAACTTGAGCTCAACTCATATATATATATATATATATATATATATATAGTCAATCTTCTAACCTTTAGAATGCAAAGGACCATATCTCAGTTCTTAATTTTAAAAAATAATCTTCAAGTTATTGTAAGGGAAAAGAATGTGTACTTCTAGAAAAAGAATGATATGTTTTCTTCCAAAACAAAAGTTTCCATAACAAAAAAAATTTAAAACTTAAAAAAAAAAAGTACAACCATCCTTTATAAGAGCCCCATAAGTCAAGAGAGTGGGATGGGAATATTTCAAAGTAAATAGAATTGAAATACTTTCTTGTTTAGGCATGTCTAGAATGCAGGAAGAAGATAAAATAGTAGAAAGGAAAATAGTTAATAAGTTATACACTAAAATTAAGTACGTTTTGATTGATAAATTAATAGATGTCCCCAAAAGTTTAAGCCGTTAAAAAAAAATTATTTAACCATAATTCTAATGTTGATCATATTCCTTTATCTTCTCTCCCTCCATACAACACATAGGGCTAGATACCATTGTCGAAACTCATGGGTAGCTTCATTTGCTTCTCTTTTTCATCTTATAAAATTTTGCAATAAGGAATTTTATTCTTAATAGCTAGATATCTTCAAGGGTACTCAATTGCTTTTTTTTTTTATTAATTTAATTTTTAAGAAACAAACACACACAAGAGAGAAAGAAAAAGACTCTTAACTATAAATATCACAAACTGCACTAAAAAATCATTATAATTTTTAAGGGAAGGTATGACAAGGTTAGTTCACAACTTTTCTTTTTTAGAGGTAGTTTTAACATATGACGTCCGTTAATGATAATTGTTCTTTTATTATTAGATTAAGACACCAATTAATTTTTGGTGTAGGCAAAAATTGAAGTTCAAATATCTTATTTGATGACAAGAAATTTTGCCGATTAAGCTAATTGGTTGATAAGTATGGATGATATTGATATGGATCCACTTTTTTTTTTTTTTTGAGAATGATATGGACCCACTTTATTACTAGTCATTTCATTTTTTTTTTTTTACAAGAAATAAATTTTACTTGGTATGTATGTATGTGAAATTTGTTCTTAGAGACTTAAATCTCAACTCTTGCCCTTAATATTTCACAAATATTTATATTTATAGAGTGATTATCGCACTAGATGTCCGATGGTTATTAATTATTAGTCATTTTCTGATTTCCCCTGCCTCGGTACATCCCATGTTTGTAGGCATTGAAATGGGAAAACATACATGTTTTTGTCTGTCAGCTGGAGTCATCATTTACGGAGGGAATGATTTTGTTCAGCCCACTTTTCCCACCCACCAAACACGCTCTAAACAGTGTGTTCACTGCAAAATGAGAGCCACCAAAAGTGCATGGGAACTAATAAGTGATATCTTCCTTTCCAGGAAGCATCCATTATGATTCCTGGCCCCACCTTATTCAATTTTAGATAAAGAACTCAATTTATCTTGACATCATTTATAATAATCACTGCTTGGAAAGATTGGGTCTTAGACTCTAGTATCTTTGTCTCTCAAAAATAATATAAAAATAAAAAGAAGACTCTAGTATCCTTAGTTTGTGTAATTAACGGAAAACATACTTTGTAAAATATTAGTGAAAACAACCTGCAGAAATTCAACTTGTTTTCTTATATTTTGCTACAATCCTGAAATGAGATAAATAACATTTTTTATTGCTTGATTAATAGGAAAAATCATTAACATTAATTTCTTATACTTATAAATATTTATATAAATTAACAAAAACTTTCATTCACGAAAGCATACTCAAAATAGGGGTAAAATATTGCTTTGGATCATTTAGAGCCCTAAATGGGAAAACAAAACCCTAATTCTAAATTAACGCAAAATATTAAGTGTGAAGTGTCTTGTTTGAGGAAAAAAGTTAATAATTGTCAACATGGATTAATAATTGTTAATCGTTGGTCTGATTGGAGAAAAAGTGAGAAAAGATAGAAAGATACATGCAAGTGTTTTATAACCTAAAATTTATATGTGATAGTTTGTTTAGGATGTGAGATTTCAAAAAATATTCTCTTTTATTAGTTATTTATTTATTTATTTATTTTTAGGGTGACCTTTTATTAGGTGTGTTTTCTATTAACCCACAAAAAATATATCCAAGTTTATTATCCATTGTCCTTAGAAAACTTAACCAAAACAAATGGAGCCTAAAAGGACAACTTTCCACCTTAGAACCTGACTTAAATTTTTTTTTTTTTTAAAGGTAAATAATAGAGAAGAAAATGTGAAATTCGAATCATAAACATGAAATACCACCAAAAAATATGTTACTATATTAGTAGCTGCGCAATAATTTGAACCCCAAATTCTCATTTTCACATGATAATTTAGATTTTCTTCTGTTTCGTTCACATGTTCTTATTGTTGGACCAGCCACAGACTTTGAATCCTAATAGTTTTTTTGTCTCTTTTCTTCGCACACTCTCTTTGACTTATTGGGCCTCTCACTGTGGTACGGACAATGTAAGAGTTTTTGGGCCTGCAGACTGCAGTGATAACCACGCATATATACTGATATATACCATAACGTTCTTTCGTTATTTGCTGGACAGTTTACACCGGACCCCACACAAATTTTATACTAGCTAGTTCACATTTCGTCAAAAGCCCAATTTCTCTGATTGATAGCCCTGACAGTCTCCGCCAAGGCGTTTGATTATTCCAAACACAATTAATGAACCATTTAGGTTCAACACTTGTACAGTTGTTTTAAGGATAATGACAAGTTAGCTTGACTTGGTTTCTACATCTAGAAGGCAGAAAGTTGAGCTTTCAATTCCCACCTCTAGGTGATTCTTTTTTTCTTTTCTTTTTTCTTTTTGATAAATGGAACTCAATGCGATACATATATGCACCACTTACTATTATTATTATTATTATTTAAAAGTGTTTTAAGTTAGACGTAGGAGTTACACCTTGTATAACCTTTTGGTTAAATATTATACCCTTAATAATTTTTTCTTTCTATTTAAAGGTGCTCTAAGGATGTGTTTGTTTGGGGTGAAATAGGGAGTTTGGAGATGAAATAGGTAGGATGAAAACTTTGAAGGGAAAATAGGAGAGAACTTTTTTGAAGTGTGTTTAGTTAGGTGGAGAGGAAGAAAAATAAATAGTGGAGCCCAAGCATTTTCTCTCCTGGCCCACCAAAATGTTTTCTCTCCAAAATGAAGAGAAAACTGAGTGAGGATAAATATTTTTTTGATTGACAAAAATGCCCAGTACATACACACTTCTTCAAATTGCTTTTATTTTTTTTCTTCTTCTCAACAACGTTTGGCTTATGTTTTTTTTTTTCTGGGCAGCTACGTTTTTTTTTACTGGGCAGCTACGTTTTTTATTTTTATTTTTATTTTTCAGGCCTGGGCGTGCGTGCCTTCTTTCTTTTTTTCTTTTTTTTTCTTCTACGTGGCAGTTGCCTTTTCTTTCTTTCTTTTTTTCTTCTTTTGAGTTTCAAAGCGTGGGCGTGATAGTTTTTTTTATTTATTTTTAACTAGTTGTGATTTTTTTTTACATGATTTTTATTTTTTTAATAAATTTGGGTGATTTTTTTTGTGGTTATTTGTCACTTTTTGTTTTAATTGGGTATCATTATTTAATAAGGGTATATGAGTAAATTTATTGAAGTCTATTTTTTCCATCCGTCTACTTTTTCACCCCCAACCAACAAATAGGAGAGAAAATAAAATTTTTTCTATCCTCCCACTTTTCTACTCCCCACTATTTTCTATCCTCCAACTTTTTCACTCCTCCAACCAAATGGACCCTTAAACACACGTTAAGATAAAATTTAATAATACAGTTGAGCCACATTTACAAGAAGTCAAGTCAATTTCATCCTAAAAGTCTAGTTTTCAACGTAAGTGAGACCCTTTTCAAGCCACTCCTTAGTAGCCTTCTTAACAAGTGCCTAAGGCACCCCTTAACAAAAGTTTTTTTTTTTTTTAAAGTTTTATATATTACACGTTTTCTTTTTACAAATCCGCTGGATTATATTTTGGACTTACACTCTTGATACTTACAAAATTTCAAAATAATCAAAAATTGATAATTATCTTATTTATAAAAAAATTTTAAATTTTAAATTTTTTAGATTTTAAAATTATACATTGAATCGAAATTTGATATGTGATGTTAAGCATAATGAAAACAATACAATCCCATTCTATAATTATTTAATATTTTAATTCAAGTTATTGGTTAGTGTGATATTCATAAAAAGTTGCATAATGTGTAACTTGGTCAACTTAGTCCCGTCCTACCTAAGAATCTTAGTTAGTCTACATATCTTTGATATACCTTGATCCTTCCCATTCTTCATCATTGCAACATGGGGCCAAGACATCTGGGCGAGTAACTAAATTCCGCATTAAGACCATACTATATATAGGAAGTTGAAAATGAATTCATCATTACAACAGTTTACTATAAGCGCTTAGGTTCTTACATTGGTGTATATTAAACATCATAATACAATTCCAACATTCATTATGCAGAACTCAGATTCACTATTTAGCTACTCTTCGCCTACAACTCAGTTGGGCGGCTTGAAGAACTTTAACTTGAGTCCATCGTTTACCATGCTCCAAATACCTCCAATGGAAAAGGCCACACTAAAAGCAATCCCCAACCAACCAAGGATCCAATTGAAATACCAATTGAAGCTGTATTTTGTAGGCTTTTTTATGAGAACCCACATGAAGCAAGGGTAAGCAAATGTGACTGGAAGAGTGAGTCCTCCTAACAGACCAGCAAGACTTGAGAGGAAAGGGAGTGCCACCCCTATGAAAAAGTTGACAAAACCATAAAATACGCGGAAACCAGACCTGACCCAGATTGAGCAAGGACGATTGGTTCGGCTCGTGTAGCTGGCCTCAAAACTGTCGAAAACAGGCATGGAGTATATCTGGAAACTGCTCAAACAGTTGAACACAACTAGCAGAAAAGTAATTGCAAGAAGTCCTCTTGGAATATCATGACTGTGAAATCCATACAAGGCATTAAGAATCCCTGATGAAGGCATCTGTGACAAGAAACAGAAGCATTGAATCCAGTCACAACCGGTTTGCATTATGGAACACCCACATGTAAATTATTCTGAAAGATGTTAAAAGCCTAATATATTTGGCGGCATTAATTAATGTCAACATGACCATAAATATATAGGAAGGAGAACTGGAGAACTATCTTGGATAAAGCATTGATCAATATTCTGATGAATTAGCTTTTTAATCATTACTAAGATGTCATCAATTTTTTGATCAATTTGAGACTATGTAAGCACAAATATACAAGTATCATGTTAACTAGAAGTTGTCAAATATAGTAAAAAAAATAAAAAAAAAGGAGCAAATAACAATGTTCCACAATGGAGGCCAAGCAAGTGAAGGAACAAAAACAGAATACTGGACACAAGGGTTTCATCCTTCTGGGCGATTACTCCTTGGAGTCATCAAGAAACTTCATCACCAACATTCTGAAGACTACAAAGTATATTGTTGAAATAAGAAGTTACTAAAAACCACTTCTACAATTATATGATGAAGCTTATATTCTGCCAATGACAAACTCCTCCACAGCCTATATCTGGTTCCCAAAAATAATATGGAACATTTAAAAAAAAAGTGCAAGAAAACAATTATTTGGTTGCAAGAAGGTTTGGAACCCTACCACTACCCATTTGAGAATTTTGAATACAAGTAAATCCAATTCCAAACCCAGGTTCTTAGATATAAATGATGATAAAGATGGATGCCAGGAAATGTCAATGATGTCATAACTTTACACTAATTGTCAAAAGCTGTTTCCTTTGGGATTTCAGCCACTAATAAATTGTTTCCATTATGCACAGCTGTTAAGAACTTAGCTTTTGATTCTTTTAAATCATCATGCTTTATGATTTGATAAGAATAAAGAGTGGTGCAGTTGGCACACTTACAAGGTTTCCATAAGCCCAAAAACCTCCTATTGCAATAGGGAAAACGCACATGGCAATAAAGAAATAGGCAACTTTAGCTCCTCTCCACATTGGCACATGAGCTGGGTGCTTGAATGTTGATGGCATTGTTGCCTGAAAAAAGTCAAATACACTCCATTAGATGACCTAGGTACACATCTTCAAGAAATGATGATTTTGGATATTGTTTCTAAAGTTAAAAAAGAAAAAAGAATTTATATCCTTTCAGGACTCAGAGTGCATACCTGAATCTCTAGAACTAAATTGTGGCCTCTGAAAGCAAAGGCAACAATCCCAAGTGCGTTCATTACTGAGAAGACTGAAGCAGCGAAGGATGGCATTGGAAGGGGCTCATAAGATATTGTGGGTGGCCTTTGTTGGCTTACAGAGAGAACCCACACCATGGTGGAATAAGTGATGGCTGTCACAGCCCCTACGAGAGAAAGTCCAGCTATAGAATTGAGGTTTGGGAGCTGAGACAGAACAATGCATAGAGAAGTAAACACCAGAAACCACTCTACTGTTGTAAGGGGATTCGAAGAACAAAGGGGCCCACAAACAATCTGGAAAAACAGTTTCATCGTCTCCCCTCCTATAAGAATCAAAGCTGTTGCAGTTCCCGCAGACAAGTAAACAGTTGGGAAGAGGGATAGCCAGATACCCAATCTTTCCCCTGCAAAAGGAAACAATATCAGCAGTAGATTGTTAAATTGCCAATTGTTAGGATCACTTGCTATGATACAAATGATAATTACTGATTATCCCAAAAGTATAAACTATTAGGTAAGGATGAATTTAATCATGTAACCATTATTCTAAGAACAATAAGATCATATCTCCAGAAGTATATACAAATCCTTAGGGGGAAAAATCAGTAAAGGGCAACATCAAATCCTTATCTGCTTGATTACTTCTTACAAACTCAAAGTTGTGCAGCATAGCAGCAATCAAGATTACTTCAGAGGTATAGATCAACCAGCAGTTTGAGAGCATTAATTGTTGTGAATACCAAATTTGGGAAAAAAAAGAACAATGGGATGGGATAACCAATATCCTTTCATATGACAGTACATTTCATAATTGACCATCTATCATATATGCAGCGAGCATCAATCAAAAGGGGCAATATCCATGTATTTTTTTACTCATCTGAGTTTATGTGATGAATGTGGTAATTAATATCATCCACGCAAGTCAGTACAAGTATACATGCACACAATCAGGCACTGTTTAGTAAGTACTCACAGCCATTATATTCATTTGTGTGTTTGTCAACTCAGAAGCAGAATATGATAACCATCTTTGAGGCAGGAGAGGAATTAGACATTATTTTTGGTGCTCAGTAAAATTTAAAAGCCAAAAGTTACGTTGGAACTCATTCTCACCAAATGCTGCTTCTGCAAGCTCCACATATCTGTTGTACCTCTTTCCTGGCACTGCCTCATGTAGCTGAACTAGAATCCACAGAGTATAGAGTTGCCAACAGTAAGCAATGGTTAAAGAAAGTATTCCCCAACTCCTGTGGAAGCAGTAAAGATTCAAAACCAAATCAATTAATATAATTTACAATGTTTGTAAATTTGTTACGAGAGCCAATCAGATATAAGGCAGCAAGCTGCTGGCTGTTTTCTCTTTCTCCCATTTAGTTTTTCCCCCTCCCTTAAATGCTTTAGCAATTGGTAATCCTTCCCTTTCCCAGTATCAAGAGACTAATAGATATGAAAGTTTTCAACCTAGATTTGCCTCACCAATGTAGAGAGAGTCCATAAGTACACAAAATCAGAAGAAAATCCATTTGTTTTTCTTCTAAATATCCAAATAGGCAAAAAACTAGAAGAAGGAGAATTTGAACTTCCTGGACCTAAATTTTTCCATCATTTTAATTTACAACAATTGTACAATGCAAAGTGAAATTGGGGGGTGACTTCAATTTGTGAATCATTTGGAGCTAGCTAGAGACATAAAAAAGTATAACTAAGTATATACAGCCAAGTGATACAAATCAGGGGAGCCTTGGTTTTCTAAAAAGGACTGGCAAATTCACCAGGCCATTAAGAAGCTTTTTAACAAACTCCTATGTTTGAAGTAAGATGTTATCTAATTAGACCACAAATTATATTTGACTGGAGAAGTTCTATGCTATTTGGTCATTAACATGAGGCTAGTTGTTCTGTATAACTACTACTCAATTGTTAAAATGTGGATCCTACTTATGCTGTCTAAGTTTTTAGCATCTCACGGGTTTAATTCTGCTGCAGATAAGAACTGCTTCAACCAATTCATAAATTGATAAGTCATAAAGGCTTCATTTTGCGAGTAAAGTTCAGGAAAATGCTGCTTTTGTTGCCAACAGTCGGCTGTCGCTGCAATTTTCTTCAAATTTAAGTCATTCATTAGAGAAATTATGTTGTTCCATGATTCGCAGAGTTGTATTCATTAAAGAATACATGTGACCAACCCTAACTAGTTTGTTGAAGAACCATAATTAATTCCAAAATTTTGGTACTAAACTTTGTTGTTGTTGTATATGCAAATTAATCAAGCTCCAAACCCATTAAGGTTGAGCATAAAAAAGCAACCTTGGTTATATGAAGCATCAGTTTTATGCAATCGACAATAAATTTGAAGGAAATAGAGATAGGAGATTGAACTGAATAGTGAATATGCTATTATTAATTTATTATTATTATTTTTTTTTTGGTTAATTAATATATAATATACTTTGACACAATAACATCAAGGGAAAACAAATATCTACTAATCAAAGGCTGCAATAAGCTACTATTTGCAGTGATTTGAATTGGATATTATGACAAGTAAAAAGCAAAATAAGCAATGATCAAAGTATAAAGGGGCCCTGTGTCATTATTTCAAAAAGGAGTAACAGAATGATTTGTGGAGCCCTGATGATTTGTGGCTTTACTTTTTTTTTTCTAGAATAAATTTAACTTGTCAAAAAGCAAAAAATAAATGCACGAAATGACTTGCCTCAAGGATGCATGATCATTCTTCTTCTATTAAAAGTAAAGTTTAATTATATAATATGAACTTTAAGTAAACCTAAAGACAAAAGAGCTTGCTTGGTAGACCCACAAACTCGAAAACTCAACTTAAATTCTTGTGGAAAGCACAGACAGACAGACCCATACAGAGAGAGATTCAAATTAAAGTAAAGAAAGTAGTGTGTTTGATACTAAAAAGATGTATGTAAGGTACAAACATAGTCTTTAGGAAATAAATAAAGTGTGCAAGGAATCAAAATAGAGCCGTTTTGGGAAAAAAAAAAAAGAGAGGTGTTACGTCCACAATATTTTTACAACAATTTTACAACAAATTGTAGGTGGTTAGTTGTTATAGGTTCAAATTTGAATCTAACACTAAGATTACTTTTTTGTCCCAACAATAACAACTAGTAACAACTTGCCACTTAGGATTTGTTGTAAAAATGTTGTGGACATATCATTTCTCAAAAAAAAAAGTGACTAGTAGAAGAAGACTAGGAAACAGAGAAATAGCAATAAATATGTGAATTGGAAATTGTAATAATACTGTTAAAGAAAACTGAAAATAAATTCAATTCAATTATCAGAACTGGAATTTCATAAGAAAAACAAAATTGCTTAAAATATTTATTATCAAAATTATTACAATAAAACAATAGATGTTATTGATGTCAAATCAATGTCTCATGTGTCTAATCTATATCCCCAAATCTCTCCATTGTGTAATGTGAAGCGCATACACGCTAATATAGGCCCTAGGGAGATGACAGCATATTGACGTAATAAATTACTTAATAAACTTTATCATATGTGTAAAAGTTAACACTTGTTAATAAAAAATTGTAAGCCACTAGTACTATTTCACACCCTACCCCTACCTACTCATAAGTTCTCACAGAAATCTCGTGGATGAATTAAACCCTAGAACCTCATCCCATCCTAGATTTTTTCTATAAGAGTTATCCTAGGACTAAACCCAAATTCAGACTTATTTTCATTGTCTTATGTGAGACTAATTATCTATTATTTTCATAAGAACATATCGAGTATTTTTTTTATACAAAGGGTCACGAAACTAGTTAGTAAATGAAAGTTTAAAGTTGAGTCCTGCGAACGCCTTCTGTTGGTGGACATCTTTAGTGAGAGTGTACTAAAAAATGAGGTGACTCTCACACTCACACGCGTTTATGAATATTTATGACGCGGAGCCCTGACCGGGGTTTAATACAACCATAAACACCCTTTTTTTTGTTTACCAAAAAAAAATGAAAGTTTAAAGTTTAATCCTTTTAAAATTTAAGGTAAAAACGGCTCCCAATACGCCTAACTAAACAGACGAAAATAAACAAGGGACAAACTAAGTAACTAATGGGTGGACACGATTCAGACACGTATTCCAACTAAACACGTATCCTAATCGTGTCATGTCTAGTGCACTGGACAGAAGCCGTATCCTAAACTAATAAACATAATTAGAGAACATAAGATAGTAACATACCAGCCCAGAAAAGCAAAGGCAACAGGCAAAACCAGAGCCTGAAAGCCAACACCAGCATTGAGATTATGAAACGCAGCATAGTGAGCATTCCCATTGCGAGACTCAGTGATGGGAAGCCAAGCATCCTGAGGATTCAGCTTAGTGAGGTGACCCACTTCCTCCAAGTAACCCTTCATGTTAATCAACACCCTCTTCATTGGTGTTCCTATCGGACTCAGAAACCTCGGCGATATAAACGACGTCGGAGTCCATGCCGTCGACGACTTCCCTTCCTTGTTCGACGCCGGCCTCGGTGACCTCTGACCGGACGGAGTTTGTATCTCCGGCGTTGATGCTCTTGGTGTTGCTGGTATTGATATCAGCTCTGTCTCTGGCCTCTCCTCCATTCTCAGTACTCTCGCTCTCTCTCTCTCTCTCTCTCTCTCTCTCTCTGAGCAAAAAAAGCTTGAAAAGTTGAAAAGCCACAAAATGAGGAAGTTGCTCTGCGTGTATGTGTGGGTGTGTGAATGGGAGTGTGAGTCTTTTGCTCACCCAATGGGGGGTTTATATCTATAGCTCTATAGTGCTCTCTAGCTCTTCTTCTGCACTCTTTTACAACTTGTTAACAAGTGTATCTTTATGTGTCTCGACTCTCGAGTAGATTGAGTACAAGAAATAGTAATAACGCACACAGCTCACTGTTTTTCTTTTTCTTTTTCTTTCTTTTTCAATAAGTTCTAGAATACAATGACATTTGGAAACTATTTTTCTTTTTTGATGTATACATTCATTATCAATTTTCAAAAATAGTTTAAGAAAAATTAAAAATGTTGTAAAAAAATTAGTCACTTCTTGTTTATAAAACTCATACGGTCACACCTAAAAGGGTTAGGTTGATTTATGCATTAAGAGCATATATTAAGCTTTAGAAACTAAAATAATTTAACTATAGCACAGTGGTCACTCTACAAGTATAAGTGCTTGTGGGATGTGAGAGTCAGGATTCAAGTCTCCAAAAGGAAGTTTTACATACATATACATTTAAGTTTAACTAGAGCAGAATTTCTATCTTATATCAAAAAATATAAACTAAAATAGTTTAGGGAATATTTTATGAAAGATTGAAAAAAAGAAAAAGAAGAAGAAGTCAAATTAGTTAGTTACTTTTTCATTTTCTCATAAAATATTTTCTAAAATAATTTACTAATATATACTCTTAATGTATAAGTTATTAAAAGTCTTAGAAACTAAATTCCCTAATATATATATATATATATATATATCTAAATTTTTTCTTTGGAATTAAAAAGTACCGCTTCAAGTTTTTTAAGCACTAAAACATCATTTTAAATGCTTAAAAGACCAAAAGTATTTATTGTTAGGTTGGTTTACCATACTTTTACGACATCTATTAATAAATTATTTTAAGAAAATTTTAATACCACTTTTATTGAAGACATAAAAAACTTTCAAAACAATCAGGAATAAATTTCTTTTTTCATAAAAAATTTCTAAAAATAATTTATAAATCGATATTCTTAAAGTATCCATTAATTTTTTTCCTTATTAAGGTTATTATTTTAAAGGCTACACTATGGACTAAATTTTTAAGGACTAATATTTAATAGTATATCCTAACCTAATATTTATATTAAAAAAACTATTATTGAGTGGAATTTTTTATTGGTATTCATAAAATTGAAAAAAGTTTTAATTTTTTTTATTAGTTTATAATAAAAATAATACCAAGAAAAAATTTAATTAAAAGTGATTTGTTCCAATTATGTTTACTAATCTAAACTGTTGAAAAAGTTTTTTTTTTTTTAATAAAAGTTTTGTTCTAAAATTTATGCTTCCATCGTAATAAATTGTTGTGGGAAAAGTCATACTAAAAATTAATGCTTTTAAAAAAAAAATAATAATAATTCTATATTCACTTTAATTATTTATTTTGGTGCTTTTCAGTGTAGCTGAGGGGGAGTGTCAGTTACAAAACAGAGTGTGGGGTCATAACTCTCACAACTTCACAAGTGATGAAGTGACAGAGAAACTAGAAAACATAAAAGTTTGAACAAGTATGATCGTGACCGTTAATTATGTAGATCTGTGGACCATAGTGGTAATTTGGACGGTTCTGATGGAGGGGTCCTCATATGGCTCGTTAATCAAGGCCCTGAGATCGAGATCAGACGTGAAGTTGACTGGCTTCGATTTTGATTGATTGGTTAGGGTTCTTTTGTTTGGTAGGAAAGGGAGAGAGGGAGTGATTGTGTACGGAGAGGAATACAATGTAGCTTACGGTGTAGACGGTAACGTGACGTGTTGGGTCATATAGTCAATCAATCACACGGTTTACAGTGTTTTTGATCATTTATGACTGTCCGTTTTGTCTGATGGTGGGTGGGCAAAAGAAAGCCACGCGCGTGATTATGGGCGCGTGTGGGTGTGGAAAATAATAGTAATAATATCGAGGCTACGTTCGCGTGGGAATCGATTTTGGGGGTTTTACAAAAAAATTTACCACTCCTAGTTCTAGACAAAATCGATAGCAGAAAGCACGACCATTGACTGTTATTCTCGATCACTCATTTATTTTGACTGATATTTTGTTTCGTCACACTGTGACAAAGATCCAAAATCTCATCACAAAATCAAAATGTATCCACTAATATATACCAGCATTATCATAGTAATGTTTCTCAAAAAAAAAAAAAAAAAAAAAAGCATTATCATAGTAATAATTGGATTGTAACGTTTGACTTTTAAAAGTGAAGAGATGGGCAGCTTGAGCTAGTTCAACTTCAACCAATTGATTTTAGTGTTTCGAATAAAAATCTTTTTTTTTTCCAAAAAAAAGTATAAATAGTAGAATAACATAGATGTTTTTATGTACCAAATTAAAAACTTAGGATTCTTCCTTAAAAAAAAATATTACACTTATAAGAATATACATTTTACCCTTTAAACTATAACATCTTTTATACTTACTTCATAAATTATAAAAATGCACACTTTAGTTCCAAAATTAGAATCCTTTTTATACTTACCTATCTAAATTATGACATTTATAATACTTACACTTCTAAATTATAAAAATATACACTTACTTCTCTAAATTATTACATGTGATTTGGTGCAAAGTATTACACGAGTTATAGTTTAAGGGTAAGTATGCACACTTATAATTTAAAAGAGAAAATGTTATGTGAGTAATAGTTTAAATAGAAAAAATGTGCATTCATATAATTTAGAGGGATTAAAGTGTCATTTACCCTTTAAAAAATTGGAAAACTTAGATCTTAAACTAAAAAAAACATGTCATTTTAGTTATACTAAACATTTAAAAATGTAATAAGTTTCAATTAGTTTAACTGAAAAAATCTCTAATGATCGAATAAGAAATATGTAGATGAATCTCCACCTAGTTGAAATTGTCAATAAAAAAAATTATTTAGAAATTCAAACTCAATCATTTAGATATCCAATTTTGCAGCTTGTTTGATTGCAAGTCAATAGCTGATAGAAAATATCCTCTCAACAAGTTACAATATTAGACTTGTAATTGAGTTTGTCTCTTAAATTAGTTCATATTTCAAAAATGGCTTTTGTTAAATGAATAATGATGTATAGAGTAAAAAAAAAATAGAAATGAATTTAATAGAGTAAAAAAAAAAAACAATAGTACGAAGATTCCAAATTGCGCGTGGGTGAGCGCACATCCGGAATTGGGGCCCCACCGTTATCGATTAGCGCGCGGCGGTTACTTTGAAAAAGTGCAAAATACAATGGAGAAATGTCAGATTTTTGCCGACACAACCACGTGCGGCGCCTCGCGTGGGCTGCCACCTGCGACCCTGCGATTATTACCTTAGCCAAACCACGCTTGCTCCGTTATAGTCTACTACTACCACTAAATGCTAATGTGCGCCTACAGTGCACCATTTCATCGTACTGTTTCACACTGATAAGTGTTTAAGTTGATAACACAAACCTTTTTAACTTTCAAAATTATCTCATGCAATCATCACCTGAGTTATTATTAATTGGGTTTTGCATCATCACTGTAGTTATTATTGGACTCTTGAAGAGTATACTCCGTAAGAGTGAGTTTTATTTATAGAGTCCACATTTATATGAGAAGGAAGAAGTGTATTTTTAGAGTGGTTGATAAATTTCTTTGCCACCTTCTCTTTTTCTCTTCTCATGTCACTTTTTTAATTTATTTTTATTACTAGTTTTCCATCACCACACAATATTATCACTTTTCTTCTCCAAAAAAAGAACAAGCTAATACCACTTTATTATTAATCATATATAGTGGGATATCTCAAATGTTAGACAATCACTAATATCACTTTATTAGTAATCATATATAATTCAATATTCCAAATTTTGTGAAAACATTTGTAACTCAAAACTATATTTTTTATGTTTTTCATTTTTTGGGAACACATTTGGCTTTGTTTGGCATTCATATAATGCCAAATGTCACAAAATTTTGTGAAAGGAAAAGGATAACATGACCACAAATTTAAAGGGTAAAATAAAAATCACCACAAATTTAAAGGGTAAAACCCACTAATCCAACAAAATTGAACTATCCCAACTCCTAAAGTTGGTTTATCATGAGTTTGTGGCTTAGGTTGCAATTTTATTTAAATCTCAAGTCATGTTTGGTGAGTTTTCCAACCCATTGACCCAATATGACTTACCATATATTATTCTTACTTTAATTTTTCTAGTTTAATTCATTTTGATATCTTAAGATTTGGTTTCGATGAAATTAGAAATTTGGAATATAATTTAGGGATATTATGTAAATTGTAATAATGTATTGAAAAATGCTTAAATAATTTGGAGAAAATGAATATTTGCCCATTTCACCAAAACTTTTCAGCAAAATCCCTCATATTTTAAACTAATTAGGAAAATGCCTCTGTTTTGAAACTTGATTTTCTAAAAAACGAGTTTCAAATTAAAACTTAATTTTTGAACAATCGAGTTATAGCAAACTGAAAAAATTTAAAAAAAAATTAACTCGAGTATCATGTAAAGTACTCAAGTTCCATGAACTTGAGTACCAAAAAAAAAAAAATTCCTAAGTTCACGTTTGCTATAACTCAATATTCCAAAAATCGAGTTTTATATTTGAAACTCAATTTTTAGAAAATTGAGTATCAAAATAAGGGCATTTTCCTAATTAGTTTTAAACGTGGGGCATTTTGCTGGATTTTTTAAAAAGAAAGGGCAAAAGCCCATTTTGGCCTAAATAATTTATGAAAGTCCAATTTCATACAATGTATGAATGCATCTAAGCATAACCCACTAACCCAACCCAACATGACCCTCGTAGGTTGGGTTAGTTCTACATACGTGTTGGGTTTTGTTTGAAATTTCTCAACCTGATAAAGGGTAGGGTTGAAAAAATTCTCAAACTCAATCCCATGCTTTCCTCTAATGTTAACAAGTGCTTAAAAATTATTAACTACTTAAGACCATAGGTGAGTTCAAGTTTGGTACAATAATAAAAGTATGAGGTTTTATTTTAAGATGACACACATATATACACTTAGATTAGATTTAGAAAAAAAAAAATTTATTATATATATATCACAAGGATTCAACTAATGATTTTTTTCCCCAACTTCTCTTATTTCTATTTGAGAGTACTTTACATTTATTTTGTAATAGTTATGATAGGAGCTGAGCATATGACAACTATTTTATGATGATTGTTTTTATTATCAAGTTAAGACATTGATTGGTTTTGTTATAGGCAAAATTCGGACTTCTATCCTTTATTCAACAACAAAAAATTTTAACAGTATTTGAGGGTTTTTGCAACCTACATACAGAGCACACTCCATTTAAAATATTGGGGGGGGGGGGGTAAAGTTCTCATCTTATGAAAGACTTTTCGGATAAACAACTAAATTCATCTTTAGTTCTTTACCCCCCACATATTTATTTGGGAAAATTCTCAACAGAAAATGACCGAGTATGTCATGAAACTTATGATAGTTGTGGCATTTCTATTTTGTGAATTTTTTTTTTTTTTTGGTTGAGGAAATTCTATTTTTCGATTGTAAGCATACGTAAATGCACATCAATGGTCTTATAAAAAGTTAAAAACTAATTAATCATAAATGTGATTTTTTTTATAAAAAAAAAAGGACTTTGAGAGAGACTTTGCCGTTGCCCATTTTAATTATGTTTTAATTTATAGCCGGAAGTAGAGTCGGAAAATTTTGCACTTCAGTTATGGAGGCTGGTCTGTGTAGACTATAGTGTTACTCCTTTATATCGTACTTTAAGATATTTTAAACTTTATAGATGGTCAAGCATGTGTGTCTATATATATATTTTGCCTATTTTAGAGTCAAACTGAATAGATAATACTACACCATATAGCAAAATGTGAAAGGTGAAACAAGGAGAAGATGTTCATTTGATTTGATACAATCATATAATGTAGGACACAACACAAGTTGTATCATGTATGTCAGGAAAAGAAGAACGAAGCATATACGGCTAATGTTCCTTTGTCTAATAAAATCATAAAAATAAGTGACAATTGAAGGGGGAATTTTTTTTTTTTTTTTTGAGAATCAACGTTATGCCTTTTTATTCACTGAAAACCAATAGCATTTGTTGAAACAAAAGACTGAAACTGTGGTGGAACATCCTCCATCCACACCCTATAATCTGAAATATTTAAAACAAAACGAGCTAATCCATGAGCAACCCTATTACCCTCTCTCTTAACATGAGAGTAGTGTAATTTCCTAAAACGAATTGCCCTTGTCCTCACGTCATCAAGAAATATACCAGTTGGAGATAAGTAGGGGCTGTCATTTTTGAGGGCATGCATAAGTACCTGACAATCCCCCTCCAAAATAACATCTTGGAAGCCCAGGTCCGAAGCTAGTTGCTATACAATGGCTGCAGCCATACTCTCAACTTCAAATGATGAGTAAGATCGGCTTAAGTTCTTGGACAAAGAGGCCAAGACAGCTCTCTGTGCGTCGCGTATAACTACCCCAATCCCTGATTTTTGCTCCTTGTTGAATATTGCACCATCAAAATTGATCTTCACCATGTCCAAGACAGGAGCACTCCAATGAACCCAGGTTGGTGTGGACTATGGTAGAGATGGTTTCTGCAACACCTGAAATTCCAATAGGATTTCTTTGGCCATGTTCACGAGCTGATTGGGACTGTAACAAGGTTGGTTATTCCTAACTCGGTTCTGATGTGTCCAAATTGTCCACACCGTGACTGAGAACAACTCTATTTTTTGGTGCGAAGTAATCATCCAAGAGAGCAGTTCTTTGAAGTCCATAAATACGTTGGTTCAACGACAAGCCCATAAAGATTCATCCTCCCAAATGACGTTGAGTTCGTTGCAAGACCAGAGGGCGTGAAGGGGAATTTCAGGTTCTATCTTGCATTTGTCACAGAGTGGGTCGTCGATGATTGTGCGGCGTACCAGATTCTGCTTGGTGGGCAAAGAATTTTGACAAGCTCTCCATAGTAGATTTCTCATCTTATTTGGAATTTGAAGGACCAAATACCCTTCCAGAATGCCTTATCTGAACCCTCCTGCACCGTAGCATCAGTTGGTGCTTCCTCTGCTTTAAGAAATAGATACCTGGATTTGCTATTATACACCCCATTGTGTGTGAACAGCCAGAAAAGGCAATCCTCGCATTCCTCTGTTGCTAATGGTAAACTCTTGATTAACTCTGCTTCCTCCTGTACAAAAATTCCCTCAACCATACTGTGGTTCCACTGCCTCAGTTCACTATAAATAAGAATCTCCATTCTTGCCTCAGCCAATGAATCACAGATTGGTGAACGGACCTGTGGAGCTTGCAGCCTTGGAAGCCAATTAGTCCCCCATATGCCCATAGATTTCCCATTTCCTATTCTCCATGTACACCCCCTTTTTAAGACATCCCTCCCATGTAAAATACTACTCCATGCATACGACCCCCCCCCTCGAATTTTTAGCTTCCATTATTGAACACTTTGGGAAAAACCGATCCTTAAAAACTTTATAGAACAATGAGTCTTGATTTTTTAAAAGTCGCCAAACTTGCTTGGCCAAAAGTGAATCATTAAACAAAGCCAAGTCTCTAAACTCCATTCCTCCTTCAAGTTTTGATTTTGTCAATTCTTCCCATTTCAACCAATGAATTTTCCTTCTCTCTTCCTTTTGTCCCCACCAAAATTTCTTGATCAAAGCTTCAATATCATGACAAAACTCCAATGGTAGTTTGAAGCACCCCATGGTAAAGGTTGGGATAGCTTGGATGACCGCCTTAATCAAGACTTCACGACCCGCTTGAGACAAAAGTTTTCCTTCCCAACTTTGTAGTTTTCACCATATCTTTTCTTTAATGAGGTTAAAGCTTTGTTTCTTCCTTCTCCCAACCAATGAAGGTAGACCCAAATACTACTCATAGTGTTCTATCTCCTGTAACCCCAAGGCAGTTTTGATGTCATATTTGTCGTTCTCCTTGGTTGATTTGCTGAAAAAAATTGCTGTTTTATTCTTGTTAACTTTCTGCCCCAATGCTTTCTCATATCTTTCCAAGATGTTCAAAATATGCCCACACTCCCTTTGGGTTGCCTTGCAAAAAATTAGGCTATCATCTGCAAATAAAAAATGGGTTAGTTTTGGTCCCCTCCGACATAAGGAGAACCCTTTGATATCCCCCCTTAAAGCTGCTTGTTGTATGAGGCCATTTAGTCCTTCAGTGCAAAAGAGGAAAAGAAGAGGAGACAAAGGGTCCCCTTGTCGAATGCCTCTAGTTGGTTGGATTAAACCGTGGGGTTCTCCATTAACTAGAATTGAATATGTCACTGATTGAACACAAGCCATGACTAACCCAATACATTGCTTACTTAACCCCATTTTTTTCATAATGTTTTCAAGGTACACCCATTCAACCCGATCATAAGCTTTGCTCATATTGAGCTTTATTGCCATATAACCTGTATCCCCTGAAACTTGATTTTTCATACAATGCAATGATTCAAAAGCCACCAAAATATTATCAGTAATGAGTCTATTTTTTGTGAAGGCAGATTGGTGTTCGGTGATGATAAAGGGTAAAATTTTCTTATGTCTATTGGAAGAACTTTAGAGAAAATTTTATACAGAACATTGCATAAACTAATGGGGCGATATTCTTGAACCAATTCGGGGTTTTTTGTTTTGGGGATAAGGGTGATAAAGGTATGGTTTAGAGGGTGAGGGAGAGTACCTGAATTGAGTCAAGATAAAACTGAGCTCGTAACATCATTGTCCACTAAGCCCCAAAAGTGCTGATAGAATAATGGAGTCATTCCATCTGGGCCTGGAGCTTTCAAAGGGGCCATTTGCTTCAGTGCTGAGACCACTTCTGATTCTAAGAATTAACCCGTAATTGTTGCATTCATGTCTTCTATGATTACCCGTGGAATGTGATCAAGAATATTCATCTGTGTGTTCATTTTTGAAGTGGTAAACAATTCTTTGTAATACCTGATGAAAACCGAAGCAATAGACTTTGAATTGACCTGCCAAATATTTGTTTCATCTTTAATTCCACAGATCAAGTTCCTCCTATGTCTTTTAGTTGCTTGGCAATGGAAAAATTTGGTGTTGTTGTCGCCATTTTGTAGCCATAATACTCTTGAACGTTGACACCATAGCCTTGCTTCCCTATCAAGGAAAACATTGATTTGCTCTTTAAGCTTATGGACTTTATGGTTCACCCCACTAACAATAGAATCCTTTTCGGCTTTAACCAATTGGGCTTTCTTCCTCCCCAATTCTTTCCTGACATTCCCAAAAATATTTTTTTTCCACCAAGCTAAATCTCTTCCACAAGTCTCAACCCACTTTAAGATGCACTCATCACTTGCTCCACCATGTATCGAGGACCATGAAGCTTCCACAGTTTTGAAGCATCTTTCATCCGACAGCCATATCTCTTCAAATCTAAAGGGTCGCTTATGAGGTGGTGGATCAAACCCCAAAAGGTTAATTAAAAGTGGACAATGATCTGAAGAATTGCATTGGAGATGAAAAACTCTAGAACCTGGAAATTTCATGGACCAAGGATTATTTACTAAGCCTCGGTCAAGTCTTTCCCATAAGGAATGCCCATCCGTGAAATGCTTACACCAAGTGAATTGGGAACCCACATAACCAAGATCCATAAAACCACACTCCTCAACAACATCCCTAAAGATTTTCATATGCCCAATGTTTCGTGGTGCTCCCCTTAACTTCTCTTCTTGCTTGATGATTTCATTAAAATCCCCTACACACAGCCACGGCTTCTGAGAATGGTGGTTTAAGGATCAAAGTCTATCCCATGCTTCGATTCTTTTTGAGGTTTCTGGTTCCCCATAGAAACTTGTGAATCTCCACTCATCATCTGTGCCCTTCTCTAATATTGTGTCAATGTAGTACTTTGATGAATCCACCACTTCAAGGTTAACCAAAGCTTTCCAAAAAAGTGCAATACCCCCACCTCGCCCTTCCTTAGGCACTAACCACCTGTATTCGAATTCAATATTCCTTTGTACAATCTCTAGCCTTGCTTCGTCTACCCATGTCTCGGCTAAAAACACAATAGAGGGATCTTTAGCTCAGATTATTTCTCCAAGCTTTCTCCCTGTTCAGAGGTTCCCAAGCCTCCGACAGTTCCACACTAAAAGATTCATGGCGACTGGCGGGGCTGAACCTCAGCCTCCGCCACTTCAAATTGATTGTCCAAACCTCTCTTTGAAACCTGTAATTTTTTTGAAGGTAACTCCGAGTGGTCCTCATCATGCGTGAGCATACATTTCCCTAATTTTTGGATGTCACAGCCTTGGGAAGTAGATTGCACTGAAGCTAGTCGCACTATCCTAGTCCATCGTGGTTGTGCTGGTTTTTTCTAACTTACATGCCTCATGTGTGTCACGTGGGATGCCAGCTGTTGGAGGGTTATTAGGGTAGTTAAGGTGTGGATGAGGTAAGTTATTTGGGCTGTAAATAGTGTTTAAGGTTGGTGGGGAGTTATGGTTTGGCTGGGTAGTAAAGGCTGTGATTGATTCCTTTGGTGCTGCCTCAATGATATTGTCATACGTTGGATGATTAAAGGAGACATGTGGGTGATGGTTTAGGGTTTCCGTAGGACTCAGGGTTGGGTTTAGCTGGCTGGATTGCTCTGAATTAATTTCCTTTCCCGTTATTGATGCATGTGTTACTAAATCTGACTCTGCTTTCCTTTCATGGTTAATGCAGTGATTAATGGTCCCTTGATTGTCCAATTGATTCTTCTACACCGGCGCCGAAACTTGAACTCTGAAGTGTCTATCATTTTTTTCATGAACACTCTTCCCCCTTCCCCCCCTGAATCTGCAACTTGCACCCTCACCCTAGACTTCTTTGCTGTGTAAAACCTAGGGACACTGACCACTTGTTTGCGAGATGGTGAGAAATGTTGGACCATATTGCCTTTGTTCCTTTGAGAGTGAGCCTTCACTGTTCAGCCACAAGTCGCTGAAGGAAAAATTATGGTTTTGTATCTCATACAAAACCCACAGCGGAAGCAACGAACTAGAATCTATTTCATTCATGATTGATAACGTGCACAATGTAAATTTCAGAATTTAAGAACAAGATAGCGTACCTTGGTGTGGAGAAATTCAAAACAAAGATTAGAAGCACTTGGGAACACTTTTAATCTTCACTCCAATTCCACTTTACGCCCAAGATGTGTGGTCTCTCAATCAGTTTTTCAAAGGGAGAATGAAAGTGTGCCTCACACTCTCTCACACACCGTTTCTTTTTCTTTTCTAATCTCTTCTAATAAAAATTCTGTATGTTTCTCTCTTTATAACTAACTGATTATCTAATTAGGCTGGCCTATTGGGCCTTTCCAATTGGGCTTTAGTGTGTGGCTTGGAGTGAGACCAAAAAGGACCAATAAGACACTAGCTCCAATGGGCCTTGGGCTTTTCCGTCAACTCTTGACAAGCTCAAAGTTACCATTAATTATATTTAATACCACTATATAAATATAATTGCACTCTAGGCCTTATTAATAAATTATATCCCAAGACTTTATTATGCATACAACCCCTTCATTAAAATATTCGTAGTAATCCAAAGTCATGAATATAGACTGCCACTTTGAAGATTACTACATCTTAATCCTTGAGTACCCGGTTTAATCATTTATGTTATTCGTCATATATATATGAAATCCAATTTCATAAATATATACTTTAGTAACTCCTTACTAAAGTGGTTGGGCCCAACACTCTGAATAACTAAATTCATTAAACTTATCTCAAGGGAATATTTTGTATCTCCATTAAGAGACTATGAATTCCATCATGAGAATATATGTTCCATCAACACTAAATGCGGATGCCCAACATACTGAGGTTTTGACCGTAACTAATAGATCTCACTCCTGATATATCAAAGCAACCTACATCTCATGATCAGATCTATTATTCTCTCAGGATTTAGAGTTGATATAAATAGAAATTGTGAGATTTATTATTCATTTGACAGTCGTTAGGAGAATAATAAATCTCACAGCGGTCAAGTTCAATATGTCTTAACTCTTAAAACATATCAACATATCAACTAGAAGTCTCCACTTCCATGATCAAGACAAATCATCTTAGTTGATATGTTATAGTCTTTGCAGATGAAACGTCCAATTTCATCATTGACTACGAACTAAACTTCTGAATTTACAAAGAACTTGTGATTTATATCTTCTGTGACTTTTCACATAAATCACATACAATGCATCTCATGGACTATGATAATGTCTTAGTTCATTTATAGATAGTCTCATATAATTAAACAATTTAATTATTAAATACATGCCAATAAATTGGGTTTTAGGGCATAAACCCCAACAATCTCCCACTTGCCCTCAAAGACAATTTATCATATATCTGACACTTATTTCCCTTTAGAGTAATTCATAATTACTCTAAGGCAAGGCTTGGAAACAAGTTACAGCCAAATTTATTGCATAAATTATCTTTTCTACTACTACTATTTCTCATGTACTCATATCTCTCTAATGAGAAGATATCATTTACACTTAATGTGTATCTTCACCACCTAGAGTGAACACATATCTTGAAGTTCAACTTCATAATGTGTATCTTCACTACCAAGGATGAACACATATCTTGAAGTCCAACTTCATGAATCACAATCAAACTACAAATCAGTATTTGCACATCCAGTAATAATCAAAACTTCACTTCTGTGGACAAGCATATAACACCTTATTCCCATAAGATATTTGAGTATATGCTTTACTCCCACTAAATTAAATGATCTTTGATTCAATTGATATTTGCTTACTATGCCCACCGTAAAATAGATATTTAGCCTAGCATGTAGCATAATATAAAGACTTCCTATCTATTTGATATAAGGGACCGTCTTAATATGCTCTTCCTTTTATATGTCTTAGGACCACAATCCTATATAAAGGAACTTCAAACTTAAAATGAAAGAATCATTTCTTGAAGTATTATATGCTATACTTAGCTAGAATCTAATCTATTTAAGCAGTTTGAGATAGACCCACCATCCTAATTTCTGAATTATAACAAAGTTTAATTCTTAGGATGTGACCAGTCTTTCCCAAGTACTTTATATCAAACAGGACTAGACAACCAAAAACACATTGATGACAATAAATCAACGTCATTCTAAATGATTAGAATGTCATCAACATACATTAAGAAATTTATTATTCTATATAACTATACACACATAAGGCCTTTTAATATTTGATCAAAATCAAACAATTTGATTTCTTGATCAAAGATAATATTTTATGATTTAGATGATTGCCTCAGATTACAAAAGTTTAACCATCATATGAGTTTTTTAACTAAGGCATTGTTTAATATCAAAACTAAGTTAATCTCTGTTAGGTTCTTAAATATTCTACTTTGCAAAGAAAATATGCGCATGGCTGTTTGGAGGTTATAATTGTGCAACTCTTGGAGTTAGATTTGTTTATTCTGTTCTTCCTTTAACTATGTATTAGTGAGAACTTTCATGACAAGCACAAAAAGAATAAAGTAAAACAAATACGACATGAGTGAAAGTTGAATAAAATTTTTCTTCATTAATTATATACATCATCAAAAAAGGAGTACATGAAAGTCCTATGCTAGGCCCTAAGCTTGGGGAGGGGGGTCTTGGAGGGAGCTGCTGCCAGCCTCAGTGCTCTTCAGTTCCAGCTCAAAGGTAGACAGAACTTGCTTTCCTTTGTCTGTTGAAGGAACAAGGGGCTCCACGTTCTGAATTTGCTCCTTCTCGACACCACCACGCTCGTCTTTCTCTTTATGGGAACCTTCAGGTTCTGTAGGATCAGGAACGAGTTCTTGCACCACAGGAGGAAGGGCAGAGGAGGCAACAACAGGAGGGTCTTCTATCTGTATGTCTAGGGGAAGCCAAATGTTCTCGGGCTTCCTCAGCTCGGAAGCTTGAGGAACCCCTGCTGCATTCATGGCCTCTCCCCAGACTTGTTGACAGTACTATCGGCACAAGGCCGCAAAGGCTTCTGTCAACCGTTCTTGTGTTGCATTTACTCCCTCCTGATAGCTGGCCTTCTTCGCGGCCTCCAGTGCGTGCTTGTGGGCGCGAGTCTCCTTCTTCGCCCGCGTAAGCTCCTTCTCCAAATTAGAGTGTGCCCGTTGGGCTTAAGAGAGCTCGTCGTCCTTTTGGCGAAGAAGCTTACGTTGCCCCTCCACTTGGTTCTCCATCGTCTTTAAGCTGGCCTCGGCACCATCCTTCTCTCTTTTTAAGTCGGCCAGTTGCGATATGACCTTCCCATTCTCTGCTAGGACCTGGCCTAGAGACCTTTCTGCCTCTAGCCGTAGCTCTTGCTCCATCCCAGCACGCTTCCAAGAATCCTCCACGAACTTCTCGGCCGCGAAAACTTCTTGGATGGCCTGCAAAAAATGTCAGGAGGTTAAAATATGGTAAAGTGTTTACAAATGAATCTAGAGTACAAGTGGGAGGTGAAACTTACCAGAGCTAAATCCCTTTTTAATGAAAGGAACAACTGAGGTTGGCCCATCTTCTCCAAGATTTCCATATCCTTGGGCAGCAGAAGAGGACGCTCCAATGCCTCGGCCAAGTGGTGGGCGTGGCCTTGTTGGATTGCCCTGATACTGGAGTGGCAGGGGATTGGTGCGCCGTCCAGTCTTAGGTCAGGAGACCAGGTGGTCGGTGCTCGACGCACTTCGGCCATGTCTCTGATCTCCCCACTCTCGACTGAGCGAGCCTGGCCTTTGCCCTTGTCCAGCTTCTGCTGCTGAGCTGGTTGTGGTTATTGTCGTGCCTTCTTTTGCTTCTCGCCACCGGCCCCCTCGGCCTCCACCTTCCTTTTCTTCTTCGGATCGTCGGCGGGAGGTTTGGGGTCTGCTGGAGGAGGGGGTGGTGGCAAGGCTGGGGGAGCTTGGGACCCCCTCGTTCCCTTTTTGGCCACTCTTGCGCCTCTCGCGGTCATAAGGTCCTTAAGCTCGTCCATGTTTTCCTCAATGGAGCTATCGTCTGGACGCGCTATCACTAAGCCCGCAATCCCAGAGGCCTCGGCTGCTTCTTCTTCCTCGTCGGAAAGAACAACGAACGGGTTTCCACGAGGTCGTGGGGCGTCCTCGAATCGAAATTGTTCTATCTCCTCGTCCAACGTGTTCTAAGAAGACACCTGTTCCTCTGGGACAACAGTTGCCTGAGAGTGCGTAGCGAGAGGGATCGCAGCAATCGGTTGTGAGTACAGTATGGTGTGGGGGTCGTCAGGAAGGTCGTGGTCGGCCAGGAAGTGTGGTCTGGCTACATGAATCCTCCTACGCCGCCGGTCACCGGCAATAATGGCGTTCTTGATCTCCTGGAAGTCCGAGGAGATAGGGTCGTACCCTAGTATCAAATGAGCCGCCCTAAGTTGTAAGTCTGCACTTACGAACACTTTTGAGCGAAGCACTCTGTTCAAATTTGCGACATTGCAGTGGCTCAAGCGGGGGCGCACGTGTTGTTTATCTGCAAAGAAAGACACCAAAACAAACAAACATGGTCAGATTCGTAGAACATGTAATAAACTAAAGTCAAATATTTTGTAAAGGCAAATGACATTCTAAGATGTTTAGATTGAATTATGGGGCGGGAAGTTAGATCCTAAGGTGTCGCACCTGGATCTCCCCACTCAACTGGGCAGTGGGGTCCGTCGTGCCAGTTGCCTAAGACGATGAGGTAGTTGTCCTTCATGCCTTTATTGGACTTGGGCAGACAGGAGATTAACCTAACTACGCTAGAGCGGGATTTGATATAGTATCCTACCCTAGTGAGTTTGTGGCATTCGTACATAAAAGCGACATCATGCCAAGTGAGGTTCAGACCCATCTGCTCGTTTAGAGCGTCGACGCTTCCTAAGACTCTAAAAACGTTGGGAGCGCATTGATCGGGGCACAACCAGTGGTTGTGGAGGTACTCCCTGGTTACGCTTTTCATTGGGAGGGTCATCCCACCTTCTACGAAGGTGACCATCGGGATGATGACCTCTCCGGTTTTCCTAGAACCGGCCACGGCTTCCGCCGGGCAGTATTTTAAACCTACGTCGCTAGGAATGTGATACTTAGCTCTAAAACCTTCCATCCCAGCGGCGGTATCAACTAGACACTTAAATTTTCCCATTAGAAAGGAACGAAGGACTAAGTTCTAAGAGGGAGAACGGTTAAAAGGGGAGCCGAGGACAGGATCCGAGGAGGATGGGTTAAGGAAAAAGAATAAGCACTTACATATTTGAAGTTGTGCGAATTTCCACAGATTTCTGCAGAGAAAAGGTGATTACTGATGTTTTGATGGGATTAGCTTCTGAAGAAATAAATGAAGGCGCAGGTTCCCAAAGCGTCACGACGTGTGGGAAAGCGGCCTCGAAATTGTATTCGTCCCGCCCAAATTTTCAGGGGGTAACAAGGGCCGTTGGATGCTCATCTCACTGTTGAACGTGGGAGACAGGGTGTAACTTACGGTAATAAATGCGCGCGTTTTTTAAAATAAAACCGCCAAGTGGCATCCTCTGGAGCACGAAACGATGTCCACACGCGCAGTTATTTACAAAACGTGTGGGGTAAGTTCTCGTTGGATCAAAACCCTATTTTTCTCCTCGGATGCTGAAAAATAGAGTTTTGAGGGGCTATTGTGGGCAGTAAAGGACCCAAGCAGGCATTTGGGCCTTTGGGCTCTAGCAAGGATAGCCGAACTACTCTTGAGCTAAGGATTTGTTAGTACTGCGAATCGGCCCATACGCCGAGGGTCCGAGGATACAGCCGAGGGTGAGTTTCTCCTCGGACAGATTCAAGAGAACTCGGAGATTCACTACGAAGGTCAAGGCAGAATTCTGGAAAGACTGTTGGTTAAAATGGGGAAACCCTGAACCTTCTAGATACACCAGTGTTAGAAAAATACCAAGAGCAAAGGCTGCCACCTCCACATTAAAGACTCTGCACTTACCTCCCTAGCCGCATTAATGGGGAAGTGACCCCTGAACAGTAGAACTGAAACTTCTGGTCACTATTCAAAGGCACTAAGAAAAGAAATATCTAGAGGGGGTTTGAGCAACACGTGGATAAAGTATCAGAAAAAGAAGTATTTAAAGGGGGGTGAAGGCCAAAGAAAGTGGGGGGCTAAAAAAAAGAGAGAGAAATTAAGAATTGTAATCTTTAAGAAAGAAAGAGAAATAATACGGAGGTAGTCCTCGGCTTACGTCTGAGGAGGATTTTTTGCAATTATCATTTGTTATTTACAAGTGTTTGCACGCCAAAGCCTGTTATCAAGTTCTCAGTACCTTTAGTCTAGATTTCAAGCCCACACTCTACAAATTTCATTGTTTAAGGCTCATTGGGCCTGAACCCATAATTTTCTTTGGGTCCAGGTGCAATTGTACACTTACAATAGTCACTTGGTGCGGTGGTCACTCCACAAGTATAAATGCTTGTGGGGTGTGAGGGGAAAAGGCTAGGGTTCAAGTCTCCAGGAGGGAGTTTCACACATATACACTTAAATTAGGCTAGAGTAGAAATTCTATCTTGTATAAAAAAAAAATGATAATCACTTGGCACAACCTTGACTTTTAAGTCAAACTTTTTTTTTTTTGAAGGGAACTTTTATTATGATATACAATATAATATGATATGAATAACTTAACCAAGATAACAACACACCTACCTTATCCCGTAGAGTGTAAACACCAGCGAAGGGAGGAGTAGCATCGCCCCTGGATTTATAAATATATAAAATAAAAAAAATACCCTCCACTTTCTTGCAATTTCTACATTACATTTATATATATATTATTGGTCCTCCTGGAAAAAAATTACGTCATCACCATTAATCATAGATTTTTTTTTTAACAATATAGAATTCTATTCTAGTCTAATCTAAGTGTATATGTGTGTGAAGCTCCAACTTGAAAACTTGAACCCCAGCTCTTACCCCCACACTCAACAAGCACTTATACTTGCGAAGTGACCATCGCACTAAGGGTATGCGGTAATACCATTGAATTGATATAACAAAGATTAACTAAAAAAAATGCTAGAATAAATATATAGAATGTTGTATTAGGTACATCCAATCATCCAAGTTTAACCTGTTAATGACCGTTACATAATATAACTATAACTATTATGGTTATGAGTAATTAGTTTCACCTAATAACGAATATGCAAGTATATACATTGCAATACTGCAAATAATCTAGATTGATCTAGATTAATTGTACCGTCAAATGTGCTAGATTTATGATTCATGTTATTGCGAGGAGCAGGTATCGTTTGTTATGTATACCAAACTAGCAAAGTAACAACTAACAACCAAATGACTTTATATCCTAGGAAGTAGGTTCAATTTGAAACCTTCAAAGAGTCAAATTACGACGCTAGTTGATAAACTCATAATTATGAGGTGTTTGACGGATTAAATATTTGAGTTAGTTATCTATTTATGAAAAAGTGAATGCAGAAAGTTTAGAAATCAAAATGAAGAAATATGAACAATTCTTTACAAAATTGTAAGAAACACAAAATTAAGACCTATTAATCTGTTATACTATTTGTAACTCTCTCTCTCTCTCTCTCTCTCTCTCTCTCTCTCTCTCTCTCTATTTTGGAATATTATTTATAACTATCTCAATTGTGCAATCTGTTAAATACCTAGCTATATAAGAAGTACGGTTTTATTAACTAGTACCATGATTATAAGGTTTTTGCTGCACTCATTTGTTACTAGCTCAAGAGCCCACTGTTTTCTTTTTCCATGAACAAAGCTTATATCTTGTTTTGGTAAGTATAAGTTAAGTCTAGTCAATCCATACTTAACAAGAGAGCCACTACATTACATCAGAGTTGTTGCATAGTTTGCATGTAGTCTCTAGGGTAGCATACATGCACGGGTATACATCATGATGTACAGTTAATGGAAATCAAAATCGAAGAGAATCAGATACAGGAAAGAACATCCATCACAACACTTAATTTGGAAGTACTTAGAAAATTAAAGCAAAGATAAAAATCATATATATTTGACCTTAGTAATCGAATTGTGAATTTGAGATTACCATGGAAACAAAAGTATTGATCGTAGCCGCGTTTCAAAAAGGCGGCTATAGACCCCAAAAACGCAGCTATAGGATATAGTCACGTTTACAAACCAGGCCTAAACTACGCAGCAATAGCCCTGCGGGTCTATAGCCGCGTTTTTACAAAACGCGGCTACAAACCCGCTCTAGCTGCATTTATAATTTCTGCTATAGGTTTTTTTGAAAACAAAAAAAAAATTTCTAGGTTTTTTTTTTCCCCAAAAAATTCAAAATTAAGGTTTTTTTAAAAACAAAAAAAAAAATTCTGGGTTTTTTTTTTCCCCCAAAAAATTCAAAATTAAACACAAACCCAGAAAATTCAAAATCAAACACAAACCCAAAAAGTTTAAAATCAAACACAACATACTCACAATACAAACACACCCAAAAAATTCAAAATCAAACACAACATACTGTCAATATAAATACAACGTGCTCCAAAATATAACAATACAAACCCATGAATCTCCTCTCATTCAACAAAACCAACCGAAATTTAACACTGTATCCATTCAAAGAACACAAAAGCACAAGCTCAGAAACACGAGAACAAGCTCAAGAACACAAATCCATTTAAACATAAACATAATATCAGCAACACAATAGCAAAAATAACCTCTAGCAAAAGTATAATATCCATTAAAAGATTAGAAAATTTTTACCTTGAATAATAGAGATGAGTGAGCCTTTAGTTTTTCTTATGAAGTTTCCCGGTGACTCTTGCTTGAAAAATGAAGTACATGGTGGTGTGGAGTGTACCGGTGGGACACTGAGGGAGAGGAGTGTGCGCGTTGTGTTGAAAGAAAAAAAGAAGGAAAGAAAGAAAAAAAGAAAAGAAGAAGTAGCAGCAAAGAAACAAAGAAAAAAAAAAGAGTTGTGCTGGAGTGAAGAAGGAAGAAAGAAAAAGGGAAAAAAAAAAGAAAAAGAAAGAAGACCTTGGAATGATTTGCAGATAAGAAAGAAAGAAACCCAGGAAATTAAGCAGACGTGCTGAAGAATGACCAAAGAAAGAAAAAATAAGAGTGGGGGTAGGTGGGAAAGTGGGGTTCTTTTTTTTATTTTTTTATTTTATTGGTGTTACCTATAAAAACGCGGCTATAGCCCCTCCCTTATATAAAAAAAATAAATTATTCGGATGCACAGGCCATCTTTTTAAAAAATATATATATTATTTGGCTAGACCTATAGCTGCGTTTTTGAAAACGCGGCTATAAGCCCTCCGTAGGGGGAAATTTTTTTAAAAAATATGCACAGGCCATCTTTTTTTAAAAATATATATTATTTGGCTAGACCTATAGCCGCATTTTAAAACACGTGGCTACAGTCCAAACTCAAAAATGCAGCTCCTTTATAAAAAAATATTTGTTCCGTTGTACATGCCATCCTTCTAAAAAAATATTTTTTGGCTGGACCTATAGCCGCGTTTTCAAAACGCAGCTATAGGCCAGACATAGAAATGCAGCTCAAGGCACTTACAAACACGGCTTAGACCTAACCTATGGCCGCGTTTTAAAAAACGCGGCTATAGGTTAGGTCTATATCCGTGTGTCTAGGAAACACGGCTATAGTCCCTCCTTTATAAAAAAAATATTATTTGGTTGGACCTATAGCCGCGTTTTTGAAAACGCAGCTATAGGCCGGACGTAAAAACGCAACTCAAGTCACTTACAAACGCGGCTATAGGTTTGGTCTATAGCCGTTTTTCGTTTAAACACGGCTATAGGTCAGGTATTGCCGTGTTTTTTTATAAACGCGGCTAAAAAACGCAACTATAGCTCGCGTTTTTTGTAGCGTGGTCTTGCAACTTTAGCATGCTTACTCGCCACTCCATCCCACATTTGATCCTTGAAAGAGAAGATTGTTATGCTTCTCTTTGGAAGAAAAGAACCTATGATCGATTAGGTCTCCATTTAGCAAAAGAATTTTGTTTCTTGCCACATAAGCCTCTCCCTCCTGATGCCCCTACCTATATGCCCAAAGATTTTTTTTCTTAAATATATAGATGATTATGTCTCACAATTTGATATAAAGCCTCTCTACCATTGTACTGTCGAATCTGCTTCATTGGTTGAAGCTGGAAAGAAAGGGAGAATTGAAGCTAAGAACACATTAAAAGGAAATGTGGAAGTTTACCATGCTAAGTTCTTAGTGGTTGCTAGTGGTGAGAATAATGAGGGTTGTATTCTTGATATTAAAGGGTTGTCAAGTTTTCCAAGAGAGATTCTCCATTCCAGCCATTACAAATTGGGTTCGAGATATACATCTAAGGATGTTTTGGTAATTGGATGTGGTAATTCTGGAATGGAGATTGCCTATGACCTTGAAGACCATGGAGCTCGCACTTCAATTGTCATTAGAAGTCCGGTAAGATTCTCTCTTCTTATTGTGTATGTATAATTTGCATGCATGTTCTCTCTCTTTCTCTCTCTCTCTCCAACCCAATATCTTATAATAATAACAAGAGAAAAGTTAATGGATATTGTGTTCCACTTTATATTCTATCAATCGCAACTTACCATATATTTGTTTAACTTTTCTTATAAAATAACCAAATTCAAAAAGAAAAAAATAATAATAAACACATGACTCTTTTCAAAAATAGAAAAGTTTATAAAATTATTGGTGGAACACAAAAAGTGATACATAAAATTTGTATTTGTATAAGAGTTTATAATATATTTAATGTATTTCATAAAAATAGAAAAGTTTACAAATTATTAATAGTAATTTTTCCTCTAATTACTCTTTTTCTATTATGAGACCTCTAATTACTCTTTTTTTGCTATGAGATCTCTAATTACTCTTAAATCATAATAGCTCATTGAACCAAATAATATTTAGTAGATATCTTAAAAATATAGAGTAATGCTACATTCACAAACTATCTTACAATGTTTTTACTAATTGTTGTTGTGGACAACTTCTTAATTTTTACTAGTCTTCATATGGACCCATCACTTTTTCATTTACTAATAACCTCTCACCACCAGCAGTTTTTAAAATCTATTGTAAAAAAGTTTGTATCTCTAGCATTTTCCAGAAACATATAAGTAAATATTTTTAATAAAAACATTCTTTTAATATATATTTTTAATTTTTTAAAGAAAATTAGAGATATGGACCCTTTTTTTTCTTTCTAGAAGAAATTATAAATGTGAAATTCATGGTTAAAAGTTAAGAAACCTTTAACTTTTATTAATATTATATATTTATACTAGAACCTGATAATAATAATAAAACAATCCATTATTTCTTTTTAGAACTCTTGCACATGGAATTTATATAATTCGATCCCATCATTAAAATCTAATATATATATAATTTTAAAAAAATTTGGTTTCAAATATGTTTGGAGATATATTTTCTAATATATCTTTTGGTAATTTATAAGACTATTTACGAGTATTATTTAAAAATTTTACATGACTTATTAAAATAATCATGTGACTAAAATAGTAAAATTACATATGAATGATCACTTTAATTGTCAAATCTACATTAGAGCAATATAGTTCCAAACATTTTTGAAGTCATACCTCTTCCTTTATAACATTGTAATAGTTAACTCACTGTATACTAATGTGTTTGATTGTAGTTTCATGTGCTAACCAAAGAATTAGTGCATCGAGGAATGTCTTTGTTGAATTATCTCCCAATTTACATGGAGGATACTCTAATCACAATGCTTGCAAAACTCGAATATGGTGATCTAACTAAGTATGGGATTTATAGACCATCGAGAGGTCCATTCGCTAATAAAAATATAACCGGAAGATCTCCAGTTATGGATGTTGGAACCATAGGAAAGATTCAAAATGAAGAGATAAAGGTAATTTCTCATGAATATAATTAAAACTACGTTTTTAATTAAGGCAAAACACTTTTTTGTTCCTATATATTGTTTTTGGCAATATTTATCATATCTTTTATTTTTTGATCAATAATTTTGACACATTAGAAATGCACTTAGTGCTACATGCATGGGTGAAATCACAATTCTGATGACCTTCCTATAGTGGTATAAAGCTCTTACATTTTTTTTTTTGGTTGTCCCATTGGCTTTTTAGTTTTTATCTTTAATTCTCAAATTCAACTGAACTTTACTCACAATGTGAGGTTGTGAATAGGTGGGATACTCATTTGAGAAGTATGTTGCTTTATAAGAGCAATTCTGCCACTACAAATCAGGAAGATATGATCAGAGCTCTATATGAGAAGTGAGTGTTGCGTAGCTTGGTTTCTAGTTACAATATTAGATTAAGTCTCCTTTTACATCAAATATGCTAAAAAGTTGATAAAGATGTGATGGAATATGTTATTTTGTTATTATTTGAATTTTTAAATAAAAAAAGTTTGGGCTTTGCTTGATCCTCACAGATTCAAAGAGCACAAGAAGTGTAGCTACATGATTGCAAATGCATTGGATTCAGATAATAAATTCACAGCTGTTCAAGTTTCTCATAAGCTTAAGCAACTTGGTTTACGAGTTCCTCAACAGAAGAAGTTTGAAGCGAACATGCTTATAAAAAATGAGAATTTTAATAGTTTGTTCATAGGCAAAGCACATGACCCTGACGATGAAACATTGTCATTGTTATTGAATAGGTAATATTATATTCATAGGCAGTATCCTGTGCTATTTATATTTGGGTTTTGTTGCTCTTCTTAGATTGAAACATTAGGGTTTCTTAATGTGCACCCCTGTATGCTTATCCCAGTTATTAAAATCATTCTTTTTGGTATTAAGTTTAGTATGGATCAAGAATTGAATTTCAGATAATTTCTCCTTCATGCTTGACTCTAACAGAGAGGAATTCAATAAGCATAGAGCTGCCTTCAAATTGGTATAATAGTAAATGGATAGGATTTGCTATTTTTGCATCACTACCTAAAACTGTATGCTGGGGTGATGTTATTAGAGCTCGTGTGATAGCCCTTGGTGATATGCCTCAGAATCATTGGGCCTTTGAACTTTTTACTACCTTTGTTGTTGATAAGGAAATTTTTACGAATCTTATACAAAATCGTTGCCTATTGTATTTGTCTCGTGATGAGTGGTTTGCTACTGTTGGGAAAGGTAAATGCAGTCAGATTAAGGTTACATTTACCACTGATGTGTTCATTTGTGGGGTCACTTTGTTATATGAGCAAGATGTGGACGAGTTCAACCAAACAAATATACTATATTTGATTCAGAGACTTGGGGAAAAATCCATCTATAAATTAAGTGGTAATGACAATCTCAAACATCCCCGATCCGGCCCGTTAACTAGTTAATAGCCCATTATACCCATGGGCCAAGTAAAAATGGGCCGGGCCGACCCGACCCGGCCCATTGACGACCCTTAGGTGCATTGCAACATTTGCTTCAATTGATCTCAATGTAATATAACATAATCCAGAAGAATAAATAGGCAATTTTTCTAGTATGAGCTTCTGGCTTAAAACCGTGGAAGTAATATAAAGATATTCTTCATTGCCTTCATTATTGGTTTTAATATGATAACCATTATTTCGTATATCCTTAAAGCAAAGTAAATTTCTTCTAGATTTAGAAGAATGCAAAGCATCATCAATGTAAAATTTTGTGCCCTTAGGCAACATGAAATTTGCTCTTCCAAAGCCTTCAATAATGTTTGATGAACCAAATATGGTATTGACCTTAGCTTTGATCAAAGTTAAGTTTTGAAAATACTTCTTATCTTTAAGAATTGTGTGTGTTGTTGCACTGTCTACAAGACACAAATCTTCCTCTATCATCTTGGAATTAAAGCCATGAGTAAGATCCATGTCTCTTCAAGAATGCAAAAGATATACTTTGAATTTTAATACTTTGAAAGAAAATAAACACATAATGAAGCAACTTTAAGTTCATTAATGATAATCTGAATACAAAGTAGAGTAACAATATTGAACAATTAACATGTAAAGATATAAAAAGATCATAAGGAGAATACAAAGGAAAAATAGGAAAATCATTTTGCTAATAACAAATCTATATCTTTATCTTCTCTCTATTTTCTGATGTGTTTTATAATGGGCGCATGCAAAGCTATATATAGAGGGAAGTGGGAAAGTTTTAGCAGTTGAAAGCATACCATTTGTGGGACAAAATCCCTTAGATCTAAAGCAAAGGATCCCTTAGGATAATGTTTTCAAATTTTTGCCCCTTTAGTGCAATGGGTGAATGGCTGATAAGCTACCCGCATGAACAATGAATAGGTGTGTCAGGATAATAGATGTGATTTCCTAATTCATAGGTTTTTCCTAGACTAATTAACTAGTGAGACAATATATTTGAAATTAAAATTGAACTTCATTAACTTAATAAAAAACATAATTTACACTTAAACACAATCATAATTTACATAGCATAATGTAATGATACAATGAGAGGAAGTACTTAATATGTACGATCATTTTGATCACCAATCAGATTCTAAGCCTCTCTATTTATATCCCCAAAGAAGTCAGAAGCTTCAAGATGAGTAATATTTACTCCATCTGAGGCATCAAGGTAATCTTCTGGATCACCAAGTTCGGCAAGGTTCACTTCAACTCCTTTTTCTTTCTCTTTCAAGGAGGCTTGGTACAAGTCTACCAAGTGCTTAGGCATATGACATGTACGTGACCAATGCCCTTTTATGCCACACCTATAACATTTTTTTTCATGGCCATTTTGAGATTTGTATCGTAAATCCCTGCCATTTTCATGTTGTTTTATCTTAATTTGATTCAACCTTTTGTTATAAGGTGTGTTTTTCCGCTTTGAAGGATTATGAGCACGTCTCCCCCTATTTTGGATGTTTTTACCACGTCCACGCCCACGAACTCTATTTCCTCCATTTCTTTCAAATAATATTTTATTCACTTCAAGAATAGTGTGGAGCCGGTTGGGCGAGACTGGTGATTTCTCAATAAAAGCTCATTATTTTGTTCAGTCACTAGTAGACATGATATAAGTTCTGAATATTAATTTTTTGAACTTACACTCTCGATATTGCTGCTGCAGGAGCATAGTCAAGGCATGAAATGTAGTAGATGTTTTTTCTAACATGTCTTCTTCAATGACCTTTTCACCACATAATTTAAATTGTGAAGTAATTTTAAATAATATTGAATTATACTCACTTACACTTTTGAAATCTTGCAACCTAAGATGCATCCAGTCATAACAAGCTTTTGGGAGGATTACACTTTTGTGGTTCTCATATCTCTCCTTCAGTTTTTTCCACAAGGATAAGGGATCTTTTTCTGTGAGGTACTTAGATTTTAATTTCTCATGGAGATGATGGCTAGGGGTGTCCGTTCAACCTTGCAAACTCGCTCGCTGCCACCTGATCCGACAACCCTGGCAGTCGGACGCGGGTTCCGAACTCAATAACCCGACCCCACGTGGGTAAGTTGTTGGTTTTCTACTTTAAAACCAGTAACACCTTACCCGAATCGAGCCTTTATCCTTTCCGGCAAAGTATAATGAATTTTCAACCATATTCGACGAGATCTCGCCTTTATCCGACGAAATCTAGGCCAAATCTCGACGGATCCGGCCATATTTCTGTCCGATCTTGACAAATCCGGCTAGATCTCGACGGATCCAGCTAGATTTCAGCTAGATCTTGCTGAATTCGGCTAGATTTCGGCCAGACCTCGCCAGATTTGGCCAAAAATCGTTCTCGGCGATGAAAGCCAATACCCGACCGATACAACCCGAAATCGACGAGACCCGAACCGAAAAATCCGACCAGATTAACAGGTCGGTTTCGGGCCATATTTTCCTCCATCCAAATAATTCGAGTCAGGTCCGAGTTGGGCACAAGCCCAAACCGGCCCGACCCGTGGACACCCCTAATGATAGCGAATGAAAATCATTACCTTTGCCCAATTTTATGTGGATTCTTCATTGTCATCTTTAATGGTCTCTACAAGAGTCATTGCCTCTAAATGGATCTCAACATCAAGGATCCATGATAGATAGTTTCTGCCCAATATGTCAAGGGCAACAAACTCAAGTTTTGTTAGGTTTGACATAATTTTTATATAATAAAGATGATATTAATAACTACAACAAACAATCAATTATAACATTCAAAATATTAATATAGTAGTGCAATGTTTAGTCTAGATGTAATAGACGTAAACTTATTTCATATATTAATATACATACATACATACATACATATATATATATATACATACATACATATATATATATATATATATATATATATATATATATATATATATATATGAATATAAGGAGGGAGTCATAGGCATAACAATATATATTAATGTAAGAAGGGAGTCATAGAAATAACCTTTTTCAAGAGGCAAAATGATGATAACTCCTCTTAATTTGGTTAGAGCATCGTGTTGATAGCGTGTTGTAAAATAAAGGATATATATATATATATATATATATATATATATATATATATATATATATAAGGAGGGAGTCATAGGCATAACAATATATATTAATGGAAGAAGGGAGTCATAGAAATAACCTTTTTCAAGAGGCAAAATGATAATAACTCCTCTTAATCTGGTTAGAGCATTGTGTTGATAACATGTCGTAAAATAAAGGATATATATACATATATATATATATATATATATACATACACACGTAGAAGATGAATTGAAAAAATAACTGCAAAGGGGGCAAGATCCCCTAAATGTGCTTCAACCATTTAATGTGATGGACTTACGTCCATCACCCATAAAGATTAAATAGTGTTTACCAAAAGGGAATAGTGTTAAATAGTATATAACACTTTTAGATATTTTAAACTTTATAGATTGGGAGAAGTTGGAGATATCTTAATTGAAGAAAAAGACTCTTTTCTCACGGGCCAAGGGAAGAAAAAAAATATATAAAAACATAAAGAGATGGGACTTTGTTAACCCAGTTTGCTGAGTTGTTAAAATGTACAAATGTCAAATATTTAAGAAGGGAACCTAATGAACAATACTAAGGTACTATACCTAAGTTTTGCCATCTATATATATATATATATATATATATATATATTATTTTGCCTATTTTAGAGTCAATTATTTTATTGCTTTGATACAATTATATAATGTAGGACACAAGTTGTACAACGGGAAAAGAAGAATGAAGCATTTACTGCTAATGTTCCTTTGTCTAATAAATTTAAGTGAACTATAGTGAGGGAAAAAAAGAGTTGATATCAACAATTATGCTCCGTTTGTTTTAATATAAAATTTTGTGTAAAAATAGTTTTCCTTATTTTTCAGTGTTAGTAGCATAAAAAAAGATGAGTCAAAGGAAAACTATCTTTGGTCAACATAAAAAGTATGGCTTATTTTTAGAGATTGTTTTCCATTAAATTTTTTTGGAAAACAACTCTATCTCACAGCAAGCTAAATAAAAGAAGTTGAGAGGTTGTTTTTCAACTCATTTAAAGTTGCCACCAAACATTAGAAAATGAGATAGTTTTATAGAAAATTCTTTTTAGAAAATAACTCATTTTCTAGAAAACATCATTGTTGAAACAAACAAAGCGTTAAGGTGGTGTTTGTTATTGTTGTTTAAACAACAGTTTTCAATGATTAAAGAATATTACATGTATTTCGACACACTTTTTCATCCACACATATTTTCATAAAAAAAACAACGTTACTAGAAATTTCTTACCAAATGGGGCTCTAACGTTTGTGTCAGGGGCTAACTTAGAATTTCAAACTAGGAAGCCAAAAAAAAAAAAAAAGTATTCATATAGTATTAACAAACTATCAACCAAACTAAATACACAAAATCATTGTTTTTTAATACATTAAAATGTAATCATCTACCAATGACAACAAAAATATACAAAATAATATTGTTTCTTAAAAGTATCAACTATTGCAAAAAAAAAAAAAAAAAAATTTCACAAACCAAAAATTACTTTTGCTACTTTAATATAACATTTGAAATGTTTCATATAGTAGTTTTTTTAGTATTTGATGTTCTAAAATCTAAATACTAAATGTTTAGCATTTAGAACACCTAATGTTACTACTCTAATACTAGGCTGACTAAGAGTTTTTATTTTCTATATTACAATTTTGTTTTTGTCAAGTTTTTGAGTTGAATAGTTTTTAGGCTACCCTATTTAAAAGAGAGTGGTCTAAATTTTTGGAAGAGAGGGACAACTTTAAAAGTAAAAAAAATGTAACCAATAAATTTTTTTTTTTCTCTTTTTTCCTTTGGGCTGGGGGGGCCCAGATTTTTTTTCAAAATTTTTTTTCTTTAGGCCGGGGTCCGAGCCCCCTTGGCCGCCTCGAGTCCGTCCCTGGTTTGTGTCTATCTATAAAATTAAGAAAATAGTAGATATTGTTTCTATTTTTTTAAAAAAAATTGCTTCAATTTGGTATAATCTCTTGGCAACTAAATATGACAGTCATTTGGCATAATTGACTTTTAAATTAAAATTTTATTATGATATATAATATAATATAGTATGATATGCTTAACCAAGATAACAACACAGGTACCCGTGACAACTCACCTACCCCATCTTGTAGAGTGTAGACACCGGCGTAGGGAGGCGTGGCATGGCCCCTGGATTTTTTTTTAAATCCCCACCTCTCTCTTGCAATTTTTATATTGTATTATATATATTTGGGCAAATTACAACTTACCCACCTATAATTTGATCGAAATTTAAGTTATCTACTTGTGATTTGAAATTTGACACTTTACTCACCTGAGGTTTGACCAAAATTTAAGTTGCCTACCTATGGTTAGAAATTCCATGATGAAAGTGTTCCAATGGATAGTTTTTGATCTTATTTAATCTTGTATTTTTATGTTTATTGTGTTTTTAGAGAAGAAAGACATAAAAGTGGAGCAAAATTACATATTTAGCTCTGTTTTTAACAGAGGTGGGTTACAAAAATCTAACTGAGCAAATCTCAGGTGGGTAAAGTGTCAAATTTCAAACCACAAGTAGGCAACTTAAATTTTGACCAAACCACAGGTGGGTAAATTGTAATTTGCCCTATATATTTTATTGGTCCTCTTGGGAAAAAAAAAAAAAAGTCTTCACCATTAACCATAGAATTGATATAACAAAGATTAACAAATAAAAAATAAAATATAAGAAGAAATACTAGAATAAATAGAATTTTGTATTAGATACACCCAATTACTCAAGTTTAACTTCTTCTTCTTTTTTAGCAAAAATACAAAATTGACCCTCTAACTTTTCTTTTTTTTCATTTCAGTCCTCTAAGTTTTAGTTTTGTCAATTCAATCCTAACTTTCAATTTTTATCAATGCAAGATTCCGTTAAACCCTAGTTATGTGGTCGTTAACGTTCAGTTTTTTTTTTTTTTTTTTAAATTTAGAAATTAAAAGAAAAAAATATCTGTAAAAAAAAAAAAATTAACGCAAAACCGAGAATAGATGGTCATTCTTTCTTAAGTGACGTGCATGATAGAGCCAGCTGAAGTGTTAGATCAAAGCTTCTGTGGAGTACTCCCCATCAAGTTTAGGGTCAGAAAACTCTGCAATACTGCCACTTCTGCTATGCACCCATGCCTGGGAAGCAATAGCATTAACTTAATTAACTTTGTTCAAAGATAAAGCAACAGTGATAAAAGGAATATGGAGCAATGACTGACCATTTTACTCAATGGCATTGGCTTCTTCAGATTCAAATTAATGACTTTCTTTCCGGAGACAATCTGTAGAAGTACCATACCAAAGCTGTAGACATCAGCAGATGAATTTACTCGTTGGTTGCTTCGGTACTTAGGATCAACGTATCCAAAAGTTCCTCTAACTTCTGAACTTACATATCTCTCACCCATGTCTCCGGCAAGCCCTTCCCGGCGTCTGTAAGCGTTGGAGAGCTTCTCTGATTTGGCGAAATCGATTACTATTCTCGGTTTTGCCTTGAATTTTTTTTTACAGATTTTTTTTCTTTTAATTCCGAAATTTAAAAAAAAAAAAACTGAAGGTTAACGGCAGCCATAACTGAGGTTTAACGGAATTCTACATTGACAAAAATTGAAAGTTAAAAAACTGAATTGACAAAACTGAAAGTTAGATGACTAAAATAAAAAAGAAGAAAAGTTAGAGAGTCAATTTTGCATTTTTGCCTTTAACCTAATTTCAGTGTATATTTTGGAGACTTAAATCCAGCCACTACAAAAAAAGGTTCTATAGCCGCGTTTTTAAAACGTGGCTATAGCTCCAAAAAACGTGGCTATAGGACCATTTGGTCTATAGCCGCATTTTTTTAGGCCACGTTTTTAACCATGGCTTAAAATGCGTAACTATAGGCCTATGGCCACGTTTTCTGTAGCCGTGGCTATAGGCAGACCAATGGCCACGCTTCTAGAAACGTGGCTACAGGACATACTGTAGCCACGGTTTCAGAACCGCGGCCAAAGCCACATTCTATAGCCACGTTTACAACGTGGCTATAGGGCAATCGGTAACTTGCCCTGAAGCAAGATTAGCCGCGTTTAAAACGCGACCATAGCCTTCTTAAAAACGCGGCCATAGAACATGAGCACTTGCTAGATGTTTCACTACTCTCCCTATGAAATTCCACAGGAGTACTGTGAGCACTTGTCGGATGAGGCACTAATCCATCATTCTCAGAAAGGCATTTCCCACTGCTACATGTTTCATGATTTATCAGACCAAATTCAGCAAAACTTTCAACAACAGTACCATGGATGCCTTCAGATGAGGCTCCACTATCAGGGCTGGAGCTACTGAACCCAGTTTTTGAAGTACAATTTGGGGATGGCTGCTCCATGGGCTTTAGGGATACACTATTAAGGGAAGCCTTCTTTTCTAGAGGTCTTGCTGTTGATTTAGTGAGATGATTTTCCACCTACAGTTAAAGAATTTATGCATTTAACATCACTGTTAAAACTGACATTGTGATGGTTCAATTTAACTTATAAAATGACAAAGTTCTGTGATAACAAAAATGACATGAACAAAACCACCAGCTACTAAGATAGATCTTCCCAACTCATCATACAACAAACAGTATTACTTACAATTTTTTATTGGTAAGTTACACAGACATACCTAATGAGTTTTGAATCCAAAACCTTACCTCCACCTTTCTCTTACAGGAGGAGGAGGCACAATTTGAGCTGGAGTATTCTTATACTTCAATTATAAATAAGTCACACTTTTTTCTTCTTTTAAAGGTAAGAACATGTTTTATCAACACATTACCATAGAGAACTGTAGCAAATTTTGTTTAACTCCATATTCAAAATGGAATAATGAGTCATTATACAAATACCATTAGCAAGTAATAACACTGTTGGTGACATTAACCTTACATCCATACTTCATAACAATAGGATGGAAACCATCAAACTAAATCTCAACATCATATTTAGTAAGGTTTGAATTTCTCTTTCTCTTTATCAGGTCAGATTTAGTCTTCTTTTTAAAACTACATTGATTAAAAGCTTCTACCTATCCTCCACAAATTTGCTCCCTAGTTTTCATAGAAAATTAGCAAATATTTAACAGACCCACAAATAAATAACGATAAAATCAGCACTAAAGTGCAATAGATGCTCCGCAATTTCAGTCCTAAATTCAGATTAATTAAAAACTAAGAGACTAGATGATAGAACGCAATTCGTTAATTTCATACTTTTCATTGATTGGAATAGGATATACAAAACCCCCTCTCAGCTTGACTGATAATAATTTCAACTATTAAGCTTAGTTGAAGATGAGGCTTTCATTTTTCTGAACCCAACAACCACATACAAAACACAAGAATTAACACTTTGGTTTACAATTCTTTCCTTATTATCTCGGAACCCAAACAAAGGGTAATGAAAGGCTTACAAAATAAAATTAAAACAGGATCATCCAAGTTAACAAAAATAAAGACCTTTACTACCAATTAATCAAAAAGTATAAAAGGGTTATAACATAATTCTTAAAGCTATCGTCATGTGAATTTTAACAGCAAATGATAGAGTTTGAGTTTTAATGATTTTGCTCCAACCAAAACATCCACTTGCCATGTTATGGATTTGATGCTTACACCTAATTATTTCTAAATCCACATATTATTAAGCCTATTAAGCTTTAAAAAAAAGCTGACCCAAGTCATAAAAATGAAATCTTTATCTTCCCCTTTCATACTTCATTCTAAACCCTTTAGTTCAAACACTTGCAAAGATGTAGATGAAATTCAAAAGTGATGAAGGAATTGAAACTATATGAGAGGTTTAGAGTAGTACCTGAAAGGGAGTGTGAGTGTGAGAACCAGAGGAAGCACCACAGATGAGAAAGGAAAGCTTAGACCTTTTTGACATTGCTGTGCCTGAGCGGCTCAGCTGTGACCTTGACCCAGATGGGTGTGACCCCATGCAACTGTTGCCTGAACCCATGTTTGAGTTTAAACACTACTGCTTTTGCTTTTGCTTTTGCTTTTTCTTTACCCCAATAACAACAAGAACCAGACACTAATAAACTAAATAGTTTAGTTTAGTTTTCTTAAAATAGATAACAATGTTTGTTTTTTGTATTGATCAATAGAACCATGTGGTGGTAGAATTCAATTGGGAATCTAAGATCTTAATAATACTTGTAGTTAAGTTTTGCACATTGAAAAATTTTCAATCTATTGCTAGGGCTAACACAAAAGTATACAATATAATTTTCAAAGCATAAGATTTCTCAGCAAGACCTTAAACTATTCTTTGTGTCCCATTCTAGTACAGTTATGCCAAAACAAAAAGCATAAGACGCTTTTTTTTAGTAAAGAAAAAAAGACATTTTGATTACAATTACAGCAGAACAAATTGACTGAACTTATGGCAAAGTACATCGGTCAAAAATTGATATAGTGGACAAATGTTCTGAATCTTCTGATTATGCAAAAAACACTTAATCTTCCACCCTGATTCTCATTTTAAGGTGTATTGAAAACAATAAACTAGTACAGAAATCAAAGACAACAATTAAGATTTCAATATCCTACCATAAACCCAAAAAAGCAAGAAATTAAAATGCTTAATAAAATTATAAACAAACAAAATGTTTGTTTGCAAGGTTAAAAACCCAATGACATTAGTAAATAACAGTAAAAACAGTCTAATTTAATTGAGGAAATTAAGCAACAACTTACCTATATTAAACACAATGAAATATTTTTATTCATTGAAGATAACTCTTTAAGTAAATAAAAAACCCAATTATATAAACCCATCACCACATTTTTCTCATCAAACAAACAGAGATTATCTTGACCAAAACAATTTCAAATTACCAACAATAGGCAGAGAGAAGAAAAGACAAGTCTAGGTTTCAAATGCAGGCATGCTGTGATGCATACAGCAACTTCCCAACCCCCTCCCCTAAATCCTAATCCCTTCAATTTGTAAGCTACTCTCAATTGCTAAGTTACCATGCAAATGCAAGACTACCTACATATGTATGGATGTTCAATTTGATCATTGCTGGCCTTGTGCATCACTACAGTTTCTTCATTTTTGTGTCTCTGTAGTTCATAATTGAGACTAATTATTATAATGTCATGTCATTGATTTAAAACTTTAATTGGCTTAATAATGTACCATATATAATGTGTGTGTGTGTGAGTGTTATACATGTTAAACTAGTTCACCCCCAACAAATAAAAAGCACAATTAGAATATCCAAGAAGTAGACATGTGGAGGGTCAATGAAATACCATTTGCATTTGGTGAAGTCAAAGAGGCCTGGGACCATCTCTCCGGAATTGTGGATTGAGTAACTGGACGACCTGCGCCCACAAAAATATACAGTTAAAACTTTTTAAACATGAGGGCAACATCATTTACCATTGCTTATGATAATGCAGATTCTTCTAGGTGCAAATCTCATACCTCTAAAGGAGCTTGTAAACCTGCATCCATGAAACAGCAAAGAATTGTTTAAGAACAAACTATTATGGGATCAAGCAACTGAGCAAAGCAATTATTCAGCTTATTGAATTATCCAATTCAGGGAGAATAGTAAATGTCTCTTCCATCATGGGACAATTAAAGGTAAAAATTGGAAAACTAATCTTATTAAACCATTTATAAGCAGCTGCATTTGGTCAAGATCATTTTTGGTAAATACAGAGCTCACGTATATTAAACTCATCTTATCTATGTGTGGCATGAATGTTTTGTGGCTGTGACAATTGGACGTAAAAGTCAGATTAAACTCAAAATTTCTCTTGTATTACCTATGGCATTCAGTGGACTATTGTGTGCATCATCATATTCATCCCCTTCAACTGAATGATACAAATTTTAGTTCTCTGCATGAGAGTAATGCTATGTTTTCCCATTAACACCTGGAGCTATCAATCTCCTGCCACTAGTTTCAACCAAATGACCATGGTGTGGATGCCTATTATACTAGTTACAAATACTAAATGACCTAAGGACTTAAGGGCCATATCATATGAACAAACCCAGTTTACTACCTTCCAATCAAATTTCCATATCAATATTAGCCTTAAATGCAATTATCATTAGCAAGTCTGAAATTTAATGGAACAGAATTTTTTTTTTCTAATACACACACACACACACATATATATAACTGGGTTGTGGGTTCAAATGGCAGTTCCATAACTTGCCAATAAAAAACAAAAACTGTATTTAGTTAAATTATTTAAGGAATTGAACCTCAAAGCCAACTTTGACTACACAATAACCAAAAGAATCCATGTGTCTCCGATGCCCATAACCAATACTTGTAGTATCTTCGCTTGGTCCTCAGAGCTAAATATGAAAATCAGATACTTGCAACCAAACCCAAGCCATCGGGTCTAAGCATATATCAGTTTGAATATAAGAAAAAAAAAAAAAAAAAAAAAAAGCAATCTTAAGTAATGAAGATACTATTTTAGGCAATTTAATTTTTCTGTTGGCATCTATAATAACAGCATTATATATCTACCATATAAGCTTACATCTCATATCTGTGTACCAAAAGAAATATCAGAGCACCCAAACCTTATTTCAAACCATATCTTCCTTATTTCAGGACAGAACTTTACCTAAGAATTTGGTATCGCAAGCAATTCATAAATACTATTGTTATCCAAAAAAAAATCTTATTGTTAAAAATGGGCATCTATTGTTTAAGCAAGGAAATTTTTCTTTTTTTTTTCAAAATATGCAAAAAAATCTTATTGCAAACGTGGCTGAAAAAAACGTGGCCTAAGACCCGCGTTTTTTGTAGTGTGTGAACATAAAGTGTACAAGTTTAAGTTTTAGTGCTTTTGTTGCCAGCATAATTTGGATTCAATATATGAAACTTGTACACAAAATCTACCTTTAAGTGAGATAAATGTGTAATACGTTAAATATACAAAATAATTTCATATAAGTAAATAACTAGTATCCAAGTCCTCATGTGACTCCAACCTTTCACAAAGGAGACTTTGAGCCCTATGGATGATTTCCTACCGTTTTCAAGAATCACTAATTTTGTATTTCCAAACCACCTGTTACCCATGGTTTTCATTAATGACCTTTGTCACCTCTACCAGTCATAACATTTTGTGGGATATAAAGATTGGCTAACTTGTGTCATACCATTTGATCTTGTTTCCTCTTTAATTGCACATTTTCCTGCAAATCCTCACTAATTTACTTTCTTAATCCCAGCAAATTCTCCCTAATTTTAGTAAACGATATGGCTATATTTCCATTTCAGTTTTCTTATAAGAACCGTAACATCTATTTGTGAAGAACTTTGACTTTATGTTTCAATTAATTACTTTTTTCAGTATTTGACCATTTGTTTTCAATTACTATATTTTAATTGTCTTACATTAATGATCCTGTAATCCCAACCATGACTATAGAAAGTATGGTCTTATGGAATGGGAGGAAATCATAAATTAGTCATCATCATAATTCATTAGAGTGGATGGGGATGGGGTTCTCTTTAATTTCATTTTTCTTTTGTTTTTCTTCCTTTTAATACTTTGATTTACATTGGTAGATTTCAGTTTTCTAACTAATTTCTTTTACCAAAATTTTTACTCGATCAATATATGTAAATTTTCAAATTATATGTGAGCAAAAGAAAAAACCTAATATGCAAATCTTATAGAGAGAGATAGAGAGAGAGAGAGAGAAAAAAAACCCCTATTATGATACGTTTGGCCAATCCTCTTGACATTGATTTTTTTGGATGATATTGATAGTTAGATCAGAATAGCTCTAATTTTAGGCTCGAATAGACCAATTAGCTCAACTTTTCATTCTTTTCTTAAATCTTTTCCTTATTCATATTACCTATATATATATGATATTTATCTTTTTTATTGCTGCAACATTATCCCATAACCCACAATAAAAATAGGTTTCTAAGCTGTTCAAAAAATAATCTAGAATCCGTCCTCTTTCTATAACCTACTGCGATTCATTTTTTCACAAAGCTTTTCTATTGATTTTTTAAGTTTCTACTACGTTTTCCATGCTAAATGCTCAACCCTCCCTCTCTTTACTCAGGCTTTCCTGAACTCCCTTCTTCATACATTTCCCACCATATATGTGATTTTCCAGTATGCCATGTCTTGCTTCTCTCATTCTCATACTCTTCCTTCCTCTATTTGATTTTTTTTTTTTTTTTTGATAATTCAATAGTCAATGAAGAATTTAATTTGAACTCTAGACATTTCTATTGAACCTCAATGAATATCAATTAAGCTATAAGACTTTTGGTTTTAATTTTAAATGCACACAATTCCAAAACATTTTATGGAAAAATACCCTTTTATCAAAACCCCTAGTGAGACAGTCAAGGCTGTTACATACCTTAGCAAGAACTTCAAAGGTGATATGGTTTACATAGGTGGGAGGGTTTGGGCCACTATCTTTATCATTGTGCATCCTTATCCATGAGAAAAAATCATTTTAATCTTAGCTACCAACCTTTTACTTTCAAGACAACTAGTCAAATTTACTTACAACAACTAAAGAGAGATTTGAACCGTAGTTCTCCTAATAAAAGAGAACATATAACATCACTGAGCTATAAAACTTTTGACCAAACCACTATATAATTTAGGTGAAGTATTTCTTGCATTTTTATGAAACTTTGGTTACTACTTACGTAACAAATTTTATTTTTTGGAGAATATTTATGTAACAAATTTAAAAGTGTTATATATATATATATTATTTCAGAAGAAAATGACAAGGCATGCCCCCACATGGTAAAGCATGGACCTTGCCACAGACTTAAGTGCTCATGCGTGAGCAACTAGCTAGGCGTGTTTAAGATAATGCCAAATTGTTTTAATCTAACCTAATAATAATAAATTTAATGGGCTTTAGTAATAGTATTTCGGATGTATATTCTATATATTGTATTCCATGAAGTAAAAGAAATCGAAAAGAAGTAAAGAACACAAACTAATAATAAAAGGGATTTCGTGGACATACTGTCTTCTACTTATTTCATAGTATTATAAATTCTAAATTAAGCCAATCACTTAACTTTACTTGGGCCACTAGTCTATAACTTAACCGGTTAACATCTCTTTATTTTTGTATCAGCCTCTACCATTTTTTCCAAGAATATTATAGGGATGTTTTTCATGAATGTGTACATTATAAAGTATAAGCAAAAGTTACATATGTTCTGCATAAAATAAGAGAGACAAACTAGGTTGTGGTCGGAACTTAGACTGAGTATTACTACAAAGCGGATCATATAACTAAAAAGGGGTAACAAAACTCTATTCCCCAACAAATTGATTCTCTATACACATATTCGTCTCCCATATATGTTGATATTCACTTTCCTTGGTGATTTACAATAGTACTGAATTATTAATATTAACTTTAGCTTACAATCTATCTATCTCTTAGAATGCAAAAAAAACAGGGGGCTGATTTGAAAGCATAGGATCAGACGCCTCTTCCTGTTATATTTAGATTGTTTGCTTTCTTCTTCATATACCATCACCAATTCTCCATGGAAAAAATTAAGTTGATCTTATATTAGAATACATAAATAATACAACGGAAGTTTCACTAAGGTTCTCAATCTCATACTGTAGAGGTAACAATTAAGAGCTAATTTTTTTTTTTTTTTATAAGGATTTGCCGACTAGTTGAATGTTGAGTCATGAGTGCATAATGTAGGTGGAAACTTTAATTATCCATAAAGACAAAAAGATTTATAAAGAGAGAGAGAATGTTTACTTTTCATAAAAGTATTTTTCTTTTTTAAGAAATTCACAAATTAAACTAGTTTATATCATATTGTATAAATTAAGAAAGAATGTACAACTTTTTGCAACTATATATCATACAGTATAAATTAACTTGTTGCTATTTCATTTTCTTTCTATTCTTTAGATATTTCAAGAACTTCTAAAATATTACTTACTAATTAGTTGCTCTTGTTAAGACTAATTAATTACTCATAGTTCATTTTAGCCTTTTTAATTTAATCTGTTAAATTTATTTGTTCAGAAATCTTATTTATTCTAAACCTACCATAAGATAACTTATAATGTTTCTGAGGACATTCAGAGGTCTGACACTTGGAAAAAAAATTACTGTTAGTCGAAACCCTAAACCTAAAATCAAAACCCTAAACCTAAAATCAAAACCCTACAATCACAAAATCGAAACCCTAAACCTAAAATCGAAACCCTACAATCACAAAATCGAAACCCTACAATCACAAAATCGAAACCCTAAACCTAAAATCAATAGCCTAAACCAAAAATTGAAACACTAAAACAAAAATGGAAACCCTAAAACATAAATCAAAAAAGCCCAATTTAAAATACTTACTGTTAGTTGGATGCCTCAGTGTCTTGAGTGAGATTGAGAGTTCGAGAGAGAGAGGGAGAGACTTAGGGCAGCGCCGGTGTGTACGATCGGCGGTGGAGATTCGGTTTTTTTAGGGGTTTTTTTAAATTTTTTTCAGGGTAAGGCTTTTTGCCACCGCATCGGACTTCGGTGCGGGTGAGGGTGGAGGCGGTGCCGCAGCGCTTGGTCTGGAGGTCAGTGACGATGCTTTGATGAACAACGGCGCGGGCGGTGTCGGGTGGGGCGGATTGAGTTCGAGTTGGGTCTTGAGGGAATCGAGTTCACATGGAGTAATTAGACAGAGGAAGGCTGGTGTTTGGGTAATGATTTTTTCTAAACTATTTATAGTAGGGATTGTGGCTGCGTTTTTTTAAACGCAGCTTCAGGGTAGACTATGGCCGCGTTTTTGAATAAACGCGGCTTTAGGAGAGGGCTGAAGCCGCGTTTTTAAAACACGGCTTCAAGACATATATTAAAAAAAATATATATATATATATATATATATTTCAGATGGGTCTGAAGCCGTGTTTTTAAAACGCGGCTTCAGCCCATTCCAGAAAAACGCGGCCATTGGTCCAAAAAACGCGGCTACAGAGTTGGGCTTGGGCTGCGTTCGTCACACGCGGCCCAAGTAGGGTCTTAGGCCGCGTTTTTACAAATGCGGCTGAAAAAAACGCGGCCTAAGACCCGCGTGTTTTGTAGTGAGCCCTTCTCCTCCACACCTTACAAGTACTTATATTTATAAAGTACTAAGCATCACGTCAAAGGTGTGTGGTGTTTAACCTGTTAGTGACTGTTACATAATATAACTATAAGTTATTAGGAATAATTAGTTTTACCATCAGATCTTTCTAAAAAAAAAAAAAGTTACACCATCAAATACTTTACAAAGTGATTTAACTAGAACTCACTGTAATTAGTTTCACCTAATAACGAATATGCAAGCATAATATTGCATCTAACTAGATTAATTCTACTGTCAGATGTGCTAGATTTATATATGATTCATGTTATTGCCTCCTTCAACGAGGAGAAAGTATCGTTTGCTATGCATACCAAATTAATTAGCAATGTAGCAACCAACCTAAAGACTAAGTACGTATCCTAGGAAGTAGGATCAATTCGAAACCTTCACAGAGTCAAATATTACGACACATGTTAATAAACTCATAATTATGAGGTGTTTGACTAATTAAAAATATTTTGAGTTAGCTAGTTATCTATTTATGAAAAAGAGAATGCAGTAAGTATAGAAATCAAAATGAAGAAATAATAGAACAATTCTTTTTTTACAATTTGTGAGAATTGACCTGTTATACTATTTATAACTCTCTCTCTCTCTGTTTTGGAATGTTATATATAATTATCTCGAATGTGTAATCTGTCAAACAACTGAGAAGTACGATTTTATTAACTAGTACCATGATTAGAAGGTTTTTGTTTGCACTCATTTGTTTCTAGCTCAAGAGCTAGCCCACTGTTTTCTTTTTCCATGCATGAACAAAGCTTATATCTTGTTTTGGTGAGTGTAAGTTAAGTCCAGTCAGTCCTTCCTTAACGAGAGAGTCAATAAATTAAATTAGAGTTGTTGCATAGTTTGCATGTAGTCTCTGGGGTAGCATACATGCACGGATATACATCCTGATTATGGAAATCAAAATCGAAGAGAATCAAAGACAAAATTGTACAGATATTGTCATTAATGAGATAAGTTTTGATTTACTTATAAAATCAAACATGAAAAGAATAACCATCACTACACTTTGGAAGTACTTAGAAAATTAAAGCAAAAGTAAAAATCATATACATTTGGCCTTGTGATCGAATTGTTGAATTTGTGATTACCATGGAAACAAAAGTATTGATTGTAGGAGCCGGGCCTTCTGGTCTTGCAACTTCAGCATGCTTAACTCGCCACTCCATCCCGCATTTGATCCTTGAAAGAGAAGATTGTTATGCTTCTCTTTGGAAGAAAAGAACCTATGATCGATTAGGTCTCCATTTAGCAAAAGAATTTTGTTTCTTGCCACATAAGCCTCTCCCTCCTAATGCACCTACCTTCATGCCCAAAGATTTTTTTCTTAAATATGTGGATGATTATGTCTCACAATTTAATATAAACCCTCTCTACCATCGTACTGTCGAATCGGCTTCTTTGGTTGAAGCTGGAAGGAAATGGAGAATTGAAGCTAAGAACACATTAGAAGGAAATGTGGAAGTTTACCATGCTGAGTTCTTAGTGGTTGCTAGTGGTGAGAATAATGAGGGTTATATTCCTGATATTAAAGGGTTGTCAAGTTTTCCAGGTGAGATTGTCCATTCCAACCATTTCAAATCAGGTTCAAGATATAAATCTAAGGATGTTTTGGTAATTGGATGTGGTAATTCTGGAATGGAGATTGCCTATGACCTTAAAGACCACGGAGCTCGCACTTCAATTGTTATTAGAAGTCCGGTAAGATTCTCTCTTCTTATTGTGTACATATTAATTTGCATGCATGTTCTCTCTCTCTCTCTCTTCACTAATCTCAACTTGTTGTATATTTGTTTAACTTTCCTTATAAATTAACTAAAGTTTAAAATAAAAATAAATAAATAAACACAAGATAATTTGTGATTGATGGAACACAAAAAGTGGTACGTATTTGTATAAGAGTTTTTAATGTATTTCATAAAAAATAGAAAAGTTTATAAATGATTAATGTACTTCATTTTTCCTATTCTTTTTCTATGAGACCTCAAATACTCTTAAACCATAATAGCTCATTGAATCAAATATTATTGAGGAGACATCCTAGAAATATATAAGTAAATATTTTTGATAAAAACATTATTATTATTTATTTAGAAAATTAGAGATATAGACTTTTTTTTCTTTTTAGAATATATTATAAATGTGGATTTCATGGTTAAAACTTAAAAGTTAAGAATCCTTTAGTTTTTATTAATTATATATACACACTTGAACCTAATAATAATAATAATAATAATAATAATAATAATAACAATCCATTATGTTTTTTCTCAACTCTTGGTACATGGAATTTGTAGAATTCAATTCAGTTGACATCATAAAATCTAATATATATAATTTTGAAAAATATTTAGTTCCAAATGTGTTTGGAGTTATATTGTCTAATCTGTTGTATAATAGTTTATAAAACTATTTATGTGTATTATTTAAATAATTCACATAACTTATTAAAAAAATCATGTAACTAAATTACATATAAATGATATCTTTAATCGCCAAATCTAGGTTGGAGCAATATAGTTTGAAACATGTATAAAGCCATATATACTTCTTCCTATAATAATTTTTTAATTGTTAACTCACCATATACTAATGTGTTTGATTGTAGTTTCATGTGCTGACCAAAGAATTGGTGCATCGGGGAATGTCTTTGTTGAATTATCTCCCAGTTTACATGGTGGATACTCTCATCACAATGCTTGCAAGACTCAAATATGGTGATTTGACTAAGTATGGGATTTATAGGCCATCGAGAGGTCCATTTGCTCATAAAAATGTAACAGGAAGATCTCCGGTTATCGATGTTGGAACCATAGGAAAGATTCAAAATGGAGAGATAGAGGTAACTTCTCATAATTAAAATTATATATTTTGGCAATATTTTTCATATATTTTTTTGTTATTATATTATTAAACTTGCTATCATTTTGATCTGGACCCTTATTTTACTTACGAATAATAATTCATACGTGAATAATGAATTGCATTATTATTTCAAAGATAACGTTTTTTGAATATGAGAATATGTTAGGGTAGTAACTTTAAAAATATAAAAACTAAAATAAAAATTGTGTAAACTTAACAATCAAGTTAAAAATGAGGTTTTCTTCTCAAAAAAGAAAAAGAAAAGAAGAAGAAGAAGAAGAAGAAGAAATAAAAAAAGAAAGAAAAAGATGGTGATTCTAAAAAATAAAATAAAAAAGTCAAAATATAAGAATCAGAAATGTTTAACATTAGCGGAACACGTACACAAGTAAAATAAATAAATGAAATTTATTTCTACTATTTTTATTTAATCATCAAGAAATTAAGTGCCTGAGTTTTCTCCAGATTGCAAGACACAGTTCACATGATATCTAATATGAAAATTTCCTTGCTTTGTTTACTGCAGGTTGTCCCGGATATTTTGAACATTGAAAGGAATAATGTGAAGTTCAAAAATGGCACAGAAAAGAATTTCGATGCCATTGTTTTGGCCACTGGCTATAAAAGCGCAGCTAATAAATGGCTAAAGGTTTTATTATTATTATTATTATTATTATTATTATTATTATTATATTCCCTATCCCATATTGTTAAGCAATATTGATTCCATTTAGGAAGTCCCCAAAATGAAGATCTTTGAAAAGTTAATAAATAAAGTTCATAACATACCCTTCACTTTATCTAAAAAGACAACATTCTTCTTACTCTAAAGTTAAAATAAAATAGTTTTGAAAACTTGCACTTTTTTTTTTTTTTTTTGTAAAAACCAATGCATAATGTTGTGTTTGGATGATAGATTTAGGCACACGGATTTGGATAATTAAAATCCAAATACCTTGTTTGAATAGTTTATAAATGGTCAAGGATTTAAATTTGACAAATTCACCAAGGATTTTAAACCGTAAAATCTTTGAATTTGAAATAATCTTTAAACCTATAGAATTTTATAAATCCATATAACATGCTTAAATATTTATAAATTTGGAATTAAAGCATTTTAAATCCATCACTTTAAAATCTAAATTCAAGTATCCAAACACAACCTAAATAATTTTCTTTTAGAAAGTTGTGTTTCTTAAATAGGTATAACAAAATCAATATGGGAAGGATGGGCACTAAGTAATGTGTTATAAAAGGGCATTTGGTCCTGTAGTAATGTGTAATATTATCTTTTGCAGGACTATAAGTATGCTCTTAATGATGATGGAATGCCAAAGAATAGAATGCCAAACCATTGGAGAGGAGAGAAGGGCCTATACTGTGCTGGATTGTCAAGGAGAGGACTCTTTGGAGTATCAATGGATGCCGAGGCCATAGTCAATGACATCAACAAGGTTATAACTAGCCAAAAATAAAGTTTCTCAAATGCTCAATGCCTTTCGTCCCGACCATATTCAAGAAGTATGGTTCACTCAGTAGCCTACATGGAAGCCCTATAAAAAGACCCCCTTTGTGTTTTGTTTGATGGATCCACTATAATAATAATAATAACCCTATGTAACAGAAAAATAATTATCCACTGGTGATTTTTGTCCGTTGATTACTTAATTAATTAAGGCATCACTTGTATTTTTTTTGGCTTTTATTGAATCAAGCTTCGAATTCTCTTTCATCCTTGTGTTGTAACTATATATTATCCTTTTGTTCTTTCTCAAAAAAAAAAAAAAAATATATATATATATATATATAGATATTATCCTTTTATTGGTGTTTCACATGGTCATAAACATATCCATTGAAGACTTTGAAATGTGAATGTAATATTCACCCATTGAAAAAAAATGAATAGTCTGATGTTTGGTAATTTGGCCATGCAGATGCTAATATGCTACATACAAATGGCACAATATGGATATTGTGCCTCATATTTTGTTTTGCAAGATGGGTCATTGGGTTTGCATGGATATATACCAAAGCAAACATTAAGAGATGGAAGTTTTTTTTTTTTTTTTTTGATACAAGATAAATTTCTACTTTAGTCTAATATAAGTATATATGTGTGTAAAGCTCTCTCTTGGAGGCTTGAACTCCGACCTTTGCCCCCACATTCCACAAACATTTATACTTAGAAGCCATCGTGATAAATTATCTTCAATTGAAATAGGGTCCAGTCAAATGTTGCTGAAAAGCCCAGTGACCCAATATGTACTTCATTACTACCTTTCCATCATCTGAAATATAAACGAGGATGGCATAGATTAAATATATGCCAACAGGGAAAAGGAAAATGATTCGATTTTTAAATATAGATGTTTAGCATATTAATTGGGTCATGAGAAAGCTAAATTCTGCAGCCCATGCTACCGCCAAGTTTTCTGTTAGGCTTAAAAGCCATTTTTGTTGTAATAAACATGAAGCCCCTAAAGCCATCTTGGATATACTTGTAAGACTGATTGCATTATTGTAGGTGCCTCTATTTGATTTAATGAAGTTTGCAGGTTATAAAATAAATAAATAAATGTTTAGGATATTATATAAGGATATAAAAGGTTGGTCATATCATATGGCCATCTTACCGAGCAAATTTTCTGTAATGGCTTATACTTGGAGATATTTCATAGGCAGAAAACATGGATAATTTTGGTGGTTGGTGTTTCACCTACCACTCTCCTCTTTTTGGTTGCTAAACTAAATAAACTCAAACTGTGGCAAAACATTTACTTCAAAATTGGAAAACGTAATATATATTAAAGGGAAAACTTTCCAATATTAAAAGACATATATTAATCTTTGGGGTTGGACTTGGAGGCAAGCGAGAGACGTGATTCCATGTTAGGTGTTTAATTTGTAGTTGTTAGTTGTTAAATAGAATTTCAATACCACTATTGCCATATGATAATTATGAAGGTGGTAGGTGGTACTAATAATACCATCCACCAGTTGGCCAATTGATTTAGATTATTTTTCGTTTCTCAAAAAAAAAAAAGATTAGATTATTTTTCTCTCAAAAAGAACAAAGGAAAAAAAAAAAAGATTATTACCATTGGTTGATGACCATTCTCTCCCTCTCTCAAGTCTAGGCACACAATCAAATTAAGGTTTTGCAGTTCATCAACCTTATGTGTTCTTCTTTACAGGAAAGAACTAGGATTGAAATCCTTTTTCCCTGTTGTAATCATTATTGAATTATAAAAAATTAAATAAAGAAAAGTATAGACATACAGTTTTACAAAAACCTAAAGGGTATAATTATTAATTGGTGACTTTTCTATTATTATATGCTATATAATTATAGGAAATATGCTTAAAATAACGTGACAATAAATATGATTAACATCACAAAAGGAACATAAAAAATTTATTAATTATTCTTTTGTCTCATATTTTATAATTGATACTGTAATGACTAGAATTGCAGCCTAAGCCCACCAAGAACAGTGGATGTCAGCCCAATAAGCCCAAAACAATAAATTTGTTAGAGAGTGGATCTTACAAGCAAACTACAAAGTTACATATGTTCAGGCTCAAGATTGATTGGGCTCAAGTTAAAAGGATAAGACACATCAATTCAACATAATATCTCTCCTCGAGCAAATCCGAGGACAAAATGTTCTTATATTGATCAAGTTTAATATTTTTACAATAAGTTCTTATGTTTTTCTCTTTTCCCTCTCTCAGTATCTCATGCTCGTTTTTATGAAGGTCATATTCTTATATAATTCTCTCTCATACATCCCAGTCTTCCACCTATTCAATTTCTAGAGAATCCTTTAGATACTTGTCTCATCAAGGCCCTTCTGGAGGTAGTAGGAAGGGTTGTGAGCTGTGAAGACACTGTTCATGTGTCATTTCTTCATAAATGTGGTCAGTTCAGTTGGTGCAGTGTATCAAAATGTGGAGGTGTCAGTCACCTTTCCAGATATTTCTTCTTTCCACTGTTGATATGGCTCTACTACCTCCCTTGGAGCTCATCTTTCCAGTATAGTTGACTTCCTGAAGCATTCTCGAGCCGCCTTTGTTCCTCGGTTACCATGCCAGTTTCCCTTTTTCTCCTCAGTCTTCCGGTTTATGTGCACATGAATCTTAATTGTCCTCGGGTATTTAGTCATCCTCAAACAGGACTCATAGTCTAGAAATGTGCTCAGATCACCTGCCCCACAAATATATTAATTTTGTACAATATTGCACGTTTTTACATATTAATCTATAAATTTGAGACCCAACGAAATTATAAGTCATATTATATTGTTTAAAAACACAAACATTTTTTTTTACTTGCGTAGGATGGGGGTAGTTGGAAATGTTCTTCTAGAGAATTATGGCATGATTTCTCAGTTTCCTTATTTTAATATATTAATATCGACTATTTAATTTAGCAAAATCCTAATGTATACGTATCCTAAATGCATCATGCATGTGCTATGAAATTAGTAAGCAATGACTAATTATTGCAAAGAGAAAAAACAATGTGTGCTAACGACATTATTTAAACCAAGAGCCTTATAGTTCTATAATATTACTTTTTATTTTCAATACTAATGTTTAAGATTTGAATCCCTTATTTTATATATAATAAAGGAAATTATCTAGAAAAAAAGTTTAGAGACTTTTTTTTTATGAACAAAAAAAAAAATCTAATGGGACATATAGTGTGGGGAGTAAAAGGACCCAAGTGGGCATATAGGCCTTTGGACTATAGCAAGGAGAGCCGACCTGCTCTTGAGCTAAGAATTTGTTAGTACTGTGAATTGGCCCACACGCCGAGGATCCGAGGACACATCCGAGGGTGAGTTTATTCTCGGACGGACCCAAGAGAACTTGGAGCTTCATTATGAAGGTCAAGGCACAACTCTGTGTAGACTAATGGTTAAAAAGGGGGAACCCTTGAATGTTGTAGACACACCGGTGTTAGAAAAATACTAAGAGCAAAGGCTGCCACCTCCACATTAAAGACTCTGTACCTACCTCCCTGGCCTCATTAATGGGGAAGTGACCCCTGAATAGTAGAACTGAAACTTCTGGTCACTATTCAAAGGCACTAAGGAAATAAATATCTAGGGGGGAGAGGGTTTAAGCAACACGTGGATAAAGCATCAGAAAAAGAAGTATTTAAGGGGGGTGAAGGCCAAAGAAAAAGGGGGTCGGTAGTCAAGAAAGAGATTAAGAATTGTAATCTTTGAGAAAGAAAGAGAAATAATACAGAGGTAGTCCTCAGCTTACATCCGAGGAGATCTATTTGCATTTATTGTTTGTTTTTTACAAGTGTTTGTAACTTTTAGCCTGTTATCAAGTTCTCAGCACCTCTAACCTAGATTTCAAGCCCACACTCTACAAATTTCATTGTTTAAGGCTCATTGGGCCTGAGCCCGTAGTTGTCTTTGGGTCCAGGTGCAATTGTGCACTTACATACAGTCTATTTTGATCGGGACAAAGTTTGACAACAAATTTGGTTATAAACTAAAGTTATAACTCCACTCAATATCTTTTTACTGTATGTGAATTTTGACAAATCTATTGATAAATTACATTTTTTTTTATATTCTTCATGTTTGCAAAATTTTCAAAAGATCAAAAGAATAATAGATATGCTATCAATCAAATGTTTAAATTTTAAATTTTTGTAATCTAAAATTATGCATAAAAAATAAGTTTATAGATCAAATAATAAATAAAATCCGATTGACACAAAATTTTACATGTGTGTTAAGATGTAACGGTGAAGAAACAAGAAATCAACTTTGTTGTATTAAATGATAATTTTACTTTTTGCTATCACAATAAATTTCTTTAGAGATGGGAAGTCAAGTCTTTTTTTCTTTTTCTTTTTATACAAGATAAAAATTTTACTCTTGCCTAATCTAAGTTGTAAGGACACAATTTGCACCTAAGCCCAAAAACAGGAAAGGAATAGGCTCAAAAAGCCTAATACAATGAATGTATAGAGAGTGGGTTAGAAGTCTGGATTTTAGTGAGTTCAGATAACAAAAACAATGGGCTAGATCACAATATGACATAGATAGGTTAGTTTGCTTAACGAAAATTATCCTCGGACTCAAGCTGAGGAGGCTGAAATTTATATTTCTCTTTCTTAAAGACATATTACAGATATTGTTCTTATTTCTATAGTCTTTTATTTCTTGCTCTCTCGATCCCCTTATATTGGGGCTTTCCTCCTCCTTTTATACTTCTCTTTCTTCTCTCTCTACCCTGTACGTATGGATCAAATTGCCGATCAGATACTTGTCTCATCAGCACCTTCTTGAAGCCTTTGAAGATAGCTATAAAGCTGAACACTGCTACTCAGGTATCACTTCCTCATTAATGCGGCTAGAGAGTTAGCTGCAGAGTATTCAATGCGGTGGCAGCAGCTTTTTTCTTAAATATTTCACGGTTTTCCTTTTTCTTATACCCCTGTGTTGCACATCCTTATCAACAGAGTCTCATGGGACATTGCCTCTAGATGGCAGATAACTCATTTTGACCTCTGCCTAGCTGATCCGAGGAGACATTACTCTTCGAACCAACTTCTCAAATGGTCACAATCAAACCTTGCTTCTTTATAAATTAATACATACCCTTAGTAAGATGTTTACTTATCCTTAGACCGCTTAATGTCCTTGACTTGGGCCTCCGGCCCATTATGCATATAAGTATACACTCCTAGGCCCATCTCCCACACATAAATGAATATGTGTGTGAAACTCCCTCCTGAAGACTTGAACTCCGACCATTGCCCCTCACACCCCACAAGTATTCATACTTGTAGAGTGACCACCGCACCAAGGGGAGCGGTGGTAGTCTGTTTTATAATATCCAATGCAAAGACTAAGAAGGCTTATGTCATAAATCTAAATGAGAAACGGTATTTATTCCATTAGTTTACAGCTTGAAAATTGATTAAGAAAAAATACAAGTGTTGGTCCTCGAGTCTAGTCTGAAGATAAGGTTACAAAATGGATGAACTCTCTCTTTCTTATTTTTTGCAATCTTTTTGTTATCCCCTCCATTTAGATCTTCTTCTTGCTTTATATATCAAGTTACAAGGTATCCGGATCTTACACTTGAAGGGTTAGGTTCAGGCTCCTAGGTTTCTTGTCCCATCTAGAACATACCAGCAAGATTTACACTGAAATCTTAGCTGTGCTTTCACTATTCATGGTTACTTCCTCATTAATGCGGCAAGAGAAGTGGTTGTCATGTATTTAATGTGGAGTGGATGACTTCTACACTCTTCTTCCTTCATCTTTCTCGTACTCCGTGTTAAGTCAGCTTTCCTTCCTTTCTAGCGATTTAGCTCTACCCCCCTTATACAACTAATGCTTGCCCCTCTGAGGTCCGAGGTATGACTTCGAAATCTTTATCAGGTAAGTTACCCTGATTTCCCTTCCAACCACAAGATCATTGCCCTGAATCATCCTTTCGGACTTTAGCTCATCGGAAATAATCTTGACCACCTTTTCACCTGTCCTGGGATCCTCGTCCCCCCACAGCAAACATTTTTTTTTTTTTTTACTTGCTTAGGATGGGGGTAGTTGGAAATGTTCTTCTAGAGAATCATGGCATGATTTCTCAGTTTCCTTATTTTAATCTATTAAAATTAACTATTTAATTTAGCAAAATCCTAATGTATACGTATCCTAAATGCATCATGCATGTGCTGTGAAATTAGTAAGCAATGACTAATAATTGCAAAGAGAAAAAACAATGTGTGCTAAGGAGATTATTTAGACCAAGAGCCTTATAGTTCTATAATATTACTTTTTATTTTCAACGAGGATGTTTAAGGTTTGAACCCGTTATTTTATATATAATAAAGGACATTATCTAGAAAAAAAAGGTTTAGGGACTATTTTTTTATGAACAAAAAAAAAATCTAATGAGACATATAGTCTATTTTGATTCGAACAAAGTCTGACAACAAATTTGATTATACACTAAGGCTATAACTCCATTCAATATCCTTTTATTGTATGTGAATTTTGATAAATCCATCAATAAATTACATTTTATTTTTATATTATTCATGTTTGCGAAATTTCCAAAAGATCAAAGAATAATAGATATGTTATCAATCAAATGTTTAAATTTTAAATTTTTGTAATCTAAAATTATGCATAAAAAAATAGATCAAATAGTAAATAAAATCTGATTAACACGAAATTTTACATGTGTGTTAATAATATAAAGAACATACAATCCAATGATTAGATTTTTAAAATATATAGTCATATTAATTTTTTTTAAATAGAAATTGTAGCCTTAAGTTACAACCAAGCTTGTAACCAAACTTTTTCCAATTGATTAATATAGAATTAGCTTAAATGGTGTGGAATATGTGAAACTCACAACCATATCAATTATTATGAAATAAATTTTGAAAAATTTTATGTCCTCATTCTTAGAGGAAAAATTAAAAACAACTAACTGCTTAGAGCATCCACAGCAGTGGAGCTAAAAATTTAGCTTTTTAGCTCCACAAAAAGTTACTTTATCTATTTTACCTACTCACTTTACAAAACATGCTACAACAGTGGATTTATTTTAGCTTTCAACACAATAAAATAATATAAACATCACAATAAAATAATATATTTACTACAATAAAATAATATATCAAATACAATAAAATAATATATTCACTACAATAAACAACAATCACAACCACCCGCAACCGCTGCCACTACTGCCGCCGCCACCGCAATTGCTACTACCGCCACTACCACTGCCGCCGCCGCCACTACCACTGCCGCCGCCGCCACTGCCGCCACCGCCACTGCCACAACAATCTTTATTTTTTCTTCTTATTCTATTCATTCTCAAGAATTATATTTTTAAAAAAATGTTACATCCACAATATTTTTTGCAATACTTTCACGAGAATCATAACAAAATCTTATATGAAAAATTGTTACTAATTCTAATTTGATCCCGTCACTGAAATTATATTTTTATCCACCAATATTAGCTAATTACTTAAAATTTATTGTGAAAATATTTTTAAATTGTCATTTCTTATTCTTTGCCTTTCTTTCATCCACACGTTTCTTTCTTCTTCTTCTTTTTTTTTTTTTTTCTCTTGCATTTTGTCCACCACACACGTAGCATAGGATTCCATCCCCTTTTTTTTTTTTTTTTTTTTCTCTTTACTTTCCCCTTTCTCCCATTCCTCCCTCAATCTTTCTTTCTGCCTCCAGCTCTCTCGTTTTCTCCTCTCTCTTTTTATTTTTTATTTTTTCATTTTCTACTTGATTCCATAAATTCTCTAGCTCTTTTTGTGGTTTGGGTCCATGGAATGGGTCTAGGTCCGTGTAGATCGGTAGTCGTGGTGGGTTTGCTCATCAATGGTTTTTTTTTTTTTTCCTTCTATTTTTGAGATGGGTTTGGTGATTGGTGGTAGTAGGTTGATGGTGTTGGTTTTGGTTTTGGTTGTGTTGATGGTGGTGTGGATTTAATGGGTTTTGGGGTTATTTTGGTTGTTGTTGGTCGTGGTTCATGGTGGATTTTATGGGTTTAGTGGTGGTGGATTTATGGGTTTTTGTGTGTTGGAGGTGTGTGTATGGTGTTGGAGAGGTTGCTGATTTTTTTTTTTTTTTTTTTTTTGTGATTGTTAAGGTGTGTGTGGTGGTGAGGTGGTGGAAGAGACTGTCGGCGTGGGTCTGAGGCGGAAGAGATGTGGGTCTGAGGCGGATGGGTCTGATCGGCGTCTGGGCGGAGGCAGCTTGGGGCTTGGGTCAGTGACATTGAGGCCGACGGCTTGGGGCTTGGGGCTTGGGGCTTGGGTCGGCTTTGGCCAGTGACGTTGAGGCCGGCGGAGGTGTGGGTCAGAGCCTACCTCACAGGTAGACTGAGACAATGGTGGATTAACCTTGGAGAATACAGGCAAAGACAAGCAGCCCAGAGTAACACACTCGAGGATTTTTTCACGATCCTCCATAATGAATTTCTTGGTTCATTAGCCCATTACACTGAAGTAGCCAGAGATGAATTCTTATTGATGAAATGCTGTTCTTTTGAAAGAAAATATTTGGAGAAACATTTTGACAGAATGTCGAGCAGATATTATGCCTTTAATGGCATGGATGATGTGAATTCCAAGCACACATTCTTGAATTCTTTTCCAGAACCACTTGGTGATGAAACTCTTCGCATGATGAATCTTCAAAAAATCACCTTGCAGCAAGCCTCTCTTGGAGAAATCTATCAGCATGTCCTTATTGCTTTGGAAAAACTTTGCAATCAAAGAAAGTTTCTTTCGGAGATTGACAAGATCCATAGCAAGCTCAAAGACAATTGCAAAAGAAAAGATTTGCAGATTAAGTGTTATGATAAGAATTGTTCTTGCCCCACAAAGAGAAGAGGTCATTATAAGAAGTACTCTTGGAAGAAGAAATATTCTCATCCAAAGAAGAAGTTTTTTAGAAAAAAGAAATGGAAGTTTCTCAGAAGAAAGTAGTTCAAAGGAAAAAATTCAAAAGTCTGTTTTGTATGCAGAAAGCCCGGTCATTTTGCAAAAAATTGTCCAAAGAAAGCAAAAGCAGCAAAGCTTTTGGAGCAAGCCTGCATTCATGCAAACATGATACCCCATTTTCAGATGTGGAATCACTCTTTTCACTTGATGATGATTATTCTCCCCAAGCCTTGGCAGCCATAGCCTATTCATCCTCGAAGAAGCATCGATTCAAGCATTACGGATGATTCGACCTAAATCCAAACTATATACACATCTCAACCTCTTTATAGCCCCAAATAATTGGCCCACACCAATAGCCCAAGTTCACATCCTCCTTGATACATATTCCACTCCATCCTGATAGCCTTGTTTGACACGGGAGCAGCAACAATTCTTCATCCTAAGATTTTACCAGAAAATCTTTGGATGTCCCATCATCAGATGTTCAGAGCAGCCAATGGAGAAACATTCCTGATCACCCAGAAAAGTAAACCCATTCACATTAGAATATTTCCAACCCTTACCATTAAACACCAAGTCCTCGGATCCCCTCTCACAGACAGAGACCTCCTTATAGGATTTGACCTCCTTCATCAGATACCTAGCCTCAGATGGTCTTCCAAAGGCCTCTTGCATAAAAAACACCTTCTCACATGGACCCAGGTACCACATTTTTTTTCACTAAACCCCTTTGATTCCTTGAAAGCTCAGATCATCAATGAATGCTGTGCAGCTACCCACTCAGAATTCCTTCTCAAAAACCCAAAACCACTATGGAAAAACTCAGCCTTTTTCATAACCCTCCCCTTCAAAAAGAATGAAGATGTTAACCCTACAAAAGCTAGTCATAGAGGTATGAACCCAGAACACTTGTCCCTAGCTAAGCAGGAGTTAGCTACCCTTCTTTCAGAAAACCTCATTGAACCCACAACTTCTCCATGGGCATGTGAAGCCTTCTATGTTAACAAGCATGCAGAACAAGTTCGAGGAAAGCTCAGATTGGTAATCAACTACCAAGATCTTAATCATTTCCTTGTTGATGACAAGTTTCCATCGCCAAACAAAAGTGCTCTTTTCCAGATCTTTCCAATGCCAAAGTATTTTCAAAGTTTGATCTTAAAGCAAGATTTTGGCAACTTGGAATCCATCCAGAAGAAAGATATAAGACAGCCTTTTTGCATTCCGGACCACCATTATCAATGGACGGTAATGCCTTTTGGCCTCAAAAATGCTCCATCCCAGGCCTCCAAAAAGCAATGGTAACTTTGTTTCAACCACTCGTTGTCAAATGCATTGATCTATGTGGATGATATCCTCCTATTCTCAAAAGATGCAGAATCCCATGAAAAATTGCTTACCGAATTCTACAATTTAGTAAAAGCTCAAGGGATAATGCTTTCGTAAAAGAAAATGGTCATAAGGAGTATCCTCATTGATTTCCTTGGAGTAAACATTTCGTATGGAAAGTATACTTGTGAGCCTCACATAGCAATCTCTCGGTTGAATTTCCCGAGATATACTCACCAAAGCACCAAATCGGATCCAACGCTTTCTTGGAATTGTTAACTACATGTCGAGATTTCATTCCAAAAATTTCCAGACACGAGATTGTTTGTCCAAGTTGTTGAAGAAATCTCCTCCAAGCATGGAATTCCGTTCATACGAAGCGTCTAACGCTTGAAGAAATTAGAAAAGGCTTCCCCCTTTGCGAATTCCGAGCACGGGAAAAATGGATTTTACAAACAGATGCAAGTGATGAGTGTTGGGCGGCGGCTTCTCTTTGAAGAAATTAATGGAAAAAGAAGCATTTGTGGATACAAAAGCGGTGCATTCAAGCCTTCGAACTCCATTATCATTCCACTTTCAAAGAAATTCGGCGGTCAAACATGGTATTGAAAAGTTCCAGCTTTCACCTCCTTGGTCACAAGCTTCCTTGTAGAAATGGATATGTCCTCCTTCCCAAAATGCTCAGGTTCAAAAGAAAAATGCTCCCCCATCCCTGGGCTTATCGTATGGTCAAATTGGTTTTCACAATGGTCCTTCCAAGTCAAGCACATCAAAGGTACAGATAACCTTATCACCGATTACCTTTCCAGAAAACCTCCACTCCTCCATACCACTATAATCCCTCCACCTTATGTGTATATCCGATAACAGATCCATCCTCATCCTCAGGTCCTTCCTCATCCTCTTCATCCTCTAATGACATCATGGAAATAATAGAAACCCTTCCCTCAGACATAAAAGACCAAATAAAAACCCTAACCCTTCAAGCCAGATCCAAAAGAATCATCCAAGTCCTCCACAATTACCTCACACAAGACCAGAACCATTTCCTTGCCATTTACCCAGACATTGAGCAAACATGGAAAACCCCATTTGCATTTTGGATAACACGATGGAACGTTGTTCATTACCTTTACATGTGGTACTTACTCAATGAGTACTACTTGTGCATTCACTTTGAACCACGTTTCTACTCATACATTTTTCTTCATGATAATAAATATTTTAACAAATTTTGGCATGAACTTTTAAAAAATGATGCTCATGACGGTCAATGGTCCAAGTATCACAAAGCAGATCACCCCAGATTTGGTCAAAGAATCACTTCAGCATGTATTGTTGCAAAGCTAAATTCCAAAAATAATGTTCAAGCAGATGGAATTGTCCACCCTCCAGATGTCCATTGGGTAACAAATGCCGACGGTACTATTCACAGACACACAGATGTATCATGGATATCCTGTCACTATTCACTTTCAATGGCAGAATCTCTCAACCAAGGAATCCTTCCAGAAATTGTACCCGCCGACCCAGACATTTGCAGACAGCAATGGCCTTATCAACACCATTGGGAAATGCCCAGTCCGTTTGATTTTGATGATCCCTACTTCCATAATCCTGATCCAGATGCAGACTTTGATGAAGAATGGTTTCAAGGAAGAGATGATTAGAAGAAATTATGTACAAAAGGTTGTAAAAGAAAAGAAAAAAAAAAAAGAAAAAGAAAAAAAGAAGCAAAAAACGAAAATTGTGGGACCCACTTTGGACCCACTTTTGTCTTGGCCTTCTTTTCCACCTTGCCGTCACACTCCTTTCCAGCATGCATGAATTATAACTAGTCATTTACTTCAGTTCCAGGATTTCCGTTGTCAGAAGAAGATTTTGCAGAAGCCAGCCCAGCCAGCCCGTATTGCGTCCTCCGCCAGTTTCCAACACCTGTAAAGCAAGAACTCAGACTTCACGCTTTGTTACTGTAAATTATTTTGTCTTCTTGTAACATGTTTGCCTATAAAAAGGCCCTTTGTTTCATTAGTTTAGCAGAGTGAAGCGAGAACAGAAAAGAGAGAGTGAATTAGAGTAAGGAAAATTAGAGAGTCAGCCAGCTTGTGTAATATTTTACAGTCTATGTCTTCCAGTCCTGTAAAATATTTGTTCAATATAATAATATCCATCAGTTTGTTGTATCTTGTTCTGTGTTCTATCCCATATTCTGCAATTATTTTCTATAGTATTTTAGCAATATATACCATTAATAAGCTTCCATGATCTTCTTACACCCTCCTATGTTCGTCCTGTAGTTGTCTCGTCTTTATCCACATTACATCCTTTCCATTTCTTCTCCCGTAGCTTCCTAAGTTCATGAAATAATTTAGTTTTGTAGTTTTGTTGTCCTTTGTATTTTAGTCTCCTTCGTCCTTTAGTCTTTTACATTTGGTTTCGTCCTCTTTCACTTACTTCTTCGTCCACTTCTCCCCATATGTGGTATCAGAGCCTACCTTTCATTGTGAACTAGCAGTTTTATGTTGCCTACCTTGTACTCAACATCCATATCCATGCAATATTTTCCAAAACCTGGTAAAGCCTCAGAATCAGTTTCTCTCTCCTTTGATTAGTACACCTGAATTATTGTCCTGATTAGTATGCTCTGTGATTAACAGTTGCCACTTATTGTGGATCCTCTGTGATAATCACATCAGAAAACGGGATTTGATAATCAAGTAGAAAACTAAGGAGTTGTACTAAAAGTGTCAAAGAATTATTTTTCCTGAGTTGTCTAGTGGACGTGAGCCTAGGAGTGGCGTTTTAGTCCCGCGATCTTAGGAAAATTGTTCTTCATTTTAGAAACGAGTCATGGCCGTTCACTTCATCATCCCCAAAGCTACATCCTCGCATACCGATACCATTACCACTTCTTGTGATCTTTCCCTTAGAAAATCTACGCAAATAGATTAGAGTATCTATATGAAATCTCCCATATTCCCGAAGATAGTAAAATACCTATTGAGACTTTCCCATTGTAAATCCCTATACTGTGTTTGATAAACCCCAAAAAACTTTCAAAAAATCCATAAAAAAATTTCTCGGTCCTTACCAACCCTCTAGTGTCAAAGAGTATGTCCAAGCTTCAAAATTTGACCGCTTAATATTCCAGCCAGTGAGAAAGAAAACTTCATCACTCTTGCCCTTCCCAGAGAGTTTGTCATTCCATGGCAAAGACAAGGTTATACTCACCTCCATTTTGGTGCAGTAAGACTTGCACTCACCTTTCATGGCAGAAAAGGACTCCCTATAGCTTCTAGAATTGCTCTCCTTGATTCTAGATTTATGGAATATCACAATGCAGTCATAGGTACAGTCCAAACCACACTTAATGCGAACGATGCTTTGTCACCCTTTTTCCCAATTTCAACATGTCTCTCAGAGATCCTCACATATGTGATGCTCTTAAAGTCCAAGTTCGGATTACGGGAGCTTCTCAAGTACCGTATACTTTCCGCCACACTTCACTACCAAATTGCTTACGACTCCGTAACCATGCTTTTGATGTAGCCATACCGAGAGTTTGCCCATCAATGATGCTCTTTTGATCCAAGTTGATCCAGGCATGACGCCTACGTGCACATTTGTTCCAAGACAGTTGGATAAAGAACAAATGAAAAAACTTTTTCCAGACAACTGGGTTACAAAATATGAGACTCTCCATCAGGCATCTCACCAATTCGATCCCAAAGACTCCTTTCTTCATCGAAACCGAACGGTGAAGTTGAAGTCAGATTTAGGACAACCACACCGAGAAAAAAGAAGAAGTGACGGTCTTTCCAATGCCTATGATCCAGTTTCTTATGAAGGTCTTAATGGTCTTCAGATCAAAGCATTTCAAGAAAATGGAAAACCTGTCTATGAAGGAAAATCACCCACGGGCCATATATGGTGGGATGTTTGTGATTGTGAAGAATGCAGAGAAGAAGAAATATTTGAAGAAGATAAGAAAAGAAGAAAGAAGAAGTCTTCCCAGCAGATTCTCAAAGAAAGATATGAAGCAGGAGACCCAGAAGTCGACCTCCTTGGAGAACCTTCAGGAAGGTTTGATTACTATGTCCTTTACCCCAGATCCAGAAAACAAAAACCTCCATCCTTTTCCCCATGCAAAGAAAATCATGTTCAAAACCAACAAAACCAGAAACCACCCTTAATCCCATATTACCAGAAAGTCCTTCCCCAAATACAAAAGTGTCAACCCAAGTCTCCCAGTCAAACCCACAAACAAAAGATCTTACCCTGTTACATGTTTGACCATGCATCACCCTCATACTCACAAAATTTCCCTCCCTTAGAAAGTTTTGACCATGCACCATTTTTATTATTTTACTCCGGCCGGGAATAAAATAATGTTTTTTTTGTTTAGCTCTTATGAACAGTGCACATGTATGGATACATGTGCACTGTAGCAATCAGCTAAAAAAAATAACTTTAGCTCCACTGCTGGAGCATGTTTTTTGGTGTTGGAGGAGCAAAAAAATACCAATATACCTATTTTGCTCCACTGCTGTGGATGCTCTTACAATCACTATCAGGAAGTGGTAATAAAAAAAAGAATACGGATAATCCCTACCAAAGCAGAATAAGACAGGTCACGTTTTTTTTTCTTTTTTTTTTTTTATGAGAAGACAGGTCACGTTTAGTTGAATGAAAATGATAACTTATTATTACTGTTATCAATTCTAGACAGGAAAGAGGTTGAATAGATCAAGAAATTTCAATTGAAAATCATAGATAAGACAGTGCACTGGATATATATTATTATATTAGTGGTTTAGCTTACTTAACTTCCTTTCATTCAACAAACTATATATGGCTGATGCATGCGCTTGCGTCAACAGCAACCACCACTAAGCAAGGCATTCATGCCTGTACTTAGTCAATATAATAGCATGATAAAAAAATTTCACAACTCTTTTTGTTGGTTAGTATATATTTTCAAATAAAAAAGTGAGTGTATATTATATAATATCTCTTTAATTCCACAATTTAATACTCGAACTAAGGAGACTTTAACTAAATTCAAAGCAGACCAATATCATTGTACGATACCTTTTTTTTGTTGAATATCATTGTATCAGTATTATATAACTTTTTGGATCATTTGCCCCCGCCATCATTTGAAGCCCATCCAATAAGCAAGCTTGTTTATATCATTGGAACATGATCCGATGATGAAATCCAGTTTTGACTGACTATCCACATCTTTTAGATTATGATTTTAAGACAAACATGGAGAAATCTAGAAAGTTAATAGTTTTAGTCACAATTCAAAAATATTGACTGCGACATTTACAAGGGTTAGTTCAACTAGTAGCACAAATTTGATTTGATGCACTAACTCAGAATACTTGAAGACAACCACATGCACTTTTTTATATCACCATCACCAATATTAGATAATTAGCAAATTCAACAATAATCCAAATAATTACTGTAAGTATTAAGTAGATGTGTTTAGATAAACTTAAAATCTTCTCAACTTATGTATAACATCTCAGAGTTTCTCAAATGAATAAGCTTTGAGATATAAATTGTCATCTTAGCAAATTTTAGTAAAAATTATAGAACAAGTTGTGTCCATAACAAAGTTCTCAAATTATAGCGGTATATAATTTATTTTTTATTTTGGGTAAAATACAATCAACTGAGGTTTGGGGTATGGCTAGTCAGGTCCAAGGTCCAAGACATTTTAAAATTAACCAATTTGATCCTTAAACCCAACTTGATCTCTAAATTATTACTCATTTTTTCTCCTCTTTTACTGTGATTACAAACCAAATTTGTCAATTTTAAAATATCATAAACCTGACTAGTAGTAACCTAAATCTCAACAATGTTAATTGTATTTTACCCTTTCATTTTTAAGTAAATAGACTTGACAAAAATAGATTAGACTATGTAAGGAATATCCATGAAATTCCTAGATCTGTGAGATATAAAATTAGAGAAAAAAGAGAGAGTAATATTTACCTGGTTTGACAATTTGCACGTGTTCATAAAATTGCAGTGTTTTCACTATTTTAAAAGAAAAAATACAAAATGTGACATTACAAATTTTCATTCTCAAAACAACACCTCAAACTCTAATATGAAACACATAAAAATTTTATATTGTGCACTGAGGATCCAAAATGGGCAAAAAATATGCCAAAATTTTTTCTCGGGGGCTTGGACCTATTAGTCCAAAACCTCCACTCCATAAGCTAAGCTTTAAAAAGTCTCTTATCAAAAACCGTAATATTTTTACATTGGTCCAATCATAATTGAGATGAAATACAACTAGCCTCTACATAATCCAAGACTGAAAGTCTACATTTTGAATATATTGAATTCTGCATTTCTCCCTATTGATGAGGAATAGATAGTAGTAGCAGTTAACATATAGCTCACGTGTTTGGAAACTTCTTGGAAAGATTGGTTCAATTTGACAAAACTAGAGGGTAAAAAAGAAAAAGAGGAAAAAGAATATTAATGCATAAATTATAAACCAAGCCATTGACTACTATGTCCTAAATGGTTCATTGTATTTGATCAATTTTTTATATTCGTCCCAGTGTGAATTAGGGTTATTCTGGTATTTGGGTCGCCTGAATTTTCCACGCATGTGGGGAGCACGGGAAAGTTGTAGGAAAGAAGGCAATGTTTAAAAAATTATTCATGGTCAAAGTCAATAAAAGTACTCATAAATGCTGGGAGGTGAAAATTATCAAATTACCCTCAACCTTGCAACTGATTTCCAGGACAAACCTAACTTGACAACTTCTGTGGCCTTTTTTTCTTTATAAATATTTTTTTAATTATTATTATTTTAATGAAGGCTTTTTTTTTTTTTTTTGTTTGGTACAATGTACATGGCTTTAGTCATTGTCAATGTTGAATGAGAGGCGAAGTAAAGGACACCTGGCTCAAAATTCTCTGGAAGATTTCTAGTACAGTTACTATTTTAGTACTTCACACTAATATAATTTTTTTTTAATTTTTATAGGTGAGGCTAATATACACTAATAATTATGTTAAAGCTGCTTTACGGGTTAATATGATATCATATAATCATACTCATCTTAACATAACTACCAAGTTTTGCATAAATATTGCTATATACGCTTCAAATTATAAATAAATAAAAGCATTAATAGACTTTTTATTGACATGTCACATGTGTCTCAAGGGAAGAGAGAAGTGAAAAATGATTTTTTTTTTTTTTTTTTGCATTTATGTATAATTATTACCTGTATGTTTTTTTTTTTTTGAAATGTGATTATTCCCTGTATGTGTGTGTATATACATATTGTTCATCCACCTAAGTTATTCAATTTTTCTAGGACATTTTTAGTCTTAATCCCATAATTTTAAGATCAAAGTAAAGAGATACATGTGTTGGAATAGTTATGTGTGAGTAGTGTGTTTGGTTAAATAGTGAAGTCTCACATTTGATATTAATGAGAAAAACGAGTGATTAATATAATATAGTTAAATTCATACCCATTGGACTTAAACATTTTTTTTTGGTTAAATGGTGTCTTTATATGTTATATTGACTACCCAATATGTCCCCAAGGTGTTATCTCCCCAACAAGTGATATTAGAGCCAATGATTCAAGGTCAAGTATTTGTTAGTGGATTCCACCAAGTAGAACAAGGAAGACTCTCATGTCCTTTACCTATGGTTTAAGTAAGGATTCGACTAGTAGTGAGTCAAGGCAATTGTGTCTTGGTAACTCTTGTAGTTGTTCAAGGAAGACTCTCATATTCGCCATAAACATGGTTGAGTAAAAAGGCACACTATTAATGCTGGTGATGCATAATACTTGGATTGTTAAGATAAAAAAAAAAGGTATCTATTCAAGGGGGAGACTAATTGAAGTACCACAAATGACTTGGTAGAAGGCACATGTGATTAGTATAGTTAGTTAAGTAGTGAAATCTCACATTGGATATTGATGAGAATAAAGAATAGTTAGTATAACATAGTTGAGCTTATACTTATTGAGCTTTAAGCCTTTTTATTAAGTAATGTCTCTATATGTTATATTTACTACTCAAGGTGTCCCCCCAAGATGTTATCTCCCTAATGACATGTTTAAGATTGATAGATGAAAAATTATTATGTTGATCAAATCAGTGCCCTTATTATGTGATTTATATTAAATAATTCAAATCTCACACAATCAATGACCAATTGAAGTATATTTTAATGGTAAGATATATGATTTTTTTCAATTATTTATTTATTTTATAAATAGTATAGAATTTCAATTCATAACGTACATTTTGTCATTAAGCTAAAACACTATTTTTTTTTGTATGTTAAGTTTAAATCTTAGATCAATTATTTGACGATAAGAAACTTTACTTGTTGAGCTAATTGGAACCCACAATATAAAATTGCTTGCTTGAAGAAGAGTCTCTCTCTCTCTCTCTCTCTCTCTCTCTCTCTCTCTCTCTCTCTCTCTCTCTCTCTCTCTCTCTCTCTCTCTCTCTCTCTCTCTCTCTCTCTCTCTCTCTCTCTCTCTCTCTCTCTCTCATGTTGCTTTTATAAAGGTGAGTTCTCCCTTTGGTCAATCATGCAACCAACCATTGATGCCCCCACAAATTGGTGTTGTTTAAGGGAAAATATGTTTGCTAATTTCTTTGAAATAAAGATTACTCGCATAATTCACTTAGTAGAACAAGAAGATATTTATAAACTAAGTAAATTAAATAAAAAATTTGACTAAAAACTATTCAACAATTATAAATGATTATTTATGTAAGTGTGCAATTGCGCCTGGACCCAAAGACAAATGTGGGCTCAGGCCCAATGAGCCTTAAACAATAAAACTTGTAGAATGTGGATTTGAAATCTAGTTTGAGGGTGTTGGAAATTTGATAAACAGATTAGTGTGTTATAGTATTCGCAAATAATAAACAAATATGACAAAGGAACCTCTTTGGACGTAAGCCGATGACGATTTATGTATTATCTTTCTTTCTCTTTCAAAGATTACAATTCTTAGTTCTTGTCTAGCTAACTGACCGCCCCCTATTCTTTACTCTCTTCTCTTCTTAAATACTTCTTATTCTTCCCTCTTTGTCCACGTGTCACACAAATCTCATCCTTAAATCCTCCCCCCTTTCCACCACCTTCTTGAAGTCTTTAAACAATAGCAGGAAAGTCAATTCTACTATTTAGGGGTCATTTTCACATTAATGCGGCCAGGGAGGTAGGTGCAGGGTCTTTAATGCGGAGGTAGCAGCCTTTTCCTGAGATATTTCTCTAACACCGTCGCGTCTAGAGGGTACTTGGATCCCCCCTCTTAACCAACCGTTTTTCCAGAATTCTGCCTCTAGTCTTCTTGGCTAATCCCAGGGTCATTGCGGGTCTGTCCGAGGGGAGATTCGTCCTTGGACAGGTCCTCAGACCTTCGCCCTGTAGGCCGACTTGCAGTCCTAGAGGCGTTTAGTCAAAAACGAACTAGCGCCCATCAATAAAGCCCAAGGCCCAAATACTTGCTCAGGTCCTTTTACTCCCCACAATTTATTTCTTTTTTCAATAAATCAAAAATAAGGTCCGTTTAATAAGTGACTTTAAAAAACTTGATAATAGACAACTTTTGAATATTTTGATACTATTTTTATAATCAAATATCAGAAAATAAAGGGATTTAAAAATTCCTCATTATTACAAAGGAGACGCCGTCGTATAGGGAAACTAATGGCAGAATCGTAAATAGAGAAAACAAAAAGCCCAGTTTGTAAAACTCAGACACAGGCGCCGTCTATTAAAACTCGCAAGGGCTCTTTCTATTTTTTCGCAATTATTATTTCCAAAATTTTCAATTTTCTTTTTTTGGCGTTTCGGTGGGTCGGCTTCTGAGAGAGCCTCTCTCTCTCTCTCTCTTTATCTCCGATCAGAGAAACCTCAGGATCTCCCCAAAAAAAAAACACACAAAAACAACCTCAAAACTAACTCTCCGATTCAACCAAAACCTCGTCCGATTTTCCTTACCTTAGCTTCTCCGAAACCCCTCAATTCAACCTTTCCGTCTCCGATTCAGTGTCGACCACTGCGGAAATGGCTTATCTCGGATTTTAGGGTTTCCCATACAATCCTCGTTAGTTGACGAATTCACTATTTACCGAATCCTCAACAACCTTATCAAAATCGCAAACATGGCATTACGTTATACCTTCGGTGTCTCTGGCTATGTCGCCCAAAACCTAGCCACGTCAGCGGGCCTTCGGGTCGGGAATTGCAAGACCGTCGGGGATTGTTGGATTCGAACCCGGATCTTCGGGCCAAACCAGAAGACCGAGTTCGACCCGGCCAGCACGGTCCGCAACTACCACTCCGATATCCGAAGGCCCTCTCTGTTCGAGAATATCGCCGGTGAAATTCTCGGCGAGAACTCGAAGAGTCCTATCGTTCTCGGCTTGATCTCGGCGATGAGAACGACGGCTTGTGCTTCTGGCACGTCGGCTACGGCTCTGGGTGTTTTCGGAGTTTCGCCTTTTAAGTCTTCTTCGATTTTGTCTTCTGTTTCGAAGTGGGTGCTACAACCTAGTAACGACGAGCCTGAAACATCATCGGAGTCATCGACAACAATAACGAAGACGACGATGAAGATGGCTGCTGCTGCGGCGGAGGCGAAGTTTGATCAGAAGAGTGGTTGGTTGTCGAAGATTTTGAATCTGTGTTCGGAGGATGCAAAGGCTGTGTTCACTGCTGTGACTGTGAGCATATTGTTCAAGTCATTCTTGGCGGAGCCGAGGTCGATTCCTTCATCTTCTATGGCCCCTACTCTTGATGTTGGTGACCGTATTTTAGCTGAGAAGGTCAGTGTTGTGAAATTTTAGCTGAGTTCTCTAATTTTGATCATCATTTTTTTTGTGTCTTAAAGCTACTGTCTTTGAGTTAGAATCAATTTGGGGTTATAATTTGATAAATGGGTATGTGCTTAGCATTTAGCAAGACTGTTATTGATTGTTCTGTTTGAAATTTTATGTTTAATTTGATGTGGGTTTATAATTTCATATATGGGTATTTGCCTGGCAAGACTATTGTTGATGATTCTGATTAGAATTTTATGTTTAACTTGATGTGGCTGACCCTGACGAGTCTGTTGAATAGCTGACTTCAAATTTTTGGGACTAAGGTTTTGGTTGTTGTTGTTGTTGGTTTTGTTATGTGAGTGTTTGTCTCAATTTTTACGTGTAGTTAGGATCAATTCTAAGAGTTGTATTCCTTTTATTGACTTCAAAAGAAAAAAAAAAAAAGTTGTGCAAATTAACAATGATGCAATTGAATTTATTAAGGGATGTCAGAAAGATTTTTATGGTATATTGTGGTTGCAATAAGTGCTGAATAGTTTGGTTTATTCCATTAGTCACTTTAGGCATCTAATGGATTCCCTAAGATTTTAGCATGTAGTTCTTTGTTTGTTTAATGATTTGGTCGTTGATGCTCTGGTAAATTGAGAAGATATATGGAATTGTCTAGATAAACTGAGATAAGACGGTTAAATGTTGATTTTGTTACAGATGAGCTGATATCATCGCTTCTGTTTTTGTTGATGTCACAGGTTTCATACTTTTTCAGGAAGCCTGAAGTTTCAGATATAGTAATTTTTAAGGCGCCTCCAATTTTACAGGTATGAGGTGAAATTTGCTTAGAAGTGCCTTTGGAAATTTTTTTCTTTCCATTTGATTGAGGAGGGTTGCTGATTTTGTCAATCGTGTGCATTGTGCAGGATTTTGGTTATTGTTCAGGCGATGATGTATTCATAAAAAGAATAGTTGCAAAGGCTGGAGACTATGTTGAAGTAAGACTTCATATATATTCAATTGATTATATCTGTGTGTTGAGGTCTTAATTCTTGCCTTCCCCCCCCCCCCCCCCCCCTTTTTTTCTTTTTTCAGATTAAAGAAGCAATTTATTGAAAATCTTTTCTTCTTTTTCATTTTCCGTATGTAAGAAAATTTTCTTTACCATTTATTTCTATTATATTGGATCTCACCTGGCCATTTCATGTGATAGGTTCGGGATGGGAAATTATATGTGAATGGTGATGTTCAAGATGAAGAATTTGTTGCAGAGCCACTTGCTTATGAAATGGAATCAGTGGTAATGCATCCCGTATATCTTTAATTTCTTTTCCTTCTGTTGGTTTATTATCATACTCTATGTATCATTGAAGCATTGGTAATAACATAGTTTTATGAATTGATTTTGCAGCTTGTGCCTGAAGGTTATGTCTTTGTGATGGGAGACAATCGCAACAACAGTTTTGACTCTCATAACTGGTAATTCTAGAATCTTTTTATTGCTGATGATCTTTTTGGTTTGAAACTATGTTGATTAGGTAGGAAAGTAACATTTCCAGCATGTGGCATCTACAGATAATCAAACATGATTATGTTAACATCTAGAATGTATGAAGATTAAAAGAACTGTCGTTGATGTTGGTCCTTTAATATGGTTTGAAATTCTGAAAATATTTTCTGACACAGTGTTTATCTTGTTGTCAGGGGTCCGCTTCCTATCAAGAACATTGTAGGTAGATCGGTGTTTCGTTACTGGCCTCCATCCAAAGTATCAGACACCATATATGAACCTCATTTGGGGGGGAATGCTGTAGCAATTTCTTGACACATTGGCCTACACATTGGCCTCTTCTCGCTGGGGAAGAATCTTGACTACATTGATTTCACCTAGATGGTGATTCTACAAGTTATTTTTTTTCACCCTTTTGCTCGTTATTGAGCAGTTGTGAATTTTGAACCTTTTTCCCATCATGTGACTGCTTACGTTGGATTGGTTCTTGATGGGGTATCTGTCTTGTCGATCAGACTGAAGAGCGGTCAACTTTTGCCGCTGATGGATTATTTTCTGTAATGAAATGTTTAAACCTTTTAAACAAAAGAGTGAGAACAAAAGGAAAGAAAAAGAGAAAACATATCTCGTTTTCATTTATCTTATTCGACCATTTATGTTGTTGTTATGCGTCGGTACTTGGGAAGTTGATGCACTTTTACTTGAGTTGAGGCACTGGAGGACTCAAATATCTGAAGCAAGATGGTTTTCTGGATGTCTGGTGCTGCTATCACTTTGAATGTAGTTCAAAACTCTATTTCACTTTGTTATTGCAGTTAAAGCACCCCCCCCTGATGGTGATGGTGAAGGGAACTCGGGTGCTGCTATCACTTTGAATGTATTTGGAAATCTCTATTTCACTTTATTGTTGCAGTTAAAGCACCCCTGATGGTGAATTGGTGAAGGGAAGTAGGCAGGCAGATACTTTACAGTGATACTGAAAGCTCATGAATTTATTCATACAGCCTCGCATCGCTGGTCCAGCAGCTGGCGATCTCATGTAAAAGATCTTGGCTATTAAGATGGTTGCCAAGCATCTCTTCTAATTTCTGGGTTGATCCCATACTTTTTTCAGTGTACTTGCAAATTAAGAATCCATGTACTATTCATCAATAGTTTTCTAAAGATATGTATGGAATTCTATTAAGTTACAAAAAATGCACTGTTATTAATTGTAGCCCTGAGAATTTCCTCGTTTTAATTCTGCTCGTACTGATATTGAATAATATGGCATACATGATAGGTGCGAGTTGAAGCGATCGCCTTCAAAACTTAAGCTACTGATTTGTTATTCAAAACTTAAGCTACTGATCTACTACATTTTAACGAATAAAACTACTTCTATAACGTGATTCTGTTGGGGGTGGGGGGGTGGAATTTGTTTAAAAAGGCCATATAAAACTGTAGTTAAGAGAAAATTGCCGGGGAAACAAAATATGATAAATAAGCAAACTCTGTACATTCCTACACGTTCTAGCTTAATGCATTCTTTAAAGAACACGGTCTCACATACTCCAGTTGACAGTCGAACACGTTCTAGGATTAGCTATAGTGTTACTCCTACCCTCCCCTTATTATATTGTGTGGCTAATGGCTAAAATAATCGGTCCAAGTGTCCAACCACTCTATTGTCTGCTGTTAAGCTAGCTCAGAGGTTTGACCCGGTCCATGAACACCTGCAAAAAACCGACTATGGAACAATGGAGACTTGTCGAGAGGGTATATCAGTGGAGGATTCTCTGATTCTTAAGTTGGTAAACCATTATAGAGAGTATACGAATGAGATTCTTTTGGTGCATCTCTTAGGGCTTGTAGTGCTGGTTTGTAGTGACCTATTTGTACAACCATGGGGATTAAGTTACCTCATGATTTTATGGATTCGATTCCCTTGCAATTAGTTCCCTGTGATTCTAGACTCATCCATTAATCTTCAGGGTTTGTTGCTTATTCCAATGATGATAGCAAAAGCTAGCTAAATATGGTTATCTTTCTAGTCATACTCATAAGTCCAAGCTGCCACGTCATTCATTTCACTTGAAATCAAACTTACCCAACACGTCACAATTTCTCAATGAGATGGACTGGGACATAAGCTTCAACAACCTGAAACAATTTCTTAAGTTTAGACATTAAATTTTTTTTTTTAATTTTTAAATTTACTTGGGTTGGTGGGAGGTAAACTTTGAACTTACTCTTATTATTGTAAGCCTTCACTCGTAACCTAGGTGAGATGGTCAAGTGGTTTGGCATTTGGTCTTAAAATGTTTGTCCCAAATTCGATTGAGTGTGTTCCTCAGTTCGAATCCGAGTATCTACCCTTTGAAAAAGCTCCTAAATCCATTTACCTCACTAGGTCGCATCTGTCACGATCAGTAATCCGTTTCTAATCGAAAGTTTAAAGGATATACCGTGAAAAAAAGAAAAGAAAAAAGAAAGTCTTCACTCATAAGCAAACAAGCACGGGTGGAGATTGTGACCCAAGCCTAATCTGTTGGGGCATTATCGTAATCTCATAATCTAAAGATCTCGAAAAAATCAAAATCAACAACCACCTGCACCTGCCTGCCCTTAACCAGAAAGCAAAAACGGATTCGGAAAGAACCCTCTAATCTTAATAAATCTAATCAGTTAAGTCCTTTTACCTCAGATGAAGAAGAACAGTCATCGTGATCTTCTTGTTCTTTTTTCCTTCCCAATCTTAATTATACTCTCATTTATGACACCTTCCTTAAACGCCTCGAACTCCAACCACACCACCCTTCTCTTACAGGTACACACGTTTATCTTATCAGTTACCTCAATTTTTCAAAACTCTTTTGTCTTTAATAAAGCTGAGATCTTTATTATTAATTTCGTGATTATTCAGGATGTCCTCAAGGCAATCTCGTTGAAGCAGAATTGGGATTTGGAGGACGTGAAGGTTTCCAAGTTGGATCTGCGTAAGGTTCGGTTTGGGAGTGCCTCTCGGGTCGAGTTTCGGGTCGGGTTCGGTAAGAGTAAATGGGTCATCAAACGGTCTGAGGATGAAGAACAAGAAGTGGGGTCTTGGAAAAAGTTCAAAAATGAAAAGAGCGATTTTGGGTCCTTGGTTACTGAAATTGGTTCTTTGATGCGTGTGCTTAACACGTTTAAAATGGAGGGTCCGTTTGAGTTACTGGTCGTCGGTGGTGATCACCAGCTTTCTCTATTGTTGCCGGTATGCTTTTTATTTGAGCTTATCAAAGTTACTGTTTTTTTTTTAAATAAAAAATATTAGCTCTGATTTATTGGTAATGGGGTTCAAAATTGAATGTGTTGGATTGGATTATGGCCAAATTTGTTACTAAATTGATGTGGGTTATGAGTACTAATTGGTAATTTGTAGTTATTGTTGGTAATAGAGAGAAAATTATTTGATCAGCAATAGAATTAAAATTATTTATATGGGTATCTTATTTTGCTTAATCCAGCTTGTAAAGTTTGTTATTTTATATCTTCCATTGAGTTTTATCAGTAACTTTGAATTGCTACAAGCATTATTGTAATATTTCCAGAGCCAAGGAGCTCTAGCTCAATTGGCACCCTTACAAGTTCTAGGTGAAGGGTGAGATCATGGTTCAAGACCCTTTCCAAATGAAAAAAGAAGATAGAAAAAAAAAAAGTATTATAATGTTTCTGGAGTTTGTAGCAAAGTTCTCTAGGTTGAAATTGTTAAAGATGCAGCTAAAGATTAGTCAGTGTCTGATGCTTATCAGCGCAAAGAAACATGCACATTGCATGAGAAACTTTTTTAGGGCTAGCTGTTATGCAGCTGCATTACTTAAGAATTTGATGGTTTGCTTTTATGTCTAACTTAAATCAGTTTCAGTTATTCAGAGGCCAGGAATGACTCTTAAGGCTTATTATTTGAATCCGACTGTTTTCTTCCATTGTTGGTTTCTTTTTACCTGTGAGTCCATAATATATGGTGGTCTGTTAGTTGTTTTATCCAACTATCTGCTTCTTTGTATCATATGTATACTCAATGATTACTGTCCGTTTAATTTTATCTCTTTGTGTGTGCATGTGTTAAATAAGTATCTGATTCAGTTGTAGTGCCCTGGATAGCCTTGTAGTAGGAACGAACATCAAACATGCCATTCCCAGTTAAAACGCCATCTCATTTTATCACTCTCCCCCTCCCCCGTAGGCACCTTAGAATAGATATGATTTAAGAAGGAATTCACAGACTCCACCTCCCAATCATGAAATTCCTTTTGAAAGCTTACATTCCAGCTTAACCTCTCCCTCCAACCGCAAATCAGAAACTTAAGACTTCCTTAAAAACCGAGCAATTAAAAATCAGGATACATATATTCTTTGTAATTTATTAGTTACTTTGAGTTCATGATGGTGAACCTGAAGTAACTCTCTTTTCAATAAAACTTCATGAATATATATATATATATATATATATATATATTCATGATAAGTTGAGGGCACCAAAGAGCTTGTAAATGCCTGAGTTTTCAATTTATTTGATATCTTAAATGAGTAAAATGAATTTTTCCTTATAAGTTGAGGGAAATGATGTTAGGTATCTATTCATTTGGTTACTGTGATAAGAGTGAAAATAAGGATTTGAATTTTGAGTTCTGATTTCTTATATTGCTTGTTTGATCAAGCTTTAAAATTTTGATGATGCTAAGAAATGTGGGTGCCCTTTTAAAAAAAAAAAAATTTAATGGTTTCTGGGAGAGGGGGGAAAGGGGGTTTGGGGAGTTGAAGAGATTTATTTTCTAGCTGCTAGAGCATTTTTATCCTGTTCTGGATTCTAAAAATCACTACCCAGATAGATATATCACCACCCTGACTATCCTTTTTCTCTTATAAAATCTCCATAGTACATTTCATTTTCTGTTAAGCAAGTGAATCGTTTTGATACAGTGATCTTGAAAAACAAAAGCAAAAAAGAGCAGGAATACAGATTCCAGAAATTTTTGTAGAAGCCATTTAAAATCACCTTGGTTGTAATCCGTTGAAACAGATAGCCTCAACAAACAAAGGCATTTCTAATGTTTATTTATTTATTTTTCTGCCTTGCTAACTATATTTGTTTGGCAATGTCTAACTGTATTCATGGATTGACCAAAGTTATCCTACCATATTGATGTGCCTATTGCTTTTTATTTTTTAACTGGTATGTTTATTAATGGCTATGAATGTTTTGCTGCATACAAGATTGATTCTTTAGTGCAACTTCTGACAGTCTGGACATTTTGACCTTTATCTCCAGATGAACATTTCACATAATGGTTTGAAACGAATTCTTATTGGTGAAGGCATCACAGTGGAAGTGAGAAGAGCTCAAGAAGTCTCTCTAATTCACTCATCTAGTCTTGGTATACCGGTGAATAGAAGTGTTGCGATTAACAAGGAGAAAATTGAGTTTTGGCCCTTTTGGCAATCTATGTGCATCCCATTGCTTCCTATACAAGTTTTAGGAGCTGCATCAGTAGTTGCTTATAGGACTCGAAATCCTGATGCTTACATTGAAACTACATTCATTTCCAAGGACACAATTGAGTTGCTGCCAGAGAAGTGTTACAATGGTCATGTTTACAAGGAACGGGCTTGCCCCATTGATTTCTTGAGTTCAAGGATCGCTTTGCTGGAAAGAGTTTTGAAGAGCTTTCTTGGTGACAGAATTCGTCAAAATCGGTCGGGATTCCTCAAAACAAAGATTAAAGCATCTGCTATCATTCGTTTCCCACTAGAACTGGAAAGAGATATCAGAAGTAATGACAGAATCCATGGAAAGTTGGCAGAGTGGAGAACAAGGCCAAATGTTGAAAGAATGTGGTTTGAGGTAATGGCAAGAGTTGAAGCAGAGAATTTACGGCCTCTTTTGGTTAAGAAGGTGAATCCTTTCATTGGAGTAGATTCAGTTTCATGGAGTAATTTAATGTCTAATGTATCTTTTACGAATTTACGATCCGTCCTTGTCCCTCCTGAGGCTCTAACGCTGGATGTGAAGTGGTAGCATGAAATTGTTGTATTATACCTTGTTTTGTGAATGTTCACAGGCCAAGGCAGTGTGCTGTCATTTTTCCTTTTTCCCTTGTGTGATGGGGGGTTGTATTATCAGATACATGTATAAAAAGCACCCAAATGGATTTGTACATAAGTTAAAAAAATTTGAAAGGAAAATGAGAGATAAATCATGATGTGCGTTCGTTTCTGTTGACTAATGTAGAATGGTGATGAGCTGAGTTTGGTTTAAGGATAGCATGATTTGTTAATGAGTTTGCTCGTCATTTTGGCAGTCAAGAATTCCTTGTATGCATATGTTTACAATCTCCATTGTATAAAACACCACAACTGCCACGATGGGCCAGAACCTGGTAAATAAGAGTTTCATTAAGCTCAAGGGAACAGTACTACAATGACCAAACCAGAAGCATCTGATGCCACCAGAAAGAGACCGGACATCATTAAGCCATGGCCATTTCAACCTTTCCCTCAGCATCACCTTGCTTCACTTCCACATTTTTGTACTTATACCATGATGCACACACCAAATAAAACCCAAAATTCATCACACTCAACACTGACAATAACCAATAGAAGTAGTTCAGCTTATCTCTATTTATGTTATTATTAGCCAACCACCCACCACTCACCTTATTCACCACCTCCACCACCACTGTGCTCAAGAAGTACCCAATCGCCACTGAGCACCATGAAATGGCTGTGCTTAGTGACTTCATACCAGCTGAACTCTCTGCATAGAAAAACTCAAGCAACCCCACAAGGGAAAACATATCTGCAGCTCCAAATATAGCATATTGGAGACCAAGCCAAAACAAACTCATAGGCAAAGGCTCAAGACTATCCACCATGTTATGTTTATAAGCCAAAGATTTGCGGTGTGTCTCCACAACTCCAGCAACAGCCATAGAAACAGCTGAGAGCACTAACCCAATACCAATTCTCTGAAGGTTTCGAATTCCAGTGGGAACACCTGTGATTTTTCTAGCCAGTGGAACAAAAATCCGGTCGTATAATGGGATAAGAACGAACATGAATAAGAGTGGGATTACTGGGATTGAAGAGCCAGGGACTTTAAAGCCAAAGAGATTGGGGTTCATGGTTGTGCTTTGTTGGATAGTGAATGTTTGGAGTTGAGCCAAACATGTGTTCATGAATACGGTGCTAAATATAATTGGTAACATGCGGATTAGAATCTTTGTTTCTTCAACTTGTGTCATTGTGCACAAGGTCCAGGGTCCTTGTGTGGTTGTTGTTGCATCATTGGTGCTCCTAATTAATATTGCTGCTCGGTCCAAAAATCTGTGAAATATACAGTGGGGTATTTAGTTTCACGTTATATATATATGGTTTGGTAAGTTTGAAATTGTTTATAATATATACCTAAATTGTTCTGTTCTCTGAAGAATTTCATTATGTGTTCTTGCTTCTTTGTCATGAATCTCATGAAATTCCTCTGCATTTTCTGGGATTGGAAGTTTTCGGTTTTGGATGGCAGCCACAAAAACCTGAATTTTAAGCACCAAAAAAGATTTCAATTAAATAACCCCAGAATTTGTATCTAAAAGGTTTGTAAGGTTTATGTTATAAAATTTGTCATATCTCTATTAATTATCACTCCAAAATAAAAAAATAATTTAAAATTTTATTTATTATGTTATATATATGTTAATAATTTTTTTTTTTGGTATGTATCATATCATACCTACCTAATTTTAGTTATTCATATATACTATTTAAATATATATTAAATAAGGAATTATAATATGTTCACAATTAAGGTTTAGTAGGTATGGTACATTTAATTATATATATATATATATATATATACACACACACACAGTAGAATTTTTAATAATCACTTTATTGTTATCTCAATTTATAAACCTTGTGAAATAAAATTAATAATAAGTTTTGTATTTTCCAATTGTCTCAGGAACATCAAAGTATAAATCCATACATTTTTGTATAGTCGTAGTTAATTACCTGAAGAATCCGTAGAAGTGGGCTTCCCATGGGCTTGTTATTCCGATACAAAGACTTGCCCATGCAAACAAATATCAATGCAAATAAGACTGCTACAAAGCATATACCAAAGCCCCACTCCCAGCCTAGGTTGGCGGTTATCCAAACCAGAAAAGTCACACCAAGTATAGCTCCAATGGTGAGGCTAAGCAAGAACCAGTTAAAGAAGCTTGACATTTGAGCTACCTCTTTCGGGTTCTTTTCATCGTTGAATTGGTCAGCTCCCAAGGCTGGCAAAGCTGCCTTAACCCCACTGGTTCCAAGTGCAATTAGGTATAAACCAGTGAAAAGGATTGCTGTTTGGCTAGAGTTTGCAGCCTCACATTTGTTCATATGGCCTTTGCATGGTATGGGCCTTAGATGGGGGAAATGTGCTTGAGCTGCTAGGAGGGCATATCCCTGCACATATATGCATAAACAAAATGTACGCAAAGTTTTAGTAACGTTACTAATACACCATTTTTCATAATTATTAGTCTATTAAGATTAGAGTATTATTTTCAAACAGGTATATTATTTGCATCATTTTCATGATGTATTAATCATAACAAGTCATAATATACCGTCTTTCATAATTATTGATTTGTTGTGATTAGAGTAATATTATTTCTAAACAGATACATTACTATCAATTATAGCGAGTTATGTAAGTGGTTATAAAAAATGTTATGTCCTTTGTTTTTTCTCTAGCTTTTAGGTTTTTTTTTTTAAATTTTTTATTTACTAAAGTATAGTTTTAAAAACTCTTTTTTTCAAAGCATATTTTCGGTAAAAAGCAATCAACGAAAAAAAAAAACCAAATAAGGCCTAGCTACTTTTGTGGGATTTTTTGCTTTGTTTTATGTTAAATTGCTTTCAATTCCAAGCTTTTGTTTATTTAATTATCTCTAGAAGGATTGGACAACTTGAACTATTAAACTAATATTAGCTTGACTCTATCTCTATGGACAAAAACGACATCCACCAAACAAACTACGTGGTTGTTATAAGGCTGAAATTATGATTACTCAAACCATGTGATTGGATGCTAATGATTAAAGCTGCGAAAGTACTACGTAAGAGTTAAGACTGAACAATATATTTATAATTTTTTTTTTTTTTACTGTTGTTGAGTCATTGAACCATTGCCATTATTGCACTTAAAATAATTTTAGGTTATGGCGTCCCCAAATACTTTGGCAGTTGTATAAAGCTATCTGCCCAGAGACAACTTGTGGAGTTTTACTTTCTTTATTCTCCTTTCTCATTGCGTTAAGAAAAGTTTAGGGTGTTATATAGGCTGTCCAACTTTATTATATATACCATAATAAAGTATTTTTTGATTCCAAAAATTTAAAATATTAAAAGCTATAAACTTATAATTTTACTATTATCCTAACACCGGCCAAGGAGGAGAATTCTAGGCTAGAATGGAAGACTAAACTTACCAATAGTTCCACGGATATAAAGAGCACACAAGTCTTGAATCTTGACAAATAGGTATCACAGATGAATCCACCAACAAGTGTTAGCATGAATGCAGTACCCAAGAAGTTGGTGAGCGTTGTGGCTGATTTTGTTAAGCTGAAGTTCATATATCCATAAAAATAAGTAACTAAGGTCACTGCAATGGTGATGAAGGCCATGTTCTCTAGTCCCTCAGTAGCTGCATGAATTCACAGTATAAAAAAACCAACCAACAATCACATATAATTCAAGAATCTGAACATAAAAAACAAGAAAAAAAAAACAAAAAATAGTTGTGGATAACATTATGATTACCATATACAAAAAGCGCAGCTCGATTTCCTCCTAGCCTTTTTTCTTTCTTCGGCTGGGTTTTAACATCTCTGCAGATGCCCTGTTGAAATAATCATATAAAGAAACATTAGCCCATATAGCATGTAGAGCTTGAAATTGAAAAGAATAAAAGAAAATTGCCTGAGAGAGCTTTAAAGAAACAAATATGGGAAAACAATATCATCTCTAATATAAATGATGTGGGAATCTGTATAGTTAGATTTAGGAAATAAACGCATTTCAAGTAAAATTGAGATTCTCTTCCAAAAAAGATGGCGGCTCTGAGAACAAGTAAAATCTGTATAGTGAAGTTTATGCAAGACGTTGATTACCATTGTGTTGGAGCTTTCTTCTTTGGGCTGATAGGAAAAAGGCTGCTTCTCACTTGGTTGTGACTTTTTTAGAATGGACTCCTCTGACTATTTATAGGGACAAATGTTCTAATCATTCATATAGTGACAATAATAACATAAAAGGAATCAAATGGCATCTTGGCCTTCGAGAAACTTACTAGGATCATAATCTATCTTTGGAAAAAGTTAGCTGGTTGTGCCAAGAATTTTTTTTTTTTTTTAGGGTCTGACTTATTTTCAGTAATTTTTTAAAATGAATTTTTATTTTATTTTAACGAGAGATTGTTATATTTGCCATTAACTAAATAAAATGTAAAGATTAAAACTTACTACCGTTTGTTATTGTATATTTAAAATATAAGGACATATTCAATTAAAAAATACTGGAGATAAGCCAAATCCTTTTTTTCTCGTAAGAAACAAGACTAAATGAATCATTATATTCCAGTATCCTTAATATTCTCTCCATATAAATGCATATAGCTTTATTTTTGGAAAAAAAAAATTGTTTGCCAAAGAGAATTACTTAATTACTTGTATATTTTTATAAATATATTCTTTCAATGCCCCTAAAATTATGACTTATATTTATATATGACAAAAAGTCAATATTAAAAGGAAAATAAATAAGATAACAATAAATTAAAGAATATTTATACTTTTTTTAAAAGATGGAAGGGGTCATTACCTCAAAGTTACTTATAATTTTGAAAATTTAACGTACCATTGCACACCTTTGGTGCGATGGTCACTCCACAAGTATGAGTACTTGTGGAGTGTAGGGGGAAAGGGCCGGGGTTCAAATTTTCAGGTTGGAGTTTCACACACATATACACTTAGATTAGGTTATGGTAGAATTCTATCTTATATAAAAAAAAAAATTAACATTAAAATAGAGGGAGGGGCATTTTTGCCCCACCCAACATTAATTTTGACAATATTTTTAGAAGCTTTTAATGAATAAAAAATTATTGTTTTGACGGTTTTTTATATTTCTTATAAAAGGTTTTTTTTTTTAGAGAATTTTAACTTATGGTGTCTACTCTTAATAATAACTTTTTATTATTAGATCAATACGCCAATCAGTTTTTAGTATAAATGATGATTAAATCTCAAATTTTTTATTCAACTATTAGAGACTTTATTAATTGAATTAATTAGAACTTACTATTTCTTATAAAAGTGATGTTAATACTTTTTTAGAATAATTTATTAACAATGGTTACAAGGCACCCATTAACATACTCATTTATTATTTTATACTGTCTCTCTCCCAATAGCTCTGCCTTCACCCATAAAAAGTTAAAAACCGTTTCTTTAATGGTGGATATATGAATTTTATTTGTTTGACTTTAACTACCGGAATCCGTGATAAATGGAGTCGAATTCTACATTATAAAAGGGATCGTCACGCTACTGTAGTCGATGCTACATTATTAAATTTTTTATTTGGCTTTTGTTCCTGAGTGGCTTTTATTAGTTTATACTCACCCACTGATACACTGTCTTTTCACAACTGTTTTTCCTTAAAACTTTTATATGTTAAAACGTAAATATTTTCACGATAATTATAAATATTAATGTGAATGAGTAGATGTAAAAGGCGTGAAATGGACCCAGTGGGTTGATTGAGTGGTTGGGTATTTGATTTTAAAGTAGCTCTTTTGAGTTTGATTAGAAATTTTTTAGTTTAAGTCTGGATACTAACATTTAAAAAAAAAAAAAAAAAAACTCTAGACCAACGATTTATCTCATTACATACTCACCCATTGCAAATAGTAATTAATCTCTTCTTCAAAGTTTTAAAGAAATATGGTGGAAAAAAAAAAAAAGTGTGTGAAATGATGTTTTTTCTAAATGGCAGCTGTTCATAGAGTGGGGGTCTAGACAATTAATGGTCAACACTTTCACAGATTCACTATCTAATGACTAAGATTGACGTGACAATTCTTAGTTTAAGAAATCACCAGTGAATAGCTGTATGATGCTAATGATTATACTGATAAACTGAAGCTGCAATATTCATGCAACTAAAAGCAACAGGTTTTTGGTTTTCGACATTTCACATTACTGTATTGGATGGAAGGTTTTCAATTGGTAATGCATGTCAACCTCTTTGAATTTAGGGGTTTATGATAAGGTTTTAAAACTGGGTTGGTTAAAGGAAAGGGCTAAATATTTTTGAGGTCGAACTTAGGTTAAATTAGGGTCGAATTATGATGATGTCATAATTAATTTAATAATTAATTAAAACTTAAATATAAATATTAAATTTATAAAACTAATAAAATTGACTAATATATCTATATATGTGAAGGAAATTTAATGATTTTTTAGCATATATTTAATAATTAAATAAGAAAGTTAATAAAATAAAATAATAATCATGAAAATATTAAAATTTATGATTAATTTTTTAAGGAAAGTTGAATATCTTTTAAGGATTTTAATTATAATTTTTTTTATTCCTTGTAAGAGATGAATAATTTAATTAAGTAGAATAAAATTGTGTTAAGTTGTTTTTTAAATAAAATAAAAAAATTGCTAATGGGTTGGATCGCACGGTTCTTGACCGGTTCATGCGGTCCAACCCCGATTTTAGGGTTCACAGAATTAACTAAAAATACGGTTCTTTATGCTTAAAAAACCGATTTTCATCCTAGATCCCAGTTTTCACAGTCCAATCCGGTTCTGAAAACAGTGGTTTATGGTGGAGATAGAGCCCGGACATGTAGTTATCCAAAACAATGATTTTTATCAGCTGTAGCAAAGAAAAAGAAAGAAACTTAGTAGGAGTCGAAATAGGAAATAATAAGTGTAAGTGCACAATTGCACCTGGACCCAAGAACAGTTATGGGCTCAGGCCCAATGAGCCTTAAACAATAAGAATTTGTAGAGTGTGGGCTTGAAACCCAGGTTAGAAGTTTGTGAGGATTAAATGACAAACTAAAGATTGCAAGTAATTGAAAACAACAAGGATTATTGTAACTGGGCCTCCTCGGACGCAAGCCAGGAAACATTTGCTTATATTATATCTTTCTCTTTTTCTTTTGTTTTCTTTTTAGGTTACAAAAAGTCCATCCTTATTTACTGTTCTAGGTCCTTCCTTAAATACTCTTCTTCTTAATACTTTATACACGTGTTGCCCCGACTCCTCCTTAGCATAGATATTTCTTTTCTTAGTGCCTTTGAACGGTAACTAGAAGTTTCCCTTCCTTTGTTCAAGTGTCACCTCCCCGTTAATGCGGCCGGGGTGGTAGGTGCGGGGTCTTTAATGTGGAGGTAGCAGCCTTTACCTTTGACACTTTCCCAACATCGGCGCTTCTAGGACATTCAAGGGTTCACCCCCTTTAACCCGCGGTCTTGGCCGTGTCATTCCCTGGCACAATACCATGAAGTCCGGGTTCTGCGAGGTGTCGGTCCAGGGGGAAAAACATCCTCGTCAGGATACTCTGATCCTCGTCGTATGGTCCGACCTAAAGTACAAACAAGCCCTAAACCCAAGAGCGAGGTCGGCCTTCCTTAGCAAGGCCCGACGGCCCATATCCTTATTAAGATCTTTTTACTCCCCGCAATAGCCCCTCGAAACTCTAATTTTCGACATCAGGAGAAAAATAGGGTTTTGATCGACGAGGATCCACTACACACACTTTATAAGTGATGGCACGTGTGGAAATCATTTCGCGTCCCAGAAGATGACACTTGGCGGTTTTATTTTCAAAAACGCGCGCATTTATTACTGTAAGTTACTCTTTGTCTCCCACGTTCAACGGTGAGATGGGCATCCAACGGTTCTCATTACTCTACGAAATTTTAGGCGGGACAGACATAATTTCGAGGCCGCCTTTTCGCACGTCGTGACGCTTCGGGAACCCGCGCCTTCATTTAATTCCTCAGGGGGTAATCCCATCAAGACATCAGCCATCATACCTTACTTTGCAGAAAACCGTGGAGATTTGCACACTTTCAACCTTGTAAGTTCTTGCTCCTATTCTTAACCTTTTCTCCTCGATATTTGTCCTCGGCTATCACTTCAAACACTCTCCCTTCTAGAGTTTAGTCTATCGTCTTTCTGTAATGGGAAAATTCAAGTGTCTAGTGGATACCGCCGCTGGGATGGAGGGCTTTAGAGCCAAATACCATATTCCCAGCGACGTAGGGCTAGAATACTGCCCGGCAACAGCCGTGGCCGGTTCTAGGAAAGAGGAAGAGGTTATCATCCCTATGGTAGCCTTCATAGAGGGTGGGATGACCCTTCCAATGAAACCCGTAATGAGGGAGTATCTTCGCAACCACCGGTTGTGTCCCGACCAATGCCTTCCAAACGTTTTTAGAGTTCTAGGTAGTGTAGATGCTACAACGAGCGGATGGGTTTAAACCTCACATGGCACGATGTCGTGTTCCTATATGAGTCCCAAACTTTCTAAAGTAGGTTATTATATTAAATCTCGGTCTAGCACCGTTAGGCTAATCTCTGTACGCAAATCAAACAAAGGCATGAAGGACGACTACTTGATAGTGTACGGGAAGCGGCACGACGGCCTCCCATGCCCGGTTCGGTGGGGGGATCCGGTGCGACGCTATAGGATTAATCTCCCACAACACAACTTCTCATAACACACACACACGAAATGCGTATTTGTATTTACTTAAATTTGTTAAAAATTTGTGTGAATCGACCGGGTTTATTTGTTTTGACGTCTTTTTTGCGGATAAGCGGCACGTGCGTCCTCGTCGAGTCAACTTGTAACGTTGCCGATCTAAGCCGAGTACTTCGCTCGAGGTGTTCGTTAGCGAAGACTTACAACTCCGGGCTGCTCACCTCATTCTCGGATACACTCCCCTTTCCAAAGACTTCCGGGGAGATAGAGGACGCCATTATTGCGGGGCGGCCAGAGACGAAAGAGGATAAACGTAGCTCGGCCCCATTTTTGGACGGCCGTGACCTCCGGACGCTCCTAACACTATTTTGTACAACCGGCCAATAGCGGCAATCCCCCTCGCGGGTGCACTCACAAACAGCGTTTGTCGTTCCGGAAGAGCGGTGTCTTCTTCACACACACTCGACGACGAGATAGATCAATTCCATCTCGAAGACACCGAGACCTCGCGGGAACCGGTTGTGGTACTTTCCGACGAGGAAGAAGAAGCCGCCGAGACCTGCGGAATTGCTGGGTTTGTGGTTGCCCTCCCGAAGAACGACGTAGAAGAAGACATGGGACGAATGGAGGGTCTCCTCACCAACGGGGCTGCCAAAGTTGCGAGAGAAGAAGAAAACGGGGACGTCCCGAGTTCCCCCGGTTTACCTCCTCCTCCTCCTCAGTGAGCCCAAAATGCTAGCCGAGGATCCCAAGAAGAAGGAAGGGGGATAATGATGGGACGATTACTAAAGACCCCGAAGCCGCGCCAACAACTCCCGCGGCCCCGGCGGCGAAAGGTCCCGGACAAGTGCAAGGGTAGAGCCCGTTCCCGAGCGAACTCGGGGAAATCGGGGATGAGGGCGTAGTGCGCCGAGCAGACCACCTGGTCCCCGATCTAAAGTGGACGGCGCTCCCATCTCTGCCAGTCCAGTATAAGGGCGGTTCAACTAGGCCATGCCCAACACCTGGCCGAGGTCTTGGAACGTCCTCTTCTGCGTCCCAAGGACATTGATACCTTGGAAAATTTGGGACAGCCTCTACTATTCCTCTCTCTAAAAAGAGACTTAGCGGCGAAGTAAGTTTTTCTCCTTTTTAGGAAGATTCCACCTTTAATAATATTTACGGGCAAGTTTGTTTTTTTATTATTCCTAACTCCATCGTACTTTGTCACAGGCTATTCAGGAGGTCTGTGTAGCTGAAAAGTTTATTGTAGATACTCGGACAGTAGCCAGAGCGGAAGAGCTCGAAATAAAGTGGAGAGCGAGAAAACCTTAGGTACGGCCCAGGAACGAGGCGGCCTTGGAGCGGCCCAGTGAGGAGAGAGAGAAGAATGGGGTCGAGTCAAACTTGAAGACCATGAAGACCCGGATAGAAGGACGGCGCAAGGCTCCTTCGTGAAAGAGATGAAGAGCTCTCCCGAGCTCGAAGGGAGTGCTCGGATCTTAAGAAGCAGCGGCGATGAAGGAAGAAGCCGGCTCCTTCCCAGCTCTCTCTTCAAGGCGCAAGCGGGCAAGTTTCGATGAAGGGGTAGCCACCACCCGAGGAGCGGCGACGAGAGGAGTTCGCGGCTTTATGCCGCGAATGCTTGTCAAAAAGTATGGGGGGAAGCTTTAAACGTAGCGAGGAGTTCCTCGATCTTCGGATTTGAGGAAGTCGAAACGTTGGCTTCCCACAGAAATACGGGGAGATTGAAGAGGCTCCTGGCACGCTCCTACCCCTGAGACAACTCTTCTGCCCTACCTCGATGGTCCCACGGCAAATTCTGATCCTACGAGAACCTTGTTCCAATAAAGAGAAGGAAGGAGGAGTGGATGTAGAGAAGGACCTGAGCCAGACAGTGGAACCCATCGTCCTTTCAACAACGACAGTGGATAAAGGAAAGCATATTATGACTCCTTTTGAGCTGGAGTTGAGAAAGACCGAGGGCACTAGTACCTCTCATCAAGATCCTCCTCCAACAGCTTAGGACTTAGCTTAGGGCTTCTCTTTTTCCATTTTTCTTCTTTCTTTTTTTTTTTTTTTAAATTATATGTAATGCATACTCAATTGATTAATGAAGAACAATTTCGTTTACTTTTCACTTCGATTGTCTATGTTTCTACTTTACTCTTTTTTGTACTTATTACAAAAGTTTCCCATTAAGTCATATCAAAAGTTTCTCAGAGTATAAAAATCTAACTCCAAGGATTGCACAATCATAACTTCCACATAATCATGCGTATATTACTAAAGATTTAATACAAGGTGACATAGTTAATACGTTTGAACAATGCCTTGATTAAAAAGGAAAGAGGATTTCATATAACGATTAAGCCCTTATAATGCATAACACTGTTTCTAGTAGGATGTAAGATCCGAGGACCTTTCCTTACACAAATTTACTCAATACTTAAAGATATAAAACTTAAGATCCGAGTTAATAAACAGTAAGGTATTAACACCCAGACACAATCAGAAGTTAAGTTTCATCAAAGTCATCGTCCGAAGATAAATCTTAAGCAATCTTTCGTTTAATTCTTCAAAATTGTAACTGTAAATGATAAGACATTAATTTCCACAAGATTTGTGGTCCGAGGACTGCATTTAACCAAGTTTCTGTTTGATTCTTTAAAACAGTAACTTCAAATGTTAGTTTTCCCAAAGTAGGAGGTCCGAAGACCCGGCATAACTAAGGTTCTGTTTAACAAATGACAAGACATCAATTTCCACAAGGTTTGTGGTCCGAGGACTGCACTTAACCAAGTTTCTGTTTGATTCTTTAAAACAGTAACTTCAAATGTTAATTTTCCCAAAGTAGGAGGTCCGAGGACCCCGCATAACTAAGGTTCGGTTGACCCAATGACAAGACCTCAATTTCCACAAGTTTTGTGGTCCGAGGACTGCACTTAACCAAGTTTCTGTTTGATTCTTAAAAATTGTAACTTCAAATGTTAATTTTCCCAAAGTAGGAGGTCCGAGGACCCGGCATAACTAAGGTTACGATTTAACAAATGACAAGACATCAATTTCCACAAGGTTTGTGGTCGAGGGGTTTGCACTTAATAAAGTTTGTTTGATTCTTTAAAACGAGTAACTTCAAATGTTAATTTTCCCAAAGTAGGAGGTCAGAGGACCAGGCATAACTAAGGTTATACATTTAACAAATGACAAGACATCAATTTCCACAAGGTTTGTGGTCGAGGTACCAACAGCAAGTTTTGTTTGATTCTTAAAAATTGTAACTTCAAATATGAGAGCTAGCCATAACTTTGAAATATTAATTGACAAAAGCTTATTTGATTAATAATAATACCTTCTAAGATTATTTACATTCCATGGACGTGGTACAACTCGTTCATCTAGGTCGGCTAGCCTATACGACCCTATGCACTGCTATTGAAACAATGCGATAGGGGCCTTCCCGGATTAGGTCCTAGCTTACCCCATGCTGGGTTCTTAGAAGTGCCTACAACTTTCCTTAATACAAGATCACCGGGTGCAAGTGGCCTTAGCTTCACGTGGGCATCATGTCCTCGTTTTAGCTACTGTGATAATAAGCCAATTGGACCATAGGCGCCTCACGCCGTTCCTCAGTAAATCAAGATCTTTCTCTAGAAGTCCTTTGGTTATTCTCTGGGCTAAAAGAACTTGTCTTTAGAGTAGGAAAACCAGATTCTAGTGGTATCGCCGCCTCGGCTCCGTAAGTCATAGAGAATGGTGTTTCTCCGGTGGACTGCGCGGTGTGGTCCGATATGTCCACGGAGACATGAGGGAGCTCTTACTGCCCATACGCCTTTCGCATCATCCAACCTCTTCTTGAGCCCATTGACTATGACCTTGTTAACGGCCTCGGCCTGCCCATTCCCTCGAGGATAAGGCAGGGGTAGAATATCTATTTGTGATGCCCGTATGTCACCACGATATTGCCTAAAGGCGTTATTTGTCAAATTGAACGCCATTATCAGAGACAAGTGTATGCGGTATACCAAATCTAGTAACAATATTTTTCCATATAAATTTCTTGGAATCAACATCTCGGATATTGGCTAATGGCTCGGCTTCAACCCATTTAGTGAAATAGTACGTTCCCACGAGCGGCCATCTTTTGTTGCCGGCGGCTCTCGGAAATGGCCCTACAATGTCCAGGCCCCATTGTGCAAAAGGCCAAGGGCTAGACGGAGAGGTTAAGAACCCTCGGAGTTGGTGGATATTAGGGGCGAACCTGCGACATTGATCACACTTTACGGCATAGTCTGAGCCTCCCTGCATATTGGGCCACCAATAACCACGAGTTAGGGCTCTATGGGCTAAGGACCTTCCTCCGAGTGTGGCTTCCACAAATTCCCTCATGCAATTCCTCCGGTAATGATTACTGTTGATTCGGGGTGTACGCACAACAAATACGGTCCCGAAAAGGATCGTTTGTATAGCTTCCGGTCCTCGGACAACCGGAAACGCGGCGCCTTTCGACGTACCTTTTCGGCTTCAACTTTGTCTTCGGGAAGGATGTCATTTTTGAGAAAAGATATGATCGAATCCATCCAACTAGGACCGAGGCCTTATTAGATGGATGCAAGGTGCGTTAGCGGCTACAAGAGAAGGTTCTACCAAATCCTCGACGAGAATAACCCTTGGTAGACCTTGAGCGAGAGGATGTTGCCAACGTAGCCAAAGAATGCATGAGTATTTCCACTCCTAGAGACATGAGCTAAGGCAAAGGAGTCAAATTCGGCTGGCGACGCTTGACTTCAGGCCAAATATTCACGTTACGGAATCTACGCTTCCATGGTACCCATGACTTGGCCGACTACTAGCGAGAGTCCGAGAACAAATGGATTTCCTTGCCACCCATCTTATGTACCATTTGCATGCCTACCAAGACCGCTTCATACTCGGCCTCATTATTAGTAGCCGAGAAGGCCAATCTCAAAGATTTTTCAAAGACAATTCCTTCGGGGGACATTAGAACAAGTCCAACGCCGGACCCTTTATGATTAGCGGCCCGTCCACATTAAACTTTCCAAGCCGAGGCGATACGGGCGTGATCACACCAGCGATTTTCACCCATGTGTGCTTTCTTTGAAGTTTCTTCTAACAATGGTTCGACAAACTACGCCACCAAATCGGCGAGGACTGACCTTTCACCGGAGGTGCGAGGCTTGTACTTAACATCAAAGGCTCCCAAAATGGTTCCCCATTTTGCCACTTTCACTGAGAATAATCGACCTTTGCGCAACACGGCCTTGAGAGAGCGGCGGGAGTCAAAACAACCACGGTATGAGGCGGAAATAGTGAGGGAGTTTACGCGTGGCGTGGACTGCGCCGGAAAGCGCTTTTTCCAGGGCGAGATAGCGTACCTCGGCCTCATTCAAGGACTTACTAACATAGTAGATCGGCCTGCGCACTCCATTTTCATTCCTTATAAGAACTAGACTCACCGCATGAATAGCCACGGCCAGATAAGCGAATAAAACCTCGTCCACCTCAGGGCGGGATAAAATGGGTGGCCGAGAAAGATATTGCTTAAGCTGTTGGAAAGCTGACTCATAATCCTCGGTCCATTGAAACCCTTTCCACTTGTTCAACAGGCGAAAGAAAGGACGGCACCGGTCGGCCAAGAGAAATAAATACGTTCAACGCGGCAATCATTCGGTCAATTTACGAATCTTCTTTGGAGTTCGAGGCGGTACAAATTCTGAATAGCCTTAACACACCTTTGGGTTCACCTCTATGCTTTATGAGTGATCATATATCCTAAGAACTTTCCGAGATCACGCCAAAAGAACACTTGGAGGCGTTAAGGCGCAACTTATACTTCCTCGGCATACGGAAGGTGTCGGCCAAATCTGTCATGTGCGAAGGTACGAGTCTTACTCTTTACCACCATATCATCCACGTATACTTCTATGTTTTTCCCCGATTCTTCATTCAAACATTCGGGTCATCATTCTTTGATAAGTAGCCCCGACATTTTTTAACGGAAATGGCATGACCTTATAATGATAGTTCCCGTTGGAGTAATGAAAGCAGTCTTCTCTGATCCTCTAACGCCATGAGGAATTTGATGGTAACCACGAAAGGCGTCCAAGAAACTCATCGAGGATGTCGACGATAGCATCTACCGGTTGATCAATCCGTGGCATTGGGAAAGAATCTTTAGGACGAGGCCTTGTTCGGATCGGTAAAGTCCACACATACTCTCCACTTGCTAGTTTTTCTTCTTAACGACAACGGTATGAGCCAACCATTCGGGGTAGAAAACTTCTTTGATAGCCCCCGCCCTTTTGAGTTTAAGAACCTCTTCCTTCACGGCCTCGAGAATGTTCTCGGGAAGATCGCCGAGGTGGGCGCCTCCTCGGAACGATGGCCGGATTGACATTTAAACGATGACAAATAAAGCTCGGATCTACGCACGGAGCCTCGCCAAGGGTCCCACGCAAAGACATCTATATTGTCCTTCGGGAATTCCAACAACTCCATCTTCTCTTGGTATGGCAAAAGTATGCCAACTTGGAAGAACCTCTACGGATCATCTGCTATTACAAACTTCTCTAACTCCTCGCAAACGGCCTCGTCTCCTGTCATCGCTCTAGGTGCCTCACGGACATTAATTGCTATGACTCTGGATGGGCAAGGTTGATAACTCGACTTCGGCGGCCAATCTTGCGGCCGATATGCATTGCACTGGCCACTACAGGCTGGGGATTTCCTCAACATGTTCCCCAGGGGAATTTAACCTTAACGTGCAAGGTAGAGGAGACGGCTCCCGGGCGTGCAGCCATGGCACAGCGAGGATGGGTTGTATATGGAGAGTACGCGTCGACCACAATGAAATCTACTTCAGCCGTTTACATGCCGGATTGAACCGGTAAACGGATCTGTCCTTTTGGCACAATGACTCTCCCTTCAAAGCTAATAAGAGGTGAGTCATAAGGAGTCAAATCTTCCAACTCCAACCTTAACCCCTTAAATAGATCGGGGTACATGATATACGCACCGCGCACTGATCTATCATCACCCTCTTCACGTCATAATTCCCTATCACGAGGGTAACCACAAGAGCATCGTCATGGGGGCTGGATAGTCCCTATTTTATCCTCCTCGGAGAAACCCGAGACGGAGTAAAGTGCTCTTTAATCTCTTCGGCTGCCACCCACATCCTCGGCCGGCGGATGGGAAACCGCCATGACCCTAGTGGGACTGAGCCGGTCCTACCGGGTGCGGCGAAGATAACATTAATTGTTCCCAATGACTGGCCGAGATGGGGCCCCATTCCTACGGTTGTTTGAACCAACTTAGTGACACCGGTGGGGCTGACACAAATCTTGCTTCAACTTTCCCTCACTTAGACGAGGGGCTGCTCTAGATGGTTCCACGAGGTCAGACGGTTCTCGATAGTGTGGCCCACATCACGATGGTGCGGCAGAAAAGGTTTTGATTTCTTCTCGCGGGGTCCCCTGCCATCTTGCGGGCCATCGAAGAAGGGCTCTTTACGAACTTTTTCTAACAAGCGATACTGCAGTTCTCGGAACCACGGTATTTACGGCTGAGTCTTTGCCGAGCCGGATTGTCCAAAGTAATCCCTCCTCGGCTTGTTGTTGTGATGTCACATCCGACACGAAATCCCTTCTCTCTGGCAGGGATGACCTTCTCCTTTCCTTTTCCTGCTTCTTTGGTCTTCCCTCTGCCCTTTTATATTCATCAATACGATCCATAAGACGGCGTACGGCTAACGGACGGGCTTTTTCGTCAAAGACTTTCTTAAATCGTGATCAGTAGGGAGGCCCACCTTAAAGGTATTAAGCGCCACCTCATCAAAGTCGCCGTCTATTTCATTGAACATCTCCCAGTATCTGTCGGAGTATGCTTTCAGTGTCTCCCCTTCCTTCATGACCATGGATAGCAACGAGTCCAATGGCCGAGGGACTCTGCTACAAGTAATGAACCGCGAAGCAAATGCCCTAGTTAGTTCCCCAAACGAGCCTACAGACCCCGATTTGAGACCGTTAAACCATCTCATAGCCACAGGTCCCAAGCTGGAGGGGAAGACTTTACACATCAAAGTCTCAATTGTAAGTGCACAATTGCACCTGGACCCAAGAACAGTTATGGGCTCAGGTCCAATGAGCCTTAAACAATAAGAATTTGTAGAGTGTGGGCTTGAAACCCAGGTTAGAAGTTTGTGAGGATTAAATGACAAACTAAAGATTGCAAGTAATTGAAAACAACAAGGATTATTGTAACTGGGCCTCCTCGGACGCAAGCGAGAAGTTTGTTCTTATATTATATCTTTCTCTTTTTCTTTTGTTTTCTTTTTAGGTTACAAAAAGTCCATCCTTATTTCTGTTCTAGGTCCTTCCTTAAATACTCTTCTTCTTAATACTTTATACACGTGTTGCCCCAACTCCTCCCTTAGCATAGATATTTCTTTTCTTAGTGCCTTTGAACAGTAACTAGAAGTTTCCCTTCCACTGTTCAAGTGTCACCTCCCCATTAATGCGGCCAGGGTGGTAGGTGCAGGGTCTTTAATGTGGAGGTAGCAGCCTTTACCTTTGACACTTTCCCAACATCGGTGCTTCTAGGACATTCAAGGGTTCACCCCCGCTTTAACCTTGGTCTTGGCCGTGTCATTCCTAACTTTTGTACCATGAAGTCCGGGTTCTGCGGGTGTCAGTCCGAGGGGAAAAACATCCTCGGCTGGATCCTCGGATCCTCGGCGTATGGGCCGACCTAAAGTACCAACAAGCCATAAACCCAAGAGCAGGTCGGCCTTCCTTAGCAAGGCCCAACGGCCCATATCCCTATTAAGATCTTTTTACTCCCCACAATAAGTATGCCTAGATCCATAGAGAAAATGTCTAATTGACAGAAAAAACACTGTAAAGATCAATTAAGTGAGATTTTGGTTTGATACATGTAGAGCAATTTTGCTGCAGGTTGTATGTGGTAGCTCAAACATTGGGGTCGGACTTAAATTTTTTTAGCTTTACTATTGGTAATTTTTGGTGTTGGGGTAATTTTTTTAGACTTTTATATTTTGTTTTAAATTTTAAATTTATAGATTTTTTTATAGTCTTTTAAAAGAAGAAAATGTTAAAGCTACAAATTCTTTTACAAATTACTAATGTCGTGAGTGATTATTGTTAAGTAAAAAAATACTGTAAGTGGTAAGCATAAATGCAACCCAATAAAAATTTGTTATCTTAATAATTTATAAAAATATTGTAAAAAAAGTTATAGCTATAACATCACTCTTAAAAGAATTAATCATATTATTAAGAGGACAAAATTTTATTTTATTAAACAAAATTACTAAAATTAATATCTACTATATATTCCAATATTTAAAAGAAATTAGGGAGGGCCTTTCCCCGCCCCCCGCCAAAGTCAAAGGCTACCTCCCTGATTTATGGTGATGTACTGTCATTTTGCCAAAGGATGGCATCATTCAATGAACCGGTGTATGATTCCTCCTAAAAAAATTTTGACATGTAGCTCTCATACAAAACTGAAAAGGTGTACTACACCTGATGTACGTAATAACATCTCCTTCGATAATACATATACAGAAATTATTGGGAAGTTAATTCTCAAAAAAAAAAAAAAAAAAAATTTAAGAAGCACATATATATATATATATACACACACATGAGAAGAGGGATGAGTTTAGAAAATACACTTAAACGCCAACATCAAAACTGCATGCGGCAATTAGTGACAAAACAATCTATCTAGGAAGGTACAATAATTTTAAAATTGTGACAAGAGCATTGTAACTTAACTGACATCTTATAATATTTTTAATTATTTAAGTAGTAGGTTTCCATTAATAAAATTCATTAATCCCAACCCATCCAATTAATATACATATATGTGTATGTGTGTCTGTGTATGTGTGTTCTTTAGATTTCTTGTTTTAATAAATCTAAAATTACAAGTAATTTTGCAATTGTTTAAGATGACAAGTTGCAACAATAGATAAATAATAAAGTAATATTAGTAGTGTGCTCATATGATAATCAATCATAACCTGTCAATTCAATAGTTGTGAAATTTATTAAGAAAAATGATGTATTTGTAACTTTACCCTTCTTATATTATGTGTCGTTTTATATGATTGACAATAGTCCACCCTTTCTCTCTCTCAATAGAATCTTCACCCCCAACATTCTACTTAGCAATTAATTTTTGCTCATGCCAAGAGATAAAAAATTTAACAACATCACAATCAATAATAACCTTAATTGAGTGGAATCAGGATTGTAAAATCTGTGATCTTTGCTTGAGCGAGGATCATACAAAATTTCTATATGGAATTGGGTTTCTGCTCAAGCGAGCCTTCTAAAACTTCGACATCTTCAAGCAGTTCTTTTAGTAACTCAAAACATGTTTAGAGTCAAACCTTTTTCGGATATTTTTTACAACATTAAGGTCGCATGGTCATGACTCCAGCCGTGATGTCTGCAATATTCACGTTCTCTAAAGGAACTTGGGTCGTTATGTCCGACCATGCAGGTCATTCTGACAGAGCGTCCCTACTCTATGGCCAAAATTAATGTAAATGGCTCATGTGATTAAGAATTATAATTTGAGGATTATTGAAACATAATTGTGCTGCAGCATCACTTGCGTAGCTTAAATTACTGAAATGTCTCCGACTCTCCTATTTGGACGGTAGTTCATGGCACGCAGTTAGCTTAATTTCTACTATCTCAATTATTCTATACTCTTTACGTACTTTCTTTTTAATTATTATTTTTAAGAACTTCTATTTAATTATGTTGGAATATTGGGTATTGTGTCCCCCACATTAAATCAAGGTCAACTTGCATGTTAAATTATAACTATAATCATATATTAATTTTTAAGGGTCTTTCAATATTTGAAAATAAAGTCTAATATATATTCTTTAGCCAGAGAAAGTGATCTCGTGTTAGTTAACTTATAATTTTCAGGGTATCAAATCATTTTCGTTATGAGAATCACAATGACGACTTTGAATGGTATAGCGACCAACATTATTTGATCAGGGTATCATCTACTCATATGACCTACTTCTCATGCTAATATACCTACCCTTAACATTTGCAGTGGTATATACCACAGCTCCAAGCTAGGCAAAATATATATATATATATATATATATATATATATATATATATATATATATATATATATATATATATTATTGAAACAAAGTAAAATAATTGGAAACATGGTTCATGTGGTATCATAGTTTCAATCAAACTATTATTTAATTACGAGCTGTTCATTTAAACATCAAACTTTGTTAGCTTATGTTTGGTTGCAAATTACAATCTCAGCATATATGGGCTCTCATAAGTCATAACCACAATGTACTATAGCTCAAATGAATTTGACTTTGTTTTTTGGTTGCTCAACTTGCACTATTCTAATATGAATTTTTGTTTGCATTAGTTAGCTTACAATTAGCTTCTAATTAATGATTTTTTTTTGGTAAGATAATTAATTAATTAATTAATGAAAATTTTAAGACATATAAAAGTACAACAACATAAAGTCAAAAATTACGGAGCATCTTAAAATGTGTAAGCTATCACGCTAATGCATGGAAGCTGGCCAAAATGAGATTTTACCTCTTTCTTACAAACTTTCCAGCAAAATGTTTCATATCTAAAACTATTTAGGAATATGCCCCTATTTTGAAACTTGATTTTTAGACAATCGAGTTATAGCGAAATTGAACTTAGAAAAAAAAAATTTCTGAAACTTGAGTTCTAGAAATTTTTTTCATGGAACTCGAGTTCCACAAATTTTTTTTTATATAAAGTTTCAGTTCCTTATAACTCGATTGTCTAAAAATCAAGTTTCAAAACAGGGGCATTTCTCTAAATAATTTCAGACATGAGGCATTTTGCTGGAAAGTTTTAGCGAAAGGGGCAAATGCCCATTTTGGCCCATGGAAGCTAGATCATAAAACTAAGACATGAGTATATTAATTAAATTTTATTGGTCATAATTCATATATATGCTATGAGACTATTTGGATAGTTCACCAATCGTCAGCTTAGTTTGAACTTTGAAGCAGACGCCAATTACAGGAGTAATATATGAGAGTTTGTTAAAAGGGAGACATCAAGGCTCTCATTAATATTATTTTCCATGAAAATGGAGCCTTTGGTTTTGGCTTATTATCAATTGTCCTTTCTAGCAAGTATCAACCTTATAAAAATGTATGAATGTGCATATATATATTAAAAGGTTTATTGCAGCTTTGGCTTCATACATGTGGGATTGCCCTCTTTACCCTTGTCAGCATTTTATCAGCATGACAATCCTGTAACCATCATATATTGCATGGGTTCTAGTTTCTATGCTTGTAGCTCCAACTCCAAATGTACGCTGTACAGAATAGCAATCTTAAGACCCAGAGCCTTTGTATATATCAATCTACTACTTTTTTGGAAATATGTAGGATTTATCACTTTTTTGAAACTCGAGTTTGTAAAACTTGAATTTGCCGTGTAACTCAAGTTTCATAAACTCGAGTTCTTTGAAAAAATTTCCTTCAAAATTGCCGAAATTTTTTTGATAATAGATTGATATATATTTTAATAAACGGTGCTATTGTGACATTTTGGCCATCATTAGGTCATAGGCCAAAAATGTTTTTGTTTTTGTTTTTTTATACCCATCTTATCCAACTCCAAAATATAACTTTAGGTATTGAAAAAAAACTGAAGTCTTTTATTCTATTTATTATCAATATAATATTCCTCAATTTAAAATTAGTCATCCATATTTCTTTCACCTTGTTCTGTTTTTCTAATCATAGAACTAGAAAATTTATATTAATAAAAAAGAGAAGTTTGCCTTAAACTGTTGACCAACTACTATGTTATTGGAATTTAAATTCAATTAGAACTTATGTGACGACAAAATCTGATTTGGCAACATTTTTCATTGATGTTACATAAAGTTTATACTAGGCCAAATGCTTTTCGTCTAAGCAATCTTTAAAATCGCCATTGTAAGCGACATATAGTTATAGGGCACAAAACTTGGCTCAGAAATAAAGTCATTTGCCACTACTACAAGTCTACAACACCAGCGATAGTATCTCCCAAAATGAGCCAACAGTTTGATCCCTCAAACTTAAGATGGGTTGTCGGAAGTCAACTTGAGTTCGGATATAAGATCACACAATCGAATTAGAGGATAAGTTTTAGTGAAGATGTCGGCAAGTTGATCATGAGAAGATTTGAATTGCAGATATAGGTCGTACTATAAAATGTAATAAGGAACCAATCTCATTATGTTTTATTCACTTGTGAAAAATGTCATTATGTGCAACATGTATTGCATTTAGATTATCGAAATAGACATGAGTGATAAAAGATGAAGAAACCACATATCCTAAAGAAGCAATCGTAGCCATAGAAGCTCAAAGCGTAGTATTGGAAAGTACAATGATGCTTCTATATTGGTCCGTACAACCATAGTCTGCTTCTCATTATGTGCCATGAGATTAATGAATCATCTGACACAAAACATAAGCTAGTAGTAGAGTAACGATTAATAGGATCTTCTGCCCACATCGCATTTGTGTAAGGACGTAATATAAAGTGATGAAATTGAGAAGAAATGAAGCTCACGAAAAGGTAATGACAATTACGGAGAACAACTACAAAAAAGAAAAAAAAAAGAGGGTATTCTTTGGTAATAAGTTGATTTGTTTAGGTCATTAATAGACGGTGACAAATGTAATTTGACTCTATAGGTCGAGTGTTTTCTCCATTTTGGTCTGGTAGATTTTAGGGGATGGAAAATGGAGGAAAGAAAAGGGGAGAGAAAATGATTTTTTGGGGTGTTTAGTTGGGTGGATTGTAAGCAGGAAAACTAGTAGGACTCAAGTGTTTTCTTTTCGTAATCACCAAAATGTTATCTTCCCAATTTAGGGAGAAAATTCAAGAGAAAAGGGGGAGCAAAAAGGTCTAGCTAGGAGAGACCAAAATAGCCCCCAATCCTTGTGCAACACATCCTTTGATTTTGTCGTTTTCTCTCTTGTTTTTTTTTTCCCTAAATTATTTTACCACGCTTTTCTTCACTTCTTTCTTTTTCTTGTCTTTCTTCTATTACCATCTCATTCATTTTTTTTAAGAGTCCATACACAATTTTATAATAAAAAATTGTTTTATTTAACATAGACATAATTGTAATTTTATACCAATTTCATCTTCCATCATCTCATTTTTCTTTTCAACCAAACAAATGAGTTTTTTATCTCTTCACTTTTTCATCATTCTAACCAAACACATACAAGAGAAAACTAAATATCTTCTATCTTTTCACTTTTTCACCCCTCCAACCACCCCAACTAAACAGACCCTACTTCCCCAAAGGAGGCCATATAATTCAAGTTTTGAGTTTATAGGCCCATATATAAGCGAAGTACACGCATTAGTAGCAACTGGAGATGCAACTCTTGGGCTTTCAACTCCAATTGGCAATTGGTAATGCGCTTATAGTTTAAGCTCGGACTAATATGGGCTTCTTAATGTAGGCACTTCATGGATTCAGAAGAAAAGAAGAACTTCATGTATTGGGCCTTTGGCCCTTATAAATTAGTAACTGAAATGATCTGATTCAACTAGGCCAGTTATGCCGTGAGTTTTGTCTAGAGGCCAAAAAGTAGTAAAATTGAGCCTTCTCTTTCCTGCTTACTTGCCCAATTGACAAGTCCATGACTTACTTTTTACGCAAGGTAATATTATCTTTCTTTTTTTTTATGCACGCAAGGTCATCTTAACAAAGCAATTGCTCGTCTTTTTAGTTTGTGTTTTTGTTTTTTACAATTGCTCGACTTTTTTTTTATGCACGCAAGATAATCTTTTTTTTTTTTTTTTTTGCATGCAAGGTATATTATCCACGCATACTTTAACGGTCGTCTTAAAAAAAAAAAAAAAAAGTAATAAGTATGCGTTTGGGTTCTTTGCGTTTGCCTTTTTTTTTTTATGAACCAGCGCTTCTTGCATTATTTATTGTAGGCTTATAAAAAATAAAAATTTTCATAAAAAAAGTAAAAATTTTATAAACAATAACTCTTTTATTGTTTTTAATTTTTAGCAAAATAAAATATATTCAAATGAACCCAAAAAAATCTTAGACAATCTTTCAACTTTCTATTTTTGAGAATAAACAATCTTTGAACTTATTACATAAAATTTTGAAACCACCTGATGTGACAGAATCATATGTTTCTTACGTTAAAAGTTACAAGTTGCTTGTCTCTTTGACGCTTGAGTGTCTTTCATAGGCTTAAATGGCTGAAAGCAATTGCAGGAGGGAAGGGGTTTAGATAAGTTAAACAACTGAGTTGAGAAAATTGAGATTTACTTTATAGTTCTATACTTTTTTGGTTTAAAATTATGAGAAAAAAATAGAAAATTATTGGTATAATATCGACTCCAATTTTGTATAAGGAAAATTATTATTTTTAAGTATTATATACCTATCAAAAACCATCACAAATAAACTTTTGCACTAAAAAACCACTCCCTTTTAATATTAACTTATTTATCTTCTTTTAATATTAACAAATAAACTTTTTTTTGTCAAAAAAAAAAAAAAAACAAATAAACTTTTGTTCCATAAAACAAAATGACTTTTTTCTCCAAAGCGGTGGAGTTTCTGTTGAGAGCCTTTAATTCCATTGTCTCCTTCACTTCCGAAATTCGGTTACGCGCTTGTCCACCATGTCTAACTCACACACCATCATCAACAATGGAGATCGGCGAATCGATCAGCAACCAAACCGACGTAGCTTTAGGAATCTCGAAGCGCCTACTGTTAACCGAAGGCAAGGACTCGAACCTAGTGTTCTCTCCTCTCTCGATCCTCGTCTTGCTGAGCTTAATCGCTGCTGGGTCAAAGGGTCCCACGCTCGATCAGTTCCTCTCTTTCCTCAAATCCAAGTCCGTCCACCACATCAACTCCTTCGCTTCTCAGTACGTTGCTGTGGTTTTCGCTGATGCAAGTCCCTTTGGTGGGCCTCGCTTGTCTTTCGCCCATGGGGTTTGGCTCGACAAGTCTCTCTCTCTCAAGCCTTCTTTCAAACGGGTTGTGGACACTAACTATAAGGCCGCTTTGAAACAAGTTGATTTTCAAACCAAGGTTAGCTCGTCCTACCCATTACTCAACCCAACTCTTGCTTTAAGTTTGTACTAGTTTTTTTAGGGTATTGCATTGTTTGTGAAATGGGTTTCTTTTTGTTAGCTCTGTTTTTGTTGTTGTTAAATGCTGTTTGAATTGGTGGATTTTAGTGATCAATGGTATATATAGTAGGCAAGTTGATTGAGTAATAGAGGAAAACATAACCCTACTCTTGCTTTAAGTTTTTATACTAGTTTTTAAGGCTCTTGCATTGTTTGTGAAGTGGGTTACTTTTGTTAGCTCTGTTTTGTTGTTAAATGCTATTGATTTGGTAGATTTTGATGATCAATGTTATTTAGAGGGAAACATAACTGGTCCCTAGTGTATTCTGGGGGAGATTTTGATGTTGTGGCTTGGACCCATTTGGGTAATTTTAGTTACCTGATGGTCCTCTATTTGGTTCTCAGTGCAATGAGATGGAATTACAACGGTTAGAGGCTTTTGATTTAAAATGGTGAATTTGCTTTGCTTTGCTTTTGTTTTCCCATTGAGGGACATGCACATTTTTCGTTGTCAGTCATGTACTCATGTCTTTAACTTCCAAAAATCGTGGGCTTTGCTAGAATCTGTCTTTTGAATAATTACTCTTGGGCCTATCTATAGGGTTTCTGTAGACTGCGATGATGAAAACATATCAATGGGTAGAGGTTTTAGATGATAGATTTTGGTTCCTTCTTATATGCATCCTCTGTATTAGGCCAATAAACTCTAGCTCTGGCACTTCCCCTCCTTTAACAAGCAAGGTAGAGGGTGAGGCTTTAGGTTCATGACCCAGCGAATGTGTAACTTACCAACCAAAAAAACCACACGTACTACGGTTGTACCCCCTTTTAGTAGTTGGGACAAGCATATGGTAGTATATATTAGGGTATTATTAGTTGAGAAGTTGGGAAAAGCATATGGTATAGTAGGGAGCGAATTCAGTTTTTTCTTCTAAAAGTTGCATCTAACACCCTTTCTGGAGTTTTAGCTACTACTATACTGATTTTGAAGGACAGTCTGATGGAAAAATACATATATTGGTTTGCCAGCGCACACCCCACCCCTGCTTTCTTTCCTTTTCTTTTTTGGAAAATTTTACATTTTAATTCCTATACTTTGGGGATGAATTTAAATTAAACCCAATGGTTTCAAAAGTTTAAATTAAACTCTGAAGTTCAAGATTATTACAAATTTAAAACTATAGTTTCACATCAAACCATGGAGTTCTAAAATTGGATCAATTTAAACCTCCAACAAACTTGGAAAGTCCAGGGTTTAAATTGATATAATTTTAAAAGTTCAAGATTCAATATGAAACAAACAGTCTTAAAGGTTTAATCTGAAACTACCATGATAATATATGGTTTAAAATGTAATTACTATTTTATTTTTATATTTTCTTGCTTATATACTTAACATGTTCCACTTTGTGGCTTGCTCACCTTTTTTGTGCATTGTCACCAGTTTGTAATTTGCCGTGGATATGTGTTATTCTATGATTCTATCTCAGTATTAACCATGCGTTTCTGTTGTTAATTGATCATGCTAGAATGACTATATGCGTCTGGTTCTATTGAATGATCAATTTAGCTGATCAGGTGTCTGAAATGGAAATGAATTGGAATTACTATGCTGGTTGAGGTCTTCATCAGAAGCCTATGCAATGAAGACTGGAGTATTTTACTAAACATCGGTTTGGGTTTTCATTTTCCTAATGCTAAGATTCAGAATCCTGCAAATGCTTTTGGTTTCCTTTACTAGAATATGTGCTTCATTCCAACTTAAGCCTAGACAAGTCTCTGGATCCTTCTGCTTATATATTTGACTGACCCTGCAAACACAGTGAGTTGGAACATAATATGTTTTCAATGATTCTTTTAAGTGAGATTGAACATCTAATGGAAACTGAATAATTTTCTATGTTTGAATTTTTTTTAATATTATTTTCTTCATTTAGAATATATTGAAGTAAATTCTCCATACTTAAGAAATGCTTAAAGGATATAGTTTACTTGAATGTATTTGTTTATCTTTATGTGCGCCAAATGCCATACAGAAATAGTTAACTATTTGTGGAGTGCACCTTACGTAATGGATTTATTCAATTTCCAAGTTGAAGTGTCTCTTAGTTGGTAACACTACGTGTTTTATTTAATTATCATGTTCACAGTATTTACCAGCTAGTTCCTTAGTACTGATCTACTAAATATGCTAATAGTATAATGTTTAATTTTGAAGGCTGCTGAAGTGACAAGCACAGTGAATTTGTGGGCTGAAAAGGAGACTAGTGGCCTTATTAAAGTGGTGCTTCCTTCTGGGTCAGTTGACAGCACAACCAGACTAATCTTTGCAAACGCACTATACTTCAAAGGAGCTTGGGATGAGAAGTTTGATGCATCAGCAACAGAAGAATCTGATTTCCACCTTCTTAATGGGAGCTCAGTTCAGGTTTTCTTCATGACTAGCAAGAGGAGCAGGTTGTTGGTGCCTATGATGGTTTCAAAGTCCTTGAACTTCCTTATAAACAAGGTGAGGATAAGCGCAAATTTTCCATGTATTTCTTTCTTCCAGACGCAAAAGATGGGTTGCCAGCTCTGGTGGAGAAAGTTGGTTCTGAGTCTGGGTTTTTGGATTGCCATCTTCCCGAACAAAAGGTAAAAGTGGGTGAATTCAGGATCCCAAAGTTTAAGATATCTTTTGGGTTTGAAGCTTCCAAACTTCTGAAGGAACTAGGACTGGTGTTGCCTTTCTCTGGTGAAGCAGATTTGACAGAAATGGTTGACTCGCTTGTGGGTCAGAACCTATATGTTTCAAGCATATTCCATAAATCCTTCATAGAGGTTAATGAAGAAGGCACAGAAGCTGCAGCTGCTTCTGCCGCTGTCATAGTATTGGCAAGCCTCCCACCCCCTAAGATGGACTTTGTGGCTGACCACCCATTTTTGTTCCTGATCAGAGAAGACTTGACTGGAACAGTGCTGTTCATTGGACATGTGCTCAATCCTCTTGCAATCTGAATGAATACCTCATGCTGGAGAAAACATGTAAGTAGATGAAACCTAACAAACGCGAGACCGTCATAATTAATAATTGTATGGTTAATCTGCTGTAATTAGCTATTACCATCAGATGTATTGCTTCTTCTCTTCTTCTCTCGTTATTTTATTTTATTTTTTTGGGTTCTTTTTCTTCTCTGTTTATTGGCGTGTGAGTGAAATGTAAGCTACTAAGCTCTATGGTTATGAAAGCTACTAAGCACTATGTTAAAGGTCTGGAAATACAATTCTAAATCAGATTAAAATGATGTTAAATTTTAGGCAATGCGATATTAAAAAATAATAGAGAAAAAAAAAAAAAAAAACCCAAATCAATCTACCCCAATCTGCTAGGCTACGTGATCTTTCTCACATTTCTGGTTCAGTTGGACAGAAATTTTTTAGAAGAATTTGAATCGGTTTTTGATTTAAATAGTGTGAATAACTTGTGAAGAAGACAATTTATTTTAGCAAATTAAATTTATTTATAGATTTAAGCCTTACTAATAGGTGGATTTGATATGATTTGGAAGTAAAATACTATTTTAAATCAATATGACAAATGTTTTTGTTGGAACAAAATATTCAATGTTCAGATTTATAATTTGTTATTAAAATTCATGACCATCTGTTTATACTAGTAATGGTTACTCAAATCACTTGATTTTTAATTTCCCAGACTTAAATATAATCAAAATCCATGAGGTATGGTACCTGCCCCAAAACAATTTTAAAAATTCCATGAGGTATGGGAGGATTTCTGCATGTGTTTAGCATTAAGTAAAGAAAGAATAAAATAAAACCAAATACATTAAGCATAAACTAAGAAAAAATCAAATCAAATCAACAAGAATTCGAACTTCTGTTTGATGTGCGCCTGCTCGTTTTGTTTATAGGAGTATTTGAGTATAGTCTATATTTAAAACTTTAAACTACCACAAGCCAATGTGTGACAAATGACAAATAGGGGAGACGAGTCCAAAGAGAAAAAGTAATTCAATAATTCAAAACTGCAGAATATCGATCCCTCCTCTCATACTAATGATTTTTCTTCTATTATGAGAGAAGAGAGAGTATTGCTTTCAAAATATTGAACAATTATTTATGATGTAGACACACACTCAGCATTTGAACAACAAGAGTTATCTGAAATATGTGCTTTATTACATGACAAACATGTGGTATTGACTAAGAATGTAGTTTTAATAATTTAAGAGAGAGAGAGAGAGAGAGAGAGAGAGAGAGAGAGAGAGAGATATATATATATATATATATATATATATATATATATATATATATATATATTAGTGTGATTTGGATCTTATTGGACAAAATTTCAACAACGCATCCTAAAAACTGTCCAAAAAATTGAGGTTACGAAGGCACGTGTCCAACAAGATCTGACCATAACTATCAGAACTAAGTATAAATAAAAACATCACTTAACTAGAAATAATACTAACACTGTTCAACTCCATATAATTTTTTTTTTAAATCCTGTTTGTTTTCTTTGTAATCTCTATTTAGTTAAATTTAAGCTCACTCTCAAAGTATACCTGAGTATCTCAAATTTGTTAATGCAAGTAAATTTAATTTCATTAGTCACAATCTTATGCGATGCATGAAAAAAATGTAATATATATATATATATTGTAAGAACACGATTTGCTCCTAAAGCCAAAATGAAAGGTCAATGGCCCAAAGAGCCCAAAATGACAAATTTTGTTAGAGAGTGGGTTTAAGATGAACTTTCAATGAGTTAAGTGGATAGTAATCATGGAAGGTTAGTTATCGCTAAGAAGAATAAAACAAACAGTTTAGATCAAAAAAATTCTCCTCGGCTAAGTTCGAGGATGGTTTGTTCTGATATATCTCTCTTAAACTTATACAAAAACACAGTTCTTAAGTCTACAATGAATTTTCCTTAGATTTTCTAATGTCCCCTTGTAATGGGGTTTTTCTCCTTTATATTCCCCTTCCTTCCTTCATCTTAGCCCTCCACGTGTAAATCGCATTGCTAGCTTTGATATTTGTCCCATCAGCACCTTCCTAAAATCTCTTGTGGGCAACTGTAAGACTGAATATTACTATTTAGGTATCACCTCCACATTAATGCGGCCATGAAGTTAGCTGCAGATCATTCAATGCGGTGTTAGCAACTTTCTCCTCAGATATTTCACAGCTCTCTTTTGTCTTATCCCCATCTAATGCTCATCCTTGCCAACACAATTGCCTGTTGCCTTTTTCTTGACGAATGGTTGGACCTTTGACCTCTACTCTGTTTAGTTGAGGAGGTACCCCTCCTCGGATGACACTCCCAGTTCCTTATGACCAAGACCTCTTTAACGGCCCATTAACCTGTATGTCTTCATTAACATTCACCTGTCCTCAGGCTATCTGATGATCTCTAACACAGCCCAATACCCATATCTGGGCCTTCCATCCCTACAATAGCCCTCTCAAAATTCCACACTTTCTCTCCTCAGGGAAAAGTGGGACTTCGATCTTTGGCAGTTATATCTCCTACACTCACGTCACTTCCTTACATGTAGGCATTTTTTCACCTGCAAAGGAGCACGCTCCCGACGCTTTGGAATCTAGGACATCCCAGCATTTATTCCACACAACGCCCTATCCCCCACATTCCACGGTGTGATGAAGATCCTACAATGAAGAGATTTTATCGGGATTTGAGCGAGAGTTCTACCACTTACTTTTCTCACCCCTATATAAAATTACCTGAAGATTCTAAACGTTCCCCCTTTTGAATCTTCAACTATTGAGGTTTATGCCCTAAAATCCAATTTATTGACATGACATAAATAATTAAATTGTTTAATTATATGAGATTATTTAGAAATGAACTAATGGAACATATCATAGTCCATGAGATGCAATGTATGTGATTTAGTCACAGAAGATGTAAATCACAAGTTCCTTGTAAACTCAAAATATAGTTCGTAGTCAGTGATGAAATTGGGTATTTCATCTGCGAAGACTATAACACATCAACTAAGATGATTTGTCTTGTTCATGGAAGTGGAGACTTCTAATTGATGTGTTGATATGTCTTAAGAGTTAAGACATATTGAATTGGACCGCAGTGAAATTAATTATTCAATCAACAACTGTCACCTGAATAATTAATCTCACAACTTCTAATTTCATAGACTCTCAATCCTGAGAGGGCAGTGGACCTGATCATGAAATGTAGGTTACTTTGATATATCAGGAGTGAGATCTAATATTCACAGTCAAAACCTCAGTATATTGGGTAACTACACATAGTGTTAAGGGAACACATATTCTCAAGATGGAATCCATAATCTCTTTTAATAGAGACAAGAAATATCCCCTTCAGATAAGTTTAATGAGAACTGGTTATTTAGGGTGCCCACTTTAGTTAGGAGTTACTAAAGGTTATATTTATTGAAATTGGATTTCAATAAATGTGAATAACTAAAAGATTAAATTGGGTACTCAAGGATAAAATAGTTGCTTACAAAGTGACAGTTCTTTATGACTTTGTTCACTATGGATATTTCATGAAAGGGTCAAATGATATCATTAAAGTCTTGGGATATAATTTATTAATAAGGCCTAGAGTTATATAGTGGTATTAAATATAATTAATGGTAACTTTGGACTTGTCAAGAGTTGACAGAAAAACTTAAGGCCCTTTGGAGCTAGTCTTATTTATTCCCTTTGGTCCCATCTCAAGCTATAAGCTAAAGCCCAATTGGGTAGGCCTAAAAGACTAGCCCAATTAGATAATCAGTTTTTATTTAATAAGAGTTATTAAATAAAGTAACTACCAAGGTAGTTAGAATGTACGTATAATGAAAAGAAAGAAAACAGTTTTTCTCTACAAGAATGAAGTAGATTCAAGGTTACATGTTATCTTTCATGAATGAAGTAAATTCATGATTGTTGCTTCCGTTGTATATTTTGTATGAGATGCAAAACCAGATTTTCCTACATCAACTCCCAAGACTTAGTCCAAGGTGTTATTCCACATTTCTATAAGTAACCTTTAGTCTACCTTCTTATTCTTAGGTCCCTTTCTTCCTTGGCCCCTCATTCTTTATCATATCCTTTCCATCTTCCCCACTCATACTTCTAATGGGTAGATTCGCTAGGTTAGTAGACACTCCGAAGGGCATAGAGAACTTTAAGGCCTATTACCACATTTCGGCTGGGGTTTCGATTCGGTATTGCTGCCAAGGGGAATGGCATGCTTTGAGATCGGAAGGAGAGGTAGTAATCCCCATGATTGCTTTTATAGAGGGGGGAATGAGAATTCTCATGGGTACAGTGACGAGAGACTATCTAATTGTCCATAGGCTCTGTCCAACCCAGTGTTCCCCTAATGTGTTTAGGATACTAGGTAGTGTAGATGCCCTTAACGAGAATATGGGTGTGAACCTTACCCATCATGATGTAATTGGGTTTACAACTATCAGAAACTCAAAGGTTAAGGATATTACCTGAAAATTAGGGTCCCTAAAGTCAGGCTGATATCGTGCCTCCCCGACACTAACAAAGGTATGGACAAAGGCTTCATAATAGTCTCGGGAGAATGGCATGATGGACTTCATTGCCCAACACGAAGGTGAGGTGCTTAGGTCTAGGATTACTATTTAACACTACCCCTCTTCTCATTGACAGTTTCTTCATTTTCTTTTGTTTTCCTAATTTGTAAATTTGCTCTTCTTTGTTTAACAATGTCCTATTTTAACTGTATCTTTGTTTTTTATGGTCTTACAAATAAGTATTCTACAGTCCCAAATCTTAACCTTGTCAACGAGCTTGACTTGACGAGGATACTTCAGTCTGAGATTTTTGTCCATACTGACGGACAACTACAAGTAGCTCACGTCATCCTTGACTACAAGCCTATATCCACCAGCTTCCAAGCTCCCAAATACGTGATTAAGGTGAAGGATCCTCAGCTGGAACAAATCAATATTGCAGCGCCTGACTTCCTTTCTGGTCCTTCTCCTGAAGGCACTCAGCTAGTAAAACTACATTCCCAGCGCAGCGCTGAGGAAAAGGTAACCTCCTCCCACCTGGTTCTTGAAGAGGCGGCCAAAGTGGTGGAAGTTTCACATTCCAAGGAGGATTCCAAGTATTTGACCAGCCGTAATCTCCAGATCCTTCAGGCACTACCTTCAACCATCTTCCTCCTGCCCAAGTCAGCAGCGTCTAGGAAAACCCCGAGATACCTAACGCAATGGAACTACAAAGGAAGTCTACGCCAAACCTACTCGCCCTCATTAAAATCCATGTAGAAGGGTCAATCCCTGACGTGGTTGCCCAGACCTGACCCCACATTCCTCCCGCTACCCACACTTCCCAACCTGAAAATACAAACAAGAAGAGAAAACAGGATGGGAAAGGCAAGAGTGTGGTAGAGGAGGGGGAGGTCATCCCCTCCAAGGAGCCTAAGCCCTAGAAATGGGCCAAAATAGCTAAGGGCGCACAGACGAGGTCATCAATTGAGGGGGCCCTTGTAGAGAGAGGGCATGACTATCATCCTAGGGTCCAGACCTAAGATCCCTCATTGCACCTGAACGGAGCCCCCTTTCCCTTAGACTCCTTTATAAGGGACTTCCAAAAAGGGAAGGCAGGCTACGTAGCCAATGCTTTGGAGCATCCACTACTATTACCTCAGGACATGGCCAACCTGAGGACATTCAAGAAACACGAGCTGTTTCTAACCCTGAAAAGGGATTTAGCTCTAGTAAGTTTTTCTTTATCTCTTTCTCTCTCTTTTTTTTTTTAATTTTTTATTTATTTTTTACTTATATTGTTCCTCCCTTTGAAGAATTTAACTTAACTTATTTCCTTTCCTTTTTTTTTTAAAGGCGATCCAAGCGGCGCATCTCGCCGATGAATGGGTAGATGATGGTCCATGCTTACTTGGCAACTTCCATGGATGATATTTTCTTGAATTTCTCATTGGTCACCCCACAAAACAAAGTATTCAAAGCCCTATTGTTGAAATTTGCCACTTTGATTGTTACTTCATCCCAATCCATCGACGCTTCCTTTGGCTTAATCCAGCCAACTTCAACAATTTCCCATACTTGTTCACCTAATCTGATGTGAAGAGGGTATTGGTAAATCAGGGCAGTGGAGCAAAAATCATGTACCCTGATCTGTACAAAGGACTGAAGTTGAAACTAGAGGATCTAACAAGTTATGACTCACCTTTAGTAGGCTTTGATGGAAAAGTTGTTGTCCCAATGGGTCAAATCAGACTACCTATTCAGGTAGGTTCAGAGGTGGTTAAGTTGGACTTCATAGTAGTGGATGCTTATTCTCCCTACACTACCATCATAGCCAGATCTTGGCTCCATGCCATGGGGGCCGTTTCTTCCACCTTACATGTGAAGGTGAAGTATCCATCCGGCAACCAGGTTAAAGAGCTGATAGGGAGCTAGTCTATGGCTAGGTAGTGCTTAGTGGCTACAATTAGACATCAAGCTAAAGGAGGTTCATCGGCCTCTACCGAACGGAACTTATAGCAATCAAAAGGGTCAGTGTTATCTAATGATGTAACAGATGGGGTAAAGTGTGAGGAGTTAGAAAAAGTTATCATAGGTGATGATAAGGAGAAGTATATCCAGGTTGGAGGTCAATTGCCTCCTTAAGAGAAAGAAGAGTTGATAGTATTTCTTAGGGAAAATATTGATGTGTTTGCATGGAATTCTCCTGGGGTTTATCTGAACTTCGTTTGCCATCATCTAAATGTCAACCCAACTGTCATACCTAAGAAGTAGCCACCTCAGCGATCGTCTAAAGAGCATTCTAAGGCTGTTAAGGAAGAGGTGGTTAAGTTTAAATAAGTCAAGGCTATTAAGGAGGTGTTTTACCCTGAGTGGTTAGCCAACACGGTGGTAGTGAAGAAGAAAAATGAGAAATGGTGAGTATGTGTAGATTTCATGGATTTGAATAAAGCTTATCCCAAGGACCCCTTTCCCATGCCTTGAATAGATCAGTTAGTGGATGCAACTGTAGACCATCCTCGGATGAGATTTTTAGACGTCTTCCAAGGGTACCATCAGATACCTTTAGCTCTGGATGATCAGGAGAAGACAACTTTTGTGATGCCTACTGGAAATTACCATTACAAAGTGATGCTCTTTGGGTTAAAGAATGCGGAATCCACCTACCAAAGGATGATGACCAGGATGTTTGAGCCACAACTAGAAAAAAATATTGAGATCTGTATTGATGATATGGTGGTGAAGAGTAAGGTAGAGTCCGAGCACATTGGTGACCATGGAAATATCTTTGGAATATTGAGAAAACACAAACTGCGCCTTAACACTTCTAAGTGCTCTTTTGGGGTTGGTTCAGAAAAGTTTTCAGGGTACATGGTCATTTATAGGGGAATCGAAGTCAATCCTGACCAGATTAAAGCAATTAACAGTCTGCAGCCTCCTCGGAATCCCAAAGAAGTCCAGAGATTGACAAGGATAACCGCTGCTTTGAATCAATTTATCTCGCGGTCAGCAAACAGGTGCAAACATTTCTTCCAGTTGTTGAATAAGTGGAAAGGGTTTGAATGAATAGAGGAATGTGTCCTGACCTTTTAGCAGTTGAAGGAATACCTCACTCGGCCACCTATCATGTCCAGGCCCGAGGAGGATGAGGTCCTGTTATCTTATATTGCGGTGGCTCCCTATGCAGTTAGCCCGATATTGATACGGGTTGATGATGGGGTGCAAAGGCCGGTTTATTATGTGAGCAAGTCCTTACACGAAGCAGAGGTTTAGTACCTACCGTTGGAGAAAGCCATACTAGCAATAGTGCATGCCACGCGTAAACTCTCTCATTACTTCCAAGCCCATACGGTAGTGGTGTTGACTCAACTTCCTCTTTAATCCCTACTTCGGAGAGGTAATTACACAAGAAGGATTGTCAAATGGGGTACAATTCTAGGGGCTTTCGACATCAAGTATATGCCTCACACCTCCATTAAGGGTCAGGTCCTTGCGGATCTGGTAGCCGAGTTTGTTGAACCTCTCTAGGAAGAAGAAGAAGAAAAAAAGGAGAATATAGATGGAAAATCAATTGGAATGATCTCCTTACAAAAGCCTTTTGTCTTGGAGGGTATACATTGATGGTGCTACTAAGCAGAAAGGATCTGGGGTGGGGCTGGTCATGATCTCTCTTGAAGGGATTGTTATCGAGAAATCCTTAAGGTTGAGCTTTTCGACCACAAATAACAAGGCAAAATACGAAGCATTGCTGGTAAGGATGACTATGGTTCAGAAAATGGGAGGTAAGGTGGTAGAGCTATTTTTAGATTCTAGGTTGGTTGTTGGAAAAATTGAGGGAATGTTAGAAGCTAGGGATCTGAGAAAGCAAAAGTATTTGAGTCAGGTCAGACTTTTACAATCAGGATTCAAGTCTTTTTCCTTACAGCAAATCCCTAGAAGTAAAAATACTCATGCTGACTCTCTGGCCACGCTTGCAACATCCTCGGCCCAGGATTTACCTCGGGTCATCCTTGTCAAAGATTTATGTAAGCTTGCCGAGGTGAAGAAATGGGAGGCGCGGATTCATCAGATCAGAGTAGGACTTAGATGGATGGACCCCGTTGTCATTTTCCATAAAGATGACATTATGCTTGAGGAGAAAGGAAAGGCAGATAAGGTGTGAAAACAAACTCCTCATTTTTGGTTGTCCGAGAACCAAAGATTATACAAGCGCTCTTTCTTTGAACCGTACTTGCTATGTATACATCCTGAGGCAGTAGAGCCCCTCCTAGAAGAGTTGCGCAAAGGGATTTCTAGAAGTCATACGAGTGGCAGATCTCAATCTCACAAGGCCTTCACTCAATGGTACTGGTGGCCAGGTATGCAAAAGGCAGCACAAAAGTATGTGAAGAAGTGTGACCAATGTCAAAGGTTTGCCCTAAACATTCATCAGCCTAGGGGTATCCTTAATCCTCTTTCTAATCCCTGACCTTTCACTCAATGGGGCTTGGATATTGTAGGACTTTTCTCTAAAGCAGCAGGAAACAGGAAATGGCTTTTGGTTGGCACTAATTACTTCACCAAGTGGGTTGAAGTTAAGCCCCTAGCAAACATTAGAGATATGGATGCCAAGAGATTTGTGTGAAAAAATATTGTCACTCAGTTTGGGATTCCAGACACCCTCATCTTGGATAATGGGCTTCAATTTGATAGCAAGGCTTTCAAAAGGTATTGTGGCAAAATGGGTATTAAGAACAGATATTCAACTCCGGCTTATCCCCAGGGAAATGGGTAGGCCGAGGCTGTGAGCAAAGTCATAGTCAATGGGTTTAAAAAGATGTTAGATGATGCCAAGGGCAAATGAGTGGAAGAGCTACCCTATGTTCTTTGGACATATAGAAGTACCCCTCGTAGGTCCACAGACGAGACTCCTTTCTCTCTGACTTATAGGGCCGAAGCCATAATTCCTCTGGAAACTGGGTTCCCAATGCTAAAAACAAGCTTGTTTACTCCGGATGGCAATGACAGGTTATTAGAGAAGAGCTTGGATTTGATTGAAGAGTGAAGAAAAAACGTCATGGTTCAGTTGGCGTATTATCAGCAAAAGCTCAAGCAGGGGTACGACTCAAACGTGAAGTTAAGACCATTAGCTCCTAGAGACTTGGTGTTGCTATAGATCTTGGGTACTATAAAAAACCCAGCATGGGAGGAGTTAGGACCCAATTGGGAAGGGTCATATCGTATCACCTCGGTAACTGGTATAGGAGTATATTTCCTAGAAGATTTAGATGAAAATGTTGTACTACACCCCTGGAATGTAAACAACTTGCGAAGGTGTTACTATTAATAAAAGGCGTTTCTGCCATATTTTACTTATGATATTATTTGTTGCATTAATTATTTGTCTAAGTGTTAAACAGAACATTGGTCATGTCTGGCTCCTCGAACCACATACCTTTGGTAAATTAATATTTCTTATCATTTGTCTAAGTATTAAATAGAACCTTGGTCATGCTTGGCTCCTCGGACCACATACATTTGTTAATTTAATATCTCTTATCAGTTATCTAAGTGTTAAACAAAACCTTGGTTATGCCTGGCTCCTTAGACCACATACCTTTAGTAAATTAATAATTTTTATCATTTGTCTAATAATGTGCATTGATAATAGCTTAATTTTGCATATTTATATCATTGTTAGAAAGTATTATCATACTTATTTTGAGGTAATTCATGCATTTTATATTTAGTTTTGGAATAATACTAAATAATCAATTTTGTGCTTAATTGGATTTTATAGCATGAATTTGTCTTTTGTAGGAGCATTGAATTAAATAAGTGGATTTGTGCAAAGAAGAAAGCTAATGGACTTTATTTTTGCAAGGGCCATGATAAATTTAAAGAAGGCCGACCCACTTAAATTTAAGTCCAATTGGAGCAAGGAATCAAAGGAAATTTGCATCAAATTCAAGTCCAATTCGGATTGGGATTCCAGCCTGCACATTAGTTAGTAGTTTTGGTATAACTTTCGGTTCAGATATCCAATCGAGATGATTCAAGTTGGGCTGGAAAGTTAACTTAATGTGGCGTTTGGTACGGGAATCCACATTACTCTTGGCATCTAGATTCCCAGGAATGTGATTCCTAGGAATCACATTCCTAAGAATGTAGCTATTCCTATGTTTGGTTTTATTGGGAGATTCCCAGGAATGTGAGATGATATTGTTTGGTGTATTCCTAGGAATCTTAAATGAATTATTTGTTTTTCCCATTTTGTCCTTAGATTTGAATGTGAAGTACCAAGCCCATTAAAAAAAAAAATCTTCCTTTAAATAAATAATGAAAAAATATATATAAACTATTAATTAGTCCTTTAAAAGAATATCTTACTCTAAATAGATAGATAAAAAACATTATATAAACTATCAATTAGCAACACATTCATTAAAACTGTGATCTAACGTTTCAAAATGACAAGAATAATACAAAAATAACTATTAGCAGAGTTATTTATCATGTTTATGTTGTTTTGGCGGGAAAAGATAAAGACAAGAGAGAAGATATTGATAATTTGTTTTATAGTTTATCTTAATTGCTTAAATGATAAGGAAAAATGGTTAAAATTGTCAATTTATAAAAAATACAATTTCTTTTAAGTTTGGGAATCTGGATTCCCACCTATTTTTAAGGGAATCCACATTCCTACTGAGAGGGGTTTAAGGATTCCCCTGGCATCTGATTCCCTAGCGTAATTTGCAACCAAATATGGGAATCTTTAAACATTCCTGGGAATCCTAAAATATTACACCGTACCAAACGCCACCTAAAGGGTTACAATTTTGTAGTTGACCAAAAGTCCAAATTCTGACGTTAAATAGGCCAAAATTGTCGATTAAGTGAAACCTAAAAATCTGGGATTTTTCCTAAACGGGAATTCAACTTGTAATAAGATTCTTTGACCTATTTAAAGGCTTTTTAGGGCAAAATTCAAGGAGGCCAGTGCTAGGGCTGGGGGCTGAACACAGAGAGTGTGGCTACTTCTTTGGTTTTCTTCCATGACAATTAGTTTTATTTTATTTGTCTAGTTTAATGTTTAGAATTTTATTCTTGTGTTTTATTTTAATTACTATGAGTAGCTAAATTTATAATTAGGGTTGAGGATGAAACCTTGTTAAAGATTATTAGTAATATTTATGTGATTTGATTTTTCCCACAATAATTGTTCTTTAATGATTTAAATTGTTCTTGCTTCATATCAATTGACTAAGATGAGATTCTAGATATGAGTTCAATCATGTTTTTCTCATGATTTAGGATTTGTCTTAATTAATTAAATGCTTGGTTTATTAATTCTTGATTATAAAATTGGATATCGTTTGTGATTTATCTGTCAATGGATACAATTTATGATTTAATTTTTAGAATTGGATATATCTTGTGATTTGTTTGGCTATAAATACAATTGATGATTTGATTTTATACTTAAGAAGCGAAGAAGAACATGTTTTTTATTTTTAAAATAAGGATTTTAATGAGAATATTTTCCATGATAGCAAGATTGATTTCTAGATCATCATGTAGTAGTTGGAAAAAATTAATGATCATAAATATATGCTAATATGACTTACAAGGCGGATTCCAAAACCTTAATTCATTTCCCTTGATTGTTTACATCTTTTTACTGCTTTATATCTTTTGCTTAGTTTAACTATTTGCTTAGTTTATTTAATTTCAAAATAACCAATTTTTATTAAACTAGATTAGGATTAATTTGGTTAAGATTTGATTAATTTCCCTACGTTCATTCAAGTCCCTGTGGGTTCGACCTCGTTCTTGTCAAACTATACTTCGGTACGGTTCGTACACTTGCGAGTATTTTAAAATTTCACAACAAGTTTTTGGCGCCGTTGCCATGGACTTGGTTAGGAAAATAAATTAGGTCTTAATTGAATTTTTTTCTTCTACTAGTTGTAGTTAAATTTTATTTATTAAAAAAAAAAAAAAAATTCCTTGTGCATGGTGTATGAGGACTTGGATACGTGATAAAGATAATCGTCTTGTTAGTTTTGATTATTCATCCACAATGGGAGAAACAGGAGATGATTCAAAAACTCTTAGGGAGTTGCTCTCACCCATAACCACCAACCCTCCATCTTGCATAGTATTACTTGCAACCACTGCTGCACATTTTGAGTTAAAGCCACAGATAATCCATCTTCTTCCTACTTTTCATGGATTGGATAGAAAAGATCCTTATATGTATGTGAAGGATTTTCTTGAGATTTGTGCTACTTGTAAGTTCCAGAATTTCACTGATGAGTCTGTTCGCTTGCGTTTATTCCCTTTTTCCTTGAAGGATAAGGCAAAAACATGGCTTAATTCTTTGTCACCTGGATCTATCACTTCATGGGAACTATTGGTCACAAAATTCCTCTCTTAATTTTTCCCAATGGCCAAGACCAATGCTTTGAGGAGAGAAATTGCAGATTTTTACCAGGATGAACAAGAGAAATTTTATAAGAGTTGGGAGAGATTTAAAGACTTGATCTTAAAGTGTCCCCATCATGGTTTTGAAACATGGACACTAGTACAATATTTTTATAATGGTTTGACTCAAGCAAATCGTAACATGATTGAGTCCATGAATGGTGGTGGATTTTTGAGTCTTGTAGATGATGAGGCATACAAATTTCTTGAGAATTTTTCTGAAAGTTCACAACAATGGGATTTTTCCAACCGTAAAGAGAGATCTGCCCCTGTAATTAAGAAAGGAGGATTGTATGAAGTCAGTGAAGATTTAGAAATAAAAGCTAGGTTGGACAATCTCACTTGTAAGGTTGAGGCTTTAGCTTTAGGTAGAAGGATGAATTCTATCAATCAAGTTCAAAGTGAAACATGTTCTATTTGTGCAAGTCCTATGCATACGACAAAAATGTGTCCTTCCACAATTGGGTACCCTTATTTTTATACTGAGCAAGCAAATGCACTGAATAATTATGAAAAACCATTTGCTAGTCCATTTTTAGAGACATACAATCCAAATTGGAGGAACCATCCTAATTTCTCATGGAGACAAAATCAACTTCCCACAAATGTAGGTGGACAATAAGTGCATCAACAAAGTCAATTTTGTCCACCTACTCAAGCATATCCTCCCATTCCTCAATCAACACCTCAATTTGTAGCACCGCCAAGACAACAATCATCTTTGGAGGAGTCTCTCAAAACTTTCATGCAATAAACTAGTCAAGCCATTCAAGAGATGAAAAGTTCCACCCATTTGAATACTCAAGCTATTTCAAAGTTGGAAAATCAAGTTGGCCAATTAGCAATCCAAGTTGGAGAGAGGGAAAAAGGAAAGTTTCCTAGTCAACCTATACCTAACCCAAAAGGACAGTATGCCATCAATGGTTCTTCTAGTTCTACTCATGAACAAGAACATGTTTAATCTATTACTACCCTTAGGTCTGGTAAGCAAGTTGATAATCAAGTGAAAATGCCAGAAGTGGACGATGATGAAAATATTGCGTTAAAGGAAAAAGGTACTCATAGTTTACATGGTGATCATGGAGAAAAGAAGGACAACCCACCCGCCACTCCAATTCAGGATCTTAGTTCCCCCCTTGATAAAAGGTTTGTTCCTAAAGCTCCATTTCCTCAAAGGTTAATCAGTCCTCAGAAAAGTGCACAATTTGGAGACATTTTAGAGGTTTTTAAGCAAGTGCAAATTAACATTCCATTTCTTGATGCAATTCAGCAAGTTCCTGCTTATGCCAAGTTTCTAATAGATCTTGTGACAATGAAGAGAAAGACAAATGTCCCTAAAAAGGCATTTTTGACCGAGCAAGTCAGTTCAATTATTCAGAATAAATATCCAGTGAAATGTAAGGACCCAAGATCTTCTACAATCTCATGCAAGATTGGGGATCGTCTCATTGAGCGAGCTTTGCTAGATTTAGGGGCAAGTGTGAACCTAATGCCATGTTTAGTTTATTTACAGCTAGGTTTGGTGGAGTTAAAACCAACAACCATGACACTTCAATTAGCTGATAGGTCTGTGAAAATCCCTAGAGGTATTTTTGAGGATGTGCTAATTAAGGTGGATGCATTAATTTTCCTGTTGATTTTGTTGTGTTAGACACTGAGCCTGCTCTAAATGCCAATACACAAATCCATGTCATTTTGGGTCACCCTTTCTTAGCCACATCCAATGCTTTGATCAATTGTCGAAGTGGTGTGATGAAGATTTCTTTTGGAAATATGACTGTTGAGCTTAATATCTTTGACATAAGTAAGCAAGTACCAGATAATGAGAATATATGTGAGGTTAACATGATTGGGAACCTAGTCCATGATACTCTCATACAATCAAGTTGTGAAGATCCCCTAAAGGATTGCTTAACCCTTTTTGATTGCAATTTGGATATTGAAAAATCAATTGAGGAAGTCAATGCATTGTTGGATTCTGTTCCTCTTTTAAGTACTGATAGCTGGCAGCCAAAAGTGGTCCCTTTTCCACTTTCTTCATCTCCACTCTCATCTACTGTAGAACCACCAAAGTTGGATGACTTATGGGAACACCAATTGATAAGTATAGTTCAAGAACACAAGGAAGCTATAGGTTGGAAAATTGTTGATATTAAGGGTATTAGTTCCTCTGTGGTTATGCAAAGAATTCACTTGGAAGACACTACAAAAGCTTCCCAACATGTTTTTGATCCAGGCAAGTTACGATCTCGATGGACTGGTCCATTCATAGTTTACACTGTTTATCCCCATGGTGCTATTGAGATTGACAATCCTAAAAATGGTGATATGTTTAAAGTTAATGGCCAACGTTTGAAACCATTTTTAGAACTTGAGCCTCTAGAAGTTGAAGAAGTCCTCTTGGATGATCTTGTTTATCAGGATTGATCCCAGTTGTGTTTATCAGGTTTGCAATTTTTTTTTTCTTTCTTTCTTTTTCTTGTTCATTTTCTGTTTTTAGATTAATATTTTTGTTTATTTTCTTTTTTAGTTTTATTCTCTTTTGTTCTAGCTGATATTTGACAAAAATTAAAATTTACAACAATCAGCTTGATCAAGGTATGTCTCCTCCTTCTCCTTACCTTACTTGTTTCTACTTGGTTCTCATGTTGCATACATTTTTTTTTTTGCTATCTTTTCATTCAAGACATATATTTGAGAGTATCATTTTTAACATTGCGGACAATGTTTGGTTTAGGTTTGGGGGGGATGTATATAGATTTCTATCTTTTTGTTTTGTTTTGTTTAGTTGCGTTAAAAAATAAATAAAAAAAAATCTTTTGCCTAGCTTGAGGTCTATGTTTTGAGTTTGTTATACTACTCCTACTTAAATAATTCCACTGCTTTCATGCTCAATTTATTGCACATGCACGTAGCCACTCAGACACAACTTGTTGTTGAAGGATAAAAATGATTAGAAAATCTTGATAATAACAATGTGGAGACTGTAACCCTTGTGAGTTTTGAGCCAATCATTATATTTTGAGGGCTATTTATTGTTTCTAATCTTAAAGTTCATTTGGAAGTGCATAACATGTTTCCCTTGTTGTAGTCTCATTGTTCTTTCTTTTGGCCAAGAAAAAAAATCTAATTCTGTGCCACACTTGAATCTTTTGAAGTCATTGATGTTGAATGAACTATACTAGTTTTTGAGAGATGAGATTAGGCCATTTTTGTCTACTTTGAGCCATATATGTGTTTTTCTTTTTCTTTCTTGATACATTATCGCTAGTCACCTCATTAAGCCTTTTAATTAGCATTTCTTTTCTTAAAGCCCTTATCCATAGTGTTTCAAGATGGAATTTGATCAGTTTGTTTCAATATGGTGGTTTGTGAGAGAATTCAAAGAAGGAAGAAAGAAGAAGTAAAAAAAAAAAAATCAAGAAAAAAAGAACAAAAAAAAAAGAAGGAAAAGTATCAAAAAGAAGAAAATAAAAAGGGTTCTCATCAAATTTTGAGAAGGAAGATGTAAGGAAGGAGTACTGCTTTGAAGAAGAAGAGTTGAAAAAAAAAAAGTGTCGAATGGAAATTCCAAAAAGTATCGGGATTTCAACTGATCTTGAAAACACTTCTTATATTTACCTTCACCCATTTTTATTTCATTCCCTTTGCTTTTAACCTACATTACGTCCTAATAAAGTCTTTATTTGATCTTGAAGACTGTGTAGTTCAAATATTGATATGACTGAGAAGAAAAAGGTGCGGTATAAATATTTTTGGCATCCTTTCACGAGACTACTTGTTCTTTCTTGATTAAGTGTTTTTCATGTGATTTATATGTGAGGTATTTGATTTTGCTTACATTATTCCGCTCACATATGTTGTTGATAGTGTTACACCCCATTTCAGAGTGATTTCATTTGTTGAGTGATAACACCGGAAAGATTTGAGTTGAAGCATACTTTCAAATAGAGATTCGAGTCAAGTTTATTCTAAAACTAAGAGTATGTTTGGGTTGGCTACCACTTTTCACTCACATTTAATGACATGAGAAATTTTTTTAGCATTTGTAGTGTTTTTGAACTTGAACTAATACTCTTTGCAAAAGGCAATTGAAAAAAAAAATGTTTGATTTTCTTTGTTTTGTTTATTTTAGTATTCATTCTCAGAATTTTGTGGGTATATTCCCTACAAACCCTCACGAGACTACAACTCGTCCATTAGTGTAAGTTAGGGGTTTCAAGGCTTGTTGCATACGCTAAATGCAATCGAAATTTCCAGCGAAAGTGGATTAGTTAGGATTTTCTTTTTCTTTGTTTTTTTTTTTATTTTTTATTTCTTTGTTTTGTTTTACTCTTTATCTGTTTTGCTCGAGGACTAGCAAAATGTAGGTTTGGGGGTATTTGATGTGCATTGATAATAGTTTAATTTTGCATATTTATATCATTGTTAGAAAGCATTATCATACTTATTTTGAGGTAATTCATGCATTTTATATTTGGTTTTGGAATAGTGCTAAATAATCAATTTTGTGCTTAATTGGATTTTATAGCATGAATTTGTCTTTTGTAGGAGCATGGAATTAAATAAGTGGATTTGTGCAAAGAAGAAAGCTAATGGACTTTAATTTTGCAAGGGCCATGATAAAGTTAAAGAAGGTCAACCCACTTAAATTTAAGTCTAATTGGAGCAGGGAATCAAAGGAAATTTGCATCAAATTCAAGTCCAATTCGGATTGGGATTCCAACCTGCACATCAGTTAGCATTTTTTGGCATAACTTTCGGCTCAGATGTCCAATCGAGATGATTCAAGTTAGGCTGGAAAGTTAACTTAAAGGATTACAATTTTGTAGTTTGCCAAAAGTTCAAATTCTGATGTTAAATAGGCCAAAATTGTCGGTTAAGTGAAATCTAAAAATTTGGGATTTTCCCCAAACGGAAATTCAACTTGTAATAGGATTCTTTGACCTATTTAAAGGCTTTTTAGGGCAAAATTCAAGGAGGCCAGTGCTAGGGCTGGGGGCTGAACATAGAGAGTGCGGCTATTTCTTTGGTTTTCTTCCATGACAGTTAGTTTTATTTTATTTGTCTAGTTTAATGTTTAGAATTTTATTCTTGTGTTTTATTAATTACTATGAGTAGCTAAATTTATAATTAGGGTTGAGGATGGAACCTTGTTAAAGATTATTAGTAATATTTATGTGATTTGATTTTTCCCACAATAGTTGTTCTTTAATGATTTCAATTGTTCTTGCTTCATATCAATTGATTAAGATGAGATTCTAGATATGAGTTCAATCATGTTTTTCTCATGATTTACGATTTGTCTTAATTAATTGAATACTTGGTTTGTTAATTCTTGATTATAAAATTGGATATCGCTTGTGATTTATCTGTCAATGGATACAATTTATGATTTGATTTTTAGAATTGGATATATCTTGTGATTTGTTTGGCTATAGATACAATTGATGATTTGATTTTATACTTAAGAAGTGAAGAAGAACATGCTTTTGATTTTTAAAATAAGGATTTTAATGAGAATATTTTCCATGATAGCAAGATTGATTTCTAGATTATCATGTAGTAGTTGGGAAAAATTAATGATCCTAAATATATGCTGATATGACTTACAAGGCGGATTCCAAAATTTTAATTCATTTCCCTTGATTGTTTACATCTTTTTATTATTTTATATCTTTTGCTTAGTTTAACTATTTGCTTAGTTTATTTAATTTCAAAACAACCAATTTTTATTAAACTACATTAGGATTAATTTGGTTAAGATTTGATTAATTTTCCTACGTTCATTCAAGTCCCTGTGGGTTCGACCTCGTTCTTGTCAAACTATACTTTAGTACGGTTCGTACACTTGCGAGTATTTTAAAATTTCACAACATCTAAGTGTTAAACAGAACCTTGGTCATGCCTAACTCCTCGGACCACATACCTTGGGTAAATTAATACTTCTTATCATTTGTCTAAGTGTTAAACAAAACCTTGGTCATGTCTGGCTCCTCGGACCACATACCTGGGGTAAATTAATACTTTTTTATTATTTGTCTAAGTGTTTAATAGAACCTAGGTCATGCCTGGCTTCTCGAACCACATACCTTGAGTAAATTAATACTCCTTATCATTTATCTATGTGCTAAAAAAAACCTTGGTTATGTATGGTCCCTCAGATCATCTACCTTGGGTAAATTAGCACTGCCAAGCATCTAATTAAGTGTTAAACAAAACCTCGACTATGCCTGGTTCCTTAGACCACTTACCTTGGGTAAATTAATACTCCTTATCATTTATCTATGTGTTAAACAGAATATTGGTTATGTCTGGTCCCTCGAATCATCTACTTTGGGTAAATTAGCATTGCTAAGCATCTAATTAAGTGTTAAACAGAATCTCGGCTATGTCTGGTTCTTTAGACCACCTGCCTTAGGTAAATTAACATCTCTTTGATTGCCAAAATACTAGACAGAACCTCAACCATGTCGGGTTCCTTGAACCACATGCCTTGGGTAAATTAGTAGCTGGCCTAACTATGTTGGGTAACCAGAGTTATTACCGTGATGATCTAATTGAAAAGCCACATGTGAGCATCACTTAAAGCAGTTGCAAGTATGTCAGTGATTAGGTCATAAGCTAGTTATCATCTACAACCTTCTAAATCTACTGCTAAACGGAAGACTACGTGGAATTATGAATGGTTAGGTGCCCCACCACTCTTGGGGATCAGTCAAAAATCAAATAAAATGCAGAGTCCTTTAAATTATGCTTAAGGTGCATTTTCGAGGTTAGTGATATGTTTTGTTGAAATCATAAACTTAGATGATTCTGCCAAACCTGTTATTGATTTTATAAGATGTGGCAACTGTCTCATCACTTGCAAAAAGAGATGAGTTAAGGTATATTTCGTTTTTGTGCTAGCTCAGCTTGAGAGATACGTTCTCTAAGTTAAAACCATTTCTGACTAGAAAATGTGAATTTAGAGAGCTTCATTTATCCTGTAGTCAATTATGTGAGGTAAGGCAATGATGTTGTCACTCTCATAAATGGTTGTTAAAGCTAAATACATAGCCATGTGTCAATTCAGGCATTGTTACCCTTCATTCTTATACCATTTAAGTGTAAAGCAAAGCATAGAATATATCAGACATTTGTATAGAACATGCATAATCAAAACTTTATAATTATCATTAAAGTAAGCCTTGAAAAGAAAAAGGCAACTTGATTACAAATTAGGGAAGACAGAAACAACAGTTAAAAAAAAAACTAACTAACTAACTAACTAACTATTAGTCTAAGAACTACTTAAGTTTAAGTACAAGTTTGGCCTTTGCTAGGGCCTTGATAGGCTGGGTAGGGGCTGTTGTTGAGGATGTTGGGCCCTTACCCTTGAGGTCCTCCTTAGTAGGCATAGGTAGTGTTGCGAGGACGAGCTTAATGTGTGGGGGGGCCTCTGTCTCCTTGGAAGGGTCCTTAGAAGCAGCTGGAGGTTGGGTGACATCAGGGGCCACTTCTTTGGCTATGCCAACTCCTTTTTTAGTGACCTCAGGCTTCTCGGCCGCCTTGGGGGGACTGACAGAAGAAGGAAGGACCTTAGCTGGACTCTCCCTGTCAATATCTACCTCCTTAGAGGCAGTGTCAGCTTTGGGGGGAGAGGAGCTAGGAGCACGGATGGCAGGAGGGTAGTATACACTCCCTGCTCTCTTGAGGGTAAAAGAGGCATCAACCCCAGCTTGGTCGAGGGCCTCATTCCACACTTGGAAGCAGTAGTACCTACATACCTTCGAGACCTCAGTCTTAAGGGCCTCTTCGATCTATTCCACTCCTGCTTCATACCCATCTTTCTTAGCTTGGTCCTTGGCCTTCTCGGCCTCCTCCAGTTTCTTTGTCAGGGTTTCTATTTGGTTTTTGGCTGTGGTGAGCTCGTCCTCGCCTGACAGAGCTGCTTGTACTGAGCCTCCGCCTGCTTCTCCGCTCCATTTAAAGCTGCCTTGGCGCTTTTCTTTGCTCGCTCAGCTTCGGTTAGCTTGATATTAAGATCTTGTATCTTCTTTTTTGCTAACTCGAAGGCCTTCACAATGGCAATACGCTTGGACTCTTCGTCATTCATTAATTTGTGGGAGTTGATGACTATCTCCTCGGCCCTGTACGCAACTTGAACAGATTATCAAAAAAAATGCTAGTATCAGAAAGAGCAAATATAGTTGTTGGAAAAGAAAAAATCAAATAAAAAAGAAAATACAATTAGTGACTTTACTAGGGCAAGGTCTCTCTTCAGACTGAGAAACACCTCATGCTTTCTTAATGACCTCAGATCGGCCATATCCCCTGACAGTAGCAAAGCCTACTCCATGGCATTAGCCACGTAGCCGGCCCTCCCATCCTGGAAATGCCCAATGAAGGCATCAGCCGGCAAAGGGGCCCCGTCCAGCACAATGCCAGGGTTCCAGTCTAGAACCCTGAACTATAGACTGCCTCTCTTATCTGCCACGGTCTGTGTCACCCTGGCCTATCCTTTTGAGGCTCAGTGTCCTTAGAATAGTGGCTTTTTCCCCCTTCCACCACCTCTTTACCTTTTTGTTCCCTTTTCTGCTTATGATCAACGAGATAGGGTTGGTAAGCTTGGGTGGATTGAGGGGTGGGAGGTTTGTTCTGGGCGGCTTTATCTGGCACATCGCTACCTACCTGGGACTCCATCAGATCCCAGAGACTTGATCTAGTCCTACGTCGGATCGTCATAGCGTACGAGATGGAGAGATCTTCTTGTGAGTGGCTCATTTAAGCAAGAGGAAGATAACTGAAGTCCTCAGCAGGAGCTTCTGGAGGCTAGTTGTGGTTGAAGACCTCGAATTAGTCTTTGGACTCGGAGATTTCAACTACTTCCTCCTCCTTCTTGATGACTGGTAGGAATGGTGTGGCTACTTCCTTGGCAGTGAGTTGGAGGGGAAGTTCCACTTGTTGTACACCTTCTAGAATAGACCCAGTGATGAGGAAACCCGGAGCAGCAACACTTATCTGAGGCAAGCGTGGGTCCTTCACCTTGATCACGTTCCCCGGCGCTTGAAAACTTTTCGAGATAGGGTCGTAGCCAAGGATAAGATGGGCTGCTCGCAATTGGCGGTCACTGTGAATGAAAACCTCAGCTTGAAGTGGAACGGCGGCGTGCTTATCTGCAAAACAAAACAAATTTTTGTTAGAAGGATGGCACGAAGCGGGAAAAAATTTCAATTACAAACGTAAACAAAGAGAAAGAGATGCAGAAGATGTAAAAGAGAAAATGAGTGATTTTAGAATGATAAGCTTAAACCTAAGAACCCCACCTAGTGTCCCATCTCTCGTCGAGCAGTGGAGGCCATCGTGCCACTCCCTTGAGGCGATTAAAAAATATTTATTCATGCCTTTGCTGGATTCAGGGAGGCATGATATAAGTCTAACCTCAAGAATCCTAGTTTTTAGGTAATACCCCTGTCCCTTTAAGTGGTAAAGGTTGCAAATCCAATTGACATCATGATGGGTAAGGTTTAAGCCCATTCTTTCATTAAGGGGGTCTACACTACCTAAAACCCTAAACATATTAGAGGTGCACTAGATGGGGGAAAGCCTATGAGCTATTAGATAATCCCTCATGACTCTACCCATAGGAATTCTCATCCCCCCCACCCCCTCTATAAAGGCAATCATAGGGATCACTACTTCTCCCTCCTGTCTCATGGTGTGCCATTCCCCTTGCTTACAATACCTAATGGAATCCCCTAGTGGAATTCGGTATTAGGCCTTAAAATTTTCTATTCCCTCAAGGGTGTCTACCAGGCAAGTGAATTTCCCCATATATATATACACACAAAAAGTTTAAAGAGATCAAATGATCGAGATGAAACTGTATAGGTCGAGAAGATGAAATGGACTTAACTACAAAGAGTGACAGAAGGGACTGAGAAAACGAAAGAATGAAAAAATTGCTAGAAACTACTTATGGGGAAAGCTCCTCAGACTAGCTCTTGTAGTTGGAAAGCGCAAAAGTAAGGTAGGTGAAGTTGCTGGATCAAATATATATGAAAGAGTAAAGAAACGAGAAAATTCCCGCTCGAGTTCCCGTAAAAATCCCCAATCATTGGATCCCCATCGTACCATAGAACGTGGGGAACATGGAGCCACAGGAATTAATTGCAGGGGCATCCCGGATGCTGAAGCGTCAGGAGCGTGTTTTTAGGCAGTTGAAAAGACATCTGCAAAGATAGAGATGATATCAAGTAAGAGCTAAATTAGGGTGATAATATCAAAATCCATTTCTTTTCTGAGGAGCAAAAGAAAGAAATTTTGAGGGGCTATTGTAGGGATAAAGGCCCAAAATTGCATATTGAGTCGTGGGCCTGTTTCAAGGACGCTTAATAGTCCAAGGACATGCAGACAATCGAGAAGAAGTGCAAGTTAGAATGCCACGGTCAGACTGTGACTGGAAAGGCTGGGGAAGGTAGTCCGAGGACAAATCCCTCCTCGGCTAAGCAGAGCAGAGGTCAAAGGGTTTGATCTGCCATAAAGAGCAACCCTCCAGAGAATTCTATCGACAAGGATGAACATCAAGAGAGCATAGGACAAAGGAGAGATAAGAAATATCTAAGGGAAAACTGCTACCACCGCATTGAATGCTCTGCAACTAACCCTTTAGCCGCATTAATGTGGAAGTGATACCTGAACAGTAGCCAACAGCCTTACAGCTACTCCTAAAGACTTCAAGAAGGTGCTGGTGGGACAAGGATGAAGGCCAACAGCCTACCCTACATGTGAAGGGTGAAGATGAAGAAAAACAGAATATATATAATAGAGAAAAAGGCCCCTAGCAAGGGGATCTATTTGAAAAGGAGGAGAAAAAACACTGTAGTATCAAGAACTGAAATTGTAACCCATCTTAAAGGAGATATATCCAAGGATTGTTCACTTCAGACATTGCCGAGGGTGATTTTCTTCACATAAAACTTGTTTTTCTTGGCTTCGTTATCATTGTTGATCCATCATAATCTTCATTCAATTCATAAAAGCCTAGTTTTTCAATCCACTTTCTACAAATTCATTGTTTTGTGCTTTTTGGGCCTAAACCCGTCTTCTTTTGGGCTTAAGCTTAAAACGAGTCCTTACCGTTGCAATTAAATATTTGAGTGTATTTGTGTACAACTTATAAGCTAATTTTTTATTTTTTTAACTTTTATACACAGTTTTTTAATTTTTTTTATTATTTTAAATACTTTATTACACTTTCAGTAAATATTTTTTTAGCAAAAACCAAATAAAACCATAGTTTTAAAAATTGGACCGGACCAGCCAGTCTGACCAACCGGTTCACTGGCCCTTAATTCAGTCCGGTTATGTTATAAAACCGAAAATAGACTAAAAAACGTTAAATAGTAAAAATCGGCCAATTCAACCGGAGAACCGAGAACCAGCGCGGTCGAACCAGCGCGGTCGAACCAGTTACTAATCGGTTTGTCTTTTCTCACCTAAAACTACGTCATTTAAGTGGAGGAGTCCTAAAATCTAACTCTAACAGCTAACACTCTCATCCGAACTCACTTCCCTCACTCTCAGTGTTCTCACTTCTCATTTCTCTCAAGTTTCACACCTCTCAACTCTTAAGACTCACCGCCGAGCGGCCTCACCGTCTCACACTCTCACCCACTCTGCGAGTCACGCGGCACGCCTCTCTGCCTTGCCCACTCTGCCTCGCCCTCTCTACCTCACCTCTCTACCCACAATCACGCTCTCAAGCATAACGGGGCCATTCCCACGATCTTCTCTTCGCCTGATCAAGGTATGGTTCAATTTCATTTTTCATTTTTCCCTTTCTTTTGTCATTTCAATTTCCCTTTCTTTTCTTTTTTCACTTCAATTTATCTTTTCCATGCCTCAATTCTCGTTTGCAAGAGAAATTTTTGGACCTTAGAGACAAATGTTGCAATTTATGGTTGTGATCGTGGACCTCTGAAATGCTGGGTTTTTTTATTATTTTTTCCTTCTCGTTCTCACCCTTTGAAGTGCTCTGCTCTCTATTTCTTGGCTTCATTAGGTAACATTCTTTTCTTTTGATTTTGATTTTGATCATTTTCTTTTATTGGTTCTATTTTTTTTTTCATTTCTCTCGGCTTCATCTCAGATTTTCCATTCATTTTCTTGGCTTCATCTCAGGTTCTTTGTTCCATGACTTCACTGGTAAGTGGTAACTTCTATCTTTCAATTATCAGTTTACACTTACAGAGTATGTTGTGGATTTTGTGGATATTGTGGATTTGATTTACAGAGCATTATTATTTGTGAAATATAGTTTACAAAGTATTTTACAGAGTATGTTGTGGATTTGATTGACAGAGCATTATTGTTTGTGAAATATTGTTTACAGGGTATTATACGATTGTTTGTGTATGTTGTGTTGATGAATTTATTTGTTGATAAAATGGTTACTGCCAGTCTGAAATTGTTGACGTTGAGTGAAATGGAGTTCACCTCTGTACTATCTAATGAACATGCTTCTACAACCGGGTCAAAGGCTAATTCTTCATCTGTGAGAGTGCAATGTGATCCCGCATGGGATCATGTAACTGAAGAGTTGAAAGACAAAAAAAGTAGTTGTAGATGTATACATTATGGAAAAAGTTATAAAGGAGGGAACATCAATAGGATGAAAAGACATTTAGCTGGAATTAAAGGTGATGTGGCTGCATGTATGGGTGTACCTTATGATTTTAGGTTTCAAATGGTTGAAAATTTGAAGGAGATTGCTAAATCTAAATAACAAACAAAAAAGGATCAAGAAGCATCTAATTATTCGCCATTAGAGGACTCACCAGAATTTGAAGATGTCCAAGAAATTACTCATACAGGTAGGGGAAATAGAAGTGGTCCTCCTAGTAGTTTTCTACCAAGATCCAATCTTGGTAAGAGAAAAGTTGATGACATTGGTAATTACTTTGCTCCAAAAACAACACCGGGAGCTCAACCTTCTATTAAAAGTGTTCTTGCTAGCAAAGAAAAAAAGTTGAGGGTTGATATGACTGTAGTAAGATGGATGTTTGATGCTTGCATTCCAATTAATGCTATGAATTCTAGTTATTATCAACATATGCTCAATGTTGTAGCTTCTTGTGGTCCTGGATATAGAGGCCCAAATTATCATGCCATTCGAGTGCCTTTGTTGAGAGAAGCAAAAAGAGAAGTTCAATTGATTGTTGATTCTTATCGTTCATATTGGGCTGACACTAGTTGTACAATAATGGCTGATGGGCGGACTAATACTAGGCATAGAATATTAATTAATTTCCTTGTCTATTGTCCTAAAGGAATTGTTTTTATATGCTGTTGATACTTCTGACTTGGTTAAGGATGCTATTAATTTGAGTAACTTGTTTGATGAAATTGTTAATTGGGTTGGTCCTGCAAATATAGTATATTTGGTCACTGACAATGCTACAAATTATGTAGCTGCTGGAAGAATTTTATGTGGAAAATATAGGAACATTAGTTGGTCACCTTGTGCAGCACATTGTCTAAACCTAATTTTTAAGAAGATTGGGAAGATGGATCATGTAGCTAAACTTGTAAAGCGTGCATCCAAGATCACAGTGTTCATCTATAACCATGTGGCTTTGCATGCTTGGTTGAGGACTAGAAAAAATTGGAAGGAAATTGTGCATCCAAAGCCAACTAGGTTTGCTACTACTTTCATTGCCTTAGGGAGTCTTAAGGAACATAAGCATGACTTACAAGTATTGGTGACTAGCAAATTTTATGTTGAAATCAAGATATGCAAAAGATAAGAAAGCAAAGGCAGTGGTGAAAATCATTCTTGACAATCAATTTTGGAATGATTGTCATGTAATTGTGCATATTATGTCACCATTGATTCATTTATTACGCATTGTTGATTCTGATGAAAAACCAGTTATGGGTTATGTATATGATGGCATGTATAGAGTAATTGATGGAATCAAAAAAAAAAAAAATTCAAGGACAAGAAGAGACTATGGGAGCCTTATGTTAATATTATCAAAGATCGTTAGGATAATCAATTCTATAGAGATATTCATGATGCTGCTGCTTATTGGTTGAATTCTGCATTCCAATATGACTTATCTACTCGTAATAAGAGTCTAGAGACACAATCTGCTGTGACAGATGTTATTGAATCAAAACTTTCAGTTGGTCGATTGAAGTTGGTGGAGGAATTAAGGCTATTTTGAGAGCGTAGACAAACTTTTGGAACCCAACTTGCTCAAGAACTGTCAAGACATCTCAGCCGGATAAGATATTGTTTACTTTAGCTAATAATAAAATGAAAATATGTTTTAAAGATCATAGCTCTTTTTTTTATATTTTTGGGATAAGTATAGTTGTATTTATTGATTCATTATATCTTTGTTTTGTGTTGTATATGGAACTTAGATGAGTGGTGGAAGTTGTTTGGATCTCGTGCTCCTGATAACGCCTTAAAATATATACTTGTTATATATTTATGTGAGCGTTATCTCCTTATTTCTATGCTTAATTTGCATAATTAAGTCATAATTTGCATTAGTCCCTATTATTTATCTTTACATAATTTCTTGAATAAGATGCCATTCATTGTGTGTAATTTTCTACTTTCAGGAAGTCATGTAAGAAAGATAAGTTTACAGGAATTTGTGAGAGAATAGAGGCCAAACTAGAATCAAGTGGAGCTAAAGGGCCATACTTAAATGTCTAAAGAGGTACAGCTGGAGTGCTTGGATTGTCTACCATAATTGGAAGCTTCAAATAAGGAAAGAAATCAAAGATGCAGAATTTGAAAATGAAAAATCTAATCTAAGCATTGATCAGTATTTTGGGTGTATCTCTCTCCTCAAAAATCCAATTGACACAAAGCTAGATGCATTGGAACCGTGACTTAATTATCTACAACTTTTCAGTTTTACATTTTTTGAAATTCTCAATTTTTAAAGATCAAAATTAACTCACAAATTACCACTGTAAATTTGGACGGAAATTAAAAATAGTAAAAGTTTTATTTTCTTAAGACACTTTTATGTAAGGGTTTTGAAGGAAGGCTGTGAGAACGAATTTTGGGCAGAGAAAATCTTGAATTTTCCTTTCTCTAATGACAGTCTAAACTCTTGCTAGGGCTAGGGGTTATGTTTCTTCTATACGGTATGAATATTCAATGTGATTCTTTCTAGAGTTTTATCAATGACATATTTGATTGTTCAATTAGATTTATTTTGATGTATTAGTTCTTCCATGCTTTCAATAAGTTCAATCATGTTTTTCTTATTGTTTAGATGAATTTCTAATAGTTTCGCTAGGGCTAGGGGTTATGTTTCTTCTATACGGTATGAATATTCAATGTGATTCTTTCTAGAGTTTTATCAATGACATATTTGATTGTTCAATTAGATTTATTTTGATGTATTAGTTCTTCCATGCTTTCAATAAGTTCAATCATGTTTTTCTTATTGTTTAGATGAATTTCTAATAGTTTCAAATAGAAATCAGATTTTAAAGTGAACGGGTTTTTCTGAAAAAACTTTTTTAACCGCATTATTAATCGAGGTTATCATGTGTTCTTGAATTGTCTCAGTTCAACTGAATCATAAGTTTTAATTGTATAAGAACAATTAATTATGAAATAGATATTTTCCTAGATCACAAAGAATTTTATATCAATATAGGGAAACAACCCGATGTCCTAGTATTTACATTATTGATTTAAATCAGTTTTTATTATTATTCTTGTTAACAATCACCAAGCAAACTTATTTTTCTTCTTCACCCAAATTGTTATTTAATTATATTGTCTTTGAATTTACCCTGCTTCTTGTGGTTCGACATCGATACTCCGAGAATTATATTGCTACGATCTCCTGCACTTGAGAGTGAGCAAGCAGCTCCAACCTTACAAAAGTTTGCGATTCGAATCCTTAGCCAAACAGCTGCCTCTTCGGGATGTGAGCGGAATTGGAGTGTTTTTGAAAAAATACATAGCAAAAGAAGAAATAGATTGGAGCATCAACGACTTAATGATCTTGTGTATGTTCATTATAACTACCGATTGAAAGAAAGGTATATATTATATAATTTCTTTATTTCAACGTTTTTGTGGGAAAATATGAGTGATTCACTGATTTGGTCAAGTGGGTTCTTTGTGATTGTGAAATATAAGTGATTTGGTTATCAATTATTCACTATGTTCATCTTATGATATACAGTCAAATGAAAGAAGTTCAATTTTGATCCTATTGATTATGCAAGTATCGATAAAACTGGATTTTGGGTAGTGGAAGATGAGGAACCTCCATTTCTAGATCATGAGAAGATAGAGAATGCATTATATGAAGAGGGAGCCTATCCAATCAAAGAAGGGTGTTTTAGCCATGTACAAAGAGGTTAGCTTATAACAATTCTTTGCCTAGTTGCATATTTTAATTAGACTATTTATGATTTATGAGAAATAATTATTAGAAACGTTATTTCATTTATTGTTCTTTGGTTTTGGAATTTGTATAGATATGGACAATGAAGTGATTGAGGATGATGATGACATCAATTTGGAATCATTTGGTGATGAAGATAATGCTCCTCCCGGATTTAGAGATAAAAATCATCCTATTCTTGTTGAAGATGAAGAAGATGAGGATGAGGATGAGAATGAGGATGAAGATGAAGAAGATGAGGATGAGAATGAGGATGAGGATGATGATAATGATGCTAGTGGTGGAGCATTTGGTTCACATGATGATATTGATTTCAATTTTCTTCATAACAAATGAGGCTTGGGTCTTAAAACTTATTAGTTGTTTGTTTGAAACTTTAAAACTTATTTGCTATTTGGATATAATGAACTTATTTGTTATTTGCCATTTGGATGTAAATGTAATGACTAATGAACTTATTTATTTGGTTTTGTTGAAAGTTTATTATGTTAAGGATGATTGTTTTGTAATGTTATTATGTTAAATTTTTTAAAAAGATGTTATATACTTATATACTTGTATTTTTTTTAAATGAAACATATTTATTACTATTGGTTTGTTAGTTTTAGTATATTAAAAAATTATTAATTATTTATAAAATTTAAATAAATAATAATTAAATTATTTATGACGTCACCGGTTTAACTATGATATCATGGTCCTACCTTAAAACCGGTAATTAGCTCATCTTTCGGTTCTTTTTCAGTACCAGTTTTTAAAACCATGAATAAAACAGACAAAATCTCATGACTTTTATAACTTAATTGACAATTTTTTTTACCAAAAAAAATGGTCTAAGCTTTTCTTCTTCTTTTTTTTCTTTCTCCCACTACAAAATTATCCCAAAAAAGAAAAACAAAGTAAAAAATAAACCAGTTTTCCATAAAACAAAATGACTTTTCTATAAAGCGGTGGAGTTTCTGTTGAGGGCCTTTAATTTCATTGACTCCTTCACTTCCGAAATCCGGTTACACGCTTCTCCACCATTTCTAATTCACACACACACACACACACCATCATCAACAATGGAGATCCACGAATCGATCAGCAACCAAACCGACGTAGCTTTAGGAATCTCGAAGTGCCTACTGTTAACCGAAGGCAAGGACTCGAACCTAGTGTTCTCTCCTCTCTCGATCCACGTCGTGCTGAGCTTAGTTGCTGCTGGGTCAAATGGTCGCACGCTCGATCAGTTCCTCTCTTTCCTCAAATTCAAGTCCGTCGACCACATCAACTCCTTCGCTTCTCAGTACGTTGCTGTGGTTTTAGCCGATGCAAGTCCCTCTGGTGGGCCTCGCTTGTCTTTCGCCAATGGGGTTTGGCTCGACAAGTCTCTCTCTCTCAAGCCTTCTTTCAAACAGGTTGTGGACACTTATTATAAGGCCGCTTTGGACCAAGTTGATTTTCAAACCAAGGTTAGCTCCACCTACCCATTACTCAACCCAACTCTTGCTTTAAGTTTGTACTAGTTTTTTTAGGGTATTGCATTGTTTGTGAAATGGGTTTCTTTTTGTTAGCTCTGTTTTTGTTGTTGTTAAATGCTGTTTGAATTGGTGGATTTTGATGTTCAATGGTATGTATAGTAGGCATGTTGATTGAGTAATAGAGGAAAACATAACCCTACTCTTGCTTTAAGTTTTTATGCTAGTTTTTAAGGGTCTTGCATTGTATGTGAAACGGGTTACTTTTGTTAGCTCTGTTTTGTTGTTAAATGCTATTGAATTGGTAGACTTTTATGCTCAATGTTGTTTGGAGGGAAACATAACTGGTCCCTAGTGTATTCTGGGGGAGATTTTGATGTTGTGGCTTGGACCCATTTGGGTAATTTTAGTTACCTGATGGTCCTCTATTTGGTCCTCAATGCAATGAGATGGAATTACAATGGTTAGAGGCTTTTGATTTAAAATGGTGAATTTGCTTTGCTTTGCTTTTGTTTTCCCATTGAGGGACATGCACATTTTTCGTTGTCAGTCATGTACTCATGTCTTTAACTTCCAAATATCGTGGGCTTTGCAAGAATCTGTCTTTTGAATAATTACTCTTGGGCCTATCTATAGGGTTTCTGTAGACTGCGATGATGAAAATATATCAATGGGTAGAGGTTTTAGATGATAGATTTTGGTTCCTTCTTTATGCATCCTCTGTATTAAGCCAATAAACTCTAGCTCTGGCACTTCCCCCCCTTTAATAAGCAAGGTAGAGGGTGAGGCTTTAGGTTCATGACCCAGCGAATGTGTAACTTACCAACCAAAAAAACCACATGTACTATGGTTGTTCCCCCTTTTAGTAGTTGGGACAAGCATGTGGTAGTATATATTAGGGTATTGTTAGTTGAGAAGTTGGGAAAAGCATATGGTATAGTAGGGAGTGACTTCAGTTTTTTCTTCTAAAAGTTGCATCTAACACCCTTTCTGGAGTTTTAGCTACTACTATACTGATTTTGAAGGACAGTCTGATGGAAAAATACATATATTGGTTTGCCAGTGCGCCCCCCACCCCTTCTTTCTTTTCTTTTCTTTTTTGGAAATTTTACATTTTAATTCCTATACTTTGGGGATGAATTTAAATTAGACCCAATGGTTTCAAAAGTTTAAACTAAACTCTGAAGTTCAAGATTATTACAAATTTGAAATTATAGTTTCACATCAAACCATGGAGTTTTAAAATTGGATCAATTTAAACCTCCAACAAACTTGGAAAGTCCAGGGTTTAAATTGATATAATTTTAAAAGTTCAAGATTCAATATGAAATGAACAGTCTTAAAGGTTTAATCTGAAACTACCATGGTAATATATGGTTTAAAATGTAATTACTATTTTTCTTTTATATTTTCTTGCTTATATACTACTTAACATGTTCCACTTTGTTGCTTGCTCACCTTTTTTGTGCATGCTCACCAGATTGTAATCTGCTGTGGACATGTGGTATTCTTTGATTCTATCTCAGTATTAACCATGCGTTTCTGTTGTTAATTGATCATGCTAGAATGACTATAACCGTCTGGTTCTATTGAATGATCAATTTAGCTGATCAGGTGTCTGAAATCGAAATGAATTGGAATTACTATGCTGGCTGAGGTCTTCATCAGAAGCCTATGCAATGAAGACTGGAGTATTTTACTATACATCTGTTTGGGTTTTCATTTTCCTAATGCTAAGATTCAGAATCCTGCAAATGCTTTTGGTTTCCTTTACTAGAATATGTGCTTCATTCTAACTTAAGCCTAGACAAGTCTCTGGATCCTTCTGCTTATATATTTGACTGACCCTGCAAACACAGTGAGTTGTAACATAATATGTTTTCAGTGATTCTTTTAAGTGAGGTTGAACATCTAATGGAAACTGAATAATTTTCTATCTTTGAATTTTTTTTTAATATTATTTTCTTCATTAAGAATATATTGAAGTAAATTCTCCATACTTAAGAAATGCTTAAAGGATATAGTTTACTTTGATGTATTTGTTTATCTTTATGTGCACCAAATGCCATACAGAAATAGTGCAGCACACCTTACGTAATGGATTTATTCAATTTCCAAGTTGAAGTGTCTCTTAGTTGGTAACGCTGCGTGTTTTATTTAATTATCATGTTCACAGTATTTACCAGCTAGTTCCTTACTACTGATCTACTAAAATATGCTTATAGTATAATGTTTAATTTTGAAGTATGCTGAAGTGACAAGCACAGTGAATTCATGGGCTGAAAAGGAGACTAGTGGCCTTATTAAAGAGGTGCTTCCTTCTGGGTCAGTTGACAGCTCAACCAGACTAATCTTTGCAAACGCACTATACTTCAAAGGAGCTTGGGATGAGGAGTTTGATGCATCAGCAACAAAAGAATCTGATTTCCACCTTCTTAATGGGAGCTCAGTTCAGGTTCCCTTCATGACTAGCAAGAAGAAGCAGGTTGTTGGTGCCTATGATGGTTTTAAAGTCCTTGGACTTCCTTATAAACAAGGTGAGGATAAGCGCAGATTTTCCATGTATTTCTTTCTTCCAGACGCAAAAGATGGGTTGCCAGCTCTGGTAGAGAAAGTTGGTTCTGAGTCTAGGTTCTTGGATCACCATCTTCCCGAACAAAAGGCAGAAGTGGGTGAATTCAGGATCCCGAAGTTTAAGATATCTTTTGGGTTTGAAGCTTCCAAACTTCTGAAGGAACTAGGACTGGTGTTGCCTTTCTCTGGTGAAGCAGATTTGACAGAAATGGTTGACTCACTTGTGGGTCAGAACCTATATGTTTCAAGCATATTCCATAAATCCTTCATAGAGGTTAATGAAGAAGGCACAGAAGCTGCAGCTGCTTCTGCCGCTAAAATAGCACTGAGAGGCCTCTCACCCCCTAAGATGGACTTTGTGGCTGACCACCCATTTTTGTTCCTGATCAGAGAAGACTTGACTGGAACAGTGCTGTTCGTTGGACATGTGCTCAATCCTCTTGCAATCTGAATGAATTCGTCATGCCGGAGAAAACATGTAAGTAGATGAAACCTAACAAACACGAGACCGTCATAATTAATAATTGTATGGTTAATCTGCTGTAATTAGCTATTATCATCAGATGTACTGCTTCTTCTCTTCTTCTCTCTTTATTTTATTTTATTTTTTTGGGTTCTTTTTCTTCTCTGTTTATTGGCTTGTGAGTGAAATGTAAGCTACTACTCTATGGTTATGAAAACTACTAAGCTCTATGTTAAAGGTCTCGAAATTACAATTCTAAATCAGATTAAAATGATGTTAAATTTTAGGCAATGCGATATTAAAAAATAATAGAGAAAAAAAAAAAAAAAAAACCCAAATCAATCTACCCCAATCTGCTAGGCTACGTGATCTTTCTCACATTTCTGGTTCAGTTGGACAGAAATATTTGAGAAGAATTTGAATCGGTTTTTAATTTAAATAGTGTGAATAACTTGTGAAGACAATTTATTTTAGCAAATTAAATTTATTTATAGATTTAAGCCTTACTAATAGGTGGATTTGATATGACTTGGAAGTAAAATACTATTTTAAATCAATATGACAAATGTTTTTGTTGGAACAAAATCTTCAATGTTCAGATTTATAATTTGTTATTAAAATTCATAACCATCTATTTATACTAGTAATGGTTACTCAAATCACTTGATTTTTAATTTCCCAGATTTAAATATAATCAAAATCCATGAGGTATGGTACCTGCCCCAAAAAATTTTTAAAAATTCCGTGAGGTATGGGAGGATTTCTGCATGTGTTTAGGATAAAGTAAAGAAAAATAAATAATAAAACCAAATAAATTAAGCATAAACTAAGAAAAAATCAAATCAAATCAACAAGAATTCGAACTTCTCTTTGATGTGCGCCTGCTCGTTTTGTTTATAGGAGTATTTGAGTATAGTCTAATATCTATATTTAAAACTTCAAACTACCATAAGCCAACGCGTGACAAATGACAAAAAGGGGAGACGAGGCCAAAGAGGAAAAGTTATTCAATAATTCAAAACTGCCGAATACCGATCCCTCTCACACTAATGATTTTTCTTCTATTATATGAGAAGAGAGAGTATTGTTTTCGAAATATCGAACAATTATTCATGATGGAGACACACACTCAGCATTTGAACAACAAGAGGTATTTGCAATATGTGCTTTATTACATGACAAACATGTAGTATTGACTAAGAAGGTAGTTTTAATATTTAAGATATATATATTAGTGTGATTTGGATCTTATTGGACAAAAGTTCAACAACGCATCCTAAAAACTGTCCAAAAAATTGAGGTTATAAAGGCATGTGTCCAACGAGATCTGACCATAACTATCAGAACTTAAGTATAAATAAAAACATCACTTAACTAGAAATAATACTAACACTGTTCAACTCCATAATTTTTTTTTAAAATTTTTAAATCCTGTTTGTTTTCTTTGTAATCTCCATTTAGTTAAATTTAAGCTCACTCTCAAAGTATACTTGAGTATCTCAAGTTCGTTAATGCAAGTAAATTTAATTTCATTAGTCGCAATCTTCCGCCATGCATGAAAAAAATGTAATATATATATATATATATATATATATATATATATATATATATATATATATATATATATATATATATAAATTACATAATTATAATATTGTTTCATATAAACAAACAAAAAAAAAGATGTTATTAAATTGACTTTTTTTTTTAATTGACTAATTTGAACATATTCAACAATATTAAAAAATATATATAGAAAAATAAAATAAAATTTTAAGCCTAAATTAAGAAGGCAACCAACAAAAAGAATCAAATTAAGGTCTAGTTGGTTCAAAATGGATTGAACTAGATTAGACTGAATCAACTGAAAGAACTAAAGTGGACCAAATGGGACCGATTGGACTGAAATACTATACTGATATAAATCAAAGGGGATAATAACAATAAATGTTCTGTTTCAGCTTTCGACTTTCGGCTTTCAGCTTTTTAAATATAATATATAGATTTCATCATCTTCTTCTTTTATCAAGTTAGCTTGATTTGTCTATTAGTTATGATTCATTTAATAATGTTCAATTAGGTTTGATTACACAAACATTGTCACACCTTGGTTAAAATCCTTTTGATTGAGACAAAACCGAAACTCTAAAACCTTTTTTTTTTTTTTGAGAATCCGAACCCAAAGGCCAGGCAAGTATTATTGAACTCTAAACGGAACACAGTATGTCTCGAGTTACAAGAGGAGCTATATCATCAGGAGAGGATTCAATCCAAACCTGTAGCTCATTGCCAGAAACAGATTTCTTGGCAAGAAAGTGGGCAACGAAATTGCCTAAGCGATTTACATGGGAGAAGATACAAGAGCGAAAACATCCAGCAATAGACAAAATGTCACTAATCACATGACCAAATTCCAGATTGGCAGAGTCCCCTACTAGGATGGCCTTAATAATGACCTCTACATCCCTCAACAGAAACTTCAAAAATGCTCAGCTCATTTGCGAAAACAAGAGCCCTCTTGCATGCCAAAGCTTCAACCACAGCTGGCGAAGAAGGGAGAAAGACTCTTTCTGTCATGGCCCCAGTAACATATCCTGAATGATCACGCACAACAACACCCAAACCAGCAGCTCCTATCGAAGAGAAAATGGCCCCGTCAAAATTTACCTTGTACAGAGGAAATATTGGAAGGGACCAACGGACAGGATTTGCTGGCATCAGAGGGCGGTGTACCTTGAACCCATTGGCTTGTTTGAAATCATGGAGGAGCTCCTCAGCCTTCTTACGGATTTGATTGGCCTCGATGGAGAGCTCACCAACCCGAACTGCATTTCTTCTAGACCAAATAAGCCAGAAGATCAATGCCATAAGATTAATGTCAAGCCTTTCCCTCATTTTCATTAGCATTTCCCACAAATCAGCAAACTCCACAAACTTGTACCTGTGTAGTTTAGTAACCACTTCATTCGTCTCCCAAATCAACATGAGTAAGGCACAACCCTATAAGACATGCACTACATTTTCACAATCTGATTTACAACTCGTGCAAAGGGCTGAACCAACAACTTTTCGTCGCCAAAGGTTGCAAAGAGTAGGGAGAGAATTATGCAAGGCCCTCCAAATCATATGCTTGACTTTATGGGGAACTTGTAGAGACCAAATGCAATTCCACATCAAATGGATTCAGTCCGGATTTGAGCAAGAAGGCATCACTATACACTTGGATATAGCAAGGAGTTTATATGCACTTCGCGTAGAGAATTCACCTTGAGGGGTTGGGAACCAAACCTACTTGTCAGGCTTGACTTGGTAACTAAGTGGGATGCCGAGGATAAGGTTTGCTTCTTAGGGGATGAACTCCTGCTTAACCAAATCCACTTTCCAGGAATGGGACTCAGCGTTTATCAGATCGCTGACACTAGCATTTTGAGGAAGATTTAACAAAGGAGAGACTATTTTTGGGCACGAAGCCTTTGGCAGCCACCTATCAGTTCTAATCTGGATAGACTTCCCATCACCAACTCTCCAAACTGATCCCAATTCAATAACGTGTCTTGCTTGGAAAAGGCTTTTCCAAGCATAGGACCCTTTATTTGTTGAAACACAATCCATGATGGAGCAATGGGGAAAGAACTTCGCCTTGAACGCTCTATGAAACAGGGAGTTTTCCTGGGTACTGAGACGTCAAACCTGCTTAGCTAGAAGGGAATCATTGGAACTGTTTAATTCACGGAATCCCATCCCACTTTCATTCTTTGGGAGACAAAGCTTTTCCCAACTAACCCAATGGATCTTCCTCTACTCACCCTTGTAACCCCACCAGAATTTCCTAATTAAGGTTTCAATCTCCTTGATAAGTCCCTCGGGCAACTTGAAACAGGATATTGTGTAGGTTAGGATTGCTTGGATCACCGCCTTGATAAGTATTTCCCTCCCCGCTTGCGACAGCAACTTCTTCTTCCACCCCTTTAGTCCAGATTTTTTCCTTTATCATGCTAAAGGACTTCTTTTTATGCCTACCAACAAGGGACGGCAAGCCCAGATACTGATCATAAGCCTGAATTATAGGTACTCCCAAGAAATCTTGATATTCATGTTTTATCTGGGCCGAGGTGTTTGAGCTGAAGAAAATATTCATTTTTCCCCTGTTGATATTCTGACCTGAGGCTTGTTCATATAGGTGCAAGAAAGATTGAATTTTAGCACATTCCAAGATCGTAGCACCACAGAACACCACACTATCATCAGCAAAGAGTAGATGAGACACATGTGGCCACGCAGCACACAGAGACACACCCATTATTTCCCCATCTGATTCTGCCTTCTTGAGAAGGGCATGAAAACCCTCAGTAACCAATAAAAACAGATACGGGGAAAGGGGGTCTCCCTGACGGAGACCCCTTCCCGAAGTGATGAGACCGTGAGGTTGGCCATTTAACATTATTGAATATGTAACCAACCGAATGCACATAGAAATGAGACTAATAAATTTTTGACTGAATCCCATCTTCATCATAATCTGCTCAAGAAAATCCATTCAACCCGGTCGTAGGCTTTGCTCATATCAAGCTTTAGAGCCATGAAGCCCAATTTACCCGTTCTCTTAGACTGCAAGTGGTGTAGCATCTCATGAGCAATAAGGATATTGTCAGTGATGATCCTTTCCGACATAAAGGCACTCTGGGTTTCCGAAATGATCTAGGGGAGGAGGGGTTTCAAGCAACTAGCAAGAACCTTTGCAATGAGTTTGTACAAAACATTACTTAAACTTATTGGGCGGAAATTCGTCACCCGCCGAGCACTCTTAACTTTAGGAATAAGAGTTAAAAAAGTATGGTTAAGAGCTTCAGGAATTTTACCTAAATTGAGAACCGAGAGCACAGCATCAGACACCTCAGACCCCACCTCGTCCCAGAACTGTTTATAGAATAAAGGAGGAAACACATCTGGCCCTGGAGCTGTGTTGGACTCCATTTGTTTCAGGGCAACCCTTACCTCGTTTGCTTCAAAAGGTCTATCTAGGTCCACATTCATGGATGGGCTGACTCTTGGTTCAACTCCACACAAAACCGGGTCAAGAGCCGGGGGATCTGAGGAGGTAAACAAAACCGAGTAGTAGTTAACTATCATATCACCAATTCTGCCCTCATTCTCAATCCAGTCACCAAATTCATTCTCTAGACCTGCTATGAAATTTCTCTTATTCCTTTCTGAGGATCGGCAATGGAAATATTTTGTGTTTTGGTCACCATTCTTGAGCATCTGAATCGAGAATGAATTACAAATTTCATTTAAAGTCACACCTGCTGCATGGCAATAGAATCAAAGCAAAATTATTCTATCAAGTAAACATATATATATTTTTAAAAAAAATTTGAATTTGGATCTGTCCGTGCATTTCAGCTTTTCACGATAATGCTGCAAAGTGCAAACAATTAAAAAGAAGGCAGTGCAGAAAAGCTCTTAAACGAAGTACTGGGTTGACGATTAATTAATAATAATGATGACTTGTGGTTTGTACAATTTCTCTTATGCATCACGTGTTTCTGATCTCGGATCCAGGCACTTCATTATTTAAGGTTAACTTACATCTATAAAACAAATCTTAAACCCAAAAAATATATTAAAAAAAGCTTCGGAAAAGAACATCAATTAATCCAAATAATGAATGAAATATATAAATACAAGACTTATAATATTAAAGTCTTTTTGGAATAAGAAATCTGAGATTTTGTCATTACTTACACTAAAAGTTAATTGATATTTTAGTCAATAATGAAGAGCAATTACCAACAACGATCACTATAAATTAAAACTCTTCCTCTAAAAATAATAATGATAATAAAATAATGAATGAAAAGTAAATAAACAAACAAAATCATACCATTGCTTTCTAATGCAACCCTTTTAATACTTAAACTTATCTATCTGCTTTCAAAAAAAAAAAACTTGTCTATCTAATTTTAGTAATTAAGGTGGTAAATAATAATAAAATAATGAATGAAAGGTTGGTAACAAGGTGCCAAAGTCTGTGTTTTCAAATTTGTGTAAATCGCAATCATGTCCAAAACAACCAACCTGTTGAAGTAGATTACTTTATTTCTTTTATTTTATAATAATAATAAGATTATTTTATTTTATTAGTTATTACCAAGTAGTTAGTACTGCTTATTGTTTTTATTTTTTTATTTAAACGGAAAAATTTAGGATAGGCTTGTCAGTTGGTCCGACGCATCGCATGGCCATCACATGGCTGGCGCGACATTTTAAATAGTTCAACGGTTACTGAATTGCTGTGTCATTTATTCTCCAAAATTACAACTAAGACCACTGTTAACAATATTTAAAAATAAAATTAGTGTTTGCTTATTTTCAATAGCTTGTTTTTAAAAAGTTAGGGAAAAAAAACTAAAATTTATATTATTTGAAATGAAATTGAGAAAAAAAAAAGTAATATAAGACTTACAAATAATAGATAATTTAAATAAAAAGCGCTTATAATTTAAGTTCAACAATGGTTTTGCTGAACAAAAATGTTATCAAGAGGAAATTATCTACGTGCATCTCGTCTATCACTGTTGTGAGTTTTATATTGTGTGTGGGTCCTAGTTTTAGTTCAACTCAAACTAGGATTGAGAACTTTTTACTTTACTTAAGTTTTTTTATTTTTTTAGTTAAAGGTAATAGGTAAACAAAATTTAGAAACTCCTGCTCTGATCTAGGTTAAGTTAAATACAAAAGTGATTGGTATTGCTCTGGCATTATTTGTGGGCTTTACCTATTTATTAGTTGTAGAACTGGATGTTGATCCAAGTTTGATAGAGAAGTCAATAGATGTGTTGATATCTTGGCTGGCAGCCTTGGGTAGATTCCAGGTGGAGGAATTGATGTTTACTTTGCCCCTGATATGGTTTGGGGGTTTTTGTTCTTTCTTGATAATTCTGATGATGTTACTTCCCCCGTCTTGTTCAAAAAAACTTGATTGGTCAAATAATAAAACACAACCTATTAGACATTATCAATTTTCTAGCAAAAGGTTTCGTTTTTCATACGTCTGGAAATCCCCTTCCATGTCTCTCTCAGCCAAATTTTCAAAATAATAATATTTTTTAAATTAACATTGCTTTCGAAACTTTTTGAGTGTTTAGATTTTTTTTTTTTAATTTTGTGTTAGAAACATGATTTTAAATAATATTTTCAAAACATAATTTCGCTTAAAATGTTATTTAAACGATGAAATCGTATTTTAGAAACACGATTTTAAGTGTTAAAATCATGTTCCCAATACAGGCCCCCCTCCCCCACCCCTCTCTTTTTCTCTCCTCTTTCCTTTCTGTCTTATCTTATCATTTAATGGGTGGTGGGGTTTTATGCCTATTGAAGAATCCAAGGTTTTGGAGAAAATCAGACGACCAAAATCTACTTTGCAAGTTGAAACGTTTCTGTCATGCATCATCCTATCATATATCGATGTCGGTCATTGTTTACAGTTTTGGTAAGGGATATTTATTATTTATTAGTCATGTGTTCAAACTTGAGAAACGTCTACGGTCCTCTTATTGCCTAGGCCCCTCAAAACACTTATTTTTTGTCAAACAGATACATGAATTGTTATGATCAAAACCAAGATTGTCATAGCTGGGGCTACATATACAGTAAAAAGGAATGCAATTATATATAATTTAAAAGTTCATGAGTGGTTGGTTAAACTTTTATGGCTTAATTTACTTTATCAGATAATGATTTTAAACTTGATTAGAAAAGTTACATGGGATAAGATTTCTGAGATTAGGGTATGATAAGACCTCTAAAGAACCAAATGAAGTGTCTTGAAGCTTACTTACTATGGGTCCATTTGAATACCGCTTATTTTGTTAAAAATTAAAAACAAAAAATATTGTAACAATATAATTTTTAAATGTGTGAATAGTACCGTGAGACCCATTTTTAATGAAAAAGTTGCTGAAAAGTGAAGTTTGTGGACTCGTGAACAGTACACAGGACTCACTGACAGTGTCATTCCAGTGAAATGTGTGAACGTGAAAAGAGTAACGGGTCCCGTGGCAAGTCTGTGTCCCACGTGAATGCGCTTTTGGTAAAATAAAAAAGAAATGTGAAACACAAAACGCTGAAACATTTTAAGCTATCCAAACGCTCATTATACTACTTTTCGATTATCTTTATTTAATGGTTTCATTGTTGAAAAATAAAAAGATGTGTTGCATGAGCATGACATATTGATAATGTGGAAACTTTGGGTATTCACTATTCAGCATCAAGAATAAAATTAACTAGGTTAAAGGTGAAATGATCAATATGCATGAATTAAGCATGGCTTCTCTTTTCCCATTAATATATATGTGTGTGTGCGCGCGATTTCTCTCTAATGCATTTAACATAGAATTTGGTTTCTCTAAGGTGGATATTAAGTTATTAAATTCAATCCCTTACTAAAGTATGAAATCAAGCAATATTCCCTAATTGATTGGTAATAGACATTTTCTGTTTTTAACATGACAAATTCTAAAATTGAGCAATATCCACATAATGAATTTATCACATTTTAAGTTTCTAAATTTTTCATATAAAATGTTGAAATTAATGAAAATTGTTTCGGACTATGGGCATTTATTTTTACCTATTATCAGAATCTATCAAATAGGATGATTGTTTGATTCTATAGTTTAGCAGAGGGATTGAACTTGACCTCATGATTTAGGTGGGTAAAGTACAATTAACCCTTGAAATTCCATTATGCCAAATATAAAAAAAAAAAAAACTGATGATGCAAAAAGTCAGCAGTTGAGTTCTTCGCCTACATTGATGTACGAAGATAGTTGAGTACGTCTCTGATATGAAACCTACAATAAAATTCAAACTAGGAAAAGAATACACCGGCGTGGTGTTTGCCAAAAACACTCCGATGATTAAGTCAAAAAAGGAGCTTAGAGAAAAGATTTCACTTAGGAGTAGTTTTTGGACCAAGTTTTTGTGTGTACCTTTCGGTTCCTCCTTTTCTCTCTTTTGTAGCTGCTATTTCCCTTAAAGGGAAATCAGTCTCTGCATTTAAGTCCAACGGATAGTGCGTTAGAGACCAGTGCTTTTATGTACACATCTCCTTTATTACTAATGCTTCGTCTGTTATTCCTTGACATAAATGCTTGTAATGAATGCATAACGCTTATTTGGATTGTCATTATGTTAATAACAACCTAGTTATTTTTCAACTCATCTGTAAGGTTGAAATTTATCAACCATTTTGTTGGTTTTATTTTGTGCCAATTTACTTGTAATTCAGCACTTAGAAACCTTGTATTGAGGTGGGATTCATGTAAGGGTAGTGTGTGAAAAAGTGTGAAGAAATACTCAAGATTGTGTAGTAAAGCAGGGACTCGCGGCTGGATCTTGCGGGTGGCTCGCGACTTGCAAGCCGCCAGATGATGCACACAAGTGAAGCATGCAGAGAAGATGAACAGTCACGCTAGCTGGAGCACTACAGGACAAAAAGTCCAGTCTGGCCATTCTGTTTGCTCGCGGCTTGAACTTGCGACTCAATCAAGTCGTGAGGCCAAGTTGCCAGTCAGCTCTGTTTTGAAAAACCTGACTCTTCGCATTCCTTTCTCTCTCCAGTATAAATACCCCTTATACCCACGAAATGTAAAGAGCTTCCAGTGAGAGAATTTTGAGAGAAAAACCCTAGAGAAGACTAAGATTGACTCATCCACAATCTTCACATAGAGACTCTTCAAATTCCTCTACTCTCTTTCTCTCCATTGTTACATCCTTGAGAGGTACATTACCAAAATCTTTCCTCACCATACCCATATCTGTGAGAAGGCTCTTTAGTGCTTTGGGAAGTAGTTAAGAAGGGACTAATTTCATATTGGTTGATGCTATGGGCTGTAGCAGAATCCGGTAAGCTAAAGAAGAAATAGGTTCGGCGCAACCTCATTGGAGTAGGAGCTTAGAGGGCTTAGGTATACTGGGTAGATTAGGCTTGGAGGGTCTTCTGCTGTCCATGTATCCCAACTACATTCTTTAGTGGATTATTGACCGCTTGGAGGGCGGCAGAAAGGTTTTACGCCGAGGATTTCGGTTTCCTCTTCGATAACACATCGTTGTGTTGTCCTTGTGTTTGCATCTCTCTTCCCTTAATATTTGCCATTTAATTTTTGCTGTGAATATGATTTTATTTGGTTTAGATTGTTTATCAATTCTGTTATAAGCTTATGTTCATTTTCCACACACACTTTGTTTGATATTAAGCTTGAATTGGTATTTTGTAATTTGGGGGTCTAGGTATTTTGTAATTTGGGGGTCTAAACGTTCAAAGGTATTTTACACGCTTTTTGAACTTTTAATTGGTATCAAAGCGGGTACACTTGTTGTGGTTTAAATACCTAAGTGTGATCCTTGACCCCTTGTGTTATTTGCCATGGATAGTGCTTTGTATGCTTCAATGCATGTTTTGGATGTTGATGAATGTAACATGCCACGTGTTTGTGAAAATGCCTCTATGAGTGATAATGCTCATGATTGTGATGCTATTTTACATGAATCCTTGGGTGTTGATGATATTCCTAACATTAAACATTTTAAGAAAAAGGCTAAGAGGTTTCATAAGGATTTGAGCAAATTATTTTGTGAAAATGATGATTTGATTGCTAAGCTCAATAAATCCAACAAATTGGTTGAAAAATATAAGAAACTTGCCGAAATTTCTCTTGAAAAGCTGAAAGAGTTTGAATGTTTGAATATGGACTTTAATGCTAAACTTGTTTTGTCTAACAAACTTGTTGATGAGCTAAAATGTGAAAATGAATCTCTTAAGATGCATGCCAAGTGTTTGATTGCTGAACCTATTGTTAAAAATGATGAAAAAATTTGTTACAATCATGTTGTGGTACTTGATTTTGTGCCTAATGTGTGTTCTACCTCTAAGGGCAAATTGGTGTACATTCATCTGCACAAAAGAAATCAAAAGGTAGAGAAAAAGGCTCTTAAGTCAAAGCCTTTGTTTAGGTCTCAACCTAAGGCTTTGGATGGATCTAAGTTTGTTCCAACTTGCCACCATTGTGGTGTGATTGGTCATATAAGACCTCAATGTCATAAGTTGAAGAGGGAACAAAACCATGTTGCTAGATCCCTTCCCAAGAAGCTTAGTGGACCTAAACACAGTGTGTGTCACCATTGTGGTGCTTCTGGTCATCTAAGACCTCATTGCTTTAAGTTTCATGAACTTAAAAGAATCAAAAGAAAAGAGAAACTTGAGCTTCATGGAAGTTGTGCTAAAAAGGGGAAACCGGATTTGAGTGAAAATAGCATATTGTTAAAAAAAGTGTTTAATGCTCTTAACTCCTTGTCTATGTGCATGTCCGATTCTCATTCTTCCAACCATCGTCTCACTTTTCATGAGACACTCTATCAAACAATCGTTCCGTTTGGATAAGGAAAGGTTCCTATGGTTGAGCTTTTGCTCTTTTGGTCCTTGATCTAATTCTTTCGATTTTTGTAGGACCCTTCATGCAATGAATGTCATATCTTCATGCATTTTGTGCATCTTGCATTTCTTTTTATGCATTGTTTTTGTTTTGATCTTACTTTTATATTTTAGTTTTGTGTGAGTAAAAATCTAAAACCACATAAAAAGTGAAAAATTCAAAAAGTTTGATCGTATATGTTTGAGCTTATATCACATGTGAGTTTTGCCTTGTACCTCCATACAAATGACTTTGTGCATTTATGAGTTTAGCTTGTTCTTTATGCACTTATATCTTTGTGGGCAAAATATTGACATCTTTGTGTGATTGTTGTAAATCGATCTTCAAGCGTGTCATGAATAATTAGTCAATAGTCATGTTGGTCTTGATACATGCATAGACTTGTGCTTATATCTTTTCCCACTCTTTTATGTTTTTGCTTAAAGAGCTCAACTAATGTAAATCTCAAAATGAAAAGAGATAATGAACTGCAAAAACTGTCGCACATACTAATATTCGACTAGAAAAAAGGGAAAGCGACTTATATGAAATTGTATGATGCCCAAAAAGCCAAAGGCTTGTTCATTAAATTGAAATATAAAAAATTTCAAGTATCGATCTCAAAATGAGATGTGTTTATTCAAAAAAAGAGATGTAAAGATCAAAAAGATCAAATGGTATGAATTGTAAATAAGCCAAATGAAAAGCTTCAAAGATATGTAATCATTTTCTTGTGGGGGGTCATATATGTTCATTATTATAATTAAGATAGATCACTTGACTTAGTACTAGTTGTGTATGACTTGATCGAATTGATCATTGAAGTTTCACTTTAGACTAAGGACTATTCCACATTTGATACACACATATAACACACATGCCTAATGTTCAATGAATGTCTTATTCATTTGTTCGACTGTACTTGTTTAAATGTGATGTGTGTGTGCTCAACTATATATGGATCAAACCAAAAAGATTTTTGATCATTTTATATGTATTTGGAGGTGATTTTTATCACTCTTTGTGTTCATGTTTAATGCTTACTTTGTTTTTCATTGTTTAAACATGTTTTGTGTTGAAAAACAGGTGTTTAAGTTTTTCGCAACTCATCTCGCGACTCGTCAGTCATGCAACGCAAGTTGCGAAGTTCATCTAAAAGCTTTCGCGGCTCATCTCGCGACTCACTCGAGACTCGCGAAAATTTTCACGATTCATCTCGCGACTCATCCAGTCACGAAACGCCCAAAAATAGCTTTTTAAAGTGTTTTTCGTGGGAAACCTATTTAAAACCTCTCACATCCTCTCTTAAACCCCTCTTTCAATTTTTTTATATCAAAACCCAATCAATTTGAATGATTTTTTATTCCATGAACATATTTAAGGTAATTTTAAACTTTTTCTCATTGTTTTGGATCCTTAGATTATGTTTTGGAGAGTTTTTGTGCTCTTGGTTGGGATTTTCATCATAAGGGTTGGGAAAACTTATTTTTTTGTCAAATTTTTGTATGGGATTGATTTCTTTTGATGATTTGTTTTGGATGTTGGCTCCTTGTGGCATAAAGAACATGTATTAAGGGTAGATTTCATGATATTTATGTATTGTTTCACATTATTGTTCATAGTGTGCATGCTAGGTGTTTGATAAAATGCCTCTTAGGTGTTTGATAAAATGCCTCTTAGGCATTTTCTCGCTTGTTTGGACTCTGATGAGTACTAAACTTTGGAGTTTCTCATATTTCCTCACTAAGAACATGTTTAGTTTATTTGTTGTGTATTTAACACACCTTACCCCACATGTGCATTTTCCATGCATCGGTCATGCATTGCACATAGCCACCTCTTACACACATCTTTGCTACCCTTGTCATACATTAGTCTATACCTTGTTTCTTCATCCTAGCATGTCTTGTTTACCTTATGATTTGTAGCATGTTGTTTTATCTTAGGTTTGAGCTTCATTTTCTCATTCATCTCACACCCCTCATGCATCATAATCATTGTTCGTACCTTTGTCTCTTGCCCTCGTTTCTCCTTGACCATTTGTCTATTTGTGACAAAAAAGGGGAGAGTGAGAGTTTTTGACATTTCTACATGACTCCTGTGCACATTTGTAAGGGAGAGTTTTTCCATAGGGGAGATGCATATACCAAGGGGGAGAAGACATTGTGTTTATAAGAACATTTTGTTTTGTTTTGTTTGTGTTTCTTTATGTTTTTTTTCTTGTTTGCTTTATGGTGCTTTGAGTTATGTTTATTATCTATACTTTGATGTTCTCTTTGCATCGTGTTTGTGTGTTGGACATGCATACTTCCTTGTGCTATTGTGCTTCATTGATTGCATGTTCGGATGATCATTTGCTTTGCTATGTGATCATTGTAGTCATTTCTATATAATTGTCATGTGTTTGATCAAGTTGCTCATATGTTTCACAACATGTTTACTTGATCGCTTTTTACTTGTTACATTATACTTGTCCTTTTATTACTTGCTTTTCCTTGAGAGTCTAATGTGTTTTGTGCAAGTGTTACAGGTTACAAGTATATATGTTCCAAGTGCATCACAACTTCTCATTATTTTAAGGGGAATAAACTTTAAGCACTTTTAGTTTATATTGTGCATTTTCTTTAGTACATCATTTTTGTACCCATATTGCTTTTGTAAGCTTTTAGGGTTTGTTTTCTATAATTTGTAGGCTTTTATGGTTTGTACCATGCTTATGCAGCCTAGCTTATGTACTTGATGTTATGCTTTGCACTACTTTAAGTATATCACTCTTGTGCCCTAGTAGGATCTTGTTCCTAGATGCATATACTTCATGTATTGTGTATCGGTTGAGTGTTGGACATACAAATGATTCTTTGAATTTAAGCTTAATAGCTTGCATGTCCGGATGTTCATTCCAAGTGTGAATGAGCATTGTGGTCACTATTTTATAGTGATTGGTTGTATGGTCGAGCTTTGGTTTATTACTTTACTCCATTATGCTTGATCGCATTGTGCTTGTCTCATATGCATTACAAGTTTTTCTGCATGCAACGATCATATTATGTTGTTGTGTTTCAAGACTCACTTGTTCTTATGATTCAAGAGCTACACAGATTCTAGAGTTAGGTGTGAGTGAGTTTTTGTTCAACTGTTCCCAACTTACACATTAAGTCTAGAGTTTGTTTTAGGGTTTTGTTACGGAAGAGCCAAAGGGGGAGATTGTAAGGTTGAAATTTATCAACCATTTTGTTGGTTTTATTCCGTGCCAATTTACTTGTAATTCAGCACTTAAAAACCTTGTATTGAGGTGGGATTCATGTAAGGGTAGTGTGTGAAAAAGTGTGAAGAAATGCTCAAGATTGTGCAGTAAAGCAGGGACTCGCGGCTGGATCTTGCGGGTGGCTCGCGGCTTGCAAGCTGCCAGATGATGCACACAAGTGAAGCATGCAAAGAAGATGAACAGTCATGCCAGCTAGAGCACTACAGGACAAAAAGTCCAGTCTGGCCATTTTGTTTGCTCGTGGCTTGAACTCGCAACTCAGTCAAGTCGCCAGTCAGCTCTGTTTTGAAAAACCTGACTCTTCACATTCCTTTCTCTCTCCAGTATAAATACCCATTATACCCACAAAATGTAGAGAGCTTCCAGTGAGAGAATTTTGAGAGAAAAATCCTAAAGAAAACCAAGATTGCCTCATCCACAATCTTCACATAGAGACTCTTCAAATTCCTCTACTCTCTTCCTCTCCATTGTTACATCCTTGAGAGGTGCTTTGGGAAGCAGTTAAGAAGGGACCAATTTCATATTGGTTGATGCTATGGGTTGTAGCAGAATCTGGTAAGCTAAAGAAGAAATAGGTTCAGTCCAACCTCATTGGAGTAAGAGCTTGGAGGGCTTAAGTACACTAGGTAGATTAGGCTTGGAGGGTCTTTTGTTGTCCATGTATCCCAACTACATTCTTTAGTGGATTATTGACTGCTTGGAGGGCGGCGGAAAGGTTTTACGCTAAGGGCTTCAGTTTCCTCTTCGGTAACACATCGTTGTGTTGTCCTTGTGTTTGCATCTCTCTTCCCTTAATCTTTGCCATTTAATTTCTGCTGTGGATGTGATTTTATTTGGTTTAGATTGTTTATCAATTATGTTATAAGCTTATGTTCATTTTCCGCACATACTTTGTTTGATATTAAGCTTGAATTGGTATTTTGTAATTTGGGGGTCTAAACGTTCAAAGGTGTTTTACATGCTTTTTGAACTTTCATCATCAAAAACCAATTTAAATTACATGACACAATATATAACCTTAAATTCTTGATTTTTTTTTTTTGAGAAGAAAAATTCTTGAATATTAATTTTTTTAAAAAGAAAATTGAATATTAAATCTTAATTGTGAAATGAAGTATTTTCATTTTAAAGAAAATGAAGATCATTTTTTTCCTCTCATACATTAAAAAAGACTAATAAATGCACCTTTTATTTTTGGAATGGGGACAAAAACAAGGCATAGGCATTTGTTAACATTAACATTTTTTTTCCTCTTAAGAGAAAGATAAACTTTATTATCATTATTGTACCGCGTGCCATCAAAAGCCACCTTCATTGGGCCCCCAGTTAGGGAAGACCCATGAACAATACCACCCTTGGGCTTATCCCCTCACGTTCAGCCCGTGGACAGTCCAAAACCTTAGCCTGTTGATCTCTCGGTATCTAAATGCACCTCGGATATCCCATAGTCAGCTCAAGCACCGACGATGTTCGGTTAATCCTCAGTGGACTATAAATGCCCTGGAAGATTGTGCTACCGACCAAGTTTTGGTGGCTAGCACTAGTTCCAACGTGATAACTCTAATCCATCGAAATTTAGTAGTTGTCAAGAATAATCAACTTGGGCCCCACCTGCACAAGTGGAGTGAGACAGTAATCATGATTCTACCACTAGCCTCAAGCTATAAATATCAGAAGGAGCAATGAGAGAAGGGTGGTTGGAAAATTGTAAGTGAGATTGCGAGTTAACCGAGCAGACCCCAGAGAGAGAGTTCTTACGTGTGTTCCATTCCTGAGCCCGCCCAGGGACTACTCTTAGTAGGATACTTAATACCCACTATATAAGTAAATTGTGAGCCCAAACACTAGGTCCATTTAAGTGTAGGAATTTAGGGCAATTTCAAAACAAGTGTGATGGTTGATCACTAAAACAATGTTAAAGACTGTTAGTATGATGCTTGAGGCAAGACATTAGTATGAAATTTAATACTGTCCTATTTTGCAACATGACAGGAATGTAAGAGATAAATAAGTCTACCGCCAACTTATGAGGTGACATGTTATGATTAGTGCACAAAAAAATTATGTCAACGATAAAATATTGTAGAAGGATGACTCCCAACTTGATACCTTGATGACTTGTGAACAATGTTGTCCATAGTATTAATCGTTTAGTTTTCAAAGAAATTATTCCATATATTGGATAAAGTACACATTCTTCTTACATAAACGTGAGTTTCATGTATGTAATCCACACTATTTTAATTATCGAATTATTAAATTAAAAATTAAAAAGTGAAATTTATCTGTGGGGTCCAATTGTATGTATAGTATATTGTTGGGTAAACTACATATTTGGTCCTTAGCCTTTACAGTGAATGTTAATTTGGTCCCTAATGTTTCAAAGGTGTTAGTTTAGTCCCTAACTTTTTGGTATTGTGTCAAAATAATCCTTGCAGTTAAGTGAAGGATGGAAAATGCTGACATGACTAACAAAGATATTAAAATATTATCATTTTTGCCAAGTAAGTTGTCACGTGTCCTTCAATTGATTTGGGAACACTGTGAAAGGAGACGAAGGGGAAGGGGGAAGAGAGATTGGAGAGTGAGAGTGCTCAATCTATGGCGACGACGGCCCACCCATCCACGGCGAAGCTGATATAGCTAATGGAGAGGCCAGGGTGAGTGGAGATTGGCGACACTCCCATAACTAAGCTAGCACAACTCTTTCCTCATCGCCACCATCCTTGTCTTTTATGTTCATTAATTGCTTCATCACAATGCTCCTTTGTTCCGTCACTCATCTTATCACCCACATTGACAAACTCAATCAACTCATCAAGCGCCTAAAGAATCATTCAGTAATATATTACTAGATCGTGTCTATGTGACAGTGTCCATATAAGCCTACAACTGTTATGCCTTTCACAAAATTTCTATTTTATTAGATTGTGTTTTGATTTTGAATTTTTTTTTATATAAAGTGGTATATCTAGTTGTTATTCTTATTTGAAATGTATCTTGAGGATTTTTTTTATTCGTTTAATTCTAATTTACAATAGTTTTCATTTGGATTGTTTGTTGATTCTATAATCTTTCTTTTTATTGTTAAAATAAATTATTAAAATATAAATGGATTTGGGACCTTTGTTTTAGTTTTTCGGGATTTTTCTGAGAAATTTTTTTGATTATCGTTGTTGATTGAGCACTCTTAAAGTCTCCAATCTCTCCTCCCCCTTCCCCTTCCCCTTCGTTCCTTTCTCACAATGAATTCAGTTCCCAAATTATTAGGCTGAGGGTTTTTTTTTATTTTATATTATAGGACACGTGGCAACTTACTTGGCAAAATTAATAATATTTTAATATATCTGTTAGTTTTGTCAACATTTTCCATTCACCACTTAATGGCAAGGACTATTTTGACACAATACCAAAAGGTTAGAGATTAAACTGATACATCTGAAATGTAAGAAACCAAATTGACATTCATTGTAAAGGTTAGAGACCAAATATGTAGTTTATTGTAAATTGTTTTATTCTTTGACAAGTGGGAATGTACGGTATACCGAGTGTAATGAATGATTTTGCCAGTAATTTCGCTAGGTTTTAACCTTGAACTTAATAATTGTTCGCTAACCATCTTTAGCTATATCATTATGAGCACAATCTTCTAAATATGAACTAATAATCAACTTAAAGTTGGCTTTGGATTAAGAAATGCATAAAAAGTATGACCACCCACTTTACTATGATGGTTGAGTACAGACATTACTACAAAATTCAATATTGTCTTAATTTTCTAATTATAAAAAAGGTTTATTGGTGGTAAATTACAATTAATATGAAACTGCTACCAAAAATTCAAAGGTCACGTTAATGTGTATATACATATATAAACTTGTTTTCAACTTGAAAACTGAAGAAAAAAAATGGGATCTCAAAATTACCCCATAGTTTTATACTTGTAATAAATTAGACCCTATACTTTCACCTGTATTAACTTAAACCATTGTTTTGTAATTATCAAATAATAGAAATGTACTTTCAAAATTTAAATCTCTCATCTTCCATTATAACTATTGAATTAAAAATAAATAAATAAGTCATACACTTTCATTAACCTAACAATCAGAATCTCCATCTAATTCCATAAGAAATCTAATACAAATACACATATAAAAAAAAGGCCTTGTTTGATTCAACCGGCATATCTCACCATTTTATATGCTCTCACATGAGTGAGGAAAACTTTACAAAGAAGACAAAAATTCATCTAAAAACCATTAAATTTATCTCTCTCTCTCTCTCTCTCTCTCTCTCATGCAAACACACAATTCAACAGAAAACATCAATGTTATTTTTTTTTAAGTAAAAAAACGTACACCTTATCTTTTGTGTTTCGGTGCCAAATTCTTGATTAAAATATATTTTGACAGAGAAACAATGCTAGTACCATAACTTTTTATGTAACTTTTTTCACAACTCTTCACGTAGCGAGTTGTGACTGGTGGAGATATGAACACACAATTTAAATTCAATCCCTTATTAAACTATGAAATCAAGCAATATCCCCTTATTGACTGGTAATAGGCATCTGCTGTCTTTAACATGAAAAATTCTAAAACTGAGCAATATCTACATAACGAATTTCTCACATTTTAAAATTTTGAATTTTTTAGTTAAAATTTTGAAATTGATGAAAATTGTTTCAGACAGTGAGCATTTATTTTTTTTACCTATTATCAAAATCTATCAAATAGGTTGATTGTTCGATTCTATAGTTTAGTAGAGAGATTGAACTTGACCCCATGATTTAGGTGGGTAAAATACAATTAACCCATGAAATTCAATTATACCAAATATAAAATAATAAAAAATAATAATTGATTTAAATTACATGATGCTATGTATAACCTTAAATTGTTGAATATTAAATCTTTTTTTTTTTGTTGAGAAAATTGAATATTAAAATTTAAGTGTGAAATGAAATATTTCATTTTAAAGAAAATGAAGATCATTTTTTTCCTCTTATGCATTAACAAAGACTAATAAAAGCACCTTTTATTTTTGGAGTGGGGACAAACAAGGCACATGTATTTGTTATCGCTTTTTTTTTTCCCCTAAGAGAAAGATAAATTTTGTTATCACTATTATTGTTAACATCTCTTTATTAGTAGAAGAGTGATGTTAGCTGTATTACACCGCATGTCTTACATGTCATTATTTAATAATGACAAAAAATAGAGATATTAGTTATTATTATATTATTAAAGACTTAAAATTACATCAATCACATTTATTATCGCATCAATTAATATATAAGTCTTTTTTATAAGAAGAATGGTAATAGTTTCACACACTCTCTTTCATGGAATATTAGGATTCATGAAATCATACATTGATGGTCCATTTACACATTCACAATCTTAAGAAATTGATTGATTTATAATGAAAAATGATTCCAGCCATTAGCATTAAGCTTTAAACCATCTTTATCAGCATAATCATTCCAAATATGTATTATAAAAAGTGTGATGGTTGATCACAAAAACAATGTTAAAAACTGTTAGTATGATGGTTGAGGCAGGCAAGACATTAGTATGAAATTCAATACTGTCCTATTCTGCAACATGACGTACGGCAATGTCAACATGACATGTCTAGCACCATACTTAGTATTTGGTAATTGGTAAATAAGTTTAACACCATACAAATTTTCACTTTTTTATTTTTTTTAATAACTTATGAGATGACATGTCATGATTAGTACTCAATAAATTTTTTGTCAATGATAAAATATTGTAGAAGCGATGATTCTCAACTTGACAACTCGATAACTTGTGAACAATGTTGTTCATACTTCATAGTATTAATTGTTTAGGGCCTATTTGACACTCTAGTTTTAACACACAATTATACATTTTAAACAATATTACACACATTTGCATACATTTTTTCACCCACACATATATCAAAAATATTTAAACAACAAAATTTAAATTATTTTCCCAAACACCTCCTTAGTTTTCAAAAAAAAAATATTTCATTTATGAAATACTATACATTCCTCCTACATAATATGAGTTTCATGTATGTAATTCATGCTATCCCAATTATCGAATTATTAAATTAGAAATAAAAAAGTGAAATTCACACGTGGGGTTCACTTGTATGTATAGTATACTGTTTTATTCTTTGATGAGTGAGAATGTAAAGTAATTAAGTGTAATGAATATTCTCTCGAAAAAAAAAAGTGTAATAAATAATTTCACCAACTTTTGTCCTTAAACTTAATAATTGTTTGCTAATAAAATATGATTTGGACCATTGGCATTAAATTTTTAACCATCTTTTGCTATATCATTATGAGCACAATCTTCTAAATTTTTTTTTGAGAAAGTTTGAATCTATGAAGTTCATCCTTGATGTTATTATCAGATCAAGATACCAAATAATTTTTGGTGTAGGCAGAAATTGAACTCCAGATCTCTTATACAACCATCAGAAACTTTACCAGTTGAGTTAATTGGAACTTACACAATCTTCTAAATATGTATTAATAATCAACTTTTTTTTTTTTTGAGAGAATACTTATAATAAACTTAAAGTTGGCTTCTTTCTCAAAAAAAAAAAAAAAAAAAAAAAACCCTTAAAGTTGGCTTTGGATTAAGAAATGCATAAAAAGTATGATCACCCACTTTACTATGATAGTTGAGTATAGACATTACTACAAAATTCAATATTGTCTTTCTTTTCTAATTATAAAAAAGGTTTAATGGCGGTAAATTACAATAAATATGAAACTGCTACCAAAAATTCGAAGGTCACTTTATATATAAACTTGTTTTCAACTTGAAAAATGTAGAAAAAAGGTATCTTAAAATTACCCCCATAGTTTTATATTTTTCATAAATTAGATCTTATACTTTTACTTGTATTAATTTAAACCATTGCACTTCTCCAAAGAAAATAAAAATTTAAACCACTATAACTATCAAATAATAAATCCCCTAAAAAAATATCCAACAATAAAAATGTTCTTCCAGAATTTAAATGTTTTCTCTTCTGTTATAACTATTGAATTAAAAAATAAATTATACCATACACATTCATTAACCTAACAATCAAAATCTCCATCCAATTCCATAAGAAATCTAATACAAATACATACAAAGAAAAAAGGCCTTGTTGGATTCATCCGGCATATCTCACCATTTTATATGCTCACATGAGTGAGGAAAACTTTACAAGAAAGAAAAGACAAAAATTCATCTAAAAACCATTAAAATTCTCTCTCTCTCTCTCTCTCACACACACACACACACAAAAAGTTATTCTCCAAAAAAAAAAAAAAGGTACACCTTTTCTTTTGTGTTTCGGTGCCAAATTTCTTATTAAAATATAGTTTATTAGAGTAGCAATGTTAGCACTATAATATTTTACACAATTTTTATTACAACCCACCATGTAGCAATTTGTAAGCGATATGAATAAATTGTAAATTTATATTTATACTATTCATAACTTATCATATAACGAGTTGTGACAAAAATTATGTAAAATATTATGTTATTGGCATTGCTATTCACAGCTCACAAGATATTATTACAGGGGAATGAATGAGTAATGACTATGACGTGTAAAGAAAAATGGGAAGATGGTTAATTATGAAGGAGTAGAACGCCAATCTGGTACTACACGAACTGGTTGTTTGTAACAACTAATAAATCGTGAGAAGGAAGTACATACAGAACTTCCTCGAAGACAAGCGTTTCTGCCCATACGCTATATTTAATAAACATCTTCTAGCATATTCTTACTTCTCACTGCACGACATATACTTTAAATTACGACCTTAAAGTAATCTCAAACTCTCTCTCTCAGTCTCTTCCTTTATGTCTCTCTCACACGCTCACTGTCTCTCTCTTCCTCTCTAGTCTCTCTAGCTCTCAAAAACCTTTGTTTATTTTTTTATGGTAGCAAACCTCATTACATGTTAAAAGAGTTTCCTTTCTTCTAAGAAATCTTTGCTTTACGTAATTACTACTTTTTATTAATTTTCCCTTTCTTCCTGATCTTCCTTTGCTTACTATATAGCATATACTTCGTTGCGTCGGTGATTTATTGAATAACCAAGAAGAGCAAGCGTTTAAACACACCCACCAAAAAGAACAAAAGGACTGGTAGTTGAAGAAGAAGAAGAAGAAGAAGAAGAAGAAGATGGTGGAAACAGCAAATCACCAGCACCCACAGGGGCCACCGCCAGCTCAAGCTCAGCCACTTGGAGGTGCAAGGGGTCCTCTTTTTGCTCCCAACGAGCAATTTCAACACCTCCAATATTGCATCCACTCCAACCCAAGATGGGGTTTGTATTTCTCTCTCTATCTTTTTGCTTTGTGATTTGATTTTTAATGGTTTTAGTTCAGTTGGTATTTATTTTTATTGATTTCTTTTGATTCTGCTTAGGATTCTTTTATAAAGGGTTTAAGTTAGATTCTGTGATCAAAAGGTGAAAACTTTTGGTATTTAGCTGCATGTCTTTATCTCTATGGTGGGGTTTGAGGGAAGATGAGGATCACTCAAATTTATTTTATATTTATTAAGCTCTTTCTTTATGGGTTCCTTTTCTTCTTAATTTTGCATCTCACTTTTTTTTCTTTATCTTTTTCTATATGTCTACTTGATTCTTGATTCTCTTTTTCACTTAACCATGTTTAATTACTCATATCTTGAATATACGTACACTTTGTTCTTTTTACTGTAGAGGACAAACCTTTTTGTAAGTTTAGATGATTTTCATTACTGATTCCACTACTGTTCCTGATTTGGAAGAAATCTGTATATATTACTGAAAATTCCAAACCTTTTGCGTATCAATTTCATTAGAATTTTGTAACTCTTAATTAACTCTATGTTGTGCCTCTCAGATATTCTACCACTAATTAATTTCAATCAATGTAAATTTTGCAGTGGAAACATTTATACTGGGTTTCCAGCACTATATTGTAATGCTTGGATCTACAGTTTTGATTGCCAGTATACTTGTGCCTCTAATGGGTGGCACCCATGTAAGTTTTTGCCCACTGTATCGTATTTTGATTTATATCGAATCTCTTTTTGATGGACTAGACCCTTTCTCTAATCCCCAATATCCGGAATTCAATGTTGACGCCAACAGGGTGATAAAGCCCGTGTTATTCAAACATTGCTCTTTATGGCGGGACTGAACACACTGGTTCAAACAATGATTGGAACGAGGCTTCCTACAGTGATGACTGCATCATTTGCTTATTTCATACCCGTGTTGGCAATTATCAATGATCTCTCTGATGAAACCTTTGCATCTGAGCACCAGGTAATTAAATTTCAAGCAGTATGTAATATGAGCCATATTGCTATATCATTGTTATAGAGTTCTAGGTGCTATATGGTTTTGTGTCCGAAAGAGATTATATTGCATGGATTATCTGCTTAATTTAACTATTTATGAATTATTATCAACTAATGTTTGGGAGAATGCTCCTAATTTATATGTTTAATTCATGAATTCTTCTGAAAAGGTCATGAATAGTAACATTTGCCTTTCCTTTTTTTAACATGCGATGCTTTTTCTTTCCCTTACAAATCCAATCTATTTCTCAAATTGTGATGTTGTCGCACTGGTGCATACATCTCCCTCCCGCTAATAACTAAATTTATCAACAATTGAGGTGCAAGCTTGGTGGGTTTATCATCAAACTGACGTGCCTTCTTATTTTCTACCTAAATTGGTTTGGCACATTATATATATTTTTCTAAATTAAAGGTAAGAGGACTGCCTTCTGATTATGATGAGGGTGCTTGCAGAGGTTTTTGCACACTATGAGGACAATTCAAGGATCCCTAATTGTCGCTTCCTTTGTCAACATCGTTCTTGGATTTAGTAGGGTATGGGGGAGTTTGACAAGGTAAGGTAATCGTGATATGAAAAAACAATTCATTCTACTCATCTTATTCAATGGTTACAAATCCTTTACATCTCAAGGATTCTCATTTGAAACCTAGTAAAACTTTCAGGTTCTTGATTTTATGTTGTCTAACTGTTACCACTTTGCTTTTCTGGTCCCCAGATTATTTAGTCCTGTTGTTCTCGTACCAGTCATTTGTGTAGTGGGTCTTGGTCTGTTCCAGAGGGGCTTCCCACAGGTAATTTCTTTAAAGAACACTATAATGCCTCAGTGGCACTGAAAATAAAATAATAAAATCAGTATATGACTCTCCTATGTTCTGTGCAGCTTGCTAACTGTGTCGAGATTGGCCTGCCCATGCTTATTATACTGGTTATTACCCAGTATTTGAAGCGCATCATTCCTTTCTCCCATGTCATACTTGAGAGGTATGGTTTGCTATTTTGCATTGCTATTGTCTGGGCTTTTGCTGCTATCCTCACTGCGGCTGGTGCTTACAACAACGTAAAAGAGCAGACTAAACAGAGTTGCCGCACTGATCATTCCTTCCTTATAGCATCTGCTCCTTGGTATGTCCAGATAATTGGGCTCTCTGTTTGCAGATGGACTCACTACTCCCTTTCATAAGAATCATCCATTTCTGATGCATAACCTGGTTTTTTTTTTCCCCCAATCTAGGATTAAAATTCCTTATCCATTTCAGTGGGGTACTCCCATATTCAGAGCGAGCCATGTCTTTGGGATGCTGGGGGCAGCACTTGTTACATCTGCAGAGGTTTAATCACTATTCTAGAAAATCTCCAATTTAGAATCATTTCAAAGATTTGGATGAATATATCTTTATATCAATCCATTATAGACATTTGACCTGCTTACCCTTTGTGCATGATTTCCATCAACTTGACTAGTTTTTTTATATTGAAACATTTCTCAACTACACTGATTCCATATTTTAAATTTGGTCCTTTGTCTATTCATTTAACTTTTGCTGCAGTCAACTGGAACCTTTTTTGCTGCATCGCGTCTTGCAGGTGCTACACCTCCACCATCACATGTCCTCAACCGAAGTATTGGCCTACAGGTACAGTCATAGACTGACGACAATTCTTCTTTCATCTCTCTCTCTCTCTCTCTCTCTCTCTCTTATGTATCTATGATTGCTTTAACAGCATATGAAATGAATCTTGATTGGCTTTACCACCTAGAAACTAAAATTTTGGCTTCATCTTCAAATGCAGGGTCTTGGCACGCTGCTTGAAGGGATCTTTGGTTCTGTTGTTGGTACTACTGCATCTGTGTAAGCAATTGGTGCTTTAGTAATCAATATATTAATCTGTTTTGGGTCTTTGTTTTGCTTGGATCTCAACCTTTCCTCTATATGGTTGGTAAAACAATTCTTGGGTTCTCTAACCCTCAATTATGATGCAATAGGCCACCTAGCCAAAAAGGGGGGGAAAAAGGAGGGGGATGGGGGGGGGAGAGACATTGCAGATGATGCAGGCATGCATTTGCAATTGTTTACAAATTACAATGCCTGTAATGGGATTGGTATTTTGGCTTTTAGTTCAGTATGCTCCATGATAAGAAGCTTTGCATCCTGGAATGATTTGACCATTCTACGAACCACTCTGGTGTCCTGTTTAGTGTCAGGATCTGTGCCTGTCTTGAATTTCCAGATTCTTAGCTCCTTATCACAGATCCAAGCAGTAAGATCATCACACCTAGTAAAATAGCTTCCGTACAAGGTTTGTGTCTATCTATATGTTATATGAGGTGATTGAGTTGAAACTGTTTCTGTGGCAGTGGTGATATTGACATTATTGACCATCGTTTAGGATTAAATCAAATAAGTTCCATCCTTCTTGTTTGTAAAAATGCTGCTAGTAGACTGTTTGAAGTAGCACTTGGTTTACTCACTTCTTGGGATGATATTGCAGTGAAAATGTTGGACTCCTTGGACTGACTCACATAGGGAGCAGAAGAGTAGTGCAGATTTCAACTTCTTTCATGATCTTCTTCTCCATATTTGGTTTTTTTCTACTTCCATCATGAATTGTGGTACTATTTACCCATTAGCCCGGGCTTTATCATGTCATATTTAATTGTGTCACCTTGTTTTTTTCAGGGAAGTTTGGTGCATTGTTTGCATCTATTCCTTTACCAATATTTGCTGCCATATACTGTGTTTTATTTGGCTTTGTTGGTGAGTGATTTTGTTATCTTTGTAGCTAAATCTGTTTTAATTTAATCTTGTTGATACGTCCTTAATGGAAAATTTTACCTTTCCTTTATCCACAGCTGCTGTTGGGATCTCATTTATGCAGTTTGCGAACAATAATTCCTTGAGAAACTTCTACGTTTTGGGCCTGTCCCTGTTCCTGGGGATATCAATACCTCAATATTTTGTCATGAACACTGATATGACTACTGGTCATGGACCAATTAGAACAGGTGGTGGATGGGTAAGTTTTGTACACTATATGCCTCCATGTTTCTCTCTAAATTTCTTTTTACATATTAATGGTTCCATGTTGTTCATCTCTCTCAATTTTTCTCAGCATCTTATAGAAGGTAAAAGTTTTAGATGACGTGCAAAAAAGTTTATGGAAAAGTAGATAATAACCGAATCCACACCCATATTGTGCAAACAGAACATGCAATTATGTTTAACCAAATGAGCTTTATGGTTTACATGAATCTCATACTAGGGAAAAACAATATTAGCAGAATTGAGACTTTAGGATTAAGCTTTGTGGCAATCTATCAGTTGTTCTAAATCCTGATTTAAACCTAGCACATTTCATTTAGTCTTGAATGTAATCAATGTTAAGACCCTACATTAATTGAATTTCAATCAAAGGCAATCTAGTTCTTTCTGCCTCTTAACTTCCCTCCATTTGCTGAATTAGTAAACCACATGTTTTAGTACTTAACTTAGGAAGTTATAACAACTACAAAATGTGTGTACAATTAAAGAGTGTTGGTCTTGACAAAAATTGATCAATGATTCTAGTCTCTTTAATCCCAGCCTTGGCATTGAAGCCTAATGATATTTCTCTGCATGTAGATTTATTAGGATTACATTGACTTCTTACGATATCTGAAATTCTTTAGTTATTTATCTTCAAAGTCCCCTTGTTTGAATATTTTTTCAAGAATGTTGTCAAATTAGTTGTCCTGGTTATGAGACGAGAACAGGATAAGTCCATCTAACAAAATATATATCCTTGCTAGCCAATACATCAACTCTATTACATGTTTGTCTGATTTTTTTTTCTTTTCATTTTTATAATTGTTGCAGTTCAACGACATTTTTAACACAATATTCTCATCACCGCCAACTGTGGCAATAATTGTTGGGACACTGCTTGATAACACGCTTGACGCGAAGCACGAAGTTAATAACAGAGGACTTCCATGGCTGCTTCCCTTCCATAGGAGGAACGGAGATTCTAGAAGTGATGAGTTCTACAACTATCCCATGAGGTTAAATGAGTACATCCCCACCAGATTTTTCTGAACTCTTAAACCTGTTATTGTATATTAGATATATATTTACGATGAGCAAAATATTGGTTTTTTTTTAATATTTTTTATTTTATTTTATTTTATGCAAAGCAAGGGGTTTTCTAAATATAGAAGTAACAATGTCACCAAAGGCGAGCCCGTAGAGTACTTCCCTAGTTCACTTGACCTCATATCTCCATGGCTGCTTGATATCCCTGCCCAAGTGCTAGCGCGACTACTGACTAGTTTCTCCCAGTAGCCCATATGGAATTCTTGGTTCACTTGGTGCGTCCACTACTTGGTGGATGTGTTCCAAATACTTGGATCTTTTTTGTGAGTTCCACATTGTTTATTAACTAAAATATTTCCAACAAGAGCGCTTGCGGCCTCATATTGTTTGAGACAGGGCTGGCTGAATGGTGGAGCAAGAGGTGTGGTTGCTTAAGGGCCCAAGTACAAAAAAAGCCCTCCAAATTTTAACCAATAGGGTCATTTATAATCAATAAATAAAATAATATTTTTTTACTAGATGAAAAACAAATAAAAAATAGAAAAAAATGCAACGTTCACAATATTTTTATAATTAATGCTAAGTAGCAGGTTGTTACAGGTTGTTATTAATGGCAAAAAAATAATTATAGTGATATTTTTAAATAGAAAACAAAAAATAACTTAAAACTTATGATTTATTGTAAAAAAATATTGTGAATGTTGTATTTTTAAAAAAAAAAAGAATAATAATAAGATTTTAGTTAGCGAATCTACTAGTTCTTATCTAAGTCTATCACTAACATCACTCTTTTCCTTACCATTATTAATCTATCATATCAATAAGTATGAAAAATTGTTTGTATATAAAATTTTTGAAAAAAGAAATTTTTTTATATAATTCATGTTAATTAGTAGTAATTTTGCATCTAAAATAAAATAATCAATTTTCGTCTTAGACTCAAATAAATCATATCAGCCTTGGTTTGAGATCCCTTAGACATTGTTTTCTCAGTTGATTGAAGCTATTATGGTCACATTCAAATAGGATCTATTAATACAAGTGACCTCTTTCCATTCTTTTAAAAAAATTTCAAGGAAAAAAAAAATGTTCTATTTAGAATTTGTATTTGCTGGCAATAGGGATGGCAATGGAGCGGGGCAGGGCCGAAGGATGGAGTCTTCATCTCCGCCCCACATGATTTTGTTTTACCCCATTCCTGCCTCGCTCCGCATAACGGGGAAAACTTTCTCACCCATCTCCGCCCCTTGGGGCCCCGTGAAGCCCCGCTCCACCCCGTAAAACTTTATTTTATGTTAATTTGCCCTACAACTAGTACAATTTTTTAATGAAATCTATTTCATTAATAAAAATATACTTGAAATTACAACTAAACTTATCTCATCAAATCAAATCAATTTTTAGAAAAATTTGAATAATATATCCAAGTGTTTAACAAGACAATCATAAGAAAACAAATTTCATAAGATAACACAAAACAAAATAAAGACAGAGAATCACATTTGGTGAAATAAAATATGCTAATATTAATATGTTTGTTTAAATATTAGGGTTTTAGGGTATGAAAAATTTACAATTATAACCCTTAGTAAAGCGGGGCGGGGACGGGGAGGGGGAGGGTCTAAAAAGTTTAAACCCATTCCCGCCCCGCCCCGTGGGCTAAAATCTTGCCCCATTCCCGCCCCACCACCTTTGTGGGACGGGGAAAACACGCACGGGGCGAAGTGGGGAGGGGCGGGTTTAGGGGGCGAAGAAAAATTGCCATCCCCTAGCAGGCATCGGTGGAAAGGGAACCAACGAGATGCAATATGTGCTGACTAGAAAAGCAAAAGCCACCAAAACCTTCTTGTTCCTTCATTCATACTCTACAATTTTATATATATATCCTGATCTGATTCATTAACAGATGCGGATTTAATATATTGCTACTTGTTATATGTGAATGAAATACAGGTACTACTAGTATAGTGCTACTTATTTATTATAATTTTGACTTTGACTTTGAAAGAGTAGCAGTATGGATTTGTGGCTCTTGCAAGTTAGGGCTCTGATTCATCCCCTTGTATTTATTTCCTATTGCCATGCATAATCTATTTTTGGTCAACACTAAATTTAATGTGCACTCTAATAATTAATGTTCCTTACAGTTCAGACCTTGTTTCAATCCAGCTTCCTACTGGTTCTTTATTAATTAGGCAAAAATCAATGTTTGTACATTAGTAACACCTTCCCCACTTTCCTTATCTTTTTTGTTTGGTTGGAGCTTCTCCTTTTGATTGATGTGGAATTTCATGAGCCACACTAGTTGGGGTTGGAAGAAATGGTTGATTATTGAGCAAAGGATCAGAAAAAAAAAAGTTTACTAAATTTTCGTCAGAAAAATTATTTTTCCATTTTATCTAGTCAATTTTCCACATGACCTACATCAAGCTCTTTTTTTATTCCTCTTCCAACGGAAAATTCAATAGTATCCACATAGACCATATCTTCATCCATAGGAACCCAAGTACCTGGATCAAAATTTTTTTTTTTTCACTATTCAATTTAAATACCATTTCATTGTTCTGTTTTTTAATCATAGCCTCACACTCCAAATCCAACAATCAAGATCAGCCACCCTTTCACTTGCAAGGTCGAACACAACAGCCAAGCTTGGCTAATCAATGACCAAGATTGGCCACACCTCACAACAAAGTGGAGCAATAAGTTTTTTTTTTTTTTTTGAGAAGAAAGTGGAACAATAAGTCTAGAGACAACATAATTCACAACAGATTCACAATTGTCTAAGGTTGCAAGTTGTTAATTTTTATTTTATTTTATGGTAAGACAGAATTTTATTGCAAATGTGAAATAAAAGTTACATCATGAATAAGGGCTTGCATGATACAGCAAAGATCCACGAGAATCAATAAAAATTGCAAAAGCAATTGTTGTGAAATTTACTAAGAAAACTGTTATGCAAGTATTACTCCAACTGAAAATATGAGATGGCTATACTAATGTGAGTGCTAAACCTACATAAGAAAAAAGTTACTAAATTTTTATTTACAAATAAGAGATGGCTATACTAATGCAGAGTGGTAAAGGGCACTGGTATTTTAACAAAAAGGACAAATGTGACAAAAAATAAACAAAGACCACCACCCACCCCACAGTCCATAGACCACAGGCTTTTCACTCCAAATCATAATCTTGTGGCATCTTTGAGTCTTTGACCATCTGTGTTATGATTAACAATAAAAACTAGGATTATAAAAAAAAATTAAAAAATTAATGAAATATTGCCTTTGGTCGTACATATATCATGATCTATCAACATGTAAAAAAAAGTTGAAGTGGGACCAAAGATTTGTTTGTGAACGCATACTAAAAGGTTTTCAAGTTACTTTCAATCGTAGGAGTAGAAGTTATCAACTAGGCCAAGAAAGTGAGAAACTGACTAAAGCACCTTCTTGGTTACTCAACTAAACCCCACTCTTTTGATGACGCATGATACGAATCTCTTGAAGGGTCCCAGAATATATATATGATAATAATAATCTCCATAACATTCGGTATTGATTTTGCTATATATAGGTCCCACACGCTTTTTTTACTCGTCGCTCTTTCCGCGTTATTGCCAATCACATAATATAAATACAGATATTACACTGTCCTAATCAGACCAGAAAAAATCCACATTCTACGCATGCCATATAAGAATTTTTTGTGCACGAACCTGATAATGCATTGGACCCCACATTGACAAGAGCAATGTTTACCAAAGAGTTAAATTCTTGTTGAAATTATTTTTCATAATCAACATTAATCTCGTTGAAATTAAGATGCTATAGGTGATAATCTAGGCTCCTTTGGTAGGAAATTTCTAGTAATTGTTTAAGTGTTGTGAACATACTCGTGAGTTAAAAAGTGTTGTGAAAATATATATTGTGATATTTAAACACTAAAAACTGTTGTTTAAACAATATTACTAAACACCCTTGATTTTCTATGAGTGTATATATATGTGATTTTTTTTTTCTCTCTCCCCCCCCCCCCCCCCGCGCGGCGGGCGGCAAAAAAAGCAATGTGTGTCTTTGCCTCTTTGGGAAAAAAGAGTCTCCAGAAATTGACTGAGGTAATAGGGTGAACAAAATTTGGCATTTGAGACTAAAATCATAGAGGCTACGATTCAAGTAATTGTTGCTTTGATTGGTACCCAACTGCTACACGGTTTTATAACATAAAGAGAAGACTTCCACAGCAATTGATGGGGTCTATAAACTACTTATGACATATGGCCCCGTTGATTTGTTTTCCACGGCATTAAGCCAGAGACTTTTTGTTTTGGTTTTTCATTGAGATAAAAGTTTTTGAGTTTTTGGTCGGTTGGATATGTAATGATATAGAGAGAATTCTACACCCTTATCCCCTAGTTCAGCTGTTCAAATGGGCTCATCCAATCAATGACTGAGTACTGGCTTGCTACCAAACACATTTGTGTCTCATTACAGAAGCTATAAGCCAAGAAGAGAGAGATAATCTACCACTAATTCATTTACATCTTTTCACATTATTTCCAAAAATCATGTACATCGAAAAATACTAATACTAATACTAATAGTCACACGTGCCGAGAGCCTTGCAACTTAATCTCCCTTTTAGGAAGAACGAAACATCCCCCCCAACCTTGTTGATTAAAAAAACAAAAACCAAAAAACACCATGTTCATTCATTTATCCAGTCCATATCAAAGCATTTCTCAGTAACCTGAATATGAAGGTTTGGCATGGCCTTCTCCATATCTCTCCACGACCAAGAAACCTCTTCATCGCAAACAACACGACGCAATGACTGTAATGAAGAAGCAGACCTTGGAAGATTCCTTATCTGTGAACACTCACTCATATCAATCTTCTCCAGACTCTCTAATTTACCTAGGCTTTCAGGAAGACATGCTAAATTAACACATTGAGCAATGTCAAGATACTTCAACCGAGCTAGCTCACATATTCCAGGAGAAAGCATCTTCAAAGTTGGGCAAGCATATAACCTCAGGATTTGTAGGCTTTTCAGTTTGCCCAAGTCAGCAGGCAGCCGGTATAAGCTATGGCAATTGGTGATACTTAGACTCTCGAGTGAGTACATCCCACAGATGGTAGAAGGCAACTCAAATAAATCGTCACAGTGATCAATTGTGAGTTCTGAGAGGCAAGGGAAGAGCTGGGGTAGCTCTACTGACTGACCAAGGATGTTTTTTACCTTGCATAGAACAAGGGAAATTTTCCTCAACTTTTTCAGGATGGAAGCTTTAGATATAGGAGGGATGGTAACTTTCTCAAGCCAGAGGCTCCTCAAGTTGGGCAAATTAGTAAAAATAGAATGGTTCTTAAGGATTGCATTGGATGAACCATGATTTATAACTATTAGTGCCCTCAGCCTTGGCATTTTATCAATGAAGTGAGGCAAGAAGTACTCAGTTGAGGAAAAGTTCAGGATAAGCACTTCAGCCTTTGGAAAATCCAATCGGAACCAGTCCATCTCATTCATTTCCCCTATATTATGAAATCATATTGAAAGTGAGCACAAAAAAGACTAACAAAACAACAAAATTGAGATGCATGCTCCTTTTATGCTCTAATTGCTGTTTGGATAAGCTACCAAACAAGTCTAATTTTTTTCTCTAGAAAGAAAGGCAATTTAGAATGAGTGATGATAATACCTGTATGAATTGAAACGATCTGGGCATTAAACGGCTGATCTGAATTCCTCGCCCACTCTTTTGGAAGTTCTTTCTCTCTTCTTGGCATAAGCAATCGTGGGTGTTCATTTATGAGTCCCTGATTGCTTAAATGAAGAGCAAGGTCTCTCAACACATCATGTTGAGTAACAAAGATCTCAAAGCAACTGCTATACATGTCTCCAGTTCTGCCAGATTAATAATACAGTAAAGGATTTAGAATGCATATCACCGCTAAAACAAGAGCAACCTATGTTCATGACAACTAAAGTAAAACCTACATACCTCTCTTCCTTCACCAGGGTGAGGAGATTCTTGTCTGAAAGTTCAAGAAGAATCGCAAAAGCTTCTTTTCCATCTATATCGTGAAGCTCAACCCACATATTGATAAGGATCTCAAGAGGAATCTTCCTGTCTTCGGGGAAGGCCCCCAAATCCAAGAAACATTCCCTGACCTTTTTGCTCAAGAATTTAACACTTACTGCCATTCTTTCAAGCAGCTTATTTTCATGGGGCTCAGAGACAGGCTCACTTCGAGACAACCTGCTCTTTGCACCTAACCAAAACAATTCAGATTGATCCCTTAACGAAGCTCCTATCACTTTAAGTGCCAAGGGAAGCCCCTTGCACTCACTCACAACCTATTGAATGCAAATTTAATGCGCATCAGCAAGAAACAAGTAACCAATTACAATTCTGAAAAATTACACAACCCCATTTGCTACACAAGCACTGAGGTTAAATAATATTACCTGCTTGACAAGATTCTCATCAGAACCAAGAGGCATGGACTTTTCTCCAAAAGCAGAGTGGCAGAACAAAGACAGTGCTTCATTCTCCGTCAATAATTCTACTTCATAAGTAGCCTTGGTAACAGAAGGAAATTTGAACCGAGAAACCACAAGGATTTTGCAGCCTGGAAATATAAGCTTTTCAAGCACTGGAAGTGTCCACACGTCATCCAGTACCACCAGGGTTTGGGTACGAATTCTCCCCTCATACTGGAGATTATATTGTGGAATCATATAATTGTAGTCCAAATTCTCATTCCCCATAATGTATCCCCAAATCTTAGCTCTCAAATGATCCACATTTGGAGACTGAGATACTGTCAGGAACAGAATCCTGTCACAGAAGTAACCTGCACAAAGTGATAAAAAGAGTCCATTGGAACCAAACCTTCACATTGGTTGTACAATTTTGAGCATATTAAACATAATAAACAACCTTACATAGTACTTTCCTATGACAATCTTATTTTCCAAACTAGAAAATCCTTCTTCCAATATCCGCTATAATACAATACTCATTAACCATGAGGAGTACACAACAACAATCAAAGCCTTATTCCCAAAATTTTATGATCAAATTCTCAACAGACTAGTTAGGATCGGCTACATGTATTCTTAAGTTATAAAATCTCCGCACATCTCAAAAGGTTGTAACTTGAAATGAAACATTTATCTAAATCAGATACAAAAGTGGTATTTGGCTCAATTTGCTGGAAAACTAAAAATTGAAACTTTTAAGCAAACAGATCAAAACCCAGATACCAAAATTATAAAACAATTAAGAACCAAAAATAACAATGATAAAGTCTTATTCTTTTAAGATCTACAGTACTCACTTCGAACAAGATCATCTTTGCAAAACTCTCTAGCCAAGGTGGTTTTCCCAGACCCACCAATCCCACAAATAGAAACAACCCGAAACTCATCTCTCTCAGACAACACCATCTCCTTCACTCTCTTCTTTCCCAACTCTAACCCAACACCAAAACTCACAAAACCACTGTCAGCACCCCACCTCTCCTCCTCTTGCTCCACTCTCTTCATAGCCTCCTCTATCACCCACTCTTCAGCACCACCACCTCCCATTCTCATAGCTCCAAGCCTCTGCTCGAGCCGCCGAGCAGACCCTTCAAGTCTGTCGAACCTCGCAGCCGTATCGGCTCTCAAGTGGTGCACATCAGCAAGCACGTGCATCGGAACCATAGTTTTTAAGATACTCGAAACTTTCTTATCAATCTGATCCATTTTTCTTGAAAGTTGCAAGTTCTTGTAGACGTTCCAGCGAGGCGAAGCGAGGACCTTGTGGGTGACATCGATGCCTTCTTCGAGAGTCTTGTACAGATTGTTGAGTTGGGTTTGTCGATAAGGTGTGAGCTCCACTCCAGCCATCTTGATTTCGTAGACCATGGGACTGAGTTGCTCGAGTGTGGAGCTTAGTTGCTCGGCACTTGACTTGCAGAGACATGACTTGCGTGCTATGTTGAACAGCATTTTCAGTAGCTCCGTCGTTATCTCACCGGCGAATAGGTCTACAACACCACCCATGGTTGCGGGTGAGGAATGGTCTGAGAAAGAGAGAGTTTGTGCGTGCGAGAGAGAGAAAATTGTGGCGGGTGGAAGTTTGTGTTTTATAGCTACAAAGTGCCAACAACCGAAGTATATTCTCAAAAATCTTATTAAACAATTGGTATCACGCATTCCATTTTAAAATCGTGTTTTTAACCGTTTTACTAGTAATGTTTAAGTATTCTTGTGAAGTTTTTAGTGTTGTAAAAATATATGTTTGAATGCTATAGAAACACATATTAAAGGTTTTTTTTTTTAATGGTAGTAGCAAAAAAAAAAAAAAATCTATCTCTAAGCACGCCCTAAAGGCTCTTTTTTTTTTGTGTAAAAGTTAATAATTTGAATTTATTGTAATTTTTTTAGGTAACATTTGAGTGGGAGTTAAAAATGTATCTACTTATATATATATAAAAAAAGTGTATATATCTATTTAGTTTAGTTTTTTTTTTTTTTGGGATAAACATGGGGTGTTTATTTAAGGAAAAAAATAACATGGGTTGTTTAACTTATTTTTCTATTTTTAAAAAAAAAACAATAAACATTATAGTTACTTTAAAGAAGTGGGTTAGTAGAATATTTTGTAAGCAATATTTTAGTGCAAATTGTTTAACTTATTTTTGTGTTTAAAAAATAATAATAATAAACGTATAGTTACTTTGAAGAAGTGATTAAGTGGAATAGTGTTCCTATAGGTAATGTTTTAGTGCAAGTTAGACATGTATTTTTACCAAATTATCCTTTAATTTTGTCTCTACTTAAACTTAGGGGTGTAAGGATATTTTGGAACAAAAAAAAATCTGATCCAAACAGGGGAAGCTCCTTAAATAATAGTATAGATATAATTTTTATTTTGAGAATCTAATTTATAAGTGAATAAATGAATTTGAAAATCAATGGGAGAGTGACTCTATTTTTTAGGCAATGTTTTAGTAGAAATTAGGGTTGTATTTTTACCAAATTTTTTTTTAGTTTTGTCTCTACTTAAACATAGGGATGTATGAGTATTTTAGACCAAAAAAATCCGGTCCAAACAGGACTTGTTGGGACTGAATTTTGTTACCCTACCCATGTTTTACTCTTAAAAACTTATTTTATTATGTCAAGTGTCAACAATGTTTTGCACTTTTCAATTACCAACCAAAATTTTCCCCCCTTTTTACAGCGGATTAAATTTATCACGTTCTATTGTTTTACTCCTAAAAAATAAAAATAAAAAATTGCCAACCATGTTTTCCACTTATCCAATTACTAAATTCATTTTTTTCCCTCTTTCAAAAAATTGTAAACTAAATTCAAACTTTTTAAGAGATAAACTTATGCAATTGTTTTTTTATTAGCAGAAAACTTATTCAAACTAGGATCACACTTTTTCAAACTCTACTTCAAATATATTTTGTTTGTATAGGTATACATTTGTTTTTATTTGATTACAATATTATGGTAGAATTTGGTTTATATTTGACCTCCTTACTTTCTTATCATTATTCTTTCCATATCATTATCTTATCTTATCTTATCCTTTCTTTTTTAATCTTTTCTTTTCTTCATTTGTTCAGTTTGATGAGTGTTTAATATTTTCTCTAATTAATGAGTATTTTTTAAAGAGTGGGAATGATATATATTTTGTGTTTTTTTTTCATCTATTTTTCTACTAACCACACGTTTTTTACATTGTATTTAAAAATTAAAAAAAAAACACTCACATTTTCTTACATTCGTGTTAGTTTGTTCAAAATTCAAATATGAGTTTTATTTGAACAAAAACTACTTTTTTTTAAACTCAAATTGATATTTAAAAAAAAAATAGTTGAACTCTGACTTAGAGTTTAGGAAAAAAAAAAACCTTATTTTTTTAACATGATTTAGAGTCTGAAAGTAAAAAAATTAAATTTTTTTTAATTCCCACGTAAAATAGTGCCTACAAAAATGGTGCAAAACTATTGATCCAATTGATTTATGTCTTTTATTTTTGGTGGGGGGGGGGGGGGGGGGGGGGGAAGGGGTGCTGTATTCATTTATTTATTGAAAGTCTAAAAAATGGATCAGTTTTGTTCAGTTATATGCTCTAAAAACTATTCTTAATTCTGGCTTCAACATGTAAGTTGATTGTAGGACGTGTTATGTTAGGGCTGGTCCTACTATTAATCATATTCACACCACTGTTTGAGTGGAAGCAACAATATTCTAATCAACTTGAAGCAAATGTAACCATATTCCAGAAACATAAATATATATCTGAAAAAGAGTAATATGTGAAAGAAAGGTGAGATTGAAATAGAAGGGTTATTTTATTTTTATAGTAATGCACAAATATTTTATTTGTTTGTAGAATATAAGAAGTTGTTCCTGAATGTGGAGGTGAACTTTTAGATTATCCCTGTTTGGACTGGATTTTTTTTTTGTTCCAAAATACCCTTACACCCCTAGATTTAAGTAGAGACAAAACTAAAGGATTGTCTGGTAAAAATACATGTCTAACTTGCATTAAAATGTTGCCTACAAAATAGGAACACTCTTCCACTAACCCGCTTCAAAGTAACTATACGATTATTGTTTTTTTTAAAAATAGAAAAATAAGTTAAACAACCCACATTACTGTTGTTTTTTTCCTTAAAAAAAAAACATCCCATGTTTATCCAAAAACAAAACTAAATAAAAAATAAAAAAATAGTTATCCAAAAAAAAAAACTAAACTAAATAGATATATACACTTTTTTTTATATAAGTAAATACATCTTTAACTCTCACTAAAACGTTACCTACAAAACAGGGACTACTCTCCTTATGGTTTTCAAATTGCTCTTCTATATATATATATATATATATTTTTTTTTTTTTTTTGTAAAGGTTAATAATTTGCATCCATTATAATTTGCATCACACTCCTAGATTTTTTGTGATTGAAAAATGTAGTAATCTCAGATTGTAATTAATTCAAATTATTAACTTTTACAAAAAAAAAAATAATAATAATAAACAAGGGGCTTCCCCTGTTTGGACCAGATTTTTTTGTTCTAAAAAACCCCTACATCCCTATGTTTAAGTAGAGACAAAACTAAATGACAATTCGATAAAAATGTAACCCTAACTTCCACTAAAATATTGCCTAAAAAATAGGGTCACTCTCCTGTTGATTTTTAAATTTATTTATCCACTTATAAATTAGATTCTCAAAATAAAAATTATATATATAAAATAAAAAAAACATAGATTTTTTTTTTTTTGCTACGGGCGTGTGATGAGGTTAGCTAGTAAGTGTTATTGTTGTTTAAACACTAAAAATTGTTGTTCAAAAATCACTGCCAAACAGGCCAAGGATCAAGGATGTGTGATTGTAGTTACTATTAAAAATAAATAATAATAAATAAAGAAAAAAAAAGGTGTAGAATATAGTTTTTCTTTTTCTTTTTTAATATAAGATTTGGGGGTGGAGGATTTTAACATAACAAGTCCAAACATTAGAAAATGATAGTTGAATTACAAGTTCATGACATTTTTTCTACAACTATTAGTGTGCAATAAAAGAGATGTTGTCAAGAGCCTTATAGCCCATTTAGATTTCTACACTTTTCTAACAGAAAAGTTTAGAGTTAAGGTAAAAATGATGTTAACAGTAGTTCTACATGAAAAGGGAAAAATTATCCTCTCCATTTCAAGTCCTATGAAAGAACTTGAAATGGATACCAAACTAAATGGAGGGGATTTTATTCCATGAAAGCGATATTACTTTATTGAGTCACCATCTTAGATATTATGTAATATCGAATATTATAAAAAATAGTTGTGATTACCCATAGGTTTTTTACATGATATTTTTATTATTATTATGATGGTTGATTTTGACCTAAAATTAATAGAAAGCAATAAATTGGATATAAATGAAGAGAAGATTTACATAAATGGTGTTGATCACCAAAGATCAAAGTGTCTCCTTGAAATATTTAAATTTACTTAACTATTTGAATTTAACACCACCGCGCACCCTTGGTGTGGTGGTCACTCCACAAGTATAAGTGCTTATGAGGTGTGGGGTGTGGGAGGCAAGGGCCGGGGTTCAAGTCTCTAGGAGGGAGCTTCACACACATATACACTTAGATTAGGCTAGAGTAGAAATTCTATCTTGTAAAAAAAAAAATAATAATAATAACTATTTGAATTTAACAATAAATCAAATAAAAGTATAAGTGTGCTTAGGGTAAAAAAAAATGAAGTTTAAAAAAAAATACATATAAGTTAATTTATAAGCTTAAACAAACGACTTCAAGATAATCCAATCAGACACGTGGAATGTTTAAAACACATGCTTATTGGATGTTCAGAAATTAGAGTTACAAAATTTACTTAATAAGTTATAAATATGTATTGGTATCAATTAGTTAAATTTATTGTCATCAAACAAGAAATATTTTATTTTTAAGACTTAAGATACTTTAGTAAGTTGTGAAAAATATTTTAATTTATGGGACCTAAATATAAAAATTCATTGTGAGAAACAAGGAATTTCGAACTATACAATGTTTTTCACTCATCCTTTTTATCGTTATAATTTTGTATTTCATTGGTTCATTTGTTGAAATATTGAGATTTCAGTAAATGATTGGGATTCATCAAAAATTGGATAGCATTGATGGATGATGGGAATGACAAGAATGGCTCACAGACGGGTATAATGCTACAGACGACCTATACCCCCATGACGAGAAAAATATTGCCACGTCACTGACGAAGGCACCAAAATGATTCAATGCCGGCAGTAATACCTCGAGCGGTTACGACGCCAGCTGGGTAGACCGTTGGAAACATATTAAAGAACCATTACTCGGCCAGGAGCACCATTAAGCCAGGAATTAATGCCACAACGGCTAGACACCAAAAAAAGGTATATAAAGGAGAGGCACCACCCACATAAGGGAAGAAAAAACACACAATTGTATGAAAAACAAAGCAATTCCTTTATAAAAATTCTATTTTCTTTTTGTGCTAACTTTGGCATCAGAGGTGTTATGGCAGGCACCACACCGGTGACCGAGTAAAGAAACTTCTGTCTTATTCGCAGGAGTGATACAGTCATCACCTGGACGGACTACCACCGACTGGTATTCATCTGGACGAACCCTCCTCAACTGACAATATTCTGCTTCAACAGTTTGGCGCCATCTGTGGGAACGACGTTCTCGTACTACGATCCAAAAGCGCAGTTCCTACCAACTTCAATATCCAGATGGAGTCCAACCAAGATCCAGCAGCTTTGGCTCAGCAAGTTCAAGCTCTTGTGGCCACTGTGGAAGAGCTCACCAGACAGAATGAAGAAATGAGGCAAAAGCTTCAGCAGGAAGAGAACCGATCGAGAGCGGTCCAAGAAGACGAAGGAGATAGCCACGGGAGAATTGACCGACGAAGGACCATCACTCCAGAGGAACAGCATTCTGATCTCCTCCAGGAGATGAGAAAGGAGATGAACGAGCTGAAAAATGCCATCAAGGAGAAGACGGATCGGAGCTTAGATAAGATGGTCAGGGCAACAGATTTACCCTTTACCATGGCAGTTTTAGAACGGCCAGTACCACCAAAGTTTCGGTTACCTCAACTCGAACCCTTTGACGGACTTAAGGACCCCCAAGACCACCTTAATACCTTCAAGACGACATTGGGTCTTCAATAGCCCCCTGACGAGATAATGTGTCGTTCCTTCCCTACCACGCTAAAGGGGGCTGGTAGGGAATGGTTCACGAGGCTGCCCACCTCATCTATTGACAACTTTGAACAGTTAAGTAGAGCCTTTTTGCGCCATTTTGTCGAAGGGCAACGTCCCAAGAGACCCGCGGATCACCTGCTCACTATTAAGCAAGGTGAGAAGGAGACCTTGCGCTCGTACGTGAAGCGCTTCACTCGAGAGACCTTAGAAGTGGACGATGCAGACGACAAAGTACAGCTGACGACATTTAAGGCCGGGCTTAGGTCTCGGGAATTCGTTGTCTCGCTGGCAAAGAATCCGCCCCGGACGATGGCAGAGATGCTCCTGAAAGCGCAAAAATACATGAATGCCGAGGACGCACTGGCAGCCATTATTGACGAGGGCAGATCAAAAAAGGAGGGAAGGCACGAAGACGAACGTAGGGGATAAAAGAGGGAGCGTCCTAACCGTCGGGGAAGTGAAGTAGACAAACGAAAGGAAGAGAAGACGCCACGAACGGTAAAATTTACCCCTCTGATTATGCCTATTGACAAAATTTTGACACAGATCCAGGATCAACACTACCTTCAGTGGCCAAAACCTTTACATTCATCCCCTAACGTGCGGGACAAGAACAAATACTGCCGATTCCACAAGGATCACGGCCATTACACGAAGGATTGCCGAGACCTGAAAGGACAAATAGAAGAGTTGATACAGAAAGGAAAATTGCAGAAGTATGTCAAGAAGGGAGAACCCAGCAGATTCAAAGACGAAGGCGAGGGCCAGCACGAGCCTTCGGTAAAGAATGGGGCCAGCACTTCCCAACTACCACAAGACGTGATTGGAGAAATACACACGATTGCAGGAGGGCCACCAACGGGAAGGTCGTGCAAGTCCCTCAAGAAAGCATGCTAGAGGCAAGTGAATAGCGTCCATATGCAGCCCTCATTCAAGCAGAGACAAACAGACCATGACATATCTTTCAACGAAGAAGATGCACGAGGAGTAAGGCAGCCACACAACGACCCCCTAGTTATAACACTCACGATCGAGGGATTTAACACCAAGAGGATACTTATAGATAATGGCAGTTTCGCAGACATTATGTACCTGCCAGCCTTCCAGCAGCTGAAACTTGATCCCAAGAGGCTGCGCCCCTTCGAGTCTCCTCTCGTTAGCTTCAGTGGGGACAAAGTATACCCCAGGGGCATAGTAACATTAAAAGTCACGATAGGAACATACCTAAAGCAGCAAACATGTCAGCTGGACTTTCTGGTAGTAGACTGCCCGTCGGCGTACAATGTAATCATTGGTAGACCTACGCTCAACAGATGGAAGGCGGTCACGTCCACATATTGCTTGAAGGTGAAATTCCCAACTGAGGACGGTGTTAGCGAAGTTAAAGGAGATCAAGTCCTGGCTAGGGAATGCTACCAGGCTGTAGTGGCCACAAAGGAGAGTCACACATGGACGATAGAAAAGGAGAAAGAAGACAAAGCAGAGGCTTTGGAAGCCGTCGAGCTAGTGGAGGGGGGAAACCGCGAAGATGACGAGGATAGGAACAGCACTAAGCCCCGAAATGAGAACGAAGCTCATTCAATTCCTCAGGAAAAACCAGGATGTCTTCGCATGGAGTCATGAGGATATGCCCGGCATATCGCGACAAGTGATTCAGCACAAATTAAACGTAGATCCCGAAAAGAAACCCGTCCAACAGAGGCGCCGCGTCTTTGCCCCCGAACGAAGCCAGGCGATCAACGACGAAGTTAACAAGTTGTTGCAGGCAAACTTCATCAGGGAAGTGTATTATCCCGAGTGGGTTGCCAACGTCGTGCTGGTAAAGAAAGCAAACGAAAAATGGAGAATGTGTGTAGATTTCACGGACCTAAACAAGGCATGCCCAAAGGATAGTTTCCCCTTGCCTAGGATAGACCAGCTGGTGGATTCCACGGCCAGGCATAAAATTCTGACGTTCATGGACGCCTTTTCAAGATACAACCAAATAAAGATGGCTGAGGAAGATCAAGAAAAAACCGCCTTCATCACGAGCTAGGGCCTCTACTGCTACAAGGTAATGCCTTTTGGACTGAAGAACATGGGGGCAACGTACCAAAGGTTAGTAAACAAAATGTTCGGCAAGCAAATCGGCAGAAACATGGAGGTGTATGTGGACGACATGCTCATCAAGAGCAAAAAAGAACTGGCACACCTGGACGACTTGGAAGAAACATTCACCACCCTCAGGAGATATCAAATGAAGTTGAATCCCAGCAAGTGTATTTTCGGGGTAGCATCAGGGAAATTCTTGGGATTCATGGTGTCCCAAAGAGGGATAAAGGCCAATCCGGAGAAGGTGCAAGCAATACTAGACATGACGTCACCGAAGTCCGTCAAAGATGTCCAGAAGCTCATAGGGCGGATCGCTGCACTGAATAGGTTCGTCTCCAAAGCAACGGACGATCCAGACTGACGGATCATCAGCCCAAAAAAGGGGAGGAGTAGGGATCGTTATAACAACTCCCGACGGAGAAAAACTCAGGTATGGGGTTCGACTTAAGTTCCCAGCCACCAATAACGAAGCCGAGTACGAGGAATATCGACAGGGCTGAGACTAGGGAAGGCAATTGGAGCAAAAAACCTGGTCGTCCAAAGTGACTCGAAGCTAGTAGTAGCACAGATCAAGGAGGAGTACGAAGCAAAGGAGGAAAGAATGCAGAAATACCTCAAGATAGCAAAGCATTTGGCCCGGGAATTTGACAAACTGGAGTTCATGCAGATCCCAAGAGGCCGGGGACATGGAAGCGTACGAGATTGCAAAGATAGCCTCGTCGAAGATGAACCAAAGATGCACGTAGCCGACCATGGAAATACAAGAACGCCCCAAGATCGAAGAAATCTCGATATTCGCAAATTCGCAGAATAAACAAATGGATGGCGCCAATCATATCCTTCCTCCAAGACGGGCACCTCCCCCAGGACCCCAAAGACGCCAGGAAAATCAAGCAAAGAGCAACCAGATTCACCATTCTGAATGACCAACTATACAAAAGAGGTTATTCCCTACCATACTTGAAATGTGTCGACGAGGACGAAGCCAGGTACATCTTAGAAGAAATACACGAAGGCGTGTGCGGGAACCACGCCGGCCCCAGATCCCTGGCGAGCAAAGTCATCCGAACAGGTTATTTCTGGCCAACCGTCCAAACGGACGCAGCGCAAATCGTCAAAAATTGCGACAAGTGTCAGAGATTTAGGAACATCCAACGACTCCCGGCGGAGAAGTTGACGACCATATCATCCCCGTGGCCATTTGCACAATGGGGAATCGACATCGTCGGACCGCTACCCCCGGGAAAAGGACAGGTAAGATTCCTACTCGTCGCAATTGATTACTTTACAAAGTGGGTCGAAGCCAAGTCAACGGCATCCATCACCGAAGCACGAATCCGAAGCTTCGTGTGGAAAAGTATCATCTGCAGGTTCGGGATCCCACGGACGATTGTCACGGACAATGGGCGGCAGTTTGATAACCAAGGCTTCAAAGATTTCTGCTCCGGCCTCGGCATCAAAATCGCCTCTCATCCCCCGGGCATCCACAAAGCGAACGGGCAAGACCGAAGTAGCGAATCTGGACATTGCTCCAAATGATCAAAACCAAGCCGGACGACGCTTGGTGCCCTCGGCCGTAAGAATTACCCAACGTGCCGCGGGCCTACGTAACCACGGCAAGAACTCCGACGGCGAAACCCCATTCAGCTTACATATGGCACCGGCGTAATCCCGGTCGAAGTGGGAGTAACCAAGATCGACGAGAAGCATTCCACGACGAAAGCAATAACCAAAGGGCTACGAGTAAACCTAGACTCGCCCGGACGAGGTAAGAGATGTAACCCTGGACAGATGGCGGAATACCAGAAGAAAATGACCGAGTACTACAATAGAAGAGTGAGACTCAGGCGACTCCACATTGGCGACCTCGTCCTGCGGAAGGTGACGACAGCAACTAGAAACTCCACCCAAGGAAAGCTCGGCCCCACATGGGAAGGACCATACCGAGTCACTCATTACTCCAGGCAAGGCAGCTATCACCTGGAAACCCTGTACGGGAAAGCACTTCCTCGACCATGGAACATTGAGCATTTAAAGAAGTACCATCAAAAGGTGTAACAAGCTAATGTATTCACTTTTCTAAAATTAATAAAAGCATTGCCTACAGTTGTGCTAACAGACCAGTCCACATTACTGACTAGGCACAAAGAATGTCTCCCAAAAGTCTAAGTAATAAAATTCTGCATCGACGGATGTATATTACTGACGAGGCACAAAGAATGTCTCCCAAAAGTCTAAGTAATAAAATTCCGCATCGACGGATGTATATTACTGACGAGGCACAAAGAATGTCTCCCAAAAGTCCAAGTAATAAAATTCCGCATCGACGGATGTATATTACTGACGAGGCACAAAGAATGTCTCCCAAAAGTCTAAGTAATAAAATTCCTCATCGACGGATGTATATTACTGACGAGGCACAAAGAATGTCTCCTAAAAGTCTAAGTAATAAAATTCCGCATCGACGGATGTATATTACTGATGAGGCACAAAGAATGTCTCCCAAAAGTCCAAGTAATAAAATTCCGCATCAACGGATGTATATTACTGACGAGGCACAAAGAATGTCTCCAAAAAATATCTAAGTAATGACAGATATGCATTACTGACAAGACAGAGAGATTGTCTCTAAAAGTCTAAGTAAAAGAATTCTGCTATAACGGATGTATATTCTAAGTGAAGGCAGCAAAACATGTAGTATCCTCAAAGTACGAATAAAATTTGAGATAACAAAACAAGTAGCTACGAAACCAAGAGCAGTGAGCGATTACTTTGAAACAAAAATAGTATTCTCAAAATATGAGTAAAATTGTTCTCGGATTGAAGCCCAAAATACAAAGGGAACGTCAAAAAAAAAAAACAAACAAAAATTATAAAGTTTTCATTCGTCATCTCTTTCATCAGCAGGAGGAACTTCAGCTGGGGTACTGGCATCAGGAACCGATTGCTGCGCGGCCTCGTCAGCAGACATCTCTTTATCTACCTCCTCCATATCTAGCGTCTCCAAGTTTACTCCAGAGGGGTGCTTGATCAGGTATCTCCGCAGCAGCTCGAATCCCTTGAAGTACCAGCTGAAGAGAACAGAGTTGTACTCTTCAGTTTGCTGGAAGCCCTCTATGGCCCTCGCAGCAACTCCCTTCAGCCTCTCCCAAGCAGAAGCAAGTTGTTTGTCCTTCTCTAGAACCAACTGCCGCTCAGTTCTGAGGTCATCCTAAAGCTTCACAGCCTCTTCCTTTGCGCATTGGCCTCACCCATGGCAGTTATAAGCTCCTTCTTCAGCTTTGAATTATCCATCTCCAAGACCGATATCTGCGATAAAGCAGACTCGACCTTGGCCTCCTGAGCTAAATACTTGGAGGAAAGATGAATACTCTCCCCCAACACCTGTAGAACACACAGGGAGGTCACATTGAAAAAAAAAAAAAAAGGAGAAGGGGGAAGTGGACGGGCATATGAAGCAAAAATAACACAAGGGCATTACCTGGACTAGCTTGTGCAAATGACGATCCACAAGGTCCTTTGTTGATGAGCCTGAGAAGACCCTCAAGTTGTCTGCCGTCACCACCTCACGAGCTCTGTCCACAGCAAGTTTCTCGTTGTCCCAGATTGATGACGAACGGGAATCAACTTTCTCCTTCCCCTTGTTTGAAGTTCGCTGCTTCTTAGAAGCAGGAGTGGGGATCTCCTCGATAGAGGCAGCAGGAGAGGCTGACCTCGTCGTGTCAGTCCCGGAGGCAAGATGCGCGACAGAAGCCGTAGAAGTAACCGGAGGGCCCTTCCCGGTAATGCGTACCACCTTCTTCCCGAGGTGGGACAAAGGTTCGTCCTTTTTTGCTCTCATCTTGTCATACATGCCTTTGTTAAATTTGGTCGTCATCTCTGCAAGAAAGAAACATACATAAAAAAAAACATACATGTGAAAGAAACATACATGAGAAAGAAATACACGAGGCGAAAATTACTTTTTTTGCCCTCAATCCTGAGGTTACGCAAGACGAAAGCAGAAGGTTCGGGGCCGAGGCAATAGAACACGAGGGTGCGCGGATCTACAAGGTCGTCCCAATCCTCAATTGTCCGCGCATACTCGATCGCCTTCTCCACACTTTCCTTATACCTGCTCTTGAGCTTAGGACGCCTTTTTACTGCGCAAAACAATGAACAGAGAAGTTTAAAAAAAAAAAAGAAAATCAAGCTCAACGAAACTCGGGTGACGGGAATAACTAATGACGCACCTAAGTTTGGGGTCCTCCATTGACGAGATAGCCTCGGGAGTTCACCCCAAACCCCTCCAGAGGGGGTTTCAAAATCGTCCCCCGACACAAAGAAGAACCGGGACTTCCAGTACCTGAAAGACGAGGGTAGATTTCGAACGATCCTGGTCCTCTTTTCCCATGGGACTAACTCATAGTACCCAAACTCTTTAGACTCCTTTAGACGGTACAAATAGGTGAGCTCGTCCACCCTAAGCTCTCCACCGTCCGTAGCGGCCAGCCATATTCCCATACAGCTGACCAGTATTCTCCAGGAGTTAGGCATAAGTTGCCCCGGAGCAATGCCGTAACGATCTAACAACTCCATAAAAAAAGGATGGACCGGGAGCCTCAACCCGCAGATAAAGGAAGACTCATAAAAACAGACCTCCCCAGGGAAAGAATGGCAAGCCCGATCCTCCTTGGTGGGCAAACGAACCCTAACCCGCTCCGGGAACTGAAATCTTTCCCTAAATCGACCTAGAGTCTCAGAATCCAGCCCGCATACCTCTCTAAGGGCGTGGAAAGCCCTGACCTCCCGAAAGGAAGAGACGGCGGTATCTCCCCCCACTGGGTCGTCACTAGATGACAACCCGGTCTCGAGCTCACTAGTCCTCACCTCAGACATCTCTACCCACTCCCTTAACAAATTCCCCAACCAATTGACGTATAGACGAAGCAATGGCAACAAATTGGCCACCACTACTCCCAAACCGTTACCCTCTGAGACAAAACCCTCAAGGCTTGGGGAAACTCCTACAAACCCTCCTAAGCGCATGAAAAGGAAAGAAACCGAAGGAAAAATAGCCCAAACCTCAGAACTATCTATCATAGAAAGACCAAAGAAGCTAAAAAAAAAAAAAAAGGAAAGAGGGAAAAAAGGGGGCATCAGAATCTCAACAAAAAAAAAAAAGAGGGGAAGAAGAAAAGAAAAGGAAAAAGAAAGGAAAGATCGAGAGGGGAAGAACATACCTCGGATAGAGAAGCTAGAGAACCCTGCCTTGCACCAGCCTTGGAAAAATGGAGAATGCGCACTAGTTCACAGAGAAAATTGAAGAGATAGGAGAGAGCACAAACAGGGAATTTTAGAAGATGAGAAACAAAAAAGAAAAGGAAAAGAGGGAGTTTTTAAACAAAGCCCAGAAAAAAACCGCAAATCAGCGGGAAACCCAAGGGTCGCACAAAAGAAACAGTAACTGCACCCACCAGTAAGCGCCACGTGGCAACAACCAGAATGGCGCGGCCACTACGCCTTTATTACAGCACGAAACCCCAAAAGTCATTTGCAGCTCAAACGATTCGCATTTTGTGGACGATGTATTCGAACGATTCGCATTCTGTGGACGACGTGACGTGTCACGTCGACCACATGATCCGAGGGCATCTGATGGGAATGACGAGAATGGCTCACAGACGGGTATAATGCTACAGACGACCTATACCCCCATGACGAGAAAAATATTGCCACGTCACTGACGAAGGCACCAAAATGATTCAATGCCGGCAGTAATACCTCGAGCGGTTACGACGCCAGCTGGGTAGACCGTTGGAAACATATTAAAGAACCATTACTCGGCCAGGAGCACCATTAAGCCAGGAATTAATGCCACAATGGCTAGACACCAAAAAAAGGTATATAAAGGAGAGGCACCACCCACATAAGGGGGGAGAAAAAACACACAATTGTATGAAAAACAAAGCAATTCCTTTATAAAAATTCTATTTTCTTTTTGTGCTAACTTTGGCATCGGAGGTGTTGTGGCAAGCACCACACCGGTGACCGAGTAAAGAAACTTCTGTCTTATTCGCAGGAGTGATACAGTCATCACCTGGACGGACTACCACCGACTGGTATTCATCTGGACGAACCCTCCTCAACTGACGATATTCTGCTTCAACAATGGAAATAGTTTAAACTAAGATTGTTGCAATCAGATATCACTGCATTGATTCAAATTTTATTTTTTATTTTTGTTTAAAAGCAATCTTAATCATCCTTTAGATAAATGCAAAACATTTTCATAATAGGGTAATTAATTATAAGTTTACATTGTACTATCAATGTAAACTAAAATTTTTCCTTCATAATAAGTAAATGTGTGTGTGTGTGTATATATATATATATCCTTTTTATGATGGTTCCACAGTTCGATTAAAGTAATTCAATTATGATATACCTATTTTCTTTCCTCACAATTAGCTTGTATTTCTTTTTAATAATAATTAGTTTTTTTTGCTAAACAATAATAATTAGCTTCTGTAAGGGCACGTTTTGCTCCCAAAGCCCAAAAGAAAGGTCAATGGCCGAAATAGCCCAAATCAATGAATTTGTAGAGAGTGGGTTTGAAACTAAACTTTCAATGAGTTAGGTGTATAATGATCACAGTAGGTTAGTTGCTATTGGAAAGCATGAAACAAATAGTTTTGAGCAAGAAAAATCCTCCTCGGCAAATTCCGAGGAAGGCTGTTCTTATATATTTCTCTCAGACTTAACTAAAATTATAGTTCTTCAGTGTACAGTTATTTTCCCTTAGATTTTCTGATCCCACCATTGTAATGGGGTTTTTCTTCTTATATTCCCATTCTTCACTCCAACTCAGTCCTCCACGTGTAGATCAGATTGCTGGCTTTGATACTTGTCCCATTAGCACCTTCTTGAAGTCTTTGTGGATAGTTGTAAGACTGAATGTTACTGTTCAGGTATCACCTCCACATTAATGCAGCCAAGGAGTTAGTTGCAGAATAGTCAATGCGGTGGTAGCAACTTTCTTCTCAGATATTTCTCAACTCTCTTTTGTCTTATCCCCACCTGATATTTATCCTTGCCAGTATGATCGTCTGGTGCCTTGTTCTTGACAAAAGGTCGAACTTATGGCATCTACTCTGTTTAGCCAAGGAGGTACTTCTCCTCGGACAACATTTCCAGTTCCTCATGACCGAACTCCTTTCACGGACCACTATCCTGTAGGTCTCCGTCACTATTACTTGTCATCGAACTACTTAATGTCCTCAGACACAGCCCACGACCCAATACCCATATTTGGGCCCTTTATCCCTACAATGGCCCCTCGAAATTCCACTCTTTTGCCCCTCGGGAAAAAAGGGAGATTTCAATTTATTGGTGGCTACCCTCCTCACTCTTATGTCATTTCTTTCTATGTAGGTGTCTTTTCAACTACAAAGAGGCATGCTCCTGACGCTTTGGCATCCGGGACGCTCCAACATTTATTTCATTCGATGCCCTGTCCCCTACGTCCTACGGTATGATGGAGATCCTACGATGGAAACGTTTTATGGGGATTTGGGCGGGAACTCTTCCACTCACTTTTTCCCTCCTTATATATATTGCTCGAAGATTCTGGCTATTCCACTTTTTGCAGTTTCAACTCTCAAGAACTAGTCCAAGGAGCCCTTACCTTTAGTGTTTCTTCTTAAATTTAGAATATTTTCTTCCTTGGCCCCTCTGATTTCACCTCGTCATCCTAACACATTTAATTATTTTTCAAATTGGTAGATTCGCTAATTTAGTAGACACCCCAAGGGTATAGAGAGCTTTAAAGCCCGTTATCGTATTCCACCTAGGGTTTCCATCAAGTATTGCCACTGAGGGGAATGGCATGCCCTGAGGCAAAAGGAGAAAGTAGTAATCCTTATGATTGCCTTTATAGAGGAAGGAATGAGAATCTCTATGGGTAGAGTGACTAGGGACTTCTTTATTGCCCACAGACCTACCCAGTACGCCCTTAATGTGTTTAGGATTTTAGGTAGCGTAGACGCCCTTAAAGAAAAGATGGGTGTGAACCTCACCCATCACAACCTTAACTGGATATACAATCGTCAACACCTTAAAGGCCAAATATACTATTTGAAAACCAAGTTCCCCGCAATCAGGCTGATATCATGTCTCCCTGATACTAACAAGGGTACGGACAAGGATTTCCTTATTGTCTCAAGGGAGTGGCACGATGAACTTCATTGCCCAACACGAGATGGGACACCAGGTGGGGTGTTTAGGTTTAGGTTTACTACTCTAACAATACCCATTTACTCACTAATACTTTTTGTGTTCACTTCTTCTGTTTTCAATTGTAAATTGGTTCTTATTTTACATGTGTTATACTCTAACACTGTGTTTACTTTTGGTGAATTTGTAGATAAATACTCTGCGATCCCAAATTTTAGCCTTGTCAACGAGCCTGATCTGACGAGGATACTCAAAATTAAGATCTTTGTGCACACTAATGGACAATTGCAGGCTGCTCACATAATCCTCAGCTACAACCCGATCTCCTCAAGTTTCCAAGCCCCTAAGTACATGATAAAGGCGAAAGATCCTTGACTGCAGCATATCAATATTGTTGTACCTGGCTTCCTTGCTAGCGCCCCTCCAGAAGATACACAACAAATAGAGTTGTCATTCCAGCGCACTATTGAGGAAGAAGCAACCCCTTCCCAACCAATTCCCAAAGAAATAGCAAAAGTAGTTGAAGTTTCAGACTCCAAGGAGGATTTTGAAGTTTTCAACCAATTTCAGTCTCTAGAGCCTTCAAACATTGACTTCAGCCACCTTCCCTCCGCATAAGTGAGCAGTGTCCAAAAAGCCCTTAGTATACCTGACGCAATGATGCTACAACATAAGGCCAAGACAAGCCTTCTTGAGCTTCTTAAGTCTCATGCGGGAGGGACAGTGCCCAAGGTGGCCATACAAACCAAACCTCCTACTCCTCTTCCTGCCCAAACCTCTCAGCCTAATCCTGCAGACAAGAAGAGGAAGCAAGACTGAAAAGGCAAAGATGTAGTTGAGGAGGAAGAGGTTATCCCCTCCAAAGAACCCAAGCCCAAAAAATGGGCCAAAGTAGCAAGGACAATCCAGATGAGGTCCTCAAGTGAAGGGGCCATTGTGGAGAAGGGGCACGATCATCGCACTAAGGTCCCAGCTTGGAACCCTCCTTTGGTGCTGAATAGGTCTCCCCTTCCCATGGCTTCTTCAATCAGGGACTTCCAGAAGGGGAAGGTTGGATACATGGTAAATGCCTTAAAGCAGCCCCTACTACTACCTGATGACATGGTCGAGAGGACCATGAAAAACACGAAGTGTTTCTAACTCTAAAGAGAGATCTTGCGTTAGTAAGTGCTTCATTTTTTTTTTTATAAGTGTTCCAATTATTTCATCTCATCATTTTTTTTAAAGGCAATTCTAGCTGCGCACATGGCCGAGGAGCTGGTGAAGAACTCCCATAGGCAAATGAAGGAGGATGAGGGTCGGCGCATAGCTGCTGTGGATGCCTTCACGCTGGCCGAGAAGAGGATTCAAGACCTAAACAAGAAGTTGACCGAGGCTGAGAGAGAGAAAAAGAGTGCAAAGGCTGCTCTGCAGGGGGTTGAGAGGCAGGTGGAGAATCAACACAAACAACTCCGCCAAACTGAGGACTAGTTAGCTACAACCAGGAGTAGATAGTGGCTCTAAAGAAAAAGCTGGTAGAGGCAATAGAGGCTATAGACAAAGCTGAGCAAGCTAGGTACGAAGTAGGGGTAACAGAAACAGAAGAAAATTTAAGAGCCCAGGTCACTGGGGTGTGCAGAGGCTACTGCCTCCAAGTGTGGAATGAAGTATTAAACCAAGCTGGGGTGTATGCTTTTTCCCCACTTAGGAGGGTAGAAAATGCCTTCTATCCCTCAACCCTCAGAATATCAGGCCCCTCAAGCTCCCAAACTAAGGTCACCTCCAAAGCTTTAGAGTCCACCCAGACTGCCCCTACTGATGCTGCTCCTTCCTCTACTTTTCCCCCCAAGGAGGCTAAACAAGCTAGTGCTATAGAAAAAGAACCAACAAAAGAGGTAGCTCCTGAGGCCACAAAACTTCCACCTGCACCCAAAAACTCCTTTAAGGAGAAGGGAGCCTCCTAAAGCCAAGAACTGGTTCTGGTGACTCTCCCCTTCACTACCAAGGAGGATCCTAAGGGTAAGGGTTCAGCCTCTTCAGCAATAGTGCCTAAACTGCCTGCCAAGGCCATAGCGAAAGTCAATCCTCCCTCCAAGACCAAATAGGACCTTGGTTATGTTTTGTGGGTTTTGTTTTTTTTTTTTAAGTGTATTTCTCTCTAAATGTAATTGTTGTTTACATTCCTAGATATGTGCTTTCCTTGCCTTTTGAAAGCCTTACTTAATGAAAAACATTAACTTCTTTTATGTTTCCTTGTGTTTATGAAAAATTAAACATGATTTCACTTCTAGTCAGTACTTAACTATCATAAGCATAACTTATAGTTTCTTTTGATTCAAGATATATCTTCATTCTCAATTTAAACAGTTATTTATACAAGTGGCAATCTAACTACTACATTCCATGCAACTGGCAATATAATAGGCTAACCTTTCCAAGCCTATAGCATTTAACGAAGTGTAATTTAACTTCAAAACATACTTTATGTACCTGAGATAAGTAGCTCAAAGGATTATATGTACTTTAGGATTCCCTTCTTAACTTCAAACAATGGCGAAGCATCTATCTATCCAAGGCTTCACATAACACTCCACTTAGCAATAGATCCAGGTAGTTGTAGGTGTTAATTTACCCAAAGTATGTGGTCCGAGAAACCAGACATGACCAAGGTTCTGTTTAACACTTAGATAAATAATGAGAAGTATTAATTTACCCAAGGTATGTGGTCCGAGAAGCCAGGCATGACCAAGTTTCTATTTAATACTTAAACAAATAATGAGGAGTATTAATTTACCCAAGATATGTGGTCCAAGGAACCAAGCATGATCAATATTCTGTTTGATACTTAAATAAATAATGAGGAGTATTAATTTACCCAAGGTATGTGGTCCAAGGAATCAGGCATGACCAAGGTTCTGTTTAATACTTATAGAAATAGAACACACAATATATAACATTATAAACAAAAATGTGGCAAAGATACCTTTAATTAATAGTAATACCTTCGTAGGTTATTTACATTCCAAAGGCATGGTATAACCTTTTTATCTAAGTTTTCTAGAAAATAAGCACCTATACCAGCTACCGAGGTAATACGGTATGGCCCTTTCCAATTGGGCCCCAACTTTCCCCATGTTGGGTTTTTTGCAGTACCCACAACTTTCTTCAATACCAAGTCACCAGGTGCTAATGACTTTACCCTCACGCCTGTATCATACCCCTATTTGAGCTTTTGCTGATAATATACTAGCTGAACCATGACAGTTTCTCTTCGTTCTTCGATCAAATCTAGACTTTTTTCCAATAAGTTATCATTGTTGTCTGAAGTGAACAAGCTCGTCCTCAGCATTGGAAATCCAGTCTCTAAAGGGATCATAGCCTCGGATCCATAAGTCATTGAAAATGGTGTTTCCCCAATTTACCGACAAGGAGTAGTCCGATATGTCCAAAGAACATGTGGTAGCTCTTCCATCCATCTACCATTTGCCTCGTCCAACCTCTTCTTAAGCTCATTCACTATAACCTTATTAACAGCCTCAGCCTGCCCATTCCCCTGTGGATAAGTTGGAGTTGAATATTTTTTCCTAATGCCCAATTCATAACAGTACCTTCTGAAAGCTTTACTATCAAATTGAAGCCCATTGTCTGAGATGAGAGTGTGAGGAATCTCAAATCAAGTGACAATGTTTTTCATACAAACTTCTTTGCATCCACATCCCTAATATTGGCTAGTGGCTCGGCCTCTACCCACTTTTGTGAAGTAATCAGTCCCCACAGACAGCGTCAATTATAAGGGGCACGTTTTGCTCCCAAAGCCCAAAAGAAAGGTCAATGGCCCAAAGAACCCAAATCAATAAGTTTGTAGAGAGTGGGCTTGAAACTAAACTTTCAATGAGTTAGGTGTATAATGATCATAGTAGGTTAGTTGCTATTGGAAAGCATGAAACAAACATTTTTGAGCAAGAAAAATCCTCCTCGGCAAATTCTGAGGAAGATTGTTCTTATATAATTCTCTTAGACTTAACTAAAATTACAGTTCTTTAGTGTACAGTCATTTTCCCTTAGATTTTTTGACCCCCTCTTGTAATGGGGTTTTCTTCTTTATATTCCCCTTCCTCTCTCCATCTCAGCCCTCCACGTGTAGATCAAATTGCTGATTTTGATACTTGTCCCATTAGCACTTTCTTGAAATCTTTGTGGATAGCTGTAAGGCTGAATGTTACTATTCAGGTATTACCTCCACATTAATGCGGCCAGGGAGTTAGCTGCAAAGCATTCAATGCGGTGGTAGCAACTTTCTTCTCAGATATTTTTAAGCTCTCTTTTGTCTTATCCCCACCTAATGTTTATTATTGCCAGTATGATCGTCTGGTGCCTTGTTCTTGACGAAAAGTCGGACTTATGACCTCTACTCTGTTTAGTCGAGGACGCACTTCTCCTCGGACAACATTTACAGTTCCTTATGACCGAATTCCTTCCACGAACCACTATCATGTAGGTCTCCGCCACTATTACTTGTCCTCAGACTACTTGATACTCTCGGATACGGCCCACGGTCCAATACTCATATTTGGGCCCTTTATTCCTACAACTTCTATTCTCATTAACCTTATACAGTTATACCACTAGTTAAATTTAATTTGTTAACTTTTTTTTTTGTTAAACATAATTTGTTAATTTTAATTAGAAATGAATCAATGAGACCAACAAGTCTCAATTTGGGAGTCATATCTTTTTCTTTTCTTTTTCAGAAAGAATTTGGAGTCATATCTTGTTTGAGTACATGCGGTTTCTCTTTTTTGAACTTAACCATGTATAGTAAATGTGTTGTATGGAGCATTAACCAGTTCACTATTGACTAATGCTGGTCTCATTCACATAAGTCACGACCGCAAGTTTCAAATAGTAATCACTTTTTCATATTAAAAAAATAGTAATCACTTTGTACTGGTCAACCTTTTACAGCGGTGATTAGTAATCACTTTGTACTAAACTTTCCAAGCATAAAAGTCCGTACCATTTATACAATTTTAGTATTTTACACAGCCTAAGAAAAAAAGTCAAGTTTTCTTATGAAATCCATAGATTCACAGAAACCAAAAGCAGGATCGATAATGAATTTAAATATAATATTGCTTGATTAGCGTAATGGACTTTATTAGGAAAACTCAACACGCTTCCGCCTAATTTTGTTGCTTGCATTGTTCACAAACCAAATTTAAGTTCCCTATCTAGAGCAGCCAAAAAAGAAGAAGCAAATCATCATACTGAAGTTGAGAAAGTCCCGTTTTTTGTTTTGTTTTTTTGAAAGGTGTCTTAAATTGATTTAAAAATGACAAAAACTAAGTTTTATTTGCTAACTAAAGTACTTCAACTTTTCATGATTTGTAAACATGTTATTAATTTTAGTGGTTTTGGAATAACAAAAATTTTTATTTGGATTCTAAATATCAGCCTAGAAATGCAAGACGCCACTAAAATAGCAATGTTAATAAGCACATAATTTTGTTTACAACATTTTCATAACTCGCCAGATAATAATAAAGTTGTGATTGAAACATCATTTTCACATGAATTTATCAATTGACACAACTTTTATTATATATCATTCACAACAACAACCACATATCTTAGTCCTAAAATTTTAGGAATAATTATAGATGCTCAATAGACTAATTAGTGTTGACCATATGTATTTTTTTTTATTCATTCTATTATATTCAAACTCAAACTCCCCAAGTATTTTTTACTTGATATGTCCTTACTATTTTTATTAATGTTATTTATGGTCCTCCTCTTATGACCCTCTTTTGTTCTCACAACTGGAATCAACTCATTCTTTCTTACAGTTGTATTAATTGTTTTCCTTTAAATGATCAAACCATTTGAAGTGACTTTTTATCACATATTCCTCAATGGTGGGGATCAATCCTATCTTCAAGCAAATTTTTTTTATTTCAAAGTTTATCTATCTTTATATTCTCACTTATCTATTTTAACATTCTCATAACAAATCATGTCAATATTTTTGAAAATGACAAAAATTAAGAAACATTTGGTGTTATATTCTAGGTTTTCCAATTAAATTCAATTTTTGTAATTACATTAACCAATAAATAACATAATTATATTATATTATACATGAAAAAAGATAATATTAATTACTAAATAAGCGATAATCTTTTTTTTGTATTAATAACACAACTATAAAAAAATGCCTAAAAACACTATACCTAAATTTGATATGTATGAACAAGATCTGTGAAATGTTTTGTGTATGGGTTCATTTGGAGGTAGTATAAGGTGTTTCGGATACATGCATCCTCACATTCACATGAGGGTGAGCCCCAAAAGTGTGGGACCCACCTTCATGTGAGTGGAAAGATACATGCATTTAAAATATCTTGTATTTTCCCGTCGATTTGATTGGAGACATTTTAGGCGTGGTGAAATCTGAAATGAAAGCACAAGTTCTTATTATTATTAAAAACAAAACAATTGACCGACCGAAGAAGATGAGTGAAGAAAAAAGATGCAAAGTAACTGTATGGATCGGATATTGACTACTGTTTTAATAAGTGGAGGAGACAACGTTGCACCCCACAAATACAATGCTCTCTCGTTGACGAGCGAAATGACCACCATGCCCCTCGTCAACTAGAAATAATTATTTTAATTACTTCGTTATACAATGAAGAGAGAGAGAGAGAGAGAGAGAGAGAGCTATCAGTCAAAGCTTTGAAAGTCATACATGGGGTAGTGCTTTTGAATCAAACAGGCTACAGTTTTAATCTCACTCTAAAAGATGGGTAGAAGAACTAGGTTAAACGTTTCTTTTAGGTCAGTAGAAACTAGATCCTAGTTTGGGATCCATGAATCATTACCACATTAGTAAAGAGAAAGGAAAAAGGATTGCTTTAAAAGCATAAAGTTGTATACATAATGCTCGTTTTAGATGTGCTTACAAGTTAGTTTATTGCTTTTTTTTTTTTTTACTATTTATGAATTTCATATGAGTCACCTATTTATTATATTTAATTTTTAAAAAGTTAGATAAACGATTTTCAAACAGCTAAACACGAGATAATTATCACTTTTAACATTAAATGCTGCACGAGGGGTGCTAATTATTATTGCCTCTAAATTCTAACCAAGGTAATATAGCTAATTCAGCAATTACAAAAATCATAGGATTTCTTTAGGAAAGTTTACAGGCCAAATTGTTCTAACATCTAAGCTCAGTTATATCATATCGACTAATTGTTAGTTAACCACCATAACAATGCAATAGACCCCTTTAGTCGCATAAAGCAATCAATCAGGTTCCAATATATTAGCCAGTCAAAAAGATATTTATGCAGAATATATATACATTGACCTCAAAGTTTTCTTTGTAGTTGGCTGTCCATGTGAATCGATGAAGAATCTGATTAAACAAGAGAATATGTGGATTTTTTTATATATTTTTTATTTTTTTGAAAAAGAGACTTGGTCATGATTTCGTATGCATTGAACTCATTGAAGGATTCTAGAACACAATAGGATTAGGAACTTGGCATCACTTGTTGATTCCTTGCATAGGGTTCCAAATGCACAGTGTGGACTCGGTAGCATTGAACCAGAGTCTATGAGATCAAATATTGAAAATTATAAGCTTTTTGTTTGCTTGGTCGCAAAAATTATTTTTTACAAGCATGCTCACATCTAAACTACCATTTACCAAGTCAATATTAGGGTTGGGTTGTTTAACAATAAAATTATTAAAAAAAAAAAAAACCAATATGAAAGTTCTTGCCAAGCTGAGTTACAAATTATACACAAATAACTTGCTTTTTTTTTTTTTTTTGCAGCTCATCCGCATCAGCTTGTACAAAAATTTTTGTTTGTTTTAGCATAAAAGTGGACTTTTTTCTATTTACACAATAAATACTTCCATCAGATTATCTATTCTACACTTTATATCATTTAAATATCAATTTTTTATTTTTTAATTGTTTATCTTCCTTGACCCTCGGAACGTATAAAGAATGAATAAAAAAATACAAAATAAATAGTGTTAATGTCACTTTAAACAGGATAATTTTGGGGCTTGAATATATTAAATTGAACACTTTTTTTTCTATTTTACATTGTCTTCTGCATCGTCTTTATGCAAATGGTCAAAGAGAAATGCATGGTGCTTCTCATTTGTGTAACTGCAACTATCACTTTGTCATAACCTTAACTTTGATTTCATTTTCTTATGTGGGCCTATAGTGGTGATTGGTAGACAGACACGTTTCAGATGATAATAAACCCAATAATGAACCGCCAAGAGACATATTTTTGAAGATTTCATGAACGCATAAACCAATATCATAAATAAATTTATATGCAATTCAACACATAATGAAAACTACGAAAATTCTTTGTTCTTTCCCTTTCTATTATAATATCTTTTTATCTGTTTTGTTTTGAATGGAGATAACATTAGGTGCCGTGCGGAAGCACAAAATTGTAAAAGGCAATAGCACTTCCAATCATAAGAGCACTTGCAACTTGGGGATGACAAGGCTCCTAGACTAGAGTGATTGGTCTTTGATTAATGATTAGCGTTTAGCGATACATTCAAAGGTCTTGTCATGTCTTTACGTTAGTTCATTTTGGAGTTCCATCTCCTTTCCTGAACCAAAACAAATCTGGAGTCAGGGATATTCTAAGAACAATTACAACAACCAACAGCCAATACACAGTCAAATTATGACGAACAATGCTAAGGACACAACTTTTTACAAATCTTTTTTACTACTTGGAACCACTGTGATTTATACATATGGAAAGTGGAATAAGTGGTAGTTCCACTTCCATGTAAAGATAATAGAGAAAAAATATAAAGGTAATAGAGAAATGTTTATTGCACACATTCACTTACTTACATATGTAGTACATACCACTCAATTATTTGAACTTAAATCATGACTTTTAACTTGGAAATTGTGACTTTTAACTTGGAAATTGTGACTTCTTTTAAAATAATGACTTCTGTGCAAAAAAATATAACTTCTCCTAAGAGATGACTTCTGTGCAAAAAATGCAAGTGTGAAATAGACATTACTCAAAATAATATTATTCTAATCCACAATTTTTCATCTCAACAAGTTGAAAAAAAAAAAAAAAAAGTTGCTAGTAGAATTGCTTGGCCATAATTTGACTGTGGCTGTTGCTTGTGGAAATTATTCTTAGAATATCTCGTTTCCAAAGTTGTTTTAGTCCTTGGGAGTGTCCCACACTCGCACATCCCCCTGTTTGTGGAGTTTGAATTATTTGATTTGCTAGCACAAAAACAAGATATAGACCGAGGAAAAAGAGGCTATTGAAGGAACATACCATTGGTCGAACTGACAAAATTCTATCTATTTGAATGCCTCGAATTCTAATATGTGGTTGGGTGCCATCAACACGAGTCACATGACATTATCTTCCTAAAGATCCTGGTGCCGATAACAAAATGTAAGAGAGTCAAGAGTCAAAGCTTGGAGTTCACACAAAAGAGCTTATTATGCTTTTGAAACAAACAATTATGAATCCCAATATTGAGACCATTGCAGAGCTTAGAGATAGATGAACGGGGCCAAAATATTTTTTTAGCTCCATACAACAAAGTAGGTCATATTTATCATCCATGCCCATTACCCCGTAGAATGCAATGAGAAATTCCTAGAATATCTTGTGGGGAGAAAAAATGTAGAAAACCAATTTGCTCTGAGGCTAATTCGATCACATTGACCAATTGTTCATTATAGTCGTGCAGAGGGGTCAGGCAGTACATCAATTAGCATTTAGTAATATAAAGCAATCAAGAAGTCCTTAGATTTATTAGTCAAAAATAAGCAACGTTGACCTCAACAGTCTTCTGCAGATGTCTGTGCAAGTGATTTTCACTTCAAGTAATGAGTTTCTTTTTTCTGGTAAACTAAAGAAAAGAGTGTGGTCTATGAGACTCATTAAACATAAGTTTCAAGTCTATCTTGAAACTCTAAATAGATATCCCACCACATTTTAGTGTATCAACCCTTCTGGTTCTGGCCATTTAACATTTATTTTCATCTATAATTATTCCAATTTGGAGCCTTGACATCAGAAAGATCCCTAGTTATAAAAGCTCCAAACTTAGTCACAGAAAAAAAACTTGTAATATATAATATCCTCAACAGGAACCCCTAACTCGTGGTGACTTGCTACAATTCTGATCTCCAGGTATATACAAAAGGCTGGTATCTGTGCAAAGGAAATAACAGCAATGAAAAAGAAATCATTGCTTTTCACAACGTCTTTGTGGCATGTGGCCATGTGCCCATGTCCCCAAGATCAGGAGGATCAAGAAAAGCAGAGAGCTGTAGGAGTGAAATTTGGGATCAGATGAATGGATTCAATAAACTTGTCTCACCAGACAGTCAAGCCCCAATGTAGTGACGGGCTGAGGCCCAACAAACAAAATCCAACCCAGGTCATGAGATTCATATGCTACCATTTTGGCCACACAAGCACGTGCGCACACATCCAAAAAAAAAAAAAGAAGAGGCAACTATGAGCACTGATTTCTCATTTATGGATAAAGATCTGCATCAGAAACATTTTATTCTTTACAAGAATTCAACTCCCTGGAAATCCAGAAAAAAAAAAATTGCAATATAGCAGTCTAAAAATACAAAAGCCAGTAATAGAAAACTTTAATAGACTCGTTTTAACATTCTTTCAAATTTCAATACAGCACCTAATAATTTTGACAGAGATGAAATGCGATATCCCATCAGTTTAGGACTAATCCAAATGCAAGGTGTAGAAATCTTTTTTTAGGCTCTCGTCCTCCAAACTGAACATACCATGGTTGAATCTCCCATATGGACTCTCATAAAATCATAATAGCCTTCAAAATAATCATCCATGAAGTAATGCTATTTGCTTTGATCCCAGGACATTTCAGGGTTAAGAGACACTGCACAATTATACCCTACAAACAAAACCTTGTTGCCCAAGTGTTGCACCCCAACCTACCTTTTTTTGTCTCTTCCTATCCAATTTATAAACCTTGAAGTTTAAAGTAGCCATGGCCGTCATCACCATCTTCATCATCTTCTTCCCATTCTAAGAACATAAAATTTTCAAAAGCCCTCTACTAGAACTAGAAACCTCTACCATGTGCTGAAAAAGGCACCCTTCATCTTTTGTTGCTCCACTCATTGTCTCAACAGGGCATCAATATGGCAATGATCCCATCCTTTAGGAGTGCCCCAATTAATTATAGCATAAGACCTATACATATGTCATATGGCATCTTCACAGTGATCACCCTGACTTGATAAAATATTCCACATTTTGTTACTGGGTTTGCAGAAAGCAAAAACTGTCTGTAAATATAGCTATCAGCCTATCACAACAAAATCATTGATTATGCTCAGATTCTTTGTTTCTAAGAGGCGAAACAAGTGGCCAAAGTTGGTGATTCCCTGGCAAGCTCCAACCTACCTGTTTCCTAAATCACCTGGATTTTATTGTGTCTATTTGATCAATAATTGAGGGCATTAGAAACAGTTTTTTTTTCCCCTTCTAATAGTCTTCTGAATTTCCTTAGTTCATTTGATGGCAAGTATCCATACAAGGTGAGAAAGCCTAATGCAAAGGCATATGCAAGCCAAAAGGAAAGCTAAATATTCTAAGAAAGTCAACCCATATCCCTCAATGAGAAATTCTCATTCAATCTAAACAGAAAGTTTCAGACAGTTTTCTTATCTAAACTTTAAAGAAGGAAATAAGTTTGTGGAGATGCATTATGTATAGACATTGCTATCATGAAGTGACCCCTGAAGTGCCCAGGCTATACAAGGAAAAAAAAAACCTACATAAAATGAAAAAGCCTTGTATTCATATTTTTGTCATGTATAGGATACCTGCAACCTGCTGCAGAGAGAACTGAATGCAAAATCTTCAGTGCTCAACACGTGTATATATATATATATATATATATATGCTTTTTTTTTTTTCTTTTTTCTTTTTTATAAGTGAAAATGAGAAATATGCTTGGAGACGTAAAAACCTCAAATTCCTGTCCAGTTTTGAAATCGCTTCTGTCATTCTTTGACCTTCCAGTTAGATGCAATGGCTAAGATCGTAAAACCCTGTACATGACCAATACGCAAAAGCAGATAGTTCTTTCAAGGCCTCCAGACTTGCTCCTACTCATCATAATCCCACATGGAGACACGGGAATGCAAACCAAAATCACCTTGGCCTTGTTCTGCCATTTTTGTATCAAGCAACTGGAGTTGCCTTTTAATCCATGGAGGATCATTTGGACTCAACCAGAGAGCTTCACCAGTATCCTTGTGTTTGAAATCTGGCTGTCTTGGATTTACCTTACGTTTCCTTAAATCCTGCCATTCATATGGATTGGTGAAAAACACTTGCCACAAGTAATTGCGGTTTTCATACCCTTCCAAGTCAGCTCCACCTAGAAATGTAATAAGAAACAGGACAAAAAAGATAGATAAGCATGTGGAAAAAGTAAATATTTCGCAATGACTAGCTGTTAAAAAGAGTCATAAAAAACTCATAATTGAGTATTGTCAAACCTTGAAATATTATGGAAGATAAAGAGAATATGAGAGAGGAAGATCATAAAAGATTAACGGGTTTCAATCACTAAGATCAAAGTCCACAATAACATACATCTTCCATTCACTTGATTGATCACATTAGATTTATAAAATTTGAAAATAGGTCAACTATTAATTTATTAAATGTATATTTTGATTTAAAGTTTCATATTAATATATTTTATTTCTCCAATCTCTTGATTTACTCCAATCAATTTGTTGATTTTGTCTTTAATCTGTGAAAAGTGTAATATTTTCCAACACTCCCCCTCAACCCCTCAAGTTGTGTATTAATCTTTGATGAAATGCACAACTTGCAAAAACTTAATCCAGAGCTTGAAATTGTCTTCCAAAAATTTTAAACTTCCTTTGTTTTTCGTACAAGAATATTAACCAATAAAGGCAAAACTTAGCATGAACCAATTTTGGTGCTTCAAAGATTGTTGGAAAGTATAATTCACTTTCCTTGTCTTTGAAAACCAACTCCAGACATTAATTATCACATAAAATCATGGGATTGGTAGCTATGGAAAATCGTATATTGAAGCAATCAATATGTAATTCAAATTCAAATCATCATTAACTTCCATGCGCAATCCTCATTATAAATATGGATTTTATTGTAATGAATTATCATGAAAAGTGAATGAAAGATGTAGCCCTTTGTCTTTTGGTGTTGTGGACATAGGTCTCAATGATCGACCACATTAATCTATTCCATTCTCATCTTTATGCTACATGATATATCAAATTTTGACATGGTATCAAAGCGTATCAATTGGACCTTACTTGAATCTCTTCATTCACATGATTTTCCTCATGTTAGTAATTTTTAATATAATCACCTTGTCAATCATCTTTTATTTTTTTCATCATTTTTTCTTCCTACTTTTAATAAGGAGATATTAACGTTTCCTACTGCCTATTGGTAATTTTACCTATGCAATTCTCACTCATATTATCTGCTTCATATTAAAAGGCTTTTGTCACATTAATCTATAGTGACATCTTTATAGGATAATTTCTTATGAATTTCTCATTGAGGGGGATTCACCATTTTAATGGCACTGTTATTTTACCAAATTTAACTTGTGTTTGTTAATTTTCTCAGACTCCAAAAAAAAGGGGAAAGCTTTAGAAGGGAGGTTAAGCTTTGGATTCAATTTCCACATGTTATGCATTCCATCAGAGATTAATGCACAACTTGAGAGGAGTGTAGGAAAGTATAATTCACTTTCCATGTCATTGAAGACCAAATCAAGACACTAATTGCTAATGGAGATCATGAGATTGATTAATAAATCAATAGACTAATTGCTAGAGAAAATTGTAGGATTGAAGCAATCAACATGCAATTCAAATTCAAATTATCATTGACTTTTGTGTGTAATCCCCATTATAGATTGGATTCTAGTGTAATGTACTAAAAAAAAAATGAACAAAAAATATACATCCCTTTTGTGCCAAGAGTTGACATAAATATATGCATATAAGCAAAGAAATTACAATATTATAATCACTATCATCCTGCGAGCCTGGTTCAAATTGTTTCTAGGTCAGATATACAAATCCTGTGCTAACAACTTGCTCCTTTTAAAGACACACCTTGCTTTAGTTACTTGCTATGTAGTTTTCTACTCATTTCCAAAAGATTAATAAAATAAAAACTCTACGCCATATATTTTAGAAGATATTGAAGATATGCATTGCAGATTTATTTCAACTATAGAAGACATCGTACCTGCTCCTAATTGCGACTCCTCGACTTTCTGGCTGGTTGGGCCCTGGCCATCTCGGGCAACATAATTCAATTCTTCTACTGTGACCTATAAAGAGAAAACAAAATAACTATACTGCTAGAGGTTGTGCAAATGTATCAGCAGAGGGAAAAAAAATTACTGCCCTCATACTTTCTCATCTAGCAGAAAAGGGTTAGGGTTCAAGGCACCATCATTTACACTAACATGTGAACTCAATCTATCAGAGACCACGGTTTATTAGCTTCTATCCAATATAGCTCCATCCCAATTTCATAGCAAATAAATCTTAAAAATCAATGCCTAATATGATTAGCAAAGGGAAAAGAATGAACATGAAATCATAAAGTGAAAGCTTGAACAGGTATTAGATATAAGGTGCAAGTGGGATCCAGAAAGAAATTTGATACACCGCTAGGTATTGGTTACCACCAAACACAAGGTTAAAGATTAAGAATACCCTAACTATATGAGTCCTCAAAAGAAACCAATAAACAACTTTAATCACTATGTATGCCAACAAATATCATTAATTTATCATATCTTATAAAATATATCTTTAGAAAATTCAAGAGGTTTTTTTTTTTTTTTTTTAATGAAGTAGGAACTCAAAAGAGGAGTAAGACAAATGCTAGAGAGAAATTCAGTTTAGTATAAAAAACTGTAGCTGCATCTTTGAACACGAAGCTAGAGCTGAGCAGGAAGGATAAATTTTCATGCCAGATAAGGACCCAGCTATGCAACATGTTAAAAAGATGTACTTGGTTTCTGAACCTTGTAATATGTTCTGAGGTCTCCATCCTCATAAGCCTTTGTATAACATCCTAAAGGACCTGAAACATAGATAAAATCATTTGGTTTCACATGTTGTAGAGACATTTCTGCCATCTCGTCCCACATCAACAGTAGTATCCTGTTCACAAATTACAGAATGTAAGTTGCATAGTGGCAAACTTGAAAACCCACCAACTTCCATATTGAGAAATGCATGCATATATCTAAACAAAAAGCAGGAGCAAATCAAATTGACCTCCCATTACACATTCAAATCCAATGCATGACCATAGCCATTACATGTTCTAGCAAGGAAAAAAAAAAAAGAGAATAACCACCCTTCTTTTCTTTTTTTTTGATAAGTAAGATGTTTATTTATATCAAAAAAGGAAACACCTTAGTACACAGGGAGTGTACAAGGATTAAACAATCAAGAACAAAAATTACAAGAATCTAAGAAATCAAGAAAAGATAAAAATGATTGGTTCCGCAAAGCAGTCAACCAATCTATAAGGGTTCTAAAGAAAAATAGCTTCAAGTCTGAGATTGATCTCTCATTATCTTCAAAGCACCTGCTATTTCTCTCTCTCCAAAGACACCACAATAAGCAATGTGGAACAATCATCCATATATACCCATTTCAATGACAATAACCACCCTTCTTTTTTCATTCAGAAACCTTCATTCATCAAATCCCTTATGCCAAACTTCATTTAAAATGAAATTGTTATATCATAAGAAGCTTTCTGAAAACCCAAGGGAAAATTCTGATCAAGTTTGCCATGTATCACATGGAGCATTAGAAAACAAATCAAGCTATTCTTTCTCCTCAATCTCTAGTGTGTGTATGTGTGTGTGAGAGTGCATTACAGCATGTGTCTTGCCCAACAATAAGTTAGGGGACAAAACATTTTTTACTACTACTGACATGGCCTTTTGTGATTGACACGCGATAAAAGTGGTATCAATAGTGGACCCAGTTGTCAAGAGGCAGCTCAACTAGTACTTCTTAGTGTTTCGCGTAGATATTTAGTATTCAAAATTTTTTTAAAAAAAATAGCGAACCCATGTGAAAATGGTGTAGCTTCATCCAATCACAATAGGCCACGTAAGCAGTGGTGAAAAATATTATGCCCATAGTTTTACTCATGCAAAATCAAATGTTGGAAATATGAACAACTACAACAATTATTATTATTATTATTATTATTATAAGCACAATTTGAAGAAGTAATTGATACGATACGATTTGATACGATAACGAAAACAGAGATGTGGAGTAGAGTACCTAACCGTGCGATTGGAATCATCGGGGGAGGAATTGACGGAGAGCATAGTGTGAACGCCAAAGCGACCGGTGATCTTTGTGTCCACAACCTTCAAAGGAAGATTGACGGTCCCAATAAAGCTAGCGGAGTTCAGCAACTGCTTATCCCACTTGATCGTCGCCGGCCGCTGGAATTTCAGGGCGTGCCGGAAAACCGAGCTCCCGGCTTCGCCGTCGTCGGGGAAGAAGAATTTCTCTGGTCTAGCGATCGCGGGTGAGGACGAATAGAACCGCTTCGCGTTTCGGATTAGGGCTCCGAAACGGTGCATATTCATTATTGAAAGCCAATTTGGCGGGGGTTCTCTGAAAACTGCTTTTTTTTTTTTTTTAGTTCACTCTGACAACTGGTTTGGTTTTTTTTAGTACACTAGCTAGACTTGTGGGGCTCAAAAATTTATGCTTGAAGTTTTTTTAATGGGAAAATATAATTTTTAGACTTTATAATTAGGTTAAAAAAAATTTATTTTTTATATTTTAGTAACAGTCAATTTAATTTTTATTATTTTTAACTTTATGTGAGTTTGATTTTTACATTTTGATAGTAGTCAAATTGATCGTAATATTTTGCTTCCACATCTCACAAGTACTTATACTTGTGAAATGATTATCTTACTAAAAGTATGCGGTGGTTTTTTTATCCAAATCACTATTATTAATATTCAAATTCTTGCTATATATATCTCGCTAGTTTTTTTTTTTTTTCCTTTTTGAGAAGAATAAAACTCACTAACCTTTAGAGTAAGTATGTTTTCAAATAATACAGAAATAAATCTCTTTAGTATCATATATATATATATATATATGAACCATTCTTTATGTTGTAATTAGAGAGTTAAGTATACAAGAATGCATTTATTTATTTTTCTATTAAAAGAAAAGATAATATGATTTTATGGTTAAAAGATGAGAGGGTTGGAGCATGTTTGTGATCAATGAACTATATATATATATATATATATATATATATATTCATTTGTTATTGCAAATGTTATATTTCTCTTATGTTATATTGTCTATGTTAGGGTATATAAAAGTGATATTTATACTACTGCATACCTTTAATGCGATGGTCACTCCACAAGTATAAGTGATTGAAGAGTGTGAAAGGAAAAGTTCAAGTATTTAGGAGGAAACTTTACACACATATACACTTAGATTAGGTTAAAGTATAATTTCTATTTTGTATATATAAAAAAGTGACATATGTTGATGCACAGAAAATCAGTAGGCTGAATGCTCCGAGCTTCAATGGGCTAGTGATTGCTTAGAAGACCTAAAAAGAAAAAGATACAAGATCAAAGGAAACCAGGATGAACCGCCCAAGAACTCTCCGATGCTTAAGTTTGTTTTTTCTCTAAAACTCAAGAATTTCAACTTTTTAGGAGTAGTGAAACTTACTTTCATTTGATGTGGATGAGTCATTTTATAGTGAGTTTTGGAGTGGTTACTTGTTTAGTAACTTCTCCAATATTTGTGGAAGTTATAAGATTTAGACTTAACTTCCACAACTGCTATAGAAGTTAGAATGTTCAATCTTATCTTTTGTAACTGTCATTGGAAGTTAAGTACCTATAAAACCCCACACCTCAAAAGAAGTGGAGTAACCTGCCAACTATTTGAAAAAGGGAAATAGTGGGGCATGGCTGACCATGAAGTTAGGAATTGTGGAAGAAAAATTGACTCAGACGCTCCATGAACTGATCAGTTAAGAGCAAAAATAGGCGCAAACTACTTCTCAGTTCCTCTATAAATTGGTGAGGAACACGCATATAAAAAAATTAAAAATTAAAAAAAAAAAAAAAGGATACACACAAACACAAAATGAGAGCAAGTACACACACACAGCAAAAACATAGAGAAAAGAAAAAAGAGAGGCACTGACAAAGAGGGTAACACAAGTAGAGGAGGAATACGCAGCATAGGTTTGTATATGAGATTTCATCATTTCATCACTCATTTTCTTCTCTAAATCTCTCTCTCCCTCATTCTCAAATCTGAATTTTTACTTGGTAATGCAAATAGGATCGGGTTTCATGAGGAGTTCCTAACTCCATGAATGAAGCTTTAAATACAAGTCTTTGACTCGTAACTCCTATTTGTACATTACCAAATAAAAATTCTCTCAAGTTGTGGTGTAATGTTCTTTTTAATTGGAAAATTGATTTCACTAAACTAATGGAGTCTTTGACTTTACCCCATCAATGGAGTCATTAACTCTATCCTATTAATGGAGTCCTTGACTCTACAAAAATAATGAAGTTTTTGACTCTTCCTCATTAATGGAGTCCTTGACTCTACAAAAATAATGGAGTCTTTGACTCTACCCCATTAATAGAGTCTTTGACTCTACCCCATCAATGGAGTTATTAATTTTACCAAATTAATGGAGTCTTTAACTCTACTAAACTAATGGAGTCCTTGACTCTATCCCATCAATGCAGTCTTTGACTATACTAAATTTATGGAGTCCTTGACTCTAATTTTTTTTAATGAAGTCCTTGACTCCACCATATTAATCATAATGAATTCTTTGGGATTATTAATTTCTTAATCAAAATTAGAGTTAATAATTCCTAAAATAAAATGACCATAAAAATTAATTTAAGGAAAATTTTCAATTCCAAATATGTTCACAATGATTAAATTGCTTCAGAAGAGTTTCTTTCCCTTAATTAAATTTGGGAATTTCAATCAAAATGTCATTAAAATTCCTACAAAGAAGCAAATGAAAGAAAGGAAAAATTGATTGGACATTTAATTTTTCCCTTAATTAAATTTGGGAATTTCAATCAAAATGTCATTAAAATTCCTACAAAGAAGCAAATGAAAGAAAGGAAAAATTGATTGGACATTTAATTTCTTAAAGATAGAATCCTTGGTTCAATTTCCATAAATATATGGTCCTTAACTTATCCTTGAGATTAAAATCAACTGTCTCGCCCAAATTCAAAAATTATGTCAATACTTAATTAAACACCAAGTATTGACTTAAAGATCCATCATTTAAAATTGGACAAAACCATATTTGAGACTTTAAATCTAAGATCTCAAATTAAGAACTATGAAGTGCCTTGATCCCCGCCAAGGGTACGTAGACAACCTAAACAAATTATTAGGTGCAACCACAAATAAATAAAAACATATATCTCTTCAAACATAAAAAATAGATAAACTTGTGTACAAAGACAACATGGTTGGAATAAAAGGATCTTCCCTTGAAATAAGGGATTGTAATTAAGAGATACATTATCTTAAATGAGCATTACTTACATCAATAAAACACATATGCCAAAAAGGCCTATAGGCGAAATTATGTTTGATGAATTTGACGACTTTAGTTAAACATAACTTGACAATATTTGTTAAACATAATTTGACAACATTTGTTAAACATAATCTAACAATTATTGTTAACAATTTTCGTCAACAATTCTAATATATAATATATTTAGTGTGTTTGAATAAAATATATTGTACACATTAGGTAACCACCACAACATGTGTGTATTTGTCTATATATATATATATATGAGAATTATTTATCAAAAGAGAATAACTCATGATTTAGAAAGCAAGCCAACATATGAATCTACCTTTCTTAAAAGAGTTTAAATGTTTGTCATTCCAAATTCATAAAATGCAAGTTCTAGGCTTCTAGCTCATAATAAGAGTAAGACAACACAAAGTATAGAAAGCAAAATGTCCTATAAACAATATAAGATGCAATATATATGTATACACATACCAAAGACATACACTTATAAAAAATAACATATATAGATTTACCTAAAGGCTCTATTTATTATTATCATTGAATTTGTTACTCCTTACTCATGAATTAGAATGTAGCTTTGTGAAAAAAAAATGGAAAAGAAAAGAAAAGAAATACATACCTGTGTACCTGGAGGAAGAGACGTTTCCTTGGGGATTCGGGGATTCACAATTTGGTGTGAGTTTTATTCCATGAAGAAGAAGATATTTTATAGAAGAAGATGATATATTATAGAAGGAGAAGATAAGAATAAAGAAAAACCTATTACATATAAAACACTATTTATGTAATTACATGTTTTTTTCATGATGAAATTATATTTGTGGCAGTAGTGTTGCTTCATTATCTCTAAAAAAAATTCATATCCACAATTAAGCTTTTGTATTTGTCTAAAAGATTAATAAAAACAATAGAGAAAAAGTTGATAAGAATATATATATATATATATATATATATTTCAGAAAGTTGATAAGAATATTTAGGTTGTGTTGTTTCTATCTAAAAAAATTACTGCAATTGTAAGTGCACAATTGCGCCTGGACCCAAAAACAAACGTGGACTCAGGCCCAATGAACCTTAAACAATAAAATTTGTAGAGTGTGGATTCGAAATCTAGTTTAGTGATGTTGGAAACTTGATAAATAGACTAGAAAGTTACAGTATTTGCAAACAATAAACAAGTATGACAAAGGAACCTCCTCGGACGTAATCCGAGGACGATTTATGTATTATCTCTCTTTCTCTTTCAAAGAGTACAGTTCTTAGTCTTTGTCTAGCTAGCTGACCAAATCCCCTTTCTTTACTCTCTTCCCTTCTTAAATACTTTTTCTTATTCCCTCTTTATCCACGTGTCGCACAAATCTTACCCTTAGATCCTCCCCTCCCCCTCCACCACCTTCCTGAAGTCTTTAAACAATAGCAAGAAGGTCCATTCTATTGTTCAGGGGTCATTTTCCCATTAATGCAGCCAGGTAGGTAGGTGCAGGGTCTTTAATGTGAAGGTAGCAGCCTTTTTCTGAGATATTTCTTTCACACTGTTGCGTCTAGAAGGTATTTAGATCCCCCTCTTAACCAACAGTTTGTCCAGAACACTGCCTATAATCTTTTGGGCAAATTCCAAGGTCATCGCAGGTCTTTCTGAAGGGAGATTGGTCCTCGGACGAATCCTCAGACCTTCGCCCTGTGGGCCGACTTACAATCTTAAAGGCCTTTAGTCAAAAACGGTCTGGCACCCGTCAATAAAGCCTAAGACCCAAATACTTGCTAAGGTCCCTTTACTCCCCACAATAGCCCCTCAAAACTTTATTTTTCCCCATCCGAGGAGAAAAATGGAGTTTTGATCCAACCAGAATACCCTTCACACGTTTCGCACATCCCCGCGCGTGTGGGGATCCTTCCGTTTCCCAGAAAATGCCGTCTGGCACTTCGAATTTCAAAACGCGCGCATTTATGACCGCAAGTTACACCCTGTTCCCCACGTTCAACGGTGAGATGAACATCCAACGATCTGTGTCGCCCTCTGAAAATTTGGGCCGGAAGAATCCAATTTCGAGGCCGCCTCCCGCACGTCATGACGCTTGGAAATCCGCACCTTCATTCATTTCTTCAGAGTTTAATCACATCAAAGTATCAGTCATTGCCTTTTCTCTCCAGAAACCCATGGAAACTCGCACAACTAAACTTTGTAAGTTCTTGCTTTCTTTGCTCCTTTCTTCTCAAATTCTGTCCTCAGCTCCCATCTTAACTACTTTCCCTCTCAAAACTTGCTTTTTCTTTCCTTCTAAATGGGTAGGTTTAAGTGCTTGGTAGACACCGCCGCTGGGATGGAAGGCTTTAGGGCCAAATACCAGATTCCCAGTGACATAGGCTTGAAATACTGTCTAACGGAAGTCGTATGTGGTTCTAGGAAGACGGGATAGGTTATTATCCCTATGATTGCCTTCATAGAAGGTGAGATGACCCTCCCTATAAGAAGTGTAACTAGGGAATACCTTCGCAACCATAGGTTATGCCCAGACCAATGTGCACCCAATGTATTTAAGGTCTTAGAAAGTGTCAACGCTCTAAATGAGCAGATGGGCTTGAACCTCACATGGCACGATGTTGCCTTTATGTACGAATGCCACAAACTTAAGAGTGTAGGTTATTACATTAAATCACGGTCTAGTGTAGTTAAGTTAATTTCTTGTCTGCCCAAGTCCAATAAAGGCATGAAGGACGACTACCTCATCGCCTCAGGCAACTAGCACGACGGCCCTCAATGCCCAGTCGTATGGGGAGATCCAGGTGTGACTTCTCAGGAGTTAATTTCCCTACCTCGTGACTCAATCTCAATCCCTTTAAATATTTTATTTCTTTTTGCACGCTGTTATTTCTGATTTTTCGCGCTTATCACAAATCTAACCATGTTTGTCTCCTCGGGTGTCGCTTTTCGCAGATAAACAGCATGTACGCCCACGCTTGAGCCACTGTAACGTCGCCGACTTAAACCGCGTCCTCCGTTCAGAAGTCTTTGTGAGTGAAGACTTGCAAGTAAGAGCGGCTCACTTAATACTAGGATACGACCCCATATCCTCGGATTTCCAAGAGATAGAGAACGCGATTATCGCGGGGGACAGGCGACGCCGGAGAATAAACATAGCAAGGCTGCACTTTCTCACCGACCACGACATTCCTAACGAACTCAACACCTTCCTATACACGCGACCCATCGCGGTGATCCCTCTCTCGGTGCACTTTCAGACAACCGTCACCCCGGAGGAGCAAGTGTCCTCGTCGCACTCGTTGGACGAGGAGATAGACCAATTTTAGCTTAAGGACGTCAAAGACCCCGAGGAAACCAGTTTTTTGTACTCTCTGACGAGGAAGACGAGCCCGCCGAGGCCTCCAGAATTGCAGGTTTAATAGTTGCACATCCTGACGACAGTTCCGAAGAGGAAGAGATGGACGTGCTTAAAGGCCTCCTGAATAAGAGAGGCGAGAGAGTCACCAAAAAAGGAGCGGGGGGGTCTCAAGTTCCTCCGTCCTTGCCACCACCCCCTCCTCCAGCCGATCCTAAGCCTCCCGTTGAGAAGCCCAAGAAGAAAAGAAAGGGGGAGGCCAAGGAGGCTGGTGGTGAAAAACAGAAGAAACTAAAACAGTAGCCATAGCAAGCTCAGCAGCAGAAACTGGACAAAGGCAAGGGACGTGCTCGTTCAGTTGAAAGCGGGGAGATTAGGGACTTGGCCGAAGTGCGCCGAGCACCGGCTACCTGGTCTCCCGAGTTGAGACTGGATGGAGCACCAATCTCTTGCCAGTCCAACATTTAGGCGTTTCAACAAGGCCACGCCCTCCACCTGGCCGATGCATTGGAACGTCCCTTTCTGCTACCCAAGGATATGGAAGCCTTGGAAAAAATGAGCCAGCCTCAGCTGTTCCCTTCTTTGAAAAGGGACTTAGCCCTAGTAAGTTTCACTCCTTATGTACATTTCATTTTTCATGACATCTGACTATTAGTGAATGTTTTCCTGCGTCTAACCCTCTGATACATTGTCACAGGCCGTTCAAGAGGTCTTTACTGCCGAGAAGTTCGTGGAGGATTCTTCGAAGAAGGCTGGAATGGAGCAGGAGATTCGGATGGAAACTGAGAAGTCCCTAGGCCAGGCCCTCGCAGAAAACGAGAAACTCTCCTCTCAGCTGGCCAATCTAAAAAGAGAAAGAGACGGCGCCGAGGCCAGCCTGAGAACCATGAGAACTCAAGTGGAGGGGTAGCGCAAGCTTCTTCATCAAAAGGATGAAGAGCTCTCCAAAACTCAGAAGGAACGCTCTGACTTTGAGAAGGAGCTTGTGAAGATGAGGGAGGAAGCTCACGCCTTCAGGGATTCGCTGGAGGCCACGAAGAAAGCTGGTTATAAGGAAGGGGTGGTGGCGATAGAAGACCAGCTGACAGAGGCGTTCGCGGCCTTATGCCTAGAATACTGTCAGCAGGTTTGGGGCAAAGCCCTAAACATAGTAGGGGTTCCTTCGGCTTCCGAGCTGAGGAAGCTCGAGAACGTTTGGCTTCCCCTTGACATATAGGAGATAGAAGAGGCTCCTACTGTTGCACCTGCCCTTGAGACAGCTCCTTCTTCTCTCCCTCCTGTGATCCTAAAGCCCATTCCGGATCCTACAGAACTTATAGGTTCCCATAAAGAGAAGGAAGTGGGTGGAGGCGCTGAGAAGGACCTAAGCCAAAGTGTTGAGCCCATCGTCCCTCCGTCAACTACTGCAGACAAAGGGAAAAAAGTCCTGTCTTCCTTTGAGTTGGAGTTAAAAAACACTGAGGCTACCAGCACTTCCCAGCAAGACCCCCCTCCAAAAGCTTAAGGCCGAACCTAGGGCTTCTTTTTTCTTTGTAATTGAGATTTTCCATGTAATGTATATCAAAACGATTAATGAAAGTCAATTTCGTTTGATCTTCATCTGTCTTCTATTCATTTTATCTTTGTGTTTACCATTAGAGTTCTCCTTAGCACACAGCGAAAGAATGAATGGAACAACTAACTCCACTTTCAGTAGTTGATCAATTACAACTTTAAACAACAGTACACATACTTGCCTTGTACCTCGCAAATTACATCTTAGGAGTGTAGCTAGCATGACACAATAACGAACGCCTAACAAGCTAACTTAACTTTTTGCTAACATCTGTAAAGTAAAGTGTTCAAGAACCTGACAAAAACAAACTTGGTTTAGATAGTAAGTTGTGCCTCACTTTGCAAATCAATGCGATACTTAGAATTTGTAACTTGAAACGTTAATTTTAGTAAAGTGTGGGGTCCGAGGACCCTACATTTCCAGCCCTTTTTTTGATACTTAAAAATGTATAACTTAAGATTCTATTTAACCATGGTTCCGTTCAATAAATAATAAGATATCAATTTTCACAAGGTAGGTGGTCCGAGGACCAGACATAACCAAGTTTTTGTTTGATACTTAGGAATAATAACTCCAGATCTTAATTTTCCCAAAGTAGAAGGTCCGTGGACCCGGCATAACTAAGGTTCTGTTTAACAAATGATAAGATATCAATTTTCACAAAGTATGTGGTCCGAGGACCAGACATAACCAAGTTTCTGTTTGATACTTAAGAATAATAACTCCAGATGTTAATTTTTCCAAAGTAAAAGGTTTGTGGACCCGACATAACTAAGGTTCTGTTTAACAAATGATAAGATATCAATTTCCACAAGGTAAGTGATTCGAGGACCATACACAACCAAGTTTCTGTTTGACACTTAAGAACATATCAATTTCCACAAGGTATGTGGTCCGAGGACCATGCATTACCAAGTTTCTGTTTGACACTTAGGAACATATCAATTTCCATAAGGTATGTGGTCCGAGGACCATGCATTACCAAGTTTCTGTTTGACACTTAGGAATAATAACTCTAGATGTTAATTTTTCCAAAGTAGAAGGTCCGTGGACCCGGCATAACTAAGGTTCTATTTAACAAATGATAAGATATCAATTTCCACAACGTAGGTGGTCTGAGGACTATACACAACCAAGTTTCTGTTTGACACTTAAGAACATATCAATTTCCACAAGGTATGTGGTCCGAGGACCATGCATTACCAAGTTTCTGTTTGACACTTAGGAACATATCAATTTCCACAAGGCATGTGGTTCGAGGACCATGCATTACCAAGTTTTTGTTTGACACTTAGGAACATATCAATTTCCACAAGGTATGTGGTCCAAGGACCATGCATTACCAAGTTTCTGTTTGACACTTAAGAACATATCAATTTTCACAAGGTATGTGGTCCGAGGACCATGCATTACCAAGTTTCTGTTTGACACTTAAGAACATATCAATTTCCACAAGGTATGTGGTCCGAGGACCATGCATTACCAAGTTTCTGTTTGATACTTAGGAACATATCAATTTCCACAAGGTATGTGGTCTGAGGACCATGCATTACTAAGTTTCTGTTTGATACTTTGAGAGTTGTAATTTATAAGCCCGTATACATTCAGAATTCTAACCACGAACGACAAAAGTACCCTTTATTAATAATAATACCTTTGAAGGTTGTTTACATTCCACGGGAGTTGTATAACTTTTTCATCTAGATCAACTAGTCAATATGACCCTATACCTGCTACAGAAATAATCCGATATAGTCCTTCCCAGTTTGGTCCTAGCTTACCCCAAGCTGGGTTTCTAGCGGTACCCACAACTTTTCTCAGCATCAGATCCCCAGGCGCGAGTGGCCTTAGCTTCACATGGGCATCATACCTTCATTTAAGCTTTTGCTAATAATAAGCCATTTGAACCATAGCTGCCTCTCGCCGTTCCTCAACTAAATCCAGGCCTTTCTCCAGGAGGCCGTTGTTGTTTTCTGGACTAAAAGAACTCATCCTTAACGTGGGGAAACCAGATTCTAAAGGTATCACTGCCTCGGCTCCATAAGTCATAGAGAATGGCGTTTCTCCAGTGGATCTGTGCGGCGTAGTTCGATATGTCCATAGAATATGTGGTAGTTCTTCTACCCATCTGCCCTTCGCATCGTCCAGCCTTTTCTTGAGTCCACTAACTATGACCTTGTTAACGGCCTCGGCTTGCCCGTTTCCCTGAGGATAAGCTGGAGTGGAGTATCTATTTATGATGCCTATGTCACCACAATATTTCCTAAAAGCTTTACTATCAAATTGAACGCCATTATCCGAAATGAGTGTGTTTGGTACCCCAAATCTAGTGATGATGTTCTTCCAGATAAACTTCTTGGAATCGACATCCCTAATATTTGCTAAGGGCTCAGCCTCGACCTATTTAGTGAAGTAGTTGGTCCCCACAAGCAGCCACCTTTTATTTCCTACAGCCCTCGAAAATGGCCCTACTATGTCCAATCCCCATTAAGCGAAAGGCCAAGGATTGGAGAGAGGATTAAGGACTCCTCCAGGCTGATGAATGTTAGGAGCAAATCTCTGGCATTGGTCACACTTTCTTGCATAGTCCTGAGCTTCCCTCTGCATATTGGGCCACCAATATCCTTGAGTTAGGGGCTTATGAGCTAGGGACCTTCCCCCAGTATGGCTTCCACAAATTCCCTCATGCAGTTCTTTCAAAAGCGCATTCATTGATTCGGGGTGCACGTATAACAAATATGGTCCAGAGAAGGATCGTTTATACAATTTCTGATCCTCGGACAACCAGAAACGCGGCGCCTTTCGACGGATCTTGTCTGCTTCAGACTTGTCCTCGGGAAGAATGTCATTTTTTAGAAAAGATATCACAGGGTCAATCCAACTGGGTCCAGGCCTTATTAAATGGATTTGGGCTGCACTAACAGTGGTAAGAGCTGGCTCTAGCAAATCTTCGACAAGGATAATCCTAGGCAAACCTTGAGCCGAGGATGTCGCTAAGGTAGCCAAAGAGTCTGCATGTGTATTTCCACTTCTAGAAACATGAGACAGGATAAAGGAATCAAATTTAGATTGTAAACGTTTGACCCTGGTCAAGTATTCTTGCGTTCTTGGGTCCCTAGCCTCCATGATCCCCGTCACCTGGCCGACCACTAATTGAGAATCCGAGAGCATGTGAACTCCTTTTTCGCCCATCCTATGTACCATGTTCATACCGACCAAGACTGCTTTGTACTCGGCCTCATTATTAGTAGCCAAGAACGCCAACCTCAGAAATTTTTCGAAGACAATTCCCTCGGGGGATACCAGGACAAGTCCGATGCCAGACCCTCTCTAGTTAACTGCCCCATCAACGGACACTTCCCAAGTGGGAGGTCCTATGCCCGTGATCACGCCAACTGATTTTTCATCCATATGTGATTCCTTCACAGTTTCCTCCAACAATGGTTCCGTGAACTCCGCCATCAAATCTGTAAGAACTTGGCCCTTTACCGAGGTGCGCGGCATGTATTTAATATCAAAAGCTCCCAAAATAGTTCCCCATTTAGCCACCCTTCTAAAGTAGTCAGCGCTGTGCAACACTGACTTGAGAGGCAATTGGGTCAAAACTACAACAGTGTGGGACTGGAAATAATGAGGAAGCTTTCGCTTGGCATGAACTATAGCTAAAAGCGCTTTCTCCAAAAGTAGGTAACGCTCCTCGGCTTCATTCAAAGATTTACTGACGTAGTAGACCGGTCTTTGCACCCCACCGTCGTCCCTTATGAGGACCAGGTTAACCGTATGGACGGCCACTGTCAAATACGCAAACAAGACCTCATCTACTTCAGGCCGAGATATAATGGGTGGCCGGGAAAGGTATTCCTTAGGTTGTTGGAAGGCTACAACGCACTCCTCAGACCATTTGAATCCCTTTCACTTATTCAACAGTTGGAAGAAAGGCATGCACTGGTCAACTGACTGAGAGATGAACCTGCTGAGAGCAGCGATCATTCCGGTTAATTTCTGAACTTCCTTTGGATTCCGAGGTGGCTGTAAGGTTTGAATAGCTCTGACTTGTGCCGGATTCACCTCTATCCCTCTATGAGTAACCATATAACCTAAGAACTTCCCAGAACCCACACCAAAAGAACACTTCGAGACATTAAGACACAACTTGTACTTTCTAAGTACCTGAAAAGTGTCGTCTAAATCTTTCATGTGCACATATATCGTCTTACTCTTAACTACCATGTCATCCATGTATATCTCAATGGTCTTTCCAAGCTGCAATTCAAACATTCTGGTCATCATCCTTTGGTAAGTAGCCCTAGCATTCTTCAATCCGAATGGCATCACTTTATAGTGATAATTCCCTGTTGGAGTAATGACGGCAGTTTTCTCCTGATCCTCTGCTGCCAGTGGAATTTGGTGATAACCCTAGAAGGCATCCAAAAAACTCATCCGAGGATGTCCGACCGTGGCGTCCACTAGCTGGTCGATGCGTGGCATCAGGAACGAGTCATTTGGGCAGGCTTTGTTTAAATCTGTGAAGTCCACACATACTCGCCATTTTTCATTTTTCTTTTTGACCACAACCGTGTGCGCCAACCACTCCAGGTAGAAAACTTCCTTAATAGCCCCAGCCCTCTTGAGCTTGAGCACCTCTTCTTTAACGGCCTCAGAGTGCTCCTTGGAGGAATGCCGAAGGGGCTACCTTCTAGGAAGAATAGCAGGATTAATGTTCAAATGATAACAAATGAAACTTGGGTCTACCCCCGGAGCCTCATAGGGATCCCACGCAAAGACTTCGATGTTATCCTTCAAAAACTCCAGCAACTCCATCTTCTCTTGACATGGTAAGCGTACGCCAACTTGAAAGAACCTTTTAGGATCATCCGCTATCAGAAACTTCTCCAAGTCTTCGCATATGGCCTCCTCTGCTGTCACCACATCGGGTGCATCTGAGTCGTTAATTGCTATAAGCCTTTCACAGCCGAGGTCGAGGACTGTGTTTCGGCCTGATGTAGCACTGCAGCCGATATGCATTGCTTGGCCACCGATTAGCTACTGAGAATCTCTTCAATGTACTCCCTCGAAGGGAACTTAACCTTAACATGCAAAGTGGAGGAGACAGCACCCAGAGCGTGCAGCCAAGGCCTGGTAAGGATGGCTGTGTATGGGGAATATGCGTCGACCACAATAAAATTCACCTCAACCGTTTCCGAGCCGAATTGCACGGGCAACCGAATCTATCCCTTTGGTACGACAACTTTACCTTCAAAGCTTATAAGTGTCGAGTTATAAGGAGTGAGATCTTCTAATTTCAACCTTAGCCCCTTGAATAAGTCCGGATACATGATGTCTGCGCCGCTGCCTTGATCAATCATCACCCTTTTTACATCGTAATTCTTCATCCTCAAAGTGACCACCAGGGCATCGTCATGGGGTTGGATGGTCTCAACCTTATCCTTCTCTAAAAATCCCAAGACGGGCACATTCACCTTCAACCTCTTTAGCTTGGAGCCCGCCTCATTGGCCTGGGAATGCGAAATTGCCATCACCCTGGTGGGACATGAGCCGGTCCTACCAGGCGCAGCAAAGATAACGTTGATTGTTCCCAAGAGCGGCCGAGATGAATTATTCTTCTGATTATTCGAGTCGGACTGACTGCCCTGCCCGTTAGGTTGATACATGTGCTGCTTTAATTTTCTTTCACTGACAAGCTGCTCCAAGTGGTTCTAGAGGGTCCGACAGTTCTCGGTAGTATGACCCACGTCTTGATGGTATTGACAAAAGAGATTCTGATTCCTCTTCGCGGGGTCCCCCGCCATCTTACTAGGTCATCTGAAGTAGGGTTCCTTACAGACCTTCTCTAATAGCTGGTGGACCGGTTCTCGGAATACAATATTAATAGTCTGAGGCGCTGTTAAGCCAGACTACCCGGGGTAATCTCTTCTCGGCTTGTTGTTGTGATATCTGTCCGACCTAAAATCCCTTCTCTCCTGCGGGATAACTTTCGCCTTACCCTTTCCCTGCTGTTGGTCTTCTTCGACCCTTTTGTACTCGTCAATATGGTCCATGAGGTGACGTACACTCCGTACGGGCTTTTTGGTCAAGGACTTCCTCAAGTCATGGTCAGTAGGAAGGCCTACCTTAAAGGTATTGATCGCCACCTCGTCAAAATCCCCATCTATCTCATTAAACATCTCCTAATACCTGTCGGAGTATGCTTTCAACGTCTCGCCCTCCCTCATGGCCATAGACAACAGTGAGTCCAACGGTCGAGGAACTCTGCTGCATGTGATAAACCATGACACGAATGCTCTAGTAAGTTCCTCGAACGAACCTACAGACGCCAATTTAAGGTCGTTGAACCACCTCATAGCAACAGGTCCCAAGCTATAAGGGAAGACTTTGCACATCAGAGTCTCATTGTGAGAATGCACCGCCATTCTCTGGTTAAAGTGGCTCACATGTTCAACTGGATCAGTCCGGCCGTTATAGATGGTGAAGGTGGGTTAGGTAAACTTCTTGGGGAGCCTTCCATTCTCAATCCTACAGGAGAATGGCGATTTGGAGAGTTGGTGTAACGCCCGGCTCATAGCATCGTTTCCCAAGCCCTTGGAGGGGAGCTTCCTATGCCTACGACCTGGTGGGTCATCCTCTTCGCAAGAGGATGTTTTGCTGGGGGGAGACCATGACCTCGAACTGTAACTACTTCCCCGGGATTCCCTGAAGAAGTATTAGATGAGGGTGAAGCACACCTCCGCCTGACGCAACGCAGCTTCTTCTTAAGGTGATTAATCTCCTTCTGCATGGCCTTGGCATCATCTTCATGGGTGGCCCTGCCTCCCCCGTGAGTATGACTTGCTCTAGGATATTCAGTGTGAACGCTACCCTCTCGATCCTCCCGGCATTCAAGACATTCGAAAAGATCCTCAGGTTGTGATCCCTGAGATTCTGCATGGTACGAGCCTAAGCCTGCCATGGTGTTCGAGTTCCTCCAACACTAGATTTCCCACAGACGGCGCCAATTGTAAGTGCACAATTACGCCTGGACCCAAAAACAAACGTGGGCTCAGGCCCAATGAGCCTTAAACAATAAAATTTGTAGAGTGTGGATTCGAAATCTAGTTTAGTGGTGTTGGAAACTTGATAAACAGACTAGAAAGTTACAGTATTTGCAAACAATAAACAAGTATGACAAAGGAACCTCCTCGGACGTAAGCCGAGGAAGATTTATGTATTATCTCTCTTTCTCTTTCAAAGATTACAGTTCTTAGTCCTTATCTAGCTAGCTGACCAAATCCCCTTTCTTTACTCTCTTCGCTTCTTAAATACTTCTTCTTCTTCCCTCTTTATCCACGTGTCCCACAAATCTTACCCTTAGATCCTCCCCCCCTCTCCACCACCTTCCTGAAGTCTTTAAACAATAGCAAGAAGGTTCATTCTACTGTTCAGGGGTCATTTCCCCATTAATGCAGCCAAGGAGATAGGTGCAGGGTCTTTAATGTAGAGGTAGCAGCCTTTTTCTGACATATTTCTTTCACACCGTTGCGTCTAGAAGGTATTTAGATCCCCCTCTTAACCAACAGTTTGTCCAGAACACTGCCTATAATCTTCTAGGCAAATCCCAAGGTCATCGCGGGTTTTTTCGAGGGGAGATTGGTCCTCAGACGAATCCTCAAACCTTCGCCCTGTGGACCGACTTACAATCTTAAAGGCCTTTAGTCAAAAACGGTCTGGCACCCGCCAATAAAGCCCAAGGCCCAAATACTTGCTAGGGCCCCTTTACTCCCCACATCAATTTTGTAGTTGATATAGTTTAACTTAAACTCAAACTTATGTCTTCTCTCTCATATTGTAAAATTTTTTTAATGTAGTTATTTTTAGGTGTTTCTTTTAATGTAGTTTATGTCATTTAGGATAGATACAAAGCTATCTCACAAAAAATGAACTATATAATACAGTTATACATGTGAAAAGAGGTAAAAATTTGATATCTAGAATTTAGATTGTAATCAATTTAAGATTATTATCAATTTAGAAATTATAGGAGAATAAAAATTATATATATAAATTTTTTTTAATCTAAAAAAATTTCTGCAATTTGGTGAAACTACTTGGTGCAATCACAGCTTCTAAGCTCAACTTTTATTATATACCCAGTACATGATATGATATCTTGTATAAAAAAAATGATATTTATTATTTAATATTGTTAAGAGAGCCTAAACGACATGCAACTTGTAAATAGCATTCATAAACTGCAGGTAGTTTAGGTATATTTATAAAGGGCATAGTTTTTTTTTTAAGAATGAAGTGGCATTGTTAGTTGCAAATCATGTACCCGTAGAAGCCCAGGTAGATTAATTTTGTTAGGAAGTTGGTTATATATTTAGTTATATTTTGTTTAGTTAGTGATATATATAGAAACAGAGCTGTACTTTTATTTAAGGTTAATGCAAATATCTATTCAATCCAATAAAAATATTTGTAATTGGTTTGCACATATAATCTATACTATTAATAACACAATTCTTGTTTAAGTTTCATCATTTTGTGTATTAAAATATTCTCACACGAATTCTAGACATTCTAAAATACCCTTATCTTTAAGTTAAATAATTTTAAATTAAAAAACACAAACGGTTTAAAACTTAAAAGAGTAATTTATTGTTCCTAAGTTTTGGGCTTTTTTCTTTCTCTTCTCCATTCGGCTTAAAAATTAGGACACCATCTTTATTTCAATTTTAAACATTATTCCACGTTACCTTATCTCTTTCTTATACAAAAAAATAAAACAATTATTTATATATATTTTTAGAAAGATTACTTCTCCTATTTGAATTCCAATGCCTCTACGTGAGAGTTGGAAAAAAAAATGAAAAGTTTCTGTGTGGGTAAAAATGGTCAGAACACGCATTTGGGCCTTGAACCAGATTTGGTGGTGTGAGCCTGTCTGAACAGAGCCTGTGAGACCCACCAGCCAACTCTTGCTAGAAAGATTGGTGGGATTGTCCAAGGAGAGGTGTCTCCTCGGCTAAATCAAGTGAAGATCATATGACATGTCGTGATGTTTTGGGAGAGAATTCTAGAAGGCTTGGTCGGTAAAGATGTGTTCCACATAATTGTGGAGAGGAAGAGCGTATAAGAAATATCAAGGGAAAATGCTGCTACCACCGCATTAAAGACCCTACACCTACTTCTCTAGCCGCATTAATGGGAAAATGACCTCTGAACGGTAATATTCAGCCTTCCAGCTGTTATTTGAGGGCTTCCAGAGGGCGGTAGAGAGAAAAAAATATATGGATCATTGATTTGTGTTACACGTGCAAGGTGAAGGGAAGAGGGAGAGTGATATAAAAGAAAAAAGAGAAGGAAAAAAAAGGGATCTTCTTTAATTGAAAATTATTGTTCAAAGAAAGAAAGACAATACAGATCTATTGATTGTGTAGATAGTGACAATCTAGCTCGCTTATCTATTGTCCAATACCCCTAAAACCTAGGTTTCAAGCCCACGCTCTACAAATTTTATTGCATAAGGCTCTTTGGGCCTGAGTCTATCTAGTGATTGGACCGGGTACAAATTGTGCACTTACAATTGGCGCTGTCTGTGGGAAATCTTGTGTTTAAGGAATTGGAACACTATGGCAGGTTCAGATATGCGTTAAGCAGAGTCTCTGGGGTCCCAGTATGAGGATCATTTCCAACATCTTGAACGTGAAAGGGATCGAAAGGGCAGTGTACATACGGTGTGCACCGGTGGAAGTCGTTTGCGCGGTGGAAGCAGAGTCCCCCATGAGGATGATGCGAAGGCCATGCAGAAGAAGATTGATCACCTCAAGAAGAAGTTACACCGTGCAAGACGGAGGAGGACACCATCTCTTTTTTATCCTTCTTCTGAGGGCTCCCAAGGCAGTAGTTATAGGCCTAGGTCCAGAACTCCTCCTAGTGAAACCTTCTCGTATGAGAAGGACGATTTTCATGGTTGTAGGGATAAGAAGTCTTCCTCCAAGGGTTTGGGAAACGATGCTATGAGTAGGGCGCTGCACTAGATCTCCAAGTCACCTTTCACATGTAGGATCGAAAGGGGAGAGCTTCCTCGACGGTTCACTCAGCCCACGTTCACCATCTATAATGGCATAACAGACCCAATGGAGCACGCTAGTCACTTTAATCAGAGGATGGCGGTGCACTTTAAGAATGAAACTTTAATATGTAAAGTCTTCCCTTCAAGCTTAGGACCTGTGGTGATGAGATGGTTTAATGGCCTGAAGGCGATCGATTCTTTCATGGAACTCACTAGGGCATTTGGCTCTCGATCCATTACCTGCAGTAGGGTTCCTCGGCTCTTGGACTCATTCTCATTGTTGTCCATGGCTATGAGGGAGGGTGAGACCTTAAAGACGTATTCTGATAGATATTGGGAGATATTTAATGAAATTGATGGCGATTTTGATGAGGTGGAGATTAACACTTTTAAGGTGGGCCTTCCAACTAATCATAACTTGAGGAAATCTCTGACCAAAAAGCCTGTGCAGAGTGTACGTCGGCTCATGGATCGTATTGACGAGTACAAAAGAGTCGAGGAAGATCAACAGCAAAGGAAGGGAAAGGCGAAGGTTATCCCTTAGGAGAGGAGGGATTTCAGGTCGGATCGGTATAATAACAATAGGCCGATGAGAGATTTCGCTAGGCAATCTGGTTCAGCCACTCCTCAAGTAGTCAGCATCGTGTTCCGAGAACCGGTACATCAGTTACTAGAGAAAATCCGGAAGGAACCATACTTCAAATGGCCCAATAAGATGGCTGGAGATCCTACGAAGCGGAACCAGAATCTCATTTGTCACTATCATTAAGACGTAAGTCACACCACCGAGAATTGCAGAACACTTTGGAACCATTTGGAGCAGCTGGTTACTGAAGGAAAATTGAAGCAATATTTGTATCAGCCCAATGGACAAGGAAGCCATTCAGGTTTGATCAATCAAAGGAATAACTCATCCCGGCCGCCTCTAGGACGATTAATATCATTTTTGCTGCCCCTGGAAGGACAGGCTCCTGTCCTACTAGGGTGATGTCTGTGTCCCATGTTCTTGCCAAGGAGTTTGGCTCGAGGCCAAAGAGAATTAAAGGAAGTGTTTCACCTATTTTGGGCTTCTCAGATGAAGACAAGGTGGGGACCATTCAACCCCATGACGATGCTCTAGTGGTTACGCTGAGGAAAGGGGCTTATGATGTAAGAAGAGTGATGGTTGATTAGGGTAGTGGTGCGGACATTATGTACCCTTATTTGTTCAAGGGGCTTAATTTAAAGCTCGAAGATCTTACCACTTATGATTCACCACTAATAAGTTTTGAAGGAAAAGCTGTCATACCAAAGGGACAGATTCGCTTACCTGTGCAGTTAGGTTCGGAAACTGTTAATGTGGATTTCATTGTGGTTGATGCTTCTTCCCCGTACTCAACCATCATCGCAAAGCCTTGGCTGCATGCTTTGGGGGCCGTTTCTTCAACTTTACATGTCAAAGTAAAGTTTCCATCGGGGGAATTGATTGAAGAAATTCTCGGGAGCCAATTAGTAGCAAAACAATGCATATCGGCCGCAATACTACATCAGGATGAACCAGAGTCCTTGGTCTCGTCTATAAAGGATTTATAGCAATTAATGTCTCTGGATGCGCCCAGTGCGGTGACAGCAAAGGAGGCAACATGTGAAAAGTTAGAACGATTTCTTATAGGTGACGATCTTGAAAGGTTCTTTCACGTTGGTGTTCGGCTACCACATCAGGAGAAGATGGAATTGGTCATGTTTTTGAAAAACAATATCGATGTATTTGCTTGGGATCCCTATGAGGCACTTGGGGTTGACCTAAAGTTCATTTGCCATCATTTGAACGTCAATCCTGCTGTCATCCCGAGGAGGCAACCACCTCGGCGTTCTTCTAAAGAACATGCCAAGGCTGTCAACGAAGAGGTGCTCAAGCTTAAAAGGGCTAGGGCAATTAAAGAAGTTTTTTATCCGGAATGGTTGGCTCACACTATGGTGGTGAAGAAGAAGAACGGAAAGTGGAGAGTGTGCGTAGATTTCATAGACCTAAACAAGGCTTGTCCTAAGGATTCCTTTCCCATGCCTCACATAGATCAGTTGGTGGATGCTACGGTTGGACATCCTTGAATGAGTTTTCTGGACACTTTCCAAGGCTATCACCAAATACCTTTGGCACTGGATGATCAAGAGAAAACAGCCTTCATTACTCCTACAGGGAATTTTATAAGGTGATGCCTTTTGATTTGAAAAATGCAAGGGCTACCTATCAAAGGATGATGACCAGGATGTTTGAGTCGCAGCTGGGAAAGACTATTGAAGTGTATGTGGATGACATGGTGGTGAAAAGCAAGGTTGTGTCCATACACGTGAAAGATTTGGATAATACCTTCCAAACGCTCAGGAAGTACAAATTGCGCCTTAACGCCTCTAAATGCTCTTTTGGTGTAAGCTCTGGTAAATTCCTAGGCTACATGGTGACTCATAGAGGAATAGAAGTAAATCTGGCACAAGTTAAGGCAATCAACAGCTTGCAACCACCTCGGAATCCAAAGGAAGTTTAGAGGTTGATTGGGATGACCGCTGCTCTTAACAGGTTTATCTCTCGCTCTGCTGATAGGTGTAGACCTTTCTTCCAGTTGCTTAATAAGTGGAAGAGATTCGAATGGACCGAAGAATGTGCTTTGGCTTTTTAACAACTTAAAGAGTACCTTTCTCAGCCACCAATCATGTCTCGGCTAGAGGTAGATGAAATCCTGTTTACGTATAAAGCTGTGGCCATTCACACCGTCAGTTTGGTTCTAATACGAGATAATGGTGGTATTCAGAGACCAGTTATTATGTGAGTAAATCCCTCCACGAAGCCGAGATGCGTTATTTGCCGTTGGAGAAAGCGATTTTGGCCGTAGTACATGCTATGCGTAAGCTTTCTCACTATTTCCAATCCCACACAGTTGTTGTTTTGACTTAACTCCCATTCAAGTTGGTATTGCAAAGTGCTGATTACTTAGGGAGGATAGCAAAATAGGGAACCATCTTGGGGGCTTTTAGCATTAGATATATGCCTCGCACCTTTGTTAAGGGCCAAGTCCTTGCTGACTTAATGGCAGAGTTCGCTGAACCTTCATTAGAAGAAAGTACAAAAGGGTTGCACATGGATGGAAAATCAGTTGGCATGATCTCATGCAAGGAACTTCCAAGGTGGAAGGCATATGTTGACAGAGCAGCAAATCAGAGAGGATCTGGTGTGGGGCTAGTTTTAGTATTCCTTAAAGGAATTATTTTTGAGAAATCATTGAGATTGGGGTTCTCGGCCACTAATAATGAGACTGAGTACGAAGCTGTATTGGTTGCGATGGATATGGTCCAGAAAATGGGAGAAAAATCACTCCAAATGTTCTCGGACTCTCCGTTAGTCGTGGGCCAAGTGATAGGGACATTAGAGGCTAGAGATCAAAGAATGCAAGAATATCTGACCAAGGTTAGATACTTACGATCCAAATTTGATTCTTTTGCCCTGACGCATGTTTCTAGGAGTGGTAACACGCATGCGGATTCGTTAGCCACGCTTGCAACATCCTCGGCTCAAGGTCTGCCTAGGGTCATCCTTGTGGAAGACTTATTGAAACCTGCTCGGACGTCTGCTAATGCCATCCATATTCATCAAGTTAGGTTCGGACCTAGTTGGATGGACCCCATAATATCCTTTCTTAAGAGCGATGTCCTACCCAAGGAGAGATCTGAGACAGGTAAAGTTTGTAGAAAGGTGCCTCGATTCTAGTTGTCTGAGGATCAGAAGTTATATAAACGCTCATTTTTCGGGCCATACTTGCTATGCGTACACCCTGAAGCAACGGAGTCACTGTTGGAGGAATTGCATGAAGGGATTTGTAGGAGTCATACAGGAGGAATGTCTTTAGCTCATAGAGCTCTGACCCAAGGGTATTGGTCGCCCAACATACAGAGAAAGGCTCAGGATTATGCAAAAAAGTGCGACCAATGCCAGAGATTTACTCCTAACATCCATCAGCCCGGTGGTGTACTCAATCCTTTATCTAGTCCTTGGACATTTGCTTAATGGGGATTGGATATTGTAAGGCCTTTCCCAAAGGCTGTGGGAAATAAAAGGTGGTTGCTCGTAGGAGCTGATTATTTTACCAAGTGGGTTGAAGCTAAGCCTTTGTCAAACATTAGGGACGTGGACGCAAAGAAGTCTGTTTGGAAGAACATTGTCACTAGATTTGGGATACCTCACACACTTATTTCAGATAATGGCTTGCAGTTTGATAGCAAAGCCTTCAGAAAATACTGTGGTGACCTAGGTATCACGAATAGATACTCCACTCCAGCTTATCCTCAGGGAAATGGGCAGGCCGAGGCTGTTAATAAAGTTATAGTAAGTGGACTTAAGAAGAGGCTAGATGATGCAAAGGGAAGATGGGTGGAAGAATTTTCATATGTTTTGTGGACATATCGGACTACACTACGAAGATCCATAGGAGAAACACCATTCTCCATGACTTATGGGGCCGAGGCCGTGATCCCTTTGGAAACCAGGTTTCCGATGTTAAGGACAAGCTCTTTCAGCCCGGATAATAACAATGGTTTACTGGAGAAAAGTCTGGACCTAGTTGAGGAACGATGGGAGAATGCAGTGGTTCAGCTAGCTTATTATCAGCATAAGCTCAAACGGGGGTATGATGCTCATGTGAAGTTAAGGTCGCTTGCACTTGGAGACTTAGTATTGAGGAAGGTCTTGGGTAATGCCAAGGACCCAGCATAGGGAAAGCTAGGACCTACCTGGGAGAGACCATATCGAATCATTTTTGTCGCGGGCATAGAGGCTTATCGTCTAGCAGAATTAGATGAAAAAGTTGTACAATATCCATGGAATGTAAATAACCTGCGAAGGTACTATTATTAATGAAAGACTCTTTTGTCATCCTTTGTTCTATTATTATTGTGTTGTGATTAAAGTTCATTTTTATAAATATCAAACAGAAACTTGGTCATGCATGGCTCCTCGGACCACATACCTCATGAAAATTGATATATTATTAAGTGTTAAACAGAACCTTAGTTACGTCTGATCCTCGGACCATCTACTTTGGGGAAATTAATATTACGGTTCATTTTTATAAATATCAAACAGAAACTTGGTCATGCATGGCTCCTCGGACCACATACCTCGTGAAAATTGATATATTATTAAGTGTTAAACAGAACCTTAGTTACATCTGGTCCTCGAGCCATCTACTTTGGGAAAATTAACATTACGATTCATTTTTATAAATATCAAACAGAAACTTAGTCATGCATGGCTCCTTGAACCACATACCTCGTGGAAATTGATATGTTTTTAAGTGTTAAACAAAACCTTAGTTACATCTGGTCCTTAAGCCATCTACTTTGAGAAAATTAACATTACGGTTCATTTTTGTAAATATTAAATAGAAACTTGGTCATGCATGGATCCTCGGACCCTATACCTCGTGGAAATTGATATTTCACTAAGAGTTAGACAGAACCTTAATTATGCCTGGTTCTTGGGCCATCTACTTTGGGAAATTTTGATATGATTGGATCTTTGGGCCACCTATCATGGTAAGTAAGGTATGCTTTGTGTCCAAATTAAACATCAAGTCAAATGTTAAACTGTAATTCTCTTGTTTTAAGTTCGGATATATTCATACATATTTTATTATATGCTGTTTTACTTCGGATATTATGGTTTCAATGCATAAGCTATCTTTTGATAATTTGAGTTGTTAAATTGAGCGTAGTTTCATGTCGGATTACTAGTGTTGGCTGGAGCATTATAAAGACTTCTTTGTACATTATGATGTTAAGTCGATGATGCTATACATGTAATTTACATTAAGGTAAAAGAGATAAATATTTTAGTGAAGGAAATTAGCAATGGATTAAAGAACAATCCTTTGAATTTTGTCATTGATACTATCAGTGGGTATATTGAACATGAAATTCTAAAATGAAAGGATTAAAATAAGATTCCCGAGACAAAAAAAAAAAAAAAAAAAGGCTACATAAAGAAAAAAGTCCTAGAGGGCCTATGCCTTGGGTTTCGGTGGAGGGTCTTGTTTGGACTTCTTGATAGCTTCTTTTGTTTGGTCCTCTTCCCTTGTCTGCTTAGACTCACCTTTAGACAAGGCTTGGACTTGTTTTCCTTTGTCCTTCATCTCTAGTGGAGGATCATTTGGCTCAGCATGCTTGCTTAGACGCTTCTCAACCTCATCACCTTCTTCCTTCTCTTTATCAAAACCAGCCAATTCTGTAGGAGGTGGAATAAGATCTTGAATTGGAGATGGCTGTGTCGAAGGCACTGCCTTAGAGGTAGTTGAAGTAAGAGGAAGGTCTTCAATCACTCGGATATCCTGTGGAATCCAAATGTTCTCGGATTTCCTCAACTTAGAGGTGGTTGGGACTCCTGCCATGTTTAGGGCTTCTGCCCAAACTTGTTGACAGTACTCCCTACATAATTCTGCTAGCTCCTCGATCAGATGGGTTTTCGTTGCCTCGACCCCTTCATTGTAAGAAGCCTTCTTGGCAGCCTCCATGGTTTCCTTGAGAGTATGAGCCTCTTCCTTGGCTTGAGCAAGCTCCTTTTTTAGGTCTAAGTTTTCTTGCTGAGCTTTGGATAGGTTCTCGTCTTTTTGGCATAGGAGTTTGCGTTGCCCCTCCATCTGAGCTTTGGTAGTTTTGAGGCCGGCCTCGACACCGTTTCTCTCTCTCTTTTCGTCTGCCAATTTTTTGGCCAGATCCTCGTTGTCTACCACGGCACGGCCTAAGGCCTTTTTGGTCTCAACCCTAATCTGGAGTTCAGCCACAGCCTGTTTCCTCTACCCATTTCACAGCAACAAAAACTTCTTGGACGGCCTGCGTTGAAATATTGAACAAGTACGTTATGACAGAAACAACATATAAACACATATGAAAGACTTTATATAGAAAAATGATGAAACCATGAGATAAAAGTAATTGGAGGATACATACCAGAGCTAAGTCTCTTTTTAAGGAGAGGAAAAGGTGGGGTTGGGTCATCTTCTCTAAAGCCTCCATATCCTTTGGTAAAAGAAGGGGCTGTTCCAAAGCATCAGTGAGGTGGTGAGCATGTCCTTGCTGGAATGCCCTGATGCTGGAGTGGTTGGGAATTGGAGCCCCATGTAGTTCCAGTGCAGGGGACCAATTGGCCTGTGCGCTGTGCACTTCGGCCAGATCGTGGCTCTCCCCTCTCTCTACAGAGTGGGCGCTCGTTCCACCCTTGGCAACTTTTTGTTGTTGTTGTTGCTTAAGTTTCTTTTGTTTCACCATTTCTGCCTCCTCGGCCTCATTTTTCCTTTTCTTTTTGGTGTTAGGGGCTTGAAGCTTGGGGTCGAAAGGAGGAGGAGGTGGTGGCAACTTGAGAGGGGGTTGTTGAGATTCAACTATATCCCTTTTGGGAGCTTGTGTGCCCCTCTTGGTCATCAGTGTTCTTAAGCTGGACATCTCCTCTCCTTCGGCACTGGTATCAACCTGCGCAATTACTAAGCCTTGCACACCAAAACTCTCGGAAGGTTCATTTTCTTCCTCTGAGATGGTGACGATGTGGCTCCCTATGGGCTTCTCTGCTTCCTCTAGTCGGAATTGATTTATTTCTTCTTCGAGTGACTGTTGCGAAGATGTTAACTCTTCTCTGATGGCTGTTGCCTGAGAGTGTGCTGAAAGAGGGATAGCTGTGATTGGGCGTACGTAGAGGATGACCGAGGGGTTATCTGGTAACTCGTAGGCGGAGAGAAAGCCACGTCTCAAAACGTCTATCATTTTGCGTCTCTGGTCACTCTCAGTGATCGCGTTGCCGATATCTTGGAAATCCTCTAACAGAAGGATATATCTCAATATGAGATGGGTTGCTCTCACTTGCAAGTCTTCACTCACGAACACCTTGGATCAGAAAACGTGATTGAGGTCCGCGACACTACAAAGGCTCAGACGGGGCCATACGTGTTGTTTGTTTGCAAAAACACTCGAGGATGAAAGCATGGTTAGATCAGCAATGAATATCAAATAAAGAAGTAATAACATACAATGTAATCAGGGACGGTAAAGTTAGAATAAGTAAGTTACAGGTTAGGGAATCTAATTCCTATGAAGTCACACCTAGGGTTCCCCATTCGACTGGGCAATGAGGACCATCGTACTACATTCCAGAAGCAATTAGGTAATCGTCCTTCATACCTTTGTTGGATTTGGGAAGACAGGATATGAGCCTAGCAATACTAGATCTAGATTTGAGGTAGTATCTTATGTCTTTAAGTTTATGACACTCATACATATAAACGACATCGTGCCATGTAAGGTTTAGACCTATTTGCTCATTTAGAGCATCGACACAGCCTAAAACTTTAAACACGTTAGGTGTGCATTGGTCTAGGCATAGCTTATGGTTGCAGAGGTATTCACTGGTTACATTTTTCATAGGAAGTGTCATCCTACCCTCTAAAAATGCGATGATGGGAATGAAAACTTCCCCTTCTTCCCTATCGTCAGCTATGGATTCAGGGGGCAATATCTTAAACCTACGTTTTGAGGAATACGATATTTAGCCCGAAAACCCTCCATACCAGCATCGGTATCCACTAGACACTTGAATCTACCCATTTGGTTGGGGCAAGGGTGAAATTTTAGAGAGTGGAAGGGTATAACTAATGGTCGAGAACAACAGCCGAGGAGAAATGAACTTAAAGGATTGAGAACTTACGGGAAATAGGTAGACGGTTCTTCGCGAGCTTCTTGAGAGGAGAGAGAATAAAAGCTTTTGAGATTTGATTGATTTCTAAAGTGAGAGGTTGAATTTCAGTTTTCTAGATGTTTTGGCGTATGGGAAGCAGCATTGAATGAGAGTTATCCCGCCCAAATCTGAGTGGAAAACTCGAACCGTTGGATGTGAAGGACAGGGCATTACCTACAATAATTAATGTGCGTCTGGCGGATTTCGAAGCGTCAGTGGCGGTTTAAAAGAGGCAAGATGATGTTTTCACGCATGCTGATTTGAAAAGTGTATGAAGGTTGTGGTGATGTGTCAAAACTTCACTTTCCTTCCCAGATGAGGAGAAAAACAAAGTTTTGAGGGGTTATTGTGTGGGTAAAAATGGTTAGAACACGCATTTGGGTATTGGGCTAGATTTGGTAGTGTGACCCTGTCCGAGCAGAGCCTGTGAGACCCACCAGCTAACTCTTGCTAGAAAGATTGGTGGGATTGTCCGAGGAGAGGCGTCTCTTCGGCTAAATCAAGTGAAGATCATATGACATGTCGTGATGTTTCGGAAGAGAATTCTGGAAGGCCTGGTGGGTAAAGATGTGTTCCACATAATTGTGGAGAGGAAGAACGTATGAGAAATATCAAGGGAAAAGGTTGCTACCACCGCATTAAAGACCCTGCATCTACCTCTCTGGTCGCATTAATGGGAAAATGACCTCTGAACAGTAATATTCAGCCTTCCAGCTGTTATTTGAGGGCTTCCAGAGGGCAGTGGAGAGAAAAAAAGATCTAGATCATTGATTTGTGTTTCACGCGGAAGGTGAAGGGAAGAGGGAGATTGATATAAAAGAAAAAAGAGAAGGAAAAATGAGGGATCTTCTTTAATTGAAAATTATTATTCAAAGAAAGAAAGGCAATACAAACTATCCTCGGCTTATGTCCGAGGAGAATATTTGTTATTCTTATATATTGATTGTGTAGATAATGACAATCTAGCCCACTTATCTATTGTCCAATACCCCTAAAACCTAGGTTTCAAGCCCACGCTCTACAAATTTTATTGTATAAGGCTATTGGGCCTGAGTCCATCTAGTGATTGGGCCTGAGTCCATCTAGTGATTGGACTTACAATTTCAATTTCAAATAGTTTATTCCATTGACATCAACCACTAAAGTACAAATAACTAATTAGAAGAAAAAAAAATCACATAGAGAAATATCCTAAGAATTATGACATTATTTTTATCTCACTTTTAGACATAATGACACTAAGGGTGCGTTTGTTTCAACAGTAAAGCAATTCTGGAAAATGTTTTCAGGAAAGGAAAATATTTTCGGGAAAAGAAAATATTTTTAGGTGTTTGGTAACATTTTAAAAAATATTTTGAAAAATATTTTCTGGTGTTTGGTTGTCATCTTGAAAATATTATAGAAAATGCATTTTGTATTTGTTGCTCGCATTTTCTCACATTTTCTCGGCTTCCAAACAAATATCATGAACAACAAAACCCAAAAAAAAAAACTCATCAAATTTTCTTAATACAGCTCAACAAAACCCAAAAATAAAAAAATCTCATCATCAATTTTTCTCTAACAAATCAACAAAACCCAAATCGGTCAGAGAAGAACGAAGACAGAGAGAGAGAGAGAGGCGATTGGCGATGGCGAAGGAGAGATCGTGCCGGCGCGGTGCGGCGAAGGTGAAGGCGAAGGCGAGATCGTGATCGGCGATGGCGACTGGGTTCGACGAAGAGAGAGGCGAAGGCGCGATCTCGCCGGGACTGGGTTCGGCGACTGGGTTCGACGAAGAGAGAAGCGAAGGCGCGACTCGCCGGCGCGGGTTGGGGCGCGACTCGCTCTCTCTACTCTCTCTTCGTGCTCTCTCTCTCTCTCTCTTCGTGCTCTCTCTCTCTCTCTCTTCGTGCTCTCTCTCTCTCTCTCTTCGTGCTCTGTCTCTCAATTTTCTGGAAAATTCCTATTTGAAGGTAAAATACAAATGGAAAAAAATTTCCGAGTCAGAGGCCGTATTTTACAGTCAACTGTTTGCAATTTTTCGTTTGACCAAAATTTCAGCACCTGCCAAACACCCGAAAACGCGTAAAACAATTTCCTGAAAGTGTTTACCGTCGAAACAAACGCAGCCTAAACCCAAAAAACAAATAAATAAAAAAGAGTTTCATCGCATGCGCAAAGCGTGTGTGATGAAGCTAGTTATATATATTTTATTTCATATTCCATTATTATACTCTAATGTGTAATATTTAATTAGTTTAACAACAAAAAACCTTAATTTGAAATGTTTGAAGACTATTAACTGTGATTAATATAACTTAAAAATAATACACATGACGTTAAAAATAATATTTCCTTAAATTATATAAGATTAACTTGATGATATTTTTTAATGAATGAATAAATATAAATATAATAAATCATGTATAATACACGTTTATGTATAAATTCTATGCGTAAATGCACGTTTAGTCCCTACATTTTGGAGTTTTTTCTATTTTGGTCTCTACATTTTTATTTTACTACTTTTAGTCCTTAAACCAATTAACGCGTGACATTTAAGTCCTTACTGTTACCAAATTAACAGAAAATGTTGACGTGACTAACGGCACAATAAAATAATAATTAAAAGAACTATTTTGGCATTAAAAAATTGCCACGTCAGCATTTAAATTAATTTTAATTAAATAAAAACTTTAAAAACAAAATTATTCAGTATGCATCAAAATCAAAACTCACTAACAGAAATTTTTTCAAAACTCACTAACAGATCCGTCACAACTAAAACTAACCCAGCTACCATTGGGTGTGGCGAGGTGGGTTTTGATTTTGGGTGGGTTCAGATGGGGTTTTGATCAGCGAAAGGAGACCGGGTGGGTTTCGATGGAGTTTTGATCGGCGTGGGTTCTGTGGAGATCGAAGTTTTGATTGGCGTATATGGAGATTGGGTTTTGATTGTGTGGGTTTCGTTCTGATAAGGTTTTGATCACGTGGGTTTTGTGAAGATCGTAGTTTTGATCGGCATGTATGGAGAGGTTTTGATTGCGTGGGTTTCATTCTGATGGGGTTTTGATCGCGTGGGTTTTGTGGAGATCGAATTTTGATCGCGTGGGTGCTGAAATAATGGGTTTGTTGGTTTTCTGATTTAATGAGTTTGTTGGTTTATGATTTAATGGATTTTCCCGGTGGACGTGTGGCATGGTGGTGGTGATTGGTGGTTTGTTGGGGTTCAGCAGCAGTGGCAAATCCGATCACGTTAAAGATCGACATAGACTGTTGATGGTGGGTTTTTCTTCAAATTTCTGTTTTGGGATTGTTGTTGTGATTTGCTGGGGGGGCTAGTGGTGTAGCAGTGATTTAGGTTTGTGTTGTGGGTGATTGTTGATTTGTGTGATTTGTTCAAGTGCTTCGATGGCGTCGACGAAGATGTGCCACCGCCACTGGGGTTGTTGGCTTTTCGTTTCTATGTTGGGTTTGACTGGGTTTGATCGAATCTGGGTTTAGAGAAAGAGATGGTGGGTGCTGGGTTCGACTGGGTTTGCTGGGATTTGGGTTTTCTCTTCAGCTTTGATCGGTGATCGTTGGTGGGTTTAACTAGGTTTGATCGGATGATCGGTGTGGGTTTGTTGTTGTTGGTTTGGATGTGGTTTCGTGTGGGTTTTCCTGTGTTTACTCTTGTTCACGCTCTTTGATTTGGTGATGTTTATTTTATTTTTTTTTCCCTGTAGGTTTGATGTTCATGTTGTTTGATTCTGGATTTGATGTCGTTGCTGGGTTTGGTGTTCATGTTTTTGATGTTCAATTCATGTAATTTTTTGTTTTTTATTTTTTTATTTAATTAAAATTAATTTAGACGCTGACGTGACAATTTTTTAATGTCAAAATAGATTTTTTAATTATTATTTTATTGTGCCGTTAGCCACGTCAGCATTTTCTAATAGTTGGGTGACGGTAAGGACTTAAATATCACGCGTTAATTGGTTTAGAGACTAAAAGTGATAAAAATAAAATGTAGGAACCAAAATAAAAAAAGTCAAATTGTAGGGATTAAAAGTACATTTACGCCTAAATTCTATACAAGTACACATATATGTACGTACATTATTTTGTAGGTTTTAAAGTTATTGATTGGTCCACCATAAAAAGAAAAGGAGAAAAAAGAAGAAGAAAAAAATTGCTTCTACCACTATATATACAGGCACAAAAAATATTGGGTGAAATTATACTTTACTCTCTAAATTATATCTCATGTTACACTTACCGGGTTACCTCTTAAACTATAAGAATGCATATTTTATCCTCTTAAACTATACTCCTTTTACACTTACCCCTAAGACTATATCACATTTTATGCGTACTCCCATAAATTATGAAAATACACACTTACTTTCTTAAACGATTACTCATGAATTGGATCCTATCAAAAAATATATATATATATATATATTATCCAAGGATTAAAATGCAAAGTGTTACATGAATAATGGTTTAGGGAAGAAATATATATATATATATATATATATATATATATATATATATATATATATATAGTTGAACAGGTATGTGTAAAAGAATGTATAATATTAAGAAAGTAGAGTATAATTTTCTCAAGATATTGCCTATGATTAATTAAGATAGACGGAATTATGGTTTATACTTTAAAAAAGAATTAAGACTCAACCTTTTAAAACTTAAATGTTAAGGCAATAAATAAGGATATACTAAAGTCTACACATTGATGATGCATTGAAAATTTTAGGGTATGTTTAGTATATGTGTTTAAATATATGTTTTTAATTTTTAAATAATATTATATATTTTTTCATTCACATGTATTTAAAAAAAATTGAAAACTATTGTTTAAACACACGTAACAAATGAACCCTTATGCTTTCTGAATTTCAAACAGAATTACAAACTGAAACTCTCTCTCAAAAAAAAAAAATTACAAACTGAAGTTAAATTCAGAAATGTATTTATTTACGTACTAAAAGATTGTGAAAATGTGAGCCCATTTAAAAGTTGACACATTGACACACACAAAAACAAACTACGCACTACGTACAATAGACAAACCTCGTGGTTGACAATGTTAGGAATAAAAAAAACAATCGAGAAACTCAAAAAAGACTAATAACGTTGCAAGTTTAAACACGGCAACAATAACATTTAGATTTTGTCAACCTTGACTTAGTTCGTGTTTCACGACCACAAAGTTGACAAATAAAAAATTCTAAAGAGTCTTATCCCATTTTTTTTTCCTTTGTTTTCTTTCCTAGCAAGTAAAGTATTGACATAGTTTATTTAAACAAATATATTTGTTTGTTTGAATATTTTCGAATTCGTCGAAGCTAATAGTCCTAGATTTCTTCAAGATAAGGTTCAGACTTTTTCTCGACTTTTGCTTTTGTCACCGAGGTCAATCTGTTTTAAGTTTTAACCCAAACAACAATTCACAGATAGGAAAAATTAAAATAAAAAAAAGAAGTGATTTTTAAAATTTTCAAAAATTACAGCTAACCAATCAATAAAAGAAAGAAAGAAAGAAAGAACCGTGTTGTTTCCTTCTATCACGACAAAGCTACAGATTCGAATAATAATAATAATTATGTGTTGTTGTTGTTGTTATTGTTGTTACACTTTCACTTTGCTTGTGTTCTAACGTTTGACACTCTCAAATGTTTCATCTCCACAAAGCTTCGCGTACTACGAGGAAGGACAATGGCAGTGTTGGTAAATTCGATGAGAATTCTGGGCAATCGCGTATTCTCGATAGGAGGCTCACGAGGCAGAGGAAGATCCGGCACGCCAGTGATCGAGAACTCGGGTTGAGAAGCAGATCCAGTGATTGGATTGGGTCGTCGGACCCGCATCCGCCCGACTCGACCCGAAAGTCTCGGTCGCCTAGCGGAACCGAATTCGAATCGGAGCACTGGTCTTTATCGGCCGTGCCACAACCTTTGCCTCCGCTTCCGGTCAATTTTTCATTGACTCGAAGATCGGAGTCAACGGGTCAGGCTGGTCATCCCGGATCACCCGAGGAAGCAATCGGACCCTCTTTGAGGAGGTAAAGCTTTTTTATTTTTCCGTTGGAAAAAAACAAACAGAAACTTGTTTGTTTGGTTAAAATTGGTGTACGTTGGTTTGGTTTTTCGTTGTATCATGTAATTAAACCGTTCTTTGTTTGATTCTTTTGCTTATGTTATTACAGTTAGTTTTGATGTTTTAGTCTTTTTTGTTAGCCACGTGGTTGAATTTAATTCAGAAAACAAAAGCGTAGCATTAATTAGACATCATTACAAGGAAAATTTGTAAGATTTATGTAGTCAAATTTGTAGTATCTCTGACACCACTTATTAGGATAGGTGTAAAACTTACCAGTTTCTTAATTTTCCAATTGGACCCAACCACATGGTTGTATCGACTAATGCATCAAAAATAATAATACATCTAAGAAACATTAAAGTTTTGCCTTTATACTAATGATGTTTCTATCTAATTTATTAATTGTAGCTTTTTATTGCTCTCCAAATTCCGTTTGTTGATTAATTGTAAGTACAGGAACTATAACTAAGACAGCATCATTATAATAATGATAATGGTGTTGCTTTCTAGTTTATTTATTGTAGCCTTTAATTTTTCTCCAAGTTACCTTTGTTGATCTATTGTAATGACGTTGCTCTCAAAAACTCAGGAACCACACTGACAATGTTGTCACAAGCAATTGTCCTATGAAACTCTCTCATGATGAAAATGTTGGACGTGGTAATCGAAACTTGACTGTGAGAATTCCAGTCAGGAGTGGTCTAACAAATGATGTATTAAGTCCTGCTGTTTGTCCACATTTAAGACCAAAGAGTCAGGAGTTTTTTCCTCCTTATGTTACCACAAGTTCGGCTAAATCTTCAACCAATTATTGTAAGGGATTCTCTCCTCAAGATCTAAATTTTGAAGGTTACAGACGCAACTTGAGGCAGAAAGTTTTTGTCAAGAGTGCTCCAACAAGTGGATTTTCAAGCCCTAATGCAAGCCCTAATGCAAGCCCGCGAAAAGCAGACTATGGGGATCTCTTTCCCTCTATTTTGGCTTTTCAATCTTCTTCAAAAGTGCAACCAGCGAAAACCATGAGAAGTCCTGACCAGTCACCTCTATGTAGCCCAACAGCCCAAAGTCCCCATCTCACCCCTAAAAGTCCAAAGAGATCTGCACTTGCCTCACATCATAGATTGCTGTTAGAGGGTCATATGGATTGGCCTGAAAGTTGTAATCATGCCAGTGCCTACCCTTTGCCTCTTCCTCCAAGAGCTACATTACCATCACAATCATCCCCACAATCACATTTAAGTACCACCCATCACATTGCAGAACAACCACACGTGTCATCTTTTAAAGGTCAATGGCAAAAAGGAAGACTCATTGGACGTGGTACATTTGGAAGCGTTTACATTGCAATGAACCGGTATGCAAGTTTTATGAAGTTTGCTTCTAGTTTTATTGACCTTCTTCTGTAGTTAATCTTGCCTTATTTATTTATTTGGCAGAGAGACCGGAGCTTTGTGTGCAATGAAGGAAGTTGATCTGATTCCTGATGATCCTAAATCTGCTGAATGTGTAAAGCAATTGGAGCAGGTACTTGTTAGAGTTTTCATTCGATTGGGGCATAGTTGCTGTTATATGTTTTTTCTTGTTGAGGGAAGATTCAAAATTTGACCAGGAAGTTTAATGGCAAAAGATGATATATTTAGCCAACCCCAGCCAGTTGGGACTTGGGATTAAGACTTAATTGGGTTGAGCTGCTACAATAAATTCTAGGAAGGGAATGAACATTGGTTTCTACTACATGAAAGAGGTTTAAGGCAACCTGCATTATGGCCGAAACTCTAGACTCCAATTAGAGGCATTCCCAAAGACTCTTTCCACTTTTGTTTTGTCCCCCTTTCTCTGGTGCTGAGTACCTAAGACCACTTGTCCCTTTATAGAAAAATTCCCCATTATAACTCTCAATGATCAGCATTTTTGTTTGGGATGTTCACATCATGCTTTAACCTTTTCCATGTCATGAATTGAGTTCATGCATCGTGACCACATCCTAATAGTTAGGAGTTCACTTATAACTTTGTGTCTGCTCTAATTATCTTTATAATGCTCTAGTGTTGTTCTTACTACATTTCTTGAATCAGGAAATAAAAATTCTCAGTCAATTAAAGCACCAAAACATAGTGCAGTATTATGGAAGTGAGACAGTAAGTATTTCTATGGTTCTTCTTATATTATATTGGTTAAATTAATTGCTTACGATTTCTTTGCAATTCTGACAATTTAAGGCAATGGTGTTTATGAGCAGGTTGACGATCACTTTTACATATATTTGGAGTACGTTCATCCTGGATCAGTCAACAAATATGTACAAGAACATTTTGGAGCTATGACTGAATCTGTAGTTCGCAATTTCACTCGCCATATCCTCTCTGGGTTGGCTTTCTTGCATAGCACAAAGACTATCCACAGGTAACTATCATGCTTGATAAGGAAGAACAAATTTACCAATGAACTCTAGCTCAACTAGCACCTCCTCCCCTTATGAGTTCTAGGTGGAGGATGAGGTTGTGAGTTTACGATCCATTGGGTGCATGTGTAACTTACAATAAAAAAAATCATGTACTGTACTCCGTGAAATGATATGTTAAAAAAATGAGGGAAAATTTGATTCTTGGGCATTCTTTAAGGGATTATAAGGAATACTTATTGTTCTACTATATCTACCTAGCGGTCAGTAAAAGCACATTGTTGGAGTAGTTTGGTTGCTTTTGTTAATGTGAATTTTCAGTGACTTGGATGATTATGATCTACAGGGATATCAAAGGTGCTAATTTGCTTGTTGATGCATCAGGCGTGGTTAAGCTAGCAGATTTTGGGGTAGCTAAGCATGTAAGTTTGAATTATTTATCCACGCATTAGAATTTGATGGTTATTATACTCCCTCAAGCTAGTGTCATCTTTAAGCACCGTGTTTCTGCTATTATCTTTGGTGAATAGTGGTCCACAAATGCTTCCTGGATTTCTGACCCCCCTGCGCATAATCTTTGCCAGATGTTTTTACTTGGTCTGTTCTTTGTGGTTATAAGTTTTTTTTTTTTTTAATCAGATTCTTTATTGACAGACCCTGGAGTTTTTTTGGGGTTGTTTTCTTACCTGAACCCTGGTTTGTATTCAGCTTACAGGAGAATCTTGTAATCTTTCTCTGAAGGGCAGTCCATACTGGATGGCTCCAGAGGTACTTCACATTGCAGTTGGAAATAGCTTTGTTGACAGCTAGTACCCTTCCTTATTTTTTTTCTTTTCTTTTTTGACTCTGATTACATTTGTGCAGGTCATGCAGGCTGCATTGAATAAAGATGCCAATCCTAACCTTGCATTGGCCGTTGACATATGGAGTTTGGGCTGTACCATTATTGAAATGCTGAATGGAAAACCTCCTTGGAGTGATTTTACAGGGGTGAGGACATTGTTAACCTTGTTATGCTTCATTGATCATAATCTAGGCATGTAAAATGTCATCTACATGCTATTGTTTCATGTGCTCAGTATGAATTCAACCCATCTCTGATTTATATGGACCTATTAAAGAATCACACTTCTTTTGAGAAATTTCTTGTGGCTAATTTTTTGATGTACAACTGCTACTTATTTGTACTATCCTGTTTTGAAGGAGGAAATTAAAAAAATAAATCATTATTATTATTAATGCTATCCTTGTGTTTTAAAACTTGACCCCTTTAAGTATCCAACTGTTCTTCTGTTTTTCAGCCTCAAGCTATGTTCAAAGTTTTGAACAGAACCCCACCCATACCAGAAGCATTATCCTCAGAGGGAAAGGATTTCCTTCATTGTTGCTTTCGCAGGAATCCTGCAGAGCGACCAACAGCTGTGAAGCTACTTGAGCATCCTTTTGTACGAAATTTATATGATCAAAATGTTGCAGTCTCCATGCAGGCATTTTCTGCAATTAATCTAACGGTAAGTATGAAATACTGGTCCTTGTTGTTTGGCCATAATGACTGCAGTGTAATAACATTCCCCCCCTCCCCCTTCCCAAAGAAAAAGAGAGAGCCAAATATTTGTTTACTTAAATGTTTTTTGTTGTGTTGTGTGCTCCTCCAGGAGAAACCACATACTGTAGGAGATAACACTAGGCATAAAGATCAGATGTCATTCTCTCCTGGGACACAGATTGTGAATGGGAAACGCCCATGTAGTAGGTAAAAAATACATCCTCACCTATTTCTGAACTTCTCAGGCTATAGTTATTGAATTATTTAAGGGTCTAGTTAACTAGTGCTTTTAAGACACTTGTTAATAGATCATTTTAGGAAAGTTTTGATACCAATTTAATGGGAAATATAAAAAACTATCAAAATAATTAGTTACTTTTTTCTTTTCCCATAAGAAGTTTCAAAAAATATTTTCAAAACCAATGTTCTTAGGGCATACGCTAATTTTTCCCATTAATAAATTGCTCCTTCTTAGTCACTCAATTTGGCTTTATTCATAGTAATTCATTGTTGTTATGTTTTCTTTTGCAGAGGGACCTGCCAACATCATAATGCTAAAATTTATAACTGCACTGAGGCTTTCCGTCATCCTTCTTCCACTATGCATCAAGTCCGGACTTCTCTCCCTAACACACAGTTGATTAATGGTTCACATAGCTTCACCCTTTCTTCAAATATTTCCAGAATGTGCCCTTAGGTACTGTGAACAACCAATTGATTCATGGTTCACATAGCTTCACCCTGCAAATATTTCCAACAATATGCCCTTAGGTACTGTGAACAACCATCTGTGTGCTCTTTAAGGACCCATGGAAAGGAAATCCCTTACCTCTGAAATACTAGCTAACTTAGGTTGTTGGGAAACTATGGTACTCGTGGATAAAGCCGGAAAGAGGCAGAGGCCATCTGGAAAAGTTGCAGCCTGCAGGGACCTCTAATGGAAAAATTTTCATTACCATTCAGAGATTCCTTTTGTACCTGGCATCCAAAAGAGGTTCAATTTACCATCAAATGAATCCTTGATACCTCTTTTGAAGTTACAAGCCCTTTTTAGCAGAAAATCTACATGGCTGGAAGTCGGAGGCTTGTCATCTTATATTCTTTACTAAAGCTTAAGGCTTTAACTAACACAAGGCGTTCGTACTTCTGTAATTGATCTCGAACAGATAGAGAACTTGGTAGAGAAGTTAGGATAATGTTGTCGCATAATACAGAACCGAAAGTGGACAATCTGTAAATATTGAGGCTCCATCCTCTTTCAATTAATTCATTATCAATAGATCCTTGTTTCAATTAAGCTGTCTGCATGATGGCAGCTTAACCTCTTTTCTTACATGTAAATTTATTGTCATTTTCTGTAGAACTGACAGTATCACTTGGAACAGAAATTTATTCCAAAATAAACCTCGTTTTTTTTTTTTTCCTTTAAAAAAAAAAAAAACCTTTTTAACTTTTTTACCTTATCAACTTTTACATGTCACATGGGAGTGGTAATTTAGGACGGTGCAATTTCCCTAGTTATTACATTAGATCTCAATCTTACAAAATTGGTTTTAGATTTACAAACTTACCCTAAAAGTGCTAGCTAATTGATTAAAATGGAGTTGCCCTACATAATTTCGGATAATATGAGTGCATTTGTATCAGTTTGGGTGATAGATTAGTTACTTTTGAAACTATGCATCAACAAGTTATTTATTATATAATTAGACAGTTACAAATAGTGGAGCAGGTAATTTGAACTTAGATTCTCCATGTAAAGAAGAGAAAGAAATACTCAAATGTTATCTAACTACGATACTCTTGGCAACATTTGTATACCTTGCACCGCTCTTTTTAGTAGATAAAGTTTTCCTCTAAACTAGGTTGAAGGCTTATAAGACTATCAAAATGTATTCTTGATTAAGTTATGTGACTAGCCTACTAGAATACGTAGATATTCTTTTAAGTTGGGACTTCCACATACTCTAGTCTATTTGTCATATGCTTTTTCGTTAAGTTTTTATATTATTTTGTCTAGGCGAAAATGCAAACACACTCCTAAGATTTGGGCTAGTTACAAAAAAAAAACCCAAAAGTTTCAATTATATTTTGTAACCTCTTAAAATTTTCATATCTTCGAAGTTGACCCTTAAGACTAATTGATGTTAGCTTTTATGGATAGAAAAATCACGCAACTATCGTGTGATCACATTAAGAAGACACGCCAATTGATTGGTGACATTTTCACATGATAGTTACATAATTTTTCCATTCATAAGAGTTAACAAGAGTCAGTTTTGCTGGTGTTTTTTAGAAGTGTTCTAAATCACATTAGGTGTGTATGTGTTTGGATATCATTTATTTTTATTTTACTGAAAACTGAAAATTTATTATTGAAAATAATAAAAAAATAATTCTAGATTACTATTCACTATTAAAAACACCGTAATTTTGCCTTAATACGCTGTTCATGGGACATGAACAGTGTAAGAGGCACTAATAAAAAAGAAGAAGAAGGGAAACACTCATAAATGCAACCTTGTAGACGTGCAGACATGATCCAAACAAACACGAGGTGTTTTTGTATTTCATAATTTTTTGTATTTACAGCTTTTTAAAACCTAGCATTTTTCAAATTACAATACAAATATACTTTTATGGAAAATTATTAAAATTAATATTGTAAATTAAAGAAATGTGTATATTTTTTCCCCATAAATGTGTGTGTATATATATATATATATATATTTTTTTTTTTTTTTTTATAATGTAAACCAATAATTGCTCAAAAAAAAAAAAAAAGGCACGTATTGAAAATTTTTTTCCCACCACTAGGTCCACTACCTTAAAAAAAAAGAAAAAAAAAAAGGTCTGTTTCCCAAAACATTGCTTTTTTGAAATCTACAACCGCTGCGCCAATCGGCCTTAAAGACTCAGAAACCTCATGGAACGCGAACTCACAGAGCCAAATTCCTAAACCCCAAAATAATGGGAACAACGTAAGTAGCCACTGTTTCACCTGGGGGAGCACTACTTGGAAAACTAAATTCCAAACCCAAAAAAAATAGGTAATGTGATTTTTTGTTTTTTGTTTAATTATTAGTAAAATGTGTGTGCCCATTTCAAGTTTATTCTCTATTGATACTGATGCGAGCAGATTTGCGTTGTTTAGCCAAAATTATAGCTATTTCTAGCGTACAGGCGAGGCTGCTGCTGCGAGTGCTCTTATAAGCTTTTTGAAGCTAATTTTTGGACATTGAATTTTTGGCTGTGTTGTTAAGTTGAAGTGTGAGTGTGAGCGTGAGCGCCACTGATCCCTAAATTATTTTGATGATGGGAAAGCCTCTCTACTACGGTATTTATTCATTTTTCTGTGCTAATTGTATTAGATTTTGTGAATTTAGATCAAATGTTATAGCCCCATTGACATTACTTGATTTTTCTTTTTCTTTTTCTTTTTTTCCATGTGAACATTATGGGTGCGTTTGTATAAGCTGTTGCAAAACTGTGTTTTGAGTTTAAAATAAACGTTTGTTTGTAAAAAAGCTACGAGCGGTTGCTGTTAGGAAACGGAGTTTTGGGTTTTAAAAATTCTCATTTAAGCTCCCAAAAACGCTTAACCAAATGGACCCCATATATCAAAAGAGCTCTATGTACAATATAGTAGTTGTAATTTATGCGGAATTTAATAAAATTTGATCTTATAGTAGCCTAATGTGAGTTTTTGCCAAATTCGTTATAGGTTGAAATCAGCCAAAATATTTAACTTGCCAAATTCGTTATAGGTTGAAATCAGTCAAAATATTTAACAACAACATTAATAGGCTAATTAGGCCTCTACATGTATCATTTTCCTACATTTTATTATTATTATTTCACTTATACTGATGCTTACTACTTAGCCGAAGTAGAAGCAATAGAGGGTATGATTTTGGATAGAATAGAAAGTAGGAAACAGTACATTTGGCTGACCTTTACTAATGTTGAGGATCCAGAGCTGACCCAAAATTTTTTTGAGACTAAGGCTTTGTTGTTGTACTAATGTTATTTGATACTATCCTCACCTTTGCATGTGACCAAAGCTCGACTTGAGATGAGTTTGATTTTTTGTTGATGAATTTGTATGATGAATCTTGGTTCACTATCTTACACTTCATACAGTTGTTGTTCTACGTGGAATCTAATGAGCTTGATCTTAAGAGGCTAATATGAGATTTTCCGAAATCGTTATAGATTAAAATCACTCAAAGATGCTAAAGGATTTAAGTGCTCTGAAATTTTCTTGTAGGGATCAATATTTTTAATTTTGGGGGTTCCCCTGTTATAATATTTATTTATTACAACGGGGTTATGATGTAGGGAAAGTTAATGATAGGCTTGCATTATTTTTATATTTAAGCAGATGGGGCAAAGGCAGAAGTTTCTAAAAGCTTAATCAATAGCATCTATGATGTCTTTTCTGATGGCATACATTTTTCAACACCAGTTTCCTCCTTGAGGACAAATGAAGTTGATTTGGTATGGCCTTGTCTTGGAATAATAGATTCTTAATTTTGCTGGTTTCGTAATATATATATGCTCCTACTGCTGCTTTTAACTTACAAGTACCATCTTGCCAATCTTTTCTTAGGTACAAGGTGTTTTACGAATGTTTCAAGGGCTTTCTAGTTCCTTGTTCTATTGGGGCCAGAGTGAAAAGAGTTTTTATGCCAAAAGTGGGATATATGTGACTCACCTTTCCCATACAAGCCTTCTTAACGTCCTCAACCAATTTATGTATGCTGCGACATGTTTACAGCGGGTAGAAATAGTGGTCAATAAAGTTGAGACATCTGTGAGATTATCGCCCCCTACTTTGAGGGCATTTGCATGTTCTGTCTCTGCTTGGATTAAGGTATGTTTTGCTGGGTTAAATATTTAATTTCTGTAATCTATGATCTATTTTACTATAATGAAGACTAAGTTCACTTGTGTTTAGAGCAGAGGTTGCGGGATATCGCTCTGAAGGAGGAAATGAAGATCAGTGATGCTAACATTGGAACCACTCCCACCCTATTAGGTTTAGTCAATTCTCTATCAAGGTTTGTACATGTTGAACCTCAATGGAATTAGGTGCGGTAATTGTTGCAGTTTGGGCAATGCTATGGCCTGCTGGCAACTAATACCATCCATAGTTTCTCAACTTCAAGTTGAGATCTTCTTTTATCATTATTGTTGAAAGTTATTATCTCTTGGTCAAGGGGCTTACAAAATCAGAGGAAAAAATTTTAAAAGGAAAAAGAAAAAGAGGAACACGACTTGAGAATGACTTGATCTTTTGAATTTTCATGACTATATTCTTTGAATTGTAATATCAACACTAAGACATCGTACTTTTTTGTGTTAGACACATTAGTATGTACAAGCATTTGACTCTTTCTCTAGACCCCACATTTTTATCGCCCTTCTCACTGCATTAGGCATCTTGCATTGCAATTACATAGGTTACTTTTTCCCCTGTAAGTAATTCATTATGTTGTAGTCAGATTCATGGTCTCATCCCTGTTTATCCTTTGGTTCTTCTTGTTTTGACAATCACTGATGACTGTTTATCAATATTAGCCTCTGCTCAGGTGCTGAGTATCTATTGCAAATAGTTCATGGAGCCATACCCCAAGTGTATTTTGAGTCCAGTTCTTCTGTTCCAGCTGCTGAATTGGCTGTGCATGTGCTTGACTATCTTTACAAGAAGCTCGATGAAGTATGTCTAGTGCAAGGTGGTGAGGTTGTGACTCCTGTGGCAGTATATCTTGTTTGGAATTTAAATTTTTGTGTTTCTTCTAGTTTATACATTCAAATGTGGAACTTATTTTAATTTCAGGAGGAAGCTTATCAAATGCTACTTCATATTTTTGTTGGGAGTTTGTTACCATACATTGAGGCTCTTGATTCCTGGCTATTTGAAGGAACACTAGATGATCCTTTGGAGGAGGTAATTGTGATTAAGAATTTGTTTTATAGCCAAAAACTAAGAATAGTTTGTTTATGTTGTACTTAAGAGCTCCTCCAAAGGAACTATACACTTTTGAAGATTGATTCCTTAATGTAGACATTTTTTCCAAAATCATTTCCCTGGTGCAAGAATATTGATGATTGTTACACAGATCACCTTCTTTGCATTGCTTGAGTGAATATCAGGGAACATCATGTTTGATGCCCCATAAGATCTTTAATTTTTTGAATACTTGTGTGCTATATGTTCCTGATATATGTACTTTTGAAACTATGCTTTTATCTCATGATTTAATTATCAAAAAAAAAATTTACATAAGCAGTATTGCTGGATTGATTTTCTATTTTTAGTCAAATATCCTTTCTAAATACTATCTTGCTCATTCTTGAACCCTTTGCAGGTGTTCTTTTATGCTAACAAAGCAATCTCAGTTGATGATGCTGAGTTCTGGGAGAAGAGCTATCTATTAAGATTTGTACAGTTTCAGAAACTAGATGATGATCTCTCTGCTGTGGCTAGCAACAGCGATCATGTACCTATAACAAATGAGAAGAAGGATATGGGTGAACGGGATTCCATCTCTATGCCTAGTTTTTTCAAAGGAAAAGAGCGGAGCATTAGAGATTGCCGAACATGTCCTCTGTTTATCCATGACATATCTAAATCAATTCTTTCTGCTGGAAAATCATTGCAGCTGATCCAGCATGTTCCGACTACATTCTCAGCAACATCTGGCAAGGGAAGTGATTGTCAGTTTGATGGTTTTGGAAGCTCTATTGATGGTTTTCATTGTGGGCAACATATAGCAGGTTTAACATTATCGGAAGTTTTCTTAGTTTCGTTAGCAGGTCTTATAGGCCATGGTGATCACATCTCAAGATACTTTTGGCAAGATGACCACTGCAAATCTGAGATTCTCCCGTCATTTGATGAATCCTTTGTGAGCAAGCTAAAAGTGGGAAATGTTGGTGGTGAAACTTTGCCATCATGCTCAGAGAAGATTTGGTATAAGTTCTTGGTTGATACATTGCTGCAGAAAAGAATGAACAATTTAAAGTCTGCATGTATGGATGCAAGTTATTTTTGTGATGCAAATGAAGAGAATATGGTTGCAGGTCTTGGGGATAAATTGCCTCTCTTGGAATCATTCTGCCCAGAAAATCCAGTTATTACTGTCTGTCAGACAAGCCTTAGAAATAATACAGATGCCTGGAAAACATTGAACTTGTCTAGAAATTTCTATCTACCTCCTTTAAATGATGAGGCTTTACGAAAGGCTGTCTATGGTTGTGAGAGCGAATCTTCTCATGTTACTCAAGGAACAAATTATACTTTTGGTTTTCAGTTTGGTGAATCTGAGTATGCTCGTTCACAAAATGACACAGAGCTCTTAGAAGTGGTGTTTCCTTTCCCTACTCTTCTTCCTTCATTTCAGGTAGTTCTAGACTGGTAGTTTCTGAGTCGCTTTCTAGCTATACTACCATTTCTTAAGAGTATTCCTTAGACCACCTATATTTAATTGGGCAACAGGATGACCTCCAAATGCCAGAGCTGTTACCTTTCCAGAAAAATAGCACACTTGCATCAAGAGTTCTCTGCTGGCTTCAAAATGTTGAGCCAAGAACTACTCCACTCCCTGTGGTTATAATGCAGGAATGCCTTACTGTCTACATTAAGAAGCAAGTAAACAGCTCAAACTAATTTATAGAATTTTAGTTTCTTATTGTACAGTTCACACACACGCACCCAGACATGTATATATATTAAAAAGAAGCTCACTTTTAAATGTCATAGGTGGATTATATTGGCAAGCATATATTGTCAAAGTTGATGACTGATTGGAGATTGATGGATGAGCTTGCAGTATTGCGGGCCATATACTTGTTAGGTTCAGGTAGTCTTTAGCAAGTTGAACTTTTAACTTCTTGTCCTCGTTGGTTACTAGGCACCTCAAATTTCTCTTACTTATTTACTGCTATATTGTTCTTTCAGGTGATCTACTGCAGCATTTTTTGACTGTGATTTTTAATAAGCTGGACAAGGGAGAAACTTGGGATGATGATTTCGAGTTGAATACATTATTACAGGTGATGTTACTAAATCCAATAAAATGTTGTGCTTAATATTTGGGGTAGGATATGGCGATTCTTCTTTTCAGTTCTTGTTGTAGGACCATATCTTCCATCTGCATAATTACTAGGATTATTGGTTGTAAGGGCTTAACCTATGATTTTAACAGCTGTCAACATAACAAAAGTACAAACTGCTTCTAATTATTATTGAGAGTTTTTTACCCATAAAAGGAACAACAACATTTAAGCCTTAGTCCCAAAATTTTGAGGTCAGCTATGGATCATCAATAAATTAGTCAGGGTTGGTCAGTTGTATTTTTATAAATCTTAGAAATCAACTTTTTAACTGAGTACTTTCTTAAGTCATACACTCATAGTTGATGATTTACAATCCAGTTAATTCCTTTCCCAGTGAAAATGATAATCCAATGTGTTGTTATGTATTTGAATGGAAAGTTGGTATTATAATATGGAGACATGAACAAGGTCACTTGGCCAATAAAGAAAAATGAGATCTAGAAAAGCAAATATGTAATGGAAGGGTTTGGTAGCCTGGAGAACTGTGCCCTCTTGTTTAATTTTAATACATTGGACAAAGAGAAGTAGCTGAGCTTTACAGGGTAAAGGGCAGCCCATGGGGGGATTATGTGATATCCTCGGGCATGGTTATCATGGTTTTTGGTTCAACTTTCATATGCAGCTTTGGGCTTGTTTTTGGGTTTACTGTAATGTTATAAATTTTAGGTATTGATTTTTTCTCCTTGTGTATTTCCTTTTTTGTTTTTCCTCTACTTTTTGAGAGGCACTTTTTTTGTGTACTTCCTTTGTATGTGGATTGTCCCCTTTTCTGCTGCTCTTTAACATCACAATAGTAAGGAATTGTGGTTAATTGCTATAGAAAAGATAATGGGTCATTAAGTTTCTGCTGGACACCTATGCAATTTTGGTTGTACGGGGCTAGCGAACAATCTCATACCCTGCCACAAATGCAGAGAGAACATGGTGTTCAAAAACGATGATTCTGTGATTACATGGGGAGTTTTTGTTGAAGTTTAATATTATTGAATGATCGACAACACTGCAAAGGTGGCGTTTATCAGTGCTATATGTTTGCTCAATATGTTTTTTGTTTCTCTTGCCACTTCATATTGTAATCATAGTAGTGGTCTGTGCTTATTCAATGCAGGAATCTATTAGAAACTCTGCTGATGGAATGCTACTAAGTCCAGATTCATTGGTTGTGTACATCGCTAAAAATCAAGGTTTTGATGGTGATCAGCAACCTAGTTCGTCTACTGTTGCCTCACCCCCTCGTAAAAATCGTGTTCACAGTTTTGGGATTGATGGCCTTGATTTATTGAAATTCACCTACAAGGTTTATTATGTTTGGGTTCACTTTCTTTATCTTTCAACTCCATTTCATGAATCGACTTTAATGTGTACATGCATTGGATGCGACAGGTCCCCTGGCCACTTGAACTTATTGCTAACGCAGAGGCTGTTAAGAAGTATAACCAAGTAATTCTTTTCACTTTTGGTTGGATTTGAGGTATCATCCTCTTTTTATTCTCTAATTCTTCCAGGTTGATGTAGGTGATGTGCTTCTTGTTGAAGGTGAAGCGTGCAAAGTTTGTTCTTGATAAAGCTCGGAGGTGGATGTGGAAGGTATTTATTTATTTTTCTCCAATGCCATTCTAGCATATAGCCATTTCCTTTTGAACAGGGCTTATAACCATAGATGAAGACATCTGCACAAATGTTTAATTTAATGATCAATGTTGAGTTGTTGACAATATCATGTTTTGTAAACCACATGTTAAAGGCTTTCTGATTTGTATCATGCTCCAATTACCTTGATCTTTGTTATGCCTCTTGCAGGGTAGAGGCACTCCGACATACAACCGCAAGCACCACTGGTTAGTGGAGCAGAAACTCCTCCATTTCGTGGATGCTTTTCACCAATATGTAATGGATAGGGTAAGGCTTGTCCCACCATAGATATGGACCTTACTTTCATGGGAATTTTATCACTATTTGAAAATTTTGACCTATGGACATGGAACAAAACATGGTGTGTTTGAGTTAGGGATATTGGACACAACTCTTTAAAAGCCAAACAACTGCTACATGTTTCTTTCCATTACATTATTTCTTTGTTTGGTGACTTTTCTATAATGTACATATGTTTGCCTGTGTACTATAAGTTATGTATAGTATGGTGGTTTTGTCAATGTACTTCCATTTACTGACCTGTCCTATATTTATATGGTTTCGACCTTGTCGACTCACCTACCTTTGAACATACACATGTAATTAATCATTAGTCACTTATATTTGGTTGTTCTCTAATGAGATTGGTTCAGTACTGTGGTGGTGTTCCATGGTGAAAAAAAATTGCTTGATATCTAATGGCATAAGTTATCAAATGTAACCTCGTGTTCATATATTCATGTTTTTCAATTTCCCTCATGAATTACAATTTTTGATATGGACATGTAGGCGCAGTGAGCATGTATTGAGCTTGAGTGTGTGTGTGTGTGTAGTCATTAGTATGGAGAGATGTTTCAAAAACTATAACCCAGCCCACAAGAAAGAAGAAACTAGAGTTTCTCCGGAATTTTATTTTTCAGTATGTGTTTATAATGATAATTTTAGTGTTTGTTTCTCATTTAACGTGTTTGATATTATTTCCAGTCAAAAATTAAGTTTTATAGTTGCTTCTGTTTCTGGTTTTGTAGTGCTTCAAATGCATTCTCAAGACTCTAAAAGCTACTCATTTGTTATTAGGGATTATGGAATTTTATGTTAGTTACCATACACAATAAATGGGTTCTACTGCATATCGGTTTTGTTTATTTTTAAATTTATAAATACAGTGCATTTTACTAATAAGGGACCCTCTTCATGCAAAAGCTCTTCCAAGATGAAAATCAATTTCAACAAGTTGTCTTGAAAAGCTTACATATCATAATAATGGGAAGTGGTATTGTCTTAATTATGGATTATATTACCTTTTCAATTGGAAGCCTATTGGTTTGGGCTACACAATGGGAGGTAACCTCCTGTCCCTTCCCTAAACCATCTCCCTTGGTGTAGGAAGGATTTGGTTCAAAGTTCCTTGTTCTATAACAAGAGATTTTATTAGCTGACTCCAAAGAATTATGTTCCTTTTCACATAGTTGTAGACACCATGTATTATTAGTTATGTATGTACCATTTTGCATCTAAGTATATGTTTTCAAAAGAATAAGAACTTGTTAGATATTTGACTAGGATTTGGTAAGCAGGTATATCATAGTGCATGGCGTGAACTGTGTGAAGGTATGGCCGCTGCTCGATCCTGGGATGAAGTCATAGAAGTACATGAGGCCTACTTATTGTCAATTCAGCGGCAGTGCTTTGTTGTCCCAGATAAACTGGTGGGTAATTGTTGCCTTTCTTGTTTGGCTGTTATGACCTAAATGCTTGGATCTTGGGTAATTCAGTGATTGTTTTGAAGTAACACTGAGTATCTTCTCGTGATCTCTTTGAATCCAGTGGGCTCTGATTGCAAGCCGAATCAATATTATCCTTGGATTAGCTCTTGATTTCTACTCCATACAGCAAACTCTTAGTAGTGGTGGAGCAGTTTCTGCAATCAAGGCCAGATGTGAAATGGAAGTTGACCGTATTGAGAAACAGTTTGATGATTGCATTGCGTTCCTACTCAGAGTAAGTTTCTATTTATCCTAGTATTGATTCTTTATAATGTGAAAGTCAAAGTTTGCATCGAACTCTGGTTTACTGACTGTTGAACATCTTTTCCGTAAGCACAAATATATGCTCAAGTAGATGTGCATCCTCAAGTAGTTGCACCCACAAATACATGCGTTCTTTCTTACATTCACCACCTTAAAATGGGCATGTTATAGTTTGCGGTGTTCTACGCAGGTCCTATCTTTCAAGCTCAATGTGGGGCACTTTCCTCATTTGGCAGATTTGGTTACTAGGATCAACTACAACTATTTCTACATGTCTGATAGTGGAAACTTGATGATTGCCCCTAGCTCTGAAACAGTTGGTTTGAGAATGGGGAAGGCTTTTGTAGGTAGAACAGATTGAATGGTATTGTTTGGGAGGGTCATGATATTACGTCTCTGAACATGTTTCAGGGCAAGCGTGTCCTCTAGATTGTACAGAACTTGAAAAAGCCTTTATCACCATGCTTTAGGATTTGTTGATAGAACATGATGGATATGGATGAACTTGCTTGTGGCAGCCATGGACCCCTTGCCCTTACTGATAGTTCTCAAAATTGCCCACTGTAAATTAATCTCCATTTGCAAGGTTATGTTTCATTGCCTTCCTTAGAAAATGTGCAGATATAAGGTGCTCTAAGACTTGGTCATGGTATTTTAATTATAGTAGACTACTGTTTCATGAGTAAAAGTGGACTGTGAATCATTTTCTTTCATTGTCCTCAAGGGAGAGATCTTTGGTGTGATGTGGGGTTATGCCTTAGAATGTGATAGTTTTTAGCTTACTGGAAAGTTGGGGAAGTATATAAGAATGCTATGATCTTGGAATGTTATGCCTTTGCCCCATATTTGGTGTGTTTGGCATGAATGGATCTCTCATATATTTGAAGGATGTGAACTTCTGGTGAAGGATGTTAGTTTTCTTTCGTTTCCTCATGTATACCTCAGCTGTATTAGGGTCGTGCACCATTTTGCACCCTCATGTTTAGTAATATTATTATTACTAGTCGTAGACTTATGTGATGTGCGAGAATAAATAATTATTTTGTATTGTAATATAATGTATAATTTTTTCTCTAAAATTTTTTTAAGGTAATTTGTTCTCCCTAAAAATTAAACAATATCTATTCGGTCCAATTTGGTCCACATGGTCAATTTTGATCCCCCTTCAGTCTATTTTAGATTAGTTGGGCTTTAAATTGATTCTTTTTGTATGTTTTCTTTTCAATTTTAGTTCAAAAATTCATTTCTTTTCTTAATTTTTGGGTTTAAAAGTATGAAATTTTATTATATTTGAGCTAAACTCTTTAGTATTGAGTTAAAAAATACAAAGAAAATATTAGAATAGACATTGGAAATTCGGTCCTATTTAGTTCATTCTGTCCACTAAAGTTTTATTTGGTCCAATTTGGTCTTATTCAGTCCACATTGGCCCTATTTGGTCCACATTGATCCTATTCTATCCATTTTGGTCATATTCGGTCTATTCTATCTACTTTGGTATTGCTTGGTCCTATTCGCTCAATTCTGTCCACTTTGATTCACTTCAGTGCTATTCAAGCCATTCGGTCCACATTGGTCCTATTCAGTCCATTTTGTCCACTTTGGTTCTATTCGCTTTATTCTGTTCACTTCGGTCCTATTCGGTTCGCATTGCTCCACTTCGGTCCTATTCGGTCTTTTTGGGTCCGTTAGGTCCACTTCCGACCGCTTGTTCTTATTTGGTCCACCTTGTTCCTATTCAGTCCATTTGGTTCAATTCAGTCCATTCAAATTACTTTAGTTCATTTTGGTCTACTTCGATCTATTTTTGTGTATTTACATAATGGGAAAAGACATGTTTGAGTTGAAAGCATCTAATCTAAATCCAAATTTATTAATATATAATTTATTAGTGTGTGTATATATATATATATATCAAACTCGTAATATTTAAAATCTTAAACATAATATTTATTGTTGTTACGCTTTTATTGAACTACATTTTTTTTTAGAAACTTATTGAACCACATTAATGTAGCATTTTAGTCTACTTTGGCACAACTAAATTTAAGTATAACTCTTTCTAAACATAAATGTTATGAATATACAAATGTAATCTTTAGGGTAGTTATTTGTTTTAATGTCTTTTTTTTTTTGAGAGAGTTTCAACCTATGATGTCCACTTCTGATAATAACTCTTTATCATCAGACCAAGACACCAATCAGTTTTTGGTGTAGGCGAGGATTGAACCTAGATTTTTATACAACCATCAGAGATTTTATTAGTTGAACTAACTGGAACCATTTTAACGTCATTACTTTAAATGAATTGCATGGAGTTGATTATACATTTAAGTAAAATAAATAAATATATACATATATGTGTGTATGTATAATTTTTATTTAAATAAATAATTCAAATTATTCATTCTCTTAAAAAAAATTATCATGATAATCAAAATTCATATCAAACTTATACTAAATACGTATAATTTGTTCTCTAAATTTTATTGTAGAGAGAGAGAGACTGCTTGTGATGGGGAGCTAAAAATTATAACACCAAAACATATGAACCCAAAATAGAGTTTTTAAAAATCACAATGATTCATCAACATAAAGTAGAGTTGCAAGAAAGAATAAAAAATCAAGAGAAAGAGATTAACCACTATTTCAAGGGAGAATGTGAGAGAGAATAATAAGAAATTTATAGGAAATAATATGAGAAAAAAAAGTAAAAATAAAAAATATAGTAATAAATACCAAATTATTCAAGTCATGTTATGTAATAAAAATTACATTATATTCTTATATACTATCTTTATAACATCTGTAGGGTCAATGGGCCCAGGAATATGTGTTAGTTGGCCTAAGAGGGTTCGTTGGGCTAAAGGCCTAATTCGAGAATACTAAATGGTCCGAGGATATGAGAATGTCAATCCACGAAGCAATACTAATAGGTAAAGAAGTGATATCTGATTAAGGATATTCAGAAGAGTAATCTGAGGAAGAATATGTCCTCGGCTATGTAAAGCCGAGGTAGGGAAATGACTAGTTAACGTCCACAAACAGATATTCTAGAAAATCCTATAGGTAAGGGTAAACTTGGTAGATATGGAAGATAAGAAGAAGGGCTATAAAAATATATGAGATAAAGTTATTACCACCGCCATCGCATTGAATGTTCAGTAATTGCTTATCTGGTCGCATTAATGAGGAAGTAATGCTTGAGCATCAGGGTTCAGCTTTACAGTTGCTTCCAAAGACTTTAGGGGAGGTAAAAGGGACAAGGACCTAAAGAGTAATCTGATTCATACGTGGAAGAGGAGAAGAAGGAGGGAGAAGATCTAAAAGGAAGAGGAAGACGATTAGAAGGGGGATCTAAGAAAACAGATTAAAAACATTGTATACATTACCAGTCATAGCTGTAATCTATCTTGGAAGAAGATAATACAAATCATCCTCGGTTTGTGTCCGAGGATAAGATTATTTCATATAAACAGTTCCTTGTGTGTATCATTGTGATCGGGCCCATCATCTTTTGTTATCTAATATCACTAGAACTTAGATTTCAAGTTCACTCTCTACAAATTTAATTGTATTTGGCTTTTTGGACTCATCCTCTTCTTATTGTGGGTTTGGGTGTAAATTGTGGCCTTACAACATCTATGAAATCAAAGAGAATAAAAATATAACAACTTTAAAACACAAAACTTAATCATATTAACCCAAAGTAGAGTTCCAAATAATACAAAAATTCATTAACTTAACGCAGAGATAGAAGAAAAAAAAATTCCACCAAAGGTATTCAAATGTGTTAATGTCACACATTGTAAATTTAAATTGCAGCTACAGGGGGCATGAGTCATGAACATTACAAAACAGAACATCAAGATGATTACTTTTATGCACATCTTTCCTTTCCTTTCCCTTTTTATTTTATTTTATTTTTTTATATTTAAAATATATAAAAAATTAATCTATTGTCAAAAATGGAGACTCTAATCACACTTCTTGTTGGGGCAATGGCGCAAATCATCAAACTTCTGATATAGCTATTGAGCAATGGCCATTTACTAGTGGGATGCTAATGGCAACTTGCTTCTTCTTCTTGAATGGCCTTTTGATCTGCCTTGCTTCTTCTTTTTTGGTCCTAGCTTATGATTACTTTAGTGGAGGTCCTAGCTTATGCCCAAGACGAAAACGTTGAGATCACCAGAGCTAACTTGCAGAAACGAGGTTTGGCCTTTTTCCACTGTCTCGTTTCTTCTTGATTGATACTATTCAAACTAAGAAACTGGGAGATGTCACGTTTCCGGTATTTAGATTTACTGGTAAAGTTTTTTTTTTTTTCGGTAACCTACTGGTAAAGTTGAAAGTTTTCAACCTTGAATAAACGACTTAACATTGAATTCTATCTACATAAAGAAATGAAAAGATTATCTTTACTGGCCATGTGACACGATGCAGTGACGTGTTTAAATCGTGTTTTCTTTAGTGCATTGAAGTATTGGACACAAGTCAAACTTGTTTCTTATAAGCAAAACAATAAATTTGAAAGACGTGTCATAAATTTGAAAGTTTTAAGTTTCTTTCGTCACACTATTGATTAATGAGGTTTTTTAATATATAGTGGATAAAGAGTGAAGTAGTCTAATAAAATGTTGTGACACTCTTTTTTTTTTATCAAAATAATAATAACGAACTTCTCAACAAAAAAAAAAAAAAAAGACGAACGGGGGATTAAATTAAATTAACAAGAGGATATGCAATTATATAATTAACAAAACACAGTATAAACTAAAATTAGAAAAAAACAAAACAAAAAGGGAATCCGAATCATCGGATCCAGTTTCGGGTTAGCCTTCGACCCGCATTAAAAAGCCCAAATCAGAACCCCACTTTAAAAACCAATTTTCCCGCTCAAATGCCTCATTTTTCATTTCCCTCTTCTCTCTCTCTCTACAGTGAGCACTAGAGAATAGAGAAAGCCATTAACACTTTTTCAATCTCCGAACCCAAAACCAAAATGGATGATCCGACTCCGAAACTCCTCACCATCTCCGACCTAATACACCGTAATCGTCCGATCACCGCCACGTCATCTCTCCACTCCCCCCTTCCCGGCCGTCCGATCTCTCCCAAACCCCCAAAAACCACCTACTCAAACCCTAACCCTAACCCTAACCCTAACCCTAACCCTAAAACTCTGACTCCTCTCAACAACCCAACCACCATGATCGGAACCCTAACCCTCCCAATCAACACCTCTCCCTCAAATCCAAACCCTAATTATCGATGCCCCTACAACACTTGCCTCCGATTCTCCGACGATTCGGCTTCGATTTGCTGTGACGTTCTCGACCTCGATGTTCGGATCATCGGCAAGAAAATCCGCGTCCTCGCTTGGAATTTCATTCCCTTGAAGCGCGGCGGCTGGTTCTTGGAGATTATCAAATGGAGTTTCCTCGAATCGAGTGGGCTCGGGCTCGGTCTCGGTCGGTGTTCGAATGTGGATACATTTCCATTGGTTTCAGGTTCTTCATCTACCACCACTGACGATGATCCCAAAGCTCGGTATCAAATTCATGGCGCTCTAGAGTTTATTAGTCCTGTTTCTGCGGTTCCATGCAATAAAGGAGGTGTAAATTCAAGTCTTCGAGGTTTTTTACTTCAAGTTATAGCTTGTGAATGTAAATTATGTAGTTCAAAGAGTTCTAAATTGGTTTTGAATGATTCAATTCGAGAACATGATACTCATTCTTATACAAAACCCGTGTTTGTGTACTTTTGTGGCTCTGCTTCCTCTTGGCATCCTGTAATTACGAAACTTATTGGGAAGATTGTGACGGTTTTGGGGTTGAAGAAGAAGTTGGTGTATATAGGAAAGGAAGAGTCTCGGTTGATGTATGTGACTATGGAGAAATCTGCTTTGCATTTGTCTAGATTGTCTAAGAAATGGGTACCGCGCGAAAAACGTGTGATGGAGGGGAGAGGAGAATGTGGTTCGTATAAGGGTGTAATTAGAGGTGTGTACATGAAAGGGATGGTTGTTGAGCTGGACAATGAAGTGTGGCTTTTGTTAACCGATCATTTACTAACTCCACCGCATAGTCTTAGGGTTGGCGCTCTTGTAAGTGAGAATGAATTCACTGTTTGTCTGACCCAAAATTTATTTTCGCACATAAACTGTCTTATCATAAGAAATGGGTAAAATTTGTTGCAAGTATCTGAATTTTGTAACACCTCAATTGTTTGTAGATATCGGTGAGAAATGTTCATTTTGTGAATCCAAAATTTTCTTGGAAGAAAATGCTTATACTGGGGGCTTGCTTCAAGACTAGCATTGTTGTGGAGTCCTTCTCCCCATTGGAAACTGGGTATGGGATGCTTACTTAATTTTGTTATCTTAATGTATTCCCGATGTGTGAGTAGTCATCTATGGCAGCTGTGGACAACCTGTGGAAACTGAGCATTTTTGCTTTTTTATTTTTTGGTACATTTGCTTTCAATTTTATTTGAGCATTAAACCATATCAGAAGATGTCTCAAAATGATCCTGACCCATCCCAAAATACACTGCTGGTCCCTAAAGCTTACTTGTTGAGTGCATTTAGTCCCTGATATTTCAAATGAGATTCTAAACATTGAGTTTTCTTGGAATTTCCACACATTCCACCCATTTATAAATAATCTAATCTTATGCTGCAGGAATCATGTAGTTTCACAATCGCAGAGTATGCTGGGGAAGTTTGTTGAGTCCTTAGTATTTTCTGCTAGACTATGGTATGCAATTGTCTTAAAAGCTTCTATATGATGTATAGTTATCAAACTATCTTATTTAGGTGAAACTTTTTGATGTCTGACATTTTATTTTATTGGATGGTTTGGTTTCAGGGTATTACTTGTCATTTCATGCTTTAGGAAAAAGTTTTCTGGTATGACAAATGAGGAGATTTTGGGATCAAAACATGTAATTTCACTAGCTTTGGATTCGCAGAGTTTCTAGCATTCTGTTCTTTTCAATAGTTATTGTTATATTGTTTTCCAATAAGCTAGCTTTGGCGTCTGCAAGGTGTTATCAGAAGGAAGGACTGGCTCAGGTCTATGCTAGTTTACATTTACCTCCGCCAGTATTTCGATCTCGGGTAAATTGGTAATTATCAGTTGGATAAAATCTGTTATCATTTTGTTCTCATCTTATATAATGGTTTTTATTTTCTTTTGGCAGCATGGATTATTCATGGAAGTATGTAACCATGACCAGTGTGGTTGTGGTAGTGAAGTGTATTCTAATAATTTCAAATTGGTAACTCCTGTGTCTTGAATTCTGTGTGTGTTGGATTGGCTTCTTGATGTTTTTGAAGGACATATGTTATCTAGTTCCTATAGAAATGTGATTATTCAAGCTCTTATATCAGGTGATGCCCATATCTAGTTTTATCTGTCACTGTGAGGCCACATGGATGAGAATGCTACAGCGGGAAAATGACTGTAAAAATATATGTGAGAACAACCAATTTAACCTTCAATCTTGTGAAGGGAGATTTTATGGCCAATCAATCAAGAAAATAATTACAAGTGAAGATATGGGCATTAGTTTGCTTGGAAGTCTAAAGGTTAGTAATTGAGGTTTATTTCAAACTATTCTACTATCTTGTAACATCTGGGCCATCATGTTGTTTGTATCAGTTTCATCAAATGTGACCCACAAAGTCCAGGTGTTGATTAGGAAAGAAGACAGTCATAATACTTATGGGTGGTCTAATTTTTTTAAGCATTTGAATTGTATGTTCTGCACATTTTACATGATTTTCACTGGGTGTCAAGTTCTCAAAATGCTGATTGTGTACTGTAAAATTTATATGAGGTGGGTTATAAACTTCTGTAGATCTGATCATCATGAAAATGCCTTCTATTCAGGTTTCTCTCTCTTCTGGAAGATTACAGTTGGTTGATGCGACTGGTAGCATTGATGTTCTTATACCAGATCTTCCATCAACCTGTAATACTCACAGCATATATGAGGTCATATACGGTGATGATGTTGCAACCTGTTCCCCACTATCTAGTCATGAGATTCTTTGATTGGAATAACATTTTTTTTGCACATGTTGGCTGTATCCTTCCAGTCTCTGGAGTCACATTTATTTTCTTTTGGCTTTTCAGGTAATTGACTATAGTCTGATTATTGAAGGTGAACCTCATTTAATAGATCATTTGGGTTTGCTTGATGATGAGTCAATCTCATGCAGAAGTATATTTCAGTGCATCCCACTGGCAAGAGATATAAACCTAGCAGTCTATATTTATTTTCATTTGAGGGATGCAACCTGCAGAAATCTTCCCTTTTATCCTTGTATTGACAAAAAGGATGATTTTGGGAAACTTGAAGGTGGAGCATTTCATCTACTTCGCGTAACACACAAATTTCCTGTGTTGCAGAAGGTATTTTTTTTTTATAACTTTATTCTCTATGTTGTTTCTGTCATGTTCTTAGAAGCTTTTTTAAGTAAGTCTCACTTGGAGTTGTCCCAAGGGAAACCTATGGAAATTAGAGTGAGGGGGGAGAGGGGGGGGGGGGGAGTTCTAGGAGCATTAGCCCTGATTGTTTAAAATCCACTTTTACTTAATTTCACAGCTTAATGCTGATATGGCTGTATCAAACACGTCAAGTCTATTTATTGAGGCCATAATTTTGCCTTGGGATTTATTTCTCAATGGAGATGGGCTTCCAACAAAGGTTTCAAGGGAACAGCTGGAGGAACCCATGGAATGTTGTGCTGGTGAAAATTACCCGGAGCATGCTTCTCTCAAGAGACGTAAAATTGATCATGCATCAATCAGAGCATTGAGTGCAGGTGTAATGTATGATTGCAGCAAACCTGACCGTGGACTGAGTTCTTGTTCTAATTCTTATGCTCAATTCAATGAGAAGCAGATGTCTTTCAACTTGAGTTCTTACCATAAAATTTCTTGTTCGATCACTGCTAGAGGTGTTAACTGTAATAGCATAGTTAGTTCAGGTACCTTGCAGTGCACAAGTTCCAGTTTAAATGGTGGTGGTGGTTGCAGACCAAGTGCACGAAAGGTATTGCTGGAGATCAAGCCTGAAAGTTTTTTCATGTATCAGGTGAGTTTAATTTCTTTCTTTACTCCAAAATTTTCCTGCTCCAATGGTACTTTCTTGGTCCTGGGATGTGGAAATAATGCTGCATTGTGCTTTCATTTTTTAATATGAATTAACTTGTGTTCATTTTCATCTAAATTCCAGTTTTTGCAGATTGGTGGTTATTACATCACAAAACATCATGGAGATGATTCTTTTTGTAAAAAAGTTTCTGATTATGTCAGTGATGTTAAAGTTCTTATTAATTCTGGAATACATATGTGGAGCCTTTCATATGCTTTTGATGAGGTTTTTCCTGATAGTAATTCATCTGACCACCGGGTATTCAGTAGTTCTTCTTTCAGCAATAATGAGGCTCTCTCTAAAAATAAACTTGAACACCTCCAGGTTTTTACAGAAAATTCTCCTAACACTTGTTCAGATGTTCATATTATTTTCCCTGCAAATGTAAGAGATTTCTTGGAGGCAAATCTTGAGGGTTTGGAAGATGGCCTGGTCAAACGAATTGTGCCACCTAAAGAAATCACTAATGATTCTCTGTCTATGGTGTCCACTGATTGTAGTTGCCTATTTCCTGAGGGAAATGTATCATCTTTACGGGGGCAGGTGGTTTCCTTTTATAGCATGGACCATAGTTCCATTGATGCACATCTGAGCTGTGAAAGCCTCGGTGATATTCTCCAGACAAGATTCTTTCAGGGAGTTATAAGAAGTTTTTGTATTCATGTTTTGGTTGACCATCACATCGTAAATTCCTAGTTCACTTTATTTCTTCTTTTCTTGGATATAATTTGGACAGATTATGTCTTATCTCATTGCAGCTATTCCATTAATTAGGTGAGGATCTGTGGTTCCCTGAATAAACGTGCTATTCCTGTTGGATTCGGACCTGGAGCATATGCAACATTCCATCGAATTCTTGACAGGGGGTAGGCAGCTTTTTTGTTATTTAATATTATAGATTTTATTTTCTTCTTCTTAGTGCCTGTGGTTTTTTGCTTATGATTGTATGAATCAGTAGGTTTATTTATAGATGTCCACCAGTAAGAAGCTACAAAGACATTTGCTGGCCAATCACTTTCTAGGCACTGCTTAATGTAACATTTATAGGTGATTTCTAAAATAACACCAAGTGTTCTGTAATCAAGGACAACTGCAAGTGGGACTGAGTTTAATGGGGTTAAAGAAGCAATCATGCATGTAGAAGTGGCACTACTTCAGCCACAAAAATAAGTTATGATTTTGTAGGTGAAAGGTAGTATTAACTTATTAAATCAATTAAATTGGTACTGATTTTGGCTTTAGGTGGCATGTTGGGATGAGAATCTAGTAACCATCCAAATATGACATTGGGGAACACATTTTGCTGCTGCAGCATCAATGGTGATTGCCAAATTTATGCATCAAAGGTTGTGGGGTGTACTTCCTTTACAGACTTTATTCATGGCTATAAGATATTTCAGGTCTGTTTGAGATTTGCTTATTTTACTAAAAGTGAAAACTTTCTGTTGAAAGTTTTGTAGATAAAGATAAAAACTGAAATAGTATAGTGGGACCTATAAATAGTACCAAAAAGTGTAGTGGGGTCTTAAATATTAGCAAAAATAAGCTGAATAGTAAAATAAGTTGGCAAAAATTAGTTTTGCCAAACACACACTTCATTCATTTTTTTCTTCTTGTGTGTGTGTTGTCTCCATTCATAGCTTATTCAGTTTCAAATTCTAAGTTGTGGCAGCATGATCTATCTTTATGAAATTACCTATACTCCCCACTTTTGTAACGATTATCTGGATTGCTTCTAAATCAGTTTCTTTACATTTTGCTAAACTGTTGCAACGGTTATATAATAATTCAATTTTATTCCTTGATTTTCCAGGGGAAAGAATAGCTTTATGTTGACACCTGTAACATTTATTGTAATCAACTCCATCAGTGCAGTCAGTGAACCCTACAATGACAAATATATCAATTCTTGGCGTGCTTCAGATGTGCACAATGATGCTGCTCCAGATACTGTTTCTTCAGGACTGATTTCTGATTTGATTCAAAGAGTGGATTGCAAGACAATGAGGTTTCGTTGCAGGGTAAGTTGCTTTTTGTCTATCATGCTTTGAGTTTTAAGCAGGTTAAATTCATCTCCTTACCACACTCCCAAATGTGTGTTCTCAGAGAGATGAAGCTTACTCATATTGTGTCATTGGTTGTTACAGGTTGTTGCTATCCATATACTGGTTCTGGAGAAGAGGAGGAATGTAAAATATGATGATTTACAATCAAAAGATACCTCCAGGTCACCCTTTGTTGACATCCCATTTGCTGGTTTTGTTTTGGGTAAGTCATTTCTCTATTTGCAGAAAATATTATAATATGATGACATTGTTAAGAGTTAAGGCCTTTTGTGTTATGAAAGCTGTGGCTAGTTGACTCTACTTGCTTGCTTCTGATAGCCAGGATGAGAGATTGCAGTGGGTTCTTTACAGCTCCTTGTTTTGGTGATATTGTCTTGTGGTATCTAGGCATAGCATTTTAGGCTTCTCCTCCTCATCCCTGTATTATTTCTACAATTACTGTTCTTTGTTTTCCCTGTTTATATTTTGTTGGGGACCTTCAGATCATGGGAATTTTGGGTTTGTGCAATAGTATGTCCTAATTCATTGAATTGATCCTGCATAATTTAGTTACTTTTGTTTCTGCTGTTAAACATTCTTTTACACTAATTCTTGGGAGTTGTGTAATTATGATAGAAAATTGATTTTGACCTTTTCCATGTCAAAGACAAGACCCTCTACTTGCCTATGTGCATGAACATTCAGTTGGTTAGACAAAGGAACAGTTGTTTTCAGAAGGTCTAAGTATATTGATTCGAAGTATTTTTCTTTTTTGACAAGTAAATTTCAATTTGAAGGAACTGGAATCTATTTTTAGAAAACAGCTTTAACAAAGTCTGTTTAAGGTTCTCTACTCTTCAAGAAAAAGGGCTACGATAAATCTCAATCAGCATATATCTGTTTTTGAAGGCTGACACTTTACCCCACATGCATCCAAAACTCTTATGGTGATTCCTAGGTTCATCTCAGTGCCCTAAAGCATTCTGCTACAAAATGCTGCAGCACTAATGTAATTGGTACTTCAAATTGCATGCTTGTCATGAGTCTGGTACATTTTATTTTTGTTGATTAGTCTGGTAAACTTTATGGAGAGAAATGGTTAAATATCCTGCATTGTACACTACCTATCAAAAATAATTTGTGAATAATACAGAAGTGGAGCAGGTTGGATTATACAATGATCTCGACTTAATCATCAACATTCAGATGCAAGCACCTCCATTTTCCATTAGTTCTCAGCTTTGCTAGTGACTTGCCTTCATTTGTTAGTTCACTTATTTTGGCGTAGTTTTGAATCCTTATTTTTTACCCCTCATTTCAACTTGTAGATGATGGGTCATCCTCTTCTTTTTGCTGGGCCAACGCTGAAAGAGCAGCAACCTTGCTGAGGCTGCATGAAAAACTCCCACAGGGAGCTTTTGAAAACTGTGGCTGGACTTCAAAGTGGGCTCAGATAGATGGCAATGCCTGTAGCACAATCATTTACCATATTGAGAGAATAATCAGAAACCATGATAGAATTACAGTGAAGAATCATGGGTCAATGTTTGATTCTTCTTATCAAGACCTTGCTGTTTCTGTCAGTTCAGATAACGCCCTCAGTTGCTCAGATGAGAACCTCCTTAAGTTCATAATCTTCAATGCTTGCTTTGGCACATTCTGGGTGAGTTTACATTTATTGTGGAAGAGCTTGCAAATTAAACTTCTTTTTCCTCAGAAATAGAATGAAGATATTTTTAGTGTTTAGATGGTTGGCCTTTACATGAAGATGGAATGATTTGGTTTTAAATTCATGACAAATTTGAGTTTGAACCTGCTAGTCATCACCCGGAAATTCTCAGATTTGCTAGTGACTTTGCCTGCAATTTCGAAGTGTTGTAGGATAGGCATGCTCAGTAGAATGTTATGAAAGCTTAGAATAATGATTTCACACATTTGTGATATGTCTAAATGCCCTTCATGCATATTCCTTTTGCAATTTTTAATTTTTCTCGTGATGATTAGTGTAGATTATTCACTTCTGCTTGAGAACTTATTATCAATTTTACCATTGTCCTGGATGTTCTCTTGTACTCTGAGTTGATCATTCCTCTTCCCTGTGCTCATTTCTTGATCAGGCCTTTTGCAGTTGCTGCCTTTTCTGTTATCTTCTAACCATTCCTCTTTCCTCTTTTCACATGTTGAAATATTTGACTCAATGAGGTACTTCTTCCTTCGTGTTGGCAGAATGTTGTTGCAAGTGTGATGGATTCAAGCACTGTTAGGCAATTGGGGAAAGAACACCTTTCAGGAATGGAGACGACTGTGCATGCCACACAAAACATATGGGCTAGGGAAGTTTGTTACACAAATCTACTTACTGATGGCAGGTATTTGATCCAAGAACTGCTTAATAGGTAATTGTTTTATGGCCCATGTGTTTGTTCACCGTTGGTCTCAAGCCCACACAAAGGTGGAGGGTTGCAGTAGGTTGATGGCAAATGTAAAATTTAGTTACTTTTCAAGAGTGCATCCTATTGTTGAAAAGTCTTGGGATTAAGGATTTGTTGTTAGTAGCCAACTATAGGTTGCAGGGTCTTTTTAAAAATGAAATAAAATAAAAATGTCTAAATGGAGGTAAAAAACCATATATGTTGAAATATAAAATAAATGTCTAACTAGTTCAATGATGTCTATGATATGAATTAACTTGTGTAGTTAAGAATTAACATGCAAATTGACTTGTTTGATCAACTTTGAGGACCCTGCCCTTCCCGAATACGTCTTGGTTAATTTGTTTGTATGAAACTTGTTCATAAGCTGGTGTGGATATGCTTTAGGAGCAACCCGGTCCAGGTCCTTGATTTACACGAGTTCTTCATTCTTGTTTGCAGCTGAGGATTTGAATCTCATGTACTGTCGATCTCATATCTGAGGGTCTAGGACCACTAAGCCCTTGCAACCACCAAACCAAAGCCATTGTACAATTGTGCAGGCTTAACATTCAAGAAGGCAATCTATGAACAAGAAGAGGGAAATCTATGAACAATGCAATCAGATACGGTGATTTTAAAAGCTAATCTGATCACGACAGCATATGAAAAATAGAAAGGAATTAATTGCTCGTTGTTCCTGAGGATGTAGATAGCATGAGTGGTTGTTGAATAACGTCGTGTGTAGTTCCTGAGGATGTAGATAGCATGAGTGGTTGTTGTTGAATAACGTCGTGTGAATATTTGAGCGAGCTCAAGTAGAGGGTGGCTCTAATCTCCTTGGATTAAAGTACAAAGTGTTCTAAAAACTGGGCTAAACTAGTCGAGTTGGTTTAACTGCTTGAACCGATGAATTGGTATCTGGCCAGAACCCTTTACGACTCATTTAATCAGTTCAGCAACTAAAACATTGATGACAATAAATAATTTAAAAATCTGAGTGGCCCCTATATTGAGGTCTTAAATCCACACAATCATGTCACAGACACTCCTACCATAATAATGTGGTCCATCTTGGACTCATTTGGACATTATGATGATACTTGTCCTGTCTTAAACGATCGGTTTGACCCAATGAGAGCTCAATTACTGTACCTTTTGTCAAACTAAAGCCCTTAAAATACAGAACAAACAAAACCAGTTCATTTACAAATCCAGAAACAAAAAAGGTGAAGAGCTTGGACGAATTGAGTTTTTATTACATAATAATTATAAATAATCTTCAGGGAAAAGGGGGACCAATGTTGGCTTGAGCCTGAGGTTTGTTTGCCTTTATTATTAAGGTTGTGTAAACGGGGACTTTACGATGATAGTAAATATTGGTCATATTTTTAAGTGTGAGGTTAACTTTTAAAAAGAATAAAAAAAAAAAAAAACTAAAATGACTAGTTTTATTATGTCATTCTCATTTATTTTTAATTTTTTATTAAATAAGATCCATTTTTATACAACCTTGATAAGCACCTATACGGTGCTTGTTAAATCTTAACCTTATTTATTAACAGGTAGTGGTGTTCACGTGGTACGAGTAAGAAAAAAGAGTTACTACTATCAGGTAGGAGTGTCATGTTAAGGTTGTTTTCTTTCCTTTTCCATTGCTTCATACATACACCACAAAGATTAAAAAATAAAAAAAAATTCCTGAAAAAGCTCGTCGACGTTCTTTTTAGAAGACCTCTCTCTTTCTCTCTCTCGGAAAGAGTTTGGACTTTAGAGTACCGAGAATCCCCCACTTTTCTGATGACTTTTTGCTTTTCTTCTCGTCCTTTTATTGTTGTATCTGTACTGTTCTGTTCCTTGGGTTCCTCAAAGTGAAAATAACATATTATTATTTATGTGAAAACAGCTCTACTGCCATTGGTGAACAGTACTGTGTAGTGTCCTCTCTGTAGATCCAATATATATATATATATATATATATATATATATATATAACTATCATAGTCAGTTCTATTTGCCAAACACATTATCATTATATGTTCCATTTCTTGTTTTTTTTTTGTTTTTTTTTTGAAATTTAAACTATATCTCTCCCTCTCCCTCTCTCTCTCTCTCTCTCCCTGGTTAGGAAATGAAAGTATTCATGATCTTTAAGATTCCACATACATCCTTCTAGTACTATCTCTACTTGCAGAATCTTTCTTTCTCGATTGGTTTGCCTCAAGTATTGGCCCTGTTCTTCCGTTTCTCATTATTATTGAATGAGTTACACTATCTGGTTACTGCTTTTAATTAGCCATAAAACATCTTGTTCTTGTCCCTCCAGTCCCTTCTATGTTCTCTTCATCAATCTCATTTCCAAACCTCCAAGGTCGACCTCTTAATTTGTAATCTCCCCAAAACCCCATAAGCTTGAAAGCTTACCTAGCCAATTCCCAGCTGCCTAAAACAGTCCAGAATCATTTAAGTCTTGGAACATCAAAGTTCACAAAGAGTTCTTTACATATATAATGTCAATGCCACTAGATCAAGCACCTCCTCCACCAACAGTGCCCATAACACAGCAAACTTTCTCCAGCCACAGCACCTTTGTTCCTTTTATTGCCGTTTTCGCCGTGATCATAATCTTTGGGGTGCTTGCCATTATGATCGGACGGCTGTGCTCGGGTGGGACAACCCTGGGCTACGGCCATTATGATATGGAGAGGTGGGTAGAGGAGAAATGCTCATCATGCATTGATGGAAGGATTAGCCCCCCAACAACAACTACTACTACAAGACCAAGGGCTAATAATGTGTCTGTGTCTGTCACCTCGACCCCATCAACGCCAATCCAAACCCACCAAGAAAACAGGCAAGAGGAGCCCTCTCCTCAGAACCCGCAGGCAAATGTTTGATTCCTTCAGGTGTTTTTTGGATGTTATAGCTCGTTTTTACTGTTTTATTTTATTAATTGGAAAATAGCTTTTTTGGTAGTTGTTTTTGTTATTATATATTATTATTAAAGAATGTGATGGATTCTTCTTCCTTTAATATAAAAAATCCTGACTATGTTTTCAGTTTATGTTTACATTCCTGATAAGGCTGAAAAATGCCCTTACATCTCTTCTTTTGCCAAATGCATATGCTAGAAGACTCTTTTCATCAAAAATTTTGGTCACTAGGTTCCCTTGCATTATGAAAACAAATACACCCATCTTATATAATTGTGTGACAATACCTGTCAGGGTGCAGTCTAGTAGTTAGAGGCATGGAAGAGCTATAGACAAGACATTCAATCCCCATTAGGAGTTTTGTTAGATTACTTAACACACAGTTTTGGCTGGTGAGTGAGGTCGTGTATCCCTAGTTTACTTCCTAGGAGTGGGTTCAATGGGACTGCCTTGGTGATGTTTAATGTCATTAACATATATATATATATATATATATATATATATATATATATATAGGGTTTAGTGGCATTAACTTAATGGATAATTTTAAGAAATTTTTGCTACCACTTTTATGTAAAATATAAAATACTGTCAAAAAAATCATTTTTTTTCCCATAAAAAACTTCTAAAAATTCTAAACCAATGCATCCATTAAATTGTGTGACAATGACCTTTAGAATACACCAAGGCCATGGCTACTAGCTAGAGTTGCCTCAATTTTATTTATTTATTATTATTATTATTATTATTTTATAATGCAATAGTTGGGGAGGGAGATTTAAATTTCCTTTAATTGAAAATACCGAAAAATATGAGTTGAAATATGAGATTCTTGACTAACTACGTCAATTTTTCTTGGGAGGAATTGGTAAGGAGGTGTTTTCTTCTTTCTACAATGGTCAACCCCGACCTATGAACGCCTGCTTGAATGCAGTAGTTCGCTCCATTGATTAATATGTAAGCTTGCAGGAGCATGAATATTATTCCTTGTTACGTTCACGAGGATAGGTAACAACTTATTTTTTATAAGTAGAAGGTACAAACATTTTTTATTTCTACATTGCCAAGTGAGTTTTAAATGTATTCCAGCCAATTTATGTCCCGAAACCGGTCAGACATACCGTCTCGAGACATGTAAAGAAGGAAGAGTCAAAACTCAAAAATCCCAATAGCTACTAAACGAAACCAAAAAGTTCAGGCTTATGAAAAAAAAAAAAAAAACCAAAAAGCGCAGGGACATGATTTTCTGCCGCTACTTTCATGTGATTAACCGTGAATGATTGAGAAAAAAAAGAAAGAAAGTAGATTGATGTGTACATACAATTTTTTGCTTTGTTAAGTTGTAATAAAAATTGTGACAATTTATGGGATTTAACTCAACCAAAAAATGTTTTATCTTATGGTCAACCATTATCTTATGGTTAGCCAAGAAAAAGAATTTTATGAGACGGTATCTCTTTCTCAAAATATGTCTCAATTATATGGATCTCACTCACATCTATATATATAGGCAAAGTGGCAAAACTAAGAGAAATTTTAATTAGAGTTTAATTTTGTGCAATGTGTTCCAACTAATTTAAGTTTTTAATTTTTTGTGTCAAGTTAGTTAATTTGGTATAAAAATTGAAATTCAATTAGAGTTTAATTTTGCGCAATGTGTCTCATTTAATACAAGTTTTTTTAATTTTTGTGCCAAGTAAGTTAATTCAATATAGAAAACGAGAAGTTAAATATAAATAAACCATAAAAAATCTAATTAGATATATATGTATATAACGTACCGCTTTAATGGATGAACATCCCAACACTTGGAACATACTACAGCCCCAGGTGGCGAAGAGTTGACATCGAGGTGCCAAACCTTCTCATCGATGTGAGCTCTTAGGGAAGATCAACCTGTTATCCCTAGAGTAACTTTTATCCGTTGAGTGATGACCCTTCCACTCGGCATCATTGGATCACTAAGGCCGACTTTTGTCCCTGCTCGATGGGTGGGTCTTGCAGTCAAGCTCTCTTCTGCCTTTGCACTCAAGGGCCAATCTCTGTTTGGTCCGAGGAAACCTTTGCACACCTCCGTTACATTTTGGGAGGCCTACGCTCCATAGAAAGAGTGTTGTTTTAGGGGGGATGATACCCGTTGGTACGGGATCAATAGATTAGTGCAACGTTCAAGGCAACATACCGACATTTCTTTGGAAACCAAAAACAATAAACTATTCCAGGCAGAAATGCGAGATATTTTGTTCCACCTTAGAGAATTATTTGATTTTTTTTTTTCATTTCAAGGAATTCACGCGATACACTAAGACAATCATTTCATATAAATACTAAGACAATCATTTCATATAAATATTAGTTCGACCATGCATACAAAATATTTGAATGGAAATTATATAAAAATATACTAATTAGTTCAAAGAAAAAATAATAGCAAAAATTTAAACAATTTAATTTGTGTGGAAAACTAATATCAACAGTAGCACTACAATTCATCATTTTTGTACGTAAGTACAAGTTTCATACTAGTCATATAAGAGAAAATGTGCATTTGCTTCTAATTTATAAACTATGTAGCAAAATACTCCTATTTTAAAACTATTTAGCATAGTGTCTTTTTTTTTGAAACTCAATTTTGACAAAAATGAGTTTTACAGATATCTTTAAAATCAAGTTATATCTTATATGTATATTTTGAAATGAAACTTTAACATTAACAATATTGAGTTTTACTTAAATTTTTTTTTTTTAAAAATGTAAGTGGCAACAATATGCATAAAATTTGACATTGCTAATGTTAAGTTTCACTTGTAATTTTATTAAAATTGAGTCAAATACATGGTATTTTGCTAATATTTTGTTATATAGTATGTAAATTAAGCCCACCTATTCATTTTTCTCAGTCGCATATAATGTGATAGGTTTGAGGGTACCAAAGCCAAGCGTGTAGTTCTATGATAGAGGGGAAATGGTTATTGTTCCCGAGGGAGAGACATCAAGGCCGTCACATAAAAACGCCTGCAAGACCAGAGTAATAAAACGACTGCAAGAGTAATTAAATCACCACCAAGTAAAAGTTCTGTTCTTACTTCTGTAGAGATGAGCAGAGTTTGTTGGTTAAAAGCAGAGATGCATGTGAGGGTGATAGCCATTATCCAGTAATGCCCAACAGGCATCATTTTCATTGTGAATGATACTTGCCTAGACCAACAAAGGTTTTATTAGCCACATTTCAAGCTGAGTCCCTTAAAAAAGAAGAAAAAGAAAAGGGTAAAACTTATTACAATGCACACAAGTGTCAAATAACACCAAACACTAGCAGTAGTAGAGTAAATATTTTGAATTTGTATGTCAACCGTTCCAGAAAATTATTAATTGAATAATAACTTGGTTTTGTCTTCAAGAGTGGCTGTAAAAATCTGATAAAAAATATATAGAGAAGGAAAAACATTTCTAACACTGCAAAGGGACAGGAGAAACAGTTCCTATAAAACAAAGAACGATAGGCTGTCATACAAGCTCCGATTTGATCTACTTTTATAGGTTGTTAATAAACAACCTAGGTCTCGAAATTTGAAATTTCCTTGGAACATCAATATCAAAATGCAATTTGAATGTTGAAATGGAAATTGAAAGTTGATATTCAGCCAAAAAAAAGGAAATTGAAAGTTGATACTAAAAGCCAAGTTTCATTTTTTTTTTAAATCATTAAAAATGTTATTCATATGGTTGTTGTTCATAGATGTTTACTGTGTGGAGTAAAAAGACCCTGATGGGAATGTGGGCCTTTGGACCATGCTAAGGAAGGCCGACCTGCTCTTGGGTTTAGAACTTGTTAGTACTACGGGTCGGTCCATACGCCGAGGATCTGAGGATCCAGCCGAGGATGAATTTCCCTTCGGACGGACCCCGGAGAACCCGGGACTTCATGGTAAAGGTTAGGGAATGACACGGTCAAGACCAATGGTTAAAGGGGGTGAACCCTTGAATGTCCTAGAAGCACCGATGTTAAAGAAATACCAAAGATAAAGGCTGCCACCTCCACATTAAAGACCCTGCACCTACCACCCTGGCCGCATTAATGGGGAAGTGACACCTGAACAATGGAAGGGAAACTTCTGGTTACTATTCAAAGGCACTGAGAAAAGAAATATCTAGGCTAAGGGGGAGTTGGGGCAACACGTGTACAAAGTATCAAAAAGAGGAGTATTTAAGAAGAAACCTAGAACAGGAATAAAGGCCTCTCTTTTTTGTAATAAAAAAGAAAAAGAAAAAAGAGAAAGGGATAATATAAGAACAGCTCTCGGCTTACGTCCGAGCAGGTTGATTTACAATATTCATTGTTGTTTTCAAGTGTTTGCAATCTTTGGCTTGTCATTTAATCCTCAAACACTTCTAACCTGGGTTTCAAGCCCACACTCTACAAATTCATATTGTTTAAGGCTCATTGGACCTGAGCCCGTAACTGTTATTGGGGCCAGGTGCAATTGTGCACTTACAATTGACGCCGTCTGTGGGAAATCTAGTCTAGAAGAGGTAGGGATATTATGGCAGGCTTAGGCTCTCACCATGCAGAGTCACAGGGATCACAACCGGAGGACCATTTCGAGCGTCTTGAACATCGAAGGGATCGTGAAGGAAGTGTCCATACAGAGTACCCAGGCGCCAGCCATACTCATGGTGGGGGTAGCGCCCCCCAGGAGGACGGTTCTAAAGTCATGCAGAGGGAGATCAACCGTTTAAAGAGAAAGCTACGCCGCGCCAGACGTTGGCCTTCATCATCCTCACCTAATCCTTCCTCGGAAGAGGATAGGCGAGCTGGCTACAGTTCGAGATCGTGCTCACCTGCCAGCTCAGTGTCCTCCGGTGAGGAGGACGACCGGCCAGCTCGCAGACGCAAGAATCTTCCTTCTAGGGGCTTAGGCAACGACGCTATGAGTAGGGCGTTACACCAACTCTCCAAATCTCCGTTTTCACGAAAGATTGAGAGGGGGAGGCTTCCCAGGAGGTTCACCCAGCCCACCTTTACCATCTACAATGGTCGGACTGATCCGGTGGAGCACGTGAGTCACTTCAACCAGAGGATGGCAGTGCACTCTCACAACGAGACTCTGATGTGTAAAGTTTTCCCCTCCAGCTTGGGACCTGTGGCTATGAGATGGTTTAACGGTCTCAAATCGGGGTCTGTAGGCTCATTCGGGGAGCTAACTAGGGCATTCGCTTCGCGATTCATTACGTGTAGCAGAGTCCCTCGACCATTGGACTTGCTGCTATCCATGGCCATGAAGGAAGGGGAGACGCTGAAAGCATACTCCGACCGATACTGGGAAATGTTTAATGAGATAGATGGTGATTTTGATGAGGTGGCGCTTAATACCTTTAAGGTAGGTCTTCCTACTGACCACGACCTAAGAAAGTCTCTGACGAAAAAGCCCGTCCGCAGCGTACGCCGCCTTATGGATCGTATTGATGAGTACAAAAGGGTAGAGGAAGACCAGCAGCAGGGGAAGGGAAAGGAGAAGGTTATCCCGCAGGAGAGAAGAGATTTCAGGTCGGACAGATATCACAACAACAAGCCGAGGAGGGATTACTTCGGGCAATCCGGCTCGGCGGCACACTCTCAGCTGTAAATACCGTGTTCCGAGAACCAAAGGCATCGATTACTAGAGAAAGTTCGTAAAGAGCCCTTCTTCGGATGGCCCACAAGATGGCGGGGGACCCTGCGAAAAGAAATCAAAACCTCTTTTGTCGTTACCATCGGGATGTGGGCCACACTACCGAGAACCGTCGGACCACCGTGGAACCATCTGGAGCAGCTCGTCAGTGAGGGAAAGTTAAAGCAGCACTTGTGTCAGCCCACTGGGCAGGTCAGTCAAGTTGGCTCAAACAACCAGAGGAATAATTCATCTCGGCCAGCATTGGGAACAATTAATGTTATCTTCGCTGCACCTGGTAGGACCGGCTCAGGTCCCACTAGGGTGATGGCGGTTTCCCATCCTCAGGCCGAGGATGTGGGTAGCAGGCCGAAGAGGTTGAAGGGCACTTTGCCCGTCTTAGGTTTCTCCGAGGAGGATAAGGTAGGGACTATCCAGCCCCATGACGATGCTCTTGTGGTCACCCTCAGGATAGGGAACTATGATGTGAGAAGGGTGATGATAGATCAGGGCAGCGGTGCAGATATTATGTACCCTGATCTATTTAAGGGGCTAAGGTTGGAGTTGGAAGATCTAACTCCTTACGACTCGCCGCTTATAAGCTTCGAAGGGAGAGCCGTTGTGCCGAAGGGACAGATCCGTTTACCCGTTCAATCCGGCTCAGAAACGGTTGAGGTGGATTTCATTGTGGTTGACGCGTACTCTCCATATACAGCCATCCTCGCCAGGCCCTGGCTGCACGCGCTTGGGGCTGTCTCCTCTACCTTGCACGTTAAAGTCAAATTCCCCTCGGGGGAATGTGTTGAGGAAATCCTCGGCAGGCAATCGGTAGCCAGGCAGTGCATATCGGCTGCAGTACTACATCAGACAGAAGCCAAGTCTTCGGCTTTAATCACCAAAGACTTATAGCAGTTAACGGCTCCTGATTTATCTGGAATGGTGACAGGAGATGAGACACATTGCGAGGAGTTAGAGAAGTTTCCAGTAGCCGATGACCCAGAGAGATTCTTCCAAGTCGGTGTACTTTTGCCACACCAAGAGAAGATAGAATTGTTAGAATTCTTGAAGGACAATGTTGATGTTTTTGCGTGGGATCCTTATGAAGCTCCAGGCGTGGATCCGGGCTTCATTTGTCATCACTTAAATGTCAACCCAGCTATTGTTCCGAGGAGGCAGCCACCTCGGCGATATTCCAGAGAACATTCTGAGGTTGTGAAGGAAGAGGTTCTTAAACTCAAAAGGGCGGGGGCTATCAAAGAAGTTTTCTACCCCGAATGGTTGGCTCATACTGTTGTTGTTAGAAAGAAAAATGGAACGTGGAGGGTATGTGTGGACTTTACTGATCTGAACAAGGCCTGTCCTAAAGATTCGTTCCCAATGCCACGTATTGATCAACTGGTGGATGCCACTGTCGGACATCCTCGGATGAGTTTTTTGGACGCCTTCCAGGGTTACCACCAGATTCCCTTGGCTTTAGAGGATCAGGAGAAGACTGCCTTCATTACACCGACGGGAAATTATTATTATAAGGTCATGCCATTCGGCTTGAAGAATGCTGGGGCTACCTATCAAAGGATGATGACTCGTAATGTTCGAACGAAGCAAATGGGAAAACCATTGAAGTATATGTGGACGATATGGTGGTGAAAAGCAAAACAATACCCTCACACGTGAAAGATTTGGCCGACACTTTTCAGATGCGAGAAAGTACAAGTTGCGCCTCAACGCCTCAAAGTGCTCTTTCGGCGTGGGTACGGAAAGTTCTTGGGATACATGATTACTCATAGAGGCATAGAGGTAAATCCGGTGCAGGTCAAGGCTATTCAGGACTTGCAGCCTCCTCGGAACCCAAAAGAAATTCAAAAGTTAATGGGAATGATTGCCGCCTTGAATAGGTTCATATCTCGGTCGGCTGACCGGTGTCGTCCTTTCTTCCAATTGTTGAATAAGTGGAAAGGGTTTCAATGGACCGAGGACTGCGAGTTAGCTTTTCAACAGCTCAAGCAATATCTTTCTCGGCCACCCATTCTGTCTCGTCCGGAGGCACATGAGATTTTGTTTGCTTATCTGGCAGTGGCCGTCCACGCGGTTAGCCTGGTCCTGATAAAAGATGATAACGGGGTGCAAAGACAGGTATATTACGTTAGTAAGTCTTTAGGTGATGCCGATGTGCGTTATCAACCCTTAGAGAAAGCGCTCCTGGCCGTGGTTCATGCCACGCGAAAGCTTCCCCATTATTTTCAGTCCCACACAGTGGTTGTTCTGACCCAATTGCCCCTCAAGGCAGTGTTGCGTAGCGCCAACTACTCAGGAAGGATAGCAAAGTGGGGTACCATCCTGGGGGCTTTTGATGTTAAATACAAGCCTCGCACCTCGGTGAAGGGCCAGGTCCTCGTTGACTTGGTGGCGGAATTTGCCGAGCCATTGCTGGAAGAAACTCTAAAAGAGGCCCACATGGGTGAAAAATCAGTTGGTGTGATCACAGTTACGGTATCTCCGATTTGGGAAGTGTATGTGGATGGGGCAGCCAATCAGAAAGGGTCAGGTGTTGGACTTGTCTTGACGTCCCCCGAGGGAATTGTTTTCGAAAAGTCTTTGAGATTGGCATTCTCGGCCACTAATAATGAGGCCGAATACGAAGCGGTCTTGGTAGGCATGAAAATGGTGCATAGAATGGGTGGAAAGGAAATCCATGTCTTCTCGGACTCTCTACTGGTGGTCGGCCAGGTCACGGGGACCATGGAGGCTAGAGATCCAAGGATGCAAGAATATTTGGCCCAGATCAAGCGCCAGCAAACTGAATTTGACTCCTTCGCCTTAACTCATATCTCTCGGAGCGGAAACACCCATGCAGACTCCTTAGCCGCGCTGGCAATGTCCTCGGCTCAAGGTTTACCTAGGGTTATCCTCGTTGAGGATTTACTAGAACCCTCTCTTGTCATTACCAACGCGCCTCGCATCCATCTAATAAGGCCTGGACCTAGTTGGATCGACCCGGTCATATCTTTTCTTAGGAATGATGTCCTTCCTGAGGACAAATCTGAAGCAGATAAGATACGCCGAAAGGCGCCACGTTCCGGATTTGTCCGAGGACTTCGTAAGCTGTACAAACGATCCTTTTTAGGACCGTACTTGTTGTGTGTACACCCCGACTCAACTAAGGGCTTCTAGAAGAAGCTGCGTGAAGGGATTTGTGGCGGCCACACGGGGGAAGATCCTTAGCCCACAGAGCTCGACTCGGGGTTATTGGTGGCACGATATGCAAAGGGAGGCTCAAGACTATGCCAGGAAATGTGATCGAGTGTCGAGGTTCGCCCCTAATATTCATCAACCCGGAGGAGTTCTTAACCCCCTTTCCGGTCCTTGGCCCTTCGCACGGTGGGGACTAGACATAGTTGGGCCATTTCGAGGGCAATAGGTAACAAAAGATGGCTTCTCGTGGGAACGTACTATTTCACTAAATGGGTTGAGGCCGAGCCCTTAAGCAAATATTAGAGATGTTGACTCCAAGAAGTTTGTCTGGAAAAACATCGTCACTAGATTCGGTATACCACACACACTCATCTCAGACAATGGTGTTCAGTTCGACAGTAAGGCTTTTAGGAAGTATTGTGGTGATATGGGTATCATAAATAGATATTCCACCCCAGCTTATCCTCAAGGAAATGGGCAAGCCGAGGCCGTTAACAAGGTCATTGTCAGTGGGCTGAAGAAAAGGTTGGACGATGCGAAAGGCAGATGGGTAGAAGAGCTCCCTCATGTTCTGTGGACGTATCGGACCACACCGCGCAGGTCTACTGGAGAAACGCCATTCTCTATGACTTATGGAGCCGAGGCGGTGATACCTCTGGAATCTGGTTTTCCCACCCTAAAGACGAGCTCTTTTAATCCAGAGAATAACGTGGGACTCCTGGAGAAAGGCCTAGATTTGCTTAAGGAACGGCGCGAGGCAGCTATGGTCCAAATGGTTTATTATCAACAGAAGCTAAAACGGGGATATGATGCCCACGTGAAGCTAAGACCACTTGTACCTGGTGATCTTGTACTAAGGAAAGTTGTAGGCACTTCTAAGAACCCAGCTTGGGGTAAGCTAGGACCCAACTGGGAAGGCCCCTATCGCATTGTTTCAGTAGCCGGCATAGGGTCATATCGGCTAGCTGACCTAGATGAAAAAATTGTACCACGCCCATGGAATGTAAACAATCTTAGAAGGTATTATTATTAATAAAATGTGCTTTTGTCAGTGAACATTTCAAAATTATGAGTATCTCTGACATTTGAAGCTATTGTTCTTAAGAATCAAACAGAAACTTGGTTAAGTGTAGTCCTCAGACCACAAACCTTGTGGAAATTGATGTCTTGTCATTTGTTAAACAGAACCTTAGTTATGTCGGGTCCTCGGACCTCCTACTTTGGGAAAATTAACATTTGAAGCTATTGTTCTTAAGAATCAAACAGAAACTTGGTTAAGTGTAGTCCTCGGACCACAAACCTTGTGAAAATTGATGTCTTGTCATTTGTTAAACAGAACCTTAGTTATGTCGGGTCCTCGGACCTCCTACTTTGGGAAAATTAACATTTGAAGCTATTGTTCTTAAGAATCAAACAGAAACTTGGTTAAGTGTAGTCCTCGGACCACAAACCTTGTGAAAATTGATGTCTTGTCATTTGTTAAACAGAACCTTAGTTATGTCGGGTCCTCAGACCTCCTACTTTGGGAAAATTAACATTTGAAGCTATTGTTCTTAAGAATCAAACAGAAACTTGGTTAAGTGTAGTCATCGGACCACAAACCTTGTGGAAATTGATGTCTTGTCATTTGTTAAACAGAACCTTAGTTATGTCGGGTCCTCAGACCTCCTACTTTGGGAAAATTAACATTTGAAGTTATTGTTCTTAAGAATCAAACAGAAACTTGGTTAAGTGTAGTCCTCGGACCACAAACCTTGTGAAAATTGATGTCTTGTCATTTGTTAAACAGAACCTTAAATATGTCGGGTCCTCGGACCTCCTACTTTAGGAAAATTAACATTTGAAGCTATTGTTCTTAAGAATCAAACAGAAACTTGGTTAAGTGTAGTCCTCGAACCACAAACCTTGTGAAAATTGATGTCTTGTCATTTGTTAAACAGAACCTTAGTTATGTCGGGTCCTCGAACCTCCTACTTTGGGAAAATTAACATTTGAAGCTATTGTTCTTAAGAATCAAACAGAAACTTGGTTAAGTGTAGTCCTCGGACCACAAACCTTGTGAAAATTGATGTCTTGTCATTTGTTAAACAGAATCTTAGTTATGCCGGGTCCTCGGACCTCCTACTTTGGGAAAGTTAACATTTGATGTTAATGGTCTAAAGAATCAAATGGAAAATTAGTTAAGTCTTGTCCTCGGACCATAAACTTGGTCAAAGTTAACTTCTTATTGTGTCTAGGAGTTAGTGCCTTACCGTTCAATAACTCGGATCTTAAGTTTTATTTCTTTAAAAGTATTAAGCAAATTTATGTGAGGAAGGAATGGTCCTCGGATCTTACGTCCTACTAAAAACAATGCTACACATTATAAGGTTTTAATCGTTATATGAGGTCTCTCTTTTTTAACCAAGGGATTGTTTAAACATATTAGCCATATCACTTTTTATTAAGCTTTTAATAACACGCGAATGACTGCGTGGAGGTTATGATTGTGCAAAAGTTGAAGTTAGATTTGTTTGCTCTGCCCCTTTTTGACCATGTACTAATGGCAATCTTTATGACCAATATAACAAGAATAAAGTAAAATGGATGCGACATAAGTAAGAATCAAACGAAATAGTTCTTCATTAATCACTTAAATGTACATTACATATTTAATCCAGATGTAGAAAAAGAGAAGTCCTAAAGTTAGGTCCTAAGCTTTTGGAGGGGGGTCTTGCTGAGAGGTACTGGTGGCCTCGGTCTTTCTCAACTCCAGCTCAAAGGGAGTCAGGACTTGCTTTCCTTTGTCTGCTGTCTTCATTGGAAGGACGTTGGGTTCCACTTTCTGGCTCAAGTCCTTCTCTGCATCCCCGCCTCCTTCCTTCTTTTTGTTGGAACCTGAAGGTTCTGTAGGATCTGGAATTAGCTGTGGGACCATCGGAGGCAGAGCAGGGAGAGTTGACTCAGGGGTAGGAGTAGCAGCAGGAGCCTCTTCAATCTCCTGTATCTCCAGGGGAAGCCAAACGTTCTCGGACTTCCTCAGATCTGAGGATAGAGGAGCTCCAGCTATGTTTAGGGCTTCCCCCCAGACTTTCTGACAGTACTCCCGGCATAAAGCCGCGAAGGCCTCTGTCAGCTGCTCCTCGGTGTTTGCTACCCCTTCCTCGTAGCTCGTCTGCTTGGCAGCCTGTAAAGAGCGATGGAATGAGCTGGCTTCTTCCTTCATCAGCGCAAGTTCCTTTTCCAAATCTGAGCGTTCCCTTCGGGCTCGGGAGAGATCATCATCTTTTTCGTGAAGGAGCTTGCGCTGCCCTTCTATTTGGGTCTTTATGGTCTTCAGATTCGCCTCGGCCCCATTCTTCTCTCTCTCTAGATCAGCCACCTCCGAGGTAAGCTTCTCATTCTGAGCAAGGGCTGTGCCCAAGGACTTCTCAGTCTCAATCCTAATCTCCTGCTCAGTTCTGGCCTTCTTCCGAGTGTCTTTTATGAACTTCTCGGCTACAAAGACCTCCTAAATGGCCTGTAACAAAGTATGATGGAATCAGGAATAGTAAAAAACTTATGAATATTGTTAAAAGTGGAATCTTCCTAAAAAGGGGTAAACTTACCAGCGCTAAGTCTCTTTTAAAGAGATGAATAGTTGTGGCTGGCTCATTTTTTCCAAGGTTTCCATGTCCTTGGGCAGCAAAAGAGGGCGCTCCAACACTTCGGCCAAGTGGTGGGCATGGCCTTGTTGAACCGCCCTTATACTGGATTGGCAGGAGATGGGTGCGCCGTCCAGTCTTAGGTAGGGGGACCAGGTGGTCGGTGCTCGGCGCACTTCGGCCTCGTCCCTGATTTCCCCCCTTTCAACTGAGCGGGCCCTACCCTTACCTTTGTCCAGCTTCTGCTGCTGAACCGGTGGGAGTTGTTGTCGTGGTTTCTTGGGGTCCTTGCTGATCGTCCCCTCGGCCTCCCCCTTTCTCTTCTTTTTGGGATCCTCGGCTGGAAGTTTTGGCTCAGTTGGAGGAGGGGGAGGTGGCAAAGATTGAAGAGCTTGGGACCCCCCCGTCTTTCTTTCCACAACCTTCGCAGCTCTATTGGTTAGGAGACCTTTCATCCTGTCCATATCTTCCTCAGATTCGTCCTCTGGTTGGGCAACGATTAACCCTGCAATTCCAGAGGCCTCGGTGGCTTCTTCCTCCTCGTCAGAAAGTACGACGAACTGATTCCCTCGAGGTCTTTCGGTGTCTTCAAATTGGAATTGATCTATCTCTTCGTCTAGAGTATGTGAAGAAGACACCTGCTCTTCTGGAACAACAGTTGCCTGAGAGTGCACGGCGAGGGGAATTGCCGCTATGGGCTGGTTGTACAAAACGGTGTGAGGGGCGTCAGGGAGATCGTGGTCGTCCAAAAAGTGGGGCCGGGCTACGTTTATTCTCCTTCGTCTTCGATCACCCGCGACTATGGCGTTTTCTATCTCCTGGAAGTCCGAAGAGATGGGAGTGTACCCCAGAATCAGATGAGCAGCTCTGAGTTGTAGGTCCTCGCTGACAAACACCTTGGAGCGCAGTACTCGGTTGAGATCTGCAACGTTGCAGTGGCTTAAGCGTGGGCGCACGTGTTGCTTATTTGTAAAAGAAGACACCAAATCAAATGAACATGGTCAGATTCACACAACATATAATAAACCTAAATAAACATGAATACATGTGAATATGCATTTTTGTGAGTATTAGAGGAGTTTGTGCGGGGGGGAGGTTAATCCTAAGGTGTCGCACCTGGATCTCCCCACTCAACTGGGCAGTGGAGGTCGTCGTGCCAGTTCCCAGAGACGATCAGGTAGTCATCCTTCATGCCTTTGTTGGATTTGGGCAGACAGGAGATTAGCCTAACGACGCTGGAACGGGATTTAATGTAGTAGCCTACGGTGGAGAGTTTGTGGGACTCGTACAGAAAGACGACATCGTGCCAGGTGAGGTTTAGGCCCATTTGCTCGTTTAGAGCATCAACGCTACCCAAAACTCTAAAAACGTTTGGGAGGTACTGATCGGGACACAACTGGTGGTTGCGAAGGTACTCCCTAGTTACAGGCTTCATTGGGAGGGTCATCCCACCCTCTACAAAGGCTATCATTGGGATGATAACCTCTCCCTCTTTTCTAGAGCCGGCCACGGCTTCCGCCGGGCAATATTTTAAACCTACATCGTTGAGAATGTTATACTTGGCTCTGAAGCCTTCCATTCCAGCGGCGGTATCAACTAGACACTTAAACCTACCCATCAGAAAAGAACGAAAGGCTAAACTCTAAAGGGGAGAATATCTACGAGGACAGCCGAGGACTATATCCGAGGAGAAAAGGTTAAGAATAGAGAGAGCAAGAACTTACAAAGTTGAAGGTGTGCAAATTTCCACGGTTTTCTGCAGGTAAAGTATGATTGCTGATGTTTTGATGGGATTAGCCCCTGGGGAATTAAATGAAGGCGCAGGTTCCCGAAGCGTCATGATGTGCGGAAAAGCAGCCTCGAAATTATATTCGTCCCGCCCAAATTTTCGTGGAGTAACGAGGACCGTTGGATACCCATCTCACCGTTGAACGTGGGGGAAAAAGTGTAGCTTACAGCATTAAATGCGCGCGTTTTTGAAAATAAAACCGCCAAGTGGCATCTTTTGGGACGCGAAACGATTTCCACACGTGCAATCACTCACAAAGTGTGTGGAGTAAGTTCTCGTCAGATCAAAACCCTAATTTTCTCCTCGGATGTTGAAAATTAGAGTTTTGAGGGGCTATTGTGGGGAGTAAAAAGACCCTGATGGGAATGTGGGCCTTTGGGCCATGCTAAGGAAGGCCGACCTGCTCTTGGGTTTAGAACTTGTTAGTACTACGGGTCGGTCCATACGCCGAGGATCCGAGGATCCAGCTGAGGATGAATTTCCCTTCGGACGGACACCGGAGAACCCGGGACTTCATGGTAAAGGTTAGGGAATGACACGGTCAAGACCAATGGTTAAAGGGGGTGAACCCTTGAATGTCCTAGAAGCACCGATGTTAAAGAAATACCAAAGATAAAGGCTGCCACCTCCACATTAAAGACCCTGCACCTACCACCCTGGCCGCATTAATGGGGAAGTGACACCTGAACAGTGGAAGGGAAACTTCTGGTTACTATTCAAAGGCACTGAGAAAAGAAATATCTAGGCTAAGGGGGAGTTGGGGCAACACGTGTACAAAGTATCAAAAAGAGGAGTATTTAAGAAGAAACCTAGAACAGGAATAAAAGCCTCTCTTTTTTGTAATAAAAAAGAAAAAGAAAAAAGAGAAAGGGATAATATAAGAACAGCTCTCGGCTTACGTCCGAGCAGGTCGATTTAAAATATTCCTTGTTGTTTTCAAGTGTTTGCAATCTTTGGCTTGTCATTTAATCCTCAAACACTTCTAACCTGGGTTTCAAGCCCACACTCTACAAATTCATATTGTTTAAGGCTCATTGGACCTGAGCCCGTAACTGTTCTTGGGGCCAGGTGCAATTGTGCACTTACACTTACTACTAAAGCAACACCTGCGCAATCCGTAGTCTAAAAACCATGAAGGAGAATCTGGTGGAGTCTAAGAATGGTGAATAGGAAGAGACTTCAAATCTAATGGAGTCTTAAGAGTGGTAAATAGGAAGAGACTTCTTTCAGTTGCTTTTTGTTTGTTTTTTTTTGTTTTTTTTTGTTTTTTTTTTTGTTTTTCTAGGAGAGTTCAAAAGACAATGTAAAACCCAGGATATTTTATAAAGTTTAAGATATAATTTTCTCCTAAACCTTTTTAAAGGAATATTATATTACATATAATTATTTAGGTAACTATTCACATATATATGTTAATCACATGATTGATAAAATTATCTAAATAAATCATATGATTACTAAAATATTATATAAATTATTACTTTGTGAATTGGGAAAATTGCCCTTTAAATTAATTTAGTAACAGAAGAACTTGCATCGGAAGCCAACGTAAGTATTTAAGAAATGACTTAGAAAGTCTAATAAAAAGTCCTATAATAGCATTAAGGATGCGTTTGAATGCCGCTTATTTTGCTGAAAACTAAAAATAATAAAAAAATAATAAAAAAGTTACTGTTCATGTGCGAGTTATTATTCATGTCCCATGAACAGTGCAAGAGACATTGGTCTTTAAAAATAAATAAAAAAAAATTGAAAACACAGACACTAGACACGCATCAGCGCTATCCAAACGTTGCCTAACTCTTCGTGTCTTTTCTCAAGAAGTGTCTTGTTTATAGTAAAATTTAACTTTTTAACGAAAGGTAGAAAATCATATGAGCTATAATCTTAAGAAAAATGCTAACGGATGCCTTTAGGGTATTGATTAATAATCCATTTAAAGAAAGTTTTTATGGGAAAAAAAAAAGCAATTAATGTTTTGACTGTTTTTTCCTTTTCTATAAAAGTTGTGTCAAAACTTTCCTAAAATGGATTGTTAACCACAGGGGCGTAGCCAGAAATTTGTGTTTGGATGGGCCAACTTATGATACTAATTTATTAGTTTATACAAACTTTCATAAACACACACAAACACATATACACACATATAATTTAGAAACTTTCATAGTGAATCCTTAAAATTTTCATTTTTAATATAAGTTACCAAATTGTCTACCAAAGTGAGTAAAAAAATTTCAATTAAACTAATGAAGTATTTAAAGATATGAATGATCCAAGACTTTAACAGACACAAAAACACATTTTACAATAAAAAATAAATGTTAGAAAAAAAAAGTTCTCTATAACTACTAGATCAATTGGAAAACTTTTTTAAGAACATCATTGGACTAGCTTAAATATTTGGGGGGCCGAGTCCCATTTTTGTAGGCTAATAATTAAAATGTTAATTATTTATATATAGTATTAAACGGCCCCCCACTCATACATGTAGCTCCGCTCCTGATTAACCAGTGCTTTAAGGGCACTTATTAGCATGACCTTAATCTTAATTATGCTTTTTTCAACTTATCAATATTATTTTGTACTCAAATAAAACAAATAAGTAAATAAGAGGTATTAACTTATAAACAAAGTAGATATTAGACTACTTGGCAAAAAAAAAAAGAAGAAGAAGATTATTAATTAGCTTTTTTTTTTTTTTGATTGATAAAATTGAAAATAAATAATATTAAATATACAAAAACAACTGAAGTATTTAATTTCTGATACATCAAGTATAGTGTGTCTCTTATAGGAAAAAATCTTTTATGCGCGGGGTGTATAAGACCCATGTCTCACTCACTGAGACATAGGTCTCATACATCCAACACAGGAGATACATTCTCTTCTTATAGTCATCCGTGAGAACATATCTCACTTTCCAACATGCAGAGAGGGAGAAGAAAACGAAATCAGTATTGTTAACATCATTATGGTCTGGAGTGCAACGATGTGGCTGGCATATAATTATTTTTGCAGGGGTTAAATTGAATATAATTTGAGACTAGGGTGCAGCAGTCTGTGGTTCTATGCTAATCTAAAGCTATTGATTGTTGATATAGATCCTTTGCAATAGTAAGTAATTGCATTGATGCAATGCCTATGGATGGCTGAGAGCAAAAATTAAAAGCTAACTTTTCTCTTAAGCTGTTTGATATTAAAAAAAAAGAGTAATTTTTCTCCTCAACCCTTTTATGTTTTAGTTTTTAATTTTAACTTTTGCTCTAAACAATTGTATCTCGTGCAATAGAATCTAAATCCATTGGTTAGATGGTCCTGGGCACCAGAGTTTAAGGTATTCTAGGGCCATGGACAAAATATCAATTAAAAAGTGTTGAGAGATAGCTGAAGCTATTACGTCTATTTGTTGTCTATTTGTTATGAACCTGAACCTCTCCAAATAATAGGGATTTGTGTAAAATTAAAATTAAAAAATAGAAGAAAAAAAATCACACAAAAAATATAGGAAGGAATGAAAAAATTTACGTGATTTGGTCTTATGCTTATATATACCAAAAATGTCAAAAATAAAATTTTACAAAGAAATAAAGATATTACAAATGTGCCACGGAAACATTTTCACAAAACTCAAATCTCAAACCCCAAATACACATCCAAAAAAGGTCAGAAATTTTAATTTTCTAATGCTAGTATGCCCAAGACCAAAGTTGTGTGTTGAAGGGCGAAGGCTACCCTTTATGTGTGGCCACATAGGTTTGCTTTTTAGGGTTGTCCCATACCACCCAATAGAGTCGGCTAGATATTATGCACATAACCTTTTGTACACGAAAAGTAAGGAGACCCCATTAAGCCTTTTAAATTGGTCATGTGAGCACCACACGTACCATGCAAATTGGAGACTCTGAAAATAATGTCTGGAAACATAATATTCTTATTTTTCCAAAACCATTATGATGACTTTGTTATAATTGATGGAATAATAATGGCGATATAGAATAATAGAGATGTTATTCTAATCATAACATATCATGTTCAAAACTATTGACATGTTTTGTTATGATTCATAGATAATAATAGTGATTATCGGATGAAATAAACAGTATTCTCAGTAAGAAAAAAAAAAGAGTAAAAATGTTGAGTTAATACAAATACCATTGTGGGCTTTGGAAGGGCCATTATGTATTGAAGAGGGAAAAAAAGGGTCCGAGTGAGTGTAATATATTCACAAGTTAGACCCAAAAACAAGAGTGTGGCCTAGCGCTTAGGCTATGATTCATTTTAGGACGAAGGAGTTTATGAATTGTGAAGCAGTGAGGCCCAAAAGGTACGAGGAGGGACCTGTTTAGCCCGTATAAGAATTCATTAAACGGCATGTCAGTTTGATCAGACTGACTAGTAGTTTTAGACAAATTTTACAGTCATTTATCAATATGAAACGAAGCAACATAATGGGTTTGCCAGCTACAAGTTGGGAGTTCCTGAAATGAAATGACTATACACTAGTTATCATGGAAAATTTAAAAGCAAAAAGGATGTCGTTTGATGTTGAAAAGAATCAAGGGTTTGCTGTGCATAAATGGTTGCCTTTTCATTGTCGTTTGCTTAACAGAAATGTGCCCATCTCTATAAATGGTGTCCATTTCTTAGCCGTTTTCGTGAGTATATATTTTGCAAGACATACCCACTTGGCATGTGTTGAGTCTCGCATCATATTAAGTCAAGTTAGATAGAATTTTGCTAATGTGTGCCTTAAGGGCACCCAATAATTAATCAATTTTAGAAATGTTTTCTCGAAAATTGAAAAAGTAGTGACAGTTTTTTCAATTTTTGAAAAAATGTTTCCAAAAATGGATTGTTTAATGTGTGCCCTAAGGGCACACATTAACCGGACCTTTAGATAAATAAAGGATTACATCATTTACATGAAGCTCCAATTGTTGAGTAATCCCTTTAGATATAACACAAATACAGCTACCACCTCCCTAATTATGGTATCAAAACCAACCTAATAATACCATATTGCTCAAGGGCATTGCAATGTAATGCTAGCTTCATTAAGAACATCAAAGATTTAAGTGAACGAGATTATCATATCCCAAAATGCGTGGATTTAGAGATTATAATAACTATATTGTGTAGATTTGTGTGGATTTTGAAGATATGTACTAGGTTTGTTTAGGATATATAAACGGGTATATGCAGATATGGTTAAAGCTTTCCTTAGATTGTGACAAAAGATGTGGCCACTCAAGCTATTTCATACAAGTAAACTTGTCTTGAATGCATCCAAATTAGAATTCCAAGTAGAATTTAAGCTAATAATAGCTGAACTAATGTTTCAAGCTAAACAAGTGTTTCATACGTGCAACATAGAAGTGCAAATGTGAAGAGCTAGTATGTTTATGCTGATGACTTGAAAACATCTATTAAAATTAAATCTAATCCATTGTGATTAAAAACTTGCTGCATATAAACTTACCACAATGATACACTAGTTTTTGTTCCAGTGGGTACAATATTAATCTAGCGATTAGTTTTCAAGGGACGCTTCATTTTGAGAAGATGAGAGAGACCTGCTATTACATGTAGCCGACTACTTGGAACACCTGTCTTTGCTAGTGCTCTTCCCGTTTGGTCTAGCAATACAAAGCATGGGACGTATTTAATATCATAATGAAGAAGCTGCATTGACAATAAATAAAGAGAAATCAGTTAAGAGCTTTGAATTAATCAATTCATCACATCATAGGGAGCATGTAGAAAGCCAAAGATGAAGAAAGTAACCCAAGGAACCAAAGTAATTGACAAAATAGATAAGACTACATCATCATAATCCAGTATGATCCCATTGACATGTTTACAAACAGAAGCTTAAAGAAGGATAGTTATAAAGCAAAGAGAAAGTCGAGGGACACTATATAATCTCACAGTGCCCTTCTTCTGAGTTGTGGTGGGTCCCAATATAATTTTTATTTTATTTTATTTTGAACTGTGGTGGGTTTGACACCTCAGCTTGTTATGAAAATATTATGAGATTTTTATTGTGTCCCTAGAAGAACTCTAGGGTGAAATACATGATGGATCGAGCAATAGATGTATCATGTATTTCATGTAGTTAAACATAATTCAACTATCATAAATTCATAATGCATAGAATTGCAGCTGAAATTAATCCAACAAAGCAAATTCTCTTCACTTAAATTGATCAGCTTTTATAGAATCCACTTGCAAGGAAAGAAGAAAATGAGGATAATTGGCAATTTAGATTTGATAAATTATTGATTGTCCCAAAAGCTTAAGTTACCATGATAAATCACTGATTGCCTCAAAAGTTAAGCTATTAATAAATGGTAAATATAATCATTTAACCATAATTTTAACAAGATCTTTGTAATGAAAATTAAAAGTTGTTCTTGTAATCCAAAAAATAAATCTCGACCAGCCACAGAACACTCAAGTATAGACTGGTGACACACTTGTCAAGTATAGACTGGTGACACGCCTGTCAAGTATAGACTGCTGACATGCTTGTTTTTGCTAAACGTGCAAGCTAAAGCTGCTAAACATTCAAATTTCATTAATGAAAAGTGCCTTGCATTTGAAGCTCAACATCCAAACTAGTACACCAGCCAACTAAAGAAGAGCCTTTCAGCTAATACTTTTTTTTATTCCCAACAAATAAGAAGTGTGTTTATGGTGCATAATTTTGCCAAATTATTTAATTACTATCTCATATTTTCAGAAATTTCATCATCTGGAAAACCGATAAGACGTAGTAACAAAGTCATACTGGAATTTTATTGTATTGCTTACAAAGAGCAAGATCCTGGCACCAGGGTATATACTCCCCATCATAAACCCTATGATATAATCCAAATGTTATGGTCATATGTTAAGCCCAGCCTAAATAGGTCTTGGCCATGATGGATAAGTGAAATACTGAAAAATATTAGAAATGATCAATGAACTCTCAGGCAATTGGGAAAAAAACAAAAAAAACAAAGAAGTGAAACACATGATACTAGATATTTTCCCTCAAAACTTTTTCCATCTGTAACAGTCTAAGTTGTGCTAACAACATGGTTTCTCCAAGAGGTATATTCTTGGAGCCTCCTAATTAGGAATGACTTCAATAATTGTTGAAGTTCAAAACTGCTTTGTCATACTCAGTGTGAAAAACTACTTAGTAATGCATTGTCATGACTACCAGTAACAACTCCACAAAAACTAAATGGCACTAGCCACAATATAAGAGCCTTAAACAAGAAAAAGACAATATGATTAAAATAATATAATGAGAAACTCCATGGTTTTCTCAATTGATGCTAGATAACCATATCCAATGACAAAGCTAAAAATCAGCTCAAAATAGCGTACCTCAGGTAGCCATTTCTCATTTTCCGCATCTGCCATGACAATGCTGACCCAATCTAAGTTTCTACCCTCTACCTCTGAAACAAAATCTACTAACGAATTGCAAAGCCTGCATTTTGGTGAGTAGAACTCAATCACTGTAGCCTCTTTCCCAGTAGCCAAGGCTGAAGCAAATGCTCTTTGCTCTGCCTCTGCTTGCTCTTCAGGAGTCAAGGTCAACTTTCTCGACTTCAAACTCTGACTTTGGTTGATTCCAGCATCAAATTGGGAGGGTTTATCGGAACTGAGTGATGGATAAGTGGATTTTGAAACAGAGGTGACAAGATTGAAAGCAGCAGACCCAAGATTTTGCAAGGATTTGAATATCCAAGGACCGTCAAATGTGCAGAGATTAGGACTATTAGGATTTTGTTGGGTGTCCCATGGCCATTTCAGGCAAAATAAAGGTTGTTTGGGAAAAGGACCCATTTTCTCTACCTTTCCTTTTTCAGATTGCCGGACTTCAAGACACTTCATCTGTTACCCATATGGACTACCGAAACGAAGAATACAGTAAGGGGAGAATGGTCTGCGTGGAACAAGGAAGATGCCATTAACAAAGCTGCCTCAAGACTATGAAATGACACAATCATCTCTGTCTCCGGTGAGATTGATTATCTTAGAATTGGTTATCATCTTTTCACTCTAAATTTATCATTCAAGGCCCTTAATCAAGCAGTATCATTAAAGTCCAAACCGATTAATTCAATAAACTAGGCCATTTGGATGTCCTATTATATGCATAGGACACAATCAAGCTTCTCTTTTGCTTCAATGAATATGGAATATCAAAACTAATTAAAAGCCTATAAATTTCCACAAACAACTGAAGCCCACTACTAGATGTGTTCCAAGTTCCAACTAAAATGTCCCAATTAATAACAAGAACTAAACCCACAACTACAAGAATTTGCCCAGCAAACAAAAATTACAAAATGATAATGCAATCTACAATAAATTTCATTTTTTTGCTCTTCCTTTTTTCTTATGTGCACAAGAACAATTAACTAAAAAAAAGTTGATCTACAAATCAAGAAGGGAAAAATAGCATGCAATATTTTGATTCAAAAGGAAATAACACAAACCCACTTTGAAAATCTTCTAAAGAGACGAAATTTCAGCAATTTGACTAATAAACCTTCAAATTTCAAGTACAGAGTTCATGAACTCAGAAACTCACACAAACGGACCCCCAAAAGAATGAATCAACCATTTTTGACTGCCCCTGCTTTTAATCAAACTTAGAGACACAATAAAAACCACAATAAAATCAATGAAAAGCTTCAAACAACGTCAAATATACGTACCTTTTTCTGTATGTATGGTTGGCCGCTCAGAAATAGAGCAAGGTCTTTTTGGTTAGCTTAAGGTAGTCTTTGTATGAGGTTGTTGTTATTTCACTTTAATTGGAGGGTACTTTTGTACTTCAATATTTTAGTCCTTATTATTGTTATTATGTCGGCCCGCTCAAGCCCAACTCAAATATCTTGATGGGCTCTGGTAGATTTTTGGGCTGGATCTTAACATGGGCTTTAATTATCATTTTCTGTCCTTTCTTTTTTTTTTTGAGCAAAATCATTTTCTGTCTTTTGGTTGAAGAAGGGATCTATTGGATCCGCATAAGGATTATCTCTCTTTATACATAACATAATGGTAAGATGGAGTAACACATTTTGAGTCAGTCTAGGCTACAAGTGTGTAAGGGAAATGTCTTTTGTTGTAGAAGGTATCTTATGCATCCGCTTATGCATTATCTCTTTCATAATCTTAATATGGATTATGGACTAACATATTTTGAGTCGGTTTGAAAATGTGAAAATAAAATGCCCTTAGTTGGAGAATATATATTGTGCATTCGATATACACATAATCTCCCTTTGGATAGTACACAATTGTAAAACTCACGTATTATGAAAAAGATAATACATAAGATCATTACTATATATATAATAATAGGTGAAGCTGAGAAAAACTCAAATTAGAATTCCAAATGAAAGTTCCAATTTTACACCATGTGTCCTAAATTATTTATTCTTAAAGAGTTTTATTTCTTAATTTTAGAATCAAATGTGGGGTCACATTATAAATATTCATTCAAATGAGTTATTAAGTACAAAAACTAAAGAGTATAAAATAAATGAATTGTAAAAAAAAAAGTGCTTCACAATAATTAAAAAAATGGACAAATTACGTTTTATATCTAATAATATCCTTACAAAATTTTTTAAAGAGTTAACAAAATATAAAAATGACTATCAATAGTAATTAAATTATATATATATAGGAATTATATTATGCATCTTATTGTATATCTTTAAGTGTATCAATGCATATGCATAGGGTTAAAAACTAGTATTTTATTGATGGATGAATAAACCCACAAAAACTTGGAGAATAAACCCACAAAAACTTGCTCCAAAAGTCTCTCTAATTCACTGTTCATTAGCAAAAAATTATTTGCTAATGAACAGTAGCTCTCTTGGTCTGATGACCTACTGTTCATTAGCAAAAGAATTAATGGGAATAAAAAATTCAACACATGCATTAAAATATTCAATTTTTACTCAACAATCACAACGGCTACAACTCAACCATTTCAGATCTTTTCTCTCTCAAACATCTCTAAACTCAATCACAATCAAAATACAAAATCAAATCACAATCTTAAAGCTAATCAAATCAGAACAAAAAATGAAAAAAAAAAAAAAGCAAATCCAACCCATCAAAGCTGTTGTGGGAGGAGGACGAGTAGTGGTGGAGAGGACGAGTTATTCACCGACGATCTCTGTTTGTGAGAGAGAGAAAGAAAGAAAGAAAGAGAGAGCTCTGGTATTCTCTCTAGTTTGGACGAAGTGGTAAGAGAAAAAAGAGAAAGGAAGAAAAAAAGAGAAAGGTAGAGAAAGAAAAGAAAGAGAAAGAAAGAGAGCTCTGGTATGTTCGGGAGTTTGGAGGAAGTGATATGGAAAAAAAAGGAAAGAAGGAAAAAAAGAAGAAGAAAAGATTAAGGGTACGTGTGTGGAGGAGAAAAAAAGGAAAGAAAAGAAGAAATCATATGGATGAAAAAAAAAAAGAAATAAGGGAAAATAAAAGAAATAATAAGAAATTAAAATTAAGAAACGCTACCACAATATTTTCACAATAAATTTTAAGTGGTAGGTTGTTATTGGCTATTATTGGTAAGAAAAAAAAAATTTCAGTGGTGACTAGTAAGTTCAAATTAGAAATAGCAACAACTTATCACATAAGATTTACTGTAAAAGTATTGTGCAAAATATTGTGAATGTAGCATTTTTAGTTAATGTTTTTTTAGAATAATTTCAAGTTATAATTAGATGACCTACAACTCACTATATCGTTATCACAAATGCTTCACGAATTTGTTAAAAAAAAAATCATTAGGAAAAATTTAAAAATATTACCATTGGGAGATTTTAAAAATATGGTTGTTGGGTATTTGAAAAAATATAGTCATTAGAAATAAATGAAGGAAGATTGAAAAAATAAACGAAGAAAGATTAAAAAAAGAATGAAGAAATAATATTTAAATGGGATAGATATAAGATAAAGAGTCTGTTGGAAAGTGTATTTGAAAAAGTAAATAACTAAAAGATAAAAGGAATTGTTTACTCTCTAAATAGTACAATATTTTGAAGAGTCTGTGATAGACCAAAAATGTATTGATCCCTTGTGATGAATTAATTAGCCAAGTTTATTAATTAATCAAATTAACATGCAAATGCGTGGTAGCACAAACAAATTACCAATTAACTAAAGTGCAGCAGAAAATAAATTGACATAGTGATTTGTTTACGAATGAGAAAACCAACACGGCAAAAACCCCACCGGGTGATTTTAAGGTTACCACTCCCGAGAATTCACCATTATTATAACAAGCGGTTACAAATAAAGGAATCTCAGTACCTTATACCAACCTACAGTTGAACCCTTACCCCAATACCCAATTGGACTTGTTCTGTAATGAAAATCTCCCATTTTCAATGCATGGCTCCTAGTACGTGACTAACCAATTGTGCAGATCCCAGTACGCGACTTTAATCACCAATAAGAGAAGAAAGTTGGCCGCAAAGTTCTTCTGTTCTTCAACACAGGAAGATCTTGAAGTTGCTTGGTCGCAAAACCTTATGGTGTACAAAACACAGCAGCTTCTCAAGAACTAGGGCAAACTAGGTTTTTGGTCACACTTGATGAATTATGCTCTTGTGCAGTTGTGCTCTTGGCTGTGTAACCTGATATGACCCTTAAAATAATTATTTTATATGTGTCTAGGGTTGTGAGAAAAGAAATCCAAAACACTTAATCACGGATTGAAGGAAAAATAGACTCGAAAATCTGAATTTCATAAACCTCGACAGATACCCTATCTGTCGAGTTGCAGTCGAGCCACGGGCTGGAACAGCTCTTCAAGGCTCATAAATGCTAGCTGTTGAGTTTTAATAAACAACATTTTTCATATTTGAATCTTGGACAGACTTGCATGGCTTTAACATTTGGTCTTGAAACAAGGTTTCTTGAAATATTAAACATATCTTAGATCTACCCAATTACAAGTAAAATGCGTTTTGTCAAAGGATTAGCCAATTACATAAATAGTGACATATGATCCTAACATGTGAAACACATATGTCCTAACAGTCTGCTGGAGATGTTTTTAAGGCAAGAACCCCCTCCACCCATAAAAAAACTCATGCTATGGGTACAAACTGCCCACCAACCCACATTCGGTTGTTTTTTGATGACCTTGATGCCTTGCTAATCATAACCTTTGGCAACAAATTCTTTTCCTAAATGGACACTTACCGAAATTGTGATGACTAAATGTGATTGTCAACTCATGAATTGACAATCATGCACTTTCCATCCTGATTGTATTGTCGCATATGGCTCTCCTAGTCTCCAAACCTTAGGCATAAATCTGTAATATGCATTCAAGTAATAAGGAAATTAGCTAATGAGAAACGAAATAAAAGTACAACTTCTAGCGATGTTGAGAGTATGAAAATGTTGAATTGAATCGAAGCCCCGCAATTTTGTTGCTCATGCCAAACGAAGTTGGGGGTGAAACATGCATTTTCTAGCAAATTTTCTTTGAACCATGTTGCCAAAGTTTCCTATATAAAGCCCCATTAGCTCATACTCTCTTACCACCATCACAGTCTACCTTGGTTTTCTTTCAAGCTCATTAGAGGAATTTGAGAATGAAGATGGCTCTCAGTTACAGTGTACAAGGATTCATCCTACTTCTAACTGCCTCTTTATTGGTAGTTAGTGAGGCCAACACCATTGTTGTTGGAGGCTCAGAAGGTTGGCGTTTTGGCTTCAACTACACTGATTGGGCTCTCCAAAACAGCCCCTTCTACATAAATGATACATTAGGTGAGCACTAAGCGTCTAACTATGTTTTATAAAAATTGGAAAAAATTATATCTATTTACATGATTTTTTTTTTTCCTGATAATTCAATGGTTGGAAGAGGGGGATTTGAACCCTAAATGTATCATTTGAAAATATCAGGAGGTGCCAACCAATTGAGTTACAAGATTATTGACTTATCTATGCAAAGTTATGTGATCATTTGTGATATCACATTCATATTATAATCTGTTATTATCACTATTAGTCTATTAGGTCTAGTTTTGTGAGTTTTGTACACTTGTGTTTTAAGTTTCCCAATTAAATTCAATTACATTGTTGCATTGACTAATACATGTAGTATTACAGTAAAGTCTTTTCTCAAGTACAATTGAATTCAAATATGTGAGTTATTAGTCAATCCAACCAAATGGTTGGATTTAATTGGGAAACACAAAATACAACATTCTATCTAATTTTGTCATCTTATTAATACCCTATTTTAAGAATAATTTACAAAATAATAGGAAGGGATGAGGTGAATATTGCAAATTAATGTGTACTAATAAGGGATGATGATTGCAAATTAATTTCGAATTCACATATTGAATAAAAAATTATAGTATAATTAGTGTGACCTAGAAATGACTATACTTTTTTTTCTAGATAACAACAATTAACCTTAAAAATATTTATGGATTAACTAATTGAATTTGTGGTTTTGCATTGTTCCATTTGTTTGCAGTATTCAAATATGTTCCACCAAGCGACACTTCCATTGCTCCCTCAGTTTATTTACTGCCAGACCTATGGAGCTATACAACATGTGATTTCAGGAGGGCTAAGTTGTTGGCAAACGCTACACAAGGTAGCGGTGAGGGCTTTAAGATTGTGCTGCAACAGTGGAGGCCTTATTACTTTGCTTCTAGTGGCCACAATGGCTTCCACTGCAGTGCGGGGTTGATGAAGTTCTTTGCTGTTCCATTGCCACGAGGGAATTAGTCATTGTCTCATTCATCACAAATAAACCAAGGTTGATGCAATTAATACTGCTATTTATCGTTTCAATAAGTTTGGGTACGCAATATTTTTACGATTGTTAAAGTGTTATATAAATCATATGTGACAGTGATGTTCTAATCATAACTTGCCACATTAACAATTGTAACGAAGATAATAAGAATATTCGGAACCCAAGCATTACTTTATCTGTTTTCGTTAATGATCATTGTAATATAAAATCAATCAATTGGGAGGACCATGATTGAATATCAATAAAACTTTTCTTTTGCTTTTTTAAGTTATGATACCGTATGATTTATACGGAAAAAATGTGACAGAATTGTTGTTTGATTGAGTATTTTATTAAAAACATCCCAAAAAGTCTTAGAACAAGCAGAAATGTCTACAGAAAACAAACATCACAACTCTACAGCTCTACATCCCACAACTTTTTCCTTAATTTGTTGAATTAGTAAGTTGAGTGGGGGAAGATAAAAGCAATCGGAGGTACTGTCATTACTCACAACTTGTCATCTTAATCTACAATAAAGTTATCTAAAATAATAATAATAAACTTTTCTACCAACTTTTTATATTTTTCATAAAAATTGTATTAAAATTTTCTTAAAATAATCAATTAGTAAATGTCCTAAAACACCCATTAACGAGACTCATAAAGTTATATAGTGAAACTAGAATCTAGGGGTGTGTTGACCCACCAACTTGCTAAAACCGACCTAACCCAACCCAACCCAACCCGTCGGGTTGGGTTGGTTTTTAGTGGTTGGTAAGTTGGGTTGGGTTATGAAATTTTTTTTAATAGCAGGTCGGGTTGGGTGCGGGTCACAACAATCACAAACCTGCCATACCCGACCTGACCCACCTTTAATTTTAAAATTTAAATGATATATATTTAGAAATATATTATATAAGTAATAATGTTTTCTCATATTTGGCTCTTCCTATCTAAAACCAAGGAAGTCAATACCGTACCGGAGGCTGTACCGGTTTGGCCATCGGTACAATATATTTCGGATACCGGTCAATATCGGTGTACCGTTTCGGGTTTACCGCTATTTTATATATATATATATATATATATATATATATATATTATACACACACCAAAATCTCTAGAATCATGTTTATAAGCATATAATATTTTACTTATATTATAGTAAATATAAAAGTTTATCATAAAACATTACCTCAATTCAGAACAAATTATTCATAGTTTACTTTAGTATCAATTAAAAGGAAAAAAAAAAAAGCACAATATAAAAAATAGAAAGCTTAGTTGTTCATTGCATACTAAGAAAACAAATAATAATAATAAGTTAATGTAAATAAGTTACCATTATGTCTTTACAAAAATTCAAAAATTACAAAACTAAAAAAAAAAAAGAAGCTTTTTTCTATACCGGCCGGTATTGCCCGAAATTGGCCGGTATGGCGGGTACGCGGCCGGTACGGCCGGTATTTTTTCCAGTACAAAATAGAAGTGTACTGGTATCGGTGCACTGGCCGGTACGGCCGGTACCGGTATGGTATCGTCCACCCTGTCTAAAACCCAATTACCTTGCATACCCTAACAATCTTATTTCTTTCTTTGCCTCCTCCCACTCCCATTCCCAGTCTCCAATTCCACTTCTATTTGTTTATAACTGACTTGGGATACTAGTTCATGTATATTTTGTATATCAACTCAATTGGATATGTTTTATTTATAACTGAGTTAGAATATTAGTTTATAAATATTTTATTTATCAACTCAAGTGGCAAGTGAGATATATATTTATCCTGCTTAAGTTAATAATAATAGTAATAAAAAGATAGTCCAACCCATGGGTTTAACCCGACCCAACTCGATCTATGTGGGTTGAGTTGGGTTTTTTTTAACCCACCATGGTGGGTTGGGTAAAAAAATTCCTCTCAACCTGACTAAACCCGACCCATGCATACCCTATGAGAATGGTAAAAATGGTCTGGCCAAAATGGTAAAAGATAAAGATGTCAAAATCTTCAACTTCCTACATCGCCAAAAACTATTGCTTTTTGGCACAATTTTTGTCCAAAAGGCTTTCATTCTTTACTAGACCTCATGCACGTTTAAAACGTGCACGAGAACGACATGATTAAACATGAGATTCAATAGTGTCCACTGTCCCAAGTGGAATACATCTTTAGACAATTTTTGCTTCCAAACCTGACCAAAGACAAGTTGTCCTATATTATATGTCCCATGTTCACTTCCCAACCCATGAAATAAAGCTCCGATTCTCATCATGAGAAATCTCCTTTGTGAATTCTTAAACTGTTTTTGCTTCCTTAAATTTGTGTGCTCAAATTACATCAAACATTCAGAACTTCATATATAAAGATTTAAAAAAAAAAAAAAAGAAGGAACAAAATAAAAGGGCATATGTTTTCTATGAAGTTTGGTTGTGGGCAATGTTGAGCCAATCTAAGTTTCTACCCTCCGCCTCTGAAATAAAATCAACTAACGAATTGCAAAGCCTGCATTTTGACTAGAACTCAATCACTGTAGCCTCTTTCCCAGTTTCTAAGGCAGAAGCAAATGCTGTTTGCTCTGCCTCTGCTTGCTCTTCAGGAGTCAAGTTCAACTTTCTCGACTTCAAAGTTCAAACTCTTACTTTGGTTGGTTCCAGCATCAAATTGGATGGGTTTATTTGAACTTGAGCAATGGATATGAGGATTTTGAACCAGAGGTGATGAGATTGAGAGCAACAGATCCAAGATTTTGCAAGGACTTGTATATCCAAGGACCATCAAACGTGCAGAGATTAGGATTTTTAGAGGTAGAGTGGTGGAGACAAAGATCGAACTCAGGATCTCATGCTCTGATACCATGTAAGCTTCTAGAACTCTCTCTCTAAACAGAACTCTGATATTATTGATTGATGAAAAATGAATCCCATGAATGAAAGCATACAAACTACTCCTATATATACACCATCTAAACAAGCAAAAAAGAAATAGCTAGCTCCCACTTTTGGAGGGAAAAACTTTTACAAGAAAAATCCTATCTATTTGACCACGTGCTCATTAACTAGTGAATGGGCATAGCTTCTTCAAATGAGTGGATGAATTGTTCATAGTAAGGGACTGCTTCAATCAGGTCCATCAATTCTTTGTTAGCCCACTCTGTCTCTACTCTGATGGCTTGATCATTGCTTCTTCCTTCAATTGTATCCTGGGATGCACGGACGCGGCACCGGAGGTGCCGCACCCGCGTCCGACGCGGCGGGACTCGCCGACGCGCGAGGGACGCCGCTGCTCGCGCGTCGGTGCGGCGTCCGGCCGAGTCGGCCACGTGGCATCTTTTTTTCCCCGCCGACTCGCGCCGACGCGGCTTGAATCGCGCCGACGCGGCTTGAATCGCGCCGACGCGGCGCTGATTCAAGCAGATTCGGGCCGATTCGGCCAGAATCGGGCTGTTTCGGCCGTATCGGTCCGTATCGGCCAGTGACCGAAACGGCCGAAACAGACCCGAAACGGCCGAAACAGGCCGAAACAGGCCTCTAATCATGCTGCAACCTCCGAAATCAGCTCTAAATGAGACCCAAAAACCCTAAATCTATCATTCCTTAATTTTATTTTGAATATTTGTTGCTTCTTTTGTGTTTTCTTTTTGGTTTTGTGTTGTGTTTTGTGTTTCTTGCTTTTTTCTTTCTTTGTTTTGTGAATCAAGGCATAGTAAATTAGTAATATGTTTTTTAAGAATATTTTAATAGTAAAAATATATAGAAAATATAAATAAAAATATTTTTAATAATTTTTTAATTGCCGAGTCCCGCCGCACCCGCACCCACTTTTTTCAAAAATTGCCGAGTCCCGCACCCGTACCCGCACCCGTACCCGTACCCGCACCCGCACCCGTGCTTCATAGATTGTATCTCTATGCTTGCTCTGGTCCTGAGTACACTCCTTATTTTCAACAAAAATAAAGGTTGTTTGGAAGTCAAGGACCCATTTTCTCTACTTTTCCTTTTTCAGATTGACGGACCTGTAAGACTCTTCATCTGTTACCCATATAAACTACCGAAACGAAGAATACAGTAAGGGGAGAATGGCCTGCATGGAACAAGGAAGATGCCATTAACAAAGCTGCCTCAAGACTATGAAATGACACAATCATCTCTGTCTCTAGTGAGATTGATTATCTTAGAATTGGTTATCATCTTTTGACTCTTAAGTTTATCATTCAAGGCCCTTAATCAAACAGTATCATTAAAGTCCATACCGATTAATTCAGTAAACAAAGCCTTTTGGATGGACCTCCAAACTTCCTTATAACCATCTCTTATATTATATGCATATTACACAATAAGTCATTGATAATACATACACACCTAATATTTCTACTAATGAGCTTCTTTTTTGCTTCAGTGAATATGGAATATCAAAACTAACTAAAAGCTTATAAATTTCCACAAACAACTGAAGCCCACTACTACATGTGTTCCAAGTTCCAACTAAAATGTCCCAATTAATAACAAGAACTAAAGCCACAACTACAAGAATTTGCCCAGAAAACAACAATTACAAAATGATAATGCAATCCACAATAAATTTCATTTTTTGCTCTTCCTTTTTTCTTATGTGCACAAGAACAATTAACTAAGAAAAAATTAATCTACAAATCAAGAAGGGAAAAATAGCATGCATAATTTTGATTCAAAAGGAAATAACACAAACCCAATTTGAAAAATCTTCTAAAGAGACGAAATTTCTGCAATTTGACTAATAAACCTTCAAATTTCAAGTACAGAGTTCATGAACTCAGAAACTCACACAAACCCCAAAAGAATGAATCAACAATTTTTTACTGCCCCTACTTTTAATCAAACCGAGAGATACAATAAAAACCACAATAAAATCAATGGAAAAACTTCAAACAACGTTAAATATGAGTATCTTTTTTTGCAGTAGTCATTAAGAAACTTAAATTAAATAAAATTTTTTTTTTTAAATCTTGAATTTTATTGACATAACAAGTGTGCATTTGAAAATATTGTTCTAAAATTATTGTTTTTGCTGCAAATTACCAAAAAGACCTCTATTTGATATTTATCAATGTATGGTCTTAAGAGCACTTGCATCAACCCATGTAAAATGGGTTAAATGCAAAATTTTGGCCAACAAACTCAAAAAATCACCCTCAAATCATCTAAAATTTTGCATTTCCTTCCACAGTTACAATAGCAGTGTAAATTTACACTTGATCATGTGTAAAAGGATTATTTTATTCATTTTTTAGTGTTTTTTTATTTGTGCGTGAGTGATGTGAATGTTTAGAAAAATTGGTATGTAAAATACTTTATATATATATATATATATATATATATATATATATATATATAAATAGGTTTATATACTTAAAATATAGAAATTTTGCATGAGTTGGTAAGAATATTCTAACCAACATTAAATTGAAGTGTCCAATTTAAAGGGAGGGAAAATAATAATATGTCCACGACATTTTCATAACAAATTATAAATGGTAAGTTGTAATTAGTAGGTAAAAATAATTTGTCACCCAAAATTTGTTGTAAATTATTGTGAAAATGATAGAGACATGATATTACTTATTTTATTTGAGAATGAGACATAACATTACTTTAATAAATAAATAAAGATTTACTCGTGCTATTTCACCGATTCACCTTACTTCACCTGAGAATGAAGAGACCACTCTCTATTGTAATGAATTTTAAATACAAGTTTCCTGTAGCTAACTTTACCATTTTCACACAATGAAAACAAGTCTACAGTTGTTGTCCACATTGTGTAGCTCATTTCATATTCTTCCCAATGCACGGTGCTGACTGCTGCGTACTTCAGGCAAACCACAAGTCCAGATCCTCCTTCCCAACATCTTGGCCACCACCAAACTTTCTGTTATGAGGATGTTCCTCACAATTTGGTGCAGCTTGCGGAGAAGCTGATGAGGGGTACCAAGTGCTTTAGTGTATAATTTTCTCTTTAATCACTTGTTTGATGATATTTTGAGGAATTGACCATTTGGGTTAGCCAAAAAAAAAAAAAAAAATTGCTTCAAATAGGCGTTAATTTAGGGAGGGATATTTTATTTTTTGGGGCTAATTTGTGTTGTTGTTTGATCGTTTGGTCTAATTTGTATTTATTTAGGCAATTTTTTGTTCAACCTTCAACTGGCCAAGATTTTGGATGGTCAAATTTTACAACTCATTTTTTTTCAAGGTGGCCCACAACCCAGAGTCTTTTGTTTGAATATTGTAGAAAACTGAGTTTATTGGCGTTATAGGTACTGTTCAAAGTTATTTGGGAAAGTGAGGAAAGAGGGTGAATTTCGGCAATGGTGTTGCCGAAATTCTAACAAAAAGTATGAGAGAGAAAAGCCAAATAATGTGATGGGAGGATTTGAATTTCGGTAATCTCATTACCGAAATTCTTGCTGCCCAACTTTCCTGCCCAGAAGTACCCGAAGTGCTATGCAAGGTGGAGTGCTCAAAGGAAACTAATTGTGGCAATCAAGTTGCCGAAATTGCATGGGAGTGTAGAGGGAGAAAATATGAATTGTGGCAACCAAGTTGCCAAAAATAGGAAAAAAAATTATGGCAACCAAGTTGCTGAAATCTTGGGGAAGAATTTAAAAAAAAATTATGGCATTGCCTGATTGCCGAAATAGACAGAAAAAAAATGGCAATTGATTTGTGGCAATGACATTGCCAAAATAGAAGGAAAAAATGGAAAATTGTGGCAATTAGTTTGTGGCAATGGCATTGCCGAAATAGAAGGAAAAAAAATTGTTGCAATTGATTTGCCAAAAATTGGAGGAGAGAGAGAGAGAGAGAGAGCTGTTTGGATAAAAAAAAAATTTGGGGAAGTCAATCACCTCACTTCTTCCTCTGACTCTTATTCTCTTCCCCAAGTACTTTGGAATATATTCCTTGATCATTCCCAATAAAACCTAGCCTATTAATATGAATCTATGTCATGGATTCTTATTCTTTTTTGTCTTTTCATTTCTCTCCTCATTATAAAAGACAGGCACCATTACTAAAGCATTGCATCTTCTACATTTTTCATATTGCTTCACTTACCTCCACAGTGCTATATTACTCTTCTCTTTGCTTCAGTGTGCACAACTAAGAACAGTAAGTTTTAAATTAATATGAGTTTTTTTGCTTTGCTTATTAACTTACAGCTTTAGAAATTAACAGATTTATTATTATTGTATAAATATATGCTTTGTAAATATTAGAAGCTAATAAATTGTAAAATATTATGTATTGTTGTTTTTTTTTTGTTGAGAAAAATGTATTGTTGTTGTTAATATTGTTTGTATGACTATGATTATGATTATGATTATGATTGTGATTATGATTATTGTTGTTGTTGTTGTTATTATTCAAGTTTTAGATTAATGAATTTTTTATGGTTAGGACTACAAGAATTTTAATTATATTTGAAATTTACCATAATAAATTGTAATAGTCACCATACATGAATTTGATTATTTTGTAGTTGATAATTTATAATCAGCCTATGACTTAGGTGCTTCTCAAAAAAAAAAAAAAAAAAAAAAAGCTTTTATGCTAGGAATACTTTATTTTCACTCATTGCAAAATATTGCGTTGTATAGCAAATCTCAAGTAACTTGTTGATATCATTATAAATACAATATCTTGAACTCTTTTAAGGGTCAAATTGATTCATATAAACTTTTCAGTAGTGTTGTTATTTTGTATTTATTTATTGTTATTTGATTGTATTTTTTTTTTTTGCAAGTATCACTCTATAATTCTTACTCTTTCGGTTGGTATCACAATTGTGGTAAGCATCTCGACTCTCTAATTAAATTATGTATGTGTTTTGTTAATTTTGAAATTTTTTAAGATTATTTATTGTTATTATTATTATATGACCACAAAAATTGTAGTAAGTTGTATTATTGTGACTTTCTTTCAATTTTATTATGAACTACAAGCATTGTAAGTTATATTTAATAATTAGTGTAAGGACACAATTTGGACCTAAGCCCAAAAACAGGAAAGGAATAGGCCCAAAAAGCCTAATACAATGAATTTGTAGAGAGTGGATTATAAATTTGGATTTTAGTGAGTTCAGATAACAAAGACAATGGTCTAGATCACAATACGACACAGATGGGTTAGTTTTTATAATGAAAATTATCCTTGGACTCAAGCCGAGGAGACTGAATCTTATATTTCTTTTTCTTAAAGACATATTACAGATATTGTTCTTATTTCTACAATGTTTTCTTTCTTACTCTCTCGATCCCTTTATCTTGGGGCTTTCCTCTTCCTTTTATACTTCCCTTTCTTCTCTCTTTACCCTTCACGTATGAATCAGGTTGTCGGTTAGGATACTTGTCCCATCAGCACCTTCCCGAAACCTTTGAAGATAGCTATAAGGCTGAACACTGCTACTTAGGCATCACTTCCTCATTAATGCGGCCAAAGAGTTAGCTACAGAGCATTCAATGCGGTGACAGTAGCTTTTTCCTTAGATATTTCATAGTTTTCCTTTGTCCTATACCCCTGTGTTGCACATCATTATCAACAAAGTCTCATGGGATATTGCCTTTGGATGGCAGATAACTCATTTCGACCTCTGCCTAGCTGATCCGATGAGACATTCCTCTTTGGACCAACTTCTCGGATGATCATGATCAAACCTTGCTTATTTATGAATTAATATAGACCCTTAGTAAGATGTTTACTCATCCTCGAACCACTTAATGTCCTCAGCTTGAGCCTCCAACCCATTATGCATATAAATATACACTCCTAGGCCCATCTCCCCCACAATTAGCATAAAAAACTGTAGTAGTCACTGATGGGGTATGATAAAATACACCAACTCCAAGATCGTCCATGACGGTCGTCCAGGTCAAGGACGAGAAAGCGAACGTTGTAAAACGCTCGTCCGTGACAAGCTCATCCGTGCAGGAAGATACTTGGACGACCTTCATACATTCCTAGCGAGTTTCTTTGTATAGACCCAAGACGAACTCCACATGCCTATTTCAAAGCATAAGTAAAAATTAAGGTTCATTACTACAAAACTGCTCTCGATGACAGTTATGGAAAATAAGGCCAAACAATTGAACTTTCATGGCAGTTATGGAAGTTAACTCCAAATTTTTCGACCTCCCCAATAATAGGGGAAGTTATTAAGTAAGTAACCGCTTCAAGTGTTATATAAAGCGTTCATCCACACCAAAGTAAAGGGAGTTTTTCTGAACATTTTCCTAAAAGATTGGAATTCCAGAAACCAAGAGAAATATTGACTTAATCATTGGAGGGTTCTTGGCCGGTCCTCCCCGGTCACGTTTGATTGTGTTTTCTTCCTTTAAGGTTTTTAAGTGTTTTTCTCATTATTTGAAGCCCGAAGCGTTCAGTCTACTGATTTTACCGTGTAACATCAGTTGGCGTCGTCTATGGGAAGATTGATTTGTTTTTCAATTAGTCTTTCAACAAAAAGGCTGCATGGTTCGGACAAGATCAAGGGCCACCAACCCAGGTCATCAGGAAAGTAGGGATGCCTCTAGTAATCCCCATCATGATCGCCAATCAGCATCTGTCATGCAACCGCCATCCGTTCAACACATACAGTCTATGGCAGCCGCCATGGGAGAGTTAACCCGTCGAAACCAAGAGTTGACTAGGGAGATTGGCTTAAGAAGAAAACATCGTGAAAGATATGCAGAAGGGTAGGCCCAAAGCCAAGATAGAGGAAATGTTGAGCATATGGTGCCCGAAAGCCAGTCGCGGGGCATCACGTCGCGAAGGGTGCCATACTTGGAGAAGGAGATGGATCAGATGAGGAAGGCCATGGACGAGATGAGGGAGAACATGAGAAGGGCAAATCCCGTAGAGGATTTAGTTCATCGTACAGACTCCCCTTTCACGGCTTCCATCAATGGTCATCCTTTGCCTCTGAAGTTTAAGATGCCCTCCTTGGATTCGTATGATGGAACGTGTGATCCTTTCGATCATATTGCTACTTTCAAGACTACAATGCACCTTCAGGGGGTTCTAGATGAGATTATGTGTAGAGCCTTCCCTACCACCCTCAAAGGACTAGCGTGAGTGTGGTTCAGCAAAATACCTCCGAACACAATGAGTTCTTTTGAAGAGTTGAGTAAGTTATTTGTCAATAATTTTATCGGATGACAAAGGCACAAACGTTCCTCTTCTAGTCTGCTAACCATCGAACAAGGAGAGAATGAGAGCTTGCAGTCTTTCATTACTCGTTTTAACAGGGAAGCCTTGTCAGTGGACGAGATAGATGACAAGTTGTTATTGGCCACCTTCCATAATGGATTGATCTGACTTATTCATCCACAAGCTTTATGAGCAAGAGCCTTAAACCATGGCCGAACTCGTTCACTCAGCCCAAAATTTCATGAATGTAGAAGACGCTATTATAGCCAAGAAAAGGAAAAGAGCTGAAAGAATGGAAGCAGATCTCCCCCGTCGTCTTGAGCAGGGTCCTCGTCCAAAGAAGGCTCGGGCAGGAGAGAATAAAGATAGAGATAGCAAGAAGGCAAGTTCTTCAGCAAGGAATCAGCAATATACTCCTTTGACATGCCATTTGAGCAAGTGCTTATGCAGATCAAGGATGACCCATCCTTGAAGTGGCCAGAGAAAATGAAAGGAGACCCTAATAAGCGTAATAGGAACAAGTATTGCCGCTTCTACAGAGATCATGGTCATGACACGGACGAGTATTTCAATTTGAAGCAGCAGATAGAAAATCTCATCAGGCATAGAAAGTTGAGAAACTTTCTTGGATGAGACCATAAGGACGAGAAGTTGAAAGCAAAGGTTAAAGAGTCATCACGACCCCCACTCAAAGAAATAAGAGTTATCATAGGAGGTTCAATGGGGCAATCATCCAAGTCAAGAAAAGCATACCTAAAGGTAGTGCAGAACGTTCAACTCTTTGGATGATTGCCAAGGACGAGGGACACGGACAAACAAGCTATCATATTCACGGACGAGGATGCTGAAAGAGTTCACCACCCTCATGATGATGCCATTGTTATCACTTTGCTTATTGCTAACTATGCAACCAGGAGGGTGTTGGTGGACAATGGAAGTTCGGCAAACATTTTGTATTATCCTGCTTTTCAGCAAATGAGGCTTGGATGAGATCAATTTTGTCTAGTGAATTCACCTTTGGTAGGTTTCGGAGGAATGAAAGTACAACCTGTGGGCACTGTTACATTACCTGTGGTGGTGGGGACGTACCCACAACAAATAACCAAGGACGTGAATTTCCTTGTGGTAGATTGTTCGTCCTTCTATAATGCCATAATCGGAAGACCAACTTTAAATATTTGGAAGGCAGTCACGTCTACTTACCACCTATCAATCAAGTTTCCTACGGAGCATGGGGTAGGACAGGTGCAGAGAGATCAACTAGCAACAAGAGAATGCTACTTGGCCATGGATGAACAGGTTTAGACGATGAACATTCAGGAAAGGAAAGTTATGGCAAATACCACTGAAGTATTGGAAAATGTTCCCTTGGACGAAAATAACCCTGAGAAGTATACTAGGGTTATAGCGAATTTGGAAAAGGAGACAAAATAGGATCTCGTCCAGTTCTTAAAGAAAAGTATTGATGTGTTTGATTGGAGTCATGAGGATATGTTAGGTATAGACCCTAGTGTCATTACCCACCGTCTAAATGTATATCCTTCCCTTAAGCCTGTACGACAGAAGAAAAGAGTGTTTGCTCCTAAGAGAGACCATGCCATTAGAGAAGAGATTCAGAAGTTGATTGCGGCGAAATTTATTCAAGAAGTCTATTACCCAGACTGGTTAGCCAATGTAGTAATGGTCAAAAAGACTAATGGCAAATGGAGGATGTGTGTGGAATTCACCTATTTGAATAAAGCTTGCCCTAAAGATAGCTATCCATTGCCGTGTATTGACCAACTGGTGGATTCTATCGCAGGTCATAAGTTGCTGAGTTTTATGGATGCTTTCTCTGGATACAATCAGATAAGGATGGACGAGGCAGACCAGGAGAAGACTTCCTCTATCACCAGTCAAGGCTTGTTTTGTTACAAAGTGATGTCTTTCGGTCTGAAGAACACAGGCGCAACATACCAAAGGTTGGTCAACCATATGTTTCGTCCACAGATTGGACGAAATGTGGAAGTTTATGTAGATGATATGCTGGTAAAGAGTCTGGACGAGGGGAAGCACTTGGACGACCTGCAAGAAACCTTTGACACACTTAGGCGATACAACATGAAGTTGAACCCTAGCAAATGCACTTTCGGAGTTTCATCAAGAAAATTCCTCGGATTTATGGTTTCACATAGAGGGATTGAGGCAAATCTTGATAAGATTCAAGCAATACTGGATATGAAGCCTTTGCAAAAGATCAAAGAAGTCCAGTCTCTTACTGGACGAGTTGCTGCTTTTAACAAGTTTGTCTCTAAAGCTACTGACAAATGTTTACCATTTTTCAAGGTTCTTAAAAAGGCGTTTGAATGGACAAACGACTGTCAAAAGGCCTTTCAGGATCTTAAAAACTATCTTACCGTGGCTCCATTGCTAAGTCCATCCGTGCTGGGAGAGGAATTGTATTTGTACCTAGCAGTGACTCCACATGCTGTAAGTTCAGCTTTGATCAAGGAAGAAGGGAAGGTGCAGAAACCTGTGTACTATACGAGTCGAGCGCTTAGGGGAGCGGAAGGACGATATCCATTAATAGAGAAGTTGGCTTTTGCACTAATAACAGCCTCTAGAAAGTTGAGACATTACTTCCAAGCTCACATCATCAATGTTATGACGGACCATCCGCTCAAGAAGGCAATGAACAAGTTGGAAGCCGTAGGACGACTGATCCAATGGGCTGTTGAGCTCAGTGAGTTTGACATCAGGTACCATCCAAGAAATGCAATAAAGGCTCAAGCCCTGGCAGATTTTATTGCGGAATTTACTCCAAGTTATGATGAATCAGACGGGATGGAGGAGAGTAATAAATGGGTTGTTCATGTGGATGGATCGTCTACATGACATACAGGAGGAATAGGAGTTGTTTTACAATGCTTGGAAGGAGATAAATTGAAGCACAAGGTCCGTTTGCAATATCAAACAACTAACAACAAAGTTGAGTATGAAGCTCTTCTTAAAGGGTTGGAGTTGGCTAAGTCTATGGAAGCTGAATTGATACTTGTCCTGGGAGACTCTCAGTTGGTCATGAGCCAAGTAAATGGGACATATGAAGCCAAGGAAGAACGAATGAGGAAGTATCTTAATAGGGTTATAAACCTTGTGAAGAAATTTAAGGAAGCTGATTTCGTTCAAATTGCAAGGGAAGAGAACATGGAAGCAGATACCTTAGCAAAGGAAGCCTCAGAGAATGAAGAAATGGACGAGTTTGATGAAATTCAATACATGCCAAGCATAGATTTCCCGAAAGTACAACAGATAGAAGGCGAAGAGAATTGGATGACCCCAATAGTGTCATATCTGAAGGATGGAAGACTTCCAGAGAGGAAAGACGAGGCCAGAAAGCTCAGGGTCAGATCAGCCAGGTATGTCCTCATGGATGAGGTACTATACAAAAAAGGGTTTTCTTAGCCTTATCTAGGGTGTTTAGTCCCAGACGAGGCAAATTATGTGTTGAGGGAGGTTCATGAAGGAGCATGTGGCAACCATTTAGGGGCTAGATCACTCGTCCACAAGGTCCTCCTCGCAGGGTGCTACTAGCCAACTCTCCAAGTAGATGCTAAGGCATATGTCAAAGTTTGTGATCAATGCCAAGGATTCAATAATATTCCTAGATAGTCGTCAGAGTATCTCACCCTGATGATGGCCCTATGACCCTTCGCACAATGGGGATTAGATATCTTAGGTCCTTTCCTACTTGGAACCAAGCAGATGAAGTATTTGGTGGTTGGTATTGATTATTTCACTAAGTGTGTGGAAGCAAAACCCCTAGCAAAAATCACCCAACAGAATGTCAAGAACTTCGTTTGGAAGAATATTATGTGAAGGTTTGGGGTGCCCAGGGTATTGATATCAGACAACAGACGGCAATTTGATAACGCACTTTTTAGGGACTTCTACGAGCATTTCGGAATTCAGAATCATTACTCCTCCCCCGCCCACCCTCAAGCAAACGGTCAGGCAGAAGTGGCAAACCGATCCTTGTTAAAAATTATCAAGACTCTGCTTGAGGGGGCAAAGGGAGTATGGCCAGACGAGTTACCAGGTGTTCTATGGGCCTATAGGACGATAGTGAGAACCCCTACAGGGGAAGCTCCTTTCAAGCTTACCTATGGAAGTAAAGCAGTCATACCTACAGAAGTACATATGGCCAATCATAGGGTGATGAAGTATCAAGAAGAGGAAAATAGGGAGCAACTTCGCTTAAACCTTGATCTAATAGATGAGGTGAGGATGGATGTGGAACAGAGGACAGCGAGGTACAAAAACCTCATGGCTAGGCAATATGATGCAATGGTAAAACCCAAGCATTTCAATATAGGGGACCTCGTCTTGAAGAGGGTTTCCTTAGCAACCAAGAACCCAGCCCATGGGAAATTGGGACCTAATTGGGAAGGGCTCTACAAGGTTATCAATTGCAAAAGGCAAGGATCCTATTACTTGGAGACCCTGGACGGGAGGAAGTTGGAGCATCCTTGGAATGTTGAACACCTTAGGAGGTATTATCAGTGAAACATCGGCATGGACGAGTATCACCATGGACGAGCCTCGAGTTTGTTTTATCTACGTATTGTTAGTACAATATATAGTATGATATATATTGTGTTTACTCTTTAAAACTATATTAGTCTCTAAGCTATGTGGTGTATGGACTAAGTTATAGATTTGTGGTGTTTGTTTGTATTTACCAAAGTTCTCTAAGGCATTGGCTTCTAAGCATATGCCTCGTCTATGAACAGTATTTATGTTATGAACATAATGTTTGAATTTCTAGCTTTCATATTGTTTTTATTTTTTAAAATGATTGACAAGAAGGCAAAGGCCAAAGACGTGTGAATTCTCCGGACACCGAGACATAACGTCTATAATCTTTTCTTGATAAGGTATGTTCGTCCAAACAATGGATGAGGTTGAGCCTTAACGTGTTAGTCCCACTCATGGACGAGAAAACGCGTGCATGAATCTTTAATCCATTGGCTAAGGACACCAGCTAGAACAATCCAGTCTATGGACGAGTAAAAGGTTGGGCCTTAAAACTATATGGATAATACAAAATCGGCTACTAAGTCTGAGGATGAATAAAGCTGAACTATTACCATTCACAAAGACGAGTTACACTCGCGAAAATTTAAAGAATGGTGAAAAAATGCTGAAAATTTATAAACCCTTATTATGGACGAGCCAAGGCTGACCAAAATCTTGGATACCAAAAACATTCGTCCATATAGCATGTTTTAGTAAGCAAAAGAAAAAGTAAAGGAAATGAGCGCTCATTCATCAATTATAGGGTGGATGACCTACACCAAAGAACCCTTAAAAAGAAAAGGGTAAAGCTAAATTGTTTGAAAGATCGTCCTAAAACTGTGGATGAAGTAAATGTACTTGAGTTACATTAAAAGGTCCAAAACTATGGACCAAACAAAAATAGGAAGAAAAAGAAAAAAAAACTTGAATAAGCAAAATATTAAAGTCTCGTCTTTAGGCAGGAGGGGCATCAGCTTTGGGGTCGTCCTGAGGTAGCTGTGTAGTGGCATTGTCCTCTACATTGATGTTTTCTGAACTCTTCTGGAGGAGGGAGCTTGAAGTAGCCCCACCAATGTTAAGTTTGATAGAGCTAAAGTCAATCTCAGGGAAGTTCTCCATGGCATCCATCCTGAAATCTTCAAACCCAGCTGTATAGTTGGTATCCATTGATGAATTGTTTGGACGCCTTAAACTTTGCAATTGCGTCTCCCTTAGCTTTTTCGAGAAGGGTACTTAACACGTCGTTCCTCTTCTGGAGGTGGTCAAGACGAGTATCCTTCTCTATGACATCAGTCTTCAACTCCTCGACGGGGTTTTGCAGCTCCTTTGCCTCGTCCTTGGCCTTTGCAGCCACCTTAGCCCACCTTTTACACTCGTCCTTCACCTCTTGAATCCTTTTCTCTAGCAGAATCCTCATCTTGTTTATCTCAGTTGCCTGCCTGGACGCGGTGATGAACTTAGACATTGTCTGCATAAATTAAAATTTTATTACAATGTACATGTGCATTACTGACAGGACGAGGTATACATATATAAAGAATACATACCTTAAAAAGGTCATGAACACCAGAGCGCTCAAAGTCCTTCAAAGACATGTCATAACATGCCATCACGTCCTCATCCGTCACAACCTTCTTGAACCTTTCCCAAGCCAAGTCCTCATTTCCAAGAAGGTTTTGAGGCACCTATTGAGAAGGTTGAGACAAGGTAGGTGCATTGACTGTGGATAGGGTTTGCACAGACGGAGGATCCTTGGGCTCTGAATCAACATCCAGAATCTGGATGGGGTGACCCTGGGGGAGGAGGAAAGGATTGGGTTGGGCGTCCCGAGGCTTGGACGACCTATGCTTAGCTTTTTTCTCTTTATGCCTGCTTGGAAGGTTTCCCAAGTCAACTCCTTGTGACAGGCTTTTTCTTTTATCACCAGTGGATAGATGAGGTTGGGATTGCACCCCCTACCCAACTGCCTCCTCTACCACTTCTTTGCCCTTATTCTCCTTCAGCGTCGCCATTCTTGAGAAGAAAGACTTTAGTCACAAAAAAAAAAAAAAGCGAGAAAAGGAGAACTTACGTCTACGAACAATAAGCTCGTGGGCAATAGCTTCAACGGACGGATCTGGACCTAACCCCTAAGTGGCAAGACGTTGAAAACTTACTAAAGAATGAAAAGTCCTGTCAGTTATAGACGCCCCTTTTGGACTCGTTCAAGATAGAACCTGTTCAAACGAGGTCGTCTAATACCTAAAAAAAAAAAATTTAGACGACTACAATCAAGAATAAATCTAACAAATAATAAAATGACAGCCACAGACATACCTTCAGGACAATGGTTCCCTTACTCTCTAGTGTAGGGAGGGAATGAATCCCTATCAACCTCAATAGGGCGTCCAGCCCAAAAACCAAAGACGAAGAAGAATTCCGTCTTCCAGTTCCTATCTGAGGTGACTAAGGACTTTATTAGCCTATAATCTCTCCCTCTGGTTGTGAACTGATAGAAGCCAAGGGATTGGTTAATCTCGGAGGGTTTTTAGCAGAAGAGGAACTCATCCACAGTAAGATGACGATCCCCCTCAAACACCTCCCTCCACAAAACTTGCATAGCGACAATTAGCCGCCATGCGTTGGGATTGAATTGACATATACTTAAACCTAACCTAGTTAGCAACTGCTTAGCGAAGGCATTAAGGGGCAACCTCAAACCCCCCAAGAGGTAAGCCTCATAAATGCCAACGCCAAAACGGGGTTGACAACACCATTCCCTACGCATAGGTAACCTGGGATTCAAATCTTCAAGAATTTGGTACTAAGTCTTAAGTACGCCTAGTTTTTTCTTGTTTGTCTTAGAGGCGATCCCAATGGCACAAGTGTAAACTATCTTAGCCTCGTCTTGAACAGTAGACGAGGGATCACTTGTACCAGCCCCAGACCCAGACTCAGCCCTCATCCTAAGTTCTTCCTGAAGGACCTCTAAGGGAACTCCAAGGACACCAGACATATACTTGTCTGTGGTTCCCCCACTGCTACTACTGCAACCACTGCTACAACTATCACTAGAACCGCTAGAACTGCTAGGATCATGATACTCGTCTATGGCCTTATCAACGCTATTGCTAGACGAAGAAAGGACAACCTCAGACATTCTTTAAGAAAACTTAAAACCAGAGGACAAGGATGGAGAAAATACATGGATCTAGATGAAGGGAGACTATAGATGCGGGAAACTTCTAGATGAGGCGCTAAGACGAGGGATGTCAAAGAAGAAAATTTCAGAAAAATGAAGGGTAGATGAGGAATTCCACTATTTATAGGCAGCAAACTCTAGTATTCGAAGCGGCACGACCAGCCAAAAGGTGACACATGGCATGTTCCTCGAAAAATGAATTGACCTGACCAGTCACCAATTGGATCATGACACGTGGCACACCTAACTACTAACATAAATGCACACGTCCAAAGGATGGATTCAGCTTATACGTTTCCTTAGACGACCCATGGACAAAGGGCTAACTGATGAGGTATGATAAAATACACCAACTCCAAGATCGTCCATGACGGTCGTCTAGGTCAAGGACGGGAAAGCGAACGTTGTAAAACGCTTGTCCGTGACAAGCTCGTCCGTGGAGGAAGATACTTGGACGACCTTCATACGTTCCGAGCGAGTTTCTCTGTACAGACCCAAGAAGAACTCCACATGCCTATTTCAGAGCATAAGTAAAAATTAAGGTTCACTACTACAAAACCGCTCCCGATGATATTATGGAAAATAAGGCCAAACAATTTAACTTTCATGGTAGTTATGGAAGTTAACTCCGAATTTTTCGACCTCCCCAATAATAGGGGAAGTTATTAAGTAAGTAACAGCTTCAAGTGTTATATAAAGCATTCATCCACACCAAAGTAAATGGAGTTTTTCTGAACATTTTCCTAAAAGATTGGAATTCCAGAAACTAAGAGAAATACTGACTTAATCATCGAAGGGTTCTTGGTTGGTCCTCCTCGGTCACCTTTGATTGTGTTTTCTTCCTTTCAGGTTTTTCAAGTGTTTTTCTCATCATTTGAAGCCTGAAGCATTTAGTCTACTGATATTGATAACAAATTTTATTTTATCTTTTTGAATAATACTACGCTAATAATTTTTTTTCTTTTTATGTGGCAGCAAACTGAGATAAATAATATATTAAATTTGGCTGTTGCAAACCAACAGAGGAATGATCTGACTGCACAATAAGTCCTTCCAGCAATAGTAGAGGGCCTTAATCGAGTGAAGTTATCGATGGAAACAAATATTTCCTCCGTCCCTACTAAGAGGGTGACACACTTCGGGTGACGACAGAGGCACCAAGGAAGACAGCAATCGCAAACCTCTTTTAAAACCCGCTCGTCCACCTCAACACAATGTGGAAATGATGAAGCCGGACCATCCACCTCTACACAGCACAATATGTACAGCTCTACCCAAGCTGGGCCATCAACATCTGCCCATAATGAGCCAACCACCTTCAATGAGTATAATCCAATTAGTGTCAATGAGTATTGCATGTCTTTATATCAACAGATTGGATCATCCCCTTCCCTAGGACAAGGATTTAAGGGTTTATATAGCTATGACAATTATCTCCAACCCCAACCTAGTTCAACACCTCCCTCCTATCACCCATCGCCACCTCCATCCTATTATGGGCAATACAATTATGACCAAGATAGCCAATCCCCATTTGACAATAATCCATATCCACATGGGCAGTATAGCTATGCACAACATGACTCGTTCATCACACCACAACCTTCCTAACCATCCCTTCATGTTGGTGATATCTGCACGCCACCAAATACAAGGGCATGTGCTTCGAACTCTGAGGAAGAGGCCTCCATAACAGACTCTGAGGAAGATGCCTCAAATGAGGACAGTGGGGAAGATGTAGAAGATATGGAGGTGTCATCAGATGATGAAAGTGACAAAGGTGGTAATTATCAAAGAGATTTTGATATTCGAACGCAGCCAAAGCGCATGGGGAAAAGTCCTGTGCAAGCACGAAGGTACCCTCAACGAGTAAATAGGTGTCCTCTATGTTGTGGAACACAACAAAAACTTCATGTATCCCATCGTGGTAATCACTAATCAATATAAAATGACTGTTTATTAAGAATATATTAAAGTATCATTGTTGTTTATGCATCATTGTAGCAAAAAATATTATGCGTAGATAGTATACATATCACATTATACATCTATTTAATATAATTGTCCAATTAGTGCCCAATTAATCTAATCATACATCTATCATCTATCATCTATCATATACTATATCTAATGGCAGAAGCTGAGAGAAAGTTGATTCCTACAATTAAAGAGGTGCTGCCATATAGGAAAAAAGCCCATCTAAAATTCAGACACTTATAAGTTAAAAAGGGATACATTATATTGTTTCCCAACGTTAACACATCGTGTGATAGCCTCTCACTCTCATAGCATAAAAGGAAAAATAACCGGCCAAAATACAATTAAAAGGCTTGCAATACTTTAAAAAAAAAACAAAAAAACAAAACGCTGGATACAGAGAGAGTTCTCCATTCCCTCTCCGCTGCAAGCACATATAGAAAAAAAATCTATGGGCATTAACACTATCAGGCTACATATCTGCCACCATCAAATCGTTGGAACCGGCTCTGGTACGTTTCCTCCATTTTTTTTAGATTTGGGTATAAAATATTGCTTTTATTGAGTTTTTTTTTGTTGGATTTTGGTTTTGATTCCTTTATGTTTCGGGCTTTTGGTTTTTTTTTTTTTTTTTTTTTTTTTTTTTTTTTTTTCTGGGGTTTTGATTTGGAAAATCGGTTTTTCTGTTGATTCATCACCAACAGCAAAACTTTTATCCCTATGGAAAAATATATGGGTTTAGTAGAAGGTAGGCATGGTTTTTTTTTCCCTATTCAATTACCGTTTCAAATTGTATAAAACTATAGGATTGAATGTTACGTTGATATTTCTTTCTTCTTTTTCAATCTTTTTTTTTTTTTTTTCTTTTCGAAACCACATGCACACAAGGATATAGTCTGGAAGGCATAGAGAGAGGCCACATACCCATTACCCCATAATCGGTAAAGTTATTTCTTTTGTAGTTTTTTTTTTCCGCTTTTAAATCTAGGGATTGAATATGATTTAGGTTTGAATTTATTGGTTGGATTGGTTTAGATTTACGTTTAGTTATCGGCCATGTAGGAAAAATACCCACTTAAATAACAAACACGCCAGAAACAAACTTGAAACGCCACACAAAGAAAAGCGATGCATCTATTCGAACCCAAAGAAAAACTATGTATCTGTTTCTGTTTTTGTGATGTGGCTGTATTTCTGCTGCTGCATATTCTGCTTCTGCAGAATAGGTTCAGGATTTTCTGCATAATCTGTGCTTACAAGGGGGCTGAGTGTAATATTTGTTGCTATTTCTGTAATGTATGTACATGGGTGTATTTTTGCTGCTGCATTTTCTGTTTTCTGTAGAACAATTTCAGGATTTTCTACATAATCTGTTCTTACAAGGTGGCTGAGTGTAATATCTGTTGCTTTTTCTGTGATGTATGTCCATGGCTGTATTTCTGTTGCTGCATATTTTGTTTCCTGCAGAACAGGTTCAGGATTTTCGGCATAATCTATGCTTACAGGGGTAATTGTAATATTTGTTGCTGTTTCTGTGTTGTATGTCCATGGGCTGTATCTTTGTTGTTGCATATTTTGGTTTTTGCAGAACAGGTTCAGGATTTTTTGCATAATCTGTGCTTACAGGGGGTAATCGAAATATCTGTTGCTGTTTTTGTATTGAATGTCCATGGGCTGTATTTATTTTCCTCTATAATAAAATGAAAGTTATGATAGCATAAATTTTCCTCTTTATTTCATTGTTTAATGAAATCTCTTTTCCATTTGCAATTGCTTTGATTTAGAACAAAAAATTCCTTAACAGCAACACAAATAAGACTATAAGTGCAAACGTTTTATGGGAAAAGAAAATCTTTAAAAAAGAGATTTTAAAAACTTAACTGGAACTTAAAATAATTGGGTACATTCATGGTTCTACTTTTAAGGTAGAAAACGTTGGAGGAATTGTTGTAAGGAGAAAGGAAGGAATTGAACAAATGGGAAGTAAAACCTGACTTCAAAACATAGATTTATGACAAAGAACAAATAATTCAAAAACAAAAACAAAATGAAGATTATCAAATTAACACAGTCATAGACTATTATTTTCAAATTAATCATATGGGCCAACATCAAAATGAAGATTATCTATTATGTGACTAATTAGTGAAGGTAAGGAAAGAGTACCGAAAATTAAAATGAAAACTTACTAGGAAATGAAAGAGGAGCCAATTGGCGGCATTTAAGGGCCTTGACAGCCCTTTTCTAACTTATAGCTTTTTTTTATTGCTAAAATTTAGTTGATTGTAGATTTAATTTTTAATTCTTTTGCTAAATGTTTTCTAACTCCAGATTTCTTTTTGATAGGATATAACCGCAAATTGGTCATGAATAAATGTGCCATTTTATTAGGTTTAGGCTGGTATATAATCTATTAGGAATTGACATAGACAAAGAAAAATCTGCCACCATCAGAGAGACAGGCCGTGTACCCATAACCAGTAAAGTTATTGTCTTCCTTTTTTACTTTTTCCCCTTAAACTACACACAGACATCTCCTTCCATTTGAGAGCGATAGGAAGATTGAAGAAATTTGATTTTATTAATTTGATTTTGATTGTCAATTTGTCATATACATGCTGCTACAATTATTGTTTCTTCATGTCTTATTGTTATTTTCTTTTATGCATGTTTTGTCTGATGTTGGGTTAAAATTATAGGAAAAATTAATTGTGTTAAGTTCTTAAAACTTTCTAATTGCATAATATTTTGTTTTTGTTTCAGACTTTTAGTTGTGTTATATTGATCCTGGAGTTTCAAGTGGGGAGATGGAATTGCTGAAGAGAATAGATAGCGCACAATTATAAAGTAATGTGTTCCCCTTTAGTGCTTCTTTTAGGTACTAATTATCTATTTCATTATGTTATTTACCTCATTTGATGCCTTTTCTGCTGTACCATATGATAAAAAATATTCGAAGGTTATTACTTGAACACCAAAAGAAAATTACAGTTGTATGTTTTTTTGTAATTCTTTTTAGCAAGTCAATGTAGTTAAGTTTTGTGATAGCTAATATGCAAGAATAGAAAACACGCAATCCTATTACGTAATTCTCAACTTAAATTACAAAAGGTATCCATCCATGACTAGAGCAACCAACAAAAGCACAACTTCAATTTGATTTTGCACACCAACTTAGAGTCCCATTGAGAATCTCATTTAGAACTTGTAGTTTATCATTATAGCACTACAAAAAAAGTATAGACACATACTCTCTTAGAGAGAGAACATCACTATCAAAATCATCAGAACATTTCTCCCTGCATTCTCTCAATTTGGTTCATTTCACTTAAATTCTTGATTTGTTTTGGGTGACAGAGTTGCAACATTGAGTGTGTGTTGGGTTAATATCTGTGTTTGTGTATGTTTTTCAACCATGGCATCTCTGCTAGATGAAGTTAAATGCGAATTCCAGAAATTCCAATATAATTTCTTTGTAGATAAAATAGAAAAAATTATTATTGAAATCCATGATAGTTTGGCTGTGTAATCCATAGAAAGTTTGGTGTAAATCCCTATTTCTATCTCCTCAGAATCATTTTTTCTCTTCGTGGAAGAATATGAAACTCTATCTTAAAATGAACTTTTAGACTCTAATTCTGATAGGGCTCCCAAGTTGGAACCCTCTATATTTTTCTCTATAAAATTGAATTACAATGGCCTTTAAGATTATGTATTTGAAAGTTAGGGAAATCTGATAAGTAGGTTTGGTTTGTTTATGATTTATTTCTTGGTGGCTTTGTGCATTGAGATTAGAGTTTGGATTTTCTCTACAAATTTTTTAATTTGTCATTGAGAATGAATTGTTAGTTCAGTGAGGTTGGGTTTGATTTAGAGGTGGCTCAATGTTTTTGAAAGTATGTTCGTAAAAAAATTGTGGGTCTGTGAATGCGATCTAACATTGGAGATTTTTACTAATTTGGTGGTGGCAGTGGTATTGAACTTGGACTTGGGTTTTGCATAAGTGAATTAAACTTATCTTCTAATAAGATTAATAAGATTAGATTTTATACTCCAATATTTGTTTCTATGATTGATTACAGACCACAGTTTGATATTTTGGTTTTCTAATCCTCCTATTCTCATCAACACATATTCTTTTATCTTACTCTCATCTCTCTTACAAATTTCACTATATATAAAAAATAAGTACCCAAAATGCAACGACCTTTTTTTTTTGGTTACTAATATTACAATTTGACTAGATTGTAATAAAGCTTTGGCATTTTTTTTTTAAAGCGTGGTGAGTATGTTACTTTTGAGAAAACTGGTAGTAATAATGCATTTATTTGTTTAATGACAGGCATATATTAATTTTGAAATATCAAAGGGTGAGGTTGAACGGATCAGAGAGCTTGATGAGAGACTTATAGACATATTAAAGCATTTGAAGGTCTGGATAAGCTATAAAAAGTTGGAGGGCACTTTTAACTTTGTGCCTAGATAGAATAAACCACTCAAATTTCTTACATTGGTGTACTGTATTAAGAGATTTGAGCTTTTATAGGGCTTTGAACTTCTGTTAATATTCATGTATTACTTAAGGTTTTTTTTTTTTTTTTTTTTTGTATGGAAACTTCCATCTGGATCTAACATTTCTTTATTGTTATATATATTTTTAATTATATTTTAATTACTTGAATTTTTTCCTTGAATTAGAAGCATATAAGTTTGTGAATGTATAAGAAAACTTACTTTGTTCTGTATAACCAAATTTGTAGTCCAACTTGCAATAGATTTTGATTGCAAGGAGATATGGGTACACTTTTTGCAATTTCATATTCTGCCCTGCTGTTACAACTCCCCCATACACTTTCAATAACGCAATGAATCTATGTAAAAAAGAAAAAAACAATTGGTGTATAGTTTACTGTAGATTATGATCAAACTTTGTGGTTTATTTGTATTTATGATTTTTTTTTTTAAATTCTATAGTTTCTTATCAAGCTTCTAAGATACATTTACTTTGTGCAGTATATAAATGTTGGGGTTGAACGGAATCTACAAAGGTCTATATTTATTCCTCACGGGAAACGATATTTGGCCGATTCAAAAGGAGCAAGAACAAATAGAACAACTGAGATATGAAATGAGCATTGAGCACATTGTTAGGTTCTAAGTACTTAGGAACTAATGTATTAGAACTCTAATATGTATTGTTGGCAAACCATGATCAAAACAGGTGTCTAGGTGTGTTTTAGACTTGCTCAAAGTATGTGATTTATGTAAAGTTGAAATCAAGTTAACTGCAGAAGTTACTATGCATTTGTGCCTGACTCGATCGATCGAGATTTAGACTTGACCGATCAAAAGTCGTGCAGATTATTTTTTCTGCAGATTTTTCAACTCAGCCCTAAGCCCATATGACGTGTAGAGTTTTATGTTTTGCCCTAGGTATAAAAGGCAAACCCTAGTCACGTTTTTGAGGTTGCTCATATTGCTGTTTGTGTGAACCTCTTATGAGATCTGAGAGGTGCTTGCCTTCACACAAGCTTAGGATTATCAAGAAGGAGATTGTTTCAAGAACTTGATGATCATTCAATTGCTGCCATAAGAGCTTAAAGATACACAAGCGGGGGTGTTTGTACTTGCTGGAGAATCCAAGAAAGAAGGAGTTCGTGGTCTCGGAGCTTGCACATGGTCGTGTCAGTAAGTTCTACTGGTGGGTAGCAATAGGATGTTAGTGGTCTAAGTCGCTATTGTACACTTCGATTCTTTTATAGTGGATTCAGGTTTACCTTGAGGATAGTTAGGTTAAATCCTCCCCAAGTTTTTTACCGGTTTGGTTTTCCTAGGTCATCATATCTTTGTGTTTTTATATTCCGCACTTTACATTGATATGATTATATGATTGTGTTAACCTAGATCTGGAATTTGGACTAAGTGATAACTTGGCTTGTTAACTAGGTTAATTCATTTATGGTTTAAGGGGTCTAAACAAACTCTACACACATAACCACACAAAAAGCAATGTAGAGGCACATTGGAATTCAAAAGAAAAAAAAGTTAGCTGATCCTGAATCAGCATCTTCAAATGCACTTGGTTTGATTGTTTTAGATTTAGATATTTGAGTTAGATTTGGTTTTAATTATGGTATTGGGTTTAAAATAAATTTTGTTTTGATGATTTTGTATTAGATTTGGGTTAAATTAGTTTTTGGTATCTGCCTATGGTGTTTGTAATTAGATTTGTGAATGGAGATATGTGTTGGGTGTTTAGTACGTGAAAAAAGTGTATTTAAATATATTATTAAAAAAAATCTTTCTAATAAATATAAATAAAAAGGTTCCCGCACATAGTGTGGGTTAAAAAGCTAGTTTAATATAATTGTCCAATCTTACAAATTCAACATAAAATCTATATGTAGCCTCTCTTCCAAACCCTTGTAAAAGTGTCAAAGAAAAATAAAACTTTCACCATATAATTTTTGTCCAAATTTACAACATCAACTTGTGAGTTAATTTCGGCATTCAAAAATTGTGAATTTCAAAAATCTCAAAACTGGAAAGTTGTAGATATTTAAGTCATGGTTCTAGCACATCTAGCCTTGAGTCAATTGCTTTTATATCAATTTTGAAATATATTTTTGCTATATGAAATTTTAGGCAAGAATTCATGGACAAATAATTTAAAACATATCATACAAATCAGTTCATGTTGCGAAGCACATAATACAAAAACAAGATTTTCATGAACAAACAATTTAACAAAAACAAGATTTTCATGCTTAGCTATGCCCCTAAAACACATCAACATGAATATTATAAAAAGAAAAGTAACTACTTAAGAGATGTAACTCACCTTGTAAGAGATAAAGAATGGATAGGTACTTGCAAGTGTTGTTCCTTATAGTTGTTTGTTGAATGTATGGCACGCATGAATTGAAAATAGTTGATAGAATTATGAAGGGAATAAGAGTGGAGAAGAACGCTGATAGAATTTTTAGGGGAAAAAGAGTAAAAAATAAGAACCGTGGAAACTAAAGAAACATTATTGTTGTTTAAATAGGATCTAAGTTTCGTATAAGTTAAATTCTTAAATTCTAAACTATATTACTAAATACGCGAATTGACCAAATACAACACAGACCAAGATGGGATAAAATTTCTGCAAAAATCTCAATGTCTTTGTTTTTTTTTTTTTTTTTTTACATTGTGCACAACAATCGTTTATAAATCTCTGCAAAGAATCACTGCAAAATTCTCAGTTTTTTTGTTTTTGGATTTTACTAACGTCTGTCCTAAGGGCACACAATAGTATACCATTTTTGGAAAAAAATTTATCGGGAATTGAAAAAAATTTGGCAACTTTTTCAACTCTCGATAAATTTTTTTTTCCTAAAACAGATTTGTTAATGTATGCCCTAAGGGCATACATTAACCGGATCCTTTTTTTACACTGTACACATCAATTATTTTTTTCCATAAATTTCTCTCATGCAAGGACAAGAATCTGAATATGAATCTATGTACTTTTCTTAGAACAAGAATCAATGTGCTTGAATCTATATTATTTGTTTAACAAGACAAATGAAAGAACATGACATTGCCTAAATTACTGCTTCGGTCAAAAGACTCCTATATGGGATATCAGTAGCTTAGGTTTTATTGGAAATGAACAAAGAATATATTCCAGGTACTTTGGAGAAGAAGAAAGGAAAAGATGAGGTGATGTGAGTGACTCGTCCAAATATTTTTTTTATCCAGACAATTATCTCTCTTTCTCTCTCCTCCAATTTTCGGCAACTCCATTGCCATAATTTTTTTTCCCACATATCAATTGGAACAATTTTTTTTCCATCCATTTCGGCAACAACATTGCCACAAATCAATTGCTACAATTTTTTTTTCCTTCAATTTTCGGCAACTTCATTGCCTAGATTACTATTAATCTTCAAAATTCACTATTTTTTTTCCCTCCATTTTCGGCAACTTGGTTGCCTATATATATATATATTCTTTTTTCCTCCCATTTTTGGCAACTTGGTTGTCACAATTGGTTTTTTTTTCCCCTCCCATTTTTGGCAACTTGGTTGCCACAATTCTTATTTTCTCTGTCCTCACTCCCCTAAAATTTTGGCAACTTGGTTGCCACAATTGGTTTCCTTTCAGCCACTCCTCTTTCGGGCACTTCACCTGGCAGTTGGGCAACAAATTCGAGCAGCAAGAATTTCGGCAATGAGATTACCAAAGTTCAAATCCTCCCATCACATGACTCGGTTTTTCTCTATCATACTTTTTGTTAGAATTTCGGCAACACCATTGCCAAAATTCACTATCTTTCCTCATTTTTCCAATTAACTTTGAACGATACCTATAACCCCAATAAACTCCGTTTTCTGCAATATTTAGCCAAAAGACTCCCACAACCCATGTAAATTTTTTATTTTTTTATTTTTAGGGTATATAATTTTTTTTTCTTCCAATTCAAGGTGGTCATGTGACCACTCTGACCAATAAGTAGTGCCACCTCTGCTTTTCTGTATGTATGGTTGGCCGCTCAGAAAGAGAGAAGGTCTTTTTGGTTAGCTTAACTGTCTAAGAGCAACAACATCAGCTCATGCAAACTTTCCATCTATTTTGCACAAAAAACTACTTTTTATATTTTACACATCTATTTTTACAAAACACCTACATTAGTCTATCTATTTTACACATCTATTCAATAAAATATTCATTATTTTACAATTTTTTATTATTTCCTCACTCACAACCCCTCTCTCTCACATACCCAACACTACTAAAATATTAAATACACGAGCTACAGTAACCGTGCATATATGCACAGTTACTGTAGCACTTGTTCATTTATGTACAATTTTACACTCATTAATGTGGATGTTTTTTACTCAAAATGTGTAAAATGGAATATTTTTTTGTATTTTGCAAGATTATGTTTTTTTTACTCAAAATGTGTAAAATGCACAATTTTACACCCACTTATCTAATGCGGTTTCTCTAAGGTGGTCTTTGTCTGAGGTTGTTGTTATTTTACTGAAATTGGAGGGTACTTTTGTACTTCAATATTTTAGTACCTATTATTGTTATTATGTTGGCCCGCCCAAGCCCAACTCAATTGTCTTGACGGGCTCTGGTAAAAATTTGGGCTGGATCTTGACATGGGCTTAATTATCATTTTCTGTCTTTTTTTTTTTTTTTTTTTTATTTTTTTTTTTTTTTGTGTAAAATCATTTTGTGTCTTTGGTTGAAGAAGGGAAGAGATCTATTGGTTCCGCATAAGGATTATCTCTCTTATACATAGCATAATGGTAAGATGGATTGGCACATTTTGAGTCAGTCTGAAAATGCAAAAATGAAATGTCTTTAGTTGGAGAATATATCTTATCCATTCAATATATATATTGTCGCTCTTTGGATAGTTCACAATTGTAAAACTCATGTATTGCATGTTTGCATGTGAAAAAGATAATACATGAGATGATCAGATTCATGATATATATATATATATATATATATATATATATATATATATATATATATGGAATATTTTATTGATAGATGAATCTCAAGTTACTATTTAGGCAAGAACACCCTCCCCCCCCAAAAAAAAAACCTCTTGTCATGGGTACAAACTGCCCACCAACCCACATGCAGTTGTTTTTTGATGACCTTGATGCCTGGCTAATCATAACCTTTCGCAACAAATTCTTTTCCTAAATGGACACTTACCGAAATTGTGATGACTAAATGTGATTGTCAACTCATGAAATGACAATCATGCACTTTCCATCCTGATTGTATTGTCACATATGGCTCTCCTAGTCTCCAAACCTTAGGCATAAATCTGTAATTTGCATTCGAGTAATAAGGAAATTAGCTAATGAGAAACAAAATAAAAGTACAACTTCTAGCGATGTTGAGAGTATGAAAATGTTGAATTGAATCGAAGCCCCGCAATTTTGTTGCTCCTGCCAAACGAAGTTGAGGGTGAAACATGCATTTTCTAGCCAGTTTTCTTTGAACCATGTTGACAAAGTTTCCTATATAAAGCACCATTAGCTCATACTCTTTTACCACCATCTCATTCTACCTTGGTTTTCTTTCAAGCTCATTAGAGGAATTTGAGAATGAAGATGGCTCTCAGTTATAGTGTACAAGGATTCATCCTACTCCTGACTGCCTCTTTATTGGTAGTTAGTGAGGCCAACGCCATTGTTGTTGGAGGCTCAGAAGGTTGGCGTTTTGGCTTCAACTACACTGATTGGGCTCTCCAAAACAGCCCCTTCTACATAAATGATACATTAGGTGAGCACTAAGTGTCTAACTATGTTTTATAAAGATCGGAACAAATTATATCTATTTACATGATTTTTTTTTTGATAATTCAATAGTTGGAACTTGGAAGAGGGAGATTTGAACTTTAAATATCTCATTTGAAAATACCAGAAGGTGTTAACCAGTTGAGTTATAAGATCCTAGACCTATCTATGCGAAGTTATGGGATCATTTGTAATATCACATTCATATTATAATATTTTATTATCACTATTAGTCTATTACGTCTAGTTTTGTAAGTTTTGTACACTTGTGTTTTAAGTTTCCCAATTAAATTTTATTATATTGTTGCATTGACTAATACATGTAGTATTACAGTAAAATCTTTTCCCAAGTACAATTGAATTCAAATATGTGAGTTATTAGTCAATACAACCAAATGGTTGGATTTAATTGGGAAACACAAAATACAACATTCTATCTAATTTGTCCTCTTATTAATACCCTATTTTAAGAATAATTTACAAAATAATAGCAAGGGATGAGGTGAATATTGCAAATTAATGTGTACTATTAAGTTGAAACTATCTCTAAAGTAAAATTTGTAATAATTTGAATAACGGATGATGATTGCAAATTAATTTTGAATTCACATATTGATTAAACAATTGTAGTATTAGTGTGACCGCGAAATGACTATTCTTTTTTTTTTTTTCACGATAACAGCAATTAACCTTAAAAATATTTATGGATTAACTAATTGAATTTGTGGTTTTGCATTGTTCCATTTGTTTGCAGTATTCAAATATGTTCCACCAAGCGACACTTCCTTTGCTCCCTCAGTTTATTTACTGCCAGACCTATGGAGCTATACAACATGTGATTTCAGGAGGGCTAAGTTGTTGGCAAACGCTACACAAGGTAGCGGTGAGGGCTTTAAGATTGTGCTGAAACAGTGGAGGCCTTATTACTTTGCTTCTAGTGGCCACAATGGCTTCCACTGCAGTGCGGGGTTGATGAAGTTCTTTGCTGTTCCATTGCCACGAGGAAATTAGTCATTGTCTCATTCATCACAAATAAAGCCAAGGTTGATGCAATTAATATTGCTATTTATCGTTTCAATAAGTTTGGGTACACAATCTTTTTACGATTGTTAAGGTATTATATAAATCATATGTCATAGTGATGTTCTAATTATAACTTGCCACATTATCAGTTGTAACAAAGATAATAAGAATATTTGGAACCCAAGCATTACTTTATCTATCTTCGTTAATGATCATTGTAATAAAAAAATCAATCGATTGGGAGGACCATGATTGAATATCAATAAAACCTTTATTTTTCTTTTTTAAGTTATGATACTGTATGATTCATACGGAAAAAATGTGACAGAATTGTTGTTTGATTGAGTATTTTATTAAAAACATCCCAAAAAGTCTAAGAACAAGCAGAAATTTCTACAGAAAACAAACATATATATCACAGCCCTACAGCTCCTAACCAGGACAGAAAACATCACTGCAGCTCAAACAAAACAAAAGAAACAAGAGGTTCGTTCCACAACTTTTTCCTTAATTTGTTGAATCGGCAAGTTGAGTGGAGGAAGATAGAAGCAGTCAGAGGTACTGTCATTACTCGCAACTTGTCATCTTAATCTACAATAAAGTTAGCTGAAAATTAATAGATGCCCTAGAAGTATCAGTTTATGAAATATTTTTAGAAACATTTTATAGAAAAATAATAATAAACTTTTCTACCAACTTTTTATATTTTTCATAAAAATTGTATTAAAATTTTCTAAAAATAATCAATTAGTAAATGTCCTAAAATACCCATTAACGAGACTCATAATGTTATACAGTGAAACCAAAATCTAGTAGTGCAGCCAACTCACCAACCCGTCAAAACTGACCCAACCCAACCCAACTTGCCAGGTTGGGTCGGTTTTTAGTGGTTGGTAAGTTGGGTTGGGTTATGATTTTTTTTTTTTTAATAGCAAGTCGGGTTGGGTGCGGGTCATAACAATCACAAACCCGCCTAACCCAACCTGACTCACCTATATATTTAAAATTTAAATTATATATATTTAGAAATATATTATATAATTAATAATGTTTTTTCATATTCAGCTTTTCCTATCTAAAACCCAATTACCTTGCATACCTAACAATTCTATTTCTCTCTCTAGTCTCTACCGCCTCCCACTCCAGTCTCCAATTCCACTCCTATTTGTTTATAACCGACTTGGGATACTAGTTCATGTATATTTTGTTTATCAACTCAGTTGGATATATTTTGTTTATAACTGAATTAGAATACTAGTTTATGAATATTTTATTTATCAACTCATGTAGCAAGTAGGATATATATTTTTCCTGCTCAAGTTAATAATAATAGTATTAAAAAAATAAAATAAAAATAAAAATAAAAGTCCAACCCATAGGTTCAACTTGACCCATGCACACCCTTACCAGAATCGGTATGACCCTTCATGAAAGGTCTGGCCAAAATGGTAAAAGACAAAGATGTCAAAATCTTCAACTTCCCACATAGCCAAAAACTATTGCTTTTTTGGCACAATTTATTGTCCAAAAGGCTTTTATTCTTTACTAGACCTCATGCACGTTTAAAACATGCACAAGCACGACAAGATTAAACATGAGATTCAATAGTGTCCACTGTCCCAAGTGGAATACATCTTTAGACAATTTTTGCATCCAAACCTGACCAAAGACAAGTTGTCCTATATTATATGTCCCATGTTCACTTTTGAACCCATGAATAAAGCTCTGATTCTCATCATGAGAAATCTCCTTTGTGAATCCTTAAATTTTTTTTGCTTCCTTAAATTTGTGTACTCAAATTACATCAAACATTCATGTTAGGTTCATAGTTTTATGAAATTGGCATATCCTATCATAAAACGCAATCTACTTGTTTATTATCTGTCATTGTTTTCTATATGGTGTGCAAAACATGTTTGTTAAGTGTTTTCAGGAAAGACAGGTATGAAGCCAATAAAATAGTCAATCCTAGTTTGTGCTATGATTTCTCAGGACTGGTTGTTTTTAGATAAACTAGTGTATTTGAATATGGGTTCATTCATGAAACAAAGCTCCGATTCTCATCATCAGAAAATATATCTCCTTTGTGGACTTTTAAGTTGTTTTGCTTCCTTAAATTTGTGTACTCAAATTACATCAAACATTCATGTTAGGTTCATAGTTTTATGAAATTGGCATATCCTATGACAAAACGCAATCTACTTGTTTATTATTTGTCATTGTTTTCTATATGGTGCGCAAAACATGTTTGTTTATTGTATTGAGCTTACTTTTGTACTTGGGTTAAGATAACTTGATTTCAGTTAATTAATTCAATTACCCAAGTTAATTAATTTAGTTCAATTGCATGCGAATCGTGAAGACACTAATAAATAACCAAAAATACTAAGTGCAGCAAAAAATAAATTAGACACGGTGATTTGATGACAAATTGGGAAAACCTCGCAAAGTAAAAACCTCACCCGGTGATTTTAAGGTCACCACTCCTAAGAATCCACTAATCAACAATTCACTAATCAACAATCAAGTGGTTACAAGTACAAGGAATCTTATCAACTACCCTTGGCCTATCCCAAAATACCAACCTACAGTTGAACCTTCACTCCAACACCCAATTGGACTTGATCTTGTGATAGCCTTCTTTCTCTTGATGCACAAATCTCAAATCTGTGACTAACTCATTTGCACTAATCCTAGCATGTGACTAACTCCATAGCAACCCTTTGATTGTTGTAGTTGATTTGCAATAGTTTCACATAGAAACGCCAATAAGATCTTCAATGTTGGTGCTAGAGAATTTGCTTGGTTACAGAACCCAAAGGCATACAAGAAGCGCAGCAAGAACTCTTTCTTCTGTAGAAGGAGGCTAGGGTTTCCAAAAAAAAAACCTTATGAAACGTTTTAGGATTTGGTGAAATATAGAAAACTTGGTTACAAAACCCTAGCCGCATGAACGGATTGTTTCTCTCTCTAAAAAACCTTCTAATAGATGGCTTATGATGTCCTTTAAATACCGATTCAAACAGATCTTAATTCGGGCTTCAAACGAATAAGTAATGGGCTTTTTCATGTTGCTAATTTTTGCTGATTTGCAAAACTTGATCTATCGAGATGCTATTGAGACTTCTATCGAGAAAAAAATCTCGATCTATTGAGCTGCTTTTGAGGAGACAATAAGTTTCAGCTTCTATCGAGGGGTGTCGAGACTTCTATCAAGGTACATGCTTAAAAAGTGCTAAAAATGTGTTTTTCTTGAACTTTTCTTGAGCAAATTTTGTGTTTTCAATTTGGTCGTCAATTACAACTGTAAGGACACAATTCGAACTCCCGATCCACAATCCAAAGGGAAAGGGCTTGAAAGGCCTTTTTACAATAAATTTATAGAGAGTGGGCTTGATATTTAGATTTCGAAGGTGGTTTAAACAACAAAGAAAGAAAAGGCTTTGGGTCCAATGGCATAAATAAGGAGTTATATGAAATAATATGAATGAAAGCTCCTCCTCGGACACAATCCAAGGATAGTTTATAATCTTGCTTCTTAAGGTCGATTACAATGGTTTATACTATTCTTTCTCTTCTCAAAGAAATGCCTCTCCTCTTCCGAAGGTCTTTTCTCTTATTTATACTTCCTCTTTCTTCCATTCTTATCTTCCACCTCATGGTTATAACGCTGGTTTTAGATACTTGTCCCATCAAATTTCCCTGAAGTCCTCTAGGATCAGGGACCAAGTTTCAAACCTCATGTTCAGGTCCCATTTCTCCATTAATGTAGTCAGTATATCAATTGCAGAGTCTTTAATGTATGGGCGGTGGTAGCAGCTTTACCTTAGATATCCCACCGCCCTTCCTATTGTCCTCCACGTGTACCGTGTCTTCTCGTAGCCATAGGAATTTCTATAACATACCCTGAGGATATTAAACCTCTCTTCCTATGACCTCGGCTTTACTATCTGAGGACAAAGCTTTCCTTGGACATAATTTGTTCACACGTTATCACATCTTCACCTAGCCTTTTCTTTACGAGGTACATTCATGTACCCCTAGCTCATTTGATGTCCTCGGATTGGGTTTTTAGCCCAAGAGATTTTTTGGGCCATCCTCTATAAATTACTGGGCCCAATATCCCTACAATAGCCCCTTGAGATTCTTATTTCTTCAACTCGGGATGAAAAGAGGATCTCGACTTAAATCTCCTTTTATCCTGCGAATTTCTGGCAATATTGCTGACAGGGACAATGACCTTTGAACTACCCATCACATGTTCCCGACGCTTCGTCATGCGAAGCGTCCCTGAATTAAATTATGGCGTCTCTATGTTCCCCACGTTCAGCGATGTGACATATATCCAACGGTTGAGAATTGCTCTTGGGCTGAGGCGGGAATTCTCCCGCTTCATAATTCCTATTGATATATAAATACTAATTTCTTTCAAATCCTCTCACACACTACAACGCTCCTATAACGTACCTGCCATATTTTGCCATCTCCACGTGCTTTCTCTTTTTACCAAATACCTTGTCCGAGGTGACCGTGCCTTCTTCTTTTTCTTAAAGTAAGTTCTCCCATACTCTCTCCATTTCTTATCAGCTCTTGTTCTTTTTGTTTTTCTTCATTTCTTTTTCTTTTTCTCTGTACTCCGTTGTCCTCGACTTAGTCTATTTAGTTTCTTTACACCCCCTTTTTTCTAAAATGGGTAGATTTGCATCCTTGGTGGATTCAAATGAAAAAATAGAGCAATTTAAGGCTAAATACCGAATTCCCTCGAACGTATCAATTAGGTACTGTAACGAAGATGAGTATTTTGAAAAAAGAAAAACGGGAGAGGTAGTAATCCCGATGATTGCATTCATCGAAGGAGGAATGAGAATCCCAATGGGGACTGTGACTAGGGATTATCTTAGGGCCTTTAGATTAGCTCCTACCCAGTGCGCCCCAAATGTCTTTAGGATCCTAGGTTCTATAGATGCCTTAAATGAGAAGATGAACCTAGGGCTCACTCATCACGATGTGAACTGGGTTTATAACCTCCATTACCTAACAAAAAAAGATGAATATTACCTAAAATCTAGACATCCAGCAGTTAGGTTAATTCAGTGTCTGCCCGAATCCAATAAGGGTCTAAAAAACGACTTCCTGATCATATCAGGAGATTGGCTCGACGGCTTACCCTGTCCGACAAGGGAGGGGACCCCAGGTGAAGTTTTGGATTTTATTTAAAACCCTTAAAAACCACCCCTTTTATCTTTTTATTTATACTTACCTTGTTTTCTTTCGGACAATTCTACAGATCCACACGCAGCGGATCGTTACCCTTTCCTTGTCGATTTTGGGCAATTGGACAGAATTTTACAAGCCGAAGTTTTCGTGCATACAAACGGTCAACTCCGAGCGGCTCATCTCATCCTCGGCTACGATCCCATTTCCAAAGCTTTCCAGGCGCCGAAGTGTGTGATCAAAGCCAAGGACCCCCGTCTTCCCCGGATCAGCGTTGCCGTTGAAGGTTTCTTGCTACCCGAGGGGGCCCCTATTCCTCAAGGTACTCTGTTTACCCAACTTGTACAACCCCTACAACCCGTTTCGGTTGGGATTCCCTTAGTCCATATTTCAACACAAAACATACTTGGTGAAGCAACCTCTTCTCAGCCTAGCATAAAGGAAGTAGAAGAGATTGTTGAAGTATCTAATTCCGAGGACGAGTTCGAGGTTTTTAATCAACCCCACTCTCCCGAAGATCAAATTTCTACCCTCGGCACATCGTCTCAAGTCTCACAAGATATTATTTAACAGTCCGACGATATGGGTATCCAGCGTAAGGCCAAGCCGAGTTTAAAATATGTACTCGAGGCTCAAGCGGGGTCTCAAGAGCCTCCTAAGGAACTTCGCCCTAGGGTCCAAGATAAAGGTGCTGAAAAAGGCCCTGAATCTAAGCTCCCTCCTCCTCCTCCTCCTTCCCAACCTCAACGTACCAATCCAGCTGACCTTAAAAGAAAACGGGATCAGCAAAAAGGAAAAGAGGTGATGGAGGTAGGAAAGGGCTCTCTGCCTAAAGAGCCTGACATTGAAAAAGGTGGAAAGCAGGCCCGCATCGTGCAGACGAGGTCAAATAAACGAGCCGAATCTCACGTGGCCGTACACGCTCCACTTTGGCTCCCTGACATGACTATGGATAACCGTGCCATTACTGTTGACGCATCCATTAGAAATTTTGATGAGGGGACTGCTGCATGCGTAGCAGATGCATTGGAGCAAGCTTTGCTGCTCCCCGAGGACATGGGTGAGCTCAGAAAGAAAAGAGACCACAATGTCTTTATGATTCTAAAGAAGGAACTTGCCATGGTAAGTACCTTTTCTAAACCTTGCCCATTTTTTATTCCTGTCATCTCATAAAACGTATAATTTTGTCTTTTTTGCATTTGTTGTCTTTTCGTTCATAGGCTGTTCAATCTGCCCATAGGGCAGAAGAGATCGCCATCAACTCATACAAATCTTTGAGAGCCGAGGAATCAAGGCGCGAGACTGCCCAAAGGATCTCGGACCTGCAGAAGAAAAAGCTGCAGGAGGTTTCAGCCAAACTAATTAAGGCAGAGAGTGAGAAGTCTGGTTTGGAGGCTGCTCTCAAAACAACTGCCAAACAGACCGAGGACCAACGACTACTGCTTAGGCAAACTGATGAGAATCTTGCTGCAGCACGAAAGCTCATTGAGGACCTTAAAAAAGATTTGAAGGAATTTGAGAGGGTCAAAGAGGAGGCCATCAAGAGCAAAGAGAAAGCCCTTCAAGAAAAAGAAGAGGCCGAAAAGGCAAGAGAAGAGGCCGAGGATGCAAAAGACCGAGCTGAACAGGAAGGTTATGAGATCGGTGTGAAGGAGATCACAGAAACCTTCAAGGCTCAGGTTCCTGAGGTATGCAGGCATTACTGCCTCCAAGTGTGGAATGAGGAACTTTCCCAAGCTGGGGTTGATGCTTCTTCAACTCTTTGGAAAGCAGAGAGTGTCTACTATCCTTCAGCCATTCGAGCCTCTGACATTCCTCAAGCTGATGATGATGCTGCCCAACTACCATCTAAGGATAAGGAAGGTGAGCTGGCTGAAGACTCTACTCTTGCTGAAGATCAACTCCCCACGCAAGCTGGTCCAATAGAAGGAAAGGCATTAGAGGACACACAGCCTTCAAGTGACCTTAATGAGTCTTCCAAGGACGTGCTTGGTGATCAAGCGAATTCGATAACTTTGAAGGATGATCCAAAAGGCAAAGGAATTGCTGATGAGTCTTCAGTGTAGCCTCAACTTCCTCAAGACCCTAAAGGCCCTTTGAAGATAAAGTTGAAGCAGTGACTATTTTCCTCTTGTCTTCATCATTTTCTTTATTTCTTCTTAGTGTAATTCTGATAATTCGCAAGTACTTTTGTAATTCCAAAGAATTTTGAATTTAATGAAAGCACAAGTTCTACTTTCTTTGTTTTGATGCTTTTTGCCTTTGTTTTGATGCTTTTTGCCTTTGTTTTGCCTTGATCATACCACTTCATACTGGTTTTGATATATTTAGAACAGTAATCCTTTTACCCTTGTTAACTTACTTAAGTCAAAGCAACAACCTGGATTGAATTTTATACCATAGACATGTTCAATATGTCTGTAGATGCATTAAGTGAACCTCATGGATTTTTATCCATTTATCACTATCTCAGGGAGACTTTAAGATATAAGTTTTGTTAAATACTTAAATAAGGCATATGGTTCAATGATCTAAGCATACCAAGCTTCGGTTTGATACTTAGTGAAAAGAAAAAGAACGTTAATTTCTCCAAAGTTGATGATCTGAGGACCAAACATAACTAAGAATCTGTTTAACACTTAGTAAAAAGAAATGAAATGTTAATTTTTCCAAAGTAGATGATCCGAGGACCAGACATAACTAAGTTTCTGTTTAACACTTGGAAAAAATAATTGAAATGTTAATTTTCCCAAAGTAGATGATCCGAGGGCCAGACATAACTAAGGTTCTGTTTAACACTTGATAAAAATAATTGAAATGTTAATTTTCCCAAAGTAGATGATTCGAGGACTAGACATAACTAAGGTTTTGTTTAACATTTGATGAAAAATATATCAATTTAGATGAGGTATGTGGTCCGAGGACACAGGCATACCAAGTTTCAGTTTGACACTTAGTGAAAGAATTGAAATGTTAATTTTTCCAAAGTAGATGATCCGAGGACCCGACATAACTAAGGTTCTGTTTAACACTTGATAAAAAATATCAATTTAAACGAGGTATGTGGTCAGAGGATCCAGGCATACCAAGCTTCAGTTTGATATTTAGATAAACGAATATAATGAACGCAATATGGTGTTAATAAAAATGGTCGAAGTGCCTTACATTTAACAATAGCACTTTTGTAGGTTATTTACATTCTAGGGACGTTGTACAGCATATTCATCTAGATCTTCAAGATTATAAGCCCCTATGCCTGCGACCGAGGTAATACGATAAGGTCCTTCCCAGTTGGGTCCCAATTTTCCCCATGCTGGGTTCTTTGTTGTACACAAAACTTTCCTCAGTACCAAGTCCCCAGGTGCAAGAGGCCGTAGTTTGACATAAGAATCATACCCCTGCTTGAGTTTATGTTGATAATAAGCTAGTTGAACCATGGCATTCTCTCGTCGTTCTTCAACTAAGTCTAGATTTCTCTCCAATAGATTATCATTGCTGTCTGGACTGAAGGAGTTCTTCCTTAGTGTTGGGAACCCAGTTTCTAGAGGTATTATTACCTCGGCTCCATAAATCATGGAGAATGGTGTTTCTCCTGTGGACCTTCCTGGTGTAGCTCGATATGTCCACAAGACATGTGGCAGTTCTTCCACCCATCTTCCCTTAGCATCACCCAACCTTTTCTTGAGCCCATTAACTATCACTTTATTGACGGCCTCGGCTTGCCCATTCCCATGAAGGTAAGCGGGAGTGGAATATCTATTCGTGATGCCTAGATCACCATAGTATTTCCTAAAGGCTTTACTATCAAATTGTAGACCATTATCTGAAATAAGAGTATGGGGGATTCCAAACCTGATGACACTGTTCTTCCATACAAACTTTTTTGCTTCCATGTCCCTGATATTTGACAATGGCTCAGCTTCAACCCATTTGGTGAAATAATCCGTTCCGACGAGGAGCCACCGCCTATTTCCTGCTGCTTTTGGGAAAGGTCCAACAATGTCTAAACCCCATTGAGCAAAAGGCCAAGGGCTAGATAGAGGATTAAGAACACCTCTTGGTTGATGTATGTTAGGAGCGAATCTTTGACATTGGTCACACTTCTTCGCATAATCCTTGTGCTTCTCTCTGCATATTGGGCCACCAATAGCCCTGAGTAAGGGCTCTATAAGCTAAAGACCTTCCTTCAGTGTGGCTTCCGCAGATCCCTTCATGTTACTCTTCCAAAAGTAAATTCGTTGCTTCTGGGTGCATACATAACAGATATGGTCCTGAAAAAGAGCATTTGTATAATTTCTAATCCTCGGACAGCCAGAACCGAGGTGCTTTCCTGCGAACTTTATCTGCTTCGAACTTTTCTTTAGGCAAGACATCATCTTTGAGAAATGTCACAATTGGATCCATCCAACTAAGCCCTGTCCTAATTTGAAGAATTCGAGTGGCATTATTATTCGTCCCATTGGGTTTCCACAGATCTTCAACAAGGATGACCCGAGGTAGGCCTTGTGCCGAGGACGTTACAAGTGTGGCTAAGGAGTCAGCATGAGTATTCCCACACCTGGACACATGCAATAAAGAAAATGACTCAAATTTGGATTGCATATACCTGACCTGGGTTAGGTATCCTTGCATTCTTGAATCTCTTGCCTCTAGCTTCCCTTCCACTTGGCCTACTACCAATAGTGAGTCCGAGAACATTTGTACTACCTCCCCTCCCATCTTATAAACCATGTTCATTCCAGCGAGGACGGCTTCATATTCTGCTTCATTGTTAGTGGCCGAGAACCCCAATCTCAAAGATTTCTCAAAAGTAATTCCCTCAGGGGATACCAAAACTAATCCCACCCCAGATCCTCTTTGATTTGCTACTCCATCAACATACACTTTCCACAACGGTGGCTCTTTGCACGAAATCATGCCTACTAATTTTTTGTCCATGCCTGATCCTTTCATAGACTCTTCTAATGAGGGCTCAACAAACTCTGCCACAAGATCCGCAATGACTTGCCCCTTTATAGAGGTGTGAGGCATATACTTGATATCGAAAGCCCCTAAGATAGTTCTCCATTTGGCAATTCTCCTCGTATAATCCGCACTTCGAAGTATAGACTTAAGAGAGAGTTGTGTTAGGACAACAACTGTATGAGATTGGAAGTAATGGGGAAGTCTTCGCGTAGCATGCACCACCGCCAAGATTGCTTTCTCCAGTGGTAAATAATTTACCTCGGCTTCATGCAGAGACTTGCTTACGTAATAAACTGGCCTCTGTATGTTATCATTATCCCGTATAAGAACCAAACTTACCGCATGATTAGCTACTGCAATATAGGCGAACAGAACTTCATCAATTTCTGGTCGAGACATAACGGGTGGTTGCGAAAGATATTCTTTAAGCTGTTGAAAAGCCACTGCACACTCCTCGATCCATTCAAAACCTTTCCATTTATTCAACAATTGAAAGAAAGGCCTGCATCTGTCCGCGGACCGAGAAATAAATCGGTTGAGGGCAGCAGTCATTCCTGTTAATCTTTAAACCTCTTTAGGATTTCGAGGTGGGTGTAAGTTGCTAATGGCTTTGACCTGAGCAGGATTCACCTCAATTCCCCGATGAGTTACCATATAACCTAGGAACTTGCCCGACCCTACACCAAAAGAACATTTAGAGGCATTGAGTCGCAATTTGTACTTTCTCAGCGTTTGAAACGTGTTGTTCAGATCTTCCAAATGCATAGAAATTGCTTTACTCTTTACCACCATTTCATCCACATATACCTCGATAGTTTTTCCCAGCTGTGGCTCAAACATCCTTGTCATCATCCTTTGATAGGTAGCCCCTGCGTTCTTCAAACCAAAAGGCATCACCTTATAATGATAATTTCATGTACGAGTGACAAATGCAGTCTTTTCCTGGTCCTCTACAGCTAAAGGTATTTGGTGGTAACCTTGGAAAGCATCAAGAAAACTCATCCAAGGATGCCTAACAGTAGCATCTACCAACTGATCAATTCGAGGCATTGGGAAAGAATCCTTCGGACAAGCTTTGTTTAAATCTATGAAATCCACACAAACTCTCCACTTTCCATTCTTCTTCTTCACCACCACCGTATGAGCTAACCATTCAGGATAAAAAAACCTTCTTTGATAGCACTCGTCTTCTTGAGTTTGAGCACTTCTTCCTTCACAGCTTCAGAATGCTCCTTGGAGGATCTCCGAGGTGGTTGCCTCCTTGGTACTACAGCTGGATTAACTTTTAAATGATAACAAATGAAACTCGGATCAACCCCAGAGGTCTTGTAAGCATTCCATGCAAATACATCCATATTTTTCTTCAAAAACAAAATCAGCTCTGTCCTCTCTTCTTGTGGAAATTGAACCCCTACCTGAAAGAACTTTTCAGGGTCATCGCCTATTAGAATCCTCTCCAATTCTTCACATGCAAGTTCATCTACCTTGGTAGTGGCCAAAACCTTTGATTGCTACGACTTTCCGCTAGCCAAGGCCGAGGACTCCGGTTCAGGTTGACGCAGAATTACAATCGTGACACATTGTCGAGCCATAGACTGACTCCCAAGTAGTTCCACCACATGATCTCTAGAAGGAAATTTAACTTTGACATGCAAGGTTGAGGAAACAGCACCCAAAGCATGCAACCAAGGTCTTGCCACAATAGCCGTATAGAGAGAATAGGCATCCACCACAATGAAATCTACGTTTACCACCTCTGGGCCTGATTGTACAGGCAGCCTAATTTGTCCCTTTGGTATGACAGCCTTTCCCTCGAAGCTTATCAAGGGAGAGTCATAAGCCATAAGATCTTCAAGTTTTAAATTTAGCCCTTTAAACAAGTCAGGGTACATGATATCTGCGCCACTGCCTTGATTGACCATCACCCTCTTTACATCATAATTCCCTATTCTTAGGGTAACAACTAAGGCATCATCACATGGCTGGATAGTCCCGATTTTGTCCTCTTCCAAGAAACCCAAAACTGGTAGGATATTCTCCTTAATCCTCTTCGGCTGATCCCTTGATTCCTCGGCCAAGGTCCGAGCCACAGACATCACCTTAAAAGGAGTTGAGCCAGTCCTTCTAGGTGCTGCGAAAATAACATTGATTGTACCTAGAGGAGGCCTTGACGAAGAACCACCGTGGTTTGCCGCCCCTGAGTGGTTTCCTTGCCTATTAGGCTGATACAGGAATTGCTTTAACTTTCCCTCCTTAACCAATTGCTCCAAATGATTCCACAGAGTTCGACAATCCTCGGTGGTATAACCCCTCTCCTGGTGATAATGGCAATGAAGATTTTGGTTGCATCTCAAAGGGTCCCCTGCCATCTTATTGGGCCACTTGAAGTATGACTCATGCCTGATTTTCTCCAACAGCTGCTGCACCAGTTCCTTGAAAACGGTGTTGACCACCTGCGGGGCCATAGGACTGGCTTGTCTGGAAAAATCCCTTGCAGGCCTGTTGTTGTTGTATCTGTCCGACCTGAAATTCCTCCTCTCTTGAGGGATAACCTTCGCCTTACCCTTTCCTTGCTGCTGATCTTCCTCAACCCTTTTGTACTCATCAATGCGATCCATGAGTCGACGCACGCTTCTGACAAGCTTTTTTGTCAAAGATTTCCTCAAGTCATGCTCCGTAGGTAGGCCGACCTTGAAGGTCCTTATCGCCACATCATCGAAGTCCCCATCAATTTCATTGAACATCTCCCAATACCTGTCCGAATACGTTCTCAGGGTTTCCCCTTCCCTCATGGCTATGGATTATAATGAATCCAAAGGCCGAGGAACTTTACTGCATGTGATGAAATGAGAGCCAAATGCCCTAGTAAGTTCCTTGAAAGAATTAATAGAGCCTGCACTCAAGCTATTAAACCATCTCATGGCCACAGGCCCCAGGATAGAGGGAAAAATCTTGCAAATCAAAGTCTCATTCTTGGAATGTACTGTCATCCTTTGACTAAATGGCTCACATGCTCCACAGGATCCGTTCGACCATTGTAAATAGTGAAGGCCGGTTGTGTGAAGCGCCGAGGTAGCCTCCCTTCCTCCAACTTGCGTGTGAAGGGTGACCTGGGGATTTGGTGCAACGCCCTGCCCATTGCATCATTTCCCAAGCCCCTAGAAGAATAGTTCCTACCCTGCCGCCATGCAGGTTGTCCTCCTCGCAAGAGAAAGATTCATCTGGGGAAGTTATATGAAATAATATGAATGAAAGCTCCTCCTTGGACACAATCCGAGAATAGTTTATAATCTTGCTTCTTAAGGTCGATTACAATGATTTATACTATTCTTTCTCTTCTCAAAGAAAAGCCTCTCCTCTTCCGAAGGTCTTTTCTCTTATTTATACTTCCTCTTTCTTCCATTCTCATCTTCCACCTCATGGTTATAACGCTAGTTTTAGATACTTGTCCCATCAAATATCCCTGAAGTCCTCTAGGATCAGGGACCAAGTTCCAAACCTCATGTTCAGGTCCCATTTCTCCATTAATGTAGTCAGTATATCAATTGCAGAGTCTTTAATGTATGGGCGGTGGTAGCAGCTTTACCTTAGATATCCCACCGCCCTTCCTATTATCCTCCATATGTACCGTGTCTTCTCGTAGCCATAGGAATTTCTATAACATACCCTGGGGATATTAAACCTCTCTTCCTATAACCTCGGCTTTACTATCCGAGGACAAAGCTTTCCTCGGACATAATTTGTCCACACATTATCACATCTTCACCTAGCCTTTTCTTTACGAGGTACATTCATGTACCCCTAGCTCATTTGATGTCCTCGGATTGGGTTTTTAGCCCAAGAGATTTTTTGGGTCATCCTTTATAAATTACTGGGCCTAATATCTCTACAACAACTTTAAGACCCATCAAAACTCAATAAAAGATACATAATTTGGCATGATTGACAATACCAAAACACATGGACCTAACAATTTAGAACCTCATATATAAAGATTTAAAAAGGAAAAAAGAAAAAGAAAAAAAAAGGAACAAAAAAAAGGGCATATGTTTTCCATGAAGTTTGGTTATGGGTAATGTTGAGCCAATTTAAGTTTCTACCCTCCACCTTTGAAACAAAATCAACTAACAAATTGCAAAGCCTGCATTTTGGTGAGTAGAACTCAATCATTGTAGCCTATTTCCCAGTTGCCAAGGCAGAAGCAAATGTTGTTTGCTCTGCCTCTGTTTGCTCTTCAGGAGTCAAGTTCAACTTTCTCGACTTCAAACTCTTACTTTGGTTGGTTTCAGCATCAAATTGGACGGGCTTATCGAAACTGAGCGATGGATAAGATGATTTTGAAACAGAGGTGACGAGATTGAGAGCAATAGACCTAAGATTTTGCAAGGACTTGAATATCCAAGGACTGTCAAACATGCAGAGATTAGTACTTTTAGGGTTTTGTTGGGTGTCCCATGGTCATTTCATGCAAAATTGTTAAATTACTAATTGTCCCAAAAGCTTAAACTATTAGGATATGGTGAATTTAATCATTTAACCACGCATTTCAAACACTCCCCTTCGGGTGTGGACTGAAACTACCTTTTAATAGGTGAGGCCAAATACATGAGAATTTATATGGGAGGTAGAGTGGTACAGAGTTCATGCACTTAGAAACTCACACAAACCCCCAAAAGAATGAATCAACAATTTTTTACTGCCCCTGCTTTTAATCAAACTGAGAGACACAATAAAAACCACAATAAAATCAATGAAAAAACTTCAAACAACATTAAATATATGTACCTTTTTTTTGTATGTATGGTTGGCCGCTCAGAAAGAGAGAAGGTCTTTTTGGTTAGCTTAAGGTGATCTTTGTCTGAGGTTGTTATTACACTGAAATTAGAGGGTACTTTTGTACTTCAGTATTGTAGTCCCTATTACTGTCATATGTCGGCCTGCCCAAGCCCAACTCAATTGTCTTGACGGGCTCCTGTACATTTTTGGGCTAGATCTTAACATGAGCTTTAATTATCATTTTCTGTCTTTGGTTGAAGAAGGGATTTATTGGATCCGCATAAGGATTATGTCTCTTATACATATCATAATGGTAAGATGGAGTAACACATCTTGAGTCAGTCTAGGCTACCAGTGTGTAAGGGAAATGTCTTTTGTTGGAGAAGGTATCTTGTGCATCCATGTGCATTATCTCTTTCACAATCTTAATATGGACTAACACATTTTGAGTTGGTTTGAAAACGTGAAAATTAAGGCCCTGTTTGGATTTTTTTTTTCCTCACTCATCACTCCTCACTCCACTTTCGTCACTCATCACTTAATACTCATCACTCATCACCTAAAATACCCTAACTCCCTACACGAAGTCTGTTTGGCACCATCACTCAACTTGTCATCACTCAAATTTTTCAACTGTTTGTGGGCCCCATACTTGTAACTTGGTGCAGCTTTTACTTCTTCTTCTTTTTTCCTTCAACCCCCTGTACCCAAACTCACCAAACCCAGTGAAAAAAAAAACCCATAAACCTAAACTCACCAAACCCAGTGAAAGAAGAAGAAAAAAAAAATCCAGAAACCCGAACCGAGTGAAAAAAAAACTTAATGAAGAAGACCAAGACCCAGCGTGAAAGGGAAAAGAAGAAGAAGAAGAAGAAGCCACCTGGTGTGAAAGGAAAAAAAAAAAAAGGATGAAGAAACCAAACTCACTGAACGTAGGGAAGAAGGAAAAAAAAAAGTGTCAAAAGTTGCGGCTGACTCTGATTGTGGGACCCAGTATGTAGTTTTAATTATGAAAATGACATTGAAAACAGAGTTATGGAAACTGAAAATACCTAAAATGTGTTTTCAGTTTCTATAACTCATCACTCAAAAATCAGAGAATTGAGCGATGGAAACAAAAACTGGAAACAAAATCCAAACGGATTTCTTAGCCATGGGCCCCATACCTGTGACTTGGTGCAGCTTTTACTTCTTCTTCTTCTTTTTTTTTCCTTCAACCCCCAGTACCCAAACTCACCAAACCCAGTGAAGAAAAAAAAAAAAAAAACTTAATGAAGAAGACCAAGACCCAGCTTGAAAGGGAAAAGAAGAAGAAGAAGAAGCCACCTGGTGTGAAAGGAAAAAGAAAAAAAGAAAAAAAGAAAAAACTTAATGAAGAAGACCAAGACCCATCTTGAAAGGGAAAAGAAGAAGAAGAAGAAGAAGAAGCCACCTGGTGTGAAAGGAAAAAGAAAAAAAAAAAAAAAAAAAAAAAAATAATGAAGAAGACCAAGACCTAGCTTGAAAGGGAAAAGAAGAAGAAGAAGAAGAAGCCACCTGGTGTGAAAGGAAAAAAAAAAAGAAAAAAAGATGAAGAAACCAAATGCATTGAACCCAGGGAAGAAGTAAAAAAAAAAAAAAAGGTCAAAGTTGCGGTTGACTCTGATCGTGGGACCTCGTATGTAGTTTTAATTACGAAAATGCCATTGAAAACAGAGTTATGGAAACTGAAAATACCTAAAATGTGTTTTTAGTTTCCATAACTTATCACTCAAAAATCAGAGAATTTAGTGATGGAAACAAAAATTGGAAACAAAATCTAAACGGATTTCTCAGCCATGGGTCCCACCATTTTTGAGTTATGAGTTATGGAAACAGTAAATTCAAACAACCCCTAAATGTCTTTAGTTGAAAAATATATCTTGTGCATTCAAAATATATATACATATATATATATATATATATATATATATATTTATATGCGCGCGTGTGTGGAATATTTTATTGATAGATGAATCTCAAGTTACAATCTTAGGCAACACCCTCCCCGAAAAAAAACTTATGTCACGGGAACAAAGCACAAACCGCCCACCAGCCCACATTCAGTTGTTTTTTGATGACCTTGATGCCTGGCTAATCATAACCTTTCGCAACAAATTCTTTTCCTAAATGGACACTTACCAAAATTGTGATGACTAAATGTGATTGTCAACTCATGAATTGACAACCATGCACTTTGCATCCTGATTGTATTGTCACATATGGCTCTCCTAGTCACCAAACCTTAGGCATAAATCTGTAATTTGTATTCAAGTAATAAGGAAATTAACTAATGAGAAACGAAATAAAAGTACAACTTCTAGCGATGTTGGGAGTATGAAAATGTTGAATTGAAACAAAGCCTCGCAATTTTGTTGCTCATGCCAAACGAAGTTGAGGGTGAATCATGCATTTTCTAGCCAGTTTTCTTTGAACCATGTTGCCAAAGTTTCCTATATAAAGCCCCATTAGCTCATACTCTCTTACCACCATTTCACTCTACCTTGGATTTCTTTCAAGCACATTAGAGGAATTTGAGAATGAAGATGGCTCTCAGTTACAGTGTACAAGGATTCATCCTACTCCTGACTGCCTCTTTATTGGTAGTTAGTGAGGCCAACACCATTGTTGTTGGAGGCTCAGAAGGTTGGCGTTTTGGCTTCAACTACACTGATTGGGCTCTCCGAAACAGCCCCTTCTACATAAATGATACATTAGGTGAGTAATAAGTGTCTAACTATGTTTTATAAAGATATGAACAAATTATATCTATTTACATGATTTTTTTTTTCGATAATTCAATAGTTGGAAGAGGGGGATTTGAACTCTAAATTTCCCATTTGAAAATACCAATAAATGCCAACCAGTTGAGTTATAAGGTTCTACGCTTATTTACGCGAAAATATGGGATTATTTGTGATATCACATTCATATTATAATATTTTATTATCACTTTTAGTCTATTAGGTCTAGTTGTGTAAGTTTTGTACACTTGTGTTTTAAGTTTCCCAATTAAATTTAACTACATTGTTGCATTCACTAATACATGTAGTATTACAGTAAAATCTTTTCCCAAGTACAATTGAATTCAAATATGTGAGTTATTAGTCAATACAACCAAATGGTTGGATTTAATTGGAAAATACAACATTCTATCTAAATTTGTCCTCTTATTAATACTCTATTTTAAGAATAATTTACAAAATAATAGGAAGGGATGAGGTGAATATTGCAAATTAATGTGTACTATTAAGTTGAAACTATCTCTAAAATAAAATTTGTAATAATTTGAATAAGGGATGATGATTGCAAATTAATTTCGAATTCACATATTGATTAAAAAATTGTAGTATTAGTGTGACCTTGAAATGACTATTCTTTTTTTTTCTCGATAACAGCAATTAACCTTAAAAATATCTAGGATTAACTAATTGAATTTGTGGTTTTGCATTGTTCCATTTGTTTGCAGTATTCAAATATGTTCCACCAAGCGACACTTCCTTTGCTCCCTCAGTTTATTTACTGCCAGACCTATGGAGCTATACAACATGTGATTTCAGGAGGGCTAAGTTGTTGGCAAACGCTACACAAGGTAGCGGTGAGGGCTTTAAGATTGTGCTGAAACAGGGGAGGCCTTATTACTTTGCTTCTAGTGGCCACAATGGCTTCCACTGCAGTGCGGGGTTGATGAAGTTCTTTGCTGTTCCATTGCCACGAGGAAATTAGTCATTGTCTCATTCATCACAAATAAAGCCAAGGCTGATGCAATTAATATTGCTATTTATCGTTTCAATAAGTTTGGGTACACAATCTTTTTACAATTGTTAAGGTATTATATAAAACATATGTGATAGTGATTCTAATCATAACTTGCCACATTATCAGTTGTAACGAAGATAATAAGAATATTTGGAACCCAAGCATTACTTTATCTATTTTCGTCAATGATCATTGTAATAAAAAAATCAATCAATTGGGAGGACCATGATTGAATATCAATAAAACCTTTCTTTTTCTTTTTTAAGTTATGATACTGTATGATTTATACGGAAAAAATGTGACAGAATTGTTGTTTGATTGAGTATTTTATTAAAAACATCCCAAAAAGTCTAAGAACAAGCAGAAATTTCTACAGAAAACAAACATCACAGCCCTACAGCTCCTAACCAGGACATAAAACATCACTGCAGCTCAAACAAAACAAAAGAAACAAGAGGTTTGTTCCACAACTTTTTCCTTAATTTGTTTAATTGGTAAGGTGAGTGGGGAAGATAAAAGCAGTCAAAGGTATTGTCATTACTCACAATTTGTCATCTTAATTTATAATAAAGTTAGCTAAAAATTAACAGATGCCCTAGAAGTATTAGTTTATGAAATATTTTTAAAAATATTTTATAGAAAATAAAAATTTTAACAATTTTTTATATTTTTCATAAAAATTATATTAAAATTTTCTAAAAATAATCAATTAGTAAATGTCTTAAAACACCCATTAACGACACCCATAAAGTTATACAGTGAAACCAGAATCTGTATGACCCTTCACGAAAGGTCTGGCCAAAATGGTAAAAGACAAAGATGTCAAAATCTGCGTCTTCCCACATCGCCAAAAACTGTTGCTTTTTGGCACAATTTTATAGTCCAAAAGGCTTTTATTCTTTACTGGACCTCATGCACGTTTAAAACATGCACAAGCACGACATGATTAAACATGAGATTCAATAGTGTCCACTGTCCCAAGTGGAATACATCTTTAGACAATTTTTGCTTCCAAACCTGAACAAAGACAAGTTGTCCTATATTATATGTCCCATGTTCACTTCCCAACTCATGAAATAAAGCTCCGATTCTCATCATGAGAAATCTCCTTTGTGGATTCTTAAACTGTTTTTGCTTCCTTAAATTTGTGTACTCAAATTACATCAAACATTCAGAACCTCATATATAAAGATTTAAAAAGAAGAAAAAAAAAGGGCATTTGTTTTCTATGAAATTTGGTAGTGGGAATATATTATCATTATAAGCACCTAGCTATCTGCTTTAATAAAGAGTTCTGCTATGCTTCCTATTCTGATTTTTGTAGTGATATATTGTATAGATTTACTTTTTCAATATTTTTCAAGTTTGCCCTTTTCTGTTTGTTAATTTATTTGAAGAAGGAAATGAATGAATGGGAGAGAACTATTAAGTTTAATATCACATTCACTTAAAATAAATAAATACTCCAACTCCCAAAATTCCTTAGACAAAATTTTTTTTTATTTAAAAATGGATGTTTCAACTTTCAAGCATTTATTTTCTTTCCACGCACACAAAAATTAGTTAAAGACCGACCTACCTTAAAAAAAATGGGTCTCATGTATTTTATCTCTCTCGCCGTATATGGGTATTATATAATTGTGAGATCTACATATTGTAAGAGGACAGATATATTTATTGAGTGCATAAGATAATTATTGTTGTTTTTATATTAAAAATGCATATAGCCATAGTTTGGAATATAGGAGAGCACAATGAATTTAATAATTCAATTTAATTTTCTTATCCAGAAGCAACAACAATGAGATTGTACATTCTAAATTCATTGAATGGTGGCTAACTACCAGAATATGGCCGCATAAACAGCTCATTCTCATGGATACGTTCCATCAAGATCTGCATTGCAGCGAGTTAAAAATTTTCCTTCTCAATTATGGAGAAGTATATTATATTATATTCATACTATCGATCAGGATTTAAAAAAAAAAAAATTATTATTCATATTTCAGAAAAAGATGATATTTTTCCATGGAGAAGGAATAAATATTAAATCTCAGTGCAACCCTTATTGCTTAACATACCATCACCATCATTTTTCTAAAAAATAAAATATGGATAGAGATAATAATAAACCAACAAATTGTGAAATTTTAATAAGGTGCCCTTCGAAAATATGAGTTCAATTAATCTCATAGGCCCCAGATGCAAACCCAAACAGTGACACTTCAGATGGATCTTATTTTTGGGTATAGAGGGATGATATTTGAATACAAGCAAAGTTACAGACACAATAGTTTTCACAACAAATTTACAAATGCCGAGTTGACATATTGTTAATGATTTCCCATATGAGCACACAAATAACGCTCTTTTCATTATCCATTATTAACAACTAGTTTTCATTTCAACTAGTTGTGAGTTTTATTGTGACTCTAAGAGTCTAAATTTATTAGTTCAATGCATCTATTTGATATTTCAAGATCTATACCAATCTCACATGCGCAGTTCGAATATATAATATAACTTGTGTGAGACTATAAGAGAGGTGAGGGTAAATGATGAAATTTGGGATGACAAAAATTTCTCACCTTACTTAACTCACTTTGTCCTACTATATCTCACACGGTTTTCTCCGTCTCACGGGGACGGCTTTTGCATGCCCCTTTTCTCTTTCATTTTTATCACACCAATGATAAAAACCTCCTAATTAGGGATGCAAAATGTCTCTATCCACAACCTACTCTTATCCTTCATTTGTTTTTGCCCCTGCAAAGACAATGGGGTTGGGACAATTCACCCATTATCTAATCTTTTCCGATCCTATTTCCCCTATCTAAAATATAAAAAAGAGTAGCTGAAATAATACTAGAATAAAAATATGCTTATCATATTAAAATTTAAACAAAACTTAGGTACAATTCCTTAAATTTATGTACTCTAGATTTTCCAATTAAATGCAATAATATGATTGTATTGTCCAATTAGCTGCATAGTTAAAACCTTTTTTTTTTAAAGAAGAAACCCCATTTTAAAACAAAATCATCCTTAGAAAAAATATGTTGCATTAGTCAATGTAATTAACCATTAATTGGTGAGCCTAAAGTATAAAACTTAATGAATTGTATCTAAGTTTTGCTCTAAAAATTTAAAGTGACTTATTGTAATTGAGCAAAAGAGTAAAGAGCTAGGATGTTGTCAGTTAATTTTAATTAAAAAAATTTAAACCTTCACCCTAAAAGGGTGTATGTATATTTTAATTAAGCATGATGTAACGTTATCAAGTATAAATCAACGAAGAAACTAATTACAACGAAGCTAAGACTCCAAAAATAGTTTCTTCATTTATTTATTTTTTTGTCTCTCTTATTTGATATAAAGTGTTAATGAAATTCTAACTTTGGTATATACCAGCATATATATGATGTTGATGGAGAATATTAATATTCCATCTTATCCTTAACGTTTTTGTTCGAAATCTTATTAGTTTGGATACGCACATCTTATTTTGTTTGCCATTCTTTCTTTATTTAGTGATGATGTAAAACCAAAATCGTCAAAGGTTAAAAATAAAAATAGAAGTGAAAAGTACCGTAAAAACTAAAAACTCAGCAAAAAAATAAATAAATAAAAGTACTGTGAGGAATATTTCCCTCTTAAAAAATCACCCTTTAAAAACAGTAACCTGCGCACTGATAATATTAAAATCCAGTAATATGGCAATAAGTTATTACTGGTTTTGGCATGGTTTCCTGGTCACAAAGCAAGATTAGCTTGCACACTGACATGGGATGCTATAATTGGCCAGAAACACCCTTGGAAGTCGTCAAGAACAGCAGACCTTAGCAACAAGATAATAAAGTTTAAAACTTCTCCATGTTTTGTTGTCATCCCTTTTTAATCAAACACATAATTGCAACAGTTCCTTCAATATATTGGTGACAGCTTGTCATAGCGAGGCAGATAAAATTTGTTTGACACTTTTTTGTTTTTCCCTCTCGATAAGGTGATGGACAATACATTTTTCACTGTATTATGATTGCCCATATTATTGCAATAGTGTTTGTGATAAAGCTAGTGAAAATTGAATTATTTTATTTTTATGTACACAGAAGAAATCCATAACAATTTTACAAAACTTTTGAATTAGCATACTTGTAGTGAACTTTGTGTAAAATGTATCTAATTTGATTCAATTGATGTATAAAATTATTGTGAATGGTATCTAATTTGATTCAAATGATGCAAAATTATTGTGTATTGTTATTGTATCTCAAACTTTATCTATGAGGAAACAAGATAATACTCCCATCACAACAGTTCTTTTTGTTTTTTTTTGGGATAGAATTTATTGGTGCCATTGTGAAAAATATCATATCCTCAACATTATTATTATTATTATTATTATTATAAGTGGGAAAAGGAGATTTAGAGATTGAAATCTAGGTGGCTATGGAGAATTGGCCAAAACCATTTACTTCAAGCACTTCTCAAAATTTTGTTAAACACTTTGTTTGTAGCTGAGGCAATAAAATTCATACTACAATTTGCCTTGTAGACTTATAACAATTAATTACATTTTAACAAATTCAACCCCAAATTTTACTCCTACCCCAACCACAACAACATGGAACCATTACACTTTCCTCAAAAAAACACAAACATTAATGAAAGCCCGAATTTTCAGACAAGGTTGAGCTCACATAGTCTCTAACCTCTCTAGCAATCACATCCCTCATGACATCCCAAAACCCCGTCGGGAAACTCTCCGACCTCCGCTCCGCCACGCCACCATTCCCACCACCACCACCACCACCACCAATCCCCGGCGGCGCAAGTGTCAAAGCCGTAAATTGCTCATCTTCATCAAAACCATTATTACACTGCAAAGATCCCGAGGCAAAACCCTCATTATTAATCAAACTATTAGTACTAGTACTACAACCCCCACCTTCTATCATTTGCTGATCTTTGACCCTTCTCTTAAGCGTGGAGTTCCAGTGGTTTTTCACAGCATTATCGGTCCGACCAGGGAGCAATCGAGCAATGGTGGCCCACCTGTTACCATATTGAGCATGAGCAGCCAAGATGGTCTCGTCCTCAGCTGGAGAAAAGGGTCTGTGCTCCACGTTTGGGCTCAGCTGGTTACACCACCTAAGCCTACACGACTTGCCAGACCGACCCTTTATGTATCGGCTTATCACAGACCAGTTTCGAGCCCCATATCGTTCAACCAAACGAGTCAAAATCCTATCTTCCTCAGCACTCCAAGGACCTTTGATCTTCTCAGGCCTATTGTGATTTCTTGGTGTTTTGCTAGATAAAGATGAGTCTGAAGAGGAAGAATCAGATGAAGAAGTAGTAGAAGAGGCTTCCATTTTAGAAAAAAGATAGTGACTTTGATAGAAATAAAGAGAGAGAGAGAGGTATTGAATTTGGGATTGTTGAGAATAGCTGGGGCTGTGTACAGAATTGAGGAAAGGAAGAGTTTGGGTTTTATATACACAGACGCAAAGAGAAAGGTGCATGCACTTGTTGGAGGACTCTAATGGGCTAGAGCTCTTTTGTGCAGAGATGGGGTACTTCCAGGAAATTGGCTTTTGTAAAGTGGGTAGGGAACCTTGGGTTTATAAACTCTATACGCACCCCTGTTATTGTTTCAGAATTTTTTTTTCTTTTCTGTGTGAGCCAAAATTTTGTCGCAGTCTGATTCTGCTTTGTCTGGGACTATTAATTAAATTTCCTTTGACGATTTTAGCCCACTGAAGAGAAAGAGAGAGAGAGAACTTTGGCCATTTGGGCACGGCTCTAGGAAAATGTCATACTGAAGTTTTTGACTATCCCTTTCCTTCTCTCGGTTTATTCAGTTATTTGGAATTTTGGGGCAATACGTTATTTGGTTAAAAAGTTTTGAAAATTTGATGAGAAGAAAAATCATCAAATAATCCAAGTACGCAAAATATTGACTTGGTTTTGTATAGATCTGTTCTGATGAATTACACGTGATATAGATATTACACATGATATAGATACGACACGTTTTTAAAAATGATTGTATGTCACCCTCGTGTCTCATTTAATATATTAAATCAGTGATGGAAAATTCTGTTTTATATTATTTGTACAATCATTTGTTACACATCAAGAAATAGATACATTACTAGAAGCCATATAAACATAACGCATGTTTGAAAAATAAACACACATCACTCTTATATGTATTAATTCCACTAGATTCACTGAATGTGAAACTTTGCTCAACATTATTTGTACAAGCACATGTCATTTCAAGGCAATACGGTAGTTAAAGTTTTGAAAATTAGTAAAAGGAATAATCATCCAATTCAAGTAAACAAAAATATTGACTTGTTTTGTGTCAATGGTACCGTATTACACACAATACAAATACGGCACACGTTTGAAAAGGATTATGTATCTCTTGTTTGTATCCTCCTCAATTCACTGAATGTGAAGCTTTGCTAGACATTACTAGTACAATCACATGTTATATTATCAAAGAAAAACAGTATATATGATAGATTTGTTTGCTCATGCTTATTTAGGTAAAAAGCTAGTCTAAGTGAGATTGTCACGAGTCATGTCACATGCGACTATATAGAAAAAGAAAAAGAAAAAAAAAAGGTACAAATAATTTCGGCCCAAAGGGAAGGGCATAAGAGCTAAGGGCAAATGTGAGATTTAAAGTGAGGGTGGCCAACTGTCAATAATAAAAAATGAATAAATGAATAAAAATCATTCTCGTACTCAGAACATTTGGGGAGTACTTATCAGGAGCGTTTAAAACATGACAGGAAAGGCAGAGCTGTTTAACACAACATATAAGAAACGTTTTAAAACGGCAGGGTGGGACCTTAAACTTTTTTGACTAAATACTTTGCCAAACAATTACAGCTGTAAGAGTCTCTAATCCACATCCAAAATTTACAAAAGTCACTCAGATCAACGGCCACAATCAACCGTCGGAAAGGAGATCTGTTAAAAAGGAAGGGTCTTAAAAAAATAGAACCTGGTTTTGAAGATGACTTCGACGCCTTCCACGTAGGAAGGTCCCACTAACAGGCTGTAAGAATCTCACGTGATTCGAGTTTGAATCCCTTTGACTTTTTTGTGTCCTCTAAGACACCTAGAGACCACACTCTTCTTCCTAGAGCGTGAGCTTGCAGGACCTCACAGGTTTCAGTTTTCACACCCATTATTTTCTAGGGTAGGTTAGGTTGTATTCCACATTTTTATTGGGGTGTAAAATGATTAAAACAATGTCAAGTAGGTTTAAAATTATTTTAAATTCACCAACTTGGTCCTTAATTATGGTGAAAAATAGGAAAAGAACGAGTATAATGATTTAAAGACTAAATTAGGGTTAAGGACCAAATAAGTCTATTTTGAAAAAATCTTAATCTTAATTAATATTAATCTAAATCTCAGAATGTAAACTGTATTTTATCCATTTATCCTTTATTTTTTAACGAAAATTTGGACTTGTCCCTTGTTTACTTCTCTTTGGCTTTTGGCTTTTTATATTTTTGATCTTACCCTACTGATTGGAGATGACACTGTGAACAAGTTGTTGGAAGCAGTTGCATGCAACTCATGAACATTAAGGGTCCGTTTAAATACTGTTTATTTTGCCGAATATTGAAAATAAAAAAATAATAATAAAAAATTTACTATTCACGCGCTTAGCACGGTTTATAAGCCTAAAATCACTATTCATGAACAGTAAACAGTGCCAAGCACACTCAACTGAAGAAAGAAAAAAAAAAAACACAGAAAACGCTCAGCAAAACGCAAACGTAACTTATCCAAATGCTGCTTAATTCATGTGAAAACTGTAATCAAAGTCAAATTTTAAAATGATAATTGAGAGTAGTTTCATATTAATGGTTATAGAGGCTTTCAATTTCTAAATCTAATTATTGATTCAGATGGTGGGCTTTTGTCGAAGAATTTTCGAAGTTAGGGACAATTTAGCAGTTCTGCTTTAATTGAGAGTTATTTACAAAACATTTAATATTTCTCCAAAAATATGTGTGCAATTATTTAAGAATTTAAAATTGATTGTTTTACAAATTTCAGTGAAGTATTAAGTACTTTTTTAAAGTTTATTTTAATTATAGATAATACTATAATAGGTCTATTTTGGGATATTTGAAAAATGAGCACCAAAGAGTCAAAAGACTATTACTCCAATTATAGTAGAGTATAGGATGAACTATATAGTTCAAACCCAACAAAAACCCCTAAATTATACTATCTTCTTTATACCAATTAAAAAGATAAAAAAAGCTGTGGGTTCCAGTTAGCTCAACTGGTAAAGTTTCTAATAGTTGTATAAGAGATCTAGAGTTCAATCCCCGCCTACACTAAAAACTGATTGGTGTCTTGGTCTTGAAGAAAAATTGAAGCTTGCAAAACGTACAACAATGGCGGAAAAGACAACAAATAGAGTAAAAGGGTGAGAGAGTGAGAGAGCAGTTTTGTAAAGAAAATACTTTTGTGTATTAATGTGACAAGCTTCACTTTACAATGACCCACATCTCATATATATAGCATAATTGCTCTACACTGAGAAACTTCTAGAGACTAAACTGTTATAACAGACTAACTAACAAGATCCACATTATGCTCCGTAAAACTAGAAGTGACGTTTGGAAGGCAGTTGTGGCTCAACTGCCCATAGAGATACAGTTGGAGTGTTAGTCTTTTGAAGAAACAGAGCCATTCTGGAACGATGACTGATGAAGAAGACATAGTACCAAAACGACCTCGTATTTCATTTAACAAATTGACACCGTTTTGTCTCAATTTCTCATTAAACTAAGCAACACCGTTTTGTCTAAGTGAAAACGGTATCGTATCAAGAACTAGCCGTTATCTTCATCTTCCTCTATTTTCAAAGTTTGTGTCCTCTGATTGTTAGTTCTTGCTTTCACATCCCCCCCTCAAAACCATGGGGTCAAGAGACACCATGATTTTGGACCTGAGAAAAATGAAACGAGAGGTGGACAAGCTCTTAGTAAAGACATCAGCAAGCTGATCACCAATGGAGATGTACTTGACCAGAAGATCTTTGCGAAGAACCTTCTCACGAACAAAATGGTAATCCACCTCCACATGCTTTGTACGAGCATGAAAAACTGTATTGGAGGCAATAGCAAGGGCAGAAACATTATCACACCAAAGCTTGGGTGGAAAAGAAAGAAAAATACCCAGGTCTTTCAACACTTGGCGAAGCCAAGAGAGTTCAGCAGCAGTGGTGGCTAAGGCCTTGTACTCAGCCTTTGTGGAAGATCTGGACATAGTCTCTTATTTCTTGGCACACCAGGTAATGGGATTATAACCCAAGAAAACTATATAGCTAGTAATTGATCGCCTGTCAAAGGGATCGCTAGCCCAATCTGAATCAGAGAAGGTTGAGAGAGAAAAAGAACCAGGTTGAAGGAAAACACCTTGATTCAATGTCCCATTGACATACCGGAGGATCCGTTTAGCAGCAACTAAATGAACATCAGTAGGAGCAGACATAAATTGGCATACTTGCTGGACTGCAAAGCTGAGGTCAGGTCTGGTGAAGGTCAAATAATGGAGTGAACCAACTAAGCTTCTGTATTCATGAGGGTTAGATAAGAGAGAACCCTCAGTAGGTATCAATCTGGAATTAGGAGCACAAGGAGTGCGAGCTGGTTTGGAAGACACCATATTGACCTTAAGTAATAAATCCTGAGCATACTTTGCCTGAGATAAGAACAAACCCTTGGAAGTTCGTGAGATTTGAATGCCAAGAAAGTAAGAAAGAGGACCCAAGTCCTTAAGTTCAAAAACTGTGCTGAGCTGAGTGATCAAAGCAGATAAGAAATGAGGATCATTCCCAATCATGACTATGTCATCAACGTAGACAAGAAGGTAGACCACTTGATGCCCTTGTCTGAGAATAAATAAAGAGGAATTAGCAAGTGATGCTTGAAAGCCAATATGTAGCAGTTGAGTGGAAAATCTCTCAAACGAAGCTCTAGGTGCCTGTTTAAGGCCATAGAGAGATTTGAGAAGTTTACAAACATGATTGGGATGTGCTGGATCCACATAACCAGGTGGTTGAACCATGTAAACATCCTCTCGAAGATAGCCATAAAGGAATGCATTACTCACATCAAGCTGTCTGAGGGGCCAATTGAACTAAACAGCCAAGGAAAGGATGATTCTGACAGTAGGAGGTTTAATAACAGGGCTAAAAGTTTCCTCAAAATCAACCCCATACTGTTGATGAAACCCCTTGGCAACTAGTCTGGCTTTGTATCTATTAATGGACCCATCACTGTTGTGCTTTAGTCTAAACACCCACTTGCAACCAACCAAATTGTGAGTGGGAGAAGGGGGTACCAAAATCCAAGTGCCTTGCCTCTTAAGTGCTGCAAACTCATCATCCATTGCTGAGCACCATTGAGGAAATTGGACAGCAATTTTGTAGGAAGGAGGCTCAGTAAGGGTGTAGTCAGGCTTAGAAATGAAGCTAGCCTTAGTAGGTTTGGTACTACACTGCACTTTGGATTTAGAAATAGAGGCATGAGGTGCTGCATCAGTCATAGCAGCAAAAGCCTTGGGTCTAAAAATGCCATCCTTAGACCTGGTGATCATGGGATGATTGTTCACAATAATAGGGGCCTGGGGCTGTGCTACTGTGGGAATGGCAGGATGGGATGATGTAAGATGTGGCATAGGAGCAGAAGGAGCAGATAAAGGTGATGGGGACAGATAAGATAAAGGAGCAGAAACAGGTGTGCAAGGAGATGAAAATTGAGTAGATGGAGACTGTGTAGGTAAAGTAGTAGGAGGAGCAAACTGGTCAGATAAAGAGGATGAGAAGGCATTTAAGGGCATAGGAGACTCGGAGGTAGATTGAGGTATCACAAGAGGTATGGGAATTTGAGGTGAAGGAGTAGGGTGTGAATTGGAGTCAGCAGATGGACCAGTGGATAAAGGTTGGGGAGAAAGAAATTCACTTTCATTGAAGTGAACATTTCTTGAGATATAGATCCGAGAAGTAAGAGGATCTTGGCAGATATACCCTTTGGTATGAACAGGATAACCAAGGAAGATACAGGAAGTAGTGTGAGGTAAAAGTTTATGTGCATTATATGGTCTCATTAAGGGAAAACAGATGCAACCAAAGGTCTGTAAATGGGTAAGGTGAGGTTTGGACTTAAACAAAACCTCCCAAGGAGTGGAATTTTTAAGATTGGGAGTAGGAAGTCTGTTAATGAGATGGACAGTTGTGGACACAACATAAGACCAGTAGGATGGAGGTAACTGAGAGTGAGATAGCATAGTGAATGCACACTCCACTATGTGTCTATGCTTCCTCTCAGCCACTCCATTATGCTGAGGAGTGTAAGGACATGAGAACTGATGGACAATACCATGAGTTAAACAGAAAAGCTTAAATGCATTGGAAGTAAACTCACCACCATTATCAGTTCTCAAGATTTAGATTTTAGAGTCTAACTGATTTTCCACAGTGGATTTAAAGAACTTGAAAATATCAAAAACATCAGATTTATGTTTAAGAAGGTAAAGCCAAGTAAATTTTGAGTAGTCATCAACAAACAAGACATAATATTGAAAATCATTGGAAGATGTAACAGGAGCAGGACCCCAAACATCTGAGTGCACCAATTCAAGAGGTTTTGAGGCTTGAAATTCAGAGATAGGAAAAGAAAACTGATGCATTTTGCCAATCAAGTAATGTTTACAATTAGGAAAGATTTTATTGGCATTGGAAATACAAGCATGACCAATAGAAGATAGAGCTGTGTTCAAAACAGCATCACTAGGATGTCCTAGTCTATGGTGCCACAACAACCATTTATTTGACTTATTTACATGAAAACTAGACAGAAAGGAAGTACCAGCTGAAGAATGACTCTTTTGTGGAGATGAACCAGAATTGAAAGGAGGAGGTGACTTGTTGAAGTGCTTGAAGTGCTTGGAGTAGATAGGATAGACTCCATTCTCACTCAAGCCCTTGTAAAGGAGTTTCCCCGTAGGAATATCCTGAATTTTCATTTGATTAGCATCAAAGTAGCAAGAACAATTATTATGTAGGCAAAATTTGTGCACAGAAAGTAGGTTCAAGGCAATCCTAGGAACATGAAGGACATTTTTTAGAGTAAAATCATGATATTTTGTGTGTAAGGTAGTATTACCTATGTGGTTTATTGGCAAGGATTGACCATTCCCAACATTAACATGTTTTGGCCCCTTGTATTGAGACTGAACTGAGAGATTATTGAGATTGGCAGTGATATGGTCAGATGTACCTGAATCAGCAAGCCATGGATCTTGATTGTTGGTGATAGCTGCATTGGAAGCACCTTGGCCATGACGAAGTTTTAATGGAGGATTTTGCCTTGATAAGCAAAATCCATCCCGTGAAAACAGTCCAAAGCTTGATGTCCTGACTTTCCACAGATTTGGCATGATGGCCTTTCATGCTTAAATCCTTGAGAAGAGTTGTGTTGAGGAAAATTCTGAGAGGTCAGATACTGAGGAGAGAAATTGTGAGACTGAGAAGAGAAATTGTGAGAGGCCTGTGGTAAAAAATGCTGCTGATTTCCACCATGATTGAACCTGCCTCCACCTCTTCCTCTGTTAGCATTGTTTCTTCCTCTTCCTCGACTTTAACCATGATTCTGTGACTGGTTTGATGTACTGCTATTTGCCTTTCCATTGGAAGCAAACATAGCAAAATTGTGAGAAACTGAATCCATGTGGTCAGTCATAGCCTGTTCTTCACTCTGCAACATAATAGCTAGTTGCTCATAAGTGATTGGATCACTCCTAGTACGAATTGCAGAACAAAAATGTGCAAATTCTCCAGGAAGTCCTCTTAGCACAATGTAGATCAATTCTTCATTGTCAACAATCACTCCAACAGCAAGGAGTTTATCACGAGCAACTTTGATCTTTTGGAGGAATGAATTCACAGATTCATTACCTTTCTTGATACTTTGCAGTTCAAGCTTGAGATTTAGAATGTTAGCTCGTGATGTGGAAGTGAACCTTTGTTCTAAAGTGTTCCATACTTCCCTTGAGCTAGTGATACCAACAACCAGTGGGAAGACTTGTGGAGTAAGGGTTGAATTGATCAGGGAAAGGAGTGCCTTATCCTTGATCTTCCAAGCTTGAAATTCAGGATTAGCAACAGAGGTTGCATTTCCATCAGTATCAAGTGCAAAAGGTGATGGCTTCGATCTTTGTGCCATCAATGTGTTCAATCAATGAGTAAGCCTCTAGTATGGTGAGTAACTGATGCCTCCATGGGATGTAGTTGGTGTAGTCAAGTTTGATTGACATAAGGTTTGACATATTAGAAAGTAGCAGTAATGGTGATTGCATGGCAGTTGAAGATGTAGAGCTTGAAGGTGCAGAAGTAGAGGGTATGGTAGTTTGTTGAATTGGAGTTGTGTGTACAGATTGAGTTGCATCAGTTGGTGTTGTGGAAGCCATGGATCTTGGCTTTGATACCATGAAGAAAAATTGAAGCTTGCAAAACGTACAACAATGGTAGAAAAGACAACAAACAGAGTAAAAGGGTGAGAGTGAGAGAGAGTGAGAGAGTAGTTTTATAAAGAAAATACTTCTGTGTATTAATGTGACAAGCTTCACTTTACAATGACCCACATCTCATATACATAGCATAATTACTCTACACTGAGAAACTTCTAGAGACTAAACTGTTATAACAGACTAACTAAAAAGATCCACATTATGCTCCGTAAAACTAGGAGTGACAGTTGGAAGGCAGTTGTGGCTCAACTGCCCATAAAGATACAGTTGGAGTGTTAGTCTTTTGAAGAAACAGAGCGATTTTGGAACGATGACTGATGAAGAAGACACAGTACCAAAACGACCTCGTTTCTCATTTAACAAATTGACACCGTTTTGTCTCAGTTTCTCATTAAACTAAGCGACACCGTTTTGTCTAAGTGAAAACGGTATCGTATCAAGAACTAGCCGTTGATAACTAGCCGTTATCTTCGTCTTCCTCTATTTTCAAAGTTTGTGTCCTCTGATTGTTAGTACTTGCTTTCACAGGTCTAATGATAAAGAGCTATCATCAGAGTAGACGCCATAGGTTTGAAACTCTCTCTCAAAAAAAGATTAAAAAAAAAAAGTTTATTCTCTAATGACCTTTTTGAAACTCCTCAATCAAGAATCGAAAGCCAACAAATACGCAATAGAAAAATCCTACTTTAAAGTCACAAATATTAAATTTTCAAGAAGAATTACAGAAGCTAACAACAAGATGAGAGTATTTATTTCTCGTTGAAAGGGTGCCGTAATTCCTATTTGTATTATACCATTCATATATCTACTATCAAGAAATTTGTCCGTTAATTTGCTATTTAACTTTATCAAATAAAATTTAATAACTTTATTATTTTTGTTTCAATTTAATTATTCATTATTATCAGAAGAGACCATTGAACCACCTCCTTATTAAGCGAAATGATACCTTCCCAAGTGCTAGATGTTAGAGCATTCATATTGGGTATTGTATATGTTATATGTTGGTAATTTTTAACATCAGTACCTCAAAACTCTCCATTACCCGGTCTTGCAAAGTCTTGCAATTGTGAAAAAATTTGCAATTGTGCTACAGTACCATCCTATTTTTATAATGGCACTGTAGCAACTTGTATACACTTTTATATTGTTTTTTCCCTAGTTATGGTGGGTGAGTATTTTTAATTATTTTTTATGAAGAGGAAGAGAGAGAAAGAGTTGGTGAAATTAATATTTTAATAAATAAATAAGATAAATAAAAAATAGAATGTTGAGTGTATTATAAAATTGTATGATATAATTGATAAAATAATTTTTAAAATGGTGTTGAGGACTCTTTTTTCGCCCTACATGGCATTACTTCATTGGCAACCCACGCCACATCCACATATTTTTGATTTTTTGGGTAAATCTTTTTAAAACCCAAAATAAGCTTAGATCTCATGGATTAAGCTTACATGACCCACAAGATCTTTACTTTAAGAAGCGGATTCATCGTCCACATTTCCTCTTCATCAATTGGGATCATAATCCCATGATATCATCAGCATCAACATATGGATCAGACTCAAGCAATGAATCAAAACTCACGGTTCATATTATCTCTCTTACACTCATGAAAAGCAGCTTCAATATATAGAATACTCATGACATCTCTAATACCCAGCTGTTGTCTATTACAATCAGACTGGAGATCCCTCTGCCAGTTGCTAGAGCAAAGCACTAAATGCTCTTTTTGCTCACTAAGATTAAATCACAACACAATGAGACCTTGACTGAATCTCTAAAGTTTCATTAACCTTCAACCAATCATTTTATTACTTACTAAAAATGTGTTATAATAGAACCTTGGACAAAAGATACAAACACTCAAAAAAGGAAACATTTCTAGCAAATCCCTAAAAATGTATTTAGCACTTGACAGCTGACTGGAAGTGATATCACCAACTATTTAATGTTGAAATCCCAGTAGTCAGCTACTATACCCAAAATAGCAAGATACCCTTAAAAGAGATCTTATCGTTTTCAGCCAAATCCATGAAATAAATGCTGAATGTCATCTTTAGAAGTCTGAAATCACCCTTCTGACCTCACCTACTTCTGCCCCAAGCAACAGCTGTCTTATGACAACTGTCTTTTGACAGTTGTGACAGCTTTTCTTGACAGTTGTAACAGCTTTTCCTAACAGTTGGGACAGCCTTTTCAGAACAACTAATCCAGCCGTCTGAGCATTACTGATTTTTTCTCATTTGGCTAAGAACTAAAACCAACAAAAGTAATTATCTTTTTCTTGCTAAAATACTTTCATTTTCTGCTTTTCTTCTGCTTCTTTTTACCCAGCAACTATTACTCAAAACAGCAAGAACACCTTAAAGCTAAACATACCATTTTTGGCCAAATTCTATGATGGATTTTCAGAAAATTTATTGCTAATTGGAACAGATTTGGCTAAGATTATTTGCTAAAAACCCCCCTTAAACTCAGCTATAATTAAAAACCCTTCATCAACACCTCAAAGGGGGACACCAATAGGGGAAGAACAACTCTCTCATGAACTTATCTATTCTCTCTCCCTCTAATGATCTTCTTAAGCTTTTAATGAAGTTTTGAGTTTTGAGTTTTGAGTTTCCAAATAATAAGGAACTAAACTCTTCAGCCCCTAACTCATAAATGCCCTTTATAAGCCTTCATATACCCTCCAACAGAAAATCTCAGCAACATTGCTGAACACACTACAATACTATTACCCCTCTTATACTCATTCTCTCACTCTCACTTTCCATATTCAGAAAATACACATATCTTACTACTTCTATCTCCAAATACCTAAACACATCTCCATACTTTTCTCCTACAAAATCTTTCCTCTTGAAAAACAATCTCTACAACTTCTCCAGCAGTTATAATCTCATATTTTTACTATCTTTAACATTCATATCTCTCATACTTCCATATATCATACATATTACAAATACTACATCTCACAAAATATCTATATTTTTTGTCATCTTCACACTTCTCAAGAGATATCAAACACTTATACTAAAAGTCATTCTCATGGAAGGCATAAACTTCTAATACTAAAACTTTTCTCCTAGAAGACACCAAGATCTCATATCAAAGCCCTTCTCATGGAAGGCACAAATCTATCTTAAATAAAACCCTTCTCTTAGAAGACACAAATACTTTATACAAAACCTCTTCTCATGGAAGGCAACACTAACCATAATTTCACAACAACTAAAATAGCATTGTCAAGAAGAAAACTCATTTAAGTGCATGATAAGAGGGGCAAGCTTAACCAGACACTACACACAGTTGGACATACTCTCTCTCCTTCTAGTTGCACCAATTTTTCCCCTTCAATCTTAAAATTATCATGGCAAATTGTCTCTCTATCGCTGGATTCACTCTGCTGGGTTATTATCAACTCACAGAAGCTGTACAGCTGGAGCTACAAATATACATCATTGAGTACTTGATTACTTCACATATAAATACATATTACTTTATTTTAACTATTATTATAACTATTAATCAAAACTATTATATCAAACACATATTACATATTTATTCAACCATTATCGTGATTCTTAGACTTTGATTTTAATGGTTTTGTTGGCTTAAAAGTACATCGATAGCTGTTGGACCACGTGGCCCAATATTGAGTTTCGGACGCAACTTTCCAAACAAACCTAAGTCTAATAAAGTCACCCCTCCAACAAACCACAAGTGACCGAGGAACTGAAAAAGGCCCCCAAACAAATGGTAAGATAAAATAGTTAAAAAATTCCAAATATAAATGCTCTTATGAGCTGGGGGAGATCTCGGCTCCTAGTTCCATGAAGCACCTTGCAATAGATTTCTAACAAATTATTGTTATTATTATTATTATTATTATTATTTAAAAAAAACATTGAAAATAGAAGCTTGAGTTTTTTTTTTAAAAAAAAAAAAATGAGAAAATAGAGAAGCTTGATTGATTGGTCTTTTGTGGCACTAATAGAGTGATGTGAGCTAGCTTGATTGATCGTGTCTTGGAGCTTGTAACCACGCGCTACATTTATTTTTAGGGGTTGCATTCCTGTGGTATGAACGGAGAGTGGTGTCATCATTGCATCCTAGCCGCCCACGTGGCATTATTAATGGGATTTTGGAGCCTTATGGTGTGATGTAACGTTAGCAAGAAGCAGTTGGGCAGTTGATATTACAGCTGGCGCCAAATCCTAACTCACCGACTGAAAGGACAGGGCGTGCCGTGCTCATAGTCGCACATTTCAATTCTTAAATAGACATAGAAATAGTTTTAGAGAAAAGGGTTGCCGGCACTAACAACTACATTGAATTTACTGTTAAAATATTATTGCCAAAGCTTTTTTTTTTTTAAGATTTTATTAATATATGCCCTTAGAACACATTTTACTAAATTCATTTTGAAAAAAGTTTATAAAAAATTTAAAAAATTTTGACAACTTTTTGAATTTTCAATAAAATTTTTCGAAAAATAAATTTGTTAATATGTGTCATAACTCTTATAAGAATTTTATTAATATATGTCCTTAAGACACACAATAGTAAACTAAATTTAGGCTCATTGCATACATTTTTAAGGATTGTTTATTATTATTAAATTGAAACATTAATTAGTTTTTGGTGTAGGCAAGAATAAAATTTTAGATTTTGTATTTGACGTCATGAAACTTCACCAATTAAATTAATTATAGAGATTAAATTCTAAATATGAGATTAAATTGTGAATTTATTGAAATACTATTATGTGTAATTAGATGTATTAAATTTTAAGTAAAAAATTGATATGTCAATCTCTTATTAAAAGATGTAAAACTCATGTTTCACACCTCATTTTTACCGACTTTGAACTCTTAATCATAACCCACTTTAGACACGCATTTTATCACAAACTTCGTACATTTATTAATTTGTAAGCGAATTACATTAATTATGTATGGACCACCACCATACTTAAAGAAAAACAATTCAATTATCACACAGTTTGCTAAAACTTACTCTGCCAGTACCTAGTGAAAAAGCAATTCAATTATCTCCACTTGACACATGAACAAAAGCAATTCAATTGTTTATAATAATAAAAAAAGAAAAAGAAAAAAGAAAAAGCAATTCAATTATCTCCACTCGACCCATGAATAAGTCGTGACAAAATATATACCCTTTTGGCATACAGATAGAATTGGACACAAATAGTTCTCTGCAAGCCGGTTGTACTGTGGGCCTGTGGGGCCTGAAATTGGACTATATATATAGATAAAGATCTTTTTCTTCTGAGAAATTAGATTGGGGCCACTTGATGAGTAGCTATCAGGTGGGACCCACAATGTTCCCTTCCAACCCGATTGCCGGTTGGTCTGGTCTCACTGCTTCGCCGAGCCCATGCCGCGTGTGAACCGGTGCTTTGTCGTTCTCGTTATGGGTCAAACAATTGGTTAATGCTTGTTGAATTATTATTTGTTTTCTTTTGCATGTTTTTTGCTTGCCTCTTGTTTGTTTGTTTTCTTATGTGCTTAATTTTCCTTCATGTTAATTTGTTAACCAAGTATTCACGTCCATCCAAAATATGAATTTCTTTTGAGAGTGAGTGTTTCCCACTTAAGGTAATCTTGAAGGTTTTTTTGTTTTTTTGTTTTTAGAATTTGTACAAGACTTTTTGAACATTCTCTTGTTTAATTGGAAAATTAGAAATAGTTTAGTTATAGTGGGAAAGTGAAGTCGTGAGGGAATGTAAAACATGAGAAGAGAGAAAAGATAACCAACAAACAAGGAAATTTATATGTACGTGAAATTTTGAATTCCCAATTTTATGAGAATGTTGTTTATTTCCTAAATAGACTGTGTATTTTCTTTTCTATGTTTAGGTACATTTTTACTCTTTAAAATAATAATTATAGCCCTTAATTTAATACTCCCTTGCTATCTAAAACATATCTGTTTTCTAATCCAACGTCTTTCTTCTATATCTTTGATCTTTGTAATGCCCACAACCCAAGGATACTTTGATTTGTATGATTGTATATGCTATTAGAAGATGATTTAGTGTTTGAAATGTACGTTTAGTACGATTCATTTTAATGTTTTTAATGTTTATAGTATAAAAATATAATTGTACCTAGAATATAAAGTGTTGCTTAAAAATAAATTATTTTGATTAACAAGACATGATGTCTTCATAACCATTAAATACAATAATTTAAAATAATTATTATGTTCATGTATCGCAATTGTGTTACTCGGAAATGTTAAACTATCATTTTAGGAGATATGATTTGATTCATTACCCATATTATTTTTCTTATTAATTATTTGAAGGAATCTACATAAAAGTGATGGGTAATTCATTAGGCATTTTGTTTATAAACCTAAGGGTATTTTGAGAATTATCTATAATCTAACATGATTTCAAGGAAAAAGGTATTTATTGTCTCTATCCTTTAAAAATTGATTAAAAAAAATATCCTTTACGTCATTTAATGAATGGAAATAGTTGAATTGATCAACAAAGTTTATGCCACGTGATAGGCTCCATGCCATCAAAGTGATTTCGATTTCACAAATTTCATTTGTCATGTTAGTATTTTTTATCTATCATATATTAATAAGAAATATTTTTAAAATATACTAATGATTTAAAAACAAAAATCAAAGATGGAGAATCAAATATATAATTTAACCATGACTTTATTTTTATCACCTTCCCCATATGGCCTTTTGAATAAAGGAACCAAATCAACAAGCAAATGTAGTGGTTGGATAAAAAAGCTACTCCTATGATCTTACAATAGACATACTTGGCTGCAAGATTTTAATTAAGCCACGAGATGAGTTCCATATCTCCGTTAATCAAAGAGTTCATTTCTAATAGAATGTTGATAACTTGTAGCACTCGAAGAGTTTATTCTAATATGTGGGTGTGATGAGGTTGTGAGCTATAGTCAGATTGGGTCCAAATGCCGCGCATATCAGGGGATAGAGTTTTGTGGGATAAGGAGGTTTTAACTTTATTTGTACTATAAATAGTCTTACTATATTCATAAACATAATGAGTCCCTTTATATTTTAATTAAAGAAAAACAATGAATTAATGCTATTCACAACAAATTGTCTATAAGGTTTGAAATTAGGTCACATTGTTGACTGATGAGCGAAATGAAAATTATCATGTTAGGAGATTCGAATTTGTAACCATTCTGTCTTATCTTTAATTTCAATTCTTCAAAAATTATTGCATTTTATTAAGGTGCATCTTCTCTGCATATAGAAACAAACACCATATTTATTGAAGTTGACGATACAGCCTGGATTTTAGAAGAAGCTTCCTCAAACGTTTCGAGTTTCAACTCTCAATTAATTTTCTTTTTATTTTATGTTATTTTATTTTATATTTTGACTAATTTTCGATTACTAAAGAAATATTCAAATATCATATGCATATCCACACGGTTTGAGAATGAGGACACGGTGAGCTACATGAATCTTCAAAAGTGAATAGTCTAATATTCTTGCTTTGTATTTTACGCTTGACATGTCTATTGCCAGGAGCTTAATCTTTTCAAGACTCAAGGTACTGATCCAAGCCATTGTGATAACAACTAATTGATGTCATTGTGTAACCATGCGTGTTGTAAAGTTTCAACTTTCAAAGAGCTGTCCCGAGCTCTCGCTTTCAAGAAGGGGTAAAAAGACTTAACTGGAGTAGGTTTAGTGTGGGAACATGAACTATTCTCTCTAGTGTCTGCGCTTGTCATCCCACACACACCATGTAATTACTTGCTATATATATGAAGGAATTTCTTGGAGGTAGTCCTAAGATGTTGAATAAAAATTTTGAACCCAATATCTCATGAGACCTTAAAACCATCAGACTGATTCCTTGAAATTAATTACTTAATTTATGACGGTATAAATGGTCTGCCTAAAAATCTATCCTATTCAATTCCTAGTTCCTTCCTCCATTTGTTGGCCAAACAAAGCATACTTTAAATTGAGTTGAAAAAATCTATGTGTAGTTATGGCTAATTTCCCTGCGACACGTTATCCATGTAAATAGCAATTTCCATTTTGATTGTGAATGGTGGAGGGAAGGAATGTCATTAAACAAAGCTAGAGTCTAGAGACACAATATATTTTACAAATTTTTCACAATTTATTGAGGTGGTAAATTGTGGTTGGTGGAAATATGAGTCCACCATATAATCATTAGTGGTCTGCAAAATTAAAACTTTGAGACCTCAACAAGTTTTGAAAAAGTAATGTGTGCATAGATTTACTCGAAACCATTAGCACATTATTTGTTCTACTTTTGTTATAAGACATGAGAAGTAGAACCACTTTTTTTGTTATCCAAGTATACAGCTAGCTTGGTCTTTTATTCACTGTTTCTCGATTATTAAACTACTTAGCCCCCACAATGTTGCTAAGTAGACTTTTGCTTGTATTTTATATTGACCAATTCCCATGTCCTCTTTCTCCAGCTGGCTCTTTGACCATGAGGATAGAGATGGTCCTGGCCAGAAGTTTCTTTTGGTCTTGGCCCTTTTGGGTAACAAAACTGCTTTCACTTTTTCAGGAAATGAAGAAGAAGTTGCACCACGTCTATCACCAACCAGAGCACACAATCAACAGGTGCATAAGTTTACCTTGTGTGTAATTTGGGCTTTACGAAATATGGACTTGGGTTGTCCACAGCTCTGGAAATTCAAGAAGTTTATAATGTTCAAAGCGAGCTGGGTCCAAATCTGGACTTGGGTTGTCCACAGCTTTGGAAATTCAAAAAGTTTATAATGTTTTTAGCCTTGCTGTTTTAGAGTTACATTGCTCCTATTCTAATTAGACAACTTCGAACTCCAAACATACAATGAGAAAACAACAGTGGGAATAAACTGATAGTCAAGTAGTAATGCAGGCTATAGTAATGTAGGCTATGTTTAGGACTAGCAAATATCTCCTACGATAGTGTCTCTCTATTGATAATTATCGTATGTATCGAATATATACATTATTTCTCTTATAATATGTGAGCTTTATAATCATCCATTTATAATCTAAATCCTACATGATTGGTGAGCTCATATATTATAAGAGAGATAATACACATATTCAATGCATAAATATATTCTATTTCTCTTAAAATGTAGATTTCAAGTCTCACTAGAAGGTAATAAGCAAAGCCAAAAAATTTTCTCAACGGGCTGGTAAATATATTTTTGTATAATTTTTAGATTTATTACTAAATATAAAAAAAAAAAAAAAATTAATGAAAAATTTCAAAAACTAGGGGGCCATGGGCCCCTTAGCACCCCTAGCTCCGCCTCTTATGTGGTTTAATCATTAATGCTTAGTTCCATACTTCGATTGTGGTTGTAGACTTGTAGTGGCCCACTGCTTGTGAGAGTTTAATATGCTGGACTTGGTGTCCATTTAATGGGCTTTTTGGGCCTTGGCTTCTTTAGGTCCACTAAGAACAACGTCGTTAACAAAACTATTAATTTGATCTTCTTCTTTCCTTTTTTTCGATAGTCAATTTATCATATTTTATGTTTGGGTTGATTCCATATTTCGTTCAAAGTGCTCATATCCGTTCTTGCAGATGCTGTAATGTATTTGCATGTATGTGTTTGTGTGTGTTCTGAGATGGCCCAGATGGGGATGGTAGAGTAGGGGTGGAGCTACATGTATGAGCGGGGGGCAGAAAATTATAAAAATATTTTAATACTGTATATAAATATTTAACATTTTAATTATTAGACTACAAAATAGGACTTCTTCTCAAATATTTCAGTTAGTCAAATGATTCTCTTAAAAAATTGTCCAATTAGTCTAGTAGTTATAGAGAATAGTTTTTTTTTTTTGTCACATTTATTTTTTCTTGTAAAATGTATTCTTGTGTCTGTTAAAGTTTTGAATCATTTATATCTTTGAATACTTTATTAGTTCAATTAAAATTATTTTACTCACTTTGGTATTCATTTTGGTAACTTATATTAAAAATGAAAACTTAAGGGATTCACTTTTAATACCCACTCTTATATGTGTCTATATTTATGCATGTTTATGGAAGTTTGTATAAGCTAATAAATTAATATCATAAGTTGGCCTCTCAAAATTTTTTTTTTCTAACTCCGCCCATGTGGTAAAGAGAGTGAGATTTGGGATTTGGACATTATCTTATGTAACCAAATGAAGTTTATGTAATTAACAGGGAGCCTGTTTGATTATTGAGAAAAATATAAGGAACAAAGTTTTATAGATTTGAACTTAAAGTTCCTAAGTATTTTGGGTTATGGGTTTTTTCACTTCGAAGTTAGTGGACGGAGCTATGGCCCAATGGCTTTGATATTGAATTCCAATAGATCTGATTCGAAGAGGACTATAAGGTTTGTTTGGATTGAGAGGGAGAGAAGGGAAGTAAAGTAGAGTAGATTTGGCCTAAGATTAGCTTATTTTTAGCTAACACTACTCTCCTCTCCTCCACTCTCCTTTCCTTTTTCCCTGAATCCAAACAGACCCTAATGTGGCGTTTGGTATGGGGTAATGTTTTAGGATTCCCAGGAATGTTTAAAGATTCCCATGTTTGGTTACAAATCACGCTAAGGAATCAGATGCCAGGGGAATGTGGATTCCCCTCTCAGTAGGAATGTGGATTCCCTTTAAAACAGGTGGGAATCCAGATTCCCAAGCTTAAAGGAAATTGTATTTTTTATAAATTGACAATTTTAACCCTTCTTTCATTATCATTTAAGCAATTAAGATCAAATATAAAACAAATTATTATGGATTAAATTCTTTTAAAATTATTATTAAGAATAAAAGCATTTGAGAATTTATATAGTTATTTTTGTATTGTACCTGTCATTTTGAAATGTTTAGACTATAATTTTAATGAATTTTTCATAATTAATAATTTATATTTGGTTTTTCATTATTTATTTAGATGAAGATTTTTTTTTTAAGGACTTGATAATTCACATTCAAATCTAAGGATAGAATAGGAAAAATAAATAATTCATTTAAAATTCCTGGGAATAAACCAAATATTATCATCTCACATTCCTAGGAATCTTAAAATATTCCCAATGAAACCAAACACAGGAATAGCTACATTCTTAGGAATGTGATTCCTAGGAATCACATTCCTAAGAATCTGGATGACGAGAGTAATGTGAATTCTCCGTACCAAACGCCACATAAGAGTGGATATTAAAATGAGGCAAAAATTGAAGAAACAGAGTAAATATGAAAATATGATGGTATAGTAAGTAGTAACATTTTATTTGCTTTAAACATTATGTTAAATGACGCAATTTTCAGTGCTTGTTATTCTTGCCTTGTTTATTAGGACCTACTGGTTATCTGGATTCTGAACCATTGGTTTGGTTCATTTGGAAAATGTGGGAATGACAAGAATGTATAATTGTGTATATGTAATACACATAACTTATAAGTTGTTAAGTCTTCTCAGCAAAAAAAAAGGAAAAAAGTTGTTAAGTCAAATATTTTGATATGGACTTGGCTGAGTGGAAAAAATATTTTGTTTCCTCTTATTTTCAGAACTTCAAATTAATTGCAATCTAGCATTAGTCTAACTCTACTTTCCTTTTTTTTGAACTTAGAGCATTCGCATTAACATGCAAAAATTTATGTTTATTTTAATATACGAATCTTCTTCTTGTTCTTTTTCTTTTCTTTTTTGTATATTCTTTTTTCAAATCAACTTACATCAAACTATTTATTTTACGATATATTTCATTAAAATACTATTTTCTTATTAGTATTTTATTATTATTATCTCAAATCAAATCTCTCTCTTCCTCATGGAGTGAAGTACAAAATTATTAAAATATGCATTAGCATAGCTACTATAATTGTGTAAATTTACACCGTTACTGTAGTACAAAGGTATTGTTACATAATAATAAATAGATTGATTTGGGAATATTTTAGGGTTAATTGGGCAAATAATTTTAGAGCACTAGCATCAACTCTTCTAAAAAATTTTAGAATTTGACACATTAAAAAATTACTTTATATATTTTAACATACCATTTTACAATACACTCTATATCACTTCTTCATTTTAAGATTACAATACATTTAAATAATTTAAAACAAATTTCATATATATTAAAAAAATTAACGAAACAAATATATTTTATCATGTGACCCCATCTGAGAGAGAGAGAACACTTGGGGATGTGTGTGGGAGAGGGAAAATAGAATAAAAAACACCAAAAATATGTTTAGCACATTTAACATTTTTTGCCCTCATAGTTCCAAAGATGGCATTGTCTTGTTCATTAATGCTAAATTTTTTAGTATTTAGAACATTTGATGTAGGAGGTATTTTGGTGTCTAATGCTAGAATGTATGAATATTATCAAGTTTGTTACCTTTCTTCTTGCTCTTTTTTTTTTTTTTTCACCAATGCTTTTATTGCTAGACCTATAAAAAATTTGTGATTTATATGGTACCTATGAGTTGTGACCTTTTTTTTATGTGATGAGTAATGACCTTGTGCCTTGCCATTGCTGTTTCAAATATCAGAATATGTAAGTACCATGTTTTGTAATTTCAATTCATTGGGCCTATGAATCCCATAGCTTTGCATATACAGAAAACCGAGGGACATTTTTTAGGCAAAATGTGTAAAAGTGGTGTCTTTTTCTATTATACACGATTTTACATTCACTGATGCGGATGCTCTTATTATCCTTAATTGTTCCCTACTCTATTTTAGGATGTGACAATAAGAAGATTGATATGAAATCCAACATAGCAGAGTGATTCTATAGTCTAGTCTCTTCAGTTGAAGTGTGTAAACAAATCATGTGTACCTCACGTTCAAGCTCTCTGATTCAATCCTTAAAAGGACACCACTATTTTAATCATGTTCCAATGGCTAATATTTTTTTCCCTATTTCTAGGTCCTACTTGTAAGGTTGAATTTATTCAATCATGTGTTGGCTTTATTCCGTGTCAAATTTTTTTGTATTTTAGCAATTAGATAACCTGTATTTAGGTGGGAATTATGTAAGGGTAGTGTATGAGAGAGTGTGAAGAAATCTCAAATGTGTGCACTCAAGAAGAGCCTCGCGATTGGATCTCACGACTGGCGAGTCGCCAAAGGTGGCACGCGTGTGGAGCATGCAGGGGAGCTGAAGGGTCGTGACAGCCGGAGCACTACAGGACAAAACTTCCAATATGGCCAAGTAGTTAGCTCGCGACTCGTTCCAGTCGTGAGGTCGAGTCGCTAGAATGCCCCGTTTCGATAAAACCTAACGTTTCACATTCCTCATATACTCTACTATAAATACCCTTATACCCACGAAATGTAAAGAGTTTCCATAGAGAATTTTGAGTGAGAAACCCTAGAGAAAAACAAGATTGACTCATCCACAATCTTCATCCTTCGATTTTCCAAATTCCTCTACTCTCGCCCTCTCCATTGATCTCCTTGAGAGGTACATTTAGCCAAATCCTCATCTCACCATACCATATCAGTGAGGAGGTATTTTGGTGCTTGGGAAGCAGTTCAGAAGGGACCAATTCATTTTAGCTGATGCAATGGGTGATTGCGGGATCCTGTAAACTAGAGAAGACAAGGTTCAGCGTAACCCTGTTGGGACAAGAAACTTGGAGGGCTTAGGTGCACTAGGTAGATTAGGCTTGGAGGGTATTCTGCTATTCTTGTATCCCAACTTCATTCTCTAATGGATTATTGACCGCTTGGAGGGCGGCAAAGAGGTTTTTCGCCGAGTTTTTCAGTTTCCTCTTCGATAACACATCGGCGTATTATCTTTGTGTTTGCATCTTTCTTCCCTTTCTCTTTACCTTTTAATTGCTGCTGTGTTTGTAATTAATTATGGTTTAGAGAGTGTTACCAACTTGGGTTTAGCTTATATTCATTATTCTGCACATATATTGTTTGTGTATAAGCTTGTGTTGGTAATTTTGGAATTGGGGATCTAAACGTTCATTGGTGTTTTATACACTAATTGAACTTTCACTACTTATTCAGGAAAAAAAAACATTGTTATCTTCTGTTATTAGCTTTTAATTAAATACGAGCTGTAATAAAACCTCAGTGTTATTTACTATGAATATCCTCCGATAATGTTTTACATTACTTCAATTGGGCTTTCCTAGGTAGTACTTCTCTAATTTACCCAGTTTCATTTTATTTTTATCTACTCACACATCACACCTGATGGCATTGCTAAACAATATAATGGCTTCAAAACGATTAGCTTCCATAACGATGATGCTTAGTTCAATCATTATTGTTTTGATGACTAGTGGCAACCAGAATAAATTAGCATTTCTTGTATTTGCTACTTGGCTTCTCCATAAAGTTTAAGTTCTCTTCAATATTGGTGTGCTTCTTAGTTGCTTTACTTTTCAACGTGTAGTCTATGAGGTACTACAGTCATGCAAGTATCCCATCAATTTGTTACCCATGCAAATGTTGAGTTAGTTTTCAAAACACAAAATAAAAAATCACCAAATAATATCATATTTTTATAAATAAAAGCATTTTATTGTGGTTGGGAGAGTTAGAGAAGACCACTTTTACAATCTTTAGGTGGACCTAATAATAAAACAATGCCATTTATGCAAAATTTTAAGGCATTTTTCTAACGAGCACAAAATAAAAAATCAACAAATGATGTCATATTTTCATAAATGACAACATTTTATTGTAGTTGGAAGGATTAGGTGTTGGAGTATGTGTGTTTCAAATACTTAAACTGTGCTTGTGTCCCGCATTGGTTAGAGATGAGTTTCATATATGTTTATAAACCATAGCACCACTTAAGTAATAGCTTGAAAGATAATGGGCTAAGGGTTAGAGTTGGACTTGGGTTTGGGTTGGATTTAGGCTTGTCTCTATCTCTCTTGTTCCCCATTCCTTTTTTATTTCTTTTCCTTTTAGCCCAATTTGGTTCTGCCCGTTGGGCATTAAACAAGCAGCCCGTTGGGGCATTTAATGTGTTGCCGGTTGGCATGCATAGTGACCATTGTAGCCCATCAGTCCTCACATTAGTTGATTTATAAAACCCTCTATTCCCCTCTTTATTCTCTTCAGTTTTTTTTTTCCAGCTACATAGCCACCTTTCCCCTCTGTTTTGCTCTGTTTTTTCTGCTCATCTCCACTAAAAATTTCAGCATCAATTTTTAGTTTTAAGGAAAGGCAAATTAAGGTTGTTCTTAGTTCTTCTTGGTTGAGTGTGTGACCAACTTGAAGAAATCACTATAGTCTAATCTTGGGGGGTTGTTCGGTCAAGAGAGTCATTCACACTAAGTTCTACTCCGGGTGGCACGAATCAACTTTTAAAGACAACGCATTTTGCGTGATTCTATAGTTTGTGAGATCTTTCTAACTTTATCTATTTATTTTTGTCATTGCAAATTTTTTAGGGGGTTTGTATTGTTGAATCAAACTTGTTCATTTAGCCTTATTTTCCTACATTAGGGAGGACCATTTTTACAATTCTCTGGTGGCCCTAAGAGCATCCCCAGCCGGCCTTGGAAATGTCAAATGTAAGCAACATTTGGCATTTAGACCCAAAATATGCTTAGCAGCTGGAAGACCAAAAGTGGGAAAGTGCAAATTTTTTTGGCACTGTAGCACTATGCCAAAAATAATATTAATATTTCATTCATACTTTTCTCTTTCATCTCTCTTTGTCTTTCTCTGTCTCTCACTCACTTTCGTCTCTTTCTCCCTCTTCTCTATCATACTTTCTCAGATACTACATGGTGTTGAGCATCATGCACCAGATTGGAGCTCACTCGGATCGAAGGTCACACTTTCTCCTATACGAACTCAGCCGAGACAACTAGGACGGTGAACGGAGCGTCTGTGTGGAAATCTCTAGTGTCAAGTCTCTGATGCAAGGTCCAAAAACCAAACGTGGATTTTATTCCGTTGTCGTCGTTGAGTCCGTGTAGATTGCCGATGCTCGAAGCGACATGAGCCAATCTCTCAGTGGCGTGCAGAGCCTTCGCGGCGGAGCCAATCTCTCCGTGGCGTGCTGATTGGGTTTGTTTAGATCAGCAGGTGGCTGATGTGGTGTTTTGCCGTGGGGGTTATGGTTTTGCCATGGGTTTCTAGGTTCAGCTTTGTGTTTTTTTTTTTTTCCTCTTTGGTGGTTCTTGTAGTGGTTGTTTCTCGTGGTTGTTGGTTGTGATTTTTGGCGATTTTTTTTTTTTTTCTTGGTGGTTTTTGTGGTGGCTGTTTCTTGCAGTAGTTGTTGTTGGTGGTGGGTATGGTGGTTTTTTTAATGGGTTTTGGTGGTTGGCATGGCGGTGGCGTGGTGGTAGCTATTGTGGTTGTGGTGGTGGTTGATAGCTAGTGGCGTGGTGGGTTTGCTGGGATGTGAGTGATAGTGGTTTTACAGTGGTGGTGATGTTTTAGACCCAAAGAGACCTTGTTGGTTTTTTTTTTTCCTTATCTGTTCTTGTGCTAGAGGTTGAGGGAGAGAGACAAAAAGGAAAAGAGAGAGAGAAATAGTAAAAAAATAATAAAAAAGAATATTGAAATAAACTAGGAAAAAATAGAGTTTTGGGATGTTGGGTGTATTGAAAAATGATATGTTATAATTGATAAAGTAGCTTTTTGGGATGGTAAAATAGGATGGGATGAGATTTCTGGCTGTGGATGCTCTAATGGGCTTGCAATTCTTCGGATGGGCTCGCAAATCTTCTGGAGCTGCGTTAGCTTTTCATCATACCGTTCCGAATCCCTAAGCTGGAGTTCTTCCAACCACTGAATCACCTGTCCAATATTATCTTCAATTTGTTTCTTGGTGCAGGGGCAAGCCTGTCACCAATACTGTTTTCCTTGATAGTATGCTTCATCTTGTAGGCATAGTCCTCCAAAGATTTCCTAGCCTTAACCCTCTTCTTGTGTTTATCATCTTCAGCCTTGAACTTCTCTGCAACCTTGACCATCCTGTCAATCTCTTCACTGGACAATCTTGACTCATCATTGGTGATAATGATATTCTTCATCACATCAGTTGTAATCTCTTTAGCAGAAACATTCAAGATTCCATGAGAATCAATATTAAATCTAACTTTTACTTTACAACACCCCTGCATGCTAGAGGAACACCCCTAAGAGTAAATTCTCCCAACAAGTTGTTATCACAAGTTCTTGCTCTTTCGCCCTCATAAACAGAGACTATTTTTGTTTGGTTGTCATAAGAAGTGGTGTTGTTCTTCTCCATCTCAATGGGGATAGCAGTATTCCTCGGAATCAGAACAGACATATCGATTTTGTCCGTTGACCCAACCGCTATGCCAAGAGACAAAGGGGTTGCATCTGAGAGCTTGATAACTTTAAGTTTCTTGAACAAATTCCTATTTAGATCCTCAAATTTGGCACGGATAAATTTGTAAGAGAAATCAGTACCTGCATATAAACAATCGATTTCGATGAGAGTCTCAGTTACAAAAGAGAGAATCCTCTTTGCTTTCTCTCAATCAGTTTTTATCCTCCTAAGAGCTCTGGAGTCTGCACTAATGACCAGCTTCTTTTTCTTCTTAAATACTTCAACAAGGTGCTCTACCATTCTGTTGTCAAAGTCTTCACCTCCAAGGTGAGTGTTTCCAGCAACGGCCTTCACTTCAAAGTTACCCTTTTCCATGGAGAGTAGTGAGACATCAGCAGTACCCAAACAAAAAATTAACACAGTTCTCTTGCCAATACTATCTTCAATCTTGTTTAGACCATAACCATAAGCAATGGTTGCAGCAGTTGGTTCATTGATTATACGCAGGATATTCAGGCCTACAATGCTTCCAGCATCCTTTGTAGCATTACGCTGGGAGTCACTGAAGTTGGCGGGTACAGTAACAACTGCATTCCTCACAGGTTTTCCTAGGTAGGCTTCAGCTATATCCCGCATCTTTTGAAGGACCATAGATGAGATTTCCTTGGCAGCAAAGTGCTTCTCTTCGCCTTTATATTTGACCACAATCATAGGCTTATCACCAGTACCTTTAATGACCTTAAATGGCCAGAGTTTTATGTCGCTCTGAACCAAGGGGTCATTGAAACTCCTACCAATCAACCGCGTTGCATCTGCATTATAATACCTTATAAGAAACGGATACCTCAAATAGTAGATAGAAAAACTATTACACAACAATGAAGCACAAGAAGCAACAATATCTAAGTGAAAAACATGTTTTAAGAATTTTTTTTTAAAGAAAATTGTTCATCTATTTTAAACAAGAAAAAGAAAACAACAAAGATCATTGAACATTACCGAAGTCTAAGTTGGTGGGGCTCTTGGCAACCTATTCATGGCAGCATCACTGACCAAGCGTTGCTCATTAGTGAAAGCAACATAGGAGGGTGTGGCCCTGTTACCCTGATCATTCACTATTATCTCTACTCGGTTATGTTGCCACACTCAGGGCCGGCCCTAGGCTTAGGCCAATTAAGCCATTGCCTAGGGCCCCTCACTAAAGAAGGCCCCAAATTTGGGGAAATTTTTTTTTTTTATATATATAAATATTTTTGGGAGATATTAAAATTTTTTTGTTTAAATTTTTTTTCACTATTTAGAAGGCTCAAAGAATTCAGTAACGTTAGAGATAAAGATAAGACAAATTTAAATAAATAGGTCTTACAAATAGACGTGTTACTAACCACAAGTAATTCAAATAGGAAAATATTAAAAATACTATATATTTTACTACATAACTTTTATTTATTTAATTATTTTTATACAAGATAAAAATTCTACTCTAACATAATCTAAGTGTATATGTGTGAAAACTCTTTTTTAGAGACTTAAATATTGGTCATTGCCCCCCCATCCCACAAGAACTTATACTTGTGGAGTGATCGTTGCACCAAAGGTGTGTAATGGTCTTCATAACTTTTATAATTTGATGTGACAATGAATATAATAGGTAGATTTTAACAAACTATTGAATGCATTTTTGAATGAATATTTGTGACTGGTGATATATCTTTGTAATTCTCATGTTGTAAATTTTATAATATTTCTAGTATTTTTGTAAGCCTCATGTCATTGATCACATTTATTACAACACCAGTTTGTAGTAAAATTTGTTATAACTTTAGCATTTTCTATAAAAAAAAATCATATTAAAAATTAAAAAGAATGGATTTAAAAAAATTATTATATAAAATGCTAGTTAAATATTATTTAAGTGATAACATAAAGACCCATTTTAAGATTTTGTCTTAGACCTCCGAAATGCTTGGGCCGACCCTGGCCACACTCCCACACACAAGTAAGTTGTACCCAGATCGATCCCAATCGCCGGGCCTTCTCTTTGGTTGTTGGCCATGTCCTGCGAATCCACAAGTTTAAACTTTAAAGACCAGATTTTTTTTTTTTTAAGATCTGAAGTTCAAGGACTTTAGTAAACCAAAATGAAGTCATGATTTCTAGTCTTTTCTCAATTTTTAAATTGAAAAAAATTAGGTAGAATTTTATGAAAGAAAGAAAGCAAAATAATAATAAAAAAAAACAAAAAAAAACATGATAGGTACACTTTTTCATTATTCAGAAATTAACCCTACGAAAAAAAAAAGTTTAGTTCAACTTGATTTCCCATACATACATACATATATATATATACATATATATATATATATATATATATATATATATTAATGCTAAAAAATTATGACAAATGATTAAAAAAGAAATTTAAATAAAAGACTATCAATTCTGATAATTACCACTAACCATAACAATAAAAAAAATTGTTTTTAATCAAACGAAACAAAATTTCTCTCCAAACTAGCCCTACAAACTCCTTATTACATATATTTTTATACTGTGTGTGAATTTTGTAAATTTGACCATTAAATTATATATTTTTATTATACCGTTAGTGCTTGTAAAATTTTAAGAAGATCAAAGATCAATTGTTATGTCATCAAATAAATGTTAAAATTTTAAGTTTTTGTGATCTAAAATTGCATAGTAAAAATAAGTTTATTATTCGAATAGTAAATAACATCAGATTTAGTAAAAATTTGATATGCATGTTTTTTTTATAGGATAAACAACAAAATTTGATATGCATGTTTAGAATATAAGGAATATGAAATTTAACAGTTAGATTTTCAAAATCACATTCGAAAAAGAGATATATAAAAAGTTTGAAGAGTTTCTTTCCAAACTATTTTTAAGAGGAATTTTGTTCAATCAAATGATATTGTCACGTCCCCATTCTTTTTTCTTTTTCTTTTTCCTTTTTCTTTTTCACTTACAATTTAAAAAAAATTTATGTGTTAAATATTAGCCTTGATATACCGTGTTGAATATTCTAATATAAATGCGGAAACATAAAATTTAGAACACAACAATACAAGGGAGTTATGTGGTTCAGTCTAATGGCCTACGTCCACAAGGAAACCCTAAAGAGTTATATCTTTAATATATGAAAGAGTAATACAAATCTTGTATTATAATGAACTATAACATGAGTATATATAGTTAGTGTTGTGAAGTTTTAAAGTACTCGTAAGTGTACGACCCATATCGAAGTATAGTTTGACAAAAACGAGGTCGAACCCACAGGGGCTTGAATGACCATAGGAAAATTAACCAAATTAATCCTAATCTAGTTTAATAAAAATTGGTTGTTTGCAATTAAATATATTAAGCAAATAATAAAACTAAGCAAAGATATAATATAAAGCAGTAAAGAGATGTAAACAATCTAAAGAAATGAATTAAGGTTTTGAAATCCAACTTGTTAATTTATATCAGCATGTATTTATGATCATTAATTTTTTTCAACCACTACATGATAATCTAGTTGCTACCATGGAAAATATTATCATTAAAAATTCTATTTAAATATCTAAAGCATGCTCTTCTTCACTTATTAGGGATAAAATCAAGTCATCAATTGTATCCGTAGCCAAACAAATCACATGAGATATCTAATTTTAAAATCAAGAAATAATAAACCAAGCATTCAATTAATCAAGACAAATCCTAAATCATGAGAAAAACATGATTGAACTCATATCTAGAATCTCATCTTAGTCAATTGATACGAGGCAAGACTAATTTAAATCATTAAAGAACAACTATTATGGAAAAAATCAAATCTCATAAATATTACTGATAATCTTTAACAAGATTTCATCCTCAACCCTAATTATAAATTTAGCTACTCATAATAAAAAGAAAACACAAAAATAAAATACTAAACTTTAAACTAAAAAAATAATGAAAACTAAATGTCATGGAAGATGTAGCCGCAGCTCTCTATACATTCAGCCCTCACAGTCTCTCCTATTTTTTCTGTTTTGCACCCTTTATACATTTGCACACCTGCAGCCGACCTAAAGCTTCCCAGCAAACCCGCAATGACCTAAGAAGAAAGCCCAAGCCCACAAGCCCAAGCCCACATTTCTTCTTCTTGTTTTTTGTCTTTTCCTTGCTCCTTCACGTGTCTCCAGGCCGCTTCTCTTTATTCTTTATTCTTTATTCTTTATCTCTGCTTTTTATTTCTTTCATTTTACTTCACACGCTGACATCACTACCTCATGTTTAAGAGTACTTCTAATGCCACATAAAGTGGCACAATAAATACCACAATTTACTTATGTGACGAGTTATAATTGGTAAAAAAGTATCCTCACATGGACCCATTACCACTCTTTCATCAATCACAACTCGCCACATGAGTAAGTTGTGGTATTTGTTGTGTTATTTTATGTGGCACCAGACTTATTTCATGTTTAAATGTTTTCTTGGCACTTTTACCACTTCAGATTGAGTAGTGGGTCACTTCTTGTTCTTTAATATTTTGGTCCTCTCTTGAATTCATGCCTGGCTTGAGTAGTGGGTCACTTCTTGTTTAATTTTTTGGTCCTCTCTTGAATTCATGCCTGGCTGGACCTGGATGTAAGTTGGATTTTTTTTTTTCTTTTTTTTTTTGATGGGATGTAAGTTGGCTTGATTCAATTGGCCTAGCCCCACTTTGCATGTAATGTCCTTGTTCCCTGCAACACAAAGATATTATACAATCAATCACAAAATAACATAAATATAAGGTTAAATATGTGGATATGTGAGTACTTTATTATATATATCATCCACATCAGTCAGTTAAACCCTAAATTAATAGATTTCTAATATAAGTAAGAGACTTGGTTTACACACATAAAAGATTGGGTTTAGATCTATGTTATTGGGCTAATATATCTCTAACGTTACATAATATCATAGAAGGATCTCTCGTATCCACAAGAGAGCATCTAAACAATCATCATCTCAAATTTTCAAACCTCCAAATTGAACACCACCTAAGACATTCAACAAACTAAGTTGAGTAGGAACTTCAAAAAAAAATTCAGATTTTTCTAATACATTGGATGGGAGATTTGGCTTTACCAATTTCAAATCAGAAAATTCCCCATATGAATTCATATTTCTAACTTAAAACACTCAATATCAGCTCTAACCTAAAGAAAAATAAGATTTTTTTTTTTTCATTCCAAAAATCAAATTTCACAACCTTTCTTATTTTAGATTTTGGAACCATTATACCAAACTGTCAAAAACACTAAAGGAAATTACATAATTTAAAAGAATTAGGACTAATTCTTCCTTACCTAGCTTCGGGTTCTTGGAGGATTGAGCTAGACTTCACTCTAGCTTAACGATTTGAGGAAGTTAATCAAAAGAGTATATTTCGAAAAGAATGTTGACAACTTGTGGCACTTGAAGAGTTTCATAGAGTTTCTTTTGTATAGTTTTTATAGAGTTTCTTGTGGCACTTGAAGAGAGTATTTTAATGTGTGGGTGTGAACTAAAGTTTGATTAAAGTTTGTCGCGTTTAATAGATTGGGTCCTAATACCACGTTAGTGTGTGTGTGTATATATATATATATATATATATATATATATATATATATATATATATAGAGTAAGATTATGAGTCCGTTTGGATAGAACTTATTTTGTTGAAATTGAAAACTGAAAACACTGTAGCAAAATAATTTTTAAATGTGTAAATAATACCGTGACACCAATTTTTAATGAAAAAGTGACTAAAAAGTGAAGTTGTGGGACTCGTAAATAGTGCACGGTGCACTGTTCACTACTGAAAAGTCAAAACATGCGGCTGAGAAAAAAGAAAAAGAAAAAAAAGAGAAACCCAAACGTGGATCCGCAACGGATACTATTTTTTTATTTTTTGATAAACTGCCATTTCATTAGATTAAGTAGAACAACAGGAGGTACAACAATCTTGTCTACAAGCTTTCAAGATAGGGGGAGGCAAATTATAATTATTACACAAGAAACCTACTTTAAGAGCAATAGCATATTTAGCAGCAGAATGAGCTACTGAGTTTAGAGATCTCTTAACCCAGCAAAACTCACAATTATCAAAAAATACACTCATGCTAGCTGCATCACCAATGATGGAGGAGATGGACCAATCAATTGGTTCTTCTACTTTGGACAGGGCATCAAAGCATATTTTTGAATCCTCCTCCACAATGATGTTGCACCAATTTTCAGCAATAGCCAAGTTTAGTGCCCACAGAATTGTAGCTGCTTCAGCTTGAGTAGGAGTGCATAAATCATGAATTTTAGCCCATACCTTTAACACCTCTCCAAACTCATTTCTTACATAGTAAGACTATATAGCAGGGAAGTCTGTTTTGTACCGTACCGGCCGGTACGGCCGGTATTTACCGCTCCGGCACCTTGGCCGGTACAGAAACAAAGTTGTTTCGTACCAGAAAATATACCGGCTATATCAGGTCATTTCGGCCATTCCGGAGGAAAATTTCAGATGCCGGCCGGTAAATGCATATCGGACCGGCAAAAAAACTATGTTTTTTTGTCACTCTCACCTTCCACCAGCGAGGCGGCGACAATCTCGACATTCTTGACCTCAGGTCGGGATCGTGGACTGATTTGGCTGCTGCTGCTCCTACATCTTCATCATCTTCTTCTTCTTCTTCTTCTTCTTCTCCTCTCTCTTTCTCTGGCGTCTCTTTCTCTCTCTCTTTCTCGGTTTTCATTTTGTTTTTTGAAACTTTCCTTTTTTCAAACCTGCCGGTCTGCCCAAGAAAGTCTTCATAGCATTGATATTTTCAAGCACCAGATGGTAGGTTGGCATTTATTGAGTGGGTGGGTTTTGAGGTTTTTTTTTTTTTTTTTTTTTTTTCTTCTCACTTTTATATTAATGATGATAACTCAAAAAATATATATATAAAAAATTGTCAAAATAATATATTGAGTTTTTAGAAATATAATTTTGTATATTATATAAAATAATAAAAAATAGCGGTAAATTCGAAACTGTACACCGGTATTGACCGGTATCCGAAATATATCGTACCGTAGACCAAACCGGTACAACCTCCGGTACGGTATTGACTTCCTTGCTATATAGTCTTACTCTATTGCATATTCATAGACTTAGCGTTTAATAGATTGGGTCCAAGACTCCAAATATTGCTTAAGTGTGTGTGTATGTGTGCATATATATATAGATATATGTGTGTGTGTGTATATATATGTATGTATGCATGTATGCATGTATGTATGTATGTATATAGTATGACTATATAGTCTTAGTATATTGTATATTCATAGACTTAATGGGTCCCTTAATATTTTAATTAAATATAAAAAGGATGAAATTATGCTATTCGCAACAAATTGACTGTAAGGTTTGAAATTTGGACTCATTGTTGACTGATGTGCGAAATGAAAGTTATCATGTTAGGATATTCGAATTTGTAAACTTTTTTATCTTATCTTTAATTGCAAATTTGCAATTCTTCAAAAATTATTTTATTTTATTAAGATGCATCTAATTTGCATATAGAAACAAACATGATGTTTATTTAAGTTGAAGATTCAGCCTGGATTAAAAAGCTTCATTAGAGTTTAAAGTATTTTCTTTTCTCTTTTTAATATTTTGAGTTTTTGACCAATTGTCGAATACCCAAAGAAATATTATATACATATCCACACGGTTGGAGAATGAGGACACGGTGAACTACATGAATCATCAAAAGTGGTCGGTCTAAAATATTCTTCCTACGCAATTCTTAGTTCCTTCTTCCATTTGTTGGCCAACCAATGCATATTTTAAATTGAGTTGAAAAAAACTATGGGTATTAGTCATGGTTAATTAACTTAATTTCCACTGTGACGCGTTATTCATATAAATAGCAATTTCCATTTTGATAGTGATCGGGGAAGGGATGGGGTGTCATTAAAGAAAGCTAGAGTTTAGAGACACAACATATTTTACAATTTTTTCACAATTTAATAAGGGAGTAAATTGTGGTTAATGGAAATATGGATCCACCATATCATCATTTATTCGTCCACTAATTAAAACTTGCAACCTTAACAAGTTTTGAAAAAGTAATGTGTACATAGATTTACTCGGAACCATCAGCACATTACTTGTTCTACTTTTGTTATAAGACATGAGAAGTAGAACCACATTTTTTGTTATCCAAGTATACAGCTTGGTCTTTTACATTCATGTTCCTAGAAGCTTCTATGTTTTTTTTTTATTGGGTAAAGAGAGAAGTTTCTATGTTGCTAAGTAGACTTTTGCTTGTATTTTCTATGGACCAATTCTTATATACTTCTCTCTCAAGCTGGCTCTTTGACCATGAAGATAGAGGTAGTCCTGGCCAGAAGTTTCTTTTGGTTTCTGCCCTTTTGGCTAATAAAACTGGTTTCACTTTTTTCAGGAAAAAGAAGAAGGAAGTTGTACCACAGCTTTGGAAATTCAATAAGTTTATAATGTTCAATGCGAGTTGGGTCCAATTATGAGTTTGATTTTTATTTTTATTTTTATGTTTTTAGCCTACCTATTTTAGAGTTGCATTGCTCCTATGCAATTAGCCCTTTTGCAATGTGTTCGAACTCCAAACATACAATGAACAAAGAACAGAGATAATAAAGTGATAGTCATGTAATGTAGGCCATTAGGATTAACAAATATCTCTTACGACACTGACTCAGTATTAATAATTATCTCATGCATCAAACATACACATCAATTTTCTTATAATATGTTAATTCGATAATCATTCATTAATAATTAGAATCCTACATGATTGTGATTTGTGCTAGAGATAATGCATGTATTCGATATATAAAAAATATTTTATTTCACTTGAAACATAGATTTCAAGTAGCATTTCTCATCATTATTGGTGGAGGCATATAGCTATAAGGCTATTTTTGCCTCCTCAAGCTACAAGATATTGTGCACATTGGTGGTGTCATAGCCAGAAAAATTTTGTGACATGCTACTGTAAACAAGTACTAGTACCTGTTTATTGTAGCAAGAAGCCAAATGCCTTTGATATTTTTTAATTATTTTCTCTACTTTTTTTTTTCTTTCTTTTTTTTCCTTTCAACTCCTCTCTCTCTCTCTCTCTCTCTCTCTCTCTCAGATTCACAGACCATATCAAATGTCCTCTCTCTCTCATCCTTCTCTGCCCAGCTTCGCCGACCCAAGCCCCAAGCCTTCATTGTCGTCCATCTCTCTTCTCTCTTTTCGATGATTTGGTTTTTTGTGTGTTTTCATATGGTTTGGTGGTTGTGGTGGTGGCGGTGGTCGTGGTTGATTTTGGCTATGGCAGTGGTGGTGAATGATTTTGGCTTTGGTAGTGGGTTTTGTGGATTTTGGTTATGGGTTTCGTGGTTTATAGTTATGGATGTGGCTGTGGCAATGGGTTGTGGTTGTGGTTTTGTTTTTTTTTGTTTTTTGTTTTTTTTTTTTCCTGTGTTGTGCTGTGGTTGCTAGAGTAGAGTAGTGGTTGTGGCCGTTGGTGGAGATGGCTCTGGTATTTGGTTTTTATTGTTTTATTGTATTGTTTATGTTATTTTATTGTGTTGAAACCTAAAATAAAATTATTGATATTGAGGTATTTTGTAAAATAAGATGATAAAATAAATAAACTAACTTTTGGTGGAGCCAAATTGCTATATTTATGGCTCCACCAATATGGCTCCACCAATGGGAATGCTTAACAGAGAGAAGATATCTACTAGGCTCATTCCAGGCCACTGGCTGTAATGGTTAATGCTTAGCTCCAAATTCTTCAATTGTGGTTGAAAACTTGTAGTGGCCCACTACTTGATATGATGGATTTGGTGTCCATTTAATGGGTTTTTGGGCCATGGCCTTTTAGGTCCGCTAAGAACAAGGACATCATCGACAAAAGTCACAAAACCATTAATTTGATCTTCTTTAATTTTTTTTTTCCCCGATCAATTTATCATATTTTATAAACGGGTTGACTCCACATTTCGTTCAAAGTGCTCATATCCGAAAAGGTTGGATATAAGATCTAATTAGCACATAATTAAATGTGCTAATTAGCCATTATAGTCAAAGTGTTTTCCTTGAACCAATAATTATGTGCTAATTAGTCATTATAGTTAAATGTGCTAATTAGCCATTATAGTCAGAGGACTAATTAGCACTTTGACTAATTAATTAAGGATAAATATAAAGAGTGAGAGTATTGCTAGAAATATAAACTTTTTTACAAATTATTGATGCAGTGAGTGGTTATTGGTAAATAATAAAATGATATTAATAGTGGGCCTAAATGAAAACTAATAAAAAGTTAACCATATCAATAGTTATAAAAATGTTGTAAAATAGTTTGTGACTTTAGTATTACTCTAAAGAATGGTGATCTAACTATGTGACTATAATGACTAATTAGCTCATAATTAAATTAAATTGTCATTGGGGAAAATAAAATCTTCTATATTGTATTAGTCAATCCAGCTACATGGTTGAAATTAATTAGGGAACTTATAGCTTGTTTGGATGGGGGAGAGTAGAGTAGAGGGAGGGAGAATAAGTTAAATTATCTTATTTGGATATTTTGTAAGGTAGGGGAAAAATAGATTGGGAGGGATTCTAACTACTTCTAACCTCTCATTTTTAATTCTCCCAAATTAGAGAGATTTGGAGGGAGAGTAGCGCATAGAAATGTTTAACCAAATGAATTACCAAATTTACCCTTAACATATTAATAAAATTACAAATTAAGAAAATGCTAATTATTCCCCTTCTCCTTATTTAATTTTAAAAACATCTAAACAAAGTGAAGGACAACTATTCCTCTTTTCTCTCCTCTCCCTCCAAACTTCTAAATATAGCATTAAGATCTAACACCACTAAAATTGTATCTAAATGTTGTCCCTCAACTTTAGCCCATTAGAGATTTTAGTCCTTGAAATTTAAAGTATCACTTTTATTGAGTAATAAACTTAGAATCATCACTTTTTACTTTGTAGTTTGGCTACATGTCATCATTCCCCTTGAGATTGAATAGATTTTGACAGAAACTAAAAGTGATCACTCGAAGTTTACTGAGTACTAAAAACAATCATTTCAAACTTCAAGTATTTAAATCACTCATAAAGAACCTTGTAGTTAGGGATCAACAATGTATTTTTCTCATAAACAAATTTAGTCATTAAAGTTTAAAATGATTTATTTTAGTCCATAACAAATTTAAAGTGATCACTTTTGCCACAATAAAAATAACATGAATAAAATCAATGAATCAAATAAGGAATCAAACGCCATCTATTTAATTTCATACTAGATAATCATTATGCATAGCTTCAAACTTGAGTTGCTCCTATGAACATGCTTAAGTCAGCTAGCTGCCTGATCATAGACCAAGATGACATTGAAAACCTGTCAAATTTCTATTTCATGCATAGTGATTTCATTTTTGAAGTATTGGTTTTCATTTTATAAAACAATTTTTTTATATTTCAAAATTCTAACTGAAAAGTAGGCTCATTGGACCCAAAAAAGAAAAAGAAAAAAGAAGAAGTTATTTATTGAATAACAGCGAAAGGAACTCTGAAAATTACTTGAAGCACAAGAAATTCTAAATATTTCAAATTTCTAACCCTCATTGATAAACGATTAAATTGTAGATAGTAATATACCACCATCAGTGTGCCTATATGCTTTAAGTAAATTTAACTCCTTGACTTTGATATTTTGAGGTGACATTAAATTGCTTTAATAAATCCCCTGCCATTAGAAAAGACAGCTCAAAGTCTAATTGCTAAAAGTGCAATTCTAAAGAACCTTATAACTTGTGATAAAGTTACCAACAATGAAATTTTATATGACAAATTTCATTTTTTTTTTTTTTTTTGAGGGGGGACAAATTTCAAATTCTTTATTGTATAAAACAACCCAAACAAAGACTTTTAAAATCAATGGATTTAAAATCAAGGTATTTTAAATCAATTGATTTAAATTTAAATTTTGCAATCCAAACACAATCTTAGGATAATTTAGGCAATGTGGAACTGAGTTCATATATAGATATTGTTGCAAAATTTAAAGCAAGAATATAAATTCCTATTATTTCCTAAATTTGGTGTGATGTGGATTTTCATTTGCCAACAATGAATGAATGTGCCAGGTGATGAGGACAGTACAGCTTCCCTCGTGCAAATGTCCCAAGCTATTTAGAATTGCAACTAATTCTAATAGATATTTGGCATGGATTTGGAACAGCATGTAATAAAGTCCATAACTATAAATTTGGTTCGACCATCAATACTCCAGAGCTTTGTGCCTCTGCAATTTTGGGCAAGACTCGTTTTTGCTGGAAGCAAAATTTAATGTCCCCTTAAACACTATTCCAATTGCAGGTGCACTTGTTTGAAGCCAAAAAAAAAAAAAATGTAGGTGCAATTCTTCTAGTTCTTTGAAACCACACTTTTTAAAATATATATATAACCCTTTATAATCTCTCTTTTACTTTTACTTTTATTTTTTAGGTACAAATATTTTCAAATAGCCTATTTTTAAAAGGTGGAAAAATAAGATACCAATAAGTCTTATTTCCCTTGCATTTCTAGCAATATGATCATTCATTGTATTATAAAACTGGCATGTTTACTTCTAGCATACTAGTGCACTGGAATTTGGATGTGATACAGACACAACATTTATTTAAAAATGGTTATTTATTGGTCTTGTATCTCATTTAGCACATTGAATTAAAATTGTCTTGACTTGCGTCTAGTGTTCTAATGCACTAAAGTAAATGTGATACTAACACAACACATGTTTAAAAATTGTCACTTATCGGTCTCGTGTCTTGTTCAGCACATTGAAAACACTTAATGAAAGTGTTACCTACCTTATAAAACTATACATTTATTTGTCAAATTTTAATGCTCACACAGTCACACTTACCTTGGAGCTTTTTTGTTTTTGTTTTGTTTTTTGGTTGTTTTTAAATTGTTTTTTGGGCAAGTAAAAGTAACTTACTACGAACTTCACATAGTTAAGCAAGACATATGAACCTTAAACTTCGTTCAAAAGAACAAAATCAATGAACAATGTTCAAAAACGCATGCTAACCAAATATAATTCTGGTTATGTAATTTTGAAAAGCAGTTCAACAAAAAACAGTAAAGGCAGGCGGTTAATTTCACACTTTAACAAAGTAATAAAAATGATAAACATGAAGAAAGTAGTTATTATTACGGTGATATATCAAATCTCTCTCACAAAGTAGTGGAAGAGATTTGATATTTCACAAGGATTTGATATATTACTGTGAGATAAAATAACAACCGAGGAGAAAACAAGAGACTACAAAGCCATGGGAAATATTCCTTTCCTTTAATCATTGAACAAGCAATAAGCTTGAGGAAATGATTTTATATAGTTTTTTTTTTAAGGCTTAATTAGTTTACAATATAAACCTAGAAGAAAACATAATTCTACGAAAAAACTATAGGCAGGTGGTTAATTTCACATTGGCAAAGCAATAAAAATGGTAAACATAGTGGGAAACCATGAGACTAATTTCCTGTAATCATTGAACAAGCAAAAATCTAGAGGAAATTGTTTTATGTAATTTAACCCAAAAAAAAGCTTAATAATTTTACAAAATATACCTAGAAAGGAACACAAAATTAATTAATTCTAATGACCCCTTACAAAGAAAATACTCAATTCTGGCCCTGCTGCACCATCTGGATTTATCATGTACAAAGATTCAGAATCCTTTGATCCAACAACTCTTTCGAATCTAGCCCTTATGTATGTCAATTCCCCATCTGCTATGTCTTTCTCTGACTGACTTGGAAGAACCCCAGCACCCATTGACACACCTCGCAAATGTTGCATCACATAAAGTTCATCATCTGACATTTGTTTCCTCCTAATAGAGTACCCCATCTTTCTTCCATTACAGTAAACTGCCCAAACAAACTCCTCCAACAGTTTCTTCTTGTGAGTTTTTGTTTCGCTCTCTAGCGCAATTCTGACTATATCTGACCCCATTTCCTTGTGAAAAACACTTGTGTGCATTGGTAGCTCTATCACAAACATTGGCATGCATTGAGGGTCTTCTTGTATTGCTAGAGTTACTCTTCCTTTACGAAAACCGAAAAGAGTCCCTGTTGTTGCATTGTCTTTGAGCAAAGGCTTTCGAGGTCTTCCCAATAGTGCTACCATTTTGCACCCTGAGGTTAACATGGGGAAGAGCTTGAACATTTTCAAGAGACCCCCAGAAGACTTTGTGCGTTTCTCATTTCCTGGAGTAGTTGTGTGCCGGAGCAATGATAGTATTGCTTGGTTTTCCATTTGAAAGAACGGGCTAGAGTGAACAGGAGGCATTATTGGAATACTGGGCTTTGCTTGTGGTGTTGGTTCAAGGAAAGCATTAAAGGGTTTGTTGGGGATGATTGTCAAGAAGTTAAGGATTAATATAGAGAGTGGTACGGGGTGTTTAAAGTAGGGTAGGGAATTCATCCAAATATATTAATAAAGAAAAAAGAAGAGAAAAGAGAGAGAGAATAATAGTGGGAACACAATATTCCTCGAATTGCCGACAAGATTTATTGTAATTAAAGTAACATCACATCACTTTCTCGAGCTTATCACTAACCTTATTTTCATGGTTTGGCCAACACAATCTATCGTGATTGAAGCAACATCACCTCGCTTTAAGTCTATCCCTAACACCATGTAGATGGTTTGAGTGTAGGGCTGTAAACGAGCCAAGTTTTGCCGAGTAGTGCGTGTTTGAGCTTGGCTTATCAATAAAAATCAAACACTTAAACTTGACTCGAGCTCAAGACAAGCCTAAAAACAATGTTTGAACTCGAGCTCATGAGAATGCCAAAAAGCTTGAGTTCGGCTTGGCTTGACTTGACTTAATTAATTATTTAAGCCAAGCTTGAGCTTAATATCAAGCTCAAACACGAGCTCAACTCAAGTGTTTTAGCTTGGGATAAAAAAAAATGCATTATCAAATGCTTATATCACCAAAAATAAGTAATCTAAAAGAATAATAATATATAATATACTAATTTTATTATGCTTCTAATTCTACCTGTGATTAGAAATCGTTCAAATTACAACTTTATATAATTAAATTCATCAATTCATCATTCATTGGCAATAGCTTGAGTAATTAAAACAAAATGTAACTTAAGTTTAAAAGTGTTCCATGGTTAGTTTAGAGGGAGTGTTAAAACAAATTAGAGGAAAAAAGAAAAATTAATGGGTAGTGGTAAGTGGTCTCATGTGGACTATGTTATCATCAAGATATGTGTAATGTCATAATAATAAGTTTATTTAGTAAACATATATCAAGCTATAAATAAGCTAAAACTCGGCATGTTTTGTATCAAGCCCTATTGTACATAAGCTTGTTCATGAACAATTGTTTTTGCTTGGGTTCAGCTTGTTTATCAAACAAGCCTAAAACGAAGGCTTAAGCTTGACTTATTTATAAACAAACGAACATGAACGAGCTTTTTATCAAGCCAAACCCGAGTTGTTCATGAACAACTTGATTCATTTATAGCCCTATTTAGGTGGGGAAATTTATTTTATTTCAGAAGAATGGGTTGAAATGAAATGAATAGGAAGACTTCATCAATTCTTATGTTTGGAAGTTTAACCAAAGAGAATAAACTAATTTCATTCAATTCCCAATAAGCATTCCTCTCAAAAATGGAAGGAACTCTCATTCTTTCTAATAAAATTGATGTGAAATATCAATTTTATTTTCATTTTATGAAAAAATAAATAAAGTATGAATGAGTACATTAATAAAAAAATTTATATTTATTAAAGGATTTTTTTTTCTGATGTGTTTGGAAGTTACTAAAATTTTTATATTTATCTCATTTGCATTCCATTCCTCATTTTAGTAACTTCCAAACACATCAGGGAAAAAAAAAATTCCTTTAATAAAATGGATGTGAAATACCAAAAAAAAAATTTTCATCTTGTGAAAATATAAATAAATATGAATGGTATATTAATAAAAAATTCATATTTATTTAATTTCCATTCCTCTTTTTAGCAACTTCTAAACACATTAGAAAAAAAATACAACATGTTCCATTTCATTCAAATTTTTTTTTTTTTTGAACTCGATCTCAAACATAGTATTATTATGCACTAATCACAATAGATTATGTCAATAATTGTGAAAAAAAAAAAATTATGCGTTGGATTTATTTGTTATAGTAGGAAGTTGGTTGGTCACTACTTGGTTGGGCTGTCCTTTGGAATCTTTTTGAGGTGGGGATGGAACTAAAACACACCAAGTTGGTTAAGAGAAAGAGAAATGGGGACTATAAAAAGTTTGATGTGACCAAGTTTAGTGATGAAAAGAAAAAAAAAATGAGTTGAATGAATGTGATAAGATAAGGGAGGTCGGACCACACAAGAAGGTAGGGAAGGCAAAGAAGAAAAACTCAAAAAAGAAGAGATAAAAGGACTGTGGAAACGTTGGTTTGGCATGTGCTTCTCTGATCATCACATATGGTATCAACATCACACCTCTTTTTGCTTTTTTCCCCAAACCCATCTAATTATTGAGGTTCAGCTCATCTTTCCTCCAAAAACGTATCTACTACTATTTATCCATGGAATTTTTTCTTGCTTGCAAATCACTCTCTCTTTCTCTTATTAATTCACAAAGAGTCTTATTCAGTAGCATGTTAGAAAAAGAGGGTCAATTATATTCATTTCATTAGTACTAGTACTACTTTTGTTTAGAGAGTCATTGATAATTTGATAACAACACTCTATTTTAGTGTAAACAGCTGGCGATGATATTTTCCTATTTAAATTATATTCTCAGCACACTAAAATGTAAAAATTGTCCTATTTATTGTAACAATGTGATGTGTTCCGGTTCAGATAATCTTTATATTAGAGATTATTACATTTGCATTGTTAATGTGATTTTTATTTCAGGTTGTTTGAATAAGGATTTAGATGAATATTTATGCTTATGCCCCATCAACTAGTATTAGCTATAGGATTTGTTGATTGATCAGGCTATTTATATTTGACCAATTATTAGGTTATAAATAGATGAGAATTATTATTTCAAGAGAATCAAAACACAAGTCTAGAAGCTTGTCTTGGAGTCTTTGTTTTTCCCTCAAAGTAAACTCTTTTTCTTATGTGCCAGTGCTACCATTATTTGTTCTTATAAACACCACACCATAATGTCCAAAACCAAATTCCAAAGGAAAGGGTCTTTATTTTCTTTGCGTAACCTACAATTATTGCTGATGAATAAAAAAAAAAAATTAAAAAAAAAAAAAGGTATGACATGACTAATAAAAGGAAGTAGGCAAGGTTGGCATCACCATGGTACCGTGAACCATGGACAGGTTGAATTTTTTGTTATGTTAGGCACATTTGGCACACTCAAATCTGATTTTTGGGTTCTGGGCTTACCAGACTTTTGACATTTCTTACTGCACGATGGTTTCTAAAGTTTAACCTACTCATTTTAGGCTAACAAAATTAAGAAAAAACCTATAAAAAATCCCAGGCTTGTCATCATAAATGTATTGGTTATGATAATAGTTGAGTGTATATACAAAAGAATTATCGAATAGAGTATTAATGGATTATATATAAAACTTAACATAGAATTAACATATATTTTGTATTAATAGATAAACTGTTAAGATTAGATAGGTATGGCTATGGCATCATATACTTTGATATTGTTCAACTGTACAGGATAGTTACATATGAAAGACAATGGTAATTGGCTTGTTTATCTATCATTATCTAATCCAATAAAAAGCTTTAGGGATGATCTTTATTTAGACCATCTTCTGAAATGGCTATTGAGGCACCATATCAACAATGCCCTTGTAATGTTTAGATTAAAAAAAAAAAAAAAAAAAAAAAAAAACCCTACTCATAGAGTTCATTTCACATCGATGCAACATGAAGTATCAATCCTAAATGCACATGTCATATTATGACTAAAACTGTAATACACAATGACAAAGATCAAATTTATTGATAGAGGGATCCATAAACTCCCTAGATATTTGAGTTGATTGAACAACATTAACAGAGAGCATGAATTCGGATAGTATAGAATGATGTGTGGTCGACCTTCATTAGTTGGAATCAAAGGCATGCTTGTTATTGTTATAGAATTTGAATGAATGAATGAAACTAATATTTTGGGTTTAGAAAATTAAGGGACTCTTTTGATAATTCAGGATGATGAACACTCACCCATTGCTTTTCTCATTCTCTGCCTGCTTTTGAAATCACTGTTTTAAGATTTGAAATTATTTTAAGCAATAGAAAAAGGAGCTTCAAAGCCTTCAACTGACAAAGTGATCTAAAATGATTCTCCAATATAAGCTGCATTTGTCGTTTGCCTTAGAATTATTGTCCCTGTGATGGGAACGTCAAGCCCACTTCACTTTTTACCACTTCCATCATGTGTGACCCAAAATGCCACTGGTTTTCCATATTAAAGCACAGCTTTGGAAAGAATTTGACCTTTATATTGATTGTCAATTGTCAAACTATGAATGACAAAGACCAAAAACACTTTGAGAGAAAACCTCTATCTTGTCAAGCAATGATTGATATGGATTAGTACTTGATAAGTTTTAGCCATTTCTAACAAGTATTTTAAAAATGCCTAATCACGAGTTGCCTAATCACGACAGCACACAATACTTCATGATTTGAGTGATTAGAGCTCGGACAAGTTGTGTAGCAATTAGCAATTGGGTCTTCTCACTTTCTGCATCTGATATTTTCTTTCATGTATAATCTCAAAAGTAAAGACAGAATGGGCAGGTGCATATAATCTTCTTCGCTTTGCGTTTGGATTATATTACATTAAATATATAATGAGGTCTTTTTCTACAAGACATTAGCAAATTGCAAATGGGTTCTGCTACTTGCCTACTAATTCAGGCCCCGATTACCTGAATCTAGCTCTCTTTTTTTGCTTCTGTACTTGTTTATTAGACTACTCTAGGTTGTATAAAAAATGTGAAAAGAATCTCATCCGGCTTCATGATTGGCATTGATACATACTAATATTGAATGACTTTCTTTCTAGATATTTTAGTTATTATTGTTCTTTAAGATAATGGGAACATATAAATCAATTAAAAAAGAAACTCTCTTAAACCAAAAGCTTTCTTTAAGCACAGAGTAGGATAAGCCGCAACCCAGCAAAGTGATTCAATATAATTGTGGCACTTAATTGGCATCTGCAGGGCCCTCTTTATTTAAAGTCTGGGCATAGGGTAATTGTATATTATTGGCATTGCTGCCAATTCTATGTCAGCCATGCTCAGAGTCTTGAGTCAAAAGAAATGATAATTAAATATGGCCCCCTGCTGCAAGGTCAGAGCAATTGGTACCAATTGCTCGCAGATTATATGAGATATACATGTATATATAAAGGCTAAAGATGAAGCTTGTGGCGCCCTTGTGCAATGATAATTGAGAAGTACTTATAATTGTATTGTTGATTTGGAAGATATTCTAGAGAAGAAGCCAACAGTGACTTGATGGAAGCTTCTATGGTATGAAATGATAAGCATATATATTTTCAAGCATGCTTTTATTTGTGGGTTGGCTTTGAAAAATATATTTAGAATACCAAATAATGATATGTGGAGTGCTCTTATGATAGGAGAATTTGGAAGCTCCAATCAAAATAGAATGTTTATATGCATCATTTAGAGAATTCCTTGTTCTTGTTTTTGATGCTGACAATTAAGAATGGTGCTATTGTTGTTTTAAATTCTGGCTTGTAGCTTTTTAGATGCTTGTGTTTGTATTGTACTATGGTGTTGTTGTAGTTGTAGGTTTGTGGTTCGCATCTTCTAGTTGCTTGAGGTTGTATTATGCTGTCAAACTTTTTTTGATTAACTTTGTAGTTTGTAACCTACCTATGATTGAATGAAACCTTTCTTATTCATCAAAAAATATATAATTAGTTTCTTCTGGAAGCAAAGTTATTGGAAAAAGAAAAGGCAATAGTGATGCTTTGGATCTTACAATTTTATATTTACAAACTAATGTGCACCATTTATAAAAATAATAAATCTGCATATTCATAAAATTTGATGACTACTCAGGTAGCAAATTGTTACTAGTAAGTAAAAAAATGATATCAGTAGTAGGTTTAGATTAAAAACTTGTCAACTCAATTATTGTGAAAATTGTTGTGATTGTAGATTTTTTTTTTATATAAAATAAATCCACCTATTATATTTATTGTCACATCACTTGGTAAATATTATGTTAATTTGTAGATGTTATGTAGTAAACTCTATAATATCTTAAATATTTTCTAAAAGGAGTAACAATAAGCAATCTTTTCTAACGTTCGATCATTTTCATGTCTCTCTTTTCACAACTTGGGATCTCAAATACTTTACTATTAGGGGTATGTGGATTTGGGAGTAATGACTTTCACAAGTTTGCAAGACATTTTCTATTTTAATCCTAACAGGAGTTGAGTTGGATGGTACCTCTTCATACCTTAAGTACATGGAAAAATGCAAAAGCCTAGATTCGAGGGCCGGGGGAGAAAGGGGTATTTATAAGTATTTATGTAGTATTTCTAATCAGTTTTTTTTTTTTTTTTTAATGTTAGCATCATTTATTTATTAAAAAGAGAGAGAGAGAGAGAGAGAGAGAGAGAGAGAGAGAGAGAGAGGATGACCCTAACCAGTGCGAGACTCGGCCTGCTAAATGCTGTTTTGGGCCTAAAATAACAGTCCTTGATGAAGCCCGAAAAGAAAATAATTGGGCTAGCAGCACATGACCCTAGAGTGACATACAAAGTCCCCCGCTTAAAAAGATATATGGACTACGAAACATGGGCCATATGAAATTTACTGCACACTTTTTAATATTGTGATTGAGAGTGTGAATCTGAGCCCAACCGGACCTGGGTTTGTTCAATATAGTTGTCAACGAGATCCAAGATTTATGCTGCAGCGGGCAGTAGATCAGCACGGGATACACTTAAATGTGAGGCAACACTTCAATTTTTTGTGGCCCGTAATATTGTTAGATGGGCTTTTATAATATCTATGGAGAGAGGGAGAGAGATGGGTTTGAAATTTCCTCCCATCTTTTATATTTTGACTAAACTATATTATTGGTCCTTGAAATTTACCCTGTGAGCTCTATTAGTACCTTAAGTTTCAAGTGAGCGCGATTGGTCTCTTAAGTTTAAAAAATTAACAATGTTAGTTATTTTATTAACTACTGTTAGTTTTAATGTCTATATGGCTAACGAAACATTGACTTGTCTTCTTATTAATTGGTGTGACATTTTTTTAGATTAAAATGCTAAAACTATTTCAAGATACACACTTTTACTACAAGATCTTTACAAATGTGTAACTATCACATATAAGCTATTTTGAAGATAAACTTACAAGTCAATTTTATGTTAATAATAATCTATTCATATTTAAAATAAAAAAGCAAAACACCAAAATATTTAAAACAAAAAAAAAACCAATTTTCACTGCCAGTGTCTCTTCAGTGACCACCCACCCAGGCAAGCTGGACTGTCCATCTCAAGCGACATTCTAACCAAAAACTCAAAAACTCCCCAGATCTTACTTTCTTTCTTTTGGATGTTTTTATGGTTTTTTGAAGCATGAATTCTTTTATTTTATTATTAAGATTTGGATCTTTTGGGGGTGATGGTTTATGAGCAAAGGAGGAGCATAAATAAAAAAATAAAATAAAATAAAATAAAAAGAAGAAGGGAAGGAACAAAGCTTTTTGTAGCCTAGTGTGTAGGTGAAGGCAGATTTTTTATATGGACAAACGGAGAAATTCTTTGTAATTTGCAATGGCCACTATTCATTGACTTCTAAGAAAGCCATTACTTCTTCATTATTGTCATCATCTCCTTTTTCTCTTTGGTGCTAGTCTAAGTGCTAGTGGGCGAAGATTAGAGCTTGAAGCGATACTGACAATGAGAAAAAGAAATTAATGCTAACAATAAACAAAAAGACTAATATTAAAAAAAAATGCCACGTCAATTAAAAAGATGCCACATTAGCATTAACACTAACGGCGGTTAACAAAAATATTAACAACGTTCACTTGAAAGTTAAAAGAACTAATTGTACTCATAGGATAAACTTTAGGGACCAATAATGTAGTTTCACTTTATATTTTCTTTCGTTTCGTTAATTATAAGTATTATTCAACAAATAGAAAAGAAGAGAGAGAAAACACTTTGATAAAAAAAATTATCAAAAATATTAAGAAGACAAAAAGAGAGAGAGGACACAACAAATTCGCATATTTAACGGCCCATAGGCTACATCCACATGGAAAACCCATAATACATATTTTATGAATTACATTGAAACCTTAAAGAGTTATTTATTTAGAATTGGAGAATTAAAATATAGGTTTTACACTGCATCTTTATAGAATTTAATCTCTATTTATAAATTTTAAACCATCCAATTGTTATATTATATTGATTGCATTACAAGTAATACAAGTAAAATTATTTTATTTGCACACGAAATAAGATTAGGATTACTTTACTTGTATTCCAAATAATATTTGATACAATCAATCTAAAACAGATTCATATAATATAATTTTTTTTTTTTTTGGTTAAGAAGAGGATTCGTAAAATATACTTGGGTCTTGAATGGGATTAGGCATTGATTTCTTTAACAAAATAAGACAAAAATATATAATCATGCGTGGATTATTTCTTTGCTTATTGTTTTGACCAATAATAAATAATATTTTAAATGATCAATGCAAATAGCTATTAGATCCGTTTCTCAAAAAATTAAGAAAAAAGAAAAGTTATTAGATTCTAATCCAAATCATACAATCTTAAGGTGCTATAATTTTTAATCAATAAAATGGGGATAGGATTTAGATTATGGGATTGGTAAGATCATGACGCTACCATAAATGAGTTACACTTTTTTTTTTTTTAGAAAGAAATGAGTCACTATTTTTTTTTTGACTCAAGATAAAATTTTTACTCTAACCTAATCTAAGTGTATATATGTGTGAAGCTCTCTCTCGGCCCTTACCCCCCACATCCCACAAGCACTTATACCTGTGGAGTGACCATCGCACCAAGGGTGTGTGGTGGTAGTCACTATTGAATAATGAAAAACTTTTAAAATCATTTTGATTTGCCCCCTTGATAAGTCACTAATTAATAATTAATAAAAGTGTGGTTATATTTCGCGACTTTTTTTTTTGGCTGGTTTTATTATCTATACTATTATTTAAAGGGCTTCCCCTGTTTGGATTTCTCATTTTATAGTTCAAAAATACTCCTACATCCTTATGTTTAAGTAGAGACAAAACTAAAGGTCAATTCGGTAAAAATGCAGCTCTAACTCCCACTAAAACATTGCCTAAAAAATAGGATCACTCTCCTATTAATTTTCAATATGATTAATTCACTTATAAATTAGATTTTTAAAATAAAAATGATATATTAATAACATAATTAAATACTTTTTTTTTCTACAAAATAGGACCACTAAAATTAAATTGAGTTATCCACTTATAAATTAAAATTTCAAAACAAAATTATATATATAAAATAAAAAACACGTTTTTTTTTTTTGCTACAAAATAGGACCACTAAAAAAAACCTCACTTATAAATTAAAATTTCAAAATAAAAATTATATCTATATAAAATAAAAACACGTTTTTTTTTTTTGCTACAAAATAATACCACTAAAAAAAAAGTTTCATTGAACACGCAAAGTGCGTGTGATGAGGCTGGTAAAATATAAAGATATAGCTGTGACTTTTTTTTTTTTGGTTGTTTTATTATAAAATACTATAAAGATGTAATTATTTCGTGACTCTTTTTTAATGGTTTTATTATAAAATATAACGTGGTCTCTAAGTCAATATAAACGCCAAATGGTTTTTTGGTATAGGCAGGAATTGAACCCTAAATCTCTTATTTGATGGTAAGAGATTTTACTAGTTAAGCTAATTGGAGCCTACTAATGTATAATTTTTCCTTTAAAGATAATTTTCCGTATTTTCCTGTATTTGATAGCATAAGAAAAAATAATATGGATACCAATTGTTTGTTCTGATAGAAAACCTTGTGTAAATATAGTTTTTCATATTTTTCAATATTTGGTTGTATAAAAAAAAATGAGTTAAAGGAAAACTATCTTTAGTAAACATAAAAACTATAGCTTATTGTTAAAGAATATTTTCCACTAATTTGATTTATAAAACAACTTTATCTTACAACAAGTTAAATAAAGGAAATTATGGGATTGTTTTTCAACTCATTTAAGGTTGCTACTAAATATAGGAAACAAGATAGTTTTATAGAAAATGCTTTTTGGAAAATGACTCATTTTCTAGAAAATATCATCGCTGAAACAAACAAAAGATTCATTTCATATTTCACTTGATTTTTATAATTTTTAGTTAATATTATTAGGCTGAAATGTAAAACTCATATTTTAAGTTTTACCAAAATTTGATTCTCAAATCACCTCTAAAAAGGAAAAGTTTTCCTACAATTCATTTTAATCCTCTAATTTTGCTTTTATTAATTTCAATCCCCTAAGTTTTAAGTTTATTTTGTTAATGCCTCTTTGTCAACTTCTATTATTTTTTTTTCATAAAATGACAAAGTTTGGCTACAACTTATGCTAAAAAAATCAATAAGGCTACGGATGATAAACTTATTTTTTATACGTAACTATAAACTACAAAAACTTGAAATTTAATTATTTGATTGATGACGTCGTTATTAATATTTGATCTTTATGAAATTTTACAAGCATATAAGATATAATAAGAAATTATAATCTAATGGTGGATCTCTTAAAGTTCACATAAAAAAAAAAATATATATTGACTGAAGTTGTAGCCATTAACTACAACCAAGTCTATAGTTAAACTTTGATCATTTTGAAAAATATTTGTCAATAATTAATTAAATTGTTTATAATTAAAATATTTAAAGGAAAAATAAAAAATCTGGACAATTTATTGCAACATTTAACAAATTTGATGGAAATGTCTTAATTGAATAAATTTAAAATTTAGAGGACTGAAATGAACAAAAACAAAGTTAGAAAACTTAAATGAATTATAGTGAAACATAAAAGGTATGTTTTGCATGTTATCCTATTTAATAAAAATATTATGAGTCTTATGAAAAAAATAATAGCATTATGAGATGACTTAAAATAATGCAAAAAAAAAAAGGATTTTAATTTAAAAGTTTTTAAAATTTAGGATTTTATACAAAATCATCTGTGTTTGTTCGTTTGGTTGCCTGTATACTCGGATTGTTTAACCTAATTAATTAACCAAGTTCTTACTTAGCTTTATTATTCAGATCTAGGTTAAACACATACAATCATATCACTAAGTACGGATGAAATACATACCTCCACAAGTTTCGTCCTTTTATCTTGCTAATTTGGCTTTTGTTTCTTAAAAATATTTCAGTTTTTATTTCTCAAAAAGAAAAAAACAAATCACTAAGTGTGGAAAAGTAAAGAAGACAATCGATATGATGACCTAGGAAAACTAATGAAATCGTCTAGTTTCAAGATAAAAAATTTGGGGAGGATTTAACCTAAACTATCCTCAATGCAACAAATCTACTATGATAGTTAGGAAGTGTTTACAATAGATTTTTCTCTAAAACTAAAGCTACCTCTTGTAGTACTTACTAACATAATTACATACAGTTTCGAATCTATGAACTCTTCTATTTGAATTTGTTAAACACAAACGCACACGTTTGTGACCATTAACACCCATGTTAGTGACTCTGAGATTATATTCAAAATTTTAAATTATCAGCTATGTATGATCTTGTCGCAGCAACTTTAGATCTACTGGTTCTAATAATGTGTAGATGGAATTTCAATAGTGATTTTAAAATGAGAAGACACAGTACTTTTTAGATCTCATACGAGCACCTTCAAAGTCTCTTTAAAACGTGTCTTAGAGTTTTTTTTTATAAATACAAGAGGAATTATATCTGAAACCCTAATCACCTAATGAGCTTAATAGACTATTGGGCCTTAATAATTAAATTATGTAGAATTCGTCTTTCAATTAGTCGAGCTAGACATGTTCCAAATTCTTGAACACTTTTCTTGTATTCTAGACTTGCAACATCTTAAGTATTGTCTAATATATCTTATAGATTCTAAAAATCTATATTTAGATAAGTTTGTGCTTACATTACAGTTTGCCAATTGTTCAAAACTTTTAGAGCCTAACAAACTGCAATTATAAGAGAGAGAATCATGGAATTTTATTACTTATTTATTTTAATATTGCTGGCATGTTTCTTACCACAGCTCTAGAGCATAAAACGACAACACGACAGGTCGTTTACGAGGATTTTCAATTTTCAAACCAGTGATAAGGAGGGACTCTCTCTCAGTCTCATCAGTCACTCTCAGATTCTTGACAATTTGATTAAAAAAAAAATGGAATTATTGCTCAGTGTTTATCCGATAAAAAACGGATAAAAAATTGTACTACAGTCCATGGCACTCTCTTTTATATTGCCTCTCACTCGCTTCTCTCATCATTATTCTTTCCCACTCAATTCCAACTCCAAGTCAATTCACATCGCTCGAACGCTCATCTCTGCCATCTCCACTCCAACAATGTCAATGTCCTCTTCTTCTGAAGTTTCCAAAACCGCTGCTCCATATGGATCGTGGAAGTCGCCGATCACATCCGACGTCGTTTCCGGCTCCTCCAAACGACTCGGCGGCACCGCCGTTGACTCCCTCGGCCGCCTCATCTGGCTCGAGTCTCGCCCCACCGAATCAGGGTCTGTACACTAAAAGTGTCGTTATTTATTGGATTGTTCTTTGTTGTTGTTGTGATCGTAATGTGTTTGCGTTTTTGTGTGACTCAGGCGATCGGTTCTTGTGAGAGAGGCGGAGAAAGCTGGGGAAGAAGCGGTGGATGTAACGCCGAAGGAGTTTGGAGTTCGGACTTTGGCTCAGGAATATGGCGGTGGCGCTTTCCGTGTTTTTGGTGATACGGTCGTTTTCTCCAACTACAAGGACCAAAGGCTCTACAAGCAGTCTTTGGATTCTAAAGGTAGCTTACTGTTATTTTGCATGAAATTGTAAAAAATTAGAAATCAAGTGGAGAATTCTAATGCTAGTTTGGAAGGAAGAGTTGATTTTGATGCTTTAGTTGAATTCACAAATGTACAAATTATTAGACTAAAGCAATACAGCCATGGAAGCTCAAAATTGAGAAAAAAGGATTTCATTATTAATGGCTAAATGATTAAATTCATTATTTTCTAATTGAGTAAGCTTCTGGGACCATTAGTAATTTATCGTGGGATCACATGCATGGGGGAGTATTAGAATAATATTTCGATGATTAAGTTAATCATCTTCTAATATCTTAAACTTTTGGAACAATCGGTAATTTAGCTTCTTATTATTTTCAGTGAGCAATAATTATCTTATGCATCCGTTACATGCATCATCTCTCACTAGGCCCCACATGCTATGAGAGGAATTGTGAGAGGAAGGATGCATATATTTCGGATGCATGAGCTACCTTCTCTTTTTTTGTGAGGGTGCTAATTGCTATGTAATGCTATCTGCTAATAAATGTTTTAACTCCAAGCTAGTGCTGATATAAGTATTTGGTGGCAAGCAGATTCTTCTCCTGTACCACTTACCCCGGACAATGGCAAACCACTAGTAAGCTATGCAGATGGAGTCTTTGATGCACGCTTTAATCGTTATGTCACTGTACAGGAAGGTATATTAAATATTTTTGATGTACTGTTGGTCTTGTATACTGTTGCTGTTGGTCTATTTCATCAATGTGTGCTCATTATTACTTGGCAGATCGTCGTGAAAATAAATTGAATCCATCCACAACAATTGTAGCAATAGGGTTTGGCAACAAGGATATTCAGGGTAAGAATTAGTAAGCAAATGATGGTTTATGTGTGTTTGTGTGTGGGTGTGCGTGCATGTTGAATCTGCAGATTATGTGCTTTGCTATCACGTCTTCAAGGGGTTTGAAAGCTTTTAGGTTTACAGATTGTCATTTGGTCTTTCAATTATCTATTGTTGTCAATATTTGATGTTCATTTTCTCCTGCTTGGATCATAATATATACAGAGCCAGAAGTATTAATTAGTGGAAATGATTTCTACGCTTTCCCACGTTTGGACTCGAAGGGTGAAAAAATAGCATGGATTGAATGGAGTCACCCTAACATGCCATGGGATAAAACAGAACTCTGGGTTGGATACATTTCTGAAACTGGGTAAGCAGAATTCCTTTCATGAGTTGATAGCTCATGTTTAAGTATCTATTTCTTCCCAAGAAGTATCTTATTAGGTATCAAATATCTCGGACTTTATGCGACTTACTGTCACCTGCTGCCAGGGGAGCAGGGAGATTGGTGCTTCCCTGTTGTGGCTTGACTTCCGCATGTTTGTTGTCATGCACAAGTCATGAGATCTGTAAAGGCAAAAATAAATGTCATCAACTGACATTATTGAATATTGATAAACTATCATCACTTGTCCCAAAAATTTAAGCTAATGGGAAAGGGCGAATTTAATCACATAACCATTATTCTAACTCTTCACCTTATGTGTGGGCCTAGACTCCTCCCTCAATAAGTAGGATCAAAATCGTGAAATTTTTAACTTTTAAATGGGAGGTTGGGTGGAGATAGGATTTGAACTCTGGACTATTTGCTTTGATACCATGATAAACTATCACTTGTCCCAACTTATTAAAATAAAAACTATCACTTGTCCAAAAAGCTTTAGCTAATAGAAAATGATGAATATAATCACTCAAGAGTAATTCTAACAAATATCATCAAAAGTGGTTCCAACTTCCTATTATAGAATGATTATGTATATGCATTTTAATCCTTTTGTTTGTTGAAGTGAATTAGACTCTATGGTTAGTGTCAAACCTTCGTGTATGTAATTAAACCTTTGTGTGTGTGTGTGTGTGAGTGTGTGTGTAGCCAAGCACCTTCATTTTCACCCAGCTATGTATTGGCATGCTAGACTCTGTTTTTTGTACATGTTAGTCGGTTAGTCCCTTCTGCTGTAATTCTCATTCCTACATGCTCTTCCTACTCATTAGTTACTTTGTTTTAACAACACCACAATCTGTTATTTCTGAAGCTTTTTTTTTCCTGATAAGATTTACATAAATGTTATTAACATTTGGTTAGTAGTGTTAACTTTCCTTACCTTGTCATGTAGAGAGGTCTACAAACGCATCTGTGTTGCTGGCTCTGATTCTACGCTTGTGGAGTCTCCAACTGAACCTAAGTGGTCCCCTGATGGTATTTTGTTAATCTTCTTGGGTTGATGATCAAACTTAAATACAAAACTTCATGGTGAAGTTATTAAATGTTTAACAAATGAACTCCTCAAATTCTCTACTAATAGGGGAAGGTTGTACTTGCCTTATCTTTTCTTGCCAAAAAAAAAATACATTTCTGTTCTGAAAATTGTGGTTGGATCAGTAGCCTTTGGAAGTTGTCCCCTACAATTCATCTGAGGAATTGTATGGATTTGGATCATTCGTGATGTGGAAGTGTGGGTCAATATGGAGCGTAATTGCATGGATGGACAATATTCATCAAAGTTCAAATTTGGATTGCTGTTGATAAGCTCACAATCCTTGTCATCAATCCTATGACATCAATATTTAATTTCTCATTCTATGACAAATTCTTAGCTCTTACTTTGTTCTATGGAATTCCTTTTGGATGTTTTTCTCTTATTCTTCCATTTACTAGGGTATAACACCCCCCCCCCCCCCCTTTTTTTTCTTTTTTTTTCAATGAATTACTTATAAAAAAAATTGGGCCATGGAATACCCTTAAGCTTCTCTTCTGCTCCTTTGGATTCTAGTATGATAGGCTAATTCATTATTTTTCTGAAGTCTCGGGTAGGTTTTTCAGAAAATGATGATTCATAATTACATGCTCAATGGTTGCTATGAAATATTTCTAAATTTCTAATGTAACTATTTTCTGTAGAAGTTCTAAACTTTTTGTTGCATCATTACTTAATATAATATATTTCATTTGAATTTGTGCAGGTGAACTATTTTTTATTACTGATAGAAAAAGTGGGTTTTGGAATATCTACAAATGGGTAAACTATTCACGTTAATTAGTAATGAGGTTACCTAGTTCATGTGTTGTTCCATTATCCAGTAAATATTTTAAGGTCATATCTTCTTCATGTACACAGAATGCTGATATTCCAGTTTGTTATGCTTGGCAAAATAGTTTGTAATTTTGGCATTATCTTTGGGTTTTATAATTTAACAACTCCATTGTTCTTTATCATTTGAAAGTTTAGGGAACTTCTTTGATTATTAGAATTTATTGGCTTGACTGCATTATATTTTGTTAATTGTGTCAAAGGATTTCCGCTTGCTGCGAGTTCATGTCAAATTTACATAAGACTATGTTGCTTAGAAACTTCTTTTTTCAAAATTTCAATACCATGGATTTGTATTTATGTTAGTTGTATCATGAAAAGTGGGTTTCCCAGATGTAAAGGTAGCATAAACTCATATAGTATTATTAGGTAGACAATTAAATAAGGGAATCTGAAATTGTTGTTAGATTTTATTTTCCTGGTATTGTGCACTACTGAAGTTGAAATATCAAATGGTTTGACAATGTATAGCTTCCTATAAATTTATTGGGCTATTGTTAATTTTTTATTGGAATTAACTCTCGTTCTATTTATGCGTTGGATGTCTGAAATCTGAGACTTTGAATCTGCTTGCACAGTCTCCACTATTTCAGAAACTAATTAGTTGAAACTTGAGGGCCTCCTCATTGTAGCGAGTTTTTTCTTTCAACTTGCAACTTCCAATCCAGCAGTCCCATCAGCGGAACTCACATGATGGGCTTGATAGTACTGCCAAATTATCTGGGAAAAAAGAAAAGAAAAGAGTTGGTACAGCCAAATCATACACTGAAAACATTGAGAAGATAAAACTTGCATATGTTTATGGTGTGACCAGAAAATACTTAGGCAATGCATATGCATTTATGAGCTTTCCTGGCAAAGCAAAGTCTGGTGATTTTTGCATCTCATTCATAATGTATATTGTAACCTAATAGATGCTTTTAATTCCCTTCTGTATTCACATGAGAGACTCTTGTAATTTATATATGTTTGGAATCTCTTAGACATAGTGTTTCCTCATGCACCATTGGCATTGCTTGAACTTGTTTTTTGGTCACACATAACTTATTTGGCGTCATGTGGAATTGATTACTTGTCTTTTTTCCTGGGTAGCAGATTGAGTCTGAGAATGAGGTAGTAGCTGTTTATACCGTGGATGCTGAATTTTCTGGACCTTTATGGGTATTTGGCTTGAATTCTTATGAATTCATTCAGAGCAATGAAAAGAAAAATTTAATTGCTTGTAGCTACAGGTATACCTGACAAAGCTCCTAGTTCATTGTTGTATGGGTTTATCTTACTTTGGCTTGTGATTTGTGATGATTCTATTTGTTTTTGTTATCGTAATAAAAAAATTGTACATGCAGGCAGAATGGGAGGTCATATCTTGGAATTCTTGATTATGTTCAAGGCTCATTGTCTCTGCTTGATATTCCTTTCACAGATATAGATAATATTGTACTTCCCGAATCCTTATCCTCATTATGATGCTGTGCTTGTTAAGAAGGTGTCTTGATGATGGTTGTGAGATGTGCCTATTTGTGTATGCAGACTTCAGGAAATCATTGCCTGTATGTGGAGGGAGCATCTGCTGTAAATCCATCATCAGTAGCAAAAGTACTGTCTCCTTTTACCACCCTTGTATTGCAGATTCTGCTATTTAAGATCAACAAATACAGGCAAAGGCTATTGTTAAGAGATTCAAATAATTTATATTTGTTTCATGTCTTCTAACATTCACTTTTTATCTTTCAGGTGATTCTAGATGAACATAAATCTAGGGCAGTCGAATTTGAGATTATTTGGAGTTCTTCACCTGATAGTTTAAAATACAAGTCCTACTTTAGCTTGCCTGAGTTAATTGAATTCCCAACTGAAGTGCCTGGTCAAAATGCCTATGCATTCTTTTATCCACCAACAAATCCCGTGTACCAAGGCAGTCAGGGAGAAAAGCCCCCATTGTTATTGAAAAGCCATGGTAAGTTATGGTTAATCTTTTTTGAGCAGGATTGGCGAGTTATTCATGATTTCTGATTTTCCACTCAACAGAAGCATGTAAAATATGGGGCCATTTCCCTCACTACAAAAATCTACACTTCCTAATGCAGTTAGCACGAAGAAAATTTTATTTTAATATAGTTTAATCTAATTTTATAAGTGAATTGGATTTTTTATTATCAATCCATGGATTTTATTTTAAGTCTTATTGGTAATTAGGTCATTAATTGGGCTTTGAGTTAGCGTTATTTTTGTAATTTAATAATTGGGCTTTGACCCACGTCAATTTGGTTAGGATTTAGCATAGTAGTTTATATAGACGTGCTGTTGTATTCCTATGGAGACAAGTTTATGATGAAAGAAATTTCTTTTGGAATTTTTTCAATGCCTTAGTGTCAATTCCTTGGGTGCTGACTCTAGGCAACCCTAAGTGCTGATTCCTAGGTCCTTTTTTTTTTTTTTTTTTTTTTTTTTTTCTGTTCTTGTTGATTCTCAATTGGCTTTGAGAATTTGTGCTGCATCACTTCCCAATTTATAATGCCTTTTAGGCATGCTAATCCCAGATAGCTGATCCTTTTATTTGGAACTAGTACACACACACACACACTTATACAATATTCAATCAAATCCAGGTTGTTTATTTTTATTTCAGGGGTAGTACTTTTATTGTAATTTTATAACTGAACTTAAATAGATTCTTTCAGTTATATCAGTAACAATAAAGTAGTAGAAAATTCTTGAGAAGGGGTTCTTGAAATTTCATCAACTAGGTTTTGTAATAGCGTAAATGTCATATGAAATATTGCAGGAGGCCCCACAGATGAAACGCGTGGAATGTTAAATCTGAGTATTCAGTACTGGACTAGTCGAGGTTGGGCATTTGTTGACGTCAATTATGGTGGAAGCACTGGTTTGTCCTTAATCTATCATAGTTAAACTTTGAATTCCAGATTTAAATTATCTCACTGCCAATTTATTGATGGAATTTGTTATACACATTCTAATTCATTAATTTTAACTTTAGGTTGAGGCAATTCTGTTAAATCTTTCAATTTTTGCTGTTTAACAAATATGCTTAGGCTTTGTTGCAATCAGTTTCACCTATTGAAGCAATGCATTTTAATTTATATCTGTACATTTTATTGATTCATGGACATTGTTTTGAAGGCTACGGCAGAGAATATCGAGATCGGCTTTTGGGGCGCTGGGGAATTGTTGATGTCAATGACTGTTGTAGTTGTGCTAAATTTTTGGTAATTGTGTTCTTTACATTAATTTCCTTCCCAGATTGACATTGATGTATACCCTGTCAATTCATGATACTATACCTGTTTTATTTAGGTGGACTCAGGAAAGGTAGATGGGGAACGGCTATGTATCACTGGGGGTTCTGCTGGTGGATATACAACCTTAGCTGCTCTTGCTTTTAAAGAAACGTTTAAGGCAGGAGCTTCCTTGTATGGTGTAAGTGTTACATTGGTGAATTGTGATATGGTTTCTTATGTAGTTTTTGAAAGTAGCCATTAGCAGGATTTTGCTAATGGTTAATACTTAATACAGCTCTTGATTCAACTCTTTGGTTTAGTTTGTGATGCATTGCTATAAGTTTCTACTGAAGGATGTCCATATTATGTTTCTTATTTCTTAAGAGTAACAGAATGCACTTCTGTTCAAGATGTGCTTACGAGGGTTTATGGTAAATAAATAGTGTTTCTGTGCAAGGAAATGACTTTGTTGCCAATGTGGGGGGGGGGGGGGGGGAGAAGGGGGGGGGGGGTTGTGTTTGTAGCTGTATCTGTGTCCCCATTCAATCAAATATAAAGTGTAACAAGATTTGTTTTCTTACTTTATGCTATAAATGTCTGATTAAGGAGCTGCGTGGTTCTCCGTGGGTTTTTGGTTTATATTCTTCTCAGAAAGAAGGCATTTAGATGGAGGTAGAAAACCTCATGTAGCCTTGCTCAAGGATCGGGAATTCCTCAATTTTAGTCATTTCAAGAACAATTATCTACCAATAAAATAAGTTTTTAGAATATCTGTTTATGAAATGAACCTCATATCTGAAATGTTTATTATTCCCAAGTACCTGAACTGTTGCTATCTGACTAATGTATGCATTCAGCCCTTAAATTTTGGGTTTGTTTTCGTTTTGGTCTTTTACGTTTTAAAATTTTTGATTTTGGCTCTTCATGTTTCATTTTGTTTTCATATTGGCCCTACTATCCATTTTTATTAGTAATCTGACTGCCAATAATATGTTTTTTTTACTTACAACAATGAAAATGGTCAGATTACCAACGAAAATGGACTACAGGGCTAAATATGAAAATGGAATTAAACATGAAGGGTCCGAATGAAAATTTTGAAACTTTAAAGGCTAAATTGAAAACAACCTCAAATTTAAGGGCCAAAAGTGTAATTTGGTTGCTGCTATCTTTTGGAAACCAAGCCCTACCTAGTACCTGCACCTGTGGACCATAAATAAACTGCAACATTATTTCTTTCCCGTGCCTATAATAATTCATTTTTCATATTTTTTCTGTTCTTTTCTTTTCTCAATAATCTGTAGTACTCATCTACACCATTTGAAGCAATATCTTGCACTTAATAAAAGTGGTTTGGTGGAGCTAATTAATTTCTGGTCTGCTTCTAGTTAAATCTTCATTGACTGTGCCAGTGGTGTTTGGACTAAATGGCATCTCCTGCATACTTATCAAGAGTCGGGGGTGGTTTCACAGGTTTAATATTGTGCGTGTGTGAGTTGTATATACCTGATAGGCAGACACACTCCCACACACTATACTGTCCAATCAGTCTCCACTGGAAAAAATTAGTGATATCAATGAATTATTGGATCTGAATATAACTTTAGAGCCATTATTGACTATTCTAATGAGAGCATCAAATACTGTGTTGAAGGGTGGCATGTGATGTTGACCCAAAGAAAGTTGGCTTCAACAGTTCAACTTGCATGACTTGTCTCCCAACTGCTAATAGAAAGCAGTCTTGGGTTCATGCACATTCATAAGTTGGGGTGGTAGTTATGTTAGTATCTGCAATTTATCAGTAAGGGTAAGATTTTTGTTTTTGATTGGTTGTAAAGGTAAGAAATTTGAAATATTCAAATCTATGTAGTGCTTTAATAATTTGTTTAGAATTTCTTTGGTTCTTCTGTGAATGTAATATTATTATTTATTTTTTTTGGGTCCAATGAGTTTTTTTTTTCTTTTCTATTTTGAATTTTAAAATAAGGAAATTGGTTTATAAGGCGAAATTAAAAATATGAAATCGCTCTGCCGAAATAGAAAATTGACAGGTTTTTAATGTCATCTTGCTCTATGAACAGGTAGCCGACTTAGGCTTGTTGAGAGCAGAAACTCACAAGTTTGAATCTCATTATATTGATAATCTTGTTGGTAAGTTAAAAAATGACATTTGACACCTTTAAATCTCGTTATATTGATATTCTTGTTGGAAAGTTAAAAGATGACATTAGAAACCTTATTATATTCATTCATTCATTTTTATTTTATTTTTGATAGGTAAATATTCGTTCATTCCTTTTATTTATGTCATTTATGTTTAAGCAGTTAACTGATTGCAGGAAATGAAAAGGATTACTTTGAGAGGTCTCCGATCAATTTTGTTGATAAGTTTTCCTGCCCTATAATTTTATTCCAAGGATTGGAGGACAAGGTAAACAGATTCCCCTTTGCTTTTTCATTGTCTTAAATCTTTTCTGTCCTTAAGAATAACAAAACATTGGATATACAAGTACAGTATTCTGGAGTCCTCTTGATTAAATATGGTAGTTCTGATTATAATTAGCCTTCAAGGTTGAGTTTTGAAAATCTCTTTTAATTTTGCAGGTAGTACCTCCTGATCAAGCTCGTAAGATTTACAAGGCATTGAAAGAAAAAGGCCTACCAGTTGCCCTCGTAGAGTATGAAGGAGAACAACATGGTTTCCGCAAGGTATTAAAAATTATTACAAGTTTATCTAACAACAAACTTGTATGATAGGCAAACAGTAAGCTTGATCTAGTATTGTATGCAGGCTGAGAACATTAAGTTCACACTAGAACAACAAATGGTTTTCTTTGCACGACTGGTTGGACACTTTGATGTTGCAGACGAGATTAATCCGATCAAAGTCGATAACTTTGACTGAGCTCTTAGTGAAAAGGTACTTTATTCTGGAATATTTGGCATTTGCTTTTTATGTCATAAGCTTACTGGCCAAGTGTTTGTAGTGCCATCTGACAAGAGCAATCAATTTGTTGGTTTCAATAAAAGCTTCTGGATCTGCTATAAGTTTGGGTGATCGTGAGGTGGCCACATGCACATGCAATACCTTTATCTTGATATATAGTAGTTCTGAAAACTTAAAGAAATCTGCTTAGACATGTTGTCTTTTAATTTTAAATGAGCAGATAGAGATTATTGTTCCTGGTGAATTATATGGCATATTTACTTGAATGCCTAATACATAGTTGGATATTACTTTGATATGATGTTGAATTATTCAGTAAATTACTTTCCATTAGAATGGACAGATCAGAGTCCAATTACTAGAAGTGCAATTTTACAGAGCCTTATAATTGCCTTGCAGATCGTCTAGGATATTTTAGGTCATGTGGATTGATTTCATATGTACATTGTTGTAAAGTTCAAAGCAAGCATTTAAAAACCTTTGTTTCTAAATTTGGCATGATATGGGGCCTTCATTAGGTGGTTCTCCCCCCCCCCACAAAAAAAAAAGCAGCAATCCATTCTGGTAATGAAACTGCCAGATCTGGATGAATCTCTCTCTTTGGGATATTTGGTGTTGTTCAATAGTACATGATGAGGATAGCTTTCCTCTAGTTGTGAAATTTCGTAACCTTGACTGTACATGATGAGGACAGCTTCTCTCTAGTTGTGAAATTTCCCAACCTTACTTGTTGCAACTCCTGGTGGATATAGTTTTGTATGTTTTCTGACTGGAGCAGAATGTTGCTTATGCTTATGCTTCTGCATTTTTATTTTATTTTTTTGAGTATGTATGATGTTTGGTTTTGAAGTAGTTGAGGTTGCCTTAATCACTATTCGAATTTTAGCTGCCATTACTATTTAAGTGAGTTAAGTGCCCATTAGTACGGCTTATTTTTCAGATTTCTGAAAGCAAGCTGTTTGAAATATAGAGAAAAGTGTGATTTTAAAAAGTTGTATTTTGAAAAAGTGCTGTTAAAACCGTCCTCCCTATGTGAACTTTGTGGATTTAGGTTGCTCATGCATTTGTAGCTCTACAGTCATTGATTGTATTATAAGACCAAACGTTTACATAGCAAGTTTTAACGCTGTTTAACACTCATCTTATTTGTTAGTGTGGGAAGAAGGGGGTGTGGAAGGAATTGAAAATTTTAATAACAATGCCGGTCTCAAATTGGGTGGCTGAATCAACCTTCCTACTTCTAGAAGTAGACCATGCTTCTGGTGAATCAATTATTTTTATTCTAAGTTCTAACATGACATCCTATGAAAGATTCAAAGGTATAACAATAAATTTTATTTCTAAGATTTCATCCCTATCTAATATCTGGTGCTTCGCTTGTGAACCATAAAATAGCTCCAAAAATTGTGACAAATGTAACGTAATGACATCTCTAACTATCTAGATGGTTGGAAGTAGTCTAAGCACGTAGAAAGTTGATAAGATACAATATTAAAGTATTGTTTTTCCATTATAATTATAATAAAGTTTTCTGATAACACCGTTCTTATTCTAGTAGACAATTACTTCTTTAATGATAGTTTCACAGGTAAGTCATCAACTTTTGTCTTTTATTTACCTTTTATTTTTAGTTTATTATCATCTTTGGCAAATTGATAAAACTACCTTCTGGCCTAGGTGATGCCTATGTATCAGTAATGTGTCTTCATTCCTTCAGATTTAATGAAAACATTCGAGTTAAATAAATTATAGGGGTGATTGTAAACATGACAGGCAGGAAAGAGAGGGTTTGGTCATGTATGTTTCCGTTAATTGCTCTTGTAAATCTAATAATTTCATACTATTGGAGCAAAACAGAGTTGTCAGGTTCTTTGTTACCTGTATTAGTATACTGTATACCTATGGAATGACAATTCAGTCATGCTTGCAAGGATTAGTATAAAGAGTAAATATTGGTGAGCTTCACATTTTCATGAATGCAGTATGTTTTTGCACTGCACAATAGAATTATGAACCACACATTTAGTTCATTTGAGAATCTACAGTTGTGGGAACAAAAAACTATTTTTATACAACAAAAAAATAGGAAAAAAAATTCTTAACAATCTGTCCAGATTCATGAACGTGCAAGTGTTCCAAAGCCATTTGCGAGTGCATGGATGGCGGGATTGAATGACAGTCGCCCTAGAATCCCCTGTTTGTATGGCAAGAAAGTTTTCTTCTTCAAGTCCTCTGATGCTGCTTTGTTCTTGGTGTAATGCAACTCATGGGCTGAAACTGGTCCCCTTCTCTTGGGGCCGGTCACTGAACCAGAATTATCTGTGGACCGGAAGCTTGCTATCTTAGTATCTTCATGTCTCTTGTACAAAGCTGAGTACTTCCTGAATGGATCTTTGTCTGTTGCTCGCCCTTCAGATGCACTCCGAAACAACAGAAAGTCTTTTAGGCTCCATTTCTTAGAACTCTTTGAAGAGGAAGACAAAGAATTGGCAGCAGAAATTGATGCCTTTGAATTCAATGATGATTGTTTAGTGCTTTGTTGTGTCTTTTCTTCTGCTGCTTCTTCTTCTTCTTCCCATGGAACATCAACGACCCTGATAGGAGAGAGTGACCTTGTTGCTTTGCGGCCTGAATTCGAGGATGACTTGGCTGGAGTTCTCTGTCGCCCTCTTTCTTGTCCCGCTTGCGTACGTGTGTTTTCCACTGCCTTCACAAACGGGTCAGTATCTTTCTTTCTTCTAGGTGAAAAGGCACCCAGAATCATCTTCCTCCCTTGTGATATTGGTGATCTAGGTGACCTCGGAGACAAAAGTGGGCTTTTCAGGCTTGTGTACTCATTAACTTTATTGCCAAGTTGAAGCCGAGGTGGAGGCTTTAAAGGCCGGATTTTGCCACCATCAAAGAGCTCATCAGCTGAGAGAGAAGCCTTCTCTAAGTCTGCACTAAAATCAAAAGCAAAAGCATCCTCATCCTTGGTGCCACTACTCCCCTTAGGTAACTTAGGTGTACCAGGCTTTTCTTCCCAGTCGAAAGGAACCATGGAAGGCACATTTCCTTTTCTTTCATAGCTTTCATTCATCCTTGAGAACTCATTGAGGTCCTGGTAAAACTCAGACAAGCGTGTTGGACTTGATGGAGCACTGAAGTAGTACTCACCAATACGTCTAGGTGTAGAAGGAGCACTCAAGTGTGGCAAAGAAGGACGCGAATTATTGAAGTCGAAATCCATTCTTGATGCTGGTATCACCACCTCCATTTCTGTAAATTTTCCTATGTTTTTGGTAGTAAAGAAGAAGATACAAGTTGCAAAGGATCTTAGCAGAGACAGGTGAATATATAAAGGAGGGGTAGGAAGGAGACAAGAAGGGGCAGATAGGTAGATAGACAGCGCTAGAGATTGTTGACCGTTTGAGTCATTCTGTAGGAGCCGCCTTTTAATACTTTTAGCAAAAAAATTGTCACTTTCTGTGAGTAATATTATTCTTGTTCCACATGGGTATCCTAATTTTGCTGGAGTATCCTGCCAAATAAACAATGTTGGTAATAAGAGTGGACAATTTAGTGTCATGGGGACCCATTAACATACGAATTTTCAATGAAAATAGGGGGTAGACGTGGGGGGAAATTATGGATATACAGATGAAAACGTAACGAATACCATCACATCTGCCTTGAACCCCAATCAACGGAGTCTTTTGCATCACTTGATTCGTAATTTCCTTTATTTTGTGATGTGGGCAAATGAATGAGCCGGCAAGCAAATTCTATGCGAGTACAAATGAAATGCGAACAACAACATTACTAGGATGTGTGGAGCTCTTGAAAGGCATGGTAAACGTGTCGTGCAAAGCTTGTTGGTGATATGACGGAATGAGACAATATGATATAAATTATAATAGTGAAACTCGTGGAAAGAACGGTTTATGAATGGAAAATAATAAAAAATGCGTAAGTTTCTTCGCAATAGTCAGTTGGTCACCCCATTATGTACTTGTAACTTATAAGCGTCTGTGTTACAAATGTTAAGAAAAATAATCGAAAATTACCCCTAAAACCCCAACCAAGAGCTGAGGAGAAATAAAATTACAAAACAAATCCTATGTTTTCTAAGAAATAGCATTGCAAATCCACCTTAAAGACCCTTAGAAAACACAAGACTTGTTTTGTAGTTTTATTTCTATGTTTTCTAAAGGGTAAAATCAGATCTATGAATGAGAAGCTCAAAACACCTTAAACACATCGTTTCAATTAGAGCTGTAAGCAAGCTGAGCCAAGTATTAAAAGTTTTGACCTTATCATGTAATGTTTTTTTTTCCCCCTCAAACACTAGTTGAGCTCGAACACATTACCAAACAGGATTACATGTTCAAATTTGGTTCATTTTCTTGTTGAATAAGCTCAAGCCTACTCAAGAGTTACTTGATTAACTTATTCTTTATTCATATATTAAAAATCATGACTAAAATTTCTTATCCTTCCATAAATTGATGAATTTTACTACAAATAAACAATTTATATTATCAATAAACTATAGATACAAATTTGATATTATATAAACCTAGATACAAACGTACACAATCCATACTTAAAACTACATAAGTATATTTTTAGACAAGTATACATATAAAAAATATAATATAATATAATTAAATTAAGTCTGCATGTTTACAAGCTTGTTCATAAACATATTAAAAACTTGGCTTGTTTAATAGTCGAGCTCAAACTTGTGCTTGAGCTTGACTTGTTTAATAGTAGAGCTCAAACTTGTGCTTGAGTTTAGCTTAATTGCTAAACAAATGAACATGAACAAAGTTTTTTCCAAGTCAAGCTGGAGCTCGAGGTGTTCATAGACAACTTGGTTCATTTAAAAGTCCTAAGCTCAATATCCAAGAGGAGGAGACTACTCAATACTTGTGATTTGTTAGAGATATATTAGACATATTAGCCCAATGTAATAGGCCCAAGTCCACTCCTAATTGTACTAGTAGTCTAGGGTTTAGTCGCCTATATATACTCATGTTAGGGTTCATTGTAACACAGGTTATTGTACTACATTTTTATACAATAAAGATGTAGCCCTTAAGGAATTCCTCCGTGGATGTAGGCCGACAAGGCTGAACCACATAACCTTCATGTTCTTGGTGTTCCTATTCTATGATTCCCCTTCCACATCCACTCTAGCATATTCAACATGGTATAACACATCGCATATATTTAACATGATCTATGCTTAAGATCCATCATTTTAGTTCTAAATGAGCTTAGATCCAAACTAGTTTGAGTTAGATCAACGCTAGAAATTCCTTACAAGCCAAGGACGGAGCCATTATTGGACTAGGGGGGCCAATAGCCCCTATCCAATTTTTTTTTAGAATGTTATTATATATATATATATGTGTGTGTGTACTAATTTTAGCAATTTTATTTTATAAAATTACATTTTGTTTCCCTTAAACAATATCATTAATTCTTTTAAGAGTAATGCTATACTTATAAACTGTTTTGGTAGCAAATTCTTATTAGTTTGAATATGGACCCACCACTCACATCATTTTTTTACTTGCTAGTAACTACTTATTACATCAGTAATTTATAAAAAAGTTTGTAATTCTAGCATTTTTCTCATTTTAGTGGCCATAAAAAAAATTTATAGATCTAAAATCTAAAACAAAATATACAAGCCCCAAAAAATAGCTCAATAACAAAAATTACTTGTAGTAAAACTAAAAAAAATTAAGTTGAATTAACCAATTTTATATATAAAATAAAAATAACCCCGCCCTTTAAAAAATTCTAATAAAAATAATATTGTTCTTACTCAAAAAAAAAAAAAAAAAAAAAACTCAACAACTAAATAATGGTAGAGTCAAAGGTTAAAACTGCCATACACACAGTTAACAGTAAAGCTACCCTTAACTCAAAGTTTTGGCTTTGCACTTGGTACAAGCACTTGAAGGGGCAGCCAACAGCCACCAATGGAAGATATAATTTTCGATAAAATTTATCAATACTATAATGTATGTTAAGAATTGATATAGTGATTTAAATTATTTTATTAATGCTTAAATGCGGTTAAATAGCATTTTAGAATTTAACTAGGTTGGTTGTATCCTAGCACCATAAAGTAAAGAGTTGAATTTTGATGGATGTGGATTTGCCAAGTTCGTAGGAGGAGTTTGAAGTACAATAGTCATTGGTTGGATGACATCTAAACCAAAATGCTTGTGGAGGTTTAGGAAGGCTCACCCAATCCTTATACTACCATCAAGCATAGTTGCATGCTACTATCAAATTATACCATTTTTTTTTTTTTAATTTAAAATTTGTTCTTGTTAGTGTTTCATATCTATTGATAGAGACATGTGCTTGAAAATTGAAATAACGATTGACTAATTCATTACTTCTAGATTTTTGTACTCTTGTCTTGTTGTTCAGCAAGACGGCTGGTTTAACGAAGCTCAATTTGGTGGTACAGTTAATCTGAGATTATTGGTCGCAATTCGCAAACAAAACATAAGTTGGAGAACAAGTTGAGCCTCTTTATTTGATTATTTCTAGGCAAACAACCAGATTTTCTTCCTCCTAAAAAGGTCGTACTTTTCTGCCTAACACTCTAATTAAGCACGTTTCTTAATCAAAAATTTACATCATCATCACGGCCAAAACTACTATATTTTCCCTAGTAGTGTGCTCCAATTTACAGCTCACAATGGTTTGTGGCCTGAGTGATCGACACGATGTGTTACAAAAGAATAAACATTAAAAAGACCATCTAGAAAGAAAAAAATGACATTAATGGGTCTTTACGTTATTACGTATAGCTAAAATTAACAAATTTCTTTAATATTTGCTAATAAAAATCAGGAGTTCATATAACTTGTTTGAATCAGGAATTAGTATACTTAAGAGATTAGTCAAGTGACCTAAATATTAGCAATCTTCACCATGAAATAACAGCTTCCTCTATAATTAAAAAAAATAAAAAATAAAAATTGAGAGATCTTAATACTTTCTCAAAAATCTACTTCAAATTGAATATTTTTCTTAGATAGATAAATAGTGGGTAAAAAGAGTTGGGGTTTGAATCACATACACTTATAATCAATACATGCAAATGCTCCATAGCAATGTGGAATTAAACTCCCAAGGTACTAAATTTCCTAATAAAAATTTAAAATTTACAGAACTTTGTTTCTATGCTATATTTAAATATATATTTTTGTATTTTTTAGCATTCTTTAATTAGATTTGGACTTTTCGATTTTTATACTCAATAATTCATTTGGCATAAAATTAAAAATTAAATAAGACACGTGACGCAAAATTGAGAATCCAATTAAAATCTAATTAAATTTTCTCTTAAGTTTTAACAATATATATATGTGTGGGTGGGGTGATATTTAGATATATTGTCCCATCATGTATTTTTAATGAAAAATCAACTAGTTGGAATTATTTGGAACTTTTTGAAGGTCAAAAATCTAAGTCAGACAATGATCTTGTCAAAGTATTAAAAGCAATATAAGGTTTTCCCGAGGTTAGGAACTATAATATCATTAACTTAAATGAGTAAATGCATTAATTTTCCATTACAGAAATGCATTATCATCAATGTAGCAAGCAGAACTGTAAAGGCTACTACTATTGTCCTTTAAAAAAAAATTGCTTATATTTATAACAAGACTTAATTTCATTTATTATCCTCAACTAAGATTGAGTATAACAAATAAGAAAGTTCTTTCAATCTCCAAAAATAATTCTTCCTATTTCACCCTAAAAGAGGTTAACTTGTGTAATTCAATTTTCATTTTAACTATATTCAACACCTATTGTATATTTCTTTCAATCTTAATATGTTGAATCATTTCTGGCGTTTTTAATAGAGACATCTAAGGTTCAAATTTCCATTCCTTCAACTATTGAAAAATAAAATTATATATATATATATATATATATTCTTTTCCAAACTTTAAGCAATCACAATACAAATATCTAGTATCTCTAATGTTTTAGCATTTATCACATTAATTTTTTGCTTTACCATGTCCATACCCATATCCATTAAAAATTCACCTTTTTTATCAATGAAGATTATGTTAACTCCAATTAATTATTTTAGTTTATTTGTTTATATACAAAAATTTCCATTTTTTTTTTCGGTACAATTGTATTTTATATTAATTTTCAGCAAATAAATAAGCTTTCAGAAAATACCAATTCAAAGTCCAAAAGCACATGCAGTATGTAATAGGTGCCTAACTCCAACTTTGATTCACACACTTATGAACCAACAACATAAGTAAAGGTCGTATGTAACACACCTATGGCCCATCTGTTTTTCTCATTGGTATGGGCCTCAATGCCACCGTCATTGAATCCCGGCCCACAAAAAAATACAAATGGTCCAAATACCAGCAATTCTATAGCATTTCGATTGGGCATGTACTGTATACAATTCAAAAGTCCCTCTAATACAATTTTTTTGGACACAGGGCACCATGGGCCATTGCTAGGCCCATATATATATTTATTTGTTTTCACTCCCTGAGTTTATAAAGCTAAATCACAAGCAAGAACGTGAGCAACTTAACCATCTTGATCAAGGTTTAGCTTAGTAATTGTGACTCTTCTACCTGGAAAAATGCTTCATTATTTGGTCAAGTATGGCTGGTAGTAGATGACCCCATATCATAAAAAGAACAAAGTAAGGACCACTCAACAAATTTTCTTGAACGTAGGACAAATATTAGACCAAATTACACAATTTTTTGGGGTGCGGTGGATCCGTAGATACTTCAAAGTTATCCAATTTTTGTAGCTGAATAATACTTATCATTAAAAAGAGAAAGGAAACTACAAAGGAGACCCATCAGTACATATGTACATATATAGCTTTGGTTTTGATTGCACAGTTCGATAGATTCACTAATGTGCTCAAAAAAATGGATGACTTGTACAAATGTACATATAGGGAATTAATTGATGGGAATGGGACTGTGAGAGTACAAAGAAATTTGATTACTCCGAGTTAATTAAGGAGACTCGTGAATATATAATTTAACATCTTTCTACAAAGTCGGCTTAGGACAATTCCATTCACTTACACAATAAATGTTTACAATCCAAAATTATAACCATACAATTGTGACAAAGATCCAAAACAAATGGTTAATTGGTATCGATCATTAAGGGGTTGGCAATGAATCACAATGATGCCCTTAACAAGAAGCTAAAAATGGCACCAAACTCTGCCGTCATCGATTTAAGGATAAAGTTTGATTACAAACTTGGTTGTAGCTAATGATTATAACTTCCCTTAATGTCTTTTTATTGGAATTTTGACAAATCTAATATAATACTACATGGTTTTCTTACATTCTCCATGTTTGTAAAATTTCTTGACAATCAAAAGAGTAATAGCTATATCATTAATCTAATGTTTAAATTTCAAGTTTTTGTAGTATAATATTATGCATAAAAAATAAGTTTATGGATTGAATAATAAATAACATCTGATTAACATGAAATTTGACATGCGAATTAAGAACACTAGCCTCATCACACACGCTTCGCGCGTGAGATGAGGCTTTCTTGTTTTTAAGGGGTAGTAGCAAAAAAATAAAAAAATTTATGTTTTTTATTATATATATAATTTTTATTTTGAGAATTTAATTTATAAGTTGTTAAATAAATTTGAAAATCAATAAGAAAGTGATCCTATTTTTTAGGCTATATTTTAGTGGAAGTTAGGGTTGTATTTTTACCGGGTTGTCCTTTAATCTTGTCTCTACTTAAACATAGGAATGTAAGGGTATTTTAGAACAAAAAAAAAAAATCAGAATTGTCCTTTAGTTTTTTTTTTATATTATATATTTAGATTTGTTTTTGGATAAACGTGGGGTGTTTAACTTATTTTTATATTTTTTTTAAAAAAATATACTTATAGTTGCTTTGAAAAAGTGGGTTAGTGGAAGAGTATTCTTATTTTGTAGGCAATATTTTAGTGCAAGTTAGACATGTATTTTTACCAAACTATCCTTTAGTTTTGTCTCTACTTAAACCTAGGAGTGTAGGGGTTGGAACAAAAAAATCCGGTTCAAATAGGAGAAGCCTCTTAAATAGTAGTATAGATAAAGAACATACAATTTAATGATTAAAATTTTAAAATATATGACCATGTTAATTTTTAGCGGGAGTAACAGTCATCACCTACAACAAAATTTGTGATTTAAATGAGTTTTCCCAAAAAGAAAAATGGCCCATCTTTGGACCACAAGCCAATAATTAGAATATTTTCTATTAAGTAGGGAATTGCATCGGTGGCTTTTTTTGAACGCTGGACTTGACAACTTCATATGGGCTTCTTATCCTTTTTTTTAGGTTCTAAAGTAGAGCATGGAAGGCGCAAATCCCAATCCATGTTCATCAACGTGTCAGACAAAGTGATGGTCAGTGATCTGTCACTGTTTACGCCTATTCTGTAATGATATTGGCGTTGTTTCATCTCTCAATTGTCAAAAATGTTGTCCAGCTCTTAAGAATAGATAATAAACTTATGTAGTTATGTGTTCGTATGGTCCCTTTTTTTTTAATGTGCTCACATGGTTTAGCATTTTTGGAAACTTATTTAATTTATTTGCTTAATAACAGTATTTAAAATCCCACGTTATTTTTGAAAGTATTAGTGTTTATTTTCGGATTTATCTACTTTCAGCAAATAAACTGGTGGTTGAATTCAAGGAAATCCTTTTTTAATTTTTTTTCAACTTAGTTGATATCCATAATTCTTAGGTGAAAAAAAAAAGGATTCAACGATATAGTTTAAAACCCCATATGAAAGGATCTAAGGAAGAAAGCGTCAAAAATTGAATCAGGAACTTAAAATTTTTTTTTTATTTGATTTTTTTCTAAAACTAACTCTTCACAAATCATAGGTACATGCTGAACCCCTCAGTGGAAGAGATCATTCATCTCAAGACTACTTACAATGAAACCATATATACATCTAGTTCACATACACATTCTGTAGCTGTCTATAACAAAATTGTAACCTGAAAGCCCTTAAAACCCAAGCAATAAAGAATTTAATTGAAGCAAGAGTTTATTATGTGTATAACAGGTACCTAAAATTGAACTCATATGGCATAACTTGGATAAACTGTGAAAAAGGTTCTTTTTTTCCACTCTCAAGGCACTTAATTGCTTCTTTGGCAAGTTCATTTGGTAACTGAAGGCAGATCCAATCAAGCAATGACTCCAAGTCCTTTGCAAAGTCAGGTAAATACCACTCCAACAACTTTGGGATTGCAAACTTTGCAGCTGAAACTCCAATTGCAGCCTGTAAGAACTCTTTTTTAGCCACTTCCAGTTCGTTCTCAACCTGAGATGCGGTGTACACTCTCACCTTCATATAGAGTAGTTCATAAATCAGTAATGCATCATTGTATGGAACTCATTTAGGCACTAGCAACAGTTGGAATTGAAAGAGTCTTGATTTAGACATTATTGGGTGCTAGGAACATATTAAAATTCTTGTATTAGTTGAGAAATTGTCACAATGAAGGTCAGGAAAGCAGTTACAAAATTTATTTTCACTATATATATATATATATATATATATATATATAGAGAGAGAGAGAGAGAGAGAGAGAGAGAGATTTTTATGCTACCAAGTATAAACAAGTGCATTGGTGAATCTATTGTTAGTTTTAAAGTTTCATTGAACTTGGGACCACTGAAGAACTTCATTAAATTTTCTCAAGATATATGTGGGACTAAGATTGATAATTGAGGAAAAGCACTACTCATAAACTTACAGCAGGTGAGGACCAGCTTCCACAGGATAGTGCAAATGTCACCAACGGTTCAGATAACTCTAATCCAAATCTGCTTCTCACTGTCTTCTCATCATTTTTTGCTCCCTTTGAAAATGTCTGGTGGGATTAAAAGTCAGAAATTTGTTGAAAGAATTTTTATTTCGAGTTGGAATTCTTGTGATAGACTAGACATGCTACTTACATATTTTGAGTGGTAAGGCAATCTCAGGATGAAATGTTCGATAGTTATTGCATTTAGCAAGTGTCCCCCCACATTTATTGTGGCCTGAGTAGCAAGCAATGGAACTGCATAAATAATTGGCTCTATCCATGTAATGTTATAAATTTTAAGTTTTGTTTACAACTAACTGAATTCTAAATAGAGACATTCAAGTACTTGATTTAAATACTCTTTGGCTCAGGTGGCAGTAGATTAAATATATTGTTACTGTAGCAAGAAGATAAGGAGTTTCTGGATAGTCTGTACCTTCTGCATTAAAGCAACAACCATCTCAGGACTTTCTGGTATGCCATAATCTAGGAATGCCTGAAGCAATACAGTATAGTGTAAGGCTCTTTGTTTTACACTTAACAAAGGTACAGAAAAATGCAAGTGTAGAACATAAACTATCACTGACTTAAAAAAAGAAAAAAAACTTTCATTCATGTGGACCTTGATATGTATTCTCAACAGAACAGTTGACATAATGAAACAAGTATTCATGTAAAGGATTCACATACATTCATCATGCAGGAATTGTAAATATTGATCCAGAATGCAAGCTTCTCCTGATGAGTATGGCTTTCTAAGTTGACAGAGGCAAGTTTCCCAAGAAGTAGTCTGAAGAAATCAGAAAATAAATTTAATGCGACTCCTAGCACACTGTAGATATCATGAGTAAAATGAGAAACTACCCTAGTTATATGAAACAGAGAATTTACTTTAATCTGCTGAGTAGAAACATAGAATTTGCTGTTCGGTTGAGATTGATTGAGCCAGCTTCAATTTGACATAATTTCTTGTATGGACCAATGTCTCTCTTTCCAAATTCTGAACAAATACCATAAGGGTCCCAATAATTCGTTTCCTCGCTGCTTTCTCGAGCTGCTAATGTTGAAAAGGAAGGTAAATTTTCTGCACCACTTCGATTTTTTGTAGAACCCAATCTTAGGAGAATGCTTGATAAGCACCTCAGAATATTTTCAGAAATTCTGTTTGGGCTGTCATCTCCTGACAGTCTGAGTCTTTCATCAAGAGTTTCCGCTTCTAGACTTGCTTGGTCTTTTACTCTGCGTTCTACCTGGACATTTGAAAATTGATATTCGTTTCATTGAATACAAATGAATAAATAAGTAAATATCACCCCCCCCCCCCTTCCCCCAATCAAAAAAAGACCAAGTGAAATTTAGTGAGATTAGTACATACTTGTAAATTCTGAGGATTTAACCGCTTCTCTGCTGATATATGGCTTATGATAGGTCTCTTAACTGGAGTTTTAGTTGTTTGAGATTTATGCATTGAGGATCCCTTTTGGTTCCTTGTTGAATTAGTACATGATTGGTCCTCTTTTCCCCGACCATCATCTGGGATGAAAGAAGTGGACAAGGCTTCAAATCCTATTTCCAGACACATGCAAGTTCTAATGTATATGCTTTTATACATTGAGTTAAGCAGAAAGCTTACCAGAAAGAGACGGTTTATGCCTCCTTAGGGAGGCAGTGGAATCAACCACATTTTGAGTTGAGAACTTGCCTTGCTCCGATTTGTGATTCTTAGAGGGGTATGGGGCATATGAATCAGCTGAATTCTCCACACTTCTTTTCGTGGATGAAATGTGGACAGCTTCCTGATACAGGTCCTGTCTAAAATGCACAACTTGTTCTTCAAGCCGAACCACTTCCTCTTCCAAGACTGCCACCTCAGCCAGAAGTTCCAATGTCTACCCAAGTGAAAATCCATCATTAAAGAATACGATTTCTCATTGAAAAAAATATGAAAATGCTCAGACAAACTATTTGATTTCTCTGTTCTCTACCTTAAAATCTATCAATTCAATTCAATAATCTCTCTCACTACCTTCTTGAACTATGATTATTGTCACTATAAGCTTAGAATCTAACCATTGATGAACTAGTTCACTTGAATTGAACTCTTTGTTAATAAACATAAATAAGGAAAATTTGTTAAAACATAAAACAGAAATGGAATTATGAGTCCAAGCAGACTGTGAATTACTAACATTGATGAACTGGTTCTCTTGAATTGAACTCTTTGTTAAGAAACATATATAAGGAAAATTTGTTAAAATATAAAACAGAAATGAAATTATTGAGTCCAAGAAGATTGTGAATTACTAACATTAGCAGGGAGATAAGGGGGAAGACGAGGTAGAGCTCCCAAAGGTCTATTGAAAGCCCTCTCCAAAGCTCTGTGAACATTCTCTTCGTGCCTAAGCTTCTTCTTAAGCTTATCAACCTGAAAGTCAAAGTTCCAAACTGAGTTGTCACAAACAGAGGAAAATAAATGAATTCCAAACAAACTAACAAAAATAAGAAAAGGGTCTATGAGAAATTGTATTTATACATCTTGCTGCAAAGCAATTTTTCTTTCCTCGCTGGAAGTCCGTCGACTCTGGGTGGCTTTTGCAGCATCATTTTGCTTTCTCCCCTGCATATCCAGCTTCTCCTTTAAGACAACAATGACACAATCAGCTTCAACAAGAAAAAAAAAATGCAATAGGCCGAATTACATGTATGCATAAAGTTTTTTTTTTTAAAATTGAAAGCATATATGGAAATCTATGACCATTACAAGCTACGCAAACAGTGAAAGGAATAAACACTTTTTATTGGGAAAATTCTGTGAGGACATGGATTCAATTGCCCAGATATAAAACCATGAAAAAGACACCTTTCTCAGATTCTCATAAAAAAGATTATACTTTTGCAAAATTTCTGGAGATTTGAGTTTCAACTGAAGCCATATTTTCAGGTGAAAACTGTAACCCCCACCAAATGTGAATAAATTACACTTCACGGATTGGAAGTTGCAACATCTACAGTAGAAAACCGTTTTTCAAAAAGCATACACTCATAATCATATAAAATTAACTTCGAAGCATTTAAGGATTACTTTTTCTTGTTTCATAGGAGCTTTCATAGACTGAAGCGAAGTTCTGACTCTGGTATTCATGTTTTGAATTCTCTCAAATCTGCAACAACATCACCAAACCCAATTCAACACCATAACTAACAATCACAAAAACAAGGAATAGCAATAATGAGATAAAGAAACAAATTCAAAGCACACCATTCCAAAAAAATACTCTACATTGAATTTCTTTCAATAGAGATGATCAGAGTCAGACCTTCATCAAAGTGTTTCAGTTCATTGACTTCTTCACAAAAAAGCAAGAAACTTGAACTAGTTCAATGCCAACGCAAAAAGGCAGTAGTAAATAACAGCGCAGTGATCACTCCAATCTCCGCATTCCTCGTTTACAGTGAAGTAAAACCAAAGAATACCCAGATAACAAACGGTCAAGTTTTCGTGGTATACGACTTTGGATTTTGCAAAAAACACAGAATTGTACGTGTGTACAATCTATATTGTCTAGCTAAGTCTATAGCTGTATCTTCCACCGTTTCTTTATTTTAAGAGAAGAAGAAGAAGAAGAAGAGAGAGAGAGAGAGAGAGAGAGAGAGAGAGAGAGAACGTGTCAGGTAGCTTTGGTGTGAAAGGTAAATTGGTTGGCTTTCTTTGCCAAAAGGCCTAAGTGCAAAGCAAATGCAGGTAAAGCGCAATATAGTACCCAAACGCAACAAAATGCTAACGCACTATGGAGACTCTACAGTCAGTTACAACTCTTCTTTGCTTGTGTCACTATGAAATCAACTTGCAACATCGCTTTATAATCCAATTGTGGTAGATTCTGTCGATTAAATTGGATAAATATAAAATGCGGTCATAATTGTCTTATGCATTTGATATTTGCATCTTTTCTTTTTATCGTAAGTAGGTTTCACACTGGTACATATTCTTTTTTCTCAGAGTGTGTGAGTCCCACATGATGTAGATTACATAGCACTGTGAAACTGACATGCTCTGAAAGTGAAAATGCATATATGCAATAAATATCTTACTATTATTTAATAGTCATTAGAAAAATTCTGGTGTCACACTTAAAACCATAACTTTGCCCACAACTCGCCCATGTGGCAAGTTGTGGTTGGTGGAGGGGTGTTTCTACGTAAACTCACCATCACTTCTTTACCAACCACAACTCGCCACATGAGTAAGTTGTACACAAAATTGTAGTTTTAGGCGTGACATCAGAATTACTCTAGTCATTAAGTTATTACAAGGAGCTTAATAGAAATTCTTTATCCTGTATTAGATGTCTTATTTTATGTTCTATTAATTACGATAAGGTATTGATTTTTTTAGCTTTTTGTATTAAAAAGAAATTACGATAAGGAAATAAATTAAAGAAAAAAGGTGTAGTAGATTGTGATTTTTGGAATAAAAAAATAGAACACTTGAAATAAAATATTTTATCATTGCATCATTTGGATGAGTTGGTACCTCTCTAAGTGCTTGAGGGAGCAAGGAACAGCATATTTAGTATTTAAATTTTTCTAACCATCATTAAAAAAAAGAAGAAGAGAGGGTAAAATATTTTTATTCACAAAGGAGCTCTAATTTCAACTTTTTTTTGAGAAGAGGTAAGTAGCTGTAATTTTAACTTAACTAATAGTTGGTGACACCCAGAATTTTCTCTGTGACTTCACACTTCTTTAGTTGCCTTTTTGAGCAATGTTTCCAAAATACCCCTTAACTATATGCTTGGATATACAAAGGAAGTAAATGTAAAAGAGAAGGAACATTAGTGCTATTTTCATTAAATACTAAAGTTTTGTTTTATTATATGTTATTGCATTTTTATACGTATATGATGGGGTTGACTCCAAAAGCTTTATCACTAGTAAGTCCCAAATTGGTAGGGCTTCCTAAAATCCTATGCCTTACTGGTTTATCGATTTGGAAGTGAACTATGAGATGGATTGATTTAATTAGTAATTTAAAAATTATGGGCTGGTATTTGTAGGCAAAAGCTGCCAAAGTCACATGTTTGCCAACTAAACATATTTTTGCGTTTATGTAAAAAAAAAATAAAGCTTAAAGCTGTCAGCTGTCAGGACATTAGAGTTTAGACAATTTATGGCTTATGAAAAAAAAAAAAGACTTAGTTCATGTAACATTAACATGGTAATTCATGATTCTTATTTTATTAAATCCACAGTCAGCTCATGAATCCAAAATATAAAAAATTCACAGTGGGGGTTTAAGAAATGCATTGTAAATTCAATATGAAACATGTGGCTATTATTATAGAAGATTTTTTTTAATTAATTATTCTTAAAATGAGTAATTGAAACCTCTCGCTATAGTGTCTTTTACAGAAATTTTTATTCCTTTAGTAATCAAAATTAAATAATAATAAAAATAAATTAAAAAGTATAAGGTCAAGTGGAAATAAACTCACAAACTAGGTGTCTTAGCAAAAGGAACACCAATCCTCTCCAAATTCAGAGAAAGAGAAAAACTAAGAATAATGAAGAGATGAAATTGAGAAATTGAGTATATTAGAAAGAGATTTGAGAGTGAAAAACTGTGAAACAAATAAGGTCAAAACTAGATAAGGAAAAATAAAATTTTTTCCTTCCTTAAAAAGGGTTAATTCATTTCACCCGCATGTTTCCCGGACCTATTGCCTCAATGGATCAAGTTCGGGTTGTCTTGTTTTTTCATGAGTCCAAAAATCCTTACCCATACTTGTTTTTATCCTTTAGTTTTAGTTTTTTTTTTTTTTTTTGAGAAATAATTGTAATATGCTGCTAATCCCGCAGCTTGAATCCTTTTTTCCCTAAACCCCCAAACATTTTATGCCAATTCAGCTACAAGGCCTTTGATTTTTAGTTTTAGTTGGATTAACGAGTTTGAGTCCAATTTTATCATGTCTACATAAAGTATTAATTAAATATTTATTGGAGTTGAAATTTAAACGTTATAACTTTTGAAAAATGATTTTAGAAACCATTATTTTAGAAAATAGTATTCCCTAACTTTTTTTTTATTTGTTTCGTTAAGAACTATTCCATAGGATAAAATTTAAAGTGTAGCAACCCAACTTAACAAACTCAATCAAACGACTCATGTTCTTTGAAAGCAATTAATGCATTCATATTGCTGGGTGCATGTACATCTCCATTCTCTTCATCGAATAAGCACTTTTTTCAAATGCCCAAGTTAAAAGATTTAATAAGAATTGGAATCTGGATATTTAACCCCACATCGCGTGCATTGTCTGGCGTTCTCTTTAAGCTTTCCTCTTAACACCTCCCATTCCAATTTCCCATATCCTTCCTTTTACAGAATAAAAATTGTTGAGATGATATCCACGACGTTTTCATAATATTTTTATAATAAATTTTAAATGATAGGTTGTTACCGGTGAGACAAAAAAAATTATTTCAGTGGTGAGTTTAAATTAAAACTACTAATAATTTAGTACAAAAGATCTATTGTAAAAATATTGTAAAGATATTATGAACGTAACACTTCTTAAAATTATACTTTCTCCTATTTTCTCTTTTTCATTTCTTTGACAAAGAATATAATTTATACTCTATTTAAAACTTTTTAATCATCCTTTTATGGGAGAGAGAGATGTGCTCAAATTTTTTTAATTTTTTTTACTTTCTTGTATTTAATAACAATAGGATAAGAACATAAATTTATTTTTTTTTCTTCACAACAATTGATTTCGCTTGGTATGACTAGCGAATGATAAAAATAGTGTTAATGATAGATCTATGTAAAAGTGATGTTATTTCAATATTAACTTTCTCTTTTGGATAATTCAATAGCAAAGAGCAATGAGATTTAAACTTTGGATTTCTCAATTTTTCTTTTTTTTTTGAGAAGTAGATGTCTCATTTTGAAAACACCATAAAATGCTAATAAGATAAGCTATAGTGCTATTAACTACTTTAAATTTAATTTACAACTTTAATAAGTTGTGAAAAATGTTACAAGAAATTATAACTCTAACCTTGCTCATTAGATAAATAAATATTCTATCATAGGTTCTAGTTAGCTCAATTACTAAAGTTTCTGTTAGTTGAATAATAAATCTGAGTTTCAATTCGGGTTTCAATTCCCGTTTACATAAAAAACTGATTAATATCTTGGTCTGATAATAAAAAGCTATTATCAAGAGTGAACGTCATAAATTGAAAACTTTCTTAAAATAAAAAAAGAAATAAATATTCTATAGCATACAGTTGTTTGAGTTTGAAAGAAGACGGCAGCACACACACATGGAACGGGTGTTGAAACGGCAAGCTATCATGATGGGTAGTACCAGAACTGATAAGGGAATGGACTCACCAACCGCCAACCACGTGATCACTGATTGTGACTCCCAACCCAATTAAGCAGTCAAGCTCAGACACATGAGATTAACTGCAATTCAATGCTTAATAAATAACATTAGACTTAATTGCAGCTATTATGTTAATAAACTAAGCCATTTGTTGAAAATGACATGGATCTCCTCACAGAGGCCTTTGATAATGCCAGTTATGGAGATGGTAGTTTAGTCTTTTGCTTGTGCTACAAGACAAGGGATTGGTAAAATGAGACAACCAGAATCAGCTAGATTTGAAGGCAATTATGTTGAGCTTTTACTTAATCATCATTCCATAGGATCATATTCTTTCTTTATGTAATGACAATTGAGAGAGAAAGCTATGACAACTGAGTCTGAGTCATTGACAATCCATGAAGACTATGATATGAAAATGACTTTTTTTCCTTTGTGAAGCAATTCTAATTACAGAATTGAACTTTTTATGTAGGAATGATTACAATTGAATGAAAAAGAGAAGGTAGGTATAGATAAATAATAATGGCTTGCTTTATTTGTAATGCAAATTAAAAGTAAAGTAAAAAATACAATGCCTCTTTGTATGGTGAGGATTACAACTTTGTCAGGTACATGTACATCCAAATTGTAATCACTTTTCTCTATCTGAAGAAAATGCAGACCTCATTCTGGTCTGGCAGCAAGCCAAAATCTATGTCGGTTATACCAAATAAAAAAAACATGTATGGACCCTAATCATGCAAAGCTAACAAACAAACAAACAAATTGGGCAACAAATTAAGTTGTTTGAGGAGTCCACATATATTTCAGAGCTAAGGCAAGCAATTTACCTATCCACATGAGCTGTGATATTTCCTCCAATTTTATTATCTAGTTTTTAAAATTCTGTCCATTCATTTTTTACATAAATGGATTGGACTTTAATATCGGCAATGGTTTAAATAAATATTAAAATAGTGGATTTTGATTAATTCAATTAGTAAAGTTATTTGTTGTTGAATAAAAGATTTAGGGTCTGTTTGGATAGAACTTATTGTTGAAAACTGAAAACTGAAAACACTGTAGCAAAATAATTTTAAAATGTGTGAATAGTATCGCGGGACCCATTTTTAATGAAAAAGTGGCTGAAAAGTGAAATTTGTGGGTCCGTGAACAGTGCACGAATGCACTGTTCACAGAAGATTGGGTCAACAACTGCGGCTGAAGAAAAAAAAAAAAAAAAAAAACTGAAAATGCAAACGCAGCATTTTTCAGTGGAATCCAAACGCCCTCTTAGAGTCTGAACTATGTCTACACTAAAAAATAATTGATGTTTGGCCTATGTTAGAGAGCAATTATTATAGAGTAGACTCTATAGGTGTGAAATTCTATTGTATTTATAATAAATAAATACCAAAATGGTATAATTAATGTTTACTTAATATTTTATAATGTGGTCAAATTCAATTTGCTCATTTTATTTTTTAACTGACTGAATTTTTACTCATTTTAAAGCGTGTATATTCTCGGCATCACTCCGCTATAAAGAAGATTAAAAATAATTGAAATTTCTAATATTGGACAAATTACAACTTGAGAAGAAATGAAATTTCTCATTCAGATTTTCATATTGCTCCATATGAGCTGTGATATTTCCTCCAACTTTATTGTCTAGTTTTTAAAATTCTGTCCATTCATTTTTTACATAAATGGATTGGACTTTAATATCGTCAATAGTTTAAATAATTATCAAAATAGTGGATTTTAATTAATTCAATTAGTAAAGTCTTTGTCGTTAAATAAAAGATCTAGAATTTGAATCCTGCCTACAAAAAAAAAAAAAATTGATGTTTGGCCTGTGTTAGAGAGTAATTATGAAAGAGCGGATGCTATAGATATGAAAGTCTATTGTATATATAATAAATAAATAATTAAATACCAAAATGGTATAATTAAGGGTTACTTAATTTTTGTAATGTGGTCAAATTCAATTTGCTCATTTTAAAGTGTGTATTCTCGGCATTACTCCGCTATAGGTAAAAAATAATTGAAATTTCTAAACAATACTAGATAGACTACAAGTTGATAAATGAAATTTCTCATTCAGACTTTTATATTTATGGATTTGAATTTGTTGCAAACTAAGTTGCAGCAACTCTTGCAAAAATGTACATGTATTAATATCTTAGATAAACACCTGTTCAGGCTTATATTTAAATGAAAACTTTTATTTCAAGATTGAATTTTTCATTAGATGACTACTTAACATGTGTGCATTTTGCAAGAATTACTGCAACTTAGTTTGCAGTAAATTCTTGGTCTTCCTAATTAGACCTTGCCTTTTGCTTAGTTTGAGCTAGCAACCACTACTTTCATTGCAAGTGTTTCTTTACCACCTAATAAGATCTACATCTTTTTCTTTTCTTTTTCTCCCCCCAAAAGAAGAACATCTAAATCCATTTATGTTGACCAAATTGATCTAGTTGTTAGAATAGTTACTTTTTTTTTTTTTGGGGGGTGGGAATCTAGAGTAGTTTACTCAGGAATAGTTGAATGGATGCACTTGTACGACTGCACTCAAAGATTAATATTGCTTCCCTAGATATATATATCATATGCATGTAATTGTAATTGCAATTTATATAGCCTAGACAGGAGTCTCTCTGTTTATAAATTGGCTTTGACCAATCACAGTTCACAAGAAGTTCATAACCAAAAAAAATGGCGAGGGGAGAAAAATAACAGTTGTTGCGGGATCCTCGACACACAGATGTAGATCCTTCTGACAGATGAAAACGAAATGTCAATAGCGAGAATTCCAATTAATTGAAAACAGTTTTTTTTTAAGGAAAAAAAATTGTTGTTTATATATATTGTTGATTTGATTTGATAGGAAAGGTTTCAACTCAAAATTTACTATGCGTTAAGACTTAAGAGCTTGTAGCTTAATTAGTTTACACTTTTTGGTATTTTTAACGGAAAAATTCAAAGTTCAGATACTCCAACCCCTGATCGATGTAAGAAAAAAAAAAAAACTCTCAAAATCTATATCACATGCCAAATCTAATAAAGACCAAAACTTAGATACCTGCCTTAGGTATTTTTCCTTAGGTACTCTCTTTAAATTAAGTCTCACTTCTAAATTTTGAAAAATCAAGCTTGAACTGCTTTTGAAACGGTCTTATATCTAAGTTTTTCCCTAATAGTATTTGGTCAAGTGAAAAATTTAAGTGAATGGAAAATAAGCCCATTAGAGCAAATTAAAAGGTGGTTTTCGCATACACAACAAACCACCACAAAAAAAACCTCTCTCAAAATAGCTTCTCTCTCTTTGTTTTTTCACCCTCCGTTGATTGACCATTGACTAATTGTTCATCACTATTGACCTTTTTTTCTATATTACATTTTTCTTCCCCTCATACCAATCATTTTTCCACTTAATATTTTGCACATATTCCAAATTTTTTGTTTTGTCATTTGGGGCTCTCAAATGACCCAAGAAAAAAGCTTTTCTATTTAGGGTCTATTTTTATGAATACAAGTTTTTGCTTATGTAATTACTTGGAATTATAAAAATATTAATGAATTTCCTAGTGAGCCAAAAAAAAAAAAAAAAAAAATTTGAATGCCGTAACTGTACCCAAAAAAAAAAAAAAGTGGCTTTTCCAGAACATGATACCAATTGAAATGCTAACTCTCAGGTCATGCAGAGACTATTGGGTCACTGAAATGGAAAGACAAAAGTGTTGTAGTCGCAGAAAACAGTGACACTCTACTTTTTGTGGTAATTAGAGATGTCTACGGCCTCTGTTTGAAAGTTTCTTTCTCCTCTGAATTGGTCTGCCACTCTGCAAATGCAACACTATTTTGAGTATTTTCATTGTGGAACAAGGCATTCGACCCTAACAAGTAACAACATAAGTAAAATTAATACTGTCTGTCGTGTGTAAAATAACTATTTTTAGCCCCTCTAATTAGCTATGAAATAGTATACTTCAATTTTTGCATAGTTACCTAGCAGGAAAGAATAGTTTATACAAGGAAAGTCCACAAGAGTAAGAGGGAAAGAAAGGAAAGCAAGCTCCTTTTGGTGGGGTTAGGGAAAAGCACATAGAGAAACGTAAATGTGAAACAAATGTCGGTAGGTCCATTTTCAGGACCAGAAATTGAGGAAATAGTACTTCTATGGAGGAGCCAATAGAATCATTGCTGGGTCATATGAGTGTGTGGCCTGTCTAGAATCCTATCACCTTGGCTGGAATCACCCTATTTTGGATCTGAAGGACTTCATAAGTTGCCAAAGGTGATGTTTCGAGAGTAAATTTAATCTATAGGACTTTAATTTTTAAGATTTAATACTATACAAACTGTCATGTCATTTAAAATTTTGAATGACTTTAGTTTTTACGATTTCATATTATACAGACCGTCATATTATTTAAAATTTCAAACAATGTATTTAATTTGATTCATGAAATAAATTTCAAAGCCAAATAATCTTTTGACTGTGCTCATTGTGCAAGAGATTCCATAAGGACCATAATATACCCCACACCATTTCTTGCATAAAGACATCTACTCATGCATGTCTTCTATAAAGTGCACGATTTAAATTACCTTTTGAAGCTTTCCAGTGTGGGGGCTTTTGATGATGAAATGAACATAATATCATGCCACTAAAATCATTGAACCTCTTTTGCTAAAGTTAGCTAAAAGCTTAGCTTAGCAAAGGTTGTCATCTTTCTTTTCTTTTCTCTCTTGTCTTTTTCTTCCTTTTCAATTTCCATGGCACCACGTGTTAAGCATGCTTTTGTTACAACCAACACCCCGAAGTAGATCAAGAAATGATTTAATTATGTCTGGTTTCTCATTCAAGGTTAATAGATAGGGGGTACTATCATTGCTAATCTCTATCAATTTGATGTAAGAAGTAAAAGGTCCCTCGTAGCAAAAAGTTTTCTGGTTACAAAAATTCCCATTTTGATATAAATGAGAATTGAGAAAGAGTATGAGAGCCCTTGAAATTAGAATCCAAAGCATTTAATATTGAATTGAGCATACTTTTTCTTACTTTCAAAATAAAAATCAATATGTTCTAATCATACCGGCAAGTGATCATAATTGTACTAGACATTCCTCTTCATTAATCACATTGTACGGGTTAATAAATGTAATGATGTACAAGTAAATAAATGAATGTGATAAACAATTGAGATTCTTGGATAAAAGAATGAGAATTGATGTAGATAAGAGCAAACAAGCGTGTTAAAATACTGGCATATATATGATGGTCGAAGATTATTGCAGACCTAGCTTGAAAATTCCTGCAATACGTATTAATCATGCATATATTGTAAGTCAAAAGATGGCACAGGCTTTAAAAATGGTCCTACACTATCCTTGGAAGCTGGTGTGGTGAGTGTGTGTCCATGGGTTTCTGAAGTCACATAATTTTAATGTCGGAGTCAGGCCAAAATAGAAAATAGAACCATCGGAACTTTGCAGTCCTGATAAAGAGCAAAAGCAGCTATATGCTGAAAAGTCTTTCTTTTACATGCAGTGGTGAGAATCAAAAGCCACTTTGTCTTGGGATCCAATAGTTCGTGCTATGTGCTATGTATGAACTATCAATATTATATAAAACAAAAAATTTCATCATTTTTTTTCCAAACAATTTGATGTGATCTATTATAATTGGTGTATAATAAAAAATGTGTTAATGTTTATTTTATATGAAAATGATGTTATTTCAATAATAATATACCGGCTTAACTGTTATGTAGAAGATGGTAAGTTTTTTTATGCGCATCAACTATTTGTCCCGTATGTCTATCTTTCTGTCCCCTTCTGGATCATTTGAAGAGACACCAACAAATCTCTATTATTGAATGATAAAGCAAAATGGTGATCCTTTGATATGAAAAGTAACACCTTTTTTTTTTTTTAAAGTTCTTCTTATATATGTAAGAGTAACTCAGTGGTTGAATAAAAAAGCCAATACTTTGCTACAATTTTCACTCGGATAAAGCATATGTGTCCTATTCTTAGCCGACCATAGGTACACCAATAAGTTTGGTAACTTACTTTTTAAACAGTGACTGAAAATGCCTAATACATGAGCATTTTGTTACTCAACCCCCCCCCCCCCCCCAACAACATTTATTGAAAAAAAGGCATTAGGGTTTGTTCCAATGAGCTCAAATGATAACATCTTTTATCATTGAATATCTTGAGTATTGAAAAAAAAAAAAATAAAGCATTAAACAATCATACCCATCGATGCTTAATATAAAAGAGAATCAAGTGTAACCACTTACATTAGTAATAAAAAACCAGAAAAATGTATGTATTATGGCATTTTATGCCCAGACTTTGTTACTCATACTTGCCAGACTGAAAAATGCATAATTCATATATATATATATATATATATATATATATATATAAAACTTTGTGGCTAATACTTGCCCCATAGATCTAATAACACAATACTTTTCACAACTAAAGATGTGGTTTTATTGTAATTTTTGCATTATAAAAGTGGTATTAGTGATAAATTTAGATCATGCATGTGATATAGCTCTAATTACAAGGTAATTCTAAAAAGAAAGTAAAAATAATTGTATCTCTAGCGTTACTCATACTTGCCTAATCGAAAAATTAATGCATAAAACACAAGCATCTTTGTGATCAAACTTTATAATTCGTATTTGTTATGATTTAATTTTTTTTGGATGTGATTTAATTTTAATTGTTAAGAAGACATTAGGATCGATGTTAGTATATTCCTATCTTAGAAAGTCAAAATCGTGAACTGCAAAATTTTCTTCCTAAAATAAAAATTGAAAGGTAGGGGACAAAAACAAGTTGACTTGTGTTCAATGAGATCAAACTGTTCGGTAACAGTAGAAGTTAAATCATCTAACTGGTCTTACAGATCTACTGGAGATCATTTAATTCTTTAAAGAATTACAATAGTGGATTACAATGAAAGAGTCCAAATTTCCATTAAGTCAAGACAGGTAATAAGACAAAGCCAGAGAAAAAACATTGAGAAAACTACATATGCTACACGTAAATAAACCAGTCTCATTAACTGTGTCGTCTTGTTTTGTTTTGATTTTGCCAGCTTTCATTATGAAAATGGTCCCCGTAAGCGTGTTCATCAGGTACTTCTCACTACATTTTCCTTTTGGTTTTAGGCTTTTAGCTCTTTTTCCCAGACCCCACTTCTGAACTTCTAACGAAAAGCTTCATCGAATCCCCGATTCAATGATAAATGGATAAGGGTTAGTTAAGACGTTTCTTGTAAGCAACATGCTACATTGAGGTCCAAATATATTGAGAAATTAGCAAGGTTCTTGCATTTTGAGGACAAGTGTGGATAAATAGGTTAATATAGGATAATTAGGTTTGTATAGGCACTTGTTAGTGGAAAATCTGAGAGAAATTGAACATATATGATATAAATTAAGAGCAAAATTTAGGTACAGTACTTCAATACTGTTCCTTAAGTTCATCTTTTAAAATTCTACTATGTGAATTTTTTTTTTCATGGGATAGATATGTATTTTTTGGTTAAGTAATCACATAGCTGAATCTTAAGAGGGGGAGCTAAGGAACAACATCTAAGGTACTGTATCTAAGTTTTGTCCATAAATTATAGTATAAAAAAAAGACACCAATAAAAATGGAGGAGGAGGATTATAACTAAATAGTTGTATTGAAAAACATAATAGCTAGGGGATTTGAAAGAATTCATGAAAACAATGTTATAGAGTAAGGAATGATCGTGAGGAAATGCCTTTTGAAACTTCACAACCGCATATGATATTGAAGAATACTTAGTTCAAGAAGAATGGTCTACATTTAATTACCTTCAAAGTGAGACAAATGTTTAGGCAAATAGATTTTATCATTACTTGAAAAGTTGATAGTAGATGCAGTAAAAATGATGACTCTATGAGTGATATCAAGAGAGTGTAACTCATTTAACGTATGTTAGTTGTACTAGCACTACAAAAAAACTGGCCTATTGCGGCGGGCCTATTGCGGCGGGTGCGAAAACTGCCGCTATAGGTCGCCTATTGCGGCGCTTTTTCGGCCCGCCGCTGTACATGAGATCTATTGCGGCGGGCCAATGGCCCGCCGCAATAGACCTAGTATATTGCGGCGTACTATTGCGGCGGGCCAGTAACCCGCCGTAATAGACCTGCTTTAGCGGCCTTCGGCTTAGATATAGCAGCGGGTCAACGACCCGCCGCAATAGACCCTGAAATTGCAGTAGGCCTATTGCGGCGGGCGCAAAAACCGCCGCTATATGTCACCTATTGCGGCGCGTTTTTGGCCCGCCGCTGTAGATGAGATCTATTGCGGCGCTTTTTGCGACCGCCGCTATAGGTAAGGTTTTTGTATAAAATCAAGTTTTTGTAGTTTACAATAACACAGAAAATATGAGTTTAAAGATCAAATTGTAAATTACACCCAATTGGCATGCACATTAAGAACATATAGAAAATGTAATCTAACGGTTGGATTTTCAAAATTTGAATTTAATAATAAGATATTAGTTGGTGTAACATTTTTTAGAATTACATTAGATGTAACTTGAACCCAACCCTATATTTCTTAATTCAATGTGAATTTTGACAAATCTACCGTTAGATTACATTATATTCATAAATTTTTCATGCTTAAAAAATTTCAAGGTGATCAAAGATTAATAGTCATGTCATCAATCAATTGTTTAAATTCAAGTTTTTGTAGTTTAAAATAATGTATAAAAGATGAGTTTAAAAATCAAATGGTAAATTACATCCGATTGGTATGAAAATTGTCATGTATGTTAAGAACATATAGAAAATGTGATCCAACGGTTGGATTCTCAAAATATGAATTCAACAATAAGTTATTTCTTGGTGTAACATTTTTTAGAGTTACATCAAGTATAACTTGAACCCAACCCTATATTTCTTAATTCGATGTGAATTTTGACAAATCTACCATTAAATTACATTATCTTCATATATTTTTTATGCTTAAAAAGTTTCAAGGTGATCAAAGATTAATAGTCATGTCATCAATCAATTGTTTAAATTCAAGTTTTTGTAGTTTAAAGTAACGCATAAAAGATGAGTTTAAAGATCAAATGGTAAATTACATTCGATTGGCATGAAAATTGACATGCATATTAAGAACATATAGAAAATGTGATCTAACGGTTGGATTTTCAAAATATGAATTCAAAAATAAGTTATTTCTTGGTGTAACAGTTTTTAGAGTTACATCAAGTGTAACTTGAAGCCAATCCTATATTTCTTAATTCGATGTGAATTTTGACAAATCTACCTTTGGATTACATTATCTTCATATATTTTTCATGCTTAAAAAATTTCAAGGTGATCAAAGATTAATAACCATGTCATCAATCAATTGTTTAAATTTAAGTTTTTGTAGTTTAAAGTAACGCATAAAAGATGAGTTTAAAGATCAAATGGTAAATTACATTCTATTGACATGAAAATTGGCATGCCTATTAAAAACATATAGAACATGTAATCTAACAGTTGGATTTTCAAAATAAGAATTCAATAATAAGGTATTGGTTGGTGTAACATTCAATAATAAGTTATTGACCGCGCATTTTTTTAAATCCAACCGTTTGATTGTGACCATAATTTACCAGAATGAACCTTTTCATTACACTCTTCAAATCCAACAATTAGATTTCAAATCTAATAATGGCACGTGATGGACATGTGTTGTGTACTTATATTGGTATATATATTCTCTCAATCTGACCATCCAATTGGTCTCAAATTTTACTAACACCATTATATCATCATAATCTTCAATCCTAATGATCAAGATTTGAATATGAATTTCACCAAGCCTAGTGGTATCAGGACCATCTATTCAGTTTGATCAGGTTTGACCAACTTTAACTAAACTTTGACTGCTCATTTCTCTAAATCCAAGCGTCTAATTGTGACTATAATTTACCAGAGTGAACCTTTCATTACACTCTTCAAATCTAACAGTTAAATTTCAAATCTAAGAATGGCACGAAATATATTAAATATTAATTTGTACAGATTATTTCAAGAAAGTTCCTAGTTTCCTAGTGGCAAAGACACGCGCATTTCCACCAGACAGCCCATAGTAAGAGCTTTTTTTTTTTTTTTTCCTCTCCTTATTACCAAAACTATAATCATTTTAAATTATATTTATTATAATCATTTATTATAATTTATATATTTATTATTATATTTTATATAAATTAAAAAAATATGTAATTTATATAAATTATTATAATATACTAGCATCATCACACGTGTTTTGCGCGTGTGATGGGGCTTTTTTTTTTTGGTACACGTTTCTTTTTTATGAGAAATTATATTTATAAAATGTGGAGAAGATAAATACGTTGGGAGTTTTTTAAGCTATTGAGTAGAAGTAGGAATTTATTAAGAGTAGGAAGGCATTTCAATGTAGAAGTAGGAATTTATCATTTTTGTCAATTTACTATTTTAATCTCATTTTTAAGTTTTAGGTAGGGGAATTTTTTACTATAAAAAAGTAATAACTAACTATCTTTTGTCAATTTACTATTTTAACTCCATTTTTAAGTTGTTGGTTAATTAATTTAGGGGTATTTTTTACGGTAAAAAAAGTAATAACTAATTTTTTGAATCCTCTTAATATATATATAGATAGATATAATTTATATATTTTAATTATATTTATTTAAATAGTAATAAAAAAATCTAATTTATTATAATATAGTAAAATATATTTATTATATATACAATTAATAAATATATATTTTTATATGTAACTTGAATATGTGCTCACATCACTAGCTTGGTGGTCTGCTGCACGTGTTTTGCCCAACTGGTCACCAGTTCGAGGCTTGGCTTTGTTTAGAATTTATTTTAAATTTTAAAACCCTTATTCAGATTTTAAAACCCTAGCAGTAGCATCATATAAATATTTCTTTACTTTTCTTCCAGCCGCCCCCTTTCCCAAATTCTTTTCTCTTCCACCAGATTGGAGCGGAACCGCCGATTGTGGCTACACCAGCAAAACTCCGCTGCCCTCAAAATTCAGGTTCGCTTTTTTCGCTTTTGCTCGCTCTTGCTTTCGATCTTCAAATTTAGAGTCTCGGTTTTGTTTGCAAATTGATTCTGGTTTTTGAGACTGTGTGAAGTACTATTAGGTAATCGATTTTAGATGCTTGCATTGCTGAAATTATCTTCGTGCTTTTACATGTGCTTACTTGATCTTCGAATTTAGTTGTTTTTATCGCAAATTTGTTCTGGTTTTTACCTAAGGAACACAGTTTGGTAGAGGCCATGTGGTATTCGGTAGTTGGATTTTGAGACTTAATTTTATTGCTTCTTGTTGCACTTTGCTCTTCGAATTTAGTCCATTTCTCACGAATTGATTATACTTGTTACTTAGGGAATTGAAAATTTTGTAGTTTCTGTGTGAAAACTATTAGGCAGTGGATTTGAGAATTAATTTTAATGCTTACAGTTACATTGAAACGGATTCATTTTTTTCGTGCGTTTACGTGTGCTTATTTGATCTTCAAATTTAGTTGTTTTATTGCAAATTGGTCTTGGTCTTTAGAGTAAGGAGCTGGAAATTTGGTACAGGCAGTGCGGATTTCGAGACTTAATTAGAATGCTTATGTTGCTGCATTTTTTTTCCAGTACTCTAACGCTGCTTCAATCTTCTAATTTATTAATTTTGTCATAAATTGTTTATAGTTGTTTAGTAAGGAAGTGAAAATTAGGTAGAGGCTGTGTGAAAAGGGTGTGTGATATTTGGTAATGGATTTGAGACACAATGCTGTAATGACACATTTGTTTATGCTTTTACGTGCGGTACTATGATCTTCAAGTTTAGTTGTTTTATCGCAATTTGAGTCTCGTTTTCAGGGTAAGGAGCTGAAAATCTGGTAGTGGCTATGTGAAAAGGGGAAGGTGTTATTAGGTTAATGCTTAAAATGACACATGTGGTCTCTGATCTTCAATTTTAGTTGTTTGTCATTGCAAATTGATTCTGGTTTTTAGTGTATGGAGCTGAAAATTCGGTCGAGACCATGTGGAAAGGGTGTGTGATATTTGGCAATGGATTTATAGTTGTTTATAGTTGTTTAGTTGCTTTTACATTTGTTTATGATTTGAGACTCAAGGATTTAGAAAAGAAGACGTTTATATTACTGCACATAAAGTTTTAGTTTTTTTGAATTTGAAAAATCTTAGTTCAATTTGGTCAGATATAGCTTTATATTATATAGATGTTGTGCATAGTTTAGCGGAACTCTTTTATTTTTTATATTTCCACTATAATTTTGAGATTTAAACTAGAATATCATCCTAATTCTATTTATCAAAATTCTTTTTCTTTTTCTTTTTCTTTTTCCCTTTTTTCCCTTTATTTTATGTGTTTGGGATTTAGGAATTTGGATTTTTGTCAGTAGTTCCTTTGTTTTCTCGGCAACCAAAATTTTAGTAATTGAATGAGTTTGTAAGCCATGTTTGGTTGCTAAGAAAAATTAGAAAAGAAAACGAATTATTATATTATTGCACTTAATGTTTTAGTTTGTTGATTTTGAAAATTCTTAGTTAAAAAATGATTGTTTTATGTGTTTGGGGGATTGTTTTGAATTTCAGAGTGAAGAATTGAAGGCAAGGCTGAAAAAGCTTGAGGAATTAGCAGAAAAGAAAGCATATGCAGAGCTCGTTAAGGATATTACACCGAAGAAGGATGACTTTGAGCCTTTCTCTTCTTACAAGGATCAACTAGGCTTTGGTAAGCTTTCTTTTCTTTTTCTTTATTTGTCATTTAATTCTTGTGCTAGTCAAGGGTTTATATATCCTCAATAGGAAATTTGAATGTAGAGAAACATTGAGTTTCACATCGAATTCAATTATAAAAGCACAAATATATATGAGTTTATTGAAGTTGTGATGTTATTTTTGCAAGATTTGCCCAAACGTGGCCGCTTTGACATTATTGATGAATAAACATAAACTTTTGGTTTTGGGTGACATTTTGTATTGGTTTATATAAACACTTGGTTGTCCACTTTGAATCTTTGATATAATTATTTAAATTCCATTTCAATTTGCATGGCCCCTTTTTCCCCTTGTCTAACTATTGAATTCAGCCATATTTTATTCTGCAACTATCCCAAATGATAGAGCCAAATTCTGATTGTTAGAAAGATCTTTGAATTTTTTGTTTTTGTTTGGGGCAATGCAAGTGAAAGGAATGGAAGCATAGATTGTGAATCTTGTGATAGATTAACTTATCAAAGGGTGGTGGGGACTACGGATAGGTTGACTGAAGGTCGTGGTCAAGGCTTACTAGTTACAAGTATTGAGTATGAAGAAATATTATGCAATGCAAGACTTGTTCTTACCATTGTGAAACTTTGGCTTCTTAATTTATAGCTACTTGTGAGAAAAACTTATAGTGGAGATATATTGTAGTGGGAACCCTATCCAAAATACTTGGGGGCTTGTTTGAATATAATGTGGTAATTCAAGTTTTTTTTTTTTTTTTGTGAGAATCCTGTAGCCATTACCATTAGGGTTTGAAGTTTGAACATTTTTTTTTTCATATATGGTACACAATTTATCAATATATGGAACATTTTTTTTTCTCAATGCCATATCATATATATACACAAGTTTAGGATGTAATAGAGAAATGTAATAGACATTTTTTGCCTTGGTAATGTTTTCTTGTCATTCTATTCTATTTATACGTACTACTAATTGAGTAACCATATTTTGTATGTAGGATGTTCCTTTGGCCGAACATTCTCCAAGTCTGCCAAAATCGTCAGCCGCATCCTATCAACCAAGCAGCTTATAAGTTTTATCTTGGTGTTCGACGACTTTTTTGTGAACAAAGAACTATGGAAGAATGAGGAAGCATTTTTTGCAAGTGTTGAAGGATATTTGTTAAACACTCTGGAACTTTGATTATTGTATTAGCTTAATTTGAATGGTTGTTTTACTCAAAAGACCACATCTTTTTTTGTTAATTTTATGATGGTGGTTATAGACAATGTTATGTATTTGAGAATATATTTCTATGCAAATATTACGTTAGTTTGGAGACATTTGTGGTGTTGTTAATTAATTATATTTGTGGTATTGTGTTAGTAGAGCTAAAACTACTATAGGTTCTTTGTAACAGGTTTCAACAATATATTTGATGCAAAACAGGTTCTTTGAAACAGGTTGTCTCTTGTAATTGATGTAAACAGTAGTTTCAAAGCCCACTGGAAAAAAAAAAAAAAAAGAACCTATAGCGGCGGTCAAAAAGCGCCGCAATAGGTTCCCATTTTATCTATTAAATGAAACCCTATTGCGGCGCTTTCTGACCACCGCTATAGGTTCAAACATAGAGCGTCAAAAAGCGCCGCAATAGGGTTTCATTTAATAGATAAAATGGGAACCTATTGCGGCGCTTTTTGACCGCCGCTAAAGGTGAACACAATAGCGGCGGGCACGACCCGCCGCTAAAAGTCATTTGAAACAAATTTGAACGGGCTTATAGCGGCGGTTTTATGCCCGCCGCAATAGACTAAAACCGCCGCTAAAAATCATATCTATAGCGGCGGGTTTTTGTACCGCCGCAATAGAGATACTGCGACGCGACAAGCCTGGCGGGGAGAACCGCCGCAATAGCCCCCGCCGCAATAGGTGAAATGTACCTATAGCGGCGGTTTTTGGGCCTTTAGCGGCGGTTTTGGCCCGCCGCAATAGCCCAGTTTTCTTGTAGTGTAGATGAAGTGGAGAAGGGCAAATATGAATGTAGAATGCCTATTAAGTTAAAGGAAATATTTTACAAGAACACTGTAAAACTAGTTATACTATATGATAACGAATGTTGATCTATTAAGAAACAATACTTTCATTAAATAAGCATAGTTGAAATGAAAATATTAAAATAGATAATTGGAAAAAAATATATAAAATGAAGAAACTCATCATTTAAAGATAGGAGAGAGTAGGGACAATTGTTGAGAAAAGAGTTGTAGGGAATCAGTTGAGGTGATTTGGTCACGCGCAAAGGAGAAATTAATGTACGTACTAGTAAAGAAGAAATAGATGAACGCTTAAGATAATACTAATAGAATATAATTTTAGATATAATAGAATAGTGGGAAATAATACATATTTTCTCAAGTTCATTAGTTTGGTGAGGAATTATAGTTGGCCGATTCGATAGATGTTTTGCCTAGATCTGGAAGCTTATTCTTGTTTACTGCAATGCACAACTACCTTTTCTAGCACGAAATAAAATATGAGCAACCCCACTTGTAGCCAATCTTCGTTGCATGCTTGTAGCCACTACAACACAAGTACGTACACACTAGCGAAAAAGAATATAATTGTCAGAGAAATGATCTAAACAATAGCGATATCAGCAAGTTTTCATTTGTATATATCATACTATCTTCCTTTAAAATAGCAATATACGTAAAGCACATGTTTACCAACAGCTTGGATGATTTGTTGACAAAACATTATCTCGTAACTTGGTCGCATTCGAAATTTCAGAAGCTGGTGATATTGGACCATGCATGTGTATAAATTTTCATTGGTATAGGACTTCTTCAACATGTCATGAGAATCTTGTTCTCAGTAAAATTTTGTAACAATTGTGTTGAACATTTGCTTAAATATGCTGGAATAGGCGCAGAAGCATAATGTAGGAATACAAGAACACGAGTCCATGGAGGAAATTTTTATTGGTTAAATCTTTATTATATGAGAGTGTAGTGCAAATCCCATGTTACAATGAACCCTAACATAGATATTGTAAGGACCAAAAATCATGCACAAGCCTAACAATAATAGTGTTTAATAATTCAAGGCTCAAAACAATGAATTTGTAGAGAGGGTATTAACAACAAAGTTTATGGCGTTCCGATCCCCCCCCCTTTTACTCTCCTCTCTTATTTATACTCCTTGCCCTTACTATCTCAGCCATACACCTCTCATCTACTCAACCCCATTTACTGACACTTGTCCATTCCCTTGTAGTCGGTAATGGAGAAAAGCTCTGACTCTGTGCCTTGTACTGTTCAGGTCATTTCCACATTAATGCAACGGATAAAGCTGGTACTCCCTATTCAATGCGGCTAGAAAGCTGAGTGCAGAACATTCAATGCAATGTTCATAGTTATCTATCCCAACCCAGATATTTGTAATATACCCCATACCTCACCAATCTACCTTTCGTACTTTTCCGGACCATCCCACTCCATCCTCGAGCCCTTGACTTTTGTTCTCCTCTATTCCTTGTGCTTCCCAGTATGTCTTCGGGTCTTTAGGTCTTCGGGTCCTCACAACAGCCCCTTAAAACTTGGGCTATTAACCACAAATTAATAGCCAAGTTTTAACTCCTCGGATGCACTTCTTACGTGCATTTTGCTTTCACACGTACAAACGTCTTTTCGCTACCTGTGACACGCTCCTGACGCCTCGTAGTCCACGATGTATCATTTATGGTGTCAAGCGGTTCCCTATCTCCGCACGTTCTACGGCTAGATTAACATCGTATGGTTTAGATTGCGCTCTCATTTATGAGCGGGAAAATTACCGCCCCTTTTTTTTACTCTTATAAAAGCAAACCTTGGGGCTGGCTGAGGTTCATTTTGGCGTTTTGAAGGATTAAAGGAAAAGGACCTCCCGAGGAGCAGTTTTAAGCATTCTTCAGAGGTGTGTCAGTTCTCTTATTGCTTCTCCTTCATTGTTTATTTTTTCTTTTTTTGTCATAAAGTTTAATGGGTAGATACGCTAAACTAGTGAAATGAGACAAAGGCTGCTTTTAAGGCTCAATATAGGATTCCTGACGATGTAGATATTCAATATTATGAGGAAGGAGATTGGCTAGTTTTACCCCGACCACCCAAGTCAGTTTTAATTCCCATGATCGCTTTTATCGAAGGCGGAATGGAAATTCCCATGGGTAGGGTGACCTGGGATTTTCTTATAAACTATAGACTTACCCCAGCTCAATGTTCTCCCAATGTCCTTAGGATCTTAGGATGTGTAGATGCCCTAAATCGTAAAATGGGGACTAACTTAACCTGGCATGATGTAAATTGGGTGTACAATTGCCAAAAAGGGGAAAAAACCAAATACTACATGAAGTGTAGGGTCCTAACCGTTAGGTTGATCTCCTGCTTGCCTGACTCAAGCAAAGGCATGGATGAGGATTACCTTATTATCTCGGGGAATTGGCATGACAGATTACATTGCCCTACCCAAGATGGGGTGCAAAGTAGGGTTCCCGAGGACCGACGTGATACTTAGGAATATCAATTGTCTTCTTTTAACTCTTTCTAACAATTTTTATCCCTCACTGCAGACGACTACCACACCGCTCCAAACAAATCCTCTGTGAACCTTCAGGATCTGAACAGAATTCTCCAGTCGGAAATATTTTTGCACAGGGACGGTCAACTTAGAGCAGCCCACGTCATTCTCGGCTACACCCCTTCCACCAAACGTTTTCAAAGTCCAAAAAACGTAATCTGGGCCAATGGATCTTCGTTTAGGTCAAATTGACGTTGCGGTGCCTGGCTTCTTACTACCTACACTCCCACCAGTAGGAACACAGGATGCACAACTCCCCGCCCCTCTCGCAGCTAGACTACTTTCTCCCAAGAGCAATCCACTGATCTTGCGGACGAGGAAAAAACTTCAACTTCCGAGCTGAGTCGCCTTGAGGTGACGGATAAAGACTTTGAAGTTTTTTATCGTGAAGATGCCCCTCACGACTCACAACTTCCTTCAACAAGCAACATGGGCTTCCAAGAAAAAGAACCCGATCTCCTGGCTTTGCTACAAGCCCATGCTGGCAGATCTTCTCCTGCTATGACCGTACCTCCTCGTCCCATCACCCCAGCAGTGACACGTACTCCTCCCCCCGAGGTCGTGGAAAAGAAAAGGAAAAGGGGTCAAAGTGGCAAAAATATCATAGAGATCGAAGAAGGAGAACCTCGACCTCCCTTCTAAGGATACTAGGGCGGGAAAAAACCACTCTAAGAAGCCCGCTCATACTGGATCTTCCAAGGAAACCAATGGCGATCCATCAAGGAAAGCATTTGCTTGGCGCCCCAGCTTTACCTTAAGCTCAGGCAACCCCGTACTTGATGATGCCAATCTAAGAGATCCAAAAAAAGGGAGCTCAAGTTTGGTGGCTGAGTGTTTGGAAAAGGCCCTATGCCTTCCTGAGGACATGGCTGAGCTGCGGTCTTTCCGCAAAAGAGAAGTATTCCTGTCTTTAAAACAAGACTTGGCTAAGGTATCTTTCACAATTCTATATCATCTTATCTTTATTATTATTGAAAGCGTTACTCATATGACTTTTGTAATTGGTGTACATTATAGGCTGTTCAGGCTTCGTTCATGGCTGAGGAATGGGTAGATCATTCCTTGGACTTAGCCAAAAAAGCTGAGAACAACGCTGAAGTCGCTATGAGGGCTCAAAATGAAGCAGAACAGAATCTGAAGGAAACTCTCATTCGACTGGCCAAAGTGGAAAAGGCTCACAAGAACGCAGAATCTGCCTTGCAAAGCTACGAGTCACAGGAAAATATTGCACTTGAAGCCCAGAAACAAGCCCAAAACTGACTAGCTCTCACTGTGGTGGAGCTTAAACAAGTGCAAAAGGAATTAGCGTCTAAGGAGCAGGAAAAGGCTGATGCTGAACAAGCAGCATATGATGCCGGTATGAAGAAAGCTGCTAACAGCCTCACAGCTCAACTCAAAGGTGTCACCCGTGCATTCTGTCTAGAAGTTTGGGGTCGGGCCTTAGACGCTGCCGGAGTATCTACCGAATCTAAGCTCCGAAATCCCGGCAGCATGTACTACCCTTCTGCTTTACAGCTGGCACTTGCTCCTCCCAAACCAACGAGTGACTCCAGTTCCATTCCTCCCTCGTCTACAAGCACTCCGGACCCAGAACCTTCCTCTGTTCACTCCAAGGGCAAGGAAATTGTTGAGAACCCTTCTCCCAACACCGAATTGGTGAATGAAGAAAATGAAGCTGATACAAAGGAGGTGGGTCAGACAAAAAAGAAGAAGAAAGAGAAGGAACTAGAGAAAAAGAACACTAAAGAGAAACAAACAAACACTTGACATATGAGCTCAAGAGTGTGTTAGAAGTTGTTTAGAATTTGATGTTGTTGCTTTTTAAACCTCAACAGTAGTACCAATGGTGCATATTGTTTATTGTCAACATATCGCGATGCTCAAATATTAAATTTTTACCAATGGTGCCGATTACAATTCTTTACTGCTAAAATAATAACTTTTCATGTACACATAAAACCCAACACGATCATCAACTTTGCAATGCAAGCCAGAATACTATCTATGGTACACCTTTTTGTTACCCTGACATTTGGAATGCCTTATGTATAGTGTTAATTTCTCTTAATGTTACGGCCTAAGAAGCTGGCTAAGGACTAAGCTCGGTTTTTTTTTTTTTTTTAAACGGTGTTAATTTTTCTTAAGCTTGTGACTCGTAGAGCTGAACAAGAACTAAGATCAATTTCCCACTTGGCTTTTTCTTAGGGTGTTAATTTTTCTTAAACTTGTGGCTCGAGGAGCCGAACAAGAATTGAGATCAGTTTAACACTTGGATTTTCCTAAGGGTGTTAATTTTTCTTAGACTTGTGGCCCGAGGAGCCGGACAAGAACTAAGATCAGTTTAACACTTGGATTGTCCTTAGGGTGTTAATTTTTCTTAGACTTGTGGCCCGAGGAGCCGGACAAGAACTAAGATCAGTTACACTTGGATTGTCCTTAGTGTGTTAATTTTTCTTAGACTTGTGGCCCGAGGAGCCAGACAAGAACTAAGATCAGTTTAACACTTGTATTCTCCTTAGGGTGTTAATTTTTCTTAGACTTGTGGCCCGAGGAGCCGGACAAGAGTTAAGATCAGTTTAACACTTGGATTCTCCTTAGGGTGTTAATTTTTCTTAGACTTGTGGCCCGAGGAGCCGGACAAGAGCTAAGATCAATTTAACACTTGGATTCTCCTTAGGGTGTTAATTTTTCTTAAACTTGTGGCCTGAGGAGCCAGACAAGAGTTAAGATCAGTTTAACACTTGGATATAAGTTATTCCAATAAAGAAACACAAACTAATAAAACAAAACAGGCCTACAACTTATACAAAAGAAGGCTCTTCCTTTAATAGTAATAACGTCGTAAGTTGCTTACATTCCAGGGGCGATGAACTACTTTTCTATCTAAATCTTCTAAACGATAGACCCCCACACCTGCTACAGACATAATTCTATATGGTCCTTCCCAATTAGGCCTTAACTTACCCCAGGCAGGATTCTTTGCTGTTCCCACCACTTTCCTCAAAACCAAATCTCCTGGTACTAAAGGTCTCGACTTCACTCCTTTATCATATGTTTGCTTAAGTTTCTGTTGGTAGTTGCCCATCTTCACACTAGCTACTTCTCTTCTTTCTTTAATAGTATTCAAACTATCGCATAGCATGTCATGATTGCTCTCAGCATTATACTGATCAGATCTCAAGGTGGGAAAACTTGACTCCAACGGGATTACCGCCTCCATTCCATATGTCATTAAAAAGGGTGTCTCGCCTGTTGACCTTCGGGGGGTAGTACGATAAGTCCACAACACATGAGGCAACTCCTCTACCCATCTTCCTTTAGCATCGTCTAATCGCTTCTTTAACCCCGCCAAAATGACCTTGTTTGTAGCCTCAACTTGACCATTTCCTTGAGGGTAGGCCGGTGTTGAATATCCATTCCTTATTCCCAGATCCCCATACTACCTACGAAAAGCCTTGCTGTTAAACTGAATTCCATTGTCGGAAATCAAAGTATGCGAGACTCTAAAGTGAGTTACAATATTCTTCCAAATAAACTTCTTAGCATTTGCATCCCTGATGTTAGCTAATGGTTCGTCTTCCACCCACTTAGTAAAATAATCCGTGCCGACAAGGAGCCACCTTCTATTACCAATTGCCCGAGGAAAAGGTTCGACGATATCCAAGCCCCACTTAGCAAAAGGCCATGGGCTAGATAATGGATTTAAGACTCCCCCTGGTTGATGAATGTTTGGTGCAAACCTTTGACATTGGTCACACTTCCTTGCATACTCCTAGGAGGCCTTTTGCATATTTGGCCACCAATACCCTTGAGTCATGGCCCTGTGGGCTAACGATCTTCTCCCAGTATGACTTCCACATATTCCCTCATGCAACTCTTCCAATAAAGGCTCCATAGCTTCGAGATGCACGCAGAGCAGATATGGCCCCGAGTAGGAACGTTTATACAACTTATGCTCCTCGGAAAGCCAGTAACGGGGGGCACTTCTCTGTACCTTCTCTGCTTCCACTTTGTCCTCGGGTAACATACCATGTTTTAAGAAGGTCACAATCGGATCCATCTAGCTCGGGCCAACGTGAATGCTGTGAACCCTAACTGCCAGGATGCCAGTAAGACTAGAAGTCATCAAATCCTCTACCATTACCGTCCGCGGTAACTTCGAGCCCAAGGATGTGGCTAACATGGCCAACGAATCGGCATGAGCATTCTGCCCCCTTGGAATTTGTCTTAATTTGAAACTTTTAAACGTGCCTAACACCCCTTTGACTCGGTCGAGATATTTTTTCATTCTTTCCTCTCTTGCCTCAAATTCTCCATTAACTTGTCCGACGACTAATCTGGAATCACAATAGAGTTCAACTATTTCTCCTCCCAGATGCCTAACCATTTGAGCGCCTGCCAGGAGAGCTTCATACTCGGCCTCATTATTAGTGGCTACAAACCCTAGCCGTAATGACTTTTCCATGACTAATTTCTCAAGGGCGATCAACATAATTCCAATCCCTACACCCTTTCATTTAGATGCTCCATCTGTATAAACTTCCCAAAGAAGGACACTCCCAAGCCCAATAAACATCACGGCTAGCATAATATCTTCCTGCCTAATGCCACCCTCCGTAAATTCAGCCACGAAATCGGCAAGAACCTGTCCTTTAATAGCTGTCTGAGGCATATACTTAACATCATAGGCTCCAAGCCTTGTTCCCCACTTAGCCACGCGACCAGTGTAATCTGACTTCCTCATAAGAGCTTGCAAAGGCAATTGGGTAAGTACCACTATCGTATGGGCTTGCAAATAATGGGGAAGCTTCCTTGTTGCATGTACGATGGCTAGAAGAGCCTTTTCCAAAGGTAAATATCGCCTTTCGGCCTCTTGCAAAGATTTAATAATGTAATACACCGGTTTTTGAATTCCATCATCATTCCGTACTAGGAAAAAACTTACAGCATAATCTGTAACTGCCAAATAGGCGTACAACACCTCTTCCTTCTCCGGCAGTGATAGTATTGGCGGATTCGCCAAATATTGCTTCAAATCCTCAAAAGCCAAATCACACTCATCCATCCACTGAAAATCTCTCCATTTATGCAAAAGGTGATAAAAAGGTTGACACCTGTCCGCAGATCGTGAGATAAACCGATTCAATGCCGCAAACATTCCAGTCAGCTTCTGTACCTCCTTAGGATTCCGAGGAGGATGCAGCCCCAAGATAGCCTTAATCTGGTCAGGATTAACTTCAATTCCCCGGTGCATTATCATATACCCAAGAAACTTTCCCGAACTTACTCCAAAAGAACACTTGGAAGCATTCAAACGCAATTTATATCTCCTAAGGACTGAGAAGGTTTCTTGCAAGTCCCTCAAATGGTCCCCTACTTTCTTACTTTTAATTACCATGTCATCGATATATGCTTCCATATTATGCCCTAACTACAAATCAAACGTTCTAGTCACCATTCTTTGATTAGTGGAGCTTGCATTCTTAGGACCAAAAGGCATTACTCGATAATGGTAATTGCCATTAGGAGCACGAAAAGCTGACTTCTCTTGATCACTCAATGACATAGGTATTTGATGATAACCTTGAAAAGCATCTAGGAAACTCATCCGAGGATGCCTAACAGTTGCATCCACCAATTGATCAATTCTCGGAATAGGGAAAGGGTCCTTTGGACATGCCTTATTCAGATCAGTGAAATCAACACAAACTCTCCACTTTCCGTTCTTCTTTTTAACCACAATAGTGTTAGCAAGTCACTCAGGATAAAATATTTCCTTGATTGCCACAGCTTGCTTTAACTTATTAACCTCCTCTTTTACTGCCTCGACATGCTCTTGGGACGCACGCCGAGGAGGCTGCTTACAGGGCACTGCGTCAGGACTAACATTCAAATGGTGACAAATGAACTTTGGATCAATTCTTAGGACATCACAGGTCGTCCATACAAAAACATCAATGTTATCCTTTAAGAACTTAACTAATTCCTCCTTTTCCGATACTGGCAATTGGGATCCCACCTGAAAATATCTCTCCTTACCCTCTCCTATAAATATCTTGTCCAGTTCTTCAGCGGAACTTCCATCCACATCGATACGCATCCCCCGAGCAGGTTTCTTTGATTGCTATAAAGCTTTCGAAGTTGCCCCTGTTGCTAAACCTTGCCTTGTTCTAACACTTACAGACATCAGACACTGCCTGGCTACCGACTGACTACTGTGTAATACTCCCACCATTCCTTGGATAGGATATTTCACCATTACGTGCAAAGTTGAAGAAACTGCCCTCATTGCATGAAGCCAGGGCCTAGCCAAAATGGCCGTATAAGGTGAATACGCCCTAACTACTATGAAGTTAACCTGGACTTCTGCATCTTCAACCTGTACAGTCAGCCTAATCATCCCCCGCGGAATCACCGGTTTCCCATCAAAGCCTACTAAAAAAGAATCGTACTTATCCAAATCCTCATCTTTCAACTTTAAACCATTAAACAAGTCGGGATACATAATTTCTGCACCACTTCCATCATCTACCAAGACTCGTTTCACGTCATATCCCCCGATACGAATAGTTACTACCAATGCATCATCATGGGGTTGACATGTTCCTTCCTTATCTTCCTCAGAAAAACCCAACACTGGCGTTGCTGAGAACCTCATTCTTTTAGCCAGTTGATTGCTTCCTTCCATGACTTCATTCCCAAAACTACTATGCACGGACATGATCCGAGTAGGATCCTCAGCTCCTCTTCTCGGCTGCGCCAAAATGACATTAATGGTGCCTAACGCTGGCCGAGGAATATTTCCATGATACATTCTCGTACCTTGATGTCCAACTTGCCCGTCCTGACTAGACAAGAAATGATTGAGCTTTCCCGCCTTGGCTAATTGGTTCAAATGGTCACGCAATGTCCGACACTCTTTTATGGTATGTCCCTTGTCTTGATGATAATGACAATGAAGATTTTGATTCCTCAAAGATGCATCTCCACTCATCTTGTTAGGTTGTCTAAAGTATGGTTCGTCTCGTATTTTCTCCAATATTTGATATATAGGTTCCTTGAATAGTGAATTAATCAAAGGAGTTTCACCTGGAAATGGACGACTTGGAAAATCTCGCCTAGGCCGACTACCTTGATACCCCATTCCCCGAAGATCTTTCTTCTCCGGATATAGCTTTGCTTTACCTTTGCTTTGAATCTGGTCCTCCTCAACCCGTTTATACTTGTCTATACGATCCGTAAGCTGGCGTATGTCTACAGCTGCCTTCATTGTCAAGGATTTCCTCAATCCGTGCTCCGTAGGGAGCCCCACCTTAAAAGTTCTTACAGCCACATTTTCAACATCTTCATCAATTTCATTTTACATTTCCCAATACCGATCGGAATAAGTTTTGAGCGTTTCTCCTTCCCTCATTGCCATAGATAATAATGCATCCAAGGGTTTTGGGACCCTACTACATGTTATGAACCGAGCCCCGAATGCCCTCGTCAACTCTTCAAAGGACTTTAGGGAACCTTCCGCCAAAGCATCAAACCATCGCATGGCCACTGGTCCCAAACTGGAAGGAAAAACTTTACACATCAACGCTTTATTATTCGAATAAAATGCCATTTTTTGATTAAAATGACTGACATGTTCTACAGGATCAGTCCTGCCATTATAAATGGTAAATATAGGTTGAGAAAATCTATGTGGGAGTTTTGCCTTATTTATCCGGGCCACGAAAGGGGATTTAGAGATTTGCCTCAAGGCTCTACCCATGGCATCATTCCCCTCACCTTGGTATGACCCATTCTCACCTTGCGTCTCCTCCTTCCTCTTTGCCCTGGCACTAGAAGAAGCAATCAAACAGGACTCACTGGGAAGAGACTCAGATGCTTGATGATCATTTCCTCCTTGTTTTTCCTCGGAGCTATCACTGGACGAGTAAGACGGCTCCTCCTACCACGCTTCTTACGATCTAAGCGTTTGCGCAGATAATCTATCTCTGATTGCATTTGCTGCAACACATCATCACGAGACATTTACCTCTCAGTCTGTGATCGTCGTCCAGCCACTTGATCACTATGATAAGATTCCACCACCACACTTGGGGTGTGTTTCTTTTCAACTCCACGTTGCATGTTTATAGTTGGGTTTCTCCTTTGGGAACCTACTGATTCTTCCCTTTCCTGATTTGCCTCTGCCATTCACCTTCAAACCAGAACGTCCCACTTTATTGTTCTCACAGATGGCGCCAATTGTAAGGACCAAAAATCATGCACAAGCCTAACAATAATAGTGTTTGATAATTCAAGGCCCAAAACAATGAATTTGTAGAGAGGGTATCAGCAACAAAGTTTATGGCGTTCTGATCCCCCCCCCCCTTTTACTCTCCTCTCTTATTTATACTCCTTGCCCTTACTATCTCAGTCATACACCTCTCATCTACTTAACCCCATTTACTGACACTTGTCCATTCCCTTGTAGTCGGTAATGGAGAAAAGCTCTGGCTCTGTGTCTTGTACTGTTCAGGTCATTTTCACATTAATGCAACGGATAAAGCTGGTACTCCCTATTCAATGCGGTCAGAAAGCTGGGTGCAGAACATTCAATGCAATGTTCATAATTATCTATCCCAACCCAAATATTTGTAATATACCCCATACCTCACCAATCTACCTTTCGTACTTTTTTGGACCATCCCACTTCATCCTCGGGCCCTTGACTTTTGTTCTCCTCTATTCCTTATGCTTCCCAGTATGTCTTCGGGTCCTCGGGTCCTTACACACACACACACACACACACTCACACACACACACACACACATATATTACAAACTAAATCCTAGATTAATAGACTTCTAATACAAGTATGAGACTTAGTTTGCACACAAAGTAGAATTAAGCTTGAATTTATATTAATGAGCTAATATATCTCTAATTGTGGTGTATGCTAGACTAGACTCACCGGTCATAGCACCTTTGGTTAGCGATATGGTTCAAATTTCTAACTTTTCGTGCTCTAAGTGTTACGATTAGGACCATGGTTTTAAAAACCAAACCGTAAGTAAAACTTTTTTTGCCTTCAGTTCCCAGTTTAACCTGGTTTTAATTTATTTTTGACATTTTTATAGGACCAGACTGTGCTTGGTTCCCAGTTGAACCAATCTGACCAGTTGGTTTAGTGCGGTTTTTAAAACTATGATTAAGACTACTTAGTTGTTGTGATAGTTCATCATCCGTAAAACATGCTAATTTCAATCTTTTCTTAATGATTCTATGATTTCTATCATGGTATTTGTTTGCTTTCTCATGCTTAGTTATATAAACGGCCTAATGCTCCCAAGATGCTCCCAAGATAGTTTATCAATCATCGATGCACAATCACAATTGTTTAGAATTCGATCAGTACTAAACATAAATGCAAACAGAAATCTTGAGAGCCAAAAAAAAAGAAAAAAAGAAGAAAATTAAAATACCAAAAAAAGATTCCAAAGAAATTCTCAATCGAGAAAACTCTCCCAAAATCCCATTTCTTCAAATTACCTCAACCAACAAAAAATGCATCCAAACAAAAAGAAAGTGAAGGTGTCAGTTTCTTTTTGTAATTAATCCTCATAAAATGTAATCTTGCAAGTGACGTATTGCCAAAAAAATGAACGTGACAGTTTTTTTTTACAAAAAAGGTATTTGAATTTTATACAGCCAGGGTTTCCAAAAACCAAATAAGTTTTTTCCTATAAAAATAGGAAAATGAAAATAAAATGCGGTGAGCGTGGATCGAACACGCGACCTTCAGATCTTCAGTCTGACGCTCTCCCAACTGAGCTATCCCCGCTTGGTGATGTTATGAGTAACAATTTAATAAATTTGAACACTATTAAATGCTGAAAGCCTGACACCGCCAAAGCTGTCCGAGGAAGTTAATTGATCAAATCACTCTACGTTCCAAGGTCCAAGCCAGACTCTAGGTCCACCCCTACACATTACTTTATCAGGTATATTTAGGGGTGGGCCTAGAGTCTGGCTTGGACCTTGGAACATAGAGTTGTTGGACGTTTTCTTAGAGAAAAAGGAAAAGGCCCAAATTATCGAATTCATGGGGAAAAATCAATCTAGGCTTGAAAATACCAAGTTCGGCCCTAGTCTGGGTAAGCCCAAATTAGTGGACTAATTGCAGTTCTGGGAGAACTGAGGGATTTTAGGGTGTTATCCCTGTATAGTGCATACTTCATATATGGCATGAAGCAAGTGCAATGCAAATCAAGGCACTTCAGGATTCAACTCAAATATGTGCATACCACAGATTTTGAATCTATAGGCTATCTTCCATGGTTTTAGGCCAAATAGTTAGCGATTAAATTTTTTCATTATGTTTCCTATAAATCAAATTTGCTAACATCATGGCTTTCAAAAAGTAAAACTAAAGGCAAAAATAGATTTTTCGTCCCTACATTTTGATCCTATTTCTATTTTGGTCTTTACTTTTTTATTTTACCGCTTTCAGTCCATAAATGAAAAAAAGTTCCATTTTGGTCCTTATTGTTTCTCATTTAACGAAAATATCCTATGTGATAAATGGAGTACAATGTTAGCACAGTAAATTCAAATGTGTCCATCAAAATAACATTTAAAAAAATTTATTTGGCTTTTTAAAAATGCGTCAGCAGTTTAATTTAAAAAAAAGCCACATCAGATAAAACAATTAAAATAAACTTTTGAATTTCAATTTTTAAAAAAAGTGAAATAAATAAAATTTTTTTCCTTTCATTTTTTTTCTAAAAAACTTGTTCATCTTTTTTGTGTTCTTCCCTAGAACATAACTAATCATGCTTATGTTTTTCATATTCTTAGTAAATTAATCCTTATTTTTTTTCCCTTATCTTTCTTGTACTTCCTTTATAACCAAACACATCAAAACTCATTGATAGTTGAAAGAAAATAATATTTTATTATCCATTTTCTTGGCAAACAAACAAAATTTTCATTTTCACAAAAAAAAAAAAAAAATTCCAGATTTAACAACCAACCAACTTTTTGATGTCAATCCTAAGATCTAAACATTTTTCACAAACCCAACAAATTTCCTTTCACAAACCCATAGTATCCCTTTCAAATTTATCAAAAATCCAAAATAAATACAACAAACTCAACCTAGATAGAGAGAGAGTGAGATGAGAAAGCGAGGAGAGATAGGATTCACATTCAATCCCAAATGGGTTTTAGAGCTACCTGGAAACCCACACCACACACTACACATAGTCAAAAAATTGACCCACCACCTACAAACACTATCGATCCCACATTGATATATCACTAGCCGAGGACCCACGTCACACTGTCGATTTGGAAGAATGAGGGAAAGAAACCATGGGGTTCTATCGACAGAGAAAGAGAGAATAGTAGAAAAGAAGAAGAAAAAGAAAGAAGGAAAAAAAGAAGAAGAAAAATACGAAGAGGCGGAGAACTAGTGGTCTGGGAAGAGAAAGAAGAAGAAAGGAGAAGAAAGAAGAAAAAGAAAGAAGAAAGAAAGAAAGAATGGGAGGCAGAGAAACTGAGAGAAAGAGATCTAGGGAAGAAAAACGAAAAGAAAGAAAAAAAAGAATCAAGAACAAACAAAAATACAGAAATCTAAATTCCACCATTTTTTAAAATTATGTTTTTTCCTTTTTAAATTTTTTTAATAGCCTTTTTTATAATTTTTATTATTTTTAAAATTGATAAATTTATTTTTTTAATTTAGAAGTGGACATAGATGCTGATGTGATATTTTTTTAATATTATTTTAATAGACATGTTAGTATTTGCTATGCCAATAGTACACTCTATTTATTATGTAGGATATATCTATTCAGTGAGTAGCGGTAAGAATCAAAATGAAACTTTTTTTTTCTTCTTAGTTTAGGGACTGAAAATGGTAAAATAAAAAAAGTAAAAACCAAAATGAAAATATGGTCAAAATGTAGAGACGAAAAATGTATTTATGCCAAAAATAAAAAATACTAACATTCTAGAACATGCAACAGGTAACAAGAAAAGAGCAAGGGTTGGGTATAAGACTTAGGTGCTATTCCTTAGGTTCCTTTTTTAAGATTTTTTCATGTGGATTTTTTTTCATGGGATTTAAGCGTATTTTTTGGTTAAATAATCACATGACTGAATCTTAAAAGGGAACTTAAAGAATGGTATCTAAAATACTGTACTTAAGTTTTATCTTAAAAAAAATATCTATAGGCAATAGTTGAGGGAGATTAAAATTTTCTCGTGTAGGCAATAGTTAAGGGATGTTAAATTTTTCTCGTGCTAATATTAGGCTTTATCAATGATTCAATTTTTTTCTTTTGGAAATTTGAAGATTGCTAAAGGTAAAATACCAGTTATGGCATTGATCTGGATGACAGGTGCTTGGCTGTGAAGTGCACATTGACCCCCCAAGACACCTGATGTATTGGAATTTGGCCATACTTGAAGGCATATTGTTTATTATACATATTCTATTATGTACGGACCTATACTTTTGAAATGCATTGAAACTGTGACTTTAAGTTATGATTGCTAATTTGAAAATCATGATTTTCACAATTTCAATATATTTTAAAAGTGTATATGCTAGTATTTTTCCATTAATTAAAATATGTCATAGTCAAATTTTGGGTAGGGCAAGCGTGACCTGATTCACATGGACATTCAATAATTTGTATTGCACTTAATTAATAGGTTGAAGTTAATTATTGTAATAAGTAATTCTATAATGATAATCATGATTTTTACGCAACAATCAGGCTGATATGATTGACAGGCAGGACCAAGTCGTCCATTATCCGCAATTGGACAATTGGAGCAATGATGGTCCACGTAGCCGCCCTTTGGACCTAAATGATTTTGTATCATTGTATAGGATATAATGGGGTCTCTTCCAAAGGAGAATATTATTTCCACTGAATTTTCCAATTGGAGCAGGCCTTTTCCAAATACCAATTAGAAGTTTAGAACTATGTAAAGTGAGTATAGATGATGCAAATTCCCAGCTGATTCCAACCTTTTGTTGCTAATTGGTTGGAGATCATGTACACCTGATACAATTATACAAATGAAAATTTTACTTATACTTCTATTACTTTCCTCCCTCGAGAAAAGAACAAAATGACTTCACCATTTGGGAATTGGGATAGACAAGATATTGCGTATTCTTATGTAACTTTCCTCCTTGATATAACTTTATCAGCTAACATTAACATGTAGACAAAATTTTTACCATTAATCCTAATATTATCACGTATAACAACCATACAGGCAAGAAATTAAGAGGGGTGCTTCTCAAATTTACCTTTGAAAGTCAAAAGCAAAGCTTTGCATCCTGTGATTTCTAGGAGCATGCTTTACTTCAAGTTAATTATATATGCTGCCTATAATGGTCCCTAGCTAGCTAGAGAATGTTGTCATGTCAATGATCTTTTCTAAACACTAATGTTAGTGACACAATAACATGACTTACAATCTTTATTACCATGGTTGATATAAATAATTGTGATTGAAGTAATATTATATTTATATGAACTTATTATTTACATAATTTTTATTAACAACAGTTGCAACATGCCAACTCACTCACTGTGAAAAATTTTGTCCTCCACTTATTGATATAAATAGACACCAAAAGCCCTTCACGGAACTAAGTAATTTGCAATAAGCAACAACAAGAGCTAGCCATGAAGCTTTTATTTCTCACAAGCTTTCTTATTCTCCTCTCTTTTCACCATTTGGTTTTTCCCATATTTTGCAACTCTAGCCAAACTGACAACCTTTTCAAATTGCTTAAATCTCGAAAATCCCAAAATCCTCCAAATACTGAACTATGGGTTGAATTAGACAACGATGATGGCAATTTTTCTCCAGTGTATATTGGGCCCCAAGATGGGTTGAAGAAAGCTGACAAGATCAATGCCTTGCCAGGACAACCAAAAGGAGTGGATTTCGATCAGTATGCTGGCTATATTACTGTAGACTCGAAAGCCGGGAGAGCACTGTTCTATTACTTTGTGGAGTCACCTAAGAATTCTGCAACCAAACCTCTAGTCTTGTGGTTAAATGGAGGTAAACACAGTACCACATATTTCAATTTCATTTGTATGAACTAGTATAGGCCCAAAGAATGTAGAAAATACCCACTTATATACGGAGTACTTCCTAGGTAGTAATAACAACAGCGATTCCAAATGATAATATTACACAATATATAATACGGACTTTTATATTAATTATGCGAACATTCATGCACACACAATAGAAAAAGAATCTCAGGTAATCCTGTTATATATGTCCACACAATCAAACACAATTTATTTATTACGTAGGAATTCTTGACTTAGTGTCCCGCATTTTAACTATCAAGTTCTACTTGCTCAACTTTAATTTCTTTCATTCTGAATATAGAACATAAAAAGGTGGCAACCTATATATAGAAATAACATATCTTAAAATATCGAATTTACCACATTACCCTTGTATCGTCTTGTACCAATTCGTCATCATACTAAATTAGATACTTTGTGTATCAAAAAAAAAAAAAAAAAAAGATACTTTGATTACATGTTTAAGTTTGCTTTATTTTCTTGTCATACAATTTCAAGTTTATTCACAAGTTATTCATCAACTTGGTATTTCCTCATATAATAAACACCACCAATAAAAAAAATTTATTATAAAAAATTATATATATACTATTGACTGTTAATATTATTCATTAATTCCAAATAATTTTTTTTAGAATCCAAATAATTATTTAATATCTTATACGCTTATTTAAAAACTTACACAATCCAATATTAAGTCTTTATGAATTATACATATAAAAATATATAATAAGAATAAAAAAACATATATACACATAAACATATGATATATTATATATGCCCAAATTGAATGTATACTCACAAGTTTATCCACAAAACCTATTATTTTATTTTAGCTTAACTTATTCAATCTTTGAGCATAAACCTGAATATGAATTTCTCATTTGTCAAATAACTGAACACAAATATTAAAAACCTACAAATATTGACTTATTTAGATTCTGGAAGTGAGCTTAACACTTCAATCAGCAGCAAAATACAGTTCGAGATCATAATAAAATGAAGGAAACTTTGAGATAAAAAATCCGTCCGGAAAACTTAATAAAATAAATAAAGAAGAAGAAGAAGAAGAAGAAAGAAAGGCTTGCTTATTCCGTAGTCTTATCTGTGTAGAAGGCAGGGCCTGAGGAATATTGATACTACTATTCTCACATAGCATTGGGAAATAGCATCAGCCAGAAATGTAAAGTAGAATAGACTTAGACGCTTCTCAAAAAAAGAAAAGAAAAAAAGAATAGACTTAATGAGTGGTGTTTATTAGGGGACTGGGCCACTTCACTTCCCAACGTCAACTATTTTGTCACCCACCATATTGTCCACACGAAACCCAAATCATCAACCTAATGAGTGGTGTTTATTAGGGGACCCGCAAAAATGAGTGTTGTTATTCTTGAGCTAAATTATGGGTTAGGCATTGTCATGCTGCCAATAAGTCAATACTTGAGCCCACCCAGCGGGTTCTAGGTCCAAAATAATTTATCTATTTATTTATTTATTTTTTTTAGAAATATTTTTTCACAACATTTCTACATTATTTTTACAACAAATCATAAATAGGAAGTTATTACGAGTTTTTAATTTGAATCACTATGTTTTTCAATTTTTTTTGAATCACCGTGAAAATTACTTTTTTACCTACTAGTAATAACTAGCAACAATTTACCACTTAAGATTTGTTGCGAAAATATTGTGTAGGTTTGGAATTTTTTTTATTTTAAAGATGAATTTTGGCATTAGCAATGCCAAGTTCCTTGTTTTGTCTTCTAAACTCTGGAACTAATGTTTATGAATTTGTACCTAGACAACCTTGTGGAGAAGTTCATTTCGTAGCTGAACCGAAAGAATGACGATATGTCCTCCAACCTTTTAGGTTTTGATAAGAACTAAATACTGTTAACATTGGTTGGACAGCCGCGCTACCCTGACCTGAAATTTGTTTTTATATATAATAATTTAAAATTTTTTATTTGTCTACTTTTCAAAAAAAATTTGGGAATACCTTTAATTTTTTTTATACCAATAAAATTAAATTTTGATTCATAATTTGTTCTATATTTAGTGAATGAATGATTGTTTGGTTGTGTACAATGAAAGAGATGTAGCTTGTAGCATTGATAATGAAACTATCATGCAACGATTTTAAAATATGAAAACTCATAGAAAACAGTTGTAAACTTTATGTATTTGTATGTTTTTTTATTGTTGTTGTTATCAATATATGAATTTCTCTTTTTATTAAATTGTATAATTTATGCTTCTTAAAGAAGACCTAAAGAAAAATTTCTAAAGCCGCTGCTATCATATATGTGAATGGTCTTTTGAATCTCTCCAATCCAGTTTGGAGATATCTTTATCCTTATCCTTAAAAAAAAAAAAAAAATCCATGAGCTAACTCTCCTGTTTCAATATTTAAGAAAACGCTATACAGTCAAGTGGTGAAGAGACCTAGAAGTTGACATATAAAAGACGAGAGAAAACTAACTAGCTATCCTCTGTATAATATATGACGGCAAATTGATTTGAAGGGAAAGAAAACTCTCATATTCTCATATTATTATTTATTAAAGGGTTATGTTAATATCTATTCTTAGGACAATGGTTAATAAACTATTTTTTTTAAAAAAATTGGTATAATTTTCATAAGAAATATAAAAAATTATAAAAAATTAATTTTTTTCCTATAAAAATTTCTAAAAGTTGAAGGGAAAGAAAACTCTCATATTCTCATATTATTATTTATTAAAGGGTTATGTTAATAACTGCTCTTAGGATAATTGTTAATAAACTATTTTAGAAAAAAATTGATATAATTTTCATAGGAAATATAAAAAGTTATAAAAAATTAATTTTTTTCCTATAAAAATTTATAAAAAGTTTCTTAAACCAATGCATTTGTTAACTTTTACCTTTATTAAAAATAACACCATCTTCTTCTGTATTATAAACAATCACCTTCCAAATTTTCGGTTTCTACAAAATCATTTAGATTTGCTTTTTCTCTCGCGCGCATCTTATCTTTGCTTTCTTACACCATTACTTACTAATTTACTCGCATAGGGCCACAAAATTTGAATGCATTGCTGATTTACTTTGAGTTATAAACTTTCTGTATCATAACAAATTAAAATATCTCTCGTCAGTTGTCACAACATATTGGACTTTTCCTACCAGTAGTTGTGAGACCGACGCAAAGCATTATACTTATCGCCTGACTATTTCTCTAACAAAACAAAGGAAGAGTTAACAGATGCCACCGGTGGACAAATTCTAGTAACACCACAATATGTGTAACTTTTGTCACAACTTTTTATGTGGTTGATTGTAACGGATGAAAAAAAAATAGTGAATTTATGTAAAAAATTACAAGAAATCAGTCGTAATATTTTAAGAAGGATAGTTATGGCGAAAGTAATAAATTTGTTTGTGGGGGTGGATATAATAACTCACTAATAAAACCATTCTGAGATTTACAGGCCCAGGATGCTCTTCTCTTGGATATGGAGCCATGGAGGAGCTGGGACCTTTTAGAGTCAACAGTGATGGGAAAACATTATTCCGAAATGATTACGCATGGAACTCCGGTAAGCAGATTCATGTAATTTCACCTTCAAATGATAGAGTAAGCTGTACTGCTTTAAGTACTAGAAATCTTATCTGAATTTATTTCTCTTTTTTAAGTAAAAACTAATACCCTTTGAAAAAAAATATTGGCAGTGGCAAATGTTATCTTTTTGGAGTCCCCAGCTGGAGTTGGGTTTTCATATTCAAACACGTCCTCAGATTACAGCAAAAGCGGTGACAAAAAAACAGCGGAGGACTCTTACACTTTTCTTGTAAACTGGCTTGAGAGATTCCCCGAATATAAAAATAGAGATTTCTTTCTAGCCGGAGAAAGCTATGCAGGTCATTATGTACCTCAACTTGCTCACACGATTCTCTCAAAGAACAAGAACAAAAACCAAACTGTAATCAACCTCAAAGGCATTGCAGTGAGTACATTGTGAATTCTATGTGCTTGTTATCTCAATGCTTATACTAAAAAAATTGATAAAGGCTTCTCTGTAAATGTCAATGGATGCAGATTGGAAATGCTTGGATAGATGATAATACTGGTCAAGCGGGCATATATGATTATTTTTGGACACATGCTTTAAACTCCGACGAAACTAATGCAGGAATTCACAAGTACTGCAACTTCGTTACGGATAATTTCTCAAGCGAGTGTGATGATTACCAAACACGAGGAGATTTAGAAACCGGAGATATTGATATTTATAACATATATGCTCCAGCTTGCAAAAATGCAAAACGCAAGTCAGGCCAAAGCGGTTCTGTAAGTCTTTATGCATCAATCAAAATAGTTTTTTATTTTTTTATTTTTTATGAATAATTTCATGTCTAATTAGAATAATAAAGAAATAGCCATGAAGATTATTATAAAACAGGGCGCATACAATTGGGTTTGACTTTATGCTCTTGTAAACTAAGCATGAGTTTGGCTTCAATAATCTGTGATTTATTATATTCAGTTGACAAGCACATTTAAAGAACTTAAACTGACCTTGTAATCAGAACTAAGCTAGAACTGATTTTGACCCTACACTATATAGGTCCACAATTTTGATCCCTGCTCCGACGATTATGTTGGTATTTATCTAAATCTTGCCGAGGTGCAAACAGCTCTTCATGCAAAAGCTACAGAATGGGAAGCTTGCAGGTATGAGTGAGTTACCTGTGATACATGTGGACTTGACCACATTGGCAGTAGTGATGTTCTTGTCACAAAGCATGAAAAGATAAAAAGTCCCACAAATGCAAAGTTAAGATCTTTCTTGGACTAAAAGTGCCACCCAATACAAATAACTAATTTTGCTTCTACACTGCCTGCAGTGGTTTTGGATGGACAGACAGCCCAACGACAATTCTGCCCACTATAAATCATCTCATTTCAAGTGGAATTAGTGTATGCATATACAGGTAGTCCCTCATCTTACATGAGCTTTTTTGGTTTTTGAGATTTCCTATTCAATAGAAAATCCTGTTAAAATTTCTCTCTTCATAACTGAACCACAGCTGTAAGTCTATTACAGTAATTAGATATAAGAGTGCTGATTATTACACACCGGTGAGTACTAAATGTGTTCGTCATGTCAATTGAAATTGTCTTTTAAACAAGGCTGTGTGCGGATGTGTGCAAATATTTGCGATAAACATTAATTTAGATATAATACGAGCTACCAATTGCTAGCACCTTAAACTTTCTGTCAATGAAACCTGCAGTGGCGACATAGATGGCCGAGTTTCAGTAACCACCACTAGGTACGCCATAAACACACTAAAACTACCAGTCACCACTAAGTGGCGCCCATGGTATTCTGACAATGAGGTAAATATATTAGATAATTGATCTCATAGTTTAGCTAAAATTAGACAAGGTTAAGAATTTCCAACATGATGATGCTGGCAGGTTGGAGGATATGTGATTGGGTACAAAGGAGTGACATTTGCCACAGTAAGGGGAGCTGGGCATGAAGTTCCAAGCTACCAACCAGAACGAGCACTGACCATGATCTCATCTTTCCTAACAGGGAAACTTCCCCCAACAGAATAAATTGCCCTTTCACACTGTAATTTCTCAAAATTTATATTATTCATGCACTTGTAAACTAAGCTCAAATAGTTTCTGCACGGTCTTTGATCGACTCCTAGAGAAGGAACTCAAAAAAGAAAAAAACTATTTATTTAGTATTGAATTCCACGCTGTGTTATGTCTTTCTTTTTCTTTTGTTCTTTTGTTGAAATAACAACAGCAAGACCACATCAACAAGTACAGATGACAGAACTTCTCTCACACAAGTTAAATCCAATAAATTCTCAAGATCTTCAGGTACAATTTAAACAAAATTAAGACAACTAGATCCAACAATTTGACTCAGAATCTCCCATTTGTAAAATAATGAGAACCCCCTCCCCCCATAGAACTATTAATATAAGATTTCTAGGGGTCTTAACCCCAAGGAGATACTACTAGACTGCTGTATTCATATTCGTATCCCTACTGTAGTATTCAAAACTAGGTTTTACATCACTTTCTTATTATAATTATATTAATTTTTTTTAGTTATGTTTGCTAATTACATATTGGCATTAGGTCCATTTCTGTCCAGTTCAATCTACCTTGGTCAATTTGGTCCAATTCAGTCCAATTCAATCTATTTCGGTCCAATTCAGTCCAATTCGATCTACCTCTGTTAATTTGGTCCAATTCGGTCCATTCACTCCACTTTGGTGTATTCAGTCTAATTTGGTCCACTTTGATCTATTTGGTCCATTCTATCCTTTTCAGTCCATTTAGTCTACTTCTGTCAATTCAGTCTATTTAGGTCTAATTTGGTTCATTTAGTCTACTTTGGTCCATTTGGTAAATTTCAGTCCACATCGGTCCAATTTGGTTTATTCCGTCCATTTCATCCACTTCAGTCTATTCGTTCCAATATGGTCCATTTAGTCCACTTTAGTTCAATTTGGTCCATTTCAGTTCACTTTGGTCCAATTCGGTGTACTTAAGAATAGAAAAAGATAAGTTTGAGTTGAGAGTATTATCAATTATTTGAGGAATATCATTTGTAATTAAATGAGAAGTTTGAGTTATCATGATAATCTCCTTAAAAGAATGAGAATTTGAATAATAAACGTGAAACTTAAAAAATTTAGTTGTACCAAAAGAAATTAGGAAAATATAATGCATAATAATAATAGTTAAAAATTGTTAATATACAATGCATATATAGCAAAACATGCTCTTAGTATTGTTGATTTTATTGCATGGATTGAAGAGACGCCTTGCTTTCTAAAGCAAGCTCTTATCTACGATGTAACATCTCAAGTTTTTCATTAATATCATTCTCAGTATTTCTATCAAAATAAATAAATAAATAACACCAAAAATGATAATATTATATACATTGTAAAAATTGTGTTATTAAAATTACTTTTAGAAATTGTTTAATTTTTAGGTAGAAAAAATTATCTATAATAAAATTTAGAGAATAAATTATACATTATACCACATTTCAAAATAATTATATATTCTCACACATTACATGGGTTTGCGACTAGTGAAGCATAATAGCTAAGGCATAATGTAAAAAAGCTTCTTTTCTTATAACTTGAGCTACCACCATAAAAATGTAATGTACAAAGGTGTGACACATCCTATTATATGAACCAAAACAAAAGTCACAACTCCATCCCTAATACTATTTGAATTTTTCCTTACAGCATGAATACTATTAAATTTTTGCCTTAGAGATATCCAAACCTTAAAGGTTTGAATATTGGCATCAAAATTGATATGTAGAACTAAAACCACGTTTTTAAGACAATTTCTAAATAACATGAATAAGATTGAATTTTTCCATAAAGGTAAATGTTTGATATCCAAACTGATATGTGAATAGAAATAGTGTTTCTCACACACGATTTTGGTATAAAATGTGAAAGCTCAAATTTGTGTTAAAACACAAGAGCTTGTTCAGACCCCCAATTAAAAAATATGGCTAGATTGCTTTTACTCTAATTTAGACAAAGTGTGGAACAAGAGTAAATAAGCGCAATGAACCGATAGCACTACCCTAAGCCATATTCATCCATCATCAACAATAAAATGAAAGCTTAAAGAGTAGGGAAGAGAGATACAAACACAAAAACATCAAGACATGTTATCGAAGAGGAAACCGAAAATCTTGGCGAAAAACCTCTCCGCGACCCTCCAACTTGAAATTGATCCACTAGAGAATAAAATTGGAGTACACGAATAAAAAAAGACCCTCCAAGCCTAGTTTACCCCATGTACTTGAGCCCTTCAAGCTCTTACTACCAACACACTTCTCGGAGTCTTGTCTTCTCTAGCTTTCCGGATCTCGCAATTTAGTTCGATTGCATCCGCTAATGAATGGCTCCTTCCAATGCTTCCCAGCAACACCAAAATCTCATTTATCACTCAGAATTGGTGTGGTAAGTGTTTGGGCTAACAATCTCTCAAGGATCTAGAGATGGAGAGGTAGGAGTTTGAGGAAAACTACAAGAAAATGTGTAGATGATTGTGGGTATAACAATCTCTAACTCTCAAGTGTATTTGCTAGGGTTTTCTCTCTGAAAAGCACTCCTTACAATTTGTGGATAATAAGGGTGTATATAGTGTGGATAAAGAATTTGGTAAAACAAATAAACTTTTTGCCAAACAGAGGGTTTCGCGGGTACTTCTCAGGATAGCTCTTCTCGCAAAACACTCGCGAAATTCACAGCCTAGCATGACTCTGCAGCTTCCAATCATGTGCTTCACATGTGACCCTTTCGCGGGTTGCTTCTCACGAGCTAGTCGCGAATTCCACTGATTCATCTTTTGAAACTTGATTCTTCACCGATCTTTCACACTTATCCCTTACAAATAAACCCACATACATACAGGGAAAATGATTGAAGAAATTACAATCAAATTTGGCATGGAATAAAAGCCAACACAAGATAGTTGGAAACCACAACTTTACAAAATGAATACTATTGAATTTCCCTTGTAGATATCCAAACTTTTAAGGTTTGAATATTTCATATCTAAACTGATATATAAAAATGAAACCGTGTTTCTAAGACACAATTTCTATATAACATGAATTCTATTGATTTTTTTTCTTAGGATGTTTGATATCCAAACTAATGTGTAAAACGAAAATAGTGTTTCTAAGACTGGTTTTCTTTTTAGCATGAATTCTTTTGAATTTTTGACTTAGATACATCCAAATCATTAAGGTTTGGATGTTTGATATCCAATTGATATGTAGAACTCAAATCGTGTTTTTAATAAGACACGATTTCTAAATAACATGAATAAGATTGAATTTTTTCCTTAAAAGTAGACGTTTGATATCAAAACTAATATGTGAACTGAAATAGTATTTCTTTTTAGCATTGAATTCCATGATGTGTTATGTCCTCCTTTTTCTTTTCTTCTTTTGTAAAATATTCAAATAGCAAGACCACATCAACAAGTACAGATGACAAAATTTCTCTTACGCAAACTAAATCCAATATATTCCCAAGATTCAGGTAAGATCTAAGCAACATCGAGACAACTCTCTCATTTATAAAATAATGAGAACCTCCCCCATAATTACTAGCACACAAAATACAACCACCAAACATTGAAGCAATCAAGTTCTGACAGTCAAACTCTACACTAAAGATTTTTCACTTATGTACTACTTTCCTGTCCCTGAGAACCTCCCCCAGAACTCTACACTAAAGATTTTTCACTCATGCACTATCTCCCTAATAGTCCAAAAAGTAAACTAAGCACTTTCCTCCTCTGTTTTAACCCCTCTTCCATCAAACCTCAGCTCACATATTTTAGCATGTTGAGCAAGTCAAAACAAGCCTTAAATTGCAACACCAAAACTCGTTTACCCTCACTCTACGAGGGAAAACTACCAAGATATATCACCAAATTCTTAGAACCCCAATAACACATATCTATATCTTCATTACCACAAGACCTAGCTACGGTTCCTCACATGATAATGCAACCCCTAATTGCTCAAATCTATCAAATTAGCTGACCCACATGAGATGTACTCTGAACTTCCAACTAACTCAATACTCATGCTATAACTACTTTCACACAACAGGCAATCCATGTCTGATAACGGACCTATACCACTTTCTCATCTGTAGATACTTGAACAAATAAAGTTTTTCCATATTCCAATCATTCCGCAATACCCAATCCTTTCTTTAATAAAATCACTTGTTACTTATCAAAGCCTCCCAAGACAAAGACAAGCCATCTATGGAAACAAAATTGACATTCAAGAGGAACCCTGCTCTAAATCTCATGGAAAAATTAAGAGAGGGAAATATGTCATTTAGGAACCAGGAAGGTCTAGGCACTAAAAGTAAGGCGTGTCACAGCATATATATATATATATATATATCTAAAAGTAACATTTATTGTTGCTACCTTATGTTGAGCCATATCATCGGTCATATCATCGTAAGGGTAAATTTCATTCACATATCCTGAGGTTTGGACTAATGCCAAGCAGATCCATAACTTTTAAAAATTAACCAATTTGGTCCCTAAGTACAAATTTTGTCCCTAGATAGTGTTAGGAACGTTATTCTCTTCTAAACGTTACTCTCTCTTCTGTCTCGTCCCTCACTAACTCTATCTGACCTCTCTTTCCCCCCTTCTTTAAAATCACAAATACCAGCTATGGGCACAAGGCAGTATGCCTTAGCCGAGTGGACCCTGGTGGACAAAAATGGAGTCGCCACCTAGATTAAGTCTAGGAACCATGTTGGGCCTTTTGGGCCAATCACTTACATGCATGGGTCTGCATACCAGATTATGGGTCCGGAGTTTGGGTTCGGCTTGGGAAGGTGTTAGTATCGATTATGGGTACAAGATGGGTTTGCCAATCATTTTTCAGTATCGATTTCAAAGCGATTTGAGCACTTTTGAGTTATGATTACTTCCCAACTAATGTGAACTCTTTAATTACCCTTTGTTGAAATATGTCAAGCTCCTCATTGGGGCCAGGGACCAAAATTTATCAGCGGGGTACAAAATGAGATGTCCACACCAGCCAAAACACCCAAAGTCCTTTCACATGTACCTTTATCTGCATCAACAAGGATTTTTGTGATGAACGAAATCAAACTCTATTCCACAGATCTTGATGTGAATCTAATACTGATTGGAGATGGAGATATCATGTAGAATATAGCAGTCAAAGAAGCTTTGTAGCCTAATGAAAAATAGGCTCTCTAATTATGTTAACTAAAGCTTCACTAATTCCTTCAATATCTAACAGGGTATCAACATGTCTTTGCTTCAAAGAAAGAAGCTCTTTGAACACTAAAACAGTGTTTAGCCTTGCTGAAATATCTCCATCACTGCTCATTCCCAAAGGTCTTAGCTGGATTCAAACCTACCCATTTAAGCATCTCTTCCACAAACTCTAAAAATGGGTTTGGATTCAAAGCATTCATAGTATTTCAGGGTTCACATACACAGCATCCAAACAACAATACTCAAGGTTTACAAACCCACACTCATGGTTTTAAAAACTGGACTGAGGGTTAAACTAGATTTGCCTCCAGTTCCCGATTTCACCCGATTTTTTACTAGTTTTGGCCAATTTTGACCGGTTTTTTCTAGACCGAACTGGTGGCCAGTTCTTGGTTCAACTGGCAAGGCTAGTCTAGTTTTTAAAACCATGCCCACACCCCAAAAACACTAGAAATTTCAACAAGACCCACCTCTTCTCAAACCCAAACCCATCATCAATGACACTCACAAACAGAATACCACCGCCACCAATTCAAAAAAAAAAACTACCCACAGAGAGAGAAGGATCACACCTATACCTCCAAAACCCGTGGCTGACGACCCATTCGCATATACATTCCAATATTTTACCTCTGGGACTTGATCTGTAATGGTGAACTCAACGATGAAGTCAGCTAATGCTTGAGTCTTGATAGCAGTCTGTGGCTTGTAGTCTATGTCAAATTGACTCAGTTCCATAGCCTATTGAACCATCCTCCCTGCAACATCAGGCATGCTCATGGCTTTTCGGATGGGTTGGTCTGTCATGACAAAGATGGTATAAGCTTGGAAGTACGGACGAAGCTTCCTGAACGTGACAATTATAGAAAAAGCCATCTTCTCTATCCTCGGGTTCCTTGCCTCTATACCTTGGAAGACCTGGCTCGTATAATAAACTAGTCTCTGAACCTTGAGCTCTTCACGGATCAATGTCGAGCTTACGGCTGTTTGTGATAAAGCCAAATAAGGGAAAAGGTCTTCTCCTTCTATAGACGGACTTAGGAGTGGTGGTTTGGACAAGTACTCCTTAAGGCTTTGGAAAGCTGCTTCACATGCTTTCGTCTACTGGAAGGCTTGCTTTAGTGTTTTAAAGAATGGGAGGCACTTATCTGTAGCCTTGGAAATGAACCTGTTCAGGGCTGCGACTCGTCTAGTCAGTCTCTGTACTTCCTTCACATTTCAAGGTGAGGTCATGTTGAGTATGGCCTTAACTTTCTCTGGGTTGGCCTCAATTCCTCGCCGGGAGACCATGAATCTAAGAAACTTGCCTGATGAAACCCTAAATACAAATTTTTCCAAGTTCAATCTCATCTGATATTTCCTCAGAGTATCAAAAGTCTCCCTAAGATCATTCAAATGTGAATCTACCCTTTTGCTTTTTACGAGCATGTCGTCCATATACACTTCCATATTTCGTCCTATCTGCTTGCTGAACATTTGATTCACCAGCCTCTAGTACGTAGACCTTGCATTTTTTAGTCCGAGCAACATGACCTTGTAGCAATGTAGCCCTTGGCTAGTGAAAATGTGGTTTTCTCCTGGTCTTCCTTGTTAATGCGAATCTGGTTATAACCTAAAAATGCATCCATGAAGGTTAGCAATTCATGACCAGATATGGAATCTACGAGTTGATTAGTTCTGGGGAGAAGGAAGCTATCTTTTGGGTAGGCATTTTGAGGTCCGTAAAATCGACGTACATTCACCATTTCCCATTGGACTTCTTCACCATGACGACATTAGCGAGCCACTCAGGATAATAGACTTCTCGGATAAAACCGGCGGTCAAAAGCCTCTCCACTTCTTCCATGATGGCCTTATTCCTTTCAGGGGCAAAAACCATTTGTTTTTGTTGGATGGGTTTCTTTGTTGGATCGACATTCAATCGATACTCTATCACCTTGCCGTCTATACCTGGCATATCCTCATGACTCCAGGCGAAGATGTCTAAGTTCTTCTTTAGGAATTCCATTATCGTCTCTTTTATTGGTGGATCAAGTTCTCCTTCTACTTCGGTGACTTTTGAAGGATCTCCCTCCACCAATTCTACAACTTCCAGATCCTTAATAGGCTTTTCAGGCTCCCTTTCGACAATCTAGGTATGATTCTCTTTGGAAGCTAACACTACTTGATAGCATTCCCAAGCTAACAACTGGTCTTCGCGTATTTCTCCAATCTCATGTGGGGTTGAGAACTTTACTTTGAGGCAGTAGGTCGTGGCTGCAACTTTAAGTCGATTTAGTGTTGGCCGTACAAGGATTACATTGTATGATGATGGAAAATCAACGATAAAAAGATCCACCTATTTTGTTACCTGAGCTGGATGCATCCCTGCTGCGACTGATAGTGAAATGATGCCATTAGGATAGATACAGTCTCCACTGAAACTGACCAAAGGTGATTTGAAAGACCGAAGCCGGTTAGGGTCCAACTCAGCTGCTAGTATACTAGCATGTACATGCTATCCGCTGAACTTCCATTGTCAACTAATACCCTTCTTGTGTTGAAACCTTCGATTATCAACATGATGACGAGGGGGTCGTCGTGTGGTTGCTTGGCCCCGTTAGCATCTCATTCAAAAAAAGTTATATCATCATTGTCTGAACGACGATACTTTGCAGAGGGATGCTTGATGTGGATGTTGTTAACCTGTCTTTGATACGCCTTCCTAAAGGACTTGTATGATCCTTCGGATACCGGTCCGCTAGCTATCATTATTTCCCCTATTGCCTACTGCAAATGATCTTGTCCATCATCCCTATTGTCGTCGTGAGACTTGTCTTCTGCCCTTGGTCGAGATTGGTGATCTCTCTTGAAAAACTTCTAGAGCTTTCCCCTTAGATCAATTCCTCAATTTGTTCCTTCAAATCACGACATTCATCAGTGTAATGGTCGTGATCCTTGTGGAAGCAACAGTATTTCTTCGGATCTCATTTCCTAGAGGACATGCTTAACAGCTTTGGCCATTTCAAGCCAGGTTCATCCTTGATTTTCATTAGGATCTTGTTCGCAGGCATCGCCAGTGGGGTGAAGTTCAACCTCTTCTTCGGAATCTCTGGGCTACTCTTACTAGTCTTGGTTTCCAATAAATGGTCTTTTTGGTCCTTCTTCTTTCCCTGGGAGTCACTAGCTTCTTCCTTCTTCCGTTTTCCAGTCAGTCCCCTTGCAGTCAAAACGTCCTCCCCATTCATGTACTTCTAAGCCTTAAGCAGCAAATCTGTCATAGAAGTTGGTGGTGTCTTTCCCAATGAAAAGATGAGGTCGGGATTGCTAAGTCTAGCTTGAAAAGTTGTCATTATAACCTGGTTGTCATGATAACCTAGTCGTTAACCTCATCAATCTCAAGAACAGCTTTATTGAAGCACTTTACATAATCTCTCAAGCTCTCCCCTTACTATTGCCTTATAGTTAGCAAGTAAGAGGTTGGCCATTTGTGGCGCTGACCTCCAATGGAGTACCGGCTCACTGAGTTGTTCGAAGTTTGCAATTGATGATGCTGGCAGTTTACTGAACAACACCCTAGCAGCTCCCTTGAGGATGGCGGCAAAGGACCTGCATATTACTTCATTTGAGGTTTGCTGGAGATTCATAATTGTCTTGAAAGCCCCTATATGGTCAAGGGGGTCTTTTGTGCTGTCATAGAACTCTAGTTGCAGGAGGCAAAACTTTGGAGGCAATGGGCATTCTAGAATGCTGGCAGTGAAGGGTGAGTCTGTTTTAGAGCATGCCATCGAGGTTCATCGTCGTCTTTCCCTTCATGGCGTTCTTCACCTCGTCCAGTTCCCTTCTCAAGCTCTTCATCATATGATTGTTACCATGTATGGATTGCTCGAAAGCATCCCCCCCTGCTATTCTCAGGGTTGCTAACTTCTTCGTCGTGCCGGCTGCGATTGCGTTGCTGAAGGGAATTGTTACTGCCCTTAGGACGTGCTCGATGCTTCAACTCTTCATTCTATTTCATTAGCAGTTAGAGCTTGGATCTGTTGTTCCATTACCACTGGATTCGATGGTGCTGTCATAGCGGATTCCATTGGTCTTAAGGAGCTTTGTCAATAGAGATACAATGACTTGTTGAATTTATCCCCACAGACGGCACCAAACTAAAGAAGCTCAAAATCAACCTCGTCAGTATGCTCCTCGTCAATGCTAATGGATGAGCTTTGGTACCTGTTGAGAAAACAAGGGATAGAAATAAAGGACACCGGGCTGGTGCCAGCCAAATAACCTCTAATGCTTAAGTCATATAAACTATAGTATATGTTTTATAATCAAATGTCTCCTAGGGTATTTACTTGAGCTTGTTGGCTTTATATAGCCTAGCCTTGAGTTAATGCACTTGCCCATTGCACCTAAGTGATTTATGGCATTGATGGCAATGAAGTCCCTCGGTGAATAGGAGTTTGTAATGCCTAAACGGCTCATTAAGGCCATTATAATGGCTCTCCCACCGTGCCCCATCATTAAAAGATTTAATGGAGTTTATTTATGTCTTTAATGTGTCTGTTTCCGTCTTTCCCACTGACGATCAGAATGTGCTTACGATCGTCCATACTAATGGACGACTATTTACTCACATATTCGTCAATACTCTTAATATATATATAACCTTAAAATTTAAGTGATGTAACAAATTAAACATTCTAGTTTTATAGTAACAAATTAGTGAAATTACTCTATAATTTCAAAAGTAGCAAAATAAACCTCAATTTCTAAAAATAACAAATTAGACTTCATCCTATAGTGTTTGAAGTACAATGTAGGTTAGGGTTTAATTTGTTAGTTTTTGAAACCTTAAGGTTGAATATATTACATTTTGAAATCATAGGTGAAAGTTCAAATTAGTGTGGAACACTAATGCTTGTTTAGACCCCCAATTTTAAATTACGGCCTAATTGCTTTTACTCTAACTTATCTAAGTGCGGAACAAAAGTAAATGAAGAGCTATCACCGAAACTACTCTCTAAGCCATAAGCAAGCAAGCAAAAATAAATATAAAGCTTAAAGAGTAAGGTAAGAGAGATGCAAACATAAGATAACACCAAGATGTGTTATTGAAGAAGAAACTGAAGAACTCGACGAAAAACCTCTCTGCGACCCTCCAAGTTGAAATCAATCCACTAGTGAATAAGTTGGAGTACACGAATAACAAAAAACCCTCCAAGCCTAGTCCATCCAATATACTTGAGCCCTCCAAACTCCTGCTACCAATGGATTTCTTGGAGTCTTGTCTTCACTAGCTTTCCAGATCCTGCAATACTGCCTGATTGCATCTGCCAAGCCTCACTGGCTTCTTTTGGCATATCCTGGTGTGCTGTCGCAGACAACCAAAAATAAAACCTATACTCTTAGAAATACATATAGTGGTGTGAGTGAGGATCGTTCCCACAAAGAGTATTTAGCCTAGTTTTGTGCTACGTGAACAAGGATGGGGGGTTTGAGTATAAGGCAAAGAATATTAAGAAAAACAACTAGGGAACAATTTAAATTAAAGTATCAAAATCAATCAAGAGAAAAAACCTTGGTCTAAGTCAATATCCACCATTGGAATATTATAACTGATCATCGATGCAAGCATATATCAATTCACACTTTGAATATTCATTGTTGGAACTATTTTCCTATTTCTCCTTAGTCGCTAATAATTAGAAAACAAGTGATCTAATTAACCCTAACTACTAAACAACCCAAGACAAGCACTAAAGGTTTAATCTAGTAGCAACCTTAAGAATTAGAGAGATCGATGAAGCTAAATAACACAAGCACAAGCAGTTACATTTAATTTAGTCGAGCGCTCTTCCTAAGATCTAATAATTTCTGACGCAGCAAATCATTAAATCTTGGTTGCTTCACAAATTTGAGAGATTAAACAATTACGGATTTGATATCTAACCTAGCAGTAGATTGCAACGAATAATAAAGTAGCAGGCCTCCTAGTAATTAAACGAGACAATCATGAAAATAGGTATAGAAGAGCATCCAATACTCAAAGCATAAAATTGAACAGTAAAAACAAATTATATCTCATAGTTTTATTGATTTCGAGGCTTCAGTTTCCTTTGGCCAAGTATAAAAGTTTAGCCAAGTAGGGACATGATGAAAACTCAAAGGAGAAGTTAGAGAAGAGGGGAGAGAGAGGCATGTCTGTCCAATCTGATTTCTCCTCCCCTCTTTTACACGTTGATTCCCCATTTCCCAAGCCTACAAAATCTCCTAAAAATATTCTAAATAATAATATCCAAATATAACTAATTAAGGAAAATATTAAAAATAAAACAAAGTCCTAATATAACTTGAAAAGTGGTGTTTTTCAGTGCACCAGATCTAGAAGTTTCTAAAAATAAACCGCATCAAGATTTCAGGCAAAGGAACATTCCAGAACATCAGCGGTGCAGGTGCAGCAATTTCAAGCCCAATTTCGACCTTGATTCATCCAGTATCTCTCAAAACTCAAAACATGAAAGTTGTAGAAATTTTTCTTGGCGTTCCATATCATCTTGAATCATCTCAATCAGAGCTCTGATGAGAGAGTTATGCCCAAATTACAAAGAGATGTTGAAATTGTCCAAAATATCCAATTAGCTATATTTTGCACTTAATGCCTTCATTTGCATCCTAAATCAAAATATAAGAATAATGAGTACATTTAGGCACCAAATAAGTATAAAAGAATAAACATTAAGGGAGAAAAATATGGCAATTTGAATTCTCATCATATCCCCAAAGCTTCCCAAGCTTCAAAACACTTAAGGTATGACAATGGGAGAGGGAAGGAGAAGAGACTACAAGAATTTCTCAATCAAGGATAAGTAGCTCTCTCTTTAAAAGGTGGGTGTGTTGTATTGTAGAAACCTATCTAGGGTTTTCTCTCTAAATAGTGCATTTTACTTTTATGGGTAATGAGGGTATATATAGTCTAGGTGAAGGGTATAAGAGTCACACTTAAAATCCTCCAGACAGAGAGTTTCGTGGGTACTTTGCGAGATGGTCTGTCTCGCGAAGTGCTCACGAAATGCAACTTGACACTTGACTCTTCAGTTTCCAGCATGTGCTTCTCACATGGCCTTTTCATGGGAATCTTTACTCGCGAACTTCTTGCGAGCTAGTCCCAAAACTGCACTAATCTTCATTACATGCTTGATTCTTTACCAACTTAATACTAAACCCAATATAATAAAATCCCACAAAATACAAAGAAAAAATTTATTGCAATTACAACACTTTTTGTCATGAAATAAAGCTAACATAAAACATAATTGTAAATCACAACTTTACAATAAGGTTTAATTTTTACTTTTTAAAACCACACATTTTAATATGTTAATCTCAAAACTATATAATTAATTTTTTACATGCTTAAAATGAAATTTATCAAAAAGGAATTAGTCAATTGGTTCAATATTCATAGAGACAATGTAATTTTTTTAATTTTCCATCTCAATTTCATTTTTTTTTATTGTAAAACTTGCTCTTCTACTTCTATTAAAGCTTTACATCATTGATGCTTTGTGTTATGATCCTAGTGTCCCACATTGGTTAAGTGTAAGCTTAACCAATTAATTTATAAGCTCTTGGGCACCTTGCCCTTGTAAGCCGGTTTTCAAAGGTGAGTTCTACTCATGAGTTTGTAACATTTGGTATTAGAGCCAACCATCACCCCGATTAATCGAGTGTAGCTCATTGAATATGGGATCAAATGAGTTGTGGCTTTGTGGTAAGATACTGATAGTTGAGTGGAGCCACCAAAAAGAGAAAGGGTTACCAACGGGTCAGTGTCGCTAGAGTGGGCTATTGTGGACGTCGGCTGCGGAGTATGGTGGTATGTTATGATCATAGTGTCCCACATTGGTTAAGTGTAAGTTTGGGTTTTTAAGCTCTTGGGCACCCTCCCCTTGTAAGCCAGTTTTCAAGGGTGAGTTCTACCCATAGGTTTGTAATATTCTTATTAGGAACCTAGTGGTTTCTAATAGAATTGGATAGGAATTATAGGGGGATTGATAGAAATTGTAAGGAAATTGATTTAATTTGAGGTAGTCACATTCCATAGAGAAATATTGAGAGAGAGAGAGAGAGAGAGAGAGAGAGAGAGAGAGAGAGAGACGCACTAATGCACTAAGAAATTGGTTTATACTTCGATTGATATCTAATTTTGAATTAAAATCATGTATTTATAAGAGACTAGCTCTAATGTCATTGGCCCACATGACTCGAGATTATTGGCTAGTTAATTCAACATGTACTCTATGAATTAAGCCATGTGTTAAATGAGCTACATGTGCTCAAATCCTAACTAACTCATCCTAATCTCAACTGCCTAACTATCTAACTAAAGGGATTACAAACATTTCCCTCCCCTTGAAAACACCTTGTCCACAAGGTGTTGTTATTGAGTGACACCTTCATTAGGGGAAATCGGTCACTAATCCAATACGCCAAAGCATCTTGACCGTCGAAAACATCAAATATTTCCAAGCATTTGACCACAGCCCAAAATAGAGTAGCATAATCTGAAAAACCAGCAAACTTAATACTAGCACTTATTGAAAATCCACATCATAGTTCAACGTTGTCCTTCGCATCAAACAATGAGTTATAGCAACAGCCAATGTGAACAGTAGCGTTAACTTCTTTGCATTCCAATTGCAAAGCACATGTAGATTCACAGTAATAATATTGCCATGTTGACCCTGTAAAAGTTGCATTGCGTTGCCACCTTTACTTTCCTTGTGCTGATAATATTGTGTAAAATGATGTTTCTAAAGACAATTCTTGATGCCCTTCCACATGCTCCAACGTAAGGAAAACAAGACTTCCATCATTAGCAAGATACATCTCATTATATGGAAAAGCAATGCTAGCATTGGAACCTTGGCACTTCCCACTGTTGCCACCAAGAACATGAATGTGACTAGGATGATCCTTCAGAACTACTTCTCCGATGGAACGCATCTGCATTAAGACATGTTCATCCATGTGCTCAACTTCAAGACCAATAAACTGTGAACCAAGTGACACATCTTCATTGTCAAGGACAATTTTTGTTAATTCAACAACCTGAAACTTGTCACTTATTCCTTCAAGGAGCTGTAACTCTTCTTCGGACATATTCTCAAGATCCTCCTGCACTATTGAAAGTTCTTCCTTCATGGCCATGTTAGATTCAGCCAAGGCCTTCATCATCTTTGAAATATCCTTGACTTCTTCTAAGGCTTTGTTCAACATTTGTTGTATTTCTTTCAAAAGTTTTCTTCAATCACAATTGCTCATCTCAGGATCAATGGCTCCGATACCACTTGTTAGGAACCTAGTGGTTTCTAATGGAATTGGATAGGAATTGTAAGGAAATTGACTTAATTCGAGGTAGTCACCCTCCATAGAGAAATATTGAGAGAGAGAGAGAGAGAGAGAGAGATAGAGAGAGAGAGAGAGATGCACTAATGCACTAAGAAATTGGTTTATACTTCAATTGATATCTAATGTTGAATTACAATCATGTATTTATAGGAGATTAGCTCTAATGTCGTTGGCTCATGGCTCAAGATAATTGGCTAGTTAATTCAACATGTGCTCTATAAATTAAGTCATGTGTTAATAAGCCACTTGTGCTCAAATCCTAACTAACTCATGATAATCTCAACTACCTAACTAAAGGGATTACAACAATTATTTTATATTCCTAACACTTTGGTACTTCATTGGTTTCTTTAAAATTTTGTTAACCACTTTGATAGACAATCAGTATTTTATAATGAAAATGAATAATTTCATAATTTCACTATGGAGAATGGAGATGCTAAAAAAGGAATTTTATTCTATGAAAAATTTTCATTGAGCATAATCTTGATCTGAGATACCAAGTTTTTTTTAATTAAATATTTGTGTACATGTCTATGATCAAATTATACTACTTTTGTATACTTATTGGAATTCAAAAGATAATAAGTTCTCTTAAATAACTATTTAGCAAACATTTACATAAAGATGGATAATTTTATGTACAATATATTTATGAACTATAACTTCCTCTAATATTAAAACATTAAGGTTTTTATAAGTATGAATGTGTTTGTGAATGTGTGTGCGGGTTTGTCTTAACTAATATTATAATCATAATTTGGCTCCCAATACAAAAATTCATGGTTTTGTCCCTAACAGAGATAATATAAATTCTCAGAATTTCGACCTTTTATTGCTAACTGGTTGGAGAGGTACGCCTAATACAAATGAAAATTTCTAAATGAAAAATTTTACTTTTATGACTTTCCTCCAACAAAATGACTTCAACAATTAGGGTAGACAATGAATTGCGTATCCACATAGAACTTTGCTCCTTGATGTAACTTATATATCCGCTGACATCATCATGTAGACAAAACATTACCATTAATCCTAAATTATTTAAATTTTAATAAATTTAGTTTTACTATTCAAACTAAAAGTCTATATATAAAAAATTCTAAACTTAAATCTCAAACAATAACCCAAGTTTTCTTTCTATAAAAAAAAATAATTAAAAAATAAAAACTCACATTTTGCCTGCTACTCCAACTAAAAGTCTATTATCAATATTTTAAGAACAACTAATTAGTAAATTAATGTTATATTACTTGTTATGATATATTTCCTAAAATTAAGGGATAATATTTAACAATTTTTTAATTTAAATAAAACTTTATCATTTAAACTTTAAAAAATTTAAATTCTATTCAAACTAAAAGTCTACAATCAAAATTTTTTAAACGTAAATATTTCAAAAAATTTAAATGCTATTCAAACTAAAAGTCTATTATAAAAAAAATTTAACTTAAATTCCAAACAACAAACCATGTTTTCATTCTAAAAAAAACAATATTTTGTCTTCTACTTCAACTAAAAGTCTATTATCAACATTTATGAACAACTAATTTGTAAATTAATTTTATATTATTTTTTTATGATATATTTCCTCAAATGAAGGGATAACATTTAACAACTGTTTAATTTAAATAAAACTAAAAGTATATCATCAAAATTTTCTAAATTTAAATCCCTCACAACTCATGTTTTTGTTTTTGCTTTTTTCCTCAAGTTGAATCTTATTAAATTAATATTTTATTAGGATATTAAGCTACAAGGCTCTTGCCTAAAGGATAAAATTTGACAATAATTTAATTTAGATAAAACTTTATCATCTAAGTTTTACAAATTTAAATTCTACTCTAACTAATAGTATATTATCAAAATTTTCATATATATATATATATATAGACACACACACACACACACACACACACACACACACACATTAAGCCATGGTTTTTCGATATAATCTCTCTTAATCATTAAAGTCATCCCTATAGTTAAATCCCACACAATACACCCCAAGTTGTTATATTGTTTTCATTTTTTTTCCACAAGATGCAACTTACACTTATCTTTTAATCTAATAAATTCATCTTACTTATTTTTCTTTATTTTTGAATTTACATACAAAATTATTATACCAAAAGAAGTTTACTATAAAAAGTTGGGCTTAAAATCCATGATTGCGCCAAATGACTACTTTCACTAATTAGTGAATTAATTCTATATTATTTATTAGGACATATTTTCTCAATTTAAGGGATAATATTTTATAACTGTTTAATTTAAGTAAAAATTTATTATTTAAATTTCAATAAATTTACTTGCTATTCAAACTAAAAGTCCATATATAAAAAATTCTAAACTTAAATCTCAAACAATAACCCAAGTTTTCTTTCTATAAAAAATAATTAAAAAAATAAACACTTACACTTTGACTTCTACTCCAACTAAAAGTTTATTATCAATATTTGAAGAACAGCTAATTAGTAAATTAATTTTATATTATTTGTTATGATATATTTCCTAAAATTAAGGGATAATATTTAAAAAAATTTAATTTAGATAAAGCTCATCTAAACTTCAATAAATTTAAATTCTATTCAAACTAAATGTCTACAATCAAAATTTTCTAAATATAAATATTTCAGAAAATTTGAATGCTATTCAAATTAAAAGCCTATTATAAAAAAAAATTTAACTTAAATTCCAAACAACAACCCACGTTTTCTTTCTAAAAAAAACAATATTTTTTCTTCTACTTCAACTAAAAGTCTATTATCAACATTTTAAGAACAACTAATTTGTAAATTAATTTTATGTTAATTTTTATGATATATTTCCTCAAATTAAGGGATAACATTTAACAACTATTTAATTTAAATAAAACTAAAATTCTATCATCAAATTTTTTTTTTTTAATTTAAATCCCTCACAACTCACATTTTTGTCTTTTTTTTTTTCCTCAAGTTGAATCTTATTAAATTAATATTTTATTAAGATATTAAGCTACAAGACTCTTGACTAAGGGATAAAATTTAACAATAATTTAATTTAGATAAAACTTTATCATCTAAGTTTTAGAAATTTAAATTCTACTCCAACTAATAGTCTATTATCAAAATTTTCATATATACACACACACACACACACACACACACACACACACACACTTACTCAGTTGATCTTCAATTTTGAAGATTAGAGCAGAAGAACTCCGTAACGATGGAGACAGGTTTCACCGAAGCAAGTGCCTTAGTTCTTCTTCATATTTTTGGTATTTTTCTAATTCTAATATAATAAAAATAAGCAAGCACACTTGCCCTTTTTATTTTTTACGATTTTTCATTTTCACTCAATTCATAAACTTCTCTCAACCCAATTCGATTCTTTTTTTGACCCAACCCGAGGGAGGAGGGGCTATATGGGACATCTATCTATGGGGGCCTACACTTTTTGAAAGGGAAAGGGGTGAAGGATGATATATATATATATATATATATATATATATATATATATATATATATATATATATATATATAAAGCCATGGTTTTTCGATATAATCTCTCTTAATCATTAAAGTTATCCCTATAATTAAAACCTAGACAATACACCCCACGTTGTTATATTTTTTTTTTTCATGCTTGTTTTCTCAAGATGCAACTTACACTTATCTTTTAATCTAATAAATCCATCTTACTTATTGTTCTTTATGTTTGAATTTACGTACAAAATTATTATACCAAAAGAAGTTTACCTTAAAAAAGCAAAACAATGGATACTCATTTAAGTTAAAGACCAAACTCTAAACAATCAAAACTTAAGCCAATTTTTTTAATAAAATTATTTACATATTTTAATTTATTAATACTATTTATTTAATTATATTTCTAAAACAATTATCTTACATATGAGTTTAATTATTAAAACAATTAGTTTACATATTTATTTAATTATGAGTTTAATAAAATTATTAACTATTTAATTTAAATAAAACTAAAAGTCTATCATCAAATTTTTTTAATTTAAATCCCTCACAACTCACATTTTTGTTTTAGTTTTTTTCCTCAAGTTACATCTTATTAAATTAATATTTTATTAGGATATTAAGCTACAAAGCTCTTGACTAAATGATAATATTTAATAATAATTTAATTTAGATAAAACTTAATCATCTAAGTTTTAGAAATTTTAATTCTACTCCAACTAAAATTTATTATAAATTTTTTTAAAACTTATATATATTCAACCAAGGCTTTTCGATACATTCCCTCTTATCTAGTATGTTAGGACATATGTGATTCATGTTAGAAACATATGTCAATTTAGAATTAGTTAATCATTTGACAAAACGCACTTTACTTATAATTGAGTAGATTTAGGATGTGTTTAGTATTTCAAGGAACAAAGTTTCAAGTTCAAGTGTTAAAACCATGCAAATTTGTCCAAGAATTAAGTGATAAAGTGCTGAATTTTAAAACTCGACAACTAGTATCTATCGAGGTTTAAAAAACTGTTTCAGCCTGAAACTCAACAACTGCTCGATAGATAAGCTATTTATCAATATTTATGAAAAACAGATTTTTAATTATGATTTTCATCCAATCTGTGAATACATGTTTAAGTTTTTTTTTTTTTTTCTCACAACCCTAAACATATATAAGGATTATTTTAAGGGCCATAAAAAGTGGCATAGTTGCAGAAGTGTGAAGCAAAGTTTTGTTCATGCAAATTGTGACCAAAGATAGAATTTTCCCTAGTTGTTCTCTCTCTTGAAAAAACTACTGCGTTTGTACGCCATTGGGTTTTGTGACCAAGGAGTTTCATGATTTTCATCGTGTTGATGAACTGAAGAACTTTGCAGCCAACATCTTTCTCAAGTTGGTGATTAAGACGTGTACTAAGATCCGCACATCTATTGGTTAATCACGTACTGGGATCCATGCATTAAAAGAACAGATTGTCACTACAAGTTCAATTGGGTATTGGGATAAGGGTTCAACTATAAGTTGGTATAAAGTACTGAGATTTCTTTACTTATAACCACTTGTTATAATAATACTACATTCTTGGGAGTGGTGACCTTAAAATCACCCGGTGGGATTTTTGCCTTAGAGATTTTCTCCATTCGTAAAAAAATCACCATGTCAACTTTAATTTCCGCTGCATATTTAATTAGTTGGTGATTTGTTTGTACTACCATGCATATCGTATGTTAATCTGATTAATTAATTAACTTGGTTAATTCATCACAAGGGGTCATCATAGTAAGTCATCCCTATAATTAAATCTCACACAATACACCCTACATTATTGTTTTTTTTTTTTCTCAAAATGCAACTTGCGCTAATGTTTAAATCTAATAAATTCATATTACTTATTGTTCTTTGGATTTTCAGTTTTGGTTATTGTGTTTAATTTGTGAGTGTGTTGATTTTTTCAATTAGACACTATCACTAGGAAAAAAATGAGTGTTGAGAAACTCTTTTTTATTATTATTATTATTATTATTGTTTGTATTGACTTGGGCATAGATTGAACATAACCCAAATAGGAACGATCAAACTCATTCCATATTTCATATTAAAAAATTAACACAAAGTCCAATGAAAAATTAATTTTTGTTTTTTAAAACACTGCTAAAGTCTAAACTTTAAATAGTCAGAATTTAATGTAATTTTTATTATTATTATTATTTACTTATTTGATAATTTATTATTACTATTTATTTAATAATTTAATTGGAAACCCCCACCCCCCTAGCATTTCAAAATTCTCACTAACTAGCTTTTCAAAATTCTCATTTACAGTGTTAATATATTATTACAAAGAATCATAAAATTACATGCTAATATACTTTACTGGCCACCCCCTTGGTCTTTTAGGCGAAAAATATTACTGGTTTCTTTTGTAATACATCTGAGCCTCACTGAAATTGTAAAATTAGTTCAAAAAAAAAAAAACCCACAAACAAAATGATTCAGGAAACCCAAAAAAAAAAAAAAAAAAACATAGCATTTAGGCTTTTAGCCCATTGCCCATAACCCCTCCAAATGGATACAAAAAACAAAACAACTTTCACAAAACCCAAATTAGAAATATTATGTAAACCAAAATTCTTTATCAAAGAAAAAAAATTAATAAGTCAGGAGTGCTCTTAAGTTACAAGCACTACAAAAAATTGGGCCTATAGTGGCTTTTTTTTGTGGCGTTTGTCTAAAACGCCACTATAGATACCCTATAGTGGCATTTTGAAACAATGGATCTATAGTGGCGTTTCCAAGAGCCTATAGCAGCGTTTTTAAAACGCCACAATAGGCGCTTTTTTTTTTGGGTTGGACTTTTTTTAATAAGGGCCAGAGGAAAAATATTTGACTTTATTTAAATTGGTTTTAATAAAAATATTTGTCTAATTTACAATGTATTGGAGAGAGAGAATTGGAGTTCAAACTCCAAACTATAGATATAACACACCACAAAAAATATCATTATAATTAAACTTCAGTTCTTTTTGAAATTTTCAAGTTAATTCAGAATTCTAACCACTCTTTTTCAAGAGACATCTTCTTAACATTTAATTTCTTGCAATCACCAATCAATAACTTATCAACAAACTAGCCTCAGCGCATCCTCATATACTCTTTTATTTATTTTTATTTTTTTGTAAAAGTTAATAATTTACATTTATTATAATTTAGAAAAATATATTTTTTATTTTTCAAAAAAATAAAAATGATAAACTTTAGAGATAAGTAATAAATGTAATTTTTTGAATGTGAAAAAAAAATCTTAAATTTTAGGAGTTCTCTTTTTCAATTCAAAATGAAATATACTATTTGATATTTATAACCCTATTTTTAAATGAAGGTATTCTTCATTAATGAAATTATTTTTGAACCACATAAAAGTCTTGTTGAAAGAAAGAAACCCTCTTATATATAGTATAAAAGATAAATAGCCAAAAAAGAAAAATTCAGATTAGTAAAAAACCCAAATCAGATTAGTAAAATCCCTTACGCCGTCAGGCCACAACCTTGCAAGTCCACCACTCGCTAATTCCAGCCTGAGATGCTGTGTGCAGTGGTATTCTGCTGAGACAAGCCATTTTAATAATGCAGCAGAAATACTAGTGTATATCAATATAAGGTTTGATTCCTTTGACTAAATATTTTTTGGTTTACAGCTTGCTTCCATATTGCACAATTCTATTATATATTTTATTTTGTTCTTAACTTTGATAATTGTGCTATCTGTTTTATGGTTTACAATTGAGAAAATGTTTTGTAGTTGGTTTAAATATGTGGTTTGCAACGCACTTTTAATACTCCATTATTTTATATTATATTTAATACGTTGATATCACTATACTATTATCTGTTTGTGATTCAAAAAAAAAAAATGAAGTTATTTGCTGTACTTATATGCTTGTTTATAATATATTTTTATTTAATATTAGAAATATGTGTAATTATTTATTGAAGTATAGATAAGAATCGATACTCAATACCCATAGGAAAGAAAATAATATAACCAAGAGTCTTCTAACACCTCTTAATGTTTCAATAATCATATTCTCACTCCCCATTATAATATCAAACTACCAACAACCCAAAAAAAAAAAAAAAAGCTTATTGAAGTATTGAGGTAATAACTACAAAATTACTTTAATTTATAAATAATTTTAATACTATGAAGAATATATGATAAAATTTTGATGAGTTAAAGTTAATTTCTTGTATTTGGTTTGGCTCCCCTAGAAAAAATTTCAGACTCAGCCACTGATTAATCTTAATACTCTCACGTATAAAAACCATATAGCCAAGAAAGAGGGGTGCTTCTAAAATCATATTATAGACTATATAATAAAAGTTGAGCTTAGAAGTCATGGTTGCGCCAAATGACTTCACCAAATTACCATAATATTTTTTATAAGAACAATTTTTAGATAGAGACAACAACCTATTTATTCTTATCAATTCCTTTAGACAAAATAACAATAAGTGTTTTAACAAAACATGCAATATGCAACTAAGTTTCAATTGATATAGATAACAACTTATATGTTCTTATCAATTTCTTTAGATAAAGTAAGAAAAAGTGTTTTAACAAAATATGTAACATGCATTTTAGATAAAATAATTATAAATATTTTTTTTGAAAAGCATGCAACATGCATCTAAGTTTCAGTTGATAGAGTCAACAACTTATTTGTTCTTAAAAATTTCTTTAAATAAAATAACAATAAGTGTTTTAACAAAACATATAACATGTATCTAAGTTTCAGTTGATAGAGACTATGAAGCGTTTTAACAAAACATGCAACATGCATCTAAGTTTTAGAAATTTAAATTATTCTCCAATCAAAAATCTATTATCAAAATTTCAAAGCTTATATATATTCACCAATGGTCTTTCCATAGAATCTCTCTTGCACCCCACATTTTTGTTTTGTTTTATGTTTTTTTCTAGTTGCAACTTACGCATGTGTATTTGTATTGGAAGAATATACGTGTTGTATAGATTCAAAGGAATTGATAAATTTATATGATACTCTCTCTCTCTCTCTCTAACAATTTCCTTCCTAATATACAACTACTCTCATTAATTATTAAATTAATTTTTTATTAATTGTTAGGATATATTTCCTCAAATTAAGGGATAAAATTAACAATAGTTTAATTTACGTAAAAATATATCATTTATATTTTAACAAATTTAACTTTTTTAAACACTATTCCTTCCCTAGAAAATTGAAACCTCAAATTAGTGTGAAACACTAGAGCTTGTTTAGACCCCCAAAAAAATGCAGCTAAATTGCTTTTACCCTAACTTATCAAAGTGCAGAATAAAAGTAAATAAGCGCAATATGCTGATAACACTACTCTAAGCCATATCCACCCACAATGAACAATAAAATGAAAACTTAAAGAGTAGGAAAGAGAGATGAAAATACAAGATAACACAAAGATGTGTTATCGAAAAGGAAATCAAAGAACTCGACGAAAAACCTCTCTGCGACCTTCCAAGTCGAAATTGATCTACCAAAGAATATAGTTGGAGTACACCAATAACAAAAGACCCTCCGAGCCTAATCTATCCCAAGTACTTGAGCCCTACAAGCTCTTGCTACCAATGGACTTCTTGGAGTCTTGTATTCTCTAGCTTTCCAGATCTTGCAATTCAGCCCGATTGCATCCGCCACTAAATGACTCATTTCAATACTTCCCAACAGCACCAAAATCTCACTTAACACTCAGATTGGGTGTGGTAAGTGTTTGGGCTAAGAACCTCTCAAGGATGTAGAGATGAAGAGGTAGGAGTAGAGGAAAACCAAGATGAAATGTGTAAAGGATTGTGGGTATAAAAATATCTAACTCTCAAGTGTATTTGCTAGAGTTTTTTCTTTGAAAAGCACTATTTACAATTTATGGGTAATGATGTTATATATAATGTGGGTAACGAATTTGGTAAACCAACTTAACTTCTTGCCAAACAGAATGTTTTGCTGGTATCTCGCGAGATAACCTTTCTCGCGGAGTACTCGAGAAATGATAGGCTGGCATGACTCTTCAGCTTCTAGTCATATGCTTTACACATGGCCTTTTTGCGGGTTGCTTTCTCGAGAGCTAGTCGTGAATTGCACTAATTCTTCTTTGATGCTTGATTCATTACTAATCTCTCACACTCATCCCTTAAAAATAAACCCACATAAATACAGGGAAATGATTGAAGAAATTACAATAAAATTTGGCATGGAATTAAAGCCAACAAAGGCTAGTTGGAAATCACAACTTTACAAAAATAATTATTAAAAGAAAACTCTAAACTGAAATCTAGAATCATACACAACACCCCATGCTTTTCTCCCCTTCAAGCTGCATCTAATGTTTTATTAATTATTTTAAATAATTATTTTATTAATTGTAAGGATATATTTCATCAAATCAAGGGATAAGATTTAATTTTAATTTAATTTAGCTAAAACTTTATCATCTAAGTTTCAAAAATTAAAATCCTACTCCAACTAAAATCTATCATCAAAATTTCAAATCTAATATATATTTATATATATTCACCAATGGTCTTTCCATATAATCTTTCTTGTACTCCACATTTTTGTTTATCTTTTTATTTTTTTTCAAGTTGCAACTTATGCATATGTATTTGTATAAGATAGTTTTGATTAAATAAATTCATTTTACTTTTTGTTATTTGTTTCTAAATTTTCATGTATGGCTATTATGTCAAAGGAAGTCTACTATAAAGAAACAAAACAAGGGACACCCATTTAATTTTTTTTTTCAAATGTTTAAATTATTAAATTAATTATTTTTTCATGTGTAATATTAATATATGTGTTCTTAAAGGCTAAAGCACAATATAATTAGGGACATTACTCAAGCTGTATAAGTTAGGGTGTTAACTATTTGAATAAAATCAACACTAAATCAAATTGAAAGCTCGATAGTGTAAAACATTATAGCTTGTTTCCACCCCCAATTTTAAACTTATGGTTAAATTGCTTTTACTCTACTTATCTAAGTGCGGAATAAGAAGAAATGAAACGCAATAAACCGAAATAATACTATAGTGCATAATCAAATACAATAAACCATAAATGGAAAGCACAAAGAGTAAAGAAAGAGAGATGCAAATACAAGATAACATCGAGATGTGTTATCGAAGAGAAAACCAAGTACTCCGCGAAAAACCTCTGCGCGGCCCTCCAAGCTGAAATGATCCACTAGTGAATAAAGTTGGAGTATAAGAATATCAAAAAGACCCTTCAAGCCTAATCTACCCAATGTACTTGAACCCTCTGAGTTCCAGCCCCCAACAGTCTTCACCAAGTCACGTCTTCACTAGTTATCCGGATCCCGCAATTAGCTCCAAATTGTATTTGCCAATCGATGACTTCTTTCAATGCTTCCCACATGCACCAAAACAACTCACAACACTCATATTGGGTGAGGTATGTGTTTGGGCGATGTATGTGTTTGGGCTAAGAACCTCTCAAGGATTTATAATTGGAGAGGCTGGAGTAAAGGAAAACTAAGAGAAATTGTGTAGATGATTATGGATTTACAATCTTTAACTCTCAAGTATATTTCATGGTTTTCTCTCTGAAAATTTCCTTACAATTTCATGGGTAATGTGGGCTTATATAGTGTGGGTAAAGAAGTGAGGAAAGCACACTTCAAAAACATCCAGGCAGAGAGTTTTACGGGTTGTTCTTGAGTTGCTCCAGTCGCGAAATTCCTCCTGGCACTTGATTATTCAGCTTCTAGCATGTGCTTCTCACGTGACCTTTCGCAGGTTGTCCACTTGTGAGATAGTTGCGAGCAAGTCACGAACCTCACTGTTCTTCACAAATCTTCATCAAAGTCTCACACTTAACCCTTACATTAAATCCCAAAATCATACAGGAAAATGATTGACTAAATTAAAATCAAATTTGACATGGAATTAAAGCCAACGAAATATAATTGAAATCATAACTTTACAATCTCTCCATTTGGCTATTCCGTGACAAAACCCTTGAACAGGTTCTAGACTTAAAACGTGAGTTTGGGAATAGAGGCAAAACTCACTCACACCTAAATCTAAAACCTTTGAAGAACTTGTACCGAATATACCTATAACTTGATACAAGTACAAATAACTTCATTAAGTTTGAGACAAGTAGAAATCAAGGCATATATATAGAACAAGTAAAATGTGATCAAGTAAAAACCAAGTGAAATATAAATATATACCATAACTTGATCAAACATGAACAGTCATTAAGAAATGGTACAATGAATATTTATCATGTAAATGGACATCCGGACAAGCAAGCAATTAAGTTCAATGCAAAAACTAATTGCATGTCCACCAAGGCATATGATGCAATAAAGAAAACTAAAGCAAGAGAAAATAGATAACTAAATGCATCATAAAGGTTATAAAAACCAAGGTACAAAAGTACGAAAGAAAACTGAGTTTTTTAAACTAAAGCACTGAAAGCTTAAATAAAGCAAAGTAAACAACTACAAAAGACGGTTAGATGCAGTTAGAACTTCTATCTCGTGTGGCTATATGTTAACTTCCATTGTATACCCACTGTGCTCCCCCTTTCCATATGATCTCCCCCTTATGGTATGCTAAACTTGACATATATTCATAACAAAAGCTTTCTCCCCCTTTTTGGCATGAATAGCTAAAGATCTAATTTAAGCTTGTATTGAATTTGATCCAACTGCATCTTAAGTCCGGTTAAGTGAAGTTGAACTTTATTGTTGTGAGCATACATGATAGAAAATATCCCAAATATGTGGTCATGCAATCCTTCCATCATAAACATCATCCGATCCAGCTGAGGAATGGATGACTGAGAAGGCGGCTAAGTCTAAGATGGCTGAGGCTCTGTAGAATGAGGAGTTGGTGCTTTAGCTTCAAGTTGTTGAGAGGAGCTAGGAGTAGTAGTGCATTTCCCAATAGGAGATGAAAGAGAGTTTTTAATTCACTCTTTGGAGGTTTAGTGACATTCTTTTTTGCTCTCTCTGCAGATGAGTGAAACTTGCTGCTCTCCAATGATTGCAATGAAATTGGACCTTGGCAAGGCAAGACTATTCCATCCTTGGGAGGATGAATTCCCTTAAGTAGTAGAATCTTCATAATGAGACTGCAAAATGGAAGACAAGTCCTAGCAGCTGATTTGCCTGCCATCTTTCCCAAAGCCTGGAAAATCTGTGCACAGATGTCGATTTGAGCTCCATTTATAAGATCACAAAATAATCATGCTCTTCCAAGGTTGATGAAGCCCGTGTTGGTCAATGGGTACAGATTTGAGTACATGATCAATGCAAGGGTCTTGATTTCAGGAGAGAACCTTGCGGTGCCAATGGATGTACCCGTGAGGAGACTTCAAGATCAACTCCTAGAGTTTCAAGAATGAAATTAAGAGGTCCCAATCTGTCATAATAAGGAGTTGTGTCAACATCCACCAAATGATTGATTTGGAGAATTTTGGCTAACTAGTCCGATGTGATGATGAAGTCTTTTCCCTGAACCCAACACTTCAAATCAAATCCAGTGAACAAAGCATTTGAGTAGAATTCCTTAATAAGCTCCTCAACCGGTTCTTCAAATATCCCAAATAGGTTCCCCAATCTATGTCAGCAAAGATTCATGGTATGAAAGTTGATCCCAATGTGTCAAACTTCATAGTCCTTCCACCACAGTTGATGCATTCTTGAAAAGATTGTTGTAGGATTGGAAGTCCAACAATGTCTTAAACATCCTTCTTTCAAAGGTAACTGATACTTGTCAAGTCCTTTTTGACACTAGAGAAGATGTGAGATCAATTACGGGTGCTTTACCACGTGAAAACCTTTAAGACATCTACAAGATGGCCACACAAACAAAAACCATACACCAAATGACAAAAAAATTGATTAAATGTAGTGCAAAAATCAAGTATAAACACTCTAAATCCTAAGTTAAAAGAGCATGAACACAACACAAAAACATGTTATAGATGCTAGATGGTCTAAATAGTTTTTTTAGACTATTTGGAGAGATAAGGTAGAGGAAAACTAAGAGAAATTGTGTAGATGATTGTGGGTTTAGAATTTCTAACTCTCAAGTGTATTTCTAGGGTTTTCTCTTTGAAAGTTTCCTTACAATTTCATAGGTAATGCGATCTTATATAGTGTGGGTAAAGAGTTTCACGGGTCATTCGTGAGTTGGTCTAGTCGCAAAATGACTCGCAAAATTCCTCCTGGCACTTGACTATTCAGTTTCCAGCATATGCTTATCACATGACCTTTCGCGAATTGTCCACTTGCGAGACAGTTGCAAGCAAGTCGCGAACATCACTATTCTTCACAAATATTCACCAAACTCTCACACTCAACCCTTACATTAAATCCCACAAACATACAGGGAAATGATTAACTAAAATCTAATCAAATTTAACATGGAATTAAAATCAACAAAACATAGTTGAAAATCATAAATTTACACATATCATTTAAATATCAAAATAAGACTTAAAAATGATATTTCTTTTAGGTGTACAAATACAATTGATTTTTTAATCTTAAGTTCGGAATTAATTATTTTAGAATAACTTTATTTATGCAAGTATTAGAAAAGATTCAACTGCTTGAGTTCAAATCACTTCATTATTAAATTAGGAATTAAAAAAATAATTAGAAAAATTTTTATTAATAATTTTAATTAAAAATATTATATATAAGGTCAAATATACAAAATTATGCATTTTATATAATAACTAGGGACCTTTGAAAGTCAAAAGCAAATTAGCTTTGCATCCTGAGATTTCTATAGGCGCCTGCTTCAGTGCTTTGCCACAACTCACGAGTCAATTATACATATGTCGCCTATGAATGGTCCTTAGCTAGAGAATGTGCCTGTTTGTTTGCACTTTTAGAAGGCAAAAAGTGCTTTTTGAAGCCTAAAAAATTATATGAGGGTTTGGTTAGATTTTAAAAGCAGCTATAGCTAAAAGCTGCATTTTAAAATTGTGAAGGAAAAGGACTTTAGCATAATGCAACTCTTCGGAGCCTTTTGATAAAGCTAATGCGCGCTTTATCAATATTATTGTTGGAGGCAGTGTTAAATTACCAAATTGCCCACTATGCTGCTACAAAGGCCCTCTCCATGCTACTCTACTACAGAACAACCACAACGGCTACAATCACAACAATTTTTCTCTCAAACATCTCTAAACTCAAGCATATAATCAGATTATCAGAATACAAACTCAAAAACACAATTTTAAAATTAATCAAATCATAACAATAAAAAAATAAAATAAATAAAAAAGACAGAAGACAGAAGCCATCTGACCCATCTGGACTGTGTTGGGGATGAAGATGAGCGATGGCACGAAGATGAGAGCTCCCTGGAATGTTCTTGAATGAGGGTGAAAAGGAAATTTTTCTTATTGCAGAGAGAGCTAGTGAATGTTCTAGAATCAAGTAAAAAAAAAAAAAAAAAGACGAGAGCTGGAGAAAAAAAAAAGAGAACGAGAGCTCCCAGGAATGTTCTTGAACGAGGGAGAAAAGGAAAATAAAAGAAGAGGGGGGATAGAGATAGTGGACACTTGTGTGGAGGAGAAAGAAGAAAAAAAAATGAAATGTCTGGATGAAAGTGAAATGAAGAAAGGAAAAAGGATATAAAGAATAAAAAATGCTACAACAATATTTTCACAATAAATTTTAAGTAACAGATTGTTATTAGTTAATATTGGTGAGTAAAAAAATAATTTCAATGGTGGGTTAAGTTGTTATTGGTTCTCATTTGGACCTACTAGTGACATTATTATCTTTTTATCTACCATTAACAACATGTCATATAGACTTTATTTTGAAATTTTTGTAAAAATGTTGTGTCCATAACTTGCATTAAGAGAGATAATTAAAATAAAGAATTTTCTTATATATATCTTGTCCTTTTTGGTAATTTATAACTCAAACATCTACTTTTATAAGTGCTAGCCAAACACTCAGCTTTTTCAAAAAACAATTTTTAACAATTTTTACTAAACATTCAACTTTTTCAAAAAACTCAATTTCATATTATACTTTTTCAAAAAGCCCAATTTCAAAAAGCTGAACCAAACTCACCCAATGTTGTTATCTCAATGTTCTTTTCTACACTGCACCCTTTACTTCTCCTTGGCCTATATAAACACTAATGCTAGCCACGCAATAGTTTTTACAATCTTTATTCCTACAATTGACACGAACAATTGTGATTGGAGTAGTATCACTAATTTTCACATGAAACCATTATTTACATTAATTTTATTAACACCAATCACAAAATGTCAACTAAGCAATTGTGAAATTTTTTGTCTCTCCCCTTACTACTATATAAATAGACACCAAAAGCCCTTGAGGGAACTAAAGTAATTTTCAATAAGCAACAGCAATAGCCATGAAGCTTTCATTTCTCACAAGGTTTCTGGTAATCTCTCTTTTCACCATTTTGTTTTTCCCATCTTTTGCAACTCCAGCCAGACTGACAACCTTTTCGAGTTGCTTAAATCTCGAAAATCCCAAAATCCTCCAAATACCGAACTATGGGTTGAATTAGACAACAATGATAACAGTTTTTCTCCAGTGTATATTGGACCCCAAGATGGGTTCAAGAAAGCTGACAAGATCAATGCCTTGCCAGGACAACCAAAAGGAGTAGATTTCGATCAGTATGCTGGCTATATTACTGTAGACCCGAAAGCTGGGAGAGCGCTGTTCTATTACTTTGTGGAGTCACCTCATAATTCTGCAACCAAACCTCTCGTCTTGTGGTTAAATGGAGGTAAGTATAGTACAACATATTTTAATTTCATTTGTATGAACTAGTATAGGCATAATGAATGCTGAAAATACACACTAATTAGTTTTATCTTATCTCATAGCTAGGATGTGACAATTAAATGATAATATAATATAGGTCCACTTCGGTCTATTTGGTCCAATTCGGTTTACTTCAGTCCACCTTTGTCAATTCTGTCCTATTCGATCCATTCAGTCCACTTCGGTCTATTCGGCCCATTTGGTATGTTTCGGTCCATAAGGTCTATTAGGTCAATTCGGTCTATTTCAGTTCAATTTGTCCCATACAGTCTACTTCGGTCCATATGATATACTTCAGTCCAATTTGGTCTATTATGATCCCTTTTGGTCTATTTGGTCCATTTCATCCACTTCAGTCACTTCGGTCCAATTTGGTCCACTCATTCCACTTCGGTCCATTTGGTTTATTTCAGTCCACTTAGGTCCATTTGGTGTATTTAAGTCCACTTCGGTCCATTTGGTCTATTTCAACTACTTTGGTCTATCTGGTCCACTTCAATCCATTCGATCTACTTCAGTCCAATTTGATCCATTTCAGTTCACTTTTGTCCAATTCAACTTAAGAATGAAAAAAAATAACAACAACTATTCCAATGATAATATTATTCATAATATGTACGGACACTTATATTTCATGAACATCCATTCACACACAATATAAAAGAGAAAATTAGGTAATCCTAATACGTCCACACAATCAAACACAAGTTATTTAAGTATGAATTCTAGGCCTATGCCCCGCATGCCAGCTTTCAAGTTCTAGCTACTTGCTCAAATTACTTCCCAAGTTAATCTTTCTTATTCTGAAATCGCTTACTACCACATCACTCTCATATCCTCTTGTACCAAATAAACAGTTGTAAAATGGTTTATATGTTTAATTTTAATTATTTCAAATACGAGCCAAACTCAAGCTCATCATATTAAGTTAGATTGCTTGTTCAAGTTTGATGTATTTTTTTGTTAAAGAAGTTCAAGCTTATTAACTAGCTATTCATCAACTTACTCTTTCCTCAAATGATAAAAACCACTACTAAATTTTTTTTTTTTTTTTTAATACAAGATAGATTTCTACTCTAGCCAAATTTAAGTGTATATGTGTGTGAAACTCTCTTTTGGAGACTTGAACCCCGACCCTTGCCCCGCACACCCTGCAAGCACTTATACTTGTGTAGTAACCATCGCACCAAGAGTGTGCAGTGGTACCACTAAAAATTTTTACTCCTTCACAAACCTATATGAGTAATTAATAAATAAATTATAATTAAAATTAAATTGTGTTTGAATTAATTAGATAAAATAATTTTTAGTAATGAATTTTTATAAAAGTTAGATCTACCGAATTTATATTATTAAAAAGGCAAAAATTCAAAACTGACATTCTGACTTTCAGCCTTTTTCATCTCAATGCTCTAACTTTCAATTTTGTCATTTCAGTCCTCTAACTTTTAATTATTGTTAATTCAGTATTCCATTAAACCCCAGTTATGTCTTGCCGTTAATTGAGCCAAAATGACGTTGTTTTGGCTTTTTTTTTTTTAATAAATTTTGGAATTAAAAGAAAATTAAAAAAAAAAAACTGACATTAAAATAAAAATAAAAAACATTTAGGGGAACCCACACTGTTCCTAGAATCACTCACCATCACCAACTACAAGGAAGACCTCTCCAATTGGATCCTCTCTCGCTTCGGCAGGTCCTTGAAAGAAGATCACCAACGCCTCTGTGTAGTCATAGGCGACATCTCTCAAATTCTCAAAGACCAATCGCTCCCTTCCACTCCCGCCGCCTACTCTGCAGCTGCTGTTCTCAACAAGGAGCGACAGTTCTTGTCTCAGCTCTTGCTCCGGCGACTAAGGTCGTCGCCCTTGTCATCCTCGTCACATGCCGCAACAACTTTTGGATTGAAATGCGTTTCACATTGGTTCGTTGTCGGTGACAACGCTCTCACCTGGTCTGAAGCTTCTCAATTGTACGGTGGTTTATTGGGATTCGTCACCGATGAGCGCCCCAAGGTAAGGGGGCTCATGGCCGGAGCTGGAGCCATGAGCGATTCATTGTTCTGCTAAGGGGAACGACGCCTTGTTCTGCTCATGGCCAGAGCTAGATTCGTCCTTGGTTTTGATTTCAGGTAAGAGGAACAACGCCTAAATGTTTTTTTTTTTTTAATATCATTTTTTTTTTTAATTCTGAAATTTTCTTTATAATTAATGGCAGGACATAATTGGGGTTTAACGAAGTACTGAATTGACAATAATTGAAAGTTAGAAGACTGAAATAACAAAACTAAAAGTTAGAGGACTGAAATGAAAATGGCTAAAAGTTGAAGAGTCAGTTTTGAATTTTTGCCTATTATAAATTATACATATGAGATTTACTATTAATATTAATAATTAATTCGATATAATAAGTTGAGATCTCTTAAAGTTTTTAGAAACTTACAAAATCCAATCTAACCATCACAAAAACCAAATTTGACCTAAAACGCATTAAAAACACTTAAAAAATTAAAAATAAGGAAATAAATAATCTAAACTTAAAATAAGGAAAATTACATAAAAAATAGCAAAATTAAATAGTAGATTTTATCCGATATCATTATATACACCCAAATTGAGTTTTATATTCTAGAGTTTATTCATGAACATATTATTATTTTTTAGTTTGACTTATTTAATCTTTGAGCCTAAATTTGAATGTGAATTCAATTCACTTTCCAAATAACTACATAAATTAAAATTTTCTTGAATTGAGTCGAGTTCAATTTCTTTGACAATCTACAAATATTGACTTATTTTAAATTTTGGAAGTAAGCTTTATACTTCAATCAGCAGCAAAATATAATTCTTCAAAGAAATAGGATACTTTGAGATCAACACCCCTCCAGAGAGATGATATTACATATATGATATATGTATAGTATATATGATAGATTTTTTCCCAAAAATAGAAAAAGAAAAATTACTTTTTTTTTTAATTAAAAAAAAATTTACCTTTTCTGTAGTCTAATCCGTGTAGAAGAAAGGGCCCGAGGAATCTTTTATGCCACTTTCCACGTAGAATAGAGTTTAGATCCCAATATCAACCAAATTAGTGGTATTTATTAGGGGATACGCAAAAATGAGTTCTGTTATTCTTGAGCTAAATTATGGGTTAGGCATCATTTTTCCAATAAGTTAATAGTTGAGCCACCCAGCAACTAGAGAGTCAATCTCATACTGGTAGCTGTACCGGTTTGATCAATGAAATGATATATTTCAGTACCAATCAATATCGGTGTACCATTTCGGGTTTACCCGTTATTTTATATATGTGTGTGTGTATTATAATAAATATAAAAATCTACTATAAAACATTATCTCAATTTAGAATAAATTATTTATAGTTTTAGACTTTAGCATCAATTAAAAGAAAAAAAAAACACAATATAAAAAATATAAAGCTTAATTGTTCATTGCATGCTAAGAAAATAAATAATACTAATAAGTTAATACATATAAGTTACCATTCTAGCCTTACAAAAATTCAAAAATTACAAAACTAAAAAAAAAAAAACTTTTTTTTTGTACCGGTCGGTATTACTCAAAATCAACCAATATGATAGGTATTTAAACTGGTACAAAACGTTGGCGTTTCGATACTGATATATATACCAGTACATTACCGACCACCTTGCCCAGCAAGGCTCTAGAACAAAAATAACCTTAATTTTTTTAGATGAATTTTGGCATTAGTGATCCTGATCGAATTCCTTGTTTTGTTTTCTAAACCCTGGAACTCATGGCTAAACTAGTCCAACCATAAGCTATTGAATCTCCTCCAATCCGGTTGGGAGAAATCTCTACTATCCAAAAAAATCATTTTTAAAAAAAATGAAAAAGTTAACTCTCCTATTCAAAACATGTAATTTTTTTTATAACTAAATAATGTTACACATATATTTAAATATATTTTTACTTTTTATATATATTGTTAAGCATATATCATTTTAAAAACAATAATGAAAAATAAAGTGAATCTATGGCCATTAAATGATGTTTATAATACAAACCAAGATCCAAAAGAATAAATAAGAAGATAACTAGATAAGCGTTCAATATTAAAACTAATATATAAAAAATATATATATATAAATTCTCACAAGTTTGGCTATCTCAAGGGGTTGGGTTGTAACTTTATCCGAGCCATATTATGGACGTATCCTAAACATGTCATTACTTTTTTTCAAAAAAAAGTTGGAACGCACATGCACGCAGAGGCATTATAGAGGAATCCATGCCAGTACAATACCTATCAGATATGGGTAGTTGAGTATAAATGGAGTATCCTTACTTCCTAGGATTTACCATTGTTTTTAGATGTAATAACTTCTATTTCAAAATTTGAAGAAACTACTATCAGTGCCTGTGCAACAAATTTATCACTTTTTTAAAAATGGGTTATTTTTTTTTTTTTTTTTATTTAAGTAATAGGTTCAAATTAGAACCAATAACAACTTACTATCTATAATTTTTTGTGAAATATTGTGGACATAGTACTTTTCACTTTTCCAAATTAAGGCCACGTAGAACTATTTAAAATGAGTAGAGATGATATAAATTCACAGGATTCCAACCTTTTGTTGCTAACTGGTTGGAGAGGTACGCCTAATACAAATGAAAATTAATTTCTAAATGAAAATTTTAAGAATACTTTTATAATTTTCTTCCCTTGAGGAAAAAACAAAATGACTTCACCACTTGGGGTAGACAATGTATTATTAGCTAATATTCCGCCATCCCCCTCAAAAAAAAAAAAACTAATATTACGCCAAAAACAGGACAATCTCACGTATAACAACCATACAGGTAAGAAAGAGGGTGCTTGCCAGATTACGTTTGAAAGTCAAAGATTTTTGCATCCTGAGATTTCTATGGACCTTTTGATTCAAGGGTATGGTTAATGTGTTCCCTAAAGACACACATTAAAGCTATTCGGACACACATTAACTTATTTATTTTTAGAAATATTTTTTAAAAAATTGAAAAAACTGTCAATGCTTTTTTCAATTCTTGATAAGATATTTTCAATGTTAGACTTATAATTAAGTAATTAAATTCACTATTTTCTAATAGTTTAAACTTTTGGGATAATTGACAATTTAACATTCAAAAATAATTAATTATTGTGTGCCGGTCACACATTAACAAAATCCTTAGTTCAAAGGCAAAGCTTTGTATCCTGAGATTTCAATGCGCCAGCTGCTTGCTGCGAGCCGATTATATATGCCGCTTATGAATGGTCCCTCGCTAGAGAATGTGGTTATCTCAATGTTCTTTTCGGCACTGCATCATTTACTTCGCCTTGGCCTATGTTAACACCGATACTAGCGACACAATAATTTCACAATCTTTGTTACAATGGCTGACAAGAACAATTGTGATTGGAGTAACACCAATCACAAAATGCCAACTCAATAGCTGTAAAACTTTTTGTATACCTCCACTTACTGCTATATAAAGACACCAAAAAGCCCTTGACGAAAATAAAGTAATTTGCAATAAGCAACAACAAGAGCCATGAAGCTTTCATTTCTCACAAGGTTTCTGCTGCTCCTCACTTTTCACCATTTGGTTTTTCCCATCTATTGCAATGCCAGCCAGACTGACAACCTTTCCGAGTTGCTTAAATCTCAAAAATCCCAAAATCCTCCAAATACCGAACTATGGGTTAGATTACACAATGATGATAGCAATTATTCTCCAGTGTATATTGGACCCCAAGATGGGTTGAAGGAAGCTGATAAGATCGATGCTTTGCCTGGACAACCACAAGGAGCAGATTTCGATCAGTAAGCTGGCTATATTACCGGAGACCCGAATGCTGGGAGAGAACTATTCTATTACTTTGTAGAGTCACCTCAGAATTCTACAATCAAACCTCTCGTCTTGTGGTTAAATGGAGGTAAATACAGTTCCACATGTTTCAATTTCATTTGTATGAACTAGTATAGGCACAAAGAACGTAGAAAATACACACTAGATTAATCTATTCAGTCCCATTCAGTCTATTTGATCCAATTCGGTCTATATGGTCCATTGCAGTCCACTTTAGTCTATTTGATCCATTACAGTCCACTGCAGTCCATGTTATCCATTTCGTTCTATATGGTCCGCAGCAGTCCATTTCAGTCCACCTAATTCTCACTCTCTGCAAGAGGTCCACTTCGGTCGAATTTTACTAAATTGGTCCATAATGGTCTAGTCAGTCCATATCAATCCACTTTGGTCTCATTCTATCCACTTCAGTCTATTTTGGATTAATCGGGTCTTAAATTGATTTTTTTTGTAAGCTGTCTCTTAGTTTTAGGCTCAAAAACTCTTTTCTTTTTCCTTATTTTTTGGATTGGAAAGTATGAAAATTTTTCCTATTTAAGCCAAACTCTTTACTTTTGGGCTTAAATTATTAACAAAATAGGCATTAAAAACATAGATGCTCACCACAATGCCACCACCAATGTTTCCATTATATAGTTCAAAGCAATTACGGAAGATATTAATAAAACTATACTGAGATTTATAGGCCCTGGATGCTCTTCTCTTGGATATGGAGCCTTCGAGGAACTGGGACCATTCAGAGTCAACAGTGATGGAAAAACACTATTCCGAAATGATTATGCATGGAACACTGGTAAGCAGATTCCAGTAATTTCACCTTCAAATGATAGACTAAGTTGTAGAGCTTTAAGTACTGGAAATCTTATCAGAATTTTTTTCTCCTGAAGTAAAAACTAATACCTGTTGAAAATAATATTGGCAGTGGCAAATGTTATCTTTTTGGAGTCCCCAGCTGGAGTTGGGTTTTCATATTCGAACACATCTTCAGATTACAGCAAAAGCGGCGACAAAAGAACAGCGGAGGACTCTTACACTTTTCTAGTGAATTGGCTTGAGAGATTCCCTCAATATAAAACCCGAGATTTCTTTATAACTGGAGAAAGCTACGCTGGTCATTATGTACCTCAACTTGCTCATACAATTCTCTCAAAGAACAATAACACAAACCAAACAGTAATCAACCTCAAAGGCATTGCAGTGAGTGCATTGTGAAGTCTTTCTTCAGTCTATAATATGTGCCTGTATTTCAATGTTTATAATAAAAAACTTATTAATTCTTCTCTGTTAATGTCAATGGATGCAGATTGGGAATGCTTGGATAGATGATAATACTAGTATAATGGGCACGTATGATTATTACTGGACACATGCTTTAAACTCGGACGAAACTAATGCAGGAATTCACCGGTAGTGCAACTTCGTTACGGGTAATTATTCAAGAAAGTGTGTTGACTATCTAAAGCAGGGAGATGCAGAGGCCGGAAACCTTGATTTTTACAACATATATGCTCCCCTTTGCAAATCGTCAGGACCCAAGTCAGGCCCAAGCGGTTCTGTAAGTCTTATGAATCAATCAAAATAGTTTCTTATAAATAACTTTAAATCTAATATGAATAAAAAAAAATAGAAATGAAGATTATTATATATACAAGACGCATACAATTGGGTTTGTGTTGATGATCTTATAAACCAAGCATGAGTTTGGTCACAATAACCTTTAATTCTGTATTCAGTTGACAAGTGCATTTAAATAACTTTACTGGCCTTGTGATTAGAACTAAGCAAGAAATTAAATGATTTTAGTCTTTCACTATATAGGTCCACAATTTTGATCCCTGCTCCGACAATTATGTCTCTGCCTATCTAAATCTTGCCGAAGTGCAAACAGCTCTACATGCAAAAGCTACAAAATGGGAAGCTTGCAGGTAAGAGCCTGTGATACCTGTGGACTAGACATGCAACTTTGGCAGTGATGATCTTGTCACAAAGCATGAAAAGATAAAACTCCCGCATATACAAAGTTAAGATCTTTTTGCCACCCAATATAAATTACTAATTTTTCTTCTACACTGCCTGCAGTGGTTTTGTAACTTTTGTATGGACAGACAGTACAACGACAATTCTACCCACTATAAATGAACTCATTTCTAGTGGAATTAGAGTATGGATATACAGGTAGCCCCTCATCTTTCCATGAGCTTTTTGGTTTTTTTTTTTTTTTTTCATAATGATCCCTCTGATATTTCTTATTCAAGAGAAAATCCAATCAAAATTTCTCTCTTCATAAATGAACCAAATTGTAAGTCTATTACAGTAATTAGATATAAGAGCACTGATTACTACACACTAGTATGTACGGAGCGTGTGCGCCATGTTAGTTGAAATTGTATTTTCAAAACATGATTTGAGTTAAATTGTGAAATCGTGTTTCTAAGGTTGTGTGCCAAAAAAAAAATAAATAAATAAATAATGTAAGGCGTAAATGCACTTTTAGTCCCTACATTTTGGCCCTATTTCTATTTTGGTCCCTACATTTTCATTTTACCACTTTTAGTCCCTAATCCAATTAACACGTATTATTTTAGTCCTTACCGTCACTCAACTAAATAAATTGTCACGTGTCTAACTGAGTGATTAAAATATTAATTAAAATCCACAGTTGCTACTGTCACCCATGCCACATGGATTTCCCGCCCCATTTATGTCACACGTGACCCCCACGTGACCCTCACTACAACAACATCAGTACCAAAAACCCAAAATTCCCCAAATCAGTACCAGAAACCCTAAACTCCCAAATCAAAAATCGAGCTTGGACCTCCACCCACACGGAAGCCTCATCTCCCAAACCACGATCAAAACAAACAATCTTCGAAGCCCAATGGAAGCATGCTCTTCGACAAGTTCTAGCGTGAGGAGGAGAGCACAAATGATGTGCTACTTGGAATCAAAAACCCGTCCTAGTTGTGGCGTGGACGGAGAGAACCCCGGCAGAAGGTTCTATGGTTGTCCAAACCACCGGGTATGTCAATTTCAGGAAATTGTTTGAGTGGGTTTTAGTTAATTTCAGGTATGTTGTTTCAATTTGTTACTACAATGGTTTTATGGATTTTCATTTTTCTCGAGCATTATCTCGTGTTTCAGGTGGGCGAAAGTGTAGATTCTTCCAATGGCGTGATGATGAGATATGTGAACGTGGTAAGGTGCTTATCCCACAAAGCAAAGGCAAAGGATCATCCAACTTCAGGCCGAGCTTGCACACTGCAGAAGAGAGAGAAGTTTTTAGTTGTAGGTGTGGCAGTGTTAATGGTGATATTTGTAGTTCGATGGTGGCTGAGGTCGGGTTGGTGTGGTTGGTAAGTGCATGTAGGGCTGGATGTTTATGTGTAGAGGGTGAGTGTGTTGTTCTTTGGTAGGATTAGTTATTATCAATGACACACCTGCTACTTATTTTGTACTCTTTCTGTTGAGAAATAAATGAATACCTTTTTCATTCAATGTATGGATGTGTGGATTGGAAATAGCAGGATTGGTATTGGTGTGTAACATAGTCTGTTGACAGATAACATATTCCAATAAAGCAATACTTAATATACTGCCAAGTGCATGCAACAAATAAAACTGGTATGAACAGATAACATATTCCAACATACTGCCAAACTTAACATACTGCCAAACTTAACCCAAACATTTTCATAGTTATCATTAAAAAAAGCAAAAATATGTTTACAAAACAAAAGTGCATTGTTCAACTGCCAATCTTAACCCAAACAGCAGGGCATTGTTTAACTAATAGCAATTATACAAAATAAAGGCTTGGCTATAATAATACAAAACATAAGCCATTCATCAAAAGATATAAAACACAACATCCTATTCATTTTTTCTTTGGAGCATGCCTTGATGACTGACTCCCAGCATTCTTGATAGCCCCCATGTATCTAGATGCATTCTTGGAAGCATTTAGGGTCTCTGATGTGACCATCCTTTTCCTCCTCTCCTGGTTAACCCTGCTACCTAAGTTGGGTGGTGCAATTGGATTGGAGTTGGCCTGAACTGGATTGGATGATCCTGTGGGGGTCTGGTGTGCACTTGGACTAGACTAGGGTGGTGGAAAAGGTGTGGCAGAGTTGTGCATGGTGTACTGGTATGCTGCATTTGGGCTGGATGAGAAGTGCATGCTGGTCTGGAATGGTGCACTTGGGGTGGATGAGAAGTGCATGCTGGTCTGGAATGGTGCACTTGGGGTGGATGAGAAGTGCATGATGGTTTAGTGTGCACTTGGACTGGATTGGGGTGGTGGAAAAGGTGTGGCAGTGCTGTGCATGGTGTACTGGTATGCTGCACTTGGGCTGGATGAGAAGTGCATGCTGGTTTGGTATGGTGCACTTGGCCTGAACTGAGGAAATGCACAAGGAGTGAAGCTATGCATGCTGGACTGGAATGATGGAAATGGACTGGGAGAGCTTGTCCATGGCTCTGAACCACCGGGAGTGAAGTTGTGCATGCCGGATTGAGATGATACAAATGGCCGAGGTGGTGCAAATGGGGTGGCTCGAGCTTGGTTGAGCTGAGCTTGTCCCGTTGGCTGATTTTTCTTGGAAGAGTTTCCGCTCCCGGTCCGCAAACAAGAAATCCACATTAAATATGTAAAACTCTCACACATTTACTTGACAGAATATGGTAGAATGTTACCTTATTGGCTGCACCGGTTCTCGTTTTGTGGTGCCTGGTAGGGAAGAGTTTCCTCCAATCTCACCCTTGAAATTTCTTTTATTGTGTCCTATTTTACCATAGGCCCTACACTGTTTGGAGATACCAGCTCTCCTACCTGCTGGTTCACCAGGCTCCCTTGCTCTCTTCTTCTTGGGCCGACTAGGTGACCTTCTTTTGATAGGAGGCTAAACAAGTTGGACACCACTGGGCCTCAACATATTCAGCCCATTGATAGGTGCAATTACTGGCTCATAACATGTCTTATATGTGGAGACATGAAAACAACTGTGCACATACTGCTCAGCATCTTACCTGTTGAAGAATATGCAAGAAACTACATGGGCACATGGTATGCCTGTTGTATCCCATTTCCTGCAACTACAATGTCCTTTGGCCAAGTCCACAGTGAAGCTTTGTAGTCCATTTTTAACCTCAAACTGTGTATCACCTGCCCAACAAGCAAGCCACTTGCTGCTTGCAGTCTTTTCTCTATGCAACCTCTTAAGCACTTTAGGGCATATCTCTGATTCCACTCTCATGATCTTTTGTCTATTCTCTTGAAATCTGGTCATAAGATATAACCTGATAGACTCCAGCTGCAAGCACACACAAACTGTTAATCAAACAATGTATCAAACAATGTATCTGACTAACTGTTACTCAAAGGCTTAGATTCATACCATAGTAATTATAGGCTTGGATCTAAACTTCAAAATCCTACTGTTAAAACTCTCACACATGTTGTTCAGTACTGTATCACTCAACCCATCCTCACTGAACATGTGTCTGGCCCATATGGTGGTTGAATGATCTAGCAACCAATTGTGTGCATCCTCATCAATTCCTTTCAGTTCATCCATCAGCCTATCAAACTCAGCTTTATAAGTAGCTTTGGCCGCTTTCCAAAAGAAGTCTCTGATGAGAATACCAGGATGGTTCTTCCGGAGATTATTGTAGAGGTGTACCGCAGCAAATTCTATGCTCATATTGTGGCCAATTATCAATGAAGGTCTCGACCAACCCTCGCCAAGTACAACAACAACAATTATGGTGTTAGTAACTCTATACATCCAATATGGTAATGCATATAGATATGGTAATAAAGATACATACCTTCTGCGGCCGATATAAATGTCCACCTTCGTTTACGACCAATGTCCGCAAGTAGCAAATTTATGAACCAAGTCCAGGAGTCTTTAGTTTCAGCCTCCACTACAACAGCATATGCAAGTGGGGAAGTACTCTTCATTAGGGTCTCTTGCAACCGCTGTGATTAATTGCCCACCCGACTTAGTCTTCAAGTGGCAGCAGCATCCAAACCAATTATTGGCCTCGCATCCAGCCATAAAACCCTCTCTTGCAACCCTCTAGGCATATGTACAGCCTCTCAAAATAAGGAACCCCATAGACCAAGTCCATTTCAGCAGCCAAATCACCTTCATTGAAGGTATGTACCTCATAAGTATGGTACTGCCAGGCTAGCCTTCCTCAACTCCTCACAATACTCCCAAAGCGATTGTACGTCGTGTGTGAGCCCCATCAACATACTCTCTTGCCTTCTCCCTAGCCCCTGCGGCTTTTCCCCAGCTTATGTTTACCGTGAACTTCTCATGTACAGGCATCTTGGATGTATTTTAGTTTCATGTTAGGTTGTCTTCTCACCTTCTTCATCAACTTCTTCCCAATGTATGAAGAAGTGCACCTTGGATTCTTATAACTCCTAGTGCATGTGTGTTCCAATTGTTCTGTTCTTAGTTGGTAGCTTTTCTCTCTTGGCACCTTTGTTAGATATGCCACAAACTTGCAACTTTCCTGGCAAATTGCTCTTACCCTCTGGAAATCATTTTTTGCAAATTTGATCCCCAGACCACCATGAACTCATAATCAGTTATAGCTTCTTTGAATTGCTTAGCTGTTGTGAACAACATATCTTTCTCAAATCTGATATGTTCAGCCTTAGCAACTGGCTTAAACACTGGGAAGGTCCTCTTTTGTCCCCTTCCCTTTTCCATAGGTGTTTTTAGTTCATTCTCAGAGCCATCATCACTATCATCCCCAATATCATCATCAGATGATGATTGCTCAAGACTGTGCAACTCCTCACTCTCATAATCAGAGTTCATTACACCAGCCCCCATTTGTACTGGTTCAGTAATATCCTCATCAGAACCATCCCAACTATCACTACTATCCTCCACAAACTCCCTCTCATCAGGATTCACTACATCTTCATCCTCTAGGCCACTTCCTTCATCATCACCTCCTCCACGATCACTGCTATCAGCTACATCCTTGTTCTCATTTTGGCCCTGAGTCATAGGTTCCTTACCTGCTCTCCTAGAATACACCTCTGCAGCATCAACCTCAACAATATCATCATCATCTTCACTGCCAGAATTACTATTGTCAGCATCTTCACTACCTTCATCATGACTGGCATCATCATTACTGCCATAAGGTAAAAGGTTTTGCTCCACTGCCAATGGCTGCACATCTGCCCCAATATGCTCACCTTCATCTACTAGTATAGGATTATCCACAGGGTGCTCTACAAACACATGAATTTCCTCATGACCTATCACTAAATCTGTCATAAACATGGCATCATCATCATCAACTATCAAATGGAAATTAGCTTTCTCTAGATCATTACCAGGCATTTTATACCAAAGCCTACTCACAGAGGTGTATCCAAATTCCCTGCATATACCTTCAATCTCTATCTTCGACCACCTATCAGGGTCACAATTATCTACTACATCCACTACACCTCCCACATATTTTCTAGGGTTATCAGTGAAATACCCACCATGATGCACAGACAAGCTAAATAGCTCACTCATGCTGCATGCAAAACACATATAAACCATTTAATTACTATTGATTACATTCCAAAAGAGCACTCATTCATTAACAAAATATCACACATTAATTATTTGCCAAATCAGCACTCATCATTCCACAATCCACCTCAGCTGTTTCGAATTATATAATATGGTAATGCACATTATCTCCAACATTGTTTAGAAAGCACAAACAGAAACATAGTAAACAACAATATCATAAAATATAGACATGCATAGTAATCCACAAACAAACACATGTTAACATTATATATCATAAAATCACTTTAATAATGACTCAGCATTTTGGCCCACTAATTCAGTATACATCACACATAGAATCAGCCATTATCTTCAACAGAGGAAAATAGGGACCACATTGGAAGCCACAAAGAAACACATGCTCAGACAAGGACCAAAAAACAGTCAAAAGTCACTAAACAAACATAATAAAGTCAAAACCCAACAACGAATATACAAATTGGACATTGTGGCCCCTACGCATAATACAAAGCTAGCTATATATAAAGACATACACACAGAGAAAGCTAATACCTGTGTGTTTGGTTTCACAGAGATAGAGATCTCACTACTTTTCTCTTCTCTGCTATTCCAAGAAAAATGGGTTTAGGTATATATATTTCTGGGTTGGTTTGTCTGCGATGATGGATGATGGTTTGTACCTCTGCGATGGTGGTTTGTTGGTCTGCTATGGTGGTTTAGGGTTTCTGTATCGACGAGGAATTTTGGGTTTTTGGTACTGATGTTGTTGTAGTGAGGGTCACGTGGGGGTCACGTGTGACATAAATGGGGCGGGAAATCCATGTGGCATGGGTGACAGGAGCCACGGTGGATTTTAATTAATATTTTAATCCCTCCGTTAGCCACGTCAACAATTTCTGTTAGTTGGGTGACGGTAGGGACTAAAATAACACGCGTTAATTGGATTAGGGACTAAAAGTGGTAAAATGAAAATGTAAGGACCAAAATAAAAATAGGGCCAAAATGTAGGGACTAAAAGTGCATTTACGCCATAATGTAAATATAATACAGCCTACCAATTGTTAACACCTTTAACTTTCTCTTAATGAAACCTGCAGTGGCGACATAGATAGCGTAGTTCCAGTAACCTCCTCTAGGTACTCCATAAACACACTAAAACTACCGGTCACCACTGCTTGGCGCCCATGGCATTTCGACAATGAGGTAAATATTTAAGATAATTGATCCCATAGTTTACCCAACATTAAACAAGGTTATGAATTTCCAACATGTTGATGCTGGCAGGTTGGAGGATATGTGGTTGAGTACAAAGGAGTGACATTCGCCACAGTAAGGGAAGCCGGGCATGAAGTTCCAAGCTACCAACCAGAACGAGCACTGACCATGATCTCATCTTTCCTTACAGGGAAACTTCCCCCATCATAATAATATCATATGGTTCCAATCTATCAACCAGAACAAGCACTAACCATGATCTTATCTTTCCTTGCATGGAAACTCCCTCCATCAAAATAAATTGCCCTGTCACAGTAATTTCTAAAAATTTATTTTATCCAGTTACTTGTAACCTAAGCTCAAATAGTTTCTACAATGTCATGGATTGGCTCGAACTGGAGAGATAGATTTCAAAAAAACATGAATAAGATTGGATTTTTGCCTTAAAGGTGGATGTTTTATATCAAAGCTCATATGTGAACCGAAATTGTATTTGTAATACTCGATTTCAGAATAAAATGAATGCTATTTGAATTTTTTGTCTTAGAGATATCCAAATTGATATGTAGAATTGAAATAATCTTCCTATGACACAATTTCTTCATAGCATGAATACTAATGAATTTTTCTCTTAAAGATATCCAAACCTTAAAGGTATGGATGTTTGATATCCAAACTGATATGTGATAGAATTTTTAAAACACAATTTTCAAATAGCATGAATAAGATAGAATTTTTGCCTTAAATGTGGATGTTTAATATTCAAACTGATATGTGAAGTGAACTAGTGTTTGTCACACACAATTATGGTATAAAATGGATATAAATTTCTACCTTAGAAATATATGTTTGATATCCTAACAGATATATAAAATTGAAACAATATTTCTAAGACAGTTTCTGTATAACATGAATTCTATTGAATTTTTTTCCTAGGATGTCTAATATCCAAACTGATATGTAGAACTGAAATTGTGTTTCTAAGACATTATTTCTAATTAGCATAAATTCTATTGAATTTTTGCCTTAAATATACCCAAACCTTTAAGGTTTGGATGTCTGATATCCATTTTTTAGCACTGAATTCCATGATGTGTTATGTCTTCCTTTTTCTTTTCTTCTTTTGTTCAATTAAACAACAGCAAGGCCACATCAAGAAGTACAGATGACAGAACTTCTCTTATACAAACTAAATCCAATATATTCCCAAGATTTAAGTAAAATTTAAGCGAGATCGAGACAACTAGATCCTACCATTTTACTCGGCCTCTCTCATTTGTAAAATAATGAGAACCTCCCCCAGAACTCAATATAGATTTTTCACTCGTGCACTACCTCCCTGATAGTCCAGAAAGTAAGCTAAGCACTTTCCTCCTCTGCTTTAACCCCTCTTTCATTAAACCTCTGCTCACATATTTTGGCATGTTGAACAAGTCAAAACAAGCCTTAAATTGCAACACCAAAGCTCATTTACTATATCTCAAAATAATTATATATTCTCACGTATCACATTAGTATACGAGTAGTGAAGCATAATTGCTAAGGCATATAAAAGAGCTTCTTTTCTTATAAATTGAGCTTCCACCATAAAAAATGTAATTTACAAATGTGTGACACATCCTATTACATTAACAAAAACAATAGTCACAACTTCATACCGAATAAAAATTTATACGAGTGATCAATGTTCATGAAGTAGCGGCAAGACCAATTCATTGTCAACAGAATTGCGTAGCAGATGTCAGGTAATTTGATGTGAAAATGAACAGCTTTCTTTGTCAGAATATCTGGATATATCCTCTTGACTGACCTCAGAAGAAATGTTTGCCTATTTGATATGATCTCGCCAGGGTGTCCAAAAGTCTTAGATTTTTTGGGAGGAAAGGAAAAAATGAAGAGAAAAATGACACTTATGATCAAAAACTCTAGAAAAGAAAAGGTTACATTGATAAAATGACTTAAAAATTCTTGAAAAATTATAATACGGGTTGCACGTATTAATTAATTGTTAAATATATTTTTTTATATTTTTTATATATTGTTAAGCATTTATTTTTCATATTGTTAAATATATATCAATTTAAAAGAAATAATGGAAAATAAAGTGAATCTATGGCCACTAAATGATACTCTAAATGCAAAGCAAGACCCAAAATAGTAAATAAAAAGTAACTAAATAAGTGTTCAACAATAAGACCTAAAAAATATAAATAAAATTCCTTACAAATTTGAGCTCTCTAGGGGGTTGGGTTGCAACTTTATCCGAGCCATATTATGGGCATATCCTAGACATGTGTATCGTCACTTTTTTTCAAAAAAATGTTGTGAGACACATGTGAGGCATTCTAGAGGAATCCGGTACAATACGTATCGGACACGGGTAGTTGAGGGAAAATGGAATATCCATGCTTCCTAGAATTTACCATGATTTTTACATGTTTTAACTTCCTATGTTATATTTCAAAATTAAAAGAAACTATTATTAGTGCCTGTATAGCATATTTTTCGGTTTTTGGAAAATGAGTTTTTATTTTTATTTAAATAATAAGTTAAAATTAGAACCAATAATAATTTATTATTTATAATTTGTTATAAAAATATTGTGCGCTGAGTAAAGATTATATAAATTCCTAGGATTCCAAACTTTTGTTGCTAACTGGTTGGAGAGGTACGCCTAATACAATTATACTCATGAAAATTTACGTGTACTTAGTTTTACAACCTTCCTCCCATTGGGGAAAAGACAAAATAACTTCACTTGGGATTAGACAATATATTGCGTATCATTATATAACTTTCTTCCTTCACATAACTTTATCTGCTAACATTAACATGTAGATAAAACATTATCATTAAGAAAAATGATATGTTTATAATATTTTTATAATAAATTTTAAGTGACAGTTTGCTATTGGTTGTTATTATTGGGACAAAAAAGTAATTTTAGTGTTAAGTTCAAATTTGAACTAATAACAACTAACCACTTATGATTTGTTGTAAAAATATTATGAACGTAGCACCTCTCGTATTCAACTAAAAACAGGACATTCTCACGTATAACAACCAGACAAAAATTCGGTGCTTCTCAAATTACCTTTCAAAATCAAAAGTATAGCTTTTTGCATCCTGAGATTTCTATGCGCCTTTTCAAAGGCAAAGCTTTGCATTCTGAGATTTCTACGCGGCCTACTGCTTGCTACAAGCCAATTATATATGCTACCTAAGAATGGTCCCTAGCTAGAGAATGTTATTATCTCAATGATCTTTTCGGCACTGCATCATTTACTTCGCCTTGGCGTATGTTAACACTAATACTAACGACACAATAATTTTCGCAATCTTTGTTACAATGGTTGACAAGAACAGCTGTGATTGGAGTAACACTAATCACAAAATGCCAACTCAATAACCGTGAAAATTTTTGTATCCCTCTACTTACTGCTATATAAATAGACACCAAAAGCCCTTGACAAAACTAAAGAAATTTGCAATAAGCAACAACAAGAGCCATGAAGCTTTCGTTTCTCACAAGCTTTCTACTGCTCCTCTCTTTTCACCATTTTGTTTTTCCCATCTTTTGCAATGCCAGCCAGGCTGACAACCTTTTCGAGTTGCTTAAATCTCGAAAATCCCAAAATCCTCCAAATACCGAACTATGGGTTGGATTACACAGTGATGATAGCAATTATTCTCCAGTGTATATTGGACCCCAAGATGGGTTGAAGGAAGCTGATAAGATCAATGCTTTGCCTGGACAACCACAAGGAGTAGATTTCGATCAGTATGCTGGCTATATTACCGTAGACCCAAATGTTGGGAGAGAACTGTTCTATTACTTTGTGGAGTCACCTCAGAATTCTACAACCAACCCTCTCGTCTTGTGGTTAAATGGAGGTAAATACAGTACCACATATTTCAATTTCATTTATATGAACTAGTGAATATCCCACGGCATGTGCGCTGCATTTTGATAAATTTAGTAAAAAATTATTTATGATCTTTTGATTTTATGAATACTATTATTGTTTGTCATAATTAAACTATGAAGTTTTCTAATAAAACAAAATTAAAACTAAATAAATTGGGGGGAAATTCTTGTAATTCATGCAACTAACAAATGTTACCATGTTATGTTCATATTGTCACCTATAAATCTAGTGGTTCTTATGTGTCTTGCTTGTATGATTTATGCTTTATATATAGATTTTATAGTGTTAATTTCTATATTTCTTATGCCACTAATCTATCTCCACTATATCAACACTAATAATTTTATGCCAATGAAAGTAGCTTATTTTTAGTTTCAAAATTGATATGAGATAAAATTAAGGCCCATTAATATTTTAATCAAACAAAAGTTTGATTTTCTAAGGCCTTAATTATAAGGGATTGAGATCCTCTAGAGTTCCTAGGGTACTCTACCATATAGAGTACCCTAGGAACTTAACCATTCATTTATAATAAAAGGTCCAGATTTTTCCATACCATTAATCCACTAACAAATCCCCTAAAATAATGGTTTAAAAAATTACTACTCATAAATGATAATTATTGCCTTACCTCTTTTACCTAAATCAGGTCTCTAAGAAAACGTGAAGTCATCTTCTCCTTCCCCTCTTCATTTTTCAATTTGTTCCTTAAATCATTTTGGTTGTTAATTTCAAAGCATAGGTTCGACTGAAATGGGACATAGAAAAATCATATTTTATGATCCTAAGTGCCAATCATGTACTTGAAAAGAAAGGAAAAACATTTATATGCTTAATTTTAATAAAATTAATAGAAGACTAAAAAAATTGGAATGAAAACTCAGGTGTCTCTACCATTCATATATCAATTATATAAATAAATATATATATATATATATATGCTTCTTGGTCTATGTGCATAATAATCAATTTTCTAAATAAGCAAATTTCTTTTGTATTTAATGCTGCAATGTCATAGCCACTATTCGCATTTAAGGTAATACCTATCATTTATGAGCAGTTATTTTTTAAAATCATTATTTTTGTAGATTTGTTAGTGGATTAATGATATGGCAAAATCTAGACCTTTTATTATAAATTAAATGTTAAGATTAAAAGAACTCTACATGGTAGAGTACCCTAGGAACTCTAAAAGATCTCAATCCAATTATAAGAGGGTGAAAATTGAAAGAATGATATCTTAATCAATTAGCTGTAAAAATTGATAGAATACAACAATAGAAACAATAATGCCATAATTAATGACGCAATAATACCACAATTTAACCTCCAAATTTTGATTCTAAAAAAAAAAATACTTCCAAATTTTAATTGAACTAAAAGCAGCCAAAATATACTACAAATCCTTACTAAGTATATGAATCATATAGAAAACTCAAAATCTAAATTAGTATATAATATAGAAAAACCATCCTAACCACATTATAAAGCTACATCAGTAAAAACAAATACATAAAATCTAAACAAAATATTAAAGACGAATATAATATTTTGGAAATTAACATACCTCTCAAAAAAGGAACCAAAGATTTTGTGAGAGAAACTATGTAAATTTGATTTTTAAGTCCAAAGGAAATGGGGATTTATATTTGACAAATATAGAGACAAATAATCATATTACTCAATTCATTGAATCTGACTATTGCAATTCTGTATTAAAGTTAGTCTTATGCATAAAATTGAAAAGTTTTCTTAATTCCTATTATTCCCATGACTTTTTAGATCCATCCGTATCTATCCAAAGCATTTCAAATAATAAATGTATACAAATTCTTTGAATTTTATTAACGCATCCAAATAAATGCATATGTTCTTACTTAATAGTTTGATATAGATGCTAAATTTAGATGAGATAAAAGCCCAAATGAATATATATATATATATCATACAATGTGCCACTTGGTAGAACCTCAAGCTCTCACACATGAGATTTCCTCTTTTATTTATTTATATATATAGATGATTGATTGATATTGACTAGTATAGGCACAAAAAATGTAGAAAATACACACACACACAAAAAAAAAGATTAATCATATCTAATAGGCTGTGACAATTAAATGATAATATATTATATATACTTCCTAGTAGTAATAATAACAATAACAGCAGCGACTCCAATGATAATATTATTCATAATATATAATACGGACACTCTTATATTATATGAACATCCATGCACAATAGAAAAAAGAATATTAGATTATAATTCTAATATGTCCACACACTCAAACACAAGTTATTTACGTAGGAATTCTTGGCCTATTTCCCCGCTTGCCAGCTATCAAGTTCTAGCTACTTGCTCAACTTACTTCCCAACCTATGTATAGAAATAACAATCTTAAAATATCGAAATTATCGATATTAATCGATTATGTCACTTAATCTTTCTTATTCTGAAATCGCACTACTACCAACATCACTCTCATATCCTCGCGTACCAAATATATACTGTTGTAAAGTGGCTTATTGGTCTATTTAATTTTATTTCAAATATGAGTTAAACTCAAGCTTATCATATTAAACTAGATTACATGTTCAAATTTGATGCATTTTTTTTTTTCATAGAAGTTCAAACTTAGTCACAAGTTATTTATCAACTTACTCTTTCCTCAGATATGATAAAAACCACCACTAAAAAATTTTACTCCTTCACAAGCCCAAATGAGTAATTAATAAATAAATTATAATTAAAAAAATTGTGTTTGAATTAATTAGATAGAATAATTGTTTTTAATGAACTTATAAGAGTTAGATCCACCAACTTTATATTATTACAAATTATACATTTCAGATTTACTGTTAATATTAATAATTAATTCCATATAATAATTTGAAATCTTATAAACTTATTTACAAACTTAAAAAACCCAATATCAAGTCTTTATAAGTTATACATATAAACATAATAAAATAAAAAACAGATATGCACATAACCATATGATATTATATACACCCAAATGGAGTTTTATATTCAAGAGTTTATTCACAAACTCATTATTATTTTTTAGTTTGACTTATTTAATCTTTGAGCCTAAATTTGAATGTGAATTCAATTCATTTTCCAAATAACTACTACATTAATAAAAAAATTTCTTGAAATGAGCCGAGCTCAATTTCTATTACAGCCCACAAATATGACTTATTTTAGATTTTGGAAGTAAGCTTAACACTTCAATCAGCAGGAAAATACAGTTCTTCAAATAAATAGGATACTTTGAGATCAACACCTCTCCAAAGAACGAGACGATACTACATATATGATATGTATATGATACATGATAAATACTTTTTCTTTTGGTAATAATAAAAAAAATAAATAATAAAAAAATTTACTGATTCTGTGGTCTAATCCGTGTAGAAGACACAGCCCGAGGAATCTTTCATACTACTTACCACATAGCGTTAGCAAATAGCAACAGTAGAAATGTAAAGTAGAAAAGACTTAGATCCCAATATCAACCTAATGAGTGGTTATTAGGGGACACGCAAAAATGAGTTCTGTTATTCTTGAGCTTAATTATGGGTTAGGCATCATTTTTCCAATAAGTTAATAGTTGAGCCACCCAGCAAGGCTCTAGAACGAAAATAACCTTGATTTTTTAAGATAAATTTTGGCATTAGCTATCCTGATTGAATTCCTTTTTTTGTTTTCTAAATCCTGGAACTCATGGCTGAACTGATCCAACCATGAGCTTTTGAATCTCCTCCAATCCGGTTCGGAGAAATCTCTACAATCCAAAAAAAAAATATATATATATATATATATATAAGTTAACTCTCCTACTCAAAACGTGTAATATTTTTTTATGGCTAAATAATGTACTGAAATCGTGACTTGCAACTTCTAAGTCGATTACAGTGTGTTTTATGCATGTTTATACAAATGTGTAAAATATTGTATGTATAACCAACACCAATCTTTTTTTTATTTGCTCATCCATTTGCCCTTTTTTCTTAAAGAGCATACAATTTGTCTTACCTCACTCTTACTTTGACATTTCTTAAAGAACAATGATAATTTTTAAAAATCTAAGAGAAAACTATCCTCCGTTTAATCAATGATGTCAAATTGATCTAAGGAAACGCTTTTTAGTCAAGTGGTATTTCACTATCTTTTAAATAAAGAAAAGACCTAGAAGTCGAAATAGAAAAAATATGAGAGAACTATTTCTCTGTATAATCAATGATGTCAAATTGATCTGAAGGGAAACAAAACCCTCATATTATTTATTAAAAATAACACCTTCTCCTTCTGTATTATAAACACGCACCTTCCAAATTTCCATTTTCTACAAAATTACTTAGATTTGCTTTTTCTCTCACATCCTGTCTTTGCTTTCTCACAGCATTACTTACTAATTTATTCCCCCATCTAGCCACATAATTTGAATGCATCACTGATTCAGTTAACTTCAAAACTTTCTTCATCACAGGTTCATTACAATTAAAATATCTCTTGTCACCATTAGTTGTGAGACCAACACAAGCATTATGCTTATTGCTTAACTATCTCTACTAAAAATTTAGAAATAGAGAAGACGTAGGTGCTCACCAAGATGCCACTACCATCGTTTCCATTATATAGTTCACTGCAATTACGAAGAAATTAATAAAATACTTGAGATTTACAGGCCCTGGATGCTCCTCTCTTGGATTTGGAGCCATGGAGGAACTGGGACCTTTCAGAGTCAACAGTGATGGAAAAACACTATTCCGAAATGATTATGCATGGAACTCCGGTAAGCAGTTTTTGTAATTTCACCTTCAAATGATAAAGTTGTAGAGCTTTTAAGTACTGTAAATCTTAAAAGAATTTTTTTCTCCATACGTAAAAATTAATACCTGTTGAAAAAAAATTATTGGCAGTGGCAAATGTTATCTTTTTGGAGTCCCCAGCTGGAGTTGGTTTTTCATATTCGAACACGACCTTGGATTACAGCAAAAATGGCGACAAAAGAACAGCGGAGGACTCTTACACTTTTCTAGTGAACTGGCTTGAGAGATTCCCTCAATATAAAACCCGGGATTTCTTTATAACTGGAGAAAGCTACGCAGGTCATTATGTACCTCAACTTGCTCATACAATTCTCTCAAAGAACAATAACACAAACCAAACAGTAATCAACCTCAAAGGCATTGCAGTGAGTAATTGTGAAGTCTTTCTTCAATCTATGATATGTGCCTGTATCTCAATGTTTAGACTAAAAACTGATTAAGGCTTCTCTGTTAATGGCAATGGATGCAGATTGGGAATGCTTGGATAGATGATATTACTGGTATAATGGGCGGGTATGATTATTTTTGGACACATGCTTTAAACTCGGACGAAACTAATGCAGGAATTCACCAGTACTGTAACTTCGTTGAGGGTAATTATTCAAGCAAGTGTTATGACTATCTAAATCAGGCTGATGCAGAGGCCGGAAACCTTGATTTTTACAACATATATGCTCCCCTTTGCAAATCATCAGGACCCAAGTCAGGCCCAAGCGGTTCTGTAAGTCTTAATGAATCAATCAAAGTAGTTTCCTATAAATAATTTCGAATCTAATTAGAATAAAAAAAGAAATAGCAATGAAGATTATTATATATACAAGACGCATATAATTGGGTTTGAGTAGATGATCTTATAACTAAGCATGAGTTTGATCACAACAACCAGTAATTCTGTATTCGGTTGACAAGTGCATTTAAATAACTTTACTGGCCTTGTAATTAGAACTAAGCAAGAAATTAAATGATTTTAATCTTACACTATATAGGTCCACGATTTTGATCCCTGCTCCAACAATTATGTCTCTGCCTATCTAAATCTTGCCGAAGTGCAAGCATCTCTTCATGCAAAAGCTACAAAATGGGAAGCTTGCAGGTATGAGTGACTTACCTGTGATACCTGCGGACTAGACAACATTGGCAGTGATGATCTTGTCACAAAGAATGAAAAGATAAAACTCCCACATATGCGAAGTTAAGATCTTTCTGCCACCAAATATAAATTACTAATTTTTCTTCCGCGCTGCCTGCAGACATTTTGCATGGACAGAGAGTCCAACGACAATTCTGCCCACTATAATTGAGCTCATTTCAAGTGGAATTAGCGTATGGATATACAGGTAGCCCCTCATCTTTCCATGAGCTTTTTGGTTTTTTTTTTTTTTTTTTCCCGAATGATTCCTCTGATATTTCTTATTCAAGAGAAAATCCTATCAAAATTTCTCTCTTCATAAAGGAACCAAATCTGTAAGTCTATTACAGTAATTATAAGAGCACTGATTACTACACACTGGTATGTACGGAGCGTGTGCGCCATTTCAATTGAAATTATGTTTTCAAAACATGATTTGAGTTAAATGGGGAGATCGTGTTTCTAAGGCTGTGTGCAAAAAAAAAAAATTAATGTAAATATAATACAGGCTACCAATTGCTAACACCTTTAACTTTCTCTTAATGAAACCTGCAGTGGCGACATAGATAGCGTAGTTCCAGTAACCTCCTCTAGGTACTCCATAAACACACTAAAACTACCAGTCACCACTGCTTGGCACCCATGGTATTTCGACAATGAGGTAAATATATAAGATAATTGATCCCATAGTTTACCCAACATCAAACAAGGTTATGAATTTTCAACATGTTGATGCTGGCAGGTTGGAGGATATGTGGTTGGGTACAAAGGAGTGACATTCGCCACAATAAGGGGAGCTGGGCATGAAGTTCCAAGCTACCAACCAGAACGAGCACTGACCATCATCTCATCTTTCCTTACAGGGAAACTTCCCCCATCATAATATTATCATATGTTTCCAAGCTATCAACCAGAACGAGCATTGACCATGATCTTATATTTCCTTATAGGGAAGCTTTCCCCTATCAGAATAAATTGCTCTCTGACACAGTAATTTCTAAAAAATTATATTATTTATTTACTTGTAACCTAAGTTCAAATAGTTTCTGCAATGTCATGGATTGACTCCTACTGGAGAAAAGGATTTTTAAATAACATGAGTAAGATTGGATTTTTACCTTAAAGGTGAATGTTTGATATCCAAACTCATATATAAAATGAAATTGTGTTTCTAAGACAAAATTTTGGTATGAAATAGATATTTTTGAATTTTTGCCTTAAAAATATCCAAACTGATATATAGAGTAGAATAGTATTTCTATGACATGATTTATGTATAGTATGAATACTATTAAATATTTTTCAAAGTGATATCCAAACATTAAAGGTTTGGATGTCTAATATCCATATCAACATGTAGATCTAAAATCATGTTTTTAAGACATAGTAACATGAATAAGATTGAATTTTTGCCTTAAAGGTAAATGTTTGATATCTATAACTGATATGTGAACTAAAATAGTGTTTCTCACACACTATTTTGGTATAAAATGAATACTATTTGAATTTTTGCCTTGTATATATCCACACCTTTAAGGTTTAGATGTCTAATATTCAAACTGATATATAATACTAAAATAATGTTTCTAAGACACAATTTCTGTATAACATGAATTCTATTTTATTTTTTTCTTAGGATGTCTGATATTCAAACTGATACGTAGAACTAAAAGTGTATTTCTAATATATAATTTCTATTTAGCATGCATTCTATTGAATTTTTGCCTTAGATGTATCCAAATTAACCTTACTGATATCCAATAGATATGTAGAACTCAAATTGCATTTTTAAGACAATTTCTAAATAACATGAATAAGATTGAATTTTTGCTTTAAAAATATGAATAAGATTGAATTTTTGCCTTAAAAGTAGATGTTTGATATCAAAACTAATATCCATACTTAAATATTGTTTATTTTTAGCATTGAATTCCATGATGTGTTATGTCTTCCTTTTTTTTTCTTTTTCCTTCTTTTGGTGAAATAATCAAAAGCAAGACCACATCAACAAGTACAGAGAACAAAACTTCTCTTACACAAACTAAATCCAATATATTCTCAAGATTCAGGTACAATTTAAGCAACATCAAGACAACTAGAACCTACCATTAATTTGACTCAGCCTCTCTCATTTGTAAAATAATGAGAACCTCCCCCAAAACTCTTAAGCCTAATAAAGAGATACTACTAGCACACAAAAATACAACCACCAAACATTAAGCAATAAAGTTTTGACAGTCATTCTCTACACTAGATTTTTCACTCATGCACTACTTCCCTGATTGACCCCAGAAAGTAAACTAAGCAATTTACTCCTCTGCTGTTAGCCTGTAACCCATATTCCATCAAACCTCAGCTCACATATTTTAGCATGTTGATCAAGTCAAAACGAGCCTTAAATTGCAACACCAAAACTCAATTACCCTCACTCTACGAGGGACCAAACTACCAAGATATAGTATCACCAAATTCTCAAAACTCAATTGACACATTCCTACATCTTCATTACCACCAAGACCTAGCTCTGCCTTCTCACACCATAATGTAACCCCCTAGTCACAATTGCTCAAATCTCTCAACTTCCAACTAGCTCAATACTCATGCCATAGCTACTTTCATAAAATAGACACTCCACGTCCGATGAAAGACCTGTACCACTTTCTCATAGGTAGATCCATAGATACCTGAAAAAATAAAGTTTTCCATATTCCAATCATTCCGCAATACACAATAAGTCCTATAGTAGACCTTATTGTTGATTTATAAATAAATAAATAATTAAAATCACTATTGAGGAATTGTTAAAGGTATTTCAGTATTTCACCAGTTGAGGCATTGACATGGTTGAGCACGTGCGCACACATAATGTTTGCCTCTCTCTCCCAATGTGGCAAATGTTAGCCATATTTTCGCATACAATATACACTTTACAAGAAACTATTCACGTAATCTAATAATTTTTCATTATATATTTGAGAATCACATCAACCCCAAGACCACCCGATGGATTGGAACTTGCCCAGTACTTGAAATATGTCAAATGTCAAATTTTTGATAGGGCGAGCGTTAATCCTTTTTTTTTTTTACCTTGTGTCAGAGCTCAATGGATTTAATGCACATGGACATTCTATACTTTGTATGGCAATAAGGTTGGAAATAGTTAATTATTGTCATAACTCATTTTATAATTTTAATCATGTTTTTCACATAAAAATCAGCTGTATGACTGACGGGAAACTAAGTCGTCCATTATCTGCAATTGCAGCAATAGTGGAACACGGATCCATTGGACCTAAATAATTTTGTATGGGACAATGCTGTCTCACAGTCTCTTCCATAAACCAAAATAATTTTCACAGAATTTCCAACTGGGACTGGCTTTTCCAAAGGCCACGTAGAAGTATTTAAAGTGAGTAGAGATGATATACGTTTCTAGGATTCCAACCTTTTGTTGCTAACTGGTTGGAGAGGTATACTTATACAAATGACAATTTGTAAATGATCAATCACTGCTTTGCTACACAAAATTTTCCATATATATCCTTACATAGCTTTCCTCCTTTAAAAAAAAAAAAACGGAAAGAAGACACGCATGATTCCAAGTCCAACACTTGATTCCTCATGTCCGATGTGCTAAAGTTTCATGACAATTAGCTGGTCATTAATGCTGACTTTATGATATAATCATGTCCAATTTTCACAAGATACGACAAAAGGTTCTCTTTTTTTTTTCTTTTTTTCTTTTTGGTAAGAAGACAAAAGGTTCTCAAATCTTTGAGAATCAAAATTTCCTTTAATTTTTGTTTTGTTTTTTTGTTTATCACTTAGAGGAGAGAGATTTGATAGTGGAGCTCAGGTCATCATCCAAAAGTTGTATAGGACAACTCAGGTCACTACAAGTGACGACAGTGGTTGATGTGATGTGATGTGATGTGACGTGACGTGAGAGCAAATTTTGATTTGATAAAGTTGAGGTTTTAAAATAGAGTCGGTTGATGTGTGCCATTAGGACACACATTAAACTATCTATTTTTAAAAAAATTATTATTAAAAATTGAAAAAAATTTACAGTTTTTTTAATTTTCGATAAAATTTTTTTCTAAAATGATATATTATTGTGTACCCTTAAAGCACATGTTAGTAAAATCTTTTAAAATATGCATGTAAAAATTATGTTTTGAAAACATCATTTCAACGTAAACATTTTCCCATCAACTCATGCCAAATGAGCAAAAATTTGAAGAAAAATTGTGATTTTGAAATACAATTTTAACAAAAATAACTTTAAAACAATAAAAAATTTTATAAGTAAAACAATCATTTTGCTAATTTGGCCGTTTCATTTGTACCATATTTCATTTGTTGGCCATGAAAATCCAATTTAAAATTCAAAAAATTGAACCTCTATAAATTGTGTTTTTACGCAGATATGGACATCTGTCTTGTCAGTTCATGTTAAGTTTGTGAAATTTTAAATTGACATTGTTTTTAAAACATAATTTTAACCTTTAAAATTGTGTTTAGTGTTTACAAAACATAATTTTAAAAAAAATTATAATAATTTCAAAATAATACTATTTTTAATAATTATTATTAAAATAATAGAATATTGCAAATTTTATAGTATCATCTCTACCATACAATCTTTTTATGCTATGTTAGTTTCAAAAGGTCAAATGCAATCTAAAGAGTAAACACTAAGAGCATTCCCATCAAGTGTGTCAAATGTCAAATATTTGGCATTTGACACACCAAACTCTAAAAAATCAAGGTCACAATTTGTACTTAGACTCAACAGTGTGAAGGAAATCGGCCCAAAAAGCCCAATACAATGAAATTTATAGAAAGTGGGATTGAAACCTAGGTTCTATGGATATTGGATAACATAAATGATAAGCTAGAACCGCAATTCACATGCAACAAGATATTTCATAGCAGAAAGTCTCCTCGGATGTATGCCGAGAACGATTTGTATTGCTTTTCTTTGTTCTAAAGATAAATTACAATTTAGGGTGGTGTCTACAGTGTTTTCCCCGATTTTTTCCGATCCCCCTGCTCTAATGCCTTTCTCTTCCTTTTATATCACCCTTCTTCTTCTTCCCTCCATCTTCCACGTATGGCACAGATCACCAATCTAGATACTTGTCACATCCACCACCCTCTTGAAGTTTTCAAACAATAGCTGTAAGGCTGATCGCTACTGTTCAGAGGTCATTTCTTCATTAATGCGGCCAGAGAGGTAGGTGCAGAGTCTTAATGCGGTGGTAGCAACTTTTTCTAAAATATTTCTCATTCACTCTTTCTCTCTATATCCTTATGGAACACATCTTCATCCACCCGATCTCCTAGAATTTCCTTATAAACATCATAGCGCATAGCATAGTCTTTATTTTATAGAGCCGAGGAAATTCCCCTCCTCAGACTATTTCCACCAACTTCTTTCTCAATAGCTTGCTTGTGGACTTTTACGTTCGATATAGTTATTACCACTAAACCCTCCTCGAACAAGTTAATACCCTCGAATCAAGCTCAATGCCCAAAAACATATTCTAACCCTTCTGCCCCCACAACTTTCATCAAGTCCTTTAAATAATATAATATTTGGTATTGATGAACAGTGCAATTTCAAATTTGAGACTGCACTGTTCACAAATAATAAAACTTATATTATTTTTTTATTCAGGTGTGGTCTGCTTTATTTTAAAGAAAGAATAAAAATTGAATGAAGTTGTAAAAAAATGAAAAAAAAAATATTAAAGAAAGAATATTTAAATAAAATTATAAAAAAAAATATTTAATGTTTGGTATACTATAAAATGAGGTATTAAAATTACAAAGATATTATTTTAAAATTATAATTGCTAAAATTTTCACAATCACCCTAAGAGCATCCACAGCAGTGGAGCTAAAAATTTAGCAATTTAGCTCCACCAAAAGTTACTTTATTTATTTTACCTACACACATGCTGCAGCAGTGGATCTATTTTAGCTTTCAACATAATAAAATAATATAAACATCACAATAAAATAATATATCTACCACAATAAAATAATACATCTCACTACAATAAAAACACCACAATAAAAAAGTAATGTGAACGCAAAATAAAAAATTAATTTTTTTTAGCTCTCATGAACAGTGCACATCTATCTATAGATGTGCAGAAGAATAATTTAAAAAAATAGATCTAACTACTTGCGTCTTACTTTTTGGTGTTTTGGTGAAGCTAAAATAGCTATATAACTATTTAGCTCCACTGCTGCAAGTGCTCTAAGGAGTTCAATCATGTACGTGTTCCACGCATGTATTTACCATAGAAGACCCAGTTTTACACGCTCTTTACTTTTGTCTTCTGTTTTTTGATATCCACACGATTGACGTGTTGACAAAACGTGAGTGGTCTTTTCTTAAATAATATGCTGCCTATGACTGGACCCCAGCAAGGAATGTTGTTATCTCAATAGTCAATAGTCAATAGTCAACATTCTCGTCTGCACTGAATTGTTCCCTTTTTTTTATGAATAGAAAGGTGGGCGGGGCAACCCTACATGGCTTATCTTCATGACGTTACCTAATAAAGGCACTTCTCTACTAAAGTATATTTGATTGAGTTATAATTGCTATGACCGGGCACCACAAACTTCACCCTAATACTTCAAAAGAGCCAACGAATGGGTGTAATGCATGTTAAGAACTTACTCCCACATAGTACTCGCAACGATTTGAACAAGGACCTCATGCATGCACGCTGAGTCCCACACCAACTGAGCCACCCCTCCTGGGCACTAAATCGTTCACTTTGGACAATATAAACAGTTAAACACTGACTTTACACAATTTTTTTGTATTCTTTATAGAACTGTTGACGTTGACCAATTGTGATCACATGAATTGTTACTAACATTCATTGTAACATGCTAATTTAACGGTTAGCAAAAAAAATTGTGAAATTTATTGTATCACTTGACTTGCATTGAAATCTTTATTACAGATATTGAAATCTTTACTGTAACTATTGACGTGACTAATTATAAATCTGTAATCACATGAATCTAGCATTTATATAATTTTTATAAATATCAATCACAACATACCAACTTAACAGATATGAAAAAAAAAAATTAAAAAATTTAGAAAGTGTGAAAATTTGTCACTCAGACTTGTATTACCATATAAATAGACACCAAAATTAAGCCCTTGGCCTTGATAGAACTAAGTTAATTTGCAATAAGGAACAACAAGAGGCATGAAGCTTTCATTCCTCACAAGGTTTCTCATTCTCCTCTCTTTTCACCATTTAGCTTTCATCATCTTTTGCAAAGCCAGCCAGATTGACAACCTTTACAAGTTGCTTAAATCTGAAAAATCCCAAAATCCTCCAAATACTGAACTAAGGGCTGGACTAGAAGATGAAGATAGCCATTTTTCTCCAGTATATATTGGAGCCCAATACGGTTTGATGAAAGCTGACAAGATCAATGCCTTGCCAGGACAACCAGAAGGAGTAGATTTCGATCAGTATGCTGGCTATATTACTGTTGACCCTAAAGCTGGGAGAGCATTATTTTATTACTTTGTGGAGTCACCTCAGAATTCTGCCACCAAACCTCTTGTCTTGTGGTTAAATGGAGGTAAAGATAGTACCATATCTTTCATTTGTATGAACTAGTATAGGCACAAAGAATTAATGTAGAAAATAACCACTAGATTAGCCTTGCTTCATAGGCTGTGCCAATCAATTAATAATTTATGCAATTCCTAGCTAGTAACAAGAAGAACAATATATTTCTATCTTTTCAGTCAAAAAAACAAGAAGAACAACGACTTTGATGATAAAACACAAGTATTTATCCAATGCTAATATATTCTCTACACAATCAAACACAAGTATTTACGTGGCAATTCTTGGCTTATGCAACTATCATATTTTACTCCCTCAACTTACTTTCTTAGCACTTCTAGTATTTTTAAAGGAAAATCCAAAATTCAGATCCCTCCTCCCCAAATAAATTATCCAAAAAAAAACATTTTCTTTGTTTCATTATGATAATAGAACATAATGGCGTGTCCCTGCTGCCATTATTAGTGTGGGAAATCAGAACTAGCCATGCCGCTTCCAATATACGCAGAAACAACATATCTTTTGAAAAGTGCTGAAGGTCCAAACTATTTTATAATTTCTTTTTTATTTTTACAAACTGATGATTTAATAAGTAGTTATCAATAAGTAAAAAAATAATGTCAATGATGGGCCCAAATGCAACTCAATAAGAATTTGTCATATCAACAATTTGTAAAAAAGTTGTAAAATAATTTGTAGTTATAGCATTACTCATCTTAAGAATATGTAAATTATTATATAGTAATTAATCAAGTCAAAACGAAATCATAACCTAATATTACTCCATAATATATATATATATATAGACAAACACACACATTAATGGGTAATATGTGCAATACACAAAAAAATATATATATAATATAATATAATATTTTTTCTTTTGTCTAAATATGAAATTTGATCATTATAATGAATATTATTAGGAACTAATTATGATTGAGGTTGTATATGAAATTAAATAATTTATAATTAGACATTATTATAACTGTGTTTATAAATAAATTTATAAATATGATGTGCCAAGACTTTAATGGCTGGTTTAAATATAAAATAAAATTTTAATTTAATTAAAAAAATTTATATACATATTAGAATAATGACGCGTAAAACTGTGAGATCTCAAAAGTATACACGACATTGTATTATGAGGTCAAGCAAATACACACAATATTCTTATTCTTCGGTCGCATTACTATCACCCTATCATACATATCTTCATGTGCCAAATATATACAGGTGTGAACAAGCTTAATTGAGTGTCAAAAGTTCAAAAAGTATTTCATTTATTTAATTTTACTTCAAATAAGAGTATAGCTCAAGTTCATCACTAAGTTAAATTATATGTTTAGACTTGTTTTCTTGTCGTATAAGTTCAAACTTATTTACAAGTTACTCATCAACTTACTATTTTCGCATATATAATAATTAACAACACCACTGAAAAAATTTTACCACTTCACAAAAATCTATACTAATAATTATTAACTAAATTGTATTATTTGAGTTAATTAGATACAATGATTTTAGTTGAATGAATAGTCAAAAATTAGATTTGCCAATTTTATATTTTTTAAAATGATATATATGAGATTAACTATTAATATTATTAATTATTTACAATTAATAATTCTCTCTCTCTCTCTCTCTCTCTCTCTCTCTCTCTCTCTCTCTCTCTCTATGTGTGTGTGTGTATATATATATATATATGGATTGGGTTCATGTTACTCCACTCAATATTTTTTAATTGAGTGTGAATTTTAACGAATACACCGTTAGATTACATTATCTTCTTATATTCTTCATACTTGCAAAATTTCAAGGTGATCAAAAATTAATAGTTATGTCATCAGTCAATTGTTTAAATTCAAGTTTTTAGAGTTTAAAATAATGCATAAAAGATGACTTTATGAATCGAATGGTAAATAACATCTAATTGACATGTAATTTGGCATGAATGTTAAGAACTTATATAGAACATGTAATTCATTGGTAAAATTTAAGTTATTAGGTGGTGTAACATTACTTAGAATTACACCAATTGTAACTTGAAGCCAACTATATATATATATAGAGAGAGAGAGAGAGAGAGAGAGAGAGAGAGAGGCTTACTTTTAGTAAAATCCCATCCGTGCATAAGGCATGGCCTGAGGAATCTTCATAGTTCACTTCATAGTACTACTTCCCACCTAGCATTAGCAACAACTAGAAAATGTAAAGTAGAACAGACATTTTCTACTTTGTCTCAATCCATGTTGTCATCATGTTGTCCACGACACATATCATCAACCTAAATTACCTAATGAGAGCTATGTATTATCAACTGTGTTTTTTCCTTTCAGTGCATACAATGTCTTGCCTCATCCAAATTTTGACATTTCTTGAAGAGCATTGATAATTATAAAAATCTAATAGGAAACTATCCTTTGCATAATCTATGATGACAAATTGATTGAAGGAAAAGAAAACTCTTGTATTTAAAAGTTGAAATGTAGCATTTATTATTGCTACACTCCTATTAAGCTACACCAGTGTAGCATTTCAATTCGTTCGGTCTCATTGGGTCTACTACAATCCATTCAGTCTATTTTGATCTACTCGGTCCACTTCGGTCTATCCAATCCATTTAATCTATTTCAGTCCACTTCGGTCCTATTTAGTCCATTTCAATCCACGTCAGTGCTATCCTTTCCTATTCAGCCCATTTCGTTCATTTCGGTCCAAAATATTCCACTTGGATCCTATTCATCCCATTTGGTCCATAACAGTCCATTTTGGTCAATCTATCCAACTCGGCCCACGTTGGTCCATTTTGGACTAATTGGGTCTTGATTCTATTTCACAGGTTGCTTTTTCAATTTTGGGCTCAAATTTTCTTTCTTTTTTTTCTTAATTATTGTGTTAAAAAGTTTGAAATGCTACCCTACTTGGGCCAAACTCTTTAATTTTGAACTTAAAAATATAAACAAAATAGGCATTAGAAATTAAAAATTAAAAATATAGGTCATAAAAAGGCAATAAAAATGATAAATATTCAAAAAATGAACTTAAAATTCAAGTTTCAATAATACAAGAATTAATAAATTACCGGGTAAACTATGTTTTTTTGTATCTATCTTATACATCATATTTCAATTTGATCCCTAACCTTTCAATTGTGCCAATTTGGCCCCTAACTTTTCAATACCATGTCAATTTAGTCCTTGCCATTATCTTTTGAATGAAAATTGATTATTGTCGTTAAATTGATTATTGTCATTATCTTTTGGATGAAAATTGATTATTGTCGTTAAATTGATTATTGCCATTATCTTTTGGATGAAAATTGACGACGTATTTAATGACAAAAATAAAAAATTAGCTTCCATTGATGTGAGAATAAACTAAAATTTTATTGGCTATTTATCATGTCAGCAATTTTCATCCAAGATATAATGACAGAAACTAAATTAACACGACACTAAAAAATTGTAAACCAAATTGACACAATTGAAAGGTTAGTAACCAAATTGAAATATGGTATAAAGAATAAGAATCAAATATGTAGTTTACCCTAAATTATGCTTATATTTGGAAAAGAAATTGCCGTAATTCTAAACTTATATAATAAATTTAAGCTTTAGGTAACATTTTATGTGTTCCGTGGGATGAGGTGTGCATTTTTATTTTTAATATTCTTGAACATGTTCAAATTAGTCAACTAATTATAGTATATCTAAAAAAATCATTTTTAAAATTATCTACTCTATTTATATAAAACAATATTATAATTATGTAATTTAAATCTTTTTATAAAATTCAGTTTATAATATATATATATATAGAGAGAGAGAGGGAGAGAGAGAGAGAGAGGGAGAGAGAGAGACATCATATGTTTCATTACATAAAACAAATAAAAATAGAAAATACTTTTAAATAACACATGTACTATTTGATCTAAAAGATTTACTTTTTGTTCTTAAAAAATAATTGTATTGCATTTTCTTACGCGTAAATTCTAATTAACTCAACTAATAAAGTTTATGATAATTGATGCCATAAATTGAAACTCTCAAACAAATAATTCTCATGCATAGCGTGAGTTGCAACTAATGATATATTAAAAATAACACAATCTCCTCCTGTATTATAAACATGCACCTTCCAAATTTTTGTTTTCCACAAACCCACTTTGATTTGCTCTCTCTCTCTCTCTCTCTCTCTCATATTTCTGAAGTCCGAAATAAGATGGACCGCATAATTTTATTGCATTACTGATTTACTTAAGTTTTAAACCTTTTTCGTGACAACAACAACAAAAAACATCGCTTACCCCAACATATTAGTCTTTCCCTACCATTGGCAATGAGACATTGCGCTTAACTACTTCTCTAATTTGAGAAAGAGAGAGAAAGAGACCAGGTGCTCACCACGATGCCACCTCCATTGTTTCTATTATATCTAGTTCATAGCAAGTTAGCAACTACGAAGAGATTAATAAAAGGATACTGCCATTTACAGGCCCGGGATGCTCTTCTTTTGGATATGGAGCCATGGAAGAACTGGGACCTTTCAGAGTAAAGAGTGATGGAAAAACACTTTACCGAAATGATTATGCATGGAACACAGGTAAGCAGATTCTAATTTCACTTTCAAATGATAGAGTAAAGCTGTAGAGCTTTAAGTACTCTGGACATCTTATCTGAATCTTTTTCTCCTTTAGTAAAAGTAATACCTGTTAAAAATTTTGGTAGTGGCAAATGTTATCTTTTTGGAGTCCCCTGCTGGAATTGGGTTTTCATATTCGAACACCTCCTCGGATTACATAAAAAACGGTGACAAAAGAACAGCGGAGGACTCTTACACTTTTCTAGTGAACTGGCTTGAGAGATTCCCACAATATAAAAACCGAGATTTCTTTATAACTGGAGAAAGCTATGCTGGTCATTATGTACCTCAACTTGCTCGCACAATTCTCTCAAAAACCAAGAACAAAAACCAAACAGTAATCAACATCAAAGGCATTGCAGTGAGTATATTGTGAAGTCTATCTTCAGTCTATTACATGTGCCTGTATCTCAATCCTAATTAAGGCTTCCATGGAAATGTCAATGTATGCAGATTGGGAATGCTTGGATAGATGATGGTATTGGTCAAATGGGCACATATGATTATTTCTGGACACATGCTTTAAACTCCGATGAAACTAATGCAGGAATTCGCAAGTACTGCAACTTTGCTACCAGTAATTTTTCAAGTACATGTCAGGACTATCTAACTCAAGGAAACATAGAGGCTGGAGCACTCGATATTTCTAACATATATGCTCCAGTTTGCAACTTATCAGCACCCAAGTCAGGTCCAAGCGGTTCTGTAAGTCTTTACTCATCAATCAAATATAGATAATTTCAAATTTACTTAGAATAATAAAGAAATAGCTATGGAGATTATTATATATACATGAAGTATACAATTAGGATTGATTTGATGCTCTTATAAACTAAGCATGAATTTCGTCGCAATAATCTGTGATCATGTATTCAGTTGACATGTGCATTTCGAACTTAACTGGCCTTGTAATTAGAACTAACCTAGAGTTGGTTTTAATCTTACACTAAATAGGTCCAGGATTTTGATCCCTGCTCCAACCATTACGTTGATATATATCTAAATCTTGTTGAGGTGCAAACAGCTCTTCATACAAAAGCTACAAAATGGGAAGCTTGCAGGTATGAGTGACTAACCTGTGGTACCCATGGACTAGACAACATTGGTAGTGGTAATCCTGTCACGAAGCATGAAAAAATACAAGTCCCACATATGCAAAGTTAAGATCTTTCTTGTACTAAGAGTGCCACTCAATATAAATGTCTAATTTTGCTTCTGCACTGCCTGCAGAAGTACTCCATGGACAGACAGCCCAACGACAGTTCTGCCCACTATAAATCAGATCATTTCAAGTGGAATTAGTGTATGGATATACAGGTACACCCTCACCTTTACATGAGCTTTTATGGTTATATCCCAGTGATCCCTCAAGATTTCCTGTCCAAGAGAAAATCCTGTTAAATCTACCCCCATAAATGAACCATGACTGTAAGTCAAAAATCTATACCGTTAAATATTACAGTAAGTAGATATAATACAGGCTAACAATTGCTAGCACCTTAAACTATCTGTCAATGAAACCTGCAGTGGCGACATGGATGGCCTAGTTTCAGTAACCACCTCAAGGTACTCCATAAACACACTAAATCTACCAGTCAACACTACTTGGCGCCCATGGTATTCTGGCAATGAGGTAAATACATAAGATAATTGATCCCATAGTTTACCCAGCAGCAGTAAACAAGGTAATGAATTTTCAACATGATGATGCTGGCAGGTTGGAGGATATGTGGTTGGGTACAAAGGATTGACATTCACCACAGTAAGGGGAGCTGGGCATATGGTTCCAAGCTACCAACCAGAACGAGCACTGACCATGATCTCATCTTTCCTTAAAGGGAGACTTCCCCCCTCAGAATAAATTGCCATCTGACACAGTTATTTCTAAAAATTCATACCATCCAGGAACTTGTAACCTAAGCTCAAATTGTTTCTGAAAGGTCAAGGATTGACTCCTACTAGAGAAAAGAAACTCAATAAATAAACAACTATTTATTTAGTATCATATTCCATGCTGTGCTATTTCTTCCTTTTTCTTTTTCTTTTTTTGTTGTGGAAATAATCTACATCAAGCCCACAAGTACAGATGACAGAATCTCTCATTTGTAAAATAATGAGAACCTCCCTGGCATGTAACTTTAAATCTTCCCCAGAACTCTTAGGCCTGCTTGGATGTGGGGGGGGGGGGGGGGGGGGAAGGAGGGGGAGTAGAGTAGTGTTAGCTAAAAATAAGCTAATTTTGTGCTAAATCTACTCTACTCCACTCCCCCTCAATCCAAACGGACCACCAAACATAAGCTAAATCTTAAGGAGATCCTACTAGGCACTAGCACACGTGCACACAAAAATACAACCACCAAACATTAAGTAATCGAGTTCTGATAGTTGAACTCTATACTGAAGATTTATGCACTACCTCCCTGATTGACTACAGGAAAAAAAGAACTAAGCACTTTCCTCCTCTGCTTTAACCCCTCTTCCATCAAACCTCAGCTCACATATTTTAGCATGTTGAGCAAGCCAAAACAAGCCTTAAATTGCAACACCGAAACTCATTTACCCTCACTCTACGAGGAAAAAAACTACCAAGATATATCATCAAATTCTCAGAACCCGAATAACACATATCTACATCTTCATTACATCTTCTACTCTGGCTACTCACGCCATAATGTGATAACCCCAATTGCTCGAATCTATCCAAATTAGCCACATGAGATGCACTCTCAATTTTCAACTAACTCAATACTCATGCTATAACTACTTCAATACAACAGGCACTCCATGTCTGATGATGGACCTATACCACTTTCTCATCAGTAGAATACTTGAACAAATAAAGTTTTTTCCATATTCCAATCATTCTGCAATACCCAATACGCCCTTTTTATTTAATAAAACCACTCATTACTTATCAATCCCCCCCCCCCCACCCCAACACTCCCACTAAATAAGGATTACCAAACAATTAGACAATACTTTATCCAAAGTACAGAAAAAGACCAACTGTATATTTGTCCAATGATCCCTATCTATGCTAAAGGCAGACTCCAAACCCTTCACTTTTGGAGCACAGCATATGAACTTCATCCACCACCAGATTCTTAGTAGGGGAAGGATATGGAATTTAACCCAAAGGTATCATTGTATCAAACCAAGATTCTTTTGTCCGTACATATAGCAAGAAATGGCCACAATTATTTACCAGTCCTTAGCTTTCAAGGCTGGGAATATAAACTAGACAATTATGGTATCCTTCATGGAGAAAATTCCTGAAAATCCAGGATGACAGCTTTCAAAAGACGAGTAAAGGACGGGGGAGGAAGGGGCTCTCGAAACTAAAAAACAAGAGATGAGCGAAAAGAATTCTCCGACCAGCACCAAAGCCTCCCAAGACAGACAAGCCATCTATGTAAACAAAATTGGCATTCAAGAGAAACCCTGATCTAAATCTCACTGAATTTTGAAAAAATTAAGAGGGATTAAATATGTCATTTGGGAAGGTCTGGACAGCAAAAGTAAGGCAAGTCACGGTATGAAGCATAATAGCTAAGGCATAAAAGAGCTTCTTTTCTTATAAATTGAGCTTCCACTATAAAAATGTAATGTACAAAGGTGTGACACATCCTATTATATGAACAAAAACAATAGTCACAACTTCATACCTAATAAAAATTTATACGAGTAATCAGTGTTCATGAAGTAGCAGCAAGACAAATTCATTGTCAACATAGCTGATGTCAGGTTTGATGTGAAAATGGACAGCTTTCTTTGTCAGAATATCCGGATATGCTCTTGACTAACCCCAGAAGAAATGTTTGCCTATTTGATATGGTCTCATCAGGGTGTCCAAGAGTCTTATACCATTCCCTTAAGCTGCTTGCGAAAGATTAATCTCTGTTTTGCAGCTAGTTCGCACAAAAGCTGCAATATTTGTGTATATGAGGCGCTGACATAATCCTGAACATGTTTCCTCTTTGTCTGCTTGCATCCTGGGGAAAAGCTATAGAGAAACAAGTCATTATTTTTTAGGAGGAAAGGAAAAAAAGAAGAGAAAAATGACACTTATGATCAAAAACACGGGAAAAGAAAAAGTTACCTAGATAAAATGACCTAGAAATGATCATGTGCTTCCAAGGCTTCAAGGATGCTACCAACCCACCTGCCAAAAATTTAGGAGGTGACAAGTCTGATTGATGTACTAGAACAATCCACAAATTGACAGTGAACTCAAACAACCAACTTATGAACTGCACAAAACTCAGTTGAAGTCTCAAATGAGCTCTAGCTCAAAGGGCACCTTCTCCCCTTGTAAAGACGTGGAGGATGAGACCATTGGTTCAAGAACCATTACACATTCCTAACTTAACACCCCCTTCCCAAAAAAAAAAAACCCTACAGCTTATGTTTACACAAATCTATTTATCAAATACTTTAAGTAAACGAGCCAACTACATCAAGTTTGATCTCATGATTTACCCTTAAAGCACAGGTACGGATACGGTACAATATTGGATATAACTATACGAAAATTCTTGGAAAATTATGATACAATACAATACGGCAGGGTTACATGTATTAATCACTTATTAAATATATTTTTATTTATACTTTTTATATATTGTTAAGCTTCATTTTTCATATATAATTAAGTATATATCAATTTAAAAGCAATAATGGAAAATAAAGTGAATCCATGGCCATTCAATGATTTTTAGAATACAAACCAAGATCCAAGAGAGTAAATAGATAAGTGTTCCGCGTTAAAACCAATATATAGAAAATATAAATAAAAATCCTTACAAGTTAGGGCTATCTCAGGGGGTTGGGTTGCAGCTGCATCCAAGCAGTATCATGGGCATATCCTAGACGCATCGTCACTTTTTTTTTTCCAAAAATAAAAGGCTAGGACACGTGTGCAGAGGTATCCTAGAGGAATTTGGTACAATACATTTCAGATACGGGTACCTAAGAAAAAATTGAGTATCCATGCTTCCTAGGATTTACCATAGTTTTTACATGTAATAACTTCCTAGGTTGTATTTCAAAATTGGAAGAAACTACTATCAGGGCCCGTTTGGTCATATTTTTCAGTTTTTGAAAATGGGGTTTTTTTTTTACATGTACTTAGAAAAAAGTGAAGTTTAAAAAAAGTTGTACGGTTTGAAACCGCATCAAACAACAGAATGTGTGATCTCCTGGAAATGGTTAAAAATTTTAAATTGCAAGTCCCTTTCATTTAACAGAAACCAAAACATCTGTGACTACCATCCTCAACAATTCAAAGCTAGTTTTCTTGCACAAGCCACTTTATATCTTATCGTAATTCATCACATATTACATTAAATTCATTTTCAATATTTTATGAATAATTATTATTTGATTATACTGGGCTAAAAAGAAATGTGGAGTTAACAGCCCAATTACAATTAAAGGAAACAGTAGTTAGTAAATTTTAGATCAGTGGCATAAATTTTCCACATCCTTATGATTACTGTAATGCAAAGAAAACATGAATTCAAAAACCAAATTTGAACAAAAGATTTAGCCACAATCAGCAGTGTAAACCTTATGATAGACATACTTGTATCTCAATAGTTCCAATTAAGAAACATCATATGAAAGAAAAAAAAAGGTTTGTAATTAGTAAAATATGGGAAACCTATTTTCTCCAATTTTTAATAAGTCAATTGCATTCAGTAACAACCATAGCACAAAAGGTTTGTAATCAATAACTTATATCAGAGAGACACTGGCATAAGGTAAAATCTCCAAAAAAAAATATGTAAGGAAAGTGAACATACCCTTCAACACCAGGTTGTGCTGGGTAGTACACATTTTGCAGTCCTAATCTTTTCGCAGCCAAAGCAGTCGTCTCACCAATACAGGCAACCGAGTTGTTCCACCACTTTGCATCTGAAATAAGTTTGATCCAGGCACTGTTGCAATGGAGAATTATGAACTAAGTACATGACTAAAACTTCCTTATCAAAAACCCCCTGGTCAATCTAGGTAGCCCAAAGAACAAAAAGAAATATAGGTGCTTTATTGCCCTCATCATAAGGGGTGTACCATAAGGTTGACTTAAACTGCGTATAGGCAGTATATGAAATGGTCAAGTACATGTCACTCCACTCTGTAACTCTGGGCACTAACTAAATGTTGCATAAAAATAAAAGCACCAATTACACACCGAACTGCAGAAGGTGAGGCAGCTGCAACAACAGGAGTAGAAAGTGCCTGCTGTAAAAGCATTGGGTCAACATCGTGGACTGGTACCTGGAAGAAATCATTTCAAATCAGGGGCTTATTTACACAATTAACACAATTGGCTTATTATAAATCACCAACTTGAATTTTTTTTTTTTTTTGGATAAGTATAAAACAACAACTTGAATTAGTACCCATGTACATAAACTGCAACTTATAATAGATTACTCTTCCACATATCACAAGAAAAGAATAAGGCAGTTATTTTAGAGGCCGGAGAAACACCCACTTCTTTGAAGATTCTAGCATCAAGATTGACCACAGACAACCAATTAATTCATTTTTACTGCAACATTGTCACTCTTGAGTTGGGAGAAATGTTAATAACTCTTTAAATTATAGGGCACTAAAATCCATTGATTCAAGGGATCTATGACTTCCCAAAAAACCACAAGAAGAGAACCACAGCTGGTAAACATGATGTCATTGTAAATAAAGGAATTCGCAACAATTGTGAAGTTTCCACAGGGAAAAGGAGCGAAATATTTATAGCCTAATTTTATTTAACCAGCTCAGAACTCATAAATTCAGGCCTGTCAACAGAATCCCTAGAAAGAGGGGAACCTTCCAACTCTTTGTGATGGTGAGGTGTGAACAATAGGCATGTGATCAAATTAAACGTTGAATCTAAAAGAACGTCACAATGAATGATTATCCATAAAAAAATCCCACAGAGATGGATGAGCAGACATCAGAAGCAAAAATGAACAATTAGCAAAGTTCAATGTGACAGGTGCATGTCAGAAAATCGACAAAATATATAGGCCCCACAATGAAAAATCCTTGGAAGCAAATTTGGCAGATTAGAATTTGCAGTGAACATACATTCTAAGAATCACATAAAAATTAAAAATTGATCAAGGGACAGTCCATAATAGGAATTTAACAGCATTAAGCTCATGATAAGACATGTCAGTAATCTTATGATTCATATTATATGTCAAGAAAAGTTCTCTCTTTTTGTTTTTAGTAAGCAATATGTCAATAAAAGTTTCAATGTATGCATATAGAGCAAATCAAATGTGGCATTATGTTCATTATACAAGAAACCCACAACCAAACCAGCAATACTAAATACTTTACCGTTGTATATGTATTTAGCCTTGTGACCTCAAATCCACGATTAGACAATCCTTCCTCTGTAACACATACACCATAATTGTGGTTTAAGATTTCGCACAACCTTTTTTAAATATAAAAACAAAGAAAACAACTTAAAGTATGATACTAACTGCTAAATTATAAAACATTGAGACTTTAAACTATTAACCTTGGGCTACCCCTCACCACACAGAAGTGATTTGTAACTACCCCCTGTACCATAGGAAGGTAATTTGTAATTAACCCACAAAGAAATACATCATTATAATAGCAGTATTGTTAAATGCGGAGTTAAAACTCAAAGCACAAAGCCTCAAGATCTAAGCACTTTGCTTGGTCAAAGTGAAGCTCAGTTAATGAAGTGTCCCCAGAATCCCTCTTATCAAATTCCTTAACATTTTTTATGTCTTGATAGGAGTATTCTGCAGATTTTGGAACTGCTAGTTAATGCTGATTCCTATTTCTGTATATTGTTAATTAAAAAAATCCACAGCTGGCCACTTTTAAAGTGGTTATTATAAGCCAACTCTAGCTACTAGTTTGAGTCAACAACTACATGATCACATACTACTTCTCATCTACCCTAAAACTTTACTTGTATTACTGCACCAAGCCAATCAGACTGATTTTGAAAAGCACAACACCAGTCTCATTCTCATAAAATATCAAAAAAATAACATTCTCAGTATTGAAAAGGCCAAAAGAAACATATAACAAGAAGCATATCACATACCAATCTCACTGCTAGCTTTAGCAGAAGCAGGATATAGGACTCTACATTTTTGCCCATTCTTTGGAAGCTCCGAAGCTAGAACCTTACCCGTTGCTGGAGTGAGACAATTCAAAAAAATTTCACATTATGGTGCTTAACTGAATCAAATAATGATAATTTTTCAGAAGAATGAATTATCCATTGAACAAAATACTATAAACAATAAACCATGGTAGCAATGAATGATACATACTCAAAAGAAACTCACCACATTGCTCCAAAAACAAACAATATATATACACACACGTATGCATATAATTATCTATGCATGTATGCATGTCTGTGTTCGCATGTATAAATGGAGTCAATAGTCAGCCCTAAATGCAGGAAAGCAAACCCAACTAAATGTCTCCTCAATATAATAAACTAAATTTCTGCAATCCAAAAATCTAACATTCCCATCAACACAAGACTGTTCTAACATATTCACTCAATTTTTTAGCTTCTAGCAAAGCAACTAAAAAAAATCTTGGATTGTCAAGAGTCTAATTCATGCTGATTATCGAGATTCATGAATGATAATACCCCCAGTGCTCATCACATAGACTATCATGTGATCCTGATAGCAGGTAGCAAAAGGCAAGTTTAAATCTAAGTGCAAGCCTGCACATAAATACATTAATGAGTACCTCTAGAGGGTGCAAAGGCAACGCTGAGTGATTGCTTTGAGGACTGCATTACTTCCTCAAAAACGCTCGCCGTACCAGCTCCCACAACACCTACCTTAACGTTTGGGGTCCCAGCAGCCCTAAGGTTTTAAATAAAGGTCAAGTTTACCATTTTCGCCAAGTATGAAAAGAAGAAAAGAAAAGGAAACCAGTATTTAATTTAAGATCTCTTTAAGGCACCATATTTTATGATATGCTGAATTGCATATAGCATCCTAGGGAATAAATAATTTTCCACACAGCCTAAGCATTATGTCAAAAAGCCAATCACCACATTCATAACTAGGCATAGAACATTTCAATTGAGAAATATAATATACATATCCTAAAATGAAGGTTGACATGCAGCTCAAGAAGACAGGAGACACAATTGAAGCACAAACAAAAATTCAGGTCACATCTTCTAGAAAATTTGCAGAAAAAAGATACTTTTACTAAGTGGGCCAGAGTATAGTTAACAAGTTCTAAACCTTACTTCCATGCCTCTAAAAAGACTGAACCCGCCTCAGGGGAAGTTATGACTATCCAGTCAAATGTAGTGTCTGCTGCCATAAACAGAAAAGAAGAAATAATGTGAAAAATAAATCTCATTTGTAACATGTCAGGCAAGCACCACTGACCAATCATTCTTTAATGACATAAAATATATGCAATTAGGCATCATACTAGGTGGGGGCAAGAACTTTAAGAGGCATGAGAATAACCAGTTGTAAAAAGCCACCCAACTGTCCAAAATCATAACAAAAGAAAACTAAAAAAACAAAATAAAAAGCAAGTTCAATTTCAGGCAAAGAATATATAAGTCATAACTAAGGTAATCAGGACCCTGGACATACACCAGATCCAAGACCTGTCCTAACCATATCTCTTTAAAGATTCGTCTCATATTTATCAGTCCAAATTAATCCAGGCTTGCCAACCCATAGCTTGGCATATAATCCGAACAAAAACAGCATTCCAATTGACAAGGAATATGTCATGTGGTTTGATTCTAGATACTCATACATGCTGCCACAGTAGAGATAACCTGACCGTGATCAGTGGTAGAATGACATCATTGGCACTTGCATTAAAGAAAGTGGGTCCATACCACCAACAAGCTAAAACACAAAGCTTGTGATCTTACCATTTAATACAGAAGAAAGCCTATCTAGATCAGGTCCCTGTGTATGCTGAATGAGGGGAAGCTCCAGACAGTTGATCCCATGTTTGGCCTGTACTCAACATTAGAAATTTCATCTTAATTCCAAACTGTATTTGACCACCCATTCAAAAAGAATCCCACTGTAATATTTTTTTTTTTTTTTTTGGTGGTGGACAGATAGCTATGTGTCCACTGGACACAGCTGAGTAAGCACAATGCACAAAAATAATAATAATAAAAAATGGATGTAATATTTTGCAAAGAACACAGCAAACACAAGATGCAAGTAAAACTAACAACAGTGCAGCACCATACTGGTTTTAATAAAATTAACAGTAGTGCAAAACATTTATTACCATATAGCTGAAACTATGTTCTGGACAAAAAAAGGAATAGATTTTAGTAATTGAAAGAAAAGATTTGCATGCAGTGATGGTGGATATAGTGAACATTGTAGAGCAATGGCATTGAAAGAAGTGGCGAGGGAGATAAAACTAAACAGGTTGTAAATTGCAATGGTTACGAATGGGTGGCAGCAATGAATGCACAAGATCAGTGGTTGCGAATGTGTGGCAGCAACAGATAAAAAAATTTTCTGCAGAAGCAATAGTTGTGGTCTTAATGAAACCACATATAGGTGATAAACTGCAGTATGCGCCATTCTTATGTGCTAAAGCAAGAGAATTTTAGATGCAAGATCAAGAAAATCAGGCATTTCCTTCTTTTTCCTATTTAGAAGCAAGATCAAGAAAATCAAGTATATGACACTAAGCACAAAAACAAGGAATTCCCACTTACTTCATTATTGACAAATTGTGAAATTATCATACATTTGATCAAAATATTGATAATAATAACTTTTAACCAAAACAAAAAACAAAAATGCTTCAAGATAGTCTAGTTTTATGCAAATCATATCTAATCTACTTACCAGCCACTTCATTTTACAAAACCAAAGGCAAAAACATAAATAATTAAAAATGTTCATTTTTGTCTAATTGGAACAGTGACAAAAACAACTAGTATCACCATGTGTAAGCAACACTTTTTCTTTTTCATCCTACACCAATAGAAGACATAAGAAACTACTTTCTCTTCAAACTATTGATTCATATTAAAAATAAATAAATAAAATTCAGCCTACACAAAAAAAAAAAATTCTTGTAGAAAGTGAACCAAATGTAGCTTTCTAAATGATTAGATTTTGGCTTTTTTGGAATGTAAAATCAGTCTACTCTCAATGGTACATGCAGATAATGCACAAGCTGTAGAAATATTAACTATCAAGCAGATTCTCAATCTCCAAGAGACTCGCACACATTAGATTGACCATTTTTTTAAAGAATGCAACCGAAGAAAGACAAAAATAAACAAACGCATTCACTAGATAACAAAACAAACGCGTTCTTTTCCACATTAAATCAAACACCAAATCCTCATGCCAAACTCAACTACAACAAAGAAATTCAAATAAATTGATGATACAACAAAGTGAATGAAACTAAAACTAGCAGATTAAAGAAAAAGCTACAGAAGCACCAAAAAAAAACAAAAACAGAAAAACAAAATATTGCGTTCTGAAACCCTAGAAATCCAAATGGAACGAGAAAAAAAAAATCTCGAGAAGATAACAATGGCGGAGAGAGAGAGAGAGTGAGGAATGACATACCAGAGCTTTGATGAGCTTGCCATTCTTGCCACGCTCTCTAGTCACGACGACCTTCGCCTTCGAATTCGGAGTAGAAGCTGACGAAGACGAAGCAGCTTCGAATCTGAGCGTAGAGAGAAAGATTCGTCGTCGTTGTGAACAATGCGAAGCAGAAGAAGATGAAGAAGTTGAAGAAGGAGGAGAGAGAGAGAGCGAGAGCGAGGAGAGAGAAACTTGATGAGCCATTTGGAAACGTGTTGCGCAGAGAAGATCCGTTTTGAGAGACAACTGTTGCCCAAATTAAATACAACCGACCCTCTATTAATTTAAATTTAATTAATTCCTCTCTTTCCAAAATATCTCTCCCAAAAGACCCTGATTAAATTATTAAACAAAGACGACTTAAGCTTAAGCAACTTTAATTAATCAAGTGGGTACACCTTTAGACGCCGCTCAAAGCCACGTGGCTATTAACTATTGGTTGGTTGGTTGGTGAAGCGGGCCCCCATTGGTAATAATCTGTGCGTTAATTTCACTGTAAAGTAGCTCTGTGCCTTTTCTTCCAACACTGGCCACGTAGATTTGTGGGTTTGTTAGTGAGTGTGTGGGGTCTATGGTGATTAAATGGAATATTTTATTATGACCGTCCGATTGATTGACTAATATAAGAATCAGATATTGGACGGGGTGTAAAGGGAACCACTGGTTAATTGACAATGGGGAGGAGAAAAGAGTGATACTGTAGTAATGGGTTTTTTGTGCGCCACATGCACCGACAAGGAGATAAGTTGGATTTGCTCTTAAAAAAATAAAAACAGTTGGATTCTGGGGGGACCATGGCCCTGGATTACGTCATGGATGACATAGTTAGTCCCTGGATTAAGTTACGAATGACATGAGAAATGATATGTCCATAACATTTTTACAACAAATCTTAAGTGGCAGGTTGTTACTGGTTGTTATTGTTGGGGCAAAAAAGTAATCTTAGTGTTAAGTTCAAATTTGAACCAATAATAACTAACCACCTATGATTTGTTGTGAAAATGTTGTAAAAATGTTGTGGACGTAGCACCTCTCTGAATGACATAGGGTCCGATTAATATATGCATACGAGAACAAATCCGTTTTTAGAAAGAAAAAAAATGAAAATTGAAAAAATTGTTAAAATTTTTTCAATCTCTTATAAAAAAATTTTTAAAAATAGTGTATTATTTTGTGCCCTTAAGACACACTTTAGTAAAATTCATTATAAATAGAGAAAAATTAAAGATGCTATGATGTATTGGTTTAAAATATATTTTTAACCATTGCATCGCATTCCCTTGGACAGGACGGAGTCAAACTTTCAACCAAAGAGGGGGGAGGAGGGTGTCGAAGGAAAAAAATCCTAAAATTCCAAACTAGCATATTTAGCATTAAGAGCATTCCCATTGGCAATTGCAAATGGGAAATGTAGAGGAAAAATACAATCAAGGTACAAAAATGTGTTGGCAACCGGACTTGTAAAAAGATAGAATTGCAAATTTTTTTGCAATTGTGCTACAATGTCATCCTAAATGTAGGATGACACTGAAGCATAATTGTAAAAATTATAATATATTTTAATTGATAAAGTGGAAGAGAGATGAGGAGAAGAGAGACAGAGAGTTGTATTGGAATATATTATATTATTTTAGTGAATAATATATATTATTTTAGTGAATAATATATATTATTTTAATGAGTAGAATAGGAAAATAAAAATTGGGATGTTAGATGTGTTATAAAATGGTATGGTATAATTAATAAATTAACTTTTTAAGATGGTAAAATAGGATAGGATACAATTTTCTATTACGAATAATCTAACAAACAATAAAGTAAAATATACAAAAAATAGCCATTTTTTAAAACAATGCACTGTAATTATTGAGCAAAAGGTCTCAATCTTGTTTTAAATCTCAAAAGTATTTTATTATTTATTTCGTACTAAAATGTCAGAAGTGTATAAAATTCAAACTAGCATGTCTTCCTATATTATAAAAAAATCAAATATTATAACTTATTAGACTAAGGTTTTGTTTTTCATTGTTGTTATTGTTATGTATGTGTTTTGTCTTTGTATTTATCTTTCATAAAAATCTCAACTAAAAGACAAAACCACAAGTACCATAGATCCATTATCGCCAATTTAAATAAGGATCTGAATTAGATCCAGCGTCTAATGTCACTGAGATTGTGACACGTGTTTATTTTTGTACACATATCTTCATCCAACCGGGTCCAGTGCACTGGAAGCACTGGACCCAAACCTCCCCTTTTAAATAATACACTATTGTACTGTATCATTAAATTAACCAATCAAATAGCCACGCTTTTCTATTTCTACTGTTAAAATAAAAAGGCAAAAACTTCACTTGTTGTAAAGTCAAAACAAATGGAGATAGAGTCAAAGATGGGAGAGATATCAAATTTTGAGAATCTTAGATTTAGGAGAGAAGGAAAGGAGAAACAAACGAGAGAGAGTCAGAGATGGGAGAGATGAATTACCAAAGAAGGAGAGCAAGTTGTGCGGCAACTACGACATGTGACGCATACGGCATATCTAAACAGATATCTCCAATCAGTTTTGGTGGCCAGGGCCCGGTAAGATGATGCCTACTATTGCTAGTGGTGGCGTGGCATCACTGTCCAAAGCAAAGGAGGCGTGACTCGTGAGACATGCTCTCTCACAGTCTCACTTGCTATTAGATTTTAATTTCAATTTAGGGTTTTTTTGTTTTTATTTTTGTTTCTGAAAGGCTTAAACTATGGGTTTGTTGATGAATTTTTTTTTGTTTGAGCTATTTTTTGGGTTTAGAGGGTCAAAGAAATTGTAGGGGGGCAAAGTTTTGTTTCGACGGGTTCAAATTCTAAATAAACCTTAATTGTACCTACTATTTTGAAAATAATAAAAAATTGAGGGGGGGGCTATGGCCCCCAAACCAATTAATGGCTTCGTCTTTGCCCTTAGCGTTATGATCACTCCACAAATATAAGCAAAGACGAAACTAAGAATTCCACTGAGGGGGATGTAAGTATGAACCAATTTTTTTTAAAATGAAAATCTAAACTACCATTTATTTGGTATTAACAAAATATCAACATAAGAAAATACATAAAAGAGTTGTTTCTTGATATATTGCAATGCAAAGTAAATATTATTAATGTAAATTTACACAGTTGTTGTAGTAATTTTACAAATTTACACATTTTTAGCTTGCCTCTTCATTTATCATTGGAATACGTAAAGAAATAATAATAAAAACTATATCTAAAGTGAATAGTTTTAATGAAAATTTACATAATTATTATAGTAACTTTGTAAATTTACTTTTAACTTGACTGATATGAGTGATTTTGAGGCTTGATGTTGCTGACCATGTCCCGTTACCAATTCAACTATTTAACTTTACTTCTTATAAAGAATAAGCAACTTAACTGGAACTTAACTACTACCAAAACACTCACCTTTACTCTTTACTCTTTACTCATAAGCAAATTAACTGAAACTTAGCTACTACCAAAATACTCACCTTTACTCTTTGCTCATTAGAAAAGTTGGATAAAGTAGAATAGACTTTACAGAGACAAAAAAAGAGTTCATAGATAGTGAGAGAAGAAACATTAAAACAAATATTAGGTGGCCGGTGGTAGATTGGTCTAACAAGACTGATGAGTAGCAAGTCTTCTGTGGGCGTCTCCAACGTAAAGTGGAGGTGTGGGTGCAATGATTTAATATCAGTGATAAGTATTAATTTAGAAGTTTAGTTTTTGAAATTAGAACAATTTCATAAAATGGTTTTTTTTCAAGATTTTAAAGGGATAGAAATTGGGGGGAAGAATAATTTCTTAGCCCCAAACTTTGAAATCTTACTAAAATACATATATTTTTTGACATTTTTCAAAAATCTAGGGGGGCCACTGCCCCCTAGTCCAAGAATAGCTCATCCCTAAATATAAGTGCTTTGTGAAGTATAGGGGACAGAGGTTAGGATTCAAGTTTTTAGAAATGAGTTTCACACACATGCATATTTAGATTAGAATAGAGTATAATTTCTAGGTCATATAAATATGTGTGTGTGTGTGTGGGGGGGGGGGGGAGTAGAAAAGTTCCCATCCAGGCCTTAAGCCCAATAACGAACTGGGCCACGGGAATGAACTGGGCCTAGCTAGTATACTTAAAGGAAGTCCAAGAGGACAACGGGTTATGGAAGAAAGGAAATTAAACCATCCCATATACCCAAAAGGAGGAAAACAACACGGGAAAGTAGTTCTCGTGGAAAATGTAAGAAACGAACCTTACGTGAAGCGAGGTGCATGGATGATCCACATGTGGTTTCCAGAAGATGCTTAGAACCATGAGAAACTTCCAGAACACACAAAAAGATTGACGATTTTTACCTCCGCATTAATCAGGGAATTCTTACATAACCCCTGTCGCATTAAATGCATACAAGACAGCCTAAATAGTATAAACATCCTTTAAAGGTTAGAGTTCAAGGATAATGGAGAGGAGGAAACCGATAAAGTAAAGAAAAATATCCCTGAAAGTTTGGCTGGCAATAGGACAGTTGTAGGGATAAGAACGAGAAGTGTACCTACAAATAAGGAAGGAGGAACAGAAAAATGAGATCTATTTTGGAGAGGAAAAAAGGGTGAACAATCTGATAGAAAGAGAGAGAATGTACAACTCCATGGGGACAAGAGAGTTTTTGGGGGGTAACATTTGAACAATATTTGTAATATATGTTGATGATGTACAAAAAATCAGTAGACTAAATGCTCTGGGCTTCAATGGGCAAGTGATTGCTTGAAAGGCCTGAAAAGAAAGAAACACAAGATCAAAGGTGACCGGATTGAACCGGCCAAGAACCCTCCGATGCTTAAGTTAGTTTTCTCTCTAGAACTCAAGAATTCCAACTTTAGGAATGGTGGAAACTTACCTCCATTTGATATAGATGAGTCCTTTTATAGCGAGCTTTGGAGCGGTTACTTGTTTAATAACTTCCTCCACGTGGATGAAAGTTGGAAGGTTCAGACTTAACTTCCTCAACTGCTATAAAAGTTAGAAGGTTCAGTCTTATCTTTTACAACTACTATAGAAGTTAGAAGGCTCAGATTTATCTTCTATAACTGCAATTAGAAGTTAAGAACTTAGTGGGAAGTTAGAGTGATGAATGAGGATTTTGCTCATAATTTGTAATAGTAGAACGTGGTTCGGATTATCAGCTTTTGAATATAAACTTATTCTAAAAATTTCTAAGTGTTGAGGGGTCGTCCATCAGGTGCTTCCCTAATGGACGACCTTCATACCTATGGACGACCTCCTGACGATGGACGACCTTCTGATGTTGGGTTAACATTTTTAGCCCTAGACGACACTATGGAGGAACTGGAGATAGTCCGATTTTTAGTTCACCATCATATGTTGTCAATGAAATCAATTGTTTGAGCTTCCTATTGTGGAGTATTTATTCCCTATTATTCAATTATAAGTAAATTGTGTAAGACTTTTGAACTGTCATCCATGGAGGTCCTCGGGGACAGTTTTTGTCCGCCCACAATATATATTTAGAAATTTTTTATGGAAAATGAAAAAAGTAATTAATTTTTTTAACCATTTATTATATTTTCCATAACAGTAGTGTCAAAATTTTCCTAAAATAATTTATTAACAATTGATCTAAAGCATTTGTTTTAAGGACCCATTATAATATATATATATATATATATATATATATATATATATATATATATATATATATATATAATACCTTTTCTAGTATGAGGAAAGTTAATAATGGATGTTCTAAGAGTATTGATTTATAAACTATTTTTAGAAACTTTTTATAAAAAAAAAATTGAAATTTTGACAACTTTTTATAGTTATCATAAAAGTGATATCAAATTTTTTTTAAAATAATCTATTAACAAATGTCCTAAAGGCATCCGTTAACCAGACCCTCCCAATAATGCTAAGACTACAACTTGTCTACATGGCGAGTTGTGAGTGATAGATTCGTAAACTCACCACTTTAATTCGACCACTCACAACTCACCACTCAAGCAACTTGTGACAAAAGTTGTGGTACCTAATATTTTTGATAGTGTCATCTTTATTGCATTGGGTTTTTATTTATTACTAAAATGAAAAGTACGTGTGCACTTGGGTCTTGAATATAAATAAGCTTACTTTTTTTTCCTATTATTTTCATAATAGTTGAGTTTGCAAGTTTTTATTGATTCCCATGTAGGCCAACTACTAATATCATTTTTTATATACTAATGACAACTTATTACCTCAATAATTGTGAAATTTGTTTGTTTACAAAACTTGCATAGGTTCTTGTTGTATATAAAAGGTAAAGGCCAAGAGGGCACTGGCGGAGTTAGGATTTTAGTCTAAAGGAGGCAAAATTAAAAGACGATATTAAAAGTGAAATTTATTTAAAAAACATTAATCAACAATAATAACAAAATAAATAAACGATTGTAAGCAAATATGAATATATTTCATATTATTAAAATAAATAAGCAAAAACAACCAATTCATAGCTAATAAAAAATTTACAAACTGATGGAGTAAAAATATGATTAGTGTTACTTAAAAAATATAATGAATAAATGTTTGAAATTATTTTTTGTGATTGATAACATGCCAATTTGTAAGACATAAGTAGTAAAATTTGTAATATTTCTAGCATCATTCAAATATAAAATGCTGTGAAAAGTATCATAAATAGTAAAAATTGTGTAAATAGTAATATAAAATAAAAAAAATAGTGAAATAGGTGGTTTGGTCACTTTCAAGTTTCAACAAGTAGAAGTCTTTTTTCTTTTTCTTTTTTTCCTCCATGTGACTACTAATACCAAAAAAAAAAAAAATTAGGAGTAGGGGGGGCAAGTGCCCCCCCTCGCCCCCCTCTGGCTCCGCCAGTGTAAGAGGGTATGGAAATGGAATAGACAGCATCAACTTTGATATTAAGAACTACACTGGCAGCATATCTAGTTATAGATAGGAGATGGCTAATTTGAAAACGTGTAATGCAAAATATGATAGTAAATATCATTTAGTCACACCAAGTCTACAAAACTCTCATTTCATGAGCTCTTAAAGAGACAATGGTAGATAATCTTATCCCCAATTCATTTGGAGAGTTGATTTTCATACTCGACCCACAACTTATCACTTATGGAGGAAGATACCTACCATCACACCAAGGCCTAACCTTAGAGGGTAAGTATCATTATTCATACAAAAAATTAAGGATATTAAGAGTCCTTTTGGAAACAGCTTATTTAGCTGAAACTGGAAACTTTTTATTGAAAATATTATCGATAAAGCTAAAAGTAGGGGTGGCAATTTGAGTTCGTTGGTCGGGTTCGTGTCATGTCGAGATATGAGTATTCGGTTATATGGGTTGACCCAAACCCAATCTGTTTAATAAACGTGTCAGGAATCATCAACCCGAATATAACCTGTATAATAAATAGGTCAACCCGACCCAACCCAACACATTAAACTCGTTTAAGTAACAAGTCATGTAAAGATCAATACAAATAACTCATTTAATAATCTATTTGATTAATAGCCATACTTAACCTATATAATTTTTATCAATTCCCATATATCTAAAAGTAAAATATAATTACAATTATAAATATAGTAATAAACATATAAAAACAACCATTAATTAAATAATAATATCAAAATAACTAATAACTTTATAAGTTAAACAAGTTAGACAGGTTTGCATGTTGAACACGAACGCGACCCGTTTATTAAACGAGTTAGCCGTGTCGACTCGAATATGACATGAACTCATTTATCCTCAAACCATGACCTATTTATAAATATGTTAGTCGTGTCGAGTTAGCGAGTTGTGTTAGATTTTGCTACACCTAACTAAAAGTTAACTGAATAGAACAATGTGATTCACGAATAATACCAAAAAGTACAATGAAACCCATAAATAGTACAAAAAATAAGCTGAGAAATAGCAAAAATAAGCTACATAGTTTTTTTAAAAAAAACTAAATTTTACGGCGAATGTCAAACGCAACCTTGGTAATTCGCCAAACGCAACCTTGGTACCACCAACAATCATGTATAATGTAAAATTTAGCAACCTCTTTTAGAGTGGATTTAATCAATGAATTTATTGATTTATTCTAACTCCCTTCACATGAAAGCATTTAAATCCGATTTTGCATCTTTTGGCTAAATTGCTTTTTCAAAAAGTCCCTTTACTTTAACTATTTACTATTAAAATATAATATACATCTCATTCTCTATATTGCAATAGACTTTATTAAAGCAGTCTTATAAAATTCTTATTCTTTTTTTCTTTCCGTAGAGAGATTAGAAACACAATCCCAAACTCAGACCACCCAATCATCACCAAAACCCACTCTCCACACCCTCATCGTCGCTCCTCCCAGAAAGCCTTGGAGACCTTTGAGCTTCAACCCTAGATTCGAATCCATACAAATCTATCTATGTCTTTGTTCTTGTCTTCATTCAAACTCAAGCCCTTTCTCTGTCTTCAACCCTCTTTGTCTTTGTTTTGGTTGTTCAAACTCAAGCCCTGAACCACATCACTCCCGTTACTTCATTCCGACGATGAAACAAATTATTTCAAATAGAGAGCGATCTTGATCCCAAAGGCACATGAAAGAAATCCCAATGCTAAGCGGGCCCACCTGTCAGTGAGACAGAAATAATGCGCCTGGCCCATGACATACATTCTCCCCTAAAATAGAGTGCAGCTTTCCAGATTGATTATTTATTATTATCTATTTCTACCCCAATTATGCAATTAGATAATACTCTGATAATTAAATGCTCTACCATGCTATCCCTGCATGAAATGTTTAATTCACTTGATATTATGCTATCCCTACATGAAATGCCTAATTCACTTGATATTAGAAGCATTGCTCAAAAGGCTGAAAAGACAAATTTCCTCATAACCATGATGCTTAGAATTTAGCAACAACTACCGGTGAATGATTGCAGGGAAATTCATTTGATTTTTGGAGCATTGCTTGAAATGCTTAAAAGGCATATTTCTTGACCCAAGATACTGTCTAAACTTTGCAAAACTAAAAAGGGTACAATCTTGTATGTTTTCAGTCAAGACTGTTAACAAGAGCATCAAATACAAATGTCCTAAAGTCTCTGAATTATCATGCTGCCAGCCCCTACACACATGCTAAAGAGTCAAAGAAAGTATTCCAACAAATAAGTTTTCTCATTCAGTCCAGTGAGTTGTAAATAAATCATTAGTCAAATCCCTACAAAATTAGTTCAGGCTGTCAAAATTCAGTTCCCCTCCACATTTGGAGAGATTTTCTTAAGAATTCTACAGAACCACTCAACTAACAGAGAAATGAAGAAATTTCGCCCAGTTAAGCGTGATATTGTCTAATTTCTAGAACTAGTCGTGTAGTTCCTTCAGCTCACTTGTTGTTGGTTTCCATAAATGGGGTAAGCTCCATATGTAGCAAATGGTGCAGCATACATGCTTGGGTCATGAGGTGGTGGCAGAGCATATCCATAACCATCATAAAGCTGCCCTCCATAGTATGCCCCACTCCATTGGTTGCCATAATCTGCTCTAAACTGCCAAACCCCAAAAAGAACCAATTAAGAAAAACAAGATCACAACAAATCAGAATTTCTGGGCAGATAAAATTAAAAAAGATCGATTGTTTTAGCAGGTCATTGCAGATAAGTTTTGGAGCTGCTGTAAGCATTTCCAGTTCTGAATTGGATTCTATGGAACCACCATTAAAGATTATCATTATATACTTCCTGAGAAAGCAGGTAGCAGTGGATGTGTTTAGAATTTAAATGAACAATCATCCGTGCAAAACTGATCAATGACCCTTCCAAGTTTCCAACAGCTAGAGATGACTTCAAACAGCTCTGTCAAAGCTAATTGCATAGTGAATTCTGAATTGTCCATTAGATCCTCGAAAAAGCTCTTTTCCAAACCCAAAAGTAGATGCAGTGAAAACGGAGTGATGGTGTCATTTTTTTTTTTTTCCTTTTGGGGGAAAGGGAGGGGGGATGGGGGGTGAGATTCTGCCGAGTACCTGTTTATTTGCTGGATTGCGACCCCAAGAAAGACGCACAGTTTGCTTGCCGATTACTGTGCCATTCAATTTCTGTAATGCCTCCTCTGCATTATTTCTGTAAAGAGAGATTAAGAGGATCATGGAGTAAAAGGCAAGCCATAATTTTAATGAAACATGTTTCTTCTCTATTAGTAAGTCACACATGCAAGAGGGTTTTGAATCGACAATCACACCATGTACTTCTGAGGGAGAAGGTGCCAATTGATAAAAAGTTCACCGGCATAATTGTAATGTACCAACACTTTTCTTTCTTTTTTTTAGAAATGTGCCAACACTTGACATAGTTATGGTAAAAAAATTCTACCTGTTAGCAAATTGTACAAACCCACACCCTTTTCCAGTTGGTATTTTAACAGAGACGATATCACCATACTGTGAGAAAGGCTGCTTGAGATCTTCATCACTGACATTAGGGTCAAGTCCTCCAACAAATATCTAATATAAAATTTGGGTTAGAAAATCCCAATGATTATTACTTAAATCTACATGAAGAAGATGAAACTCACTGTGGTGTTTGTAGAATCCCCATCAGCCTGTTGCGCTGACACACCATTTGATGCATATCCACCTACCAAAAATTAAAGAATAATTAAAACAGATATAAATAAGCAAAAGTCAAAGTTAAATGCCATGGCTACATAAGAGTAGCTCCCTTGACATTTCAAACCATGTTCTTAATACAAGCAGTTTTTTTTTTTTTCAGGGTGAAAGTAAATATGTAGAAAAAGGGTAAATAAAGGAGTGCTGGCAAGTGGGTAGCATACTAGAGAGTACACCCAAAGTGAAATCATCATCTAAAATTTAAAAGTTCAAAAAACTCTAAACAAATTACAGAAGGAGAAACGACTAGTAGCAACATTTCAATCATAAATTTAAGAAAAATGTGTCAGAGAAACATCTTCGCAGAGTAATTAGAAAGAAAGGAAAATTTTAAGAAAGAGGACATCCTCTAATACAAAACTCATTTGAATTTTTGTGTTGGATATTTATGTCCCTTGTGTTTATAGTCGATCCAAACCAAAATTTCCAATCATACAAATGACAACCTGCCCTAAAAACACTCCTCCAGTTTCAGGAAAGAATTTTGGCCTTCTTTGAGAACAATACCAAAGCAGCATGACCCTCATAATTTAAACATCCATAAAGGTATTCACCATAACCTCTGATGAAAAGTTTATTTCTTCAAACCCATACTGCAGCAGAATATGCTGCATCATGACTAGGCCTGATGAGGCATTACCATCTACATAATCTGTGTTCTTCTCATCAACTTGTACCTTAGACAAACAACTTAACTGTTGGGCCAGTGATATGGAAACAAAGAACTCTTCCATCAGTCTGGTCAACCATAAAAGTATTTTGATTTTGTTTTTTTAGTAGAAATTTCTGCTCTACCACCCAAAAAATAAGTATAAGGAATGCTAATGAAATCAATCTAAGGCAATTGTATAACATTTTTTGTATTACGATCAACTAATCCCCAAGGAGTAGTGACATCAGTCATTCAAATATTAAAATTGGCATTGTTAACTTTGAGGATTTTAAAGAACCAACAATTCTTAAACCACATTGAACCTAATCCCCCAAACCCCACTACTGATCTAAACTGGGCCATGTGTAAGAGACCATGATCCAAAAACACATGCTTTCTTAATTAGTTCATATTATGCAATGAGACTTAAGATTTAATTCAATAAAAAATTGTCTTAACATTGCTGATCCAGAAGCCATGTAGCATAGATGAAAAGCTCTTTAATATGTTTAGTCCATCAACACAAATAGGAGAAAAGAAAATATCTCCCAATAGTTTTACTTGTCCACTAACAGTAATTGACATTAAGAATTTATGATGAAAGTCATTGTTCAATGACAGCAAAATATATTTCATCCTAGTTAACTACTCCTCACTTATCAAAAGACAGAGCTCTTTCATGTGTCTAGTCCCATTATAAAGGACACAAAATAACACCAGAATCTTTATATTAATTCCGATGTCTATTTACTCCTCACTCAACATATTGGTAATTGTTCCCTTATATTAATTCCAATGTCTATTTATTCCAATTCTGCATGTGTTGAATGAAAGAGTAATAAGAATATAATTGTTCTACTCGTTGGATTACACTCAGCCATCAGTATGACATGAAGCAGAGGAAATGTACCACATAAGCACAGATATGTCCATTGAAAACAGAAAGATTCAAAATAACCAAGAATGAGGAGTTGATAACAAAGAAAAAAATCACAATTCTAAAATGGTCCACAAAGCAGCAAGGTGGCTTTTTTTTTGAATAAGTAAAAATAAACCGTTTCATTGAGTAATCAGATGAAGCAGGATCCCCTTGTGTACACAGGTAGCGTACTAGTGATCCAAAATATAGTAAAAAGTATTTAAGTCTAGAAATTCCTATAAGGAGGAAAAAGAGTGCCCACTTAAGGCAGCCATCTAATCCTACATAGATTGTAATAAAAACAATTTGAGCTCCAAGGACGCTCAACCTCTTCAAAAGTTTGCCTGTTTCTTTCCTGCTAAATAGTCCCCATAACACAGAAGGCAATGGCCCTCAAAAAGCAAGGTGCCATTTACAAATGTTTGTTGATGAGGCAAGAAAAGAATAAATAAAAGAATCTCACACCTCCACCATGTGAAAAAGATGCTCTCTTTAGAAAGTCTAGATTCTATATATTGAAAAAAAATCAAAGGCTAACTGTGGTTACATCACAACTAGTGCTGTCAAAAACCACTCAAGCAGTAGTGTGAAAGTCCATCGACAGCCAAGTCGGGGAAAAGAAGCAGAAAAACAGAGCAGCTGTCTCAAAGGCTTTGTAGCACAAGTTATGCTGGCAAGGCAATTGAAAAGGGGAAAGGATCAGAGACAGATTTCACTACTTTGCTTAGATCAAGCTAGAAATAACAGCTGTATATAAGGGATGGTGTGATTCTGGGCACCCACAATCACAGCTGTCTAACTTTTCACATATGAAAAATTGCAGAGGATCCGGAAAAACATATCTGAGAGAGAGAGAGAGAGCAGAACAAATAATTGGAGTAAAACTACAGTTATTGAAGCATGCATTTCAACCAATATATCTGAAGGTATCAAAGTATTACAACTGCTTTATTATTTATTGAAATAGAATAATTAAATACCTTGAGATTGTTGATATCCAGATGACTTCCTAGGAGTTGCAGCACCAATGCGCATAGGCCTGCTCGAACAATAAACACCATTCATTTCAGTCATGGCCTGTGATCTCTCGTTTTCATCTCCAAATCTCACAAAACCATAACCCTTTGAACGGCCAGTATTTGCATCAAAAACAACTTTTGCAGCTTTCACAGATGGATATTTACTAACAAAAGTTTCATGCAATAAACTATCTGTAACATCTGCTGCTAAATCTCCTACAAAGATAGAAAGATCAGGAACATTATCTGATCGCTTGTCACCCGTGCTAAATGTTGCCCAGTTCAGCCGGAAGGGCTGTTCTGTATTAGGCATAAAAAGTCCAGCATAATTTTGTAGAACTTTCTCAGCTGTTGCATGTGAAAAAAATTCCACAAATCCATAACCCTCAGATAAACCAGTCTGTTTATTGCGAATGACCTTAACAGAGGCAATCTGCATGATATATGACACATAAGGTTTTTGAAAATAGCAACCGAATAAACAGACAGAAGCAATATATGGCAATTACAAATTTCACAAAGTTGTTTTTAAGAAAGTAAATTAAAATTGTAAAGTTTTTTTCCCAAATATAATTGAAGAGCCGTGACAAATCTACAATAGGAAAATGCTAAAGCTACTACAAATTTTACTACAAAAGGCTTACAAACTAACGTGACAATAAATGTAATTAGTGCCACATCAACAACATAATAAATAAATTTTAGAATTACTTCTTTTGTTTTGTGTTTAAAAGTTGACGCACCAATTTGTAAGTCCTATTTAATAAAATTTGTAGTAGATATAAAGTCACTCTTCCAATAAAAATATTCAAGAACTATTTTCAGTCAAAACAAGCCAAGCCTAAGTGAAATCGCAATAGAAGAAGGAACAGAAAATTCAGATCAGCAGAACCACCATGTATTTGTTGCCCCCATTTTAATTTTATAGATAGTTAAAAAGAAAAAAAAATGCAAATACATCAATACGTTCAATGCAATTAACTAATTGCCTAAATTACATTTAACTCCTCTTTTAAGTGGAAAATTACTCCACCTTTGTTGTCAATCAATTAGGACCTTAAATACTTAGACACAACTAAATTAATGTTGCGCAAAGTTTAAAGAGAACAATACACTAGAAGACATCTTGGCTGATTCTTTTCTAAAAATCTCTCTTTTGAGGGAAAAGAGAAAGTTGCCCCTCCACATCAAAGCCCTTTGTAGACAACTTCCAACATCATCCTACATCTGATCCTGCCTATATATTGTCATATAGTGGCAAATACACATAAGTACAGATTTGTTATTGTCCTTGAGGGAAACAAGGCCAAAGTTAGAAGTTGGCAACAAAGAACTTTTCTTTTATTTTTTATTTTTTATTCCCAAGCAATAATGAAGCATTTAACTGCCATGCATGCGCACGATAAGTGAGTTGACATCAATATTTGTATTTCCAAAATCATGTCATAGGAAGGATTGTTTCCAATCTAAGAAGTATTGACACATACACAAAAACAACACCACAACAGTTCTTGAAAAAATCAAGACACAACATGATTGGATACGACAACATCATCATAACAATTAAAATGACTTCTCCCCAGACCTCATAAAAGCGGAAGTTTTATGCACTAGGTATGACCTTTTTTTTAACTATCTTTAGGTATATTTTATTTTACTTTAGGTTTTCAAAATAGATAACAACTATAATTTTAAAAACATATCTAAAATCAAAGGAACTTTTTTAAAAATAAATGTAAAAAAAAAAAAAAAACTCTCCTTCTCGACAAATTGAGGACATACTTGAAGAAGTCTTATTCAGTTAGTTCCAACCATCATTGTATTCACCATTTATTGGTGAATCAAAATATCAAATTAGGGCAAGCTCATAATGCTAGCTAGGAAGCTTCAACCCAATATGCTAGATAAAACCCTTGATACCAATCCTAAAGCACAAAATATATTCAAACCTACGAAGCATGGACACGAAACTCCACACAACACGGGACACAACAATATCGATGGATACTATAATTAATTAACATATGTAGCTATATAATAAGCTTTCAAAATAAATTACAACCATCAAAATACTTAAACACATCCAAAATCAAATGCTTTGTAATTATTTTATTTTATTTTTTTAAAATCTCCTCCTAACACATTGTGGACAAACATGCAAGAGTGGTGATTTTGGAGTGTATTTGCTTCTTAAAACATTGCAAAATCAACTCCATATTCCCTAGGTAATTAATGAAACCAAACAACAGGTGTAACATCCTTTTCTTTACTTCATTATAATTAAGCCAATAACACAAATTCCTCTAATAAGGACATAATACCGTTACCACTTTTCTCAGTAAAAAAGCAACCATATTTAAAACCCTTTCTCATTATTATATCACACAAAACGTTCACAAACAGAGAAAATGCCAAATAAAGCAATCAAAACGTGTCCTTTGAATATTCATTCATTCATTCAAAACCCAAATCAACAAACACACAAAATAGATGAATATACGCAAATACATACGAATACGAATAACGATATGAAAGAAAAGAAAAAAAGTTGGACCTCTCCGGTGGAGACGAAGCAATTGTGGAGGAAATTCTCGTCCATCCAATGGTGCAAATCGCCGACCCAGATGGTCTTGTTGTTTTCGCCGCTAGATCCTTGTTGCTGCTGCTGAGACTGAGAGTGTTGTAGCTGGTAAGGGTGATACGGCACGTAATGCTGAGGTGGAGGCGGAGGATGACCGTAATGCTGATGGTGCGGCGCCATCATCTGGTGCTGCATTACCATCGCCGCCGCCGGATACTGCATCGCCACCCACGACTGCGGCGGCGGAGTCTGTCGCTGTTGTTGTTGTTGTTGATTATTACTATTGTTGTTGTTATTATTATTATTCTGCTTCTCTTGTGGCTTTGAATCAGAGCCGCCGTTATTCGATTGCATCGTAATATCTCTCTCTCTCTCTCTCTCTATATATATATATATATATATATATCTCACACTTTACTCTCACTCTACAAAAAAATGGAAGTTTTGGATTTTAGAGAGAGAAAGTCTCTGAATCTGAAGGTTTTTTTTTTTTTTAGAGAGAGAAAGTGAAGGGTACGGATACGGTTAGGGTGAGGATTTTATTTTGAGGATAGATAGAGAAGGAATCATTGTAAAACGCGGTTGTGTTTGTGGCCGTTGGATTAGGCGGTAAGGGTTGATCTGTACCGTTGGATTCATAAAACTGAGATTTATAGGTACTGTTGAGGTTTCTCTCTCTTTTGGATCCGCCGCCAGCTTCAGCTTCCACTTGGGTTTTGAGTTTTAACACTTTTTTTTTTGCTATTTTGCCCTTCCCTTAATAGATATTTTTTGGAATTTACGATTTTTTTTATTAGAAATATTTTTTACTATTTACGTTCGTGTACCAAAAAAAAAAAAAATGACAGTGTGTACAGGGCAAGTCAGTTTTTACTTTTTTTAGTTTTTTTTTTTTTCACCTCACGTCATGTCTTTTCAATTACAGTGACTATGACTATTTATGGCTGTGTAGATGAAGATCCTAGAAGTACTTGAAAGTTTGAAAGTTGAATCATGATCTGTGCCAAACTGGAAATTTTCCTAGGAATCTGTCAATCTGAACTAGTTCAGTTTTGATTCTTCCTTTAGAAGAAAAAACTACAAAAACAAAATGTTATCTTTGAAGAAAAAAAAATGCTACTTTTTAACTTATACAATACTAGGTTTTTATTTTTATTTTTATTTTTTATACTTGAACAACATATGTGAAATATGACAAAGAATATCATTATCATTAGTTATCATTAAACCTTGTAAAATACTAGTATTAGTAACTAATAACGGTTCACTTTAGACCAGCATATTTCTTGACAATTATGCAACTTGAATAAAAAAATCTAAATATGATTGAGTTAACTTTGACCTAAGATGTATTGTATTTATCTTCTACATGAATAAAAGTTACATTCTCTCATTAATATATATATATATATATATATATATATATATATGTGTGTGTGTGTGTGTGTAGGGACACAATTCGAGCTCCCGACCCACAATCAGAAGGAAATGGGCTTGAAAAACCTTTTTACAATAAATTTGTAAAGAGTGGGCTTGAAATCTAGATTTCAAAGGTGGTTTAAACAACAAAGAAAAATGGGCCTTGGGCCCAATAGCACAAATAGGGAGTTTATCTATAAGAATATGAATGAAAATTCCTCCTCGGCACAATCCGAGGATAGTTTATAATACTGCTTCTCAAGATAGATTACAATTGTGGACAGTCAGATTTATCATATATTAGTCTTTCTTTTTGCTCCAAAGAAAGCCTTCCACTCTTCCGAAGGTCACTTCTCTTATTTATACTTCTTCTTCCTCCCCTTCTCATTTTCCACCTCATGGTTATAACGCTAGTTTAGATACTTGTCCCATTTAATTTCCCTGAAGTCTTCTAGAGTCAGGGGCCAAGTTCCAAACCTCATGCTCAAGTCCCATTTCTCCATTAATGCAGCTAGCATATCAATTACAGAGTCTTTAATGCGGGGGCGGTGATAGCAGCTTTATCTTAGATACTCCATCGCCCTTTCTTTTATCCTCCACTTGTACCATGTCTTCCCGAAACCATAGGAATTTATATAACATAGCCTAGGGATATTAAACCTTCCCTTCTATTACCTCGGCTTCATTATCTGAGAACACAGTCTTCCTCGGACATATTTATTCATACACTATTGCTTCTTTACCTAGTATGTTCTTTATGAGGTACATTCACACGCCCTTAGATCACTTGATGTCCTCGGATTGGGCTTTTAGCCCAAAAGATATTCTTGGGCCATCCTTCATAAATTATTGGGCCCAATGTCCTTACAATATGTATGTATGTTACCCTTTATTGTGAGATGAGGTTTTAAATTTGGAAAGGATGTGAATGCTTGAAAAGAACAAAAAAATACTAGTAGTAATATTTAATTTTTTTGATAACTTGAGAGTTGAGAGATGAGGCATTTGAATCTTATACATTTATGTTGAAAACACGAAAAAATTCCAGTTGAATTATAGTACTCTTGATACATGGAAATAACTTAAGCACACAAAAAGAAAAATTCTAACAATAAATAACCGTGTAAATCTTGTTTTTTTTAAAGAAAGAGATAAGGTAACTTTGAATACTGTTTAAAAATGAGATAGAGATAATGTCATAAGTTTTAGACTGAATAGAGAAGATAAAGGAAAAAAACCTAAAACTTAGAAAAAGTAAATTACTCTTTTAACCATTTGTGTTTATTAATTTAAAATTATTTATCTAAATGATAGAGGTATTTTAAAGAATTTAAGAATTTGTGTGAGGATATTTTAGTACGCAAAAAGTTGAAAATCAAATTGGAAATTGTATTATTAAAAGTATAGATGTTGTGATATTGGAAATAACTGAAATGGACAAAATGTACTTATCTGTAAGCAACCTTTTCAGAACAAACAATGCCATACTGCCATTACATAATTTATTATAATTTGTTTTGGATAATTCGATAGTTACACTGGAGTGTAGAGGGGGATTTTTTTAATTTTGGATGTCTCTTTTGAAATCACTAATAAGTGCCAACAAATTGAATTAAAAGGTTCTTTGGCAATATCATTACATATTGTGTTGTGAGATAAAGTTTTAAATTTGGAAATGATCAAATACCGTTACAGGATCTCTACCTATTCTTTGTGATATGAGATCTGAATTAGGAAAGAACTGAAGTGCAAAAAATAAATACTAATACTAATAGCTTGTAAGCAAGGTTTCTTTTTAGTTTGATCTTCTTGGTTAAGAAGCAATCAAGAGCTTAAAACATTTGTAAATGTGATTGTCAAAATAAATAGGACAAAGTTTAGATACAAAATTAGTTATAACATAAGACTACAATCTTATTCAATATCTTTTTATTAGAGGTGAATTTGGACAAACTACCATTGAATTACATCTTCTTCTTATATTCTCTATGCTTGCAAAATATTTAGAAAATTAACGACTAATAGCTATGTCATTAATAAATTGTTTAAATTGCAAGTTTTTGTAATTTAAAATTATGCATAAAATATAAGCTTATAGATCATATATTAAATAATCTCTGATTGATGCAAAGTTTGACATATGTATTAAAAGCATAAAGAACATGTAATTCAACAGTTAAATTTTGAAAGTATGTAGTAATATATGTTTTATTAAGTAAAGTTGTAGTTTTATATTACAACCAATTCTGTAGCTAAACTTTTTCCAAATAAATATTAGCAAATTAGGGCCAAAAAAACTGAGAAAAGTTTGTAGTAATGGTTGGAGTCAACTTCTGGTACATCTTCTACTAAACATGCACATCTGATATCTCCTAATTAAAAAAAGGAAAAAGAAAAAGAAAAAGAAAAGAAAAAAAATATGCCTATGTGATAAATGGGCTTATGTTATAGATTCAGGTAGGGCTGCCCGACTGGGCTTAGTTTGATGATTCCCTACTTGACTAAAGGTGCATTGCAAGCCCAAAATCAAAGCTAAATGTTTGATGAGGCATCTTGGCCCATTCAAGTTTTTTCATGATATATATATATATATATAATATATATATATATTTGGAAACCGAAAAAAAAGGAAGGGAATGAGATTCTAATATCCAGTGTCTATCCTGTTTAATTGCTAAGTAATTACACAAAATTAGCAAATTTTTAGATAGAAATTAGCCCTCAGAGGCTCCTCTATTTTTTTTTTTTTTTAAGTTAATAATTTGAATCCATTATCATTTGGGGTTACTACATTTTTCAATTATAAAAAAACCTAGAAATATAATGAGTAAATTATTTCATCCAAAACGCAGAACACTCATCACATCTCTAGGTATTTCTGATTGAAAAATGTAGTAATTTCAAAGTATAATGGATGCAAATTATTAACTTTTATAAAAAATAAAAAAATAGAAGAGTAATTTGAAAACTATTAGGAAAGTGGTCCTATTTTGTAGGCAATGTTTTAGTGGAAATCAAAGATATATCTATTTATATATATATATATATAAAGTGTATATATCTATTTAGTTTAGTTTATTTTATATAACTATTTTTTTTTTTTTTAGTTTTGTTTTAGGATAAACATGGGGTTTTTTTTTAAAGGAAAAAAAAGCAGAAAAAGTGGGTTAGTTTTTTTTTTTTTTTTTTAAGAAAAAAAACAATAAGCGTATAGTTACTTTGAAAAATTGGATTAGTGGAAGAGTGTTCCTATTTTGTAGGCAGAAAATTATTATGTACTCTCGGAATACCATAAATACGTACTCCCTCCTCTCACGTGAATGGTGGGTCCCACTGATTAAATTCATGGTGGGACCCACCATTCATGTGAGAAGAGGGAGTACGCATTTATGGTACTCCCGAAGTACCTAATAATTTTCCTTTGTAGGCAATGTTTTAGTGTAAGTTAGACATGTATTTTTACCAGATTATCCTTTAGTTTTGTCTCTACTTAAACCTAGAGGTGTAGGCGTATTTTGAAAAAAAAAAAATCCGGTCCAAACAGGAGATGCCCTTTAAACAGTAGTATATATATAAAAACCCATAACACTCATCACACTTCTAGGCATTTCTGTAATTGAAAAATCTACTAATTAAAAGTGGGTTAGTAGAAGAGTGTTTCTATTTTGTAGGCAATGTTTTAGTACAAGTTAGACATGTATTTTTACTAAACTATCCTTTAGTTTTGTCTCTACTTAAGCCTAAAGGTGTAGGGGTACTTTGAAATAAAAAAACTCCGGTCCAAACAAGGGAAGCCCTTTAAATAAAATAGAAATATAGAAAAATGCAGAACACTCATCACACTTCTAGGTATTTCTGTGATTGAAAAATGTAGTAATTTAAAATTATAATGGATGCAAATTATTAACCTTTACAAAAGAAGAAGAAGAGTAATTTGAAAACAATCAGGAGAGTGGTCCTATTTTGTAGGCAACGTTTTAGTGGGAGTCAAAGATATATCTACTTTTATATATATATATATATATATAAAAGTGTAAATATCTATTTAGTTTAACTTTTTTTTTTAATAACTATTAGTTTTTTTTTATTTATATTTAGTTTTGTTTTTAGATAAACATGGGGTATTTTTTAAGGAAAAAAAAAAAAAAAGCAGCAATGTGGGTTATTTTTCTATTTAAAAAAAAATAAACGTATAGTTACTTTGAAAAAGTGGGTTAGTAAAAGAGTGTTCCTATTTTGTAGACAACGTTTTAGTGCAAGTTAGACATGTATTTTTACTATACTACTCTTTAGTTTTGTCTCTACTTAAACCTAAAGGTGTAGGGTATTTTGAAACAAAAAAAATCTGGTCAAAATAGGGGAAGCTTTTTAAATAGTAGTATAGATAATAACTTAACTTTTTTTGATAAACACAATATTTTCACAACATTTCCACAATAAATCAAAGGTAATTAGTTGTTATTATTTCAAATTTAAACCTACCACTGAGATTACTTTTTTGCCTCAACAATAACAATCACTAACATCCTACCACTTATATATATATATATATATATATATATATATATATAGTGGTTTCCCCAATTTGGATTCTTAATTTTAAATGCTCAAAGTTTCCTTAAATCCAACTATTTAGAAAGTTCAAATAAGAGGGTTAAAAATGTAAAATAAATCATTTAAAAAATCCTAAATTTTAGATAACTTCAAAAAAAAAAAATCAGTTTCTTCCATCTCCTCTCTCTCCTCCACATATTGTAACATTCCTACCATTGAAAAAAAAAATGCCTCAAATCCACGTTCAAATCCTATCAAAAACGCAAAAGAAAAAAAGATCACGTTCATTCTGATAACAACTTCTAAAAAAACGAAAGCAATTATAAAAAATCCATGTTGCCATTTTTAATTTTTAACCCAAGGGGTGAAGGTCTTCCCAATATTTGACATCAAATATGATGTCTACCCAGTATCCACATATAGTGGATGGCACTACGAGAAACTACCTTAACAAGAACATTTTCTCTCTCAGTGTTTGTGCCTTCATGTGTAGATGAATCTCATTTATAAACAAGATCATGGTGGCCCTTCATATCAAAGGTCCGAATTTTTATTTTTATTTTGTTTTCAATTTTTTTCGTTGAATTATGTTTCTTTTCTTGATCTAATGTTTACTAACACACCAAATTCTCTATTTGGGATCTGCTTATTTTGCTGAAACTAAATTTTTTTTTGCTAAAAATACTGTAGATAAAGGTAAAAATTAGCTGAAATAGTATGGTGAGACCCATAATAAATAGTACAAAAAAGTGCAATGGAGCCTATGAATAGTAGCAAAAATAAGCTGAATAGTAAAATAAGCTAACTTTTTAAGTTGATCCAAACGCACACTTTTCCTCTGAACCTTAAAGGCTACAATTCCAACGAAAATTTTTCACTGTCTCATACTAGCTTGTGAGCCATGCTTAGAGCCTATTCTATTTTTGTTTTGTAAAAGTTAATAGTTTTCATTCATCATTATTGAAAATTATTATATTTTTCAATTACAAAAATATTTAGGGGTTTGATGATATTTATACCAAAAAATTATTTCACTCATAGATGCATAAATTTCATCACACCTTAAGTTTTTTTGTGATTGAAAAATGTAGCAACTTTGAATAATAATGAATAAAATTGTTGTTATGATTCAAATCTCACATGAAGCGGTTGTTATCTAAGTAATTGTTATAAAAAAAATTTCTTCTGGAATAGAAACTATATTTATCATTTGAATAGTTTTTGTAAGGACTTGATTTGGTGCCCAAGCCTAAGGAAAAAGGATCTAGGCCCAAAGAGCTCAGTACAATAAATTTGTTAAGAGTGGGCTGAAAAACTAGACTCTAATGAATTAGATAATAATTGTAATGAGCCCAAACAAAAAGAAAATAATAATAAAATAATTTTGCTCAAAGTAAATCGTCCTTGGCACAGTTCAAGGAGACTAGATATCTCATGTTTCTTTTGAATTTGGTTACAAGTCTAGTTCTTGGTCATACAATGTTTTTCTCTCCATTTTTTAGAGATCTCCCCCTTCTATAAAGGGATTTCCTTTCCTTTATATATCCCTCATTTCTTCATCTCCACCATCCACGTGTAGGTCAAGCTGTTGGTTTTGATCATTGTCTCATCAACACCGTCTAGAAGTCTTTGGGAGTAGCTGTAAGGTTGTTTACCATTATTTAGGTATCACCTCTACATTAATGTGGCCAGAGGGTTAGTTGCAGAGCATTCAATGCGCTGGTAGCAGCTTTCTCTTAGATATTTCTTAGCTTCCATCTATTATATGTTTCCCTGATGTTTATCCTTACAAGTAGAACCTTTCGAAGTGTTGCCCTTAAGGGCAGACCAGTCCCTTTGACCTTTGTCTTGCTTGGCCGAGGAGACACTCCTCCTCGGACTACCTCCTCAAGTCTTTCCATCAAAAGATTGTTTGTGGTGCTATAATTTGCACTTTTTCCCTGTTATCTTCTGGTCCTCGAACTAATAGACGTCATCGGACAAGGCCCACGGCCCAATATACACTTATGGACCCTTTATCCCTACAATAACCCCTCAAAATTTCCTTCTTTTGCTCCTCGGAAAAGAATGGGATTTTGATATTATTATCATTATCCTCCTCTTGTCACACGTCATTTCCTGTCCACACAAGCGCATTTTCCAGTGCCCAATGCACATCCCTAACGCTTCGGCATCCGGGGTGTGCCTACATTAAATTTCTACGGCTCCATGTCTCTCACGTTTTACGACACAATGAAGATCCAACGACTAAGGATTTCGCTGGAACTTAGGCAGGAATTCTCCCGCTTGCTTTTCTCTTTCATATATATACTATCCAGAAACTTCACATACTTCACTTTTGCACTTTCCGAACTCAAAAGCTAGTCCGAGAAGCCTTTATTTATTTCCGTAAGTAGTTTCTAGTGATTCTTTCTTTCTTTCTTTTTCCGAGTCCTTTTGGTCATTCTTTGTAGTTAAACCCTATTCTTTTCCTCAGCTTGTACAATTTCACCTCGGCCACCTAATCCCCTCAATTCTCTTACATATATAGGGAGATTTGCTTACCTAGTGAACTCCCTAGAGGGTATAGAAGACTTTAGAACCCAATACCGAATTCCCTCAAGGGTTTCCATTAGGTATTGTAAACAAGAGGAGTGGCACGCCATGAGGCAGAGGGAGAAGTGGTAATCCCTATGATTGCCTTTATAGAGGGAGGGATGAAAATCCCCATGGGTAGAGTCACTAGGGATTACTTAATAGCTCACTGTCTTTCTCCCATCCAGTTTGCTCCAAACATGGTTAGGATCTTAGGTAGTGTAGGTGCCCTCAATGAGAGGATGGGCTTGAACCTCACCCACCACAATGTCAACTGGATTTATAACCTCTACCTCTTAAAATGGTAGAGGTATTACTTAAAGACTAGGGTTCCTGAGGTTAAGCTAATCTCATGCCTCCATGATTCCAGCAAAGGCATGAATAAAGATTTTCTAATCATCTCAGGGGAGTGACACGATGGCCTCCACTTCACGACGAGAGAAGGGATACCAGGTGGGGTTCTTAGGTCTAGGTTTATTACTCTGAAGTCACTCCCTTTCTCTCTAATATTCTCTGCACTTATTTCTTTTTGCTTGAGCTTGCAATTGAATTTTTCCTTGAGTTATGCTATTTTTCTGATAATTTCTTTTTTAATGGCTTTGTAGATAAGCACGCTGTCATTCCCAACCTAAATCTTGTCAATCAGCCAGACCTAGACAAGATACTTAAAGCCAAGGTCATTATTCACAATGATGGCCAATTAAGGGTGGCCCACCTCATCCTCGGCTACCACCCTTTCTCATCCAGTTTTCAAGCATCGAGGAATGTGATCAAAGCAAAAGATCCATGTTTGCATCAGATAAGAGTCACTGCTCCAAGTTTCCTCACCACCGGCCTTGTTCCAGAAGGTGTACTTGAAGTGACCCTACCACCTTAGTGTACGTCTGGAGAAGCCGCCTCTTCCCAGCCTGTCATCAAGAAAGAAGAGGAGGAAGAGATAATCGACGTCTCAGATTCTGAAGAAGATTTTGAATTTTTCAACCTACTTTCTTCCTCGGACAACCCGGTTGGTGATCTCAACCTTCTTCCCCCAGCACAAGTAAGTTACTCACAAGAGAATCTCGCCATCCCAAACGCAATGCTAATCCAACGCAGGACCAGATCCAGTCTTCGGGACTTGATGGAGTGCCAGGCAGGAGGCCAAGAGCCAGAGAAAGCTGCCCAGACCAAACTTTCGGCCCTTCCACCCACCCAAGCCCAGCGTCCTGACCCTATCAATCTTAAACGTAAGAGGTATCAGCAGAGAGGTAAGGAGGTGATGGAGGGAGGAAAAAGCCACTCCTCTAAGGAGGCTGAGCCCCAAAAAGGAGCCAAACAGGCCAGGACAACGCAAAAGATAGTGGAGAAGAGATGCGAGTCTTAGATAGCTGCTCCGGCGTGGTCTCCTGCTATGGTGTTGGACGGAGCTACTCTGACCGCTGATGCCTCCATCAGGGATTTCTAGCAAGGGAAGGCTGGTTATGTGGCCGACGCAGTGGCGCAAGCCTTATTGCTGCCCGGGGACATGGCCGACTTGAGGGCAATGAGGAAGCATGAGGTCTTTCTTACTTTGAAAAGGGACCTCGCTCTGGTAAGACTACTAACTACCCTCTTTGTTTTGTTATTGTTATATATACTTGTTATATTTATTTATTTTACTTATACTTGACTTCTCTAACTTGCTGAGGAGATAGTCATCAGCTCTTATATGTCAATGAAGGACGAGGAGGCCAGGTGAATTGCTACTGTGAAGGCCTTCGAGTTAGTAGATAAAAGGAAGCAATAGCTCAACACTAAGCTAACTGAGGCTGAGAGGGAAAAGAAAAGCACTGAGGCCGCTTTAGAGGGAGCAAAAAAACAGGTGGAGGCTCAGCGCTAGCAACTTTGCCAGGCCGAGGACGAGCTTGTCAAGGCCAAAAATCAAATAAAGGCCCTGCCGAAGAAATTGGAGGAGGCCAAGAAGGCCAAGGACCAGGCTGAACAAGATGGGTACGAGGTAGGAGTGATGGAGACCAAAGAGGCCCTCAGGGCTGAAGTCTCAGAGGTATGTAGATACTATTGCCTCCAGGTGTGGAACGAGACCCTCAACCAAGCAAGAGTTGCGGCCTCCTCTGCCCTCAGGAGAGCAGAGAGTGTGTACTACCCTCTTGCCATCTGGGCTTCCAGCTCCTCTGTCCCCAAAGCTGATATTGCCTCCAAGGAGGCAAATACTGGTAAGGACAGCCAAGCTTGGTCCCTCCTTCTACTGGCAGTCTGTCTAAGAGGGTCGAGCAGCCTGAGGTCACTGAAAAAGCAGTTGACACAATCAAGGAAGTGGCCCATGATGTTACTCAACCTCCAATTGCCCCCAAGGACCCCTCCAAGGAGAAAGAGCCCCCCCACAATATGGAGCTCGTCCTCGCCACCTTGCTTATGCCCACCAAGGAGGATCTTAAGAGTAAAGGCCCAGCTTCTTCAACAACAGCCCTTGACCAGCCCGCCAAAGCCTCAACAAAGGAAAAACTTGTAATTAAGCTTAAGTAGCTCTTAGAATAATAGTTTTTGTTTTCTCTTTTTTTTTTTAATTGTTGTTTCTGGCTTCCAAATTTGTAATCAAATTGCTTTTTTTCAAGGCTAGGTTTAATGACAATTATGAGCTTTTCTTTTATTCTTGTGATATTTATATAAGGCCTTGCATAATTTCTGCTGTACTACACACTTAACCAGTATAAGAATGGGGGATAACATCATCTCACTTAACACATGTTTATGTATTTAGCTTAAGCAATTATTTATGCAGGTGATAACATCATTGTCCTACTTTACATGGTTGATCACAGAATAAGTGAAGCTTTCCAAGTTTACATTTTTCAACAAGAGGTGACTTTAACTTAGAATAAATACTTTTCACACTTAGTCAATATACAAACAAAACATAATCTGATTCTGCTATCTGTATGAGTGATAATGCATCTGCTACATCCCATACAATCAACAACAGATCTGGCAGGACCATCCAAGCTCATAATCCTAATAGAATGGACCATCAACTTTAAAAACGTACCTTAGACATAGCCCAATTAAAGGACCCTACACACCATTACTAGTTCCATATACCCTTCCCCCTAGCAGCAGATTTAAGGAATTGCAGATGACTCCTAGCTCATGATCTGATCATGGCTACACTTGCAAATGCTTTAAGTGATGCTCATGTGTGGCGTAGCTAGACTAATTACTGATTCCCTCAAGGCATGTGGTTCAAGAAATCTAATATAGCTGAGGTTCTATTAACACTTAGGACAATGATGAAAAGCATTAATTTACCCAAGGTATGTGGTCAGAGGAGCTAGGCATGACCAATATTTTATTTAACACTTAGACAAATGATAAGGAGTATTAATTTACCCAAGGGATGTGGTCCAAGGAGCCAGACATGACCAAGATTCTATTTAATACTTAGAAAAATGATGACAAGCATTAATTTACCCAAGGTATGTGGTTCGAGGAGCCAGACATGACCAATGTTCTGTTTAACACTTAGACAAATGATATGGAGTATTAATTTACCAAAGGTATGTGGTCCGAGGAGCCAGACATGACCAAGGTTCTGTTTAATACTTAGAAAAATATTAAGAAGTATTAATTTACCCAAGGTATGTGGTCCGAGGAGCCAGACATGACCAAGGTTTTGTTTAATACTTAGAAGAATGATAAGAAGTATTAATTTACCCAAGGTATGTGGTCTGAGGAGCCAGGCATGACCAAGATTCTATCTAACACTTAGACAAATGATAAGGAGTATTAATTTACCCAAGAGATGTGGTTCGAGGAGGCAGGCATGACCCATATTCTGTTTAATACTTAGAAAAATGATGAAAAATATTAATTTACCCAAGGTCCAAGGAGCCAGGCATGACCAATGTTCTATTTAACACTTAGACAAATGATAAGGAGTATTAATTTACCCAAAGGATGTGGTTTGAGGAGCCAGACATGACCAATGTTTTGTTTAATACTTAGAAAAATGATGAAAAACATTAATTTACCCAAGATATGTGGTCCGAAGAGCTAAGTATGACCAAGGTTCTGTTTAACACTTTGAAAAATGATAAAGAGTATTAATTTACCCAAGGTATGTGGTCCAAGGAGCCAGACATGACCAAAATTTTGTTTAATACTTAGAAAAATGATAAGAAGTATTAATTTACCCAAGGTATGTGATCCGAGAAGCCAAACATGACGAATGTACTGTTTAATACTTAGAAGAATGATGAGAAGTATTAATTTACCCAAAGTATGTAGTTCGAGGAGCCAGGCATGACCAAGATTCTGTTTAATATTTAAAAAAATAATAAGAAGTATTAATTTACTCGAGGTATGTGATCCAAGGAGCCAGGCATGACCAAAGTTCCGTTTAATATTTAGAAGAATGATAAGAAGTATTAATTTACCCAAGGTATGTGGTCCGAGAAGCCAGATATGACCAAGGTTCTGTTTAATACTTAGAAAAATTATAAGAAGAACAAATAATGTCATAAGTAAAACATGGCAGAAATGCCTTCATTAATAGTAATACATTCGTAGGTTATTTAAATTCCAGGTGCGTGGTACAATTTTTTCATCTAGATCTTTCAAGAAATACGCTCCTATACCAGCTACAGAGGTGATACGGCATGACCCTTCCCAATTGGGCCCTAACTTTCCCTATGCGGGGTTCTTTGCAGTATCCAAGACCTTCCGCAATAACAAATCTTCAAAAGCTAATGGTCTTAACCTCACATTTGAGTCATACCCCTACTTAAGATTTTACTGATAATATGCCAACTGAACCATAGCATTTTCTCTTCGCTCTTCGATCAAATCCAAACTCTTCTTTAATAACCCGTCATTACCGTCAGGAGTAAATGAGCTTGTTCTCAACGTTGGGAATCCAGTTTCCAGAGGGATTAAGGCCTCGACCCCATAATTTGAGAGAAAGGAGTCTCGCCCGTGGACCTACGAGAGGTAGTTCAGTATGTCCAAAGGACATGGGGTAGCTATTCCAATCATTTGCCCTTTGCATCATCCAATCTTTTTTTGAGCCCATTGACTATGAATTTGTTCACAGCCTCGGCCTGTCCATTTTCTTGGGGATAAGCTGGAGTTGAATATCTGTTCTTGATGCCCATTTCGCAACAATACCTTCTGAAAGCCTTGCTATCAAACTGAAGTGTGGGGAATCCCAAATCAAGTGACAATATTTTTCCACACAAACCTTTTAGCATCCATATCTCTAATGTTTGCCAGGGGCTCAGTTTCAACTCATTTGGTGAAGTAATCCATGCCAACCAAAAGCCATTTCCTGTTTCTTATTGCTTTAGGGAAAGATTCTACAATATCCAAGCCCCATTGAGCAAAAGGCCAGGGACTAGAAACAGGATTAAGGATACCCCCAGGCTGATGAATGTTTGGGGCAAATCTCTGGCATTGGTCACACTTCTTCACATACTCTTGTCCTTCCTTTTGCATAACTGGCCACAAGTACCCTTAAGTGAGGGTCCTGTGAGATTGAGATCTGCCACCTGTATGACTCTCACAAATCCCTTCGTGTAGCTCTTCTAGGAGGGATTCTACTGCCTTGAGATGTATGCACAGCAAGTATGGTCCAGAGAAAGAGCGCTTATACAATTTTTGGTCATCGGACAACAAAAAACGAGCAGCTTTTCTTCACATTTTATCAACCTCTCCTTTCTCCTCGGGCAAGATGTCATCCTTGAGGAACATAACAATGGGATCCATCCAACTGGGTCCTACTCTAATCTAATGAACCTGCCTCATATCTCTCTTTACCTCGGCAAGTTTACACAAATCTTTAACTAATATGACCCGAGGTAAACTTTGAGCCGAGGAGGTTGAGAGTGTGGTAAGAAAGTCCGCATGAGTATTTCAGCTTTTAGGGATTTGCTATAAAGTGAAAGACTTGAACCCTAATTGTAAATGTCTGACCTGACTCAAATACTCTTGCATCCTCGGATCCTTGGCTTCTAATTCACCTTCTACCTGTCCAACAACCAACCTAAAATCTAAAAACACTTCTAATGCCTTTCTTTCCATCTTCTGAACCATAGTCATTCCCACTGACAAAGCCTCGTACTCAGCCTCGTTATTCGTGGCCAAGAAACCTAACCTCAAGGATTTCTCAATAACGATCCCTTTAAGAGATACCATAACCAGCCCCACTCCAGATCCTCTTTGATTAGCAGCGCCATCAACATATACCCTCCAGGATAGAGGCTCTTGTAAAGAGACCACTCCAATTGATTTTCCATCCATGTTCTGCTTTTCTTCTTCTTCTACTATAGAAGGTTTAGCAAATCTAGCCACCAGGTCCGCAAGGACTTGGCCCTTAATATACTTGATATCGAAGGCCCCTAGAATCGTACCCCATTTAGCAATCCTCCCCGTGTAGTTAGCCCTCCGAAGTAGGGACTGAAGAGGAAGTTGAGTCAATACCACCACTATGTGAGCTTGGAAATAATGGGGGAGTTTACGTGTTGCATGCACTACTGCTAATATGACATTTTCCAATGATAGGTACCAGACTTCTGCTTCATGTAAGGACTTGCTCACATAATAGACTAGCCTCTGAATCCCATCGTTAACCCGTATCAGTACCAAGCTAACTGCATGGGGAGCTACAACAATGTAAGCAAACAGGACCTCATCCTTCTCAAGCTTGGACATGATGGGTGGCCGAGAGAGGTATTCCTTCAACTGTTAAAAGGCCAGGGCACACTCCTCAGTTCATTCAAACCATTTCTACTTATTCAACAATTGGAAGAAAGGTCTGCACCTGTCTACTGACCGAGAGATAAATCGGTTCAAGGCAGCAGTCATCCCAGCTAATCTTTGGACCTTCTTAGGATTCCAAAGAGGCTATAAACTGTTGATTGCCTTAATTTGATCAGGATTGACCTCAATTCCACGATGAGTAACCATGTATCCCAAAAACTTTCCTAAACCAACACTGAAAGAGCATTTAGAAGCATAAAGGTGTAGCTTATGTTTCCTCAATATTCCAAAGATGTTTCTAAGGTCACTAACGTACTCAAATTCTAACTTGCTCTTCACCACCATATCTTCATAGATCTCAATGTTTTTTCCTAGTTGTACTCAAACATCTTGGTCATCATCCTCTAATAAGTGGATTCTGCGTTCTTTGAACCAAAGGGCATCACCTTGTAATGGTAATTTTCAGTAGGAATAACAAATTTTTTTTTCTCTTGATCATCCAAAGCTAAGGATATTTGATGATACCCTTGGAAAGCATCTAAAAAGCTCATCCGAGGATGGCCTACAGTGGCATCTACCAATTGATCTATACGAGGCATGGGAAAGGGGTCCATGGGGCAAGCCTTGTTCAAATATGTGAAATCTACACATACTAGCCATTTTCCATTATTCTTCTTCACTACCAATGTGCCAGGGTAAAAAACTTCTTTAATAGCACCAGCCTGCTTAAGCTTGATCACCTCGTCCTTGATAGCATCAGAATGCTCTTTAGACGAGCGCCGATGTGGTTGCTTTCTGGGGATGACCGCAGGGTTGACATTTAAATGGTGGAAAATGAAGTTCGGGTCCACCCCAAGAGCCTCGTAAGCACTCCAAGCAAACACGTCAATATTCTCTCTAAGAAATACTACCCGTTCTTCCTTTTCCCGAGGAGGCAGCTGAGCTCCAACCTGGAAGAACTTTTCCCCATCATCACCTATAGCAACATTTTCTAATTCCTCACACTTCACCCCTTCTACCATATCTATAAATAATATTGGCTTCCTTGATTGCTATAAGCCTCGCTCGGCAGAGGCTGAGGGTTCACATTCAACCTGATGCCTGATAGCAGAAACTAAATATTGCCTAGCCATAGATTGGCTCCTAACCAATTCTTCAACCTGGTCACTAAACGAATATTTTACCTTCAAGTGTAAGGTGGAAGAAACAGTCCCCGTGGCATGTAGCTAGGGTCTTGCCATGATGGCAGTGTAGGGAGAGTAAGCATCCACTATAATGAAGTTCATCTCTACTACCTTTGACCCTGTCTGTACTGGTAGTCTGATCTGGCCCTTTGGTATAACCATCTTCCTATCAAAACCTACCAAAGGTGAATCATAACCGATTAAATCCTCTAGTTTCAGCTTTAGCCCCTTATACAAATCAGGGTACATAATCTCTGCCCCGTTGCCTTGGTCAATCAACACTCGCTTCACATCATATCCCCCTATCCTGAGGGCAACCACCAATGCATCATCATGTGGCTGCAAGGTACCAACTTTGTCCTCATCATAGAAACTCAGCGCTGGTCGAACTTCCACCTTACTTCTCTTCGGCTCAGGGGAAGAGTCCTCTGCAGGTGGCTGAGCTATAGACAACACCTAAAAGGGGTGAGAACCAGTCCTTCCTTGGGCGGCAAGAATAACATTGATTGTGCCTAGAGGTGGCTTTGAAGAGGCATCTCTTTGAGATCCTGTCCCTGTTTGGCCTCCCTGTCCATTGGAGTGATATAAAAACTGCTTTAATTTACCATCTCGGACTAGCTGCTCAAGGTGATTTCACAAGGTTCTACAGTCCTTCGTAGTATGCCCTTGTTCCTGGTGGTACTGGCAATGAAGGCTTTGGTTGCGCCTCGTGGGATCTCCTCCCATCTTGTTTGGCCATTGAAAATATGGTTCATTCTTACTTTTTTTTCTAAGATTTGATGCGTTGGTTCTCGGAACATCGTGTTAACCACTTGAGTAGCAGCAGCCCTAGATTGCCCAAAAAAATCCTACCGAGGACGATTATTATTGCACTTGTTCGACTTGAAGTCCCTCCTATCCTAAGGGACCACCTTAGCCTTGCCTTTACCTAGTTCTTGGTCCTCCTCAACTTGCTTATACTTATCAATGCGGTCCATGAGCTGACATACATTACTAACTGGCTTCCCTGTTAACGATTTCCTCAAACTGTGCTCAGCAGGCAGGCCGCCCTTAAACGTTCTTACAGCTATGTCATCAAAATCCCCATCAATTTCGTTAAACATCTCCTAATATCGGTCAGAGTATGTCTTTAAGGTTTCTCCCTCTCACATAGTCATAGACAGCAAGGAATCCAAAGGCTGGGCACCCTACTACAAGTTACAAATCGAGAACCAAAGGCCCTCGTACGCTCCTTAAAAGAGTTAATAGAACCCTCATTCAGGCCATTAAATCACCTCATCTCCATAGGCCTTAAATTGGATGGAAACACATTGCACATCAAAGTCTTGTTCTTAGAGTGAACAACCATTCTCTGGTTGAAATGGCTCACGTGCTCCACAGGGTCGGTCCTACCATTGTATATGGTGAATGTTGGTTGAGTAAACCTTTAGGGAAGCCTTCCTCCCTCAATTCTCCAGATAAAAGGTGACTTGGAGATCTAATTCAAAGCCTTACTCATGGCGTCGTTTCCCAGACCTTTACATGATGGACTTCTTCTCCCTCGCCTATTACGATGCTTCTCGTAGCAGAAAATAGACTTGCTAGGAGAAGTCCTTGACCTATGTCGGTAACTATTATCACCATCATTATCAGAAGAATGGTTAGAACTTGAAAGAGTTCCTCTACTCCGCTCTCGGCGCAACCTTCTTCTTAAACGATCAATTTCTAATTGCATGCTTCTGGTAGTTGTCTTATGAGAGACGTGGCTCCCACTCCTGGACTAGCTCCTACTAGTATGTGTGGTATGGACACTAATTTCCTGGTCCTTCCTTCGCTCAAGGTTGAGAAACTAATCCTGACGCTAGGACCTAACGGACTCCTCCCGATTTGGCCCTAAGCCCACCATAATTATGTGTCGTTTTCACTAAAGCTCAAGTAAATCCCTATAGACGGCGCCAATTGTAAGGACCCGATTTGGTGCCCAAGTCTAAGGGAAAAGAATTTAGGCCTAAAGAGCCCAGTACAATAAATTTGTAGAAAGTGGGCTAGAAAACTAGGCTCTAATGAATCAGATAATAATTGTAGTGAGCCCAGATGAAAAGAAAACAAGAATAAAATGGTTTTGCTCAAAGTAAATCGTCATCGGCACAGTCTTAGGAGACTAGATCTTATATATGTTTCTTTTGAATTTGGTTACAAGTCCAGTTCTTGGTCCTACTATGTTTTTCTATCCATTTTTTAGAGATCTCCTCCTTCTGTAAGGGGATTTCCTCTCCCTTATATATCCATCCTTTCTTCATCTCCAACATCCACGTGTAGGTCAAGCTATTGGCTTTGATCCTTGTTCCATCAGCACCTTCTTAAAGTCTTTGGGAGTAGCTGTAAGGCTGCTTACTACTGTTTAGGTATTACCTCTATATTAATGCAGCTAGATGGTTAGCTGTAGAGTATTCAATGTGGTGGTAGCAGCTTTCCCTTAGATATTTCTTAGTTTCCCTCTGTCCTATATTTCCCTAATGTTTATCCTTACTAATAGAATCTTTCGAAGTGTTGCCCTTAAAGGCAGACCAATCCCTTTGACCTCTGCCTTACTTAGCCGAGGAGGCACTCCTCCTCGGACTACCTCCCCAAGTTTTTCCATCAAAAGATTGTCCGTGGCACTCTAATTTGCACTTCTTCCCTGTTATCTTCTGATCCTCGGACTAATAGATGTCCTCGGACAAGGCTCACAGCCGAATATACACTTATGGGCCCTTTACCCCTACAGTTTTCATTCATCATTATTGGAAATTACTATATTTTTCAAATACAAAAATATTTAGGGGTTTGGTGATATTTATACCAAAAAATTATTTCACTCATAGATTCATAAATTTCATCACACCCTAGGTTTTTTTGTGATTGAAAAATGTAGCAACTTTGAATAATAATGAATGAAATTGTTGTTATGATTCAAACCTCACATGAAGTGGTTGTTATCTAAGAAATTGTTGTAAAAAATTTCTTTTGTAACAGAAACTATATTTATCATTTGTATAATTCTATGTGAAATTCAATTTACATTTTTTTATAATTATTAATTTACTCCATCAAAAATGTTATGTAGGTAGTTGCTAAATTTTAAATTTAAGCTCTTTTTAACTTTTGTTATGGATGTGTAGTAAGTGGCTAACTTTTAGGATTTAAAAACAAAATTTTAGGATTAAACAAAAATTGATAATTGTTATTAAAATCTAGGGGTATGATGAAATGCATAATACTTATCACATTACAAACGCCGCATAATACTCATCACACCTCTAGATTTTTTTTTTAATAAATGAAAAATGTAGTAATCTCAAATTATAATGGATGCAAATTATTAACTTTTATCCAAAAAAATAGAAAAGCCTCAGAGGCTAGTATAATATTAGCTCCTTTGCTCTTATCCAATCTTGGCTTAACTATTCTTATTAATTTTTTTTTATTGTTTTATGAATTCTTTTAATAGACACAAAAACTTAATTATTTATAACAACTTCTTTTTCCTTCACTTATTTAATTATATCCTAATACACCACTAGATAGGGGGGAGTAGTGTATTTTTGTAAAATATTTTACCTATAATAAAAGATTTCACAAAATTGTATAAATAGTTTTACGGTTAATGGAATTTTTTTTAGGTTTAATCAAATTTTACAATGAAACAAATATAATAAAATGCTGTAAACATTTTATAGCGAAACAAACAAAACAAAATATTACAACCACATTACTATAAAGTGTTTTGGTATTTGATTTGTTTATTTGTACACGACATCAGGGCAGTGTAAGATTACCAAAAATATTACATTAGAGCATTCTTAGCGAATAATGCAAAATCTATTTTGCATTTCCATGTAGTAATTAAACCTCCTAAAGATTAGCTTATGCATTACTGTAGTAAACAATAAACATTGCAATAGTATTATGCAAATTTACATATTATTGTAGCACGGTGTAAAACATATTTTGTTTGTTTTTGGTTGTTGTTATTGTTGCAGATGGTGTAAAAAAAAAAGGCTATTTCATTTTGATTTAGTGTAAAATAAAGAATGAGATGTAGGATGTGTTGTTTAAGTGATAATGAGAATGTAAAATACTTTTATATATACACACACACACACACACACACATATATATATATATATATATATAAAGAATCCAATGTGAATGTTCTTACCATAAATAATAAATTATGATAATCTCACTATTTTATTAAATGATGGTAATTTCATACAGTATTACATATTTATGGGAATGTAATAATTTATACGAAATTTTCCATTGACTTCATGCTCTTACCTTAAATAATAAATTATGATAATCTCACTACTTTATTAAATGATGGTAATCTCATACAGTATTACCTATTTATGGGAATGTAATAATTTATACGATATTGTCCATTGACTTCATTCTTATAAATTTTAATTACAAAATTATTATATTTTCCTTATTTCAGATCCTAGCATATAGCCCCTTTCTCACTAGCCTTATTTCAAACCCTAGTCTAGTCGCAATCTTTTGCTAAATGTTTTAAATATTTAATTATTTACCACTCCGTAAAAATGACACTATAACATCGATAAATGGATGATTTAAGTCTTGGACATTTGAAATATCATGAAGCGTCAGTAGAAATAAAAGACTCCAAGTGTTAGGGTAATAAATCTAATTTTCAATATAATATCATTATTACATGAATCAACTGGCTATATTGAATCTGTTTGTAACTTGTAACTGTTCCTAAAATACTTCCACATCCGTTTGTAATTTGTAATTGTTTCTAAAATGCTTCCACTCACATGTCAAAGCTACAAACTTTGAAGGAAGAAAAAAGTTGCATAAAGCTCTTGCTATCCTTAGTGGCCATCCATCACTCAAGAAAGCCTACTCATCAAGGGACAACAACAGTCGAAAGTCAATTTATCTAGGATTTGATTCCCCATTCAGGAAAATTCCCAAAAATTCCTTGCCAATATAAGTTGGTGTGGGCCATCATGCTAACTGAAAGGCATTGGTCAATTAATTTATAGCCAAACCCATCGAGGGGATCAATAAGTGTCAAAACTTTATATAAGAAAGAAAGGCAAACATCTCCTCTCTCTATGGAGCAACAAAGTTTATTTATTCCATTCTTGCTTTTGGAGTGATGACAATGCATAGTATCAAATTGCTAATCAAATTATATATTTGGTTATAATATACTAGTTGGTATTAGCACCTATGGTTTTAATAATAATTTAAATGAAAGATCTTATTTATCATGGAAGACTTGGAAGTCAAGAGATAGTTCACTTTGATTGTCAATCATTAGAACAATCTACAAAATTAGTTGGCTCTCATGATTCAGATAAGTTTTTTTTTTTTTTTTTTTGGTTTTGTTTTGTTTGAAACCTCATGATTCAGATAGTTAAGAATCAACATTAATGCTCCATTCTTAATTAGTATGTGTAATATTACCGTCAGCTGCTTTCAATGTGTGACAATAAGACTGGTAAAGCTCAAATTACAGGTTCCAATGGAAGTGAATCAAGTCATAATATATATATATATATATATCTTTCGAATTATATTCTGAACTCCATGTATACCTTTTTTTTTTTTTTTTTTTAATTTTTATAGAAAAGGTTAATTAGAAAGAACTCTGTGTGTTCTTCACTCTAACTATTTTTGTTGTTAATATATATAGGATGGCTGTTAATCTTGTGCAAATACAATCTTCCTTCTTCTTCTTCTTCTCTTCTTCTTTTTTTTTTTTATATTTTTTTTTAACACAGTTCTTTCAATATATATATATATATATATCGAAATATATTCCGAACTCCAAGTATACCCTTTTTTTATTTTATAGAAAAGGTTAGAAAGAACTCTGTATTCTTCACTATACCTATTTTTGTTGTTAATATATGGGATGGCTGTTAATCTTGTGCAAATAAAATCTTCCTTCCTTCTTCTTCTTCTTCTTTTCTTGCAATATTATATATAAGCTAAACTCACCATCTATCTAACTATGAGGGCGTTTGGATCCAAGTCTACACATCCACGTCCGCGTTTTGCTTTTTTTTTTTTTTTTTTTTAACCCAGCCGCAAGGTTTGACTTTTCAACCATGAACAGTGCACAAATGTACTGTTCATGAGTCCCACAAATTTTACTTTTCAGCAACTTTTTCATTAAAAATGGGTCCTACGGTACTATTTACTCATTTAAAAATTATTTTGCTACAGTGTTTTCAGTTTCAGTAAAATAAGTTCTATCCAAACGGACTCTATATATAACATAAGATATCAACTTGAAATTGTATTTCTGATATATTTTTTCAATAGAGCAAATCTTAAATACAGTACTTAGGTGCTGTTCTCTAGATTCTTCTCTTAAGATTCTGCCATATAGCTTTTTTCATGAATAGAAGTGTATTTTTTAAATTAAGTAGTTACATGACAGAATCTTAAGAGGGGAATCTAATGTACTTTTTAAGTTAAGTAGTCACATGACAGAATCTTAAGATGAGAATTTAAGGAACAACACCGAAAGTATAGTACATAAATTTTGTCCTTGTCAATATATGAAAGAAAATAAATAGTTGAGTCAAAAGTCAATGGAAACTGGATTTTTCTATTCTATTTAAGTATTTATCATCTTATTGAGGGGAAAAAAAATCCTCTTTGTTGATACGAATGTTTCATTTTTTTTTTATACTCTTCAAGGGTTCCATTTATTTGATTTTTTTCTTTCTTTCTAAATTTTGATTACTTTAAAAAGGAAAAAAGAGAGAGGCGTTTGGAAATATAACAGAGGCATTAATTATTGTCTTGAAAGTACTCATTAATACAACCTTAGATAGCTCCAAAATAGCAAATGATATCTTAGACTAAATTAGTATAATTAAGGCTTCAACTACAACAGATACAAAGTAACAAAGTCCAATTTTATTGATTGATACCATAGGATTACATATAATGATACAAGAGTAATGCTACAATCACAAACGATTTTACAATACTTTTACAAATTGTTAATGTGACCAACTTCTTATTGGTCTTCATTTAGACCCACCATTAACATCACATTTTCATTTATCAATAACCACTCGCCATATCAACAATTTGTGAAATTTTTTGTAAAAAAGTTTGTATCTCTAAGATAATACAAATACATAAAAGACTAGGAAATACATATGCATCATTATCAGCCAAACCAAATCTAAATTTCTAAATATTTCACAACAATAAACTTTTTATTCTTATGAACAATTGATAGAAATCATGCATGCAGTTTTGAAATAGAAAAATTATTAGATATTTTCATAATATAGTAACGTAGTGCTCTTTCCTCTCATACATGATAAATCTCACCAATAATATAATTAGTGAGATTTATTGTATTAATATGAGAGGAGTAGCATCACGTCACTATACTCAGTACTTAATAATTAGTCATGTAAATATATGTCTACTCGTTTGGATCCACGCTATGAGATCCTTTGGAGTGACCAGCACCAGGACTGTGACCTGGATCAGTGGGTCGGAAATCATCAGTTCTGCTTTCTTCAACATGAGTTTGACCACCACCAGCTGGTGGTGCAGCTTCAGTACCTGCAGCTTCATGGTCTAAAATGCCACGGCGCAAGTGATTGAGACTATTTCTCATTTCCCTAACAATTTTCTCACAAATAGCTACGTGATTCTGATCACATTTCTTAATGTTCTGTGTCCTCAACTGCCTAGTTCCCTCAGTGGCAATAATCCCATAAGAAAAGACTATTGCAAGAAGGAAAGCAATTGTATAAACGAGCTTGAAGGTGGCCATGAGAGATTATTAAAAAGAATGATTTTGTTTCTGATATGACTAAGCAAGAATGTGAGTGTGTGTGTGTGTGAGAGAGAGAGAGAGAGAGAGAAAGAAGGGTTGGCATGCAAGAGCTATTGTATCCGAGGGTATATATAGGCCTAGAGAGTTGGGTAATGCGGCTGCGAATTATATTAATATAATATAAATTTTTCTAATTATAATGTTGGAAATTCTAAATTGGTACATTGTAAACGATTCCTATGATTATGTTTGCCAAGTTTTTTCTTGGAAGGGACTACATGAGTATATTCTATGTTGTTTTGAGGATCTAGACTTCTATTGTGCATGTGCCATGCAACTATTCTCCATTTCTCTACATATAATTTACATTGAGAAAATACTAATGTCTGGACTATAATAGGATCAAAATAGTGCGAGACATCTATACGAGTATACGACTATACCCACTAGCCAAGGTATGACAAGACATAATTTCTGGTGGGAATCCAACATTTGACTTCAGTGTTTTGCCCTTGAATCTTTGCTCAAAATTCTGTAGCTGTTCACTGTTAATGCGTCACATTTCACGTGCTACCATGATCAACTACACCTATCTTTGTTTACACGAAAAGATCTCTATGGAATGGAAAGAGATGCAACCAAATGGTCATGCGCGTTTGGAATCTCCTGAGTCCTAGCTTATTTGCAAAAAAATGAGAGAAGAACTTAATTATACTTTAAACAAATACAACTTGATTTATATTCAGCAAAAAAAAAAAAAATACAACTTAATTTATATTCTTTTACAAAAAATCTGAAATAAGAGGTAATGTCAAACAAGAGACTGTGTTAATCGATGCTTTTAAAGTAATTGTTAAGAGAAAAAATGGGTTCCACTTATATTGAGAAGAAACAAAAATAGCGAGAGTTAATAAAAATTTAGACTTTTTTTTTTATACTGAAATTGACTCGATTGAATTGGGAATGCCACCTTAATAATTGTCCTTAAACACGCAATAACAAGACCCTTAAAGAAGTAACTAGTAAGCTAGCCAAAAATAGATTTCTTAAGGTGTAGTTGGCAAGTTGGAAGGTTCTATATGCATATAATCATAGGGAACACCAAATTAGTATCCTTCGTTAACATAGAAAAAGTGGCTTTATGTTTTTAAATACTCTTTCTTTTATATGCTCATGATATGTGTATGGTTAGTTGCTTACAACATGTATTATTGTAAGTTCATCAATAATACTAAGAATATAATATGATCACCAACAATAATAATAATAAATTACTTTTTTGCTTGCTAGTATCAGCCATTTATGTCTGTTGGTAATGATGAAAGAATCAAAGTTCGATTTTTGTGGCGGTTCTTTTTGACTGAAAGTCCTTCCTTTCTGGCACCCCTAGCCTTCAAAACGAAACAGGAATTTATTTGTTGGGCACTTCAGAAGGCTAAAAACGAACTAGCAAAAGAGAAAAGGAAAATGTTGAAAATAAAAGCCCTAGTAAATACCTACCCCTCTCTGTGTTTTTTTGTGTGTGATTATAAGAGAAGGCTTTTAATTTTTATGAGCTCATCATGAGCTCAATAGTCTTGAAATGTTTTGGTTGCCCTTCACTATGTTTCTTGGTTGCCATGATTAGGGCTCCACAAGTATTGAACCATACATTAACGGAGGTGCCGGCTTAGAAATGGTAACCAAGTTGGAATTGATCTTTGTATATACATTCATGCATATAGTAGAGCTAAAGTTTAAGTACCGGGTAAGGCCTAGCTTATAGGTGCGTAGGTCCAAATTCTAAATCATGAGGGAAAAAGAAGAAGTTACATTAATTATATATATTGTTACACCACAAGTAAAAAATAAATAAATAAACTAATGAAAACAAGTTCATCCAAACATATCATTAATTAATTATTGTTCATTGTGATATATGAGTTATTCACTAATAAGTTATTGTCATGCATGTATTATAAAATTATTGTACCCATTATGAGTTTTCATGCATATTATTTGTTTGGTTGCAAATTAATCAAGTAATCCAAGTGCATATATAACATCATAACGTGGGTCTCTTTAAAATATTTGCACATCTATATTTCAATGAATAAAGAGTATTTTAGTTTTGATAAATTGAAAATAATAAACTCATCTAATATCCAACTAACAAAGGTCAATCTTTCATGTTCCACAAAAATCCTTTTCTTGTAGACGTGGGTCTCTTTAAGTCTTGATTTTTTTTTTGTTGGGGGGGGGGGGGGGGGGGGGGGGTACTATTATCATTATGTAGACATGAACGGTGGAAGATTTACTTATTTCAAATTTCTCTGCAAAAACAAAATGAAAGATTTTCGTACTATGATTTAACTTTTTTTATTTGAGTTTATATATGTGATACTGTTGCTATATTTTTATTTAATATTTTGTCACGCTTTTGTTAATTTTAAAGCAAAAATACAATTTTATATTCTTGAGAATTTTATCAAATTTTTAATCAAATTAAATATGATTATATATATATATATATATATATATATATTCTTAGTTATATACATAGTTAGAATAGTAAGGTTAAAGATTTGAAAGCTAGTCTTGACAACATAAACATAAATTCTCGAATATTCAAGGTACCAAGGCATTAAGTTTAAAAAAATCTATAGTAGTTCAGCATAAAAAAACAAATCTATAGTACTATGATATTATGAGGGACATGTGAGACTCTTTGAACCAAACACTACGTAATCTTCCTTCAAATCACATCACATCAACAATTTAGTAAGTTAAAAGAGGATTTGGATTGAAATCGGAGAGATCTTGATACACAAACTAAAAGTATTAAGTGATCTTGACCGAGGGCGCACTAACTTTTCAACACGTTTACTAGTAAAAGAAAGGTCAAGAGCCTCTCAAACCCCACACAGAATGTCCCTAAAGGGAAGAGGTCCCTTTGTCCATTAACATATATAAAATTCCAGAGAAGTTAATTAGTACTTCAAATGAATCTAATGATTCTCTTTTGTTCTCAAATGTCCCCCTTGCCTTTTTCTCTTTCTCTCTCTACTAAAGAAATTGGGTACTTGACAAAATTATGGGGTTGGCTCCTCAAAGTTTGGGGAGGCTCATCTCACCACTTAATGAGTTTGGGCCAAGAACATGACCACTTGCAGTCATTCGATAGTGGTACCGGTTATTACAAGAGGTGGGATGGGATGTCGGCGATTACGACTGAGCTTGAAAATGAAAAGCACCACCCATTTTTATAAATACTTTATTATAATTGTCTGATGCGGCAGATTACAATTAATTGTTTGGTCCTATTATATGTACTTTTTTTTTTCCATCGCTCACTATTTGTCATATTGGACAATTGTGAAAAAATGTATGTGAAAGCATGTGATTCTAATATTATTAAATTTTAGTCTTTGAAACAAAATGAGAGGAAGGTATATGAAAATACATTTGTCACATGTTACCCCAATTTGTGCATGTATTTGGTGGTGATTGAACTGTTATTCACCAAGTACAAGTGACTGTCTCATTGGTAAGTAAGTAATCTAACTACCGCGCACATTTTTAGTGCGATGATCACTTTACAAGTATAAGTACTTGTGTGGTGTGGAGGATAAGAGCCGAGGTTCAAGTTTCCAAGAGGGAGATTCTTACATATATGCACTTAAATTAGGTTAGAGTAGAATTTTTATCTTGTATTAAAAAATAAAAGTAGTCTAATCATTTGTGCATGTATTTGGTGGTGATTGAATTGTTTTTTACAAAATACAAGGGATGGTCTCATAGATAAGTAAGTAATCTAATCATTAAGTTGACAAATGTGTAAATTATGCTCAAGTGTGTAGTAAATTATGTCTCACTAGGAGAATTGGAAACAAAAATTCAATTGTGGTACTAAAAAGGAATCTTTGAAAGCACCATGGATCCTTTTTCGTTTGACTTGGGATTTTGTCATAGTTTATTTTCAGTTTACTTAACTTAAATATAAAGTTTTGAAGATTTTCTTTTTTCAATTACAGTTATCCTTAAACTTAACTTTTTTTAAGCCTGATAAATCAATACAAATTAATTCTTTCAAACTTCTTGGAAGATAAATTCTTAGGGTCTCAATTGTGAGTTGTATCCAGGGCAGTAAATAAACTAAATTATTTATAAACATTTTAAACTTAGCTTAATAAAAAGTTTGTTCATATTTGCTTGTTTATAAATAAGACAAAATTGAGCATTTTTTTTGGGCTTGTTTAATAAACATTCCAAACCCAAGCAAAAAAAAAAAAAAAATCATGATCTTCACAATTTACCACATTAGGGTTTGATATAAAACAAGTTGAGTCTAAGCTTGTTTATGAAATTGTTAATAAGCTTATTAATATGATCTTAACAATTAAACACATATTACTAAGACTTAAAGCAATTGGGAGTAGAAAGTTGGAACCACTCATCCAAACCAAATAGGTTTGATATGACTAGTGGCGGCTTTAGGATTTTCTTTTAGGGTGGTCAATAGTGTCTTAAGCTAGAATTTTGTTGTGAGAGAGTAAAAAATAAAATGATTAAAATTTTTTTTGTATATACAATTGTCATATTACATACAATAATCTAACATAGTATTCTAAATAGTATACAATACAACTATATTGTAAAATAGTCAAAAAAATTATTAATAGTTTAAAGATACGTAAGAAAACAACAATAAAATGCATATAAATAAATAACTAATCATTATATTTGTCAAATTAATAATAATTTATTATAATTATATTTAATATCAATTAAATAAAAATATATGATAAAGAAGAATAGTAACACATCTAAGAGTAGGTTTGAGAGTAAACGTTAAATTAAGGAAAATAAATAGTAATTTATATAAGATTTAGCTTTTGAACTGTATGGATTTTTAATCACACATGTGGTCATTCTCTTGGAATTGGAGCAAGTACTAAAAGACTTTTTGGACTCGAAAAACTATAGAATGCTTATCAAATTACTTGATTAGATAGAAAGAAAATATAGAAGGGAGAAAGAGAGAATGAGAAAAGAATCATAGATGTAAATACAGATCAGTTGGTAGTACAAGTGGTGTAATTTTTTGTTAATGAAGAAGAAAAGTGCTGGAAAAGAATAATTTCAATCTACCATCAACTGTAAAGTAAGCCAGAATCTAGAAAGAAAGTTTATTTATTTTTTAATAAATGAGCAATTTGAAGAACACAAAACATTTACGCAATAAAATCTAGATGACAAGTTGTTAAAGGTACGTAAAAAAAATGATGTCAGTTATAGGTTTAGATAAAAAGTCAATTACAACTTGTCACTTAACCTTTATTGTAAAAATATTGTGAAAATATTATGAAAATAGCACTAATATGATCACATTTGAAGTTTATTTCAATTGGGTTTAAACAAAATTTAGGGTTAGGGTGTTCAAAATTTTATTTAAGGGTTAAAAAAAAAATATATATATATATATAATAATTTTTTTTTTTTGGCAATGTCACGGGGTTCATTTGAACCCCTTGGCCTGACTGTAGAGCCGCCCCTGGATATGACTTAATAATGTACTTGTGTTGATTCACATAAACCAAATACCCTACCAATTCGTACGAAGAGTTACATCATGAGGAAGTGAAAACCCAACTATAATTTAATAAAGAGAGAGCATTAAGTTTCATAAATTATTCGGTACTCATGTGAAATAAAATAAAAATACACCATAGTCTTGCTTTGGCTCAATTTTTCAAGGTGGTAAATTATTTTTTTAAACCGCACGATGGAAAAAGGAGTTCTTGGCTTTGATGCATATGATCATGTGCCCTTGGCACCTTATATATTTGCACAAAGCAATTGTTCCAAATATTTGACCAAAGATCTTGAGGGGAGATATATTCAATGAATGACTAGAAACTGAACTAATTAAATATTCAAACACAAAATTTCTATGATCTATTGATTTTTTTTTTTTTTTCATTTGTTGCATTGACTGTTGAGGTGCACGGCACCTAAAAGGAGTCCAGCCCACATGGGACTCTAAGTTTATATTTAATGAATCCTATTTCAACGTGAAATAGGTGAAGTTGGTATACAAGACTTCTATTCCTATTTACTTTAGGAATAGGAGTGTAGGCGGCAGAGCTTTAATATAAAGCTTGGTGCGTGTGGTTTCATGAGAAATAGAGAGATTGAGAGAGAGACTGAAGAGTGAAACACAGTTTTGAAGCCGACCAAAGGAAAAAGATTAATACTTTGTGCGGCACTGAGGGGAAAAAAAAGAAAATGTGATTTTTCTTTTGCTCAAGACAGAAAAGAAAGATAAACTGAGAGTTTTTTCTAGGACGATTGTTTGAGTGCTACACAGAGAATTGAAATATTCAGTGTGGAAGATCTTGCTATTGAGTTTGTGGTAAGGTTGTTTTTGTTCCTAGAGATATTATTGTATTTTTTCAATTTATTGTGAACTCAGATTTTAGGTATAACTTGAGTGTTGTAATCTCTATTTTATTATAGTGGATTGATTGGATTTGCCTCATGGTTTTTCCCTTTACACTGGAGGGTTTTCCACGTAATTTCTTGGTGTTCTTGTTGGTTGATTTTTTTTATCGCTTCCGTAGATTTCTATTTTCTCTGTTGCTTGGGTTGTATTTAATTTAATTCACACATAGAAGGAGATGTATCCCAACCAGTGGTATCAGAGCTAGGTTATTGGATGTGATTGTCTTGTGTTGAACTAAATGGAAAATATGAATATGAATATGAGCACTATGATTAAACTCTCGGCGTCAAATTATTCAATCTGGAAGTCGATGATGGAGGATGTCCTTAACTCTAAGGATTTGCATGACCCTATTGAGGGTGATAGTGCTAAGCCAAGCGAAATGTCTTATAAAGAGTGGGAGAAGTTAAATAGAAAAACCATTGGATGTATTAGACAATGCATCGATGTGAGTGTGTTTCATCATGTATCTTAAGAGACTAATGCAAAAGCTCTTTGGGAAAAATTGAAGGGTCTCTATGAAAGAAAGATAGCTCAAAATAAAGCTTTTGTGGCTAGAAAGCTTGTGAATTTGAAGCTTAAGGAAGAGAGATCTGTTGCCGAGCATTTGAGTGAATTCCAAGACCTGGTGAATCAGATGATTACAATGAAGTTGATGATTGATGATGTGTTTCAAGTTTTATTACTTCTAAGTTCCTTACTTGACAGTTGGGAGACTTTGGTGGTGTCATTTAGTAACTCTGCTCCAAATAGTGTGCTACAACTTGCAATGGTTAAGGATAGCTTGTTCAATAAAGAAACAAGAAGAAAAGACATGAGCAAGGATAATGCACAGACTCTTGTCACAGAGAATAGGGGGAGGAGTAAGACTAGAAATTCTAAGGAGCGTGGTAAATCCAGAAGTTAGTCAAAATCGAAAGGAAAATTCAAGTTTTTCTACAGTGACAAAGAAGGTCATTTAAGAAGAAACTGCAAGGCTTGAAAAAATAAACAGAAAGATGAGAAAAATCAGAATAAGGCAAAAAAACAGAATATCACTGTTGTCTCAACAATTGAAGATGTGGTGATTTGTGTAGGAGAGGATGAATGCTACAATATTTCACATCCTTATGTTGTATGGGTGATTGACTCAGCCTCTTCGTCCTATGTCACTCCAAGAAATGAGCTTTTTACTTCATACAAAGCAGGAAACTTTGAGAGAGTGAAGATGGGCAATAACAATTATGCTAGCATTGTGGGAATTAGAGATATTTGTGTTGAGACTAACACTGGATACACCTTGGAATTGAAAAATGTTCGACATGTGCCTAATATGCGCTTGAATATGATTTCTACTCATATTCTGGATAAAGAAGGCTATGGTAACTATTTTGGAGATGGTAAATGGAGACTCTCTAAAGGATTACTGGTGCTTGCTGAAGGGAAGATTTTTTGTACACTTTACAAGACACAAGTAAAGGTGTGCAAAGATGTTGTTAGTGCAACTCAGGACGATTCTATGCCTAACTTGTGGCATAGGCGGCTGGCTCACATGATTGACAAGGAGTTGCAGATTTTGGCAAAGAAGTCTCTCATTCCTTTTGCCAAAGGTATGCCACTTAAACCTTGTGATTACTATTTATTTGGAAAACAACATAGTGTCTTTTCGCATTCCCTCTACTAGAAAGCTCAATGTGTTAGATCTCGTTTATTCTGATGTATGTGGTCCCATTGATGTGGAGTCCTTAGGTGGCAATAATTATTTTGTTACTTTTATTGACGATGCTTCATGAAAGGTGTGAAGGAAAAATTCTGGTTTTGCATCTCATGCAAAACACACAGCGGAAGCGACGAACAAGGATCTATTTCATTCATGATTGATAACGTGCACAATGTAAATTTCAGAATTTAAGAACAAGATAGCGTACCTTGGTGTGGAGAAATTCAAAACAAAGATTAGAAGCACTTGGGAACACTTTTAATCTTCACTCCAATTCCACTTTACGCCCAAGATGTGTGGTCTCTCAATCAGTTTTTCAAAGGGAGAATGAAAGTGTGTCTCACACTCTCTCACACACCGTTTCTTTTTCTTTTCTAAACTCCTCTAATAAAAATTCTGTATGTTTCTCCCTTTATAACTAACTGATTATCTAATTGGGTTGGCCTATTGGGCCTTTCCAATTGGGCTTTAGTGTGTGGCTTGGAGTGGGACCAAAAGGGACCAATAAGACACTAGCTCCAATGAGCCTTGGGCTTTTCCGTCAACTCTTGACAAGTCCAAAGTTACCATTAATTATATTTAATACCACTATATAAATATAATTGCACTCTAGGCCTTATTAATAAATTATATCCCAAAACTTTATTATACACGTAACCCCTTCATAAAATATTCGTAGTAACACAAAGTCATAAATGTAGACTGCCACTTTGTAAATTACTACATCTTATCCTTGAGTACCCGGTTTAATTCTTTAAAGTTATTCATTATATATTTATGAAATCCAATTTCATAAATATATACTTTAGTAATTTCTTACTAAAGTGGTTAGGCCTAACTCTCGAATAATCGAAACCATTAAACTGATCTCAAAGGAATATCTTATATCTCCATCAACAGACCATGAATTCCATCGTGAGAATATAGGTTCCATCAACACTAAATGTGGCTGCCCAACATACTGAGGTTTTGACCGTTATTTCGATCTCACTCCCGATATATCAAAGCAACCTACACTTCATGATCGAGTCCATTATTCTCTCGGGATTAAGAGTTCATGCAAATAGAAGTCGTGAGATTTATTATTCATTTGACGATCGTTAGAAGAATAATAAATCTCACAATGTCTGTTCAATATGTTTTAACTCTTAAAACATATCAACATATCAACTAGAAGCTTCCACTTCCATGATCAAGACAAATCATCTTAGTTGACACGTTATAGTCTTCGCAGATGAAATGCCCAATTTCATCACCGACTACGAACTATTAATTCTGAGTTTACAAAGAACTTGTGATTTACATCTTCTGTGACTTTTCACATAAATCACATACAATGCATCTCATGGACTATATGATAATGTCCCATATTCACGTAACCACTATTTTAGATAATAATAAAATAACTTTATCAAATACAATATTAAGTCATACATCATGTCATACATAATGTCATACATAATATCATACATAGCATCATACAATAGGATTTAAGGGCACTAATCCTAACAAGGTGTAGGTGTATCTTTTGAAAACTATAGATCAGGTAGAAAGAGATTTCATGCCATGGTAGAAAGAGAGAAAGGGAAGCCTTTGAAATGACTCCATACTGACAAAGGAGGTGAATATACGTCTAATGAGTTCGAGACTTACTACTCTGAGAAAGGTATTATACATGAGAAGACAGTTCCTAGTACCCCACAACAAAATGGTGTGGCGGAGAGGATGAACTGCACTATTGTTGTGAAGGTCAAATGTATGTTGAGAATGACTAATCTGCCTAAGTCATTTTGGTGTGAAGTTGTTCAAACTGCGTGCTACCTAATTAATGGGTCTCCATCAGTTTTATTGGAGTTTGATATTCCAGAGAGAGTTTGGACTGGGAAAGATGTTTCTTACTCTCACTTGAAGGTATTTGGGTGCAAGACATTTGCACATGTGCCTAAGGAACAAAGATTGAAGCTTGATAGCAAAGCCACTCCTTATATATTTGTTAGATATGGAGATGCAGAATTTGGTTACAAGTTATGGAATCCTGAGAAAAAGAAGATGATTATAAGTTGAGATGTGGTTTTTTATGAGAATGAAAATTTGGCATACCTTCAGAAAACTGAAAAGACAAAGGATGCTATTGTAGGTGTTCCTGACCTTACATCTACCTCTTTTTCCTCCAATCATGCCACAAATTGGGAAGAGGTGCAAGATGAGAATCTTGGTGGTGATCCAATAGCAATTGATGGTGATGTGCTAGTAGGAGTTGATGGTGATGATGCTCAAGATATTGAAGATGTTGAATAGAGGGAGTAGCCTGTTCCACCTGAGATTGAAGAATCTCAAGTGAGGAGGTCTACTAGGGAGCGTCGTCCATTAACTAGATATCCCTCTTCTGAGTATATTTTGCTTATTGATGAGGGGGAGCCAAAATGCTTTCAAGAAATAAAGTCTCATAAGGACAAGCAAAGCTAGATGAAGGCTATGCAAGAAGAGATGAATTCTTTGCACAAGAATAAGATTTATGAGTTGGTTGAACTTTCTAAAGGTAAGAAGGCATTGAGAAACAAATGGGTGTTCAAGCTAAAGAAAGATAGTGAAAAGTTAGTGAAGTACAAAGCTCGATTGGTGGTAAAGGGTTTCAGTCAGAAACATGGGGTTGATTTTGATGAAATATTCTCTCCAATAGTAAAGATGAGTTCCATTCAAGTAGTTTTGGGATTAGTAGCTAGCTTGGATCTTGAGCTTGAGCAATTAGATGTAAAGACTGCTTTCCTCCATGGTGATTTGGAAGAAGAGATCTACATGGTACAACCAGAAGGATTTGAAGTGAGAGGAAAAGAACACATGGTGTGCAGATTGAAGAAGAGTTTGCATGGCTTGAAGCAAGTTCTAAGACAGTGGTACAAGAAATTTGACTAATTTATAATGGGTCACAGGTACACCAAGACAAATGCTAATTATTGCGTGTATGTCAAAAAGTTTCTTGATAGTAAATTTCTTATTCTTCTGTTATATGTAGATGATATGTTGATAGTCGGGCAAGATGCTAGTATGATTAGTGATTTGAAGAAGGATTTGTTCAAAGCCTTTGATACAAAAGACTTAGGTCCAGCATGACAAATTCTCGGCATGGAAATTACTCATGATAGGAAAGCCAAGAAGTTATGGTTGTCACAAGAAAAATATGTTGAGCGGATACTTGAAAGGTTCAACATGAAACATGCCAAACTAGTCGGTACACCTCTTGGTGGTCATTTCAAGCTAAGCAAGAAATCTTGTCCGTCATCCATGAAAGAGAAAGAGAACATGGCATCAGTTCCTTATTCCTATGCAGTCGAGAGTTTGATGTATGTTATGGTTTACACACGACCAGATATTACTCATGCAGTTGGTGTTGTCAGTAGGTTTGTGGTTAATCCTGGTAAAGATCACTAGGAAGTAGTGAAGTGGATCTTCAGATATTTGAGAGATAATTCTAAGTCTTGCTTGAGTTTTGGTAGCTCTAAACTAGTTTTGGAAGGTTATATAGTGCAGATATAGCTGGTGACCTTGATGGTAGAAAATCTACTTCTGGGTATTTATTTACGTTTGTAGGAGAAGTTGTATCATGACAATCAAAATTTTAGAAGTGTGTTGCCTTATGTACAACTGAGGTTGAGTATATTGCAGCAAATGAAGCAGGTAAAGAAATGCTTTGGATGAAACAATTTCTCCAAGAATTGGGTTTGATACAAGACAAGTATGTAGTTCATTATAATAATCAAAGTGCAATAGACTTGAGCAAAAATGCTACGTTTCACTCTCACTCAAAACACATTGAAGTGAGACACCATTGGATAAGACTAGTTGCTGAAAAATGATTGATGCAACTGAGAAAGATTCATACTGAGAAGAATCCAACTGACATGTTGACTAAGGTTGTGACCAAAGAGAAGGTTGAGGTTTGTGTCTGAATGGCTGGCATGAATTCTAACTGAAGAGTTGGGATGAAAATCTTTTTCCTCGATGGGCTAGAAGGGGAGATTGTTGAGGTGCACGACACCTAATAGGAGTCCAGCCTACATGGGACTCTAGGTTCATATTTATTGAATCCAATTTCAATGTTGTTAAGTTATGATTTTTCTCATAACATTAGTGTTAGCTTATTTCATGACAAAAAGTTTTGTAATTGTTTTAATTTTATTTCCTTGTATTTTTGTGAGATTTATTTGTAATGAGTTTAGTATTAAGTGGAGGAGATTTGATCAAGACAGCTAAAAGTCACATGAGAAATATATGCCAGAAGCTGAAGAGTCATGCTAGGTTGTTGATTTCACTAGTGTCTCGTGGATAAAGTTTTCCCACGAAATACTCACAAAACTCTTTGTCTTGAGGATTTTTAAGTGTGACTTTCTTACCCTTTACCCATACTATATATACCCTCATTACCTACAAAAGTATGAGAAGCCATTCAGAGATAAAAATCATTGATAGGTTTTCAACAACACACACACTCATCCTTTTAGAGAGAGAGTTACTCATCTTTTGAGAAATCATTGTAGCTAGGGGTGTTCACCAAACCACATAAACTGCACCAAAACCGCCCGCAAAAAGGCATAACCGCACCGCACCGCACCGCAAGTAATAGTGCACCACACTGCACCGCACCACACCGTATGGTGCAGTGTGGTTTGCGGTTTTACAATAAGAAAACCGCACAAATTGCACCGTACCCTCTCTATATATTAATATATGTAATTATTTTTAATATTAAATATATTATTAATAATTTAATAGCCCTAGTTTTCAACAAAAAAAATAGTTTGATAATCCTAGCAAGTGTTGATTAGGAAAGTCAACCCAAAATAAAGAAAAACTAGCTCAATAGTTTAAAACTTGGACCAAAACAAAGGGAAAAATTAGTTTTGGACTGGGTAGAAAAAACCCAAAATTTGAAAAATATAACAATTTTAAATCATTCAAACCGCATCTTACACACCGTACCGCATATGTGACCGAAAAAATGAGGTGTGGTGCGGTTATGATTTTGGCTAAACTTTAAACTGCATAGCACCACACCGCACCGCACATGGGATTGCAAAAATAAAGTGCGGTGCAGTTATGGTTTTAGCTAAACCGCACTGCAAAGTGCGATGCTAAAAATGACCTAAAATCGCACCGCACCGCACTTCAAACACCCCTAATTGTAGCCTTTTCTCCTTCCCTCTCCCATTGTTATACCTCGAAAGGAGATTATTACCCAAACACAGCCCACATCTTTTCAGAGTGTAGAGAGTGTTTTGGAGCTTAGGAAGTTTTGGAGATTTTCCAAAAGAAGCCGGTGAGACTTGGCAAATGCAATCCGGCGTATTGCGGAATCTGGAAAGCTAGACAAGACATAGGTTCAAGAAGTCTTGTTGGAGTAGGAGTTTGGAGGGCTTATGTGCATTGGGTATATTAGGCTTGGAGGGCCTCTTACTATTCGCGTATCTTAATTTATTGTATAGTGGATCGATTTACCGCTTGGAAGGCGGTGGAGAGGTTTTTCGCCGAGTTCTTCGGTTTCTTCTTCGATAACGCATCGTTGTGTTATCTTGTGTTTGCATTTTTCTTCCCTACATTTTTAGTTTTCATTTTACTGTTGATATTTGTTGAATATGGCTTAGAGTAGTTTTATTGTTTGTTCGCTTGCATTTACTCTATTCCGCACTTAGTTAAGTTAGAGTAAAATCAACTGAGCCGTATTCTTTTAATTTGGGGTCTGAATAATTCTTATGTTTTTAACACAAATTCAAACTTTCAAACATGAAATAGGTGAAGTTGGTATATAAGACTTCTATTCCTAATTACTTTAGTAATAGGAGTGTAGGCGACAGAGCTTTAATATGAAGCTTGGTGCATGTGGTTTCATGAGAAATAGAGAGATTCGGATTAAGACTGAAGAGTGAAGCATAGTTTTGAAGCCGACTAAAGGAAAAAGATTAGTGTTTTGTGCTTTGTGCGGCACTGAGGGAAAAAAAGAAAAATGTGATTTTTTCTTTTGCTCAAGACACACAAGAAAGATAAATTGGGAGTTTTTCCTAGGACGATTATTTGGGTGCTACAATCACAGAGAATTAAAATATTCAGTGTGGAAGATCTTGCTACCGGGTTTTATGGCAAGGTTGTATTTGTTCCTAGAGATATTAATGTATTTTTTTCAATTTATTGTGAACTCAAGTTTTAGGTATAACTTGAGTGTTGTAATCTCTATTTTATTATAGTAGATTGATCGGATTTGCCCTGTGGTTTTTCCCTCTACACTAGAGGGTTTTCCACATAATTTCTTGGTATTCTTGTTGGTTGATTTTTTTATCGCTTCTGTAAATTTTTATTTTCTCTATTACTTGGGTTATATTTAATTTAATTCACATATAGACGGAGATTTATCCCAACATTGACTCACAATGAAGATTTTCCAAATAAAATATACATTTGAGAGGTCACTTATGTTGGAATAAAAACACTAAAATGTTGATATGATTGTTATTCGTTGTGGACACAAACAAATTTAAGTCACTTCGTAGTTGGTTTCTTGTTTGTATATGTTGTTGTTTTTTGTGTGGGTAGAATATAGACTTTCTATATGTATCTCACTAGAGTTAACTCTTTAATATCGAATTAAAATTTAGATTGAAAGTTCGCATGTCTATAGCTAGAGCAAAACTTAACCTCCCTCTAGTGAGATTCTATAAAAATATTCTTCACAAGTTACAACCTACAAATCTAAATATATAATGGTATATATTCAGCCAACCTGAAGGATGTCGTCATGACATTTTAACCTCACATTTATTGAGAACTGGATACCAACTGCACTGAGAAACCAATATAACTACACAACCCATAACATGCATCCTGAACGCATGTAGGGAACAAAAAAACAAAAATGAGTCATTTCCATCATTCTGAACAATTTGTTCAGTTTACAAAAAAAATAGGAAGGGGTTCTTTTGCTATCACGATAGAAAGAGAATAATAAGAGTTTTTGTTTTGGTTTATTTTTTTGAAAATATTATAAAAACTGCTACTTTTATATATATATATATATATATATATATATATATATATATTTATTAGTATTGTGGGGGGGGGGGGGTAAAAGCTCCTAAATAAACATTTAGGCTTTGGGCCTGATTGGCTGGTACTAGTTTGTTTTTGATCATGGACTCGAGGCCCACAAGTCTGTCTGCACTGTAATGGTCCGAAGAACTGTCCGAGGAGGAGTGCATCCTCGGACATGCCCAACGATAATCCTGGGGCTTGCTAAACGGGTTGAAGGCAAATTCTAGAAATAACTGATGGGTAAGAGGGCGATCCAAACATCCTCTAGACGCAAGAATGTGAGAGAAATATTTAAGGAAAAGCCTGTTACCTCCACATTAAAGACCCTGCATCTACCTCCCTGACCGCATTAATGGGGAAATGACCTCTGAACAATAGAATTTAACCTTCCTGCTATTATTTAAAGACTTTAAGAAGGTGGTGGATGGGATAAGTATCTAAGGGAAAGATTTGTATGACGCGTAGATGAACAGTGAAGAGGAAGAAGTATATAAGGAGACGAGAGAGGAAAGAGAGGGAGATCGGCTCTTGAACTAAAAAAGAACTAAGAATTGTAAACTTGGGCATAGAAAGAGAATATATATACAAATCGTTCTCGGCTTACGTCCGAGAAGGTCTCTTTGTCATATTTGTTTATCATTTGCACAGATTACGACATTCTAGCCTGCTAATCAAGCTTTCAACGTCCCTAACCTAGATTTCGAATTCACACTCTACAAATCTTATTATATAAGGCTTATTGGACCTGAGCCCACATTTGTTTCTGGGTCCGGGTATAATTGTGCACTTACAAGTATTATACCGGTGCGATGCACAACTTAATCAAAATTTATATGTAAATAATTTTTTTTATTAATTTACTTAAAATAAATAATAAAAATAGGACAAAATTTAGGTACAATACCTTAGGTGTTGCTCTTTAGGTTATCCTCTTAAAATTCAGCTGTATGACTACTTAAATAAAAAATACACTTCTATCCATGAGAAAGAACTCACCGACATATTAGTCCAGTAGTTTGCACATTTTTGCCCTTGTAATTGTTGGCATGACTCAAAACAATAAGATATAATTACAATAAGAAAAGGATTAGATGATGAATTTGAATTGTAATTAAATTAATATTTTTATTTATTATAGGATAAGAAGACAAGAACAAAACAATTATATTTATATTTTTTAAATCTATAAAAATTTCTGTATTTTGGTCAAGCTACTTGGCACAATCACGACTTCTATTCCCAACTTTTATTATATAGTATACTAGTCGCTAACCTGTACGATGCATAGAAAAATTATTGACTCTGAAAAAAAATCCAATAATGTGTAAATAGACATTTTGAAAAAAAAAATTGAAATTAATCCAAACAAATAATTAATCAACCAAAAATATAGCTTTTAATAAGAAAACAAAAAATCACATGAATCTAATTAAAAAACATTTAAGGTGAAGAATTAAGATCAACCTACTGAAACGCTAATACCAAAATTTCCAAGACTTAAAACTTCAAAATTTGTAGAATTCCCAAATTATATTTCAGAACCAAACCAAATTCAACAAATTTATATATAACATACCAAATAAAAATTTATCGTTCCCTAGGCTGGAAGATATAAGTTGCATCTTTGATTTTTTTCCAAAAAAATAAAGATGCTTTATCTGCCACGATTATCAACATGAGTCTTTTTTTTTTTTTTTAGTCCTATCATAATTTTTGTTTTTATATAGATTATCAACGTTTCAGTTTGAGTTTAAGTTGAACTTGTTAGAGAGATAGAGTTTCACTCCTTATTAAGTTTTGATTAAACAAAATAATTTTATTTTAAAAAAAGATAATGATGAGTTTGAATTTAAGTTGGACTTATTAGAGAGATAGAGTTTCACTCCTAGTTAAGTTTGGACTAAAAAAATAATTTTATTTAAATATTGTGTTGAAGTGGAAAATTGTTATTTTTATATAGATTATCAACGTTTGAGTTTGAGTTTAAGTTGGACTTGTTAGAGAGATAGAGTTGTACTCCTTGTTAAGTTTTGATTAAAAAAAAATAATTTTATTTAAAAAAAATGATAATGATGAGTTTGAGTTTAAATTGAACTTATTAGAAAGATAGAGTTTCACTTCTGATTAAGTTTAGACTAAAAAAAATAATTTTATTAAAATAAAATGATAATTTTATTCATATATATATATTTAAAAATGAAAATGAAAATGAAAATGAAAATGAATTATTTTTTATTTTTTAAATATTATGCTAACGTGAAAAATTGTGCGAGTTTCAGATGATTCGATTAAATATATATAGATTATCAAAAAAGATATTTTTTTTATTATAATTTTTTGATTAAGCCGTGCATCGCACGGGCATAATACTAGTTTAAATAAAAAAAAGATTAGATGAAGAGTTTGAATTGTAATCAAATTAAAATTTTTTTTTATCAACTTATAAATTATAATAATAAAAGGTTACATGAAGAGTTTTCTGTTTGGATTAGAATCGAATTAAGAGTTTTATCAATTTAGAAATTATAGGAGAAGAAGATAAGTATATAAAAAAATTATATTATATTTTTTAAAATTCCAATTTTTTTTTTTGTAATTTAATGCAGCCACTTGGTGCAACCACAGTTTCTAAGTCCAACTTTTATTATATAGTATATAATTTAAACTTACTTACATATATAGATAAATTTTTGTTTGCGGGATAACAAATTACTATTGCATTGTTGCTCTAAAAAAAAATTACTATTGTATTTGAATTACGTGATAATTCCAAAATAGTGTCTGCTTTTGGAGGTATTTGTAGGGAATTTTCACGAATTCCTAAACCCGTGAGAAACAAAAATAGAGAAAAACACATTAAAAAAAAAAAACACACACACACACACACAAGATAGTATTTATATGGTTCGGCAATTTGCCTACGTCCACGGAGCTGCAGAAATTTCACTATTATCAGGGAAAAATACAAAGTGTGACTACAGTTTTTTTCTCTCTCACGCACAACAACAACAACCCTAATCATAAAAAACAACGTTTTCTACCTCCTGCGCACAGAATTCACTATGGGTTACAAACGGGCCAAATTTTTTTCCTAAGCCTCAGAAAATCTCCCATTAAAAACCACGCAACATTATTTGAGTTGGGTCGGGTCTTCAATCGGATCAAACATAACTAGGCTCCACAAAGCCCAACAGTATTTGGATTACATTTTTTTTAATTGTTTTGGAGGTAACCAATCATTAACCTAAGCAATGTATGAAAAATTTTGAGAATTCTTTTTTTTATTTTTTTATATGATATGTATATAATGAACGAGTATTAATAAAAAAAAAAAGGAGAGTAAAATTTATAGAATTTTATAGAAATTAACTTGCTTAATTTAATTACAATTTTTTTTAGAGAAGATCAAACCTATTTATTTAGAATTTGTTCAGTGTTAGGTTAGTGGATAAAAAAAAAGGGCAAGCCAACTGGTTTAAAGTTTAAACTAATATAGTTTGACACTATTTTGGGCTCTAAAGAAAATTAAAAATTTATATTATGATGATGGCATGAAAAAATGTGGCTTTCAAAGTCTTATGCAATAATATTAGAGGATCCAAACTTTATTTTTTATTTTTTGGCTAAATTATGAATTACACCATAAATACTTATACTTGTAGAATGACCATTACACTAAGAATACCTGATGGTTTTATGGCCCTCTCTCTCTCTCCTTCTTAATATATTCTTATTCATTAAAAGAAAAAGAAAAATTGAGCTCTGACTGGGCCTTTCTCTTTTCTTCCGATCTGTTGGCATGTACTGGGCTTGCCAATCTGTTAAGTTTTAAACCTCCTCCATGGGCTACCTTTATCCTATTTGGGCTTAGTAACCTCAGCAATCTTCACAGCCTAGGCCGTCAAACCATCGCCGTCGTAGTTGACTTTCTATCCTACACGTTTTTATTTTTTATAATACATTCTTCGTGTTTCTTGTTTTTTGAACATTACATGATTCTCAAATCTGATTCTCCCCTATAAAATCTTTTTCAGACTTTCGGCAGCCTCCAAAAACAGGGTGATATTATTTGGCCAAAATATAAATTACACGCTCTAACCAGTTTTTTAACTTTACTTTCATTCGATTGAATAATTTAAATTTTGAAATAATTCAATTTAGGTATTTTGTTACAAAAATTGCCATTAAGAATACAATTAACTAATGAAAAAAGATTTTTTGAAAAATAATACGTACATAAAAAAATTATATGATTTTTTAATATTAATTTTATAGTTTTTTTTTGTGTGAAAATAATATTTTTTTTAGGGCAATTGGAAAGAAAGCTTGAATTGAATAAATTTGAAACTTGAAAGACCCAATTGAATGAAAGTAAAGTTAGATAATAAAATAAATTTCAGCTAAGTTTAGAGGATACAATTTACATTTTTACGTTGAATGATGCTTACACTTTCATATTTATAGTGAAATTTACTCCTTAAATTTATGATAAATTCATTATAAATATGAAAAAAAGGAATATTATTTTACTATATTCTCCTTATAATTTAGCACGATAATTTCTCTTTCCATTAATAAAAAAATAAACTTATTCAAATTGGGCTCAAAGTCAAAAGTCAAGAAATCAATAAATACAAGTAGGTTGGCTATTCATTGAAGAAAAAGCCCGAGTCCACTCTTACGTGTCACAGACACAACCAAACCGCCTAACAACATTAACTTGGGTCTCAAACTTTGAATAAACCCAAAAAAAAAAAAAAAAAAAACATAAACTGAAGCAACCTTTCTTTCCTTCCCAATCTCCACAGTTCCATGTAATTCTAAATTCTGACACATCAATATCGTTATAAATAAACAATAATAATTTTTTTTAAATTTTAATTAAAATTTTTCTGTCAAAGAATAATTCCTAGTAGAAAGAAAGAGAGGGGGCGGTGGTTATAGGCAAGAGCTTGAAAAAAGAAAAAAGAAAAAAGAAAAAAGAATATGCCATTGCAATGTGCCTATGTTCCTCAAAAACATTCTCAGATACCATAGCGTACCACAATCCCTTATCTCTCTTTCTTATAATAATTACATAAATTTCTTCTGCTAGCACATGTTGTGTCATCTTTCTCTTCCTTCACTCTTTGTATTCTCTCATCACCGCTCTCTCTTTCAGGTACAATCTCTCTCTCTCTCTCTCTCTCTCTCTCTTTGTGAATTTGCTTTTTTTATGTTCTTGTGCTTTATAATTCTTCAATTAACTGTACGTGTCTCTCTCTGTGTCTTTGTTTGTGGCGGTTACTTTGCGGTTAAGAGTTGTGTTAGGGTTTGTACTTTATTTGATTTTTATTTTTATTTTTGTGACTGATTTGAATTCGTTATTACAACGTAGAAGAACTACGCAAATTTAGATAAAAGTGATTATATATAATGTAATATGTATGTGTGTATATATATGTAAGTAGTTAGTATGTATTGTATGGTCTCTTTATGTTGTTGTGTGCCTTTTGATTTTAATTTGAAGTGTTATGGACATTGCATTTATTGTTTAATAATTTGTTTTAATAAGTTGGAGAACCATATTATGGAACTGGTGGTTTTTTGTTTTACTCGAAATAGTTGTGAATTCGGATCAGTACTCACTGTTTGCTTAGACTTAATTTTTTTTTTTTTCTGAATTGAAGTTGATGAGATTGATTGATTGATGGAAATAATCACTAATGCTAATTCTTGAAAATTTGTTTTGCGTCTAATGTTTTTGAACTCATGACCTCACCGTCCAACCCGTTATTATGGGAGAAGGAAGTGCGAGTTGAGCTATAACTCATTGGCAAGCGCAGGATTTTTATCTTTTATTTTATTTTTAATTCCAAAAAAAAAAAAAAAGAATCCGTTAGATCACAATGTTGAGGAAATGTTGGGTCTTTAATGTTGGAGGGATGAGGGTCTGTTTTTACATGCTCGTATCTGCCTCAACTAGGAGGGCCATCAGCCTGATTAGAATGTAGTAATTGATATGTTGTTTTCTTTTCCACATGCAATTTGCTGAACTTGTCTCTTGTCCTGTGTATTTATAAGTGTAGCATTGTCAATAAATGTAATCCTTTCAAGTTATTTAATTTTTTTTTTAACAATGTGAATTTGCGCTCAGGATTCTGGAACTTGTTTCTATGGTGGTTTTGGAAATCCCAAAGAGAGTTTTAATTGCAAGGATTTGAATCAAGTGAAGTGTTGGAAATCCCAAAGAGAATTTTATTTGCAAGGCTTTGAATCAAGTGAAGTGATCCGAATAAGTGCAAGGCTGTTTAATGGGTTCTGATAAGCAGTCTGTTGGTTTACTGGAGACACTTAAAATGGAGAGAGTTAGAACAATTTTTACTCCGGCATACCCGTACCCACATGAACATTCACGGCATGCTATAATTGCTGTTGTTATAGGTTGCCTGTTTTTTATCTCATCAGATAACATCCATACTCTTGTGGAGAAGTTGGACAACAATATTAAATGGTGGTCTATGTATGGCTGTTTACTTGGTTTCTTCTATTTCTTTTCATCTCCATTTATAGGGAAGACTATTAAACCAAGCTATTCTAATTTCAGTCGGTGGTAAGTAGTTTACTCCTATCCTATGCTATTGAGTTTGCTTCTCACACTCAGATGCACACACATGTTTTATTTTTATGTATTTCTGTCACTTTTCTAGTACGGTGAACTATAAAATCTAGTGATATTAGTAATCTTTGGAAATTTACTTCTGCAGGTACATAGCCTGGATTTTAGTAGCAGCTGTGTATCATCTTCCTAGTTTTCAGTCAATGGGAGTGGATATGAGGATGAATCTGTCAATGTTTTTAACAATATTTGTCTCTTCTATTTTGTTTCTTATTGTATTCCATATTATCTTTTATGGTCTTTGGTACATTGGCCTTGTTTCACGTGTGGCTGGAAAGAGACCAGAGCTCTTGACCATTCTTCAAAATTGTGCTGTAAGTTGTGATGATGCTTTTGGTACCTCTGTGTCACATTACTGGTTTTGCCATTACATATAAACCCTGAATATCATGTTTATGCCCTTACTTTTGGTTCAGGTTCTTAGTATAGCCTGCTGTGTTTTTTATAGTCATTGTGGCAACCGTGCTATTTTGAGAGAGAGACCGCTTGAACGGAAAAACTCTAATTGGTTTGCTTTTTGGAAAAAACAAGAGCGAAACACATGGCTTGCAAAGTTCCTCCGTATGAATGAGTTGAAAGACCAGGTCTGCTCATCTTGGTTTGCTCCAGTTGGTTCAGCAAGTGATTATCCACTTTTGTCCAAATGGGTTATATATGGCGAGGTACATTTAGCATCCACTATAAGTTTTTATGCAAAACCTTTTCCCCCCATCTTTCGTTTGTAATTTTTTTCCCTTCCATTTCTCAGTTAGCTTGCAATGGCTCATGTGTTGGTTCATCGGATGGAATATCTCCCATATACTCACTATGGGCTACATTTATAGGTCTTTACATTGCCAATTATGTAGTGGAAAGGTCAACAGGGTGAGTAACAAATGTGCAGTTGATTTTATTATTTTACTGTTGTTGGTTGTTCTCTCTTGACATCAGTAGGATTTCTTGTTTTAAAGTATAGGTTTTGATGTCAAGGGTTCTCTTCTGTCTCTATTTCTGCAATTGGATTCTCACTAATAGGAATGTATGAACTGAGTACTTTCTTTCTCTTCTTTTATGTTGTTAACCTTCTGGCCTAATTATCCAATTAAGGTTGTATATAGTTGATTAATGTGAAGGTATCATTGGCTTTTTGTTGTTTTGACTGGGAGGGACTATGTAAGTAATTGCTGTGTGAATTGATGTTATTGTGTAACTGGTCTTTGAGTGGATATCCAGCTACAATCTCGGCTTATAAAGTATTGTAGCTAGGTTTTGGGTAGCATGATAGATAAATTTTGTATCCTTCTTGAGTATCTCATTAAACTGGGAATCAACCTCTCCAAAACAAATTGAGGGTAAGGCTATCTACCATGACATCTTCCAAACCCCGCAAAAAGTGGGAGCTTTGTGCAGTAGGCACTGTTGTTGTTGTTGTTTTTATTTTTTATTTTTTATTATTTACATTTTTTTATAATATTTTTATAATATCTTATTATAGATTGAGATTGGCCTGTTGAGGATGAAGTAGAAGAGAGAAATTTTTATAATTATCCAAAGATAAGAGATGTAACACTTTAAGATGGTTTATCATGTTAAATCAATCCTTTTTCTGTTGTACAATCAGTTTAGATAATGCTTATGCTTGATACTTGCTTTTACATCTCTCTCTCATTTTTCCCTCCGTTTCCTCTTCAATACTTCATTGATGTCTTACAATGAACAGGTGGGCTCTTACTCATCCTGTGTCAGTTAAAGAATATGAGAAATTCAAGAAGAAGCAAATGAAGCCTGATTTTTTGGATATGGTTCCTTGGTATTCAGGGTAAGCGCTCATTTTTTTCTTCTGCTGCCTCTGCATTGTGGGGGTGAAGGGCAGGGAGGGGGTTGCAGAAGCTGATTTTCAGTTTGTAGTTTTCACCATGCTGATGAATACATGTTGCAGGACATCAGCTGATTTATTCAAGACTGTTTTTGATCTCCTGGTATCAGTAACTGTCTTTCTTGGTCGTTTTGACATGCGTATGATGCAGGTATAAAACCTTATTTATTTATTATTTTATTCATCAAGGTTCTGTACTATGTCTTTTTCTTAAGTTACACGTTTTCTTACTTAGTGAATATCCTCTTGAAGTTTGAAAATTCATATCTATTTTAGGATATGATGTTATCAAATGAAGTACCCATAAGTAGTAATATCATTGTTAGAATTATGGTTAAGTGATTAAATTCCCCATTTCCTAACAGTTTAAGCTGGACAATTGGTAAGTTAACAATCATTATAATTTTTTATTATTTAAATTTAGAAGTTTATATATATATTTTTTGAAATTTCCCATATTTAATTTTTATGAGATGGGGAAAAAATCAGTCATATGATATCATGTTAGAAACTTTGCATATTTGGCAAGCTCCTTTTTTAGTCAATTCAGTACTTTTCATGAGTGTTGAGTTGCAGAATAGCCATCTAGATTAGTCATATACTTGTGTTAGCCATCTAGATTAAATTCACAATTTCCTAACAGCTTAAGCTTTTGAGACAATCGGTAATTTAACATGGTATCAGAACAGGAGACCTGAGTTCAATCCCTGGTTTTACTCTACCTCCCATTTAAAAAGTTAAGTTCCCACTTATTGGGTCTCTACTTATAAAGGGAAAGTTTAGGCCTATAAGTGAGGGGGAGTGTTAGACTTATGGTTAAGTGATTAAATTCACAATTTCCTAATAGTTTAAACTTTTAAGACAATCGGTAATTTAACAACTTGTTTTAATTAATTATTTGTAGTAGTTTTTTTTTTCACCAACCTCATGCTAGCCTTGTTTCAAGTTAACTCCTTCATATGAGATAATCAAGGAGTGGAGTTAATTAATAATTATTCCATCTCAATGTTGGTCTTTATGTAATTATGTCTGTTATCCTTCCCTTTCTCTGGTCATTAGGCAGCAATGAGCAAGGTTCAAGATGGAGGAGAACAAGGCGATCTTCTATATGATCATTTAAGTGAAAAGGATGAGATGTGGTTTGACTTCATGGCTGATACTGGTGATGGTGGGAACTCATCATATGCTGTGGCACGACTACTTGCTCAGCCTTCCATTTGTCTCACTAGAGGTGATTCTGTGGTTACCCTACCACGGGGAAACTTGCTACTTATTGGAGGAGATCTAGCGTGAGTTGAAAACTCTTACTTATGATTCATAACATGACGTGATTGCATGTAATTACCTTATTGGAAATTATAAGTTGACACCTATTTAGACTCATTAAAAAAAAGTTGACACCAATTTATATAATGCTTGCTGTTGATGTAACTTTTTTGGTCTTGATGATTTGTTAAAGTAAGCAATGAAATATCAGAAAATTTGAATCCTATAGTCATTATTACTAAAAAAGAATACCGGAAACGAAAATTCCAAATGATTGTGATTGTTGAACTTTATTTTATTTTTAATTTTTAATTTCAGAATTGGATACCTTAACGTCTATTGTTGGGAGCTGAATTAATCTTTAAGGTTGTGATTGGCTGAAGAATTTGAGAAATTCTTAGAATTTCCAAATTGAGGGATTCAAATTGATGGGAATTTTAATCCCATTAATCTAAATCTCTATTGTTTAGATAAGTACAATTAAGAATTTAGAAATTAGAGTACTATAATCTTTTCAATGATGATGGTAATGGTAGTGGCAATGATTTGGTGATGATGGTAGTATGGTGGTGGATGTTATGGCAAGTGGCGGAGGTAGCAACACATGATGGTGGTATCATTGACAGTGGTGCTGATTGTATTGTTATTAGCAACAGCAGTGGTAATGATGTGAAAAGCAATGGTGGGTTGTTTGAGATAATAATGGTGGTAGAAATTTGTACAATGACAGCTTCTTCCTCGATTTTTTCTTTTGGGGCTTTGTACATTCCTCCATGGAATTTGAACTTGGGCTATGTATATTTGAAAACCAAGTTCACTCTATTGTTAAAGTAAACAAGGGAAATCAATGCTGGAAATTCCAAAATTGCAACCGAGTAAAATCGTCTACATAAAAATCTCTCATGCAAACACAAAATTATTGAAATTCCAACGCTGAAAGTAACTAGACCTAAAAGAACAATCTTCAACATCACTACCACCATTGTTACATGTTTCAACTCACCATAATACTATCAGCCATACCACTTTGGCCCTACTGCCTTTATCATATGTCTGAACACCACCTCTTTACTGCCACATCAACTCCCTTTTGCCACCACTGCTTCTGCCTACTTTGTAGTGCCAACCACTCTGGCATCGATTTATAAGTGTGCTGGATTTAAGGTTTGTTCTCTTTAGAGCGCAACTCCATGCTGGCTGTTCCTGTTATCTTAGAAGTTCTTGGAATGGACTCAATGGTTACTTGTTTAGCATGTTGCAGACCGCATATTCTGGTAATTTTAGGATCACCTTATTGTAACTTTGCTTTCAGCATTTGCCATGTAAGTAGACAACTTACGGCATTTGCTTCAAATTGAATATTTTTTTTGTTTTTTTTTTGGGGGGGGGGGGGGGGGGGGAAGGTGTTGCTTAAGAGCACTCTAATTTTTATTGATGCTGAGTGTTCAATTGTCAACGGTTGAGTTTGAAGAAAAGAAGGGAAAAAAAAATCTATGGCAAGGGTAGGAGAAGAATTAATCATTATATGCTAAACTATTCACATACACACAAGTATCTCTAAATGGCATCTCCTTCCCTGTAGGGCATGTTCATTTTGTATTGTTGTGTGAGTTTTAATTATATAAAAAAAAAAACAAAGCTGAATATCATATTGTCTGGTTCTATTATAGGTACCCTAATCCGTCAGCATTCACATATGAAAGGCGCTTCTTCCGTCCTTTTGAGTATGCTCTCCAGCCTCCTCTGTGGTATAAGCCAGAGCATGTAGCTGTAAACAAGCCTGAGGTACCTTGTGGGGTGTCTGAATTGAAGCAATATGATGGACCTCAGTGTTTTGTTATTCCTGGAAACCATGGTTTGTATAAATTCTGAGTCTGAGCCTTTCATGATTTGCTTTTGTTCCTCTATAAAAGAGAAAAGTTTTTGGAATTGATTTTGTTGTTTTCATTTATGACTTATTACTGCATTTATTTGATAACATGAATTAGCATCAGCTTTTTAGACCCTGATTTTCCTCATTGAGAAGCCCTTAAACTTTGTAACCATCTAGATTGTCACTATGGTGAAATAATATTCTCTTTTTGAATGCAGATTGGTTTGATGGCCTTAATACCTTTATGAGGTATATATGTCATAAAAGCTGGTTGGGTGGGTGGTTTATGCCTCAAAAGAAGAGTTATTTTGCTTTGCAACTCCCTAAAAGGTGGTGGGTATTTGGTCTCGACCTAGCACTCCTTGGTGATATTGATGTATACCAATTCAAATTCTTTTCAGAATTAGTAAAGAACAAGGTATTTCTTCTTTTCCTTTTTTGCTATTTTAATACTTTTCTGAAAATATCACAAGTGGATGAGATTGGTGGACTGGCAATCTAACCAGATGGGATGCTTACTGCATGAGAGTTGTTTCCATGGTCCCCTTGTTATTGTCTCAATCTTGTTGGGTTGAATCTGATGCCTATAATAAATTTTTTAGAGATGGGCATATTATAATGTGTCCGTTACACATTTTGACAAGCACTATATGGAGTGCATATCGGACTTTTGTCATTGTGTCAAGACATGCCTGCTGTCACCCACTAACAGATTAACTATAGTGGATAGTGAAACACTTAATCTTGCAATGAGGGTCTAAATATATTTGCTTTGAGATGTCTATATTATTGGTCAACCCCCCCGGCTGCCGCCACTCCTCATCCCTTTTGGGGCCAAAAATTATTAAAAAAGTGGAAGGATTACCGCCTTTTAGGTTTATATTCTTGAAATGGCTGCTTGTGTCAGACGACTCACCTTTGCACTTTTGAAGTTAGTGTTAATATGTTGAAGTGTATACTATTCTTCTGGCTAAGAGTCATTAGCTTCATTTTTGGCCATCCCTGTTATTCTTATAAGAATTTGAAAGATATCAGTCTCAACTGGTGCAGGCATTGGTATTTATGCACGACCAAATCATTTTTCTCATTTTGAAATAGCTAATTTTATATATCTGGGAATCATGTAATTTTATGATGCTACTACTAACTAGTGTACATCCTTGTGTTTCCACTTTATCATAATATTTGAGCGACATAGGAAAAGCATAAGATTTGGACACAAAAATAGAATAACAGGAAAATAAAGGATAGATAACCTTGGAGTCAACACTTAGGTTTGCCTTGAATCAGCACAAAGCAAGAGAAAGCCTTTAGGAGTCAGCACTTAGGATTGGTTTGAGTGGGCTCCAGATCATTGGGAAAATTTCAATAGAAATTTTATTAATCAAAATAATCCCCTCCACCAAAGGAGTAAAATACTTTGCTTATAAGACTAATAAACCCTAATTTTAATTGAAGTAGGAAATTGTAATACTAAATAACTTGGGATCTCTCAATTATTGAATTACAAAAAATACCTTTTGACTTTAAACAAAATACTAATAACCCAATCAACCACTAGGGCCTGGAATAAAATACAATTGACTAATAAAAATACAATTGATTTGCAAAATTAAATAAGTTTAAATCAAAATGAATATTTGCTTGTGCTTCCTGCATCATTGAGTGTTCCAATGCTAATGCTCTTTCTGCTTGTGACTTTTCCCTTTGTCCACCATTGAAGTAATTTTATCATTTACGATACATCTCTTGTTTTCTGTATGTTATATGGACCTTCTTCATGGCCTGCTCCATATTTTCTTTCTGCCTTTGCTTTCTGGCAGAAGGCAAGGCGCTTGTGATGCTTTATGTAATAAGGGACTTAACCAGAGCTTTTCAGTGGGAAGCACTTCTTTTACTAAATGGCGTAGATTGCTTCTATCCTCTGTGTGCACTCAATAGGCATTTACTTATCTGCTATGATGTCTTGGACAGTTTTGTATTGAATTCTTGCTTGCTGGACATGGTGCTCATGTCGACCCCTGTTCAGGGTTTGCCTGGACAATAATAAATGCTCAAGAAAAGTTTAATGTTATGCAATTTTTTTAAGAAACTAATGCATGATCACCGTTCAAATTGCCATACAAATGATTGTGCTTACGCAAAAAAATTGGTAATCAAATATATGTGAGTATACATGTTTACTTATAAACATTTTTCCTGGTTGACCCTAACATCGTTAACTCACCTTGTTTGATCAAGGTTGGGGATGAGGACTCTGTGATCATAATGACACATGAACCAGGTTGGCTTATTGATTGGTATTGGGATGACGTGTCTGGGAAGAATATCTCACACCTGATATCTGATTATTTGAAAGGAAGGTGCAAGCTTCGAATGGCTGGGGACCTGCATCACTATATGCGCCATTCCTCTGTTAAATCAGATGGGCCAGTTCACGTGCCACACCTACTAGTAAATGGTTGTGGTGGGGCATTTCTGCATCCCACTCATGTTTTTAGTAAATTTAAAAAATTTCAAGGAGTTTCTTATGAGTGTGAGGCTGCATATCCTTCATATGTCGATTCAAGCAGGGTAAATGTGGAACATATTTTTTTGTGCTTTCATTTCCTGGATAAGACCAAGTTCAAAATTTTATCATTCTCCTTTTAATTGTTGGTGCACTAATATATTTCTCATTTTTATGCAGATTGCGCTGGGAAATATTTTGAAGTTTCGGAAGAAGAATTGGCAATTTGATTTTATTGGTGGCATTATATACTTTATATTGGTCTTTTCTATGTTCCCACAGGTGGGTTTCTGTTAAGTTCTGTGTGTATATTCATCTATGGTAGTTATCTAGATAGCGTCTTTGAACAGAGATGAGTACGGAATTTTCTTCCCCCACACAATCTCTCTTGAAAGAGCTTGTACCTTGCTGGCTTTCTCGTCTCCCTCCTTGTGTGCAAGGAGTTAATTTAGTTGCTTATAACATTACTGTGTTACTGAGAGGTGACATTTTTTTTCTCTTTTTCTAGTGCAAGCTCGATCACATCTTGCAAGAGCGTTCATTTTCAGGTCACTTGAGGAGCTTCATCGGCACAGTGTGGAGTGCTTTTATATACATGCTGGAACATTCTTATGTATCTTTAGCAGGTGCTCTGCTATTGCTAATTGTGGCAATCACATTTGTACCCCCCAAAGTGTCTCGGAAGAAAAGGGTAATAATCGGAGTTCTTCATGTTTCTGCTCACTTGGCTTCAGCTTTAATTCTTATGTTGCTGTTGGAACTGGGTGTTGAGATGTGTGTCCAGCATAAACTACTAGCAACCTCAGGTGACTTCTTTTTTTTCCTGTCATGTGTTACTTAGAAATTTGCTTGTTTCATATTTTTTTTTGGTAAGGTCTAGTAGCATTTCCAGCTTATATTACAAGCAGCAGCAAAATTTATTATTAATTTTATATGTTCTGTATGGAGATGAGGAAAGTTAATTATATTAATATCATTATTAGTTTTCTTATTAGTAATTTTCACACCTACCCAGTGGGTTTTGAACCCATATGACAAGTTTGGAGCTTGACATTTTTATGTTTATACAATCATGTGTCATGACTGCAAGAATCTAGATTTCATTTTTTTTTACTCACTACATGTTTGGTCCTCTAACAATGGGGGTAGTTTCAATTTTGTCCCTCAACTTTCAAAACCAAGTTGATTTTATCGTTAGTCAACTTTTGAGGATAAAATTGACGTGATTTTGAAGTTGAGCAACGAAATTGACAATTAATATTGAGAGACCTTTATAGAAAGTTGAAGGATGAAATTGAAACTGTGACAAATTTAATGAAACCGAAATTTTAGTTTGGCTATTTAAATTTAATTATTGTTACAACAATAGTAACAAAAACAGTGTTATGATTGAGAATTACAGTGACAGATGTGGTTTAACATGTTGATAATATCAATTTTTTTTTTATCCCAGGTTATCACACTTTATATCAGTGGTACCGCACGGTGGAAAGTGAGCACTTTCCAGACCCAACTGGCCTTCGAGCTCGTATAGAACAATGGACCCATGGCCTTTATCCAGCATGTATCAAGTATCTCATGTCTGCATTTGATATTCCAGAGGTAAGAGAATCTTTTGTGTGTTCCCAAAATGTGCTTCATATTAATCTATATTAATGGAGAAGTATAATTAGGTCATGGCTGTAACACGGAGTAACCTATGCAAGAATGGAATAGATTCGCTCTCTCGAGCCGGTGCTTATGTATATTATGCTTCAGTCTTCCTTTACTTTTGGGTCTTCTCAACCCCTGTGGTTTCCTTGGTGTTTGGAAGCTACTTATACATCTGCATAAACTGGCTTCACATACACTTCGATGAAGCCTTCTCCTCTTTAAGAATTGCTAATTATAAAGCATTCACTCGTTTCCATATCAAGTCTGATGGTGATCTTGAAGTTTTCACCCTTGCTGTTGATAAGGTGAGTAAATCATTAAGTACCTTTGATGTGATGATTTTTTTCTCCACTGACTCATTACTTTATTCCCCACTCCCTCCAATAAACTAGGATTGGAATTGCATTATATCCCAGATCACCAGCATCATAAATTTATTTTCTACTTGCTCTACCTGATGAAGTCTTTCTTACAGTCAGCCCTGTGCTTGATGTAGGAACCAAGGTCTAGAGCTAATAATTAGGTGATAATGGTTAGGGCTTTTCATCTAGTGTACCTGATTGTGGACCTTATAAAACGTGCCTCTCCCCTTTGTTCTTATATTAATTTTCTTTTAATAAACTAAGCTACTATCCTGCTTTTTGTTATGATTAGCCCAAAAACTGTTCTTATTAAAGTAGAAGGATAGCTCTTGCAATTTATAAGCAAACTTCTTGTCTTCTATATTAAAACAATGTTATGGCATTCATATTATAATTGCCCTTAGAGCTTAGCATCTTACAGCAATCAGCAAGACATCCATTATCAGCATATTCTGTGATTTTAGAGAAATTAACCAATCAAGTGAATCAAAATGTGTCAAGTGATGTCAATGGATCTTAAACTAGAGAGTGGTTTCCTTTTAAATTTTTTTGCAAGTCCTGGCCCCTGGGCATGAGCAGAATCTACTTAGCCTGTAGGGGTGAATGCCCTTGAATTACCTGACAACTAGTTCTAGCGGGTGGGGTCAGTTGTTCATAGGTTTTACTGGCTAGAAGCAAGTCCAAAGGGCTCTGTTTTAGAAAGGTTCTCTACGTTAAAAGTGGCTTGTAAGACTTCCAAGCTGGACATATTTGTGATGGTAATTGAGAAATTAAAGTTTGAAGAACACTTTGCAAAGAAACATTATATTACTGAATATGTTATAGTTCATATTAAAACTGTCGAATGCAATGACTACACATTCTTGGGAACACTTGGAAGTTGTCTAACCCTTATTACAAACGCTTTTTTGACAAGCAGGTCCCAAAGGAATGGAAGCTGGACCCTGATTGGGAAGCGGAGTCAAAAGAACCTCGGCAGTTTAGCCACCTTAATAAGTTCCCCAGCAAATGGAGTGCAGCTGCTGCTCATCAAGACCCACTTCATACTGTTAAGATCGTTGATCAATTTGTTATACAGAGAACTGATAAATCTGATATTGGATCAAGTAATGGGTCAGTCAATCAGTGACCTGTGCTTCTCAATTATAGTATTAATGTAGTCCTCACCAGAGGAGGAAGCAATGGAAAAAAAAAAAAAAATCAAAAAAAGAGGAAAAAGAAAAATTTAATGTTATACTTCTTGAGGTTCTATTTTCCAGCTGACTGCTGCCTTTAGATAGGGTGCTAAGTGCTATTAGATCTGTCTCACATGGACCCCAAGTGTTCTTAGGACTCAGATTAGGTGTCTAACTAACTGGTATTTAGTATTTACTAAATAGGTTTCTTTCTAGATTGTTGTATAGTAAAATATGCGATGGTTATTAGGATCACAGGTTGCTTTTTAATTTTTTTAATTTTATTTTTAAAATTGGTCAGGACTTGGTGTTGTGAATGCCCTAGAAGGCCAACATTGGAAAGATCTGCTTGCTTTCATATGAAATAGATGTCCGATATTTTCGTTTGCCACATAAATTGTATTATACTTTTTCTATTCTTCACAACCTTGAAAAAAAAAAACTTATATTAGATTACCTATTTTACATTTTATTTTATTTAAATAATCATCTACATTCTTTTTTTATTATCATCTTCATAAAGAGAGAGAAAGAGAGCTTTGTGAGAGCAAGAGGTGTGAGAAAAAACATTATAATAATGAAATACAAAGTTAATCATGTAAAAATTTATCTATCTTTAACTTGACTAATACATGTGATTTTGAAGTTTAAATTTGTAAAATTGAGCATTATATTTTTAATATTTTGCATTGTCTGGTGCTAATGTTCTTGATAACAACCTTTTTGTCTCTATTTTTTTTCCATGTTTTTGTAAGTGACAAGTGTTAAGGCAATATTTCAGCCCAAAAAAGAAAAAGTTTCAAATAGTCATTCTCTTTTTTTTTCCCCATGTTTTTGTAAGTGACAACAAGTGTTAAGGTAATATTTCAGCCCCAAAAAAGAAAAAGTTTCAAATAAATATTCGTTTTTCCCTGCAATGGGTCACGGTGGTTCTAAAATTTTCTGCTGGAGAGTAATGCAAAATAATAGTAAGCCACATTCTGAATTCCTTGAGTTTCCTCACAAGGGAAAAAAAAAACTGAATCTTGCTGTGGATTCTCCATTAATTCCTCTGGTTTATCTACAAGTATGCTGCAAATGGACAAAATCTTGCAAATGTGCATTAACAAGATAAACATTCTAAAAAGAGGTACACTAATTAACAGAACCTAAAAGACTTTAGGATCTACAAGGTTCAGTGTGCTTTCTTGCTATAGCCAAAATTGTTTGCGATAAATTATGACAAACTTTGATTTGCCGAGTTGTAATCTACAAAATATCTAGTGCTGTTTGGAAGACTACCTACATTAGTTTTCATAGAGGAATCTCTCATATGGTGTCCCTTCCAATGCTTCTCGGACAGCTTCCCAGTTTTGAATTTGCATCGACAAGGGGGCTGTGTGTATCTTGACTTGACTGCTCGAAAGCTCTCTGTATGGCAACTTTAGAAATTCTTGGACCTCCTTAAGGTTAAGGTTCTGCGCAGAATGAAAGTCATATAGACATTACAATTTGACATAGGAAAAGGGAAGTGCGGCTCATAAGTTTGCTCATATATAAGCTAACTATGCGGTCAAGAGTCTTGTAGCTTAACTAATACTCTCTAATGTTTCCAACATAGACATTTAGGGTTCTCCTTCAGCCATATTGTTGAAACTATCTAATTGTAAAAAATAAAAAAAGCTAACCGTGCGGTTGTTGATAAGATCCTCGTAGTAGAGAACCATGTGGCGGGTTCTCTTAAAGAAATCTATAGCCTCGGCAGTTTCCTCCACTTCTTGTCGCAGCTCGGATAAAAGTAATGTTGCATTGATTGTTGGCTTGTATTTTGCTAGTATACGAGCCTGCAATCCATATAACTGTGAGATTAATTACCACTTAAAAGGTGAAACTCACGTACATGTGTTTTGTTTATGTAGAGAGAGAGAGAGAGAGAGAGACCTCCACTTGCGAGTAAACATGAGACTGGTGGGTTCCATTGAGTGGCCTAGCATCTTTGTCATGGGAGTTTGCAAGCACAGAGATCATTCTGCGCAGTATGTTCTTTCTAAAGAGGAATATTGATGAAATTCCTCTCTTCTTAAAGTACTTCAGTATCTGTCTGCGATGCCGGTAAAATCCCTGCCAAGTATTAAGCAAATTAGGAGATAAGTACTTCTATCTGTAATCCAACTTCTACTATGCTATTCACCTGATTAATCATCCATTTGAACCCAACCGCAGCTGTGCACTCATTCTTGGAAGCACTACTGAACCAATCAAGTCTATAAACTTCGTTCATTGTCTTCACAATAGTAGTGATATTAGTCCTCCTCTCTCTAGGTGTAAAAACTTCTCCATTTGAGGTTACATTAATATGACTATTTAATAATGTCTCAAACCAGCCACTCCCGGTTCTTTGCAATGACAAAATGGCAAAGAACCGGACCGGATTGCATGCACATTCCCCCCTGTAAAAGAATAAATGCAATAATATTATATATGTTTGACAAATCTAAATTGAAAATTTTACAATTATCCAAGATAGAGTACATGTGTAACTTATCAATAAAAAAAAAAAAAAAAAAGACTATATATGGGCACCTGTTATATGTTTTGGGTTTGGGATAATGCACATAGGGAATCTCAGATGGTTTAATATTTGTAGCATTACACTGCTGGTCCATCACTTTAATGTTTAGCAATTCGGCTATTTTATAGGCGCTTATTTGGATTGAATAGATTGAGCAAATGTAAACTCCACAAGCCATGACAAAAAGGAGAATCACCATCATCCTCAATATCAATGGAGGTTTCTTAGGAGGCCTTATGACCGCTCTATCCTGTAATTTATGGATTACCAAGATGTTACTCAATAATAGATAGAGGCTACAACAAAACAACAAGCTTATGAATTAGTAATTGGAAGAAAACAAGAAGATATATGATATAGGTAACAAGAATCGTAGAAAACATTACAATTGGCAAGCTAGCTTACTGTGGCTTCCATCTAAAAATTTCCAGAAAAGGATAAAAAGAGATGAAAGGAAAGTATGATTTTAAATGGATTCTGGGTTTCATTCTATTTGTACACGCTTGAGAAAAATAAAACAAAAGAAATGACCAAAGTCGGGCTTTTGCTTGAAAAAATCAGATCAAGGCAAGCATATTCTGTTACTGATATTTGAAAAAAAGAAAAAGAAATATGGTTGAGGCATCATTAAGTCGATAATCTAATTCGTGATGTTATACTGTTAGACTTCAAGTCTTTTGGATAATAAATATTGCTACAATATGAGTTTAAAGGCTTTTTAGCGAAATGAAGAGAGAAGTAAAATTTGGCAAGTACCTAATTGCTCAGAAAAATGGTACCCATGATTGCTAAATTTGCATGAGAGAGGGGAAAGAAAATGGAGTTGAAATTTGGCATCCATATTACAAATTCAATTCCAATTCCCAAAGCTGCCCGAGCTTGAAAAAACTAGCTTCTGTTGTTACCTTTTTTTTATTAGTTAACAGGTGTCTTAAGTAATAGTTAATAATTTATTTTAAGAAAGTTTTAATAAAATTTTTATGAGAAATAAAAAAAATTGTCAAAAGCTAACATTAAAAACTAGTTCTCAAGAAAAGCTTTGGGAATTGGGATTGAGCTTGGTATCGGAGTAATTTTTTGACCGCAAATTATTCCACAACTTTTTTGCCACAACTCTAATGTGGCAGATTATGAGTGGTTAACTATCATTTACACATGAACCTATCATTTTTTCTTTATCAATTATATTCTGTCACGTCACAGTTGTAGCAAGAAGTTGTGAAAAATTATGTGGTCCTAGACTTTTCCTTTGGTAATGTGGCCATTCAACTTCTTTTTTTTTTTTTTTTTTTTTTCTCTCCTCTATCCTATGTCAACATCTCTCTTCATTTAGCTAAAAGATTTAGCACAATAAACATAAAGCCTATAAACTAATTCAGATTTTAGCAATATTAACCTAAAAAACTCTCCTTTCTTCGCGGTTTATGTTTTGAGATGAACCCAAAAGTAATAATCTTTGAAAAGTTGATAAGTGCATGTAAAAGAATATATATATATATATATATATATATTCCAGCGTGGAGTGTAGCAACTAGCATTTTTTTTCTTCCTTCAAATTCCTAGTTTAAAGAATTATCAACAAGCTATGTATATATCTTTTTTATTTTTACTTTTTTATACAAGATAAAATTTTATTCTAGCCTAATTTAAGGATATATATATACGTGTGAAACTCTCTCTGAAAGACTTGAATCTGAATTTTTACCCCTCACTCCACGAGAACTTTATACTTGTAAAGTGACCATTAAGCCAAAATAATTGATATCTGAAATATGAGTCAATAGGTTACCAAAATAATTTCTGTAATTAAACTAAATGTATACAAACTTACAAAGTTGTTAACTTCCAGCAATCTTCCTTGCCTCTCTTTATCTTCAATACGTCTCTTCATTTTCTTTTCTATTGATCACTCCTGATCTACATGCAGGTAACAGTGTTCTCTCTATCTCAAGAATTTCCTTTTGAATTTGTTGAGCCTGTATGTTCGTTAATCTGATTTGGTTGCTTTTAAATTCGAGCAATTAATGCTTCTGTATACGTGATCTAGTTCTGATCTTCCATGTGATTTCATTATGTGAACCTTTTATAAATCAAACATGTATGCTTGTTTCTCTCTCTCTCTCTCTCATTTGTGGAATCCATTGTTATTTTCTTCGTTAAAAGAATTATCATTGCTGTTATATATAGTATTTATTTATATTTAGGTTAAATTGTATACTTGTCAAGTTGTCATTCAACATTTCACCTCTGTTCTAAAGTCATTTTTAGACTTCAAAATATTTAAAAGATGTACTAAATCTCATTTATCGGATTAAAAATGCTAAAATAGCAAAAGAAATCCATGAGAATATGTCCCCTAAAATAGCAAACGAAATCCATGAGATTATGTCACCTTAAAAAAAAAAAAAAGACTATTTAATAATGTCTCAAACCAGCCACACTTGGATCTTTGTGTTGGGTTAAAATGAATTGACCCCTTTGCAAATTTAATAATTATCTAAGTTAATTAATTAGTCAAATTACATGCAATAGCATAGTAGCATAAACAAATCACTAAATAACTAAATGCAGCAGAAAATAAATTTGACACAGGTGATTTGTTTACGAATTGGGAAAACTACCAAGGCAAAACCCCATCGGGTGAATTTAAGGTCACCACTCCCGAGAATCCACTATTATCAATTAAAAGCGGTTACACGTATAATAAATCTTACCAAATCTTTTGGCCTATCTTGAAATACCAATCTACAGTTGAACCTTTTCTCCAATGCCTAATTAGACTTGTATTGTAGTGGCAATTTCTCCGTTCAATGCACAAATCCTAGTACATGACTAACTAATGATGCACGGATCCTAGTACGTGACTAATTCCATAACTAGAAGAAGATGTTGGTTGCAAAGTTCATCAGTTCATCAACAATGAAAATCAGAAAGCTCCGTGGTCACAAAACCCTTGGTGTAAAGACGCTGTAGTTTCTACAGAGAGAATGATGAACTAGAGCAATTTCTGTCTCCGGTCACACAATGCATGTAGGTATACACCAATTCCTTGTGCAACGACCTTTAAAATAATCTTTATATATGTCTAGGGTTGTGAGAAAGGAAACTCTACACAAATACATATGGATATGCGTGTAATTAAATCTGAAAAGTCTGATTTTATAATTCTTGACAGATACAGCTTGTGTCGAGCTTCAACATTAAATCTCGATAGATATAGCTTTTGTCGAGACTTCCGTCGAGTTTTAATGAATAACACTTCTTCACTTGTTTTTTGATCAGATTTGCATGGTTTTAACATTTTTTTTTTATAGTAAACTTGGTTTTAACACTTAACTTGAACAATATGTTTCTTGAAGTCTTAAACCATCCTAAATCTACCCAATTACAAGTAAAGTGCATTTTGTCAAAGGATTAACCAATTACATCAAATATGTCCCTAACACTTATCGGACCCGATTGCATGCACATTTGACATGAATCCTTGTAAAAGAATGAAGCCAATATTATATATATGTTTGACAAATCTAAATTGAGAAATTTACAATTAACCAAGATAGCATGTGTATGTAAACACAAAATTTCCCAATTGCAGAAAATCAAACAATTAAAAAGAAATATGGTTTGCAAATATAAATTTGTATTGATGACAAATGAGTACAATCTCTACTTCAAATTTTTTTTTTTTTTTAACAAAAAAATACCCTTTGACTCTATCTTCAATTCGAACAAGGAATCTTCTTGCCTTTAGTTGGAAGATGGATTGAATGATCTCTACAACAAATCTCTAGCTTTAAGCTTATTAGAGATTTATTGTTCTTCAAGTCTTCGAATGTGAAGGCTCTTAGGTTGAAGTTCTTTGATTTTAGAGGCTTGATCCATTGAGCTTCAAAGATTTGGGTTTGTTGAAGTTTATGGAAGCTTTTTACCTTACTTCCAATAGAACTTCAAAGAACTCGAACAAGAGATCTTCTTGACTTTGGTTGGAAAATGGATTGAACAGTCTTCACAATGAATCTCTAGCCTTAAGCTTGTTAGAGATTTGTTGCCCTTAAAGTTCTTCAAGCAAGCCCTTTGAATGTTTTTCAAGTTCTTCAAAGATTCTTGAGACCTACCCCAATTCACCATATCCCCGTTCTTGATCCACGGCCTCGCCGTCGTGCCTGCAAGCCCCTCTGCCAGTGAAGGTAGTTTCTCATCTACTTCACCTTCGTTCTCTCTCTCACTCATCAGACCCATCCCTTTTCCTCCTCCGATTTTGTTTAGCTTCGATCTGAGCTCATCAACTCACACTTCTTCCACCCAGCGCACCTCAAGCCTTCGACGACCCACACAGTCGCTGCCTTAAATTTTTTTTTTAAAAAAAATTGTAAAATAACATTTTTTTTTCTTGGGTTTTGGAGGATTGGTGGTTGGGATGAATCACGTGTTTTAGTGGTGGTGGGTTGGGGGTGAGTTTAAGCGTTGATGGTGTTCGATTGGGGGTGGTGGATCATTGGCTAGGGTGGTTTGTGGGTTTCAATGGTGGTGGGTTATGGGTTTTGGTAGTGGGTTTTGATATTGATTTTGAGATTAATGGGTTTTGATTTTAATTATGTTTTTTCAGATTATTGGTTATGTGGTGGTTGGGCTTGTAGTGGCCGGTGGTGGTTGGGTTTATGGTGGTGATTGTGGTTGTTGGGTTTTTAAAAAATAGGTTTTTACATGCCATACTAAATGATGGGACTGACGAAGTTAAACATCGACGAGGTAGCCTTTACGGACGAACATGACCAATTATCCGCATCATCAGAGAAAGAGTTAATGTCATTCAATGCTACCAATAAAGCCTCAATCGTTACAAGACTAACTGGACGAACCGGTGGAAATATATTAAAAACCATTACTGCACTAGAGACGTTATCAGGGGAGTCATTAACACCCCAACGGCTATGATCTCCAAGGGTATATAAAACCCTCACAACACCAAAACAAGGTACGAAAACAACATCACAACCCATACTAAGTTATTCTTGATATTTTGACTATCACCTTCTTTCACACTGACTTTGCCATCGGAGGCGTTGTGACAGGTACCAAACTGGTGACCATTTGAATAAGTTCTTGCTCCCGTAGGTTCGTCAGAGTACTACCTGGAACCGTCTGGACGAATCCCATAGAAGGAGACGAGATTCTGCTTCATCACCAAACAATAAATATACTTTTCCAGCAAATTTTCTAAAACACAAACAAACATTTACATAAAATATTTTCAATTGAAAATATTTTCCTTTACATAAAATATTTTCAATTGAAAATATTTTACAATCGGAAAACATTTTACATTTTGCCAAACACAGCCTTAGTACTTTTGGTGATTTGTTGATGCCTTCACAATTTGCATGCAATTGAACTTAATTAATCAACTTGGGTAAATTGAATTAATTAAAGAGGATTAAGCTATCTTAACCCAACAAATAATAAATTAGCATGAGATGGGTTTATTCATTTAGGATGAGTAAAACATGTACTCGTATTTTTCTCAACTTTTTAAGGTGAGAAAAATATTCGTGCGGGACAAAACATAATAGGACTGGTTCGACGGGTAAGGAATTTATGCCATTCCTAAAATACAGAGACTTTTGTTGCCAAACTTAAAATAATAAATATAGCATATGGGAGTTCAATGATGCACTGAGGGTCCATAGGGAAGGTCTGCAATGTTGAAGGTTCAAATAATTGGATCCCACTGATTAATCATACATAAACCAATTTTAGCTGAAGGACCATATTTTTGTTGCATGTACTAGTCAATAAATAAAAGCAAAATGCCAAAATTCAAGTCCATCTTCCCCCGTCTAAAGTCATAAAAAAAAAAAATTGTTTAAAAGAAAAAGAGAGCGGGATGCTACAAGAGGACTTCTCAAGAAGTACATATAATAAACAACTGCAACTATATAAATGAATAAGTTAGCATTATAAAACAAAAACTATATAAACAAATAGAAATAATTATTTCATTCGCATTATTGTTGGTTCCTAGTTAAAACTGCCTTTCTATATAAGTCATATATTATCATATCGAGGTTGCAGCTAGAAGTCCTATGTGTTATCATGGGTCTGAATATATGAATGTAACTAGCTAGTCCACATACAGGTGATCGTGTGAAATGTTTCTGAAAAAAAAGAAAATGAAAAAAAAAAGAGGTTTCGTGTGAAATTACTGATCGGATAAATGTAAACTTCTTTTTGTGATTTTCTTTTTGCTATTTTTTTTTGCATGTTAAGAGCTTTTTAATTCAACTGCTATATTTTGCTATTTCTAATAAATATGTCTTAGGTTCAAATTTATCCTCTCACATTGTAACAGACATGGCTTGGGTTCAGTATTACGTGCACCAAACTTGATACGACATCGCCACATGTTTACATTTTGCATATCATATCAAATCCAGTACACAAGATAAAGTGCATTGAAAGCTCTCACCAATATAGCTATAAGATTGTAAACCTTCTCTAATCTTTATTTGTTTTTGTACTGGGTCTGAAGTGAAAATTTCTAATTTTATATATACATACATATATATATATATATATATATATATATATATATATATATTTTTTTTTTTAAAGCTGACAAGAATGGTTGTTCAGCAGAGTATCGTTTTCACTTATCACGTAATTAGTTCTAGTACAATATAAAATATTACAATTTTTATCATAATTATTTTACTTATCACTTTTAGATGGATCTATTATTTTTTCTGCACTACTCACAGACTGCCATATGAACAATTGTAACACAAATTGTAGCATTTTATATAGTTTTAGAATTTTTGGTAAGTCTCTGGCATTTTATTTTTTGTCATTGCATTCGTAAGCAGCATGACGTGAAATTCCCCAAAATTTTAAAGAATTATCAACGAGCTATGTATATATCCGAAATATCGGTGAATGGGTCAACAAAATAATTTTCGCAGTAATTAAACTAAATGTGTACGAATTCGGTAAGCTTCCAGCAATTTTCCTTGGCACTCAGTATCTTCAACACGTCTCTTCATTTTCTTTCCCATTTGTCGCTCCTGATCAGCATGCAGTACCTTTCTTCTCTCTATCTCATAAATTTCCTTTTGAACTTATTGTGACTGTGTTCGTTATCTGATTGATTACATTTTGATTCCAGCAATGCTTCTGTAGTGTTTCCAGCTGCGTGATTGAGGTCTGATCTTCCATGTGATTTCATTATGTGAACCTTTTATACACAAAACATGTATGCTTGTTTCTGAACATTTATATGGTTCAGAAATACTCCTAAACTATGCATTTAATAGGAAAAACTTACGGATAATTTAGTAAAATTATATCTCTAATTTCATTTAAAATATCTAAAAAATAGATCACTTTTTCACTAATTCATATTTTCAAAACAAACTTATAAAAAAAAAAAAAATGATATTAGACAAAAAAAAAAGTATCATCGCATGCACAAAGCATTTATAATGAAGTTAATGTGTGTATGTATATATATATATATATATATATATATATATATATATTTGGGCGGAATGAGATGGGTTAGGGTGAGTAAAAGTAAAATCAGGTTTAACAGGCTAAGGATTTTTTTGCCATCCCTTAAATACAAAGACGTTGGTTGCCAATTTTAACTAGAACATCGGCATTGATGGACTTCTCGATAGCTGTTCAATGATGCAGAGAGGGTAGGTCTGCAAAGGTGAAGTAAAGGTTCAAAATTCAAATAATTGGATCCCACTTATTAATTATACATAAACCAATTTTAGGTGAAGGACTATATAGTTTTTGTTGCATTACTAATCAAAATAAATAAAAGCAAAATGCCAAGATTCATAAAAGTCCATCTTCCCGACTCTTGTTTCCTCTTTGTAATTTTGTCTTTGTTTTGTGAATAAAATATCATGTTCATCAAAAAATAAAAGTCCCTTTTCCGTCAAGTGTTATAAACAAACAATTTTTTTTTTTTTTGTTTAACAAAAAGAAAGAAAGAAAGGCATCATGCTACACGAGACTTCCCAGGATGTCTACATAATAAACAACGGCAACTATATAAATGAATAAATTAGCATTATTTCATTCGCATTAATGTTGGTTCTTGACTTGAGCACTAACATTAGCAGGTGTAAACACCTATCAGTTGTTATTTTACAATCTAAAACACTCAAAACATACTCCATCTGGGTTTGTAAATTTTAAAAAATTTGCAACTTATGAATAGTATGGTTGCATATATGCAACCTAGAGCACTAGCATCCAAAGATGCAAAAAAAAAAAAAAAAAAAAAAAAAACTATTTTGCATCCTTAAAGACTACTTTATCTATTTTATCAACTTATTTAACAACCCACCTTACATCCTAGTTTTTATTTTTACATATAACTCAATAAAATAATATAAACTATCTAATAAAATAATAAAAAGTGTACGTTTTTAGACCCCTTAAAACACAAGTTGTTTAACCTAACTAGTTATGTAGCCAAGTGATTTCTTAGATAAATTATTCAGATCTAGGTTAACACAAGAAAATCATATCATGTAAATAATGAGGAAATATAAATAACACACAATATGATAACCTAGAATCAAACTGATAAAAAATCTAGGGAAGATTTAACCTAACTATTCTCAAGGTAAAAGAAATTCACTGTGAAAGAATTGAAGTTTGTACAATAAGACTTAGACCACCAACATCCTATTGCTACCTCGAGTAGAAAACTTACTACTATGATCACGTGACAGCTCCGAGTTCACAGACTACTTCTTTCTTTAATCTACAGCAACTACAAGTTCTCCTACTTGTGACTTTGAGACTCCACTCAAAGGTTTTAGATTTTCTTTAAGTTCTTTATGCAACAACTGAAGCGATCACCAAGTTCTTGACATGAATTTTAATAACCCTAAGTGTGTAGGAAGGTAAACACCTCTAGAGCTCACAAGAGATTCAACACAGCACATCAAAGACCTCTAAAACGTAGCTAGAGTTTCTCCTTTTATACTTTGAGTAAAACATAAAACTTTACATGTCACATGGGCTTGGGCTTAATTAGAAATTTTGCAGAAAAATAAATCTGCATGAGATTCGATCAATCGAGTCTAATTTTTGATCGATCAAGCCTTGCAGATTTAGTCCAATAAATTCTGCAATCAGTCGATTCCAATTTTACAAATAAATACACTTTGAGCAGCCTAAACCTAGACTCTAAGTTTTGATCATAGTTTGCCAACATATTACAAATTGAAGTTCTAATACATTTAGTTCCTAAAATCTTAGAACCTAACAAAAAGTACTCTCCTTCTACTCTCTTTTTCTCTTCACACACAATCACAAGAGTAAAATATATATATTTTTCTTTACAACCTATGAACAGTAAGCACTAGTTGCTATTTTACAACCCAAGACACCCAAAACTCACTCCATCCAGGTTTGTAAACTTAAAAAAATTTGCAACCTATGAATAAAAGGTTGTGTATATGCAACCTTAGAGCATTTTCATCCGGGATTTCAAAAAAGTTTTATTTTACAACCTCAAACCTACTTTATCTATTTTACCATCTTATTTTACAACTCACCTAACATCCTAGTTTCTATTTTTATATACAACTTATTAAAATAATATAAACTACAACATCAAATAATATAAAAAATCATGTTTCTCTCTCTTCTCTTTCATTTCTTTTTCCTCTCTTCACCTTTCTCAATTAAAATAATAGTTTTTTTTTTTAACATCCAAGTTAACAGTCGGTTCTATATATAAGAACCAACTATTCACAAGTTCTAAATTCTTTTAAGAACTCATACCTGGATGGAGCAATATTTTTGAAATTTTGGATGTAAAATAGCAATTGGGGGGTGTTTAAACCCCCAATGCTAGAGCTCTTACTGTTCATAGGTTGTAAAGAAAAAACATTATTTTAATCTTGTTGTGTGTGAAGATAAAAAGAGAGTGGAAGGAAAAAGAGAGAGAATAGTACTTTTTGTTATTTTATTAGGTAGTTTATATTATTTTATTGGATTGTATGTAAAAATAAAAATTGAGATGTAGGATGAGTTGTAAAATGAGTTGGTAAAATAGATAAAGTAGTGTTTGAGAATGTAAAATAGTTTTTTTTTTTTTTTTTGTGTGTGCATCCCCAAATGCTAGTACTCTAAGGTTGCATATATGCAACCTTACTATTCATAGGTTGCAAATGGGTTTTAAGTTTACAAATCCGGAGGAATGGGTTTTAGGTGTCTTTGGTTGTAAAATAGCAACTGGGGGGTGTTTACACCCTCCAATGCTAGTGCTTACTGTTCATAGGTTGTAAAGAAAAAAAAAATCTTGTGGTTGTGTGTGAAAAGAAAAAGAGAGTGAGAGGAAAAAGAGAGAGAATATATTATTTTATTAGGTAGTGTATATTATTTTATTGGGCTGTATGTAAAAATGAAAACTAGAATATAGGGTGAGTTGTAAAATGAGTTGGTATAATAGATAAAGTAGTGTTTGAGGATACAAGCAATATAAGCTTTTTTTTTGCATCCCCAGATGCTAGTGCTAAAAGGTTAAAACTGCCTTCTATATAAGTCATATGTTATCAAGGTTGCAGCTAGAAGCCCTAGCTATATGGTAATTCAATGGGTTTGAATCAATGAATGTAGCTAGCTAGTCCACCATACAAGTGATCAAGGTTTCGTGTAAAATGATTCTTAAAAACGAAAAAAGTTTTGTGTGAAATTAATGATAAGATAAATGTAAACTTGTGAGTTGTGTTTTCCTTTTTCCTCGTTAAATGCTTTTTAATTTAACTAATACTTTTTGGTATTTCTAATAAAGATATACAAAATTTAATCCATTATCTCCATTGATTATAATGGACACTACTTTGGATCCAATGTCATGTGCAGTAGACTTACTACAATGAGGCTATGTGTTCGCATCCTAATGAATCCAATAAATAGGACGTAGTAGACCCAAGGGAGTCAATTTCGTACCAGAGGCTGTACCGGTTTGACAAGTAGAACGATATATTTTGGTACCGGTCAATATCGGTGTACCGTTTCAGATTTACTGCAATATATATATATATATATATATATATATGAATTTATATAAATAATTAGAACTTATTAATCTTAAAACATAACTTAATATATTTAATTAGAACTTAAATTCCTATTTATTTTGTTTATGCTATTGGCCCATGTCCAAGCTATTTTAAACCTCTATCCAAGCCCAATATTTTATTTGACTACCTAATAAAACTTTGAGAGCACAAGCCTACAATATTGATATTGAATGATAAACAATTTCCCATGAAACAAGAGTGGCAGACAGCTATTGGAGTAATATTTGACTATTTGTACAATTTCTTAGGCGAAAAAGGGCAAATGCCCATTTCGCGCAAAAAAAAAAAAAAAAAAAAAGCGCAAATGCCCCATTTCCTAAACTAATTAGGAAAATGCCCCTATTTTAAAAAAAATTTCTAGAGACCTATAACGACTTTTAAGAATTTATAGCGGCGTTTTGTAACTCGAACTCCATGAACTCGAGTTCCATGCAAGTTTTCTTTTTTCTTACCTATAACTCGATTTCATGAAGCTCGAGTTACAAAACGCCGCTATTGGCTCATTAAAACGTCGCTATAGGCTCCCTAAAACGTCGTTATAGGCTCTCTAAAACGTTGCTATTGGTCTACTCCAAGAAAGTTTTTTAGCCATTCACTTCAATTCAAAAAAAAATTACCCATCACGTGAGGGGTCAGTAGAATCAAACTCACGCCAGTCACACACTCACACGGCAAGCAGCACATAAATTAAGACCTGTATAAAACAAAAATAAAGAAGAAAATAAACCAGAGGAGTAGACCAAATGAATAAGAAAATGAAGACGACAAAGAAGAGAGATAGATCAACAAGGTGAGGGTGACAAAGAAGCATGTTTTCTGCGTAGGCAACATGATCGATGGTAATCCAGTAAGTTATTGAGAGGAGGGAGAGCAACTTTTAGATCTAATAGTTAACTCTTTTTTGTTTCGGTCTGGTATGCATTTATCGGCCAGAATCCAGTATTTGCTCCGGTATGACCAAATCAACCCGATAAGACCAGTATTTAATCCGACACGAAATACTGGCATTTTTGTACTGGAGTAGGTGCCGGTATGAAAATTACTGGTCATACCGGTCGGTACAATACGAGATTCACTACCTTGCTAGTAGACCCCAAGCCTCTCCCCATTATAACCATAAAAAAAAAAAAAAATTGTATTGAGTTCGAAGTGAAAATTTCAAAACTTAAACTTTTAGTTGACAAGAACAACAGTCCAGCTTGGGCATTGGAGTGTCGTTTTTGGTTGGTACCTAATATTTTTTTTGGTCATCGCAGTCGTAAGCAGTATGACTTGAAAAATCCAAAAATATTAAAATAATTATTAACTGGATGTATATATATATATATATGTAATATCGGTCAATTAATTGGGTCACCAAAATAATTTTAGTAATTAAACTATATGTGTACGAAGTCGTAAACTTCCAGCAATCTTACTTGGAACTCTTTAACTTCAACACATCTCTTCATTTTCTTTCCAGTTGATCACTACTCCTGAGTCCTGAGCTACATGCCGGTACCTGTGTTCTCTCTATCTCATGAATTTCCTTTTGAACTTGTTGTGACGTACTGTGTTCGCGATATATCGCTGATAATTGATTGCTTTTTGATTCGAGCAATACTTCATGCATGTATTGTTTCCAGCTGCGTGATCACCAAACATGTATGCATGTATGCTTGTTCCTGTCTCTCTCTCAATTGTGTAATCCATTGTGATTTTCTTCGTGAAATATTCTCACATGACCAAGTTCGGTTAAGTTCTTTATATACAATATTATTGTTCACATTGCTATTGTATATTTATTTATATTTATGTTACATTGTATATATATTTGTTATTCAACCTTTCACTTTTGTTTTCAAATCACTCTTAGAGTTTAAAATATTTTTAAAAATGCACTTGGAAGTCATTAATAGATTAAAAATGCTGATATAGCAAACAAAATTCTCAAAAACAATGTCACTTTGATGACGTAGTTATATATTCCATTCATAAAATGATGATAAGGACTTTTTGAAATAATTTTAAAAGTGTAAAGATTAAATTAAAATATTTTAAATTATAAAGACGATTTTTAAAATAAAAGACATGGTGGAGAGCCAAATATACAATTTAAGATTACTTTTATTACATCAATATTTTATAATTGTTGGATTCTAAGACTTTAGGTTTAAATGTATTAGAACTTCAATTTGTAATGTTGGCAAACCATGATCAAAACATTTATCCTTCTTTTAGTCTTGCTCAAAGTATGTTTAAGTGTAAAGTTGGAATTGAGTGTACTGCAGGGTTTACTGTGTAAATTTGTCTGGCTTGATCGATTGAAAATTAGACTCGATTGATCAAAGCTCGTGCAGATTGTTTTTCTACAGAATTTTGCAACTCAGTCCAAGTCCGTTTTATGTGTAGGGTTTTATGTTTTGTTTTAAGTATAAAAGGAAAAACCCTAGCCACGTTTTAGGGTTGCTCTTTATGTTGTGTGTGTGAATCTCTAGTGAGATCTAGTGGTGTTTGCTTTCACATACACTTAGGGTTATCAAGGTCTAGATTGATATCAAGAGTTTGGTAATCAATTCAGTTGTAGATTTAAGAGCTTAAAGATATACAAACGGGAGTACTTGTGCTTGCTGGGAATCCAAGAAAGAAGTAGTTCGTAGACTCGGAGCTGTCACGTGGTCGTGGTAGTAAGTTTCTTACTCGAGGTAGCAATAGGATGTTAGTGGTCTAAATCGCTATTGTGTAAACTTCAATTATTTCATAGTGGATTCGTTTTACCTTGAGGATAGCTAGATTAAATCCTCCCCAGGTTTTTTACCGGTTTGATTTTTCTAGATTATCATATCGTTGTGTTCTTTATTTTTTGGCTTTACAATGATATGATTTATATGTGTTAATCTAGATCTGCATAATTTACCTAAGTTAATCACTTGGTTAAATAACTAGGTTAATCTGGTTGTATTTTAAGGGGTCTAAAAATTGTACAATAATATTATATGTGAATTACATATTATTTGTAAAATAGAATAAATAATCTAAGTATGAAAATTTATATCAATTTGATTTATATGTAAAAATTGTATAGGAATTAAATTTTTTTTTAAAATTAAATTATATCTGAATATAGCATGATGCAACATATTATTGCAATCAAACAAATAAATGAGATAAGAGGATCAAAATAAATAAATTATAATTATGTTATTCACAAAAAAATAAAATGTCGTCATGACTTTGAGAATTTGATCCTTGGGTCAAACACTTATTTAAAAATAAAATAAAATAAAATAAAAAAAATAAAAAGAGGGGGAGGGGACCCTACGGCTACAAGTCATCAAGGTTTGGTGTGATGGTAATGACTTCGAGAATTTGATCCTTGTTTAAAAAAAAAAAAAAAAGGGGGACGGGGCACCTACAACTACAAGTGATCAAGGTTTGATGTGGCGTTAATTATAGGATTTATGTATTTAAATAAAAAAGTGTTACATTCATAATATTTAAACAGTAAATTCTAATGGTTGTTATTGGTTTTAGGAATAAGTTAACAAATGCTCTAAGAGTATTTTTTTTTTGAACAATTTTAAGAAAAAATTTATGAGAAAAAAAACAATAATTGTTTTAATTAATGTTTTTTTAATAAAAGTAGTATAAAAACTTTTCTAAAATTGTTGATTAACAATTGCCATAAGGGCATCCGTTAATATGACCATTGGTTTACAAAAATTACTTTTTTTATTTATCTATAATAACCTGTAACAATTTGTTACTTAATATTTGTTATGAAAATCTTGTGTACGTCTCATTTCTCATTTAAATGTAAGCTGATAAGAATAGTAGCTCCATGTGGAGGATCAAGGACGAACCCAGGTGGGGGCTCAAGGGGGCCTGGCCCCTTTGGACCAAATTTTTATTTTTTATACTTATTATATATATATATATATATATATATATATATATCATTTTTGTAGTTAGGTCCTTCCAAAACCTTAGCTCCCCTCCAACTAGCAACTATGCAATCCAAAAACTTAACAAAACAATAAAAACATTTACAATGGTGATTGTAGGTTATCAAAAATACTATTTTACTACCAAAGAACCAAAAAAAATGTGTTATTGGAGAAACCAAAACTACATTTTTTGCAACTACGTACATATTAAACTGTATTGTAAAGTGATATGGTAAAATAAATCAAGTAATTTTTTGAGGTGTTAAAAGCTAAATTTTTTAGCACCACAATTGTGAATGCTCTAACTTTAAAAAAAAAAAAAAAATCCTAAGTCCTAACCAGCCTAATATTAAAAAGAAAACATTATTTTGTTTTTTGTTATTGTTGTTTTATTTTTATTTTATAAATAATTGTATCTTAATATATTAAAAAATAACAATTTTATATATTTATAATTTGTTTTATTTTTATTTTTATTTATAGTAATCTGGATAGTATATTAAACAAGAAACTAAGTGGTATTCACCACAATATTACAAATATGGTCTTGGGTCAAACCCAGCTTGTTTGAACACAAAAGATTAGCAATAAAAGGAGGGGGGGGGGGGGGTTCAAAAATAGTAAAATCAGCCTCCATGTTTGTCCCAAAATTTGCAAGAGCGTCCGCACATTGATTTGCCTCCCTAAAGCAGTGAATTAAGTGGACCTGAGGGATGTTTGCCATTAGATTCCTGCAATCATCCACAAGAGAAGAAAACTTCCCATTAGAATGGGTGGTTTGCGATAATAAGGAAATCACACCTGAGGCATCAACCTCAACTTGTACAGCCTTAAGAGATAGAGCACAACAACGGGATAAGCCATCACGCACAGCCCAAAGTTCCACAGCTAAACTTGAGGTAAGGCCAATTGCCCTTGCAAAACCCGAAATCCAATTGCCATAACAGTCTCTTATCAGCCCACCACACCCTGCTAATCCCAGATTACCTTTTGTTGCGCCATCCGTGTTCAATTTAACCCAGCTCACGGGAGGTTTCACCCAACCAACAGCAACAGTAGAAGTTGACCGAGGACTGTCATGGTTAAGAACACAAAACCAGAACTCATAGACTTGGGCCTCAATAGTTTTAAACAAACTCCGAGGGGTTTGAAACAGCCTTTTATTTCTATTTAGCCACAGATGCCAAACGCCAAAAAGGAAAAAAGGGGCCCAGGTGTAGCTTTTCCCCTTTGCAAGCACATGACAACAGCCATTCTCTCTAAGCCACTCCATAATATCCATATCCCAAGTTAAGCATAGCTCATCAGGTCGATTAGACTTAGCCCAAAACTCCTGAGCTACCAAGCAGTCCCTTAAAACATGACCAATGGTTTCAGGCTTGTCAAGACACAGATCATAGTATGGTGGAATCGGAATGCTTCTCTGAGCAAGGACATTCTTGACTGGTATGCTATTGTGATAGCATTTCCACAAAAACATGTGGATTTTAGGCAGGATTTTTAGCTTCCAAATCCAAGCACCCCGAAAACAACCATCACTGATTTTTTCTCCACAAACAATAAGGTAGGCGCTTTTGGGATCAAAATCCCCTCTTGGGCTAGCAATCCAGGATAAATGGTCCTGGCTGGAAGAGGCCATTCTTATCGAAGTGGCCTTAATGGATTGGCTAAGAGTGGGAGGAAGGATAAAAGATAACTTGTGCAGCTCCTACATGCCATTTGTGTGAATGTTACAAACCTGGAGATCAGCCTCACCCTTCTGAAGAGGGCCCTCAATGCATTCCCTTACTGTGCCCAGGTTCATCCACTTATCATCCCAAAAGGACAGATGACTATTATTGCCAATAGACCACTTTGAGCCCTATTCACAAATTGTTGCAACCTGGAGAACAACCTTCCAGGATCTAGATTTAGGTGCCTTGCTCCCAATTGCCCTCCTTTTGTATTTAAATTTCAGCACTCTAGACCAGAGCTCATCACTCTCTTTCTTCATTCTCCAGCAAAGTTTGGCTACCAAAGTGGTATTCCTTTCCTTTGCGGCATGCAGCCCCAACCCTACTCTGTTTTTAGGCTTAGTAACTTTATTCCAACCTACCATATTGAGTTTTTTCTTCTCATCAGTGGACCCCCATAAGAAATTCCTGCACACCTTATCCAAATTTGCATGGATTCTTCTTGGGAAAATGCACCCTTGCATGATGTATGAAGGAATGGCCGAAAGCACAGCCTTAGTAAGAGTTAATCTACTAGCCATGGATAACAGTTTTGCTTTCCACCCCTAGAGTTTAGTTTGAACTCTTTCCAAGGTGAAGTCAAAGTCCTGAGAGGAAGATCTCTTGTGTTGGATGGGGAATCCAAGATATTTTCCCAAGTTGGAAGTAGAACTAAAGCCAAAGGTATTGCAAAAGGATTCACGAGCCTCCTAGCCAACATTTAGCGAAAAGAAAACCTTGGACTTTGTCATGTTAACTTTTTGACTTGATAGCTCACAAAAGGTATCCAAAGTGTCCCAAATGCTTTGGCAGTTCTTTATATCTGCCTTTGCAAAAAGCACCAGATCATCAGTAAAGAAGAGGTGCGAGAAGGATGGCCCACTTTGGGAGGATTTAAGTGGGTCCCAAATGTGAGAAGCGCACTGGTCAGTAATCAAAAACCCCAAGACTTCCATGCACAAGATAAAAAGATAGGGTGATAATGGGTCGCCCTGTCTGATTCCTCTTGATGGGAGGAAAGGATCAAATTTCCCCCCATTGAATAGGATTGAAATGGAAGAGCCCGAAATGCAGCTCATTATAAGCTTTACCGTATCCTGAGGGAGGTTATAGAGGTTGAGCACATCTCGAATAAAGTGCCACTCAATTTTGTCATAAGCTTTCTTGAGGTCAATTTTTATTGCCATATACCCTTGGTTGCCCTTCTTTGTACTTATAGGGTGAATGAGCTCTTGGACAATGATCATATTATCAAGCCCTTTCCTGCCCGGGACAAAGGCTGTCTGTAAGGGAGAAACTAATTTATCCAAGAGAGGTCTAAGTCTTTGGACTAAGATTTTAGTCACGATCTTGTAAATAGTGTTGCAAAGGCTGATTGGTCTAAATAAGCTGAGACTATTAGCCCTCGTACATTTAGGAATAAGGGTGATCAGGGTTTGGTTGTGATTACTCGGCATGACCCTTGAGTTAAAGATTGAGCACATTTCCTTTACTACCACCTCCTGCACAATATTCCAATTTCTTCTGATAGAAACCCGCATGCATTCCATCATGACCAAGAGTCTTAAAAGGCTTCATGCTCCAAAGCCCATCTTTGACCTCCTTCTCTATGACCGGGCAATTAAGCAACTCACTTTCCACTCTTGACAATCTATAGGACTAGATTGTGACATTCTAGATAGAGATGGGAGCACAATTCATGTTTGTTGTGAACAAAGAAATGTAGTCCTCTTTGATAATTGACGCAATAACCTCCTCATTGTGAATCAAGTTTCACGAGCTATCCTTGAAGCACAATATCCTATTCCTTTTTCTTCTGATCAAAGCTGAGGTATGGAAGAAATTAGTATTTCTATCTCCCTGAATCAGCCAATTATGTCTGGATTTTATCGACCAGAAATCCTCTTCCTGTTGGTTAATTGTCCAATACTCCTTCCTCAACTCTCTCTCCAATGCTACAAGATGGGCATTTGGCCCAATGGCCAGAGCTTTTTGGATGCCTAAAAGCCGAGCCTCCACCCTTCTCTTCCTATGGAAAATATTCCCAAACACCTCGTTATTCCAAAGATTAATTGCCTCAATAAATATGAAGAGGTTTGTGCTGAGACTAAGATCACTAGCCCAATTGTGATTGAGCACATTTGCGAAAAGGGGGTGAGACATCCAAACAGGCTGGAACCTGAAAGGTCTGGTTAGCCTGAGAGAAGGAGGCTTATCAAGGCTGAGAAGAATGGGGTAGTGATCAGAGTGCACCCTCGTGAGATGAGTAACTGATGCCTCTAGATAAAGATCAATCCACTCCTAGTTTGCAAATGCTTTGTCCAGGCGTTCTTGGATGAAATAGCCGATGTCCTGTTTATTAACCCAAGTGTATTTCGGGCCCTGGAATCCCAGATCGATCAAATTACAATCATCGAAACAGTCCTTGAAAATCTGAGATCTTCTCATATTAATTGGTTTGCCACCATACTTATCTGCACTAGAAAGAATCTCATTAAAATCCCCTAGCACAGTCCAGGCTAAATTGTGCATCCCAGCAACTTTAACTAAATTCTCCCAAAGTAATCTCCTTTCAGCAAATCTAGGACTAGCATATATACAGGAAAGAACCCAAGATAAGTTAGAGGAAATTACCTTGACAATGACGTGAATTTCTTGTTTTGTCTTTGCCAACTAAGTGACTTCCACAACTTCTGAATTCCAGAGTAGCCAGAGGCCTCCTGCATACCCAATAGTATCCGTGTGAATGGCTCCGTCAAAAGGGAGTCTGTCAGTGATGTCTTTTGCCCTCAGGCCACCAACTCGGGTCTCCGTCACAATGACAATTGAAGGATTATGCTTACTCATTAGACTATCTAAGGTATTACGAAAACGGGGGTTTATAGCCCCTCTACAGTTCCAGCAAATAATATTCATGGACATTGGGAGGAGGTATGGCGATTCCCTACTGACCTGAAACCGGTTCCTGGCTTGGTTCAACAAATTCCAACCCAGCTCCCTCAGCCTGGACTTCATAGTCTCCTTGTTCTTCGAAATGCATATCACATGCTCCAAAATCCCCAATAATTGCTCCCTCAAGCTGATAAACAAATTTATTTGTGGGGACCTCCTGCAAATCTGAATCAATTTGACTGCTGCCAAAGACCCCATTAAACTTGTTGCTGATGGGTCGTCCACCGAGATTTTCCTTATTTGGACCTCCTCCAATGGATCTGAGATGGGCAAGAGACGATCCAGTGAAGCTAGCGATAGTGCCCTCCACCCTAAAATCTTCCCTTTTGCCATTGTTGGAATGTCCGTTGGGAAGCTCCACCAGGGGTTGTCCCATTCTGTCTACGCTGGGTTGATTAGCGAAAGAAAACCCAGCTTGTGACTCTTTGGGGTTAGAGGAAAAATGTTGTTCCATGCTTGCATTTGCTCCTAGTTGAACCACCCCCAAATCATGGTGGGGGATGCTCGGATTTGCTAGATGAGTGATAGGGATAGGGGCATGATTTTTCCTTGGAGGCTTATTGCCCATTGCTTGTTCATTCTGTTTTCCATAGCTGACCTTAGAAACACCAGGCTTAAACTTGGACTTGCTATTTGATTTTTGGGTAGACGTGGGAGCTTTAGTCTCACGTGAATTTGAAAATGGTGAAGAGACGTTACCCCTGGATTCATTTTTCTTCTGAGCTGAACGCCTGTGGTCTGTCTTAGGCAGTGCGATTTGGGCTGCCTTAGAGGCCGTTGGATCATGGCTTAGTGGGCAAGTGGGGTCTGTATGTTCTATGTTGTCAAATCTCCTGCTTTTGCGCTTCCCATCTGGTGACACATTAGCACGACTAGTTGGTAGATTGGCTTCAGGAGTAAGCCTTCTTAACCGGCCTAAATCAAATGCATTTAATGTAGGGATTTGCTCCGGGTTTTGCTTGAGTGGGTGAGGACGGGCTGCCCAAGATCTTGTCACTTGTTTCTTACGCTCCACTAACATCCAAGGGCCATACTCTCCCCTGTCTTCTCCCACCTCGGTCTCCTCTGGATTGGAGATACCTTCCGCCTCAACATTTATTCCACCTTGGTCACTCACGCCAGCATTATTTGTGTCCACCACCCTTTCCTTGACTGTATTAGGACAATGACTTTTTCGGTGTCCCATTCTGCCGCAAGAAAAACACAGTGCACCAATGCCCTCATATAGAATATCTTGTTTGAATTTGTCGATGAGAATGGTTCTCGGAAGTGGCAAGTCCAAGTCAACCTGGACACAAAGTCTCGCGTAGCGACCTCTTGTGCCCGCTGCTGTATTTGCATCAATCCGAAGCACCGGTCCTATGGCCCGTCCGATATCCTTTAATCCCTCCAATTCATATAACTCAATGGGCAAACCAGGGAGGCGAGCCCAAACGGCAACTTTGGAGCATGCCACCATTGTGGGCTTGAAGTAAGGCTCCTATGCACGAATAGTGAGGTAATGGTCCCCTATAAACTACAGTCCCCCCTTTAGAACTTTCTCAAAATCCTCCACCAACCCAAACTTGATAAAGTAGAAGTCATTTTCTAAGTCAATGCAGTCAAGTTTCCCCACTAGTTTCCAGAGTTGCATCATCCTGGAGTGTCGGAAGTGGAAGTCAACTGTTCTCCCGAAGACTTTCACAATGAGAGAGTGCATCCACTTAGACCGTATGTTCATCTTGGTCCTTTTGGATAGCTTGATGGCAATAGTGCCCTCAAGGGGATCGTCCACCTCTTCATCAAAGCAGGGCTTCTCTTCTTCATCAACATTGAACTTAAACGCATGGGCGTATGCACCAAGGATGTCTCCAACCAGTTTGGCCTTATAAGATAAGGACCCACAAGCACCTCCACCCCCCTATGAGGAGCCGAGAGGCTGATCCACCTTAACTTTTTTTGTACTGTGTTGTAACTCTGCATTCTCTTCTCTAGACTGCTCACGAGACGCAAACTCACATTCCATTTTTATATTTATAATTTGTTAATACTATATAAATGCTTTGAATTTTTTCTTCTTCCTTATAGTCTACCTTCTATCTTGAAATTCTGACTCCGTCGCTCTACGCGAAGGAGGATATACTATCGTTTAGCACCAAAAAGTACTTTTTCTTGTACTCTGGTAGTACAATTTAGTTTGGTGTGAAAAATAATTAAAAAACCTATCAACCTGGAAGTTGGGAAGACTAGTTTGACTCTCATTGTCAGCAATATGATGTGAACTTCAGAAAAAGTATTGTTAAATGCTTTAAATAATGGGTTGTGTTCACGGGTATCTTATTGACCCGTTAACAACATATTTTGAGTAAATTTTTAGGTAACTTTTTGAACTTTTTGCAATCTTTCAGTTTTTGACAACTTTTTTTTAATCTTTTTTTGACAAATTTTTTTTTTAAGTAAAACACAACAAAAGAAACCTTAACAAACAAGTTCCGGCGGTACTTGTTATCATTTTCCTATGCGTATATATATATATACATACATATATATATATATATAGTATAATGTTATGTAGTATAATATATATTATTTTAATAAGAATTAAAGAAGAAAGAGGAGTCATACCTGGCCACCACTTCAATGGATGAAAACATCAAATTTCAACCACACGTGGTGCACGTTCTCTTAAAATTGGAGCAATGCAGACCAGTTGTCTGCTTTATAAACGGCTAATGAGTAAAGAAAAGGGGAAAAAGAATAGTAAGTCAAACTTAACTTTAGCATAATGACTAGTAAGTTTGAAGTTGGAACGCAGAGAAAGGAAGAAACTGAGAATAGAGTCACAGATGGGTGGAGTTGATTGCGGATGCGTGATATTGTAATTTTTTGAGGATAAAAAAAAAAAAAGTTACGTTACTTTGAAGATTGTTGCACAAAGTCCCCTTCTTCAGTTTAGTCCAAAGTAAGTCATAGAAGTTTTGTACAGACGAAGGAGGAAAAATTAGAGAAGAGAGAGGATGGGAAGAAATAGTTTTTTTTTTTTTTTTTTTTTTTTTTTTTTTTTTTGCGTTGATTTTAGAGTTGGGTTAAAAAAAATATTGGGGTATACACTGCTTTTATAGTGTTCATAATTAATCTTGAGTTAAATTATCAATGTTTGAGTTTGAGTTTAAATTGAATTTGTTAGATATATATATAGTTTTACTGAGAGAAAAATAGTGTTTAAAAGAACTGGAATTTTAGGAAAAAGAACTTTTTGATCTCTTTCCTTCTTCTTTTTTACTTCCCCTTTTGTTTGTTGCAATTCCCTAATACCTCTAATATTTAATTTTTGACTATTATTGTTATACTTTATATAGTTTATATTTATATTATTTATTTATTATTTTTATATATTACGCTTCTTAAGCGGATAATCTTGATCCGCACATATATTACATAGTTCATGCTAACGGATGCCTTTAGAATAATTGTTAATAAATCATAATAGGAAAATTTTGACGCCACTTACATGAAAAAATATAAAAAGCTGTTAACAATATTTATTATTTTATCATTCTTCTACTAAAATGTTTTTAAAAATAGTTTTTAAACATTTAAATTTACCTTTAGAATATTTATTAGTTTAACATTTCTCATATTACATAAAGCTTAAAAAAAAAAAAAAAAAAAGATAAGAAGAAAGAAAATATTATTTCGAAAACTAGTCAATAATGACCCTCCATAGTTGCAACTTTGACTGGGATTACAGATATATTCATATATACATAATAAATTAATAATTTTTTAAACTTTATAGGAATTTCACGACATGCTGCTTAATTACGAAAATTATTTTGGGGCATTTGACCGATACTACGGATATATACATTGTACATAGCTCGTTAATATTTCTTTAAACTTTTTGGGAATTTCACGTCATGCTGCTTACGAAAGCGATAACAAAAAAAATCATGTGTTTGGACCAAGGGAGTAATACCGTACCGTACCGGCCAGTACAGACAGTATTTTCCCCGGTACGGACGGTATTTTCCATTCCGCCACCTTTGTCGGTACAAAAACACCTTTTTTTGTACCGGTTTGAATACCGGACATACCGGCTTGTTTCGTCCACTCTAGAGAAAATATCGAATTCCGACTGAAAAATATGTACCGGACCGAAACAAAACCAAAATTACAGAATTAAATTTAAACATAAAAATTAAAAATTACTCTCTCTCTCCTCCCACAGTAACTTACCATTGCTCACATTGACATTGCCACCTCCATTTCGCCTTCATGTTGCCAGTTAGCTCAGGTTTTGGCGAGCTCCTCCTGCTTCTTCTTCTTCTTCATTTTCTTTTTTCTTGGCTCTCTCACCCAAACAAAATTTTAAATAACTATAAAATCTAAACAATATTATTAGTTAGGCAACGTTTCAAACTAATTTGGTTTCTAACAAATCGAGTTCACTGAACTCGATTTTGGGCTTATAAATCGAGTACAATGTACTCGATTTCTCCATTGCGGCACCGGCTGAGCTGGACAAAATGTCTGCGTAGATTTGAAACTCGAGTCTATTAGACTCGTTTTAAGAACTCGAGTCTAATAGACTCGATTTGTGTTCAGTCGTCCACGTGTCCCAAAACACTCTCAAACACTCAGTCTCTCGCTCTCACTCTCACCAAAACACTTTTAAACACCTCACACACTCAGTCTCTCGCTCTCACTCTCAAAGCCACAGATCACACTCATCTCTCACTCTCAAAATCACAAAAATTCAAACACTCACTCTCTCTCTCATAGTTTCTCTCTAACAGTCTCTCTCTCACAGTCTCTCACTCTCAAACACCCAAACGCTCAAACCCACTCAAGCACGAGACTCTCCCTCTCTCTGTCATTCTCCTCTCAACTCATCGGCGGCTCGGGCTTATCGGTGGCTCGTTCTGTCGTCGTTGGCTCCTCTCCTCGTTGGATTGTGACCATTTCTCTGACCCACCGTCTCTCTTTCACTCTCAGGTAATTGATTCTATCTAAGTTCCTTGCTTTATTTATTTATTTATTTATTTATTTGTGTTTTAAGGGTTCGACCCTTCAAAGAATTGTATGACAAGTTCAACTGAGCTATGTTAATGAGAAAAAGGGAAATGTTGCCCAAAGGTTATTGTAGTTGAGGTTAACATAAATTAGGAGGGACAGGTCTCTAATCCTAGAGGGAACAGTTCCGGTTAAGTAGTTATGGGAATGTACCATATTCACTTTTCTGTGTTTCCCTTGGACTCGTTCATCAAACTTTTGAGGGATTTAGTTTGAAGTACGTAAGAGGTTTAATTCATGACTACTAACATGTTGTTTCACAATGGCTTTAAAGATTAAAATTTTGATGGATGAAAGATTGATAGTATAGTTTGTATAGTAGCTAATAAGGACTACAAAAAATATGACAAAAAATGAGATAATTTGATGTTGTTTTCTTAGTATTTGGGTGCAAAAGCCTTAGTGTAAAGTTATTTCTGTCCACCAAAATCTCCCAAATGGTAACAAGAATGCAAAGACTTTTATGATGCATCCTTAAATATAGCATTTCATGTTCAGAAAAGGCTATTGTTCTTTCCAAGGCTAAAATTATTCAGGCTAAATATTTGCAGAGATATGAGGGGTGCCTTTCAGACAGTATCAGATATTGATGAAATTGGTGTTCTTTATCAAAAGTGTCTAATTAACTAAAAGTCTAAAACTATAATTGATAGTGAAATTGGTGTTCTTACTACCAAGGTGGTTGAAAAAAAAAAAAAAAACTCCTAATTCCATAGGTTCATAGTATCGTGTCCTCCCCACACTCCCAACCAAATCTAATCTAATCCCAACTTATGGATAAGGTTCCCACGTCTCACTCAAGTTTTAAGTCTGAACATTCCCAAACTCAAAAGTTTAAAGATTAAATTGTTACATATATATACGAATCGAAACTCAAACAAAACAACAATAGCATAAACCCACAAAGTTTAGAGAAATATTACCAACCCATATCAGCATTAATCCTATGTAGAGAGAGAACCTGAAGACTGTGGGTGGTGCCGCCGAGTTGGATTGGAAGAGAAGAAGCGCCGCCGAGCTAGATTGGATGTGGGTGCGCCGCCGATTTGAGGTTGGATTGGAAGAGAAAAAACTAAAGAGTGGCGCCACCGATTTGAGGCTGTGGGGTGCGCCACTGTCTGGTTCTTCTCTTGTGGGTATGGTTTTAGTTAGCAGCTAGGGGTGGCAAAATTTGACACGACCCGCGAACCCGCGAACCCGACACGACACGACACGAAATTAGCAGGTTATGGGTTGAGGCTTAACGGGTTCGTGTCATATTCGGGTTGACACGACTAACTCGTTTAATAAATGGGTTGGGTTAGTGTCGAACACATAGAACCCGTTTGACCCGTCTGACCCGTTTAATTAAATGATTTTTTACCAATATACCCTTCAAAATCTAGGTATATAAACTTATTAGTTGTTGTGATTTATTTTCTTTGACATATTGTGATTGATTATTTGTGATATTGGGATATGCTTTAATTTTGAATGATTATTTGTGATGCAGTTACTCGTTAGTTCTGAATTTTATATTAAAAATATTTATTTGTTTGTTTTTTCATTAATTTTTATTTTTCATTTTGATAAAATCTGATAAACAGGTCGACACGACTAACCCGTTTAATAAATGGGCCGTGTTAGGGTTGAGGAATCTTGACTCGTTTAATAAACATGTCGGGTTAGTGTTGACCTATGTAGTCGAATACTCATGACTTGACACGACACGAACCCGACACGCGAACACGAATTGCCACCCCTATTAGCAGCTGTGTTCTTGTGGTTGGATTTGGAAGAGAAGAAGCAGTATTTCAAAAACTTAGATGTGTACACGATCCCGTCCAAATTAAATAGCAGTGAATATGGTCAATAATAAGATTCCATCAATAGACTTCCGAGTTAAAATAACTGCATTTGTATACAAGTAGTAAAGCTCTTGAACTAAAATAATCTATTAGGATTCTTTCACTCAATGTTATTTCAAATCAAATGTTTCATAAGGTAACTTGTATAGGCATTTCTAGAAATTTTGCATAATGGCATTGGTTGCTAAAGAAAGATCCAGAATGATTTCACATAATGTTTAAGATTGTTAGTTAGACTGGTGAAAACTTAATATTAGATCATTTAAAATAGAGATTTGAAGGTCTATAAGAATCCAATGGTTAAATCATTAAACTATACAAAAATTTTGAACTCTAGTGCATCATTATTGTAAACGAAACAAATACCCAGAAGTATGAGCTTCTATTTTAGATTTTGGATGTTTGAAGTAGAGTGGCAAAATTAGCTTTAGACTCCAATTGTTAATTAAATTTCAAACTAATGAAAAAAACTTAGATGAAGTCCCATGCTTCGTGTTACTATTTTGGTAGTTGCTATAGTGAAATCGAGTCTAAGAAACTCGAAATGTTAGTTTGCTAATTAGTTTGAAAACGATGTTAACTAACGAATATGTTTGAAAATGCATGTCTTATGCCAATTTTCTCCTTTTGGTTCTGTCCTTGTTTTAGGAAAATCGAGTGTTAAAGAGTCGAGTTCACGTGGAACTCAAGTTTCTAAAACTCGAGTTGCTACAGTGAAATCGAGTTTAAAAAACTTGAGATGTTAGTTTGCTAATTAGTTTGAAAACGATGTTAACTAACAAAATTGTTTGAAAATTATCTTTATATGCCAATTTTCTCCTTGCAATGTCACCCGAACTTACCTAGTAGTTTTAAGTTGATGTCTTTTATTTAGCTAGTTTTTCTATTCACTTGATTCTATCTTATTCACATAAATATTATCTCTTGTGGAGCTTGTGTGCATAGCGGTATTTGGAGAATTGTGCAATAAATTAGGCTATACATTGAGATCCTTGCCAATTTATCTTGAACATGGGCTTATATCACTCTTGACTCCCTAAGATTTGTGTAGTATGGCTGCTATTGCTGAGGTGGTTGATGAGTTCGGTCCTGGTCCCAGGGTTCCTTCGGTGTTAAGGTTCCTAACAGAACATTGATCGTCCGCTGTTTGGGAAGGCAAGGTAAAGTTCAAATCGACAACCTGCTGAATTTCTATATATATATATATATATATATATATATATTTTTTTTTTTCATTTCTAAAATCCTAAGTTTGTCAATGGTATCACTAGCTTTGAATGCATAGTCATGCCCATTAGTTGGATTGAGTTAGATTGCTTATGCTCTTGCAAAATGGTCTCTAAATATCACAATATCTACCTCTATCATTTTCGTTTTAGGCTATACTCCTGATTTTGTTAATGTAATTCTTCTTGAGAATAACCTTAATCTTGATATATAGCTTTTGTATTTTTGGTTTTTTTATAAACAAAATGAGGAGACTACAAACGCTTTATTAAATAAGTTGTCATAAACTCATGGAAATTCCAATTAAAGAACTTATAGTCTATTTTGTGAACAATAGCTACAATCATTTATACAAAGGTTATGGCATATTGCATCTCATCACCATGGTTCTATCGTGTGCAGGATCCGGGGGTATTGAAATGTCGTGGTTGTAATGAGGAGTTTCGAAAACGAAGCCTGATGGTGGATGATCGCGTCCTCGAAATTGTCAAGAGAATTGGATTAGAGGGGCTGTATAGGACCCTATTTAGAGAGCTTGACCATAACTTGATAACGGCCTTTGTTGAGCGATGGCGGCCTGAAACCCACACGTTCCACCTTCCATATGGTGAGATGACGATCACATTACAAGACGTAGAGGTTCTGTTGGGGATTCCAATCGATGGTGAGGCAATTGTTGGAACTTGTGCCTTGAGGTGGGCTGTTGAATGTCAGCAAATGCTTGGAATTGTTACTAATTCTGTGGTGCTTAAAGGACAGAGGATCCAAATCAAGAAGCTACTTGAAAAAATTGACCAAGGGTTGCCCGATGGTGCAGAAGAGGTTGTTGTGCATCAATATGCACTGTGTTATATTCTAGCACTCCTAGGAGACACAATTTTCGCTGACAAGTCTGGCGATAGGGTGCATACGATGTGGTTGCAGATGTTGAGGGACCTTCACAATCCACCTCGGTACAGTTGGGGGAGCGCTTGCCTTGCAATGTTGTACAGAGAGTTATGCAGGGCAACCGACAAAAACGCTAGTCAGATTGGTGGGGCCTTGATACTTGTTCAGTATTGGGCATGGTTTAGATTCCCTTTTTTGTGCCCAAGGATGGACCTCCCACCAAATGGTGCATATGGCCCACCATTGCCATCTTCGCCATTGTCTATTAAGTAAGTATCTTCCTTGACCGATTCTCTCTATTTTTTTTGGATCCATCATTTTAAACGATATGACACATTGAACTTAGCATTATTCAACTACTTAAGTTTTTGAATTTAGCATTACAAAATAATTGATCTTAGCATTATTCAAGTATTATTCTACAACTAAGGATGCTTATGTAGTGTAGTAGTAGTATTTCAAGGAAAAATAAACAATATGGATTTTTGAAGCTTCCATCAGCATACATATCCTTTTTCTTTTTTATTACATTGCATAATTGGTAGATATTGATTTCCTCTTTCTTCATTGTAGGTTGGTTTGGGTTGTGAGCACGAAGAATAGCCCCGCCGAAATCTGTTTGGTTCGGTACCGTCAGCTTCTAGATTCTATGTATCCCAACCAAGTATCCAAATTGTGTTTCTTGTAATGTTATCTTAGTGTATACTGTTATAACTGTAAAATATGTCAATTGAAAATAATGGAACATTGCATAATGTGCTGCGCTTTTTTTTTACTACAACAGGTGGTGTGGCAACCATATGAAGCCGAATTAGGCCACCTGCCTGCGTTCTGTGTAGCAGGACAAGACATGTGGATGGTGAGGGTGCCGCTTGTATTTTTCTGGCTAGTAGAGAAACATACACCGGATCGTGTTCTTCGTTAGTTTGGGATGGTGCAAGAAATTCCCGAAGATGTTGATACTAACAATGCCCTTCATAAGATAGACCTGAAGGGGAAGATTGAAGTGGATTGGAGGGTCAGACATTTTAGCCACATCCAAGTATGGAATACGAGAGCACAGAAATTATTTCATGGAGCACGACTAGAGGGTGATATGTCGAGTGTTCATCCATACTTCGGCTGGTATGGTAAAGTCACATGGAGGTTTGTCGACCACACTAGCGCCTCACTTCTTATTACGGTAATCGCTTTGACCTTTCTTTCCAAATTTTGTTGCGTATTACCATTTTTGCGTTAGGTGTACTAATTGTATTACAAAAATTGCAGGTCGCCATGCACAAGTAGATGTTGATGTGTTATGTAGTAGACAGTCCTGAGCACAAGCTGATTACAGCTATGCTGAAGGAAGTGGATTGCCTTCACCGTCTAGCTGCCCATCTTCCCTTGGAAGATGTGGATACAACAAATCTAGAACTGCCAGAACAGAATGGACGACCAAGCACGAGCTCAACTCCTGCCAGCCATAGCCATGGCCAGTTTGCTGTACCCCATCAACGGCAAAATCAACCCCCTCCACCCCCACATGCATCACCTGCCCCAGAGTTCCCTCCACCCCCACATGCATCTCCTTCCCCAGAGATCCCTCCTCGTACTACTCCCGCATTTCCTGACCTACAGATCCCTGTACCCACTACACATGCATCTTCTCACCCCGAGATCCCTTCACCCACCCTATGTACATTTTCTGACCCCGCTCATCTATCGCTTACTCCACCATCCTTTGATCTCGGCATTGATTTCAATGACACCCCTCAGGTCATGCACACTCAATCTCCCTCATACAGCATTGGTCATATACACCATGTACCACCCCATAGTGACTCCATGTCATTCATGCCCACTCCTGGACTGCATACAGCTCCTATGACTATGAGCCTCACTCACATTTCGTCCGCTACACCATTCTCCCCCGCAGTTGTAGTATCTTCAGTTGTTGGGAGTCAAGCAAATCAGCCAGCTGTGCATGTCGAGAATGAGCAAGTAGTTGGGTTACACTCACCCCCACAAGGTCGGCCTAAACGCACAAGAAAAGCACCTCCTTGTGGGACAGGTGGTCACAAAGCAGGACACAAGGCTAGCCCCACGGTATGCATTGGTCATTTACTAGCTTTGAATACTTTCGTGACTGCTGTTGTGGTTGGTATTAAAATTCATTTGATCCATTGTTTCTTTGTAACTTTGTCTTTGCAGCAACGCAAGGAGCCTGACCAAGGAGATGGGGTACCCCCTCCCCCACATACCAGACATTATACAAGACAGCATAAGCGTCAAGTGCCATAGGGTTAGCACCCCATCTGCCTACAAATGGTGTTCAACTCAGCATGTATATTTTGCCCAACTCAGCACCCCTTGCAAGATTTGTAAGGCTTATCAATATGCTTGAGGGTTTATGTTATCTCTTTTTATATGTTTATGCTACACTAGTCCTGAATATTTTTGTTTGAGGTTCTTGAGGACTAACATACCAAGGGACTTAATGAAAACAAAAACTAGGAAAAGAAAGAAAAGGAAAAGTTCTGTGCTGTGTATATCTTGTGAGAAATGGTGAACATAGTGGACCAAGTTTTAGACATATGTTAATAGCTGCTGCACATGAGGCAGTAGATGAATTTAATATTTTTTAGACCTTGAAATAGATGATACATTTGTGCATTACATACTAAAAAAACATGATGGACAGTATAGAGTATGGAGTGGGTTTAGACTTAGCTTCTTCGCCACTGCTTTCTATTCTTTCCAAATTACTTGATGGAGAGTGGGCATCAGGGTTATTTGTAGATATTTGGCTTGCTCTTAGAGTCATTAGGTGCAAAGGAAATTCATGGACATGGTTTTTTCGTTGGAGCTTCAACAATATAGCATGAGCAAGTTGTTTTAGGTCTTACCTTATTTATGCGGCATAGCTCTATTGTCTTATGTTGGTGTTATGATAATTCTTGTTTTGAATTTGATGACCATGTCTCACAAACTACCTAAGGTAGTAATGTTTGTTTGAAAAAGTTGATTTTTCCTCTCACTCTGCTGTTCTCATCTCAGGTGGTAGAGAAGCAAAGGCTGATTGAGTTTGCTGATGCACTTCGTAGTAAGCTCGACTACTTTGATGAATTGGAGAATGTAAGGTTTGAATGCTATCTTACCAAGAGTTTTAGTTACTTTAAAAAATTGATTCTGCGCATATGTCTATTTGTTTGCCCTAACTTTTCCAACCATAGCCTAGTTGTATATAGTGTGCATCTCTTTTTTATATTTTATTTTCACATTTTTTCATCCAAGATCAATTGCATTAGACATGAACTTTATAAGTTACTATTTATTTTTCAAGTTTTTTCCCACATGAGGAACTCTTTATAGCATTCATGATGCTGTTTGAGTGACTGGGTTGCAGATTTCATTGTGACTACATGTTGGTGTTACTGTAAAATTGATCATTTAAGATAATATCGAACAGGTCCAACAATCGAGAAGATTTCTGAAGTAATGGAAAATGATGGAACATTATTTTAATAAAATTGATCATTATTTTTGCTTCTTTTGTATCTTTTGGCTGCTTTTTTTTTTTTTTTTTTTTGTGTGCATAAAGTGTTCCTTTTTAAATAATACTTATTATCTATAAAAAAAAAAGAGAGTAGAAACTAGAAAATTAAATTTCTACTCATAAGATCATTCTTGTTTGTTAAACCGCTTACAAAAGAACTCTAGCTTATCCAAATTCTGCAATTTTAAATGCAAAGCACTTCTGTATCTGTTGGATCCCTGAATTATCTCCAAACAATATTGGAATTATGTTCTGCAAGTAATGGCTTGTTTAATTTTACAACTATGTGCAGATTGCTTCTAATTTTTATTCTCCAAGTATGAGTGCTGGAAATGAGAATTTTCTCCCGCTGCTCAAACAACTTGACGATTGCATTTTGCAAGTGGATAATATCTGAAGTCGGTGATTTCTTATAATTCTGTGCATCTGGAATTACTCAGTAAAATCCATGAAAGTTTGTTGGCTATTAGCATTTGTAAGTTGCAATGAAGTGAGAACTTATCATAATTGAATCTTAGGTATGTTGAAAGCAATCCGCACTCCGCAGTATGCAGAATCTAGTGACTTGCTCAAGTTCCGACAGCTTCAGGTACACAAGTGACTCTGATGTTAACCTTTTAGTTGGTGAATGAGTGAAAATTAGTAATTTTATCCTCTACTATTTGAGTTAGCTTCTGCGAGTATGGTTTGTTTTGAGTTTTGACTTCAAATAATCTAGAAATTTACTTGTTGACAGTCGCGAGCTCTGGGCATGATCCGCTCTCATGTACTTTCTGTGCTCAAAAGTGCTTCTTCTCCGGTGAAGTGAGCGTATTCATTTGAAAATGTGTCACACACACACATTTGTAGATAGATAGGCACATGTGAAGACAGCAGAGGGCTCAAACCATAGTGATGTACTTGTTCGTTCTGTCAAGTCCAGGCAGCAATCCGATCTAGTGGGATCAGCAAAGCAGCTGTTTCTGAAGGTGTAGAGGCATCTGTTATACATGTTCGTTTCAAAGCAGCAGTGAATGAGGTAGCCGTTTTGTGTTTGGTTTAAAATAAAGATGTTATATGATTACCACTAAGGCAGTGACTGGAGTCGGGGCATAAAAAATATATAAATCCTTTAAAACTCTTATTTGGATCTCTCTGATGTGAGAATGGGAAGGTGCTGTAAATTTATTTTTTCTTGTGTAGAGGCAGCCAAAGATGGTTAGTTTTTGCAGCTTAAGCCAGTGCTGCAGGAAATTGAAAGCAGATCATCAAGGAAAGAGTATGTTCAACTTCTTGCAGAATGCCACCAATTATATTGTGAACAGTGTCTTTCCATGGTGAGTTGATGATTAATTGTTTTGAAAATAGATTTTAGGAAAAGCTACATTTTAAACACTATAATTGTTATGTGCAACAAATTAATTCCTGCAGTTTCAAAAATAATAAATTAAACACTGAAAAAAATATAAATTTAAAACCTATAGTTTTAAAACTAACATATTAAACCCTCAACCTATTTCAAACCTTTGCTTACTAATGATATAGTTTGGATTCTTTGATTTGGTTTATGTTTAAATTTTGATTTGGATTTTTTTTTAAATAAAAAAGGAATAAAATTCTGTGAATTTCAGTGCTCGAATTGGTTTTATTTTCATAATTTTATTTGAATTATAACAAAAAGAATAAAATTCTGTGAATTTTAGTGCTCAGTTAGTAGGAGATGTCACTTGAACTACAAATAAAAGTGCTTTTTATGATTGGAAAACTTGTAATGAATTCTATTTGTCAGTCCTCCCCCCCTCCCCAAAAAAATCTTCACCCCAATTTTCAGGTAATACCACAGCATGTGTCTTTTTATTGTTTTAAGGTGGAGCGATCCCTTCTGGTGACTGGATTTGGGTATGAACATGATGATCCATGGGCTACCAACCTGGATTTATTTAAACATTTCACTGATGTCAGCCGGGTACCAGCTTTTATTTGTTAATTAATTTAAATTTTATAATCTTTGGCCAAGTGATTTGATTCATGCCTTTGTCTCCTCTGTGTGTGTTTCATTTCACTGAATTTTATGTGTAGGGTGTAAGGAGGCTTGGGGCCGCTGCAGTTGACATGTACCATGTAGCTTTGGGGATTGCAGAAGCATATTGGGAGTATCGTCTAAAGCCATGAGATATGGCTGCTGGTGCTTTGGTAGTGTATAATTTTCACTATTGGTTTTGATAGATATGCATGATTTACTTTTACTATAAAATTGGTGAAAATAACAAATATTCCTTTTATTAACCATAACAAATATTCCTTTTATTAACCATAGATTTGAGACCTTAATCATTGCCTGGTTGCCAATAAAACTGAAAAAAAAAAAAAAAAAAAACTTTGATTGAATTTTGACAAGTTCTATATTTTGCATATGTTAAACTAGTTTAAATCAAGTAGTTGTATTACGTTCCAAGAGAGATGGGTTTTTAGCCTCCATTTATTTCCCTCCAATCCACACTAAAAGAATGAAGCATTTGAAACTGATTTTTGCTTCCTTTATTTTTTGGATTGAAGATGAGGCTTTCAAGGGAATGGGATTCTTTGGAAATAACTACAAAGAAGCTTGGCCGAGATTTGGCAAAGGTGAGGTTTTAATATTTTTCTGTGGTTGAATTTTAGTCATCTAGTTGTTCATTTGCTAAGGTTCTTTTTATTTTCTATTCTATTAATCTTGCAACTTTTTCTTCATGGTTGAAGAATACTATAATGAGCTGTATAGTGACATTTTTGGGCTACCTTTTCTCTTTCTATTCTTTCTTTCATAATCGATGACAAAAGTGAGTCAACGGAGTTGGAAAAAAAGTTACTGGAATATAATGGTAGGCTTTGCCTCCATCAAAGGAATATTCGTTTTGGTCTTTCTTTCCCCCCAAATTAAAAAAAAAAAAAAAATCTTTAACACACTAACGTTCACCAGATTAACAAAAAAATCATTATTGCCAATCAGATCCTAGGTTTTGGTTCAAGGTTTAGTATGCTGAAACTTCCACAGAATTGATTTCTAAGACAACTATAATGACCATTTAATAAAAAATTGTATAGAACAGATAGACGTAACTTCATTTAAAATGTCTATCTAATGTGAAATATCAGAAACATTTTACATATAGACTAATCTGTTGCCATGAACTTTTAGCTGCTGATTTGTTAAATAAGTTTATAGAAATAACTGCGACACAAAGAACTGCTTATGTTTGTGTTTGATGCTAAGTTTGGCATCTGTTGTAGTTGGCATTTCCTCTATGTTTACCTAGTTTCATTTTATTTTCCAGAAGTTAAATTAAATTTATTGTTTGGGATGTTAATACCAATTTGATATGAATCATATGTGGTTTGATTGTAAGATTATCTGCTTCAAGTGGCCTGGAAAGATATGCCAAATTGAGTCCATCTGATATGGCCTAGTGGCTCCTAGTTGGAGTTTGGACCTGCTTGGTGATGTTCAAAGGCCTTAAAAATGCTTAGTATTGGGGTCTTTGATATCTACTTTTGTTTGACAAAGTAGTTTTTCATTCATTTGGATCCAGGACAATGCACTCACAAAAGAGGACTTGATGTTTGAGGAAAGAAAAGGAACAAAAAAAAAAGAAAAAAAGAAAAGAACCTAGGAATCACCACCAATTAGTGAAAATAGCAAAATAAAATCTAGGAATCACCACCTAGGGTTGTTTGGCATCAACATCAAGCATTGGAGAAGGATAGGAACACTACAATCACCATTGCCACCAAGCATTGAAAGAAAACTTCCAACCCAAACTTCATTAATCCATGATCAACTATCTACAATAGTGAGTCCAGGGGTCTTTTAATAGGCTCTTCTAATTATGTCAAATATGGAAAGAAAATAAGCTCATAATGACATTACATCACATATGAGAATAAAAATCTAATAGCAATCAATTCTCTCTAATAACATCCATCATTGTCAATCATGATTTATAAGGCCAAATAAAATCAATCATCATTAACAGGTCCTGTCACAGACAAACTTAAACTCTAAATGGTGTGAATAAGTTAATGTTGAAAAGAAGTAAGAAAATTAATAATTTATTAGGTATTGAAGTTCTAGTGGTCTATATAAGCATGCTAATTGTACTCCAATTGAGACAAGTTTATGATAAATAAAATTTCAGTTGGGAATTTTACAATGACTCGGTGTTAACTCCAGCCAACCCTATGTATTACTTCCTAGGTTTATTTTTATATTTCTGTATTGTTTTTCTTGCAAATTTCTTTGGAGAATAGCATACTGTAGCTCAAATGTCATTTTCACCTCTTGTAAGAAAAAGGTGCAGGATGAGTTTTTAGTTTCAGTTGTTCAAAGATTTACTGGGTGCAGTTTAACTTACTAGTAAAATTTGCTTCCCCCACCCCCCCCCCCCTTCCTTAATACATGACTGCAATTATGTTTATTTCAGCAAATGAGTTTGTTCATCTTTCAATTTGTATGGAATTTTCTTGTTTCCATTCCTTTTTTTTTTTCTTTCCCTATTTATCCATATCTATATTTCATCTTGTCTGCTTCATAGTACTTCTTCCTTTTTTTTTTGGATAGGTAGAAGCACTATAAAGCAGACAGGATGAAATATAGTGCTTCTTACTGTACTAATGGAATTCCTTACTATACTAACTCGAGAGATAAAGTTACTGACCTATTTTTGAAATTAGGACTCAGTTTTTTGGTTCCCTCATGTTGCCCATTGTCTCTTGTTCTTCTGTTTAGAGTTTCTTTCTTTTGTTACTTTCAGTTTTGCTTGTTTAACATGCTTGCTGCTACTAGATCTTTATTGTGGATACCGAAAGCTTATTTGATAACTGCTGGCCTGTCTTCTTGAATTGACAGTTGGAACAATATAAGAGACAACTGATGCAGTCCCTAAATGATGACACGTCTGTAAGATTTCCATATTTAGTTTGTTTCTACTCTTTTTTTAACAAAGACATTTCATGAGTTATATGGAACTATTAATGTATTAAGCCATTAGTGCTTGAAGTGCTGCACTTGTACTTCTGCACAGTTTTAATATAGATGTATACCTATGAAAGTGTTTGAGTAGATATTAGGGTGATCATGAGTCCATTGTCAACATGTGCTTGACATACCATCATTGGGTTGAAGATTCTTCAAAATGGACAGGCTGTTCTAGATCAATTCAAACAGGATTTGTCCAACAATTGTTTTATAATTATGTCAAACTTTTAAAGATATCCTTCTAGAGAAGATGCCCCTAGTGGCAACTGAGATCATTTAGATGCTTCATTGGGATTTTCATTTTAAGTCTTCTCCAAAGGTATTATTTCTTTTAAGGAATCAAATTGTTCCAAATTCATCTTATGCTTAATTAGTGAATTTGTTTCATGCCTTTTACTGCAGATAGTTGAAGAAGCACAGTTACTCGCATGGATGGTGGAAAGTTCTGTGTGTTTGATAGATCTATTTTAGCATCCAATGGTGCACTGCATGAAAAGGTTAGTTATTGCTGCTTCCCCCACCCCACAATCATTTTGCTAATATCAACATCACTTTGTACATTATCTCAGTGCTGACATGGAATATATCTTAGTGATGCAATCCGTACATGGCTTATAAAATGATTTAAAAAGGGAAATCAAAGAGCTAGTTCAAGTTATTAAATCAGTAAGAGCAACCTAACTCAATCCTGAAGTGAAAAGGAGAGAAAAAGCCACAAACATTTGCTAAAAATTTGGCCTAGCAAAGACACAATTACAACCATCAATTAAGATCTAATCTGATGATTTTAAATCTGTCTTACAGTGGTCACATGACTAATTAAAATGTCATATGATTTATTTGTGGCCAGATCTAAATTGACTTGTAACCTGGAAACTTAATAATGACAACATAAAACCAAATCCATTGCTGTATCCTTGTTTCAAGAAATTGTCTCTTATTTGATTTGATTAACAACTAGGGTTAAATGCAACTAACACCCTAACAAATATTTGAGCACTCTCACTATTTAAGTGCTAAATTGTCGGAAAAGGCTCTTCATTTGTGTCAGTTTAATGTAGAGTATTTGGAGAGAAATAAATGTGAATTTTTGACGGCAGTGAACTCATGTTAGTATAGGTGATGTTTTATTGTTGTGATCTTCACACATATGGGAGCAAACTGCTAGGACAATTACCTCTTCAAGTGTATTTGATTTTATTGATAATATGATTTTCAGATGTTAAATCTGTAGGGGTCCCCCCCAAGAGTTCCTTTGTATGAGTCCGATGTACTTGGGTTGCTCTGCTTTTATGCTCTTTTAAAAAAAAAATCATTTCTCATTAAAAAAAAAAGAAACAGTATTTTCATATTCTGAGGGGATTCAACGTGAAGAATCTAAGTATTTGTTTGGATCCATGTCTGCGTCTACGCTTTTGCGTTTTCAGTTTTTTTTTTTCCCCTGCTGTGCGTTTCAGCTTTAGGGGACAAGTCACTGTGCACACACTGTGCTAGCATTGTTCACACATTGGGAAAGCACTGTTCATGCACTTTTCAGCAACTTTTTCATTAAAAATGGGTCACATGGTACTATTTACACATTTAAAAATTATTTTGCTGCAGTGTTTTCAGTTTTCAGAAATAAGTTATATCCAAACGGACCCTAAACTATTTTCCAATTGTGTATCTGGTGTTGCATATCATAATTGACTTGCTACTTCTTGGGAAATAAAATAACTTTAAATGGAAGGGAAGACAGTGCTAGAGTATTTCACTTGGGTTTGCCTAGTTTTCTTAAATTGCTTAGATTTTTTAATCTTCTGAAATGCAGCTTTTGGAGAGAATTGGCCCAGCAACAGAGAAATTGAAGAGCAAAGGAATTGATTTCTCATTGTGGTACAAGCCTGAAAGTTTGCATGCAGATCTTTGAGATGGCCAGATTTCTGTTTACTTGTTGCGGACTCTGCTAAAAAAATTGCTGCAGCTCAAGTGCTTTCTCCTTTCTTTTGTACTCAGAATTTTTATTTTTATATTCTCCCAATTATGTGGTTTCATTTTTTTTTTTTATTTAGTCAATATCTACTGGCTTACTAGCTCACAGATCATGATACATAAGACTTCTCTTGCTACAGATCAACATATCTACCCCCCCAGACAGACAGACGGACACGGGTTAAGGATTTGTTCTTTCTTAATCAAATATTTCTATTGTAAACAACAATTCAAGTAGTCCCGTATGGCTTTAACAATTAGTTTTTTTGTATGTCACTGTTCCATTTTTCTATCATTAGTTCAAACAGTGTATACTGTACATGATACCTTAATCTCAGACTACTTAATCATTGACACGTGATTTGAGTTACTAAATAACAAGGAGAAATAACACCACATTAGAGATTCAAATCATTTGTGTCCTTGCAGCATAGCTGGGTTGCTTTCAGTGCTTTTAATGATATTTTTCACTTATCAATTTTCCTAGATTTTATCAATAAAACTATTAAAAGAGAAATATAAAGGAGTTCAATTTCCCTGATCTTGATATAGAGCCATGGATCTGCAAGCAATCCACAAAAACTTTTTGTTGAATTTTCACGGCCTTTTGGACAAGTCATTCTTTAATAAAATCATGAGGAGTGAGGACTGAATGGGGCAATTTATTTTTGTGAGGTTGACATGTGGATTCAGTTAGGGCTTGACAGGAAACCACCCAAAAAAAAAAAAAAACCCTATAAATTGAGTTCATTAAACTCGATTACTGTGGACTTATAAATCGAGTACTACGGACTCGAGTTCTACATTGAGTACTCGAGTACCGAAAATTCGAGTTTCCAGGCAGAGAGTTGGGACAAACTTGATCCCTATGAAGTCGATTTTTAAGTTTTTTTTTTTCCTTTTTTTTTTCTTTTTTTTGCTTCCTTTTTTTTTTCCTTGCTTTTTTTCCCTTTTTTTTCTTAGTTTTTTTTTTCCTTTCTTTTGCTTACTTTTTTTCCTTACCTTTTTTTTTCCTTTTTTTTTCTTACTTTATTTTTTTCCTTTTTTTTGCTTGCTTTTTTTTTTTCCGTTTTTTTTCTTAGTTTTTTTTTCCTTTCTTTTGCTTACTTTTTTTCCTTACCTTTTTTTTTTCCTTTTTTTTTCTTACTTTATTTTTTTCCTTTTTTTTGCTTACTTTTTGTCCTTACCTTTTTTTTTTCTTACTTTTTTTTTTCCTTTTTTTTGCTTACTTTTTTTTTTCCTAGTTTTTTTTTTCTTACTTTTTTTTCCTTTTTTTTTTCTTTCTTTTTTTTTTTTCCTTTCTTTTGCTTACTTTTTTTTCTTACCTTTTTTTTCCTTTTTTTCCTTACTTTTTTTCCTTTTTTTTTCTTCCTTTATTTTTCATACTTTTTCTTCCTTTTTTTTTTCCCTGTAGTGCAGAAACACGATATTTTGCTCTCTCTATTCAGTATGTCAACTGAAGTATATGCAAAACTTTTAGAAAACCACCTTATTGGTTATTTTCCTTCCTCACAAGTAATGCCACCATCAACTTAACAAGACTAAAATCTATAAAAAGTAAGTGAACAATGTCATGCAGAGTAAAAATAAGATAAGACTTGACGAAAATAAGGTGGTAAAAGAATCCAAAGCTATACAGATGAGGAAGAAAATGGGTACATTGGATACAGAATTCTTCGATTACAAGTGCATTCAGTGATAAAAGAAAATAATAATTGTGCCGATACAACCCAGTAGTAAGTTCGAATACACAATAAAGAGAACCACAATTTACATCTACAATGCCATTCCAAAATCGAGTATCTGCATATCTGAGAAAAATTGAAATATTGTCGTTAGATACCAACAGCCAAAACAACGGTACTAATCTACGTAACTTGGATAATTGATACAATCATGAAATTTTATATAAAAGCATCACTTACCTAGGTTGGGTTAGTATTGCTTGTCGAAGCCCCACGGGAAAGCGGACATCTTCTACGGTTATGCCCATGTTGATGACACAGTCCATAGCTCTGCTTTTGTTGAATCTCCCTCAAGTCAGAATTTGGCCTTCGGCTTCCCGGTTTTCGCCGGACCCCATCCATCTCATTCCGTATCCTAGACTTCACAGGTCGACCTTTGGCCCGCAACAGGTCTGGGTCAGGCACCCACTTTGGACCTTCCACATCCCTCCACAATGACTCTGACTTTGACACTACAAATTGGTGTGAATAGGTGCGAATAGCGTTCTCCAAACTATAACATGGGTCAATATATGCACTTGCATCTTGCCCCAAGTACTGAAGAACTGTAAGTGCATGTGAACAAGGGATCTTTCGATTTTGCCACTTTCCACAACCACATGTTCTGGCCAATATGTTTATTTCATGACTATGTTGTCCCCCTCCAGAGCTATGGATGTTGTACGCAGTCGTTACTTGATATACACCATGGACATTATTAAACGGCCTTACTTGGTGTGTTTTAGATTTTTTCAAATTTGCATCAAAGATTTCTAAGGCATATTTACTTCACACCTTGCCCTCCAAGAGATCATGAGTAATTTTTTTGTGTCGATAATGGAAATACGCGACAAGTTTGCTCCAAGTGAATTCAACCAGTGCAGCAATGGGCAGGCCACGGGCACCTTTGAGTACTCCATTGAAGCACTCTGAGACATTGGTTGTCATAGCCCCATAACGGTATCCACCATCATGTAGCTGGGTCCACTTCTCTATATCCTCTTTCATTAGATATGTGTATGGCATGATGGATGGGTCAGGTTCACTTACCTGTTGTTCAGTGGCTGATTTCTTCCTAAGGGCCTTGATCTCGGCTTCCTTGATAGGTTGCATGTACAACTCAAATTTAGCTTCCTGAGTAGCATACCCCGCTTTCAAGGCCAATGACTTTAAAGTGGCATCCTGAAAATGCGTGTTGAAGTTGCTAGCAACATGTCGAAGGCAATATATGTGGTATACTCGTACTCGTCTATGATCATCTCTAGGCCAGTTTGCAATTGCGTTTCGAATACCCTTATGTCGGTCAGAAATTATGCATATGTCCTTATTTGCTATCACATCCCCCAGTGCAAACTTGACACAATCTAAAAACCACCTCCAACTAGGCCCTGACTCTTTGTCCACAACAGCAAAGGCGAGAGACAAAACCTTGTTGTTGGCATCGGTGGCCATTACAATCATCAACACCCCTCGATATTTACCATACAAATGGGTCCCATCAATACTAATTACTGGCTTACAATGTCTAAATCCTTCAATGCAAGGAGCGAAAGCCCAAAATACATATCGCAATATTGTAACACCTTCCTCCCTCGGTTCAGTGAGATACTAGTACCGGGTGCCAGCTTCTTGATCCAAGTATGCCAACAACAACTTTTTCAGCCTTTCGTAAGACTCTTCCCAATCGCCGAATATCTTTGCAATAGCCCTTTGTTTCGCATCCCATATCTTATAGTAAGAAAGCTTATGTTCATAATACTTCCCTTTGATGTAATCTCTAAGGTGTTGAATTGTTGCCGTGTGATTTTCTTGCAACGTTGGAACAAATTCTGCTGCAAGAAAATTACAATCCATCATTCTGCCATCAAGAGCCATGCCAAGGGTCATACAATTGTGAGGACCCCCATAAGATGTGACCATCCATGTTCCCTGTTTAGGCTTCATGACTGCTCCAACGTACCACTTGCATGACCCATCCATGCATTTCACATACAGTCTACTTTTGGTTGACCTACTAGTCAGAAAGTTTCTGTTATGCTTTGCGGCATAAATTGTTAATACACGTTTCACCTCTTCTTTATTCGCAAAAATCAACCCCATACAAAAATTCATGTCCGCATTCCAAGAAGAAGCAAATGCTTGCTCACCAACTTCAGGATCAACCATATTTTCCCAAGTATTTTCATAAAATGATAAGGCGGGAGGTTCATAAACGGGGGTTGCATTTGTAACATGTTGAACTCTAACAGTAGGGTTTGCATCATCTTAATCACATTCATCCATATCATCAACATTAGGATTGAGAGTAATTTCATGGTCATCAACACCCCTATCAAAGTCACCTCGCTCAATCCTCTCTTCGTACTCATTTCTATCGTCAAGATCTTCCCCAACATAGTGTTCGTCTTCATCTTCAACTACTGGAACTGTAGAGGATTCACCTCGATGTGTACAAAATTAATCTTCATATCTATTGCCAGGTTTGCTTTCAACTGTTCTTGGTGTCTCTTGAAAAGGGGGTGTATAGCCTCTCAACGTGGTGCATTAATCATCTAGGACTGCAAACTGTAGAGATGTAGTTGTTTGTACAATATCCTCTGCGCCGACTTCTGCACGCGGCTCCAAAGTGACGTACAACTCAAAATTTGCTACTTGTTCCCATTGACGCATCTTGTGAAACATGAATTTCACATGTTTGTCTTCTGTTATCGCCATATATCTGTAATTAATGCATTGATTGAGGACTTCATGTGGAGAACGGAAAGTAATATGTATGTCATGCAAAGCAGGGTTCAGTTGCAGCTCTTCCATAATTTTTATCTTCAAATCACTCAAGGTCTTTAACTTATGGCGTATCATCATATAACAGCACTAGATACCCAGACCTTAAAATGGAAATCCGTCATAAGGGTTGGCATTGCTAAGGGATCCACCGTAGTATATATTTATATAGATCATTATCAACCTATAGATCATCAAGTGCAATTGTGTTAGTGACAAATTTATAACTCTCAATCAACATCAATCACAAAACTTTGGGTATGACATGCTAACAATACTAACCTCAGCCAAATTTGCATACACTCACATCCAAATCATTCTAGAGGCATGACTTTCAAAACCCATTCAAATAAGATATGATGAACAAAAATATTATAGCAACTAGTTACCCATTGAAATCTTTGTTACAAATCTGAAACAACTATATCTTGAAATAATTTATACTAAAAAGACTGTAATTGGTGTCTTAGGTTTCAAACTCATAATCCATTTCATACCAATGACAAAAACCTAAAAGTACTAAATATTCCTAACAGTTGATCACAATATTTAGTACTAAATATTCCCAATATTAATTTTTTTTAAAAACCTAGCATATTATTAATCACAATATTTACACTAACAAAAAAAAATATTCTCAATATGTTGTAATAACATAATTAATCACAATATTTGGTACTAAATATTTCCCCAATACTAAATATTCCCAATAATTAATCACAATATTAATTTTTTTTAAAAACCTAGAAAATAATTTAATCACAATATTTACACTAACAAAAAATAAGCAAATATTCCCAATATGTTGTAATAACATAATTAATCACAATATTTGGTATTAAAAATTCCCAATAATTAATCACAATATTAATTTTCTTAAAAAAACTTAGCAAATAATTTAATCACAATATTTACACTAACAAAAAAAAACAATATTTCCAAATATGTTGTAATAACATTAATCACAATATTTAGTACTAAGTATTTCCAATAATTAATCATAATAATAATTAAAAAAAACTAACAAATAATCACAATATACTAACAAATAAACTACCCACAATATACTAACAAATAAATTAATCACAATATTTACACTAACAAACAAAAAAACAAAAATTTTCCCAGTATGTTCTAATTGTTTCTTAAAAAAATAACCTAGCAAATAACCACTATATTTAACTAACAAAAAATATTATCAATATTGTAAAAACATTACCTGAGAGTTGATGAAAGTTGAGTGTGATTGTTGTGTGAGTGATGAGAGGCAAGTTGTGTGAGTGATGAGGTAAGTTGTGTGAGTGATGTTGCTGTGAGAGCAGAAGAGAAATGTGAGAGCATAAGAGAGGGTGTGAGCCGGGTAAGAGGGAAAAAGGTCCCAGTTAGGACCCACATGACATGTGGACAGGCTGGGACCATTCACAGAAATCGAGTTCAGTAGACTCGATTTTTAGAAGCAAATAAATCGAGTCTCCTTTACTCGAGTTATGTCCACGTGCCCGAAAACCAGTGGGGACTAAAAATCGAGTCCAGTAGACTCGATTTACTTTAAAGTGATCACGTGCGCACGTGACCTTCACATGGTAGATGTGGAAATTGGAAATCGAGTACAAAAGACTCGATTTTTATAACCAAAGATCGAGTTCATTGAACTCGATTTTTATGACCAAAAATTGAGTTCATTGAAATCGATTTTTGTGCCTACGTAGACTCCTTGTCCAGCTTAGCCCGTGCCGCGATGGAGAAATCGAGTACAATGTACTTGATTTATAAGCTCAAAATCGAGTCCAATAGACTCGATTTGTTAGAAACTAAATTTGTTTCAAACCTTTACTTACAAATGATATATTTTGAATTTTTTAGTTATTTTTGAAAAAACGCCCATAATCTGCCTAAGAAAGAATGAAATATATAAATTATAGAACATAAAAAGTTACATTTTTCCATTGTCGGCAAAAAAGTTACATTTTTCCTTTTGTTTTTTACTTAAATTTTTGGCCAAGTATAATTATTTAGGCGTAAATGCACTTTTAGTCCCTACATTTTGACTCGATTTCTATTTTGGTCCCTACATTTTATTTTTACCACTTTTAGTCCCTAAACCAATTAACGCGTGACATTTAAGTCCTTACCGTCACCCAACTAACAGAAAATGCTGACGTGGCTGACGGCATAGGAAAATAATAATTAAAAAAAATTTATTTTTGCATTAAAAAATTTCCACGTCAGCGTTTAAATTAATTTTAATTAAATAAAAAATTTAAAAACAAAAAATTGAACATGAACATGAACAACAACAAAACCAAAATCATGAACATGAACATCAAATCCAGAATCAAGAACATGAACAAGAACATCAATATCAACAACAACAAAATAGATCAAACCGAACCACACCCAAACCAACAACAACAAACCCACACCGATTAGACCAACAACAACAACAAATCCTGCAATCCCAACCAATGAACCCAGTTGAACAGAGCTTCAACAATCCCAATCCCAAACGGAGCAACCGGTGGCGAGATCTGGCGGAGGCACACGTCGGCTGCCGGCGTCGAAAACCTCGAGGTGGTGCCGATGGGAGTGTGAGACGGAGACGGAGACGAAGTGGAACACGACGACGATTTCGATGAAGACGTCGAGTAATTAGGGATTGGAGGAGGAAGAGGAGAAGAGATTGATTTTCTAGTAGGTTTCGGCGGCGAGAGAAACGCTCTGATCTTTAGAGATGAAGGCGGCGACGTGGCCTTGTCGTACTCCTTGATGAGATTCGCGAGGTCTTCATCGGAGGTGATCGACACCAGGGCGTCTAGATCCTCCGACGGCAACTGGCAACGAAGGCTCACAATTGTACCACACACCAGGGTTTCGCCGCCGAGGTAACGGAGTTTCCTGTCGGGAAAACGGGGGAGGATTTTGCCGCCGTAGCTGTAGAGGAATCTAATGGTAGTAGCGGTGGGTTTGATGGCAGGGTTGAGTGAAGGCCCGACCATGCTTTTTTTGTGTTGAGTAAATGGGAAGTGGAGTCCAGTTTTTTTTTTTTTTTTGATTCTGGGTTTGTTGGTTTAGGTGTGGTTCTCTGATCTATTTTGTTGTTGTTGTTGTTCATGTTCTTGATTTTGAGTTTAATGTTCATGTTCTTGATTCTAGGTTTGTTGTTGTTCATGTTCATGTTCAATTTTTTGTTTTTAATTTTGTTTATTTAATTAAAATTAATTTAAACGCTGACGTGGCAATTTTTTAATGCCAAAATAGAATTTTTAATTATTATTTTATTGTGCCGTCAGCCACGTCAGCATTTTCTGTTAGTTAGGTGACGGTAAGGACTTAAATGTCACGCGTTAATTGGTTTAGGGACTAAAAGTGGTAAAAATAAAATGTAGGGACCAAAATAAAAATCAGGTCAAAATATAGGGACTAAAAGTGCATTTACGTCAATTATTTATCTATCCTTTCTTTTCCTTTCGCACCAACACGTCAGTCGAGACAATAGTATTCACTTGACTTGTTCTTGCTTTCTCTTTTTCAGAACAATTATTTGCCTTCTTAGAACGCGCTTCAGACTTGTAGGCACAAAATTACTGTGTATATACGGTACACATACTGTACATGTCCTTTTCAATAACTTTTTAATGAGAAATTTTTACTGATAAAACATTTTTTAATTTTTTTTTATGGAGAATAGAGAAAAGTGTCAAACTTTTTAACAGATTTTTCAAGATAAAAACTTTCCAATTTGTTAACCGGACCCATGAAATTCGAGTCTTTTGGGTAAATATTGGTAAAAATGAAGTTTTTTGGGGTTATAGTCACTGTTCGAAGTTATTTGGGAAAATGAGGAGAGAGAGTGAATTTCGGCAACAGTGTTGCCGAAATTCGAAGAAAAGTATGAGAGAGAAAATCCAAACTGAGGAGAGAGAAATTTTGAGAATTTCGGCAACACTGTTGCCGAAATTCCTTCTGCCTAAACCCTGCCTGCTTCACTGAGTGCCCATGCGCGTGAGTGCCAAAAGGAAAAAATAAAAAAGGTTTGTGGCAATCCCATTGCCGAAAATGGAGGGAAAAGAAAAAAAAAAAAAAGAAAAAAAAAGAAGAAGAGAGAATTACAGCAATGGGATTGCCGAAATAGGGGGGAAAGAAAAAGAAAAAGAAAAAGAAAAAAAAGTGGCCATGTAGTGCCGAAATAGGAAAAAAAAAAAAGGAAAATTCGCAATGGGTTGCCGAAATAGGAGGAAAAAAAAAAAAAAGTGGCCATGTAGTGCCGAAACAAGAAAAAAAAAAAGAAAAAAGAGGAAATGTGACAATGGGATTGCCGAAATAGGGGGAAAGAAAAAAAAACAAATGTGGCACTACATAGCCACCTTTTTTTTTTTTTTTTTTTTCTCTCCCCTATTTCGGCAACCCCATTGCCAATTTTTTTTTTTTTTTTTCTTCTTTCCCCCCTATTTCGGCAACCCCATTGCCAATTTTCCTTTTTTTTTTTTTTTTTTCTTTTTCTTTTTCTTTTTTCTTTCCCCCCTATTTCGGCAACCCCATTGCCAATTTTCCTTTTTTTTTTTTTCCCTATTCGGCAACCCCATTGCCAATTTTCCTTTTTTTTTTTTTTCCTATTTCGGCACTACATGGCCACTTTTTTTTTTTTCTTTTTCTTTTTCTTTCCCCCCTATTTCGGCAATCCCATTGCTGTAATTCTCTTTTTTTTTTTTTTTTTTCTTTTCCCTCCATTTTCGGCAATGGGATTGCCACAAACCTTTTTTATTTTTTCCTTTTGGCACTCACCGCATGGGCACTCAGTGAAGCGGGCAGGGTTTGGGCAGAAGGAATTTCGGCAACACTGTTGCCGAAATTCTCAAAATTTCTCTCTCCTCAGTTTGGATTTTCTCTCTCATACTTTTCTTCGAATTTCGGCAACACTGTTGCCGAAATTCACTCTCTCTCCTCATTTTTCCAAATAACTTCGAACAGTGACTATAACCCCAAAAAACTTCATTTTTACCAATATTTACCCAAAAGACTCCATGAAATTCCATTCCCACATGCAATTGTTTTACTATTTAACGCGCTTCAGTCCTGTCCTCTCCCAGTTCACCAAGTATATTTTTCTCTTTTATCTTTCTTCATCTGAGAGCTCGTGGGTTTTGTGTCTTTCTACCGGAAAGACGCCATTGTTAAACACTTACAAATTCCATGGTGGTTGCTTTCTACAAGGCTTCGACTCAGAAGATGGTAGAGAGATAAAGATTCAGCAGGTACCTGGTTCTCTCATGATTTTACTTTAGACTAAGGTAATAACTAACCTTCTCTTCATTTATAACCAGTTTTAAATATTTACCATTAAATGCACATCATTCATCCAACTCATTATTAAATTCTGACTTCATTTGGGGAATATCATGTAGTACTTTTCTTTTTCCTTTTTTGTCCCTAAGAAGAAAAAGAATATTTTTAAAAAAGCTTTGAAATTACAGATTTTTATCACACTTTGTCGGAATCCAAACAGGGCTCTGTCAGCTCACAATTTTTCTTCTTCTTCACCTCACTTTCAGTTCTTTCACCCTTTTTCAACTTCGTTTCCACTTTCACAAATCTCTCTTTTGGACTTCACATAATTTTTTACAATCTATTTTACGCCACTACCACCACTTGGTCCACTGGTACTGAACTCCGCCCCAATCTCTCTTCAATCGCGATTGGGTTGTAAATATTACATAAAAAGTATTTCGATTGGGTTATAAATAATGGATTTAACTGTAAATAAACAACTCTAGATCTACAAAAATCTTTCGTTCTCGTTCAAAATTGTTAATCAGCTTGGTTAATGATTCACTGGGCGTTTCTTTGCAGTTTTAATTTATCTTGTCTTCTTTATTTGTAGAGATCTATTTGGTCGTTTGTGTTTGTCATCATTGTGCCTGATTGGCTACTAGTTGATTAGTTTTTGGATGAAAAATTGTCTTTAAAGTTTATGGCAAAACTTAAATACATTATTTATGGACTTCAAAAAATTTTCTCTTAAAATTTAGTTATATAATAGCACTTAACTTAAAAACACCTTCATCAGCAACAAAAAATTCACATTACTAAATTAAAGTTTGTACTTAAATTGTCTTAAAGTGAGTACTCTTTGCTCTCAGTTTCAGGCTCGTAATTTTCAAATGTCATTAATCAGTGACCCACTAATGCCAAATGCTTTCTTTTCCTTTTTACTTTAAGCTCACGTGTAATTTCCATGGTGGCTGATGGCTCTTGTGGTGGGGTTTCTATCTGGTACCACCGTCCAAAGAAAATTTTGGACCAAAAGTGAAACGCGCTTCACACATGATGTGACTACCTGCGCATAGTTTAATGTATTTGTGTTTTCTTCTTTTACCTATTCCAAACAATTTCAAACCATTCAGGACGTTAAAAAAGTCATATTTTACCAATTTAAAACTTGTTTTATTTTATTATCTCGTTTTATAATTGTTTTTATTTTTATATACAATTTATTAAAATAATATAAATTATACAATTAAATAATATTAAAAAAAAAGGTCAAAGTCTAAAGTGAGAAGAAGAGAGAAGAGATTAAAAAATTATATAATCTTTACATCCTCGTAAGCAACATACATGCAACCTCACCGTAACTAGAATGCAAAAAAAAAAAGATTTACATACCGGATGTGGAGAGTATAATATATATTATTTTAATAAGAATTAAAGAAGAAAGAGGAGTCATACTTGACCACCACTCCAATTGATGAAAATATCAAATTTTAACCACACGTGGTGCACGTTCTCTTAGAAATAAGGGCAATGCAGACCAGTTGTCTACTTCATAAACGGCTAATGAGTAAAGAAAAGGGGAAAAAGAATAGTAAATCAAACTTAATTTTAACATAGTGATTAGTGAGTTTGAAGTTGGAACGCAGAGAGAGGAAGAAACTGAGAATAGAGTCACAGATGGGTAGAGCTGATTGTAGATGCGTGATATTATAATTTTTTTGAGGATAAAAAGAAAAGTAACGTTACTTTGAAGATTGCTGCACATAGTCTTCTTCTTCAGCTCAGTCCAAAGTAAGTCATAGAAGTTTTGTAAGGAGAAGGAGGAAAAATTAGAGAAGAGAGAGGATGGGAAGAAATAGTTTTTTTTTTTGTTGTGATTTTGCATTGATTTTAGAGTTGGGTTAAAAAAAATATTGGGGTTTACATTGTTTTTATAGTGTTTATAATTAATCTTGAGTTAAATTATCGGTGTTTGAGTTTGATTTTAAGTTGAACTTGTTAGAGATATAGAGTTTCACTAAGAGAAAATAGTGTTTTTAATTTTATTTTTTATTTTTTAAAATATTGTGTTGTGTTGACGTGAAAAATTGTGGTGTCAACTGAGGCTTGGGTTTTATATATGGAAAATTATTAGGTACTCTCAGAGTACCATAAATACGTACTCTATCTTCTCACATAAATGGTAGGTCCTACCATGAATTTAATTAGTGAGACCTATCATTCATGTGAGAGGAAAGAATACACATTTATGGTACTCCGAGAGTACACAATAATTTATATATGAGAGGTGCTACGTCCACAACATTTTTACAACAAATCATAGGTGGTTAGTTGTTATTGGTTCAAATTTGAACCTAACACTAAGATTACTTTTTTGCCCCAACAATAACAACCAGTAACATCCTGCCACTTAGGATTTGTTGTAAAAATGTTGTAAAAATATTGTGGACATATCATTTCTCTATATATATACATATAGATGAATAAGTTAGCATTAGTGTTGGTTCCTAAAATTCACTTCTATAGCAAAAAAGAGAATTATTTATTTATTTGATACTTATAATGGAAAGAGGTTACGGACAAGCACATCATGTGTATTGGACCCAATATAATGCAGGAGCGTGACCTCGTTATATTAGGTCCAGAGTATAAATGGCACTAGACCCAATTCATGACCGTTATAATAGAGGGAGGCACCAGTTAAATTAAAATGGTCTTAACAAGGAAAAAGGAAATCACAAGTTTACATTTATGCTATCATTAATTTCACACGAAACCTTGATCTGGACTAGCTAGTTGCATTCATCAATTCAGACCCATGATAACGTATAGGACTCCTTGGAATTAAATGGACAAAAAAAATTATAAAGATAATACTCATTGTGGGTTGGGGGGGGGGGGAAGAACTGGAATTTTGGGAAAAATAACTTTTTGATCTCTTTCCTTATTCCTTTTTACTTCCCCTTTCGTTTGTTGCAATTCCCTAATACCTATAATATTTTATTTTTGACTATTATTTTTATACTTTATATAGTTTATATTTATATTTTATATCTATTATATTTATATATTATGGTTCTTAAGCGGAATAATCTTGATACGTACATATATTACATGGATCATGTCCAATGCTTTCTTTTCCTTTTAACTTTAAGCTCACATAGTCACATGTAATTTCCATGGTGGTTGATGGCTCTTGTGGTGGGACCGTGGGGTTTCTATCCGGTACCCATGTGACTACCTGCGCATAGTTCAATGTATTTGTGTTTTCTTCTCTTACCTCTTCCAAAAAATTTCAAACCCTTCCGTACGTAAAAAAAAAAAAAAAAAAAATTCTATTTTACTATTTTAAAACTTATTTTATTTTATCATATCATTTTATAATTCACCAACATTTTAGTTTATATTCTTATATACAATTCATTAAAATAATATAAATTAAGTATTAAATAATATTAAAAAAAAGGGTCAAAGTCTGAAGTGAGAGAAAGAGAGAAAAAATTAAAAAATTATATAATCTTTACATCTTCATAAGCAGTGAGGTTGCGTTCATGCAACCTCATCGTAACCAGGATGCAAAAAAGAAAATGGGTTTACATACCAAAATGTGGAGAGTTTTTAAGACTTTAGTGGGTAAAATAGCAAGCAGGGTTTTTACACCCTCAATGCTAATGCTTTATATGATGAACTGTTGTACATCACAACCCAAATTTCAAACCAATCCCACTGAAGCATTTGTTTTCGTGTTTTTGTTTTTGACCTTTTAATTTCCTTTGGATTTTGTCTTTTCGGGTACTTCTCATTCAGTTAGTTATTTTGTTTTCCTTTTTTTTTTTTTCATTTGTTTTGCTTTATTTTTTGTTCATCCTTTTTTTCCCCTCTAATTTGGGTCAAAATAGGCCAACAATGAACAAAGTTTCTCTCTAAACTCCTTATATACTTTTATATTGAATATGAATTTTAAAAATTTAACCGTTGGATTGCAAATTCTTATTATATCTTTTATGCTTGCAAAATTTCAAGAAAATCAAAGATTAATTGCTATGTCATCAAACAAATGTTAAAATTTTAAGTTTTTGTAATCTAAAATTGTGTATAAAAAATAAGTTTATTGATCGAATAGTAAATGATATCTAATTTGAACAAACTTTGATATGCATATTAAGAATAAAAGAAATATGAAATTCAACGATTAGATTTTCAAAATTCATACAAAAAGAAGAAATATATAAGAAATTTGGAGAAAAATTTTGTTCATAGATAACTAAGATAAGTGTGTGGTTCCGAACTTGCTGACAATAAGCCAATTCCCTACTTACACCCTTTTTCACGGATGATGTAATTGTAATCAATGAATTTGAGAATTTTTTTTTTTTGTTTTGAGAAGGAATGAATTTGAGAGTTGAAAAAATAACTTTTAATCTTAATTATTAAATAAAAAATATTAAAAGAAGTAAAAAAGAAAGTTAGAATTAAAAAGTTAATTTTGGTGAAAAGTTTTGTGAGAATGAATTAAAACACTAGCATCAAGGGTGCTAAATGCCATCAAATATTCTAAATGCCAAAAAAAATAACATTGATAAACAGTATAATATCATATTTGGAACTGGACATAAAATCTTATATGTGCTAAACATATTCTAGGTTTTTTTTAAATCCAATTTCTTTCTCCCATGTCATATTTCAAGTCCTCTCTCCTATTCTCTCTCTTTATCTCTCTCCTTGTCAATGGGGCCACAATAAAACATATTTATTTTTATTTTTAATATAAATGAGGTTTGTTTTAAATTATTTTAATTAAATATAGTCTTAAAATAGAAAATATGATATAAAGTTTGTAAAATGATATATTAAAATAAATTGTTGATGCTTCAAAGGTTAAAAAGTTGTTTGGTAATGTTGTTTTAGTAATATTATTTATATTTTTTAAAAATATATATAAATAAAAAAAATAAAAAATACATATAATATTATCTAAAAACTAAAAATATGTATTTAATTTTAAATACATATGCCAATCAGCCACTGAAATGGGTAAAAGAGTCCCGCTAGTAGGCAATTGCGGTACTCAATTCTGTTTCGTTTTGGGCATTTTGGGTTATTATTAGGTATTTAAAAATTATATTCCTTCCTCTCTCATATGAGGTGGATTCCACTCACTGACATTTAAGCTGAGTTTGGATACAGCTTATATGCGTCCGTGTCTGCTGCGTTTTGTGTTTTTTTTTTTTTTTTTTTTTCTTCTTCTGCTGCTGCACGGGTCAGGGGGGACAAAGGCTACTGTTCATGCTACTGTGCATGAACACTAGCCGCATTTTGCTGACTTTTCAGCACATCTGTGGGTCTCGTGTACTGTTCACGAGACCCACAAACTTCACTTTACAGCATTTTTTTTATTAAAAATGGGTCTCACGACACTATTCACACATTTAAAAATTATTTTGGTACAATATTTTCAGTTTTCAGTTTTCAGCAATAAGCTCTATCCAAATGGACCCTTAACTCATTTTTTTCTTTTGCATCTAATCTAATCTAATCTCACGCTTGTCTCTTCTCTCGGTATTTTCTTTCTTTTTCCTCCCTTCCTCTCGCATCTTATCTGCAAGTAAAGAAGATCTTCCTGCTCTTCTAATATTTGCTTGAAGATTTAATGCTTTGAATTTCATTGAATTTTCTACCTTTTTCTTATCACCACCAACACCACAACGATTTCCTTTGATTGTTTTAGAAATAAATTTAAAAAGAAAAAGAAAAATGGTTAATGACTGTGTTTGATAGCTGAGAAAATCAAATGGAAAAGCCACATCCAGTGGTTGGTAGCCAGGAAAACTATAAGGAAAACCTCATCTTCTTCGCAAAGAAACCCAGAAAAACCCTGTAGCCTTAACCCAACCACACCGGCCAAGGTCCTAACAGACTTATTCCCTCTCTCAATTTGCGTATTTCTCTCTCTTCTTTACCCTCCTTCTTTCTACATCTACAAGAATTTCAACGCCAAAGTGGTGAGATTTTAATAATAATAAAAAAATTATTATATAGATAAGTTTGTTTGTGCCTTATTTCGTATAAATTCTGATGTGACTTTGCTTCGAATCTGAAGAATTTTAGTTCGTTTCGATCATTTTAATGCAAATTATGATGGCCCAATCGGAGAAGAAGGGGAAAAAAAGCAACAGTTTTCTTTGAAATTTAAAAAAAAAAAAAAAAAATTTCTAATTTTGAATTCTTCCAAGTAGAAAGCAAAGCATATTTTATTAAGTATTACCATCTAATGTATAGATCCATATGCGATTCATATAGAGCCTATGAGAGATAATAGTTCAGATTGTTACGCCACATATGCTAGTCATTGTCATATGTTAGAAAATCTAGGTGCTTTTTCTACTTTGTCTATCTGACAGCGGTAGGCTCTGGCAGAGCAGGAGAAAGATATCAGATTGAGAAAAAAAAAAAAAAGTGAGAACAAATAATGAGAGAAAATTATGGTTTTTTTTTTTTAATGATTTCCTTCTACAGAAATAGGAAGCTTGCCTGGAACGGTGATGGAGAGGGTTAAGGAAATCCTGAGGAAGTTTGGAATTCTAAATGACACATTCCCTTACCAAGATGAGCTCTCACGACATGCTCTAGTGGTTGCCCCACTGAGTTGCGTGTTCTTTCTCTTCTTCGACATTATGCATACTCTTAAGGATGACAACAGCATTGTTTGGTGGTCTGTGCATGTCGGTTTGCTTGGATTCTTCACTTTATTTTCCCAGCCATTGATAGGGGAACCGAGCTATTCCAATCTCTCAAAGTGGTAAAATTTATTTTAAATCTTATGATAGTTCTGTTCACACTTCATTTTGAAAGACATGTATAAAGCATACACGCACATACACTAGCAAGAGCCAGCTGCCTTTGCATTTACATTGCCCTTCCGCACGTGCATTTCCTCTCCATTTGAAATGGATCTATTTTCCAAAAAAAAAAAAAAAAGATTCATTTTATGGTTATTAAATACTATAAATTTAAAGATATGCTTAGTGTCATATCATTTAAAATTTTTGATAACATGACATTTTGTACATTGTCATTTTTAAAATAGTGATATGTACAAATTTTACTACATAAGTTACAAACTGATATATTACTATTCAGAAAAAAAAAAAAAAACTAATATGTTACCAATTATACAACTTATATATTCATTCATTAGATAGTTAAAATCCATTAATCCAATTAATTGACATATTAGTTTATAAATTTTATATTATAAAATTTGTAATAACTATAGCATTTTTCATTATGAAAAAAATTAAAAAATTTAACCATGGAAAAAAAAAGGACTTTATCCCTTTCGGTGAAATGGAAAATATCATGTTCTCGTGTATGTGTAGACTGTATAGGGACATAAAGATAAACAATGGGTATTTAGTAAATTTTGGGAATTTACTTCTGCAGGTATGTATCCTGGCTCTTCGTTGCACTTCTGTATCATCTTCCAAGTTCTCACTCAGTGGCAATATCCATGAGAATGAATTTGTCTTTATTTTTGACAATATTCATTTTTTCTATTGTTTGCCTTCTCGTCTTCCGCTATATCTTTATTCTGGTCGAGTACATTTTTTCATGTCAGAATCGAAAGTGGCCAGACATATGGACCATTCTCCAATTTTCTGCTGTAAGTCCTAAAATGACTTTTGGTAACTCTAGATTTGCCGACTCAGTCGGCTTCTCCCTTTTCCATGTAAACTCTGAATACTTGTTCATGCTTTGAAGGTTGTCAGTATAGCCTGCTGTGTATTTCTGAGTCATTGTAGAGAGAGGCCGCTTGAACAAAGAAATTTGAAAGACAAAGTGTGTTCTTCACTTTTTTGCATGCGGGATGAAAATTGCGGGACAATATACGTTCTTTATGCCAAGGTATGCCTGCAACCTATTTTAAGCAGTGTGGTTTTATCCAACAAAAAATTTCAATCCAATGTTCCATACTTTATTTTTTTCCCTTTCAAACTTTGATTATTTTATATAAAAAGATTTGTAGCAAACTATGGTTGCTAGAGGATAAAAAAGGAACACTTGAGTGAAATAGGGTTTTTATTAGTTTTATCCTACCAAGAAATAGTATATTATATGATATACAAAGAATGACACTGTACCAAAATAAAAAAGAGATTAAGATAGAGATATGATGTAAACGAATGATCGAAGCTTACTTATAATTCTACCTTAACCAAAAACTTACACATGAATGACAACCTAACTCTAAAATAAAGAAAATTGTAATCCCATCTCAAAGAGTTTCCCAAAACCAACATACATACATCAAACAATTTAATGAACATAACCAAAGAGGATCATTAGAAGAAGGTACCAAAAATCTTTATGATGCAAGCATTGCTCAACACGGGATACTGAAGTACATGTGTTTCTGTTAGGTATTAAACCATTGAATCAAGCCATAATAAATTTGCTCAAGTATTATAACACATATCAATGGATAGTGACATCAAATGAAAATCTAATCTAATAAACCAAAACCAAGCTTTAAGTCTCTAATTTCTTAGTATTTCATTACTCTTACAGATTCAAGTTAATGTAAATCAGTCTGCTTGTGAACTTAATTTAACTCACTTAAAAGTCTCCAATTGGCATAAAACTTAATATGAACAACCATACATATGATTAGTTCATACTCTATAAATTTCAGTTCAGTCTCATTTCTCAATGATTAATTAAAATTTGTACAAGCCATTAAACTCAATTCCGTCAAAGATAGATTAAGAGTCAGAATGAAAAACTCATAAAACATTCAATACTAGTCCAATTTCTTTGATATTTGATTCATTTGAAACAAATGGATGTAATATTTCATACAAATCAAACTAGGTCTCAAAATCAGTCTATAGAAATTAATATAAATTTTTAATCACAAGCTGTACATAATCTGGAAACAACAGTGCACATAAGTATTGTAAATTTGTAAAACATGCTCAAATGGAGTTCTTTCAACATGGAAATTGGTACACACACACTACACACATCATTGAGTAATACCAAGTATAAGATCCACAAATTTTTAGTACATTAGAGCATTCACATCAATTAGTGCAAAATTTCCTTCTATTTTGCAAGAAAAAACCTACTTTTTTTATTTTACACACTCACTTTTACAAAACACCTACATTAATTTATCTATTCTATATATTTATTCAAAAAAATATTCATTTATTTAACATTGTCGTCTCTCTCACAAACCCAACACAACTCACACAGCCACTATCATCAAGCAACCACCATCATCAACCCAGTCGTATGAAAGCCCAAAACCCACTAATCAAACAAAGAAAAAAAAAATGGTTCAAAACAAACAATGATCAACAATAAAAAATGTCCCAAAACCCATTAATCAGTGCTCCAGCCTGAGCACCAAGCCCAACAGATCAACCCCACCAATCAACCATCTTACCACTGATCAACCCCAACAGAAAATCAATCAGCCACCATTGTTCCTCTACCTTTGCAAATATAGCCATCAATGAATCTCAATGAAACTTCCAAAACCCACCAAAAGAAACCCATCTCCGGCCTGAGCACTGAGCCCAGCAGATCAACCCCACAGATCAACCCCAACAGAAAATCAACCAATCACCATTGTTCCTGTACCTTTGCAAATACAGCCATCAATGAATCTTAATGAAACTTCCAAAACCCACCAAAAGAACCCATCTCTGGCTTGACCCGATACAAATCTGCACCCATCCTTACTCGACAACCTCCTTTCCACCACCAAAAAATCCAAATGAGCCTAAGCTCTCCCAGACCTTGGTCACCGATGAGGGAGAAGAGAAGCAAGAGAGAATAGAGAAAAGGATAGAGGGACTGTTTGCTTAGAGGAGAGAGAAAAGTAAAACTAAAAGCAAAATATTAATAAAATACTAAATACACAGTTATAGTAATCGTGTAAATATACATTGTTATTGTAGTTAATGTGTATATTTATACACTTTTACACCTACTAATGTGGGTGTTTTTTTGTCCAAAATGTGTAAAATGGGTGCCTTTTTCTATTTTAGAAGATTATACACATACTGATGTGATTACTCTTAACAACCAAATAGCATGCCCAATTGTGTTTAGAATCCGAAATAGAGCAAAAATATAGTTTTCCTTCAACATGCACGTACTTTTCTACTCAACCAACATGGCATGCAAGTTCTCAACTAAGAGAAACTTTTAAACAATTTACTTAACCAAAGAAATAAAATTAAAAACATGCAAACTTAATACACTATGCTGAGATACAAGAAGATCATGCAAACTTTCAGACTTGTGTCTCACCTCTTGAATTAGAATGGTTTGTATGCTTTGAGAAAGAGTGCGAGTGTGAGAGAAAGACTAAGAGGAGGTTTAGAATACTGAAAATTTCTGTAGGAATTTCTGAACATAGGAGTAGGTGGTGTGGGAGTAATGTGGAGATGTCATGCAACTAGCAGCAAAGAGATGATGAATCACGTTTTGAAGTAGATGTCTCATACTTCCTTCCTAAGTTGATGTGTCATGCTCAGGGACAGAGCCAGGACTTAGAGTTAGGGGGCGGCTCTTCTGTTGGTTGTGTGCAATGACTTCGGCCTTCGATTTTATTGCTATTTAGTCGCTTAGCGGTTAGTTGTTTAAAATTTTTTAAAGGGTCAGATTTTTTGTTTTAAGTAAAATGGGTTGACTAGACTTAATTTTTTTTAGTTTTATTATTGATAATTTTTGTTGTTGTACTAATTTTTTTGGGCTTGTATATTTCTTTTTAGATTTTAGACATATAAATATTTTTTAATGGTCTTTAAAATGTAGAGAATGTTTGAACTACAAACCTTTTTACAAATTGCTAATAATGTAAGTGGTGAGCCCAAATGCGAACCAATAAAATTTTGTTACCTTAACCGTCTGTAAAAATATTATAGAAAAATTTGTGACTATAACAATACTCTTAAAAGAATCAATGATATTTTTAAGAAAGCAAAAGTGTAATTTCTAAAACAAAATTGCTAAAATTAGTACCTAATATATATAATAATAATATTTTTTTAAAAAATGGGGGGCAAACATGGTTCCGTCCATGGTCATGCTTCATATGTAAGTAGGCGTGTCATGCTTTCATATTTGCGTAGGCGTGTCGTGCTTCATGCCAAGTAGGTGAGTCATGCTTCCATGCTTTTCAGTAAAATACATCGGCCAAAATGGTATAATAGCACTATTTACCGAAATATATATTAATCTATCGCTGTTTTAAAAATATGTAGGAATCCACCACTTTTTGGGTACTCGAGTTTAGGAAACTCGAGTTCCATGAAAAAACTTTGAAAATTGTTAACGGTACTCGAGTTCCATCAAAAAAATTTCGGCAAATTTGAAAGCTAATTTTTCAAAAAACTCAAGTTTATGGAATTTGAGTTACACGACAAACTCTAGTTTAAAAAAGGAGGTACATTGCTAAATATTTCACAAATAGTGATATATTACAAAATATTTTGCAAAAGGGTGATATTTGGCCATTTTGGCCAAAATACATATGCACCCTAATAGTTCTTGTAAATTTTCTATAAGACGCACAAACATTCTTTTTTTTTTATATATAAGACACAAACATTCTTGCGATAAGACTAAAGACTTAATTTGTTTTTGAATGCTTGAAAAGTTGCTAAAATTAGTTAGGAGGCATATTCAAAATTCGAGTTGTGTAGGTTTTCTCTTGACCAATACAAGAAGAAATATAAACAAATATGGCAGGAATGACATTAGTATGACGATCTTAGACAATACGATGCGTGCCATAGTATGAAGATTTAGGTATGGGATATCAAATGTGGCTCCCTTCACATTGTCATTTTTAAAAGAGTTATGCTAGAGATAAACTACAAATTTTATTATAAATTGAAATATCACTAATCATGTAAAAACGATTCAAACATTTATTTATTAGATGGTTGAAGTCTACTGATCACTTTCACTGTCACATTAGTTTGTAAGTTTTATATGGTAAATTTTGTATTTGTTGTAGCATTTTATATTTTATAAAAAAATAAATAAAATTATAACTTTTGATCGCTTCCAACAAGTGTAATGGAAAGAGTCATGATCTGATATCTATGGATATATAAAAAATGACATAGAGAAAGATACTTGGAATCAGTAATTTTTGGGAATTTACGTCTGCAAGTTTGTATCCAGGCTTTTTGTGGCACTTGTGTATCATTCTTCTAGTTCTCAGTTAGTGGCAATATCTATGAAAATGAATCTGTCTTTATTTTTTACCAAGTGTGCTCATCTTTTAGCTTACTCCTGTGGAGTAAGCGGGCTGCTATCATAGTTATCAAAACCATCTTAAGGAATGATCCGGTTGAAAGATTGGTTCACTGGTTCAACCAGTAGTTTAATGGTTGGACCGTAAGTTTATTAATAATTAATTAAGTATATATAATTATAAAAATTAACTAAAATAAAGTAAAATTTGCTAATAAAAATTTTAGTTTCATTGTTAAATCCAAGAACATACCAAAATAGATTTAAAAAAAATCATCGTCTAGTAGGAAATGCAGTGATAATTCACTTCTACACGTGTTAAAGGCTAAGCTAATTGTTAGGTTTGAGTAATAGATCAAAAACACTCAAAAAGATCAAAAACACTCAAAAAGGTCAAAAAGTGACATTATTTGTATCAAAATTGTGATGGCTAGCTTTTGTCATCAAATTGATTTTCTATTCCAAGTTGAGGCCTTTTAACCACAGTTTAAACAATTTATAACTTGGTTTTTATGGTTTTCCGTGGGTTGATACGGTAGACTACTTAAATGGTACAAAACTGCATATCATTCCATCTAATGTCATGGAACACAATTATTTTGGTTTAACCAGCGGTTCGGTACGAAATTAATAACACTACTTACTATTATTATTTGGTTTATTTGTTTTTAGAGAATTATTATCGGTTTTTTAATGCCGGATAAATGTTGTTATTATCACAAGGTATGGTTGTAATCACCAAAATCCATTTTGTTTTCCATCTATCACCATTAGGTATGTATCTGATTTTTTATTCTATATTGTTGAGTATACATGTGTGAATGAAATCCTAAATTGAATAATAAATAAAAAAGTGAATTGTAAATGTACGGGTACGATTTGCTCCCAAAGCCCAAATGGATTGTCAATGGCCCAAAGAGCCCAAAACAATGAATTTGTTAGAGAGTTGGCTTGAAGATGAACTTTCAATGAGTTAAGTGGATAAAGTCGTAGTAGGTTAATTGATGTTGGAAAGAATAAAACAAACAGTTTTGAGTAAGAAAAGTTCTCCTAGGATAAGTCCGAAAATGGTTTGTTTTTATATATTTCTTTCAGACTTATACAAAATTACAGTTCTTAAGTATACAGTGATTTCCTTTCAATTTTCTGATGATCCCTTTGTAATGAGATTTTTCTCCTTTATATTCTCCTTCCTTCTTTCATCTCAACCCTCCACGTATAGATTAGATTGCTAGCTTTGATACTTGTCCCATTACTGTTCAAGTATCACTTCCACATTAATACGGTCAGGGGGTTAGATGCAGAGCATTCAGTGCAGTGGTAGCAACTTGTTTCTCAGATATTTCCCAACTTTCTTTTGTATCTCTCTCTGATGTTTATCCTTACCAACACGATTTCATGTTCCCTTATTCTTGACAAAGGGTTAGACCTTTGACTTCTACTCTGTTTAGCCAAGGAAGTACTTCTTCTTGGACAACGTTTCCAGCTTCTTATGACTAGACTTCCTCCACGGCCCATTAACCTATATCTTATGACCAGACTTCCTCCAAGGCCCATTAACTTATATCTTATGACCAGAGGAAATACCTATATCTGGGCCCTTCATCCCTACAATAAATATTAAATTGTTAGGCCTAAATTTATAGGCTTAAGTTTTTGGGTTAAATAGTGTCATTATATGTTTATTTATTTATTTTATATTTCTCATTTAGAATCTCCCCAAGTGTTAACTGTCAATATACACGAATACAAATCCTTAGGTCATACTTTTTCGTACTCTGTTTTTTTATACCACCTATTACAATAAAGAATGACAATAAACCAAAATAAGAAATTTATGTTTTTTATGAGAAAATAAAAGATTAATATCTTTGTATGAAAATTTAGTTCATATGCATTGCCATGTCATCTTCTTTTTCCTAAACATATTCTTTTTTTTTTTTCTCTCAGTTAGCTAGCACTAGCAGTGAGTCATCGCCTGCGAGTTCTCTCATCTACTCGTGTTGGGTAACGTTTATAGGCCTGTACATTGCCAATTATGTAGCAGAGAGGTCATCACCAGAGTGAGTGCCAATGTACCATGCTTGATTTTAGATCGTGCAAAGCATTTGTTTTTATTTAAAATTTATTTTTATAGTTTGACATTAATTAAGATGTAAAAGATGCCTTGCCAAGAGATGAGCTGGACTAAGTGCTTCTTACGTTCTTATGGTCAGGTCAGGAGAAAAATACAAGAAGAATAAGCAACCAAAGCCTGATTTTCTAGACATGGTTCCCTGGTATTCATGGTATATTTCTGCCATCTCCTGATTTATTCATTTATTTATTATCATTATTATTTAATTTTAAGTTTTTTGCTCTTACAAACAACCCCCTTAAGTTCTTTTTTCTTTGGCTGTGGCTATGTGGTCCAGTACATCAGCTGATCTATACAAGACCCTTTTTGACCTCAAAGTATCAGCAAATGTCTTCCTACGTCGCTTTGACCTGCGTATATTTCAGGTATAAGTGAATAACTAACTTTATGCTCTGTTTGTTTTGAGATTGTATGTTTTTAGACCCCTTAAAACCAAACAGATTAACCTAGTTATTTAGTCAAGTGATTAACTTAGATAAATTATTCAGATCTAGGTTAACACAAGTAAATCCTATCATTGATAAGTGTGAAAATTAAAGAACACAACGATATGATAACCTAGGAAAACCAAATCGGTAAAAAACCTAAGGAGGATTTAACCTAACTATCCTTAAGGTAAAACAAGATTCACTATGAAAGAATTGAAGTTTATACAATAGCGACTTAGACCACTAACATCCTATTACTACCTCGAGTAGGAAACTTTCTACAACAACCACGTGACAGCTCCGAGTCCACGGACTACTTTTTTCTTAGATCCATAGCAAGTACAAGTACTCTCACTTATGTATCTTTAAGCTCTTTATGGAACAACTGAAGCGATCATCAAGCTCTTGACATAATCTTGATTCTTGATAACCCTAAATATATGTGAAGGCAAACACATCTAGATCTCACAAGAGATTCACATACACAACATAAACAACAACTCTAAAACATGGCTAGGGTTTTTCTATTTATATAAAACATAAAATATAAAACCTTACACGTCAAATGAGCTTGGACTGAGTTGGAAAATTCTACAGAAAAACAATATGCACGAGCTTCGATCGATCGATTCTAATTTTTGATCGATCGAGTCTTGCAGAAAGTGAACAGTAATTTTCTACAATTACTCGATTCCAACTTTACATTAAACATACTTTGAGCATCCTAAATCTAGACTCTAAGTTTTGATTATGGTTTACCAACATTACACACTGAAATTCTAATACATTTAGATCCTAAATCCTTAGAACCTAACAAACTCCCCTTTTGGCAATCCATGACAAAACACAAAATAAACAAAAAGCTCAAAGTTACAAAAACAGCCCAACCAAACACAATTCAACCTAACCACTATCTATTAGTTGCAAGTGTAAACAATAGCATGACTGAATCAACTTGTATATTTTTGAAACACTTAACAAACACATAAACGCATGTGTGGAAAATACAAGTAAAACAAAATAAATTCTTGATTTCATATAACATAAACTACAAGACATATATCATGAATAATCTCATAAATATAAATCAATAATCAATGTAGCACAATGTGAAACAAGAAACAAAAATAAAAACATAATGCCTTCTCCTATCATATACAACTCATCAAAAAAATAGAGACATCAAAATAAATACATCATGAGCCATAAAAAATACAATGTAAAGCGCCTAGATTCAATCTAAAGCTCCAAAACAACAAAAAACTCTCCCTATCTCCATCCATATGTACTCCCCCTTTTTGTGACGAAATGCTAAAGGACAATCAAGACTCATCATCAAAAGGAGGTGGTGGAGGTGACCGTCTAAAACTCGTCAAATTTGCTCTCAAAGCCTGAAGCTCGATAAGCACGTCCACCAAAAGCTGACCATGAGCCACTTGAACGGTCATGACAGTGTCTAAAGTACGACGAATGCTAGAAACATTCGAAGTAAAAGGTGGAGGAGCAGTAACAGTCGGATCGATATAAGCATTAGCAGCCAGATCACTTGTAAAAGGAGGAGGAGGAGGTGCACCAAAGGAAGACTCTACTCTAGGGCATTTAGAGCTAGCTCGCATCTGAGCAGCCCTCTGCCTAAGGAAGGTGGCATCTATGGGAGCGATGATATGTACGGGCTCAGAAGCAAGAAACTCATTCAAACCTAGATGCAACAAAATTCGATGAATGAGAACCGGAAAGAAAAGAGCATGAGGAGAAGAGCTACTCCTATGAACCTCAACCAAGGAACAAAGGAAAAGATGAGGAAAACTCATAGGAGCGTCAGTGACAAGAGCATACAAAAATGCACATCTCTCGAGAGGAATAGTATGCAAATGAGAGATGGGCCAGATAGAATGGAAAGAAATTCGGAAAAACAAGTAATGAATCTCAGTCAACTCGTGAGAAGTGATCCGAGGATCAGCACCCCACTAGATAGAAGATCCAGTAAGATATGACACAATGTCATCGATGGGCGGAGACTCATCATAAGGATAAATGGGATGTTGGACCCAAGGTACCCCAAGAGCAGATGCCACTACCATAGGAGTAATGACATGATTTTCATCCCTTATCCAACTTTTCACCAATGTGTCAGAATCATTGGAGTGGATAGAGAGGTTCAATTAGAACTCTCTAATCAAGGTAGCCGGTGGAGGATGGTCTACATCCAACAAAGGCAACCAGCCCCTACGCTCAAAGTTTCTCCTAATCTCCGAATCAAGCTCATCTAAAACTACCTTTCGCTCAGCCCACACATTCCTAAAAATGTTCAAATTCTCATAAGTTTCCTGGTTTTTCTCACTTGAAAACCTCTCACTATCAAAGGACGGAGAAGAAGAAGAGGTGGATTTCCTATTGGCTCTAGTCTTCCTAGTCATGATGCTAAGGTTGGAATATAATAGACAAAAAAGAGACAAAATAGAAAAAAAAAAAAAAGAAAAAAAAAGAAAAAAAAAAAGAAAAACCAAGGGCAAACTATATCAGACACAATTAGAGCAAAAACAATATAGAAAATAACAATCTATATGATGCATGAACAATATCAACACATGATGCATGCTCTAATGCAATGAGAAAAGTTCAATTATTCGTTTAAAAACACAAAATTGGCTTAAGCATAGAGTTTATAGCAAAAACTCCAAATTTGGAAAACCCACTTTCAAAAATCCTAACAAATTGACCAATTGATCATTACACAAGATAGATAACAGAATATAATGACCAATTCAATCAACCAAACAAGCCAATTTCATAAATTAATGCTTAATTGAACAAAATCCCCAATTCGGGTAGTTTCAAGCCCTAGAAAATCCAAATGTTCAAAATTCATCAAATTAAACCACAAAGATCAATTTATTAACATCCCATAACAAAAACCCAATGATCAATTTTGAAGAAAAAGATTGAAAACACCAAAAACCCCAAAAATTCATAGGTTCGAATTTCTCCCTAAAATGCATGAAAAATGAAAATAATTGAAAAAGGAAGGGTAAAAGGGTCTTACCGGCCTTAGAAGACAAAAACTCTTGAAAAATTTTGAGGGAAAATGACAAAAATCTTTTTTTGAATCTTGACCGATCGAAGAGAGAGAGAAAGAACTTTTGAAAAAGTTTTGAATAGTGAGGAGCACGTGAAAAACTCATGTTTTAAAAAACCTTTTGAACGGTTTTCGATCGATCAAAAAACATATTCGATCGATCCAGTATCAATCGAGCAGAGATCGAGCCAGGCAGATTCAAACTTAATTGTTATTTGCAATTTCAATCGGTCGAGCAACAGGTTCGATCAATTGAAAATCTTAAAACTTCAAATTTTTGAAAAACAAAGCATTTTAATGCAAAAACTCCTCAAAGCATAGTATTTTATGAATGAAATGCATGAGTATGAGATAATTTTTTTTTTCAAAAACCCTTGAATTTAACCCCCATTATTCAAAAGTAAGATTTTCAATCAATTTGTCCTAAAAAACACTTTAAAAACATTTTGCATCAAAATCAAGGTTCTTTCAATCTCGGATGGCCACAACAAGATCACATACAATAACATGTATCAAGTTTAGAAAAGAGTAACTTGTGAAGTGTGTGCAACTAGCAAAAGCTTGAAATACATGTGAAGTGATAAGTAGATAATAATCAATCACAATTTCTACAAAATCCATCACAAAAATTTAAAAGAGACTATCCCTTAAAGAGTTTCATCATATAATTCCCACATCTCCTAGAATAAAAGCTTGCAATCATGTAAGTTTCTTGAATTTGCCTCATAATATACACACCAATTTTATTTGATTGTGAAGTTATTATAGCATAATAATGTACACACCAATTTTATTATTTAAACTGAGGCTACACCTTATGTTCTTTTTGTGCATGTGCTACACTTTCTTGAGCACAAAATCATATGATATGTACTAAAGTGTTCATGATTGGCTAGTAAATAGTGGTGAGATGGTTATTTATTCCATTCTCATTAAATTCAAGTCCAACAATCAAAGGCATGTGACTTCAATATTTATATCATGTGATCAAAAACTATAGACAATTCCCACAGAACATGCACTACAAAACTCAAACTAGTAAAGTGCAATAAAGTAAGCTCATCTAAGCTAAATAAAGTACATAAACATGTTACGCAAAGATGGTTTGGCCAACCTTGATTTCAAAATCCAAGAAAGATAGTGCAAAACACATTTGTTTTTCTTTTCTTTTCTTTTTTAATTAAAAAAAAAAAACAAAACAAAAACAACCTAGCGTGAAATGCATGAATGTTATGCAATGCAAATCCTAAAAACAAAAACAAACCGAAACAACAAAAGAAAAATGGTCACATAGAGTAGAGAGAAGAAGCACAAGGACCATGAAAACCAAAGACGATCAGGGACACAAAATCACACTAATTACTTGACAAAGTATCTCAAACTTACTTCTATCAAGAGGTTTGGTGAAGATGTCAGCATTCTGATGATCAGTAGGGATATATTCAAGAGCCACAATCTTTCTTTAAAAAAGATCCCTAATAAAGTGATATCTAATCTCTACGTGTTTAGTCTTAGAGTGTTGAACAGGGTTCTTAGAGATATCGATAACACTAGAATTATCACAATAAACAACTATGGTGTCTTGTGTTATCCCATAATCATTCAAAAGCTTTTCATCCAAAGAAACTGTGAACAATAACTTCTAGCAGCAATATATTCTACTTCTGCAGTAGACAGAGAGACAGAATTTTGCTTTTTACTCATCCAAGCAACAAGATTGGCTCCTACAGTAAAACACCCACCAGTGCTGCTTTTTCTATCATTGGCATTGCCGGCCAATCTGAATCAGAAAATCCATCAAGAGACAAATTTGACTCTTTGCTATAGAATAAACCATAATCACAAGTTCCACTAACATATTTTATGATTCTTTTAACAACATTCAAATGTGAAATTTAAGGATTAGATTGAAATCTAGAGCATACACCAACACTGGAAGCCATGTCTAGATGACTTGCAATTAAATACAAAAGGCAACTAATCATGCTTCTATATAATGTAACATTTACAGACTCAAGTCCAAATCTCTTGACTAGATTTCTGGCATATTTTGCTTGGTTGATGTAAATACCAGAATCCGTTTACTTCACCTACAATCCCAAGAAATAAGTAAGTTCACTGACCATACTCATTTCAAACATCTTTTTCTTTTCACTTGCAAAAGATTGAGCAAGAGAATCATTAGTAGTCCCAAAAACAATATCATCAACATAAATTTGAGCTACTACAAAATAATTCTTATCCTTTCGTATGAAGAGAGTTGTATCAACAAATACTCTTTTGAATCCATACTCAATGAGATAAGTGGTCAACCTATCATACCATGCCCTGGGAGCTTGTTTCAAACCATAGAGAGTGCTTTTCAACTTGTAGACATCATCCAATCTGTGAGAATCAACAAAACCCTTTGGTTGTTCAACATATACCTCTTCTTGAAGCATTCCATTCAAGAAGGCACTCTTGACATCCATTTGATACAGCTTGAAATTCAAATGACTTGCTATGGCCAACAGTATTCTAATGGATTCTATTCTTGCTACTGGTGCAAAAGTCTCATCAAAATCAACCCATTCCACTTGTGTGTATCCTTGAGCAACAAGTCTTGATTTGTTTCAAATAACAATACCATGTTCATCTGACTTGTTCTTAAAAATTCACTTAGTTCCAATTACATTTACTCCTTTTGGTCTAGGAACTAATTCCCACACATCATTCCAAACAAATTGATGAAGCTCTTCGTGCATAAAATTAACTTAATCAGCATCTTGAAGTGCTTCATCCACCTTTTTTGGTTCAAATTGGGATAGATAGCATAAGTGAGTAATAACATTCAAGGCTTTTGATCTCAATTTCATGTTATCATTTAAAATACCCAATATAGGTTCTGATAGAGTGATTTAACTTTACTCTTGAAGATGGACCTTTGACCAGAAATGTGGAAGTACCTTTTTGTATTGATGAAGGGCTAAGCTCATTTTGTTGTTGATGAGTTTCATGAACCGGTGTAGATGGTTCTGAACTTGAAGGTATTGAAATAGCATCGTTCAACACTAGTAGCTCTTCATCACTATGCTTCCCAATATAATCATTAGGAATAAGCTCATCAACTTCCACGGTCTTTTCTTGATCAGGAGGGATGTTTTCTGACTGAGTTTCAGAACATAGTACATCATTGATCACCACATTTGAAGACTCCATGACTGTTTTAGTTCTTAGGTTGTATACTCTGTAAGCTCTACTAGTGGAGGAGTATCCCAGAAAGTATTCCTTGTCGCTCTTTGCATCAAACTTTTTAGGTTCCCCCTATCACGTAGAATATAACAGTCACTGCCAAATATCCGGAAGTATTTGACAACAGGCTTCTTTCCTCTCCATAGTTCATAAGGAGTTTTCTTAGAATTAGGTTTAAAATACACCTAATTTAGTGTATGAAAAGTAGTGTAAACTGCTTCTCCTCAGAAGGACTTGGGCATTTTTTTGTTATGTAGTATGACACGAGCCATCTCTTGAACAACCCTGCTCTTCCGTTCCACTATTCCATTATGTTATGGTGTCTTGGGTGAAGAGAAGTCTTGATGTGTGCTTGATCATTGCAGAAGGTAGCCAGCTTTGTGTTTTCAAATTCCCTTCTATGATCACTTCTGATTCTGGCTATCACAGTTCCTTTCTCAACTTGCAATTTCTTGTACAAGATTATCATCTTTTCAAGAGCCTCAGCTTTATCTCTTAAAAGCACAATCTAAGTATATCTAGTGAAATCATCCACAACAACTAGAATATACTTTTGCCACCTAAACTTTGAACTCTAGCAGGACTTATAAGATCAATATGAAACAACTCTAGAGGTTTTGAAGTTTGAACGTTAGTCATAGACGGATGTTTGGACTTCACTTGTTTACCCATCTGACATGGTCCACATATGCACTTTTCTATCTTTTCAAACTTGGGCAAACCAATAACTGCATCACACTTGGAAATCTTCTCTAATTGCTTATGACTTGCATGCCCCAACCGTTGATGTCATAAGTCTACTTGATTGATCTTTGCACTGAAACACTTGTTGTTTATACTTGGTGTTATACCATAATAGTTGTCAGCTGTCCTAACACCAATACACATGCAGTCACCTCCTCCATCCAGTATCTTACATTCATACTTGGTGAAGAGAATATTTAATCCGTTGTCACAAATCTGACTGATACTTAGTAAATTAGCCTTTAGCCCACTAACATACCAGACATCTTCAAAAATTGGCAATCCTAGAATGTCCACAGGTCCGATGCCTCTAATCACAGATTTTCTTCCATCTCCAAAGGTGACTGTCCCAATCTTTCCTTCCAAGAGTGTCTTGAATAAAGTTTTATTTCCTGTCATATGCTTGGAACAACCACTATCCAAATACTAAAGACAAGAATCACGTGCCTTTAAGGTGGTTAAAGCAGTATAACACACATAATTATCATCATATGTAATTATACCAAGATGCTCAAGGAGAGACTTAAAAAAAGCAACAATATACACAAACCAAAAATAGACAAATTGAAACTTTAGCAATAAGAGCTTCCAAGTATCTATGATAACAGGGGTCAAGGATCAACTCTTAGATCAAAGGATCTAAACACTAGAGCTAACCTGCTTTGATACCACTTGTACATTTTTAGATCCCTTAAAACCAAACAGATTAACCTAGTTATTTAGTCAAGTGATTAACTTAGGCAAATTATTCAGATCTAAGTTAACACAAGTAAATCATATCATTGACAAGTGCGAAAAATAAAGAGCACAACGAAATGATAACTCAGAAAAACCAAACCGGTAAAAAACTTGGGGAGAATTTAACCTAGCTATCCTCAAAGTAAAACAAGATCCACTATGAAAGAATTGAAATTTACACAATAGCGACTTAGTCTACAAACATCCTATTGCTACCTCGAGTAGGAAACTTACTACCACGACCAAGTGACAGTTCCGAGTCCATGGACTACTTCTTTCTTAGATCCACAACAAGCACAAGTATTCCCACTTGTGCATCTTTAAGCTCTTTATGCAGCAATTGAAGCGATCATCAAGCTCTTGACATAATCTTGATTCTTGATAATCCTAAGTATGTGTGAAGGTACACACCTCTAAATCTCACAAGAGATTCACATACACAGCATAAATAACATCTCTAAAACGTGGCTAGGGTTTTTCTATTTATATGAAATATAAATTATAAAACCCTACATGCAAACGGGCTTGGGCAGAGTTAGAAAATTTTGTAGAAAAACAATCTGCACGAGCTTCGATCGATCGAGTCTAATTTTCGATCAATCGAGCCTTGTAGAAAGTGAATAGTAATTTTCTGCAATTACTCGATTCCAACTTTACATTAAATATATTTTGAGCATCCTAAATCTAGACTCTAAGTTTTGATTATGGTTTGCCAACATTACACACTGAAGTTCTAATACATTTAGATCCTAAATCCTTAGAACCTAACAGAGGTAAATGATTTATTCTTTATTATTTGATTGAGACTTTAGAAATTTTGTATGTTTGATCACACTAAATGTTTCTATGCTAACATTAACAAAACTCAAATAGACAAATAGACAATGGTGGTAGTAAAAGTATCGATGATGGCCGATGGGGAAGGTAAATGGTGGTGGCTAGTGTCACGCTCCAAACCCCAAAGGGTCCAAAGCATGAGAAAGACGTCTCAAGTACATATAGATTTTTCATTTTTGACAATTCAATCCACATAAATCATATCAAGTACCAACATCAAGAATTATCATAATAATTTTATTAAATATACTCTCAAAGTAAGTTAGAGCTCTAAGCAATAATTACAAGGACCATTGACCACAAAAGAATAGAGGTTTGAATAAATAATTACATATCATTAGCTCGTATAACGTCACAACCACTATAATATACAAAAGAATGAGTCAAGCCTATTCTAAGATGTACATTATCTAATATCTCCATTACAAAAGTTCAGCTTTCATCAATAGTTAGTTTAACTACTGTTAGCCACCAAAAAGCTGTCTCAAAATATTGTTGCCTACTCTGAAAAGTTTATAAAATAATGAAATGAGACAGAGCTCAGTAAGTAGCATAATTAATGTGGGTGGGGGAAATGCAGGTTTCATTTTCAATAATAATAATATGCTATGACAAGAATGATTTACTAATGAAACACAAAGTTTCTCAAAGTAAATACCTTGAAACTATATACTAGAATCTGTGAGCACCAACAATATAAGTTCCAAAACCATAATATCTAACATAAAGTAAATTATCATAATATACCATACTACCACATAGATCGGTCAGGGGATCCACCCATTCACAACTAGCATGATATTGTCCTCTCTAGTATGCAGACTCTTGATCCCATGGACAACAACCTCACCCATACCCTCAAGGTTTTTCTCCCCCCCCCCCATAGGCAGCAAAGAGAGTGTGTCAAATAGGACCTCTTTTGCATGTGGTCTTTTGGCCCCATGGACAGCAGCCTCACTCACACACAATCAAGGAACCTTTTCCCCCTATGGGCAGCGGGGAAGAACGCATCATCCAAAGTGAAAAGGCACTGACCTGGATCTGATTCCGTTGTCACAAAGACTACGAAAACCAAATCGGGTGATCACCAAGAAATCACACATGGCATTGTGTTAAAACCACATAAAACTCACAGGTTACATTACTTTTAAATATATAGTTTATATCTAGGTAATTTCTAGAAAAACCTTAAATAATCTAACTTCTACAAAGTTTGTAAGATTTTCAACTTCATTCTTGTCAAGAGATTTTCTATCAATTTCCCACATAACAAGACAAGCATCCTTAAATATTCTAATATACCATAAAATCCAAGATGTCCTTATCAAAGGTTAAATAAAATATGCTCATTTTTCCATATCAAAAAATTCATGCATTTCCCTAAATGCAATAACAAATGTGATGCATTTTCATATATAATCATACATATATTAAGGTTATGACACAACAGTTTTGAGGAAAATATAATTTCCATAGGTAGTTTTCAAAAGCATGTCTAACCCAAAAACAACATTTATGCAACATGTTTATTTTTCAAAAATCCCACTAAAAAGCTACTTACCTCGTAATCGCAAAAGCCTAATTCTCCAAGCTCCAAGGAGATTAGCTAGAACCTAAACAATATCAATTAAACCTATCACAATAAGCATAGAGCTTGAAATTGTATCTAGCTACAATTTAGGAATTGCCAAATGAGCACTTATAGGCAAGCCTAGTATTTAACCTCATCAATAATAATATATTCTACTTTCAAAGTTTCTCAACAAATTGATTAACAAGGCATAAACTCCAATTTATAAAGTTAACCCATTTAATATCATATCCAATATCATGACCAGCTTTCATAAAATTTACATTGCATCATTAAGAGATCCATGAAAGCAAAATCAAAATATCCTCCAAGATAAGAAATTTAGAACTTCAACTAACTCCAAATAAACCCAATGGCAATGAAAAAAATTAGATTTACCAACCATCACATGTTATAACTCAAAACCCCTAAATTTTCCACCATACATAAACCTTAAGTAGTCATCATTAGCACAAACCATATACCCACTCATCAAATAATTCCACCAATACAAAAACCATACATACAAACACATAAATATCACTTCTAATGCTCATAAATCACATGAGTATCATTATTAAAGCTTAGATAAAAATAACCTCAAGTAAAAGTGTAAAACCCACCAAAAAGATTAGAAATTTTTACCTCAAAAAATGATATGAAGGTGCTTATAGGTTCTCAAGAATTTTCCAGTGATTTTGCCAGAAAATGATGGTGGAAATAGTGGTGGTGTGGAAGTACCGGTGAGAGAGGATATAAGATTAGAGAGGAATGTATGAGAGAAAATGAAAAAGAAAAGAAGGGGAGTGAGTGAGCCAGCCAAAGAGAGGAGATAAGGTGGAGTGAAATGTGTGGTGGGAATGGGTGGGGTAGGTGGGGTAGTTGGGAGCCACGTGTGTCTCAAAAAATCTAATTTTTTTATTTTTTATTTTTGGTTGACTGGGACGTTAGAGCTAGGGCCTTATAAACAAGTTAAATTGAGCATATTTAAGTATTTGAAAGTTCAAAATTGGTTTATTTAACTTTATTCAAACACGAGTTGAGCTCGAGCACTTCACCAAGCCAAAGAACATTTTTAGCTTGGTTCTTCTTTCTTCTTCTTCTTCTTCTTCTTCTTCTTCTTCTTCTTTTTTTTTTTTTTTTTTTTTTTTTTTTTTTTTTTTTTTTTTTTTTGTGTGGAATAAGTTCAAACTTGTTTATAAACTATTTGATTAACTTATTCTATTCTTATATATAGTATACACCAAGACTAAATTTTTTTACTGGTTCACAAATCTATACTAATAATTAATAATTAAATAATTGTTTCAATTATATTATTAGAATTAATTAGATATAATGATTTTTTTTATTATGAACTCATAAAAATTAGATTATCAACTTTATATTATTTAAAATTATATATAGTTTTTACTATGAAATGAACTATTTATATTGTCAATAAATTACAAATTATGATTTGATACACACATAATATTACATACATTCAATTTGAGCCTCATCATATTTACAAGTTCATTATTTTGTTCGAGTTTGGCTAGTTTAAAAATTAGGCCTAATTTGAGCTTGGGTTGATTCATTCATAAGCTGAACTCAGGTAATTTATAAACGGCTTAATTCTTTTGTAGGCTACTGGTGACATGGGGTGGGATAGAACAAGAATTTCTTCTCGGGGGAGGGGGGGGGGGGGGGGCTGAAGGGAGAGGCAATTGATGCCATCAATATAGTAACACCACTTAAGTTTAGGTTCTTGTTAACTATAAAGTCCACTTTTTTAGGAGGGGTCTCAAGTATGGTGTAGTTAGTTTTTTTTTGGGCCTCTTTGGACCAATTTAATTCTTGAGAGGGAGGTAGTTACAAGTTTTGGAAGTATAAACTTCAAATTTAACTATATACCCTATTACAAAAAATCTAATCATATGTACTACTAAAAAAATTGGGGGCAAGGGGGTTATGGGGTAGTCTTCAAGTAGATCCGTCCTTGCATGGTGAAGCTAGTGGTGACAATGTGGTGGAGTAGGAAGGGAAGGGAAGGGAAGGGAAGTGGCGGCCTAGAGAAGAGGGGAGGGAGGTGGTGGCGATGGTACGAATGAGGAGGGGAGGGTGGGAAGAAAATGATGTTGTTGGTTGTTGAGAGGATGGGGAGGTGGCAATGCTATAGTGGAAGGGGAACATGTTAAATTAATGATTATCCCAAAACTTAAGATATTGGGATATAGTCAATTTAATTATTTAACCCCCAAACGTTTGGGCCCAAATTCCTCTTAATAAGTAAGGTCCAACATGTGGAATTTTAAATGAGAGGTAGAGTGAAGGAGACAAAGATCGAATTTAGAATCTCATGCTTTGATACCATGTTAAATTACAAATTGTCTCAAAAGCTCAACCTACTGGGATATGATAAATTTAATTATTTAACCACACAATTCTAACATGCTACAGTGGAAGGGGCACATGCATGATCTGGAGACTTATTTAGGCTTTTAAATGAATAAAATATTTTCTATAATTTCAATGTAAATTTCCTTTGAGCATAAAAATGTTTGCAGTTGATTAACAATTTTTTGTTGCACCAAGCATTGAAAAGATGGGATTATATTTCTTATCTAAAATTGTGTTAGAACTTAGAACCAATGGAGTGTTAATAATTGTTGGTCTAGTAGTTCTTATTGTTGCATGAGATTCATAAGATATCAGGTTCAAAATTTCTAGTTCTCATCTTGCGTCCACCCATATAGGATTACTCTTGTAATTATCTAGTGTATGAGGAATGGGGGAACTACGCATGGAAGAAAAAAAAAAAAAAGGGAGTGTTAATTGTATTTTGGAAATCAAAACATCACTCTTAGTATTTAGGATAAATTACACAAACCTACCCTAAATACCAACTAGGTCCAACTAGGTCCAAAACAATTTAAAACCTACCAATTTCATTCTGAAAAGACCATTTTGTCCCTAATTTTTATTATCTCTTCTTTCTCTCTCCTATCTCGTTACTCTCCCTCGCTCAGCTCTCTTCTCTCAGCTCTCTTTCTTAGAACTCTCTCTCTCTAACCGGTGAAACCCATGAGTTTTGGTCACCGGAAACACCACCCAGCAAAGGACTTCCTGATTCCCACCGCAGGTTTGAGTCGTTTGACGCCATCAGTGCTATTTAACGGACTTTCGTCCCTCTCAGACTGGAATCCACGCGGTGGTGATGGTGCTTCGATCTGGTCACCGGTGAAACCCATAAGCTTAGTCATTGGTGTCTGCAACACCACCACGCAAGGGTCTTCTCGATTCCCATCAAGTTTGATGCCATCAACGGACTCTCGCCCCTCTCTCTCTTATCAGAACCCACACGGTGGTGGTGATGGTGCTTCGATCTAGATCTCTCATTGTCTTTGCAACGGCAGCGTGGATCTCGGCATGAGCTTTAGATTTCAAATTTGGGCAGTGTTCTCCAGGGGATGATGACCCCAATCTCGTGGTGTGGGTTTTTTTTTGGTTTCTATTTTGATGTTTACGGTGGGGTCTTGGGTGGTTTTGTATTGATTTTCTGTGTTGTGTTTGGTTGGGATTTTTTCTGGTTTTTGGGGATTTTTGTTAGGTTTTTCTGGAGATTTCAATGGGGTTTACAAGTGGATTAATGGGTTTTGAAAGAGTGATTTTTATGTGCTTTTTTGTAGCATTTTTTGGGGACCTTCAGTGGGATTTTGGTATTGTTCTTATGGATTCAGAGATTTGGGTTGGGTATTTTCGGCCACAGAGAGGTTTGAGAGTGACAGAAATTAGAGAGAATAGAGAGTTTGTATGTCTAGGGGCGAAGTTGTCTTTTGAGGACTAAATTGGTTGGTTTTAAAGTATTTTGGACCTAGCTGGTATTATCACAAACCTCAGGTAGGTTTGTGTAATTTGCCCTAGTATTTAAAATCGTTTTATTTTCAAGAGTAACAATCAAATCCCTAAAGTGTGTAAAATTATCAAATTTGGTAAGTTTTGTCACGTTTTTCATTTTGGCTCATAAGGTTTCAAAAGTTTATAAAATGATTACCCATTTTTTTCCTTTATTGAACTTTTGTTTTTCAATATTTTCACCAGTCAACCTGAAATGTAGAGTTATTTAGTAAATTCAAGTTTAGAAAGTAAACAATGTTATTTCTTTGAATACTTCACGTTAGTTGCATGTGACAATAAAGTAGTGAACTATCCTTGTGGCCATTTAGTTAGTTAGTTTGTTGTTGTTGTTGTTGTTTTTTTTTTTTTTTTTTTTTTTTTAAATAATTCAATAATTGGGAAAGAAAAAATTTAAATCTTGAATGTTTCCCTTAAAAACAATAAGAGTTGCCAATCGATTGAACTACAAGGCTCTTGATAGCCCCTTATTTTTAATTTACATGTATGGTTAACATGTAATATTTAAGTTACATAGACTTAAAAAAAAAAATTATAAATGTGCCTCATCACATGACATATTATTATATATCCGGCTAGTGTGCATAACAAATTGGAACATTTTATAAATTTTAAGGATTCAATTGCCATTTTGAAACTCCAAGAACCAAACTAAAAAATTGGACATGTTTAAGAACCAAAAATGCTATTTGTATAGGGGGGGGGGGGGGGGGGGGCTATATTTCATGAAGAAATTTATTTACAAATCTAAGATATATGTGATACCACATCATTTAAAATCTTCACTTTTATATTCTTACACGTGCAAATAGGCTTTTTTTTTTTGGTATGGAAAATGGGAAAAAAATTATTTGGTTATGAATCTTACTAATGATTTCTTTTATATCTTACCCTTTCTTCCATCAGACAGCAATGAAGAAAAATCAACTTGTGCCAAAAAAGGAGGCTCAAAGGGACTATTTACATGATGATTTTAGTGCAAAAAAAGAACTATGGTTCGACTTCATAGCAGATACCGGTGACGGTGGGAACTCAACCTATACCATGGCACGGCTACTTGCTCAACGTGAAATTAATATTGATCCATCCCAGAAAAAAGAATTCAAAATCAATTTGAATACCTTAAAACGCGGAGACTTACTCCTCATTGGGGGGGATCTTGCGTAAGTTGACAATACCTTTTTTTGATTATAATATGACAATTTAACACATTTTAACTGGTTTCGAGCTTACTTTCATTTATATATATATAAAGGTTTCAATCTTACTTTAAGACTTACTACTCATTGGGAGTGAGTGAAAATTGACAATTTTATTCATAATAAAAATTCTTATTAACAATTCTACACCTTATTAGTGCCAAGTCGTGGGTTCGATCCTTGACAGGTTTTTTGTTGGTGAATAACAAATTTGTAGTTTAATCCTTGCCTACACTAAAAAATCAATTGGTATCTTGGTTTGATGATAAATGCAATTATCATAAGCAAATATCATATGTTAAAACTATCTCTATAAAAAAATAAAATTATTGTCGACTAGTCGAACATTGTCTTTCAGTAGTTGGCCTTTTTCTTGATGGTCAAGCTAGGTGATAAACCTTTGTCTACTGATGCTCTAAAATAAGTTTCCACCAATTGGGCACTGGTTAACTTCTCAAATCTCCTTATTGGTAAGAGCGACTACCTCTATCACTACTCTTCACCCCTGTGCAAACTTAAAGATCTATCAAAGCTTTTTTTAAGTTGGTTTTTGGATCTTTCATGCATTGCTTGTGCATGATATTAGTTAAACCCTCAGAACATTTTCCTTGCTTCCACAGTTGTGTACGTGGGACAGGTTGTTAAGGGTGTTTTTGATAGGTATTGTCAAACAACATACCTAAGGCACTACAAATGGTGCCACTATTTGTTGAGTTTTTATTTGGGCTTCTATTTGTCCTAGTTTTTTGTTCAGTGGTACAGCATTTGCTATAAATTCTCCTTTTATGGCATTACTACTCTATGTATATATAAATGCATGTAGGGATAGAGTCAGAAATTTTTGTTTAGGGGGCCAAGGCTAAAAGATCATATTGATTCAGAATATCTATGTATGAATGTCTAACACACTCATCTCTACATTAATGAATTTTCAAACATCAATTTCAAGATTTGTCTCCAAATGTCAAACACAAAAACAAATTTGTTAGTTTTGGTATGTGTACGAGATTTTTCAAATAAGATTTGTGGTACCATAAATTGGACTACGAAACTTTATGTTGTAATCTTGTACTATTTGCGTTTGTCATATTTACCCAATCCAACTTGTATTTCAGTTCTTTGACTAGAAGTAGTTTTTTTTTTTTTTTTTTAAGAAGAATTTGACTAGAAGCTAATATGAAATTTTTGATAAAAATAAGGAATAAAGTCTTAACTTTTACGGTTTTACCTACTACAATTTTTTTTTTACTCATTTTACTGTGAATGTGGCTCCGCCTCTGCATGCATGAGAAATATGTATCCAAGTTTCTCAAAAAAATGCAAGAGAAAAATGTTTATATATTATGTTTGACAATATGTTGTTTAAATTTTGAAACTTTTGCATTTATTGTAGGTATCCTAATCCCTCAGAGTTTACATATGAAAGGCGCTTGTTTCGTCCTTTTAAATATGCTCTTCAACCACCACGCTGTCATGAAAAAGAAAGTATGACTGACTACAAGCATGCAGTGCCTCCTGGGGTGTCAAAGCCGCAACATGGGAAGAAAAACAAAAGGAAGTACCAAAAACAATCGATACCATATAATGGGCCTCAATGTTTTGTTATCCCCGGAAACCATGGTTGGTCTTAGTTTTAACATTTATGCTCTGTTTGTGTTGAAGTAAAATATTTTCAAACATAATATTTTTTAAATGTAAAATTTTCAACCTAACCACGAAAACTCAGCCACCAAAGCTGTTGGTGCCGAAGGTTCAGTGATTGGACTACCGAAATCAACAGCTAGAGTGGTGGCTTTGGTGACTGGTCAGCCGGAATGGTGTCTTCGGCTACTGAACCTGTGACCTAGCCACCAAATGAGGGGAAGGGGAGTTATTGTGTGTTTTTTTTAAAAATATTTTACCAAGTTTTAAAAATTAAAACATTTTACAAATTTTTATAATGGATTTTACGGTTAATAGAAAATATTTTACAAGTTTGACTATATTTTACATGCAAACAAATATTTGAAAATGAGAAAACATTTTATAAAAAACACGTTTTACTTTAAAACAAATGGAGTGTTAAACTCATCTTAATTAGATTGTTTTGACTCATAAAAAGCAAATTTTATTTGTGCATATAGTCGGGACAACCATGGTTGTCAAAATCGCGATCCAGATCGTAGAATCGCACGATTTTACGATCCCACCTCACCAAAAAGTTTTAAATCGTAGCAGGATCGCAAAAATGTTAGGATCGTAGGTAGGATCGTGTAGAATCGTATAGGATCGTAGGATCGTATGGGATTCTACCGATCCTACCGATCCTACCATTTGGCTTGAATTTTTTTTTTTTTTTTTTTTTTAAGTGGGATTCATTTGGGTAAACCTAAACCCACAAGCCCAACAGGTTTTAGAAGCCCAATAATGAATTGAAGTCCCAAATTTACCCCTATGTCAACATAAAATCTCAAAAAAACCTATGGTATAAGTTTAATGTTTTCAAAAACAAAACATTTTCTTTCTTTAACTGTTCCTGTTTTTTTAAACTGTTGTAGAAGCCAATTCATTTTTAATATTAACATACTTATGCTAAATTAATCATCTATTTGTATCGCCTTCACAAATGTTGTTACATAAAATCTAATGATGTACTTGTGTTTCACTATCTATAGGCAACCATGTTTTATATAATTTTGAAGTGATTATTTTTATTGAGTTAAGAAGAACTATTTTTTTTCATAGAATAATAAGACCTAAAAAAGTAAATATCAATTTTAGAACCAAAAAAAAAAAAATAAAACCACACAATTGAAACCAATGTCATTAAAGCATTAGATTTAGGAACTTTACCTTAGAAATAACAGTTTTAGTACTCACAACAGTGGTGTTTCTAACTTCGTAGAAAAGAAAATGCATTTTGTAGAGTCCATATTTTTGTAGTTGGCAAATACGATAAATGTAATCAATTCATAGTGTTTTTGGTGTGTCTTAAGTGGGTTAAAGATGTATTTTATAGTCCAAGACAAAGACCCAAGTTCAGATCAAGAAAGAATCAAGTTTAGAGCAAGAAAACTAAAGTTTCTATCAGTTTTACTGCTAGCTTGATTCCTGGCTAGACCGTATAAGATTTTCGATTTCAAGCTTGACATCTAGTTCGATCAATCGAGATTGCGATATTATCAAAAATATAAAACGTGAAAAATGCCATAACTAGCCCTTTGTCAAAAACATAGCATCTTTCAGCCCTGTTAATGGTGAGCCATCACTGCCTTTAAGCTTTCTTAACTTAAGTTTAACGTTTTAAAAAAAAAAAAAAAAACTCAGTCAAAAACCCAGCACCTCTCAACCCTCTCAATATTGTTGCCATGAGCCATTGCTGCCTTTAAAGTTTCTGGTAATTTGTTTTGGTAGTTAGTACTTAGTAGTTTATCATTTATTTGTACTTTGTTAGCTTAATTCCATATTGTTGTGTTGCGTATATGATTTTGACAAAGCTTTTAAGGTTTTTATTTTTCTATTTTGTTAACTAAATTAAGTAAAATTTGAAAAATTATGAAACAGGATCTTCATTATTTAATTAGCTAGTTTACATTAGATTGAAAATTTTCTTTTAGATTACATATTGTAAAATTGTAGTTAGCTAGTTTTTATATGCTAACTAGCCTAACTTATTTTGGATTTGGAACTTAGAATTTGGAAAACATTTTTCATATGTGTAGATAATATTTTGGTACTTAGTTGCTAATTAAACATGTACTGAACTTTTTAGATACATTATGTCAAAAGTTAAATATATTTTGCTTCATTAGAATGACATAAGAACGATGTAGTGCGTGCAAATTACATTTTATGATGCAATTTTTTTTTAATGGATGGATTTATATTTTAAGTAATTATATAACATACAAAGTCACTATCAATAGGTTTTTTGCTTAAAATCTGAAAATAGGTAGGATCTTACGATTCACGATCCGATCCTACGATCTCCGATCCTACCTACCTCCCACGATCCTACGTAGGATCCCGATTTTGACAACCTTGGGGACAACCCTCTCACATAAGATGGACCTCATAAGTGTGGGACCAACTCCATGCGAGAAAGATGTTATAAATATGGGTTACCACCTATTTAAAAAGAGGAGGTAATATGTTGCGTAGTGAGTGTGTATAAGAGCATTCACATCAGTCCGTGTATAATAAAAAAATGTGTAGAATTTATATAGTTTTACCTAAAAATTAATGATCCACATCAGTCCGTATATAATGTGTAAATTTAAAAGTTTGCTACAGTAATAGTGTAAACTTATATTGACATTATTTATTTTGCATTTAGTTATTTATTTATTTATTTATTTTTTTTATGTATCTCGAGGATGAAGGTAGAGAGTAGATGGAAGAGAACCAGTTAAAAACAAATCAAGAAAAATTAATATTTTAATGAAATGTAATGTAAAATAGATAATTTGATGTGGGGTGTTTTAAAAAGTAAGTATGTAAAATAGAAAAAGTAAGTTCTTATGTTAAAATAAACGAAAATTTTTGCATGAGCTATTGCGAATGTTCTAAAGGAAAAAAGTTAGATCTAATATTAATTTTTGTTAAAATGCTTTCTAATTGATGTTTTACTAGTCATCAAAATGTAATTCAATATTTTTTATTATGTTGTTAAAGTGGCATCAATTATATTAATTGTCATGTCAATTTGTAGGCATTTTATAGTAAAATTTGTAATACTTTTAATATATTTCAATAAATAAATACTGATGCTAGAGATTTTATACAAGTTTTTCAAATTGATGTGAAATCAATAAAAAAAAATGTAATTCAAATATTTATTTAATAAATTGTTAAAATGTAGTACCAATTACATTTATTGTCACATTAATATATAAATATTTTGAAGTAAATTAAACATCTTTCCATAAATAGATGTATGTATTAGTTTTTTTTATCATGTTAACAAGTTCTCTAAGAGGATAGGTTGAGAACTAATAATTATAAAGTTAAGAGCTTCAATGCATTTTTAAAAAGAAAAAAAAAAGTCTTTTTTAATCCAAAAAATATACAGGTATATAATTTATTGATTTGCATGCATATTGTAGTTATTTGTGTTTTCTTGATCTTTGTACACAGTTTGAATTTTTTTTTTTAACACTGTATAAATACATCAATTAATAAAATATTAAATGTACCCTAATTTATGCTTGATTAACAAAAGTCTCACTTCTTTGTAGTTTATAATATATGCATCAGTTTTTAAGAATAATGTAGTAAAATAATTTTTGGTATTTCCTATATTAGTAATTAATGTATCACTTGTTTTCTAGGAAGACCATTCTTCATACTCTTTTAAAAACCCTCTAAAATTTGTTTGCATTTAGATTGTCATTTGTGGTAATATTCTGTTTTGGCTTGACAGATTGGTTTGATGGACTTCATACCTTTACGGAATATATATGTCATAATAGCTGGTTGGGAGGGTGGTTCATGCCTCAGAAGACAAGTTATTTCGCCTTGCAACTTCCTAGGGGATGGTGGATATTTGGTCTTGATCTTGCACTCCATAGTGAGATTGATGTCTACCAATTTGAATTCTTCTCCAAACTAGCTAAGGAAAAGGTGTCTTTCCTATATTTGTATTTTCATTGTTTTGACTTTCAATATGTTTATCAAAGCATTAAATTAAATTATGTTTGTTTCAGCAGAATTTTTTTTTAATTTTTTTTTGGTAAAATACTATTTTGATCCCTAAACTTTACTAAAAGTTCTTTTTTCATCCTCACACTTTGTAAATAGTTTTTTTTAAAAAAGTTTAGAGACAAAATAGAGATGACAAAACAAATATATTTTTTAATAGTTTAGGAATGAAAAATAACCATTTGGTAAAATTTAAGGATAGAAAGTAAAACATTTTCAATAGTTTAGAAGCAAAAAAATGAACTTATCAATTGTTTACAGACAAAAATGAACTTTTTAAAATTTAAGATGAAAAATAAACATTTGGTAAAGTTTAGGAACCAAAATAATATTTTACGCTTTTTTTATATAAATTTTCCAATGTTGGATATACTTAAAAGAAGAAGAAAAATATTTTTAAAGCCAACAACAAAACAAGTTATTTTTAGCGTTTACTACAACATAACTGAATAAATCATCACAAATAAACCCCATACAAACAAAAGCAAAAACAAAAGCTCTCTCATGGTAACATTTATCACTGCCCCCCTCTCTCTTTTCATAGACAGATTGTTGACCAGACGATTGACCAAACATTGACCTTTTCTTTTAATTTTTGTGTTCAAAGCAATCGTTTTCCCAATTATTTTATTTTATTTTTTGCTGTACAGATTCTAAAATTAGTGTACATCAAGGCCCACAAATAGATCCACAAAATCATTAATACCCAAGGGGCATAAAAAACAATCATTAATATTTCTTGGTGTAATACCCAAGGGGCATAAGGCGGCCATAACTGATTCCTCGGTGAAGTGTTCTTCAATATTTATCTAAACACTGAAAACTAATAACTAGTTATAAGTTTTTCATATATTTGAGTACTGAAATACATGAATGAAAAATGTGTTTTAACTTGGATTTGTCAACACTTACAAGACTTAACCCTAACTTTTTTTTAAAAATAGTCATTTCTCTTCAAAACAAATGGATCACATGATTTGCTCATTTATTTATAGCATGAAGTGTATATGAATAGAAAAAAATTTGATTACAAACTTAGTTGTAGTTTATAGGAAGATAATATGTGTCCTTGTAATGTGTATTGCACATGACTTACTAAGTTACTAATCAACACTTTTTTCTTTTTCTTTTTTGAGAAGAATACTAATCCACACTTAAGTAATTGTAATATTGTATAAAATTGGTGAGTCATGTAATTGTACATGTCATATTTCTATTATTGAGTTTGTACAAACTTTTTCCATATAGTCATATGTAAGATGTATTATATGGCAAATTCTCCTTTTGATAAGTTTAGAAAGAAGAAAAAACTACCATGTATTATACTACAGTTGTTTGTCTTGTTTTAGTGGCTCATTTCTTTTACATGCTACTATTTCTGAGTAATTATAACTATTATATTAAATGATTGGATTTATCATTTCTTAACAATGTAAATTTTTTGAATAATTGATAATTATCATGATATCACAACCTAAATTGTAACACACAAACTTGTTCCTTGTTTTCTTTTTCCCCTAAAACTTTCTATTATTTGACTACTTTCCTTGTCTAATGTGTAAGGTTGGAGAGACAAACTCTGTGATCATCATGACACACCAACCTGATTGGCTTGTTGATTGGTATGAGAATAGTGATTCTAAAAGTAATGGCTCAAAGTACCAATCAAAAGTAAAATATGTCTCACGCCTTATCTATGGCATTTTAAAAGAAAGGTGTAAGCTTCGAATTGCTGGTGACATACATCACTATATGCGCCACTCAATTGTTAGGTCAAAAGAGTCAAATTCAGTATATCCCCAACATCTGCTAGTAAATGGTTGTGGTGGAGCATTTGCACATCCCACCCATGTGTTTCGTGATTTTAACGAATCTCATGGAGTTTTCTATAAGTGCAAAGCCGCTTATCCTACTTTTAAGAAGTCAAGAAGGGTAATTAATTGTGACTCTGTTGTTTCATTTCCTATTATTTACCAACTTCACATATTGTATCATTTTCTTCTGCTTCCTGTTTAGATAATACATCTTATTTGTTTTTTAATTTGCAGCTCGCATTAAAAAATATCTGGAATTTCCGAAAGGAAAATTGGCGATTTGATATTGTTGGTGGCATCATATACTTTATGTTGGTCTATTCTCTGTTCCCACAGGTGAATTTATGTTCTACTTCTAGTGATTTTTCCAATTTATAGTAGTTATTGTGACAATTATGATGTCTTTCTTCCTTTCCTGTCTTAAATTGAAATTTCTTAAACAGGCTTATCAATTTGATTTTCTCTCTCTCTTTTCATGTTCCTTTCCAGTGTAAGCTTGACCACATTTTTCAAGTAGACTCAATTTCCGGTTCGTCAAGGGCTTTCTTGGGCACAGTTTGGAATGCTTTTATGTACGTGGTGGACTACTCTTATATGTCTCTAATAGCTACTTTGCTATTTCTAATTGTGGCGGTTGCATTTGCACCTTCCAAACTGTCATTGAAGAAAAGGATAATGATTGGAATTCTTCATGTTTTTGCACATCTGGCCGTATCTCTACTTCTTATGTTGGCGTTGGAAGTGAGTATTGAGTGGTTTGTCAGGTCTAATCTAGTAGAAACTTCAGGTCAGTTTTCCCTTCCGGTTATGTGTGACATCCCAGGAATGTTTTCCCTTTCTGTTTTTCATTCACATACTTCATAACATATAAAGATATGTAAGCAACTCTTCAATGAACAGCATATATAAACAATAGAGTATGATGGCAGAATGCCAATGGATTCACAGTTTAGTGCACCTACGTACCTGCCCTTTCACTTGTCACTAGCTCAACGAGTAATATTATGTCCATAATATTTTTACAATAAATAACCTTAAGTATCAAGTTGTTATTCATTATAATATATGCTCACCACTGACATCACTATTTTACCAACCGATAACAATTTGCCACCTAGTATTTATTGTAAAAATTTTGTGAAAATATAGTGAACATAACACTACTGTTTTACTATATAATCTTTACAAACTAATATGTTATTAATTATCAAAAAATAAAAATAAAAAAAAGTTTTGTAGCTCAGTGATTAAAAAGTCTGCTACCTTTTACTTGGAGAATCAATGTTTGAATTCCTCTCAACATTGTTGTACTTGTAACTATTGAATTATCCAACAAAAAAAAAAATCCAAAAAAATTAATTGACAAGTTTATTTATTATGTGTTTAAAATCCAACAATCACATTCATTACCACATTAATTTGTAGATGTTTTGTAGTAAATTTGTAAAATTTTTAATATTTTCCCTAAACAAATATATGAATTACTTTTTGCTCATTTGTGATACATTAATTTATGAGACTTACATAATAAAATTTGTTACATCCTTATCATCACTCAAATAAAAAGGTTAAATTGCTTTCTAGTTTGTATGTTCATGGATTAATTATGTGATATCTAAGATAGTATGTATCATGTTGAGGATCTCAATATATATATATATATATATATATATATATATATATATATATATATATATATAATGTTTTTAGCTTCCCAAAAAATTAAAGCATACTCTTTTATTGTTCAGACCATCATTCTTTATATCGGTGGTACCAATCTATGTTCCATAAACACCTTCCAGTTCCGATTGGCATTCAAAAAAGACTAAAACAGTGGACTTTTGGGCTTTATCCAGCATGTATCAAGTATCTCATGTCTGCATTTGATGTACCAGAGGTGAGAACTGGATTCCCTTTGGCTCCACAAACATGCTTCTTTACTTATCTATTTTCGTAAATTTCATAAGAAATGTTCTATCAGCTCATGGCGGTGACACGGAGCAATATTTGCAAGAATGGGATGGAATCTCTCTCTCGAAGGGGTGCCGCCATTTATTATGCTTCCACCTTCCTTTATTTTTGGGTATTGTCAACCCCTGCAGTTGCCTTAGTATTTGGAATCTACTTGTACATCTGCATCAACTGGTTCAACTTACACTATGATGAAGCCTTCTCCTCACTTAGGATTGCTGATTACAAGGCATTCACACGATTTCATATCAACTGTAAGGGTGATCTTGAAGTTTATACCCTTGCAGTTGATAAGGTGAGAAAGCAGTATTAGTGGTTCATTTTGTGATGGTAATTCTAGGATGGTTTAATTGCTTAAAACTATAATATGGGCATTTCTGAGGAGGCTTGAACTATTTCTTCTTTTTATTATTTTTTTTTATGTTTTGTTTTTAATTCGATAATTGTGGAAGACTTGAACCTTGAATATTGTATTTGTCAAAAACATTAATTAATGTCACTTGAGTTGCAAGACTTGATGGCTTGAACTAGTTTTAAATTCTTATCTTTGTAGTTGATAATTACCCATGTTGACATTTAGGTACCAGAGGAATGGGAGGAGGATCCTAAATGGAAGGAGCTGAAATCGGATGAGTTGAGCCACCTTAGAGAATATCCTAGCCAATGGAAGGCTGTTGCATCGGATCAGGAACCATTAAAGACTGTCAGGATTATTGACAAATTTGTTATTCGACAGAAAGATGGTCCTGATTATACCAGTGGAAGTGCAACAGAGTAATAAATCCGATTTCCTGTTCACATACTAGCTGACTAGGGATAGCGACAAACAATGAAATAAAGAAAACAGGGGACTTTTTTTTTCTTTTTCGTACAACTGGTTTTGTAAGGCAATGCTAAGCGTTTGGATAAATAAGTCAAGCTATTTATGGACAACCTAAGGACTTGTTTGCATTTATTTATGGAAAAACTCAGAAAAACAGTAAGTGTGTGAAAATGTCTATGAATTTTTGGTGTCTCTAGAGTTATATCTATTTAAAAAACAAAGATGATCCACTAGAATTTGGCTCAAATTCTCATTGACCAAATGGTAGGAAATAAATTAGATTAGATAAAATTTTGAAAACTAGCCCTGTGTTTTGTTTGTTCCCCTTTTCTATCCTTATTTGAAAATTTGATCGAATTAGTACTTCTGTCGCACTTCTATGCTAAACTGAAAGTAAATTCATTTTAGAATTCATTTGATTTTCTTCTTCCTTCTATCTTCTTCTTGTTCTCTCTCTCTCTCTCTCTCCTACCAACACCTAATCGCCACCGCAACCTTTCGCTGCCATCTTAACACGCCAATAATGAAAGCTCATCCACAACGAGCCTGGCCACATACCCAATTTTCTACCGACCACCATAGATTGTTGATTGTTTGATTATGATGGCAAAGGGTTTATTTTTTACCAGAAATCTATTTTTTGAATTGACGATCACGTACTGTTGGTGGTTTGCCACTAACAGTACCTAGTTTGGGGTTTGTTTAGTTGGTTTTAGAGAATGTAATCCTATAAAAGTGAAAATCACAAGCAAAAAATCTGGTTATGGTTTTCCAAAAGAGGAATTTTAGTGAGTGAAAATGAGGGACTAGCACTTCTTTTATAGAGTGCATCATTGAGCATAGTTATCTAAGCAACTCTCCTTGAAGGATTGCATTGCTTCACCAACTAGAGTCTAGACCTTTTGCTTGAAAAGTTAACGTTCATTGCACTCGTTCCCTTATAATCAGTTTGGATGGAAGGGGGAGAAGAAAAGTAGAATAGGATTGGCCCCATTCCTATTCAAACTAGCCATTAAGAGAGAGATTGAGATCAAGTGTGTAGGTGTGTACCAATATTAATAAGGTGGTCACCCTTACAAATATTAATATGTTTTTGGTAACTTAGTAGTACTAGTTAAGGCTCGAGGCCTTATTGGGGTGTTGTGGGTTCTTGGTGGAGAAAAAGGAGAAGATTTAATTTTTGTTTTTTAAAGATAAAATTATTCTTTCTCCATCCCGTTTAGAACAACAAATAATCAATTTGATTTGGACTCAAAGTTCAAAAGGTGTTTTTGCAATTCCTTTTTCTCTAATTATTTTTATAAACCAGTCAAATAAAAGTTCAATATCAAACTCATTATTAAACAAGTTAAAACTCAAATATAATAATGTATTCACGAATAAGTTTTTGAATATGAAATTGATTTATTTGTTTCTGTATATCTGTTTATGTGTACACACACACACACACACACACACACACACATATATATATATATATATATAGAGAGAGAGAGAGAGAGAGAGAGAGAGAGAGAGAGAGAGAGAGAGAGAGAGAGAGAGAGAGAGAGAGAGATTGTCTAGAATTGAAATTAAGTTTATAAGTCAAATTATTTTTTTTAGTTTACTATTATATAAATAGTTCATTCATAATAAAAAATTGTATCCGATTATTAATAATACTAAGTTAGTGAATCTAATTTTTATAAGTTCATAATTAAATTAATCTTTTTAATTAATTCATATAATATAATCTAAATTATAGCTTAGTTCTGATCATAAGCACAAATTTGTGAAGGGAAGAAATTTTCAGTTGTGGTTAAAATTGATTACTTAGAAGTTTGAGTGGGTTAAAAAAAAGCTTTCTACTTCGATGATAAATTCATACTTAACTCATATTTGAAATTAAATTAAATTAATTAATTCTAAAATTTTAATATTAGACCTCATCACTCAATTACAACCACCCTCCCACCCCTCGAAAAAAAAAAAAAAAAACCCCTATGCACGTCATTTGCACAGAAAATATGTGTTACAAGTTACAACTTTCAAGTCATTTTCAAAGAATTAATGGGGAAATACCTTATGAAGATTTCCTATGCCTGTGACGTCAAAATAATCCAGAAACTCGCGAGCACATGCCTCATTTCATATGCCCTCATGCAATTCAATCTAATCAACTTCAGGTTAGCCTATTTATTTCAGCTCATTCAAACTCAATTCGTTGTCAATGAACCAGTTGTTGAACATGCTTTTTATATCCTGACCAGCATTTGGGGCTTGATCAAAATGAAGCAAAACAGTATACTCTCTCTGCCATCTGTTGTGACAATTTATGGTGGTCCAGGAACCAATTGATGTTTTGAAGGTATCAATTGATTCTGTCTGATTGGGAAGAAGAATTAATCATATGTATTTTTCTCTCATATAGCAACTTGGACAGCCAAACCCTTCAGTTGAGAAGACGTGAACTTGGATGCTTCAGTCAAACGAATGGACTGGTTACCAATTACGTACAGAAGCAAAAGTAATGCTCCTGGCAGTGGAAGAAGTAACTAAGGCATGCCTGAACTGAAGTATATTTTGTATGAAGAGATTCTCAGCTTGCTATTTCAGCATTCTCAGAGCAAGAATCACAGATGGATTAGGAAATTAGAAATAGCACTTCAGATATTTAAGCGTCCGTTTGCCAAAGATTGTTTTTACTGACTTATTTTACTATTCAGTTTATTTTTGCTACTATTTATGGGTTCTCTTGCACTTTTTGGTATTATTAATAAGTCTCACTGTGCTATTTTAGCTAATGATTACTTTTACCTATAGTACTTTTAACAAAATATTTTCAATTTCAGCAAAATAAGTGGATTCTAAATCGGCCTAAACTAGAATAAATTCTTTTGTTGGGGTGTGTGTGTATTTTTTTTGCCCTGTATCTGTGAATATTTTGGCCCAGAAGCTTGCTACTTGGGCAGCCTTTTGTGAAGCTCTGGCGTCCATTCCAATTTCTGTAATCTTATTGCTCTTTGGGCTGGGCCCTTTATTTGTTAAATGAATTTCATTATTCAGGAACCATAAATTTTTTTTTTAAATCGTTTTATTGTTTTGTAAGAAAGATGAATACTGCAAGCCGTTTATTTAAAAGTATGCTCCAAGTCGTTTAGGCATATGGTACACCGTTTGGTAACTTGCACTCTTTAATTTTCACTTTTTTCCAAGTACAACCTTTTCATGAAGTGTACCTCTTTGTTGAAGAATTTTTTTTTATTTGACTAAATTTAGGGATTAATATGGATTCAAGTGTTCTAGACACTATATGTGCATGTGTCAACTACTCTCTATTTGTGCTAAGTTTTAAAATTTTCCCATAAAAAAAAAAAAAGTTTTAAAATTTTTAAATTACTACTCTAATTAAAAATTGATTACCGAAAATTTTAGAAAATTCAAAAGAATTAGTGAATTACTAGTCTAATTAAAAGTCAATTACCGAAAATAGTAAGTAATTCATAAGAAGTCCCATTAATCATTTTAAATTATTTTAATTATTCTTTTTTTTGTTCTAATAATTAAATTTGGGTACTCTATTCCTTGTTTGATCAACTCGCTGACATTTTACAGAGTCATATCTTTAAGCTGTTTTCCCGATTTTGTATCTAAATTCAAGCTAATTTTTCATAATTCATTTAAATTTGAAGGGACTGCTAGAATATAAGGCCAAGCTTTAACTTATAGGTAGTCCATTTTTAATGTACGGGTAAGTCTAGTGCGGTTAAATAATCTACCACACTCTATCAAAGACCACAAAAAATCAGATTTTTACTAATATTTGTTATATTTAGTTTTGTTGATATTTGTCTACCACGGCAGCTTTTGACTTCATCAAAAGGTGATTCTCAAAGAAAAAAAAAAAAAACTTACCTTTTTAATATTTTATTAATATTTTATGTTAGATTTAAACTTGATACCGGTGGTTTATTATTTGTTTACTTCAATAGTAGTTTTGATAAATCAACTATATATGTTTCTTTTCTAGAATAATTATTGGTTGGTATTGTAATAATTTTCTTATTGCACATTTGTATAAAGTGTTTAATATTGTATACATTTACATAAAAATATATAATATTATACACATTTATTTAGTTTATAATGTAAATCTTACATAAATATTACAATGTAAATTAATAATTTCCTTTTTAATATAGTAAATCAACTATGATATTGTTATATGTTTTGTTTATTATGTTTGATTAGGATTTCATATTTTTTATTTCTCTTATGAAAGTTATGATATAAAAAATACATTTGAAAATAGAACTCTATATTTACTTTGACTATTTTAGTCATATTTTACTAATTTAATATATTTATTTATATTTTAAATAATTATAAAAATTAATTATGACATCATCACAGTTCAACCTCAATTTGATATCGGTTCGACCTCAAAAGTCTTGAACCTCTCTATTTTACAGTTTAATGGTCCAAAGTTCAAAACCATGTTGCAATGATGAGTAGAGGTCCAAATAATTTGAATCCCACTTATAAATTAGGAAAAATTATTTCAACCTAGACTATAGCACTAATTAAACTTTACACCTTAAAATTTTTGAATATACATTTTACATTCTAAATTATAATCATTATTACATTTTTAATACTCTAACAAGTTAGTTGCACTGCGCCTGTAAAATCTTGTTCGACTATTCTAAGTGGGTATGGTATTTTTGGGTTCTTACAAGAGTAATAAAGTAAGAGAATTGAAATAATAATAGAAAAGAGAAAGAAAAATTGATGATATTACTGCAACTACAAGTTGAGTTGCTAAAAAGAGCAAAATTATTGCGATTACAAAGTCAAAAAGAGCATAATTGCCAACACTGCCAAGAAAAACTCATGAACTACAATATTTTTCTTGAGTTCTTTTTTCAAGTAAAAATGAAATTAGAGATTAGTTTGATGTAATAGGTTAAAAGAGTTAAAAATTTGAATGATTATTTTTATTTTTCATTTTTAATAGTTTTTTTGTTGAATAATTTGTTAACTTGTTAACTTCTTTTTGGATTATTTTTGTTGTTATATGTGCTCATTTTTTTTTATTTAAGTGTTTTTTTTTTTTTTGGGTTTAAGGGGTCAAAAATTATGTTTGTGGGGACATAATTATTTTTGGAGTAATGCTACATCTACAATGTTTTTTAAAACAAATCTTATGCAATAATTTGTTATTAGTGGGTTAAAAACTAATGTCAATATTGAGCTAAAATTAGAATTAATAACTGCTTTTCACTTATTACATAAGATCTATAGTGAAATTATTGTAAAAATATTATGAATGTAACACTACTTTTATTTTTATTGAATCAAAATTCTTATAATTTTCAAGTTAGGGTGGTAAATATTTTTATTAAGGTGGTTCAAATAGCTTAATTATATACACACACACATATACACTTGCAAAATACTCACCAAACAAAACAGTGAGTTTTGAATATGATTTTTATTTATTTATTTAGAAATATGTAAGAAAAGTTTTTAACTTGGCAATTTGCTTAGTGTGCGTTTAAGTTGGGATTAAAAATTAAAATTATTTCACTATTTAGCTTATTTTTATTACTATTTATGAGTTTAACTGTACTTTTTAACACTATTTATGAGCTCATTATACTATTTTAACTAACTTTTACCTTTATCTATAATATTATTAATAATAATTTTTTAATTTCAGTAATATAAATAGTATCTAAACACTATCGGCGCGTAAAAGGTATTGCGTGGCACGAGTACACAAAGGTGTAGAGTAAGAAATAATGAAATATATAAATAAAAGATCATAAGCTATTGTGGCTCCACTCAAACACAAAAAATCCTCCTGCAACAGTGGAGATAAAGCAAAAAAATTTAGCTAAAGTGCTACAGTGCTCATGTATCAATACATGAGCACTGTAGCTGAGAGCTATAAAAAAAAAAAAATTATTCACCTTTCCAATTAAATTGTGGTTAAATATTTTTTTTGGTAGTGAGATATATTATTTTATTGTAGTAGATATATTATTTTATTGTGATGTTTATATTATTTTATTGTGTTGAAAGCTAAAATAGATCCACTTTTGCAGCATGTTTTGTAAAATGAGTAAATAAAATAGATAAAGTAACTTTTTATAAATTTAAATTACTAAAATTTTAACTCTACTGCTGTGAATGCTCCTACCTTTACCTTTCCCAGCAAAAATGTTACATTTTTCCTTTGTTTTTTACTTAAATTTTTGGCCGAATATAATTATTTATCTATCCTTTCTTTTCCATTCGTACTGACACGTCAGTCGAGATAATATTATTCACTTGTTTTTGCTTTCTCTTTTTTCAGCACAATTAATGAAGAGTTTCTCAATAAAAAGTTTATCATAATTTTTTTGCTACAATTGTGACTTAAAGCAGAGTATAACTAATGAAATTCCGTTCCAACATGCAACTGCTTTTACTATTAAACTCCTGTCCTCTCCCAGTTCACCGACTATGTTTTTCTCTGTTATCTTCTTCATCTGAGAGCCCGTGGGTTTTGTGTCTTTCTACCAGAACGACGCCATTGTTAAGCACTTATAAATTCCATGGTGGTTGCTTTCTACAAGGCTTCGACTCGGAAGATGGTAGAGAGATAAAGAGCCAGCAGGTACCTGTGTTCTCTCATGTTTTTACTTTAGACTATGGTAATAATTAACCTTATCTTCATTTATTACCAGTTTTAAATATGTACCATTATATACTCATTATTAAATTCTGATTTCATTTGGGGAATATCATGTACTACAAGAGAAGATCTTGTACTACTACCTAATATTTTGATACCTCTGTTATTATGCAAAACCATCACGGTAATATTTTTATAAAAAGCTTTGAAATTACAGATTTTTATCACACTTTCTCGGAATCCAAACAGGGCTCTGTCAGCTCACAATTTTTCTTCTTCTTCACCTCGCTTTCAGTTCTTTCACCCTTTCAGCTTCGTTTCCACCTTCACAAATCTCTGTTTTGGACTTCGCATAATTTTTTTCAATCTATTTTACGCCACTACCACCACTTAGTCCAGTGGTACCGAACCGCAATCTCTCTCCGATCGTGATTTGGTTGTAAATATTACATAAAAAGAATTTTGATTTGGTTATAAATAATGGATTTAACTGTAAATAAACAACTCTAGATCTACAAAAATCTTTCGTTCTCGTTCAAAATTTTAATTTATCTTAGCTTCTTTATTTGTTGAGATCTATTTGGTCGTTTGTGTTTGTCATCATTGTGCCTGATTGGCTACTCGTTGATTTGTCTTCGGATGAAAAATTGTCTTTTAAAGTTTGTGATGGCATGTGCTAATACTGGTAAGGCTGCTGACAGAGCTGGTGCTGATGTTGATAAGGCTGCTGACAGAGCTGGTGACAAGGCTGCTGCTAAAGGTCTGGTAAGATTGAATTAGAGTTGGTTAGGTTGTTCCACACTCTGCGGAGGTGGTTATGGTTATATATTTGGGTCTTGTATCAGAATCAAAGTAATGAAACATAACAGAATTTTCTTTTCCATCAAATCCTTTCTTCAATTCTTCTCTGTTTTTCTTCCTTCTGTCTTCTTGCATTACTTTGCTTTTCATGGTATCAGAGCCACCATTAATGGCTTCTGCTCCAAGCTCTGGTTCTTCAACAACTCCTTCTACCGCTACCACCACAAGTCCTTAGGTGAATCTATCGTTACTACTCTTGTCAAATATGTCGAGTATGATGACGGTGAAGCTAGATTTCACCGATTATATTGTGTGGAAACATCAAATTGTTGTGATTCTTGAAACTTATGCCATGATTGGTCTTCTTGAAGATTCATGTGTAGCTTCAGATCCGTTCTTGAAAGATAGTTATGGGGATTTCACTAGACAGCCAAACCCAGAGTATCTCAATTGGAAAAGCAGTTCACATTCATCAATTCTATTCTATCACCATCAGTCCTAGCTATCACTATGGATCAGAAATCTACAAAGGGAGTCTGGAATGTTCTTGAAAAGAGGTTTGCTTCTGTATCTCGTTCTCATGTTTTGAGTTTGAGAAATGAATTACTGAGTATGAAGAAAGGTCCTGAAAGCATGGATATTTTCTTTCAAAGAATTAACGAAGCTTGGGATAGATTGAGTTCTGTTGCTGTTTTTGTTTATGAAGAACTTATACATTTAGTTTTAGAAGCTTTACCAAATGAATATAGTGCTTTCTGTTTTGCAATAAGGACTCGTAATGATGTAGTTACTATAAAAGAGTTGAATATTTTGTTGAATGCTGAAGAGAGGGCTATTAAGAAGAAATCATAAACTAGGGATACAACTATGGCTATGATCCTTCAGAGTGGTGTTAATCAGAATAATAATAGAGGGAGAGGCAAAAATGGCAATCAAAGAGGTTGTGGTAGAGGATTCAATAATTTTGGTCCTAATTTTGGATTTTTGTCCTAAGTAGCTTTAAAAGTAATTTACTATTAACAGTTGCCCTAGAATCTTCAAGAGTGAAATTGAAAAGATTTCACTTCTTTATATGTTGGCTTTTTTTTTTTTTTTTGATCTACTTTATATGATTGATTTATGTGACATCTAAGATGTTAAATGGGTTAAGGATCTCTTACTTGAATAAGAGAGAAAAAACTAAAATAAGACCTAAGAAGCTAATAAGTTTAACCATAATCTTTTCTTGTTCAGGCTATCACTCTTTATATCGATGGCACCAATTTGTGTTCCATAAGCATCTTCCAGTTCAGATTGCCTTTCAAGATAGTATGAAACGATGGACTTTTGGACTTTATCCTACATGTATCAAGTACATCATGTCTGCATTTGATGTACCAGAGGTGAGAAACAATAACTTTAGGAATACTATTTTAAAAAAAAAAATAATTATTAAGGTGGCATATTGCAATTAGTGTCAACAAAAAATAATGTTAGTGGTAATTTCTAGTAAGTGATATATCTCTAATCACAATTTGTTACGTTAGCAATTGTAATAGCTAATGGTCTCTTTTCTTCTTTTTCTTTTTCTTTTACTAATGTATATTAAAATGAATTGTATTAGCTCATTGCAGTAATACAGAGCAATATTTGCAAGAATGGGGTGGAGTCTATCTCTCGATGGGGTGCAATCATGTATTATGCCTCCATCTTCCTTTATTTCTAGGTCTTGTCCACCCCTGAAGTTTCCATTGTATTTGGAAGCTACTTATACATCTGCATTAATTGGTTCGACTTGCACTATGATGAAGCCTTTTCCTCACTTAGGATTGCTGATTATAAGGCATTCACTCGATTTCACATCAAATGAGACGGTGATCTTGAAGTTTTCACCCTTGCAGTTGATAAGGTAAGAAATTAACCTCCTAAGATACTTCTAATTTAAATAGGTGGAATTATTTACAAATAAAAAATATTCAAATAAATTTATAGACAATCAATTAATTTAAATTAGTAAAGCCAAATTATTCATTGTTGTGCTTGAATTGAAATGGTACTAGTAAATACATGGGCAAAATATGTTTTTTTATAGGAGAATATTTTTACTTTTAAGTTTTTATTTTGTTACAACTTGTAAAATAAGATCCTTGAACCTAATGATAATATGGGAGATGGATCATTGGCATTTAGGTACAAAAGGAATGGGAACTGGATCCTAAATGGGAGGGGCCAAATTCGGAAGAGTTGAGCCACCTTAGAAGAAAGAATCCCAGTCAATGGAAGGTTGCTGATTCAGATCAGAAACTATTAAAAACTGTTCGAATTATTGACAAATTCAATATTCGACGAAAACATAGTTCTGAATCTCCTGATGATGATACAAGTGGAATTGAAACTGAATAATATATCCGATTTCTTGGTCAAATACTTGTTGACTAGGGCCGACGATACTGCAAATAAAATTTTGTGAAGCAGTGCAATACATGATCAATTGTATAATAATTCAATCTTTTTTCATGCAATATTGCTCATTTAGGATCGTAAGTAAGCCAAGCTATTAGCTATGTGTGAAAAGGCTAGACTAGGGATTTGTTAACATTTATTTATGGGCAAATGTTAAAGAATGCCCTAAAAGTATTGATTTATGAACTATTTTTAGAAACATTTTGTGGGAAAATTAGAAAACTATTAATTTTGTTGACAACTTTTTATATTTTCCATAAAAATGGTATTAAAACTTTCCTAATATGGTTTGTTAACAATTGCCTTAAGAGCATCAATTAATACGATCCAATATAATAAAAAAATGTCAAAATAAATTGACCTTTCTTTTAATTTAAAAAATCCATTAGAATGTGGTTCATACTTCATATAACCCCCCTCAACCCGTAGGATAGGGAATATTGTAACATTATACCCTCCAAAGACAATGCAATAGAACACTTTCGTTGCTAATTACATAGTGGGGTAGGCCTTGAAGCACAAACATAAAGCACTTAAAAGAATGTCATTATAGAATCTATAATTTAATTTTTATAATTATTTAATTTAGGTATTTTTATGTAAAAAAACGTTATTTTAGGTTTTGGTGATTTATTTCCTTGTTTTTAGGTGCTTTTAATGCTTTTTAGGTTAAATTTGGTTCCTGTTATGGTTAGGTATTAATTATGACTTATTTTAGAATATATTTTCTTGTTGGCAACTTTTATGAAGCACTTAAATAGGCTCTTAAGTCTGTTTTTTAAAGATTATTATCAATAGGACAAAACTTAGGTACTGTTCCTTAGGTTTCCCTTTTAATATTTAGCCAGGTGATTATTTAACTAAAAAATATACTTCCATCCCATGTGAAAAAATCCACATGGTAGAATCAGGAACTTAAGGAACAGCACCTAAGTACTGTATCTAAGTCTTGTCCTTATCAATAAAATTGCTGAGCTTTCTCAAATCTTTCTCTGATAGATTCTAGTTTATCACCTTATGAAATCAAGAAACCCCTCGTGGATTCGAGTTACTACCAAAAAACTAACAGTTTAGTTTCTGTCTATTAAAGAGAGCATCGTGTGTGCTTTTCTTCAAGCTTCCATGATATCAATTACAAAACAGTACAACACTTAATTTAACTACTTACCTAAATACATCATCATACAATTTTCATTTACATTTAAATACCAGTCACAGATTTCATCACTAGAAACAACTACATTAGCACTAGCCAAAGGTACCAGTACAACAACGGACATTATCAAGTAAACGAGGTGAACATATTCATATAAGAGTTTTGTCACGCCAAAGTTCAACCAGTGTAGCATCTTTGCTGGTCCTTTCTAGCTTCAGGGGTTATACCTTCCTCAGCTTTTTGGCTAAGACCAAGTATAAATTAGCTTTCAAACAGGATTATGCCCCTGATGTCTCAAGATATGGACATCTACCCCAAGAATAAACAAAAGAGAAAAATTATCATGAGAATCATAGCAAGCAATGAGAAAATAGAGAAAAACAAAAGAAAGTGAATGTTAAGAATGAGACCAATGGACCTTAGGCCAATTGAAACCTCCAACCGCAAGAAAATGGTGGCTGGTGACAAGGGCACAACTCAATCCATAGGTTTCAATCCAAAAAGATTTATTTGAGTTGGTTTGGTCGATTCTCAAGTTAGAGAATACTACCATTTATAGAAATCCTATTTATGCGCACAAAAAAAAGGCTAATTGTGTGCTTTGGGTTAAGATAGCTTAACCCCGGTCAATTAAATCAATTAGCCAAATTGATTGATTGGGTCAAATTATATGCAAATCGTGGAGGCACTAACAAATCACCAAATAAACTAAGTGTAGCGAAAAGTAAATTCACACTGTGATTTGTTGACAAATGGGTAAAAGCTCTCGTAAGGTAAAAACTTCACCAAGTGAATTTAAGATCACCATTCCGAAGAATCCACTAATCAATAATCAAGCGGTTACAAATATGAAGAATCTTACCACCACTCTGGTCTATCCCAAAATACCAACATACAGTTAAACTTTCTCTCCAGTACCCAATTGAACTTAATCTTGTAGTAGCATTCTTTCCTTTATTGTACAAATTTTCAATCTGTGATTAACTCTTTTGCACTGATTTAAGTACGTGACTAACTACAACAACTTGAATGATTGTTGTTGGCTACAAAGTTCTTTACTTCATAAACGATAAAGATTAGAAAGCAATTAGTTACAGAACCCTAAGGCATACAAACGCAGTAACTTCATATAGAGAATATGAGTTCTAGTTCTCTGTATCCATATATGACGGCTTTTAAAATATGTCTTATATATAACTAGGGTTGTGAGAAAAGAAATCCTAATAAAATAAAATAGCATGGGCCAAATTTCAATTTTAGAAATTCTAAAATTGTAATTTTCAATAGATCGAGCTTGTATTGAGCTTCTTCATTTAACCTATATAAAAATATCTGTTGAGCTTCAGTCAAAACTTAATGAAACAATTTTTCTTTACTTGTTTCTTGGATCAATCTTCATAACTTCAAAAATACCACTTGATATGTTTAAGCAACATATTTCTTAATATATTAAACCCATATTAGATCTACCTAATTACGAGTAAAGTGCGTTTTGACAAAAAATGTAAAAAAGAAAATGGTATATAATATGTGAAATGGGGAAATGCAGGCTCGCCAGCAGTAATTCGCTCAAATGTCTTTCCTATCACAATAAAAACTTGGTAATATGAATTATAACATTAGTAAACGAATTTTCTACAAATTTAGAAATTTGAGTAATTTTTTTTGTCCAATTATTACTTCATTCTACTCACAATGATATTCGTAAAATTATTTATTAGTTTCAAGCTAATTGGTACAATAGAAACAGTTTAGCTAGAAATAGCAGTAGTATAAGAAAGAGGAAAAAACAGGGAAGATTGAAAGATTACAGTAACTGTTGGGCTATTTTCTTTTATCTAAAATTTTCATTGTGATACTAAACAGAAACGATGTTTTTGATCTTTCTTTGTAACGTAATATTTTATGGTTATCTTATCTCTATCAAAGCTAAAAGATACTAGGTTGAAGCTATTTGGTAACACAAAATGGCGACTGTAATTGTATGTGTAAGAGACTTTGGTAATTTACCATAAATGTAATATGACCCTAACAATGTGGTTGTTGATAACTGATAAGATCATCATAGTAGAGTGTGTAAAGCAATGTATATCTGATGCTTCTGATGAGTGTCCAAAACAGATAGTATAAGTGTAAGAGGTCTAAACTGTGTGTAGTTTAGAAGAAGCAAGGCTAAGTAGAGTTAGTTATTAATTTGTACACATGTCATGATCCGATTAGTGTTTACAAGTGTTTGTTAGTCCGATTCAATCTTTACCGAATTAGTTATGTATGTATTATATTGGGGCTGTATCTGAATTTGAGTAAATCAAGAATCATAATTTCAGTTTTACAATATTCTCTCGAGAACTTTTCTCTACTTTTCTGCTTTTCCTTGCTTTATTTACAGTTCTGTTCATAGAGAACTATGTGGAGGGTGCTCTTAGTTGTCTCCTCTGCTTGTTTCAGCTTGGGTACAAGTAATGTTGAATTGATTGTTGGCTCGCATTTTGCTGGTACATGAGCATGCATTAATATGACTATTTAATAATGTCTCAAACCATCCACTCCCGAATCTTTGCATTGACAAAATGGCAAAGAACTTGACTGGATTGCATGCACATTCCTCCCTGTAAAAGAATAAAACCAATATTATATATGTTTTACAAATTTAAATTGAAAATTTTACAATTAACCAAGATAGCATGCATGTGTGACTTATCAATTAAAAAAAAAAAGATGACTTTATGTGTCACGCTTCAAACCCAAATAGGTCCAAAACATGAGAAAAGAACTATCAGGAGAAATACTACAGAAGATTTGTCTTTTCTTTTCCACAGGATAAGAATATATAACCATACTAAAATCTTCACATTATAAGTCATAGCTCTATAACACATTTACAGACAATAACAAAAATTGTGTGCCTCCATATAATACGTGAATATATTACAAAACTCCAATTGGATTACACAAAGTCACAATCTTACCAAGAATAAAGAACCTTAACATCGATTCTAGGCCTGACACACCAAAGGCTAACAAACCTCAAGCGACCAACCTCCAATAGAATTAATTAAGGTCTCGTTGAACATAGCAAGATCGAGTCACCAACCATTTATAGCAAAAGTCTCCAAATTTAACATAGCACTCCAATCATCACTAATGAAAGCCTCGTACCCAAGGAATAGCTAATTAATGTAAAAAATTGTTAGAGGGTGGGATGAGCTAAAGCCTAGTAAGTAGCATAATTAATGGGAGTGAGGGAAATGTAAGTTTCATAATGATGAATAGTTTACAAAGCATGTTTTAATTTGAGAAATTTTCTAATTGAATACTACAAGATCCTTTTCAATAATAATATGACGAGAATGATATATAATGAACACAAAATTTCTTAAAATAATACCATGAAACTATATACTATAATATATGAGCACTAACAATATAATTCCAAAGCCATAACATCTAACATACGGTAATTTATCACAAATATACCATACTACCACATAGACCGGTCAAGGGATCTGCCAATTTACAACTTGCATGGTATTGTCCTCTCTAGTATGCAGTTTCTTGGCCCATGGGCAATAGTCTCACCCATACCCTCAATGTTTTTCTTTCCCCCCATGAGCAGCAGGGAGAACACGTCACATAGGAACTCTTTTGCATGTGGTCTTTTGGCCCTATAGGCAGCAGCCTCATCCACACACAATCAATGAACCTCTTCCCCCCATGGGCAGTAGAGAAGAACACATCATCCAAAGTGAAAGGGTACTGACCTAGATCTGACACCATTGTTACAAAGATTACGAAAATCAAATCAGGTAATTACCGGAAAATCACACATGGCATAAGGTTAAAACAACATAAAACTCACACCGGGAAATTACACATGGCATAAGGTTAAAACAATATAAAACTCACAGGTTACATGTACTTCAAATACATAGTTTATATCTGAGTAGTTTAAACACTTCCACAAAATTTGTAAGGTTTTCAACTTCATTCTTGTTAAAAAGATTTTCTATCAATTTCCCAAATAATACAAGGTAAGATAAATTAGCATCTTAATTTTCCAATATACCATAAAATCCATGATTTCCTCATTAAAAATTAAATAAAAGATGCTCATATTTTCCATGTCAACAATTCATGCATTTCCCCAAATGCAATACTAAATATGATCATGTTTCATATATAATCATATGGGTCACAACACAACACTTTTTAAGAAAATATAGTTCTACAAATAATTTTTCAAAATGTGTTTGACCCAAAAACAACTTTTATACAACATGGTTATTTTCCAAAAATCCCATTAAAGTACTTACCTTACAACCTCAAAAAGCTTAATTCTCCAAGATCCAAAAGAAATTTGGTAGAACCTAAACAATATCAGGCAAACATATAAAAATAAGCATAGAGCTTGAAATTGTATCTAGCTACAGATTAGGAATTGCCAAATAAGCTCTTGATTGGGAAAGGCTAGTACTTAACCTCATCAATAATGTATCTCACTTCCAAAGTTTCTCAACAATTAATTTACAAGGCATGGACTCCATTATACTTATGAATCATCCAAGGTATTATCTCTAACATCAAAACCTCAACAATTTATAAGTACTTCCCACAATATTTACACCACATCAACAACAAGAGACCCATGATACTAAAAATCATAATATCCTTCAAAACAAACAATTTGAATATTTAACTAGCTCCAAATAATCAATAAAAACTATATTCACCATTTATTTCACATCAAAAAGCTAGAAAACCAAAACCCCTAAATCTTCATCACTTAAATGACCACCATTGTAGAAACTATAAATTCACTCGGCAAATAATTCCACCAATACAAAACTCATACATATAAACACATAAATATTAGTTTCAAAGCTCATAAATAACATGGATATCATTATCAAAGCTTAGATAAACATAACCTCAAGCAAAAGTATAAAACCCCTAAAAAAGATTAGAAATTTTTACCTCTAATAAAATATGTGAAGGTGCTTAGAAGTTCCTAAAGATTTTTCGATAATCCTGTGACCTACTGGAAAAATGATGGTGGATATGGTGGTATGGAGTGGCACCGGTGGGAGAGTATGAGGGAGTGAAGAGAGAAGCGTGTGTGTGTTTGTGAGAAAGAGAAAGAAAACTGATGAGGAAGATAGGTGGCCCGCTGAGAGAGGAGAGATATTTGTGTGAATGAGTGGTGGGGGTAATGGGTTGGGTGGGGCATGTGGGACCCAAAACATTTGTCCATACTTTTTTTTTTAATAAATTTTAATTGGGACGTTACATTATGGGTACCTATTATATGTTTTTGGTTTTGAATAATAAATATAGGGAACCTCAGATGGTTCAATACTTGTAGCTTGACATGGCTGGCCCATCACTTTACACACAAATTGTTTAATCTAATTATTTAACCAAGTGATTACTTAGATAAATTATTCAGATCTAGGTTAACACATTCATCTCATATCATGTAAAGCAGTGCGGAAAAATAAATAACACACGATATGATAGCCCAAAAAAACCAAACCGATAAAAAACTTGGGAATGATTTAACTTAGCTATCCTCAAGGTAAAATAGATCTACTATAAAAGAATTGAAGTTTTGCAAAAAGATTTAGACCACTAATATCTTAATGCTACCTTGAGTAGAAAACTTATTACCGTAACCACGTGACAGCTCCGAGTCCACGGATTACTTCTTTTCTAGATCCACAGCAACCACAAGTACACCCACTTGTGTTTTTTTTTTAAGCTCTTGAAATAGCAACTGAAGAAATCACCAAGTTCTTGATATCAATCTTGATCTTGATAACCCTAAGTATGTATGAAGGTAAACACCTTTAGATCTCACAAGAGATTCACATATAGTATCAAAGACTCTAGAGAGGTTTTGGGTACAAAACCCTAGATCTACAAAAGAGGCACACTCTTCTCTCTCTGAAAAGTCATTTTTTTTTAAAAATGTGCTTAGGGTTTCCTTTATATACTAGAAGAAATAGATCTGAAACCCTAATCCTTAATGGGCTTGAACTGTTGTTTAGGCTTAATTAAAATTCTGCAGATACGACTCTCGATCGATCGAGCCTATTTTTTTGATTGATCGAACCAGACAGATTTTGAATTCTTCTTTTTGCAGCTTGTATGTTCTTGAATTTTGACTTGAATCACCTTGACTCTAGGAACTATAGACTCTAGGAATTATATCTAAACAAGTTTGTGTTCATGATTTGTCAATTGTTCTAAACTTTTAGAACTTAACATAATGTATGGAATTTGGCTTTTTTATGGATGCTTATTTTATTTAAATAGATTGAGCAAATGTAGACTCCACAAACCATGACAAAAAGGAGAATTACCCCCACACTCCATATCAAAATAGATTGAGCATATGTCTCCTTAGGAGGCTTTATGACCATTGTGTCCTGTAATTTATGGATTCCCAAGATGTTACTCAATAATAGATTGAGGTTACAACAAAAGAACAAGCTTTTGAATTAGTAATGGGAAGAAAACAAGAAGACGTACGATATAGGTAACAAGAAGAACAGTAGAAAAAATTACTAATGGCAAAAGGAGCTTACTGTAGCTTACATCTAAAAATATCCAGAAAAGGGGAAAAAATGAAAGAAAAGTATGATTTTAAAAGGGATTCTGGGTTTCATTCTATTTGTATATGCTGAGAAAAATAAGGCAAAAGAAATGGATTGACGAGCTTGTGCTTGAAAAAATCATATCAATGCAAGCATATTCTGTTACGGATATTGGAAAAAAAAAATCGAAAAAAAGAAAGAAATATGGTAGAGGTATCATCGAGTCCATATCTCCCACTATTTCTACCAAAAAAAAAGAAAAAGAAAGTCCATAATCTAATTCATCGTGTATAGCTGTCCATAAATCATAGGATAAAAGAAAGGAGGCAATTTCCAGGAGACCCTAAAAGTGAAGAAGTTTCTAGAAAAAGGGAATAAAGAAAACTACTCCTCTCTTCAATGGCATGGAACATGTTAATGGATGCTCATAAGGTAATTGTTAATAAATAAATTTAGGAAAATTTTGACATTACTTATACAAGAAATATAAAAAAATGTTAAAAAAATGTTTGCCTTTTCTTCTCCATAAAAAGTTTCTAAAATATATTTTAAATAAATGCCCTTAAGGCATCCATTAACTTTTCTCTATGTTTTAAAATGTGCCCAAATGTAATCTTCCTTGAAAGTTGATAAATAATTATTGATAATTTTTCTAACTCATCCTTATCTTAGTTAAAGAGTCAATGCCCTTCATTTATTAAAGTTTAAATTAACAATGATAGTTTTAGAAATTATACTATCTTTTAATCTTTTGATAATCTTTATATCCTTTAATTTAAAAGACATAGACAGGAGATTAAATAATATTGCCTTAAAAAAAAAAAGATTTTCTATAAGATACCAAAAATATTAGGTATTTTCCCTCCAACCTAGATGTGGCAAATGGACTGGATTAGGTCAATCGAGGGTTTGGGTCCAAAACATGTCATCATGAATGGGTTAGAAATGGGTTGAGTCAGTTGGTTGGGTTGATTTGTATTTTTTCACATGAAAAAAAAAAATCTAGAAAACATGTATTTGCTACTTAATAAGTTATGTGACAACTTATTTGGGTGAAATGCATTAGCCAAGAAAGAATAAAAAAAGAAAAGAAAAAGAAATTCACAATCTTTAAAAGTTATTTTACCAGGATTTGTAGAAAACACAAAAGATCCATTCAAACATTTCAACCAAGCCTAATAAAGCACAATGAAATAAAATTCGGACTTTAAATTTCTTTGCTTTCACCATCTGGACTATTTGGCTAGGCCAAAACACACTAGTTTTCACAGGTCAAAACATCCCTCCACATATCCTAAGAAAAATCTATGTCCCATATATGCCATTGAATTCTATTACTTAAGTAACATTCTATCATCATCTATACATTCAGCTAAACTCATAAACATATTTTGGACACCAGCAAAATGACCTTTCATAACTATTGACTCAGAGAGAAGTCCAAAGGTAGTCCTAGTAATTCAGGAGCAGGTGGCATCATAAGAAACTACAATGGTGAATGGCTATGGGCTTTCTCTATAAATTTAGGAAGCAACAATAATACAACAACTGATCTCTGGGAAATCCGTGAAGGATTAATACAAGCATGGAATCACGGTTACCGACATGTTTACCTACAAATTGATTCTCTATTTTTAGCTGCTAAAAGGGTAAGAAACCCAAACATGGAATATCCTCCCAAGTATACTAACTTAATCTTGGATTGCAGGTTACTCCTAACTAGGCCATGGGAGGCCCGAATTTGTCATATTTGGAGAGAAGCCAACAACTGTGCTGATCTGTTGGCAAAACGGGGAGATTCTCAAATGGAGAGAGAAATATTCTTATATGACACATGTCCCACCTTTTTGTTGAAATGTCTGTACTGGGACTCTTATGGGTTTTGTGTCATCCCGTGATGTGTGTTGCAAATAAAGCTCAGTATAGAGCTCGTGTTGTGCCATAGTTTGTGTGTTGTAGTTAAGTTTTTGGTCGTATGTTTGTTCCTATGTAGTTAGTCTGACTATTGTTTTTGTAAACAGGAGTCTAGCTACCCTTGTAAGTCTGGAGTTGGTCTCTTTTGTATCACGTCGTGTTCGTGTACCTGTGTTTTTATTTTTATTTTTTTTGATGAAATACCTGTGTTTTTATTTGATTAAATATCCCACTTTTATACCCAAAAAAAAAATCCATTATTTTATCGTTAAAATATTCTCACGGGACTAAGTGGGCAAGTGGCTTAAGTGCATATATATATATATATAGTTTCCTCATACCGTGTTATAAAAAATTTATATTACTTTATATTATAAATAAAAATTGTATAGGAATTAAATGTATACAATTTTCAATTTTTTTTTGAGAAACGTTTTCAAATTATATGTAAAAATTATATGCGAATATATATATATATATATATATATATATATATATATATATATATATATTTGAGAAACATATATGAATATAACATGGTGCAGCATATCCTTGCAATCAAACAAATAAATATGAATAATTATGTTGGTATTCATAATTCAGTCCAATTCAGTCCATTTTCGTCCATTCAATCTAATTCAGTCCATATCGGTCTACTTTTATCTTATCGATCTATTTCAATCCATTTCGATCCAATTATGTCAATTTCAGACCATATAGTCTACTTCAGTCTATTTTGGACTAATTGAGCCTTCAATTGATTCTTTTTATAGGTTGAATTTTTAGTTTTGGGTTGAATTTTTTTTTTGGTTAATTAGTATGAAACTTTATTCTATTTGGGCCAAACTCTTTAATTTGGGATTAAAAAATATAAACAAAATATATATTAGAAGTTAGAGATATGAGTCTTATAAAAACAATAAAAATGATAAATATTCACAAGATTACCTTAAAATTAAAATTTCAATAATATAGGTATTACACTTATATTGAAAAAGAAAAAAAAAATGTTATAATTCTAAATTGATGTGATAATTTAAATTAAATGTAACATGTGTTTCATGGAATTAATGAGAGTGTATACTATTTTTTAATATTCTTGGATATATTCAAATTAGTCAACCTAATACTATGATATATGTGAAAAAATTCCTTTTAATAACATCTTCTCCATTTATATAAAATAATATTATAATTATGTACTTAATTTTTTTTAAAAATTATGTGTGTGTGTGTGTGTCACTATGTATTGTTATAGAAAACAAAATACATTATATTTGCATATATTACATAAAATTTATAAAAATAGAAAATACTTTTATATAACCTACAAATTTTATATTTTATTTTTATAAAATAATTATATTACATAATTAGTTGGTCAAGATGAATATTAAAATATCATAATTAGTTCTGGTTAGCACTAATAATTATGATATTTTAATATTCATCTTGACCAACTCAATTACAACACTATGCACTTCAAAAAAGATGTGTTACAACTTAGAAGTCATTTTCAAAGAATTAATGGGGGAATGCCTGACAAATATTTTCTATGCCGGAGATGTCAAAATAATCCAAAAACTCGCGAGCATGCCTCTTTTCACATGCCCTTGTGCAATTCAATCTGGTAACTTCAGGTTAATCTATTAATTTCAGCTCATTCAATTCTTTGTCAATGAGCCATTAGTTGAACATGCTTTTATATCCTGACCAGCATTTGGGGCTTGATTAAAATGAAGCAAAACAGTTTACTCTCTTCTCTGCCATCTGTTGTGACAATTATTGCTGGAACCAACTCATGTTTGAAGGTATCGTCATTGATTCTGTCTGATTGGCAAGAAAATTAATCATACGTATTTCTCTTATCTCATGTAGCAACTGTTGAGTTACACGTGTGAGTGAAATCTCACATTGAATAATGATGAGAAAGATGAACAGTTAATATAACATAATTGAACATATACTCGTTGTGCTTAGATCATTTAGATTAAAATGTGTCTCTATATGTTATATTAAGAATTAACTATTCAAGGAAACTCCCTAAGATGTTTGTCTCCCCAATAACAACAATAAGATCTTTTAAATAATGCATTTTATGAATGTTTTCATTTAAAAATTTAATAGTAAAAATAACATTTAAATGATAGTTTACAAACTAAAAAATTTACAAAGTTACATTAATGATTAGTTTCACATCAACAACATAATAAACAAATTCCTAATTATTTTTTAGTAATACTGTAGTAATTAGTACAAATTTTACTATATATAAGTCTTACAAATCTATATCTATATATAATATTTAAAAGCTAAATTGTATTATTTGTTGATGATACACTCCTTTTGAGCAACATTGGCATAGCATTTTCGTCTACTTTAGTCTCCATTCACTTCGGTCCTTTTGGTCCATATGGTCTACTTCAATCCATTCACTTCGATTTCGCTTCGGTCCATTTCGTTCCGCTTTAGTCCATTTACTTCGGTTCATTTGATCCACTTTGATCTACTTCAGTCAATTCGGTCAACTTTGGTCAATTTCGGACTAAGTGGGTCTTAGATTGATTCATTTTGCAAGTTGTATTTTTAGTTTTGTGTTCAAACATTCATTTTTCCCCCCTTAATTTTTGGGATGGAAAAGGTATGAAATTTTATTATATTTAAGCGAAACGCTTTAGTTTTGGACTAAAAATTACAAACAAAATAAGCATTAGAAGTTAGCACAACTAATAAACTTGTCCTTAATTTATATGTTCATCCATACAATCAATTATTTAAGAGTTAACACAACACGAATACGACTTATGAAATTACCACCTATTGGCAAAACAAGTATCCACAACCCGTTGAAGGTTGGTAACATTGGTATTTCTTGTATAAGTCACTGTAGCCTAGAAAATTATTGTATGATAGTGGCTTGGGATCAAACTTATCATAAGAACAAAAAGATAAGGAAAGTATCGTGTCAAATACACATAATGACATATGATTAGGCTGTGAAGCAATTAGAACTTCCATAGGGATTGTCATACTCGATGTACACTAGACAAGTTCCCTATAATAAGCCATGTAGCTGTAGCAGAAAGGTTTCAACTCAAAATCATTTTGGAAAACTACTATGAAAAAGCATAATTAAACCAAGTTCAGAGATTTTATATGATGCCTGTATTCTGCTAGTCCTTTTTACTCAGGTGTTTTAGGGCACAAAATTGGTGCTCCATACCATGATCAAGCATATATATATGCATAAAATTTTTCAATAAAAAATCTCCTCTATCAGATTATATTATTTAATGAAAAAAAAATTTTCCAAACTAGGTTGTAATGAATTTATGAAAAATGAAAGAAGCATTGAAAAAAAAAGAAGATGATTTCTTCCTCAACGAAAACAACAAAGTGAAATGAGAGCATTCATTGATAAATATTACGTAGTTTTTGAAGTTATGAATAAAGGGAACAATGGTAAGTCCCCACAAATCACAATGAATTCTTGCTAATTGGTAATCGCAGTTTCTATCCACTAACAAAAAGGGCAACCTACAAAATTTAGCGGTTTTTGCAATTGCTTTCACAATTTTTAATCTTGTTAAAAATCAATTTATTCTCCTTTAATTCAGAAAATCCACTACTTTGCAATTAAGGTATCCACCAAGACGTTGATATCAAACTTCATTAACAATCCGCTGTTTGTTGTAGAATAAATCACCATATTCATATTGTGGGTTCAATTCATACTTGAAACTATCACTTTCTTTATTGCCATTCTTTATCAAAAACTCTTTACTAGTCTTGCTACAGTCTTGTTTCAAACACAACATATATTTTTTTAATAATTTGCTAACGTGGCATATTATGTACCCATTTGGGTACAGCTGAAACCCAATGCGTCTGTGTTTCAGCGGGTTTTTTTTTTTTTTGACCAGCGCCTCGTGCACTATTCATGAGACATGAACAATGGATTAAGACAAATGGACAGTATTTTGTGAATGTGAACAGTAATCGAAAATTATTTTTTTATTATTGTTTTCAATTTTCATCAAAATAAGTAGTATCCAAATATAAGTGTTAGATAATTACTTGCACAAGTTATTACTAACGTCACTTTTATATCTTACACTCATAACTTATTATTTCAAGTTTTCAACCAATTGTGAAAGAAAGTTATATTTGCTATTCAATTTTGAATTTTGAATCCATGGTCATCTACTTTTGAAATAGGCGAAAAACTCATTTTCATCCCTACATTTTCACACGATTCCCACTTTGGTCCATAACTTTTTTTTCCACCGCTTTTAGTCCTTATCTTGGAAAATGCGTCTCATTTTAGTCCTTACCGTTACGTCAAAGACGGAAATTGTACACGTGGCATACAAAAATATTAAAATAATAATAAATTTTTTTTATTTTGCATTAAAAAATGTCACGTCAGCATATAAATTAAATTTTTTTTATTAATTTTAACTAAATAAAAAAATTAAAAACAAAAGAAAAACAAAAAATAACATCAATCTAGATCTAAATATGTTTTGAATAAGAACAACAAGAAGACAAACCCAGAACACAAAATTAAAATCCAAAACTGAAAACATACACAACAACGACAAGACCAATACTAAGAGCTTCAAAATTCTTAAATTTCTTAATGTGAATTCCTCGTTGCTCAAAGAAAAAAAATTAAAGCAATATTTAAACTTTTCTTTTGCTTTTGCATCTTTCTGCTCAGCTTTCTAGGCAACCAAACAGATTCAAAAGCAAAAAACAAAAAAATTCCTCAAAACCCTCACCACTCAAATTCCTCACTTTTTCTCTGAACTTCTCAACTCTCAGGCCGACAAAACAGATTCAAACACGATTTCTCTCTCTCACTCACTTTTTCTTTGAACCTCTCAACTTTCTGAAACTCTCCTCTCTCATCTCTTTGCTTCCTCGGTGCTTGTGGGTTTTGTGTGAATTTTCTTTGATTTTTTTTTTCTGTGGATTTCTGTGCATATGGTGTTGCCGTGGTGGTGGGGTGTTGTTGTGGTGGTGAGGTGGGTTGTTGTCGTGGTTGTGGGGGTGAGGTGGAGGGCGTGGGTTTGTGGATCGGTGTGGTGGAAGTCTGGGTTTGGGATCAGCGTGGTGGAGGCTTGAGTTTCTGGATCGGCGTAGTGGAGGGTGTGGTCGGCGTGGTGGATTGGCATGGTGGAGGTCTAACCTTGATTTGTATTGATCAACGGTTGAGTATGCTTTGGGTAGATCGATGTCCGTGGGTTTTTGTGTGTTAGATCGGTGGTGGGGACTGGGGTCGCGGGGTTTTTTTTTTTGGTGTTTGAGGGGGGTGTGTGGTGGTGGGGTGGTGGGTGGGTGTTAGAGGTGGTGGTGTTGGCCTTGGTGGGTGGGTGTACCTTGCTTTGTTTTGATCGGCGCCTGAGTCTGGTTTGGGTTGATCGGTGTGCGTGGGTTTTGGATGTTAGAGGTGGTGGTGGTGGTGTGTGTGTATCGGTGGTGGGGGCGGGGTCGCCGGGTTTTTTTTTTTGGTGGTTGCGGGGGTGTGTGGTGGTGGGGTGGTGGGTGGGTGTTAGAGGTGGTGGTGGTGGCCTTGGTGGGTGGGTGTACCTTGCTTTGTTTTGATCGGCGACTGAGTATGCTTTGGGTAGATCGGTGTCCGTGGGTTTTGTATGTTAGAGGTGGTGGTGGTGGTGTGTGTGTATCGGTGGTGGGGACTGGGGTCGCTGGGTTTTTTTTTTTTTGTGGTGGTTGCAGGGGGAGTGTGTGGTGGTGGGTGGGTGTTCTTGTTTATTCAGATTTGGATCCTTTAATTTTGTGATCTTATTTTTTTGGATTTTAATTTTGTATTCTTAAATTTGGGTTTGTGTTTTTGTTCAAGACATACTTATATCTAAATTGATGTGATTTTTTGTTTTTCTTTTTGTTTTTAATTTTTTTATTTAGTTAAAATTAAAAAATTATTTTTTTATAATTTATATGCTGACGTGGCATTTTTTAATGCAAAATAAAAAATTTATTATTATTTTAATATTTTCGTTTGCCACATGTATAATCTCCGTCTTTGATGTAACGGCAAGAACTAAAATGAGACGAATTTTTCAAGATAAGGGTTAAAAGCGGTGGAAAAAAAAGTTAGAAACCAAAGTAAGAATCGTGTGAAAATATAGGATGAAAATAAGTTTTTCGCCTTTGAAATATCCTTAATAAATAAATGAATAGAAAAGAATTAGTCTTCTACTTCTAGATATTTTATGAGGTTTATAACTATCTAGATCCATGGATAAAACTGGTCCAGATGCAAGTCATCAAGGTTTCGTGTGAAATTAATGATCGGATAAATGTATCTATAAAAGTTTTGACTTTTTTCCCTTTTGTAGTCCATGTTAGAGCCTTTCAAATCTATGTTTTTTTATTGGGTCTGAGTTCAGAAGTGATATTTTAGACTTGAAGTTGACAAGAACAACAAGCCGCGTAGAGTGTCGTTTTCAGTTTTCACCCAACAATTTTTTTGGTCATCGTCAGCAGCATGACGTGAAATTCTCAAAACGTTAAATAATTTCAATGTATTTAAAGATTTGTTTAGATATAGTTTATTTTGCTAAAATTAAAAATTTATTATTAAAAATATTATAAATAAAAATAAAAATTAAATGAAATAGTAAAAAAAAAATGCGATAATAAAATAAAAAAATACGATAAAATTTATAAATAATAGCAAAATAAACTAAAAAATGAAATAATTTAAACTTCTAAGTGGTATTCTAAATGGAGGCTAAGTCTAAGTCATGGAAGTCATTTGCGCGTAAACTATTGAGATTATTATACGTACGAAGTTGTCAACTTCAAGCAATCTTCCATGGTTGGTGGAGTCAGGTGTTGCTTCCACCAAGCTTCGGAGAAGGGTAGAGACCAGGGAATGAAGAACTGAAACACTTTTTATATATATATATATATATATATATATATATATATATATATATATTCCGTTGTTGTTTTCCTCGTTGAAATTTTCTCACATGGGGCCAACTGGCCAAGTGGATTAAGTTATATATGTAAGTATTCTCCACAACATTTTTCTCTTCATTTCTTTTCTATCAATCGCCACTAATCTACCATTCAGCAACAACAACAACAAAAAATCGCCACTAACCTACCTTCAGGTACGGGTACCTGTCTTTTCTCTATCTCATGTATTTCCAGTTTGAATGTTTTTATTACTAGTTTTGTTGTTGGATTTCATTATGTGAGCCTTTTTATACACTGAAATTGTATATATGCTTGTTCCTCTTTTAACTGAAGAAAAATGGATTCCAGTTGGGTTTATTAGAATTTGCCGTTGTTGGGTTTATTAGAATATAGAATATGCCGTTGTTTTTCTTTTGAGCTATATATATATATATATATATATATATATATATACTCCTCAGCTAACGAATTTCTTCTAAAATTTTTGAGACTAGGTATTGAATCTATTGATTGGTTTCTGATGTAAGCAATGCTTCTGTGCTGTTTCTTGCATAAATTTCGGGCCTTGTTCTTTCCTGTGATTTCATTTATGTTATCCTTTTATATATAGAACAAGTTTGCATGTTCCTTTTATGTTCCCTGAAAAAGACTGATCTTCATATGAGTCCATCAATGATACAACATCACCGTGTGGAAAATTGCACTCAATTTATTAGAACTTTTTGAAGTATACATAATACTATCATTCACGAACACACTCCTAGGCACTCATACTAACTCTCACTTTCTTGCTTAACAGTTAACACAAAAGGGTTCATCAAGCTCCATGGTTAAGCCTACCACTTTGAAACTTCTAGCTTCCTAGGATCTTTTTCATGGCTTCGCAGCTTCCTTTATAGCACAGCTTTTAGGTAACTCAAAACTGTGGTAGAGTTTTAAGCAAAAATAACAGCACTGTGTAAAAGTGATAATTCACCAATTACAATCACACATGTTATCAAGTTGTGACAAGATTCTAAAAAGAAAGGTAGATCTTTGTTTAGAAAATGAGTAACCTGTGCATATAAATATTACCGTTTTGACTTACTATTTTAAAAGTCCGTTACTATTTGCAAGTAATTTTTTTTTTTTTCCTTTAAATGGCAACACTTAATAGCACTCCCTTCTCAGAATTTCGAAGCTTGCCTGGTACGGTGAATCAACTGAAGCAACGCGAACTACATTGTGCAAGATAACGAGGAGAATCTAACAAGCAATTTGGTGCATATATGGAAGCGCTCAAAATGATGAGGATTAAGGTTAGGACTGGTTTTCTAAACACCTTCAATATCGAGAATATGGAGAGGTTTAGGACATTCCTGAAGAGGCATGGCTTTCTAAAAGACACGTGGCCTTCCCAACCTGAGCTTTCACGTCATGCCGTCATGGTTGCACTACTGAGCTGTGCGCTTTTCTTCTTCTTCGACATTATGCACACGCTTAACGATGACAATAGCATTGTTTGGTGGTCTGTGCATGTCTGTTTGTTTGGATTCTTCTATTTTTTTCTACAGCCTTGGATCAGATTCTTTTCCCAGCCATTGATAGGGAAACCAAGCTATTCCAATTTCTATAAGTGGTAAATATAATTAATCTTGTGATAATTTTGTTCGCAATTAATCATGCATACATACATGTGTATATAGGCGACAATAGTTAGCTGACTTCGCAATATGCCCTTCTCTATGTATGTGCACAGGGAAAATTATTTTTCCCATATTTGAAATTGATCTATTTTATGATCTAGATTAAATATTACTAATCTAAAATTGTATGCCGTGTTATATACACATCACTTTGTAAACGGTTAGATGCTAAAAATAAAATTTACTAGTAATTTTTGGAAATTTACTTTTGCAGGTATGTATCCTGGCTTTTAGTAGCAGCTGTGTATCATCTTCCTAGTTCTCAGTCAGTGGCAATGTCTATGAGAATGAATCTTTCTTTGTTTTTGACAACTTTTGCCTCTTCTATTATGTTTCTTCTCGCTTTCCACTATATTTATAATTGCCTCCAATATATTATTTCATGTGAGGCTCGAAAGTGGCCAGACATTTGGGCCATTCTCCAATTTTCTGCTGTAAGTCCCTAAGCTACTTCTGGTATCTCTACTATGTTCTCCTATCAAGTCATAGCTTTTTCCCTTTGCCATATAAACTCTAAATAATTTTTCATGCTTTGAAGGCTGTGAGTATAGCTTGCTGTGTTTTCCTGAGTCACTGTAGAGAGAGACCGCTTGAACAAGGGTATTTGAAAGACAAAGTCTGCTCATCTTGGCTTGCTCCGGTTGAGTCAGCGAGTGAGTATTACTATCAGCTTTTTTGTATGTTGGACAATTATGGGAGAATACACTATTTTTATTGCAAGGTACGTATGTATATTTTGGATACTTATAGAGGAAACTGCTATTTTTATTTCCTTTATTAATATACATTTTGGATTTGCAGCTCTTTTATTCTTACTCTATCATATACAAATTCTTTTCTGTTTTCTCAGCTACCTAGCAGTGAGTCACCTGAGAGTTCATCGGACAAAATCTCACTCGTCTACTCGTCTTGGGCTACGTTTATAGGCCTTTACATTGCCAATTATGTAGCAGAGAGGTCATTAGGGTGAGTAATATTAATATGCTTGATTTTCTATCATGCAAAGCATAATTTTAATTGTTAAATTATAACTGACTGAGTGCTTCTTGTGTTCTTATGGTCAGGCCAGTCGAAAAATACAAGAAGAATAAGCAAACCAAACCTGATTTCTTTGATATGGTTCCTTGGTATTCGGGGTATATTTCTGTCACCTTTTTTTTTTCTTCCTTTTTATTTAAATTTGTTTGCTATTCCAAACATGAAACACCCCCTAAATTTGTTTTTGCTCTGGTGATGTGATGGCTATGTGTTGCAGTACATCAGCTGATCTATACAAGACTGTTTTCGATCTCATGCTATCAGTAACTGTCTTCCTTGGTCGCTTTGACATGCGTATATTGCAGGTGTAATTAACTTTTTAAGTTTTGTTAATTTTTTCTTAGAAATATATTAGCCCAATATAATAGGTCTAAGTCCAATTCTTTTAGTCTAGGTTTAGCCTATTATATATATTAGAGTGTAGTATAAATCTTGTATTACAATGAGTTATAACATGTGTATATATAGTGGATTAAATCCTAAATTAGAAGTGAAAAGTTTGTTTAGACCCCTTAAACCACAATTAGATTAACCTAGTTAACAAGCCAAGTTATTACTTAGTTCAAATTCCAGATCTAGGTTAACACAATCATATAATCATATCAATATAAAGTGCAGAATATAAAAACACAAAAATATGATGACTTAGGAAAACCAAACCGGTAAAAAACCTGGGGAGGATTTAACCTAGCTATCCTCAAGGTAAACCTAAATCCACTATGAAAGAATCGAAGTATACAATAGCGACTTAGACCACTAACATCCTATTGCTACCTACCAGTAGAACTTACTAACACGATCATGTGCAAATTCCGAGACCTCGGACTCTTTTTTTCTTGAATTCTCCAGCAACTACAAGCACCCCTGCTTGTGTATCTTTAAGCTCTTATGGCAGCAACTGACTGATCATCAAGTTCTTGAAGCTATCTCCTTCTTGATAATCTTAAACTTGTGCGAAGGTAAGCACCTCTCAGATCTCACAAAAGATTCACACAAATAGCAATATGAGCAACCTCAAAAACGTGACTAGGGTTTATATTTTATACCTAGGGAAAAACATAAAACCCTAGATGTCATATGGGCTTAGGGCTGAGTTGGAAAATCTGCAGAAAAAACAATCTGCATGACTTTCGATCGGTCGAGTCTAATTCTCGATCGATCAAGTTAGACAAAAATGCACAGTAACTTCTGCAGTTAACTCGATTCCAACTTTACATAAATCACATACTTTGAGCAAGTCTAAAACACACCTAGACACCTGTTTTGATCATAGTTTGCCAACAATACATATTAGAGTTCTAATATATTAGTTCCTAAATTCTTAGAACCTAACAAGAAGGATTAGGCTTGGGGTCTATTACATTGAACTAATATATCTCTAACACTTTTTTTTACGTAAAAAAAATTAATTTCTAAGTTGTTTGAAAGTTTGGGGGGGGGGGGGGGGAATTTATCTTGTATTTGGTTTCACAAAAAATTCTATATTAAAATTATCACATAATCAAAATACTCAATGGACAAATTAATAATGGTGGAAGTGGAACAGATGAGGGGGGAAGGGTGGTGTAAGTGCACAATTGCACCCGAACTCAAAGATACGCGTGAGCTTAGGCCCAATGAGCCTTAGACAATAAGATTTGTAGAGTGTGGATTTGAAATCTAGGTTCGGGATGTTGGAAATTTAACTAATAGACCAGAGTGTTACAATCCGTGCAAATGATGAACAAATATGACAAATAGATCTCCTCGGACGTAAGCCGAGGACGATTCGTATAAATATTCTCTTTCTAGGCCAATGTGTACAATCCTTAGCTCCTTTTTTTGTTTAGCAAAAAAGTGGCGATCCGCTTCTCTTTCCTCTCTGACCTCTTTATATACTCCTTCTTCACTGGCTCCTCCACGTGTCATACAAATTTTCACCTTAGATACTTGTCCCATCCACTACCTTCTTGAAGTCTTCAAATAATATCAGGGAGGCTGAACCCTACTGTTCAGAGGCCATTTCCCCATTAATGCGGCTAAGAAAGTAAATGCAGGGTCTTTAATGCGGAGGTAGCAGCCTTTTTCCTAGATATTTATCTCACGTCCTTGCATCTTAGAGGGTCCTTGGATTACCCTCTTACCCATCAGTTTTTCCAGGATCCTGCCTTTAACTTCCTTGGCAAATCCCAGGATCTTCGCCAAGCCCATCTGAGGAGACATTCATCCTCGGACAACTCCTCGGACGTCTGTAGTGTAGGCTGACTCGTGGGCTTAGGGGTCTAATGACAAAAACAAACTAGTACTAATTGATCAAGCCCACAACCCATTTGTTTATTTAATAACTCTTACCCCCACAAGTGGCACATGGGGTAGTTGGTGGTGATGATTGTGTGAGAGGAGGAAGGAGGGAGGTGATGATGGTGTCATAAAGAAGATGATAAAGATAATAATTTAACTATTATTTTAACACATACTTGATTTGTAAATAATTTGTGCTCTTAAAAACAATAAATTATTTTCTATAATTTCATTGTAATTTTTCTTTGAGCATGAAAATAATGTTTGCAAATCGACTAGTATTTTTTGCCCCAAACATTGAAAAATTAGGAAAATATACTCAATAACTTCATCCTGAGACAAATATGGAGTGTTAAAAGGTTTTTGGAAATTAATTGTATACTTAAGTTTCTTGTGAATTGACTCTATGATGTGAAATAACTAAATAGTGTAGTTGAAAAAGTGACCCCCTTTTAAGTATTAGGATTTATGTCTATTTTTTTTAGAATAAGGAAGGACATTGAAGATTTAGTCTTTTTACCAATTTAAACATACACATGATGGTACCACATCTTATTCAAAATTCTTACATATGCCAATAAGTACCTTTCTTCTTCTAATTTTTGTAGGAAAAAAGAATATATATATATATATATATATATATATATATATATATATATATATATAAAGTAATTTGTTTCCACTTCCTTCCATCTTCAGGCGGCAATGAACCAAAATCAAGTCGAGCCAAAAAATAAAAATGAGGCACAAGCTGGAATTCAACAAGGCGATTATTTATATGATCATTTTAGTAAAGGAAAAGAACTGTGGTTCGACTTCATGGCTGATACTGGTGATGGTGGGAACTCAACTTATGCTGTGGCACGTCTACTTGCTCAACCCCAAATTAAAATCGACTCAGCCCAAAAGGAAAAATACAAAATCGATTATGATACCTTAAAACGTGGAGACTTACTACTCATTGGAGGGGATCTTGCGTAAGTTGACAATACCTGTTTATCATTCCTAATATGACAATTCTACCTATATGATCATGGGTCTCTGATCATAATTGCCAATTTCTTCATTTCAAAAGTTTAAATTATTAAGAAATTATAAATTTAATCATAATATTCTAACACTTGGTCATTTTGTTACTATATACTTACTATATTTATATATTATTATTTGTCAAAAAGTATGTTGTTTATTAATTTTTGAAACCATTGATTTTATTCTAGGTATCCTAATCCCTCAGAGTTCACATATGAAAGGCGGCTCTTTCGTCCTTTTACGTATGCATTTCAGCCACCATCCTGTAATGACCAAGAACGTATGGTTGTCAACAAGCCTACAGTGCCTCCTGGGGTGTCTAGAGAGCGTAGGCAAGACAGAAAAAGAACCAAAAGAGGAAAACAACCAACATCATATAATGGCCCTCAGTGTTTTGTTATTCCAGGAAACCATGGTTGGTCTTAGTTTTTAGCTTCAACATCTTTTTTTTTTTTTTTCCTTTTAATCAGAAAAAGAGGATGCAATACTAATATTAATATTTTTGTAACGAGTATACATAAAAGGAAAAATGTTAAAAGTAGTATTAATTTTGTTAAAAAAAACTTACAAAATATAAATTGATGTTGCAATAAATATAATTGGTGTCATTTTACTAAAGTCAAAATATATATCTAATTAATAAAGATCATCTTCATTTGAAATGGTTTTACTAATTTCCATGAGAATTTTCATTTCATGTATCAAAAAAAGAAATTATATATATATATATATATATATATATATATATATTTATATGTGCGTGTGTGTGTGTGTTAATGTGTGCGTGAGTGCGTGCTTGTGTGTGTGTATTTTTTTTTTTTTTTTTTTTTTGAGAAGACCATTCTTCATACTTCTTTAAAAAAAACCTTTACAAGTTTGCTTGCATTTAGATTGTCATTTTTTGAGGTAATGTTTTGTTTTGGCTTGACAGATTGGTTTGATGGACTTCATACCTTTACGAGGTATATATGTCACAGGAGCTGGTTGGGTGGGTGGTTCATGCCTCAGAAGAAGAGTTATTTCGCCTTGCAACTTCCTATGGGATGGTGGATATTTGGCCTTGATCTTGCACTCCATGGTGACATCGATGTCTACCAATTCGAATTCTTCTCCAAACTAGCTAGGAAAATGGTATATACATATGTCTACTTACACAAAGCATTGAATTAGTGGATGATAATAATTAATTGCTTATGCTACAAATGCATTTATATCACGAAGTATATGAATATATATTAGGTTGGAGTTTATTACTGCACACTGTGTGCAAACACACACCGCTCTAAATAACAGAAAATGTGACTTAAAGTCACCTTTCAATTATTTTGGGTAGTGTATTTACACACCGTGTACATCAGGCTTTTCCTATGTATTATTATATGAAGTATATGAATATGTATTAGGATTGAGTTTATTACCGCACACTATGCGCAAAAACACACCTCTCAAAATAATTGAAAATTGTGACTTAAAGTCACATTTCAATTGTTTTGAGTAGTGTATTTACACACCATGTGCAACAGGTTTTTCCTATGTATTATTATATGGATGATATTAATGTTAATTGACTTTACCTTGCATGTATAACTATATGTAATTAAGGTGAGAAGGACAGACTCTGTGATCATTATGACACATCAACCAGATTGGCTTCTTGATTGGTATGAGAACGATGATTCTAGAAAAGATGCTTCAGACAAGCAATCAAAAGGAAATAATGTCTCAGACCTTATATATAATATTTTAAAAGAAAGGTGTAGGCTACGAATTGCTGGGGACATACATCACTATATGCGTCACTCAACTGTTAGTTCAAACGAGTCAAATTCTTCTCAGCCAAATAAAAAGAATGAGTCAGTTTATCCCCAACATCTCCTTGTAAATGGTTGTGGCGGAGCATTTACACATCCCACCCATGTCTTTCGTGATTTCAATGAATCTCATGGAGTCTCCTATAAGTGCAAAAATGCTTATCCTTCTTATAAAATGTCAAGAAGGGTAAGTAATAATGAAATTTTATTTTTAGTTGTTCCATTTCCTTTTATTACCAACTTCACATTTTAAAACATTTTCTTCTGCTTCTTGCTTAATACAAGTTATTGATTTTTAATTTGCAGCTTGCATTAAGAAATATTTGGAATTTCAGAAAGGAAAATTGGCAATTTGACTTTATTGGTGGCATTATATATTTTATATTGGTCTTTTCTATGTTCCCACAGGTGAACTTTTTTATTATTTGTTGATTATTCAAATTTATAGTAACTTTTCTTTATACACCATAAATAGGAGAGAGAGATTCAAACTCTAGAAGTCTCACCTGGATTATGATGTCTTTCCTCTTTCTTCCTCTCTTTAATTGAAAGTTTGAAACAACTTAAACAGTTGTATCAAGCTGATTTTTCCCCTTTTCATGTTCTTCTCTAGTGTAAGCTTGACCACATATTTGAAGAAGATTCAACTTCTGGCTTCTCGAGGAGTTTCTTTGGCACAGTGTGGAATGCTTTTATGTACTTGCTGGAGCACTCTTATGTGTCTCTAGGAGGTGCTACACTATTGCTAATCGTGGCAGTTGCATTTGTACCTTCCAAAGTGTCATGCAAGACTCGGATACTGATTGGAGTTCTACATGCTTCAATACATCTAGCCGCGGCTCTAATTCTCATGTTGGTGTTCGAATTGGGTATTGAATTCCTTGTCCGGCAGAAACTAGTAGAAACTTCAGGTCAGTTTTCCTTTTCCCTTTCTTTATGTGTAACATTCACCAAACGTTTTCTTTCTTCAAATTGTTGTAAATTGTACGAAAACTCAATACTCAAGCTTTTCTATTTAGTGATGAAGTTACATATTTTTGTACTTCATGTATTTTAGCATACATAGCAAGTATACTATTGTTGAGATTTGTGGCTGAACTTAGCTTTTGCTTTCTTGGACGGTAGACTTAATGGGATATCTCTACAACTGGTGAGAATAGTTATATATTATATAGAACCCAAAAGAGACAGCCCTAGAATCACTCAACTATAGTTAAAAATAATGCAAATGAGAAGTCAATAAAAGCAACTTTTTTTTTCATCTTGAATTTCAATTAAAGTTTGGATTATCTTTAGTACTTTTTTAATTGGACATGTCTTTTTGTTTTAAATATACAATAGTAAGTGGTAGTGAGTTTTAATCTCCATATTTTATTTAGTTAGTGGGTGACGTGACAGTCTCTCATTAAAATAAAATGAGATTCCAATTAAAAAAGTACTGAAAGTAAGCTAAACCCTTTCAATTAACAGTCACTTATTATCCCATAATCTTTGAGAATGAAACTAAAAAGGTTTCACTACTTTATATGTTGATTTTTTTTTCCTACTTTATATGTTGATTGATTTAGTATTTATGTGACATCTAAGATAGTAAGTAGGTTATGAGTTCTAGTTAATTCAACTGATAAAGTCTCTAATAGTTTAATAAGAGATTTAGAGTTGGTGTCTTGGTTTGATGATAAAGAGCTATCATCATGAGCGAATATCATAGATTAAATCTTTTTCTAAAAAAAGAAGATAATAAATGGGTTAAGGATCTCTTACTTGAGTAACAACAAAACAAAAAAAAAAAACCTAACAAGCTAATAAATTCAACCATAATTTTTTCTTGGTCAGGCTATCACTCTTTGTATCGATGGCACCAATCTATGTTCCATAGGCACCTTCCAGTTCCAGTTGTCATTCAAGATATTATAAAGCGATGGTCTTTTGGGCTTTATCCTGCATGTATCAAGTATATCATGTCTACATTCGATGTACCAGAGGTGAGAAACAATAAGTTCTGGGACGCCAAAGTTTTTACCGAATATTTCTTTAATCTTTTTCATAACTATTAAGGTGGCATATTGTGATTAGTGTTAGTAAAAATAATCTGTGGTGATTTCAAGTAAAAGTAATATTTATCTAATCACAATTTTTCACAAATATGCTTCTTCTTCTTCTTCTTCTTCTTCTTCTTCTTTACTAATGTATATTCAAATGAAATGTATTAGCTCATGGCTGTGACACGGAGCAATGTTTGCAAGAATGGGATGGAGTCTATCTCTCGATGGGGTGCAATCTTGTATTATGCCTCCATCTTCCTTTATTTCTGGGTCTTATCAACCCCTGCAGTCTCCTTTGTATTTGGAAGCTACTTATACATTTGCATCAATTGGTTCAACTTACACTATGATGAAGCCTTTTCCTCACTTAGAATTGCTGATTACAAGGCATTCACTCGATTTCACATCAAACATAATGGTGATCTTGAAATTTTCACCCTTGCAGTTGATAAGGTAAGAAATCAACCTCCTACCCCAGTGCAATTACTTAAACTTACAAATCAAAAACATTCAAATAAATTTATAGACAATCAATTAATTTAAATTAGTAAAGCCAAATTATTTATCGTGGTGCTTGAATTGGAATGGTACTAGTAAATACATGGACAGAATCTGTTTCTTATAGAAAAATGTTTTTACTTTTAAGTTTTTATTTCGTTTCAACTTGTATAATTGTATAAGAACCTTGAACCTAATGAATATGAGAGCTGGATCATTGGCATTTAGGTACCAGAGGAATGGGAGCTGGATCCTAAATGGAAGGGGCAAAGTTCAGAAGAGTTGAGCCACCTTAGAGAGAATCCCAGCCAATGGAAGGCAGCTGATTCGGATCAGGAACCGTTAAAAACTGTTAGGATTATTGACAAATTCAATATTCCACGAAAACATAGTTCTGAATCTCCTGATGACACCAGTGGAAGTGAAACAGAATAATATATCCGATTTCTTGGTCAAATACTTGCTGACTAGGGCCGACGATACCGCAAATAAAGTTTTATAAAGCAGTCCGATACATGATCAATTGCTCAATAATTCTTTCTTTTTATTCATGTAGCTCGTCAAGGATTGTAAATAAGCCAAGCTATTAGCTATGTATATAAAGGCTTGGCTAGGCATTTGTTAACGTTTATTTAAGGGGAAAATGTAATATAAAAAAGGTCAAAATAACTGTGTAGTTGTTGATAACTGATAAGATTTTCGTAGTAGAATGTAAAGCAATGTATATCTGATGCTTCTGATGAGTGTCCAAAACGACAGGTAGTATAAGTGTAAGAGCTCTAAACTGTGTGTAGTTTGGGAGAAGCAAGGCTAAGTAGAGTTAATTATTAATCTGTATACGTGTCATGATCTGATTAGTGTTTACAATTAGTCCGTTCCAATCCTTACGGAATTAGTTATGTATGTATTATATTGGGACTGTATCTGAATCTGAGTAAATCAAGAATCATAACTTCAGTTTTACAATATTCTCTCAAGAACTTCGCTCTGCTTTTCTGCTTTTCCTTGCTTTCTTTACATTTCTGTTCATAGAGAACTATGTGGAGGGTGCTCTTAAAGTCTTCTATAGCCTTGGTAGTTGTCTCCTCTGCTTGTTTCAGCTCGGGTATAAGTAATGTTGAATTGATTTTTGGCTTGTATTTTGCTAGTATAGGAGCTGGCAATCCATATAAACTATGAGATTAATTACCAATTGAAAGTTGAAATTCACGCTACCTGTGTGTATGTAGAGAAGGTGAGAGACGTCCACTGGGGAGTGAACGTGAGACTTGTGGGTTACATTGAGTGGCTTAGCATATTTGTCATAGGAGTTTGCAAGCACAGAGATCATTCTGCGCAGCAAATACCTTCTAAAGAGGAATATTGCTGAAACTCTTCTCTTCTTAAAGTACTCCACTATCTGTTTGTGATGCTCGATCAAACCCTGCCAAAGTATTCAGCAATTTAGGAGATGTTGATATATTAACCCAATGTAATAGGCCTAAACTCAATCCTTCTAGTTTAGGGTTTAGTCTAATATATACACTCATGTTATGGTTCATTACAACACAAAATTTGTACTACACTTTCATATATTTAGAATGTAACTCTTTTAAGGTTTCCTCTATGGATGTAGATCGTTAGGCTGAAACACATAATTCTCATGTGTTGTCTCTCTTCTCTACATTCATAAAATCTAACATGGGTGTATATATTAGGCTAAATCCTAGACTAGAAGGATTGAGCTTGGGCCTATTACATTGGGCTAATATATCTCTAACATAAGATATATGCAACAAACATTTTGACTCGATCCACTTAACATTTTTCATAATTGTTTACACGACTTAATTTTTTAATAGCTACATCATTTTCACTTTGGTCCATTGTAGACATGCACCCATCACAACAAACTATGTAAGCAATTGTAGTTTTTTTTTTGAAAACTATAGACTTTCTAAACTTATCGAATACAAAGAATTTGAAGTTAATGTTTGGCTTGTGATATATGTGTCTTTTGCTGGGAATTACTTTAAAAATTAAAAAACAAAAATAAAGAGATTAAGCTACTAAGAAATTATATTATCGAACAAAATATTTATATCCTCAGTACTTCAATCTGTAATCCAACTTCTATGCTATTCACCTGATTAAGCATCCATTTGAGCCCAACCGCAGCTGAGCACTCATTCTTGGAAGAACTACTGAACCAGTCAAGTCTATAAACCTTGTCCATTGCCTGCACAATAGAAGAGATATTAATCCTCCAATTTCTAACGAAAAAGATTTCTCCATTGGAGCTTACATTAATATGACTATTTAATAATGTCTCAAACCATCCACTCCCGGATCTTTGCATTGACAAACACACCCAAAAAATTCAAAATCAAACACAACATACTAACAATACAAATACATCGTGCTCCATAATATAACAATACAAACCCATGCTCCTCTCATTCAACAAAACCAACCCAAATTTAACACTAAATCCATTCAAGGAACACAAAAGTACAAGCTTAGAAACACAAAAGAACAAGCTCAAGAACACAAACCCACTTAAACATAAGCACAATATCAGCAACACAATAGCACAAATTCAAGCATAGATCCAAAAAATACAAAATCAAATAATTTCACCAATATAAAACCCATACATATAAACACATAAATATTACTCCCAATGCTCATAAATCACCTTGCTTTTACTATTTAAGCTTAGATAAAAAATAACCTCTAACAAAAGTATAATACTCATAAAAAGATTATCAGAAAAATGAAGTATATGGTGGTGTGGAGTGTACCGGTGGGTGTGTTGTGTTGAAAAAAAAAAAAAAAAGTAGCAAACAGCAAAGAAACACAGAGAAAAAAAAAAAAAAAAGAGTTGTGCTGGAGTGAAGAAAAAAAAAAAGTCAAGGGCGTGATTTGCAGAGAAAAAAGAAAGAAACTCAGGAAAGCACAAAAATAATGACCAAAGAAAGAAAAGATAAGAGTATGGGTAGGTGGGAAAGTGGGGATGTCATACGGTGGTTTTTTTTTTTTTGTAGGGGTAGGTGAAAACACGCTATAGCTCCTCCTTTATATAAAAAATATATATATATTTTTATTCGGCTGTACATTATATGCCATCCTTTTAAAAAAGAAATATATTTTTTGGCTGGACCAAAAATGCGACTAGACCTCCTCTTGTAAAAAAATGGTTGGAACTATAGCTCCTCCTAGGTAAAAAAAATTTATTCGGCTTATATTGTTGGCCATCCTTTTAAAAAATACATATTATTTGGCTGGACCTATAGCCGCGTTTTTGAAAACGCGGCTATAGCTCCTCCTTTATTTAAAAAAAAAAAAATATATATATATATATATATATATTTTTATTCGGCTGTACATCATATGCCATCCTTTTAAAAAAGAAATGTAGTTTTAGGCTGGACATATAGCCGTGTTTTTTAAAATGCGGCTATACCTCCTCTTTAAAAATGGCTGGAACTATAGCTCCTAGGTAAAAAAAAAAAAAAAAATTTATTCGGCTTATATGCCATCCTTTTAAAAAATATATATATAATTTGACTGGACTTATCCTATAGGCCCTATCAAAAAAACACAGCTAAAGACACTTACAAATGTGACTATAGGTTACGTTTTTTGTAATGTACATTTCATTCCATTTGTGTATGCTGAGAAAAATAAGGCAAAAGAAATGGTCAGAGTCGGGCTTGTGCTTGAAAAAATCAGCTCAAAGCAAGCATATTCCGTTTCAGATATTGGAAAAAAAAAATAAAATGAAATATGGTAGAGGTATCATTAAGTCGATAATCTAATTCATGATCTTATAGTTATTTCTTAGGGCATTTTTTAATGGATTTTTTTAAAAACTTTTAATACTACTTTCATGGGAAATATAAAAAGTTATTATAAAAATTGGTTGTTTTTTCTTTTCCTATAAAATGTTTTCTAAAAGTATATCTTAAACTAACACCTTTAGGGCATCTGTTAACTTTTTTGATTATTAATTTAGGATAAATGAAAGAAGAAGACTTCCAAAAGACCCTAAAAGCGAGGAAGATTCTAAAAAAAGGGAACACAACTAATCGCTCTTTTCTTTCTCTATCCCATTTTAAGATATCCTAATATAAAATATTTTTTGAAAAGTTAGATGAATACAATTATTGCTAATTTTTCAAACTTTGATAATTTCATAATTGGAGGAGGGGAAATTTGAACCTGAAACATTTTTATTGGAAACATATATAAAAAGTATTGTAAGGACCAAAAATCAGATATCAAATCTTACAACTACAACAACAGTTTCTGACTCAAGATCCGAATACAATGAATTTATAGAGAGGGTCGCAACAACAAAAGTCCTCTTTTTCTGTGTCTTTCTTCTCTTATTTATACCCTTTACCCTTATCATCCCAGCCCTACACCTCACCATCTACTCTACCCCTTTCTATTGACACCTGTCTGTTCCTTTGTAGTCGGTAGTGGAGAGAAGCTTTAGCTCTGTGTTTTGTACTGTTCAGGTCATTTCTACATTAATGCAGCGGACAAAGCTGGTACTTCCTATTCAATGCGGCCAGAACGGTTAGTACAGAACATTTAATGCGATGTTCATAGTTATCCAGCCACACCCAGATATGTGCAATATGTCTCCTACATCATCAGTCTCTTTTTCTTCCTTTACCCACCTGGCCCACTTCATCCTCGGGCCTCTTTCTTTATCCTTCTCGGCTCATTAAACCTTTTAATATGTCTTCGGATCTTCGGCTCTTTGGATCCTCGGGTTTTCGGGTCTTCGGCACCTCACAAGTATATTATTTGAGCTATTAGTCTATTAGGCTCTCGACATTAAAGTTTAAATTAATAATAGTAATTTTAGTCTTTTATAAATTTATTTATTTTAATTTAAAAAACAAGAGATTAAATGAGATTCCCTTAAAAGAATTGAAATTTTCTATGTGCTACAAACAAAATTAGGAAAGGTAATAGGTTGGGATGGGATTAGATCAAGGGTGTTTCATCCCTCTTCAGGACGGGAAAAACATGTGTAGGCTAGGAGCGAGATAGGGGGATTGTGCTGCCTGCCCCCACCAAACCCTTTAATTTTTTTTCCTATTTATTTCTACATTTTATTTTGTGATTTTTAATATATTTATATATCAAGTTTTATTAAAAAAATATAATTAAAAATTTTTCAATTTATATTAATTTTTTTTAAGTTTCAAAATTTATAAAGGAAAAAAGTTTTAATTCAAGAGAAAATTTTTTTTTACCTTTCAATGGTGTTATGATTTTAAATTTTTAACGAAAGTAATTCCCCTAACCAAATCTATTTATAACTAAATAAAAAAATATATGTATTTAAATTTATTTTTTTGATTTATTTTATTTTGATAGTTTACTTTATTTTATTTTTGTGCTTTTTATATTTTATTTTGATCAAGTTAAAATATTATGCCCAAATGTGTAAAACTGTTAATGCTTTTTTATTTTTATTATTAAGCTTAAAGAAATGGTTCTAACCCAAAGAACCCATACCAACCCAATCCATTCTTTACAGTTGAGTTGGATTAGGAAAATCCTACCTCGTCAAATTGGGTTTAAAAAATAATTCAAACCAAATGTAACTGGATTCATACAAACCACTAATAATAAGCCAACCGGATTCATGCAGACTCCTACAATGCAGAATGAGTGAAATTCACAAAACATGAAATAGCAATTGACGAGTTGTGTGACGGTGTGCTTGTAATATCGATCGGTCAGTGGTCATTGAAAATAATTTTTGTTTAAACCAGTAAGGTGGTACGATGTTGTGAACATCCAAGATCCAGCAATCTTCCAAGGCACTCTTTTTCTTTTATCTTCGATCAACATGTCTTTCTTAAATTTTGATTAGTTTATCTTGAACGACTGGAACCCACTCAATATATATTATTATTATTGTTATTAACGATTAAGGTAAGTGGTAACATCAGTGGCATATTCTGGCCTAATTATGGGTGCGTCTGCTACATATTTTGTCAATATTTTTTCAATTTTCGAGAAATTTTTTTTTAAAAATAATTAATTATTGTGTGCTCTAAGAGCACACATTAACAAAATCCTTATATAATTTATATTGCACCTTTGTCCATACTACCCGACATGGGGTGCTTGGATTCATTAATATGTTTTCTTTATAATATTATTATCTACTATTAATTCATATCAACAAGGGCACTTAATAAAAAGTATTTAACCCCTTTTTTCTCTGTACTCTGTGGTTTCATTTGAAGAACTGTCTGAAATTTAGATTCCATCGGCTGCCATTTTCAAACTTTTAAAAGTTGATTTATCTTTACTAAAAAAATGTTAATGCACAATTTGTTTGATAAAATTCCTGAGTGGTCTTTTGTTTTATTCTAGAATTCTAAATACACGGAGGAGGAAGGGAAATAAGGAGGCCAGGAGGGTGGTCTTCTTAGGACTAAATAAATGGTCTCTGTCTCCCTAGTGCAATACTTGAAGAAATTTGCTTCTTTTAGAAGTACACAAACTCTTCAGGTAATCTTTTTAAACAAAAAATCATATTTTTCTTTATCGTTATTATTTTGTGAGAATGCGTCAGATATTACTTAAATGAATTGATCGTCTAATTAAAATGTACATGGTATTAGATAAAGCAATCTGCTCTAATGAATTCAATTATCCTATTTTAACTTGCTGCCTCCTTTAAGACATTGGCAAACATAGATCAAATGTTATTGCTTTATTACCACTGAAAGGTCTAATTGTTTTTAATGTACTTTCAGGTTTATAATTTTGAGCTTCACAATGAGTTCCACTCATGATTTGCATGTTCTAAAATCTATATTGTAGGGGATGACGAAGTCTTTGATGTACTATAATATAATGTAAGGAACAACACAAAAAAGGTATCACGTGGAATGAAAGATATAAATAAAAAAATCATAAAAAGTAACACATTTTTCCTTTGCCTTTTACTTAATTTTTTGGCTAAGTATAATTAATTATTTATCCTTTCTTTTCCACTCGCACTAACACATCTTTCTCTTTTTCAATTTGCCTTTGCTGCCTAGGTGTTTTGTGGGGTTATTCTCTTGTATGATGGCTACAAGTGTAAGGCTAGGATGACATAGGTACATTGATTCTTAAAAAATACAATAATACATTGACCATAATCTCAGTGACCAAACATAAACACACTGTTTTCAAAAAAAAAAAAAAAAAAAAACATAAACACACTGTTTTCAACCAAAAATAATCACCAAACAAAACTGTGAGTTTTGAATACGTTTTTTTTTTTTTTTTTTTTTTTATAATTTGGAAATCGGTAAGATAAGTTTTGAATTGGGAAATTTGGTTAAAGGAAAGGATTTTTTGGAGCAAAAAATAAGTGAAAAGTGTCCTAAGATCCATCTGATCTTGTATATTACCCATGACCCACGAATATTTACTACTTTATTCTACTGTCACCTAACCTAATATATAGTAATTTCTGTACAATGGTATGCAGCAAATTCTCTCCCTTTACATCAAAAATAATAATAATAATAAATAACAAAGGAATGACACTAAAAAGGTGTAGTTTACCCCACACACACACACACACACACACAAAAGACACTAAAAAAGTGTAGAGCTTTTTTTTTTTTTTTTTTTTTTTTTAATAAGAAAAGGTGTAGAGTTTGGCACGCCAGAAAAGAAGGAAAGATATAAATAAAAAATCATAGAATGTTAGACACATTATTCCTATGTTTTTTACTTAATTTTTTATTTGAGTATAAATAATTATTTATCATTTCCTTTCCATTTGCACTGACATACTAATCAAGATAATATTATTTACTTAATTGGATTAGGATCCGGTGCAATATCCTATATTAATAATAATTGCATCCCACTTGTTTTCCTATTTAAACATATCCTGTCCTCTCCCAGTTCACCAACTATCAACTGTCTTTCTCTTCTACCAACAAAAAAAAATGTCTTCTCATTTATCTTTTTCAGCTGAGGGAGCCCGTGGGTTTTGTGTCTTTTGATCAGAAGACAGTAGAGAGTTAGAGAGCCAGCAGGTACCTGTTTTCTCTCATGTTTTTACTTTAGACTATGGTAATAATTAACCTTCTATTCATTTATTACCAGTTTTAAATGGTATTTACCATTAAATATTCATTATTCATCCAATTCATTATTAGATTCAGATTTCATTCGGGGAATATCTTGTACTACTTTTTGCTTTTTTTCCTAAGAAGAAAGAGAATATCTTGTACTACCTAATATTTTGATACCTCTTATGCAAAACTGGCCATCACCGTAATATTTTTAAAAAAGCTTTGAAATTACAGATTTTTATCACACTTTCTCGGAATCTAAACAGGTCTCTGTCAGCTCACAATTTTTCTTCTTCTTCACCTCGCTTTCAGTTCGGTTAGAATATGTGAGGTACAGGCTGAAACAGTTTTTGTATATAGTCTAAAGCTACAAGTCGTTTATGTATTAGTTGATAAAGCTACATGTAGTTTTGTATAGTAGAGTTAGATGACAGGTGTTGCATTTCAATTGGTTAGTTTTTTGTTAGTCAGTTGGTTAGTGTTTTCCCACGCCTCTGTTCTTCTTATATGGGAACCAGAGCTTAATTAATTATGAACATACGGAATCATTATCATTTCACATACAAACTCTCTCTTTTTCTTAAGTTTTCATTCCTCAATTCCTCTATTGATGAAGCTGTGTATGTGCTTGAATTCTAACAAGTTCTTCACCTTTTCAGCCTCGTTTCCACTTTCACAAATCTCTCTTTTGGACTTCACATAATTTTTATCAATCTATTTTACGCCACTACCACCACTTAGTCCACTGCTACCGAACTCCACCCAAATCTCTCTCCGATCGGCGATCGCGATTTGGTTGTAAATATTGCATAAAAAGCATTTCGATTTGCTTATAAATAATTGATTTAACTGTAAATATACAATTCTAAATCAACAAAAATCATTCGTTCTCGTCCAAAATTATTAATCGGTTTGGTTAATGATTCTCTGGGTTTGTGTTTGTTTGCAATTTTAATTTATCATAGTTTCTTAATTTGTTGAGATCTATTTGGCCGTTTTTGTTTGTTATCATTGTGCTTGTTGATTAGTTTTTGGATGAAAAATTGACATTCAAGACCATAGCTTTTGGTGGGTCACAGATAGTTCAATTGGTATTTGATAGTTGTATAAGAGATTTAGAGTTCAGTTCTCCTTTCTACCAAAAATTGATTAATGTCTTGGTCTAATGATAAAGAACTATCATCAATAACAATTGAAACTATCATTTTTTTTTTTTTTTTTAATCCATACCTTCCGACTCTCAGATTTACGCTGGCGCCGTGTCATTAAACCCAACAATACCAAATATTTTCTTTTTCTTTTTTTCTATAAGCTCACGTGTAATTTCTTTGGTGGCTGATGGCTTTTGTGGTGACAGTGGTGGAGTTTTGGACCAAAGCCGGTGTGACTGCGTGGTGGGTACTTAAGGCCAATCGGCTTATTTTTGGGTTTCTTTGTAAATGCGATGATATTTTGCCCTTTTTTTTTTCTTTTTTTTTTCCTACTAAACACAGAATAGATAAGATCAGAAGATTTATGATGGGTCGGAGGCGAACAGTTACTGAGGTTAGAGTAAAAAAAAAGAAAAGGTAAGATAAGATGCCGCTTTGTATTGTTTATAATTATATTTTAGAAGAATTATACCGTTTATGTTTTTCTTTTAATTTTTAGAGAGTTTTTAAAAATGGTACTTTAGGGATGATGGAAAAAAATAGAGAAAAAAAAAAAGAAGGAAAGAAATTTATTGAGGTGTTTCATTGCGTAGATTTGTGGAAGAAAAATTAATTAGTCTAAATATTTTCTCTTTGAGCTTACCCTAGTAATTTCCTCTCAAATTGAGAAGAAAACTAGGAAAAAACTAAAAGAAAATATTATAACCAAAAAGCCCAACTGACCACCTGTGCATAATTCAATGGAATTTGTGTTTTCTTTTTTTACCACTTCAAAAAAAAAAAATTCAAACTAATCCCACGGAAGCATTTGCTTCGTTTTTTTTTTTTCCCTCTAATTTCCTATGGTTTTTATTTTTCCTAGTACTTCATTCCGTTAGTTTTTTTTGTTTTTAACAGATGAGATTGAGAATTGAAAAAATTATTTTTAATTTTAATTATTAAATAAAAAATATTAAAAAATAAAAAAGCTAAAATTTAAAAGTTACTGTAATTTGGTAAAAAGTTTTGTGAAAGGGAATTAAACAATTGCATTAGGACTCTCAAGGGAGTCAATTTCGTACCGGTTTGGTAAAAAAATGATATATTTCGGTACTATTTAATACCAATGTACCGTTTCAAAATCATCGCAATATATATATATATATATATATATATATATATATATATAAATAACAATAAATGTGAATTTTTGTTTAATTGACTAGACGTTTTAAAAAAATTATAAGGCAAATTCTAGATCTCTTTTTTACTCAAATCCGAAGTTGTTGTACATGTACAAGCCAAGGTATACCTGCCAACATTTATTACTACTTTTTTTTAGTTTTTATTCTCTTCCACTGTCATCAATATCTGTTATTATTTTTTTTTAAATCTTTTTTTCACTCTCTCTTTTCAACGTAAGTCTGATCACATTTAATGCTTTACATTACTTTTTCTTTAATTGGTTGAAGAACTCCTCTGCCTCTTCATGTGGCCACACAAAACTAAGATAAAAAAGTTTTAAAAATACAAAAGAAAAGGAACAAACAAACATAGACACTGAGAGCCCGTTTGGTACGTGTATTTAAACAACAATTTTCAGTTTTTTTTTGGAAATACATATGTGTAAAAAAGTGTATAGAAATATGTGTAATGTTATTTAAAAACTAAAAACATGTGTGTTAAACACATGTACCAAACATACCTTGAAATGTTGAGAGAGAGATTTGAAGAGAGAACTGAAGAACAAAAAAGGGAGGAAAGCTGAAAAAAGTGGAGAACAGGGAAGTCACAAACAAAGAAAATATGAAGAAGAAACGGGAGAAGAAGAAGAGAGAACGAGATAATAGAAAGAAGCATTATCAGGTGAAAACAAAAATGTATAGAAGGTAAGTCGGTAAATGTTTTTGTTTCACTCGAAATCTATTTGCCGACCGAAATCCGGTATTTATCCTGGTATGGCTGGAATAACACCAGTATGGTCGGTATTTAATCTGAAAGGAAATAAGATTATTTTTGTACTGGCCTACCCACCAATACGGTATGGTACTGACTCCTCTGCTCTCAATCCTATTTTCACAACCTTCTTACATGATGTCAGTCATCAATCATCATCAGCCCACCGACACTTGACTCTATCTTTTTCTGAGTTAAGTCTCTCTATTTTTCTCTCTTATATATTATGTTTCTTTCCTTTTTTTATTTTTTATTTTTGCATATAATCTAATGTCATGCTTGACTCCCTCTCTTTCCCTTAGTGTTTTCTTTCTTTTTCCTCCCCATCTCTTCCTCTCACGTCTTATCTTCTAGTAAAGAAAATCTTCTTGCTCTTCTAATCTTTGCTTGTAGATTTAATTCTTTCATTGAATTTTCTACCTTTTTCTTATCACCAACAACGCCACAACAATTTCCTTTGATTTTTTAGAAATAAATAAGAAAAATGAAAAATGATTAATGACTGTGTTTGGTAGCCGAGAAAATCTGACAGAAAAGTCACATAACTCTTCTCCATTCGTTGTTAGGTAGCTAGGAAAACTAAAAAGAAAAACCTCACACCTCCTTAAGCCCTTAACCCAACCACACCGGCCAAGGACCTAACCTCCACCGCAAGATTGCCATCAGCCTCTAGAACAAAGAACACGTAGCAACAAGACTTATCCTTGAGAACGAGACACTTAGGGCAATCATGCCCTTTTGCCACCTCCTCATCACCAAGAGGTGGTTGTCATAACACCAAGGGAATGTTTGGTTAGCTGTGACGTGTCTTTGATGTGATATTAAAATTTTTGGTTTATTTTATTTTTTATAACATTACTATAATTTAAAATTACAAAATATATCACATTATCTTAATCTCGTCACCTTCCTAAAACAATGCAATGTTGTATTCTTATATCAAGATTCTATTAATGTAAGATTACAATAACATAATATTACGGCGCAATGTAACATCACGGAGAATCAAATGCGTCCCAAGAGCAATGTTCTTGTACCCATTGAAATTGGCTTTCAACTTTAAACCAAAGCTGGAAAAACCCTTCCACAACGTCAATGATTTTGAGGTTGTTCCCTAGTTTCCACAGTGTTCTCAGCAGGTTTTTAGCCGCCTGTTGGTTTATTGGTTTGTCTATCAAGAACGGTCTATGAGGCTTAGGGAGCAGTCTACTAGCATTTGTGCTCTTTGGTTTGGACTAATAGCGATATTCGTACCTTCCACCTTTGTCAACGTAATCCTTTGTATCTGGTCAATGTAGTCCGAATCCACGGAGAGAGGAAGTTGGAAGAAGGAGTTTGGGGTTAGTTTGTAACATTTTCTCTATAAATTATGTTGTGACACTATAAATTTAGCACAAAAAATAAAATAAAAGAAGCACTACTAGAATTTTTTTTTTTTTTTGAATGATGAATGTATTATTGTTGTTTTCCTCTTTGAAATTTTCTCACATGGGCTATGAAGCATAGGTGCGGATTCGGATTTGTGTGCGGGACTTGGCAATTTTTGAAAAAGTAGGGTGAGGGTACGGGTGCGGTGATGGCGATTAAAAATATTTTTATTTTTATTTTCTATATATTGCTAAGATTGAGACTGAGAGATAGAGAGATTGAGACTAAAAGATGAAGAGTGAGCTTGGGCAATGATGCAAAGGAGAGATTCAGACTTTTAAGCGAGTGGTTGTTTGTTAATGAGTAAGAGAAGGGAGACGGAGAGTGAGATAATGAGAGAGGCAGTAGGTAGAGAGCTTCAAAGTTCAAAGCGGTGAGTTTTGCATAAATTTTTATCTTTATTTTTATTAAAATTTTGGCTTGATTCAAAGCCAATTTTGGCCTGATTCGGCCTTTTTTAGCCTGTTTTAGCTATTTCGGCTGTCGGCCGATATGATCCAATTCGGCTAAATCGGCTTGGTTTGGCTCAAATCCAAAAAAGAAAGGAAAAAAAAAATGTGGCACGGATGCACAATCAGCAACATCGCGCACCACACGTCGTGTTGGTGTGCGTCGGGTGCGAGTGTGGTGGCCGTGGAGTTGCACCCGTGCTTTCTAGGGGCCAAGTGGATTAAGTTATATATACACACAGTTTCCTCCATAGCATTGCTCTCTGCATGGACGGAGCCTGTTGGACTTAGGGGTCAATGCCACCCAAATTTTTTAAAAATATATCATTATATATGGATGCTAATTTTAGCATTTTTTTTTACAAAAATTATACTTTTTCCTTCTAATAATATCATTAATTCTTTTAAGAGTATTGTTATATATAGTCACATTTCTCTATATTATTTTACAAACTATTAAGTAGCAAATTCTTAGTGGTTTGCATTTAGGCCCAACACTTACATTATTTTTTTATTTACCAATAGTCACTCATCACATTAGTAATTTGTAAAAAAGTTTGTAACTTTAGCATTTTCCTCATTTTAAAGATCATAAAAAAATATATATAGATCTAAAATCTAAAACAAAATACACAAGCCCAAAAAAATTAGTCTAACAACAAATATTACCAATAGTAAAACTAAAAAAAAAAAAAAACTCAGCTGCTATGCAAAGGTCAAAGTTGCTACACACAACACTATCTCTAACTCTAAGTTTTGGCTTTGTCCTTAGCTCTCTTTGTTTCCTTTCATATTGATCGCCTCTCATCTACCTGCAGGTACCTGCATTCCCTCTATCTCATTAACTTCCTTTTGAACTTTTTGAGACTAGGTTCGTTAGTCGTAATCGATCGGTGCCTAATTTTTTTTTTATAGGAATCGATCGGTGCCTAATTGGTTGCTTTGTTATTCGAGTAATGCTTTTGTACTGTTTCTGCGTGACTTAAGTCAATTTACTAGTTTTGTTCTTTCAGTTGATTTCATTACGTGAGTTTTTAGAAATAAACTTTTATGCTTGTTCCTTTCTCTCTCGCTTTGGATTGAGGATTCCAGAATCATGGTGGGTTTATTAGAATATGTCATTGTTATTATTATTTTCTGTTGACGTATTCTCACATGACCAAGTGGTTATGTTCATTGCTCTTCATTTCACTTCCTTAATTGTCCCACTTGCAGGGATGCTAGTAGAGATGGTTTCATAAGATAATTTTTTTGTTATTAGGGTGTCCACTTTTCTCATCTTACCAATTTCTTTATGAGTTTTTGAGATTGTGTTAGGATTGATTGCTTTCTAATTGAAGCAATGCTTTTGTGTTGTTTCGCGTGCATAAATTTTGGGTTCTGTTCTTAGCTGTGATTTCATTTATATGAGCCTAAAGTAGAACAAGTTTGCACGATCTTTCATTTTCCCTGGAAAATCCTACGTTTAGATAAACAAAGTTTTGACAGTAACGATTCAATTAATTCTTCTTCTCTATTTTAGTTTATTAAATCATTTCTCAACGTTTATATTATGTTAGAAAAATAAACACTTTTTATCTTTTATTATTGAAACACTTAGTATCACACACTTTGCCATAATTCTCTTATGTGGCAAACTGTTATTGGTAAACACTATCACATATATGGACTAACTAAATTTTTTTCTGTTACTTACATTCTGCCATGTAGGATAGTTGTAACAAAATTTATAGTAAAAACATTATGAGTAAGACTTAGGTACAATGTTTAGGTGCTGTTTCTTAGATTTGTCTTTTAAGATTTTGCCATGTGGATTTTTTCTCGTGGGATGAAAGTGTATTTTTTAGTTAAATAGTCACATGACTAAATCTTAAGAGGAGAACTTAAGGAACATCACCTAAAGTACTATATCTAAATTTTGTCCAAACATTATTATTAGGCCAAAATTGGAAATTAACATTGTTTTCTAAATAATATAATTAGTAGGCATTGTTTTCAAACTATATATATTCCTAACATCTCAAGTTTAAAAGACTCGATTTAGGGCTTATAAATCGGGTCTCAAAGACTCGATTTTAGTAGCGTTTTTCCCATATGGCGTCCACCTGAAAATCGAGTCTCTAAGATTCGATTTATAAGCCAACCCAAAACAAATATAATGTTTTAAACACACCCTTTACACCTTCTCTTCCTCTCTCCCCACTCTCTGTTTTGTTCCCTCATTTCTCTGTGTCGATCCATCTCTCTCAAATTGGCATGGAGGATGTGGGTTTGTGGGGATTGGCGTGGTGGAGGGTGTGGGTTTGTGGAGATCAGTCTCTGTGGTGGACATCAGCGTTTGTGTTCGAGGTTGAGGTGTGGGTCACGGTCGTTGCTGAGTTGTGGAATTGATGAATCGATGGTTGGGTTATGGAAATTGGTGACTGGGTTATGGAAATCGGTGGCTGGATTGTGGGATTCGGTGATTGGGTTGTGGAGTCGGTGATTGGGTTGTTGGTATCAGTGACTGGGTTGTGGGAAACGGTGAATGGGTTGTAGGTTGTGTGGGTTTGGGTTTTGGTGGGTCATTAGGTGGCGGAGTCCGGTCTGTTTAGGTTTGTGGGTATGAATTTCGCAGTGGTGGTGTTGTTGGATTTTAGGTGGTGGTGGTGGCTGCTGTGCTATGGGTGAGTTTTTTTTTTTTTTTTTTTTTTTCTCTATCTTTCTTCTCTGATGAGAAGGTGTAAATGGTGTGCTTAAAACATTATAAATCGAGTTTTAGAGACTCAATTTTCAGTTGGACACCACGTGAAAAAAACGCCACATCAAATGTGATCTGAACACTAAATTCGAGTCTTTAAGACTTGATTTATAGCCCTAAATCGACTTTTTTAAACTCGAGATGTTAGTAAAAAATATAGTTTTGTAATAATGCCTACTAATTATATTGTTTAGTAAACAGTGTTAATTCCCAATTTTGGCCTTATTATTATTGAAAGGGCATAGACGGTACATGTATCTTTGGCTTAATTTAGATCACAGGATTCTCAAAAAGAGAAAGATCACACATGTACACTATTATGAAATGGTACAAGACATGGGTATACAACATTGTTTGAAAAATTAGGATAAGGATAAGACAATTAATTATTTAATATTTATTTTTATGTTTATTTTAGATCAAGGTTTTGAATTCCATTCTAAATTAGCTATTGGAATGGAATGTTCCAATACTAGGGACACCCCATATATTGACACACGTTGGAACAGTCCGAAATATAATGTAATTTAGAGCGAAATGGAATAGGCCGGAGGTGGTAATTACACCAGACTAGGCATTAGAATAGAGCAAAATTTGAAACCTTGTTTCAGAATAGAGCATAATTAGAATATATATAGACACACGTTGGAACAGTCAGAAATATACTGTAATTTAGTGCGAAATGGAACTGATCAGAGGTGCTAATTACACCGGACTAGGCATTAGAATAGAGCAGAATTTGAAACCTTGTTTCAGATTTTAAAATTAAATAAGAATCAATCAATATATTTGAAGATATATCCATTATAAGATATTTGAAAGGAATAATCCACTACCAATCCAAGCAAATTATATTAGGGAAAAAAACTAATGTATGCTATTATTTAACTTTCAACCCAATAGATTCTCAAAAAAAAAAAAAAAAAAAAAAAAAAAAAAAAAAAAAAAAAAAAAACATTTAAACCCAATAACCCCTTTAAAAATATAATAATATAATAATAATATAAAAACCCACTAATAGTTTTACTTTTACAACATTTAACTTTTAATTTTACAAAATAATATCTATAAATTAATAAAATCTTGGGGGTTCATGGCCCCCTTTGTTCTAAAGTAGATTTGTATTTGGACTTCTATTTTTGTTTGGTTAGCAGAGGCTTAATTTAAAAACATTTGTTAATAGAATATTTTATGAAAGTTTTGATACTATTTTCATAGAAAATATAATAAATAGTAAGAAAAAATTAGTTATTTATTTCTTTTCTCATTAAAAAAATTTCTAAAAATCATTTCTAAACTAGTGTCTTTTAAGTATTTGTGTTAGTCTTTTTTTTTTTTTTTTTTTCTTAATAACAATACTTCATAGTACTCCTTTCACAGAGTTCGCAAGCTTGCCTGGTACGCTGAATCAAGTGAAGTTACGTGAACTGCATAGTGCATGCATGATTACGAGCAGACTTTAAAAACAATTTGATGGAAGCCCTCAAAAAAATGCGGAGGAATTTGACTCAGTTGCTAAGGTCTCACGATTCTGTGCTTTCACGTCATGCCGTACTAGTTGCAGGACTCTGTGGGATTTTTTTTGCCTTCGTCGACTTTATGGATTCGGTTAACAATGGACGCTTCACTGTTTCTTGGTCTGTGTATGTCAGTCTGCTTGTATGCTTAAATGCATTTTCTTTCGGACCAGCAAGCTGTAACAAGCTCATAAATTGGTAAATATTACTCACTATCTTACTATAATTCTTTCGTACTTCATCTTGAAAGACATGTATAATACATTCATATATGCAGTAGTGAATCCATGATTTTTTCTAAGGGTTTCAATAAAAAATATAAGTTATATAAAATCTAAAACAAAAACAGAAACAGAATTTGAATATAATGACTTCATAAAAAAGATTACCTAAATACATAAAGTTTTAAGATTGCCATTAACGAGATTTCATATTTTGAAATCATTATATGATAGTTATATTATCAATTTTACTAATTACATCTTTTTCAATATGTATAGCCAAATAATCATTTATTCCCTAATCTCTTATTTATTATTACAAATTTGTCTATAATACTAGTGAAAAATAAAAAATAAACTAATTGTTCATTTGACATATTTTTTCCTAATACAATTAACATACTAATTATTATTACTAATATTAAACATTGGAAATCATCTATTGTTTCTAAATACAATAAACATATTAACTATTATTGTTAAGTAAACTTTAATTATTATTGTTTAGAATACTTTAATTTATTAGTTTATTTCTTTTACTCTTTACAATTCTTTTATTGAATTCATAAGACATTTTGAGCAATTCTTTTGCATTTTCTTTGCAATTCTTTAATTTAATTTAGTAGTTTGTGTCCCACGGCCAAACTGACTAAGTGACTAATTGCTTAATTGTTTGATACTTTCATTTTAGTTTAATGCTAATGCACTGACCCACTCAAAAACACACACAAAGAAACTGACAATCTAAGACTACACAAAAACTCAAAACTCAAAAACTTTTTTTTATTGAAACACTATAAGTCTATAACCAGTTAACCACACACACGGAGAGAGAGAGAGAGAGCCTTATGTTTGGTTTGACTTTTTTTTATGATTTTTTTTTTTTTTAATCTGATTGATTATGGGCTTTTTTTTATTGAGATCGTGGCCACGTCCCTAAGAGCCATTAGCATGTACAGGCCCTTCCATATGTACATTTCCTCTTTATTTAAAATCTTAATCAAGATATACATTTTGTCCATTTCAATTTTAAGAACAATGGAGAGGATCATGTTCCATATGTTTGTGTAGACGGTAGAATTAGGTACATGGAGAACAACAATGAGTAGTATGATACTAGTAATTTTTGGAAATTTACTTCTGCAGGTTTGCATTCTCCCTCATCGCATCAGGTTGGCATCGTTATGCTCTTTCTACTTCTCACTCAGTGACAACGTCTCTGACTATGTCTCTGGAAAGTAAACTGTACACATTCTTTCTGTCAACTTTTGCCTCTTCTATTTTGTGTCTTTTCGCCTTCCACTATATTATTATTATGTTTAAGCTCGTCCTCCAGAAAATATTTACATTTGAGGCTCGAAAGCAGCCAGGCATATGGACCATTCTCCACGATTCTGCAGTAAGTACTTCTGACTTTTGAAAATGCTTCCCGTGCTAATTGTTAGGTTTATAATATTTTCACAATAAATTATAAACGGTAAATTATTATTATTTTTTTTACAAGATATAATTTATACTATAGCATAATCTAAGTGTATATATGTGTGAAACTCTCTCCTAGAGACTTGAATCTCAGTTATTGCCTCCCACACCCTACAAGCATTTATACTTGTAGAGTGACTACCACACTAAAGTTGCGCAGTGGTGCAATAAATTGTTACTAATTATAAAAACAAAAAAAAAGTATTATTGATTATAATTTAAATTCATAACTTAAATTACTTTTTTACCTATTCATAACCGTCAATAACAACCTACAACCTACCACTTAAGACTTGTTATAAAAGTATTGTAAAAAGGGCAAAACTTAGATACAGTATTTAGGTGTTGTTTTTTAGGTTCTTCTCTTAAGATTCAACCATGTGGATTTTTTCTCATAGGATAGAAGTGTATTTTTTAATTTAGTCACATGGCTGAATTTTAAGATAAAAACATAAGGAACAACACTTAAGGTACTGTACCTAAGTTTTGTCATTGTAAAAATGTTATACACGTGTCATTTCTTATTATCATATATCATATCAAGTTATATATGGTTTCCCGTTTGTCATGTGAAATCTGAATAATTTTTCATGCTTTGAAGGTTGTGAGTGTAGCCTGCTGTGTTTTTATGAGTCAATGTAGAGAGACACTGCTTGAACAAAGATATTGGAAAGAAAAATTCTGCTCATTTTGGCTTATTCCGGTTGAGTTTGCCTATTGCGATGATCGGTACTGTTATCCTCCCAAGGTATGGTAATAATAACCTATTGATTAAAAATTTTGTCTGTTGAATTTTGTGTTCCATAATCCATATGCTTATGTCATGTATATGATTTTAAACCTTGGATTGAACATGTAGCATACTACTGAAAGTTCAATTAGCGTATAAAACACCAATGAACGTTTAGACCCTAAATTTCAAAATTACAAACACAAGCTTATATACAAATAATATATGTGCGGAATGATGAATATAAATTAAACTCAAATTGGTAACACACTCTAAACCATAGTTAATCACAAACACAATAGCAATTAAAAGGTAAAGAGTAAGGGAAAAGAGATGCAAACACAAGGATAACACCGGCACGTGTTATCGAAGAGGAAATTGAAGAAGTTGGCGAAAAACCTCTCCTCCGCCCTCCAAGCAGTAAAATAATCAATTAGAGAATAAAGTTGGAGTATAAAAATAACAAAAGACCCTCCAAGCCTAGTCTACCCAATGTACTTGAGCCTTCTAAACTCTTACTACCAACTGATTAAGCCTAACCGTGTCTTCTCTAACTTTCAGAATTCCGCAATAAATTCCATATTATATCCGCCATCCTTGGCATCTTCCAATACTTCCCAAACTCCAAAAACACTCTCAACACTCTAAATTGTGTGGGTAGTGTTTGGGTACAAATTTCCTCTCTATGGGTATAACAATGGGAGAGGGAATGAGAAGAGACTACAAAGATTTCTCTCTAAGAATGAGTAGCTCTCTCTAAGAATGAGTAGCTCTCTCTAATAGGGTGGGCGTGTTGTAGAAACCTCTTTTAGGGTTTTTCAATCAATAGGCTCATTTTTCAGCACATTACATTTCATAAGTATAAGGGTATTTATAGTAGGGTATGAGATGGAATGTGAAAAGTCAGTTTTCAGCAATATAGGGCATTCTAGCGACTCGGCATCGCGACTAGAACGGGTTATGAGTTAACTGCCAAGCCAGACTATACTTTTTGTCATGTAGTGCTCTAGCTGTCATGACCTTTCAACTTCTTGCATACTTTACACGTGTGGCACTTTGACGACTTATCAGTCACGAGATCCAGTCGTAAGACTCCCCTTGAATGCACATAATTTGAGTTTCTTCACACTCTCTCACACACAACTCTTACATTATTCTCACATAAATACAGGGTTTCTACATGCTGAATTACAAGCAAATTTGACATAGAATAAAAGCAACACATGGTTGATTAAATTTAACCTTACAATTACGACTAGTGAAAGTTAAAATGGAACACTACAGAGATTTTTTATTCACAACATATTTTAAGCTAGCGAGGTAGTTTTTATTGAACAAAAATCTTTGTCCAATGTTCGACTCTATGCTTCACCTATTGTAGTATGCTATTTGAATAGATTATGGTTGGTTAAATATAAAATGGAACACTTCAGAGTGATCGATAAGAAATTTATATAGTTGTATGAAAATTTGGCTGCCGCATGCATTACAATGTCATCTTACTTTTTCTATTCATATTCTATTTTCTTTTCTTAGATTGCTTGCAGTGAGTCACCAGCAGGTTCAGCGGACGAAACGTGTCTCCGCTTATGGCCTTGGGCCACATTTATATGCGTTTACATTGTCAGTTACGTAGTAATGCCATTAAAGTGAGTAATATGCTTGAAATTTTAACGAGCAAAAAGCATGTTTTTTATTTTATTATTATACTTATAGTTGACATGAATAAGTAGGATATAATTATGTAAAGATGCCTCATGACGAGATGAACTGGACTGAGTGCTTCTTATTTTCTTATGGTCAGGTCAGGCAACCAGCAGAATAAACCTGGTTTTTTAGCTATGTCTCATTGGTATTCAGGGTATATTTCTGTCATATATATTTTCTTTTATTTAAATATGTTAGCTCTTCCAAACATCCCCTTTAGTTGTTTTTGCTCTGGTGGTGGCTATCTGTTGCAGTACATCACCTGATCTATACAAGACTGTTTTTGACATGGTAACAACAAATATCATCCAAACTCGCTTTGACATGCGTATATTGCAGGTATAAGTGTACAATTAACTTTTAAGCTCATTTGTTTTGAGGTAAATTAATGATTTATTTTCTATTCTTTGATTGAGACTTTGAAAAAAAAAATTATATTATTTGGTTACGCTACATTTTTTTTGGGGGCTAAAATTAACAAAAACAATAGATAATGGAGGTATATTGGTAAGCCAAGCCGACTTAAGTATTAAAAATTTAAGATTTGTTCATTTAATTTTATTCAAATACAAGTCAAACTTGAAATCTTTATCAAGCCAAGATACTTGTTCAAGCTTGATTCATTTTCTTGTTAAATAAGTTTGAGTTGGTTCACAAGTATTTAATTAACCTTTTTTCTTTTCTTTTTTTATATGGTAAACATTACGACCAAATTTTTTAACTCCACAAATCTTGAACACATTATTTTGTTGATCTTGTCTTGTTTAGCTGAACCTAAACTTGGGTTTGGCTCATTTGCTAATTAACAAATATAAAGTATAAAAAAGTATTTCTCCAAGTTGGCTCAATTCATTTATAGCCCTACTGGTGACATGGGGCGAAGGATAAATACAGAATTTCTTCTTTTTGGGGGGGGGGGGGGGTGAGGGAAAAGTTCCTTAGGTCATTGATGCCTTGGGCGTTATGTTTATTTCTTTTGAGGGAGTTTATTATTAGTTTTGGAAGTATAAATTTCAAATTAACTATATATACAATAAATGTTTTTTTTAATAATTTATACTATTTAAAAAATATTTGGGGCCAAGGGGGTCATTTCCCCCCTTGGTTCCAACTAGATTCATCCCCGCATGGCGAAGCTAGCGGTTACAATGTGGAAAAGAAGAAAGGGGAGGGAGGTAGTAGTGGTGGTGGCTGCTTAAAGGAGGAGGGAAGGAGGTGGTGGTGACAGTACGAAGAATGAGGGAAAATGAGAAGGAAATGATGTTGATGGCAGTTGAGAGGATAGGGGAGGTGATAATGCTATAAACAATTAATTTCCTACGATTTCAATGTAAATTTCCTTTGAGCATGAAAATGTTTGCAGTTGACTAGCAATTTTCAACTGCACCAAATATTGAAAAATCTAAAAAATATTTCTAAGATAAATTTATGTTAAAAATTAAACCAATGAGGCGCTGGTGATTGTTAGTCTAGAGATCTATGAAATCTTAGATGCAAAACTTCTATCACCTATTTTGGGGCCATCACTGAGATTATTCTTATAATTATTTGGTGTATGTGGGATAGGATTCAGGAGAACTACACACACCCAAAAGAATAATTAAGTACTTGAAAATTAAAAAATCACTTTTAGTCTTTAAAATCATTTTATTTTCTAATTTAAGGTTAGATTTGCAAAAGATGCAATCAAATTCCTAAAGTGTGAAAATTATCAAATTTGGTCCTTAAAGTTTGTCTCATTTTTCATTTTGGTTCTTATGGTTTCAAAAATTTATAAAATGATTTCCCAACTTTTTTTCCCTTTCGATATTCTTGTGTTTTGTTAACATTTTTCACCAACCGACGTGGAATATATAATTATTTATTAAATTTAAGTTCAGAAAGTAGAAAATCTTATTTTATTTTTTATTTCATGTTAATTTTCACGTGGCAATAGGGAACTGTATATATTTTGGTAGGGCCACATAATATTTTTAATCCACCTGTACTGTAAGCATGTAATTTTTAAATTACATAGGCATTTTTAATTATTATAAATGTGCCTAATCACATGACATGTAATAATATATTGAGATAGTTTTCATAACAAACACCATCATTTTATAAAATTTAAGGATTAGATAATTAGATTGCCACTTTTGAAACTCCAAGAACCAAATTGAAAAATTGGACAATTTTAAGAACCACAATTTATATTTGTAAAAGAGGGACATTTTTTTTTTTTTTTTTGGGGGAGGCTTGAAAGCACCGCAAAAGAGGACCCTTTGTTTTTACTTTGGACTAAAAATGAAAAAAAAAATCTGGATATAAATTGTCATCGTACTAATGATTTCTTTTATCTTACCCCTTCTTCCATATTCCATTATTCAGGCAGCACTGAATCAAAGGGAGGACACTACAAGGGATTATTTATACGATCATTTTAGTGGAAAAGAAGAACTATGGTTTGACTTCATGGCTGATACAGGTGATGGTGGGGACTCGACATATACTGTGGCACGACTACTTGCTCAGCCTAAAATTGTAGTCACCGATCCTAATCCTTCTGTTGAGCCTAATCAAGTCACGATCCCTGAGCCTGGAGCTCAAAATAACAATCCTGATGAACAAATTTCTAATCCCAATCAAGACACCGAGCCTAAGCTTAACTTAAAACGCGGAAACTTACTACTCATTGGAGGGGATCTTGCGTAAGTACGTAACCAATATATTTATATCTTATTTTATCAAATATGTTTAATCTTCAAAACCTTTGCCTCTGTTATAGGTATCCTAATCCCTCGGAGTCCACATATGAAAGACGCCTGTTTCGTCCTTTCCAGTATGCTCTTCAGCCACCACCCAATCATGATGAACGCATGACTACCAACAAGCCGGTACTGCCTCCTGAGCTGCCTGAGCCAGATCAGGATGTTCCTCAGTGTTTTGCTATTCCCGGAAATCATGGTTGGTCTTAGTTTTTACTTTAGCATCTTCTTAATTTGTTTATTTTTTATTGCGGGGATAACGTGTCGCCATTATAAACATTCTGGGTAAGTTCAGTTCTAAGGCTTTGATAGTTACAACAATAAGAAAATGAATTTGAACCATCATTCTCATATTAAAGGAATGCATGTTCAGCGCTACAAGGCTCTTCAACTGCAACATCTTGGCACACACAGAAAATTTTCTAAATTTACTATTAATATATAACAAGGTACTTACAAATTGACGTGAGAGTAAATATTATTAATGTCACTTTAATAACATAATAAATAATCGTAATGCTAGAATATTACAAAATTTTTAACCTATCTTAAAAATTAATGTCACTAATCACATAGAAATAATTTGATATTTATTTATTATGTTATGGAAGAGACAATAATCACATTCATTGTCATGTTAGTTTGTAAGTTTGTAGTAAAATTTAGGGTAAATTGCAAATTACAATCTAAAAATTAATGTCACTAGGCATTTATTTACTATGATAAAATGGTACCAATCTTGGGTTCCAATTAACTAAACTTGTAAAGTTTCTTGTTGTTTAAGAGATTTGAGATTAAAATTTCGTCTATACCAAAAACTAATAAGTGTCTTGGTCTAAAAAAATTCTTAGGTACTTCCGGTGAATAATGAAATGATAATATTTCCTCTTACATTCATAGTAGACCCCACCATAAATTTAATGAGTAGACATTGCCATTGATGTAAATGGAGGGAGCACTTTTATCAATATTCTTTGGGAGTACCTAAGAATTACTCTTTGGCCTAATAATATAGCGCAATCATCATAGAGCAGTAAAAAAATGGTATTAGTCACATTTATTGCGACGTGTTAAGAAATCATATATATGCAATTAATATTTGTGACACATTTTTTTAAAGAAATATATATGTCAATAGGGTAATTATTAATTAAGCACTTTTGGAATACCATAAATGCGTATTCCCTCCTCTCACATGAATTGTGGATATCACCATAAATTTAATTAGTAAAACTCACAATTTATGTGAGAAAAGAGAGTACACAATTATATGAACAGCCTTAAAGGACTGTTACATGTCCTAAAAGTCTTCGATCCTTTGCGTCTCGGGTGCCAATGAATGCCTTTGGTTTCGCTTAATTCAAACCATCTCCGTCAAGCCATTGCTTACGGCCTTCTGTAGTATGGGGACCTTGCCCCTACTCTCTAAAGCTTGCCACCCCTATCTATTAGATAAGCTCGAAACACTTCCACGACCCCTTGTCCTTGGCCTTCCATCATGATCCGCCTAACCAGCCCATCTTTTTCCAAAGAAGCAACCCGCCCGCTGGAAATCTGTCCCTTTAGTTGTGTAACAAGGCGTCCACACGATTACGAGTCCGCTCTCATGAAGCCTCTTCAACGGCACTAGCCTACGGATTCTTCCCACTAGCCATGGCTTGGCTTAACCTTTGGCTCTGATACCACTATTGCGACGTGTTAAGAAATAATATATATGCAATTAATATTTGTGACACATTTTTTTAAAGAAATATATATGTCAATAGGGTAATTATTAATTAAGTACTTCCGGAGTACTATAAATGCGTACTCCTCCCTCTCAAATGAATTGTAAATCTCACTATAAATTTAATTAGTAGAACTCACAATTCATGTGAGAAGAAAGAGTACACAATATTAGTACTCCTGGAATATTCAATAATTTTCCTATGTCAATAACCCATTGTTTGCAATATTTATAGTAGTTATTTGCATTTTTCTTGGTATTTATTCACAATTTGACTTTATTTAATCACTTAATAGAATATTAAATGTACTTTAACTCGGGTCATTAGGGCACTTGTTAACAAATGCTTTTTTTTTTTTTTTTTTAAATTTAGAACACATCAGAATTTAAGAATTATGTAGTAAATTTATACTATTTTTTTATACAAAGAGAGGGTTCTTATAGTACTTTTATTTCCGAGGAAAATTGTAATTCATTAATTTATCGCTTGTGTTTTCTTAGAAGAGCATTATTTGTACTCCTTTAGGAACCATCAAAGTTTATTTGCATTTAGATTGTCATTGTTTTATGGTAATATTTTATTTTGGCATGACAGATTGGTTTGATGGACTTTGTACCTTTATGAGGAATATATGTCATAGGAGTTGGTTGGGCGGGTGGTATATGCCACAAAAGAAAAGTTATTTCGCCTTGAAACTTCCTAAGGGATGGTGGATTTTCGGTCTTGATCTTGCACTCTCTGATGATATCGATGTGTACCAATTCGAATTCTTCACCAATCTAGCTAAGGATGAGGAAAGGGTACCTTCTAATTTCTTGCATTAAAATTACATTATGTTTTTCCTTGTGATTTTTTTTTTTTTTTGAGAAATGCTATATCATAATAAAATATTTTTTGTGAAAATATTGTGAACGTAGTATTACTTTTTTTTTTATTATTATTAGTTCTGAATTTGGAGTATGCTATAGCTCCTAGATATGGTATAAAAAAATACAAAAATGGATTTTTTTTTAAAAAAAATATTTGGAGTGTCTTTTATTCTTTTTGTGAGTGAAAATTTTTGATAATATAATTATTACAAATGGTAAGAAATATTTATAATTTTTCATGTGAATCAAATAAAATAAAATGCTTTTCTTTTGTCATATTTTTAAGATCACAGTCCAATAGTAATTAACAAATCTTTTTTTTTTTTTTCAAAAAATGAGTCTCTTTCCATCAAAACAAAGGGATTACGTGATTTACACAAACTAATTATTAGGTATTCTTTAAATACGGTGATGTAATACTCACTTTGCTCACATTCATTGTTGATCCTACTAATTAAATTTGATATTCATATATTTTTTGTTAGAACGTATTGATTTGACCTTGTAAGATGGCCCTCTGCCCCATATAGCATGTTGCTGCTGGAAGCATAACCCCATATTTCTTCTAGAGAATCTCCTGATTATTCTAGAGCAACTAGAAAGAGATTCTTTAATCATAAATGATTCAGATTGTATGGTCCATAATATATATGAGAAGGAGTATCACATTAATGTACTCCTAGAGGATCTAATACTTTTTAATTCGCACATGCATTTATAGCATGAAGTATATATGTAGCATGTATTATATCATTGTTCGGCTTGTTTTAGTGGTTCATTTTGGGCAACTAATTATAAGTTTTATCACTTTTCAACTTGTATGAGACATCATCTATATTTATATAATATCTAAAGACTAAAACGTAGCATTTATTATTGCTACTCTCTTGTTAATCCATATTATTGTAGCATTTCAGTCTCCTTTAGTTCATTCAGTCCAATTCCATTCATTACAGTGTAGTTTGTTCCACTAGGGTCCATTCGGTCCAATTAGGTCCATTTGGTCCTATTCGGTCTATTTGGTCCACTTTGGACTAATTGAATCTTAAATTGATTTTTTTTGTAATTTTTCTTTTTAGTTTTAAGCTCAAAATTTAATTTTCTTTTTCTCTTAATTTTTGGATTGAAAATTATGAGATTTTATTATATTCAAGTGAAACTCTTTAGTTTTGAGCTAAAAAATACAAAGTAAACACTAGAAATTAAAGATATGAGTCCAAAAAAAGTAGTAAATATGATAATATTCACAAGATTACCTTAAAATTCAAGTTTCAGTGATATAGGCATTGTGCTTATATTTGGAAAAAAAAAAATGCTACAATTATAAAGCTATATAATAATTTAAACTTAATGTAACATGCATATTACATGTGTTCCATGGAATGAGGGTAGATATTTTCTTTTTAATATTCTTAGATATGTTCAAATTAGCCAACTAATTGTGGTATATTTTTTTATTTAAAAAATAATAATTTTAATAACTTCTTCTCTATTTATATAAAACAATATTATAATTATGTAATTTAAATCTTTTTATTAAAATATGTTTTATATATGTATATATCACTATGTACTGTTGTTGAATGGAAAATACATTATATGTTCAATTATATAAAACTTATAAAAATAGAAAATATATTCAAATAACATATGTACTATAATTTAACCTAAAATTTTACATTATATCCTTATGATATAATTATATTACATTTTCTCATGTATCGCGTGAACTAGTATGATTTAAGCCCAAACTTTAACACATACACAATTGTCCTTCTTTTTTTTTGCCTTTTTATTTAAAGAAATTCTAAAATTACAACTTCTTTTACTGCAACTTTGTTGAAACTATTATATGGTAGACTGTAAATTATGGAGAAAATGAATGAATCCACTTAAAAGTGATAAATAAACTACTCATAGTTTGTCACATCAGAGTTGTAATAATTGTAACAAAAAAAAGTTATGGTCCTATAACCACTACTTCTTTTACTTCTAAGTTTTCTATTATTTGACTATATGCAAGGTTGGACAAAATGACTCCGTGATCATCATGACACACAAACCAAATTGGCTTGTTGATTGGTACGAGAATGGCAATTCTAGAAATAATGTGTCAAACTACCAATCAAAAGGAAAAAATGTCAGAGACCTGATACGTAATATTAAAAAAGAAAAGTGTAAGCTTCAAATTGCTGGGGACATACATCACTGTATGCACCATACTGCAATTTCTCACTCAAATGGAAACAATAATGAGCCAATTAAACATTTACTTGTAAATGGTTGCGGTGGAGCATTCACACATCCCACCCATACGTTTTGTGGTTTTAGAGAATCTGGTCAAGTTTCTTACAAGTGTGAATTCGCTTATCCTTCTTTTAAGGAGTCAAGACAGGTAATTAATTGTGAAATTTTGATCTCTGTTATTCTATTTCCTATTATTACCAACTTAACATATTGTACCATTTTCTTCTGCTTCTTGATTAAATAATACATCGTATTGTTTTTTAATTTGTAGCTTGCCTTTCGAAATATTTGGGATTTCAGCTGGAACAATTGGCGATTTGAATATGTTTGTGGCATTATTTACGTTGTGTTGGTCTGTTCTACGCTCCCACGGGTGAATTTCTACTTTACATCCGGCTACGTACTATCCCAATTATAGTAGTTGTTGTGGCAATAATGATGTATTCCTTCTTTCTTCTATTGATACCATGTTAGATTCTATGAATATATGGAGAAAGGTTATAGAGAAAAGAAAGAACACAAAAATTATTGGTTCAGCCAAATGGCTTATGTCAATGGAAGAATCCAATGACAGCTACATCTTCAATATATATATATATATATATATATATATATATATATATATATATATATATTCTCAATTGATCAATTACATTGAACCCTAAGCAAAGTTTATATAGGGATTAGAGCTAGGATTAGGTATATATAGGCTCCTCATATAAACTTAAAATATATCACTAACAAAGTTGATTTTTGTTTTCCCTTTTCATGTTCTTCTGTAGTGTGAGCTTGATCACACGTTCCAAACAATTTCAGCTTCTAGTTACTGGAGTAGTTGCTTTGCCGCAATTAAAAATGCCTTTATATACATTCTGGAGGACTCTAATGTGTCTCTAGGAAGTGCTACACTATTGCTCATTGTGGCAGTGGCAATTGTACCTTCCACAGTGTCATTTAAGAATCGGGTAATGATTGGAGCTACTCACGTATTTGTACATCTGGCCGCTGCTTTATCTTATTCGGTTATGTTGGAAGTGAGCATTGTCGGTTTGGTTCAGAGTAAAACATTACAAACTTCAGGTCAGTTTTCCCTTTCTAGTTTCTATATGTGTGACACTCAAGTATTCCACAAATTTTTTCTTGCTTCAAATATTTTTGAAGTGTACGGTAACTATATATTCAAGATTCTCTATTTAGTAATAGAGTTTTACTAAAGTCCTAAAAGCATACATTAAGAAATATTTTTAAAAACTTTTTATGCAAAAATGAAAAAATAATTAACTCTTTTGATAACCTTTTCAGTTCTCCATAAAAACTCTTCTAAAATGAATGATTAATGTATGTCCTAAGGGTATATATTAATCGGACCCTTGGTAATAGACTTATATTTCTTCACTTTTGAAGCTATTGTTAAATATAACATGTATTTTATCACGTGAGTAATGTTATATCTACAACATTTCCACGACAAATTATAAGTGGCAAATTATTACTAATTCTAATCTGAGTCCACCACTAAAATTATATTTTTATCTGCTAATAATAATTACTAACAAATTGCTACCTAAGATTTGTTGTGAAATTGTTGTCAAATGTTGTGAATGTAGCATTTCTCTTTAGCAGATATACCAAGTATAAAAGATTATCCAACAAACATATAGCAAAATATAAAATAGTCTCATCCTTCTACCCCAAAAAAAAAAAAAAAAGTCTCATTAGCTTTTTCATAATATGAGGCTGTGGGAAGAAGAAACACCTTCCCACAAACAAACAGATGTGAAAATAACCTTATAACCTATCAAAATTTATAGTTGCCTAAGTAGCTTTAGCAGTAATTTACTATTAACAGCCATTTATTGCCTTAAAATCTTCCAATGAAAACTGAAAAGGATTCACTACTTTATATTTTACATATTGATAGATTTTTTTTTTATATTTTAATAATTTGATAGTTACAATGAGAAATGAAATAGTTGAATCATAGATATTTTGATGGAAACATCAAGAGATGCTAATCAGTTGAGTTGCATCTTGCAAGGCTCTTAGCATAATTTTATATATACCATTACAATAATATACTATTATTAAGCCATTTATTGCCTCAAAACTACTTTATATGTTTGATGGATTTATGTAACATCAAAGATAGTAATTAAATGGGTTAAGGATTTTTTACTTGAGTAACGGAGAAAAACTAAAATAAGACCTAACAAATTCAAGCATAGTTGTTTCTTTTTCAGCATATCACTCTCGTTATCGGTCGTACCATGCTATGTCTCATAGAGAGCTTCCAGTTCCAATTTCCATTCTGGATAGAATTGTACAATGGGTTTCTGGGCTTTATCAAGCATATATCAAGTACTTCATGTCTGCATTTGATGTACCAGAGGTGAGAAAGAACAAGTTTAGGGATACCAAAAATTTTTATAATGTTTTTCACAATCGTTGAGATGACATATTGTGATTGATGTTAATAAATTAATGTTAGTAATGAGTTCATGTAAAACTGATGTTTCTCTAATTACAATTAATCATGTCAGTAATTGTAAAAAAAAAATTGTGAAATTTTTGTATGCTTAATATGTTTGGGTGAGAATTACTTTCCCCGCAAATATGTTGCTTCTTCTACTTCTTCTTTACTAATACATATTCATATTAAATGTATCAGCTCCTAGCGGTGTCACGGAGCAATATTTGCAACAATGGGATTGAGTCTGCCTCTCGATGGGATATAACAATTTATTATGCTTCCACCTTCCTTTATGTATATATCTTCTCAACCTTGACAGCTTCCTTAATATTAGGAATCTACTTATGCATTTGCAGCAATTGCTTTAACTTGTACTACGACGAAGCCTTCTCCTCACTTAGGATTGCAGATTACAAGGCATTCACTCGATTTCACATCAACAGTGATGGTGATCTTGAAGTTTTCACCCTTGCAGTTGATAAGGTAAGAATCAAACTTGGTTCATTTGTAATTCTAGGATGGTTCAATTACTTAAAATGCAATGCCTTGGGTCTGTTTGGATAGAACTTATTGATGAAAACTGAAAACTGAAAATACTGTAGCAAAATAATTTTAAAATGTGTGAATAGTACCGCGGGACCCATTTTTAATGAAAAAGTGGCTGAAAAGTGAAATTTGTGGGTCCGTGAACAGTGCACGGATGCACTGTTCACGGAAGACTTGGTCAACATCTGCGGCTGGAAAAAAAAAAAAAAAAAAGGCTTGAAACGCAAAACGCAAAACGTAGCCCCTTTTCAGTTGAATCCAAACACATTCCTTATTTCCTTGACTAATTTAAGTGTGTTTTGTTCTTTTTTCCCTTTAACCCCTTTTTTAACACCCCCACGGCCCACCCTTATTTCTTAAATAGCTAATGTAATTTACGGTTCATCCATTTTCACATTGAGGGTGGAATCATTACTAAATCTCAAAGTTCAAATAATTTTATAAATAATCAATAAATTTTAGAAAAAAGTTAAGGAATGCCCTAAAAATATTGATTTAGAAAATATTTTTATAAAAATTTTATGAGAAAAAAAAATAATTGAATTTTTTGATAACCTTTTATATTTCTCATAAAGATTGTATAAATTTTTATTAAAAATTGTTCAATAATAAATGCTTTAAGGATATCCGTTAACCGGGTCCTAATTTTAATTAGTAATGCCAAATTATTTTTTGTTGAGCTTGAATTTGGATGGTGGACTGTTGAGCATCTGTATTTTTTTTTTTTTTTAAAATAGAAAAACATATTTAAATTAAACTTTTCATTTTGTTATAACTTGTATACGAACCTTCAACCCAATGATATGAGAGCTTTTTCATTGACAAATTTGACATTTAGGTACCACGGGAATGGGAGCTGGAACCTAATTGGAAGAGACCGACACCGGATGACTTGAGCCACCGTAGAGAGAATCCCAGCAAATGGAAGGCTTCTGAATTCGATCCGGAACCGTTGGAGACTGTCAAGATTATTGACAAATTCGTTATTCGACGTACCAATGGAACTGCAACAGAGTAATTAATCTGATTTCTTGGTCACATACTAGTTGACTAGGGTAGATGTGGCAAATCAGTCGGGTCAAAAACGGGTTGCAAATTGATTGGGTCAATCCTATGAGATGGGTTGAGAGTGGACCCGTAATTTTTCACATGAAAAATTCAAAAAAAAAAAAAAAAAATTGGAAACTTGTATTTGATTTTGGATTGCTTGGACTGTTAAAGTTCATACAGTTTACATCTTAGTTACTTGGGTGTTTTTCTGTACTCGTGCACAGGGTCCCTGGCACTGAGCAAAATTCCTCGGATGAGAAAAAACAGAAGGAGACGGAGACAACTCTGGAGACTGAAGGGAAAACTAATGTGGATCAAACTGTTGCAGCTAAGGAAATTCAGGAGGTAGAGGAAAAACAAAGTGAAGCCAAGTAATCTCAATTGAGAAACTTTTTCAAATGGTTTGGTTATTGAGGAGCTAGCAATGGGCAAACCAGATGGCAAAAGAGCTTCTCCTGGAAATTAAGAAGGTTATTATTTGTTAACTTCTCGTGTGGTCAAGTTCCCCATTTAAGCCTTGGTCCTCAGCTTCTCCCATAAAATAGAGATATTATGTTACGAAGGGAACCATTTATATTGCCTTTTAGTTTATTGACTTTTGAACGTTTCCTCATATTTAAGATTGTTTGTTGGAGTTCTAATGGCCTCTTGGGCTATAATTGCTAAGAAACTTTTATTTTTTTGAAAAGAATTGCTAAGAAACTTTATGAGCTGAGGAGTTAAGAATAAATTAAAGGGCTTTAGCTATTCTATTGTTTGGCTCCAGTCAGTAACACACCATGCAATAAAAAAGAATAAATTATGTGGTGTAATTAGGCCTGTTGCATCTGGGTTTTTATTTCCCTGGCTGTTGTATTATCCAAGTTTCTTGCTTGAAAAGTTACCACTTACCACTCATTCCCCTAGGGGAGAAAGACAGAGATCAAGTGTGAAGGGGTGTATGTGCCAATATTGCTATGGTGTTGTCACCCCTACAAACACTAATAGCTTAAGTAGTAGCGGGGTCATGGCTCATGGTCATGGCAATATTGGGGTGGCGTGGGTGCTTGGTGGAAGAAAAGAGAAGATTGATTTTTTTTTTTTTTTAGACAAGAAATTTTATTAATTTTTTTATTCTTTCCATCCAGTCTAGCTAACGAAAGTGTGGGAGAATGACCAATTTGATCATTTTCCTAACCTTTTGGACTTTTAACTTCAAATTAGAACAACAAATGATCAATTCGATTTGTACAAAGTTCAAAATGTGTTTTTGCAATTTGTTTTTCTATGTTTACTTAGAAAACAAATCAAACAAAAGAACACTATTAGACTCGATTATTGAGCAAAATAAACTCAAACATGATAATTTATCAATGAACAAGCTTTTGATGAGTATTGAAGTCGATATATATATATATATATATATATATATATATATATATATGTGTGTGTGTGTGTGTGTATATATATGTATGTGTGTTGGGGGGGGGGGTTAGCCCCCCAAACTCTTCATATTTCTTGTATGACACTATTAAATTAGTCCAATTTTATTTTTGTTATTATTTTGGCCCCTCATTCATAAAATTCTAGTTCTACCCCTAATATATAGGACTGAGATTCGTTTGTCTATAGTTGAAAATAAGTGATAAGATGTTAAATTATCATTCTTTTTACTGATTATATAAGTGACCCATTCATAATAAAAATTTAAATTATCATTCTTTTTACTGATTATATAAATGACCCATTCATAATAAAAATTTATACAATTTCTAAAAATGCTAACTTGGTTTATAAATCTAATTTTTATATGCTCATAATTAATTTCATTTAATTAATTCAGATAATATAATCTAAAATATATTTATTAGAAATTTAGCACAAGCTTGTGAAAAAGAAACTTTAGTTGTGATTAAAATCAATCAAGTAATTCCTAAACAACTTCGTGTTGGTTAAAATAAAAACACTAAGTCTAAATATATAAACTAGTTTGGTGATGAATTTATATTCAGATGTCCACTTGGCAAAAAGGTTTTCAGCTTTTTTTTTTTTTAATTATTATTTAAAATTAACAAAAGTAGCTTCTATGAAAATAAGCTAATTAATTGTTATCTTTTTGTCACATATTTAGCGTGAATGCCACTAAAAATTATATCTTTTTATCTCATATTTAGCAAATAAACTATCAAAAACTACATAATACGAAAGGGACATTCAAAATAAAATTAACTAAACTAATTATGAGATTTTAATATTTGACTTGATCATCACTCAACTACAGCCCTTAAGCCCTATGCATGCATGTCAATTGGACAGAAAAGTGTTAGAATTTACAAGTAATTTTCAAAGAAATAATAGAAAAATGACATATATATATATATTCACTTTTTCAAATTTTTTTAAGGTACAAGTATATTTTATCACACTTTCAATAAAAAGTTAAATAAGTTGTTTCTAAATGAACATTTAGTGCCCATTTGAGAACAGTTTATCTAGTTTTTTACTAAAATAATTTTGCTAAAAATGTGTTAAAATATACATATACCTTGAAAAAAATTGAAAAAGTGAGAAAATGCAAGACAAAAAATGAAGCTTTAAAAAATTATACATAAAAGCTAAAAAGCTGAATCTAATTCCAAACAGGCACCTAATCTAATGCCTCCTTTCACATGCCCATACCTTATGCAATTCAATCTGGTCAACTTCAGGATAATTAGTTAATTAATTTCAGCACATTCAATTCTTTGTGAATGAGCCAGTTGTTGAACATGCTTTTATATCCTGAGCCCGGACAAGCATTTGGGGCTTGATCAAAATGAAGCAAAACAGTTTACTCTCTTCTCTACCATCTGTTACGTTGTAGTGTTGTGACAATTATGATGGAACCAATTGATGTTTGAAGGTATCAACATTGATTCTATCCAAATGGCAAGAAGAATTAATCATATGTAATTCTCCCAAGTAGCAACTTCGACAGAGCCAACCCCTTCGGTTGAGAAGAAGACGTGAACTTGGATGCTACAATCAAACGAATGGGGTTTTCAGAAACAATTTGCAGAGATTCATTGGGTAGATTTTGTGATGCATGGACGGGCCGGGCTTGGAAGTCTCGGGTTACCATTTACGTACAGAAGCAAAAGCTGCTCCTGGTAGTGGAAGAAGTAACTAAGGCATGCCTGAACTGAAGTATATTTTGTTTGAAGGAGATTCTCAGCTTGCTATTTCAGCATTCTCACAGCAAGATCAATCACAGATGCATTTAGGAAATTAGGAATATCATTTCAGATGTTAAAAGCTAGAATAAATTCTTTTGATGTGTGATTTTTTTTTTTTTTGGGGTTCCTGGATCTGTGAATATTTTGGCCCATAAGATTGCTATTTGGGCAGCCTTTTGCGAAGCTCTGGCGTCTATTCCGATTACACTAGTCTTATTGCTCTTTGGGCCGGGCCCTTTATTTGTTAAATGAATTTCATTATTCAGCAACCATAAAAAATAAAAAATAAATAAATCGTTTTAGTGTTTTGTAAGAAAGATGCATACTGCAAGCCGTTTAGATAAAACTATGCTCCAAGTCGTCTAGACACAAGGTACATCGTTTGGTAACCTATACTCTTTAATTTTCACTTTTTTGTAAGTACAACTTTTCATCAAGTGTACCTCTTTGTTGAAGGAAATTTAAGTTTCTTATTTGTTGTTTTAAATTTTACATTTTACTCACCTAAAGTTAACTCATTTAGAATTCCGTAACCCACCTCCATTAAAAATAAGGTTAAATATGCAATTTTGTTTCACTTTTATATCTCTTTCTTTCCAAAACAAAAAACGCATACAAAAATTAGACAAAACAAGATTAAAAAAAGGAAGGGTCTTGTAAAAATTAATATTTTGAACCTATATTCAAGACTCCTAACAACAATTTCAAAAATGTAACAAATCAAACAAAAAAACCAACAAAAAATCTGAGCACTTAGCAATAAAAATGTAATATTGGTCTCTCTCTTAACTCACATAGATGTTGAACAAGAAGAACACATACCCAGAAAAATAACCCAATTCAACTCCACAAATCTCATATTACCCTTCTCTCTCTTTTTGCTTCGTGGGTTTTTTTTTTTTCTTCTTTGTTTGAGGTTCTGGGTTGTGGATTGATCTGATTTGAGGTTCTTTGTTTGAGGTTCATTAGCAACTTTTGTCTAAAGAATGACTTTATCTCCCCTTTATTTTGGTGGATTTTGTATGCATTTATTTGTTTGTTTTTTAATTTGGAGTGGAAGGCTTGACAGTGGACGAATAGTGCTTGTAGAAAGATTCATCTCCAACATAAAGAAAGAAGTTCTTTTGGCTGGAGATTTGATGAATAGGATGTGGAGGAGAAGCGATTATGATGGTTTTAATTTTACAAAATTCTCCCTTTTTGATCTTGTTTTTGTATGTGTTTTTTGTTTTAGGAAGAAAAAGACATAAAAGTATAACAAAATTACATATTTAGTCCTATTTTTAACAGAGGTGGGTTACGGAATGATAACTAAGCTAACATCAGGTGAGTAAAGTGTTAAATTTCAAACCACAGGTAAGCAACTTAAATTTCGATCAAATTACATATGGATAAATTGTAAATTTCCACTTTTTTCATATGGATTCTAGTCTTTTTGACACTATATCTGCATGTGTCAAGTGACTACTCTCCATTTGTGCTAAGTTTTAAAAAATTCAAATTACTACTCTAATTAAAAATTGATTACCGAAAGTATTTTAGAAAATTCAAAAGAATTAGTGAATTACTAGTCTAAAAAATAGTAAGTAATTCATAAGAAGTCCGATTTATCATTTTAAATTATTTTAATTATTCACTATTTTTTTTGTTCTAATAATTAAATTTGGGTACTCTATTCCTTGTTTGATCAACTCGTTGACATCTTTACAAAGTCATATTGTTAAGTTGTTTTCACGATTTTGTATCTAAATTCAAGCTGATTTTTCATAATTCATTTAAATTTGAAGGGACTGCTAGAATATAAGGCCAAGCTTTAACTTATAGGTAGTCCATTTTTGATGTACAGGTAAGTCTAGTCTGTTTAAATAATCTATCATCCTATACTATTTATAGTTTATACTCTCATATTGTTAAAACAGCTCAATATGCCTACATATAGCACTCTGTTGTATAATTTAATAGGCGCTTTTTCTTTTTCTTTTTTTGAGTAGTAAGGAAAAATAAATATACTATACACAAACTTTCAAAAAAAATATACTGTACACAAACATTAAATAATGGATTATATTTAAGAAAACCATAAAATTACAAAGACTTCCCCATAGGTGTTCGATGATGTAGTACTCGGGGAAGGTCAGCAATAGTTAAAGTGAAAGTGCAATTTATTCGATCCCACTTATTAATTATACACAAACCAATTTTGGCATAAGTACGACATATTTTTGCCTCATTAAATGTATAAAAAGCAAAATGCCAAAATTCATTAATCCACCTTCCCTTTCTAATGTCATATAAGTATATAACCACTGCAACTATATTAATAACTTCAAGTAAGTGTTATTCCCATTAATGTTGATTCTTAAAACTGCCTTCTAGAAGTCATATGTATAGGTAATTATTGAGTACTATCAGAGTACCATAAATGTGCACTCTCCCCTCTCACATAATTGTGAGTTTCACTAATTAAATTTATAGTGAGACCCATAATTTATATGAGAGGGGGAGAGTACACATTTATGGTACTTTCGGAGTATTCAATAATTTTCTCATATGTAAAATGTAATGGAGGGTCTAGATCGATTCCTTCAAAAAAAAAAAACAAAACAAAACTTCTAGATTCTAGATTGATGAATGTGACTGGTCCACTAATACAAGTCATCAAGGTTTCGCGTGAAATAAATGAAAGGATAATTGCATTTGAAATTGTCTTCTTAATTTCCTTTTCCCTCTTGTGGTCCATGTTGGACCCTTTCAAATCTGTACTAATTTTTTAATTGGGTCCAAAACAAAATTTTAAACATTTTTTTAATAATAAAAAAACCCCTTAATTGATTCATTTCTTAATCGAAATTAAATCAAATCTATGTATCTAATTTTATATAAATTAAAAAATTTAAATAATATATATAGAGATCCAATAAATGAGTGTTTTTAGAGTATTTGTTTGTTTTAATGTCACTTTTATGTAAAATATAAAAAACTGAAAAAAAAAAAAAAAAAAAAACTAAGTTATTTTTTTCTATAAAAATTTTTAAAAATATTTGATATATCAATTAAAATTTAAATCTTAAAAAGTCATCACCAAACTCAAAAAACAGGTTACACCAGACATGCGTGGAGTGTCGTTTTCCGTTAGCAACTACCTAATTTTGTTCTGTTCTATAATCGTAAGCAGTATAGTATGACATGAAATTCCCAAAACGTTAAAAAAATTAATAAAGGTCAATAGGTCACCGAAAATGATTTGCGCTTAAACTCGTAGATGTGTATGAACTACGAACTTGAAAACTTCGAGCAATATTCCATTGCACTCTTAAGTCTTAATCTTGAACGTGACTAGTCTCTCTGGTCAACGATTATATCTACTTCTCTTTCTCTTCATTTTATCTGAGGAAGCCATGAATTTGGGATATGGGTTTTGACCAGAATATGCCATTGTTAGCAAATACCAATTCCACGGTGGTTGGAGGCAAGTGCTACTTCCACCAAGGTTCGGCGAATGGTAGAGAGTAGGAACTGAAGAAATGAAACACTACTTGAAGATTCCATTGTTGTTTTTTCAAGCTCGTTGAAATGTTCTCACATGGGGACCCAAGTGGATTAAGTTTTTTAGATATATATACACACAGTTTCCTCGATCTACAACATTGATCTCTTCATTTTCTTTCTTATCGATCGCCATTGATCTACCTGCAAGTACTTGTACTACTCTCTCTATTTCATGAACTTCCTTTTGAACTTTTGAGACTGTGTTTGATTGGTTACTTTTTGATTCGAGCAATTAAAGCTTCTATACTGTTTCCTGCGTGATCTTACTAGTTTTGATCTGCCATATTGTGATTTCATTATATATGTGAGCTTTTTGATACATAGAACTTGTATGCTTGTTCCTTTCTGGCGTATTTTCATAAATAACTAAAGAATCCAAACTATATCATTAATAAGCAAAGGTTTGAAACAAATTTGGTTTCTAACAAATTGAGTCCATTGGACTCAATTTTGGGCTTATAAATCAAGTACCTTGTACTCGATTTCCCTATTGTAGCACCGGCTGACCTGAACAAGGAGTCCACGTAGGCACAAAAATCGAGTTCATTGAACTCAGTTTTTGGTCAAAAAAATCGAGTCCTTTGGACTCGATTTCCAATTTCCAAGTCTACCACATTTCACACTCAGGTCACGTACGCACGTGAAATCACTTTAAAGGAAATCGAGTCCAATAGACTCGATTTTGGGTCCCCACCACTTTTCGGACACGTGGACATAACTCAAGTAAAGTAGACTCGATTTATTTGCTTTTAAAAATCGAGTCTACTGAACTCGATTTCTGTGAATGGTCCCCAGCCCATCCACGTGTCGTGTGGGTCCCAACTGGGACCTTTTTCCCCCCTTTACCCGGCTCATATGTGCTCTCTCATTCTCATATCCTCTTCAGCTGACCCTCAAGTTCTCACATTCCTCAAGCCTCACACAATTTGTCACCTCAAGCTCACACTCACATTCCTCAAGTCTCACACAATTTGTACATTAACAACAATCTCTCACAGGTAACACAATATTAAAAATATTTTTTATTAGTTAATATTATGATGAGTTGCTAGGTTTTTTTTTAAGAAACAATTAGAACGTATTAGGTAATTTTTTTTGTTTGTTAGTGGAAATATTGTGATTAATTTATTTGTTAGTATATTGTGATTAGTTTATTTGCTAGTATATTGTGATTAATTGCTAGTTTTTTTATAAATTAATATCATGATTAATTATTGGGAATATTTTTTTTTTGTTAGTGTAAATATTGTGATTAAATTATTTGCTAAGTTTTTAAAAAAAAAATTTGATATTGTGATTAAATTATTGGCAATAATTAGTATTGGGGGAATATTTAGTACCAAATATTGTGATTAATTATGTTATTACAGCATATTGGGAATATTTTTTTTTGTTAGTGTAAATATTGTGATTAATAATATGCTAAATTTGTCACTAACACAATTGCAATTGATGATCTATAGGTTGATAATGATCTATATAAATATATACTACGGTGAATCCCTTAGCAATGCCAACCCTTATAATGGATTTCCATTTCAAGGTCCGGGTATCCAGTGCTGTTATATGATGATACGCCGTAAGTTACAAACCTTGAGTGATTTGAAGATAAAAATTATGGAAGAGCTGTAACTGAACCCTGCTTTGCATGACATACATATTACTTTCTGTTCTCCACATGAAGTCCTCAATCAATGCATTAATTACAGATATATGGCGATAACAGAAGACAAACATGTGAAGTTCATGTTTCACAAAATGCATCAATGGGAACAAGTAGTAAATTCTGAGTTGTACGTCACTTTGGAGCCGCGTGCAGAAGTCGGCCCAGAGGATATTGTACAAACAACTACATCTCTACAGTTTGCAGTCCTAGATCATTAATGCACCACGTTGGGAGGCTATACACCCCCTTTTCAAGAGACACCAAGAACTGTTGAGAGCGAACGTGGCAATAGATATGAAGATCCATTTTGCACACATCGAGGTGAATCTTCTACACTTCCAATAGTTGAAGATGAAGACGAACACTGTGTTAGGGAAGATCTTGACGATAGAGATGAGTACGAAGAAAGGATTGAGCGAGGTGACTTTTATAGGGGTGTTGATGACCATGAAATTATTCTCAATCCTAATGTTGATGATATGGATGAATGTGATGAAGATGATGCAAACCCTACTGTTAGAGTTCAGCATGTTACAAATGCAACTCCCGTTTATGAACCTCCCGCCTTATCATTTTATGAAAATACTTGGGAAAATATGGTTGATCCTGAAGTTGGTGAGCAAGCATTTGCTTCTTCTTGGAATGCGGACATGAATTTTTGTACGGGGTTGATTTTTGCGAATAAAGAAGCGGTGAAACGTGCATTAACAATTTATGCCGCAAAGCACAACAGAAACTTTCTGACTAATAGGTCAACCAAAAGTAGACTGTATGTGAAATGCATAGATGGGTCATGCAAGTGGTACGTTGGAGCAGTCATAAAGCCTAAACAGGGAACATGGATGGTCACATCTTATGGGGGTCCTCACAGTTGTATGACCCTTGGCATGGCTCTTGATGGTAGAATGATGGATTGTAATTTTCTTGCAGCAGAATTTGTTCCAACATTGCAAGAAAATCACACGGCAACAATTCAACACCTTAAAGATTACATCAAAGGGAAGTATTATAAACATAAGCTTTCTTACTATAAGATATGAGATGCAAAACAAAGGGCTATTGCAAAGATATTCGGTGATTGGGAAGAGTCTTACGAAATGTTGAAAAAGTTGTTGTTGGCATACTTGGATCAAGAAGCTGGCACTCGGTACTGGTATCTCACTGAACCAAGGGAGGAAGGTGTTACAATATTGCGATATGTATTTTGGGCTTCGCTCCTTGCATTGAAGGATTCAAACATTGTAAGCCAGTAATCAATATTGATGGGACCCATTTGTATGGTAAATATCGAGGGGTGTTGATGATTGTAATGGCCACCGATGCCAACAACAAGGTTTTGCTTCTCGCTTTTGCTGTTATGGACAAAGAGTCAGGGCTTAGTTGGAGGTGGTTTTTAGATTGCGTCAGGTTTGCACTGGGGGATGTGATAGCAAATAAGGACATCTGCATAATTTCTGACCGACATAAGTGTATTCGAAACGCAATTGCAAACTGGCCTAGAGATGATCATGGACGAGTGCGAGTATACCACAAATATTGCCTTCGACATGTTACTAGCAACTTCAACATGCATTTTCAGGACGCCACTTTAAATTCATTGGCCTTGAAAGCAGGGTATGCTACTCAGGAAGCTAAATTTGAGTTGTACATGCAACCTATCAAGGAAGCCGAGATCGAGGCCCTTAGGAAGAAATCAGCCACCGAACAACAGGTAAGTGAACCCGACCCATCCATCATGCCATACACATATCTAATGAAAGAGGATGTAGACAAGTGGACCCAGCTACATGATGGTGGATACCGTTATGGGGCTATGACAACCAATGTCTCGGAGTGCTTCAATGGAGTACTCAAAGGTGCTCGTGGCCTGCTCATTGCTACACTGGTTGAATTCACTTAGAGCAAACTTGTCGCGTATTTCCATGATCGACACAAAAAAATCACTCATGATCTCTTGGAAGGCAAGGTGTGGAGTAAATATGCCTTAGAAATCTTTCATGCAAATTTGAAAAAAATCTAAAACACACCAAGTAAGGCCGTTTATGATGTTCATGGTATATATCAAGTAACGACTGCGTACAATGTCCATAGCTCTGGAGGGGGACAACATAGTCATGAAATAAACATATTGGCCAGAACATGTGGTTATGGAAAGTGGCAAAATTGAAAGATCCCTTGTTCACATGCAATTACAGTTCTTCATTACTTGGGGCAAGATGCAAGTGCATATATTGACCCATGTTATTGTTTGAAGAACGCCATTCGCACCTACTCACATCAATTTTGGTGCCAAAGTCAGAGTCATTGTAGAAGAATGTGGAAAGTCCAAAGTGGGTGCCTGACCCAGACCTATTGCGCCAAAGGTCGACCTATGAAGTCTAGGATACGGAACGAGATGGATGGGGTCCGGCGAAAACCAGGAAGCCGAAGGCCAGATTCTGACTTGAGGGAGATTCAACAAAAGCAAAGCTGTGGACTGTGTCATCAACATGAGCATAACCGTAGAAGATGTCCGCTTTCCTGTGGGGCTTCAACAAGCAATACTGACCCAACCTAGGTAAGTGATGCTTTTATATAAAATTTCATGATTGTATCAAGTATCCAAGTTACGTAGATTAGTACCGTTGTTTTGGCTGTTGGTATCTAACGACAATATTTCAATTTTTCTCAGGTATGCAGATACTCGATTTTGGAATGACATTGTAGATGTAAATTGTGGTTCTATTTATTGTGTATTCGAACTTACTACTGGGTTGTATCGGCATAATTATTATTTTCTTTTATCACTGAATGCACTTGTAATCGAAGTATTCTGTATCCAATGTACCTGTTTCTATATTGTGATATTATGAATGGTTAATTTTATCTTTCAATTAGTTGTTAATTATTTCTATTAGCTGTTATACTCATCTGTGTTGGTGCTTCTTGTTGAGACTATAAGTCCTTTTTTTGTTTTTTTTTTATAAGTAACTATAAATCTTTTTTCATTAGCTTCTCTACTCATCTGCATTGGTGCTTCTTGTTAAGCCCTTCTCCATCTTAACTTTTTACTCATGAGCTTTCAACATTGGACTGGCGTAGCATGGGCAACTTACAATTAACTTGTCTGAGGTACGGTTTCATTACAATATTATGACCAGATGGCTTTTCTAATAGTTTACTTTTTTGCATTTTCTTCCTCATCTGTATAGCTTTGGATTCTTTTACCACCTTATTTTCGTCAAGTCTTACCTTATTTTTACTCTGCATGACATTGTTCACTTACTTTTTTATAGTTTTTAGTCTTGTTAAGTTGATGGTGGCATTACTTGTGAGGAAGGAAAATAACCAATAAGGTGGTTTTCTAAAGGTTTTGCTTATGCTTCAGTTGACATACTGAATAGAGAGAGCAAAATATCGTGTTTTTGCACTACAGGGAAAAAAAAAAAGGAAAAAAAAAAAGTAAGAAAAAAAAGGAAAAAAAAAAAGTAAGAAAAAAAAGGAAAAAAAAAAAGTAAGAAAAAAAAGGAAAAAAAAAGTAAGCAAAAAAAAGGAAAAAAAAAAAGTAAGAAAAAAAAAAGGAAAGAAAAAGGAAAAAAAAAAGTATTAAAAAAAAAAGGTAAGAAAAAAAAAAGTAAGCAAAAGAAAGGAAAAAAAAAAAAGTAAGAAAAAAAGTAAGAAAAAAAGAAAAAAAACGTATTGAACAAGTTTGCTTTCACATGTGTGACCCCATCTGAAGTATACCTAACATAATTCACAAATACTTGCACATACCGCAATTTTTACTTACACACCTAGGTACTCATACTAACTCTATCTCTTGTTTCACACACAAGGTGGGGGACTTCTTGTTTTTAATTGTTCCAAGTGGGGTCAAGCCCCCAACTTTCAAACTTCAAGCTAGGTTATAGTGCAGCTTCTAGGTAGCTAAAAATTGTGGTTGAGGCTTAATTGAAAGGTAGTAGGAGAAATATATATTTTTTTTTAAATCTAAAATGTGCATGAGTATTATTGTTTGACTTTTTATATGTTCAAATGTAGAAATTTTCAAATCAATTGTGAATATGGATGGAAAAAAAATAGATATAAATTAATAAGTGTAAAATGATATTTTCTCATTATTTTAAGTATTTATTTGACTAAATGATTTATTAAGTAAAAGTATAATTGTACCTTAAAAGATAGTACTTTAAAATACTATACATTATATTTTGAGGTAAAAGTAAGCTCATTAAGCTTAAAAGTCTATTAGTATTTTGAGGTTTTTTTTTTTTTTAATGACAATACTTATAGTAGTCCTTTCACAGAATTCAAAAGCTTGCCTGGTAACGTGAACTACATAGTGCAACATTACGAGAAGGCTCTAACAAGCAATTTGGAGGAAGCCCTCAAAAATGATGGTGAGGGTTATGGCTCATCTGTTGGAAAAGGTTAGGAGTACGGGTTTTCTAAATCCCTTCAAATTCAAAGCCGAGAAGATGGAGAGGGTTAGGGAAATCCTGATGAGGTTTGGCTTTCTAAAGGACACGTACCCTTACCAACCTGAGCTTTCACGTCATGTCGTATTGGTTGCACTACTGAGTTGCGTGTTTTTAAGCAGCTTCGACACTATGCAGACTCTTAACGATGACAACAACATTGTGTGGTGGACTGTACATGTCTGTTTGTTTGCATTCTTCTATTTCTTTTTACAGCCTTGGATTCGATTCTTTTCTCAGCCATTGATAGGGAAACCAAGCTATTCCAATCTTTATAAGTGGTAAATATTACCAAACAATGCCGTTTGAAGTGTTTAGTTTTTAATCCATACGGCGTCATTTGGTTTAATGGTTTTAATGATGGTTATCAAACGACAGCGTTTTTGTGTTCAGAGACTTCCACTCATAGCCAGACACCATTTTGATTCAAAGCCCGGAATTCTTCCCACACTCTGTTCTACTTCCTCTACTCTGAGCTCTCAGCTAAAGCTTAGATTTTTTCTAGATATTGTGGCAATATTTGAGGAGGTTATCACAGCAAACTATGCGCCGTGATTTACTGCAATAATTATGTAAGTAGTTAGGCTAACTTTATAATTTGTTAGAATGGGAATCCAACGTGTATAGATTGGTCCTCTGTAGTCTGTACTGCTTTTCATTTTAGTGCTTTTAGAATATAATTTCTTACGGAGCTTTTTCTCTCTTGTTGATTCCATCCTTTTTAGTTTTCCCACTTTAAGCTTGATTTTTTTTTTCTCTCCTTTTGAGTGGACCCTGAGAACTGAGCAATGAACTCGAGGGTAGGTACCAGAATAGGCCACTAATATTACCACTTACCTTTACAAATAATAATAATAATAATAAATTGTTACCATTTCCCAATACTTTGGTCGTTGGAGGCAGGTGTTTCTTCCTCGAAGGTACGGAAAATGGAAGAGAATAGGGAGTGGAGAAGAGTAATGCATTCACAAATTTTTTCATATCACATTTTACAAATTGTTGAATTTTTAATATATTATTGATTCTCATATAGATAACAATGATGCATAAAATCGTTAATGAGCCAATCATCCAAGCAATGGGCTCGAGAACACCTGCAAAGATGAACACACTCTTGAAAAATATAGGTATAGTGTCAGTTAAGCATCCTCCGATACTTAAGTTAATAGTTAGTACCTCACAAGAATCCCAATGAACTCTAGAAGCATATAAGTTATGGTTTTCAATTATATCGTGTAATGGAGGTGGCCTAGTGAGTCAATCAATTGGTTGGATGACCAGATCATGTTGGACGGTTCCCCTTACTGGTTTTCTTGCCATGTAGAAATATCCATTGTTATAGTTGGTGGGAGGATCTTTTAACTTGGTGTACAAGAGTTTCCATATATGTGTAAACATGGTGTGGAAGTCAAACACGTACACCGTCGGAAGAATAGGGTGTCATTGGTTAACCAACTTGAGTAGTCCTCTCTTTGCCTTGTAGAAATATTCCTCATCAAACAATATTATAGACAGATGCTCAATTAACAACTTGTTGAAAAGTGTTTGATTATAAGTGGTGGGTGTATGTAAAAAATAATGGATAGATGGTGTTTATTACTCACAATTTAGTATTTTAGCATGTTATCAAATTGTGTGTGAAATTAAGTGTCTCTAGAGTTAACAGATCATTATTGATTCTTATATCAAAAATATTTCATACACCTGTCTAATTTCACAACTTGTTGAAGTATTCAACATTGGTCGATATAAAAAATAATGGGCAAAAAATGTGCATCACTCACAATTTTTCATTTCAACATGTTTTCAAATTAAGTTTGACCCTAAATCTATTATTCTTGTATGAATCTTATCACTTACACCAATTTATTATTAATTATTAATAACTTGGTATCTCACAGTTGTGAAATTTATTTATAAAATAGTTTGACTTTTAACACTTTTTTAAAATGATGTTGTGACTAGGGACGAACTTAACCACCTCAACAATTATGAAAATATTATGATAATTTATTGTGTTAACTAATAGCTCTTAAAAAAAAAAAAAGGGCAGTGAAACAGTGCAAAGTACCAAATTACTATAGTTTTTTACTGTTTAAAAAAGAAGAAAGAAAGAGGCAGCAAAACAGTGCAAACTCAATAAACCAAATTACTGTAGTTGTTTATTGTTGGGTTTTTTTTTTTTCAAAATAACCAAATCCCTCAAACAATATCATTAGTTAGCAAAGTTTGGAAACTATTTAGCAATCTAACAAGTCAAGTCCCTTAGACTCAATTTTGCTCTTTAAAATTTTGCTATGGAACTGAGTGTTTCACTCTTAAATATAAAACTCGAGTGTAAGACATTCGATTTCCAACTGAAATTTTAAAAAGCAAAATCAAGTCTAATAGACTTAATTTGTTAGATTGCTAAATAGTTTTAAAATCTTACTAACTAATGAAATTGTTGGAAGAATTTGGTTATTTTGAAAAAAAAAAATCCTTATTGTTGCTCTGGCGCATTTGCGCTATTTATATATAGAAACGCGCTTCACTCCTCTCCCAGTTCACCTCCTATCAACTGTCTTTCACTTCTACTCAAAAAAAAGAAAAAAGAAAAGAAATGTCTTTCTCTTTATCTTTTTCAGCTGAGGGAGCCCGTGGGTTTTGTGTCTTTTGACCAGAACGACGCCATTGTTAACACTTAAAAATTTAAATTCACTTGTGGTTGCTTTCTCCAAGGTTTCGACTCGGAAGATGGTAGAGAGTTAGAGAGCCAGCAGGTACCTGTTTTCTCTCATGTTTTTACTTTAGACTATGGTAATAATTAACCTTCTATTCATTACCAATTTTAAATGGTATTTACCATTAAATACTCATTATTCATCCAATTCATTATTAGATTCAGATTTCATTCGGGGAATATCTTGTACTATTTTTTTGTTTTTTTCCTAAGAAGAAAGAGAATATCTTGTACTAGCTAATATTTTGATACCTCTGTTATTATGCAAAACCATCACGGTAATATTTTTAAAAAAAAAAAGCTTTGAAATTACATATTTTTATCACACTTACTCGGAATCAAATCAGGGCTCTGTCAGCTCACAATTTTTCTTCTCTCGCTTTCAGTTCGGTTAGAATATGTGAAGTCCAAGCTGAAACAGTTTTGTTCAAGAAACAGTTTTTGTATATAGTCTAAAGCTACAAGTCGTTTATGTATTAGTTGAGGAAGCTCATGTAGTTTTGTATGGCAGAGTAAGAGTTAGCTGACAGGTGTTGCTATTCAATTGGTTAGTTTTTTGTTTTTTGTTTTTTTTTTTGATGAAAAGTTTTTTGTTAGTTAGTTGGTTAGACTTTTCCCAGGCCTCTGTTCTTCTTATGTAAGGAAGAAGAGCTTAATTAATTATGAACATACGGAATCATTTCACATACAAACTCTCTTTTTCTTAAGCTTTCATTCCTCAATGCCTCCATTGATGAAGCTGTGTATGTGCTTTAATTCTAACAAGTTCTTCACCTTTTCAGCTTCGTTTCCACTTTCTCAAATCTCTCTTTTGGACTTCACATAATTTTTATCTATCTATTTTACGCCACTACCACCACTTAGTCCACTGCTACCGAACTCCACCCAAATCTCTCTCCGATCGGCGATCGTGATTTGGTTGTAAATATTACATAAAAGGTATTTCGATTTGCTTATAAATAATGGATTTAACTGTAAATATACAATTCTAAATCAACAAAAATCATTCGTTCTCGTCCAAAATTATTAATCGGTTTGGTTAATGATTCTCTGGGTTTGTGTTTGTTTGCAATTTTAATTTATCATAGTTTCTTAATTTGTTGAGATCTATTTGGCCGTTTTTGTTTGTTATCATTGTGCTTGTTGATTAGTTTTTGGATGAAAAATTGCCATTCCAGTCCATAGCTTTTGGTGGGTCACAGTTAGTTCAACTAGTATATAATGGTTGTATAAGAGATCTAGAGTTCAGGAACAAACGTCATAGGTTGAAACTATCTTTAGTAAAAAATTAAAAAATCCATACCTTCTGACTCTCAGATTCACGTTGGCGCCGTGTCATTAAACCCAACAATACCAAATATTTTCTTTTTCTTTTTTTCTATAAGCTCACGTGTAATTTCCTTGGTGGCTGATGGCTTTTGTGGTGACAGTGGTGGAGTTTTGGACCAAAGCCGGTGTGACTGCGTAGTGGGTACCTAAGGCCAATCGGCTTATTTTTGGGTTTCTTTGCGAACGAGATGATATTTTGCCTTTTTTTTTTTTTTGCTACTAAACACAGAATAGATAAGATCAGAAGATTTATGTTGGGTCGGAGGTGAACAGTTACTGAGGTTAGAGTAAAAAAAAGATAAGATAAGATAAAATAAGATGCCGCTTTGTATTGTTTATAATTATATTTTAGAAGAATTATACAGTTTATGTTTTTCTTTTAATTTTTAGAGAGTTCTTAAAAATGGTACTTTAGGGATGATGGAAAAAAATAGAGAGAAAAAAAAAAGAATGAAAGAAATTTATTGAGCTGTTTCATTGCATAGATTTGTGGAAGAAAAATTAATTAGTCTAAATATTTTCTCTTTGAACTTACCCTAGTAATTTCCACTCAAATTGAGAAGAAAACTAGGAAAAAACTAAAAGAAAATATTATAACCAAAAAGCCCAACTGACCACCTGTGCATAATTCAATGGAATTTGTGTTTCCTTCTTTTACCACTTCATAAAAAAAAAAATTCAAACTAATCCCACGGAAGCATTTGTTTTTTTTTTTTTTTTTTCTAATTTCCTATGCTTTTTATTTTCCTAGTACTTCATTCAGTTAGTTTTTTTGTTTTTAACAGATGAGATTGGGAATTGAAAAAATTATTTTTAATTTTAATTATTAAATAAAAAATATTAAAAGAATAAAAAAGCTAAAATTTAAAAGTTACTGTAATTTGGTAAAAAGTTTTGTGAAAGGGAATTAAACAATTGCATTAGGACTGTCAATCAAGGGAGTCAATTTCGTACCGATTTGGTAAAAAAAAACGATATATTTCAGTACCATTTAATACCAATGTACCGTTTCAAGATTATTGCAATATATATATATATATATATATATATATATATATATATATATAACAATAAATGTGAATTTTTGTTTAATTGACTAGACATTTAAAAAAATTTATAAGGCAAATTCTAGATCTCTTTTTTACTCAAATTCGAAGTTGTTGTACATGTACAAGCCAAGGTATACCTGCCAACATTTATTACTACTTTTTTTTAGTTTTTATTCTCTTCCACTGTCTTCAGTATCTTTTATTATTATTTTTAAAATCTTTTTTTCACTCTCTCTTTTCAAGATAAGTCTGATCACATTTAATGCTTTACACTACTTTTTCTTTAATTAGTTGAAGAACTCCTCTGCCTCTTCATGTGGCCACACAAAACTAAGATAAAAAAGTTTTAAAAATACAAAAGGAAAGGAACAAACAAACATAGACACTGAGGGCCCGTTTGGCACGTGTATTTAAACAACAGTTTTCAGTTTTTTTTGAAAATACGTATGTGTAAAAAAGTGTATAGAAATATGTGTAATGTTATTTAAAAACTGAAAACATGTGCGTTAAACACATGTACCAAACATACCCTGAAATGTTGAGAAAGAGATTTGAAGAGAGAACTGAAGAACAAAAAAGGGAGAAAAGCTGAAAAAAGTGGAGAACAAGAAGTCACAAACAAAGAAAATATGAAGAAGAAACGGGAGAAGAAGAAGAGAGAACGAGATAATAGAAAGAAGTATTATCAGGTGAAAACAAAAATGTATAGAAGGTAAGTCGGTAAATGTTTTTGTTTCGCTCGAAATCTATTTGTCAACTGAAATCCGGTATTTATCCCAGTATGGCCGAAATAACACCAGTATGGCCGGTATTTAATCTGAAAGGGGAAATAAGAGTATTTTTGTACCGGCCTACCCACCAATACGGTATGGTACTAACTCCCCTGCTCTCAATCCTATTTTCACAACCTTCTTACATGATGTTAGTCATCAATCATCATCAGCCCACCGACACTTGACTCTATCTTTTTCTGAGTTATGTCTCTCTATTTTTCTCTCTTATATATTATGTTTCTTTCCTTTTTTATTTTTTTATTTTTGCATATAATCTAATGTCATGCTTGACTCCCTCTCTTTCCCTTAGTGTTTTCTTTCTTTTTCCTCCCCATCTCTTCCTCTCGCACCATATCTTCTAGTAAAGAAAATCTTCTTGCTCTTCTAATCTTTGCTCGTAGATTTAATTCTTTGAATTTCATTGAATTTTCTACCTTTTTCTTATCATCAACAACGCCACAACGATTTCCTTTGATTTTTTAGAAATAAATAAGAAAAATGAAAAATGATTAATGACTGTGTTTGGTAGCCGAGAAAATCTGACAGAAAAGTCACATAACTCTTCTCCATTCGTTGTTAGGTAGCCAGGAAAACTAAAAAGAAAAACCTCACCTCCTTCACAAAGAAACCCAAAAAAAACCTGTAGCCTTAAGCCCTTAACCCAACCACACCAGCCAAGGACCTAACCTCCACCGCAAGATTGCCATCAGCCTCTAGAACAAAGAACACGTAGCAACAAGACTTATCCTTGAGAACAAGACACTTAGGGCAATCATGCCCTTTTGCCATCTCCTCATCACTAAGAGGTGGTTGTCATAACACCAAGGGAATGTTTGGTTAGCTGTAACGTGTCTTTGATGTGATATTAAAATTTTTGGTTTATTTTATTTTTTATAACATTACTATAATTTAAAATTACAAAATATATCACATTATCTTAATCTCATCACCTTCCTAAAACAATGCAATGTTGTATTCTTGTATCAAGATTCTATTAATGTAAGATTACAATAATATAATATTACGGCGCAACGTAACATCACGGAGAATCAAATGCGTCCCAAGAGCAATGTTCTTGTACCCATTGTAATTGGCTTTCGACTTTAAACCAAAGCTGGAAAAGCCCTTCCACAAAGTCGATGATTTTGAGGTTGTTCCCTAGTTTCCACAGTGTTCTTAGCAGGTTTTTAGCCGCCCATTGGTTTATTGGTTTGTCTATCAAGAACCGGCCTATGAGGCTTAGGGAGCAGTTTGCTAGCATTTGTGCTCTTTGGTTTGGACTAATAGCGATATTCGTACCTTCCACCTTTGTCAACGTAATCCTTTGTATCCGGTCAATGAAGTCCGAATCCACGGAGAGAGGAAGTTGGGAGAAGGAGTTTGGGGTTAGTTTGTAACATTTTCTCCATAACATTTTCTTTGGAAGTTCATTGCTCTTCATTTCACTTCCTTAATTGTCCCACTTGCAGGGATGCTAGTAGAGATGGTTTCATAAGATAATTTTTTCGTTATTAGGGGTGTCCACTTTTCTCATCTTACCAATTTCTTTATGAGTTTTTGAGATTGTGTTGGGATTGATTGCTTTCTAATTGAAGCAATGCTTTTGTGTTGTTTCGCGTGCATAAATTTTGGGTTCTGTTCTTAGGTGTGATTTCATTTATATGAGCCTAAAGTAGAACAAGTTTGCACAATCTTTCATTTTCCCTGGAAAATCCTACGTTTAGATAAACAAAGTTTTGACAGTAACGATTCAATTAATTCTTCTTCTCTATTTTAGTTTATTAAATCATTTCTCAACGTTTATATCATTTTAGAAAGATAAACACTTTTTATCTTTTATTATTGAAACACTTAGTATCACATACCTTGCCATAATTATCTTATGTGGCAAACTGTTATTGGTAAACACTATCACATATATGGACTCACTAAATTTTTTTTCTGCTACTTACATTCTGTCATGTAGGACAGTTGTAACAAAATTTATGATATAAACATTATGAGCAAGACTTAAGTACAATACTTAGGTGCTGTTTCTTAGATTTGCCTTTTAAGATTTTGCCATGTGGATTTTTTCTCATGGGATGAAAGTGTATTTTTTAGTTAAATAGTCACATGGCTAAATCTTAAGAGGAGAATTTAAGAAACATCACTTAAAGTACTATATCTAAATTTTGTCCAAACATTATTATTAGGCCAAAATTAGAAATTAACATTGTTTGCCAAACAATATAATTAATAGGCACTGTTTTCAAACTATATATATTCCTAACATCTCGAGTTTAAAAGACTCGATTTAGGACTTATAAATCGAGTCTCAAAGACTCGATTTGAGTGTTCTGATCACGTCTGATGTGACGTTTTTTCTACGTGGCGTCCACTTGAAAATCAAGTCTCTAAGACTCAATTTATAAGCCAACCCAAAACAAGTATAATGTTTTAAACACGCCCTTTACACCTTCTCTTCCTCTCTCCCCACTCTCTATTTTGTTCTCTCCTTTCTCTGTCTCGGTCCATCTCTCTCAAATCGGCATGGAGGGTGTGGGTTTGTGGGGATCAGCGTGGGGGAAGGTGTGGGCTTGTGGAGATCAGTGTCTGTGGTGGACATCGGCGTTTGTGTTCAAGGTTGAGGTGTGGGTCACGGTCGTTGTTGAGTTGTGGAATCGATGAATCGATGGTTGGGTTATGGGAATCGGTGGTTGGGTTGTGGGATTCGATGACTGGGTTGTGGAGTCAGTGATTGGGTTGTGGAGTCAGTGATTGGGTTGTTGGTAACGGTGAGTGGGTTGTGTGGGTTTGGGTTTTGGTGGTCATTTGGTGGCGGAGTTCGGTCTGTTTGGGTTTGTGGGTATGGATTTGGCAGTGGTAGTGTTGTTGGATTTTAGGTGGTGGTGGTGGTGGCTGCTGTGCTGTGGGTGAGTTTTTTTTCTCTATCTTTCTTCTCTGATGAGAAGGTGTAAATGGTGTGCTTAAAACATTATAAATCGAGTCTTAGAGACTCGATTTTCAGTTGGACACCACGTGGAAAAAACGCCACATCAGACGTGATCTGAACACTAAAATCGAGTCTTTAAGACTCGATTTATAGCCCTAAATCGACTTTTTTAAACTTAAGATGTTAGTAAAAAATATAGTTTTGTAATAATGCTTGTTAATTATATTATTTAGCAAACAGTGTTAATTCCCAATTTTGGCCTTATTATTATTGAAAGGGCATAGACGGTACATGTATCTTTGGCTTAATTTAGATCACAGGATTCTCAAAAAGAAAAAGATCACACATGTACACTATTATGACATGATACAAGACATGGGTATACAACATTGTTTGAAAAATTAGGATAAGGATAAGACAATTAATTATTTAATAATTATTTTTATGTTTATTTTAGATCAAGGTTTTGAATTCCATTCTAAATTAGCTATTGGAATGGAATGTTCCAATACTAGGGACACCCCATATATTGACACACGTTGGAACAGTCCGAAATATAATGTAATTTAGAGCGAAATGGAATAGGCCGAAGGTGGTAATTACACCAGACTAGGCATTAGAATAGAGCAAAATTTGAAACCTTGTTTCAGAATAGAGCATAATTAGAATATATATAGACACACATTGGAACAGTCCGAAATATACTGTAATTTAGTGCGAAATGGAACTGATCAGAGGTGCTAATTACACCGGACTCGGCATTAGAATAGAGCAGAATTTGAAACCTTGTTTCAGATTTTAAAATTAAATAAGAATCAATCAATATATTTGAAGATATATCCATTATAAGATATTTGAAAGCAATAATCCACCACCAATCCAAGCAATTATATTAGGGAAAAAAAACTAATGTATGCTATTATTTAACTTTCAACCCAATAGATTCTCAAAAAAAATTCAACCCAATAACCCCTTTAAAAATATAATAAAATAATAATAATATAAAAACCCACTAATACTTTTACTTATTCAACATTTAACTTTTAATTTTACAAAATAATATCTATAAATTAATAAAATCTTGGGGGGTTCATGGCCCCCTTTGTTCTAAAATAGATCTGTATTTAGACTTTTATTTTTATTTGGTTAGCAGATGCTTAATTTAAAAACATTTATTAATGAATTATTTTATGAAAGTTTTGATATTATTTTCATAGAAAATATAATAAACAGTAAAAAAATTAGTTATTTTTTCTTTTCTCATTAAAAAAATTTCTAAACTAGCGTCTTTTAAGTATTTGTGTTAGTCTTTCTTGTCTTTTTTTTTTTTCTTAATAACAATACTTCATAGTACTCCTTTCACAGAGTTCGCAAGCTTGCCTGGTACGCTGAATCAAGTGAAGTTACGTGAACTACATAGTGCATGCATGATTACGAGCAGACTTTAAAAACAATTTGATGGAAGCCCTCAAAAAAATGCGGAGGAATTTGACTCAGTTGCTAAGGTCTCACGATTCTGTGCTTTCACGTCATGCCGTACTAGTTGCAGGACTGTGTGGGATTTTTTTTGCCTTCGTCGACTTTATGGATTCGGTTAACAATGGACGCTTCACTGTTTCTTGGTCTGTGTATGTCAGTCTGCTTGTATGCTTAAATACATTTTCTTTCGGACCAGCAAGCTTTAACAAGCTTATAAATTGGTAAATATTACTCACTATCTTACTATAATTCTTTCGTACTTCATCTTGAAAGACATGTATAATACATTTATATATGCAGTAGTGAATCCATGATTTTTTTCTAAGGGTTTCAATAAAAAATATAAGCTATATAAAATCTAAAACAAAAACAGAAACAGAATTTGAATATAATGACTTCATAAAAAAGAGTACCTAAATACATAAAGTTTTAAGATTGCCATTAACGAGATTTTATATTTTGAAATCATTATATGATAGTTATATTATCAATTTTACTAATTATATCTTTTTCAATATGTATAGCCAAACAATCATTTATTCCCTAATCTCTTATTTATTATTACAAATTTGTCTATAATACTAGTGAAAAATAAAAAATAAACTAATTGTTCATTTGACATTTTTTTCCTAATACAATGAACATACTAATTATTATTACTAATATTAAATATTGGAAATCATCTATTGTTTCTAAATACAATAAACATATTAACTATTATTGTTAAGTAAACTTTAATTATTATTGTTTAGAATACTTTAATTTATTAGTTTATTTCTTTTACTCTTTACAATTCTTTTATTGAATTCATCAGACATTTTGAGCAATTCCTTTGCATTTTCTTTACAATTCTTTAATTTAAGTTATTAGTTTGTGTCCCACGGCCAAAATGACTAATTAAGTGACTAATTGCTTAATTGTTTGATACTCTCATTTTAGTTTAATGCTAATGCACTGACCCACTCAAAAACACACTCAGAGAAACTGACAATCTAAGACTACACAAAAACTCAAAACTCAAAAACTTTTTTATTGAAACACTATAAGTCTATAACCAGTTAACCACACACTCGGAGAGAGAGAGAGAGAGAGCCTTATGTTTGGTTTGACTTTTTTTTATGATTTTTTTAATTTGATTGATTATGGGCTTTTTTTTATTGAGATCGTGGGCACGTCCCTAAGAGCCATTAGCATGTACAGGCCCTTCCATATGTACATTTCCTCTTTATTTAAAATCTTAATCAAGATATACATTTTGTCCATTTCAATTTTAAGAACAATGGAGAGGATCGTGTTCCATATGTTTGTGTAGACGGTAGAATTAGGTACATGGAGAACAACAATGAGTAGTATAATACTAGTAATTTTTGGAAATTTACTTCTGCAGGTTTGCATTCTCCCTCATCGCATCAGGTTGGCATCGTTACGCTCTTTCTACTTCTCACTCAGTGACAACGTCTCTGACTATGTCTCTGGAAAGTAAACTGTACACATTCTTTCTGTCAACTTTTGCCTCTTCTATTTCGTGTCTTTTCGCCTTCCACTATATTATTATTATGTTTAAGCTCGTCCTCCAGAAAATATTTACATTTGAGGCTCGAAAGCAGCCAGGCATATGGACCATTCTCCACGATTCTGCTGTAAGTACTTCTGACTTTTGAAAATGCTTTCGGTGCTAATTGTTAGGTTTATAATATTTTCCCAACAAATTATAAACGGTAAATTATTATTATTATTATTTTTTTACAAAATATAATTTCTATTATAGCATAATCTAAATATATATGTGTGTGAAACTCCCTCCTGGAGACTTGAATCTCAGTCATTGCCTTCCACACCCTATAAGCATTTATACTTGTGGAGTGGTTATCGCACTAAGAGTGCGCGGTAGTGCGATAAATTGTTACTAATTATAAAAACAAAAACAAAAAAAGTATTATTGATTATAATTTAAATTCACAACTTAAATTACTTTTTTACCCATTCATAACCGTCAATAACAACCTACAACCTATCACTTAAGACTTGTTGTAAAAGTATTGTAAAAAAGGCAAAACTTAGATACAGTACTTATGTGTTGTTTTTTAGGTTCTTCTCTGAAGATTCAGTCATGTAGATTTTTTCTCAAATGATGGAAGTGTATTTTTTAGTTTAGTCACATGGCTGAATCTTAAGATGAGAACCTAAGGAACAACACTTAAGGTACTGTACCTAAGTTTTGTCCTTGTAAAAATGTTATACACATGTCATTTCTTATTATTATATATCATATCAAGTTATATATGCTTTCCCGTCTGTCATGTGAAATCTGAATAATTTTTCATGCTTGAAGGTTGTGAGTGTAGCCTGTTGTGTTTGTATGAGTCAATGTAGAGAGACACCGCATGAACAAAGATATTGGAAAGAAAAATTCTGCTCATTTTGGCTTATTCCGGTTGAGTTTGCCTATTGCGATGATCGGTACTGTTATCCTCCCAAGGTATGGCAATAATAACCTATTGATTAAAAATTTTGTTTGTTGAATTTTGTGTTCCATAATCCATATGCTTATGTCATGTATATTTGATTTTAAACCTTGGATTGAACATGTAGCATACTACTGAAAGTTCAATTAGCGTATAAAACACCAATGAATGTTTAGACCCCAAATTTCAAAATTACAAACACAAGCTTATATACAGACAATATATGTGCGGAATGATGAATATAAGCTAAACTCAAATTGGTAACACACTCTAAACCATAGTTAATCACAAACACAACAGCAATTAAAAGGTAAAGAGTAAGGGAAAAAAAATGCAAACACAATGATAACACCGGCACATGTTATCGAAGAGGAAATTGAAGAAGTCGGCGAAAAACCTCTTTGCCACTTTCTAAGCGGTAAAATGATCAATTAGAGAATAAAGTTGGAGTATAGAAATAACAAAAGACCCTCCAAGCCTAGTCTACCCAATGTACTTGAGCCCTCTAAGCTCCTACTACCAACTAGTTAAGTCTAACTGTGTCTTCTCTAGCTTTCCAGATCCTGCAATAAGTTCCATATTATATCCGCCATCCTTGGCATCTTCCAATGCTTCCCAAACTCCAAAAACACTCTCAACACTTTAAATTGTGTGGGTAGTGTTTGGGTACAAATTTCCTCTCAATGGGTATAACAATGGGAGAAGGAATGAGAAGAGACTACAAAGATTTCTCTCTAAGAATGAGTAGCTCTCTCTAATAGGGTGGGTGTGTTGTAGAAACCTCTTTTAGGGTTTTTCTCTCAATAGGCTCATTTTTCAGCACATTACATTTCATGGGTATAAGAGTATTTATAGTAGGGTATGAGATGGAATGTGAAAAGTCAGTTTTCAGCAATACATGGCATTCTAGCGACTCAGCCTCACGACTAAAACGGGTCGCGAGTTAATTGCCAAGCCATACTATACTTTTTGTCCTGTAGTGCTCCAGCTGTCGTGACTTTTCAGCTTCCTACATGCTTTACACGTGTGGCACTTTGGCGACTTGTCAGTCGTGAGATTCAGTCACAAAACTCCTCTTGAATGCACATAACTTGAGTTTCTTCACGCTCTCTCACACACAACTCTTACATTATTCTCACATAAATACAGGGTTTCTACATGATGAATTACAAGCAAATTTGACACGGAATAAAGGCAACACATGGTTGATTAAATTTAACCTTACAATTACGACTAGTGAAAGTTAAAATGGAACACTACAGAGATTTTTTATTCACAACATATTTTAAGCTAGCGAGGTAGTTTTTATTGAACAAAAATCCTTGTCCAGTGTTTGACTCTATGCTTCACCTATTGTAGTATGCTATTTGAATAGATTATGGTTGGTTAAATATAAAATGGTACACTTCAGAGTGATAAGAAATTTATATAGTTGTATGAAAACTTGGCTGCCGCATGCATTACAATGTCATCTTACCTTTTCTATACATATTCTATTTTCTTTTCTCAGTTTGCTTGCAGTGAGTCACCAGCAAGTTCAGCGGACGAAACGTGTCTCCGCTTATGGCCTTGGGCCACATTTATATGCGTTTACATTGTCAGTTAAGTAGTAATGCCATTAAAGTGAGTAATATGCTTGAAATTCTAACGAGCAAAAAGCTTGTTTTTTATTTTATTATTATGCTTATAGTTGACATGAATAATTAGGATGTAATTATGTAAAGATGCCTCACGACGAGATGAACTGGACTGAGTGCTTCTTATTTTCTTATGGTCAGGTCAGGCAACCAGCAGAATAAACCTGGTTTTTTAGCTATGTCTCATTGGTATTCAGGGTATATTTCTGTCATATATATTTTCTTTTATTTAAATATGTTAGCTCTTCCAAACATCCCCTTCAGTTGTTTTTGCTCTGGTGGTGGCTATCTGTTGCAGTACATCGCCTGATCTATACAAGACTGTTTTTGACATGGTAACAACAAATGTCATCCAAACTCGCTTTGACATGCGTATATTGCAGGTATAAGTGTACAATTAACTTTTAAGCTCATTTGTTTTGAAGTAAATGATTTATTTTCTATTCTTTGATTGAGACTTTGAAAAAAAAATTATATTATTTGGTTACACTACATTTTTTTGGGGGGCTAAAATTAACAAAAACAATAGATAATGGAGGTATATTGGTAAGCCAAGCTGACTTAAGTATTAAAAATTTAAGATTTGTTCATTTAATTTTATTCAAATACAAGTCAAACTTGAAATATTTATCAAGCCAAGATACTTGTTCAAGCTTGATTCATTTTCTTGTTGAATAAGTTTGAGTTGGTTCACAAGCTAGTTAATTAACCTTTTTTCTTTTCTTTTTTTTATATGGTAAACATTACGACCAAATTTTTTAACTCCACAAATCTTGAACACATTATTTTGTTGATCTTGTCTTGTTTAGCTGAACCTAAACTTGGGTTTGGCTCATTTGCTAAATTAACAAATATAAAGTATAAACAAGTCTTTCTCCAAGTTGGCTCAATTCATTTATAGCCCTACTGGTGACATGGGGCGAAAGATAAATACAGAATTTCTTCTTTTGGGGGGGGGGGAGTTCCTTAGGTCATTGATGCCTTCGATACTATAACACCACTTGAGTTTAGGTATTTATTAAAAAGTGAGTGCACATTTTTAAGAGGGGCGTTATGTTTATTTCTTTTGAGGGAGTTTATTACTAGTTTTGGAAGTATAAATTTTAAATTAACTATATATACAATAAATTTTTTTTTAATAATTTATACTATTTAAAAAATATTTGGGGCCAAGGGGGTCATTTCCCCCCTTGGTTCCAACTAGATTCATCCCCGCATGGCGAAGCTAGCGGTTACAATGTGGAAAAGAAGAAAGGGGAGGGAGGTAGTAGTGGTGGTGGCTGCTTAAAGGAGGAGGGAAGGAGGTGGTGGTGACAGTACGAAGAATGAGGGAAAATGAGAAGGAAATGATGTTGGTGGCAGTTGAGAGGATAGGGGAGGTGATAATGCTATAAAACAATTAATTTCGTACGATTTCAATGTAAATTTCCTTTGAGCATGAAAATGTTTGCAGTTGACTAGCAATTTTCAACTGCACCAAATATTGAAAAATCTAAAAAATATTTCTAAGATAAATTTATGTTAAAAATTAAACCAATGAGGCGTTGGTGATTGTTAGTCTAGAGATCTATGAAATCTTAGATGCAAAACTTCTATCACCTATTTTGGGCCATCACTAAGAGATTATTCTTATAATTATTTGGTGTATGTGGGATAGGATTCAGGAGAACTACACACACCCAAAAGAATAATTAAGTACTTGAAAATTAAAAAATCACTTTTAGTCTTTAAAATCATTTCATTTGCTAATTTAATGTTAGATTTACAAAAGCTGCAATCAAATTCCTAAAGTGAGAAAATTATCAAATTTGGTCCTTAAAGTTTGTCTCATTTTTCATTTAGGTTCTTATGGTTTCAAAAATTTATAAAATGATTTCCCAACTTTTTTTCCCTTTCGATATTCTTGTGTTTTGTTTTAACATTTTTCACCAACCGAAGTGGAATATATAATTATTTATTAAATTTAAGTTCAGAAAGTAGAAAATCTTATTTTATTTTTTATTTCATGTTAATTTTCACGTGGCAATAGGGAACTGTATATATTTTGGTAGGGCCACATAATATTTTTAATCCACCTGTACTGTTAGCATGTAATTTTTAAATTACATAGGCATTTTTTATTATTATAAATGTGCCTAATCACATGACATGTTATTATATGTTGAGATAGTTTTCATAACAAACACCATCATTTTATAAATTTAAGGATTAGATTGCCACTTTTGAAACTCCAAGAACCAAATTGAAAAATTGGACAATTTTAAGAACCACAATTTATATTTGTAAAAGAGGGACATTTTTTTTTTTTTTGGGGGAGGCTTGAAAGCACCGCAAAAGAGGACCCTTTGTTTTTACTTTGGACGAAAAATGAAAAAAAAAAAATCTGGATATAAATTGTCATCGTACTAATGATTTCTTTTATCTTACCCCTTCTTCCATATTCCATTATTCAGGCAGCACTGAATCAAAGGGAGGACACTACAAGGGATTATTTATACGATCATTTTAGTGGAAAAGGAGAACTATGGTTTGACTTCATGGCTGATACAGGTGATGGTGGGGACTCGACATATACTGTGGCACGACTACTTGCTCAGCCTAAAATTGTAGTCACCGATCCTAATCCTTCTGTTGAGCCTAATCAAGTCACGATCCCTGAGCCTGGAGCTCAAAATAACAATCCTGATGAACAAATTTCTAATCCCAATCAAGACACCGTGCCTAAGCTTAACTTAAAACGCGGAAACTTACTACTCATTGGAGGGGATCTTGCGTAAGTGCGTAACCAATATATTTATATCTTATTTTATCAAATATGTTTAATCTTCAAAACCTTTGCCTCTATTATAGGTATCCTAATCCCTCGGAGTCCACATATGAAAGACGCCTGTTTCGTCCTTTCCAGTATGCTCTTCAGCCACCACCCAATTATGATGAACGCATGACTACCAACAAGCCGGTACTGCCTCCTGAGCTGCCTGAGCCAGATCAGGATGTTCCTCAGTGTTTTGCTATTCCCGGAAATCATGGTTGGTCTTAGTTTTTACTTTAGCATCTTCTTAATTTGTTTATTTTTTATTGCGGGGATAACGTGTCGCCATTATAAACATTCTGGGTAAGTTCAGTTCTAAGGCTTTTACCTGCAAAATGAGAGCTTCATATATATATATATATATATATATATATATATATATATAATTTAATAGTTACAACAATAAGAAAATGAATTTGAACCAACATTCTCATATTAAAGGAATGCATGTTCAGCGCTACAAGGCTCTTCAACTGCAACATCCTGGCACACAAAGAAAATTTTCTAAATTTACTATTAATATATAACAAAATACTTACAAATTGATGTGAGAATAAATATTATTAATGTCACTTTAATAACATAATAAATAATAGTAATGCTAGAATATTACAAAATTTTAAACATGTCTTAAAAATTAATGTCACTAATCATAAAGAAATAATTGGATATTTATTTATTATGTTATTGAAGAGACAATAATCACATTCATTGTCATGTTAGTTTGTAAGTTTGTAGTAAAATTTAGGGTAAATTGCAAATTACATCCCAAAAGTTTCAGAATTTGAATTTTACCCTTTGAAGTTTAGAGGTGTTTGGATTTTACATTCTAACATCTTATAATTTGGATATTACCCCCTAAAGTTTGGTGTGTTTGAATTTTACACCTACAAATTCTGAAATTTCAAGGTGTAAAATCCAAACATTCTTAAACTTTCGGGAGTAAAATCCAAATACATCTAAAATTGAAGGGATATAATCCAAATTTTGAAATGTTAGGGTGTAAACACAAACACCCAAAACTTTACGGGATAAAATTTAAATTCTAAAATTTTAGGGTGTAAAAATTTAAATACTCGCAAACTTTAGGAATGTAATTTGCAATTTTTTAGCTTTAGCATTTTTCAATAAATAAAGAGTAGGTGCTAGAAATACTACATAAGTTTTAGATATTAACGTGATGTCAATCACAAAACAATAAGTTTAGGGACACACCAAACTTTGTGTCATGTGATTAATGCATAGTGAAGATATTGTCACTAGTGGATCCATGTGAAATGATCTTGCTCACATTTGACAACTTGACAGTGTGTAAAATTAGGTGTGTTCGTAGGATTTTTTTATCACAAAAAGTAATCTAGGCATTTATTTACTATGATAAAAAGGTACCAATCTTGGGTTCCAATTAACTAAACTTGTAAAGTTTCTTGTTGTTTAAGAGATTTGAGATTAAAATTTCTTTTATACCAAAAACTAATGAGTGTCTTGGTCTGAGAAAATTCTTAGATACTTCTGGAGCATAGTGAAATGATAATATTTCCTCTCATATTTATAGTGGACCCTACCATAGATTTAATGAATAGACATTGCCATGAATGTGAAAGGAGGGAGCACTTTTCACATACTTTGAGAGTACCTAAGAATTACTTTTTGGCCTAATAATAAAACGCAATCATCATAGAGCGGTAAAAAAATGGTATTAGTCACATTTATTGCGACGTGTTAAGAAATAATATATATGCAATTAATATTTGTGAAACATTTTTTTAAAGAAATATATATGTCAATAGGGTAATTATTAATTACTTCTGGAGTACCATAAATGTGTACTCTCCCCTCTCATATGAATTGTGGATCCCACCATAAATTTAATTAGTAGGATCCACAATTCATGTGAAAAGAGAGAGTACACATTTATGGTACTCCTGGAGTATTCAATAATTTTCCTATGTCAATAACCCATTGTTTGCACGCAAATATTTATAGAAGTTATTTGCATTTTTCTTGGTATTTATTCACAATTTTACTTTATTTAATCACTTAATAGAATATTAAATGTACTTTAACTCATGTCATTAGGGTACTTGTTAACAAATGCTTTTTTTTGTAATTTAGAACACATCAGAATTTAAGAATTATGTAGTAAATTTATACTATTTTTTATACAAAGAGAGGGTTCTTATAGTACTTTTATTTCCCAGGAAAATTGTAATTTATTAATTTATCGCTTGCGTTTTCTTAGAAGAGCATTATTTGTACTCCTATAGGAACCATCAAAGTTTATTTGCATTTAGATTGTCATTGTTTTATGGTAATATTTTATTTTGGCATGACAGATTGGTTTGATGGACTTTGTACCTTTATGAGGAATATATGTCATAGGAGTTGGTTGGGCGGGTGGTATATGCCACAAAAGAAAAGTTATTTCGCCTTGAAACTTCCTAAGGGATGGTGGATATTCGGTCTTGATCTTGCACTCTCTGATGATATCGATGTCTACCAATTTGAATTCTTCACCAAACTAACTGAGGATGAGGCAAGAGTACCTTTCTAATTTCTTGCATCAAAATTACATTATGTTTTTCCTTGTGATATTTTTTGAGAAATGCTACATCATAATAAAATATATTTTGTGAAAATGTTGTAAACGTAGTATTACTTATTTTTTTATTAGTTTTGAATTTGGAGTATGCTATAGCTCCTGGATATGGTATAAAAAATACAAAAAGGGATTTTTTTATTAATATTTGGAGTGTCTTTTATTCTTTTTGTGAATGAAAAGTTTTGTTAATAGAATTATTACAAATGATAAGAAATATTTATAATTTTTCATGTGAATCAAATAAAATAAAATGTTTTTCTTTTGGCATATTTTTAAGACATAGTCCAATAGTAATTAACAAATCTTTTTTTTTTTTTCAAAAATGAGTCTCTTTCCATCAAAACAAAGGGATTACGTGATTCACACAAACTAATTATTAGGTATTCCTAAAATACGGTGATGCAATACTCACTTCGCCCACATTCATTGTTGATCCTGCTAATTAAATTTTATATTCATATATTTTTTGTTAGAACGTATTGATTTGACCTTGTAAGATGGCCCTCTGCCCCATAGCATGTTGCTGCTGGAAGCATAACCCCATATTTCTTCTAGAGAATCTCCTGATTATTCTAGAGCAACTAGAAAGAGATTCTTTAATCATAAATGATTCAGATTGTATGGTCCATAATATATATGAGAAGGAGTATCACATTAATGTACTTCTAGAGGATCTAATAATTTTTAATTCGCACATGCATTTATAGCATGAAGTATATATGTAGCATGTATTATACCATTGTTCAGCTTGTTTTAGTGGTTCATTTTGGGCAAGTAATTATAAGTTTATTACTTTTCAACTTGTATGAGACATCATCTATATTTATATAATATCTAAAGACTAAAACGTAGCGTTTATTATTGCTACTTTCTTGTTAAACCACATTATTGTAGCATTTCAGTCTCCTTTGGTTCATTTAGTCTAATTCCATTCATTACAGTCTAATTTGTTCCACTAGGGTCCATTCGGTCCAATTAGGTCCATTTCGTCCTATTCGGTCTATTTCATCCACTTTGGACTAATTGAATCTTAAATTGATTTTTTTTTTGTAAGTTGTCTTTTCAGTTTTCAGCTCAAAATTTCATTTTCTTTTTCTCTTAATTTTTGGATTGAAAAGTACAAGATTTTATTATATTTGAGCGAAACTCTTTAGTTTTGAGCTAAAAACTACAAACAAAATAAACACTAGAAATTAGAGATATGAGTCCTAAAAAAGTAGTAAATATGATAATATTCACAAGATTACCTTAAAATTCAAGTTTCAATAATATAGGCATTGCGCTTATATTTGGAAAAAAAATGCTACAATTATAAAGCTATATAATAATTTAAACTTAATGTAACATGCATATTACATGTGTTCCATGGAATGAGGGTAGATATTTTCTTTTTAATATTCTTAGATATGTTCAAATTAGCTAACTGATTGTGGTATATTTTTTATTTAAAAAATAATTTTAATAACTTCTTCTCTATTTATATAAAACAATATTATAATTATGTAATTTAAATCTTTTTATTAAAATATGTTTTTTCATATATATATATATATATATATATATATATATATATATATATATATATATGTCACTATGTACTGTTGTTGAATGAAAAATACATTATATGTTCAATTATATAAAACTTATAAAAATAGAAAATATTTTTAAATAACATATGTACTATAATTTAACATAAAATTTTACATTATATCCTTATAATATAATTATATTACATTTTCTCATGTATCGCACGAACTAGTATGATTTAAGCCCAAACTTTAACACATACACAATTGTTCTTGTTTTTTTTTTTTTTTGCCTTTTTATTTAAAGAAATTCTAAAATTACAACTTCTTTTACTGTAACTTTGTTATAACTGTTATATGGTAGACTGTAAATTATGGAGAAAATGAATGGATCCACTTGAAAGTGATAAATAAACCACTCACAGTTTGTCACATCAGAGTTGTAATAATTGTAGCAAAAAAAAGTTATGGTCCTATAACCACTATTTCTTTTACTTCTAAGTTTTCTATTATTTGACTATATGCAAGGTTGGACGAAATGACTCCGTGATCATCATGACACACAAACCAGATTGGCTTGTTGATTGGTACGAGAATGTCAATTCTAGAAATAATGTGTCAAACTACCAATCAAAAGGAGAAAATGTTGAAGACTTGATATGTAATATTTTAGAAGAAAGGTGTAAGCTTCAAATTGCTGGGGACATACATCACTATATGCACCATGCTGCAGTTCCTCACCCAAATAGAAACAATAATGAGCCCATTAAACATTTACTTGTAAATGGTTGCGGTGGAGCATTCACACATCCCACCCATGCGTTTCGTGGTTTTAGAGAATCTCGTGGAGTTTCTTACAACTGTAAAGTCGCTTATCCTTCTTTTAAGAAGTCAAGATGGGTAATTCATTGTGAAATTCTGATCTCTGTTATTCCATTTCCTATTATTACCAACTTAACATATTTTAACATTTTCTTCTGCTTCTTGATTAAATAATACATCGTATTGTTTTTTAATTTGCAGCTTGCCTTTGAAAATATTTGGAATTTCTACGGGAACAATTGGCGATTTGAATATGTTAGTGGCATTATTTACGTTGTGTTCGTCTATTCTACGCTCCCACAGGTGAATTTTTACTTTACATCCGGCTACGTACTATCCCAATTATAGTAGTTGTTGTGGCAATAATGATGTATTCCTTCTTTCTTCTATTGATACCATGTTAGATTTTATGAATATATGGAGAAAGGTTATAGAGAAAAGAAAGAACACAAATTATTGGTTCAGCCTAATGGCTTATGTCAATGGAAGAATCCAATGACAGCTAACATCTTCAATATATATATATTCTCAATTGATCAATTACATTGAACCCTAAGCAAAGTTTATATAGGGATTAGAGCTAGGATTAGGTATATATAGGCTCCTCATATAAACTTAATATCACTAACAAAGTTGATTTTTGTTTTTCCCTTTTCATGTTCTTCTGTAGTGTGAGCTTGATGATCAACCAGTTTCAGCTTCTGGTTATTGGAGTAGTTTATTTGGCACAATTGGGAAAGCTTTTAGATACATTCTGGAGGACTCCACTGTGTCTCTAGGAAGTGCTATGCTATTGCTCATTGTGGCAGTGACACTTGTACCTTCCACAGTGTCATTTGCGAAGCGGGTAATGATTGGAGCTACTCACGTATTTGCACATCTGGCCCTTGCTTTATGTTATTCGGTTATGTTGGAAGCGAATACTGTCGATTTTGTTCGGAGTAAAACATTACAAACTTCAGGTCAGTTTTCCCTTTCTAGTTTCTATATGTGTGACATTCAAGTATTCCACGAATGTTTTCTTGCTTCAAATATTTTTGAAGTGTACGGTAACTATGGTGGAGTTTGGATACACGTTTTGCGTTTTGCGTTTTGATTTTTTTTTTTTCTGCTGCGGGGGGGATAACGCGCACTGTGCGCGTACTGTGCGCGCACTGTTCATGTACGTTTTTAGCAATTTTTTATTAAAAATGGGTCCCGCAGTACTATTTACACATTTAAAAATTATTTTGCTACAGTGTTTTCAGTTTTCAGTTTTCAGTTTTCAGCAATAAGTTCTATCCAAACGGACCCTATATATTCAAGATTCTCTATTTAGGAATAGAGTTTTACTAACGTCCTAAAAGCATACATTAATAAATATTTTTAAAAACTTTTTATGCAAAAATGAAAAAACAATTAACTCTTTTGATAACATTTTCAGTTCTCCATAAAAACTCTTTTAAAATGAATGATTAATGGATGTCCTAAGGGCATATATTAACCAGACCCTTAGTAATAGACTTATATTTCTTCACTTTTGAAGCTATTGTTAAATATAACATGTATTTTATCACATGAGTAATGTTATATCTACAACATTTTCACAACAAATTATAAGTGGCAAATTATTACTAGTTCTAATTTGAGTCCACTACTAAAATTATATTTTTATCCGCTAATAATAATTACTAACAAATTGCTATCTAAGATTTGTTGTGAAATTGTTGTCAAATGTTGTGAATGTAGCATTTCTCTTTAGCAGATATACCAAGTATAAAAGATTATCCAACAAACATATAGCAAAATATAAAATAGTCTCATCCTTCTACCCAAAAAAAAAAAAAAAAAAGTCTCATTAGCTTTTTCATAATATGAGGCTGTGGGAAGAAGAAACACCTTCCCACAAACAAACAGATGTGAAAATAGCCTTATAACCTATCAAAATTTATAGTTGCCTAAGTAGCTTTAGCAGTAATTTACTATTAACAACCATTTATTGCCTTAATCTTCCAATGAAAACTGAAAAGGATTCACTACTTTATATTTTACATATTGATAGATTTTTTTATATTTTAATAATTTGATAGTTATAATGAGAAATGAAATATTTGAATCATACATGCTTTGATGGAAACATCAAGAGATGTCAATCAGATGAGTTGCATCTTGCAAGGCTCTTAGCATAATTTTATATATACCATTACAATAATATACTATTATTAAGCCATTTATTGCCTCAAAACTACTTTATATGTTTGATGGATTTATGTGACATCAAAGATAGTAATTAAATGGGTTAAGGATTTTTTACTTGAGTAACGGAGAAAAACTAAAATAAGACCTAACAAATTCAAGCATAGTTTTTTCTTTTTCAGCATATCACTCTCGTTATCGGTCGTACCATGCTATGTCTCATAGAGAGCTTCCAGTTCCAATTTCCATTCTGGATAGAATAGTACAATGGGCTTCTGGGCTTTATCAAGCATATATCAAGTACTTCATGTCTGCAGTTGATGTACCAGAGGTGAGAAAGAACAAGTTTAGGGATACCAAAAATTTTTATAATGTTTTTCACAATCGTTGAGATGACATATTGTGATTGATGTTAATAAATTAATGTTAGTAATGAGTTCATGTAAAACTGATGTTTCTCTAATTACAATTTGTCATGTCAATAATTGTAAAAAAAAATTGTGAAATTTTTGTATGCTTAATATGTTTGGGTGGGAATTACTTTCCCCGCAAATATGTTGCTTCTTCTACTTCTTCTTTAATACATATTCATATTAAATGTATCAGCTCATAGCGGTGTCACGGAGCAATATTTGCAACAATGGGATTGAGTCTGCCTCTCGATGGGATAAAACAATTTATTATGCTTCCATCTTCCCTTATGTATATATCTTCTCAACCTTGACAGCTTCCTTAATATTAGGAATCTACTTATGCATTTGCAGCAATTGCTTTAACTTATACTACGACGAAGCCTTCTCCTCACTTAGGATTGCAGATTACAAGGCATTCACTCGATTTCACATCAACAGTGATGGTAATCTTGAAGTTTTCACCCTTGCAGTTGATAAAGTAAGAAATCAAACTTGGTTCATTTGTAATTCTAGGATGGTTCAATTACTTAAAATGCAATGCCTTATTTCCTTGACTAATTTAAGTGTGTTTTGTTCTTTTTTCCCTTTAACCCCTTTTTTAACACCCCCACGGCCCACCCTTATTTCTTAAATAGCTAATGTAATTTACGGTTCATCCATTTTCACATTGAGGTGGAATCATTACTAAATCTCAAAGTTCAAATAATTTTATAAATAATCAATAAATTTTAGAAAAAAGTTAAGGAATGCCCTAAAAATATTGATTTAGAAAATATTTTTATAAAAAATTTATGAGAAAAGGAAAAAGTAATTGATTTTTTTGATAAAATATTTCTCATAAAGATTGTATAAATTTTTATTACAAATTGTTCAATAATAAATGCTTTAAGGGTACCCGTTAACCGGGTCCTTAATTTTAATTAGTAATGCCAAATTATTTTTTGTTGAGCTTGAATTTGACTGGTGGACTATTGTAAATGCATGGACGAAGATTGAGCATCTTTGTTTTTTTTTCTTTAAAAATAGAAAAACATATTTAAATTAAACTTTTCATTTTGTTATAACTTGTATAAGAACCTTAAACCCAATGATATGAGAGCTGGATCATTGACAAATTTGACATTTAGGTACCACGGGAATGGGAGCTGGAACCTAATTGGACGGAACCGACATCAGATGACTTGAGCCACCGTAGAGAGAATCCCAGCATATGGAAGGCTTCTGAATTCGATCCGGAACCGTTGGAGACTGTCAAGATTATTGACAAATTCGTTATTCGACGTACCAATGGAACTGCAACAGAGTAATTAATCTGATTTCTTGGTCACATACTAGCTGACTAGGGTAGATGTGGCAAATCAGTCGGGTCAAAAACGGGTTGCAAATTGATTGGGTCAATCCTATGAGATGGGTTGAGAGTGGACCCGTAATTTTTCACATGAAAAATAAAAAAAATAAAAAAATAAAAATTGGAAACTTGTATTTGATTTTGGATTGCTTGGACTGTTAAAGTTCATACAGTTTACATCTTAGTTACTTGGGTGTTTTTCTGTACTCGTGCACAGGGTCCCTGGCACTGAGCAAAATTCCTCGGATGAGAAAAACAGAAGGAGACGGAGACAACTCTGGAGACTGAAGAGAAAACTAGTGTGGATCAAACTGTTGCAGCTAAGGAAATTCAGGAGGTAGAGGAAAAACAAAGTGAAGCCAAGTAATCTCAATTGAGAAACTTTTTCAAATGGTTTGGTTATTGAGGAGCTAGCAATGGGCAAACCAGATGGCAAAAGAGCTTCTCCTGGAAATTAAGAAGGTTATTATTTGTTAACTTCTCGTGTGGTCAAGTTCCCCATTTAAGCCTTGGTCCTCAGCTTCTCCCATAAAATAGAGATATTATGTTACGAAGGGAACCATTTATATTGCCTTTTAGTTTATTGACTTTTGAATGTTTCCTCATATTTAAGATCGTTTGTTGGAGTTCTAATGGCCTCTTGGGCTATAATTGCTAAGAAACTTTTATTTTTTTGTAAAGAATTTCTAAGAAATTTTATGAGCTGAGGAGCTAGAATAAATTAAAGGGCTTTAGCTATTCTATTGTTTGGCTCCAGTCAGTAACACACCATGCTATAAAAAAATAATAAATTATGTGGTGTAATTAGGCCTGTTGCATCTGGGTTTTTATTTCCCTGGCTGTTGTATTATCCAAGTTTCTTGCTTGAAAAGTTACCACTTACCACTCATTCCCCTAGGGGAGAAAGACAGAGATCAAGTGTGAAGGGGTGTATGTGCCAATATTGCTATGGTGTTGTCACCCCTACAAACACTAATAGCTTAAGTAGTAGCGGGGTCATGGCTCATGGTCATGGCAATATTGGGGTGGCGTGGGTGCTTGGTGGAAGAAAAGAGAAGATTGATTTTTTTTTTTTTTTAGACAGAAGAAATTTTATTAATTTTTTTATTCTTTCCATCCAGTCTAGCTAACGAAAGTGTGGGAGAATGACCAATTTGATCATTTTCCTAACCTTTTGGACTTTTAACTTCAAATTAGAAGAACAAATGATCAATTTGATTTGTACAAAGTTCAGAATGTGTATTTGCAATTTGTTTTTCTATGTTTACTTAGAAAACAAATCAAACAAAAGAACACTATTAGACTCGATTATTAAGCAAAATAAACTCAAACATAATAATTTATCAATGAACAAGCTTTTGATGAGTATTGAAGTTGATATATATATATATATATATATATATATATATATATGTCTGTGTGTGTGTTGGGGGGGGGGGTTTAGCACCCAAACTCTTCATATTTCTTGTATGACACTATTAAAATAGTCCAATGTTATTATTTTGGCCCCTCATTCATAAAATTCTAGTTCTACCCCTAATATATAGGACTGAGATTCGTTTGTCTATAGTTGAAAATAAGTGATAAGATGTTAAATTATTATTCTTTTTACTGATTATATAAATGACCCATTCATAATAAAAATTTATACAATTTCTAAAAATGCTAACTTGGTTTATAAATCTAATTTTTATATGCTCATAATTAATTTAATTTAATTAATTCAGATAATATAATCTAAAATATAGTTATTAGAAATTTAGCAAACGCTTGTGAAAAAGAAACTTTAGTTGTGATTAAAATCAATCAAGTAATTCCTAAACAACTTCGTGTTGGTTAAAATAAAAACACTAAGTCTAAATATATAAACTAGTTTGGTGATGAATTTATATTCAGATGTCCACTTGGCAAAAAGGTTTTCAGCTTTTTTTATTATTATTATTTAAAATTAACAAAAGTAGCTTCTATGAAAATAAGCTAATTAATTGTTACCTTTTTGTCACATATTTAGCGTGAATGCCACTAAAAATTATATCTTTTTTACCTCATATTTAGCAAATAAACTATCAAAAACTACACAATACGAAAGGGACATTCGAAATAAAATTAACTAAACTAATTATGAGATTTTAATATTTGACTTGATCATCACTCAACTACAGCCCTTAAGCCCTATGCGTGCATGTCAATTGGACAGAAAAGTGTTAGAATTTACAAGTAATTTTCAAAGAAATAATAGAAAAATGACTTATATATATATATATATATATATATATATATATATTTCACTTTTTCAAAATTATTTAAGGTACAAGTATATTTTATCACACTTTCAATAAAAAGTTAAATAAGTTGTTTCCAAATGAACATTTAGTGTCCATTTGGGAACAGTTTATCTAATTTTTTGCTAAAAATCTGTTAAAATATACATGTATCTTGAAAAAAATTTAAAAAGTGAGAAAATGCAGAAAAAAAAAATGAAGTTTTAAAAAATTATACATAAAAGCTAAAAAGCTGAATCTAATTCCAAACAGGCACCTAATCTAATGCCTCCTTTCACATGCCCATACCTTATGCAATTCAATCTGGTCAACTTCAGGATAATTAGTTAATTAATTTCAGCACATTCAATTCTTTGTGAATGAGCCAGTTGTTGAACATGCTTTTATATCCTGAGCCCGGACAAGCATTTGGGGCTTGATCAAAATGAAGCAAAACAGTTTACTCTCTTCTCTACCATCTGTTACGTTGTAGTGTTGTGACAATTATGATGGAACCAATTGATGTTTGAAGGTATCAACATTGATTCTATCCAAATGGCAAGAAGAATTAATCATATGTAATTCTCCCAAGTAGCAACTTCGACAGAGCCAACCCCTTCGGTTGAGAAGAAGACGTGAACTTGGATGCTGAGATTCATTGGGTAGATTTTGTGATGCATGGACGGGCCGGGCTTGGAAGTCTCGGGTTACCATTTACGTACAGAAGCAAAAGCAATGCTCCTGGTAGTGGAAGAAGTAACTAAGGCATGCCTGAACTGAAGTATATTTTGTTTGAAGGAGATTCTCAGCTTGCTATTTCAGTATTCTCACAGCAAGATCAATCACAGATGCATTTAGGAAATTAGAAATATCATTTCAGATGTTAAAAGCTAGAATAAATTCTTTTGATGTGTGATTTTTTTTTTTTTTTTTTGGGGTTCCTGGATCTGTGAATATTTTGGCCCATAAGATTGCTATTTGGGCAGCCTTTTGCGAAGCTCTGGCGTCTATTCCGATTACACTAGTCTTATTGCTCTTTGGGCCGGGCCCTTTATTTGTTAAATGAATTTCATTATTCAGCAACCATAAAAAATAAATAAATAAATAAATCGTTTTAGTGTTTTGTAAGAAAGATGCATACTGCAAGCCGTTTAGATAAAACTATGCTCCAAGTCGTCTAGACACAAGGTACATCGTTTGGTAACCTATACTCTTTAATTTTCACTTTTTTGTAAGTACAACTTTTCATCAAGTGTACCTCTTTGTTGAAGGAAATTTAAGTTTCTTATTTGTTGTTTTAAATTTTACATTTTACTCACCTAAAGTTAACTCATTTAGAATTCCGTAACCCACCTCCATTAAAAATAAGGCTAAATATGTAATTTTGCTTTACTTTTATATCTCTCTCTTTTCAAAACAAAAAACGCATACAAAAATTAGACAAAACAAGATTAAAAAAAGGAAGGGTCTTGTAAAAATTAATATTTTGAACCTATATTCGAGACTCCTAACAACAATTACAAAAATGAAACAAATCAAACAAAAATACCAACAAAAAATCTGAGCACTTAGCAATAAAAATGTAATATTGGTCTCTCTCTTAACTCACATAGATGTTGAACAAGAAGAACATATACCCAGTAAAATAACCCAATTCAACTCCACAAATCTCATATTACCCTTCTCTCTCTTTTTGCTTCGTGGGTTTTGTAAGTGCACAATTGCACCTGGCCCCAAGAACAGTTACGGGCTCAGGCCCAATAAGCCTTAAACAATATGAATTTGTAGAGTGTGGGCTTTAAACCTAGGTTAGAAATGTATGGGGATTAAATGACAAATTAAAGATTTCCAGTACCTGGAAACAACAAGGAGTAATGTAAATGGGCCTCTTCGGACGTAAGCCGAGAGCTGTTCTTATATTATATCTCTTTCTCTTTGTCTTTTTTCTTTTTTTAGGTTACAAAAAGTTCCGCCCCCCTTCTGTTCTAGGTCCCCCCTTAAATACTCCCCTTTTTAATACTTTATACACGTGTTGCCCCCAATTCCTCCCTTAGCCTAGATATTTCTTTTCTTAGTGCCTTTGAACAGTAACTAGAAGTTTCCCTTCCACTGTTCAAGTGTCACTTCCCCATTAATGCGGCCAGAGTGGTAGGTGCAGGGTCTTTAATGTGGAGGTAGCAGCCTTTATCTTTGACATTCTTCCAACATCGGTGCTTCTAGGACATTCAAGGGTTCACCCCCTTTAACCATTGGTCTTGATCGTGTCATTCCCTAACCTTTACCATGAAGTCCCGGGTTCTCTAGTGTCAGTCCGAGGGGAAAACCATCCTCGGCTGGACCCTCGGATCCTCGGCGTATGGGCCGACTTAAAGTACTCACAAGCCCTAAACTCAAGAGCAGGTCGGCCTTACTTAGCAAGACCCAACGGCCCATATTCCTATCAAGATATTTTTACTCCCCACAGGTTTTTTTTTTTTTTTCTTTGTTTGAGGTTCTGGGTTGTGGATTGATTTGATTTGAGGTTCTTTGTTTGAGGTTCATTAGCAACTTTTGTCTAAAGAATGACTTTATCTCCCCTTTATTTTGGTGGATTTTGTATGCATTTATTTGTTTGTTTTTTAATTTGGAGTGGAAGGCTTGACAGTGGACGAATAGTGCTTGTAGAAAGATTCATCTCCAACATAAAGAAAGAAGTTCTTTTGGCTGGAGATTTGATGAATAGGATGTGGAGGAGAAGCGATTATGATGGTTTTAATTTTACAAAATTCTCCCTTTTTGATCTTGTTTTTGTATGTGTTTTTTGTTTTAGGAAGAAAAAGACATAAAAGTATAACAAAATTACATATTTAGTCCTATTTTTAACAGATGTGGGTTACAGAATGATAACTAAGCTAACCTCAGGTGAGTAAAGTATTAAATTTCAAACCACAGTTAAGCAACTTAAATTTCAATCAAATCACATGTGAGTAAATTGTAAATTTCCATTTTTTTCATATGGATTCTAGTCTTTTTGACACTATATATCTGCATGTGTCAAGTGACTACTCTCCATTTGTGCTAAGTTTTAAAAAATTCAAATTACTACTCTAATTAAAAATTGATTACCGAAAGTATTTTAGAAAATTCAAAAGAATTAGTGAATTACTAGTCTAATTAAAATTCAATTACCAAAAATAGTAAGTAATTCATAAGAAGTCCGATTTATCATTTTAAATTATTTTAATTATTCACTATTTTTTTGTTCTAATAATTAAATTTGGGTACTCTATTCCTTGTTTGATCAACTCGTTGACATCTTTACAAAGTCATATTGTTAAGTTGTTTTCACGATTTTGTATCTAAATTCAAGCTGATTTTTCATAATTCATTTAAATTTGAAGGGACTGCTAGAATATAAGGCCAAGCTTTAACTTATAGGTAGTCCATTTTTGATGTACAGGTAAGTCTAGTCTGTTTAAATAATCTATCATCCTATACTATTTATAGTTTATACTCTCATATTGTTAAAACAGCTCAATATGCCTACATATAGCACTCTGTTGTATAATTTAATAGGCAATTTTCTTTTCTTTTTTGGGTAGTAAGGAAAAATAAATATACTGTACACAAACTTTCAAAAAAAATATACTGTACACAAACATTAAATAATGGACTATATTTAAGAAAACCATAAAATTACAAAGACTTCCCCATAGGTGTTCGATGATGTAGTACTCGGGGAAGGTCAGCAATAGTTGAAGTGAAAGTGCAATTTATTCGATCCCACTTATTAATTATACACAAACCAATTTTGGCATAAGTACGACATATTTTTGCCTCATTACATGTATAAAAAGCAAAATGCCAAAATTCATTAATCCACCCTCCCTTTCTAATGTCATATAAGTATATAACCACTGCAACTATATTAATAACTTCAAGTAAGTGTTATTCCCATTAATGTTGGTTCTTAAAACTGCCTTCTAGAAGTCATATGTATGGGTAATTATTGAGCACTATCAGAGTACTATAAATGTGTACTCTCCCCTCTCACGTAACTGTGAGTTTTACTAATTAAATTTATAGTGAGACCCATAATTTATATGAGAGGGGGAAAGTACGCATTTATGGTATTTTCGGAGTATTCAATAATTTTCTCATATGTAAAATGTAATGGAGGGTCTAGATCGATTCCTTCACAAAAAAAAAAAACTTCTAGATTCTAGATTGATGAATGTGACTAGTCCACTAATACAAGTCATCAAGGCTTCGCGTGAAATAAATGATAGGATAATTGCATTTGAAATTGTCTTCTTAATTTCCTTTTCCCTCTTGTGGTCCATGTTGGACCCTTTCAAATCTGTACTAATTTTTTAATTGGGTCCAAAACAAAATTTTAAACATTTTTTTAATAAAAAAAACCCTTAATTAATTCATTTCTTAACTCAAATTAAATCAAATCTAACTATGTATCTAATTTTATATAAATTAAAAAATTTAAATAATATATATAGAGATCCAATAAATGAGTGTTTTTAGAGTATTTGTTAACAGACCATTTTAAAAATGTTTTAATGTCACTTTTATGTAAAATATAAAAAACTGTAAAAAAAAAAAAACTAAGTTATTTTTTTCTATAAAAATTTTTAAAAATATTTGATATATCAATTAAAATTTAAATCTTAAAAAGTCATCACCAAACTCAAAAAACAGGTTACATTAGACATGCGTGGAGTGTCGTTTTTCGTTAGCAACTACCTAACTTTGTTCTGTTCTGTAATCGTAAGCAGTATAGTATGACATGAAATTCCCAAAACCTTAAAAAAAATTAATAAAGGTCAATCGGTCACCGAAAATGATTTGCGCTTAAACTCGTAGATGTGTACGAACTACGAACTTGAAAACTTCGAGCAATATTCCATTGCACTCTTAAGTCTTAATCTTGAACGTGACTAGTCTCTCTGGTCAACGATTATCTACTTCTCTTTCTCTTCATTTTATCTGAGGAAGCCATGAATTTGGGATATGGGATTTGACCAGAATATGCCATTGTTAGCAAATACCAATTCCACGGTGGTTGGAGGCAAGTGCTACTTCCACCAAGGTTCGGCGAATGGTAGAGAGTAGGAACTGAAGAAATGAAACACTACTTGAAGATTCCATTGTTGTTTTTTCAAGCTCGTTGAAATGTTCTCACATGGGGACCCAAGTGGATTAAGTTTTTTAGATATATATACACACAGTTTCCTCGATCTACAACATTGATCTCTTCATTTTCTTTCTTATCGATCGCCATTGATCTACCTGCAAGTACTTGTACTACTCTCTCTATTTCATGAACTTCCTTTTGAACTTTTGAGACTGTGTTTGATTGGTTACTTTTTGATTCGAGCAATTAAAGCTTCTATACTGTTTCCTGCGTGATCTTACTAGTTTTGATCTGCCATATTGTGATTTCATTATATATGTGAGCTTTTTGATACATAGAACTTGTATGCTTGTTCCTTTCTTTCTAGCTTTTAATTGAGGAATCCCAGAATCGTGGTGGGTTTATTAAAATATGCAATTGTTATGTTTTTTTCGTTGACATATTCTCACATGACCAAGTCAGATAAAATTTTTATATATATAGCTTCCTCGGTACTATTGCTTTTCATTTTCTTCCCTCGCCCCAATACCAGGTACCTGACCACTCTCCTCGTCTTACGAATTTTTGAATCTTTGAAGTTGTGTATTGCTTGCTTTCAGATTTAAGCAATGCATTTGTGCTGATTCGTGCATAAATTTCGGGCCTGTTCGTGTGATTTCATTTATATACGTTAGCATTTTATATATTGAACAAGTTTGCTTTCACATGTGTGACCCCATCTGAAGTATACCTAACATAATTCACAAACACTTGCACTTACCGCAATTTTTACTTACACACCTAGGTACTCGTACTAACTCTATCTCTTGCTTCACACACAAGGTGGGGACTTCTTGTTTTTAATTGTTCCAAGTGGGGTCAAGCCCCCAACTTTGAAAGTTCCAATAGTGGGGTCAAGCCCCCAACTTTCAAACTTCAAGCTAGGTTATAGTGCAGCTTCTAGGTAGCTAAAAATTGTGGTTGAGGTTTAATTGAAAGGTAGTAGGAGAAATAGATATTTTTTATAAAAAAAAAACTAAAATGTGCATGAGTATTATTGTTTGACTTTTTATATGTTCAAATGTAGAAATTTTCAAATCAATTGTGAATATAGATGGAAAAAAAATAGATATAAATTACTAAGTGTAAAATGACTTTTCTCATTATTTTAAGTATTTATTTGACGAAATGATTTATTAAGTAAAAGTATGATTGTACCTTAAAAGATAGTACTTTAAAATACTATACATTATATTTTGAGGTAAAAGTAAGCTCATTAAGCTTAAAAGTCTATTAGTATTTTGAGATTTTTTTTTTTAATGACAATACTTATAGTAGTCCTTTCACAGAATTCAAAAGCTTGCCTGGTAACGTGAACTACATAGTGCAACATTACGAGAAGGCTCTAACAAGCAATTTGGAGGAACCCTCAAAAATGATGGGGAGGGTTATGGCTCATCTGTTGGAAAAGGTTAGGAGTACGGGTTTTCTAAATCCCTTCAAATTCAAAGCCGAGAAGATGGAGAGGGTTAGGGAAATCCTGATGAGGTTTGGCTTTCTAAAGGACACGTACCCTTACCAACCTGAGCTTTCACGTCATGTCGTATTGGTTGCACTACTGAGTTGCGTGTTTTTTAGCAGCTTCGACATTATGCAGACTCTTAACGATGACAACAGCATTGTGTGGTGGACTGTACATGTCTGTTTGTTTGCATTCTTCTATTTCTTTTTACAGCCTTGGATTCGATTCTTTTCTCAGCCATTGATAGGGAAACCAAGCTATTCCAATCTTTATAAGTGGTAAATATTACTCCCAATCTTATAACTCTGTTCAAACTTTATTCTGAAAGACATATAGATTTATAACACATTGATACATACATATATAAATGTGCAAAAGGCAGTCAACTTCGCTTGTACATGCTCATCCTTATGCATGTGTGAAGGAAAAATTATCTCCCTTCAATAGATTAATTTCATAATTCAGATTAAATATTATAAATCTAAAAGTATGTATATCTAGTGTGAAATTGTTGAAATTTAAAAAAAAATGACACTTTGAACACTGATAAATATCCTAATCATGAAATGTACACTTGAAAGGAATACTATTCCATGTGTATTTTGAGAGGGAGAAATTTTTCCCCCCTAACATCAAATCCTGACTGCCACTGTAAACAGGTATGTATCTTGGCTTTTCGTAGCGGCTGTGTATCATCTTCCCAGTTCTCACTCAGTGGCAATGTCTATGAGAATGAATCTGCCTTTATTTTTGACAACTTTTGCCTCTTCTATATTCTGTCTTCTCGCCTTCCACTGTATTTTTAAGGGCATCCAGTACATTTTTCCATGTGATGAGACTCAAAAGCTGCCAGACATATGGACCATTTTCCAGTTTTCTGCTGTAAGTCCTGATGAAGACCCTTTTGGTACCTCTATTATATGCTATCAAGTTATAGGTCTTTTCATTTGCTGTGCAAATTAGCTCTGAATAATTTCTCCATGCTTTGAAGGTTGTGAGTATAGCCTGCTGTACTTTTTTGAGTCACTGTAGAGAGGGACCGCTTGAACAAAGTTATTTGATAGACAAAGTCTGTTCATCTTGGCTTGCTCCGTTTGAGTCTGCGAGTTACTATTATTATCATCCGGATGATCTCTTGTGGGGCAACGATGGGATAATATACGTTCCACTTTTTCTCATGTGGGGTAATCAAGTGATAATATTCGTTCCTTATGCCAAGGTGCTGCTGCAACCTATTCTGAGTGAGCTAGTTTTAGTGTTTTTAAGTGTTTTACACTACTGAGAAATACGAATTGATCCATGAACTAAGAAGAATGGAAATCCACCAAAATAAGAAATTTATACATGTGAATGAGAATTTAGCAGCTGCCACATTAATTTATTGCCTAGTCTGCAAGTCATATTAGAAGTTGCTAGTTAAACTGAGTATATATTTATTCAAGATTCAATACAAATTTAATCATAGATAAACTATAAAGCAAATATATTTCAAATACATGTACACATGCAGTGTTTAACATATGAAAATAGAGTGAAAACCCAATAGGTAAAAACACTCCCAGGCCAAGCCCAAATCATCAAATCTTCTATGAAGGTTTTTGCAATACAAATGATACTCACACAACTTCCTGCTGGATGCATAGTCAAAGTACTCGAGCTCCCCACTTCTGCTAACAACTGCAGTCTCCTACCACATTCCTTCACAACAACTTGATGCTGCAAGTGTATCCGTTGACTGCAAATTTGATCTCTTAGTTACTCCTAAGTTTCTTAAGGATTTGACCAAGTGTCTACTGAGAGTTACCGTCCTATCTTGCGTGATCGAGCCTTGATCTTGCTTGACTATAGTTGACTATAGTCTTCACTCTTTCACAATGAACCAAAGTTTCAACCTTTAATTTAGTCCTCTTTACCCCAATTCAAATTATATTTACAAAATAAAAAATTACTAGTAAATTTGACATGGAATATATTAATAGTCAAAACTAAAAATCCTAACAGAGTAAAAACAAAAAATTTTAGAATTCTTAATACCAATAGCATTTTCAATTTTTTTATGTCATCTTGTATTATCCTATGTGTATATTTTGGATTTTTCAGTTCTTTTATGTACTTACTCTGTCATATACATATTCTCTCTTTTTGTTTTTTCTTTTTCAGTTAGCTAGCACTAGCAGTGAGTCATCACCTGCGAGTTCTTCAGACGAAATCAATCTCATCTACTCATGCTGGGTCACATTTATGGGCCTGTACATTGCCAATTATGTAGCAGAGAGGTCACTTGAGTGAGTATTATATATACTTGATCTCCTAACGTGCAAAGCGTTTTTAATAATTTCTATAAACTTATAGTACTAGTTGACATGAATTAGGACGTAGAGATGCTTTAGCCTAGAGATGAGCTGTATTGAGTTGTTCTTAATTAATTCTTATGTTCTTATGGTCAGACCAGGTGAAAAATACAAGAAGAATAAGCAAACGAAGCCTGATTTTTTAGATATGGTTCCCTGGTATTCAGGGTATATTTCTACCATATTTTATTTATTTAATATTAAGTATTTTTTCTCTTCCAAACACCCCCTTCAGTTGTTTTTGTTCTGGTGGTGGCTATGTGTTGCAGTACATCAGCTGATCTATACAAGACTGTTTTTGACCTCGTGGTATCAGTAACTGTATTCCTAGGTCGCTTTGACATGCGTATATTGCAGGTATATATAGGTGTATACTTAGCACACATCATTTAAAATCTCATCTTTTTTATTCTTACATATGACAATAAGTTCCTTTATTCCTTTAAATTTGTTATGGAAAAAAAAATCTGGATATGGATCATAATTAAGTAACTTCTTTTATCTCCCCTTTCCTTCCATCTTAGGCTGCAATGAATCAAATTCAAGTTGTGCCAAAAAATAAGAAGGAGGCTCAAGCTGGAATTCAACAAGGAGATTATTTATATGATCATTTTAGTAAAGAAAAAGAACTATGGTTCGACTTCATGGCTGACACCGGTGATGGTGGGAACTCAACTTATACTGTGGCACGACTACTTGCTCAGCCCCATATTAAAACCAATTCTGGAATCTTAAAACGCGGAGACTTATTACTCATTGGTGGGGATCTTGCGTAAGTTGGCAATACATATTATGATTCATAACATGATAATTTGCCATTTTCTTTATGTCGTTAGCCTTTTAATTTTTTGATTTGAGGCAAAAATTTTTACTATTTTTTAAAATAATTATTAAGGTGTCATACGTGATTGTTGTTAAATTTTCATTTGTTATACTATTCTACTTCTTTTTGCTGAGAGGCTATACTATTCTACTTCAATTGTGTTACTACTATGTTTATATATTACTTGCTGTCACATATGTTGTTTAATTTTGAACATTTGCTTTTAGGGTTTAATTTTGATTGTTTCACATGTAAGGGTATTCATACTTGTTTACATCATGTTAACACTCTTTCATATCATGTAAAAATGTGGATATCAATTATAAAAGTGTTGGTATTATGTGAAACAATCATTACTTTTATTATTATAGGTATCCCAATCCCTCGGAGTTTACATATGAAAGGCGCCTTTTTCGTCCTTTTAAGTATGCACTTCAGCCACCACCCTGTCATGAACAAGGACATATGGGTGTCAAGAAGCTTGATGAGATGCCTCCCTGTTATGAACAACAACGTATGGCTGTTGACAAGTCCGCAATCCCTCCTGGGATGACTGGGCTGAAGAAAGACAAAAAAAGAATCAAAAAACGAAAACAATCATTGCCATATGATGGACCTCGGTGTTTTGTTATTCCCGGAAACCATGGTTGATCTTAGTTTTTATATAGCTTCATCATCTTCTTAATTACTTTTTTTGAATCAGAAAAAAAGGGAATATCTTGTATATATAAAGAAAACATGATGAAAAGTAGTATTAATTTTATTACAAAAATAACTTACAAAATATAAATTGATGTCTTAATAAATATATGTGGTTTCACTTTACTATATTCACGATAAACTTATAGTATCCTATAGAAAAAAAGTATTAGGATCATCTACAATTCATTGGAAATCTTTTTACTATATATTTTCGATGAAAATTGCCGTTCATGTATCACTTTTTTTTTTGTTTTGGAGAAGAACATTCTTCATACTCCTTTAAGAACACTTGCATCTAGATTGTCACTGTTTTGTGGTAAAATTTTGTTTTTGCTTGACAGATTGGTTTGATGGACTTCACACCTTTACGAGAAATATATGTCATAGGAGCTGGTTGGGTGGGTGGTTCATGCCTCAGAAGAAGAGTTATTTCGCCTTGCAACTCCCTATGGGATGGTGGATATTCGGTCTTGATCTTGCACTCCATGGTGATATCGATGTCTACCAATTTGAATTCTTCTCTAAATTAGCTAGGAACATGGTATATACTTACATATGTTACTTAAAGCATTAAATTAGTGGATGAGAGTAATTAATTGCCTATGCATGCATATGCATTTTATACCATGAAGTATATAAATATGTATTATTATTATATGGATGATCTTAATGTTAATTGACTTTACCTTGCTTGTATATAACTATGTGTAATTAAGGTGAGAAGGACAGACTCAGTAATCATCATGACACACCAACCAGACTGGCTTCTTGATTGGTATGAGAATGGTGATTTTCAAAAAGATACTTCAGACTACCAATCAAATGGAAATAATGTCTCAAACCTGATATGTAACATTTTAAAAGAAAGGTGTAAACTTCGAATTGCTGGGGATATACATCACTATATGCACCATTCAGTTGTTAGATCAGATAAGTTAGATAATTCTCAGCCGAAAAGAAAGAATGAACCAATTTATCCCCAACATCTACTTGTAAATGGTTGTGGTGGTGCATTTGCACATCCCACCCATGTCTTCAGCAATTTCAAAGAATCTCATGGAGTTTCCTATAAGTGCAAACATCCTTATCCTCCTTACGAAATTTCAAGAAGGGTAATAGTGAAATTTTATTTTTTGTTCTTCCATTTCCTTTAATTACCAACTTCACATTTTATGACATTTTTCTTCTGCTTCTTGCTTAATACATCTTATTGATTTTTAATTTGCAGCTTGCATTAAGAAATATTTGGAATTTCAGAAAGGAAAATTGGCAGTTTGACTTTATTGGTGGCATTATTTACTTTACGCTGGTCTTTTCTATGTTCCCACAGGTGAATTTCTTTTCTACTCCTAGTAGACTACTCAAATTTATAATGGTTTTTCTCTCAGATTTAAATCTCTATGTAGGAAACATTAGGAATTCATTGCAAAATTTATATTAGTAGACAGTATCTAGTTGATTTTTACTACTTTTTCTTTTTCTTTTTCATGTTCTTCTCCAGTGTGAGCTTGATCACATTTTCCAGGAAGATTCAATTTCTGGTTTCTCGAGGAGTTTCTTTGGCACGGTGTGGAATGCTTTTATATTCATGATGGATCTCTCTTATGTGTCTCTAGGAGGTGCTACGCTATTGCTAATTCTGGCAATTGCATTTGTACCTTCCAAAGTGTCAAGTAAGACACGCGTTATGATTGGAGTTCTTCATGTTTCTGCTCATCTGACCGCAGCTCTAATTCTTATGTTGGTGCTGGAATTGGGTATTGAGACCTTTGTCCGGCATAAACTTGTAGCAACTTCAGGTCAGTTTTTCCTCTTTTATGTGACATTCAGCGAATTTTTTCTTGCTTCAAATAGTATCAAAGAGTACGGTAATGTTTTCTGTTATATGTTGATTGATTTATTTACATCTAACATAGTAAAGAAACAACTAAAATAAGACCTAACACTTGCACGCTAACAAATTCAACCACAATTTTTTTTTTCTTGTTCAGGCTATCACTCTTTATATCGGTGGCACCAATCTATGTTCCATAGGCACCTCCCAGTTCCAATTGCCATTCAAGATAGTATAAAACGATGGACTTTTGGGCTTTATCCGGCATGCATCAAGTATCTCATGTCTGCATTTGATCTACCAGAGGTGAGAACAATAGGTACAAGGACCCAAAAAAAAAAAAATTCAATGACTAAAGTAACATATTGTGATTGGAGCAAGAGTTTTTACACACTAGTGCGTATACACACGTGTAAAAGAGCAATAAAATCCTGAGTTAATTCATGTTTTCAATTTCAAAATCGTGAGTTAGACTTGCGATTTTAGTGTTACTACCACACAAGTGTGAAAGAAACACTATTCTTGTGATTTATGTTAATAAAAATGATATCAGTTGTAAGCCTATGCAAAAATAATGTTTTTTTTATTACAAATTCACAATTTATTACATGAGAAATGCTCTTTCTTAATTACTCCACAAACATGCTTCTTCTTCCTCTTCTCTACTGACCAATATTCATATGAAATGTGCAATCAGCTCATGGCTGTGACAAGAAGCAATATTTGCAAGAATGGGATGGAGTCTATCTCTCGATGGGGTGCAATCATTTATTATGCTTCCGTATTCCTTTATTTCTGGGTCTTGTCAACCCCTGCTGTTTCCCTTGTATTTGGAAGCTACTTATACGTCTGCGTCAATTGGTTGAACTTACACTACGATGAAGCCTTCTCCTCACTTAGGATTGCTGATTACAAGGCATTCACGCGATTTCACATCAAACATAATGGTGATCTTGAAGTTTTCACCCTCGCAGTTGATAAGGTAAGAAATTAACCCTTATAGGTGTAATTATATATATATCAGATACATTCAAATAAATTTATAGACAAACAGTTAATTTAAATTAGTAAAGCCAAATTGTTTGTTTTTGTGCTTGAATTTGAATGGTGGACTATGGTAAATACATGAACAAAAATAGAGCATCTGTCTTTCATAGAAGAAAAAAGTTTTTAATTTTAATTTTTCTTATTGTTTTATCTTGTATAAAATCCATGAACCTAATGAATATGGGATCTGGATCATTGACATTTAGGTACCAGAGGATTGGGAGCTGGATCCTGAATGGGAGGGGCCGAATTCAAATGAGTTGAGCCACCATAGAAAGAATCCCAGCCAATGGAAAGCTGCTGATTCGGATCAGGAGCCGTTAAACACAGTTAGGATTATTGACAAATTCGTTATTCCACAAAAACCTATTCCTGAATCTCTTGATGATATCAGTGGAAGTGAAACAGAATAATAAATCCGATTTCTTGGTCAAATACTCACCGACTAGGGCCGATGAAAGCAACAAATAATGTCTTGTAAAGCAGTGCTACACATGATCAATTGTACAATAATTCATTCTTTTTCATGCGGCGCAGCTCATCTAGGATTGTAAAAAAGCCAAGCTATGAATGAAAAGGTTCAGTTAGGCAATTGTGTACATTTATTTTTGGGGAAAATGTAAAATTTTAAATGAAATAAAAAAGGTCAAAATCAAATTGACTTTTTTTTTTTTTTTTTGAGAATCAAATCAGATTGACCTTAATCTCTTAGTTTAAAATTGTAAGCCAGTACAATGTAAATTTAACATTGTACCCTGCAAAGAAAAAGCAGTACAACACTTAGTTTACCTAATTGCTTGATTAATTGACATTACTGAACACAAATTTCACCACCAGCATAAAGTATAAGCAACTATATTAGCAGTAGCCAGCCCATGCAGAGCTAAACATAGCAGTACTGCAACTTACACCATCAAGAAAAAAAACAGGTGAAATATTCTCATAAGAATTTTGTCACGCCCAAGTTCAGCCAGTGTAGCATCTCTGCTGATCCTCTCTAGCTTCTAGGGTTATACCATCCTCGGCCTTTTGGCTAAGATCGAGTGTAGCTTCTAGGGTTATAATCCAAATACAAATAGCGTTGTCACATGTCTATGCCACTAATGTCTCAAGACATGGACATCAGCCCTAAGAATGAACAACATAGAAATTATAAAACTCATTGCAAACAATGATAAACGAGAGTAAAACAAAAGAACAAAAGAAAGTGTATATCAACAGAATGTCAGGAACGAGGCCAATGGACTTTGGGAAAATTGACACCTCCAGCCACATAAGAAAATGGTGGTTGGTGACAAAGCTAGAACTCGATCCATAGGACCCAAACCAAAAAGACTGATTTGAGTTGGTTTGGCTCGATTCTCTGAGTTAGAGAATTGTGTTACCTGACCCAACCTGAACTAGATATATATATATATATATATATATATATATATATATATATATATATATATGTATGTATATATGTATGTATGTATGTATGTATGTATGTTACGTACAAATCTTAATATTATACATTGCTGCAATATAAAATTATAGATACATCATCAAATAGTGTGTACTATCCCTTTTCTTTTGTCATCTACATCTGTTTCTACTCTTTAATATACTAGTCCATTTTGTTTTTAAGAGAAAAGAGACCCATGGAACCAAACTTAGCCAATCCAGAAAAAGATATTTGGTTTGGGTTGGTTCATTTCTATAGCTAATTCCGTTTGGTTTTGGGTTGAATTTGGTTGTCTGGATTGTTAATTTTCCCAGAATCAAACTACTACCAACCCGAACCAAGTTGCACCTCCAAAAAGGGGTATGTATGTTTCTTAGTAGAGAGAGAGAGAGAGAACAAAAGGAAGTTGTGCCCAAGGTGAAAACTCCATCTGCAACACCTACAACAAGTGCGTGAGGTAGCAATGGTGGAGTGGCAGAAACGTAGTGGTTACCAGTAAAAACAAAACCTTGTTTCAAGGGGATTTCAAAATTGAGGTCAATTAGTAATAAATAATATCATTTTATTTTTAAAATAAGATTATCAGCCCATAACATGTTTAGTTCAAAACAATAGGCAATTTCTTTCCATAGTCCATCAGATAAAATATTGTAAACAATTTTCAAAAGGCTTGTAACTGAACTTACTGGGCAACATCAGGTAGTAGGTCTCATAGTAATATATAATACAATTTTAATTTTAGAATAAAAATAGATCATCAACCCATAACATGGTTTGTTCTTCAAACAATAGGAAATTTCTTTCCATAGTCCATCAGATAAAATATTGTTAACAATTTTCAAAAGGCTTGTGACTTTACTTACTGGTCAACATCAGGTAGTATCATAAAGAATGAACTTAGTAGTCTACATGGCACTAAAACACTACAAGACTAAAAGGGCAACTTCAACAACCCAGAGCATACCAGGAGTCATTCAGAGGAAGCTTTGCTGTACTTTGGGAGAAAGAACTGAGATCCAGCCCCCTGCACATCAATCATCCAGTCCAATAGGACTTTTTAATAGGATAATTTGGTAAAGGGATCAGAGTTATCAAAAAAGAAAAAAGCTAACTAAAAAAGCTTCAAGGTAATAGAGCATGAGGAAAGTCATTGAAATGATTTCCAGCATATCTGTTCAATTTACTAATGAACAAACAAAAAAGAAGAATTGTAACTTCACCTCTTGACAAACATTCAGAATTGTAATTTGAGATGACTTCATAAGATGATCAAGCGGACAATCTGCCCCAGGAAACGAAATGCCTTTGTTGCTTCTTTTAGGCATCTGTTTTCCTCATCACGACACCAGTGCTGCATCAAAGAATTATAAATATCCAACAGATAAGTATTAGAGATCTCCCAACTTCAAACTAATGCAAATCAATTAGACATGGCAGGCACATGTATTAACCTCTCCAAGCATGTTGAGCTTCTTGTGAACATCTTTTATCAACTCTGCAACATTGCCCTCCCATCTGAAGAACTCCAACTCCCTTCCTTCTAGGAGCTTCTCAGAAACCTAAAGACAACAAATCAACAAGAAAGTGCTGTATTGATGGTTTGATACACATGCTTGAAAAAAATATAAACATTTGGAGAGATTTAATTTTTCTTGATGTGTCCAAATAGGGAAAAGTTTTATACAGGCCATCGGCCATCAACCCATCCAGGGACATCCAGTGAAAGAGTAACCATACATTGTCCAAATTATTGCAAGTGCTTAGGGCTCAATAAATGAGTGTCGCTTAAAATCTGTGATAAATGTAATAGGAAAATAACACAGAAATCACACAAATACACACAAGTGAATCTATGTGTCCGTGCCATGTCTATAAAGAAACCAACTTCATTTCAACTTTAAACTTGAATCATCTACAAAATACATGTCGGGGTGTCACCTTGAGACTAAGGCTTGATCGTTATTGTTGTTGTTGTATCATTTCCCAAATACTCAATAAATTACTGTAAAAGGATATTTTTCCAACCATGAAACACCGATACAGCATCAAATTGCTGAAGCAGCATGGACAAGAATATAAAATTACGCATACTTGTCTTGCTATAACTTGACCTCCTGCTATATGTGAAAAATATATATTGTAGAAATGGCACATGAACAATGGGGCACTCTTCTCTGAAAGTTCCCCCAAATACTTGGCATAAGATATCCCCGGACCGCTAGGTTAAGGAATCACAAAGCCCTGCTGCCTAAGCCACTCTAAATCTTTTTCAAGAGCTTCTGATCGCTCCAATCCAGTTTTTCTGAAATAGGCATCTGTAATAAAATAAAAAAATCCCACACATTAGAATCTCACAAAAACCACCAACTCTTATTTTCTTGCATCAAAATTATCCTACAATTTTTTTTTTTTTCCCATCAACGGGTTTAAATACAAGATTGGTTCCTAAAGTTTAGCTCATAAGCAATTTTAGTGCATTAACGACATTGACAAACTAAAAACTGACACGTCATCATTATATTGGACACATTAGAGACTAAAAATGTTCACTTAAAAAATTTGTAAAGAACTAAAATTAGTCAATTCAAGTTTTTTAGGGACTAAAAGCGATTACTTTAATGCTCTGTTTGTTTTGTAGCAATTTCTGTATTTTCCAGTATTTGGACAATCCCAATAAAGTGGAAAATGTTTTCCGCGCGAATAACGTTTCCAAAACTACACATGCTTAAGAAACCACCATAAATAAACTACCAGCCACAAATGATTTCCAGTTCATTTTCAAGGTCACAACCAAACACAAAAAAAGTGAGTTAGTTTTCAAGAAAATGTTTTCCCTGAAAATGGGTCATTTTCAAGAAAACATTTTCCGTTTGAAACATAAAATAGCATATCAGATTGTCAGGACAAAAATAAAATTAAACTCAGTCACTCACAGGCAACGTGACTGGATTCATCGACAATGCGCTCCACAGTGTAGAAGACGAGTTTGCTATCAACCAAATAATTGAGGAAACCTTCCATGCTGGGCTGCCACGTCACTCCTCCATCATCACCATCATTATCTGCAGCTAAATTATCGTCTTCACCGAGTGAATCTTTAGTGTATTTTTTGCCTTTAACGTTTCGGAGTCTCATAGCAACGAACCTCATCTCTTCAGTGATTCCTATGCTTTCTCCTGGATACTGCCTCCTATACCTCTTCCTCCGCTTTATAATTGGCGGAGCACTGGTTGTGGTTGTTGTTGAAATCGACGGAGATGGTGAATACGACGACGTGTTGGAACCAGAGCAACATAGAATTTGGGCTCTTCTTTTACTCATACTCTTCTTCTTCTGATTCGTCGTGTTCGTTGAAATGAAGGAAGAAGAATGCATTGGCATTGAGTGTTGTTGTAGTAGAAGAGGTTGCTGCACCGTTGTCTTCAATAACGACATCGTTTAACTCCAACAGTAGGGTGAGAGAGAGAGAGAGAGAGAGAGACAATGGTGGTTCTGAACTTCTGATTTACTGATATTTTCTTGTACTTCAGCAAGAGAATTTGGGCTTCAAATTAATGGGCTTCATAGCTGTTATTGGGCTTTTTGGCCTCACGGGCTGTGATTACAGTGGAATTATTGGGTACCAATTACAGTTTTTTTTTTTTTTTGAAAGCCAAACGTAATTAAATTCATTAAATGGGGCCTAAGCCCATAGATAAAACATCCATACAGATTTGATCAGTGATCAGGGGTGGGGTATCCTCCACCCATGCAATACAATCATCAACATTACAAGCATTTCTAGCAAGCAAATGTGCTGCAATATTGCAGCGTCTTCGCACATGGTTGGTTTCCCACTTCTTGAATGCCTTCAACCTCGTTCTTGAGCTCTCCACCAATTTCTTGATTGAGCTTGAGGATTGGTCAGGATTCACAAGAGCGGACATAACTATTGAAGCATCTCCCTCAATCACTACTTCTCCGAGTCCCAAGTCTCTTGCCAATGCAATTCCTTCCTCAGCTAAAGGAATTTCTTACACATTGCTCCCATCAGCTCTCCTTTCTCGTTTTTGATTACCACTCCCACTCCTGACTGCCCTGCCTCTTTAAACACAGCCCCGTCGATGTTGACTTTGAACCATCCAGGCTTTGGGGGGCGCCATGTTGGTTTGCTCCACCCTTTCGTTCTGTGATTGGTGTCATTTTAAGTATTGTTTTGCCGAAACTCCTCCACGTAGTTGGCTGCATCCCTGGCTACTGTTTTGGCCAGTTTGCATCTGCCTTCATGCTTTACCAGGTTTCTGTTCTTCCAAATTCCCTAGGCTGTGGTTGCAAATAGTTCCCAATCCATCTCCATTGCATACTCCTTCATCAACTAGATAATGTCGATGAATTCTTCCTGCTGTGAAATTCTAGAAGGTAACTTAATACCTGATTCCTTCCACACCTCCGTAGCCATCGAGCAATTCCATAAGGTATGATGTTTCTTTTTCACCACAGAACACGCAACCATCCAATTTCCCTATTTTCCTTCTGACTAGGCAGTGGTTTATGCCTTTGTGGGCAGAATGTTTTTGCAAGCCCTCCATAAAAAAATGTTTAATTTTGTTTGGACATTTCAGCTACCAAATGGACTTCCATATATTAGTCATCTTTGAATTATCCGAGCTAGTCCCTTGGTCACTGTTCTGATGGCCTTTTTTGAGAGCTTGCAGGGCTACCCCATACGCAATTCGGACTATAAAATTCCCATTATTCGTCCAAGTCTAAACTAAGGAATCCTCAGGTAGACCAGGGCTGATTGGGATGCTCAAGATTGCATTAGCCTCATGAGGGAGGAAAATGCTATTTACTTTCTCCATATCCCATGTACCTTTTCTACAATTCATCAGGTCAGCTACTCACTCCACATCTACCCCTTGTCTTCTTGGACTGCATACTTTGAAAGAAACAGGATTTGGGAGCCATCTGTCCTCCCAGACATTAATCATTCTCCCATTCCCAATGATCCATCTCATGCCCCTCTCAAGAATACCCGTTGCAGCCCATATGCTTCGCCATGCATAGGAAGGGTTCCTTCCCAGTTGGGCCTCCATAAAGCTTGAGTTCTTGAAATATCTGGCCTTGTAAACTTTGTGAAGAAGGGAGGAAGTATTCTGAAGAAGCCGCTAGCCTTGTTTGGTAAGGAGAGCAAGATTGAATGCTCTTAAGTCCTTAAAACCCAGCCCTCCGTCTATTTTCCTAGTACACATTCTGTCCCATGAAACCCAAGCCATTTTCCTCTCACTTCCTTGTTGCCCCCACCAGAAACTATTCACCATACTATTTAGCTATCGGCATAAAGAATCCGGGAGCTTAAAATAGTCCATTGTGTAAATGGGGGTGGCTTGGGCCACCGCTTTGATGAGGATTTCCTTACCTACACTTAATAGGAGCTTACCTTTCCACCCGGCAATCCTTCTTCTCACTTGATCCTTCAGTCCATTAAATGCTTTCTTTTTTTCCTTTTCCTATCATCGAAGGCAACCCCAAGTATTTTTCATATTGCTGAATGATTTGAGCTCCAAAAAGGTCCTTCACCCCCTCTTGTACTGCCCTCTTTGTGTTTTTACTAAAGAAAATGGAGGTTTTTTTCCTATTTAATTTCTGACCAGAGTCCCTTTCATAGTTTGTCAGAATTTTGCTCACTCGACTACTTTCTTCAGTGGAAGCTTCACAAAAAATTATACAATCATCAGCAGATAGCAAATGAGAAATCTGAGGTGCCCCTCTACACACTTTTACTCCGCTTAAACTTCCCAAATTCACCTCCCTTTTAATCATGGCTGACAGACCTTTGGCACGCAACAGAAAAAAAGTAGGGGGATATAGGATCCCCTTGTCGCAGCCCCCTAGTAGGATTAATGCAGTCTTTTGGGACCCCATTAATGAGGACTGAGTAAGATACCATCTTCACGCACATCATGGAAAGGGCAATCCACCTTTCTTGAAAACCCATTCCCCTCATTATAGCCTCTAAATACCTCCATTCTACCCTATCGTATGCCTTACTCATGTCGAGTTTAATGGCCATCAACCCTTTCCTTGTTTTCTTGATACTGTGCATTGTCTCAAACGCGACGAGCACGTAATCTGCGATTTATCCCCTTGGCACAAACGCACTTCGGGCTTCATTTATAACTTCAGGTAGGATCTTTTTTAGTCTATTAGCGAGGACTTTTTATATAATTTATAAAGTACGTTGCACAAGCTAATAGGTCTAGACTCTATAATTTTTTTGTGGACACTTCACTTTTGGAATTAGGCAGATATAAGTCTCATTTACACCATTAGGCATGACACCATTGTTTAAAGCATGCAGAACACACTTAATAACATTAGGGCCTACTATATTCCAATATTTTTGGAAGAAAATGGGAGACATACCATCCAGACCCGAAGATTTGGTGGGGTACATCTGCCACAGCGCCGCTCTAACTTCTTCAGCCTTGAAATCTTCCAAGAGTAGTGTGTTCATCTCCGGTGATATCCTCGTACTTACTGCCTCCAGATTGGGTTCGTATAATGCAGCTTGTTTAGTACTATAGATTGAAGAAAAATAATTCAGGATAATTTCCTCCACTTGCTTTTGGTCCTCACACCACTCCCCATTGGCTGACCAAAGCCCTCAATCTTGTTTGTGCGTTGTCTTTGTGTTGCGGTCGCATGAAAAAATTGAGTATTTTGATCACCACCAATTACAAGTTTATATTTAAACATGTAAAATTTAGCAAAAGCGTGAGTTTGGGTGTATCCCTAGAGTTTTCTATAACTTATTCCTTACTCATACAATACACAAAAACTTACAAAATATGTTTAGCGAATGGTAATGGTAATGTAGATTTGTATTGATTTTTCTTTTTCTTTCTTGGAAGTACACGTACATACAACACCTTTGTAAACCTAACCTAAAAGGAGGCTTATCCACTATGTACAAAGAATAAAAAATGGTTACAATGAATGATGTACAGTTAGGAGGAGAAGAAGAAAATTGATATCGAGGATTAAAAGACAAAAAGAATGTGAGAAAAAATCTGTGCAGTTTAGGCCCAATTATTAGGTCCATGGTTCTCCTTCGATGTCATCTCAATAGATCAGCAAGCAATCTTATATACAGGCTGCCAGACTTGCAGATGAATTGTGCTCGCAACCGTCTGCAATATTTCTCCACAGCTCCTATAGTCATCTTGGTAACCAGTGGAGCCTAGCTCCAGACTTTCTAGTGATTAATTGCACCAATTCAGTGGGCAAAACTGAGTAATGTCGTCACCTATAACGCTCTATCAGCTTCTGCAAAAATTCTAATGTCTGAGTATACGAAGGATCTGAACGGTTAATTGGTTTACATGAATTAATATGATCTGTTGACTCTAGTACCTGTTAAGAAAAGTAAAATATATAAGTGAAGGGTTGAAGAATAGGAAGAATACTAAGCAATACGCATGAGCTAGAAGATCATGCATTCATTTGAAGTTGTCAACGTTTAAAATGGCAAGGCTATAATAAAAGGCCTGACATCTGTCCAAATTGATCCTCTAATTGATCACCTCACAATATATTCAGTTGATCCCTCACTGCTCAAATGTGAGATCAATATCATTCCCTAACTGCTCAAAACTAAGAATAAACATCTTAAAGGTCTCCCATCTGCTGCTGAAAATAACGCAGGTTCTTAAACACTGTTGACCAATACTTTAATAAAACAACAGGCCCAAGATATACTCATGTTTGACAAAAACATATGTAAAAAGGTTAGATGCCACAGTTTCCAGGAACCAATCTATGAAATCATTGAAATGTACAAGAATACCCAATGAAAAGATTTTGCATTTTTCTAATGCTTACCTGTTAACTAATTATAAATAACATATATAGCACATCACTACTTTAATCAGAAAAGATTATCTCCTCTACAAGATGCAGACTAGACTCAAACCAATGTGCAGTAATGTATCAGCATGTCATGAAGACAAATGGAGCACTAGTAACTAACAAACGCTTCCAAGATGATTGATGGCTCATGGCAAAGTCTAAACAAGTTTTTAAAGCTTTTCCTGCTAATAAAGAAAAAAGTTAAAAACTAATTTGCAAGGCATGAAGGGTATGTTCATGCTCAACAGCCAACGCTACATATGCAATGATACTCTAAAGTCATTTCAACCGATTTTTTAAAACCTAACTACTTAGGCAAAAGATCTCTTTGTCTTCTTCAGCCTAAGTGTCATATGTTTATCGAAGTCATACTTACAACAAGTTCACCAAATCCAGGATATGCTGATTCAATTGATACTATTTCCATTCGGAAGGCCCATCCTCCATAACCTTCAACAAGGGGAGTTACCTTGGTCTGCAAAACAATTATTAGCTACCTCTTAAGCTCAGAAAAAGATACACAGGAAGAGATCCACTATTTTAACCAAACTGTGGACTACCTCACAGAAACTGAGGACATCAAGCACCCCTTTCTTATGAAGGTCTCGGATATAGTCGTTAAGCTCTACTAGTCTCGGCGACCCACTCCTTAGCTCCCCTATCTAAGAACAGCATAAATTAAATGCTGTTAACATCTACTTGTACAACAATTATTTCAACTACAAGATAAATGTAGAAACCAACAATCACGTGCTATTGGGGGCCGGGTGATAATAACCCAGCTTAGTTTATAAAGATCATATACTCACAGTTGGGGCAGGGCGAAACACCAGGCCCATTCGCCAAGGCATGTCTGCTAGTTTGCTGCCAAAATGTGGGCAGCTATAGAACACCTGAAACCAGGTTAAAACACAAGCATCATAAACAATTGATAATTGAAAGTTAATCAAAGGATCAGCAATGTAAGAAAATATTTAATTATTGATTGAAGCATACAACTCCAGCAGTGTTGTTCACAAGGTTATCTATATTTTCTGCCTTAGCTTTATACAGCATCTGCTTTACAACCAAGCCTCCCATGCTGCAAAAAGCAAAAGTAAATACATTAGATAAGATAATACACACACACACACACCAAATGCTACATGCTGTGAAACAACAGAAACAGACTCATCATGTTGCTCTAGGAGTCCTACAATGTCTACCAATAATGGAATTAGTTTCTTTTTCCATCTTATACCAATTGGCTGATAATTTTATTATATGTGAAATTGCAAATAGAAGCAATATATCAAAAACAAATTATGGTAGTCAAAATTCCCTGAACATTAGGATGAGTTATCATCTATTCACTAAATCAAACCAAACCTACTGGCATAAGGACTCTTATTTCCAGGGACATAAATCATCAGTGAAATACTTGAGGACCACAGTTAAGCTAATGAGTGCCTATTTGGAAGTAAATATCAATTTTAGATGTAAAACTTGGCAAAAATATGTTATGTTAGTTGCCGCATTGAAAATAAAGGAAAATCAGTGAATCCTTTATAGGAAAAAATCTTTGTGTGTGTCACTTTCCTAATGTGTATCAAATACAAGAAGCTTGTTATTGCCAAGAAACCACACAATCTCGTCCCTAAGACCACTATAAAAACCTGTGAGTCACAAACACCACCGGTCGATTCCCAATGCCTGCAGCAACAAGTTTCTCCAATAGCATGGAGCTTACTTCCTGCACATTTCCAGCAGAAGCAGGTAAAGACAAGCATCAGTAGAAATCAAATTATATATAAGCCAACCAGCAAAGAAGGAACTGTGGGACCAGCAGATTCCATTAAGAGATAATTGAATGAAGCAAATGCTACAATTTTGAAGTCAAAAAAGATCAAAACTAGGTCAAGCAACGTTATAGGTTTTTCCATATGAAGGAAATCTGAAGATCATCTTCTACTCATCAATAGAAGTACCACCTAGGATTGGTCTAGACTGACTAGGATGAAATCCATTAAAGTACATATTCAAATTATGCAAACATTAACCTCCATGGGTTCCCATAAAAAACAAGGTGTGAGAACTGTGAATCTTATACCCATGTCAACCATTGACGCTCACCAACCGTAGAAGTGCAAAATAATATGAGCTAAAAATTCTGAATGGAAAGTTCCCATTCCCCCATAACTCATGCTTCCTAAAAAGAATCTCAAAGTAACTTGCATGTATACAACAAACATCTTGCGTATGAATAACATTCTCAGATCTTTGATGATTCAAATTCCTAGTAACATAACATGATGGGTGTTAACAACTCAAATGACATATAAAGCTGCTTCTTGACTGTCAACCAAAACATACAAACCTGAAGGGGCAAACTAGCTCCAGACCATTGTGTGAGATTTGTCTGTATAAAACATGTAACTGTGGATTAGATGCTGAACATGGAGACCTCAAGATCAACTCCATAAACCAACTAGTCATCAAGGAATTAAGGACAAAATTTCCAAGAGGTAGCAGATACCAGAAAGACCTTTTAGAAAAACAAGAACCTTTTAAATTACTACCAGACTCAAAACAAACCTTGTATTTGAGAGTAAACATGCGAGCTTGAGGGAAGTCAGATGAAAGCCATTCACCTGGCCAAAATGTTCCTAGCTTCCCTGCTTCCTCATCAATCTTTTCTACCAAGCCAGATGTAGTTGAGGTCTTGTCCTCAGCTATGCGCCAAGACCTATAAGCCCCACCACGGATCCCATGGACAAAAACGACATCCAAAAGAGGCAGTTCTGATTGTGAGCCAGCATAATCAACAGAACTAGAAAGGCTACCATCATTTGGGGGTGTGTTTACAGGCGTACCCTCACTGGCTACAGTAGTAGCCAGAGTCGAAGATTTATCCCTTCGAACATTGTCCCGATCTACTTGTTCAGGACACTTCCAGTGGGACAGTTCGGGATTGATTAAAAATACCATATCTTTATATTGAGGACAATTGTTATCTCTGTTTGAAACACCAGTATCAGGAAGATTCTTATTTACATGGTCTTTATCAATTTGGTGATTGCAAAATATATTTAGAAGTGTTGCCCTAGCATAACTTTGTATCTTAGGGTCACTGCAACCTGGAATCTTCCCATTAGCACAATCCTCAAGCCATTTACACCAAGTTTTATCTGCCATAATAACCTTCTGGGCTTTTGGAAGGAGTGAAAGGATAGCTAACAGCCGAGCTGCATGCTTGCGAATGTGGGCTGTAGCTGGAACACGAACACTAGATGAATCATTAGTATCAGAAATAGGTGATTCCCCATGACCATTTGGAACTCGATCCTGAGCCTCAAGTGTTCTAGATGCATCATACGCTTCAATTGCAGCAAGTTTCTCAAAATCATCACATAACAGAAAACGTCTCAACAGACACAAAACCCCAAAATCAGTTATTTTTTCCTGAAATTGAGGCTCTTCAGCACAAATTTCAGTCAGTGCTTTGATCCCCTTCAGGGTTGCCAATGCAGAATCTGCAGCATCAAACTTAGCCAGGTTATCTTTCTTTAGATTTTTAAGTGGTCCCACAAAAGGTTCCAGAGAAAGAAGATCTGCCAGAGGGAATGTATCCACAGAACCAGTGGCTGTTCCCAGCTGCTTCACTGCTAGATTAACAACAGCAACTGCTAATTGATTAGCAATTTGTGTAGCAGAAAGAATGTTTGACTGATCGATTTTTGTCTGCAAAAGTTAGTAAACTTCATGAATACTAACAGAGAAAGAGCACTGATAGAAAAGAACTATCTATAAATAAATATACATATATATATATAATTAAAAAAAACAATTTAATGATAGTCCAAGAAGTTATATCTGAAGTACAACCAGATAAAATTTCTCTCTGCAACACATTTCAATGTGAAATAGCAATGAGATAGAAAATTTCTTCAAACCTTCACTTTGTCATTTTTAGGTTGAGTGCTTCCTTTAGCTGATGTCTTGGCAGAATCCAGGATTTCAGTTAGCAGAATAGCCAACCATCCTTGAGAAATTGGTACAGAAGATGGTCCATAATCTTCAAGAATGTGATAAAGTATCTTTTTGGCTGAAGATTGTACGGTGTCCGAGGAATTTTTCCCATAAATCCAAGGAAGCAATATACCAGACCACTTTTGACTCTCTTTAAGGGATAAATGCATGTCCCCCGTACAAATTAATTCTAGTGCTTTTGCCAGTGCATCTTGCACATGCTTATGCTTTGTCAATCGTTTAGCAGTGTCCCTCATTAGATGTAGGCCCTTCTCCATCACTATCTTTTTTGCCTCAGGGCTTCTCTCAACAGAAACCTGAAAGGCAGACAACGCCACCAGAGCCAAAGAAATGTCCTCATTTTTACTTGCCTGCGAAATAGTAGAAAGAAGACTAGAACTCCAATCAGAAACAGAATCATTTAAGGGCAGATTACGGTCCTCTAGTAGCAACCGTGCCACCAAACTCCCATGCCATTTCACAGATCTCTCTGGTGCCACTAAAGCAGTCATGACAGCATGGCCATCTTGATCCAGTTCTTGAATATGAGACCTATTCACCTCTGATGCCGTTGCCCAACTTGCTAATGCCCATGCAGCAAAAGGTACAGAAACATGTTCACAATGCAAATCATCCCAAAGACCAGGAACAACAGCAGAAGACAAATTATTAGCTTGCATTAGTGAACCATCATGCTTATTTTGTCGGAAGAGAGCTTTAGGTGTATGCCTAGCTGATTGTACATGATTGGTTTCACCAATACCTAATTCCATAAGCTCACTTGTTCTTGAAAGCCCCAATACTGTAGTTCCTCCAAAAATTTTCATTCCAATCCCTTTTATTCCGTTCCCACCATCTTCATCATCTTGATTAGCATTTGATTCATCCAAGTGAATGCCACCTTCCTCAAGAACTTGAATGGCTGCAGCAATATCTCCAGTTTCAGCATGCCCTGGTAGGGATGGCTGAAATGATACCTTGTCTGAAATATCACAGCTGGAAGTAACAATATCCATAATGGCAGCTACAAGCATGCTCCTACCTTTCAAAGAATCAGAAACATCGAATGAACTACGTCTTGATTGCTGTTCCCACAAAAATGCAATATATCAATGGCAAAACAAAAACTAAAAGCATCAAAAGATCAGTGTCTGTGACAGTTTTAATAATTAGTGAAAAATCAAAGAAATGTAAAAATGATCAAGCTATTTCATGTATTTGATATTGATGTTCCATATTACTTATTAAACAACAACAAAAAAAAAAAAAAAAAAAAAAGAGAAGAAGATGATTTGCTATTTATTGATATTGTCCAATACAAACAGGTCAGTCTCAGGTTCCTTTCATATGCCAATGCACACTATATTAACCGTTTCTTATAGACATTGCCTGTCCACCTTTGAGATTTACACCTGAATTTAACAACCAAATTAGGCTTTTTCCTCTTCTAGTTTTAAGTACACAAACCCTACATCTTACTTTTAACTTGTTTATGCAAATGAAAGAAATTCAGCATTAATATTTTTGGGTGGTCGTAAATTCTGAACAAATTAGTATTTGATGTGGACTCCAAAATGTTTTTTTTTTTTTTTTTAAATGGAGTCCAAAATGAAAATTAAAACAAAATCTGTCAAAAGTTATAAGTTCCAAGTCATAAACAAGGATCTAGGGCCATCAACTAACTAGCCTTATTCTACTCAAGAAAAAAGATAATGCGTATTAGTATCGGTGTTGTCCTGTTTGATTTTACATTTGATGCTGGTACTTCTAACAGTAATCTATAAAGAGAATGCTATATTTACCAGTCCATACTACCCTACAATAAAGATGATCAACCATATATCGAATTCCAAGAATACAATTCAGAATTCATTGGATGTGGCTAACAAGTGAATGCAATCATTATAGATTAAACTCAAGAATAAGAACAGGAAAGACCTTCAAACCAAAGTCCAAACTCCTATAGATTAAGCTATTTAAATGAATCAACTTTATTGATCAAACAAATCCAAAGCTACTTTCCGAGATTTAGATAATTGAAAAATCCAACATTTCAAGCTTTTTAACTAAATCAACTATCACACACAAATGGCATTGATTCGTCAATTGTTCAAACTGATCCAAAGCTACTTTCCAATACTTTTTCTTTTTCTTTTTTTACTGAAAAGGTAGAACTTTCCAATACTTGAATACATCAAAATCTAACATTTCTATCTTATAAATAACAAAAATTAGAAAACCTATAGATTAAGCTAATGGCATTGATTCTTCAACTGTTCAAACTAATCCAAAGCTACTTTCCAATACTTCAATTCATGAAAATCTAACATTTATATATCTAATTAATATAAAAATAAAAAAATTGATGGAAATTCACCTTCTTCGAACGCTGAGGGTGACATGAGAAAATGAACCTGAGAAGTTTGGGAATAGCATGAGGCCTCCCAAGCACGGAGGCGGAGACATTAGGATCGGCGATCAAGTACGCAAGCGCCCTCGCCGACTCGGCCTGAGTCCCAAACCCGTCCCTGGGGACCGCCACGGACTCAAGCAACCAATCGACGACGGCGCCACCTCCAGCACCAACGATCGCGGCCCTGCGACTGGCATTGGCGGCGGAAATGTCGGCGAGGAGCGCCGCAACCCTAAGTTCGAAGCCGGAGCGGACCTCATGGTTGGCGGAGGACAAGACGGAGCTGAGAGACTGCCAGAGAACGGAGGCTGCGACGCCGGTTTGCTTGGCGTGGTGGAAGATTCTGTTGACGGAATCGGAGGATTTCTTGACCGCGCGTTCGATTCCGGAGTACAAGGGATTAGTAGAAGTGGAGGAAGAGGAGGACGAGGAGGAGGAGGACGAGGAGTTGTGTTCGTCTGAGGTGGAGAGGATAGCGTAGTAGGAGGCGATTAGAGAGGAGAGGAGTGTAGCGGAGAGAGCGAGCAGGGAATTGCGAGAGAGAGAGGCCGTGGCAGAGGCGGCGGTAGTAGTGAGAGGGTGATGAACGGAAGAAGGCGGCAGCGGCGGCGGAGGGGCTTTTTGGGAAATTTCGAGATCGTTTGAGGGTTCGATTGGGTTTTGCGAAGAGGAAAATTGAAGGCGAGGGTGATTGGAGAGAGGGAAACGGAGAGAGCGTCGGGTTCTGAAGCAGAGCCGAAGCATAGTTTGTTTAGAGAGAAAGGGAAGGGAAGAGAAGGGAAACTTGTTATTTATTGAGGCCTTGGTTTTGTGTAATGTTTTTCTTTCTTTGTTTTTGATTGTGTGGGAGAGTGAAGAAGGAGGCGTGTATGGCGGGAGCAAAAAACGCGACAACGTGGGAAGAAAAGAAAGGTGATAGATGGTGAATAATGGTCTACAAGAGGAGGGAATTTCCCCCCAGAATATGCGAACCTTATTGGAGACATATAGAGGTTCATTCTTTTTCTTTTTAAAAACAATCAAACAAACGCAAATAATGGAGAAAGAATTAAGTTTCAGAAAAACAGCCCATAAACTCCACTCAAAACAACTATAATAAGGTTCATTCTTCTAATATAAGTAATAATCATACAAGTAATTTATGTAACATATAACTTTTCAACAAGTGAATGTAGAATAAAAACCTTTTCCAAAGATAGAAAAATTCGAATAAGAAATTCTTCTTTTGGTGGATTCAATTTTAAAATATCCGAAAAATTAACAGATTTTCCAAGAAAACTATTTTAGAAACTTTTTATAAGAAGAAAAAATATTTTTTTTAGAGTATTTTATATTTTTACAAGATAATGTTATCAAAACTTTCTTAAAATAGTTTATTAACAAATACTTTAAAAACACCCATTAAATGACCTTTAAAATAAATAATATATATTCAAGGATGAGATTAAATTCTATAAGGACGTGGTGTAAAACCCATGTTTTACCCCTTCAATCCCAACATGCCACGTCATCTTATCACATATTTAAGAATAAACACAATCACACTCAATCAATTCTAATACCCATAAATAAATCCAACAAAATTGGGAATTTATTGAGATGTTATTAGGTGTGGTAGGATATATTAAATTTTAAGTAAAATACTGATGTGGCAATCACTTATTGGATGGTGTAAAACATGGGTTTTACACCCCATCCTTATAGAATTTAATCTCTTAAAGGATATAGTTTAGCTACAAAATTTGTTGTAGCAACCTTACTCAATAAAATAAACATTACTACATATTTTGAAAATCTAACCATTGACTTGCATGTTCTTTATATTCTTAATACACATGTCAAATTTTGTGTCAATCGGATATTATTTACTATATGCTCTATAAGCTTATATTTTTAAGCATAATTTTAAACTACAAAAACTAACAATTAAAACAATTTATGCTTTAAAAAAAATAATTAAAATAATTTATTGATGGCATAGCTGATCTTTAATTTTCTTGAAATTTTGCAAGCACGGAAGATATAAGAAGAAGATGTTGTGGGCTATTTTTTTGTTGGACCCAAGGAAACTTTTTGCGTACTCCCTGGGCAACTTTTTTGCAATCCTACATCGAAAGTTACTCCCCCTACTTGCTACCTTATAAGCTTAAAACTGAAGGAGTAGTGTACCATCAAGGAGTACCTAGTCTTAATAACTGATGGTACACTACTCCTTCAGCTTCAGGCTTATAAGGCAGCAAGTGGGGGGAGTAACTTTCGATGTGGGATTGCAAAAAAGTTGCCTGGGAGTACACAAAAAATTTCCCTGGGTCCAACAAAAAAGTAGCCCACAATAAAAGGAGCTATAATTGATGGTACACTACTCTTTCAGCTTTAGGATTATAAGGCAGCAAGTGGGGGGAGTAATTTTCGATATGGGATTGCAAAAAGTTGCCCAGGGAGTACGCAAAAAGTTTCCCTGGGTCCAACAAAAAAGTAGCCCACATAACCAACTACAATAATCTATAAAAAAAATGTTCTTAGAGATATCATTAAGGGGTTATCTTTATGCTTGTATAGAGTCCTCTCTCTATTCAATGTCACAATATTAAACCATATATGGTGTAAGTCTCTCTTTATTCAATGTCACTAACCAATATTGCACATTACAAAAACCTATTATTTATAGTTGATATGACACAAAAACTTTTTGCAACATGACGATAGATCATGGACCCATTGATCGTAGTGTATTGACGGAACAAGTTAAACATTGATCTGAGTTATTGTGGAACGTTGGGGGACAGGTAATTGCATGTGTTTTCTTGTACTATGCATTCATGTCATAACTCTAATTAGCCATAAATACTAAATATTTGCATAAGATTTTTATTTTTTGTTATAATATTTGCAGGATCCTCCTGGCACACTGGATTGTCAATGTCGCCATGAAGATTTGACACTTCGAGGTCCTATGGTAGATGATCGTGTCCTTGCCATTGTGAGGTTGCTTGGTCTAGAGGGTCTACACTTGGTCCCATCCATACAGCTTGACCATGCATTGATCACTGCATTTGTAGAGCGATGGCGCCTAGAGACCCATACATTCCACCTACCACATGGTGAGATGACAATCACATTGCAAGATATGGAAGATATCACGGGGTTGCCCATCGAGGGTGAGGCAATGGTTGGGCCCACTAAAAGAACTTGGATAGAGGTGTGTGCTGAAATGCTTGGAATTCAAATTCCAAATGGCAGTCAAATTGTGCTAAAAGGTCAAAGGATTTTGATACTTGCACTTGTCGACCAAATCAGACAACCACTGCCTCCGAATGCCGATGAGATTCAAGTTCATCAGTACGCTCGCTGCTATATACTTGCCCTACTAGGGGATATGGTATTTCTTGACAGGTTCGGAAATAGGGTCCATCTCATATGGTTAGAGTTCATGTAGAACCTTCGTAATCCACGCAAGTGTAGTTGCGGTAGTGCAACCTTATCATGATTGTACAGACAGCTGTGCAATGCAATCGACAAGAAGGCAAAGCAGATTGGTAGACGATTGATTTTGGTCCAATTTTGAATATATGTCAAGTTTTCACATATGTCCCCCTAGACGGTGCCCCAACTCGAGGGTGTTTCTGGTCCATTACACATTACAACACATTGCAAATAAATAACATGTTACCCATTCATTCACATTATACATAACAACACATTACAAAGAAAAACCCATTGCATATTTCAAATAACAACCCATTACAAAGTACAAATAACAAATACAAAAAACAATAATAATGATAAATTACTATTACAAATAACACATTACTCATCAACAATATAAAAGTGGTATGTGTGTGTGTGTGTATATATATATATATATATATCTACCAAATGAAAAAGTGAGTATATATATTAGCTAGGTCTAACCAAAAAAAAAATTAAAAAGGTTTGAATATTTACCTACAAATTGAAGAAGAAGAAAAGCTTTTTAATTTGTAGAATGATCAATGTGTGTGAAAGGGAGAGTTTGGGTGTGGGAGAGAGCTGGGAGAAGTGAGAGTTGAGTGAGCTAAGAGGTGAGGTGAAAAGTGTATCAAAGAGTTTATGTCTGAGAGGTTGGTGTAAAATTTATTGGAACTTGAGTTTGATAGACTCGAGTTCCATTTAAAAATATTTTTACTGTGCATGCATAACTGAGATAGGTGGGGTAGGTGGGGTAATTTACTGGCCTGGAAGTCAAGTATGCTATCCTCGACTTTCAATGGAAGTCAAGTTCAGTAAACTCGACTTTCAATAGTCTATGTGGCTTTTCCTCTTTTTTTTTTTTTAATCCAGGTCAGAGCTAATTTTCAGTAGGAAGTCGAGTGTAGCGAACTCAATTTTGACTGGAAGTCAATTTTACTGTACTCGACTTCCAAAAACAGTCCAACTAACTAATAAACTTTGAACACATGCCATCCGCCTAATAATTTTCCAAAATTATGTTGTTTGGCAAATTTTTCCATAAATGAGTCACAGAAACTTCTTCATTTGATTGTTTAATTCTTTTTCTTCTCTCTACTCATCTATTCTTCTCTTTCAGTCTTCTCTCTTCACTTTACACAATCACATTTCCTTAATAGGACATATGGTTTGAACATCATTGTTGTGGGTGGCTTTGATGGATGTTATTAACGATGGTGTGTGGTCATTTTGCAAGTATATGCTACATGATCATTGAAGAGGGAGAAGTCAAGCAAGGTTTCATTCGTGGTTGGAGAAAGTGTAACTAAGAATGACAAAGGGTTGATCAATAAGTCATAAGAGGTACATGAATGTCACAACTTACAAAGGCAAAGACGGATAGAAGAGAAAGAAAAATAGATAGTGGACGGGAGAGGAGTTAGAAAGTGAGGCCGAGGGCAATAAACGACATAGTTTGCATGGGTGGTTATGAATAGCACATTTTTCTAAACGTTTCATGGGGGTTGGCAGTGGTGGCTCCAAGAATTTTTCTTAAGGTGTTCCTTAAAAAATATAAATTATAAAATCTAATAAAAAGAGAAATTCATATATTGACAACAACAACAATTAAAAAAAAAACACGCAAATACATAAAGTTTACAATTGTCTTCTACGAGTTTTCATATTTTGAAATCGTTGTTTGATAGTCTCATTATCAATGCTACAAGCTACATCTCTTTCAATGTACACAACCAAGTAATCTTTAATCCACTGAATGTAGAACAAATTATGGAACAAAATTTAATTTTATTAGCATAAAAAACTGAGAGTGTTCCCAAAATTTTTTTTGAAGGGTAGATCAATAAATTTTTTTAAATTATATATATATTTCAGGTGGCGCTGCCCTGCAGGTTGGTAGCAATGGTGTGTTGTCATTGTGAGCGGTAGAAACTATTTTAGTAGAATAACATATTATATTTAAATGGAGACAAGTATATTTAAATGTTTGGTAGAATAACATATAATATTTAAATGGAGGTGTGGAAATAATTAAGAGGTCAATGTAGATTCCATATTCCATAATAATAATAATGATAGAGATAATAATAGGTAGTGTGGCAGGTCAAACTTGAATAAGCTAAATTCTAACCTCACACAATTAATTTATAGAGATGAGGTGCCAATCAACCTTGGCTATCCTTGTTAAAATGAATTAATCAGATAATAATAGGATAAGTGCTTGGAATATATGCAAGACAAGGAAATTGAATAATACTAATCTTGGATTGATTAAGTTATGTTCCTTGGGTTTGATTCGAGATAAAGGTTTACACTTGTTCTTGAGTTACAATGATATTCCTCTATTTTCTCTTTTCTCCAAATGTTTCATCCCCCTCTTCACAAGGATCTCTTTGTCTTATATAGTCATCCTAGTTGTATTTTGGCCTTCCACTTGGAGGGCTAGGGTTTGTTTCCCTTGATACTTGTCATATCAAGATCTTACTAGAAGATTTCTTTACTACACCGTGAACTATGATAACACTGTTTACGAGTCATTCCTTCATTAATGCGCCAACTAAGTGGGTGCAGAGTATTGAATGCGAAGATGATGAATGCTTTTATCTATACTCTTCCTTCTCTTGCTTGATGACAAACTTTCCTTCTTTTCCTTGGTTTGTGCTTGATGGTCGACTTTAGAACTGGACTTTAGCCCTTCCGAGGACATATCAGCATCCTCAGGGTCCTCGGGCATTCTAGTCTTCTTGGGTTTGTGGTTGAGTTGTCATATTTGCTCCAAGGATTCTTTGACAGTACTTCTTGAGGTGTGTTCTTCTGGTATTGATCTCTTCTCACCCATTGCTGTCCTCGGCTTCTCATCCTCCCACAGGTAGTATTACTATTTTCTATTCTATTAGTTCATATTTGGATGAAAACTAATTAGGTTTAATTTTATGCATTTGAGATTTTTTTTAAAAAAATATTGGTTGATAAAGGAGTTTAATTTAATATTGTAGATGAATGGCCCAATGAGCCTAAAAAAAGGCCTAAACCAATCACATGTGGTTTGGTTTGGTAAACTATTCCTTAATTATAGTGTATTAGTTTGGAGTAATGACTTCCTACCTTAATAGGGCTGGGTTAGATTTCCAAAGGCTTTGTAGCTGAATTGACACCTTCCCATGCACAAAGTGCTTGGAGGTCTAGGAGGGAAAAAGTTTAAGTTACGGGGTTAGTAGTATATAATAATTATCTCTCAAAAAAAAAAAAGGCTGGGTTAGATTAAAAATACTTATAACTTGAACCATCCTAATGGTGGTCCAAATGCTCATTAGGGTTTGTTTGGGAGCAATTTATTTAGCTGAAATTAAAATTTTTTTACTGAAAGTTTAGAAAAAAAGTTGAAAAATAAGTTGAATAGTACAATAGAACCCATGAAAAGTATCAAAAAGTGTAGTGAGACCATAAATAATAGCAAAAATAAGCTAGAATTGCAAATAAGTTGAAAATTTCAGCCCATCCCAAACTAAAACACTAAGAATTCCTTCCTTCTAAGGATGGCCCAAGCGCAGACTGGACTTTAAACTGATTTTCCAGTGGTAATCTACATTAAATGGGAGCAAGTTGTGGAATTGTCTCCAATTGTGTATGTTGGGTGACAATAAAATGCCTCACTTCAATTACCATGATGGGCTTTGAAGTTTTTGAAGTTTGAAGCCCAAGTAGTGCTCACATGCAGCTGACGGATCAAGTTTACAATAGAGTCCCTGGTTTGACGAAGCAACAGACCATTTCATCTATTGCCAACTATTGGCTTATTAATAACACTTCTCAAATTTTGAACGCTAAATCAAGGGAGATGGACTGAATAGGACTAATTTGGACCGAATAAGACTAAAGTGGATTGAAAAGGATCAAAGTGAACTGAATAGACCGAATAGGACTAATGTGGACCGAATAGGACCAATGTGGGTCGAATAAAAGTGGATAGACCGAATAGGACCGAAGTAGACTTGATGGACCGAATTGAACCAATGTGGACCGAAAAGGACCGAATTGAACCTAATAAGACCAAAATGGACTAAAAAGGACCGAAGAAGACATAATGGACCGAATAAAACTAATGTGGACCAAATAGGATCAAAGTGGACTAAATATAATCAAAGTGGACCGAATAAGACCAAAGTAGACTGAAAATGACTGAAGTGGACATAATGTACCAAAATAGGTCGAATAGGACCAAAGTGGACAATATAAGACCAAATAGAATAGTAGTGGACATGATGGACCGAATTAGACCAATGGGAACCGAGTAAGACTAAAGTGGACCGAAAAGACTAAAGTGGATAGAATGGACCAAATATGACCAAAGTGGACCACACAAGACCGAATAGGACCAAAGTGGACCACATAAGACCGAATTGGACCGAATAGAATCAAAGAGGACATATTAAGATTAAATAGATCAAATAGAACCAAAGTGGGCCAGATTGGACCCAATAGGACCGAATAGGATCAAATAAGACTGAATAGGACCGAAGTGGACTAAATAGAACTGAGGTGAACTAAATAGGACCAATGTGGACCAAGTAGGACTAAAATAGACCGCATAGAAGCAAAGTAGACCGAATATACTGAATAGGACCGAATAAAGGTGTAACGTAGAAGTAAAAAAGGTGATACAGGGTGACTAAAGGTCTACAAAAGGAGGGAATTTCCCCCCAAAATATGCGAACCTTGTAGGAGAAATGAAGGTTCATTCTTTTTCCTTCTTTGTATTTGTTTACTGTATTTATTTTTTAAGAATAAGCACATACAAAGGAGAAGGAATGAGGTTCAAGTGAGTTCATTCATCTAATATAAGTAAGGAAAGAGAATGAGTTTCGTTTAAGTTATAATTATACAAGTAATTTACGTAACATATAACATTCTGATAAGTGAAAATTGAAGAAGAACCTTCTCCAAAAAAAAAGAAAAAACTCCGAATAAGAAGTTCTTTTATTGGTGTCCGGTGAAAACAACTTTAAAATAAATAAATAAAAAGTTATAGAATTAAATTGCATGATTTTCATGGGTGTACAATACATATACATACATGTGTATTATATTAGGAAAAATATTACTTGTGATTAATGATGCACAAACTTTAAAAAAAAAAAAAAAACAAAATTCCACTAGCTCTCTCTCTCTCAATTGCTACAATAGATTGACACTATAAATGAGTCATAGAAACTTCTTCACTTGATTGTTTAATACTTTTTCTTCTCTCTCTCTTCATTCTATGCTATTAGGTTCTAAAAGTTTATAACAATTGGCAAACTATGAATACAAACTTGTTTAGATATAGATCTTAGAATTTACAAGGTTTATTAGACAAGACTCAAGGTGTTGCAAGTCAGAATACAAGAAAAAGGAAGCTGCAAGTTAAGGAAATTCGAAACATGTCAGGTTTGACCGATCTAGAAGAAGGCTCGACTGATCGAGATGCGTTTCTGTAGAGTTTAATTAAAGTCCAACAGCCCGTTAAGCCCATTAAGTGATTAAGGTTTAAATCTAATTCTTCTAGTATTTAAAGGAAACTCTAAGGCACGTTTTGGAGAGACTTTGGAGGTATTCTTGTGAGATCTAAAAAGTACTATGCCTTCTCCTTTCAAAGTCACAACCAGAATTCCATCTACACATCATTAGAACTTGAAGATCTGAAATTGCTGCAACAAGATTATGCATAGCTAATGATTTAAAGTTTTGAGTGAGATCTTAGAGTCACAAACGTAGGTGTTTGTGTTCAACAAATTCGGATAGAAGAGTTCATGGATTTGGAACTGCATGTGGTCACGCGAGTAAGTACTACAAGAGGTAGCATTAAATTTAGGGAAAAATTTATTGTAAAATTTCTATTCTATTTAGTGAATTTGTTGCCTTGAGAATAATTTAGGTTAAATCCTCCCTGAGTTTTTTTACCTTGAAATTGGACGGTTTCATTGGTTTTTCTTAGGTTATCATATCGCTTGTCTTTTTTACCTTTCTGCACTTAGTGATATGATTGTTTGTGTTTAACCAAGTTCTGAATAATAAACTTTAGTAACAACTTAATTAATTAGGTTAAACAATATAAGTGTTCAGGGGTCTAAATAAACCAACATATACAATCACATTTCCTTAACAGGACATATGGCTTTGAACATCATTGTTATGGGTGACTTTGATGGAGGTTAGTAGCGATGGTGTGTGGTCATTGTGCAAGTATATGCTACATGTTCACGAGGGAGAAGTCAAGCAAGGTTGCCATATATGGTTGGAGAACGTGTCACCAAGGCAAGAATGACAAAGGATTGATCAACAAATCTTAAGAGATACAAGAAGGTCACAAAGGACATTTGTTCTAAACATTCAGGGTTTAAAAAAATAATAATACTAATAATATTGGTTGGTTTAATTTTAGAAAAAAGTTAACGGATGCTCTAAATAAATATATTTTTAGAAACTTTTTATGAGAAAATAAAAAGCTAATTAATTTTTTTGATAGTTTTTTTATATTTACTATAAAAGTTGTGTAAAGTTTTTTTAAAAATAATTTATTAACAATTATCTTAAGGGTATCCATTAACATATCCTTAATTTTGATATTAATTTTGATACGGTAGATACATGGCCATCAGCCTTAAAAAAAAGAAAAAGAAAAAAGCCTAAACCAATCACATGTGGGTTGGTTTGGTAAACTATTTTGACAATACTCTCTTTTCATGGTGGCCCAAACGAAGATTTGAGACTTTAAACTGATTTACCAGACTGGCATTGTACATTTTAAATGGGACCAAGTTGTATAGAATTGTCTCCAATTGTCTTGGGAGACAATTAAAGTTATTCACTTCACCTTCCATGATGGGCTTTGAAGCCCAAGTAGTGCTCACAGCTGATGGATCAAGTTTACAATAGAGGTTAACGGTTTGACGAAGCAACAGACCATTTCAACTTTTTCCAACTCTATATGTAGGCTTACTGTTACCTCTTATTATTAAGGATACTCTTTTCAAATTGTGAACAAGGATGATCGACGCTCAATCAAGTGAGAAGTAGAATTTCTAAAGAGAATACTGAACCTTGAGATCTCAAACACGATGATCAAGGGAGGTCTTAACCCATAAATAAAACAAGAAATACTCATATCTAAATTGAGAAATGGATAATATAAAATGCAAAACTTATCGGCAACAAGACAGGCAGAGATATTAGCCTTCACATTCAGATTTAATCAAATAACTCAAGAGGTATTGGGACGATACCAGCCTAGACTTATTCGATGCTTAAGTTAGTGATATTATTTATTTGTGTACAATAATAATTTTGTATGAAAAATTTCTCATACCTATAATAATGGTGGAGAACGATTATAATTTAACCTCCACAACACTTCGATCAGTTTGCCATTTCTAACATCATGAACGTTACGGTCAAAATGGGAGGTTATTGGTACCATTTACAGAGCCTGCACCTCTTATGGGCGTGATATCTAACACTTACCTCGCAATCCTAGTATTGTGGTTGACAATGGCCTGTAATTCTTGCACTAGCAATAATATAGTCCATGGTTGCTAGTCGTCTATAAGCAATTAGATCTTCCATTTTGGGTCATTCATGCAACATTTCTAAATAGATGATCTCTTATCCTATCAGCAATCACATGTTTGAATTCAATCGAAAAGGCTATTGCATTAGGAATTGTTGAGTTTCAATAAAAGCTTTAATGCAAATCGCATATTAAGCATCAATTTTTAACGTTCATGAGGTGATAAAAGCACTTTCTAATTTTTGTCAAATAGTAATGAATTGCGTGTAAAAGACGGTTTTTGTGCTTGAAAACCCATTTTTACCCCTCCAAACGCAATCTATGATAGGTCCTTGGATTTGGAATGAAAAAAAAGAGAGAGAAAAAGAGAGCACAAAACTCTAATTGGAATAAATGAGAATTTTTTAGGGTTAAATTCAATAGTTACAATGAGGAAGGAGAGATTTTACCACAAGACGCTCTCATTAAAATGCCAAAAACTGTCGGGTTGAGCTATAAAACTATTGACAATTAGGTGAAAAATTAGCCAACCTTAATTTCAACAATGGACTTTTTTATAATAATAAATGACGGTTTTAGATTTGGATAAAATTTTAGTGCTATCTCTTTCAAGAAGTCATTACTAGACCAAATGCAAGATAGTATGGTCTACCAAAGAGTTGAAATTTTTGAATAGAGGTTTAGAATACATTTTAAGATTTTAAGATAACACAATACATACTCTCTCTCTCTCTCTCTCTCTCTCTCTCTCTCTCTCTCTCTCTCTCTCTCTCTCTCTCTCTCTCTCTCTCTCTCTCTCTCAGTGCCACATATTTTTCTGTTATGAGAATTAATTAACCTTGTTTGAATGTTTTTCAAATAAATAAGGGATTAAAGGATTTGAATCACTTATTTTTAATTCTCTTAAATGGAAATAATTTGGGTGGTTTAATTTCACTAATTTTAATTTGTCAATTTTCCTCTTATAATGTTAACTTATATCCATGTCTTTAATATTAATAAAGATGGGGTTTAATTAATATCATGGTATTAATGGTATCATTTGCGGTGTCTCTTTTCTGTGGTTTCGAATCCTACCTCTCCCACCCCAACTACCTATTAAAAAAAAAAAAAACAAAGATTAGTATAATTATTAATTTATATCATTTTCTCCAATTTTCTTTTTAAATTTTAGAACATCTAAATAAAAGAAAGTGATATCTAATCTCTTCCACTTACTTGATTTTAAAATATTCAAACAAGGAAAAATGATAATTATATCCCTCCCCTCTTGTCTGCTTCCCCCTTTGACCATTTACTTTCTTCTTTTTCCAAATTTTCACACACATTGTAAAGTTGATATCCCCCTATCTGAATTCTAAACATATTACCTGAGGCTAGTTTGTTATGGGGTATTTTAGCTGCATGCACTAGGCTCTCAACTACATGGATAGTTCAATGTGCTCATCAGTACCTCACCCTGAGATGTGGATCATCCAAGGCACATTAGCATGGCGTACTTCTCCTGCAAATGTAAAATGGATCCTACAAGTGTGTGGGGCCACATTATGTAAGAATAGGCATTCCATGCAATTGTAGATACCCACTGATTAGCTGTTTCAATTAACTAATTTTTTTTAGAGAAACAAAAATACAGAAGAGAAGGAATGTGGTTTCAACATAAAAAACACAAAAGGAATGATATAATAAACTATATTCTGGAGGGCGAAAATGGGCAAATGCCCATTTCGCGTAAAAAAAAAGAAAGAAGGGAAAATGCCCAATTTCTCAAACTAATTAGGGAAATGCCTATTTTTTTAAACTCGATTTTCTCAAAATCGAGTTAAAAAAAAAAAAAATTCTAGAGCCCTATAGTGGCATTTTAAGGAGCCTATAGTGACATTTTAAGGACCTATAGTGGCGTTTTGAAACTCAAGTTCCATGCAAGTTATGAACTCGAGTTTCATGCAAGTTTTTTATTTTATTTTATTTTTATTTTTACCTATAACTCGAGTTCATGGAGTTCGAGTTCCAAAATGTCACTATAGGCCCTTTAAAACGTCACTATAGACTCCTTAAAACGTCACTATAGACTCCTTAAAACGCCATTATAGGGCTTAACTCAATTTTGAGAAAATCAAGTTTCAAAAGAGGGATATTTCCCTAATTAGTTTGGGAAAGGGAGCAATACGCTAATTTTTTTGCACGAAATGGGCAAAAGCCCATTTTCGCTATATTCTGGAGTATCTAAGTATTTTTCACTATACACAACACCATTTCTTAAATAATGTATAATTGTGTGTCCCAAAATAAGGCTACTGGGCCTCAGAGGAGTTTGGGCTCACAATCTATTTATATAATGGGCTTTTGGATTTTCTACCACGGGTAGCGCGATGCTTGGCAGGCCCGTTTCCTGAGTCTCCCCTCTTTTCTCACTATCTCTTTCCTTTCTTTCTTGGGGAGAATTGATATAGCTCTCTCTAGTCTTTTCCCTCTGAAATTGCCAATCCTTTTTAACTGAGTCTTCCCTGCCTATTTATATCCAAACTTAGTGGAACGGTCATGATTATTCTCCTTGTGGGTGGAAGGAGGGGTCCAATACTATTACCCATAAGTGGGGGTTTAGTTGGGAGTGGGAGGAAATGAGAGTGGCATTGGAACTGGCTTCAACGCTGGGTTTGATTCTCGGCAGGGGCGTTTCCTAGGCAATGGAAGGGAGGTCCAATGCCATTTCATCTAAGTGGATATTTGGTGGTGAGAAGGAGATAATGACAGTGGCGTTGGGACTAGCCCCGCATGTAAGTTCTTTGCTCGGCAGGGGCACGTCACAGGTTGCTTTGAGCACTCCGAGCTCACAACTCTTAGACGGTACGTGCGTTACAATGTGTGACTTGCGCGGGGCTCCTATAAGAGTTAATCTTCATGGGCCTTAGGGCGATTGGGCTTGACGGGGAATAAGGCCTGTACAATAACAATTACTTTTTATTTTTTAAAAAACAAACATCCACACAAGAGAGAGCATAAGAAACAATGGATAATACCAAACATCAGATAATATCTTATCTATAAATAAAATTCCTCGTGTTATTCATGATCTACGTTGCATGAATTATCAAAACTTTCCCCATTTCATGATGTCAGATCGATATTCACACACGTTATTTCATCTAATGGGCATTGATTTTTCGAGCACATGTGCAATTATTTTGTGATTTTTAGTATTAATATCTAATTTCAAAAATACGAAAAGAAAGCAGATTCATTTAGGACTAATTAAAATCATGCACCGTCATATAGCAAATCATCATTTAATTTTAACTACCAACTAAACTAGCCGCCAACATGTAGTTCATTGCATCTAACCAAGCATGACCTCAACCTCAAAACACTACGCGTACGGCAAATACATTATCTTTTGAAGCAAGTGAGACCTCTAAGCAAAATATAAATGTCACACACACACACACCATTAATTAAACATAAACATGAAAGAGAGGGTTTATCTTACATCATATATATGATCTAATATTATTTGTATAGTTCTAAGTGCATCACCCTTTGCATTTCTTTAGTCCAAATCATCATTTATGGCATGGTCACCAAAGCTGACAAATTCTTTGCCATAGTGGGTCACCCATGGCGTAATTTTAATAATATGTTCATTATGTACTTGATCTGAGATCAGACTATATATTTCTAAGCTTTAATAAATTAAATATTAAAATGTTCATACTATATATATATGCATTACTTTACGTGAAAATATTGGTATCTACCCTCAGATTACGAGTCCAAGATGGCAAAGTTCGTCAGACTGCAGATAAAGCCTCATGAGTTCTTTAGGATAAAACCTAATTTTTGAATAGTTAGGTCCCATCCCATGTCTCTCTTTGCTAAATGGAAGATAAAGATTCCATTTATTTCATGGTACCTCCACCACTTAATTGAAACGTGTTACGTGCAGGTGAAAAAAATAATCAAATCAGAGTAATGCATATTGGCTATCATATGCTGCTACTGAACCCATTCTTGTAGTACTACTACTATTAGACTATTAGGTGGAGTTGGGTTTACCATTACCATTAAGTCTTTTGAATTATGATCATCTTAAAGTAACTTTAGTTAGAAAATAATTTATTTTATAATATCTCTTTAAAGGATTGATAGCATCGTAAAATTTAAACCATTCGTTTAAAAATCAATAAATTCCATGATGAACTTGTACTAAAATTTTAAAGGGTCTCAATTCTTATATATGATGTTCTAATATGTTGGTTGAGACTGTTACTAAATTTGAAGCGTCCTTCTCTTCATAGATTAATCCATGATATTCGTAGAGGAAAGACATCCTATTTACTTCTTAATTTGTTTTTTATTATTTGGGTCCAAGTCCAACTCACATATGACTAGTGCACAGCTGATCATTAAACGGCTTGTAGTTTGTGGAACTTATATATTGAACAATTATCAATTTCTCAATTCTCCTAGACATACAATGACTAGGAGATTGTTTGGACTAGAGAAAGATTCAAAGTGAAACTTGATAAAGTGGAGTTTCTTGTTCCACCGTGTACCCTTTGACCATTGCATGTTCCCTGAACTTTCATCTGTAACCACAATCTAAGGCTATAAATAGGTCGTTGATGGATCAAATGTACGAACAAAAACTTAGCTTTCTTTGATCTTATTCCTTACAAAACCTAAGGCATTCTTTTATATTGCAACTTACTTTCTGATCACTTGCCTACCATTTTCATCTTCCTCATGGAAAAAACATTGTCATTTCAACTTCAACCCCCTACTTATGGGAACTTGATCACCATTCTCAGCATTGATGGGGGAGGTGTCAGGGGGATCATCCCTGCAACTATCTTAGCTTTCCTTGAATCACAACTTCAGGTATACTTTGCAGGATTACTAGTAGGTGGGGTTAAGTCTTAAATGTATTCAAAGACATAATTACTAGCTAGCAGCTAGGGCTTTCAAAATATTAGTATTACACAATTTCCTGTACTTGTGCAAGAGTATATTATTAAACTAGATTCAAGAAATTAAAACTCGATCATTATATAATAATTTATATATAAGAATGTTGTGAATGTTTCCTGGGTAGTGCTAGGTCTTAAAGTATTCAAAGACATAATTGTTACGACTTTCAAAATATTAGTTATTGCACAATTTCCAATACTTGTGGACGTGCGTATTATTAAACTTGATCCATGAAATAAAACTCATCTCGTATAGAATAATTGCAAAAGAACAATTTATGTTAATGTCATGTCTATGTTTGAAAAAATATATATGTATATAATGTTATAACAGCCATATTGACTTCACATAATTTGACAATAATGGTAGGAGTTGGATGGTGAGGACGCTAGACTTGCAGACTACTTTGATGTCATTGCGGGAACAAGCACAGGTGGTCTTGTAACTTCCATGTTAACTGCTCCAGATGAAAATAATCGTCCTCTCTTTGCTGCCAAGGATATTAAACCCTTCTATCTTGAGCACTGTCCTAAAATTTTCCCACAAAAGAGGTCAATCTTCATACTTGACTGCTCTTATATATATATACACGTATGTGTTAGAATATGGTATCAGGGTTATGTGGTATATCTGAGCTTTGTTTCATGCTTTGAATCTTTTGGATTTGTAAATATTAATTAACCAATTAACATGCATGCATATATTGGTTTCAATGGCAGAGGCTTGTGTGGAGCAATCCAAAAAATATACAAATCACTAAGAGGACCTAGGTATGATGGGCAATACCTTCACAAGGTTGTGAGGGAGAAATTAGGAGAGACTCGGCTGCATAGCACTTTGACGAATGTTGTGATACCAACTTTTGATATCAGGCATTTACAGCCAACCATTTTCTCATCCTATGAGGTCTATTTCTCTCCCTTTCTCTTTCCCTATCCAAAATCGTCTTATTTGTCAGCGCCATGCCACGAAGTTTGCCCCTCTTGAATTGTTTCCTTCTATAGTTTTGTATTTCTTAGTACTGTACAAGAATTGAAATTTTGAAGTCTTAAAAAAGGAAATAAATAGGGCTAGTTTAGAATAGACTTTTTCCTTTGCTGAATAGACTCTAGAGTTTAGACACAAAGAAAATTAATGACACTTAAAAACTTTTTGGAAACAGAAATCTTTCACTTTCAATGGCAAGGCAAACTAGAAAAATAGAACAAAGACATTGACTCTGCGCCGCTTAATTGAAATAGTATATTAGGTTTATTATTCAAGTATGATGTGGCTAGAACTCAATTTTTTCTTAACTCAATATAAGCAAAAGACATTGAAAAGAAGAAGACGAAGGAAATATTAATTTCAATTTACAAGTATATACTATGATTTTCCCTCAAAAAAATTGTGTTGCATGGATTTTGAAACCTTATTATTAAATATTGTTCACTAGTCGTCTAGTCCCTTAATTTGAAGTGCATGAAAGAGTCTGAGGAGCTTCTCTTGAAATAGAAAGCTATGGTGAAAAAACCTAATGATTTGTTTGTATAAGTGAATTTAAAGAGAACGATTTGGACTTTATTATTATTTTCTTGATGAATTGGACATTATTATTTAGTTTCAATGACTTGAATATAGAGTATGAAATTAGTATATAATTTTTTTTTCTATTGTTGAAATTTATGAAGAGAATTTCCCTTTGTTAATACGTACATTTGAAGTGAATATGTAAAGATGTCATTTCAAATCCATATTATCACATGTGTTTTTGCTCAAGCAAAATTTTCAAAACTCACATCATCACGTGTTGTTAAATTTATATCAAGCAATTTATGATAACAATTGTTTTTTAGATCCCTTAATTGTAAGTCCTCAAATCGAAACGCAACCTAAGAGAGAATTCTAACTTCATGCAGGTGAAAAACTTCCCTTGTTTGGATGCTCGATTGTCGGACATATGCATTGGTACTTCGGCAGCTCCAACTTATCTTCCTGCTTACCAATTCAAGAACCAAGATAATGAAGGGAATGTTCGAAAATTCAATCTTATAGATGGTGGTGTTGCTGCAAACAATCCGGTATATAATCATTTAGAGTGATAAAGTTAATTTTAAATTGCATATTTGATGCTCAACTTTTGACATTTATTTGAAAATCATCCTTATATATCTAATGGATAAAATTTTTTATGCATTGAATTGAATTCATGAAATTGAGGTCACTTTGATAATGTGGAGCTTATGATATGAAATGAATTATGTTTGCCATATTGCATTTTCTATCAATCAAATGACGATAATTTTTTTTTGTTGAAATAATGAAAGAAGAGGAATAAAATGAAACATTTTAGAGCATAAAGATGATTTTGTAAAGAAAAGATCAAAAGTTGAGAACAAAATATGCAATTTATTCTAAAGTTAAAAGTTTCAACACAAGAAAAGCTAATCTTTATAGCGTTTTTCTTTTCTTTTTGGCACCATGGTCCAGACATTAGTAGCCATAAACCAAGTGATTAAACAGGTCTTTAAAGAAAATCCTGATTTCTTCCCAATTAAACCCATGGACTATGGCCGCTTTCTAGTAATTTCAGTAGGCACCGGCTCACCAAAGACAGCAGAAAAATACAATGCTAAAAAGGCAGCCAAGTGGGGCACTCTGGGTTGGTTTCATCATGGTGGTTCTGTTCCACTAGTGGATGTGTTTACTCAAGCAAGTGCAGATATGGTTGATGTCCATATTGCTGTGCTGTTCCAAGCTCTTCGTTCAGAACATAATTATCTTCGAATTCAAGTAAGAAAATTTCTGGTTTCTCTCTAGGTTTTTATGTTGAATTCATATAAAGTTATTTAGTTTTGACTAGTCTTTTGAAATATGACATTAGGACGACACCTTGACCGGGACAGATGCTTCAGTTGATGTGTCTACAAAACAAAACTTGGAAAAACTTCAATATAGAGGAGAAAGAATATTGAAGAAACCAGTATCACGGGTGAATTTAGAGACGGGTTTGTCAGAACCAGTCGAAAATGGAGGCACAAATGAGGAGGCCTTGAAAAAGTATGGAAGAACATGCATGCATAAACACGTACACAATTACATGCCATTATATTATATTTATAATCTATGTATTATCATAAAATATTTCTCACAATATTTATTTCACGTAAAATTTTTGTTACTTATAGGTTAGCAAAAATACTCTCACGAGAAAGGATGCTTCGAGATGTAAAATCTCCACACACGAAAAGGCACTTCTAATGCCGATTACTACATCAGATTATGAATGATCTCCTGTCTATATATATATAGTAGTCCAAAAATTGTATCTTAGTTACTCCTGCATAGAAAGAAAGAGAGAAAGAAATGTACATTTATTAATTCAAATGATTCTTTTGATTTATTTTTTATTTTTGGTTTAAATTTCTGACTACATTGTGTGTACACTGTACAAGTTGTCATTCGTTCATTCTTTTATGTTATGAAAAAAGTTAGTTGAATATATAGATTTGAAAGTTTGATGCAAAAGCTACAAATACTAGCTATATGTGATTGCTATTTTTTGTAATATTAAATGTGTAATAAGGTGAACTATATGATTTTGAAGTAGAGCACTACTTCAGAATCTTAATCAAGTCCAAAAACAAAAACATAAAAAATATAATCAATGAAACCGAAAATAATTTGTGAACCTGCAAAAGCATTGTGACTCGTGAGCAAAATCTAGATTTTAGATAGTTTCGATTAATTTAATCCAATCTCACACCCTATTTGAAAGAATATACTAGAAAATAGGTTGTACCAAACTGGCACTAAATTAACATTTTAGATTTGGATTTACTATTAATTAGATCTTAAAATTTACTATGTAAAAATACATTAAAAAATGACTATAATTTAAAATTTATCCAAAATTAAGTAAACTACATAAATATTTTGAAACTTATTATTGTGACGAGAATAGGAATTTAGATCAAATGTTTAAACATATCAAAATGAGTAAAATCTTAGTATACTTAGTAATATATACAAGAATACCTATGAGATGTTTGATAAGATAAATATGAATATTGCTTAAAACGAACCCTAAATGACCTAAGAAATTTGACCCAATGCACATCATTATGCATTGTATCTTTTAAAAACCGGTGTAATCTAATAATTGAACTTTCTGCATTCCAATCATCATAGGTTGCCACTACTTATGGAAAAAATCCAGATTTGAACTATTGATTAAAATGTTCTAATTATTGAGCACAACAACTAGACATTTGCCCTTGAGTGTGCACATGGACACTTATGCACTACAACTTGAGATTGAAAATCAAGAGAACAATGTTAGAGACGCCTAACTTTTTTATATGGTCTCACACTAGTAACATCATTTTATTATACATCAATCATAACATATCATATCCACTATTGTAAAAGAAACTATGAAAAATTTTATATCCCTAGATTTATTGAAATTAAACCAAAAAAGAGTCATTGGATAGGATTTTTATATCCAAAATATTGCCCACCTTAAAATTCCTTTTTGCTAGATAATGAAATCCACTATCCACATTGCCATTAGGATATCATTTCACCTAATTCTTCTTACCTGCAATCCTCCTGGAGTCTCAGCTACAAATCTTGTATATGTTGCGTCTAAGATGCAATTTCTTCTTTGCTAAAGCAAGATCACTATAAGGAAATGGAATCCTCTGCTATTCCTGACAATGATAAAGATTCATATCAACTCAAACCATATTGAAGAAACCACTATGTATGCATGTGGTCCATATTACAGCATAAAAATGATGAAAATGTTGATTTCTAACCAGCGCTTGAAAGCTTAAAGGATTATAAATAGATTGGCACTATGTAGTTTTCGGCAGCAAAATTAACCTCCTAGCCCTATAATCATATTCTCATCCCAGTCCCTTATGGAAAAAACAATATCACCACTGTGGCCTCTGAAAGCTCGGATTTGTGTTAAAACATAAGAGCTGTTTGGACCCCAAATTAATAAATTACGGCTCGGTTAATTTTACTCTAACTTAAACTAAGTGTGGAATAGAGTAAATGCAAACACAAGATAACACGCTGATGTGTTATCGAAGAGGAAACTGAAGAACTCAACGAAAAAACCTTTCTGCCACCCTCTAAGCGGTAAATCGATCCACTAGACAATAAGTTGGGATACACGAATAGCAAGAGACTCTCCAAGCCTAATCTACCTAGTGCATCTAAGCCCTCCAAGCTCTTACTCCAACAAAGTTTCTAGAAACCGTGTCTTGTCTAGCTTTTCGGATCCTGCAATGCGCCCGATTGTATTCGTTAAAACTTGACTTCTTCCAACACTTCCCAACAACACCAAAACCTCACTTGACACTCAATATGGGTGTAGTAAGTGTTTGAACTATCAATCTCTCAAGGATTTGGAAATGCAGAGGTAGGAGTATAGGAAAACCATAATGAATGGTGTAGAGAATTGTGGATATGACAATCTCTCACTCTCAAGAGTTTGTGGCCAAGGTTTTCTCTTTGAAAAACTCTCTACTCAATATGTGGGTAATGCTGGTATATATAGTGTGTATGAGGATGTAGTGGAGTAGATATGACAAAATAGCAAAACAAATTGTTTCATGGGTATCTCGCAGGAAGGCCTTACCCGCGAGACACTCACGAAAACCAGGTGTCACCATTTGTCTTGACTCTTCGCATTTCAATCATATGCTGAGCACATGCCTCACTTCGCGGGAAGGCTACTTGCGAGCTACCTGCGAAAACTTCTTTTGTCTTCAATAGTTGCCTTAAGTCTTCACACTCTCTCTCTTTCATACAACCCTTACAAATAAATCACATATGAAATACAGGGTACAAAAAGTTGAACAAAATTACAATCAAATTTGGCACGGAATTAAAGGCAACACAAAATAGTTGTAAATTACAACTTTAGAACCTCCAACACATGAAAACCTCATTATTGTTCTTAGCATTAATGGAGGTGGAATAAGGGGGATTATTCCAGGATTCATTCTCAACTTCCTTGAGTTTGAGTTACAAGTTACAATATTGTTATATACCAGCCAGTTGGCACATGTCATCTATGTGTATAAAGTTGAAATATTAGTTTTCAATATAAAGTTCTTATTTAAAAGGAAAAAGAAATCAATCATTGGTAGCTTGCATAATTGCCTTTTTTTTTTTCTTTCAAATAAAAAATGGGTTTGATTAGTAACTTTCATGAGTTTCATCCCAATATAGTCACTTACAAGCCATGCGTGTAGATTAACTTCTAGAAGATCATTTGACAAGCTTGAGCTTTATAAAAATTGACTAAAGTGGTACTACATATAAGTTATTGAAAATAGTAATGGCAATTAACACATGACTAGTTTTTTCACATGGTTTTGTTTACACTTTTTACATTATGGTGCAGAAAATTGATGGCCCCGAAGCTAGAATTGCAGATTATTTTGATGTGATCGCAGGGACAAGCACAGTAGGTCTTGTGACTACCATGCCAACTGCACCAAATGAAAACAAACGCCCCATGTATTCTGCAAAAGACATCAAGGCCTTCTATTTTGATAATGGACCTAAAATCTTTCCTCAAGACCGGTAACAATTGAGCCTCAATGTTTTTCATGCTATCACTATATCTTGTTCCATATTAAATAACACTATACTAATCTGTATACTAATCTGCTTAAGCAACAGTTCTCCATTTGCTCAAGCAACAAAATTGATCAAAGCCATAACAGGACCAAAATGCGATGGAAAGTATCTTCATAGCCTTCTGAAGGAAAAACTTGGGAATACTCAATTACACCACACACTGACCAATGTGGTAATCCCAACCTTTGACATGAAGCAACTCCAGCCAGCCATTTTCTCCAGCTATGAGGTTTTCAAATTAATCCAAGTTTTTAACTTTACCTGAAATTAATCCTGTCTAATGAGAAGGAATTAACACTTCACATAAACAAAAAAGAACTAACATATATTTGTATCCATGCCTTAATTAGGTTAAGAACCATGCACACTTTGATGCCTTACTTTCAGATATATGCTTCGGAACCTCAGCTGCGCCAACATATTTCCCTGCCCATAATTTTGATACCAAAGACTCAACTGGAAGAGTGAGAAAATTCAATCTTATTGATGGTGGTGTAGCTGCTAATAATCTGATAATAAGTTTAATATACATCACTTTTTTATTCTATTTGAAGTCATACTCTCTTAAACGTTAATATCATTGTCTAATTTTCATATGATTCTATAGGCTTTAATTGCCATTGGCGAAGTGACAAAAGAGATTAACCGGGGGAGTCCTAACTTCAGTTCCATAAAGACAGCAGATTATGGTCGATTTCTGGTTCTATCACTAGGAACTGGTTCAACAAAAGTTGACGAGAAATACACTGCCAAAGAAGCAGCTTGGTGGGGTATATTCGGGTGGTTAACTAGTGGTCACTCTGCCCCATTGGTGGATGTGTTCACTCAAGCGAGTGCTGATATAGTGGACTTTCACATTTCTGTTGTTTTTAAAGCTCTCGATTGTGAAAATAACTATCTCCGAATTCTGGTAATAATTAAACTTAATAGTTAATACCCATGTTGGCACATTAATATGAGAGTGATAAATTAGTTACCTCTTGTTCTAAAAGTTTAAGTCTATGGAAAAAGACAACTTTAATCATTCAACAATTATTTTAACATTCAGGATGATACGCTGGAGGGAGAAGTTTCTTCTGTTGATATTTCCACCAAAGAGAATATGGAAAATCTTGCAAAGGTTGCAGAAGGATTATTAAAGAAACCGGCCTCAAGGGTGAATTTAGAGATGGGTAATCTGGAGCCTTCTAAACATGAGACTAATGAGGAGGCTCTCATAAGGTGTAAGATTATTCAAATTTTTGCAAAGTATAAAAAAATCTACATTGTTAATAATAACAATAGCTTTTATCTAAATAATGTAGTTTTGCAAAGCTACACTCAAAAGAGAAGCACTGTCGCGAAACCTCATCACTGCAGAAATGAGATACGAAACGCAACTGATGTTAATCTAAGAGCTGCAGAAATGATATAAAGTTAATGTAACATATTTCCATGGAACTTTGAACCGGCTTCCAGTGCAATGAAATGGAGCCTAGTCAGTAATTTGCTTGAGTCCTCTTGTTAAAGGCTAAAAGATTGTGTATTAAGCTGTATAAAATAAAGTATAAAGGTCTGCCTTTTGTATAGGTAGACAAGATATGTTGTATAAGTAATATAAGTGTAGTACAAGAAACCTTGAATAATTGGCCTAAGCACCTTGCGAGCTTATATTCTAAGAGTCTCTCACAAACTCATTTGGGTGAGTGGAGACCAACTTGAATTTGGCAGCTAATGCACGAAAACATCTTGGTGGAGGAGGCTTGGTAAAGATATCTGCTAGTCTTCTGACAAACAGATTGAGCTTTAAGTTTTAATGTATTATTTATTATTGTTGTTATTCTTGTTTTAGTATTTACTCTAATTGGTGTTTGGTTTATCCTGAGTTGGATCTTTAGCCATCCATGTGAATTGTATTGTCTTTGCTCTGGCTTCAAGCCTTCAGCCATGCATAAAAAAATGTCTTGCGGCCGGGTATATATGGGCGCTCTTACACTTATCAAGAAAGTTATTGTTAATATCATCAGTTTGTGCAGTCAAAATTGGGCAATAGAAGACTCATCTTTCACGTACAATTTACTTTTCTGGCTTCCACTTTTGTGCATTTTCCTAATATAGAAACAAATAATGTCGAGCTTTAAATCATGAGTCATGCTAATGAATGGGCAATGATTAATAATCTATTTTAGAAAAATTTTGATATCACTTTTATAGGAAATAGAAAAAATTGTTTAAAAATTATTTTTTTTTTCTCATAAAATTTTTTCTTTAAATAAATTATTAAAACATCATTCTTAGAGACATCCGTTAATATTTTCCTTTAATATATATCACCCGTGTAGTTGCTTCTGCAAATGTATTATTATTATTATTTTTGATGGTCTTTTGTGATGTATGTTGATGCGTCTTTTTCAAATGTTGTCATCATGCTTATTCCTAATGTGATAACCTAGACAACTCTCTCAAAAGTTTGACTATGTCTTTTTCCAAAAAAGAAAAGAAAAAAAAGGTTTGACTATGTCACCTGGGAAGTTTACCAAAACTAAAATATTGCAGCTGTAAGACTTCCTTCTTTTCCTTTTGACAGAACAATCAAATCTTTTAAGATTGAATAAGGATTTGCAAAATGGTATAGATACGTAGGGTCAATAATTCAACACGATTTAAAGACAAAATGCATAAGGCCAATAGAATTATCAAGTTTTTCACATTTCCTTTAAGCATTAGATAAAATTGAATTGTACACATTTGTTTGAATGGTTGAATTCTGACAAGTACCCCATTTGATGTTTCAATGATATGATCACCGGTTGGGTGTACACGTATGTTGTTGAAGTCATTCATTGAATAATAATGATAATAATGAGTGATTAATCATTGGACTTAGACTTTTTGAGTCAAATATGTTTCTATATATTATATTAACTATTCAAGGAGTTTCTAAAAGGTGTTTATCTCTCCAACATCACCATTTTGTTGGGAAAATAATACTTACAAAAACTGTAATTGAATCCAAGGTGTTTATCTCCCCAACATCATCATCATGTTGGGAAGATAATACTTGAGAAAACTCTAATTGAGTCCTTAATATAACACAAGAGCTCCACTATATTATATATATATATATATATATATATATATATATATATATATATATATATTAATTTCTCAACTTCATTTCTTCTTCTCTATATGAGCATTCTACTCACATGTATATATCTAACACATCTTTTGGTTACTTGAGACGCCGCCTTTTGAGAATCAAATTAACATATAAAATGCAAGTTTCATTCTTTTGTTATTCTTGAATGTTGCAGCCATTGTATGTAGCAAAAGCAAAGCTTGAGAATAATAATAAATTTAATTTTAGCCACCAGGTAGGGATTAACTTAGGGGTAGCCATTCAAGACCGCCTTTGTTAGGCCTGTTGCCTAACCAGACCCATATTGCCTTTATGGTCTAACCAAACTCATGCTTACCTACAATTCTTCTGAAGTGGTCTCACCTACAATTCTCACTTACAATGACCATAGCCTAAAGGGACAATTTTTGAGACAAAGTAAGAGGCAATGCTTTTTGTGAATTTTCAGTATATATGTACGTAAACAATATCAGAAAAGGTACAAGTTATTGGTCAAATTTGAAACACTTTGATCCGATGACTTTCATTTTGGGCTTATGGCCCAATCCAATGACGCGGATGAATCTTTGGACAAGGATATGACTGAGGAGTACTATAAATACACATACTTCCATGAAAAGAAGACATATCAAGTCACATAATCCTCTCTTTTTAACTTCCTTAAAAGTTCATAGTTTCTCTAAAGCTCTTAAATCCTCTCTCTCTCTCCTTACCTGCATCTTTATCCCAATGGGCTCAACAAATGTACCCCTACAACCTCCAACTTATGGAAACCTAATCACTGTTCTCAGCATTGATGGTGGTGGAATTAGAGGGGTTATCCCAGGAACTATCCTTAGTTTTTTAGAATCTGAACTTCAGGTAGAAAAATATATTATATATTAATCATACATGTTTCATGCCACAAACCTAAAGAAATTCAACACTTTTTTCCATTCACTAGTGAAGTTCTGCTTTGTTAAATCATTTATAAGGGTTCAACATGCAATCTTTCCATGTACTTACTCTATATTTGCTTATGTATGGTGCAGAAACTGGATGGTGAAGATGCAAGAATAGCAGATTATTTTGATGTTATCTCGGGAACAAGCACAGGTGGTCTTGTCACTGCCATGCTAGCTGCTCCAGATGAAAATAACCGACCTGTCTTTGCTGCCAAGGATATCAAGGATTTCTACCTAAACCACTGCCCTCATATCTTCCCACAGAACTGGTAAAAATTTAGAATATGAGATATAAAAATATCATTAATATATATAACTGTTTGATTATTGACTTGGCCCATTTGTTTTGGTTTTTAACATGATATTATTTTTTCCAAAATGCAGTTGTCCAGTATTTCCTCATCTTACAAAGATTATCAAAGCTCTAGCTGGACCAAAGTATGATGGGAAATATCTGCATAACCTTGTTAGGGAAAAACTAGGACATACAAAATTGCAACAGACATTGACTAATGTTGTTATTCCAACATTTGACATCAAAACACTCCATCCAACCATTTTTTCTAGCTATGAGGTTTGTCTTCTTCTCATTAAAATGGTTTTTTAATTGGTTACCCCAGTACTTTTTTTTTTTCCTTTAATTTCCACAATATATGTAGTGGTTCAGATTAACCCTAGATAAGAAAGTGACTGCAAATGATAGAGCTGAATTGTACTAACATTTACTTTGATTTGGTCATGAAACAGGTAAAGAACAACCCAAGCATGAATGCCTTACTCTCAGATATTTGCATAGCAACCTCAGCTGCTCCAACTTATCTTCCAACTTATTACTTCGAAATTGTAGACCCCAAGGGAAATGTGAGAGAATTTAACCTTACAGATGGTGGTGTTGCTGCTAATAATCCGGTATATGTCTTTATCAAACTTCATATGACTCCTAATGATTATTATATATAATAATTTTCCTAATTTTTTTTAATATATAGCTATTTAAAAAATAAGAAATTTAATCATTTAACTGTTATTCTAATATTACTAAATTGGTGCAATCTCAGGCTTTACTTGCCATTGGTGAAGTGACAAAGCAGATCCTTCGAGGAAGTTCTGACTTCTTTCCAATAAAACCAATGGACTATGAAAGGTTTCTGGTGATATCATTAGGAACTGGCTCAAAAAAAGCCGAAGGAAAATACACGGCACACCAGGCAGCTAAGTGGGGCTTGCTAGACTGGTTAACAAGTGGTGGTTCCACTCCAATTATTGATGTATTTTCTCACGCAAGTGCAGACATGGTTGATGTCCACCTCTCTGTGCTTTTTCAAGCCCTTCATTTTGAGAAAAATTACCTGCGGATTCAGGTACATATATCTCTTTCAAACCTTCCATAACCAGAAGAAATACATAAGAAAATACTACAGCTATTACCAATATTATTACCAAAAAAAAAAAAAAAACTTATATATCAATGAATGTAATGAATGACACATCGATAATGTAATAAATAAATTTCTTAATTACTTTTTGGGTGATACTAAGGGTTAATACAAATTTTATTACAAAAATCTTGCAAATTGATGTTCACCAATCGAGTTCTTCTACAGGCACAACAAAATCTCACAACATTTTCTCAACAAGTTGAGGTGTCAATTCATCATAAGTCAAAATAAAATAAGATTATATATAAATCAACTACAACTAAAAATAAAAGTGTTATAAAAGTATTATGAGATTTTTATTACGCATTGTGACTTTCTCTTCATGAATTAAAAAAATAATTTAAACATTTATTTATTATATGTTGAAGTGACTCTGATCATATTTATTATTATGTTAGTTTGAGAATATTTTTATAGTAAAATTAGTAAAAACTATGATAATTTTCTTACATTTTTTTTTGTTTTGTATTTAATAAAACAAAACATAATTAACATTGAAGTGACACATTGGTATAGATGTCTTATGTAATAAAAATCGTGGTATAAAAGTCAAAAGTTCTTGTTCACTTAATTAACGTAGACAAGTTTGAATCAAAACAATGCAGGACGATTGCTTGGTTGGGACGATAACTTCTGTGGACGTGGCCACAAAACAAAATATGGATGATCTCGTGAAAGTTGGTGAAGAGTTGCTAAAGAAACCAGTTGCTAGGGTGAACTTGGAGACAGGAGTTTATGAGACTTCTAACCATGAAACTAATGAAGCTGCCCTCATAAGGTTCTAAAAATAAATATATCAAACTGTTATTATATTCTACAATTTCTTTAGAAAAAAGTTTTGTTTTTAGTTTTCACATTAAGCTAATGCAAAAGCATATAATGTTGTTGCAGGTTTGCAAAATTACTCTCCCAAGAGAGGCACCTTCGCCATGCAAGGTCCCCCGTTGGACATGCTCATCAAGTTACCAGTACTCACAAAACAAATGGTCTTAGTAGACTAAGCATATAATTCTTTTGCTAATGTTAGCTTCCATGTATTCTTTTTGTAATTGATAAATGAAAGCCTATTTAGCTTCCATGTATTCTTTTTGTTAATTCAAAAGAATTTTTTTTACATCTCGTTTCTTTAGTCAAATTTCTGAACACTTTAGTCCTTGTTTTGTAGTGCTGTTTTTCTTGGCTCGTGCATGCATGTAATTGTATGGGTTACGACTTACGAGGAAAGAGAAGAAGAGAGAGCTTTCAATAAATGGTAATATGATCAAATTTCCACAATTGCGTGACCAAGAAAATAAAACTCTAGTCCTTGATTTCATCATTAGTGGTTGGAAATTGAAATAATCAACAATGACTTTACTGATGATGAATTTGTTGAATCAACCAGGAAAGTGATTTACTTAATAGATTAATCAACCTTTTAATAATATCACCAAATCCAGATATTTCCAAAACTAGTTGAAATTATGTAAGCGTGCTGTCACCTTTGAAAAGTTGTTTCTACTTCTAAGTGAGAGCGCTATCCATACCCACTAATTATACATTCAATTTTGTGTTCGAACATGGGCCATGAAATATATAGAGAACTGTATGTAAATTCAAGACAAACGAGCCAACCATCCATAACAATCAATGCGGGGCTGCGTTATAATTGTTGAGGGGGAAATTAATGTCCTCAAATGAAATATGAGGAGGCCAAGTTGAAACTCAACGTTGGGCTTTAAGATAATATCCAAAGGCTTTTGGTATAGTGACAAGCCTATCCAAGCAAGAAATAAAAGGTGCACCTTAGCAAGAACAACATTAAGGTCCAATAAAACACTTCATAATTGTTAATTAATAGATTATTGATCCTGTTACAACAATGCAAGAAAATAAAATTCTCCAGCTGTAGGGTAAAATTAAACTTATAGTCCAGCAGTCAATCACTGAACAAATTTAAGAAGGTGTTCATTTCAAGAAGTCCTAATGTGTCTTGGTCAAAAGGGTCTAGGGTACTTTCTGCTACTACTACGTCAATATGAGAGAAAAATTCCATTGTTACAAATACATTATATTCTTCAATAATAGAAAAACAAAAAGTAAAGATTAATGGCTCCAAGGTGCAAAGAAAGGAGTTATTTGGTGGTGTGAAGGGAGAGAGAGATTCCAGCTTAGTGCAGTAGATATTGAATCAAGATTCTTGTGGGATATGTATGTGGGGTATAAGTGGGGTAGTAAAAGCTGTTTTGAGTGAGTGAGTGAGTGAGTGTGTAAGCTTGTAATGGGATGGTGGACATTTATGGACTTAGGATATGTAGAAAAGGGAAAAGGAATGCTTGAGGCTAAGTGAGTGTGGGTTGAGAGGGATGATTTATGAGCTGGGGAAAGTTGAACTACAAGCTGAAATATGACAAAGTAACAAGAATAACAGAATTTTCAAAGGGCTTGGTGTGTGTTTGTGGGGATGATGTGATTACCCTTTTATAGTGAAATTTAGGGGGGGGGGGGGTGATTAGCAAGAATAAAAAAAAACGTAGGGCTGGTCAGGAGGCAAAATGGCAGGCTACTCATTACTAAGATTTGGTTATAAATGGTAGATTTTCTGGGTTGCCTTGCTTCTTTGGGCAATATGACACATGAGTGAATATTTGGGTAATCTTACATTAAATGTTGAGATTTTTGAGGTTGTGTCCAGCCAATAGGATTATGGCAAGTATTAAGGAAGAATCTTGGTGTTGCAATGGAGATTTGGACCTTAGAGAATAGGATTCAACACCCTAAGTCCGGTGTCAAATTTTGAGCCAACTTCAAAGAGTTTCGCTAGAGATCCCTTTATGCCCTCCAAACCAAATTTCCTAAATTTTCCCCCTTAGGATTCATGGGCTTGGCATATGAACCAATTCTTGAACATTTTGGGCATTTATAGAATTGATTTGTTGAGACTCAAGTAACTTGGTTATGGCTTCCTTCCGCTGGAGATAGAGCTCTGAGGAAGATGATGAAATTCCATTACCCATTAGACTTTAGCTGTTAGTACAACCTCTAGGCACTGTTTACGTCAGGGAGATGGTAGCAGAAAATTGATGGGACAACCCTTAGTCCATTCTTAGAGATTTGGTTGTCCCTTGAGGAAATCTCCAACTAAACCTTGGTCAAGGATGAATGATAAGGAAGCTAGCTGGCTGGTTCAGTCATCTGCCTTGGCTAGAACTTTGGATTGGGCTTATTCACGTGGGATGGACCCTTTGGCTGGGCTATGCTTATGTCCCTTTTCACTTGGGCTTGTACTCCTATCACATATTTGGACCTACAAAATGAACATCAATGACACAATTGCCATGGGTTTTCATCCCTCATGGACTCTTATTGTTAGTGGATATTAAATGTAGTTTGGGTTTTGATAGATATTTGTAATGGATCTTTGGGTAATGAATGTAATATAGTAGCATAAGCTTAATTATTTCAAAATGCTTCGCTAATAATATTTATCATTTTGAAATGATGAATTCCATATCATAAGTAATGTTTATGGTTCCCAATAATCATGTCATAATTTAAATGACGAGCTTATAGGATGAATAATCATCATAGAATTATGAATAGTGACGGGCAAAGGTAATTTAATCATTTGGTATTTCCCAAGTATTAACAATATTGGATTTTTTTACTAAACAATACCAATATGAATCAGGCTTTTTAATGTTGTCAATGAGAATTGGGCTTTTTGATATTTCTAGTGAGAACTAGGCTTTTTGATGTTGCCAATGAGAATTGAGTTTTTTTATATTGCCAATAAGAATTGTGCTTTTTAATGTTGCCAATGAGAATTGGGTTTTTTGATTTTGCTAGTGAGAACTAGGCTTTTTTAATATTGCCAATGAGAACTGGGCTTTTTAATGTTGCCAGTGAGAACTGGACTTTTTGAAATTGCAGGTGAGAACTGAGCTTTTTGATATTGTCAGCGAGAACTAGACTTTTTTAATATTGCCAGTGAGAACTAGGATTTTTGATAGATAATTCCCTATGGACTTAAATAATGGGATTTGAACCCCTTTAATAAAATAATTTGGGCATATGTATGAACTATAGGCCTCACAAAATATTGGGTCTTATAATATTTTATATTTGTGGCCCAATTTAGTGGTGGCATGGAGAATAGTTGTGGGTTAGCATAACAATAGGGCAAAAATATTTGGAGAAGCCCAATGATTTGTTGGTGATGTTTGAAAATAAATGGGTGGGATTTAAGTAAAAATAGGCATAAAAAAATGTACCCTAACAATAATCTTGCTGGATAATGGCTTTGTCTAACATTGTCAAATAAATACATCATAAAAGAATAGACTGGACATGAGTTTATAATCAAAGGGTCATGTTAGCAGTGCCTTTAGGGCAGGGATAAACCTAGAAGGGGTCTAGGCTCCCTTGGTCTAATTTTTTTTATTAGGTATAATTTGCCTATTTTAAGGTTAGGTGTCTCTCTTCCAAAGCCTTGGGCCCCTCCCCTAACAGCCTAGACAGCTCAATCCAAAAGAAAACTAAAAACTCACCCACAATTACAGCTTATAGCCTTATACAAACCAAATTAGAGGGGGGGGGGGGGTGGAGATGGAGACAAGAGATAGAGTCTAAGAGATTAGGGACAGAGCCTAAACTTAGAGTTAGGGGAGGGAAGCTTTGCTACTAACAGTTGTGTGCGGCGGCTTCGGCCTTCGACTTTGCTGCTGCTTAGCTACTGAGGGTTTATTTTTTTCTTTTTCTGTTTTTTGTCTTTGATTTGTGCGCTACTGGGTAAGAACAAAATTATTTTGTTTAAAATTTTTTAAAGGGTTGGGTCGTTTGTATTGGGCAAAATTGGTTGATTAGGCTTAATTTTTTTTTTTTTTTTAAGTTTTACTATTGGTAATTTTTGTTGTTAGGCTAATTTTTTTGGGCTTTTATATATATATATATATATATATATATATATATATATTAGATTTTATATTTATAAATTTTTTTAGAGTCTTTAAAATGAGGAAAATGCTAGAGGTACAAATTTTTTTACAAATTGCTAATGTGATTAGTGGTTACTTGATGTTGCGGAAACTTGAAGAAAGTACACGCAATACTCTCTTGGTGGAACAAAAACTAAATTATTAGTTTTTGGTAGTAAATCTAAAATCCACGAGGGGTTTTCCCTGAATTCATAAGGAAATAATCTGGAATCTACCAGAGAGAGAATTGGACAAAAGTATGTGTTTATTGATAATAGTCTAATTTGCCTCTGACGACTACAAAACATATAAATACTGAGAAAAACATCTAAAATCCCGAGGAAAACATCTAAAATCCCAATTCACACTAATTATGCGATTATGTAACAAAATACCGAAATTTGCCAAAAGTGGCAAAATTGAGTTAAATGCAGAATCATAAACTACTGACCTTAAGGTTCGTCCCAAAACAAGCGGGACATTATTATGACTTTTGAGCAAAATGTTATTAAGGAAACAAAAATTTCTATAAATGACAAAATTGTAGTTTTCGGGGCCTAAATGAAGGAATTCACCATTATCAGGGGATATAAAGCTATAACTATTGCTCAGAAGGCCATTTCACTTTAATGTGCCATATTTCATGCGATTCCGACTTTGAGGCCCATGATTTCTACTAGTATCTTTTTGTCTAGCATGTGATTTCAGTTGTGCATGAGAGTCCTAAAAAGCCATGGTAGTCTGTTCTACATCAGTCTCCCCTACTTGAAAAGAACTCGACCCCAAGTTTCCACTATCTAACGCATCAGGAGGATGGTACTCATATAAGTCAGCAACATTGAAGGTGGAAGAGATATTCATGTTTGGTGGAAGAGCAACCACATAAGCATTATTGTTGATCTTCTTTGTAATCTTGAATCGTCCATATTTCTTGTCTTTCAACTTGTTGTAGGTACCAACGGGAAACCTCTCCTTTCTAAGGTAGACCAATACTAAATCCTTAACACTGAAAATCTTCTCACGTCTCTTTTTATTAGCTGCTTCCTTGTACTTGGCATTAGTAGCTTCTAGTTTCTGCCTCACTTCCTTTTGCATTGCCTGAATATGGTCAGCCATATTCTCCGCAGCTTGACTAACTCCTGGAAGCTTAGGTAAGGGTACCAAAACCAAAGCGTGTTTAGGGGGCATGCAATAGACAGTGGCAAATGGAGACTTACTAATGCTTCTGCTGACTGAGTTGTTGTAAGCAAACTCTGCCTAGGAAAATGCGAGATCCCGCTGCTTGGGTTTCTCTCCTAAGATACACCGGATCAGATTCCCTAAAATGTGGTTAATCACTTTTTTCTAGTCATCAGTCTGAGGATGATTGGTGCTACTATAATTCAAGGAAGTGTCAAAACGCTTCCACAAGGTCTACAAGAAGTGATTAATGAACTTGGTATCCCAGTCAGAGGTGATGGGCTTTGACACCCCATACAAACGCATAACTTCTTTAAAAAACAAATTGGCCACTCGAGTAGCATCTGAAGTCTTCCTACATGCTATGAAGTGGAGCATCTTCGAGTACCTATCAACCACAACAAAAATAGAATCCATACCTCACTGGGTTCGAGGAAGACCCAGTATAAAATACATATACAGATCCTCCCATGGTGCTTGTGGAACTAGTAATGGTATGTACAAACCAGTATTTTGAGATTGTCCCTTGGCAGTTTGGTAGATTGGACACTTCCTCACATGATTGCCAACATCCCTTTTCAGTTTGTGGCCAATAATATCCTCTGCTTCACAAGTGCTATCATCTTGTCTCTAATCATCTACTTCCTTAATAAACTCTTAGGGATGCATAATTGATTACCCCAAAAAGGAAACCATCCTAAATGTACATTCTATTAACAGTAGTATAAGTTTGTTAACACTTAACCAAAATATCACCAAGATCCTCATCATTCTCGTACAGCTCCTTGAGGCAATCAAATCCTACAACTTTACTATGTAATGTGGTCAACAAAGATGCTCGTTTGTTGAGTGCATCTGCCACCTTATTAGTGACACTAGACTTGTGCTTCAATGTGAAATGGAAGCGTTGTATATAAGCTACCCGCCTAGCATGCATTTGGCTAATGCTAGCTTGGCTATTGATGTGCTTCAATGCCTGATGATTTGTATATAATACAAATTCCCTTTGAATCAAGTAATGCTTCTAATGCTTAAGAGTTCGTACCATAGCAAAGAACTCCAACTCATAGACCGACCATTTACTCCGAGCTTTACAAATTTTCTCATTGAAGAATGCTACTGGCCTGTTGTCTTGGGAAAGAACAGTGCCTATCCCAACCACAGATGCATCACACTCCACCCGAAACACTTTCTTAAATTTCATGTGATTCCGACTCCGAGGCCCATGATTTCTATTAGTGCATTTTTGTCTTGCACAATGATTTCAAGCACGCATGAGAGTACAGGAAGGCCATGGCGGTCTATTCTACATCATTATTGATAAGTAAAAAAATAATGTAAATGGTGGGCTCAAATGCAAACCAATAAGAATTTACTACCTTTATAAAAATGTTGTAGAAAAGTTTGTAACTATAACAATATTCTTAAAAAAGAATCAAAGATATTGTTAAAGGGAATAAAGTGTAATTAATAGAACAAAATTACTAAAATTAATACTCATGTATATAATAATATTTTTTTAAAAACAATTGCACCTCCCCCGGCCCCCACAAGTCCAAAGATGGCTCCGTCCCTGTGAGAGATGGAGTGATAAATATGTTTGCAGAGAGAGTGGTAAAGAATTTAGCCACTCCAACTTTCTTTAATCTCAAATTTGTTGCACAGTACAAGATTTTAACAAAAATAAGAAGAAGCAAATGCAGATCCAAAACTTTTGAAAGAGGAGACTTTAAACAACCCACGTATCCAATGACAATAACAAGAAGATAAAGAAATGATCAAGTGGGGTAGATTGGCAGTTGGATGGGTGGGTAGTTAATAGAGTTTTTTTATTATATTTTATTATTCATTATGTAGTTGTAGAGAACCACGTTATAGTCTTACATGAGGTACTTATTTTTTTAGGACTTACATAGTATTGATAATTAAAAAAAAAAATAGTAATATATATATACTATTATATATAAGAAATGCACAATAATATTTAATATATAATTTTAAAATATTAATAAATAATTTTTCATTTTAGTACAGATTTATTATTACGTTATTGTTAATTTCAGTTATAAACTTACTATATGTAAAATGTGGATTTGTTATTTTACTTTTCTAGATATAAGATCCTCTTTATTACATTTTTGGTATTTTTATTTTGCAAATATAAGATGTAAAATGCTAAAATTTACATAAATTCTTTAAAAAGATGTTATATATTTTTCAAGCATATATATTTATTACTATTATTTTATTAGTATATGAAAAAAAAAACTTATTATTTATTTATATAATTTAGAAATTCTTAATTAAATTATTTATGACATTATCGATTCAATCCTGGTCAAACCATAAAACCAAAAAATAGTCCCTTTTACGAATCTTTAATTGTTTCAATTTTTAACACCATAGGTTTACTGTAATTTCCCTTATAATTAAAATGTCATGCAAATTTTTTTTAAAATAAAATGTCACCATAGGCGATCTTTTATTGTATCAGCAATTATATGTTTGAATTTTAGTTGAAAAACCTAATGTATTAGGAATTGTTTTGAGTTTTGATAAAAGCTTATTAAGCATCAAGTTTGGACTTTTATGAGGTGGTAAAAGCACAGAAATTGTTTTGTTAAATACTTAAATTGCATGAAAAAACGGTTTTTGTGCTTGAAAACCCATTTTTACCCACTCCAAACGCAATCTAAGATAGGGCCTTGGATTTGGAATGAAAAAAAAAAGAGAGTGAGAGAGAGAAAAAGAGGGCCCAAAATTCTCTAATCAGAATAAATGAGATTTTTTTGTTGTTGTTAAATTCGATATTTACAATGAGGAAGGAGAGATTTTAACACAAGGCCCTCTCATTGAAACACCAAAAAATGTCAGCTGGGCTATAAGACTCTTGACAGCTGGATAAAAAATTATCCAACCTTAATTTCAACGATGGACTTTTCTATGATAATAAATGAAGGTTTTAGATTTGGATAAATTGCAAGAATTCGTTGAAGGTTTTACAATGAGATTTTAGTGCTATCTCTTTCAAGAATTCATTGCTGGACCAAAATGCAAGATAATATGGTCTACCAAAAAGTTGAAATTTTTTAATAGAGCTTTAGAATACATTTTAAGCAAAAACAATACTCTCTCTCTCTCTCCTTTTTCTTTTTTGGTGAGAGTGCCACATATTTTTCTGTTACGAGAATTAATCAACCTTATTTGGATGTTTTTTGAATGAATGAAGGAAAGGATTTGAATCACTTATTTTTAATTCTCTTAAATGAAAATAATTTGGGTGGTTTCACTAATTTTAACTTGTCAATTTTCCTCTTATAATATTAACTTATATCCATGTCTTAATATTAATAAAGATGGGGTTTAATTAATATCCCGGTGTTAATGGTATCATTTGCGGTCTCATATATGTGGTTTCAAACCCTACCTCCCCCACCCCAACTACCTATTAAAACAACAAACGAAAAAACAAAAAACAAAGATTAGTATAATTATTAATTTATATAATTTTATCTTATTTTCATTCTAATATTTAAAACATCTAAATAAAAGAAAATGATATTTATTCTCTTCACCTTAGTTTTTAAAATATTCAAACAATGAAAAATGATAATTATTTCCCTCCCCCTCCTGTCTGCTTCCCCCTTTGACCATCTACTTTCTTCAAACTTTCACACACATTGTAAAGGTTATATCTCAATATCTGAATTCTAAACATATTACCTGAAAGTGGATACTGGATCCTACAAGTGTGTGGGGCCACATTATGTGAGAATAGGCATTCCATGCAATTGGAGATACCCCTCTGGTTAGCAGTTTCAATCAACTGTTTTATTTTTATTTTTTTCTGTTTTTGTTTTATTATTATTTAGAGAAACAAAAATACACGAAGAGAAGGAATGTGGTTTCAACATAAAAATAAACCACAAATTTGGTTCCAAAGTTATGAAAACTTTTAAGAAATATAATATTAAGCTATGCTATACACAATACAATTTATTAAATAATGAGGAACAATTACTTTTTTTTTTTTTAAGAAACAAACATACACACAAGAGATAGCACAAAAAAACAATGGATAATACCAAACATTGAAAAATTTCTTATCTATAAATAAAATAAAGGTGATTATTCGTATTTAATTTTACGTGTTATTCATTATCTACGTTGCATAAATTATCAAAATTTCCCCCATTTCATGATGTCAAATCGATTCACACACGTCATCTATATATATATATATATATATAATAGGTGAAGTAGAGAGAAACTCTAATTGCAATTCTAAATTAGAATCTTAATTTTGTGCCATGTGTCAAGATTCATATGATTTCATTTGTCTAAATTTAAGTGGATCAGTTGTAATTCCGATGTGCTCCTTTTTTTTTTCCACACCTGCATATTTCAAGGTTCATCTCCCCTTCTCCAATAATAACCTTCATATACAGCTCTTCTGTTGTCCAATGAATGCTATGGAATTTGATAAGAATCTCTCGGTATCAATGATGCATGTATTTGGGTATTTCTGTATCTTATATAAGAAGAGGTTTTTCATAGATTCGGATTTTACTCACAATTTTAATGGTCCTAGTTTATGCTTCCTATGGTTTGATTACTTCTTTCTTTTATCTGCCTATATTTTCGTTCGTTTTTGTGAATAATTGTTATTGTTTAATTATAATTTTTTTCCTATCATTGATGTTGCATGTTTATTTTTTATTTCATAACAAGTTGCAAGGAAACTCAAAATTTTAATGGTCCTCGTTTATGGTCCGCAAAACGAATTCCAACCATTCCTAAGGTTTGATTACTCATTTCTTTCTTATGCCTATTGTTTCGGTCCTTTTTGTGAACAATTTTTATTCTTTAATTATAAAAGTTTTTTCGTTTGCCTATGATTGATGTTACATGTTTATTTCCTATTTCATGTTTCATAAAAGTTTTTTTGTTTGCCTATGTTAATCAGGTTTCCCCTGATTGCGTAATAGTATATGCTGTAAATAGCTTATTGTCTTGACAAAGGTCGTTTATGTTTTCATAGCTTATGTCCTTATTTGCTGTGCTTTTTTCCCCCACAGGAGATTGTCATAATATTGGAAACTTTGTTGCCAATGAATTGAGTCTTTAGAACTACTGATTTCCTTACCAAAGGCATAGTCATTAGGCGGAACATAATTTTTAATTTTAAGATAAGCCAAGAGTATTTTGTAAATATTGAAAAGAAGAAAAATCAAATATGAAATTCAAAAGCATAGTCATTAGACGAAACATAATTTATAAGTTTAAGATAAGGTAGGAGTATTTTGTAACTCAATGGATAGCATCATTTCCTGAATTAGTTGAATCATAGTTCAAATCTCTCATAATTTTTGTAACCATTCAAGTATTATTAGTTTTTAAATGTAGAAAAGATCTATGTTCAGAAAGATTATTTTCTTAGTGCATGAAAGCCTTGATTAAATAAATAAATAAATAATTTTAATTCATTAATATCTTGGTCTAATGATAAAAAATAATCATTATAAAGTAAATATTATATATTCTAATCATATTTTATTTAAATAGTTAATTAATAAAAAGGTAACAGTAACTTAATTTGTTATATTTGCTGATAACCTTAAATCAAGTGGGTAACTAAACAATTTTTTTCAGTTTATTTATTTATTTATTTTTATTTTCTATATCATGTTGGACTATAACATTACAAATCAAGTAATAACTCCACCATTTTTTTTGTAGTTATATTTTACGTTAGACCATGACATGGTTACATAGTAGTTTATTAGTTTTGCCACGTTGCTTTGTAAAAAGCTAGATTTCTTATTTTCTTTCATTTAATTTTTGTCACTTTGAACAGAAACTAATAAGGTTATACTGACTTATACATGATAAAAATTATATTATATCAATTAATAATTCATGTCACATTGAATAGTAACCCACAAGTCTTTGATAATTTTTTTTCCAAACTATAAATTATGACGAGTCAAATTCGATGGGAGGTTTCACCGTATCACATGATAATAACTCGTATTTATTTTCTTTTTCATTTTTTTTGTCACTTTAAACATATAATTATAAGATCACACATAAACATCCATGACTAAACTCATAATGAATAGATATATACTAATTAAAATTGAATATACAATACATTGAGTGATTTAAATGAATCACATTTCTTGTCACTCTTTAATAATTTACCAATATTTGAATATAAATTTGAAGAAAGTAGTGACCCAATTCTGAATCTATCTTTATAATTGTTTATGGATTCTTCCCATTGTACGGTTTGATAAGTAATAATTAATAAGTTTGATCAATTTTCTTCTCTATGTTAAGACTTTTTTCCCTTCCTTCTAAGCAAATTCAATTCCTTTATGTTTTACATTGATTTTTGTTTTTGTTGATTCATTGAACTAGTTTGTGTTATATTCTTGGGATCCAAATCATTGCCCACTTTCTAATACTGTGAATCGTTAGGGGACTAAAACAGCAATTCAATGAACCTAATTAACCACTAACATTAAATGTAAAGTATTAATATTAACGGATAGAAACAATGAAATTCATTAAGAACCAATTGCAATACAAAATTCTATACGAATTGAACCATTTCACCATTTCATTTCAAAATTTTTAAACACGTGATTATTATGTATTGTTATTTAATATCATACTATGAACCTTAAAAAATGATTTTATTATAAATAGTAGATGAAATGTTATAATACTATTTCAAACAAAACAACAATATGAAAAAATTTAAAAACCTTCCTAATGACATATGGGTTGAAATCTTTTTGAAAGTGGGCAAAGATTTGGCAACACTCTCAGGAAATATTAAGTTAAGGTAAAAAACTATTTCTTCAATTTGTATCTATTTATTCATTTCCCTCTATATAAATAATTCAGTCTATTAATTTAATTTTTTCCTTTGTCTTAATTAGTTGCAAACGCTTCAAGAAATTAACAGAAAAGAAATTAGTCCTCCAACAAATTAAGCTGACTTCGTATTTCAATCATTCAGGTCTACTACATGACAAAGAAAAAAGCTTAATATTTTCATGTTATGAAGCAGAAAATCCTTATGCGCTACTGATAGTGGGAAGCTACCAATATTTTTTGAATGAAGAAGTCGTTGTAGGAAAAAAAAAATTGAAAAAACTCTTCCATGTGGCAATTTTATTGCACCTTATATTTATGGAATTATGCTACTTTGAGTCAAATAATGAAGGCATTGATAACCTTTTGAAAATTTTAAATGATGAACATGGGAAGCATTGGCTTGTCAAATGCCGAAAAATGCTTCGACTACTTACTCCAAGAACCGACATGTATAAAATTCCAAACTTTCAAGCATGCCACAAAATTGGAATGGGACATTGGAATCGAGATGAACCTTATTCTTACGGTTTTGAAGAATTTGTAGTGACGTGCAAAATATGCTCAATCGACCTTGAAATGTTTAAGTTGGTGCATAGGCTTCTTTAAGTCTCTTTTATTGTATTTTTTTACTTTGATTATAGCATCACTTAAATAATAAGATGCAATATTATGTTCCATTGTTATTTGTTTGTTAAGCTTTGCAAAACTTTTACAATTATGATTTCCTTAATAGTTTGCCAAAATCAATGATTATAGATTATGGAAAATTCAGAGTGTAATCAACCTTATCCTCGTGATTATCAAAAAATTTTAGTTAAATGCAATATATATTTTTAATGTTTTATCTAATTCTATCCTCTTTGTGATAAACCCAAAAAGACAAAAAAGAAATTGTCCAATAGTATCACTACAATTAACCATTTCCCGTGCAGTTATCAATAATATTTAAATTATATATATAAGAATTATACTATGCATCTTAATGTGTATTTTCAGTATATCCATGCAATTGTAACAAAATTATGTAATGCAAAGTTTTGTTAATCAAAATTTTCTGGTTAATAATATAAATTTAGACTTAACTAAGCCTTTTAAACATGATTAAATCTACCTAATAATATCCTTACAACATTTTTTAAAGACTTAACAAAATATAAGAATGACTATTTATCAATAGTATTTACATTATATATATAAGAATTATACTATGCATCTTAATAAGTATTTTTTAAGTATATCCATGCAATTGTAAAAAAATTACATAATGCTAAGTCTTGTTAATGAAATTTTCTAGTTAATAATATGAATTTAGACTTAACTAAGCCTTCTAAACATGAATAAACTCATGATTAACAAATAAATTAAAAAAACAAATTCTATAGTATCACTTAAATAATAAAATGCAATATTTTTTTTTCATTGTTTTATTAAATGATATCCATTCCCATTTAATATTTAAACATGAATTTAGACTTAACTAAGCCTTTTAAATATGAATAAACTCATGATTAATAAATAAATAAAAAACCAATAGTATCACTTAAATAATAAAATGCAATTTTTTTATTATTTTATTAAATTATATCAATTCTCGTGCGGTAGCACGGGTTATATACTAGTTTCATCTAATGGACATTAATTTTTATTTTTGGTGAACATATGCAATTGTTTTGTGATTTTTAGTATTAATATCTAATTGATTTCAAACATAAGAAAAGAATGCAGATTCATTTAGGACTAATTAAAATCATGCACAGTTATACAGCAAATCATCATTTAATGTTAACTACCAACTAAACTTGCCGCCAACATGCAGTTCATTGCATCTAAACAAGCATGATCACAACCTGAAACTCTACACGTACGGCATATACATTATCTTTTGGAGCGACTGAAATCTCTAAGCAATATATAAATGTCATCTATATTCAAACCATTAATTAAACATGAAAGAGAGGGTTTATCTTACATCATATATTATTTTTATGATATATGATGTAAGGTATATCACCCTTTGCATTTCTTTTGTCCAAATCGTAAGCCATGCCATTATGGCATGGTCACCAAAGCTGATAAATTCTTTGCCATAGTGGGTCACCCATGGCGTACTTATAATAATATGTTCATTATGTACTTGATCTAAGATCAGACTATCTATTTCTAAGCTTTAATAAATTAATATAAAAAAGTTCATACTATACATACATACATGCATATATATATATATATATATATATATATATATATATATATATTACTTTACGTGAAAATATTGATATCTACCCTCAGATTACGAGTCCAAGATGGCAAAGTTCGTCAGACTGCAGATAAAGCTTCATAAGTTATTTAGGATAAAACCTAATTTATGAATGGCTAGGTCTCACTTCAGGTCTCTCTTTGCTAAATGAAAGATAGAGATTACGTTTATTCATTGTACGTAGTCCATCACTTAATGGAAACGTGTTACGTGCAGGTGAAAAAATTAATCAAATTAAAGTAATGCATATTGGCTATCATGTGCTGCTACTGAACCCATTCTTATAGTACTACTATTAGACTGTTAGGTAGAGTTGGGTATACTATTACCATTAAGTCTTTGAATTATGATCATCTTAAAGTAACTCTAGTTAGAAAATAATTTATTTTATAATATCTCTTTAAAGGATTGATAGCATAGTAAAATTTGAACCATTCATTTAAAAGTCAATAAATTCCATGATGAACTTGTACTAAAATTTTTAAAGGGTCTCAATTCTTATGATGTTCTGATACGTTGGTTGAGTTTGTTACAAAATTTGAAGCGTCCTTCTCTGCATAGATCAATCCATGATATTCGCAGAGGAAAGAAATCTTATTGACTTCTTAATTTGTTCTTATTGGGGTCCAAGTCCAACTCACATATAAGTGCACAACTGCTCATAAAACGGCTTCCAGTACGTGGGACTTATATATTGGACAATTCTCAGTCTCCCATGTGGGAAAAATTCAAATTTATTTTTGATAATTAAATCCAAAAAGACATACATAGACTAGGAGATTGTTTGGACTAGAGAAAGATTCAACGGGAAACTAGATAAAGTGGAGTTTCTCGTTCTACCACGCACCCTTTGACCATTGCATAGTTCCCTGAACTTTCATCTTTCTATAACCATAACTTAAGGCTATAAATAGGTCGTTGATGGATCAAAATTCAAATGTAAGAACAAAAACTTAGCTTTCTTTAATCTTATTCCTTACAAAACCTAAGGCATTCTTTTATATTGCAACTTACTTTCTGATCACTTGCCTACCATTTTCATCTTCCTTATGAAAAAAACATTGTCATTTCAACTTCAACCCCCAACGTATGGTAACTTGATCACCATTCTCAGCATTGTTAGGGTAGGTGTCAGGGGGATCATCCCTGCAACTATCTTAGCTTTCCCTGAACCACAACTTCAAGTATAATTTAGAGTGCTAGGTGGGGTTAAGTCTTAATGTATTCAAAGACATAATTACTAGATAGCTAGGGCTTTCAAAATATTAGTATTACACAATTTCCTATACTTGTGCAAGCGTATATTATTAAACTAGATCCATGAAATAAAAGTCGATCATTATATAATAATATTTATATAAGAATGTTGTGAATGTTTACTGGGTTTTGTTGGTCTTATATAAAGTATTCAAAGACATAATTGGTATGGCTTTCAAAATATTATTTATTGCACAATTTCCTATACTTGTGGACGTGTGTATTATTAAACTTGATCCATGAAATAAAACTCATCTGGTATAAAATATTTGCATAAGAACATTTTAAGTTAATGACATGTATATGTTTGAATATTTATGTAAGGACACAATTCAAATTCCCAATTTACAACCGAAAGGAAAAGGGGCTTGAAAGGCCTTTTTACAATAAATTTGTAGAGAGTGGGTTTGTAATCTAGATTTTAAGGATGATTTAAATAAAAAAGAAAAGAAACGGGCTCCGAGCCCAATGGCACGAAAAGAGTTATTTGTAAGAGTATGAATTAAGGCTCTTCCTCGGACACAATCTGAGGATAGTTTATAATATTGTTTCCTAAGGTTGATTACAACTATAGATCGTTAGATTATCATATACTATTGTATTTCTTCTCAAAAGGAAAAAACCTCTCCCTCTTCCGAAAGTCTTTTTTCTTATTTATACTTCCTCTTCTTCTCTTTATCATCTTCCACCTCATGGTTGTAACGCTGGTTTTGGATACTTGTCCCATCCATTTTCCCTGAAGTCCGCTGGGGTCAGGGACCAAGTTCCAAACCTCACGCTCAGGTCCAATCTTTCCATTAATGCAATCAGTATATTAATTACAGAGCTTTTAATGGGTGGGCGGTGGCAGCAGCTTTACCTTAGATATTCCACCGCTCTTTCTATTGTCCTTCACGTGTACCGTGTCTTTCCGTAGTTATAGGATTTCTGATAACACAGCCCGGGGACATTAACCTCTCTTCCTATGACCTCGGCTTGAATAGCCGAGGACAAATCCATTCCTCGGACATAATTGGTCACTCGTTTATCACCTCTTCACCTGGTATTTTCTTTATGAGATATATTTACGTACTCCTAGATCATTTGATGTCCTCGGATTTGGGTTTTTAGCCCAAAAGACTTTGTTGGGCCATCCTTTGTAAATTACTAGGCCCAATGTCCCTACAATATATATAAATATAAATATATATATATATATATATATATATATATATATTTGTATGTATGTATGTAATGTTATAACAACCATATTAACTATACATAATTTGACAATAATGGTAGGAGTTGGATGGTGAGGACGCTAGACTTGCAGACTACTTTGGTGTCATTGCGGAAACAAGCAGGTGGTCTTATGACTTCCATGTTAACTGCAACAGATGAAAACAATCGTCCTCTCTTTGCTGCTAAAGATATTAAGCCCTTCTATCTTGAACACTGTCCTAAAATTTTCCCTCAAAAGAGGTAAATCTTTATACTTGACTGCCTTTATATATGTATACATGTGTTAGAATATGGTAGTAGGGTTATATGGTATATCTGCAATGACGACTCTAGAAAAGTTTTTTAGGGTGGTCACTAACAAATTTAAACTATACAAAATCTAATAAACCGATAACTTGAATATTTGCTATAACTACGAGTAGAGTCGCTAAGGAGAGCAAAATTATTGCGACTACAAAGCCAAAAAAAAGTATAATTGTTGTCACCATCAAGGAGAACTCACAACCACAATATTTTTTTTGTAACCTTTTTTAGAAAAAAAATGTTATTAAAGATTATTTTATTGAATAGGTTGAATGATCTACAAATTTTATTTTTTTGTTTTATAGTAGGCTTTTTGTTGAATAATTTGTTCAATTCTTATTGTTTGGTCTTATCTTGTTTTTGTTTGATTTATGTTTGTTGGTTTTGGGGGCTAATATTTATTGTTGTTATTTAAGCTTTAAAAAAAAAAAAAAAGATTAAGGATTATGTTTGGGGGTAGAGTTAATTTTGGAGTAATACTATGTCCACAATATTTTTATAATAAACCTTATGCAAAAAGCTGTTATTGGTGAATAAAAAAATAATATTAGTATTAAACCCAGATAGGATTAGTACACAATGGATTTGTTGTGAAATTATTGTAAAAATGTTGTGAATATAGTAGTATTACTTGTATTTTTGTTGAATCTCTCAAGTTAAGGTGTTCAAAATTTTTATTAGAGTGGTCATAATCAAGGTTTTGAAACTAGGACCAGACCGTACGGTCCGACCGGAAAAACCTCGAACTGCTCATTTTTGCGGTTCTTTTAGCCTTAAGAACCGCTCTATGGGAAAAAAGCAAGGACCCGTGTGAACCGCAGTCGAACCTCACGGTTTTGGGAACCGTGAACGGTTCTCATAGGTCCCTTTTTAAAAAAAAAAAATCAAAACCTTAAACGGCACCATACCGGAGTATTTACTATTTTTGGTCGGAAAAAAAAAAATCCAAACAGAAAACGTAAAAGAAATCAGAAAACGGAGGATTTGACCTAGAAAACGTCTGATCTTTGTCTCAGTCTCTTTGCCTCACTCTCAAAAAACATCTCACATAATCCAAACACAAAACAAAATCCAATTCTTACAATAAAGTTGAATCAGAACAAGCAAATATGAAGAAAAAGAAGAAGAACAAGAACAAGCCAATCTAACCCAGTCTGGTGGTGGGGAGGAGGACGAGTGGCGATGGGGTGGCGGACGAGGTAGTGCTACATAGGGAACGCCGATCTCCACCGACTTTGCCCTTTCAGTGACCTAGATCTCCACCAGCGCTTCAGATTCTCCTCTCTCTCTCTCTCTCTCTCTCTCTCTCTCTCTCTCTCTCTCTCTCTCTCTCTCTCTCTCTCTCTCTCTCTCTGATGTGAAAAGTGAATACTAAGTAATGAGTATGTGATAAATGTGAAGCTTGAGTAATGAATTGGGTATGAAAAATGTGTGGTGGAGGTTATCCTTATCCCTTAGTTTTAATTTTTTTTTTTTTTTTATGTAATCGTGTGGTTTTTTTTTTTATTCAAACGTGTGGTACTTAATATTAAGAAATGGGAATTATGAAATACTATCACAATAAATTTTAAATAATAGATTGTTATTAGCTAATATTGGTAAGTAAAAAAATAATTTTAGTGGTAAGTTCAAATTAGAACTAGTAACAACTTTCCGCATAAAATTTTGATGTGATTCTTGTGAAAATATTGCAAAAAATATTGTGGATATAACATAACAATTCTTTCTTCATCTGCTTTTGTTTGTATTGCTTTTTTATCTCTTCCTTTAATTTCATTCACTTTTGTTTCTGGTGTTTTTTTAAGTTTGTAAATGTGAGCTAGATAGCTGGTCACGTGGGCATTAGAAAGTGGAAATTAGAAAGACAATCTGATGCTTTTATTTATTTTTTTATATAAAAAAATGGTTATTATTATTATTGGATAAATATTTCATATTTGGGTTTGAGATGGATATATTAGACATAGTTAAAATATGAATTTATAGTTTTAATTTGACTATTTTAGTTAATTTTTCTATTTTTTACTAATTTAATATTTTATATATATTTAAAATAATTATTAAATTAATTATGACGTCATCATGGTTCGACCCTGGTTCGACTTCAGTTCGACCTCAAAAACCTTAAACCTCTCATTTTTACGGTTCAATGAACGGTCCAAGTTTGAAAACCTTGGTCATAATAAGTTATTTTAGCATATAATTTTTTTAAAAGTATATATATACATTTTTTTAAAAGTATATATATACATTTTTTTACAAGTCAGGGTAGTCTTGTGACTACCCTAGCTTACATGTAGAGCCGCCACGGTATATTTGAGCTTTGTTTCATGCTTTGAATCTTTTGGATTTGTAAATATTAATTAACCAATTAACAAGAGCATGCATATATTGGTTTCAATGGCAGAGGCTTGTGTGGAGCAATCCAAAAAATATACAGATCATTGGGAGGACCTAGGTATGATGGGCAATACCTTCACAAGGTTGTGAGGGAGAAATTAGGAGAGACTCGGCTGCATATAGCACAATGACGAATGTTGTGATACCAACTTTTGATATCAGGCATTTACAGCCAACCATTTTCTCATCCTATGAGGTCTATTTCTCTCCCTTTCTCTTTCCCTATCCAAAATTGTCTTATTTGTCAGCGCCATGCCACGAAGTTTGACCCTCTTGAATTGTTTCCTTCTATAGTCTCGTATTTCTTTTTGATACAAAATGGAATTTCTACTCTAACCTAATCTAAGTGTATATATATGTAAAACTCTTTCGTGGAGACTTGAACCTCATCCCTTACCTCCCACATTCCACAAGCATTTATACCTGTGAAATGACCATCGCACCAAGGGTGTGCGGTGGTTAGTCTCGTATTTCTTAGTACTGTACAACCATTGAAATTGTGAAGTCTTAAAAAAGGAAATAAATAGGGCTAGTTTAGAATAGACTTTTTCCTTTGCTGAATAGACTTTGGAGTTTAGACACAAAGAAAATTAATGACACTTAAAAACTTTTAGGAAGCAGAAATCTTTCACTTTCAATGCCAAGGCAAACAAGAAAAATAGAACAAAGACATTGACTCTGTGCCACTTAATTGAAATAGTATATTAGGTTTACTATTCAAGTTCAAAGATTAAAATTATTTATGATGTGGCTAAAACTCAATTTTTTCATAACTCAATATAGGCAAAAGATATTGAAAAAAAGAAGGAAATATTAATTTCAATTCACAAGTATATATACTACGATTTTCCCTTAAAAAAATTGTGTTGCATGGATTTTGAAACCTTATTATTAAATATTGTTCACTAGTCGTCTAGTCCCTTAATTTGAAGTGCATGAAAGAGTCTGAGGAGCTTCTCTTGAAATAGAAAGCTGTGGGGAAAAAACATAATGATTTGTTTGTATAAGTGAATTTAAAGAGAATGATTTGGACTTTATTATTTAGTTTCAATGACTTGAATATAGAGTATGAAATTATTATATAATTTTTTTTTTATTGATGAAATTTATAAAGGGAATTTCCCTTTGTTAGTACGTGCATTTGATGTGAATATGTAAAGATGTCATTTCAAATCCATATTATCACGTGTTTTTGCTCAAGAAAAATTTTCAAAACTCACATCATCATGTGTTGTTAAATTTATATTAAGCAATTTATGATAACAATTTTTTTTAGATCCCTTGATTGTAAATCCTCAAATCGAAACACAACCTAAGAGAAAATTCTAATTTCATGCAGGTGAAAAACTTCCCTTGTTTGGATGCTCGATTGTCTGACATATGCATCAGGACTTTGGCAACTCCAACTTATCTTCCTGCCTACCAATTCAAAAACCAAGATAATTAAGGGAATGTTCGAAAATTCAATCTTATCGATGGTGGTGCTGCTGCAAACAATCCGGTATACAATCTTTTAGAGAGATAAAGTTAATTTAAATTACATATTTGATGCTCAACTTTTGACATTTATTTGAAAATCATCCTTATATATCTAATGGATAAAAAATTTTATGTATTGAATTGAATTCGTGAAATTGAGGTCACTTTGATAATGTGGAGCTTTGATATGGTATGAATTATGTTTGCCATCATCGATCAAATGACGATAATTTTTTTTTTTTTTTGAAATATTGAAAGTAGAGCGATTAAAATGAAACATTTTAAAGCATAGAGATGATTTTGTAAAGAAAAGATCAAAAGTTGAGAACAAAATATGCAATTTATTCTAAAGTTAAAAGTTTCAACACAAGAAAAGCTAATCTTTATAGTGTTTTTCTTTTCTTTTTGGCACCATGGTCCAGACATTAGTAGCCATAAACCAAGTGACTAAACAGGTCTTCAAAGAAAATCCTGATTTCTTCCCAATCAAACCCACGGACTATGTTTGCTTTCTAGTAATTTCAGTAGGCACTGGCTCACCAAAGACAGCAGAAAAATACAATGCTAAAAAGGCAGCCAGGTGGGGCACTCTCGGTTGGTTACATCATGGTGGTTCTATTCCACTAGTGGATGTGTTTACTCAAGCAAGTGCAGATATGGTTGATGTCCATATTGCTATGCTGTTCCAAGATCTTTGTTCAGAACATAATTACCTTCGAATTTGTTAGGACATATGTGAATGATGTTAGGAACATATGTCATTTAGAATTGGCTAATCCTTTGACAAAACGCACTTTACTTGTAATTGGGCAGATCTAAGATGTGTTTAATACTTCAAACAACAAGGGTTTAAGTCCAAGTATTAAAGTCATGCAAATCTGTCCAAGAAATAAGTGAAGAAGTGCTGGATTTTAAAACTCGACAGCTAACTCAACAGATAGCATCTATCGAGGTTTGAAAGACTGCTTTAGCCCGATAGTCGACAGCTGCTTGATAGATATCCTATCTATCGAGAATTATGAAAATCAATTTTTCAGATCTGATTACACTCCAATCCGTGTGTACATGTTTAAGCTTTCTTTTCTCACAACCCTAAACATATATAAGGATTATTTTAAGGGCAGTCAAAGGTAGCGTGAGTGTAGAGCAAAGTTTTGTTCATGCAAATTGTGACCGGAAACAAAATTTTCCCTAGTTCATCTTTCTCTAGAAGAAGTTACTGCATTTGTACGCCGTTGGGTTTTGTGACCAAGGAGCTTCATGCTTTTCATCGTGTTGAAGAACTAAAGAACTTTGCAGCCAACATTTTTCTCAAGTTGGTGAGTAAGTTGCGTACTGGGATCCACGCATCTATTGATTAGTCACATACTGGGAGCCGTGCATTGAAAAGGAGAAATTGTCACTACAGAACAAGTCCAATTATGTATTAGGGTAAGGGTTCAACTGTAGGTTGGTATAAGGTACTGAGATTACTTTACTTGTAATCACTTGTTATGATAATAGTGGATTCTCGAGAGTGGTGACCTTATATTCACCCGGTGGGATTTTGCCTCGGTAGTTTTTCCCATTCGTAAACAAATCACCGTGTCAACTTTATTTTTTGTTGCATATTAACTTAGTTGGTGATTTGTTTGTGCTACCACATGTTTTGCATGATAATTGAATTAATTAATTAACTTCGCTAAATCAATTGATTAATTTATTACAAGGGGTCAATACATTCTTAGCCTATCAAGTGGTATCAAAGCAGGCACACTCTGATTAGGGTTAATCTTTGTTGTGTGATCCATTGACCCCTGTTTGTTATGGATAGAGGATAGTCTCTTATTATATCTCCTTTATTTGATAGCACTAATTATGCATACTAAAAAATACGCATGAGAGCTTTCTTGCAGTCATTAGATGAAAATGTGTGGCAAGCTGTAGAGATAAGCTAGACCAAGCCAAAGGAAACGCCAACCAATTGGGATGATGCTAAGATCAAGGCAACAAACTTCAATAGTAGGGCATTGAACACTTTATTCAGTGCAGTCACAAATAAGGAGTTTAAGTAGATATCCTCTACCGAAACTGCCAAGAAAGCATAGACCATTCTCCAGACAACCTATGAGGGAACCAAGGCTGTCAAGGACTTGAAACTTTAGAGACTCACTACAAGCTTTGAAGAGATCAAGATGATGAAAGATGAGTCGTTTGATGAGTCCTATGCCAAGCTCAAGGACATAGTGAACTTAGCCTTTAATCTTAAGGAAATCATTCCCTAACCCAAGATTGTGAGAAAGGTGCTCAGATCTCTACCCGAGAGATTTCATGCCAAGATCACCGCAATTGAGGAATCAAAGGACATTGACAAAATTCCTTTGACAGAACTGGTTGGCAATCTGCAGACCTATGAGTTGGGTTTGACAAGAATCGGAAAATCGATTAAGGGTAAGAGTGTGGCACTAAAGGCCAAGACAAGTGACACGGATGAGTCTTCAGATGATGAAGATTCTAAAATGAAGTCCTACATCACAAAGGACTTCAAGAAGTTCATAAAGAATGCCAATGGGAAGGGATTCTACAAAGACCATAGGCAATTTAGTTCTTCTCAGTTTAAGAGCCAAGACAAAGGGAAAAAGGATACTAAGGATAGCAGTCAGTACACTGTTCCCTAAAGACCCAAGTGTTTCGGGTGTTAAGGCTTTGGATACATGAAATAAGAGTGCCCACATATCTCAAGACCATTGAAAAAAGCAAGGCACTTGCTGCTACATTGAGTGACACCTAACCTGAGGATGATTCGAAAAATAAGGATAATGGAATCCTGAATATCTTCACTACCACTGTAAATCCTACTAAGGGGATTGTTGAAGATGTGGAGGAAGAAGAGGACTTGGTGGAGTATAAGTTTGAAAATATGGATGAGTAAGATGACATCCACACAGCCTATGCAAAATTATACAAGGTCTCTGAAAAGTATGAGAAGTTGTATAGGTTGGTCACCAAAAAGCTTAGTGATGTGGAGCTTGAATAAAAGGAAATCTCTACAAAGTTTGATGAAGCTAATTAAACAATTGGAGAACTAAAGTTTGAGAATAATTTCTTGGCTGAGAAGACCAAGAAGCTCGAGGCAAAACTATTCCAAGTCAGAGCTCAGCTGGAGATGACCTCAAGTGCAAAGCTTAATGAGAAGCTCAGCCTTCAGAAATTTGCTTCTGATCGAACCAGTTTAGGGTATGATTTCTCTTCTCCTAATATTGCATCCTCTAGTACTACTATTTTTGCTTCTCTTGCTAACAATGTTGAATCTGAAAACACTGATGTCAAAACTATTTTAGCTAGTGAGAACATAAAAAAGGGTAAATCTATCTTAGGAGTACCCCCTAAGCTTGTTAAGAAAGAAACTAAAAAACCCCAAGGCTAAGAAGAGTAATACCCACAAGTCTAAACAGAAGAAGCAACATCTCTACCATCACTGTGGAGCAACTGGACATATTCAACCAAATTGCTATAAGTGGCTAGCCACTCAACAAAGCAACAATATGATCTCATCAGGAAACCATAATCCTTTTTAATCCTCTCTTACTCCTCTTGGAGATCTACTTAAAGCCCTCATGTTCCTTTTGAACTTGAAAGTTGCAATTCTTCCCCCTCATTGTCAGTTCAAGGGTTCGCTAAAAGGAAAGGTTCTTCCAAGGTGTGGAAGGAAAAAGACTTAAAGTGATTTTGTCACTTTTCTCTCTCTCCCTCTCTATTTTTTATTGCATTACTTGTGTTTTTGCTTTCTTGTTTTGAGTCAGTCTAGTTTTATGCATTACTTTATTTAACATGTTTTTGTTTATTTGTTTGTTTTCAATTTTTCTTTATTTTATTTTTCATAAAAATGAAAAAAAATTGAAAAATCAGAAAAATACAAAAACAATGTGTTTTTGTGTACATTGGTACTTGCGTACCTTGGATGGCCATTGAAACAAAGTATTCTAAACTTTGTGTAACACCCCAAATATTTTTTAAAGCAATTTTTCCAAAGAGAATAATATCTAAATTGGGCTTTATTTTTTTAATCAGTATGGTTAATTATTTTGTGGAGGACTTATGAATACTTAAGTGATTTATGGGGCTAGATGAAATATGGGAGGAACCTTATGGGTGGAGTGATAATTAAACACAAGATATTTTTGGGGCAAACTTATAATTAAGCCCTATCCCATAAGTTAGCCACCCCCCCCCCCCTATTCTTCCTCATTTCACGTTGAAATCTCTCTCCCTCTTGATCAGCTGCCCCTTCTCTCTATTTCTCTATCCTTCTATCTCACCCACCCACTAAAACACACACAAACACACTCTAGCTCCCATCTCCTTCATCATTTCTTTCCCCTCTCTAGTCCAAATCTCTCTATTAGGGAGGATTATGTCTCCATTGGTTTTCCTAGTAGCTAAAACTCCATGAGAGTTTGAAGTGGATTAAACCCAAGGTAAAAATCTAAGCTTTTATCTCAATTTCTTCTATGAAATTCTTTGAGTTTTGCTATTTAATGATTATTATGATGAATACTTGATGGGTTTTGGTGAATAATGGAAGATTAGAGGGTTAAGATGATTTGGGTAGCAATGGTTTTGTTAAAATCCGAAAATTTCATATTTAAGAGTTTTTGCTTTGATAAAAGGTTTTGGTTGATTAGTTTTCTAATGGGTATTTGAGGGTTGGTTTGCTAGATCAACTGTATGGGTCTTCTTGTTGCATATGTTGATGTGAGTTGATTTTAAAGTGCGTTTCCTTTGCATTTGAGTGACTTTGACATATGTGAATGCGGGTATTTGCTTGTCGCATGCCAAGTGTTTGATAAATTGCCTATATGAGTTATAGGATGAAATTTCTTGACTTGTGTTGTGATGGTTGTTATATTAGGTTATGGGTTGTAATCCTAGTTGTTTATGTGTGTTAACACATGTAGATTTAAGGTTAATCAAGTCTTAAAGCTTTTGGAATAGTATTAAAATTATAGTAATTTTCTTTTGGGACTGTAAATCTGTCCTTGACAGATTAAGTAAGCTGCATTACATGATTTTTAATAAATTACAGAAAAATCATTTTGAGCTGAATTTTAGGTGATACATACTAGACATATAAAGGCTTTTAGCTTTTTGGATAACACTAAGTGGACCAAATGAATTTTATAATAAGGGCTGACCTGTTGGAAGTTATTTGAAAGTGTGATTAGGATGCTGAGACTTTAAGGAATTTACTTTAAGCTTTTGTGGTGTGGTTTAGCTTGTAAGCCCATATGTGCTTTCTTTGACAAGTGTTTTACTTTGGCTAATTTTATCATGGGTTGGTAGTGACAACGTTGTATCAAGTTGGTAAATGCACATTGTTTGCGAAAGGGAAATTAAAGACATTGGTTGTGTTGTAGTCCTATAAGTTTCTTGTATGTTTGTTTGGTTCCCTTTTGGGTAGGGGTACTTGTCTTGGGCTGGTCAAGCTAGGCTTTAGGGCCTTAGGTTTGATTTTCGAGGGAATCCTTCCCAATTTATGGAGACAAATTTGATAGCGTAATTTTTGTAGTTGACCTTGTTATTAATAGGCTTGATACTTGTGTTTCTAGGTTCCAAGGTACTTGGTGATGGAACTAGTAACTTAATTGGTTGAATGCGGTGCCCAGTTGAGGTAAATTTGGAATGGACTGCTGAGGTAAGTAGCTTTTTAATGGGATTTTTGGAAAATAACCATGTTTTCATAAATGTTGTTTTTAAGTCAAACACATTTTGGAAAATTATATATGGATATATGTTTTCTTAAAAGTATTGTGTTGTGATCCTATTTTATATTATTATATATGAAAATGCATCATATTTGGTATTGCACTTGGGGAAATGCATGAATTGTTGACATGGAAAATATGAGCATCTTTTATTTAATCTTTGATAAGGAAATTATGAATTTTATAGTTTATTAGAAAATCTAAAGATGCTTATCTTGTCTTGTTATGTGAGAAATTGATAGAAAATCTTTTTGACAAGAATGAAGTTAAAAACCTTACAAATTTTGTGGAAGACAGATTATTTGAGATTTTTCTGAAACTATCTAGATATAAACTATATGTTTCAAAGTTTATGTAACCTGTGAGCTTTATGTGGTTTTAACACCATGTTATGTGTGATTTCCTAATGATTACTCGATTTGATTTCCGTAGTCTTTGTGACAATGAAATAAAATCCAGGTCAGTGCCCTTTCACTTTGAATGATGCGTTCTTCCCTATTGCCCATGGGGGGAAGATGTTCCTTAATTGTGTGTGGGTGAGGCTGCTGCCCATGAGGCCAAGAGACCACACGTAAGAGAGGTCCTATTTGACGCGCTCCCTCTACTGCCCATGGGGGAGAGAAAAACCTTGAGGGTATGGGTGAGGCTAATGTCCATAGGGCCAAGAGTCTACATACCAGAGAGGACAATATCATTCCAATTGCGAATGAGTGGATCCCCTGACCGATCTATGTGGTAATGTGGTAAATTTATGATAAATTACCGTATGTTAGATTTTATGGCTTTGGAATTATATTGTTAGTGATCATAGATTATAATATATAGTTTCATGATATTATTTTGAGAAACTTTGTGTTTCGTCATTTAATCATTCTTGTTACATTATTATTGAAAATGATCTTACACTATTCAATTAGCAATTTCCCAAACTAAAACATGTTTTGTGAACTATTCATTATCATGAAACTTGCATTTCCCCCACCCCCATTAATTATGTTACTTACTAGGATTTAGCTCATTTCAATCTCCAACAGTTTTTCAGATAAATTAGCTACACGTCAGGCATGGACCTTAATTTATTGGTGGTGATTGGAGCGCTATATTAAATTGGGAGACTTGAGCCATTAATGGTCAATGACTCAATCTTGCAAAGTTCAACGAGATCATAATTAATTCTATTAAAGGTTGGATACTTGAGGTCTGCTAGCCTTGGGTGTGGTAGGCCTAGATTTTCTGTTAAGGTTGACCTTAGAGAGGATTGCAACTTTGTGTTTATTTTATTTGGAGCGTTGCATTATTAAGTGTATTTGGAGACACATGATTTGTAGTTTGTATTGCTTGTAAATGTGTCATACAGCTCTGACTTATATTGTGGAGAGATCAATATATTTATTTACTTCGTCAATGGAAAAAAAAAAATCCCATACAGGTTCTCTTGAAGGCTCGGTTTTTCATGCTTTGGACCCTTTTGGGTTTTGGGGCATGACACTTTGTATCTTTTGTAACTTAGATGAGCATTTCTATGCACAACTAAGCAAGTGAGCTTTGTGGCTCGTGTTTGTGATGAGTATGATTAAGTAATCTCTTAAATTTAACACTCGTATCACGCTTTTTGACAAAAATGACTAGAAAATCCTAACAGAAAGACATAAATAATCATCCACCACCATTGTCTGCCAATCATGAAATGACATTTGTATGCTTTGACATAGCAAAAGTGCAATGTCAAAAGCTTAACATCATTGGATATTTCTTTTCTCTCCCTTATATGCCCATGGATGATATGTTTAAAAGAAAAATACGCAAAGAAAATTAAAAGCAAAAAGGAATCAATATGTTTTTTATAGGATGTACCTCAAATGTGATAGTCCCAATCAAGTAGTCATGATCGTGTGTGAGTTAAATTGATTTGCTCATATCTCAAATCGTCATAAGATGTAGAAACTTGTGCAATCTTACGATGTTTTTCACACACAACATGCAATATTTTTTGCTACTTTTGATACATGTGCAGGTACAATGTGATTTGACCATCACAAGGAATACATGTGTTAATGTATGCCCACTAAACTATCTTGACTTTTTTTTGAAATATAAAATTGATTAGACTTGTTTAGTGTGTGCGGGCGTTTTGGAGCTATATGCTGGACATTTTTCTTGTTGCGAGATGTTTTTAAGAGTTAAAATGTTGTTTGGATCCTTGGTAGAGTAGCATGTTTGATTGCATTCATGTCTGTGTTTTTCTATCTTTTAGAATACTATTTTTGAGCAATCTCGACAGCTTCTCGATACCTCTTGACAACTAGGTTATTTATCGAGCTCTTGATCTTCCTTTCTTGACAGCTGCTATCACAATTTCGATCCATTGAAGTTTTTTAGAATTTGTTTTGATAGCTTCTCGACAGCTTCTTGATCTATCGAGAAAGTTTTGTCTCCTCGATAGCTACTCGATCCATCGAGGTTCTTTTGCTGTGGACACCTCTCTATAGCTCCTCAATAATTCTTTCTATCACTTTTTAATTCTCGACACCTCTCGATACCTGCCAATCCATCGAGCTGCGTATATGTCTATTTATGAGGTCAGCACGAATTTCTCTCATTTCTCCCCGATCTCTCTAGATAGAAAAATGTCTCTCCCTTTCTTAAACTCTTCTCACTCAACCTCTTCATCTTCCCCACTTAATCTTCGATCTATTCGTTGCATTTTTCACTGGTATGATCTCTTTTCCATCTGTTTATTATACATTTCAAGCATTTTGACCTAACTTTTGGGGGTTTTGAAAATATTTGGGGTTTTTCAAAATTAATGAAGTTTTTGTAAAAAATTTTAGATGGGTTTTGTTCAAATGATCTTAAAATGATCATGCATTGCATAAAATTGCATATTAACAATGTTTCATGCATTTTAGATGTGTGTTTACTTTGTTGCAAGCTTGTGTACTGGTAGGTTTGGATTGGGCTGAGCCTATGATGCTTTTATTGTGCATGTCACATGTTCATGAATTTTTCATGAACACGTACCTTCCATTTTCGATCATATTGATATTAAACTGTTTGATACTTTTCTGCTTCTCTCTCTCTCTCTCTCTCTCTCTCTCTCTCTCTTAGTCTGCATCATGGCACATAAACGTAAGTCCACTCCATCCTAGAATCCTCTTCATTCCAGGGCATCTTCTTCTGATTCTACTCCTTCCCATCTTCAGTTCTGTGATGAGAAAGCCCGTAAGGACTTCTCAGAGAACTTTTCTCGACGAGGCATTCATTCGGAACACCAAGTCGTTCTATCAGATTTTTTCGATATTGACCTTCCCACTATCATCTATAGTAGGGGTTGGGAGGCACTTTGTGGCATCCCGGTCACTTTTTCCTCCATGATCATATAGGAGTTTTACTTTAATATGCACGGATTCGATTATTTAGTACCTCTTTTTGTCACTCGCATTTGAGGTACGCGCATTGTGGCCACTCCGGGTCTTGTATCAGAAGTGCTCCACATCTTGAGGGTAGCGCATCCTAACTACCCCAGCTGTGATCGTCTTAGGACTGTGTCCAAAAACGAGCTCATGTCTCTATTTTATGAGACTCCTTCTTCTTGGGGTAGTCATCAGAACACCCAAAAACGAGCTCATGTCTCTATTGCTGAAGGTCCCAGGTTCTTTAACATAGTGATGACATTCGTTCTCCATCTTTTGTCTAACTATAATTCTATCACAGAACCTCGTGCTTGATTTTTGTTATCTCTTCTAGAGAACCTCAATATGGACTTCCTTTCTCACTTCATTCTCTCCCTCATAGATGTATATAGGGATACAACAATCCGTTATAAACTTATCTTTCATTCAGCTATCATGAGGATCCTTCGCTACTTTTCTATCTCCTTTCTCGTGTCGGATCCTTTTTGTCATATGTGCTATTGATGAGGGACTATTAGACAGAGTGAGGCCCAGCTTCAACCAAAGCGATCATGGACCAAGACAGCGACTCCTCCAGCTTCTTTAGCTCCATCCACATCCACTCCTTCTTCTTTCGTGGATGGTGTGGTCCTTAAGGCGATTATGGCGCAATTTCAGCGCATGGATGCTCGCCTTGACACTCTCAATGATGATTTGTGTCAGGTGAACAGCCATGTCGGTCAGATTGCACAATAACAGGCTCTCCTTAGTGGCCTCATAGAGTCTCCCACTCCTTCTCTAGAGACTTCTGAGGATGAGGACGGTGATTGTAACGTCTCAATCACAAAAAAAAAGAAAAAAAGAAGTGGTCAGAATTTACTTGGACCACATGTGCCTACCTACCCCATTTAACCCCCACCACTCATCTCACAAATATCTCTACTCTCTTTGATCGGCTCCCCACTTCTCCTCTTTTCTTTCTTTTCTTCTTTTTCATTTTCGGTAGAACACTCTTCACTCCCTCAAACTCTCCCACCGGTACCTTCATATCACTACTTCCACCATCATTTTTCCAACAAGATCACCGGAAAATTCTTGTGAACCCATAAACACCTTCACATCTTTTATTTGAGGTAAAAATTTCTAATCTTTTTGGTGGGTTTTACACTTTTGCTTGAGATTATTTTTATCTAAGCTTTAATTATGATACCCATGTGATTTATGAGTATTGGAAGTGATATTTATGTGTTTTTATGTATGGGTTTTGTATTGGTGGAATTATTTGATGAGAGGGTATATAATTTGTGCTAAAATTGCTACTTAAGGTTTATGTATGGTGGAAAAATTTAGGGGTTTTAAGTTATAATGTATGATGGTTGGTAAATTTAATTTTTCCATTGCCATTGAGTTTATTTGGATTTATTTGAAATTCTAAATTTCTTGTCTTGGAGAATATGTTGATTTTTTTGCTTTCATGGGTCTCTTAATGATGTAGTGTAAATCTTATGAAAGTTAGTCATAATGTTAGAGATATTATAAATTGGTTAACTTTATAAATTGGAGTTGATGCCTTGTGAATAAATTTGTTGAGAAACTTTGGGAATGGTATATATTATTATTGATGAAGTTAAATACTAGGCTTGCCTAATTAAGTGTTTATTTGGCAAATCCTAAATTATGGTTAGATACAATTTCAAGCTCTATACTTATTGTGATAGGTTTACTTGATATTGTTTAGGTTCTAGCTAATCTCCTTGGAGCTTGAAGAGTTAGGTTTTTGTGGTTGCGAGGTAAGTAGCTTCTTAATGGGATATTTTTGGAAAATAATCATATTTCATAAATGATGTTTTAAGGTCAAACACATTTTGGAAAATTATATATGGATATATGTTTTCGTAAAATTGTTGTGTTGTGACCCTATTACATATTATTATATATAAAAATGCATCATATTTGGTATTGCATTTGGGGAAATGCATGAATTGTGGACATGAAAAATATGAGCATCTTTTATTTAATGTTTGATAAGGAAATTATGAACTTTATGGTTTATTAGAAAATCCAAAGATGCTTATCTTGTCTTGTTATTGGGAAAATTGATATAAAATATTTTGACAAGAATGAAGTTGAAAACCTTAGTGGAAGTTAGATTATTTAAGGTTTTTCTAAAATTACCTAGATATAAACTATGTATTTGGAAGTAACGTAACATGTGAGCTTTATGTGGTTTTAACACCATGCCATTTGTGATTTTTCGGTGATCACCCGATTTGATTTTCGTAGTCTTTGTGACAATAGAATCAAATTCAGGTCAGTGCCCTTTCACTTTGGATGACGCATTCTTCTCTGTTGCCCATGGGGGGAAGAAGTTCCTTGATTGTGTGTGGGTGAGGCTGCTATCCATGGGGCCAAGAGACCACATGCAAAAGAGGGACTATTTGACGCGCTTTCTCTGCTGCCCATAGGGGGAGAGAAAAACCTTGAGGGTATGGGTAAGGCTGCTGTCCATAAGGCCAAAAGTCTGCATACCAGAGAGGACAATATCATGCCAGTTGTGAATGGGTGGATCTCCTGACCGGTCTATGTGGTAGTGTGATACATTTGTGATAATTTACCGTATGTTAGATTTTATGGCTTTGAAAATTATACTGTTAGTGCTCACAGATTATAGATTATGGTATATAGTTTCAAGGTATTTATTTTGAGAAACTTTGTGTTTCATTACTTAATAATTCTTGTCATATTATTATTATTGAAGATGAAACTTGCATTTCCCCCACCCCCATTAATTATGCTACTTACTAGGCTTTGTCTCATTCCATTATTTTTATAAACTTTTCAGAGTAAGCAACAATATTTTGAGATAGCATTTTTGGTGGCTAAAAGTAGTTAGACTAACTACTGATGGAGACTGAACTTTTGTAATGGAGTTATTTGATGATGTACATTTTAGAATAGGCTTGACTCGTTCTTTTGTATATTATAGTGGTTGTGACTGTATTCGTACTGATGGGACAAGCTGTTGATATGTAATCGTTTATTCAGACCTCTATTCTTTTGTGGCCAATGGTCCTTATAATTAATGCTTAGAGCTCTGACTTACTTTGAGAGTATATTCAGTGGGATTATTATGGTAATTCTTGATGTTGGTACTTGATAGAATTTATGTGGATTGAATTGTCAAAAAAGTAATAAAAAAAATTACAGGTACTTAAGATGTCTTTCTCATGCTTTGGACCCCTTGGGGTTTGGGCCGTGACAGTTATGGTATCAGAGCATAGGTTATGATTCTGTAGACTTTTGAAAATAGGAATTGATTTTGATCTAAGTCAAAGCATTAGGGGTTGATGAATTCTTTATTTTATACCTTTGTTTCAGCTTCCACCTGCTATTCCTTTTTCTTATCTATCTTTTCTATGTTAACTTTCTATGTTGTCTTGTGATTTATTTGCTTGTTTCTTGGGTATAGGTATAAGTACTTTGGTACACTATGCCTCTTAAAAAGAAAGCACGTAAAGTAAGGCATGTGGATGAGGTTACAGCTTCTGAGCATGGCCTTAGGCAATGCCAAGAGTGTAAGAGATTTGTCACTCCTGTTGGTGGTGAGATTGATGAGGTGGCAGACATGATCTATGCTAGGATTGCTAGATCGGTCTAGGGTGGTGAGTGTAGGTAGGAGGGTTGTTCTTTTGGGGAGTCCCATAAGCAAAACCCTTAAACTTTTAATGGTGAACCTGACCCAATGGTAGCAGAGAATTGGTTGCTAAAGATAGAAAAGTTATCGAGAGCCCTGAACAACTTGATTTTGGAATTATTGGTTTCTACCCCTGTTGGTGATACTTTAATAACTAGTCTTGTGCTTAAGTATCGTATTCTTTGTATTGAGGGTAAAGAGTTATTGGCTGACTTGGTGTTATTAGATATGCATGATTTTGATGTCATTTTAGGCATGGATTGGTTGGCTTCTTACCATGCCAGTGTGCATTGTTTTGAGATAGAGGTGATGTTGGGCCTCTAGGTGAATCAAAATTTATGCTCAAGGCTTCATGTTTGCCTTTTATGCCTGGTGTGATATCATGCATACAAGTGAACTGCTTGCTTAGAAAGGGATGCCAAGGATTCCTTGCTAGTGTAGTGGATTTACAAAGCTAAGAATTGGAGATAGGAGACATTCCCATTGTGAAGGAATTTCTGAATGTTTTCCCTGATGATCTATCGGGGTTGCTCTCGAATCATGAGATCGTGTTCTCTATTGATCTCCTTCCTAGTACTGCACATATTTCTAAGGCACCATGTAGAATGGCACCCTTAAAGTCGAAGGAACTTAAAGGGAAATTGGAAGAATTGCTAGATAAGGGGTTTATTTGCCCTAGTGCCTTAACTTAGGGTGCTCCAAATTTTTTTGTTAAGAAAAAGGATGGGTCTATAAGGTTGTGTATTGATTACCATGAGCTAAATAGAGTTACCATTAAGAGTAAATATCAATTGCCATGTATTGATGACCTATTTGATCAGTTGCAAGGAGCACAAGTCTTTTCTAAGATGGATCTTCGTTCTGGTTACCATCAGTTAAAGACTAAGGGTGATGACATACCAAAGATGACTTTTTGGACTAGATATGGTCATTATTAATTTTTGGTGATGCCATTTGGATTAACTAATGCCCCTACTACTTTTATGGATTTTATGAATAAGGTATTTCATAAGTAGTTGGATCACTTTGTCATTATGTTCATTGATGATATTTTAATTTATTCTAAGAGCCAAGAACAGCATGAAGAACACTTGAGGACTGTTTTACAGATTCTAAGAGAAAGGAAGTTGTATGCTAAGCTGAAGAAGTGTGAATTCTGGTTGAATCAAGTGGTGTTCTTGGGTCATCTGATATCAGGATGGAATTACGGAGGATCCTAATAAGATAGAAGCGGTGGTTAATTGGGATAGGCCAACAAATGTGAGTGAGGTTAGAAGTTTCTTGGGCCTTACTGGTTACTATAGAAGATTTGTAGAGGGATTTTCCCGCATTGTGGCTCCTTTGATACAACTAACTTGAAAGAATGTTAAATTCGAGTAGAAGAAAGAATGTGAGAAAAGCTTCCAAGAGCTAAAGCGGAGGTTGGTCATAGCTCTAGTGTTAACTATCCCTTCAGGTACAGGGGGTTTTGTCATTTATAATGATGCTTCTCATAAGGGACTTGGTTGTGTGTTGATGCAAAATGGGAAGGTTGTGGCTTATGCCTCTCGTCAGTTGAAACATTATGAGAAAAATTACCCACTTATGACTTGGAGTTGGCTGCAGTTGTTTTTGCCTTGAAAATTTGGAGACATTATTTGTGTGGGGAAAGATGCGAGATTTTCACTGATCATAAAAGTTTGAAGTATTTCTTTACCCAAAAGGAGTTAAATATGAGGCAACAAAGATGGTTGGAACTGGTTAAGGATTATGATTGTTCTATTAACTATCATCCTGGTAAGGCTAATGTTGTAGCTGATGCTCTTAGTAGAAAGCCTTCAAGTTTTTCAGCTGCTTTGCTAACCACTCGAAAGGAAATTATTCAGGATCTTGAAAGGATGGAGATTGAGGTTGTTATGGGCCATTTTGAGGCCTACCTGGCTAGTTTGAGTGTTCAACCAACTTTGGTGGAAAGAATAAGATTGTCATAGGTAGATGACCCACATTTAAAGAAAATCATGGATGAGGTGTGTAGTGGAAAGAAATCTGAATTTTCTATCTTTGAGGATGGTGCTTTGAGATTTGGGAGTAGACTTTGTGTGCCAAATGATCCATTGATTAAAAAGGAGATTCTAGAGGAGGCTCACTATTCTCCATATACAATACATCTGGGTAGTACAAAGATGTACCACGATCTTCATGAAGAACTTTTGGTGGAATAATATGAAAAGAGAGATTGCTCACTTTGTAGGGCAATGTTTGACTTGTTAGCAAGTTAAGGTGTTGCACCAATGACCCTTAAGTTTGTTGCAACCACTACCTACTCCCCAATGGAAGTGGGAGAAATTTAAATATGGATTTTGGTTCAGGATTGTCGAGATCTCCTAAGGGTTATGATGTTATTTGAGTGATTGTTGATAGAATGATAAAATCAACTCATTTTCTACCTATCCGAAAGAACTACTCTCTTGATCAGTAAACTCAGCGTTATGTTGATGAGATCGTGAAACTTCATGGAGTACCCGCTTCTATTGTTTTAGATAGAAATCCAAGATTTACTTCTCATTCTTGGGGTGGTATGCAAAAGGCTTTGGGTACTAGATTAGATTTTAGCACAGCTTTCCACCCTCAGACAGATGGACAGTCTGAAAGGACTATTCAAACTCTAGAAGATATGTTGAGAGCATGTGTTTTGGATTTTAAAGGGAGTTGGGCTTGTCACTTACCTTTGGTGGAGTTTGCTTACAATAATAGTTACCATTCAAATATTAAAGCAGCACCTTATGAGGCTTTGTATGGGAGAAAGTGTAGATCCCTGATTTGTTGGGATGAGGTGGGAGAACAAAAAATCTTAGGGCCAGAGATTATTCAGAGGACTTGTGAAAAGGTAAATATGATACATGATCGACTACGAGCAACCCAAAGTAGACAAAAGAGCTATTATCACATTAAAAGGAAGGCTTTGCAACTTGAAATTGGAGTTAAAGTTTTCCTACGGGTTGCACCTATGAAAGAAGTAATGAAATTTGGCAAAAAGGGCAAGTTAAGCCCTAGGTTTGTAGGGCCTTTTGAGGTCTTGGAGAGAATGGGCGAAATTGCATATGAAATTGCATATAGAATTGCCCTACCCCCGGCCCCATCAGGAATTTACAATGTTTTCCATGAGTCTATGTTAAGGAAATACATTCATGACCCTTCACATGTTTTGAGCTATGAGTTTCTTCAGATTAGAGATGATTTATCATATGAAGAAATTCAAGTAGAGATTTTGGACCGTTAAGAGCAAGTGTTACACAATAGAGCAATATCTTGGGTAAAGGTGCTTTGGAAGAATCACTCAGTGAAAAAGGCATCTTGGGAGTGTGAAGACGATATGTTGTCAAAATACCTAAACCTTTTTCAGGATCGAGGTATATAAAATTTCGAGGACGAAATTTTTATAAAAGGAGAAGAATGTAACGTCCCAATCACAAAAAAGAAAAAAGAAAAGAAGAAGAAGAAGTGGTCAAACTTTATTTGGACCACATGTGCCCACCTACCCCATTTAACCCCCACCACTCATCTCACAAGTATCTCTACTCTCTTTGATCGACTCCCCACTTCTCCTCTTTTCTTTCTTTTCTTCTTTTTCATTTTTGGTAGAACACTCTTCACTCCCTCAAACTCTCCCACCGGTACCTCCATATCACTACTTCCACCATCATTTTTCCGGCAAGATCACCAGAAAATTCTTGTGAACCCATAAGCACATTCACATCTTTTATTTGAGGTAAAAATTTCTAATCCTTTTGGTGGGTTTTACACTTTTGCTTGAGGTTATTTTTATCTAAGCTTTAATAATGATACTCATGTAATTTATGAGCATTGGAAGTGATATTTATGTGTTTTTATGTATGGGTTTTGATTTGGTGGAATTATTTGATGAGTGGGTATATAATTTGTGCTGAAAATGGCTACTTAAGGTTTATGTATGGTGGAAAAATTTAGGGGTTTTAAATTATAATGTATGATGGTTGGTAAATTTAATTTTTTCCATTGCCATTGGGTTTATTTGGATTTAGTTGAAATTCTAAATTTCTTGTCTTGGAGGATATGTTGATTTTTTTGCTTTCATGAGTCTCTCAATGATGTAGTATAAATCTTATGAAAGCTAGTTATAATGTTGGAGATATTATGAAATGGGTTAACTTTATAAATCGGAGTTGATGCCTTGTGAATAAATTTCTTGAGAAACTTTGGGAATGATATATATTATTATTGATGAGGTTAAACACTAGGCTTGCCTAATTAAGTGTTTATTTGGCAAATCCTAAATTGTGGTTGGATACAATTTCAAGCTCTATACTTATTGTGATAGGTTTACTTGATATTGTTTAGGTTCTAGCTAATCTCCTTGGAGCTTGGAGAGTTAGGCTTTTGTGGTTGTGAGATAAGTAGTTTCTTAATGTGATATTTTTGGAAAATAACCATATTTCATAAATGATGTTTTTGGGTTAAACACATTTTGAAAAATTATATATGGATATATGTTTTCTTAAAATTGTTGTGTTGTGACCCTATTACATATTATTATATATAAAAATGCATCATATTTGGTATTGCATTTGGGGAAATGCATGAATTGTGGACATGAAAAATATGAGCATCTTTTATTTTTGATAAGAAAATTATGAACTTTATGGTTTATTAGAAAATCCAAAGATGCTTATCTTGTCTTGTTATTGGGAAAATTGATATAAAATCTTTTGACAAGAATGAAGTTGAAAACCTTACAAACCTCGGGGAAGTTAGATTATTTAAGGTTTTCCTGAAATTACCTAGATATAAACTATTTATTTGGAAGTAACGTAACCTGTGAGCTTTATGTGGTTTTAACACCATGCCATGTGTGATTTTCCGGTAATCACCCAATTTCGTTTTCGTAGTCTTTGTGACAATGAAATGAAATTCAGGTCAGTGCCCTTTCACTTTGGATGACGCGTTCTTCCCTGCCACCCATGGGGGGAAAAGGTTCCTTGATTGTGTGTGGGTGAGGTTGCTATCCATGGGGCCAAGAGACCATATGCAAAAGAGGGCCTATTTGACGCGCTCTCTCTGTTGCCCATGGGGGGAGAGAAAAACCTTGAGGGTATGGGTGAGGCTGCTATCCATGAGGCCAAAAGTCTGCATACTAGAGAGGACAATATCATGCTAGTTGTGAATGGGTGGATCCTCTGACCGGTCTATGTGGTAGTGTGGTACATTTGTGATAATTTACCGTATGTTAGATTTTATGGCTTTAAAAATTATACTGTTAGTGCTCACAGATTATAGATTATGGTATATAGTTTCAAGGTATTTATTTTGAGAAATTTTGTGTTTCATTACTTAATCATTCTTGTGATATTATTATTATTGAAGATGAAACTTGTATTTCCCCCACCCCCATTAATTATGCTACTTACTGGGCTCTGTCTTATCCCATTATTATTATAAACTTTTCAGAGTAGGCAACAATATTTTGAAACAGCATTTTTGGTGGCTAAAAGTAGTTAGACTAATTACTGATGGAGGCTAAACTTTTGTAATGGAATTATTTGATGATGTACATTTTAGAATAGGCTTGACTCATTCTTTTATATATTATAGTGGTTGTGACTGTATTCGCACTGATGGGACAAGCTGTTGATATGTAATCGTTTATTCAGACCTCTATTCTTTTGTGGCCAATGGTCCTTGTAATTAATGCTTAGAGCTCTGACTTACTTTGAGAGTATATTCAGTGGGATTATTATGGTAATTCTTGATGTTGGTACTTGATAGGATTTATGTGGATTGAATTGTCAAAAAAGTTTTTTTAAAAAATTATAGGTACTTGAGATGTCTTTCTCATGCTTTGGACCCCTTGGGGCTTGGGGCGTGACAATGATGGTGGTTCTGATGGCGATAGTGATAAGGATGATGGTGCTAACTATTCCAATGATGCGATGACTGCTTAAGTTACTTGCCATTTGTCATTTGTGACAAAAAAGAGGAGTAGTTTTGGGTATGAGAGTAGTCATGTACTTTGGGGGAGAGTTAGAATAGGAGATTTTTGTGAGGGGGAGTGTCTATACTTGTTAAGGGATGTAGTGAGGACATATGCATCTTTTCTTTTCTTTATCTTTTAGATACTTTGTTTTTGTACCTTTGGTCTTGTGACCACTTTGTGATAGCAGACATTGTACTTATTATTGATATATATACATATTAAGGTTGTTATTACTTTCTTTCACCTATCTCTTCATGCGTTGTTTCTTTCTTCTCTTTATGCACATGCTTCTTATTACTTGCATGCAATCTTTTATTTCTGTTTCACACTAAGATGCCGTAATGAGTTTTGTTTAAAGTGTTTCAGAAATACAAGTTGTCAAAGTCTTCTTGCCATGAACTCTCTTCTTGTAAAGTTTTTCAAGAGTTTGAATTAGGATAGATTTTATTGTATTCAACAAGTATGAGTTGAGTGATTTATGGCTTCTCTCATATATTCATTTATTTGTTGTGGTTTTGTCACAGATTGTCAAAAAGGGAGATTGTTAGGACATATTTGAATGACGTTAGAAACATATGCCAGTTAGAATTGACTAATCTTTTGATAAAACGCACTTTACTTATAATTTGGTAGATTTAGGATGTGTTTAATACTTCAAGGAACAAGAGTTCAAGTCCAAGTATTGAAACCATGCAAATCTGTCCAAGAAACAAGTCAAGAAGTGCTGGATTTTAAAGCTCGATAGTTAGCTTGACAGATAGCATCTACCGAGGTTTAAAAGGTTGCTTTAGCCTGATGCTTGACAGCTACTCAATAGATACCCTATCTATCGAGAATTATGAAAATCAGTTTTTCAGATCTGATTTCACTCCATTCCTTGTGTACATGTTTAGACTTTCTTTGACAAAATACACTTTACTTATAGTTGGGTAGATCTAGGATGTGTTTAATACTTCAAGAAACAAGGTTTCAAGTTCAAGTGTTAAAGCCATGCAAATTTGTCCAAGAATCAAGTGAAGAAGTGTTGTTCATTAAAACTCGACAGCTAGTATCTATTTAGGTTTAAAAGAGTTGTTTTAGCCCGAGACTCGACAGCTGCTCGATAGATAGGGTATCTGTCGAGATTTATGAAGTTTAGTTTTTCAGAGCTGATTTTTATCCAATCCGTAAATGTATTTTTGGGCTTTCTTTTTTCACAGCCCTAAACATATATAAGGATTATTTTAAGGGCCGTCACATATTGCACAGTTGCACAAGAGCACAATTTCACAAGTGTGAAGAAAAGTGTGACCGGAAACCTAGTTGCCCTAGGTCATTTTGAAGAAGCTACTGTGTTTGTACACCGTAGGGTTTTTTTACCAAACAACTTCATGATCTTCAACGTGTGATGAACTGAAGAAATTGGCAGTCAACATCCTTCCCAAGTTGGCGATCAAGTCACATACTGGGATTCGTGCATCTATTGGTTAGTCACGTACTAGGAGCCCTGCAATATAAGAAGAGATTGTCACTACAGAACAAGTCCAATTGGTTATTAGGGTAAGGGTTCAACTGTAGGTTGGTATAAAGTACTGAGATTCCTTTACTTGTAACCACTTGTTTTGATAGTAATGGATTCTCGAGAGTGGTTACCTTAAAATCACCCGGTAGGATTTTTGCCTCCGAGGTTTTCCCTATTCATAAATAAATCACCGTGTCAATTTATTTTCCACTGCATATTTATTTAGTTGGTAATTTGTTTGTGCTGCCACATACATTGCATGTCAAATTAATTAATTAATTAAACTTGGCTAATTAATCAACTAATCCATCACAGGGGATCAATATATTTTTGGCCTATCAAGTGGTATCAAAGCAGACACACTCTGATTAGTGCTTAATCTTTGTTGTGTGATCCATTGACCCCTGTTTGTCATGGATAGAGGACAGGCACTCATTGTACCTACTTTATTTGATAGTACTAACTATGCATACTAGAAAGTACGCATAAGAGCTTTCTTGTAGTCATTAGATAAGAAAGTGTAGCAAGCTGTGGAGATTGGCTGGACCAAGTTGAAGGAAGTGCCGGCCGACTAGGATGATGCAAAGATCAAGTCGACTAATTTCAACAACAAAGCATTGAATGCTCTATTAAGTGTGGTCACAAATGAGGAATTCAAGAAGATATCATCTACTAAAACTGCAAAGGAAGCTTGGGCCATTCTCCAGACAACTTATGAAGGAACCAAGGCTGCCAAGGATTCGAAGCTTTAGAGGCTCACTACTAGCTTCGAAGAAATCAAGATGGAGAAGGATGAGTCATTTGATGAGTTCTATGCCAGACTCAAGAACATAATGAACTCTGCATTTAATCTTGGAAAAACCATTCTTGAACCCAAGATTGTGAGAAAGGTGCTCAGATCTCTGCCCGAGAGATTTCATGCCAAAATCACTGCTTTAGAGGAATCAAAGGATATTGACAAGATTCCTTTGACAGAGCTAGTTGGTAATCTGCAGACCTATGAGTTAGGTTTGACAAGGATTGGTAAGTCGGGTAAAGGCAAGAGTATGGCATTGAAGGCCAAGAGCAGTGACACAGATGAGTCTTTCGACGATGAAGATTCTAAAATGAAGTCCTACATCACCCAACAGTTCAAGCAATTCATGAAAAATGCCAATGCAAAGGGCTTTGACAAGGACTGCAAGTAATCAAGTTCTTCTCAGTCTAAGAGCCAAGACAAAAGGAAGAAGGATGCTAGGGATAACGGTTAATACACTGTTCCCTCAGGACCCAAGTGTTTCGGGTGTTAAGGATTCGGTCACATGAAACAAGAATGCCCTACTTATCTCAAGTCCATTGGGAAAAATAAGGCACTTGCTGCTACCTTAAGTGACACTGAACCAAAGGATGATTCCGATAATGAAAATGACGGAATCCTAAATGCCTTTACTGCCACTGTCAATCCTACTGAAGGGATTGTAAAAGGTGTGGATGAAGAAGAAAACTTGGTGGAATCTAAGTTTGAAAAGATGGATGACCAAGATGACATCCGCATAGCCTATGCAAAGTTATACAAGGTCTTGAAAAAATATGAGAAGCTGTATAGGTTGGCCTCCAAAAAACTCAGTGATGTGGAGCTTGAATGAGAACAACTCTCCATTAAGTTTGATGAAGCCAATCAGGCCATTGGAGCACTGAGATTTGAAAACAATTTATTGGCTGAGAAGACCAAGAAGCTTGAGGCAGAACTGTTCCAAGTGAGAGCCTAGTTGGAGAGGACCTCAAATGCAAAGCTTGATGAGATGCTTAGCATGCAAAAATCTACCTCCGATCGAACCGGTTTAAGGTATGATTTCTATTCTTCTAATATTGCTTCTTCTAATACTACTGTTTTTGTTTCTCCTGCTAACAATATTGATTCTAAGAATAATGATGCTAAAACTGTGATAGCTAGTGAGAACATAGACAAGGGTAAATCTATCTTAAGAGCACCCCTTAAGCTTGCTAAGAAAGAAACCAAAAACCCTAGGGCTAAGAAAAGTAATGCTCAAAAGTCCAAAGAAAATAAGCAGCATCTCTGTCATCACTGTGGAGCAGCTGAACATACTCGACCAAATTGCTACAAGTGGCAAGCCACTCAACAGAGCAACATCATGATCTCAGCAAGAAACCTGAGTCAGTTTCCATCCTCTCTTGCTCCTCTTGGAGATCTCCTCAAAGCCCTCATGTTTCTTACAAACCCAAATGGTTGCAATTCTTCCCCCTTTTTGCCAGTTCAAGGGTTCGCCAAAAAGAAAGGCTCTTCCAAGGTGTGGAAAGAAAAGGGCTCCAAGTGATTCAATCACTCTGTGTGTGTGTGTGTGTTGTGTTTGCATTACTTGTTTGTCTTGCTTTCTTATTTTGAGATAGTCTAATTTTTATGCATTGCTTTATTTGACATGTTTTTGTTTGGTTGTTTTTCAGTTTTGTTTTTATTTTGTTTTTCATTCATAAAAAAAATTTGAAAAATCAGAAAAATACAAAAACAGTGTGTGTTTGTGTACATTGGTACTTGTTTACCTTGAATGGCCAATGAAACAAAGTTTTCTAAATTTTGTATCATTTGTAACTTAGATGAGCATCTTCATGCACAACTAAGCAAGTGAGTTTTGTGGCTCTTATTTATAATGAGTAAGATTAAGTTGTCTCTTGTACCTAACACTCGTATCACTCTTTTTGACAGGAATGACTAAAAAATCCTAAGAAAAAGGCATAAATAATCATCTTACTACTGTTGCCCGTCAATCATGAAATGACATCGGTATGCTTCGGTATAGCAAAAGTGCAATGTCAAAAAGTTTAACATAATTGGGTATTTCTTTTCTCTCTCTTGTATGCTCATGCATGGTATGCTTAATAAAAGAAAAATATGCAAAGAAAAAATTAAACAAAAAGAAACAAAATGCTTTAAAACATTATTGCAAGCGTGTATTCTAGGAAATATGAGAGTTATAGGATGTATCTCGAAGGTGATAGTCCCCATCAAGCAATTATAATCGTGTGTGAATTAAATTGATTTACTCATATCTCAAATCGTCATAACATAGAAACGCTTATGCAATCTTGCAATGTTTTCACACACAACACACAATATTCTTTGCTACTCTTGATACATGTGCAAGTACAATGTGATTTAGCCATCACAAGGCTTACTTGTGTTAATATATGCTCACTAAACTGTCTTAACTTGTTTTTGAAATATAAAATTGATTAGACTTGTTTAGTGTGTGTGTGTGTGTGTTTTTGGATTTATGTGCTTACATTTCTTGATTGAGAGATATTTTTGAGAGATTAAAATGTTATTTGGATCCTTGGTTGAGTTGCATGTTTGATTGCATTCATATCTATGTTTTTCTCTTCTTGAAAACTATTTTTAAGCAATCTCGACAGCTCCTCGACACCTCTCGACAACTAGGTTATCTATCGAGCTCTTCAGCTTTTCTTTATCGCAATCTCGATAGCTTCTCAACAACTCCTCAATCCATTGAGAAAGTTTATGTCTCCTCGATAGATGCTCGATAGCTCCTCGATCCATCGAGCCCTTTTTGCTGTGGACACCGTTGGATAGCTGCTCGATAGCTATACCTCTTCAAGCCTTTAAAGCTCAACACCTCTCAACACCTCTCGATCTGTCGAGAATTAAGAAGCTCTATAAATAGGATCCGCGCGATTTTTCTTCATTTCTCCTCGATCTCTCCCGATTATTGTCAGTCTTTTCACCTCCCAAACACACTCTTCTCACTCTAAACTTCATCCTCAAGGGGTTTTCAGCCTAAATCAAGTATTTCTTCACTAATAAGGGTCCTTAATCCTTTATTCTTCATGCATTTCATGCATTTGACCTAACTTTTTGGGTTTTTGAAAATATTTGGGGTTTTTTCAAAATTAATGAAGTTTTGTGAAATTTTTGGGATGGGTTTTGTGAAAATGGCTTTAAATCATCATGCTCCCTCTCATATTCAATTCCGTGATGATAAAACCTACAAGGACTTTTTGGAGAACTTTTCTAGACGAGGTATTCATTCGGAACGCCAAGTCATTTTTTCTGATTTATCCAACACTGACCTACCCACTATCATTCACAGTAAGGGTTGGGAGTCACTATGTGACGTCCCGGTCACTTGTCCATCTATGCTTATATAGGAGTTCTACTCCAACATGCATGGATTTGATTACTCAGTACCTCATTTTTCTACGCACATTCGAGGTACGCACATCGTGGTCACACCAAATATAGTATCCGACATGCTCCATGTCCCTAGGGTAGCACATCCTGACTGCCCTAGTTGTGATCGCCTTAAGACCATGTCTAAAGACGAGCTTATGTCCTCTTTTCGTGAGCGTCCCTCTGATTGGGGTGATTGTCAGGTCACTCCTTGTTCGGCCTTTGCTAAAGGTCCTAGGTTCATTAACATGATTATAACTTTTGTTTTGCATCCTTTATCTTATTATAACTCCATTACAAAGCCCCGTGCTCAATTTTTGCTTTCCCTTTTAGAGCATCTTACCATAGATTTTTCCTCTCATTTCATTCTTTCCCTCATAGATGTGTATAAGGATACGGCGACTTGTGATAAGCTCATCTTCCCTTCGGCTATCACTAGGATTCTATGCCATTTTTCTGCCCCCTTTCCTGTTTCCTACCACTTCCATGTCATGTGTGCCATAGACATTGCTACTATTAAATCGAGCGACGCACAACTACATTCGAGGCGGTCTAGGACGGCGGTTCCTCCAGCTTCTACAGCTCCATCCACATCTAATCCCTCTTCTTCTACGAGGCGATGTGACTCTCGAGGACATCATAGCACAACTTGTGTGCTTGTGTGCATGGATGCTAGCTCTTCTAGTGCTGATGAGATGTCTACTTAATATACTTACCCTTTGTCACTCGTGACAAAAAAGGGGAGTAGTTTTGGATATGAGAGTGTTTATTTTTTGTTGAGGGATGTAGTGAGGATTTTTATGTATCTTTTTCTTTTCTCTCTATTTTAGATATATTTTTCATGTATCTTAGATCTTGTGATCATATTGTAATAGCAAACCTTGTACTTGTTGATATATATACATATGAGGTTATTATTACAGTTCTTTCATCTATCTTTACATGTGTTGTTTCTTTTCTCTCTTTATGCACGTGCTTCTTATATTTCGTATGCAATCTTTTAATTCTGTTTCACACTAAGATGCCTTGATGAGTTTTGTTTAAGTGTTTCAGAAATATAAGTTGTCAAAGTCTTCCTTGCCATGAACTCTCTTCTTGCAAAAATTTTCAAGAGTTTGTGTTAGGATAGATTTTACTGTACTTAACAAGTGAGTATGAGTTCAGTAATTTATGACTTCTCTCATATGTTCATTTGCTAAAAGAGGAGATTGTTAGGACATATATGATTCGTGTTAGGAACATATGTCAACATTTTATGTAATTGGCTAATCCTTTGACAAAATGCACTTTACTTGTAATTGGGTAGATTTAGGATGTGTTTAATGCTTCAAGAAACAAGGTTTCAAGTTCAAGTGTTATAGTCATGCAAATTTGTCCAAGAATCAAATAAAGAAGTGTTGTTCATTAAAGCTCGACAGCTAACTCCTCAGCTAGTATCTATCGAGGTTTAAAAGAGATGTTTCAGCCCAAGGCTTGACAGCTATTCGATAGATATGGTATCTATTGAGATTTATGAATTTTAGTTTTTTAGAACTGATTTTCATTCAATCCATGAATGTATGTTTAGGCTTTCTTTTCTTACAACCCTAAACATATATAAAGATTATTTTAAGGGCCATCACAGGTTGCACAATTGCATAAGAGCACAATTCCATAAGTGTGAAGAAAAGTGTGATCGGAAACCTAGTTGCCCTAGTTCATCTTGAAGTAGCTGTTGTGTTTGTACACCGTAAGGTTTTGTGACCAAGCAACTTCATGATCTTCATCATGTGATGAATTAAAGAACTTCACAGCCAACATCCTTCTCAAGTTGGTGATCAAGTTGCGTACTAGAATCCGCGTATCTATTGGTTAGTTACATATTGGGAGCCATGCAATACAAGGAGAGATTGTCACTACGGAACAAGTCTAATTAGGTATTAAGGTAAGGGTTCAACTATAGGTTGGTATAAGGTACTGAAATTCTTTTACTTGCAACTGCTTGTTTTGATAATAGTAGATTCTCGGGAGTGGTGACCTTAAAATCACCCGGTGGAGTTTTTGCCTCGGAGGTTTTCCCTATTCGTAAACAAATCATCGTATCAATTTATTTTCCACTAAATATTTATTTAGTTAGTGATTTGTTTGTGCTACCACGTACATTGCATATTAAATTGATTAATTAATTAAACTTGACTAATTAATTAACTAATCCATCATAATGGGTCAATACGTTTTTGTCCTATCACGCGCATCTATTGGTTAGTCACATACTGGGAGCAGTACATTGAAAAGGAAATATTGTCACTACAGAACAAGTCCAATTGTATATTGGGGTAAGGATTTAACTGTAAATTGGTATAAAGTACTGGGATTCCTTTACTTGTAACCGCTTGTTGTGATACAAGTGGATTCTTGAGAGTGATGACTTTAAATTCATCCGGTGAGGTTTTGTCTCGGTAGTTTTCTCCATTTATAAACAAATTACCGTGTCAACTTTATTTTCCACTGCATATTAACTTAGTCGGTGATTTGTCGCGTTTTGCATGTTAATTGAATTAATTAATTAACTTGGCTAAATCAATTGATTACTTTATCATAAGGGGTCAATACATTCTTGACCTATCAAAATTCAAGTAAGAAAAATTCTGGTTTCTCTCTAGGTTTATGTTGAATTCATATAAAGTTATTTAGTATTGACTAGTCTTTTGAAATATGACATTAGGATGACACCTTGACCGGGACGTACAGATGCTTCAGTTGATGTGTCTACAAAACAAAACTTGGAAAAACTTCAATATATAGGAGAAAGAATATTGAAGAAACCAGTATCAAGGGTGAATTAAGAGACGGGTTTGTCAGAACCAGTCGAAATGGTGGCAAAAATGAGGAGGCTTTGAAAAAGTATGGAAGAACATGAATGCATACACACGTACACAATTACATGCCATTATATTATATTTATAATCTATATATTATCATAAAATATTTCTCACAATACTAATTTCGCTTAAAATTTTTGTTACTTACAGGGTTGCAAAAATACTCTCACAAGAAGGATGCTTCGAGATGCAAAATCTCCACACACGAAAAGACACTTCTAATGCCGATTACTACATCAGATTGTTAATGATCTCCAGTCTATATGTCTAGTAGTCCAAAAATGTTACTGTGGGGAGTAAAAAGACCCTGATGGGAATATGGGCCGTTGGGCCATGCTAAGGAAGGCCGACCTGCTCTTGGGTTTAGGACTTGTCAGTACTACGGGTCGGCCTATATTCCGAGGATCCGAGGATCCAGCCGAGGGTGATTTTATCTTCGGACGGACACCAGAGAACCAGGGACTTCATGATAAAGGTCAGGGAATGACACGGTCAAGACCGATGGTTAAAGGGGGGAAGCCCTTGGATGTCCCATAAGCACTGATATTAGAGAAATATCAAAGATTAAGGCTGTCACCTCCACATTAAAGACCCTGCACCTACCACCCTGGCCGCATTAATGGGGAAATGACACCTGAACAGTGGAAGGGAAACTTCTGGTTACTATTCAAAGGCACTGAGAAAAGAAATATCTAGGCTAAGGGGGAGTAGGGGCAACACGTGTACAAAGTATCAAAAAGAGGAGTATTTAAGGAGGAACTTAGAACAGAAATGAGGAGGCCCCTTCTTTGTAACCTAAAGAAAAGAGAAAAAGAGAGAGAGAGAAATAATATAAGAACAGTTCTCGGCTTACGTCCGAGCAGGTTGACTTACAGTATTCCTTGTTGTTTTCAAGTGTTTATAATCTTTGACTTGTCATTTAATCCTCAAACACTTCTAACCTGGGTTTCAAGCCCACACTCTACAAATTACATTGTTTAAGGCTCATTGGGCCTGAGCCCGTAACTATTCTTGAGGCCAGGTGCGATTGTGCACTTACAATTGGCGCCGTCTGTGGGAAATCCAGTCTAGAAGCGACAGGGATACTATGGCAGGCTTAGGTGCTCACCATGCTGAGTCACAGGGATCACAGCCTGAAGATCATTTTGAACGTCTTGAACATCGAAGAGATCGTGAGGGGAGTGTCCATACAGAATATCCAGGTGCTAGCCATATTCATGAAGGGGGTAACACCACCCACGATGAGGGTTCTAAGTCCATGCAGAAGGAAATCAACCGTTTAAAGAGAAAGCTACGCCGCGCTAAGCGTAGGTTTTCACCGTCCTCATCTAACTCTTCCTCAGAGGAGGATAGGGGAGCTGGCCACAGCTCAAGGTCGCGCTCTCCCACCAGTGCAACATCCTCCAGTGAGGAGAGCGATCGGCCAACTCGCAGACGTAAGAAGCCTCGTTCTAGGGGCTTAGGCAACGATGCAATGAGCAGGGCGTTGCACCAGCTCTCCAAATCTCCATTTGCACGGAGGATTGAGAAAGGAAGGCTTCCCAGAAAGTTTACCCAGCCCACTTTCACCATCTATAATGGCCGGACTGATCCGGTGGAGCATGTGAGTCACTTTAACCAGAGGATGGCGGTGCACTTTCACAACGAGACCCTGATGTGCAAAGTTTTCCCCTCCAGCCTGGGACCTGTTGCTATGAGGTGGTTCAACGGCCTTAAGTCGGGGGTCTATAAGTTCGTTTGGGGAGCTTACTAGGGCATTCGCTTCACGGTTCATCACGTGTAGCGAGTACCTCGGCCATTGGACTCGCGCCGTTATCCATGACCATGAGGGAAGGGAGACGTTGAAAGCATACTCCGATCGTTACTGGGAGATGTTTAATGAAATAGATGGCGACTTTGATGAGGTGGCACTTAATACCTTTAAGGTGGGCCTCCCTACTGATCACGACCTGAGAAAGTCTTTGACTAAAAAGCCTGTTCGTAGTGTACGTCGCCTCATGGACCGTATTGACGAGTATAAGAGAGTGGAGGAAGACCAACAGCAAGGAAAGGGAAAGGAGAAGGTTATCCGCGGGAGAGAAGGGATTTCGGGTCGGACAGGATATCACAATAACAGGCCGAGGAGAGATTACGTTGGACAGTCCGCCTCGGCAGCACCTCAGGCCGTGAACACTGTATTCCGGGAACCAGTGCATCAGCTGTTGGAGAAAGTTCGCAAGGAACCCTTCTTTAAATGGCCTGATAAGATGGCAGGAGACCCTGCGAAGAGGAATCACAACCTCTTTTGCCAATACCACCGGGATGTGGGCCACACTACCGAGAACTGTCGGACCCTGTGGAACCATGGAGCGGCTGCGTCGGTGAGGGAAAGTTAAAGCGCACTGTGTCGGCCCACCGGGGCAGGTCAGTCAAGTAGGCTCAAACAACCAGAGGAACAATACATCTCGGCCAGCTTTGGGAACAATTAATGTTATCTTCGCTGCCCCTGGCAGGACCGGGTCAGGTCACACTAGGGTGATGGCGGTTTTCCATCCACAGACCGAGGATGTGGGCCACAGGCCGAAGAGGTTGAAGGGCACTTTGCCCGTCCTAGATTTCTCGGAGGAGGATAAAGTAAGGACTATCCAGCCCCATGACGATGCTCTTGTGGTCACCCTCAGAATAGGGAACTATGATGTGAGGAGGGTGATGATAGATCAGGGCAGCGGTGCAGATATCATGTACCCTGATCTATTTAAGGGGTTAAGGTTGAAGTTGTAAGACCTTACTCCTTATGACTCGCCACTTATAAGCTTTGAAGGGAGACCCGTTGTACCGAACGGACAGATCCGTTTGCCCGTTCAATCCGGCTCAGAAACGGTTAAGGTGGACTTCATCGTGGTTGATGCGTACTCCCCATACACGACCATCCTTGCCAGGCCTTGGCTGCATGCGCTTGGAGCCGTCTCCTCTACCTTACATGTTAAAGTTAAATTCCCCTCGGGGGAATGTGTTGAGGAAATCCTTGGCAGCCAATCGGTAGCCAAGCAATGCATATCGGCTGCAGTGCTGCACCAGACAGAAGCCGAGTCTTCGGCTTTGATCACCAAAGATTTATAGCAGTTAACGGCTCCTGGTTCATCTGGGATGGTGACAGGAGATGAGACACAGTGCGAGGGGTTAGAGAAGTTTCCAGTAGCTGATGACCCAGAGAGGTTCTCCCAAGTCGGTGTACTTTTGCCACACCAAGAGAAGATGGAATTATTAGAATTCTTGAAGGACAATGTTGATGTTTTTGCGTGGGATCCTTATGAAGCTCCAGGCGTGGATCCGGGCTTCATTTATCATCACCTACATGTCAACCCGGCTATTGTTCCGAGAAGGCAGCCACCCCGGCGCTCTTCCAGAGAACATTCCGAGGCTGTGAAGGAAGAGGTGCTTAAACTCAAGAAGGCTGGGGCTATCAAAGAAGTTTTCTACCCCGAGTGGTTAGCCCATACAGTCGTCGTCAAAAAGAAAAATGGAACGTGGAGGGTATGTGTGGACTTTACTGATCTAAACAAGGCCTGCCCTAAAGATTCGTTCCCAATGCCACGTATCGATCAATTGGTGGATGCCACTGTCGGACATCCTCGGATGAGCTTTTTGGACGCCTTCCAAGGTTATCACCAGATTCCATTGGCACTAGATGATCAGGAGAAAACTGCCTTCATTACGCCGACGGGGAATTATCATTATAAGGTCATGCCATTCGGCTTGAAGAATGCTGGGGCTACTTATCAGAGGATGATGACCAGAATGTTCGAACAGCAAATGGGGAAAACCATTGAAGTATATATTGACGATATGGTGGTGAAAAGCAAAACAATACCCTCACACGTGGAAGATTTGGCCGACACTTTTCAGATATTGAGAAAGTACAAGTTGCGCCTCAATGCCTCGAAATGTTCTTTCGGCGGGGGGTCTGGAAAATTCTTGGGATACATGATTACTCATAGAGGCATAGAGGTAAATCCAGTGCAGGTCAAGGCTATTCAGGACTTGCAACCTCCTCGGAACCCAAAAGAAATTCAAAAGTTGACGGGGATGATTGCCGCTTTGAACAGGTTCATATCTCGGTCAGCTGACCGGTGTCGTCCTTTCTTCCAACTGTTGAATAAGTGGAAAGGGTTTCAATGGACCGAGAACTGCGAGTTAGCTTTTCAACAGCTCAAGCAATATCTATCTCGGCCACCTATTCTGTCTCGTCCAGAGGCACATGAGATTTTGTTTGCTTATGCGGCAAGGCCGTCCACGCGGTCCGCCCGGTCACGATAAGAGATGATAGCGGGGTGCAAAGACCGGTATATTATGTTAGTAAATCTTTGGGTGATGCCGAGGTGCGTTATCAACCCTTAGAGAAAGCGCTCCTGGCCGTGGTTCATGCCACGCGAAAGCTTCCCCATTATTTTCAGTCCCACATAGTGGTTGTTCTGACCCAATTGCCCCTTAAGGCAGTGCTGCGTAGCGCCGACTACTCAGGAAGGATAGCAAAATGGGGGACCATCCTAGGGGCTTTTGATGTTAAGTATAAGCCTCGCACCTCGGTGAAGGGCCAGGTTCTCGCTGACTTGGTGGCGGAATTTGCCGAGCCCTTACTGGAAGAAACTCTAAAAGAAGCACACATGGATGAAAAATCAGTTGGTGTGATTACAGCTGCCATGCCTCCGATTTGGAAAGTGTATGTGGATGGGGTGGCTAATCAGAGAGGATCTGGTGTTGGACTTGTTCTGACGTCCCCAGAGGGAATTGTCTTCGAAAAATCTTTGAGATTGGCGTTCTCGGCTACTAACAATGAGGCCGAATACGAAGCGGTCCTGGTAGGCATGAAAATGGTGCATAGGATGGGTGGAAAGGAAATCCACATCTTCTCGGATTCTCAACTGGTGGTCGGCCAGGTCATGGGAACCATGGAGGCTAGAGATCCAAGGATGCAGGAATATTGGGCCCAGATTAAGCGTCAGCAAACTGAATTTGACTCCTTCGCCTTAACTCATATCTCTCGGAGTGGGAACACCCATGCAGACTCCTTAGCCACGCTGGCAACGTCCTCGGCTCAAGGTTTACCTAGGGTTATCCTCGTTGAGGATTTACTAGAACCCTCTCTTGTCATTACCAATGCGCCTCGCATCCATCTAATAAGGCCTGGACCTAGTTGGATCGACCCGGTCGCATCTTTTCTTAGGGATGATGTCCTTCCTGAGAACAAATCTGAAGCAGATAAGATACGCCGGAAGGCGCCAAGATTCTGGTTGTCCGAGGACCAAAAACTGTACAAACGATCCTTTTCAGGACCGTACTTGTTGTGTGTACACCCTAATTTAACGGAAGGGCTTCTAGAAGAATTGCATGAAGGGATTTGTGGCAGCCACACTGGGGGAAGATCCCTAGCCCACAGAGCTCTGACTCAGGGTTATTGGTGGCCCAATATGCAAAGAGAGGCCCAAGACTATGCCAGGAAGTGTGATCAGTGTCAAAGGTTTGCTCCAAATATTCATCAACCTGGAGGAGTTCTTAACCCCCTTTCCAGTCCTTGGCCCTTCGCACAGTGGGGACTAGACATAGTTGGGCCATTTTCGAGGGCGACAGGCAATAAAAGATGGCTTCTCGTGGGAACAGACTATTTTACTAAATGGGTTGAGGCCGAGCCCTTAGCAAATATAAGGGATATTGACTCTAAGAAGTTTGTCTAGAAAAACATCGTTACCAGATTCGGTATACCACACACACTCATCTCAGACAATGGTGTTCAGTTCGACAGTAAGGCTTTCAGGAAGTATTGTGGTGACATGGGTATTATAAATAGGTATTCCACCCCAGCTTATCCTCGAGGAAATGGGCAAGCCGAGGCCGTTAACAAAGTCATTGTCAGTGGGCTGAAGAAAAGGTTGGATGATGCGAAAGGCCGATGGGTAGAAGAGCTCCCTCATGTTCTGTGGACGTATCGGACCACACCGCGCAGGTCCACTGGAGAAACTCCATTCTCTATGACTTATGGAGTCAAGGCAGTGATACCTCTGGAATCTGGTTTTCCCACCCTAAAGACCAGCTCCTTTAGCCCGGAGAATAACAATGGACTCCTGGAAAAAGGCCTAGATTTGCTTGAGGAACGACGCGAGGCAGCAATGGTCCAAATGGCTTATTATCAACAGAAGCTAAAACGGGGATATGACGCCCACGTGAGGCTAAGGCCACTTGCACCTGGTGATCTCGTACTAAGAAAAGTTGTGGGCACCTCTAAGAACCCAGCTTGGGGTAAGTTAGGACCCAACTGGGAAGGCCCCTACCGCATTGTATCAATAGCAGGCATAGGGTCATATCGGCTAGCTGATCTAGATGAAAGAATTGTACCACGCCCATGGAATGTAAATAATCTTAGAAGATATTATTATTAATAAAATGTGCTTTTATCGGTGAACATTTCAAAGTTATGACTACCTCTGACGCATGAAGTTACTATCTTTAAGAATCAAACAGAAACTTGGTTAAGTGTAGTCCTCAGACCACAAACCTTGTGGAAATTGATGTCTTGTCATTTGTTAAACAGAACCTTAGTTATGCCGGGTCTTCGGACCTCCTGCTTTGGGGAAATTAACATTTGAAGTTACTATCTTTAAGAATCAAACAGAAACTTGGTTAAGTGTAGTCCTCGGACCACAAACCTTGTGGAAATTGATATCTTGTCATTTGTTAAACAGAACCTTAGTTATGCCGGGTCTTCGAACCTCCTGCTTTGGGTAAATTAACATTTGAAGTTACTATCTTTAAGAATCAAATAGAAACTTGGTTAAGTGTAGTCCTCGGACCACAAACCTTGTGGAAATTGATGTCTTGTCATTTGTTAAACAGAACCTTAGTTATGCCGGGTCTTCGGACCTCCTGCTTTGGGGAAATTAACATTTGAAGTTACTATCTTTAAGAATCAAACAGAAATTTGGTTAAGTGTAGTCCTCGGACCACAAACCTTGTGGAAATTGATGTCTGGTCATTTGTTAAACAGAACCTTAGTTATGCCGGGTCTTCGGGCCTCCTACTTTGGGGAAATTAACATTTGAAGTTATTATCTTTAAGAATCAAACAGAAACTTGGTTAAGTGTAGTCCTCGGACCACAAACCTTGTGAAAATTGATGTCTTGTCATTTGTTAAACAGAACCTTAGTTATGCCGAGTCTTCGGACCTCCTGCTTTGGGGAAATTAACATTTGAAGTTACTATCTTTAAGAATCAAACAGAAACTTGGTTAAGTGTAGTCCTCGGACCACAAACCTTGTGGAAATTGATATCTTGTCATTTGTTAAACAGAATCTTAGTTATGTCGGGTCTTCGGACCTCCTACTTTGGGGAAATTAACATTTGAGGTTACTATCTTTAAGAATCAAACAGAGACTTGGTTAAGTGTAGTCCTCGGACCACAAACCTTATGAAAATTGATGTCTTGTCACTTGTTAAACAGAACCTTCGTTATGTCGGGTCCTCGGACCTCCTACTTGGGGAAATTTAACGTTTGAAGCTATGACCCTCAATAACCAAACAAGAACTTGTCCAAGTACAGTTCTCGGATCACAAATCTTGTTGGTGTCCTTGCCCTTATCACACATATTAAGGAAATTATTACGTCTCCATTTGTTAAAATTAGATCTTCGGCTCTTTATTTTTAAAAGTGTCAAATCTGTTCAAGTTATAAAGGTTTGATTTTTACGTAAGTTATTTGCACGATGACACGCTTTAATATCTAAAGTTATACGATAATTTTTGAAGTCATGATGGTTTGAATGGTGGAGTGGCATTCCCTGTAACTACTTATTATTACGAACTTTCATGGCAAACATAAAGAAAATAAAGTAAAGCAAAGGCAGTAATAATGAAGGCCGAATAAAACGTTTTTCATTAAGCATATACAAAGAAGAGATATATAAAAGTTCATAGACTGGGCCCTAAGCTAGGAAAGGGGAGCTTGATGGGAACTGCTGCCATCCTCAGTACTCTTCAAATCTATTTCAAAGGTTGATAAGGCTTGTTTCCCTTTGTTTGTTGAAGGCATGAGGGGCTCCAGGCTTGGGGTCTCCTCCTTCTCGTCATCATCACGCTTGTCTTCCTCTTTATGGGAACCTTCAGGTTCTGTAGGAGTAGGAACAAGCTCTTGAACCAACGGAGGAAGAGTAGGAGAGGCCGGGGGCGGGAGGGTCTTCAATTTATTGAATGTCTAGGGGAAGCCAAATATTTTCGGGCTTCCTCGAATTCAAACTGGGAACCCGCCATATTCATGGCCTCCCCGGACTTCTTCTGACAGTATTCACGGCACAAGGCCGCGAAAGCTTCTGTCAGCTCCTCTTGGGTTTTGATGACCCCCTCCTGATAACTGTCCTTCTTCGCGGCCTCCATGGTGTGCTTGTGGGCGTGAGCTTCCTCTTTAGCAGCGCAAGCTCTTTTTCAAGATCGGAACGTGCCTGTTGGATTTGGGCAAGTTCGTCCTCCTTTTGACGAAGGAGCTTACACTGCGCCTCCACCTGGCTCTCCATTGTCTTCAAGCTGGCCTTGTCGCCGTCTCTTTCTCTCTTCAGATCGGCCAGCTATGAAGTGAGCCTTCCTTTCTCTGCCAGGGCCTGGCCTAGAGACTTTTCTGCTTCTTGTCTCAACTCCTGCTCCATCCCAGCACGCTTTCGAGAGTCCTCCACAAACCTCTCGACTGCAAAAACTTCTTGGATGGATTGAAAAAGGGTTACGAAGGTTAAAGGCAACGGAATGCTTATAAATACGTATAGGAAACAAGAGTGTGCAATTGGAGCTTACCAGAGCTAAACCTCTTTTTAATGAGAGGAATAGCTGCGGATGGCCCATCTTCTCCAAAGACTCCATGTCCTTGGGTAACAGAATAGACCGCTCCAGCACCTCGGCTAAGTGGTGGGCGTGGCCTTGTTGCGCTGCTCTAATGCTGGAGTGGCAAGGAATAGGGGCGCCGTCCAGCCTCAGGTCAGGAGACCAAATGGTTGGCGCTCGCCGCACCTCAGCCACTTCTCTGATCTCCCCACTCTCAACTGAGCGGGCGCGCCCTTTGCCTTTATCTGGCTTCTGCTGCTGGGCCAGTGGGGGTTGCTGCTTTATTTTCTTCGCCTTCTCCACACCAGCCACCTCGGCGTCCACCTTCCTCTTTTTCTTAGGATCGTCGGAAGGAGGCTTGGTGTCGGCTGGAGAAGGAGGAGGTGGTGGCAAGGCAGGACGAGCTTGGGATCCCCTCGCACCCTTCTTTGCCACCCGGGCGCCTCTGTCGGACATGAGATCCTTAAGCGTGTCCATTTCTTCTTCGGTTGAACTATCGTCTGGACGCGCTATCACTAGACCTGCAATCCCTGAGGCCTCGGCTTCTTCTTCTTCCTCCTCGTCGGAGAGGATAACAAATGGGTTTTTGCGAGGTCGAGGAGAGCCCTCGAACTGGAATTGTTCTATCTCCTCGTCCAAAGTGTTGGAAGAGGACACTCGCTCCTCCGGGATGGCAATGCCCTGAGAATGTACGGCGAGGGGAACTGCCGCTATGGGCTGGTTGAACAACACGGTGTGAGGGGTGTCGGGGAGATCGCGGTCGTCCAAAAAATTGCGTCGGGCTACGTTTATTTTTCTTCGCCTTCGGTCACCTGCGATTATAGCGTTTTCTATCTCCTGGAAGTCCGAGGAGATGAGATCATACCCTAGAATCAGATGAGCAGCTCTGAGTTGTAGGTCTTCGCTGACAAACACCTCGGAGCGCAGTACTCGGTTAAGATCCGCTACGTTGCACTGGCTTAGGCGTTGCAGTGGCTTAGGCGTGGGCGCACGTGTTGCTTATCTGCAAAAAAGACGTCAAAACAAACAAGCCCGATCAGATTCACACAGATATGTAGTAAGTTTAAGTAATTGTGAATGCTCATTTTCTTGTGTGATAGGGGAAGTTGTGTTGTGGAGAGATTAATCCTATGGCATCGCACCTGGGTCCCCCCACTCAACTAGGCAGTGGAGGCCGTCGTACCAGTTCCCAGAGACGATCAGGTGGTCGTCCTTCATGCCTTTGTTAGATTTGGGTAGACAAGAGATTAACCTAACGACACTAGAACGGGACTTAATGTAGTAACCTACATTGGAGAGTTTGTGGGACTTGTACAGAAAAACGACATCATGCCAGGAGAAGTTTAGACCCATTTGCTCGTTTAGAGCATCGACGCTACCCAAAACTCTAAAAACGTTTGGGAGGCACTGATCGGGACACAACCGGTGGTTGCGAAGGTACTCCCTAGTTACAGGTTTCATCGGGAGGGACATCCCACCCTCTATAAAGGCTATCATTGGGATGATAACCTCTCCCTCTTTCCTAGAATCGGCGACGGCTTCCGCCGGACAATATTCTAGACCTACGTCGCTGGGAATACGGTACTTGGCCCTAAAGCCTTCCATCCCAGCGGCGGTATCAACTAGACACTTGAATCTCCCCATTACAGAGGAACGAAAGATTAAAATCTAAGAGGGAGAATGCTTATAGTGACAGCCGAGGACAAGGACCGAGGAGAAAAAGTTAAGAATATAGAGAGCAAGAACTTACAAAGATAAAGAGGTGCAAATTTCCATGGTTTTCTGCAGGTAAAGTATGATTGCTGATGTTTTGATGGGATTAGCCCCTGGGAAATTAAATGAAGGCGCAGGTTCCCGAAGCGTCACGATGTGCGGAAAAGCGGCCTCGAAATTATGTTTATCCCGCCCAAATTTTCGTGGAGTAACGAGGACCGTTGGATACCCATCTCGCCGTTGAACGTGGGGGACAAAGTGTAATTTACAGCAATAAATGGGCGCGTTTTTTAAAATTAAACCGCCAAGTGGCATCTTCTGGGACGCGAAATGGTTTCCACACGTGCAATCATTCACAGAGTATGTGGAGTAAGTTCTCGTCAGGTCAAAACCCTATTTTCCTCCTCAGACGTTGAAAATTAGTGTTTTGAGGGGCTATTGTGGGGAGTAAAAAGACCCTGATGGGAATATGGGCTGTTGGGCCATGCTAAGGAAGGCCGACCTGCTCTTGGGTTTAGGACTTGTCAGTACTACGGGTCGGCCTATATTCCGAGGATCCGAGGATCCAGCCGAGGGTGATTTTATCTTCGGACGGACACCAGAGAACCAGAGACTTCATGATAAAGGTCAGGGAATGACACGGTCAAGACCGATGGTTAAAGGGGGGAAGCCCTTGGATGTCCCATAAGCACTGATATTAGAGAAATATCAAAGATTAAGGCTGTCACCTCCACATTAAAGACCCTGCACCTACCACCCTGGCCGCATTAATGGGGAAATGACACCTGAACAGTGGAAGGGAAACTTCTGGTTACTATTCAAAGGGCGAGAAAAAGAAATATCTAGGCTAAGGGGGAGTAGGGGCAACACGTGTACAAAGTATCAAAAAGAGGAGTATTTAAGGAGGAACTTAGAACAGAAATGAGGAGGCCCCTTCTTTGTAACCTAAAGAAAAGAGAAAAAGAGAGAGAGAAATAATATAAGAACAGTTCTCGGCTTACGTCCGAGCAGGTTGACTTACAGTATTCCTTGTTGTTTTCAAGTGTTTATAATCTTTGACTTGTCATTTAATCCTCAAACACTTCTAACCTGGGTTTCAAGCCCACACTCTACAAATTACATTGTTTAAGGCTCATTGGGCCTGAGCCCGTAACTGTTCTTGAGGCCAGGTGCAATTGTGCACTTACAGTTACCTTAGTTACTCTACATAGAAAGAAAGATAGAAATAAATGTACATTTATTAATTCAAATGATTCTTTTTTTTTTTTTTTTTGAGAATGAATTCAAATGATTCTTTTGATTTTTTATTTTTGGTTTAAATTTCTGACTACAGTTGTGCGTACAAGTTGACAAGAAAAAGAATTCATTATTCGTTCATTGTTTTATCTTATGATGGAAAAGCTACAAACTAGCCACATGTGATTGCTATTTTTTTTTTTTTTATTAAATGGGTAATAAGGTGAGCTATATGATTTTGAAGAAGAGCACTGCTTCAGAATCTTAATCAAGTCCAAAATCAAAGACACAAGAAGTATAACCAATGAAACCGAAATTAATTGTGAACCTGCAAATGCATTGTGACTCGTGAGCAAGATCTAAATTTTAGATAGTTTCGATTATTTTAATCCAACCTCACACCCTAATTGAAATTAAGAATATATTGGAAAATAAGTTGTACCAAACTAGCACTAAATTAACATTTTAGATTTGGATTTACTATTAATTAGATCTTATTTAATAAGTTTAATGTGTAAAAATACATTAAAAATGACAATTATTTAAAATTTGACCAAAATTTAGTAAACTATATAAATATTTTGAAACTTATTATTGTGACGAGAATTGGAATTTAGATCAAATGTTTAAAAATATCAAAATGAGTAGAAACTTAATATACTTAGTAATATATACAACCATACCTATGAGATGATAGATTTTGATAAGAAAGGCATGAATTGCTCAAAAGGAACCCTAAATGACCTAAGATATGTGACCCAATGCACATCATTATGCATTGTATCTTTCAAAAACCGGTGTGATCTAATAATTGAACTTTCTGCATTCCAATCATCACAGTTTGCTAATTATTGAGCGCAACAACTAGACATTTGCCCTAGAGTGTGCCCATGGACACTTACGCACTTTAACTTGAGATTGAAAATCAACAAAGCAATGTTAGAGACGACTAACTTTATTACATGGACTCACACTAGTAACATCATTTTATTATACATCAATTATAATATCATCTCCACTGTTATAAAAGAAGCTGTGAAAATTTTTAAATCCCCAGGCTTATTGAAATTAAACCAAAAAAGAGTCATTGGATAGGATTTTTATATCCAAAATATTGCCCACCTTAAAATTCCTTTTTGCTAGATAATGAAATCCACTATCCACATTGCCATTAGGATATCACTGTCAAAAGGTAGTAGTTTTCTGTATATATTTTTTTGTGTGCTGAATACAATCGTATATAGATACAGAGCAAAGGAACCTATTCTAGCCTATACATATCTTGCGGCAAAAAATAAGGGCATCCCTTGAAGTATGGGATTTACATAGACATATTTCTATACTTATCTTATTAGACAGCTCACGCCAACACTTCCTCTCAAGTTGGTGCATAGATATCTTTTATGCCCAACTTGTCAAGTGAGTTGTAGTAGTTCCTTGCAGACACTGCTTTTGTGAGTACATCAGTCAACTGGTCTTCTGATTTAACAAATGGAAGCTGAATAATCTTTTCTTCAAGGTTTTGTTTGATGAAGTTCCGATCTACCTCAACATGCTTAGTGCGATCATGTTGAACCGGATTGTAGGAGATAGCAATGGCCGCCTTGTTATCACAGAATAAGTTCATTTCGGAACTAGGAGCAACACCGATCTCAGCTAGCAGCTTTTTCAGCCAAAGGAGCTCGCATATTCCCTTAACCATTCCCTGAAATTCAGCTTCAGCACTAGACAAGGAAACTACCTTCAATTTCTTGCTCCTCCATGTAACCAGGTTGCCTCCCACAAAAGTAAAGTACCCAACAGTAGATTTCCTGTCCGTGATGTTCCCTGCCCAGTCCGCATCAGTGTAGCCAACAACCTTCAAATGACCATTCTTTGAGAACATAAGCCCTTTCCCAAGAGAGGACTTCAAATAATGAAGGATTCGCATTACGGCATCCATATGGTCTTCACTCGGGCAATGCATGAACTGACTCACTACACTCACAGCATAAGCAATATCTGGCCGAGTATGAGATAAATAGATGAGTTTACCCACTAACCGTTGATACCTTTGTTTGTCTGCTGGTACCTGGTCTACATATTCTCCAAGTTTATGATTTTGGACAATTGGAATATCAGCAGGCTTACACTCTAGTAATCCCACCTCTGCCAGCAAGTCTAGTATATATTTCCTTTGGGAAAGAAATATGCCTTGTCTTGACCTTGCCACTTCAATGCCCAAAAAATATTTAAGCCCTCCTAAGTTCTTCATCTCAAACTCAGTTGACAATTGCTCTTGAAGCCTGGATATTTCTTCTACATCATCTCCTGTAATTATCATGTCGTCTACATAGACTACGAAATTTGTTATTTTTCCCAATCGATGTTTTAGGAAGAGAGTGTGGTCAGAATTGCTTTGTTGAAATCCATATTTCCTCATTGCCAAACTCAACCTGCCGAACCATGCTCGAGGTGATTGCTTTAGTCCATACAATGCTCGTTGTAACCTACATGCCATCTTTGCCTCTGATGTAGCAGTATATCCTGGTGGAATGTCCATGTAAATCTCCTCTTCAAGATCACCATGGAGAAAGGCGTTTTTTACATCAAGTTGGTGCAATGGCCAATCTAAGTTTGCTGCAAGAGATAACAGAACTCTAACAGTTTTTAGTTTGGCTACAGGTGAGAAAGTTTCCTGATAATCTATACCATGTTTCTGTGTATAACCCTTTGCTACCAACCTTGCCTTGTATCGATCAATCGACCCATCTGCTTTATATTTAATGGAGAAAATCCACTTGCACCCCACTGTCTTCCTCCCTTCAGGCAACACACTCAAAACCCATGTGTTATTTTTTTGCAACGCCTCTAATTCTCCTTTTATAGCTTGAGCCCATTTTGGATTTGATAAAGCTTCTTCAACACTACTTGGAATCTGACATGAGGAGAGTGTATGTGCAAAAGCCTTGAAAGTTTCCGATAATCTTTGAGTAGACACATAGTTGGCTATTGGATACTTGGATCGCAGTTCTTCTATGTCTGGGGAGTATCAATTTGGAGGCTTGCCTCGATTGTGTCTGAAAGGTAGAACATAACCCGCAAATGTATCTATAGCATTAGTTTGTAAAGGTGTGGTAGGAGAGCTTACCTCAAGAATATTCTCAGCAGGGGGGTCGTTGGGTACTGAGGAGTGAGGGAATTCATCAGATTCTGCATCTTCTGATGATTCAATCACTGGTTCAGCTTCAGTTCTTAAAGGTCAGGTACAGGTTCAGGTTCAGATCTAGGTACATGTTCAACCATGTCGTTGTCATCATTCGGATGTGCTGGATTGTCACCAACGTCTAACACTTCAACATTAGACCAATTCCGTTCTTCACCATAGATCTCCCCCTGAAGAGGGGAATTGGGTACCGGTGACGAGAAAAATTTTTCAAATTCTAGGAAGGTGACATCCATGGTAATGTAGATTCTTTTAGCAATGGGATCGTAGCATCTATATCCCTTTTTGTGTACTCCATACTCCAAGAATAAACACCGGACAGCACATGGGTCCAACTTAGTTCGTTGATTTTTATGGAGGTGAACAAAAGCAACACAGCCAAAAATTTGCTGAGGAATCATCAAAACAGTAGGTAAGGAGACATGATCAAAAAGCACCTTTAATGGAGTCTGAAATTGTAAGACTTTGGTGGGCATACGGTTCAGTAGATACACGGCTGTGGCAACAACATCACTCCAGTATCTATTCGGCACATGTGCATTGATCAATAGAGCACGGGCAGTTTCTAAGATATGCCTATTCTTCCTTTCAGCAGTACCATTCTGTTGTGGGGTTTGTGAACATGAGGTTTCATGGAGAATACCATGGCTGTTGAAGTATGTCTGGAATTGTTGATTAACATATTCCCCTCCATTGTCAGAACGAAGGATCTTAATTTTTGCAGAGAATTGTGTCTGAACCATGGTATGAAATGATTGAAATATAGCAAACACTTCATCTTTGTGTTTAAGGAGGTAAAGCCATGTCATTCGTGTGCAATCATCAACAAAAATTACAAACCAACGATGACCAGAAGACGTAGTTACTAGGGAAGGTCCCCAAACGTCGGAATGTATTAAATCAAAAGGAATCATACTTCTATTCATGCTCATGGGATAAGAAGCCCTATGACTTTTGGCTAAGATACAAGTATCACATTTAAAATCTAAGTGTGTTACATTGGAAAATAACCCAGGTAGTAAGTGCTTCAAATACCCAAATGATGGATGCCCAAGTCAATGATGCCATAACCAAATCTGTCTCTCCTTGTTACCAACCATGTGGTGCATGTGATTTGCTCTTCCCGAACTGAAGTCATCCACGTAGTATAACCCCCCCCTCTTAGTACCACGCCCAATTATCTCCTTGGTGAGAATATCCTGAAGAAGGCAAAAAGTAGAATACATCAATACCACACAATTAAGATCTGAAGTAACTTGGCTTACAGACATCAATCTATTTGAAAGAAAGGGTACAAGTAATGTATTAGATAATGAAAGGGAAGGAGATAAAGTCACTGTTCCAGCCCCTGTAACTGGATAAGTGACCCCATTGGCATTTGCAACACAGCTTCGTCTCAGCTGAGTTGTATTAGAGAAATCCTTTGAATCAAATGTCATATGGTCTATAGCCCCAGAGTCGAGAATCCAGTCCTCATCATCATTGTGAGTAGAGATATGAAATGCCTTACTCAAAGTACCTAGATCATGTGAAGATTCGGCCTACGGGATGAGGGATACCGAAGCATCACAGGTAACCATAGCAGCTCTCCCAATGTGGTCATCATTAGCAATGGTTTCCCGTTTTTTTCGTGCTTGAAGGTCATTCCACCAATCTGGATATCCATGTAGTTTGAAGCAGGTGTCACGGGTGTGTTTGGAGTTGCTGCAATGGGTACTCTTCATGCCGTCAGATGGCGGTTTTGTTTTGGATGAGGAGTTGGATTTCCCGCTGCTCAGGGAAAGAGCTCCTAGTTTCGGTGGCATCTGGTGATGGCTTCCCTTGATCCCTTTGGAAGCCATAACTGCTCCTAGAGTAGTATCTGCACCCGAGATCATCACGGTCTGCCTGACCTCTTCCCTACGGACAAATGCATAAGCCTGTTCCACTGTAGGGAATGGTTTAATTTGGAGCACATCACTCCGAGTTTTATCCAATCTGTCATCTAGTCCATCAAGGAAAGTATAAACTCGATCTTCCTGTAGAATGGAGTTGTATTTCTGTATGTCAATAGCACACTCCATCGGGTTAGGATGACGGAAATCGATTTCTCGCCACAACCCTTGAAGGTCGTTGCAGTATTTTTCAATGGGTCCACTTGCCTGCTTCATACGAGTACGACGTCGGAGATCATAGACTTGCGACGTGTTTGTCCCATCAAAATAGGTTGTAGCAGTAGAATCCCAAACCTGTTTTGCAGTTGGGAATCGGATAAAATTGGCAATCAAGGAAGGGTCCATCGAATTGATCAACCATCCCTTGACAATGGCGTTTTCGGTGCGCCATCTCCTGAATGAAGGATCGGTTTCTGGAGGCTGAGGAGAATCTCCATTGATATATCCCAGCTTGTCCTTGCCAGAGATATACATCTCGACAACCTGGGACCATACGGCATAGTTGGATCCTTCCAACTTGATACCGATCGAAGTAGTTGAAGAATCGGCAAGCAAAGGTTGAGATGAGGTCTGGGCTCTAGTCAAGACCTCCGTCATTCTTGTAGTTAGATCGTTAAGGATGGAATCGGTCTGGGAATTGGTCTGGGGAATGAGAGGTTGTGTTATGTCTCTAGATTCTGCCATGGAGTTTATTGGGTCTGGTTTTTTCTGGTCACACAGTGGTTTGAGCAGAGGTCCTAGGAACCTGCTCTGATACCATGTCAAAAGGTAGTAGTTTTCTGTATATATTTTTTTGTGTGCTGAATACAATCGTATATAGATACAGAGCAAAGGAACCTATTCTAGCCTATACATATCTTGCGGAAAAAAAATAAGGGCATCCCTTGAAGTATGGGATTTACATAAACATATTTCTATACTTATCTTATTAGACAGCTCACGCCAACAATCACTTCACCTAATTCTTCTTACCTGCAAATCCTCCTGGAGTCTCAACTGCAAATCTTGTATATGTAGCGTCTAAGATGCAATTTGTTCTTTGCTAAAGCAAGATCACTATAAGGAAATGGAATCCTCTGTTGTTCCTGTCAATAATAAAGCTAAATATCAACTCAAACCATATTGAAGAAACCACTATGTATGCATATGGTCCATATTACAGCATTATTAGTCCCATAAAATGATGAAAATGTTGATTCTTAACCAGTACTTGAAAGCTTAAAGGATTATAAATAGATTGGCACTATGTAGTTTCCGGCAGCACAATTAACCACCTAGCCCCATAATCATATTCTCATCCCAGTCCCTTATGGAAAAAACAATATCACCCCTGTAGCCTCCAACACATGGAAACTTCATTACTGTTCTTAACATTGATGGAGGTAGAATAAGGGGGATTATTCCAGGAATCATACTTAGCTTCCTTGAGTCTGAATTACAGGTTTCAATATTGTTATATACCAGCCAGTTGGCACATGTCATCTATGTGTATAGAGTTGAAATATTAGTTTTCAATGTAAAGTTCTTATTTAATAGGAAAAAGAAATCAATCATTGGTAGCTTGCATAATTGATTTTTTTTTTTTCAAATAAAAAATGGGTTTGATTAGTAACTTTCATCCCAATATAGTCACTTACAAGCCATGCTTGTAGATTAACTTCTAGAAGACCATTTGACAAGCTTGAGCTTTATAAAAATTGACTAAAGTGGTACTACATATAAGTTATTCAAAATAGTAATGGCAATTAACATATGACTATTTTTTTCACATGGTTTTTTTTACATTTTTTACCTTGTGGTGCAGAAAATTGATGGCCCCGAAGCTAGAATTGCAGATTATTTTGATGTGATCGCAGGGACAAGCACAGGAAGTCTTTTGACTACCATGCTAACTGCACCAAATGAAAACAAACGCCCCATGTATGCTGCAAAAGACATCAAGGCCTTCTATTTTGATAATGGACCTAAAATCTTTCCTCAAGATCGGTAACAATTGAGCCTCAATGTTTTTCATGCTATCACTATGTCTTATTCCATATTAAATAACACTATACTAATCTGCTTAAGCAACAGGTCTCCATTTGCTCAAGCAACAAAATTGATCAAAGCCATAACAGGACCAAAATACGATGGAAAGTATCTTCATAGCCTTCTCAAGGAAAAACTAGGGAATACTCAATTACGCCACACACTGACCAATGTGGTAATCCCAACCTTTGACATCAAGCTACTCCAGCCAGCCAGTTTCTCCAGCTTAGGTTTTTAAATTAATCCAAGTTTTTAACTTTACCTAAAATTAATCCAGTCTAATGAGAAGGAATTAACACTTCACATAAACAAAAATGAACTAACATATATTTGTATCCGTGCCTTAACTAGGTGAAGAACCATGCACACTTTGATGCCTTACTTTCAGATATATGCATTGGAACCTCAGCTGCCCCAACATATTTTCCTGCCCATAATTTTGATACCAAAGACTCAATTGGAAGAGTGAGAAAATTCAATCTGATTGATGGTGGTGTAGCTGCTAATAATCCAGTAATAAGTTTAGTATACGTCGCTTTTTTATTCTCTCTGAAGCCATACTCTCTTATCGATATCATTGTCTAATTCTCATATGATTCTGTAGGCTTTGATTGCCATTGGGGAAGTGACAAAAGAGATTAACCGGGGGAGTCCTAACTTCAGTTCCATAAAGACAGCAGATTATGGTCGATTTCTGGTTCTATCACTAGGAACTGGTTCAACAAAAGTTGAAGAGAAATACACTGCCAAAGAAGCAGCTCGGTGGGGTATATTTGGGTGGTTAACTAGTGATCACTCTGCCCCATTGGTGAATGTGTTCACTCAAGCAAGTGCTGATATAGTGGACTTTCACCTTTCTGTTTTTTTTAAAGCTCTCGATAGTGAAAACAACTACCTCCGAATTCAGGTAATAATTAAACTTCAATGCTCAAGTCCAATGTGTGCAGATACTACTATACACAAGTTTTATTCAATTCAGAATTTTATTGATTGAATTTAACTGACGCCTTGAGTCCAAAAAGTGCAAGGGATATAACTTCATAGTCAATACCCACGTTGGCACATTAATATGAGAGTGATAAATTAAAATTAGTTGCCACTTGTTCTAAAAGTTTAAGTCTATGGAAAAAGACAACTTTAATTATTTAAAAATTATTTTAACATTGACATATCAGGATGATACACTGAAGGGAGAAGCGTCTTCTGTTGATATTTCCACCAACGAGAATATGGAAAATCTTGCAAAAGTTGCGGAAGGATTATTAAAGAAACAGGTCTCAAGGGTGAACTTAGAGACGGGTAATCTGGAGCCTTCTAAACATGAGACTAATGAGGAGGCTCTCATAAGGTGTATGATTTTTCAAATTATTGTAAAGTATAAAAAAAAAAATCTGCATTGTTAATAATAACAATAGCTTTTATCTAATGCAGGTTTGCAAAGCTGCTCTCAAAAGAGCACTGTCGCGAAACCTCATCACTGCAGAAATGAGATGCGAAATGCAACTGACGTAAATCTAAGAATTGCAGAAATGATATAAAGTTAATGTAACATATTTCCATGGAACTTTGAACTGGTTTCCAGTACAATGAAATGGAGCCTAGTCAGTAATTTGCTTGAGTCCTCTTGTTAAAGTCTAAAGACTATTAAACTATATAGAATAAAGTACAAAGGTCTGCCTTTTGTATAAGTAATATAAGTGTATAAGTAATATAAGTGTAGTACAAGAAACCTAGAATAATTGGCGCATGCGCCTTGGCTTATATTCTGACAGCCTCTCACAAACTCATTTGGGTGAGTGGAGACCAACTTGAATTTGGCAACTAATGCACAAAAACATCTTGGTAGAGGAGGCTAGGTAAAGATATCAGCTAGTCTTGTGATAGACAGATTGAGCTTTAAGTTTTAATGTATTATTTATTATTGTTGTTTTTCTTGTTTTTAGTATTTATTCTAATTGGTGTTTTGTTTATCCTGAGTTGGATCTATAGCCATCCATGTGAATTTTATTGTCTTTGCTCTGGCTTCAAGCCTTCAGCCACGCATAAAAAAAATGTCTTGCGGCCGGGGATGAAAGCACTTACACTTATCAAGAATGTTATTGTTAATATTATCAGTTTGTGCAGTCAAAATTGGGCAATAGAAAACTCGTCTTTCACAATTTACTTTTTTGGCTTCCACTTTTGTGCATTTTCCTAATAATATAAGGATTTTGCTAATGTGTGCCTTAAGAGCACACAATAATTAATCATTTTTAGAAATATTTTCTCTGGAATTGAAAAAGTATTAACAGCTTTTTCCACTCCCGAGAAAATATTTCTAAAAATGAATGGCTTAATTTTTAAGGCCACACATTAACCGGACTCATAATATAAAAATAAAGAAATCCAAGTCTTAAACCTTTAGTAATATATGATTACCATCACACTCTTGGTGCAATGGTCACTCCATAAGTACAAGTACTTGTAAAGTGTGAGAAGTAAGAGTCGAGGTCTAAGTCTCCAGAAATGAATATCACAAACATATACACTTAAATTAGGATAAAGTAGATTTTCTATCTTGTAAAAAAAAAAATTTAAAAAGTAATATATCATTTGATATATACCAACCGTGCACTTGCTTCTGTGATGTATGTTTTTTTTTTTTTTTTAAATTACGATGGTCTTCTGTGATGTATGTTGATGCGTAGTTTTCAAATGTACATCGTGCTTATTCCTAATGTGATAAGGCCTAACAGGAAAGATGTTATCAATTTTCATACTTAATTTGTTCCCTTCTCAAAACATAAATTAATCTTCTTCCTACCTTGGTAGTAAACTGCAAATAATTGATTTACAAATATTGCAGCAATACAAATATCAGTTAATACTAGATTGGAAATGCAGTAAGTCAAATACTGCCATAGAAAATTCTAAACAGATGGTGCTAAATCATGTTCCTGTCAAGAAAAAACTTAGTAAACTCTCAATATGAACTACTTACAGTAGGAATAATGGCTAAATGATTTATTTCACCATTTTCCTAATAGCTTAAGCTTTAGAAACAAGTCACATAATTTCATGCTGCAGTTCTTTCATTAATCTCTACCGTGATTTTATTTTTTCATTAATCTCTACTGAAGGTCCTAGAAATGATCAAGTTTTGAAAACAATGCAAAGGCCAATAGAATGACCAAGTTTTTACATTTCTTTTATGCAGCGCTTGAAATTGAATGATACGCATATGTTGAATTGTTGAATTCTAACAAGTACTCAGTTACTAGAATTGCCTTTGCAAGTTATCCTCTGATAATGGATATAATATTCTTCACATTTAAAATTCCATTTGCCCTTTCTTCACGTTTGTTTTAGCCAAAGAGAAAAGGAAGCATAACCTAGACAACGATCTCAAAAGTTTGACTATGTCAACTGGAAAATTTACCAAAACTAAGTATCGTAGCTACAAGACTTACTTTTTTTTCCTTTTTGACAGAACAATCAAATCTTTTAAGAATGAATAACCATGCATGTCGGATTTGCAAAATGGTATAGATACATAGGGTCAATAATTCAACACGATGTGAAGACAAAATTCATAAGGCCAATAGAATTATCAAGTTTTTCACATTTCCTTTAAGCATTAGATGTCATTGAATTGTACACATTTGTTTGAATATTGACTTCTAACAAGTACCTCAAATGACTTTTCAATGATATGATTACTGGTTGGGTATACGCGTTAATAAAGTCCTATATTGAGTAATGACAATAATAATGAGTGATTAATATAACATAGTTAAACTCATAGTTAAACTTTTTAAGTTAAGTTTGTTTCTACAAATTAAATTCTCAATGAGTCTGTTTAAAGTGTTTTATCTCCCCAACATCACCATCATGTTGGGAAGATAATACTTAGAAAAACTCCAATTGAGTCCAAGGTGTTAATCTTCCTAGCATGATGAATCATCATCGTGTTGGGAAGATAATTTCTCAATATGATGATAATTCTACTCACACGTATATATCTAACACATCTTTTGGTTACTTGAGGGTAACGGCGCCGCCTTTTGCGAATTAAATTAACACGTAAAATGCAAAGTTTGATATTATTGTTATTCTGGAATGTTGCAGCCATTGTATATAGCAAAAGAAAATCTTGAGAATAATAATAAATTTAATTTTAGCCACCAGGCAGGAATTAACTTGGGGGTAGCCATTCATGAGCGCCTTTGTTAGGCCTGTTGCCTAACTAGACCCATATTGCCTTTATGGTCTAACCAAACTCATGCTTACCTACAATTCTTTTGAAGTGGTCTCACCTACAATTCTCACTTACAATGACCATAGCCTAAATGGACAATTTTTGTGACAAAGTAAGAGGCAATGCTTGTAATTTACACGGCCTTTCCAATCACTACATTGGTTTATGAATTTTCAGTATATATGTACGTAAACAATATCAGAAAAGGTACAAGTTATTGGTCAAATTTGAAACACTTTGATCCGATGACTTTCTTTTAAAGCTTATGGCCCAATCCAATGACGCGGTTGAATCTTTGGATAAGGAGATGACTGAGGAGTACTATAAATACACATACTTCCATCATGAAAAGAAAACATATCAAGTCACATAATCCTCTCTTTTTAACTTCCTTAGAAGTTCATAGTTTCTCTAAAGCTCTTAAATCCTCTCTCTCTCTCTCTCTCTCTCTCTCTCTCTCCTTACCTGCATCTTTATCCCAATGGGCTCAACAAATGTACCACTACAACCTCCAACTTATGGAAACCTAATCACTGTTCTCAGCATTGATGGAGGTGGAATAAGAGGGGTTATCCCAGGAACTATCCTTAGTTTTTTAGAATCTGAACTTCAGGTAGAAAAATATATTATATATTAATCATACATGTTTCATGCCACAAACCTAAAGAAATTCAACACTTTTTTTCATTCACTAGTGAAGTTCTGCTTTGTTAAATCATTTATAAGGGTTCAACATGCAATCTTTCCAAGTACTTACTCTATATTTGCTTATGTATGCTGCAGAAACTGGATGGTGAAGATGCAAGAATAGCAGATTATTTTGATGTTATCTCAGGAACAAGCACAGGTGGTCTTGTCACTGCCATGCTAGCTGCTCCGGATGAAAATAACCGACCTGTCTTTGCTGCCAAGGATATCAAGGATTTCTACCTAAACCACTGCCCTCATATCTTCCCACAGAACAGGTAAAAATTAGAGTATGAGATATAAAAATATCAATAATATATATATATATATATATCTGTTTGATTATTGACTTGACCCCTTTTGTTTTGGTTTTTAACATGATATTTTTTTCCAAATTGCAGTTGTCCAGTACTTCCTCATCTTACAAAGATTGTTAAAGCTCTAGCTGGACCAAAGTATGATGGGAAATATCTGCATAACCTTGTTAAGGAAAAACTAGGACATACAAAATTGGAAAAGACATTGACTAATGTTGTTATTCCAACATTTGACATCAAAAGACTCCAGCCAACCATTTTTTCTAGCTATGAGGTTTGTCTTCCTCTCATTAAAATGGTTTTCTAACCCCAATACTTTTTTTTCCTTTAATTTCCACAATATATGTAGTGTTTGAGATTAACCCTGGATAAGAAAGTGACTGCAAATGATGGAGCTGAATTGTACTAACATTTACTTTGATTTGGTCATGAAAACAGGTAAAGAACAACCAAAGCATGAATGCCTTACTCTCAGATATTTGCATAGCAACCTCAGCTGCCCCAACTTATCTTCCAACTTATTACTTTGAAACAGTAGACCCCGAGGGGAATGTGAGAGAATTTAACCTTACAGATGGTGGTGTTGCTGCTAATAATCCGGTATATATCTTTTTCAAACTTCACATGACTCCTAATGGTTATAATATATAATTAATCTCCTAATATTTTTTAATTATAAACCTATTTAAAAAATAATAAATTTAATCATTTAACGGTTATTTTAATATTACTAAATTGGTGTAATTTCAGGCTTTACTTGCCATTGGTGAAGTAACAAAGCAGATCATTCGAGGAAGTTCTGACTTCTTTCCAATAAAACCAATGGACTATGGAAGGTTTCTGGTAATATCATTAGGAACTGGCTCACAAAAAGCCGAAGGAAAATACAGGGCACACAAGGCAGCTAAGTGGGGCTTGCTAGACTGGTTAACAAGTGGTGGTTCCACCCCAATTATTGATGTATACTCTCACGCAAGTGCAGATATGGTTGATGTCCATCTTTCAGTGGTTTTTCAAGCCCTTCATTCTGAAAAAAATTATCTACGGATTCAGGTACATATATATCATTCAAACCTTCCATAATCAAAAGAAATACATAAGAAAATACTACAACTATTACCAATTTTATTACCAAAAAAAATTTAGTAACTTACTATCAATGAATGCAATTAATGACACATCAATAATATAGTAATAAATAAATTTTTTAATTACTTTTTGGGTGAGACTAGGGGTTAGTACATATTTTATCACACAAATCCTATAAAAATTGATGTTCACCAATCAAGTCCTTCTATGAGCACAACAAAATTTCACAATATTTTCTCAAAAATTTGAGTGTCAATTCATCATAGGTCAAAATAAAATAAGATTATACACAGATCCACTACAACTAAAAATAAGGTATCATAAAAATATTGTAAGATTTTTATTGTGTATTGAGACTTTCTCGACATGAAATAAAAAATTGATTTAAACATTTATTTATTATGTGTTGAAGTGACAATGATCACATTTATTATTACGACATTAGTCTGAAACATTTATAGTAAAATTAATAAAAACTTTGATATTTTTCTTACATTTTATGTTTTGTATTTAAGAATTGACACATTGTTATGCAAGTCTTATTATAAAAGTCAAAAGTTCTTGTTCACATAATTAACATAGACAAGCTTGAATCAAAACAATGCAGGACGATACCTTGGTTGGGACAGTATCTTCTGTGGACGTGGCCACAAAACAAAATTTGGATGATCTTGTGAAAGTTGGCGAAGAGTTGCTAAAGAAACCAGTTGCTAGGGTGAACTTGGAGACAGGAGTTTATGAGGCTTCTAACCATGAAACTAATGAAGCTGCCCTCAGAAGGTACTAAAAATAAATATATATTCTACAATTTCTTTAGAAAAAGTTTTGTTTTTAATTTTCACATTAAGCTAATGCAAAAGCATTTAATTAATGTTGTTGCAGGTTTGCAAAATTACTCTCCCAAGAAAGGCACCTTCGCCATGCAAGGTCCCCCGCTGGACATGCTCATCAAGCCACCAGTACCCACAAAACAAATGGTCTTAGTAGACTAAGCATATAATTCTTTTGCTTATATTGTGTTAAGAGTTGAGATTATATCTAATGCATCAATACACAAGACATATTAAAATGCGAACACGTGTTCGTATCCCAACATGTTTAGTGCATTAATGCATTGGGCATAAGCCTTGTCTTTAATTATATTAAAGTATTGTAACATCGAGCATAGGACACAAAAATCCCACCTTTTGATTCTTTGGTAGCATTGGTTGAATAAAATGTTGGATAAGTTAACTTGACACCGACACAAATGTTTTTTTTTTTTTGTTTGGTGGGTGATTTGTATATGATAAATGAAAGCCAATTTAGCTTCCATGTATTCTTTTTGTTAATTCAAAAGTTTTTTTTTTTTAATCTTGTTTCTTTAGTCAAATTTCTGAACACTTTAATCCTTTTTTTGTAGCACTATTTTTCTTGGCTCGTGCATGTTATTGTATATGGGTTATGACTTACGAGGTAAGAGAAGAAGAGAGAGCTTTCAATAAATGGTATTATCATCAAAGTTCCCCAATTGCGTGACCAAGAAAATAAAACTCTAGTCCTTGATTTCACCATCAGTGGTTGGAAATTGAAATAATCAACAATGACTTTAGGGATGATGGATTTGTTGAATCAAACAAGAAAGCAATTTAATTGATAGATTAATCAACCTTTTAATAATATTATTAAGGAAAATGCTAACAAATGCCCTTAGGGTATTAGTTAATAATCTATTTAAAGAAAGTTTTTATGGGAAAAGAAAAAAAAATAATATTTTGACAGTTTTTTTTTATTTTTTATAAAAGTGATGTTAAAACTTTCTCAAAATGAATTATTACCAAATTTAGATATTTCCAAAACTAGTTGAAATTATGTAAGGGTGCTGTCACCTTTGAAAAGTTATTTCTACTTTGCAGTTTGTAGCGAGCGTTATTTAGTACCCATTAATTATACATTCAATTTTTTGTCATGAGAGCGTTATCCATACCCATCGTACATTCAATGTTGTGTACGAACATCTATGGGCCATCAGCCATGAAATATTCAGAGAACTATAAGTGAACAGAACTCATTAGCCAACCATCTCAATCAACGCTGAGCTAAATAATAATCCCACCTAGAACGGTAATCGAGTGCATTAATTGGCTTTGTTTAACGTCGTCAAATAAATACATCATAAAAGAATAGACTGCGCATGAGTTTATAATAAGGTTCATGTTAACGGTGTCTTTAGGCTAATTGTTAATGGGTCATATTAACATATACTTTTAGAGCAATTGTTAATAAATTATAGTAGAAAAGTTTTGACACCACTTTCATAGAAAATGTAAAAAATTGTCAACAACATTTATTGTTATTTTATTATTTTCCTAATAAAATGTTTTTGAAAATAATTCATAAATCAATGCTCTAACCAATGCCCTTAGAGCATTAGTTAACATTTCACATTGTTTATAAATCATATTAAGGGTCCGTTTGGATAGAACTTGATGTGGGATGAAAACGCTCAGACCGTCCCTGGACGGTCATCACCTCGGCAGCCGTCCAGGAGTTATCCTTAGGACGAGGGTAACGGACAAGGCCGTCCTGAGGATGATAGCGAAGCTACATCCCTCGCCCATGGGATGTGCATAGCCTGTCCCGAGAGCACTTATCCATATAAAGATTCGTGGACGAGGATGCTACACTTGGAATTATCAGGCACACTCGACGAAGGAATTCCAGGACGAAGATATCATACTTAGGAGAATCTCCGAATATAATATGACAATCTCTTATCCCACGCATAACTGTTATGTATCCGTTGTGAAATAGAAGTGTAACTCCTAAACGGTTATGGCAGTTACATTTAATCCTCCTTGAATCCAGGAGAGGTTTCAGTATTCGATAACTGTCTATGGGAACACTATATAAACACTGATTTAGACAAAGCAAAGGTACGTTAAATAGTTTTTGCCAAAAGATTGGAATTCCATATATCAAGAGAAAACTGACTATACCATCGGAGGGTTCTTGGCCGGCGGTTCCGGTCACCTTTGATTGTTTTACTTTGTTTTTCAGGCCATTGGAGAGCGAGTTGTCCTTTCAAATCCGGATCATCCAGCCTACTGATTGAATTGCATCATCAGAACTTATTACTGAAAACTAAAAACATTGTAACAAAATAATTTTTAAATGTGTAAATAGTACTGTGAGACCCATTTTTAATTAAAAAAATGCTGAAAAGTGAAATTTGTGGGTCCCATGAACAGTACACGGGACCCATTATACACAGAAGAGAGTTAAAAATTCTACTTTTGTGGCTACTGTTCATGCACAGTACATGAACAGTAGCCTTTGTCTCCCTTAAAAGCTGCCCAAAAAAAAAAAAAAAACTGAAACATGAACGTGGACGCAGACCCTAGATCCAAACCCACTCTAAGAAAGTTTTGACATCATTTTTATTTTGGAAATATAAAAAGTTATCAATAAAATTAATTATTTTATTATTTTCTCATAAAATAGTTCCTAAACCAATACCTTATGGCATTTTTTAACATTTCCATATAATCAAAGTGGGGGCATTACACTAGTGGAAGGTTTTTTTTTTGTCAACTGAAATTAGTGTGCATTTTGGGAATAAGTTGAATTAGTGGCTTATCTTCACTTTTAGCTTATTTTTGCTACTATTCATGAGTTTCATTACACTTTTTGATATTATTTATGGATCCTACTATACTATTCAGCTTATATTTTATCATTTTTTCTACACTTTCAACAAAAAGTTTTCAATTTCAACTAAATAAGTTGTTTCAAATGAAAACTAAATATGGTAGATGGTGATTTTTCTATATGATGAATAAATAACTTTTTAGTTTATCTCAGATATGACATAGACTATGCAAATCAACTACCAGAAACTACATGATACATAAAAACTATGCAAATCAACTACCAAAAACTACATGATACCCAAATGAATGCAAATTCCTTTCTTAATCCTACTTCATAGTATGTGTGTGTGTATTAATCTTTTTTTTTAGTATATTTTTTATTATCCTCAACACACATTTTTTTTAATTTTCGACAAAAGTAAGGACTTGCAACAACAATATGCTGATTGCTTGAGTAGGATAGTTTTTTTTTTTTTTTTTTTTTTGCATCAAGAGTAAGGGAAAAGTATTCGATACTCCTGGAAAACAATGACGTGTTGCTCGCTCTTCTGAAAGTACCCAATAATTACTCAAGAGTAAGGGTATACTCTCTTTACTAAGTATATTATACAATTTTTTCTCATTTTTAGATATTCTGTCATCTCTAATGTTAAATTATCAATTGTCTTAAAAGCTTAATTTATTAGGAAAATGTGAATTTAATCATTTAACCATAATTATAATATTTCCCCTCACATGTGGCCCTAAACTTCTCCCCCCCCCCCCCTCTAATAAGTGTGGCCCAATATGTGAGATTTTTAATATTTTAAATGGAAGGTAGAGTAAAATCAAATATCATATTTATGATCTCTTACTTTGATACTATATTAAATTAACAATAGTCTCAAAAGCTTAAACTATTAATAAATGATGAATTTAATCATTTAACTATAATTCTAACATCAAATACCAGTTTGCTGCGGGAAAGTGTCTCTAGGTGACACTTCCACACAAGATTAATTATAAAAATTATTATTGGTTTTTGAATGATTTCCTAATAATTAATAGGAACAAAGAAAAAACCAAAAAAAAAATCCTAAACGTGAGAAGAACATCAATGATTTACATGGTTCGACAATAACCTATGTCCACAAGTAGTAGCAGATGAATTCACTATATCAAAAAGAGATTACTAAGTGTATATAGACTCAAATAGGACCCACAAATAATAAAGTCTCTATAAGGCTCTCTCAAATTAATTCAAAGTCACCACCAAATCTTTATTTCAATTTTCTATTTAATTATAAGATTTTAATACCTATTTTTTTGGTGATCAAAGTATATTTTCTTGGTGGTTAATGAATACTAATAAAGTCAAATTAGAGTTTTTTGAGAGAGTTTTAACCTATGGCGTCTGCTTCTGATGATAGCTCTTTATCATTAAACCAAGATACAAATCAGTTTTTGGTGTAGGCAAGGATTGAATCCTAGATCTCTTATACAATTATAAAAAACCTTACCAATTAAGCTAATTGGAACCCACAAGTGACATTAAAGTTTTAGACGTTATCTTACATAATAAATCTCCATATTACCTTATCAACTCCATATAATAAATCATAAGACTCACAAACTAAGCCAACCTCTACAACACGGCAACACCCACCACATTGCCATTCCTATCTATTCATCATAGATATAAAGTCCAACCTCTTACTGAGCCCCATCCATCAACATCATGAATAATACATGACTTTGAAAAATCAATTACCAAGATTTTGCAAAGTTTTAAAAGGAAAACGACAGTTTAACCACAGAAAATAGTACTTCAAAAATCTAGAAACAAAGATCTTTATTTTATTTTATTTTTAGAGAAAAAAATCTTAATTATGTTTGTGCGTGGATGGAGAGGTTCAGAATTTAATAATAATAATAATAATAATAATAATAAGATTGGTGAAGGAGAGAAAAAAAATTAAGTCATGTTTGAAATTTAAAAGTTTTTTTTTTATAAAAGGAAAAAAGAAAAAAAGATTGATGATATATATGCCATAAAATAAAACAAAATGTAAGCATTTACATATATAAGAACGTGTGAGTACTTGTCGTTACTCCACTTGACATGAATATGATTGATAAGAACACTAAAATAGTCTAAAACTATGCGTTTTAAGAATCATAAAGATTAATATAATTCATACCATTTTAAAAAAAATAAAATCTTGGTGACTTTTTGAGTGCAAGATACCAAGAGTACTGACCCTTTCATATGAGACAAAATTTCAATTCTTCTGCCTAAGAGCAACCACATCAGTTTTTCTATTTCACACATCTATTTTTACACTAAAAACCTACTTTTTATATTTTACACATTTACTTTTATAAAACACCCACATCAGTTCATCTATTCTACTCCTCTTGTAATTAAATAATCAATTTCCTCACAATTTTTTATTATTTCTCCTTACCACCGAGATATATACGCGCGCTCTCTCTCTTCTTTCCCATTTCTAATTTGTTTCTCTCTCTCTCTCTCTCTACCCATTTCAGATCAACTCTCTCTCTCTCTATTAACCCTCCCTAGCTCTGATCCGAGCTTCGATCCACGATTCACCAGCTCCGAGCTCCGATCCGCTCTAATCCATCAACTCCGATCCACGATCCACCAGCTCCGAGCTCTGATCCATGATCCACCAGCTCCGAGCTCTAATCCACTCCGATCTGAGCTTCAAGTTTCGATCAACAATCCACTAGCTCTGAGCTCCGATCCACTATCTGTGTCTGTGTATCTCTGTTTTTTTTTTTTTGAGCAAGTGTATCTCTGTGATGATATGTCTGTGTGTTTGTGTGTAGGTGTGTTTGTGTGCATCTGAGGAAAAAGAAGAAGATAAGCAGTTAACTGGGTTTGTTGAGCACGGATAAGAGAGAGAGAAAAATGAGCGAACAGAAACTAATATAAAAAAAAGGATAAACGAGCTACAGTAACCGTGCTAATATATACGGTTATTGTAGCTCGGGGATGGATTTACATAGTTTTGCATATTTTTACACCCATTGATGTAGGGGTGGCAAAATTGGACACGACTCGCGAACCCGACACGACACGACACGAAATTAGTAGGTTATGGGTTGAGACTTAATGAGTTCGTGTCATATTCGGGTTGACTCGATGAATCCGTTTGATAAACGGGTTGGGTTAGGGTCCAACCTATGAAACCCATTTGACCCGTTTGACCCGTCTGACCCATTTAATTAAATGAAATTTTACCAATATACCATTCAAACTATATGTATATAAACTTATTAGTTGATGTAGTTTATTTTCTTTGACGTATTGTGATTGATTATTTATGATATTGAGATATGCTTTAATTTTGAATGATTATTTGTGATATAATTACTCATTAGTTCTGAATTTTATATTTAAAATATTTATTTGCTTGTTTTTCCATAAATGCTTTTCTTCATTTTGATAAAATCAGATAAACAGGTCAACACGACTGACCCATTTAATAAATGGGTCGTGTTAGGGTTGAGGAATCTTGACCCGTTTAATAAACATGTCGGGTTAGTGTTGACCCTTATAGTCGGACACGTATGAGTTGACACGACACGAACCCGACACGCGAACATGAATTTCTACCCCTACATTGATGTGGGTGTTTTTTGCTCAAAATGTGTAAAATTGATAGTTATTTCTATTTTAGAAGATTTTAGAGGGACTGATGTGGATGCTCTAATAATTCTTTTGGTGAAAGGGAAAAGTTTTTGCCCCATGTGGAAATAACTCAGCCTATGGGACCTTTAAAAAGACATTTGTGATGGCTTTAGATTTTTAGAATAATTAGGACTTTTTTAGAACTTTTTCTAGAATCAAGATTTAAGATTGTGATTATTGATAGAAAATCAAACAAAAGAGCATGAGTTATTCTATTTTTATTTGTGATGGAACTTATTTGATGGAATAGTATGGTGTACCTTTTTTTTCTAATTTTTAAATGAGACCTAACTTTGGCTCTCTTTTTTTGTTCGTACGTAGATAAGCCAGACAATTCCAATAGTGTGTATATATATATGATTGTTTGTGTGTGTATGTGAGAGGAGGGCGGTTTGGTAACAAAGGCTAGATAAGATAATCATCAGCTCCGGCAGCATTCAAAGAAGGGCAACCACCCTCAAAACACCGCGGCCTCTCTGAGAGCAGAGCCTCATTCTTAAACTAATGAGAGTATACTATTCCAATAGTAATGATTAAAGACTGTTGGGATTTTGAATAGTATACAGAGGCGGTTGGGGTTCAAATCAACCTTTGACCTGGCCAAAAACCAAAAATTATATATAAAATATTTTAATTTTTTCTTGTTTTGACCCTTCAAATAAAATTTTGATCATTCTAACCCTAAGTTTTGTTTAATACCAATTGAAATAAGTTTGAATATAATTATTGTAAGGACCAAAAATCACAAATCAGACTAGACTATCACAATTTGTTCCTTGATTAAAGATCCGAATACAATATATTTGTAGAGAGGGTCCAATAACAAAAGTCCCCTTTCTGTGTTTTCTGGCTCCTATTTATATCCTTGGCTCTTATCATCTCAGCCCTACACCTTGCCATCTATTCAGCTTCTTCCCCCGACACCTGTCCGTCGGTAATAAAGCAAAGCCCTAACTTTGGGTTCCGTACTGTTCAGGTCACGTCTACATTAATGCAACGAACAAAGTCGGTACTTCCTAATTAATGCGGCCAGAAAGGTTGGTGCCGAATATTTAATGCAACACTCAAAGTTATCCAGCCACGTTCAGCTATTTGCAATATGTCCCCTATGTCATCGACTTCTTTCTCTTCTTTTACACACCCATGCCACTTCATCCTCGGGTATCCTTGGGTATATTTCCTTATTCCTTTATTCTCCCTTGCTTACTATATCTCCAGGTCTTCGGTTCTTCGGGTCCTCGGGTCTTTGGGTCTTCGGCGTCTCACAACAGCCCCCTTAATACTTGAGTTATTAACCATAAATTAATAACCAAGTTTTAACCTCGCAGACACGCTTCTTACGTGTTTCTTTGTTTTCACACGTACGAACGTCTTTTCACTGCCTATGACCCGCGTCTGGCGCCTCGTAGCCCACGATGGAGCATTTATGGAGTCTGGCGTCTCTTTTCCCGTGCACATTCTACGGCTGGATGAATATCGTACGGCTCAGATTTCGATCTTAATTATGAGCGGGAAAGTTACCGCCCTTACCTCATTATTTTTATTTTCCCACCCCTATAAAAGCAAACCTTCAGGCTGGATGAAGCTCATTTTGGCGTTTTGAAGGATTAAAAGAAGAGAGAGTTCCCGAGGACAGGTTTTAAGCATTCTTCAGAGGTGTGTTCATTTTCTTTTTGCTTCTTTCTACTTGTTTGCTTTTCTTCTCTTGTCGTAAGGATTAATGGGTAGGTACACTAAGCTAGTAAATACAGATGAGGCGAAGGCCGCCTTTAAAAAACGATATAGGATCCCCGATGATGTAGACATTCAGTATTGTGAGGAAGAAGAGATTCCACTTATATCACGGCCACCCGAGTCAGTTTTGATTCCAATGATTGCGTTTATCGAGGGGGGAATGGAAATTCCTATGGGTAGAGTGACTAGGGATTTTCTTATAAACTATTGGCTTACCCCATCACAATGCTCCCCAAATGTCCTTAGAATTTTAGGATGCGTAGACGCCCTTAACCGAAGGATGGGAACTAATTTGACTTGGCAAGATGTAAACTGGGTGTACAACTGCCAAAAAGGGGACAGGACTAAATACTATATGAAGTGTAGGATCCCCTCCGTTAGGCTGATCTCTTGCTTACCTGATTCAAGTAAAGGGATGGACGAAGATTACCTTATCATTTCGGGAAATTGGCATGACGGCTTACACTACCCTACCCGAGAAGGGGTGCCAGGTAGGGTTCCCGAAGACCGACCTAGTATTTAGGAATAACCATTTTCCATTTATGTGATTAGCATTGCTTAACTATTCATTCTAACGATTTTATTCCTTATTGCAGATGACTACCATACCGCTCCAAACCTATCTGCTGTGAACCGTCAAGATCTAAACAGGATTCTCCGGTCAGAAATATTCTTACATAGAGACGGACAGCTCCGAGCAGCCCACAACCTCCTCGGCTACACCCCATCTACCAAACGTTTCCAAAGTCCGAAGAATGTAATCCGAGCCAGGGATCTTCAGCTAGCTCAAATTGACATTGCGGTCCCTGGATTCATACTACCTACACCTCCGCCCGCAGGAACTCAAGACGCACAACTTCCTGCCCCTCTTGCCGCCAGATTACTTTACCCCCCGGAACACCGAAGAAAGAGCTTCCACTCCCGAGCTGAATCAACCCGAGGTGACGGAGAAAGATTTTAAAGTTTTCTACTGCGAAGACGCTCCGTGCAGCTCCAATCCCTCAACCAGCATAATGGGGTTTCAAGAGAAAGAGCCCGACCTATTGGCCCTGCTTCAAGCACATGCAGGCGATTCTTCCCCTGCGATGCCGGTCCATCCTCATCCAACTACCCCGGCCGTGACACGTGCACCTTCCTCGAAGGTTGTGGATAAAAAACGAAAACGGGGCCAAAGTAGTAAAAATGTCATAGAAATCGAAAAAGGGGAGAACCTCCACCCTTCTTCTAAAGATACCAAGGCTGAAAAAACCCTTTCCAAAAAAACTGCTCCTACTGGTCCTTCCAAGGACCCCAGTAGTGAGCCTACGAGAAAGGCATTAGTCTGGCGACCCAACTTCACTCTTAGTTCGGGTAGTCCCGTTTTGGATGACGCCAATCTGAGGGACTCGAAGAAGGGAAGCTCAAGCTTGGTGGCTGAGTGTTTAGAGAAGGCTCTGTGTCTTCCCAAAGACATGGCTGAATTGTGGTCCTTCCGCAAGAGGGAAGTCTTCCTGTCCTTGAAACAGAATTTAGCTAAGGTATTTTCCCAAGTCTTTAACATTCCATCCAAGAGCCTAATTTCTCTAACTCTATTACTACTAACTTTGTTAATTCTAATGTGTTGTAGGCAGTCCAGGCTTCCTTTATGGCTGAGGAATGGGTAGACCATTCACTGGACCTTGCCCGGAAAGCTGAGCATAATGCCAAGGTGGCTGTGAGGGCCCAAAAAGAAGCTGAGCTAAACTTAAAAGAGACCCTCACTCGCTTATCTAAAGTAGAAAAAGCTCACAAAAATGCTAAAGCTGCCCTGCAGAGTTACGAATCGCAGGCGAATCTTGCTCTTGAGGCCCAGAAGCAAGCTCAAAACAGGCTTGCTCTTACTATTGTTGAGCTTAAACAAGTGAAAGGAGAGCTGGCTGCTAAGTAGCAGGAGAAGGCCGATGCTGAGCAAGCAGTATATGACTCCGGTATGAAGAAGGCAGCTGATAGCTTGACCGCCCAACTCAAAGGGGTTGCGAGAGCATTTTGTTTGGAGGTGTGGGGTCGGGCTTTAGATGCTGCCGGGGTAGCCACCGACTCTGAACTCCGAACTCCGGACAACGTTTACTACCCTCCGGCCTTGCATTTAGCTCCTGCTCCCCCCAAGCCAACAAGTGAATCAGCTGCGCCACTTCCTGCTCCTGATTTGTCTGATGTGACAACAACTAAAAACCCTTCTCCTACAGCCCAGCCCGTGGATGCAGTAATTGAAGGCGACTTGGCTGAAGGAGAGCCAATGAAAAAGAAGAAAAAAGAGAAAGAATCAGAAAAGAAAAAAGACAAGCAACCCATTGCTTAGTCTTGTTATTATTATTTTGTTTTACTTACTTTTTTGTTGTTCTTGTTGTGTTTTTTTTTTTTTTTTTTTTGTGGATGGATGTAAGGGGCAGCATAACTGCCATCCTTTTTGTAACGAATATTTTACAAGAAACTAGTATCAGCTTTACTGTTATGCATTTGTCACTACCATGTTTTGCCGTTCAACTATTATCTTTCATGCATCTATACATTGGCTTATGTTAACCAAGAATCGTGATATAAATTAAAGGTTGTTCGAAGTTACACTTGTGATTTGAGAACCATAGCAAGATTAATTTGAGAACTATAAATTAAACGCTTAACTTTTTGCAACTTTTGAGAAACGAAGCATGAAGCAAAGCTATCCTAACGTCTCTAAAGATTGCTTAAACTAACACTTAATTGTTTGAGATCTAGATTATATCACGTTAGCACTTACCTTGTCTCTTGAGAGGTTGCTAATCTTTAGACTTATGACTCCAAGTTGTATCTGACTCGTTCGTTTAGTTGTCAGTTTTTCCTTGACTTATGGCTCGAGGAACCGAATAAAAGCTAAAGTCAGTTTAGTACTCGTATTTTTATAAGTTGTTAATTTCTCTTAGACTTGTGGCCCGAGGAACCAAACAAGAACTAAGGTCAGTTTAACACTTGTCTTTATATAAGTAGTTAATTTCTCTTAGACTTATGGCCCGAGGAGCCGAACAAGAACTAAGATCAGTTTAACACTTGTCTTTTTGTAAGTGGTTAATTTCTCTTAGACTTGTGGCCCAAGGAGCCGAACAAGAACTAAGGTCAGTTTAACACTTGTCTTCTTATAAGTGGTTAATTTCTCTTAGACTTGTGGCCCGAGGAGCCGAACAAGAACTAAGGTCAGTTTAACACTTGTCTTCTTATGAATGCGAGATTTGAAAAGATACAAATGGAAACAAAGCAAAAAAGACAAGGCAACACTTTTAGTACAAAAGGCAGCTCTTTTCTTAATAATAATAACGTCGTAAGTTATTTACATTCCAAGGGCGATGAATCACCCTCCCATCCAGATCTTCCAAACGATAAGCCCCTATACCTGCTACTGATGTAATTTTATACGGCCCCTCCCAGTTAGGTCCCAATTTTCCCCAGGCAGGATTTCTTGCTGTTCCTACTACTTTTCTCAGCACCAAATCACCTGGTACTAAGGGTCTGGACCTAACTCCCTTGTCATATGTTTGTTTGAGTTTCTGTTGATAGCTTCCCATCTTCACACTAGCTACCTCTCTTCTTTCCTCGATGGTATTCAAACAATCATGTATTCTGTCACGATTACTTATATCGTCATACTGGTCGGATTTCAGGGTGTGAAAACCCGATTCTAAGGGTATTACAGCTTCCATTCCATAGGTCATTGAAAAGGGTGTCTCGCCTGTCGATCTTCAGGGCGTAGTGCGATAGGCCCATAATACATGAGGCAACTCTTCTACCCAGCGTCCTTTAGCATCATCCAAACGCTTCTTTAATCCAGCCAAGATAACCTTATTTGTTGCTTCAGCTTGACCATTTCCTTGGGGATAGGCCGGTGTTGAATATCCATTCCTTATTCCCATCCCTGCACAGTACCGACGGAAAGCCTTGCTATCAAATTGAAGCCCGTTATCAGAAATCAAGGTGTGAGGGACTCCAAAGCGAGTTATGATATTCTTCCAAATGAATTTCTTTGCGTCCACATCCCTGATATTAGCTAATGGTTCGGCTTCTACCCACTTCATGAAATAGTCCGTGCCGACAATGAGCCACTCCTATTACCAACTACTCGAGGAAAAGGTCCGACGATATCTAAACCCCACTTAGCAAAGGGTCATGGACTGGACAATGGATTTAAAGCACCCCCTGGTTGATGAATGTTTGGCGCAAACCTTTGACATTGGTCACACTTCTTGGCATACTCTTGGGAGGTCTTCTGCATGTTCGGCCACCAATATCCTTGGGTCATGGCTCTGTGAGCTAATGATCTTCCTCCGGTGTGGCTCCCACATACTTCTTCATGTAATTCTTCCAACAAAGGTTCCACAATCTCAGGATGTACGCAAAGCAAATACGGCCCCGCGTAAGAGCGTCTATACAGCTTATGCTCCTCTGACAGCCAGTAACGGGGAGCGCTTCTTCGTACCTTCTCGGCCATTGTTCCATCTTCAGGTAGCACTCCGTGCTGCAAGAAAGTTATGATTGGGTCCATCCAACTTGGGCCCACACGAATGTTGTGAACCCTTACTGCCGAGATACTTGTAAGGATAGAGGTCAACAAATCCTCCACCATTACCATTCGTGGTAATTTCGAGCCCAGTGATGTGGCTAACATCGCCAATGAATCGGCATGAGCGTTCTGCCCTCTTGGGACCTGTTGTACTTGGAAACTTTTAAATAAACTTAACACACCTTTGACTCGTTCAAGATAACTCTTCATTCTTTCATCTCTTGCCTCAAACTCTCCATTAACTTGCCTGACCACTAGTCTAGAATCGCAATACAACTTCACTATCTTCCCTCCCAGGTGTCTAACCATTTGGGCACCCGCCAAGAGAGCTTCATACTCGGCCTCATTATTAGTGGCTAGAAATCCCAACTTCAATGATTTTTCGATAACTAACTTTTCGGGAGTAATTAACACAACTCCAACCCCGACTCCCTTTCGATTTGACGCCCCATCCGTATAGACTTCCCAAAGAGTGACGTTTCCCATCCCGATAGTCATCACTGTCACCATGGTATCCTCTTGGTTAATTTCACCTTCTGTGAACTCAGCCACGAAATCAGCAAGAATTTGCCCTTTAATAGCTGTCCGAGGCATATATTTGACATCATAGGCTCCCAGCTTGGTTCCCCACTTGGCCACACGACCCGTGTAATCCAATTTCCTCATAATAGCCTGTAAGGGCAATTGGGTGAGTACCACTACTGTGTGAGCTTGAAAGTAATGGGGCAATTTCCTCGTTGCGTGTACCACGGCTAGAAGAGCTTTTTCTAAAGGTAGGTATCGCTGTTCAGCTTCCTGTAAGGACTTGCTAACATAATATATTGGTTTTTGAACCCCACCATCATTCCGTATTAGGAAAAGACTTACAGCGTGATTTGTAACAGCTAGATAAACATATAACACTTCTTCCTTTTCTGGCGTTGATAGTATCGGGGAGTTAGTCAAGTATTGTTTTAAATCTTCAAAAGCCAAGTTACACTCATCAGTCCACTGGAAATCTTTCCACTTGTGTAAAAGACGATAAAAAGGTCGGCACCTATCCGTGGACCGGGATATGAACCTATTCAAAGCTGCAAACATACCAGCTAGCTTTTGCACTTCCTTGGGATTCCGAGGAGGATGCAAGCCTAAGATGGCTTTGATTTGGTCGGGATTAACTTCAATTCCCCGATGAGTTATCATATACTCGAGGAACTTTCCCGAGCCCACTTCAAAAGAGCACTTTGATGCATTCAGGCGTAACTTGTACTTCCTTAATACTGAGAAGGTTTCATGTAAATCCTTCAAATGGTCTCCCATCTTTTTACTTTTAATCACCATATCATCGATATAAGCTTCTATATTACGCCCTAACTGTGAATCGAACATTCTGGTCACCATCCAGTGGTAAGTGGAGCCTGCATTCTTAAGACCAAAGGGCATCACTCGGTAATGGTAATTGCCATTAGGGGCGCGAAAGGCCATCTTCTCCTGATCATTCAATGACAAAGGGATCTGATGATAACCTTGGAAAGCATCCAAGAAACTCATTCGGGGATGCCCAACAGTTGCATCCACCAATTGATCAATTCTGGGTATAGGGAAGGGGTCCTTAGGACATGCCTTGTTCAGATCTGTAAAGTCAATACAAACTCTCCATTTGCCATTCTTCTTTTTTACCACTACAGTGTTGGCCAGCCACTAGGGATAAAAAATCTCCTTGATTGCCCCAGCTTGCTTTAGCTTGCTAACCTCCTCCTTGACTGCCTCCGCATGCTCTTGAGACGCACGCCGAGGGGGCTGCTTTCGTGGCGTAGCATGGGGACTAACATTCAAATGGTGGAAAATGACTTCAGGATCAATTCCTGGGACGTCATAGGTCGTCCATGCAAAAACATCGATGTTATCCCGTAAGAATTGAACCAGCTCCTCCTTTTCCGGTATTGGTAACTTTGATCCCACTTGAAAATATCTCTCTTTATCTTCCCCTATAAATACTTTGTCTATCTCCTCGGCAAAACCTCCATCCTTAACTTCACCGACTTCCCGAGCAATTTTCTTTAATTGCTATGATGTTTCCAGAGTCTCCCCTGCTAATGAACCTTGACCTGTTCGGATAGTGGCAAACATCAGACATTGCCTGGCTACCAACTGGCTACCATGTAGTACTCCCACATTTCCTTAGATAGGATATTTCACCATTACGTGCAAAGCAGATAAAACTGCCCCATTGCATGGAGCCAAGGCCTGGCCAAAATGGCCGTGTACGGTGAGTATGCCATAACGACTATGAAGTTAACTTGTACTTCGGTACCCTCCACCTGCACAGGTAACTTAATCATTTCCCGTGGAATTACTTGTTTTCCATCAAAGCCTACCAATGGAGAGTCATATTTCTCCAAATCTTCTTCTCTCAACTTTAAACCATTAAATAGATCAGGATACATGATTTTTGCACCACTTCCATCATCCACCAAGACTCGTCTCACATCATATCCCCCGATACGAATTGCTACCACCAATGCGTCATCGTGGGGTTGATACGTGCCCTCCTTGTCTTTATCGAAAAATCCCAATACTGGCGTCTCCGAGAACCTCATTCTTTTAACTGTTTGACTACTTTCCTCCATGACTTCATTTCCAAAACCGTTCTGAACGGTCATGATCCGTAAAGGTTTCCCGAACTCTCCTCTCAGCTGTGCTAGAATGACGTTAATAGTGCCTAGAGATGGTTAAGGAGCATGACCCCAATATTTCCGAGTGCCTTGTTGTCCCCCTTTCCCGTCCGGTTTAGCCAATAAGTGATTGATCTTCCCAACTTTAACCAATTGATTCAAGTGATCGCGCAATGTCCGGCAATTCTCCGTGGTGTGTCCCTTGTCCTGATGATAATGGCAGTGGAGGTTTTGATTCCTCATGGATGCATCTCCACTCATTTTGTTCAGTGGCCTAAAATATGGTTCATGCCGAATTTTCTCCAATATGTGATGCACGGGTTCCTTGAACAATGAATTAACTAGAGGAGTTTCGGCGGTTATCGGGTGACTTGAAAAGTCTCATTTAGGCCGGCTACCTTGGAACCCCCCACCTCGAAGATCTTTCCTCTCCGGATACACTTTCACCTTTCCTTTGCTTTGCATCTGGTCTTTTTCCACCCGTTTATACTTATCTATCCGGTCCATGAGTTGATGCATATGTATTGCGGCCTTCATTATCAAGGACTTCCTTAACCCATGCTCTGTGGGAAGCCCCATCTTGAAGGTTCTCACGGCCACATTTTCCACATCTCCATCAATTTCATTATACATTTCCCGATATCGGTCAGAATAGGTTTTGAGTGTTTCACCTTCCCTCATAGGCATAGATAGTAGAGCATCCAAGGGTTTTGGGATCCTACTACAAGTTATAAACCTTGCCCCAAATGCCCTAGTCAACTCCTCAAAAGACTTCAGGGAACCTTCTGCCAGAGCATCAAACCACCTCATGGCTACGGGCCCCAAACTAGAAGGAAAAACTCTGCACATCAGTGCCTCATTATTCGAGTAGACGGCCATTTTTTGATTAAAATGACTGACGTGTTCTACAGGGTCAGTCCTTCCGTTGTACATAGTAAAAATGGGTTGAGAAAACCTACGAGGTAGCTTTGCCCTATTTATCCTGGTCACAAAAGGGGATTTTTCAATTTGCCTCAGGGCTTTACCCATTGCATCACCTCCATCATCATGATACATCCCATCATTACCTTGCATCTCCATCGCCTTCTGCTTCTTCGTCCTAACACCCGAAGACGCACTGACACGGGTCTCACTGCGAAGAGGTTCAAATGCTGGGGGCTCATTTCCTCCAAGTTTTGCTTCAGAACTGTCACTGGAAGAACAAGCATAACTCTTCCGTCCCCGTTTCCTACTATCCAAACACTTGCGTAAGTAAGCTATCTCGGATTGCATTTGTTGCAATACATCATCACGAGACATCTGCCCCTCAGTTGGTGATCGTTGTTCAGCCCCCTGACCGCTATAATGTGCTTCCGCCACCCTTGAGGTATGTCCCTTCCCTATTCCCCGCTGGAGACTTACGGTTAAGTCCCTTCTTCGTGAACTCACTGATTCCTCTCTTTCTGGATGTGCCTCAGCCATATATTTCTAAACAGAATGTATCACGTTGTTGTTCCCACAGACGGCGCCAATTGTAAGGACCAAAAATCACAAACCATACTAGACTATCACAATTTGATCCTTTATTAAAGATCTGAATACAATATATTTGTAGAGAGGGTCCAATAACAAAAGTCCCCTTTCTGTGTTTTCTGGCTCCTATTTATATCCTTGGCTCTTATCATCTCAGCCCTACACCTTGCCATCTATTCAGCTTCTTCCCCCGACACCTGTCCGTCGATAATGGAGCAAAACCCTAACTTTGCGTTTTGTACTGTTCAGGTCACGTCTACATTAATGCAACGAACAAAGTCGGTACTTCCTAATTAATGCGGCCAGAAAGGTTGGTGCCGAATATTTAATGCAACACTCAAAGTTATCCAGCCACGTTCAGCTATTTGCAATATGTCCCCTATGTCATCGACTTCTTTCTCTTCTTTTACACACCCATGCCACTTCATCCTCGGGTATCCTTGGGTATATTTCCTTATTCCTTTATTCTCCCTTGCTTACTATATCTCCAGGTCTTCGGTTCTTCGGATCCTCGGGTTTTTGGGTCTTCGGCGCCTCACAATTATTTTAGTGTTATTTTCACAATAATTTTACAATAAAAGTTAAGTGGCAAGTTTTAATTGATTTTTATCTAAACCCACAAATGATATCACTTTTTTATATATCTTTAACAACTTGCCATATAAATTTGTTTTGAAAATATTGTGTAGTAACTGATTATATTCTTAAAAATACTGCTTCATTTATAAAAATAAATAAATAAATCCTCTCTTCATGTTGTGATTTACTTTGCCAATGGCCACCGAATAAAGTTGTTTTTCCAGCACTTTTCTTCATCATTAGCAAAAAATTACACACTTTTAACACACAAAAATTACAATACTATTTACTCTAAAAAAAAGAAAAAAATCTGAGCCGCCACTGATGTACATATGAGACTTGTACAGTTGTACTCTTCTCACCTCTTTACTTTTTTTTTTTTTTTTTTTTTTCCTTCTTCTTCGGTTTGGTGGCAAAAATGAGCAAGAGACTTGACTATGACTTGAAAAAAAACAAGATTTCTACCAGTCAACGTAGATAGTGATTGATACCAATTATTCTATAATCTATAAGACTAGTTTGTAATTTTCTTTTATCTATGGGCATTTATTTCTTTTCACCCAGGAGTCAGGGGACTATTAAATATGTGGACCTTTTAATGACAGGGAGCAGCAACATAAAAATTCACAGGTTAAAATTCAGGAATAGAGTTTGATTCTCCTTTGATATATACAATTTCAATTTTTTTTTTTAAAAGACACTTAAAAGAGAGCTTGTCACATTGCACAAATTTGTTTAGAGGGTAAATTTTTAACATCTTTGAATATAATATCCTTTGCATTTTTGCAATCAAATTGAACTAATTGAAGATTTCCAATTTAAAAGCTTGGAATTTTGAAATACATAAAACAACATCTAGAATTTCTTATTGATTGTACTATGATTTTGTTGCGCAACATTTTATAAACCTAATTGGAAATAAATAACTTGTTCTTTAGACGCCAAAAAAAAAAAAAACTTGTTTAAGAATACTTCTATAACCAAGATCAGAGGCATCAATTTCGATAGTTTACCATTGGTGTCTTTAGAATGAACTATTTTTTGATACCAAGTGTTTTTAGATGTTTAATGCATTTCACTTGCATGCTAAGTGTCATTCCATTTAGTTTTGTATCAGTTATAGTTACATTCAAATTCATGCCTAAACTTAGAAAATGTAAAAAGCTTTATTAGAATTTATTATATTTCTATGTAATACTATGAAGTAATACAATATATTATTTATTTAAACAAAAAAGCTACTTAGATACCCATACAATTGTAGTTATTTTTAATAATTGCACTCATAAATATACAAGAATGTTTAGCTATATTTTTTTTTATATATAAGATAGAATTTCTACTTTAACCTAGTCTAAGTATATGTGTGTGTGAAGTTTCCTCCTGAAAACTTGAACCCTGACCTTTGCCCTCACACCCCACAAGCATTTATACTTGTGGGGTGACTACCGCACCAAGGGTGCACGGCAGTAGAATTATTAGCTAGTAAATGTATATGTTTGAGACGTAATTATTAAGTACTCTCATATTATATATTTGATGTGGTACTCTTTCAACTCACATTCCTAGCGGGGTCTCACTAATTAAATTTATTGCAAGTCCACTGTGTATGTAAGAAAATAGAGTATCATGTCACCATACTCCCTAAGTACCTAATAATTTTTTATATTTGACCGTTTGTTTGAGTTTAGATGCCTTATACACGTGGGATGTGCTTATAATAAGATGTTAAAATTTGTTTAGGACAGGATCTCTTTAAATTTTCTTTACCAAATGGGAAATTTCATGGATTTGTTGGGTTTTTAGTTTTAGTGCCCTATCATGACCCAAAAAAGATATTTGGGCCTAGATCTGAAATAAAAGAATTTAAAACTTGCCTAGCCTAGATATCCCTATAGGCTGAAACATAAAACATAAGCCCATTTATTTTCAGTATGGACCATATTTAAATCAGGCCCAAAAAACTTTCATAAAAAAATGTTATTGGATCCGAACCAATATATAAAAAGCCGAAACCGAAGCAAAAGCAGAGAGAGAAAGAGCGTCAGAAATCTTGAGAAGAAAAATATGTCAGGTATGGAGAGATTGCAGCGAATGTTCGCCGGCGCCGGTGGTGGTTTGGGCCATCCGCCACCAGATTTGCCGACTCTCGATTCATCGGAGCAAGTCTATATCTCTTCCCTCCCTCTCCTCAAAATGCTCAAGCACGGTACTTCTCTCTCTCTCTCTCTCTCTCTCTCTAGCAAATGATTTAATATAAGAATTACAGAAATGATATAAAGTTAATATAACATATTTCCATGGAACTTTGAACAAGCTTCCAGTGCAATGAGATGGAGCCTAGTTAGTAATTTGCTTGAGTCCTCTTGTTAAAGTCTAAAAGACTGTGTATTAAACTATATAGAATAAAGTACAAAGGTCTGCCTTTTATATAGGTAGACAACATACATTGTATAAGTAATATAAGTGTAGTACATTGACCATACTTATAATCTAACAGCCTCTCAAAAACTCATTTGGGTGAGTGGAGACCAACTTGAATTTGGCAGCTAATGCCCGAAAACATCTTAGTGGAGGAGGCAAAGATATCAGCTAGTCTTGTGAGAGACAGATTGAGCTTTAAGTTTTAATGTATTATTTATTATTGTTCTTGTTCTTGTTTTTAGTATTTATTCTAATTGGTGTTTTGTTTATCCTGAGTTGGATCTATAGCCATCCACGTGAATTGTATTGTCTTTGCTTTGGCTTCAAGCCTTCAGCCATGCATAAAAAAAAATGTCTTGCATAAGTAAGCCAAATACTGCCATAGAAAATTCTAATGGTTAAATGATTTAATTCACCATTTTCTTAATAACTTAAGTTTTAGAGACAAGTCGCATAATTTCGTGCTGCAGTTCTTTCATTAATCTCTACTGTAATTTTTTTTTTTTTTTCATTAATCTCTACTGAAGGTCCTAGAAATGATCAAGTTTTTACATTTCTCTTATGCAGCGCTTGAAATTGAATGGTACACATATGTTGAATTGTTGAATTCTAACAAGTACACAGTTACTAGAATTGCCTTTGCAAGTTATCCTCTGATAATGGATATAATATTCTTCACATTTAAAATTCCATTTGCCCTTTCTTCACGTTTGTTTTAGCCAAAGAGAAAAGGAAGCATAACCTAGACAACTCTCTCAAAAGTTTGACTATGTGAACCGAGAAATTTACCAAAACTAAGCATCGTAGCTATAAGACTTACTTCTTTTCCTTTTTGACAGAACAATCAAATCTTTTAAGAATGAATAACCGTGCATGTCGGATTTGCAAAATGGTATAGATACATAGGGTCAATAATTCAACACGATTTGAAGACTAAATGCATAAGGCCAATAGAATTACTAAGTTTTTCACATTTCCTTTAAGCATTAGATGTAATTGAATTGTACACATTTGTTTGAATATTGAATTCTGATAAGTACCCCAAATGACTTTTCAATGATATGATCAACAATTGGGTGTATACGCGTTATTGAAATCCTAAATTGAATAATGATAATAATAATAATGAGTGGTTAATATAATATAGTTGAACTCTTAGTTAGACCTTTTGAGTCAAGTATGTCTCTGTAAATTAACTACTCAAAAGGTCTCCTTAAAGTGTTTTATCTCCCCAACATCACCATCATGTTGGGAAGATAATACTTAGGAAAACTCCAATTGAGTCCAAGGTGTTTATCTCCCTAACATCACCATCATGTGGGAAGATAATACTTAGGAAAACTCCAATTGAGTCCAAGGTGTTTATCTCCCCAACATCATCATCATGTTGGGAAAATAATACTATTGTGAAAACTCCAATTGAGTCCTTAATATGACATAGGAGCTCTACTATATTATATTAATTTCTCAACTTCCTTTCTTTTTCTCTCTATGAACATTCTACTCACATGTATAATATCCAACACATCTTTTGGTTACTTGAGGTGCCGCCTTTTGCGAATCAAATTAACATGTAAAATGCAAAGTTTGATTCTTTTGTTATTCTTGAATGTTGCAGCCATTGTACGTAGCAAAAGCAAAGCTTGAGAATAATATTAAATTTAATTTTAGCCACTAGGTAGGGATTAACTTGGGGGTAGCCATTCATGAGTAACTTTGTTAGGCCTGTTGCCTAACCAGATCCGTATTGCCTTTATGGTCTAACCAAACTCATTCTTACCTACAATTCTTTTGTAGAGGTCTCACCTACAATTCTCACTTACAGTGACCATAGCCTAAATGGACAATTTTTGTGACAAAGTAAGAGGCAATGCTTGTAATTCACACGACCTTTCCAATCACTACATTGGTTTATGAATTTTCAGTATATATGTAAGTAAACAATATCAGAAAAGGTACAAGTTATTGGTCAAATTTGATACACTTTGATCCGAAGACTTTCTTTTAAGGCTTATGGCCCAATCCAATGAGGTGGCTGAATCTTTGGACAAGGAGATGACTGAGGAGTACTATAAATACACATACTTCCATGAAAATTAAGAAGACATACCAAGTCACATAACCCTCTCTTTTTAACTTCCTTAAAAGTTCATAGTTTCTCTAAAGCTCTTAAATCCTCTCTCTCTCTCTCTCTCTCTCTCTCTCCTTACCTGCATCTTTATCCCAATGGGCTCAACAAATGTACCACTACAACCTCCAACTTATGGAAACCTAATCACTGTTCTCAGCATTGATGGTGGTGGAATAAGAGGGGTTATCCCAGGAACTATCCTTAGTTTTTTAGAATCTGAACTTCAGGTAGAAAAATATATCATATATTAATCATACATGTTTCATGCCACAAACCTAAAGAAATTCAACACTTTTTTTCATTCACTAGTGAAGTTCTGCTTTGTTAAATCATTTATAAGGGTTCAACATGCAATCTTTCCAAGTACTTACTCTATATTTGCTTATGTATGCTGCAGAAACTGGATGGTGAAGATGCAAGAATAGCAGATTATTTTGATGTTATCTCAGGAACAAGCACAGGTGGTCTTGTCACTGCCATGCTAGCTGCTCCAGATGAAAATAACCGACCTGTCTTTGCTGCCAAGGATATCAAGGATTTCTACCTAAACCACTGCCCTGGTATCTTCCCACAGAACAGGTAAAAATTAGAGTATGAGATATAAAAATATCAATAATATATATATATATATATATATATATATATATATATATATATCTGTTTGATTATTGACTTGACCCCATTTGTTTTGGTTTTTAACATGATATTATATTTTCCAAATTGCAGTTTTCCAGTACTTCCTCATCTTATAAAGATTATCAAAGCTCTAGCTGGACCAAAGTATGATGGGAAATATCTGCATAACCTTGTTAAGGAAAAACTAGGACATACAAAATTGGAAAAGACATTGACTAATGTTGTTATTCCAACATTTGACATCAAAACACTCCAGCCAACCATTTTTTCTAGCTATGAGGTTTGTCTTCCTCTCAATAAAATGGTTTTTTAAACCCAGTACTTTTTTTTCCTTTAATTTCCACAATATATGTAGGGGTTCAGATTAACCCTGGATAAGAAAGTGACTGCAAATGATGGAGCTAAATTGTACTAACATTTACTTTTATTTGGTCATGAAAACAGGCAAAGAAAAACCCAAGCATGAATGCCTTACTCTCAGATATTTGCATAGCAACCTCAGCTGCCCCAACTTATCTTCCAACTTATTACTTTGAAACTGTAGACCCCGAGGGGAATGTGAGAGAATTTAACCTTACAGATGGTGGTGTTGCTGCTAATAATCCGGTATATGTCTTTTTCAAGCTTCACATGACTCCTAATGATTCTTATAAATAATTAATCTCCTAATATTTTTTTTATTATAAACCTGTTTAAAAAAATAATAAATTTAATCATCTAACCGTTATTCTAATTTTACTAAATTGGTGCAATTTCAGGCTTTACTTGCCATTGGTGAAGTGACAAAACAGATCATGCGAAGAAATTCTGACTTCTTTCCAATAAAACCAATGGACTATGGAAGGTTTCTGGTGATATCATTAGGAACTGGCTCACAAAAAGCTGAAGGAAAATACAGGGCACAAAAGGCAGCTAAGTGGGGCCTGCTAGACTGGTTAACAAGTGGTGGTTCCACCCCAATTATTGATTTATTTTCTCACGCAAGTGCAGATATGGTTGATCTCCACCTCTCTGTGGTTTTTCAAGCCCTTCATTCTGAGAAAAATTACTTGCGGATTCAGGTACATATATATCATTGAGACCTTCCATAATCAAAAGAAATACATAAGAAAATACTACAACTATTACCAATTTTATTACCAAAAAAAAAAAAATTAATAACTTACTGTCAATGAATGCAATTAATGACACATCAATAATATAGTAATAAATAAATTTTTTAATTACTTTTTGGGTGAGACTAGGGGTTAGTACATAATTTATCACACAAATCCTATAAATCAATGTTCACCAATCAAGTTCTTCTACGGGCACAACAAAATTTCAACAAGTTGAGTGTCAATTCATCATAGGTCAAAATAAAATAAGATTATACACAGATCCACTACAACTAAAAATAAAGGTATCATAAAAATATTGTGAGATTTTTATTGTGTATTAAGATGTTCTCGTCATGGAATAAAAATTTTGATTTAAACATTTATCTATTATGTGTTGAGGTGACAATGATCACATTTATTATTACGACATTAGTGTGAAACGTTTATAGTATAATTAATAAAAACTTTGATATTTTTCTTACATTTTATGTTTTGTATTTAAGAATTGACACATTGTTGTGCAAGTCTTATTATAAAAGTCAACAGTTCTTGTTCACATAATTAACATAGACAAGTTTGAATCAAAACAATGCAGGACGATACCTTGGTTGGGACAGTAACTTCTGTGGACGTGGCCACAACACAAAATTTGGATGATCTTGTGAAAGTTGGTGACGAGTTGCTAAAGAAACCAGTTGCTAGGGTGAACTTGGAAACAGGAGTTTATGAGGCTTCTAACCATGAAACTAATGAAGCTGCCCTCACAAGGTACTAAAAATAAATATATCTAACTGTTATTATATATATTCTACAATTTCTTTAAAAAAAAGTTTTATTTTTAGTTTTCACATTAAGTTAATGCAAAAGCATATAATTAATGCTGTTGCAGGTTTGCAAAATTACTCTCCCAAGAAAGGCACCTTCGCCATGCAAGGTCCCCCGCTGGACATGCTCATCAAGCCACCAGTGCTCATCAAGCCACCAGTGCTCACAAAACAAATGGTCTTAGTAGACTAAGCATATAATTCTTTTGCTAATATTGTGTTAAGGGTTGAGATTATATCTAATGCATCAATACACAGGACATATTAAAATGCGGACACATGTTTGTAACCCAACGTGTTTAATGTATTAATGCATTGGACATAAGCCTTGTCTTTATATTAAAGTGTTGTAACATCGAGGATAGGACACAAAAATCCCACCTTTTGATTCTTTAGTAGTATTGGTTTAATTTCTTTTCTTTTTTTTTGAGAAAAGTTTGAATAAAATGTTGAGTAAGATAACTTGACACTGACACAAATGTTTTTTTTTTTTTGTGTGGGTGATCTGTAACTGATAAATGAAAGCCAATGTAGCTTCCATGTATTCTTTTTGTTAATTCAAAAGTATTTTTTTTTAAATCTCGTTTCTTTAGTCAAATTTCTGAACACTTTAGTCTTTTGCTTTGTAGCACTATTTTTCTTGGCTCGTGCATGTAATTGTATATGGGTTACGACTGACGAGGAAAAAGAATACGAGAGAGCTTTCAATAAATGGTATTATGAACGAAGTTCCACAGTTGCGTGACCAAAAAAACAAAACTCCTGTCCTCGATTTCACCATTAGTGGTTGGAAATTGAAATAATCAACAATGACTTTAGTGATAATGAAATTTGTTGACTTAACCAGGAAAGTGACTTACTTAATAGATTAATCAACCTTTTAATAATATCACCAAATCCAGATATTTTCAAAACTAGTTGAATTTATGTAAGCGCGCGGTTAGCATTGAAAAACTGTTTCTAGTTTGTAGTTTGTAGTGAGCGTTAACAATACCCATTAATTATACATTCAATTTTTTGTCGTCAGAGCGTTATCCTTATCCATACCCATTGTACATTCAAGTTTGTGTATGAACATATATGGGCCATGAAATATTCAGAGAACTGTACGTGAACAGAACTCATTAGCCAACCATAACAATCAATACTGAGTTACATAATAATCCTGCATAATACGGTAATCGAGTGCATTAATTGGCTCTATTTAATGTTGTCAAATAAATACATCATAAAAGAATAGACTGCGTTGAGTTTATAATGAGGTTCATGTTAACGGTGTCTCTAGGCCAATTGTTAATAGGTCATACTAACATATGCTTTTAGTGCAATTGTTAATAAATTATAGTAAGAAAGTTTTGATATCATTGAAAAATATAAAAAACTGTCAACAACATTTATTGTTATTTTATTATTTTCCTAATAAAATGTTTCTGAAAATAATTCATAAACCAATGCTCTAACCAATACTCTTAGAGCATTAGTTAACATTTCACATTGTTTATAAACTATATTAAGAAAATTTTGACATCATTTTTATTAGAAATATAAAAAGTTATCAATAAAATTAATTATTTTATTATTTTCTCATAAAATAGTTCCTAAACCAATACCTTATAGCATTTTTTAACATTTCCATATAATCAAAGTGGGGGCATTACACTAGTGGAAGGTTTTTTTTTTTTTTTGTCAACTGAAATTAGTGTGCATTTGGGAATAAGTTGAATGAGTGGCTTATCTCCACTTTCAGCTTATTTTTGCTACTATTAATGGATTCCACCACACTTTTTGATACTATTAATAGGTCCTGCTATACTATTCAGCTTATTTTTTAACCTTGTTTCTACATTTTCAACAAAAAAATTTCAATTTCAACTAAATAAGTTGTTCCAAACGAACACTAAATGTGGTAGATGGTGATATTTCTATATGATGAATAAATAACTTTATCTCAAATATGACATAGACTATGCAAATTAGCTACTAGAAACTACATGATAAATAAAAGCTATGCAAATCAGCTACCAAAAACTACATGATACCCAAGTGAATGCAATTCCTTTCTTAATCCTACTTCATAGTGTGTGTGTGTGCACGTGTGTATGTATATTAATCTTTTTTTTAGTATATCTTTTTTATCCTCAACACACTTTTTTAAAATTTCAACGAAAGTAAGGACTTGCAACAACATTATGCTCATTGCTTGAGTAGGATAGTTTTTTTTTTTGCATCAAGAGTAAGGGAAAAGTATTCGATGCACCTGAAATACAATGACGTGTTGCTCATTCTTTTGAAAGTGCCTAATAATTACTCAAGAATAAGGGCATACTCTCTTTACTTAGTATATTATACAATTTTTTCTCATTTTTAGATATTTTGTCATCTCTAATGTTAAATTATCAATTGTCTTAAAAGCTTAATCTATTAGGAAAATGTAAATTTAATTATTTAACCATAATTATAATATTTCCCCTCACATGTGGCCCTAAACTTCTCCCCCCCCCCCCCTCTTAATAAGTGTGGCCCAATATGTGAGATTTTTAATATTTTAAATGGAAGGTAGAGTAAAACTAAATATCAAATTTATGATCTCTTACTTTGATACTATATTAAATTAACAATAGTCTCAAAAGCTTAAACTATTAATAAATGATGAATTTATTCATTTAACTATAATTCTAACATCAAATACCAGTCGGTTGCAAGAAAGTGTCTCTAGGTGGCACTTCCACACAAGATTAATTATAAAAATTATTATTGGTTTTTGAATGATTTCCTAATAATTAATAGGAACAAAGAAAAAAAATCCCAAACATGAGAAGAACATCAATTATTTACATGGTTCGACAATAACTTACGTCCACAAGTAATAGCAGATGAATTCACTATATCAAAAAGAGATTACTAAGTGTATACAAACTCAAATAGGACCCACAAATAATAAAATCTCTATAAGGCTCTCTCAAATTAATTCAAAGTCCCTTTTGGGATGACTCTTGGGTAAAGCCACCAAACCTTTATTTCAATTGTCTATTTAATTATAAGATTTTAATACCTATTTTTTTGGTGGTCAAAGTATATTTTCTTGGTGGGTAATGAATACTGAAAAAGTCAAATTAGAGTTTTTTGAGAGAGTTTTAACTTATGGTGTTCGCTCATGATGATAGCTCTTTATTATTAGACCAAGATACCAATCAGTTTTTGGTGTAGGCGGAGATTGAACCCCAGATCTCTTATACAACCATAAAAGACCATACCAGTTGAGTTAACTGAAACCCACAAGTCAAATTAGAGTTTTAGACTTTATCTTACATAATAAATCTACATATTATCTTATCAACTCCACATAATAAATCACAAGACTCACAAACTAAGCCTACAAGGCAACATCCACCACATTGCCATGCCTATCTATTCATCATAGATATAAAGTCCAACCTCTTACTGAGCCCCAACCATCAACATCATGAATGCTACATGACTTAGAAAAATCAATTACCAAGATTTTGCGAAGTTTTAAAAGAAAAATGATAGTTTAACCATAGAAAACAGTACTTCAAAAATCTAGAAACAAAGATCTTTATTTTATTTTATTTTAAGAGAAAAAATCTTAATTATGTTTGTGCGTGGATGGAGAGGTTCAGAATTTTAAAATAATAATAATAATAATAATAATAATAAAGATTGGTGAAGGAGAGAGAAAAAAAAATTAAGTCATGTTTGAAATTGAAAAGTTTTTTTTTTTATAAAAGGAAAACAGAAAAAAAGATTGATGATATAAATGCCATAAAATAAAACAAAATGTAAGCATTTATATATATATATATATATATATATATATATATAAAAGAACATGTGAGTAGTTGTCGGTTACTCCACTTGACATGAATATGATTGATAAGAACACTAAAATAGTCTAAAACTATACGTTTTAAGAACCATAAAGATTAATATATTTCATACCATTTTTTAAAAAATAAAATCTTGGTGACTTTTTGGGTGCACAGTCCTTAGTTAAGTGGTGCTTATCTTATAATTTTTTTAAATCTTTTGATTGTGAGTTTTAACTTGACTGTTTTGGAAGAGTTCAGAAGGTGTTGTAGTGCTGTCCTCCCCTTTAATAAAAATTTTCTGTTCATAAAAAAATAAAAAGATGCCAAGAGTATTGAACCTTTCATATGAGACAAATTTTCAATTCCTCTGCCTAATAATTCTTTTGGTGGAAGGGAAAAGTTTTTGACCCATGCGGAAATATCTCACCCTCTGAGACCTCCAAAATGACGTGTGTGATGGCTTTAGATTTTTAGGTAATGTTTGGATGAGGCAGAACACATCCACGTTTTGTGAAATTATGTTTTCAGCCTCTCTTTCTTTTTTTTTCTTGTTGCAGCATTTCAGCTTTTAAGAGTACAAAAGTTACTATTCACCTACTGAAGATACTATTTACCCATTATTTATGTACTTTCATGCACTATTCAATTATTTTTTCATTAAAAATAAGTTTTACGGTACTATTTATATATTTAAAAATTATTTTGTTACAATATTTTAATTTTTAGTTTTCAGCTGTATCCAAACGGACCCTTAGAATAATTAGGACATTTTTAGAATTTTTTATAGAATCAAGATTTAAGATTGTGATTATTGATAGAAAATCAAACAAAAGAGCATGAGTTATTTTATTTGTGATGGAGCAGATACTTATTTGATGGAATAGCATGGTGTACTTTATTTTTATTTTTTTTTTAATGATGACCTAACTTTGACTTTTTTATTTGTTCGTACGTTGATAAGCCATTCTACTCCTATAGTAAAGACTAAAGAGTAAATACTATTGGATTTTTGAAATTTAGACCGGACCGTTCCGTCCGACTCGGTTAACTGATAACCACCTCTTAAGACGATTCATTTAACCCCAAAACCCGCTATACACAAAAAAACATAGTAAACTGTTCGAACCGTGGTTGAACCATCCGGGTTGGGAACCGTGGCCAGGTCTCACGGGTCAAGCCGAAGCTGGAAAAAAATAAGAAAAAGGAGCGTTGTGCCATATTCTCTGTTGAACTTTGTCTTTTTAACTCTCATCCTCACCCAAAATCCGACAATGCAGTCCCAAAATACACTAAGTCCACAAAATAAAAGAGAAATGAAAAGCACAAATCTTATCTTTACCCCCTTCTTCTGCGTTTTCCAATTTTTCCTTCTTCTCCATTCTTATGGGTTTTTTCTTCTTGCTTCTTTGGCGTTTCCTTTTTTCTTCTGTCACTGGGGCCCAAAACTAAAAGAAATTAAGTCTAAGATATTTTCTTTTCCAATAAAGTTGTCACCAATATGGCAGACACTACCTCTTCCCCATGAAATAGTTGGACATGTGGCCACGCTTCCACCATTCATTTGCTTTTAAATTTTTTTAAACTTTTTTCATTTAATTGCATTATTTATTGGTACATATTCGTATATTAAATTCATGTACTGTGCTTCTCAACAACTATTTATGTACTGTTATTTTCAAATTAGGATTTATATTATAAATTAAATAAATAGGTATAATATTACATAAATTTATAAAAAAAAAGTGTATAATATTATACATATTTACATAAAAATATATAACGTTGTAGAAATTCATTTTGTTTATAATATAAATATATCTTATCTTTATAGTATAATGTAAACTAATAATTTTTTTATTATTATTGTTTTTAACAATTAATAATAATATTCTGTTGATTTTTAAAACAACATAATGAAAGTTATAATATAAAAAATACATTTAAATGATGGTCTTTACATTTATTTGAATTATTTTAGTCAGTTTTTTATTTATACTAATTTATTATATTTATCTATATTTTAAATAACTATTAAATTAATTATGACATAATCATAATTCGACCTCGGTTCAATCTCGGTCTGACCTCAAAAACTTTAAACATCTTCCTTTTTCGGTTCTTTGAACGGTCCAAGTTTCAAAACCATGATACTGAATCGGTTGGGGTTGAAATCAATCTTTGACATGGTCAAAAACTAAAAATTATATATAATTTTTTTTTGTTTCGACCCTTAAATTAAATTTTGAACATTCTAACCCTAAATTTTGTTTAATCCCAATTGAAATAAGTTTGAATATAATTATTTTAATGTTATTTTCACAATAATTTTACAATAAAAGTTAAGTGGCAACTTTTAATTGGTTTTTATCTAAACCCTAAAGGACATCACTTTTTTATATATCTTTAACAACTTACCACATAAATTCTATTATGAAAATATTTTATAGTAACTAGTTGTACTCTTAAAACTGCTGCTTCATTTTTATAAATAAATAAATAAATCCTCTCTCCAGGCTCTAGTTTACTTTGCCAATGGCCACAGAATAAAGTTTTTTTCTTCCACGTTTCTTATTCATTAGCAAAAAAATTACACAACTTTTAACACACAAAAATTAAGACACTATTGACCCCTAAAAAAAAATCCTGAGCTGATGGTATATATGAGACTTGTACAGTTGTACTCTTCTCCCCTATGTACTTTTTTCTTTTTCTTCTTCTTCTTCTTTTAGGGTCTGGTGGCAGAAATGAGCAAGAGACTTGACTTTCACTTGAAAAAAAGTAGGATTTCTACCAGTCAACGTAGATAGTGATTGATACCAATTATTCTATAATCTATAGGACTAGTTTGTAATTTTCTTTTATTTATGGGTATTTATTTCTTTCCACCCAGGAGTCAGGGGACTATTAAATGTGGACCTTTCAATGACAGGGAGCAGCAACATAAAAATTCGCTGGTTAAAATTCTGGAATAGAGTTTGATTCTCCTTTGATATATACAATTTCAATTTTTTTTTTTTTTTTTAAAAGACACTTAAAAGAGAGCCTGTCATATTCCACAAATTTGTTTAGAGGGTAAATTTTTAACATCTTTGAATATAATATCCTTTGCATTTTTGCAATCAAATTGAACTAATTAAAGATTTCCAATTTAAAAGCTTGGAATTTTGAAATACATAAAACAACATCTAGAATTTCTTATTGATTGTACTATGATTTTGTTGCGCAACATTTTATAAACCTAATTGGAAATAAATAACTTGTTCTTTAGACACCAAAAAAAAAAATTGTTTAAGAATACTTCTATATCCAAGATCAGAGGCATCAATTTCGACAGTTTACCACTAGTGTCTTTAGAATGAACTATTATTTGATGCCAAGTGTTTTTAGATGTTTAATGCATTTCACTTGCATGCTAAGTGTCATTCCATTTAGTTTTGTATCAGTTGTATTTACATTCAAATTCATGCCTAAACTTAGAAAATGTAAAAAGCTTAATTTGTATTTATTATATTTCTATGTGATACTATGAAGGTATACAATATATTATTTATTTAAACAAAAAAGCTACATAGATACACATACAATTGTAGTTATTTTTAATAATTGCACTCACGAATATACAAGAATTATTAGCTATTTTTTTTTATACAAAATAGAATTTTTACTCTAACCTAATCTAAGTGTATATGTGTGTGAAATTACCTTTTAGAGACATGAATCCAAGTCCTTGCCTTCGACACCCCACAAGCATTTATACTTGTGGAGCGCTTGTAGGGTGACCACCGCATAAAGGGTGCACGGCGGTAGAATTATTAGCTGGTAAATGTATATGTTTGAGATGTAATTATTAAGAACTCTCATATTATATATTGTAATATTGTGCTCTTTCAACTCACATTTCTAGTGGGTCTTACTAATTAAATTTATTGCGAGTCCACTGTGTATGTAAGAAAATGAAATATCATGTCATCGTACTCCCTAAGAAGCTAATAATATTTGAACGTTTGAGACTAATTTGAGTTTAGATTCCCTATACATGTGGGATGGGCTTATAATAAGATGTTAAAATTTGTTTAGGACGGGATCTCTTTAAATTTTCTTTACCAAATGTTGTCATCATGCTTATTCCTAATGTGATAAGGTCTAACAGGAATGATATTATCAATTTTCATACTTAATTTGTTCCCTCTAAAAACATAAATTAATCTTCTTCCCACCTTGCTAGTAAACTGCAAATAATTGATTTAAAAATATTGCAGCAATACAAATATTAGTTAATACTAGATTGGAAATGCAGCAAGTCAAATACTGCCATAGAAAATTCTAAACAGGTGGTGCAAAATCAATGTTCCAGCTGTCAAGAAAAAACTTAATAAACTCTCAACATGAACTACTTACGCTTAGAATAATGGTTAAATGATTTAATTCACCATTTTCCTAATAATTTAAGTTTTAGAGACAAGTCGCATGATTTCATGCTGCAGTTCTTTCATTAATCTCTACTGCAATTTGTTTTTTTTTTTTTTTCTTTTTTCATTAATCTCTACTGAAGGTCCTAGAAATGATCAAGTTTTGAAAACAAAGCAGCCAATAAAATGATCAAGTTTTTACATTTCTCTTATTGAGCGCTTGAAATTGAATGGTACACATATGTTGAATTGTTGAATTCTAACAAGTACTCAGTTACTAGAATTGCCTTTGCATGTTATCCTCTGATAATGGATATAATATTATTCACATTTAAAATTTCATATGCCCTTTCTTCACGTTTGTTTTAGCCAAAGAGAAAAGGAAGCATAACCTAGACAACTCTCACAAAAGTTTGACTATGTCAACTGGGAAATTTACCAAAACTAAGTATCGTAGCTATAAGACTAGCTTCTTTTCCTTTTTGACAGAACAATCAAATCTTTTAAGAATGAATAACCATGCATGTCGGATTTGCAAAATGGTATAGATACATAGGGTCAATAATTCAACACGATTTGAAGACAAAATGCACAAGGCCAATAGAATTATTAAGTTTTTCACATTTCCTTTAAGCATTAGATGTAATTGAATTGTACACATTTGTTTGAATATTGAATTTAGATAAGTACCCCAAATGACTTTTAAATGAGATGATCAACGGTTGGGTCTTGGGTGTATTCTCGTTATTGAAATCCTAAATTGAGTAATGATGATAATAATGAGTGGTTAATATAATATAGTTGAACTTATAGTTATACCTTGAGTCAAGTGGGTCTCTAAAAAATAACTACTCAAAAAGTTTCCTTAAAGTGTTTTATCTCCCCCACATCACCATCATGTTGGGAAAATAATACTTATGAAACTCCAATTGAGTCCAATGTGTTTATCTCCACAACATCATCATCATGTTTGGAAGATAATACTGTTGGAAAAACTCCAATTGAGTCCTTAATATGACATAGGAGCTCTACTATATTATATTAATTTCTCAACTTCCTTTCTTTTTCTCTATATGAACATTCTAATCACACGTATATATCTAACACATCTTTGATTACTTGAGCCGCCTTTTGCAAATCAAATTAACATGTAAAATGCAAAGTTTGATTCTTTTGTTATTCTTGAATGTTGCAGCCATTGTACGTAGCAAATTAAAGCAAAGCTTGAGAATAATATTAAATTTAATTTTAGCCACTAGGTAGGGATTAACTTCATTCTTACCTACAATTCTTTTGAAGTGGTCTCACCTACAATTCTCACTTACAGTGACCATAGCCTAAAGGGACAATTTTTGTGACAAAGTAAGAGGCAAATTCACCCTAACTTTCCAATCATTACATTGGTTTATGAATTTTCAGTATATATATACGTAAACAATATCAGAAAAGGTACAAGTTATTGGTCAAATTTGAAACACTTTGATCCGATGACTTTCTTTTAAGGCTTATGGCCCAATCCAACGACGCGGTTGAATCTTTGGACAAGGAGATGACTGAGGAGTACTATAAATACATTTACTTCCATGAAAAGAAGACATATTAAGTCACAGAATCCTCTCTTTTTAAATTCCTTTTTAGTTCATAGTTTCTCTAAAGCTCTTAAATCCTCTCTCTCTCTCTCTCTCTCTCTCTCCTTACCTGCATCTTTATCCCAATGGGCTCAACTAATGTACCACTATAACGTCCAACTTATGGAAACCTAATCACTGTTCTCAGCATTGATGGTGGTGGAATAAGAGGGGTTATCCCAGGAACTATCCTTAGTTTTTTAGAATATGAACTTCAGGTAGAAAAATTTATTATATATTAATCATACATGTTTCTTGCCACAATCCTAAAGAAATTCAACACTTTTTTTCATTCACTAGTGAAGTTCTGCTCTGTTAAATCATTTATAAGGGTTCAACATGCAATCTTTCCAAGTACTTACTCTATATTTGCTTATGTATGGTGCAGAAACTGGATGGTGAAGGTGCAAGAATAGCAGATTATTTTGATGTTATCTCAGGAACAAGCACAGGTCGGTTATTTTCATCTGGAGCAGCTAGCATATGCTAGCTGCTCCAGATGAAAATAACCAACCTGTCTTTGCTGCCAAGGATATCAAGGATTTCTACCAAAACCACTGCCCTCATATCTTCCCACAGAACAGGTAAAAATTAGAGTATGAGATATAAAAATATCAATAATATATATATACACACATGTTTAATTATTGACTTGACCCCATTTGTTTTGGTTTTTAACATGATATTATTTTTTTCCAAATTGCAGCTGTCCAGTACTTCCTCATCTTACAAAGATTATCAAAGCTCTAGCTGGACCAAAGTATGATGGGAAATATCTGCATAACCTTGTTAAGGAAAAACTAGGACGTACAAATTAAAATTGGAAAAGACATTGACTAATGTTGTTATTCCAACATTTGACATCAAAACACTCCAGCCAACCATTTTTTCTAGCTATGAGGTTTGTCTCTCAAATGTTGTTAAAAATGGTTTTTTAACCCAGTACTTTTTTTTTTCCTTTAATTTCCACAATATATGTAGTGGTTCAGATTAACCGTGGATAAGAAAGTGACTGCAAATGATGGAGCTGAATTGAACTAACATTTACTTTGATTTGGTCATGAAAACAGGTAAAGAACAACCCAAGCATGAATGCCTTACTCTCAGATATTTGCATGGCAACCTCAGCTGCCCCAACTTATCTTCCAACTTATTACTTTGAAACTGTAGACCCCGAGGGGAATGTGAGAGAATTTAACCTTACAGATGGTGGTGTTGCTGCTAATAATCCGGTATGTGTCTTTTTCAAGCTTCACATGACTCCTAATGATTATTATATATAATTAATCTCCTAATATTTTTTTTATTATAAACCTGTTTAAAAAAATAATAAATTTAATCCTCTAGCCGTTATCCTAATATTACTAAATTGGTGCAATTTCAGGCTTTACTTGCCATTGGTGAAGTGACAAAGCAGATCATTTGAGGAAGTTCTGACTTCTTTCCAATAAAACCAATGAACTATAGAAGGTTTCTGGTGATATCAATAGGAACTAGCTCACAAAAAGCCAAAGGAAAATACAGGGCACACAAGGCAGCTAAGTGGGGCCTGCTAGACTGGTTAACAAGTGGTGGTTCCACCCCAATTATTGATGTATTTTCTCACGCAGGTGCAGATATGGTTGATGTCCACCTCTCTGTGGTTTTTCAAGCCCTTCATTCTAAGAAAAATTACCTGCGGATTCAGATACATATATATCATTCAGACCTTCCATAATCAAAAGAAATACATAAGAAAATGCTACAACTATTACCAATTTTATTTAGAAAAAAAAATTAATAACTTACTATCAATGAATGCAATTAATGACACATCAATAATATTGTAATAAATAAATTTTTTAATTACTTTTTGGTTGAGACTAGAGGTTAGTACATATTTTATCACACAAATCCTATAAAAATGATGGTCACCAATCGAGTCTATCTACAGGCACAACAAAATTTCACAACATTTTCTCCACAAGTTGAGTGTCAATTCATCATAAAAATAAAGGTATCATAAAAATATTATGAGATTTTTATTGTGTATTGAGACTTTCTTGTCATGAAATAAAAATTGATTTAAACATTTATTTATTATGTGTTGAAGTGACAATGATCACATTTATTATTACGACATTAGTTGGAAACATATATAGTAAAATTAATAAAAACTTTGATATTTTTTTTACATTCTATGTTTTGTATGTAAGAATTGACACATTGTTATGCAAGTCTTATTATAAAAGTCATAAGTTCTTGTTCACATAATTAACATAGACAAGTTTGAATCAAAACAATGCAGGACGATACCTTGGTTGGGACAGTAACTTCTGTGGACGTGGCCACAAAACAAAATTTGGATGATCTTGTGAAAGTTGGTGAAGAGTTGCTAAAGAAACCAGTTGCTAGGGTGAACTTGGAGACAGGAGTTTATGAGGCTTCTAACCATGAAACTAATGAAGCTGCCCTCACAAGGTACTAAAAATAAATATATATTCTACAATTTCTACAATTTCTTTAGAAAAAAGTTTTGTGTTTAGTTTTGACATTAAGCTAATGCAGAAGCATATAATTAATGTTGTTGCAGGTTTGCAAAATTACTCTCCCAAGAAAGGCATCTTCGCCATGCAAAGTACCCCGCTGGACATGCTCATGAAGCCACCAATACTCACAAAACAGATGGTCTTAGTAGACTAAGCATATAATTCTTTTGCTAATATTGTGTTAAGGGTTGAGATTATATCTAATGCATTAATACACAGGACATATAAAAATGTAGACACATGTTCGTATCTCAATGTGTCTGGTGCATTAATGCATTAGGCATAAACCTTATCATTATATTAAGGTGTTGTAACACCGAGGATAGGACACAAAAACCCCACCTTTTGATTCCTTGGTAGTATTGATTTGAATAAAATATTGGGTGAGATAACTTGACACCGACACAAATGTTTTTTTTTATTTTTTTGGTGGGTGATTTGTAGTTGATAGATGAAAGCCAATTTAGCTTCCATGTATTCTTTTTGTTAATTCAAAAGTATTTTTTTAAAATCTCATTTCTTTAGCAAATTTCTGAACACTTTAGTCCTTGTTTTGTAGCACTATTTTTCTTGGCTTGTGCATGTAATCGTATATGGGTTACGACTTACGAGGAAAGAGAAGAAGAGAGAGCTCTCAATAAATGGTATTATGATCAAAGTTCCACAATTGCGTTACCAAGAAAATAAAACTCTAGTCCTCGATTTCACCATTAGTGGTTCGAAATTGAAATAATCAACAAGGGATGATGAATTTGTTGAATCAACCAGGAAAGCGATTTACTTGATAGATTAATCAACCTTTTAATAATATTACCAAGTCCAGATATTTCCAAAATGGATTCATATCCCATGCAATACCTAAATTTCCCTCACAAATTTTTTTCACTTTTCACCTTTTTTAACTTTCACTTTTAACTTCTTTCAATTTTTTTATTAAATTTTTTGAATCAACGGTTGAGATTGAAAATTGCTTTTAGCAACTATCAATCTCAACCATTCAAAGGAATGGTTGCACCTAATATGAATCCTTCCAAAACTAGTTGATATTATGTAAGGATGTTGTCAGCTTTGAAAGTTGTTTCTACTTCGTAGTTTGAAGTGAGCGTCGTTATCTGTTACCCATTATTATGCATTCAATTCTTTGTCATGAGACCATTATCCATACCCATTGTACATTCAATTTTGTGTACGAATATATATGGGCCATGAAATATTCAGAGAACTGTATGTGACCAGAACTCATTAACCAACCATAACAATCAATGCTAAGCTACATAATAATCCCGCCTAATACGATAATATTATCGAGTGCATTAATTGGCTTTGTTTAACATTGTCAAATAAATACATCATAAAAGAATAGCCTACACATGAGTTTTAAATAATGGTTGCAACTCTCAATCTCAGCCATTCAAAGGAATGGTTGCACTTGATATGAATCCTTCCAAAACTAGTTGAAATTATGTAAGGATGCTGTCAGCTTTGAAAAGTTGTTTCTACTTCGTAGTTTATAGTGAGCGTCGTTATCCGTTACCTATTATTATGCATTCAATTCTTTGTCATGAGACCGTTATCCATACCCATTGTACATTCAATTTTGTGTACGAACATATATGAGCCAAGAAATATTCAGAGAACTGTATGTGAACAGAACTCATTAGCCAACCATAATAATCAATGTTGAGATACATAATAATCTCACCTAATACGATAATCAAGTGCATTAATTGGCTTTGTTTAACATTGTCAAATAAATACATCATAAAAGAATAGACTGCGCATGAGTTTAAAATAAGGTTCATATTAACGGTGACTTTAGGCCAATTGTTAATAGGTCATATTAACATATATTTTTAGGACAATTGTTAATAAATTATAGTGAAAAAATTTTGACACCACTTTCATGGAAAATATAAAAAGTTGTCAACAACATTTATTATTATTTTATTATTTTCCTAATAAAATGTTTCTTAAAATGATTCATAAACCAATACTCTAACCAATGCGAGCATTACTTAACATTTCACATTGTTTGTAAATCATATTAAAAAAGTTTTGACATTATTTTTATTGAAAATATAAAAAGTTATCAATAAAATTGATTATTTTATTATTTTCTCATAAAATAGTTCCTAAACCAATACCTTATGGTATTTTTTAACATTTCCATATAATCAAAGTGGGGGCATTACACTAGTGGAAGGTTTTTTTTTTTTTTTTTTGTCAACTGAAATTAGTGTGCATTTGGGAATTAGTTGAATTAGTGGCTTATTTCCACTTTCAGCTTATTTTTGCTACTATTCATAGGTTTCACTACACTTTTTGATACTATTAATGAGTCCTACTATACTATTCAGCTTATTTTTTAACCTTTTTTTACACTTTTAACAAAAAAATTTTAATTTCAACTAAATAAGTTGTTCCAAACGAACACTAAATGTGGTAGATGGTGATTTTTCTACATGATGAATAAATAAATTTTTAGCTTTATCTCAAATATGAAATAGACTCTCCAAATTAGCTACTAGAAACTACATGATACATAAAAACTATGCAAATCAGCTACCAGAAACAACATTATGCTCAGTGCTTAAGTAGGGTTTTTTTTTTTTTTTTTTTTGCATCAAGAGTAAGGGAAAAGTATTCGATACTCCTGAAATACAATGATGTGTTGCTCATTCTTCTAAAAGTACCTAATAATTACTCAAGAGTAAGGGCATACTCTCTTTACTTAGTATATTATACAATTTTTTCTCATTTTTAGATATTTTGTCATCTCTAATGTTAAATTATCAATTGTCTTAAAAGCTTAATCTATTAAGAAAATGTGAATTTAATCATTTAACCATAATTATAATATTTCCCCTCACATGTGGCCCTTAACTTCTCCCCCCCCCCCCCTTTAATAAATGTGGCTCAATATGTGAGATTTTTAATATTTTAAATTGAAGATAGAGTGAAACCAAATATCAAATTTATGATCTCTTACTTTTATACTATATTAAATTAACAATAGTCTCAAAAGCTTAGACTATTAATAAATGATGAATTTAATCATTTAACTAAAATTGTAACATCAAATACCAGTCTGTTGTGGGAAAGTGTCTCTAGGTGACACTTCCACACAAGATTAATTATAAAAATTATTATTCGTTTTTGAAAAATTTCCTAATAATTAATAGGAACAAAGAAAAAAACCAAAAAAAAAAATCTTAAACATGAGAAGAACACCAGTGATTTACATTGTTCGACAATAACCTACATCCACTAGTAGTAGTAGATGAATTCACTATATCAAAAAGAGATTATTAAGTGTATACAGACTCAAATAGGTCCCACAAATAATAAAATCTCTATAAGGCTCTCTCAAATTAATTCAAAGTCTCTTCTTATGTGGGATGACTCCTGGGTAAGGCCACCAAACCTTTATTTCAATTGTCTATTTAATTATAAGATTTTAATATTAATTTTTTGGTGGTCCAAGATTATATTTTCTTGGTAATTAATGAATACTTTTCTTGGACAAGGCAAAAATACTATGATAAAGTCAAATTAGAGTTTTAGACATTATCTTACATAATAAATCTCCATATTACCTTATCAACTCCATATAATAAATCACAAGACTCACAAACTAAGCCAACCTCTACAACACGGCAACACCCACCACATTGCCATGCCTATCTATTCATCATAGATATAAAGTCCATCCTCTTACTGAGCCCCATCCATCAACATCATGAATGTTACAGGACTTAGAAAAATCAATTACCAAGATTTTGTAAAGTTTTACAATATTTTCACAAATTATTGATGTGTCAATTTTTTATAAGTCAAAATAAAATAATAAAATATGAAACTGTGATCAACCACAACTGAAAATAAATGTTTTGTGAAAATGATGTAATACTTGTTAGGTGAATGTGTAAAAGTTACAGTACTTTTGATTTGTTCAATATATATTGTTCATCGTTTTTTTTTTTTTCAATCATCGATTTGTGCTCTTTTTTTCTATATATAAAAGAGAAATGATATGTCCATAACATTTTCACAACATTTTTACAACAAATTCTAAATGGCAGGTTTTTACTGGTTGTTATTGTTAGGGCAAAAAAGTAATCTTAGTATTAGGTTCAAATTTAAACTAATAATAATTAACCACCTATGATTTATTGTGAAAATGTTGTATAAATGTTATGAACGTAACACCTCTCTATATAAAAAGAGCGAATAAGCTCATGAATAGTATTATAAACAGTATTTTTGGTTTAGTGACTTGCCTTTTTCTTCCTTTTTTTCCTTCAAGTTCATCAACTTGGTTTGAGCTTGTTTTTTTTCTTTCTTTTAAAGGATCTTTATATGATTACTTTCTACTTGTAATGCAAGCTTACATTATATACACACAAAAAGTAGCAAATATTATATATATTTGCAAAAAAAAAAAATTTGTACAAATTTTACAAATATGTACAACATTTACCAATTTTTATGTGTTTACAATATAAATTTACATTGTAAGTGAAATGTATATTTCTATATATATATATATATATATATATATATATATATATATATATATATATATTATAAAAAGAGTGAATGAGAAAAGTTACGGTAATTTCGCTACAGTAGTTTTGGTTTGTTTAACTTTTACTGTTTTGCTGGCTCTTTTTTTTTTTTTTTTGGTGAATGCATAAAGTTGTAGTATATTTGTTATATTATTTTTGGTTTGTCCACAATAATTTTCACAACATTTTCATAACAAATCAAATATGGTAAATTTTTATTGGTTCTAATTTAAACTTACCAATGAAACTACTTTTTTGCCCACCAATAACAACTTGTAGTAACCTACTACTTATGATTTATTGTAAAAATGTCATGGATATAACATTTTTTTGTGTGAAAAATGTTAAGACATCTTGATGTTGTCACAATATTTTCAAAACTGCTGAATTGTCAATTCTTTACAAGTTAAAATAAAATATATAAAAAACTGTTGCGTCATTCTGTTGTGTTTTTAGAAATTTTGTTGGTTTAATCAATTTTATTGAGCCAAAATTCACTATTCCACATACAATTTTCTTGGGTTGACTTTTTGTATATATTTTTTTCTTTACACACTATTTTAAGTAAAAACACATAGTTTTGCACACAAAACAAAAACAAAAACTTAGGAAAAAAACATTTTTATCCTTTATGTTTGGGGTAGTTTACAATTCTTCCTTAAACTTTAAATCAAGCAATTTTTCCCTTAATATTTTGGAAAAAAGCAAATATGTCATATTGTTATTCTCACAGTTAAACCCTAATGAAAGCTTATGATTCTTAAAATATTTTATTGTGTAATGTCTAAATTACTCCTGCTAAATTTTAATATCTTAAAAATTTTCTTTACGTATTTTGAGTTTTAAATGATAAAAATTCTTAGAAAGTTAGAGTGATGATATTTGATGACACATGCCTTTTGTTATCTTTTATTTTTATTTTTTATTTCTTAGCAAAACTCAGTTGTTTATTATTGGAAGATGATTATATTCGTTATCATTCTTAGAAATTTTTAGAGAATAGATATATTGTTTTTAGCAAGTAAGTACTAAAAAACTATTATAGTTAAATAAATATTTATATGTTAAATAGCTACCCTAACTTTGTGATTGATCAAAAATTTTAAACGAATGAGATTAACTTTTTACGACATAATTATCAAAATTTTTAAAATTAATATCTCTTTTGATTAATGTAAATCTCTATACACTTTTGTGGGGGTGAAATGATTAAAATATACATTTGGGCCTTGGGCCTGGTTTGGCGGTACAAGCCTGTCCAAGTAGAGCCTTCGAAGCCCACAAGTCGATTCGTGCTAGATAGATTGGTGAGGTCGTCCGAGGAGAGGCGTCTTCTCGACCAAGTCAGTTAAAGACCGTATGATGTGTCATCATGCTTTGGGAGAGAATTCTGGAAAGTCTGGTGGGTAATGATGTGTTTCATATAGTTGTGGAGAGAAGTAACGTATGAGAAATATCAAGGGAAAAACTACCACCACCGCATTAAAGACCCTGCACCTACCTCTTTAGCCGCATTAATGGGAAAATGACCTCTGAACAGTAAGGTTCAATCTTCCAGTTATTATTTGTAGATTGAAAGAGGGCGGTGGATGGGACAAGTATCCTAATTGATAATTTGTGCTATACGTGGAAGATAAATGAAAGAAGAAGGAGGGATATAAAATAAAAGGAAGGTGGAAAGAGAGAGGGACTTTTTTTTTTTTTGCTTCTTGATTAAGATACTTCATTAAAAAGAGAGAAAAGCAATCTCACTCATCCTCGGCTTATGTCCGAGGAGAATTTCTGTTATTCTTATATTCTAATTGCATAGTTGCGGCAATCTAGCCTGTTTGTCTGTTTGTTTGTTATCCAATATCCATAAACTCAGGTTTCAAGCCCACGCTCTACAATTTTTATTGTATAAGGCTCTTTGGGCCTTGATCCATTTAGTGGTTGGATCGGGTACAAATTGTGCCCTTACAACTTTAAAAATCAAATGATTCATATCTTTATTTTGTAATACAAATAAAATCTAAAATTGACCTGAATTACTACAGTAATTTTTTTCCACGACAAACACGTGCCTTGTACGTGCTGCCCTAACTAGTATTACATAAATTTATAATAAAAAAAAGTGTATGATATTATACATATTTGCATAAAAATATATATCGTAGACATTCATTTTGTTTATAATATAAATCTATCTTATCTTTATAGTATAATGTAAACTAATAATTTTTATTATTATTATTTTCAACAATTAATAATAATATTCTTTTGATTTTTGAAACACCATAATGAAAGTTATAATATAAAAAATACATTTGAATGATGGTCTTTATATTTATTTGAATTATTTTAGTCAGTTTTTCTATTTATACTAATTTATTATATTTATCTATATTTTAAATAACTATTAAATTAATTATGACATCATCACAGTTCGACCTCGGTCTGACCTTGAAAACCTTGAACCTTTTCATTTTTCGGTTCTTTGAATGGTCTGAGTTTCAAAACCATGTTACTGAGTCGGCTAGGGTTGAAATCAATCTTTAACCGGGTCAAAAACTAAAAATTATATATAAAATATTTTAATTTTTTTTGACCCCTTAAAATAAAATTTTGAACATTCCAACCCTAATTTTTGTTTGATCCCAATTGAAATAAGTTTGAATATAATTATTTTAGTGCTATTTTCAAAATAATTTTACAATAAAATTTAAGTGGCAAGTTTTAACTGGTTTTCATCTTCTTTTTTTGGTGAAAAATATGATTTCATTAAACAAAGAAAACTAACCAGGAACAAGACATAGCCTGGTATAGAACAACCCACAATTATCTCTCTCAACAAAATCAAAAACGTCCATAGGCTGACTTTCAAAGGATCTAAAATCTAAATCTTGACCAGCTCCTATTCTAGCAAGGGCATCTGCACATTGGTTTGATTGCCGAAAGCAGTGAACAAAATGCACCTGTTGAAACTTGGTAATAAGCATCCTACAATCATCCAAAATGGGAGAGATCACCTCATTTACATAGCCATCTCTACAGAAAATATCCATTATGGAATTAGCGTCCAGCTCAACGATAAGAGAGGGTGTATTCAAATTGTTGCACAACATTAACCCATCCCTTAGACCCCATAATTCAGCCACAAAGCTATTTGTAGCCCCTATATGCATTGAAAACCCAGAGACCCAATTCCCATGACTATCTCGCACAACACCTCCACAACCAGCTAAGCCTGGACTACCTACAATACATCCATCAGTATTTAGCTTCATCCATCCCTCTGGCGGTTTCTCCTAGCAACACATCACTGCAACCCTTGGAGTGGGGCACCTTGGAGAGCTAGCACAATACAGGAATTCAGTGAAGTGGTTCTCTATTTCAGCCGAAAGATTCGTGTTCTGAGTTTTGCCCGAAAAAACAACCTGGTTCCTACTTTTCCATATCAACCAGATAGCAAAGGAGAACAGCATGCTACACTAGTTTTTCCCATACATGGCCCTACAACCCATACTCCCATAAAAGTTAAGTGGTAAGTTTTAATTGGTTTTCATCTAAACCCACAAATGACATCACTTTTTTATATATCTTTAACAACTTGCCACATAAATTTTGTTGTGAAAGTGTTGTGTAGTAGCTAGTTGTACTCTTAAAACTGCTAATTCATTTTTAAAATAAATAAATAAGTAAATAAATCCTCTATCCAGGCTCTAGTTTACTTTGCCGATGGCCACAAAATAAAGTTGTTTTTCCAACACTTTTCTTCTTCATTAACAAAAAATTACACAACTTTTAACACACAAAAATTACAATACTATTGACCCCTCAAAAAAAAAAACCCTGAGCCGTGCCACTGATGGTATATATGAGACTTGTACTGTCACGACCCAATTCTATGGAACATGAATTTAGATACATGACTAACTTGCTAACCTTACCTATCTCAAAAAAACATAATTCATTTAAACATAGCTCAATAAAACTCCAAATAAACAATGCTACTGATAAATCCCTTACAATAACTAAAATCCACAATTTATAATAATAATCTCCAAAATACTGTGAAGTCTAAAGCGGAAAAAAAAAATCCTTTCAAAACTCCACAAATTGGAAACAATCTCCACTATATGAAACGTAAATACAAAACAAAGGTAACTAAACTTCTATGAGTCTTCAAGTAATACTGAAGTCGCCTACAACTTCCATGCTCTACCTCGCACCTTACAAAGCGGTCCAAAGATTCTATATTCCCAACTACACTTTAATTTGAAAATAATAATTGATGGGGTAAGCCACACATCTAGTAAGTAATTATACTTAATACACAACAAAATAGAGTCAAGCAAGGCACGAGTATGTTGATTTTTTCACAATTTCACTCAAAATATCTGATATAGCTTTCCAAAAAATATAATGAATCACTTAATACATATGTAATCACATCTTAAAATTATTAGAAAATACATACATATAATTGATCAGAGCACAATGTCACATATACACATCACATATTCTCACATACAATCTTGTGAACGGATACCAACATCTAACCCCTGTTGATGAGGGATCAACACATATTCTCACATACAATCCTATGAGCGGATTTACACATACATCTGATCAATTCTTAAAATAATCATTTTGAGTCACATAACACAAAATAAAATATATACAAAATAAAATAATCTTCTTAATATTAACAATTATTCAAATTGAAACATAAATCAAAATATGCTTGACTCTCTTAGGGAACAAATAGGAACCGAAGAGTTTATATAAATATTTTTTTAAAATTCTTGAGTAAGTTTGAAAATCCAATTTGCTAGAAGAAGTGTCTTAAATACTGTTTGAAAAACAAGAATATGATTTCGAAATCACTTGGTTTGAAACAAATTTAAAAAACAAGAATCTTTTTAGAAAACTTACTTTGAAACTCAATTATTTTCGGAAAATAGTTTAGTTTCAAAATCATCTTTTAAATGGGATTTGGACATTCAAAACGTTATTAAAATTCGAATTTCTCTTAAAACATTATCTAAAAGTCAATTAAAATTTCTCTTTCAATAGTGTAAAAATACTTTTTGATAAACTTTTAAAATGTAAGCTAAAAAAATATAACTTTTGAAAACCTTTAACTTCTAAGAACCTAAAGAACAAAACTTGTGCATATTTGCATAATTACTTACCACACTCGAATCACTCTAAAAGTCCAGCCAAAATAACCTCCAAAGAGCCTCAAGACACTCTTAAACAGGACCTATAATCAACTATGAAAATCATACTTAATATTCTCTATAGCTATAAAGCTTCTAGAGCTATACAAACTAACTCACTATGATTATACTTTGTTGAACTTATTAATAATACCAATGCAAGAAATCTCTGCCCAAAATGTTTCCTTGAGTTTATCAAACTTTAGAGGCGGTAACCCATATATTGTAAACTCGGGATTTGATATAAGCCCCTATGAAAAGTAAACCCTTATACATTATTTATAAGCTTTAAAAATCTTGACTTTTGTTCTAGAATACAAGCTGTAGGGGCCCTAGGATTTAATATATGTAAATATATAAAACCCAAAGAAACATAAAAGCCATTTACATAGTCAAACTGTGTAACCCGTGGCTTTACTCTAGCAATTTTGTAATATATTGCTTTTATCTAGATACATCCAATGGCTTTATTCTTAAATGAAATCCGCGGCTTTATAATCCCAAAGATAAAAGAAAAAATAACAAAATCGTTAAGCCAATCTATATAACCACCAGGAACGTGAAAGCCATGTTTTCCTTGAATTAGGATTTGTAATCTAGGAATCAATATATATATAACCCAATGAAGAACAAAAAATCATCTTCCCGAATTAAGATTTACAGTGTAAACAACACCCTTTTTAACAATCTACCCATCACTACTGATTCCATGATAAGGTTCTAACTTTTTAATTCTTTGATTCTAACTGATGAGAAATCATACCTGAAATTCTTTGGTTGCCTCTTGGTTAACTCCAAGGAAATAATACATCTTCTAACCTCCTTAGTGATAAAACATTTCTTATCAAAACCCTAATTATCTTTTCCTCTACTTTATATATACAACACATCAAAGATGTGGGCTTACTGGAGTAGTGGGCTATAGTTTAAAACCCACTTAAACTTATCTCTTTAGTCTCCAAGAGGCCCATAAACATCTTCCTCTTCTATTTATTTATTTAAACTATCACACTAAATTGTATGCATTAAAATTTTAATCTTCTCACCTATTTTGTAACACCACAAAATTGTCTACTCCCATCTTACTATGCACACGCATAAAGTACCTCAACTCTATATTAATAATGATGATGATGGTGATGATCATAAAATAAAATCGGGGTATTACATGTACAGTTGTACTCTTCTCTCCTCACATTTTTTTTTTCTTCTTCTTCTACTTTTAGGGTTTGGTGGCAGAAATGAGCAAGAGACTTGACTTTGACTTTAAAAAACACAGGATTTCTACCAGTCAACGTAGATAGTGATTGATACCAATTATTCTATAATCTATAAGACTAGTTTGTAATTTTACTATTAAATATGTGGACCTTTCAATGACAGGGAGCAGCAGCATAAAAATTCATAGGTTTAAAATTCAGGAATAGAGTTTGATTCTCCTTTAATATATACAATTTCAATTTAAAAAAAAAAGACACTTAAAAGAGAGCTTGTCATATTGCACAAATTTGTTTAGAGGGTAAATTTTTAACATCTTTGAATATATCCTTTGCATTTTTGCAAACAAATTGAACTAATTAAAGATTTCCAATTTAAAAGCTTGGAATTTTGAAATACATAAAACAACATCTAGAATTTCTTATTGATTGTACTATGATTTTGTTGCGCAACATTTTATAAACCTAATTGGAAATAAATAACTTGTTCTTTAGACACCAAAAAAAAAAAATTGTTTAAGAATACTTCTATAACCAAGATCAGAGGCATCAATTTCGACAGTTTACCACTAGTGTCTTTAGAATGAACTATTATTTGATGCCAAGTGTTTTTAGATGTTTAATGCATTTCACTTGCATGCTAAGTGTCATTCCATTTGGTTTGGATCAGTTATATTTACATTCAAATTCATGCCTAAACTTAGAAAATGTAAAAAGCTTTATTTGAAATTATTATATTTCTATGTAATACTACGAAGGTATACAATATATTATTTATTTAAACAAAAAAGCTACATAGATACGCATACAATTGTAGTTATTTTTAATAATTGCACTCATGAATATACAAGAAATATTAGCTTCTTCTTTTTTTATACAAGATAGAGTTTCTACTCTAACATAATCTAAGTGTATATGTGTGTAAAATTATCTCTTCGAGACTTGAACCTAAGCTCTTACCCCCCACACTCCACAAGCATTTATACTTGTGAAGTGACCACTGCACCAATGGTGCACGGTAGTAGAATTATTAGCTAGTAAATGTATATGTTTGAGACATAATTATTAAGTACTCTCATATTATATATTGTGATATGATACTCTTTTAACTCACATTTCTAGCGGGTCTCACTAATTAAATTTATTGTGAGTTTATTGTGTAGGTAAGAAAATGAAGTATACATGTGGGATGGGCTTATAATAAGATGTTAAAATTTGTTTAGGACGGGATCTCTTTAAATTTTCTTTACCAAATGGGAAATTTCATGGATTTGTTGGGTTTTTAGTTTTATTGCCCTATCATGACCCCCAAAAAAAAACATATTTGGGCCTAGATCTGCAATAAGAGAATTTAAAACTTGCCTAGCCCAGATTTCCCTATAGGCTGAAACACAAAACATAAGCCCATTTATTTTCAGTATGGGCCATATTTAAATCAGGCCCAAAAAACTTTCATATATAAATGTTATTGGATCCGAACCAATATATAAAAAGGTCGAAGCCTAAGCAAAAGCAGAGTAGAGAGAAAGAGCATCGGAAATGTTGAGAAGAAAGAAAACTCAGAAGAGAGAGAGACCCTTTATGTCAGGTATGGAGAGATTGCAGCGAATGTTCGCCGGCGCCGGTGGTGGTTTGGGCCATCCGCCACCAGATTCGCCGACTCTCGATTCGTCGGAGCAAGTCTATATCTCTTCCCTCCCTCTCCTCAAAATGCTCAAGCACGGTACTTCTCTCTCTCTCTCTCTCCCTCTAGCAAATGATTTAATCTAAGAACTGCAGAAATCATATAAAGTTAATATAACATATTTCCATGGAACTTTGAACAAGCTTCCAGTGCAATGACATGGTGCCTAGTCAGTAATTTGCTTGAGTCCTCTTGTTAAAGTCTAAAAGACTGTGTATTAAACTATATAGAATAAAGTACAAAGGTCTGCCTTTTATATAGGTAGACAACATACATTGTATAAGTAATATAAGTGTAGTACAAGAAACCTAGAATAATTGGCCTAAGCGCCTTGGGCTTATAATCTAACAGCCTCTCACAAACTCATTTGGGTGTGTGGAGACCAACTTGAATTTGGCAGCTAATGTCCGAAAACATCTTAGTGGAGGAGGCAAAGATATCAGCTAGTCTTGTGAGAGACAGATTGAGCTTTAAGTTTTAATGTATTATTTATTATTGTTCTTGTTCTTGTTCTTGTTTTTAGTATTTATTCTAATTGGTGATTTGTTTATCCTGAGTTGGATCTATAGCCATCCACGTGAATTGTATTGTCTTTGCTCTGGCTTCAAGCCTTCAGCCATGCATAAAAAAAATGTCTTGCATAAGCAAGTCAAATACTGCTATAGAAAATTCTAATGGTTAATTGATTTAATTCACCATTTTCCTAATAACTTAAGTTTTAGAGACAAGTCGCATAATTTCGTGCTGCAGTTCTTTCATTAATCTCTACTGTAATTTTTTTTTTTTTTCATTAATCTCTACTGAAGGTCCTAGAAATGATCAAGTTTTTACATTTCTCTTATGCAGCGCTTGAAATTGAATGGTACACATATGTTGAATTGTTGAATTCTAACAAGTACACAGTTACTAGAATTGCCTTTGCAAGTTATCCTCTGATAATGGATATAATATTCTTCACATTTAAAATTCCATTTGCCCTTTCTTCACGTTTGTTTTAGCCAAAGAGAAAAGGAAGCATAACCTAGACAACTCTCTCAAAAGTTTGACTATGTGAACCGAGAAATTTACCAAAACTAAGTATCGTAGCTATAAGACTTACTTCTTTTCCTTTTTGACAGAACAATCAAATCTTTTAAGAATGAATAACCGTGCATGTCGGATTTGGAAAATGGTATAGATACATAGGGTCAATAATTCAACACGATTTGAAGACTAAATGCATAAGGCCAATAGAATTGCTAAGTTTTTCACATTTCCTTTAAGCATTAGATGTAATTGAATTGTACACATTTGTTTGAAGATTGAATTCTGATAAGTACCCCAAATGACTTTTCAATGATATGATCAACAGTTGGGTGTATACGCATTATTGAAATCCTAAATTGAATAATGATAATAATAATGAGTGATTAATATAATATAGTTGAACTCATAGTTAGACCTTTTGAGTCAAGTGTGTCTCTGTAAATTAACTACTCAAAAAGTCTCCTTAAAGTTTTTTATCTCCCCAACATCACCATCATGTTGGGAAGATAATACTTAGGAAAACTCCAATTGAGTCTAAGGTAGTGATCTCCCCAACATCATCATCATGTTGGGAAGATAATACTGTTGGGAAGATAATTCTATTGTGAAAACTTCAATTGAGTCCTTAATATGACATAGGAGCTCTACTATATTATATTAATTTCTCAACTTCCTTTCTTTTTCTCTATATGAACATTCTACTCACACGTATATATCCAACACATCTTTTGGTTACTTGAGGTGCCGCCTTTTGCGAATCAAATTAACATGTAAAATGCAAAGTTTGATTCTTTTGTTATTCTTGAATGTTGCAGCCATTGTACGTAGCAAAAGCAAAGCTTGAGAATAATATTAAATTTAATTTTAGCCACTAGGTAGGGATTAACTTGGGGGTAGCCATTCATGAGTGCCTTTGTTAGGCCTGTTGCCTAACCAGATCCGTATTGCTAAGTTTTTCACATTTCCTTTAAGCATTAGATGTAAATGAATTGTGCACATTTGTTTGAATATTGAATTCTGATTAGTACCCCAAATGACTTTTCAATGATATGATCAACGGTTGGATGTATATATGTACGTAAACAATATCAGAAAAGGTACAAGTTATTGGTCAAATTTGAAACAATTTGATCCGATGACTTTCTTTTAAGGCTTATGGCCCAATCCAATGACGCGGTTGAATCTTTGGACAAGGAGATGACTGGGGAGTACAATAAATACACATACTTCCATGAAAATTAAGAAGACATATCAAGTCACATAATCCTCTCTTTTTAACTTCCTTTTTAGTTCATAGTTTCTCTAAAGCTCTTAAATCCTCTCTCTCTCTCTCTCTCTCTCTCTCTCTCTCTCTCTCCTTACCTGCATCTTTATCCCAATGGGCTCAACAAATGTACCACTACAACCTCCAACTTATGGAAACCTAATCACTGTTCTCAGCATTGATGGTGGTGGAATAAGAGGGGTTATCCCAGGAACTATCCTTAGTTTTTTAGAATCTGAACTTCAGGTAGAAAAATATATCACATATTAATCATACATGTTTCATGCCACAAACCTAAAGAAATTCAACACTTTTTTTCATTCACTAGTGAAGTTCTGCTTTATTAAATCATTTATAAGGGTTCAACATGCAATCTTTCCAAGTACTTACTCTATATTTGCTTATGTATGCTGCAGAAACTGGATGGTGAAGATGCAAGAATAGCAGATTATTTTGATGTTATCTCAGGAACAAGCACAGGTGGTCTTGTCACTGCCATGCTATCTGCTCCAGATGAAAATAACCGACCTGTCTTTGCTGCCAAGGATATCAAGGATTTCTACCTAAACCACTGCCCTCATATCTTCCCACAGAACAGGTAAAAATTAGAGTATGAGATATAAAAATATCAATAATATATATATATATATATATATATATATATATATATATCTGTTTGATTATTGACTTGACCCCATTTGTTTTGGTTTTTAACATGATATTTTTTTCCAAATTGCAGTTGTCCAGTACTTCCTCATCTTACAAAGATTGTTAAAGCTCTAGCTGGACCAAAGTATGATGGGAAATATCTGCATAACCTTGTTAAGGAAAAACTAGGACATACAAAATTGGAAAAGACATTGACTAATGTTGTTATTCCAACATTTGACATCAAAAGACTCCAGCCAACCATTTTTTCTAGCTATGAGGTTTGTCTTCCTCTCATTAAAATGGTTTTCTAACCCAATACTTTTTTTTCCTTTAATTTCCACAATATATGTAGTGGTTCAGATTAACCCTGGATAAGAAAGTGACTGTAAATGATGGAGCTGAATTGTACTAACATTTACTTTGATTTGGTCATGAAAACAGGTAAAGAAAAACCCAAGCATGAATGCCTTACTCTCAGATATTTGCATAGCAACCTCAGCTGCCCCAACTTATCTTCCAACTTATTACTTTGAAACAGTAGACCCTGAGGGGAATGTGAGAGAATTTAACCTTACAGATGGTGGTGTTGCTGCTAATAATCCGGTATTTGTCTTTTTCAAACTTCACATGACTCCTAATGATTATAATATATAATTAATCTCCTAATATTTTTTAATTATAAACCTGTTTAAAAAATAATAAATTTAATCATTTAACCGTTATTCTAATATTACTAAATTGGTGCAATTTCAGGCTTTACTTGCCATTGGTGAAGTAACAAAGCAGATCATTCGAGGAAGTTCTGACTTCTTTCCAATAAAACCAATGGACTATGGAAGGTTTCTGGTGATATCATTAGGAACTGGCTCACAAAAAGCCGAAGGAAAATACAGGGCACACAAGGCAGCTAAGTGGGGCTTGCTAGACTGGTTAACAAGTGGTGGTTCCACCCCAATTATTGATGTATATTCTCACGCAAGTGCAGATATGGTTGATGTCCATCTCTCAGTGGTTTTTCAAGCCCTTCATTCTGAGAAAAATTATCTACGGATTCAGGTACATATATATCATTCAAACCTTCCATAATCAAAAGAAATACATAAGAAAATACTACAACTATTACCAATTTTATGACCAAAAAAAATTTAGTAACTTACTGTCAGTGAATGCAATTAATGACACATCAATAATATAGTAATAAATAAATTTTTTAATTACTTTTTGGGTGAGACTAGGGGTTAGTACATATTTTATCACACAAATCCTATAAATCGATGTTCACCAATCAAGTTCTTTTACAGGCACAACAAAATTTCAAAAAAAAAAATTCAACAAGTTGCGTCAATTCATCATAGGTCAAAATAAAATAAGATTATACACAGATCTACTACAACTAAAAATAAAGGTATCATAAAAATATTGTGAGATTTTTATTGTGTATTAAGACTTTCTCTTCATGAAATAAAAAATTGATTTAAACATTTATTTATTATGTGTTGAAGTGACAATGATCACATTTATTATTACAACATTAGTTTGAAACATTTATAGTAAAATTAATAAAAACTTTAATATATTTCTTAGATTTTATGTTTTGTATTTAAGAATTTACACATTGTTATGCAAGTCTTATTATAAAAATCAAAAGTTCTTGTTCACATAATTAACATAGACAAGTTTGAATCAAAACAATGCAGGACGATACCTTGGTTGGGACAGTAACTTCTGTGGACGTGGCCACAAAACAAAATTTGGATGATCTTATGAAAGTTGGCGAAGAGTTGCTAAAGAAACCAGTTGCTAGGGTGAACTTGGAGACAGGAGTTTGTGAGGCTTTTGACCATGAAACTAATGAAGCTGCCCTCACAAGGTACTAAAAATAAATATATCAAACTGTTATTATATATATTCTACAATTTCTTTAGAAAAAAGTTTTTTTTTTTTTTTTAGTTTTCACATTAGGCTAATGCAAAAGCATATAATTAATGTTGTTGCAGGTTTGCAAAATTACTCTCCCAAGAAAGGCACCTTCGCCATGCAAGGTCCCCCGCTGGACATGCTCATCAAGCCACCAGTGCTCATCAAGCCACCAGTGCTCACAAATCAAATGGTCTTAGTAGACTAAGCATATAATTCTTTTGCTAATATTGTGTTAAGGGTTGAGATTATATCTAATGCATCAATACACAGGACATATTAAAATGCGGACACGTGTTTGTAACCCAACTTGTCTAGTATATTAATGCATTTGGCATAAGCCTTGTCTTTATATTAAAGTGTTGTGACATTGAGGATAAGACACAAAAATCCCACCTTTTGATTCTATTGGTTTGAATAAAATGTTGGGTAAGATAACTTGACACTGACACAAATGTTTTTTTTTCTTTTTTTCTTTTTTTGGTGGGTGATTTGTAATTGATAAATGAAAGCCAATGTAGCTTCCATGTATTCTTTTTGTTAATTCAAAAGTATATTTTTTAAATCTCATTTCTTTAGTCAAATTTTTGAACACTTTAGTCCTTGTTTTGTAGTACTATTTTTCTTGGCTCGTGCGTGTAATTGTATATGGGTTGCGACTTACGAGGAAAGAGAAGAAGAGAGAGCTTCCAATAAATGGTAATATGATCGAACTTCCACAATTGCGTGACCACTGACCAAGAAAATAAAACTCTAGTCCTTGATTTCACCATTAGTGGTTGGAAATTGAAATAATCAACAATGACTTTAGCAATGATGAATTTGTTGAATCAACCAGGAAAGTGATTTACTAATAGATTAGTCAACCTTTCAAATCTCGGGCATTCTCGGTAAAGTCGGCATATGGAGTAGCACTGAGGTTGCTTACCCGTCAAAAGGAGAGTACTCTTTGGCTGCTGCAGATGAACGCTTGTGGAAGTCAATGTGGTCCCAAAATACCCCACCAAAGGTGAGAAATTTTCTGTGGAGAGCATGCTCGAATATCTTGCCAACCCGAGACACCCTGCGAAAGATGAAAATACAGATAGACCCTCGTTGCGAGGTGTGCCAACAGCAGAGTGAAACAGTGAAGCATATATTATGGGAATGCCCTCTGGCTAGGAATGTACACAGCACTCATTAAAGATCTATAATAATCAATACTGAGCTACATAGGTCATGTTTGGTAGAGAAGTGTGAGTAATGTTATTTGTAATTTTTTTAAATATGTGTAGGTAAAAAAGTGTGAAAATAAGTATAATATTGTTTAAAAATTGAAAATGTATATTTAAACCACTTTACCAAACGGGCCCATAATAATCCCGCCGAATACAATAGTCGAGTCCATCAATTGATTTTGTTTAACATTGTCAAATAAATACATCATAAAAGAATAAACTGCGCATGAGTTTATAATAATTAATAAGTTTTGACACTACTATATAAAAAACTGTTAATAACATTTATTGTTATTTTATTATTTTCTTAATAAAATGTTTCTAAAAATAATTCATAAACCAATGCTCTAACCAATGCCTTTTTTTTAAGGCTAACCAATGTCTTTAGAGCATTAGTTAATAATTCACATTGTTAATAGGAAAGTTTTGACATCATTTTTATTGGAAATATAAAAATTTATCAATAAAATTAATTATTTTATTATTTTCTCATACAATAGTTCCTAAACCAATACTTTATGACATTTTTTAACATTTCCATATAATCAAAGTCAGGGCATTACACTAGTGGAAGGTTTTTTTTTTTTTTGTCAACTGAAATTAGTGTGCATTTGGGAATAAGTTGAATTAGTGGAGATAAGCTAAATTTTTCAGCTTATCTCCACTTTCAGCTTATTTTTGCTACTATTCATGGGTCCTATTACACTTTTTGATACTATTAATGGGTCTCACTGTACTGTTCAACTTATTTTTTAATCTTTTTTCTACACTTTCAACAAAAAGTTTTCCCTTCTAAAAAAAACAAAAAGTTTTTAATTTCAACTAAATAAACTGTTCCAAACAGATACTAAATGTGGTAGATGGTAATTTTTCTATATGATGAATAAATAAATTTTTAGCTTTATCTCACTTATGACATAGACTATGCAAATCAGCTACTAGAAACTACATGATACCCAAATGAATGTAAATTCCTTTCTTAATCCTACTTCATTGTGTGTGTGTGTGTGTATATATATATATATATGTGTATGTATGTATATGTATATTAATCTTTTTTTTTAGTATATTTTTTATTATCCTCAACACACTTTTTTAAATTTTAAACGAAAGTAAGGGCTTGCAACAACATTATACTCATTGCTTGAGTAGGATAGGGTTTTTTTTTTTTTTTTTTTTTTTGCATCAAGAGTAAGGGAAAAGTATTCGATACTCCTGAAATACAATGACGTGGTGCTCATTCTTCTAAAAGTACCTAATAATTACTCAAGAGTGAGGGCATACTCTCTTTACTTAGAGTATATTAAATACAATGACGTGGTGCTCATTCTTCTAAAAGTACCTAATAATTACTCAAGAGTGAGGGCATACTCTCTTTACTTAGAGTATATTATACAATTTTTTCTCATTTTTAGATATTTTGTCATCTCTAATGTTAAATTATCAATTGTCTTAAAAGGTTAATCTATTAGAAAAATGTGAATTTAATAATTTAACCATAATTATAATATTTCTCCTCACATGTGGCTCTAAACTCCCCCCCCCCCCTTAATAAGTGTGGCCCAATATGTGAGATTTTTAATATTTTAAATGGAATGTAGAGTAAAACCAAATATGAAATTTATGATCTCTTACTTTGATAGTATATTAAATTAACAATAATCTCAAAAGCTTAAACTATTAAGAAATGATGAATTTAATCATTTAACTATAATTTTTACATCAAATACCAGTCTGTTGCGGGAAAGCGTCTCTAGGTGACACTTCTGTAAGTGCACAATTGCACCTGGACCCAAAGACAATTACGGGCTCAGGCCCAATAAGCCTTAAACAATAAAATTTGTAGAGTGTGGGCTTGAAATCTAGGTTAGAGGTACTGAGAACTTGATAACAGGCTAAGAGTTACAAACACTTGTAAATAACAAATGGTAATTGCAAATAGACCTCCTCGGACGTAAGCCGAGGAATACTTCTGTATTATTTCTCTCTCTCTCTCTTAAAAGTTACAATCCTTAATTTCTTTCTTAGTTACCGACCTTTTTTTTCTCTGGCGTTCATCCCCCTTAAATACTTCTTCTCCCGATGCTTTATCCACGTGTTACTCCAACCCCCTCCCCCCTAGATATTTCTTTTCTTAGTGCCTTTGAATAGTGACCAGAAGTTTCAGTTCTACTGTTTAGGGGTCACTTCCCCATTAATGCGGCCAGGGAGGTAGGTGCAGAGTCTTTAATGTGGAGGTGGCAGCCTTTTCTTTTGGTATTTTTCTAACACCGGTGTACCTCGAAGATTCAGGGTTTCCCCCTTTAACCATTAGTCTTTCCAGAATTGTGCCTTGACCTTCATAATGAAGCTCTGAGTTCCTTTGGATCTATCCGAGAAGAAGCTCGCCCTCGGCTGTATCCTCGGACCCTCGGCGTATGGGCCAATTCGCAGAGTTAACAAATTCTTAACTCTGGAGCAGGTCGGCCCTCCATGCTACAGTCCAAAGGCCCATATGCCCACTTGGGTCCTTTTACTCCCCACAACTTCCACACAAGATTAATTATAAAAATTATTATAATTTTTTGAAAGATTTCCTAATAATTAATAGGAACAAAGAAAAAACCAAAAAAAAAAATCCCAAACATGAGAAGAATACCAGTGATTTGCATAGTGATTTACATAGTTTGACAATAATCTACATCCACAAGTAGTAGTAGTAGATGAATTCACTATATCAAAAAGATATTACTAAGTGTATACAAACTCAAATAGGACCCACAAATAATAAAGTCTCTATAAGGCTCTCTCAAATTAATTCAAAGTCCCTTCTTATGTGGGATGACTCTTGAGTAAAGCCACCAAACTTTATTTCAATTGTCTATTTAATTATAAGATTTTAATACCTATTTTTTTGGGTGGTCAAAGAGTATATTTTCTTCTTTTTTTTTTCTTTTTTTTTGAGGGGAAAGAGTATATTTTCTTGGTAGTTAATGAATACTTTTCTTGGACAAAGCAAAAATACTATGATAAAGCCAAATTAGAATTTTAGACATTATCTTACATACCAAATCTCCATATTACCTTATCAACTCCATATAATAAATCACAAGACTCACAAACTAAGCCAACCTCTACAACACGGACACCCACCACATTGCCATGCCGACTATTCATCATAGATATAAAGTCCATCCTCTTACTGAGCTCCATCCATCAACATCATGAATGTTATCGGACTTAGAAAAATCAATTACCAAGATTTTATAAAGTTTTAAAAGGAAAACGACAGTTTAACTACAGAAAACAGTGCTTCAAAAATCTAAAAACAAAGATCTTAATTTTATTTTATTCTAGAGAAAAAATCTTAATTATGTTTGCGCATGAATGGAGAGGTTCAGAATTTATTATAATAATAATAATAATAATAATAATAATAATAAGATTGGTGAAGGAGAGAAAAAAAAATTAAGTCATGTTTGAAATTAAAAAGTTTTATTTTATAAAAGCAAAAAAGAAAAAAAAAAGGATTGATGATATATATGCCATAAAATAAAACAAAATGTAAGCATTTACATATATAAGAACATGTGAGTACTTGTCGTCTCCACTTGACAAGTTGACATGAATATTGATAAGGATAATTTTGTAATTAGCCCGTGGCGAAACAAAGAGCGACGGATATAATAAGGTCGTCAGCTTCACTCCTATGAAACTACCTTCTTGCAAAGTCTACAGCTTCACCTCATACATGACAGCAGCATCTTGGGCACAGTAAGCTTACGATAGTAAGCTGAAGGATAAGCTGAAGACATCAAGCTGAAGGTAGTAAGCTGAAGACATCAAGCTGAAGGGATAAGTTGAAGATAGCAAGCTGAAGGTAGTAAGCTAAAGCAGTAAGCTGAAGGGGACACATGAATCTCAGATGAGTCTGACGTCGAGCCCAATGATTCCGTTGGGCTTGCTTGTCGCGAGGGATTGCATCTCAAAGTCTACAGCTTCATAATAGAGCTGATGACTTTAATTATAAGCTGACGACCCGGAAAATGGACGATGTTGTAGGCTGACGAGAATAAGTTGAAGAGGTCAATTAAACCTCCATCCATAGCCTTACTTGATCTCCACACATACGTGCATAAGGAGAGTTCTTGCACTACACGCCTAACCCTAATTAAGAAGACTTCTATAAGGAAAAAAACTCTAAGAGATACGCAAAATCCACAAGTTACTCTCCTAAAAGGAAAGAACTTCTTGACCAAGGCATGAATTTCGGCTATACACTACTATAAATACCCCAAACCCTTACAAAGTAAGGTACGCATGATTCACCCCAGCTCTGGTATTCTAGAGTTGTGAATAAGAGATTTCTCTAACTTGACCGTCGGAGAGTATTTGGCCAGTACCACACCGGTACATCTCTTAAGGTTTTCAACTTTTATGTTGTGCAGGTTCTAATCAAAGGCACGTGAAGACCATGTAGCTTGCTGACAATTTTCAACATCATCAAATATGATTGATAAGAACACTGAAAAAGTCTAAAATTATTCGTTTTTAAGAATCATAAAGATTAATATAATTCATACCATTTTTTAAAAAAAAAAAATGTTGTTGACTTTTTGAGTGCAAGATGCCAAGAGTAGCTTCTCAAAAAAAGATGCCAATTGCCAAGAGTACTGACCTATTCGTAGGAGACAAATTTTCAATTCCTCTGCCTAATAAATTCTTTTGGTGAAAGGGAAAAGTTTTTGTCCCATGCGGAAATATCTCACCCTATGGAAGAAGACGTGTGTGATATTTATAAAAAAAAAGAAGACGACGTGTGTGATGTTAATTAATTTGGGTTAGATTTTTAGAATAATTAGGACTTTTTTAGAGTTTTTTTCCAGAATCAGGATTAAAGATTGTGATTGTGATTGTGATTGTGATTGTGATTGTGATGGAACAGATACTTACTTGATGGAATAGTATGGAGTACCTTTTTTTATTTTTAAGATTGTGATTGTGATTGTGATTGTGATTGTGATTGTGATTGAACAAATTATTCTATAATCTATGTCACTAGTTTGTAATTTTCTTTTATTTATGGGTATTTATTTCTTTTCGCGCGGGAGTCAGGGGACTACTAAATATGTGGACTTTTCAATGACAGGGAGCAGCAGTATAAAAATTCACAGGTTAAAATTCAGGAATAGAGTTTGATTCTCCTTTGATATATACAATTTCAATTAAAAAAAAAAACACTTAAAGAAGCTTGTCATATTGCACAAATTTGTTTAGAGGGTAAATTTTTAACATCTTTGAATATAATATCCTTTGCATTTTTTCAATCAAATTGAACTAATTAAAGATTTCCAATTTAAAAGCTTGGAATTTTGAAATACATAAAACAACATCTAGAATTTCTTATTGAACAATTATTTGATGCCAAGTGTCTTTAAATGTTTAATGCATTCCACTTGCATGCTAAGTTTCATTCCATTTAGTTTTGTATCAATTATATTTACACTCAAATTCATGCCTAAACTTAGAAAATGTAAAAAAACGCAATTTGAATTTTTTATATTTCTATGTAATACTATGAATGTATACAATATATTATTTATTTAAACAAAAAAGCTCCATAGATACACATACAATTTTAGTTATTTTTAATAATTGCACTCTTGGATACACAAGAACTATTAGCTAGTAAATGCAGAAAAATTATTAGGTACTCCTGGAATACCATAAATGCGTATTTTCTCCTCTCACATGAGTGGTGGGTTCTACCATGAATTTAATTAATGGAACCCACCATTCATGTTAGAGGAGAGAAAACACATTTATAGTATTTCGGGAGTACACAATAATTTTCCGTAAATGCATATGTTTGAGAAGTAATTATTAAATACTCTCATATTATATATAGTGATGTGATATTCTTTCAACTCATATTATAGTGATGCCATACTCTTTCAACTCGTATTATATATGCAAGAGAATGGAGCATCATGTCACTATACTCCGTACCTAATAATTTTCCATATTAGACCGTTTGAAACTAATTTGAGTTTAGATTCCCTACACATGTGGGATGGGCTTATAATAAGATGCTAAAATTTGCTTAGGACAGGATCTCTTTAAATTTTCTTTACCAAATGGGAAATTTCATGGATTTGTTGGGTTTTTAGTTTTAATGCCCTATCATGACCCCAAAAAAAAAAAAACCCAAACCCCCATATTTGGGCCCAGATCTGCAATAAAAGAATTCAAAACTGGCCTAGCCCAGATATCCCTATAGGCTGAAACACAAAACGTAAGCCCATTTATTTCCAGTATGGGCCATATTTAAATCAGGCCCAAAAAACTTTCATATATAAATGTTATTGGATCCGAACCAATATATAAAAAGCCGAAGCCGAAGCAAAAGCAGAGTAGAGAGAAAGAGCATCAGATATCTTGAGAAGAAAGAAAACTCAGAAGAGAGAGAGAGAGACCCTATATGTCAGGTATGGAGAGATTGCAGCGAATGTTCGCCGGCGCCGGTGGTGGTTTGGGCCATCCGCCACCAGATTCACCGACTCTCGATTCGTCGGAGCAAGTCTATATCTCTTCCCTCGCTCTCCTCAAAATGCTCAAACACGGTACTCCTCTCTCTCTGTCTCTCTAGCTCTCTGTATATATTGAGGACTCTAATCGTAATTACATGGAATCTTAAACCCTAACTGTTTGGTTATTCTGGTTTTCTTTTTTTGTTTTCAATTCTAGGGTTTTGAGCTAGGTTTAGCTGTTTGTGTGTGTTTTATTTCAATTTTTAGGGTTTTGTATCGGATGAGTACCAAAATTGTTAATAATTATGTATTTTTGTGAATGATATAGGGAGAGCGGGGGTTCCCATGGAGGTTATGGGATTGATGCTTGGGGAGTTTGTGGATGAGTACACTGTTCGTGTTGTCGATGTGTTTGCGATGCCGCAGAGTGGTACCGGTGTTAGTGTTGAAGCTGTCGATCATGTATTCCAGACTAACATGCTCGATATGCTTAAACAGACTGGACGGTAATTCGTGTTTCTATTTTTGTATGTGTGATTTGATTGTTATGTTATTGCTAGCTATTAGTGGAATGTGAAATCCTAAGCTTGCTTGGTAGATTTGTAGGTTATGGGTGTTTTGTGTTTTGCTTATTCTTTTTAAATTGAAATTTGGGAGAATGTAGCTGAATTTTGTCCAATTGGGCACTGGATTTATAAAGGATTTAAAGGTTAGACGATGGTTAAAAGAATTGCAATTGTGTGAAACCATTGTTCAAAATTAATTAAGAACCATAAAAATTTAATGGCTTTTTGTAGAAACATGGAAGTTATGAAACTTCTATTTCCATAATTAGAATTTGTGGCTGTGGATTGGTGGGGTTTTAAAATACACTTTTATTATCTTAGCTTATGAAACAAAGGGTAGAATTTTGCAATACTTCCTCCACTCTGACAACCTTCTGAACTTTTCAAATAGAGGTTTGTATCACTTTAACTATAGTTATTGAAGGAAAAAGGCTGGGAGATAAACTTTGTTAAGGTGTTCTGTGTATTGTGTGCCACAAATCTATATGTGCAGAATTTAGCATTTTTGTATTGGCACTCATTTTTGCAACTCTATATGTGAAGAATATAGCATATTGCATTGGCATTCATTTTTAATTGCTACATTTGTGTAATTATGATATCCAAATCAATACTTAAGATGTCATATTTTTGTGAAGTAGTTGCTTTAGATTTTTAATTTATATGTTAGTGCTACCATGGTTAACATGCATAAATAATTGAAACTTTTTCTGGTTCGCTTACCTTGTTATTACTTCTTCCTTATATTATTATTTTTTTGCTTGGTATTGCAGGCCAGAGATGGTTGTTGGGTGGTACCATTCACATCCTGGATTTGGATGTTGGCTCTCTGGAGTGGACATAAATACACAGCAGGTTGGGTAGTTTATTCTTATGTATTTCTTTTTACTAATTTTTTGGCAAGTGAGTTTATTTTTGTTCTTTATTATTTCACGTAGTAGTGTAGTACTCATTTAACCTGCATTGGTATTTAGCACTTTGTTAAATAATCAATAAGTTTTTTTATGGTACATATCTTATGTTTTACTCCAAACCAGGGAACATGTGTCTTCATTATGAAGGCAATGGTATGGGTTTCATATATTTTTTGCCTAACATCTTTTGTATGTCGGCAGTTTCATTCAGCTTTTTTGTACAAATGGTTTCTCACTTGTGTATTTTTTTTGGCTTTCCCCACCTGATCTGAAACATGTGTTGTTAATTAGAAGATCTTTAATTTCATAAAATATTTTCACCTTTTTATAGGATTACTTTTTTGAAGACCATCGTTTTAATTAAATAAGTGCTACTCATCAACCACACTCACTTTGCTACTACTGAATTTATTCTTAACCTATAGTCAAATGATAGGGATATATTATCACTTTTGAGAGATTTCCTGCAGTAGTTTGCTTGTTAGGATGGCCAAAGAACTATAGCTCAATTGGCACTTCCTTCTCGCACAATATTGGAATGGAGGGTGAGTTTGTGGATTTTAGACCCATTGGATGCTTGTGTTAGCTTATCAATAAAAAAAGTGTTGTCTTGTTAGGTGTAGCTTCTGCTTTTAGCTTCTTCTTTTTTGGCTCTTGTATAACTTTTTAAAACCTTGCATTTTCTCACTTTTTAACCCACTTTCAGCAAAAAGAAATCAGCCAAAAGCCAAATAAGCCAATGCCAAACACACACATAGGATGTCTTTGAAGATTATAAATTTGATGCTTTTTATGGAGGATTGTTATGATTTGGGTTCGTTTGTATATATATAAGTATGAATATTGATTGTTTGACCCCTTGTACACTCCCTTTGTACTAGGGTGCTCCCCTATTTTATATCAATAAACTTATCACTTATCAATATATATATATATATATATATATATATAAGTATGAATATTTCCAAGTTACCATATGATACCTAGACCCTTCGCTGTTGAGAAGAGGTAGCACCCATTTAGGAGATAGCCAAGCTTTGAACACAGACATGGGAATGTTGTGAAATGACAGTGTTTGTATGTCCTTCCGAAATGTTGAAATTTAACATACATGTAATTCGACATTAGCATTAGACATGATTGTAAGATGTCTGAGACCTAAAAAGGTCAAACTGGGAAATGCAGTAAGATTTCCAGTAGAATGAGAATTTGAGAAGATCTATGGATACCATGTTTACAAAAATATTGCATCTTGTGGACTTTAATGAATCATTTGGATGATGTTTGACCAGACCTCTGAATCTGATAGTCATGTGCAGAAATATGATATATATGTGTGCGTGTGTGGAATGAGTTTGATGTTACTTAATTCAGAATCTGTAAAAAGCTATGAATCTGCTATTATGAATGATTAGGGCCACTACTATGAATATTAATCTATGTAACTTTAGTTCACATGAATGTTTTCCTTTCTTTTATTGGCGGCTAAGGGTTGGCTTGTGTTTTTCATTATCTTATCGAAATCCTTGAAATGCTCAAATCCGTTATTCTCTTCAGAGTTTTGAAGCTTTAAATCAACGAGCTGTGGCTGTGGTGGTGGATCCAATTCAGAGTGTAAAAGGGAAGGTGGTGATTGATGCCTTTCGTCTGATTAACCCTCAAACCATGATGCTTGGTCAGGAACCACGACAGACAACATCCAACCTTGGGCATCTTAATAAACCATCCATCCAAGTGAGTGCTTCGCAAATGGTAGTCTAGCTGCTCTTTACTTCTTTGCATTTCAAGCTTTTGACTCTCTTGGTGGCATTGTTTTTCAGGCATTGATCCATGGGTTGAATCGGCATTATTATTCGATAGCAATTAACTACCGAAAGAATGAGCTCGAGGAGAAGATGTTGCTTAACCTTCACAAGAAGAAATGGACTGATGGCTTGACACTTAAGCGATTTGATACCCATTCTAAAACTAATGAGCAAACTGTTCAGGTGAGTCAAGGTTTATTGTATTTCAAAGTTGCTTACATTACTTGTTTTGTCTTGATATTTTGTGTTTACATAGCACACTTATGATGGCAAAGGCAGATACTAGTTTTCATGTCTAACATGGATGGAAGGTTCATAATGTTCATGACCTAGCATCTCCTTTCCAATCCTCTGCCATCAAAAATTATAGAAGAAAGACTGGAAAGCACCTGAGTTTTGTTGCAATTAAGTAAAAGATATAGTTGTCTGTGTTTAACTTTAAACAAAGTTTTATAGACAGCTAAGGTCCTTGTTACACTGTCTGCCATAGATGCCCACTGAAGTGCTCTTCCTACCAAATATCTTTAATTCTATGTTATTACTTGTTCCGGGTTGGACTTTTGGATTTCATCCTTTATCCATGGGAACTTTGTAAATCTCCTGGTTTTGCATATGTTGATCTGTATATGTTCCCTGCAAATGATAAGCTATCCTTATACTGAGGCTGTGGTTAAAGGAGAATGAAAGCAATTTTTTGGGAAAAGTATCGGATCTGAACCATTGTGCTTTTTGGGTCCTCCATTAGACCTGTCAATTCATCAGCACAGTAATAATGTGTTAGAATGACCATAGGAATTTTTTTCTTTAAGATTCAAATATGAGTTGATTTTTATTGATATGTTTGTGCATATACTTGTTATATACTGCCAAATTTCATGACATTGTGGCTTTTGTTTTGGGATGTGCAGGAGATGCTAAACTTAGCAATCAAATACAACAAGGCAGTGCAGGAGGAAGATGAGTTACCACCAGAAAAACTTGCAATTGCAAATGTGGGAAGGCAAGATGCCAAGAAGCACCTTGAAGAACATGTCTCCAACTTGATGTCTTCAAATATAATTCAAACCCTGGGAACCATGCTCGATACAGTTGTTTTCTAGAGTTCATCATTTCAAATCCTAGCCTTTTAGATATATCTAGAGGCAATTAGGAAACTATTGCATCAGATGGATCTGTTTTCTGTGAACATTTTGGCAATCAGCTTATAATTGCTAGAAAGACCAATGCCGGTCAAGAAAGTGATGAATGGAAGTTTTAGCATCATATGATTTCTGGTTTTCTTGTATTCCTGTATCAGTTATACTTTTGTCTAATTTGATTCTTCATTCAAATACGTTGGTCGCTAATCCAAAGTGTTAAGATCTGTTCCAAAATTCTTAAATGTGTTTGGTAGAGCATCAGCCTAGGTGATTGAATTTTGATAAATCTTATATTTCCTTTTCTAAGAATGTACTAACTATTAACTCGTTAACAAGTTGCTGTTAGGAAATTCATAAAAACTCTTGGGTATTCCCATGGTGGGAAGTTGGGGTAGAATAATATATGTTTAGATTTAGTTAAATAAAATCGACACAAGAACATAAAATTGGAAGGCTAAGATCTTATCTAGAGCTGATGGAGAAGTGTTTGTTAAATCAATTCTTCCTGCTTGTGTCTAATATGTTATGAACTGTTTTCTTTAGCATTAAAAGTCCAGGATAAAATAGAGGAGCTATGAAGAACTTGCTTTCAGCAGAATGATTAGAAGGAAGAGCCGAATCTGACGAACTGTCTTTCAGTAGAATGATAGAGAGTGAAAGCTTAAGGCCTAGGTATTATAGGAGAAGTTTATAGTTATACTTTTTAAGTCTTAACTAAGCATAAAGGTGGTTTTGAGTCTTCCGACATTAGAAATTAGCATGGATGTAATATTAGGTTGTATGGCAAAACATCTTAGGAAAATTTTATTGGCGGGGGAATGATGTATGCAATTAATGCGGAACAAATATAGATATGGCAAAACGAATCCGATTTTTTTTTTACCTGAAACAAAAACGGGTTGACCCGTGACCAAATCTGTGTTTTTTGCGGGTCAACTCGACCCGCGACCCGACCAAAACCTAAACCATTTTTAAAACTTTTTTTTTGGGTAAAAAAAAGAGTAAAATTTAGACAATATTGGTTCAATTGTTTGTTATGAGTTTTAAGGAAACAATTGAGATATTTACATAACTGCATGCAAATTAATTGAAAAATGAATGGTTGAGCATTCTGTAATGAGTAAAGATTTTTAAATATCAAATAGTAAAGTACATGTCAAGATAATCTGGTTACAGTAGAGTTAAAAACATAGATTTAAAATTGTAGACATAATTGAGAAATATTCACAAGTGTGAAAATAGTGAAGTCAAAGTATCGAATTAGCATAAATTATGAAAGTTTAAACCTATTTTTTAACAATTTATGTCCAAAATAAACGGCTTTTCAAAATAAATTATGATATTTCCTAAAGTGTGTGTTACTTAAAAATGATATGATATTCATAAAAAAGATCATTAATAAATAAGTAAATAATCAAACTTTAATGTATATCTCAAAATGAAAAAGAGTGTAACCACAATTGACAATAAATTATAAAATTAATTTTCAAGATTGTAAATTTCTTATATGTTTTTATTTTTTGTCAAATGAGTTATCTAATAAGTCATTTATAATTTTGTTTTATATTTTGGGATGTTGATATTGTGTAGAAATAAAACTTGCGCATTTGTTCTACTTATCTTTGTGTTATTCTGTTTTAGATAGCAATGTTAGGATTTGTATAATTTTAAAACTATTGGATAAATATTGATAAGTTTAACTTAATTCATTCTTGATATAAGTGGTGAATTCAAAGTGATGAATTTTATATCAAGTAATTTGTTACATGACTTTTCAAATGGCAAATACATGTTGTTTTCTATAAAAAAAAAAATTATAAAAAAAATTCATGTGAAAAATACGGGTCAACTCGACCCGCAACCCGATTGAACCGACCTGACCCACTTGTTTTTCCATGTATAAACAAATATATCAATCTAACTAAGGCTGTTTAAGGACTCGACCCACTTGCTACTGCCAACTAAACTTGACATGCAGCTGACTAAATCGATTGCTCCAACGGTTAGTGATGGATTTCTTTTTCCAAAAACTGAGATTGGCGGGTCGAATATCGGGTCTCTTCTCAAATCCGAGAAACCTAAACCAACCGACCCATCAATTTTTTCGGCAAGAAGTTGTAGATCCGGCGAATTTTGGGATTTTTTCGAGAAGATCTGGGCCAGATTTGGCAAAATTTATCCTACTGAAAATGGCCGAGATCTCACTAGATCTAGTGATATCTTGCCAAGTTTTAGTCATTTTTCAAAATTTTCTTGATAGATTTCTGCCTTTTTCATCTTTTCTTGGCGAGATTCTTACCATTTTCTAGATCCAAATCCTGACCGATTTGCCCAACATCTATTGAGGCTCCGACCCGTCTGATCCGATCAACCACTCCAGTCGGCGGTGAGTTGAAATTTTGACCACCCAATTTGGTCAGGTCGGTTCTGAGTTTGGCACAAACCCGACCTAGACCAACCCATGGACAGGCCTAAATCTAGCTATGATTCTTGGATAAAAAAAATTATTTAAAAGCCTATGATCTTTTCATTTCAAGGTATCAAATGAACCATGGGTTGATAAATGGTGCCTTATTATCCCTGATATGAATTTGTTGATAGTGATAAAACAACATTGATTGGAATTTTAAGGTTGACTAGTCTCAAATCCGCACGATGCATGAGAAAAAATGTAATATAATTATTTTATAAAATATTAGGTTAAAAGTGCATGTGTTATTTAAAATTATTTTATATTTTTATAAGTTTTATGTAATAGAACATGTTACTATTTTGCATTCAATTGCAATACGTAATTATAATATTATTTTAGGCTAAAATGCAAAACTAACCCTCTAAATTTCATCTTTTGTCATTTCAGTCTTTTAAATTTCAGTTTTATTATTTCAGTCCTCTAAATTTTAAGTTTTATCAATTTAGATCTCCGTTAGTACTGTTAAGTGTTGCCGTTTACTAACCAAAACGACCCTATTTTGGATTATTTTTTTTTTGAAACCGGATTTTTTTTAATTTCTTTTTTTAAAGAAAAAAAAAAAAAAAAACTAAGGGCTAGGGAACGACATTGTTCCCTTGGCCACTAAAAGTCAAAAACTATCTCCACTCCCACCAATACCCTAACCTGATTAAACTGAGAATTTTGGGGGAGAAAGAGAGAGAGTGAGAGATCGACAGGGGGAGAGAGAGACTAAGAGATCGGGAGTGGGAGAGGGAGAAACCGAGAGAGAAAGAGAAGTGAGGACTCTAAAATTAATTCTTGGAGAGATCTTCTTGATGATCCGAAACAATGGTGGTATAACAGTGATAGTATTATAGTAAGCGTAGTGAATCGGTGTGAACCCTTCTCTTCATGTAATTGTGTTATCCGATTGATTTTGTTGTTTACAGGTAAATCCAAAGAGTCCTGATTTCAAACATAAGGTTGGTCGACATTCAGTCTGTGGCTTACCAATGCACCAAGTTGGTTTTTGTTAGAACTTTATAGAGTAGAATTTAATGTGTAAACTCAAAAATCATATCAAGTGAAGCAGCATAGAGGTGAGAACGAAGACTTTTGGCTTGGCAAGAAGACAAAAAAGAATCACTTGTTCAGAAGAATAAAAGTGATAGTATATATCTCTTTATCATTCTTCAATGTTTTCATAAAAAATCATGAATTTGGGAGTTTATTTGGATAACCAGGAATTTGGGAGTTGAATCATAATACCGAGTACTATCTAGATTTTGACTTTCAGTGGCTAGGGGAACAGCGTCGTTCCCTGTGCCCTTAGTTTCTTTTCTTTTCTTTCCCTTTGTAATTAACGTTTTTTTTTAAATTAAGAAATTAAAATAGATAAAAATCAATCCAAAACGATATCATTTTGGTTAGTAAACAACACTTAACAGAATATTAATGGATGACTATTGTAAGTGCACAATTGCACCTGGACCTAAAGACAATTATGGGTTCAGGCCCAATAAGCCATAAACAATGAAATTTGTAGAGTGTGGGCTTGAAATCTAAATTAGAGGTACTGAGAACTTGATAACAGGCTAAGGTGTGAAAACACTTATAAATAATAGATGATAATTGTAAATAAACCTCCTCGGACGTGAGCCGAAGACCACTTCTGTATTAATTCTCTTTCTCTCTTAAAGGTTACAATTCTTAATAATTTCTTTCTTTATAACTGATCGATCCCCCCCTTTCTTTGGCCTTCACCCCCTTTAAATACTTCTCCTCTTGATGCTTTATCCACGTGTTGCTCAAATCTCCTCCCCTCTAGATATTTCTTCTCGTAGTGCCTTTGAATAGTAACCAAAAGTTTCAGTTCTACTGTTCAGGGATCACTTCCCCATTAATGCGGTCAGGGAGGTAGGTGCAGAGTCTTTTATGTGGAGGTAGCAACTTTTTCCTAAAATATTTCTCTAACACCGGTGTATCTAAGAAGTTCAGGAATTCCCCCTTTTAACCAACAGTCTTTCCAGAATTCTGTCTTGACCTTTATAATAAATCTCCGAGTTTTCTTGGGTCTATCCGAGGAGGAACTCATCCTCGGATGTGTCCTCGGACTCTCGGCATATGGGCCGGTATGCAGTACTAACGAGTTCTTGTTTTGAGAATAGGTTGGCCCACCTTGCTAGAGCCCAAAGGCCCAAATGCCTGCTTGGGTCCTTTTACTCCCCACAACTGTATTGACAAAATTTAAAGCTTAGAGGACTAAAATGACAAAACTAAAACTTAGAAGACTGAATGATAAAATGTGAAACTTAAAAGGTCAGTTTTGTATTTTAGCCATTATTTTATATAAATAGAGAGGGTGTTATTAAAAACAATTTTTGTAAAATATACCACAATCGGTTAACTAATTTGAACATATTTGTTTTTCAAAAAAAAAAAAAAATTGTACATATCCAAGAATATTAAAAAAAAGAAATGTACACCCATATTCCATGGAACACATATAAGTGATAGGACAAAACTTATGTACAGTACCTTAGTTGCTATTTTTAGGTTCCTCTCTTGAGATTTTGTCATGTAGCTACTTAATTTAAAAAATACACTTCCATCAATGAGAAATAAGTTACATGGTAGAATCTTAAGAAATGAACTTAAGGGATAACATATTAGTACTGTACCTAAGTCTTGCTCTCAGTGATATAACATGTTACATTAAGTTTAAATTATTATATAAGTTTAGAATTATAGAATTTTTTCTTTTCAAATATAATATAAGGGAAATTATACTCTACTACCCTAAACTATACATCATGTTACACTTTACACTGTAAACTTTTCTAATACACTTTTTACACTCTAAAATATGACCCTTGTTACACTTTGCATTTTTATTGCTTCTTTAGGGCCTATATGGTTGTATCTCTAATTTTTAATGTCTATTTAATTGTATTTTTTAGCCCAAAACTCACAAGTTTGTTCCAAATAGAATAAAATTTAATACTTTTTTACCCAAAATTAAGGAGAAAAAATGGATTTTTAAGCCCAACACTGAAAAAGAACATACAAAAAGAATAAATTTAAGGGCCAATTAGTCCAAATTAAATGAACCGAAGGGACCAAACTGGACCGAAGTGACTGAACTAGATCGAATTGGACGAAAATGCTACACTAATGTGGTTTAATAAGAGTGTAACAACAATAAATACTACGTTTCAATTTTTAAATATTGTTATAGTCTTATAGATTATAGATACTAGATTATTGTTTTACCAATAAGGAATGTGATATTGATAAACTTAACAACTTAGTTTGTACAAATTAATGGAAAATAGTATTAAAATTTCAGTAGTTAGTACTACTGTTGAAGATATGATGCCAAGGGGGTCAAAGTTCTAGCGTTAAATTTAGTGTTTTAGACAACAAGAATTCGTTTAGAAACAACTTATTTAACTAAAATTGAAAACTTTTTGTTAAAAGTATTATAGATAAAGCTAAAATGTAACTAAAATAGAACATTAAAATCCATGAATATATAGTACCAAAAAGTACAATGGGTTCTATGAATAGTAGCCAAAAAAAAAAAAAACTGAATAGTTGCAAAAAATTATTATATAAAAAAAAAACTGGTTTTTTAAGCCAATACCAAACTCAACCTTAGTTTCTTAGATAAATGATCATATGAAATTCAAGGAATCCCTAAATGCTCAAATGGATTATGGAGACTTGGTATTTGTCCACTCTCTTGTTCCTCTTTCGTGGGGCTTTTTCCAAACACCCTTGAAAACTATCAACATATTAGATTATTATGGATGAAAATTAAGATGTGGTCCTAACTTATAATAAATAATTACCATTACCCAAGTCGATTCTATCCAAAACAAAAAAAATCAAATATTCTTACCGGTCTACATGCAAAATATTCTTACTAATATTGTTTTTTTAAGTACAATTGTAGAAGTATATTGTTATTTATGGATTGTATATTTGTATAAGTTAAAAGATATATTACACACACACATATATATATATATATAGAGAGAGAGAGAGAGAGAATTTTAAGTTCACGGAGACCAAAGTATAAAGAAAAAAAAACTTTAAATACACATCCATATAGTATTAAAAAATTATAAATACACAGAATTATTGTTTTTAAATACATTAACATGCAATCATTTACCAACAAATATATAAAATAAATAAATAAATAAAAACAAAATAATATTTTTTTAATACTAGGCTGGCTAGGATATATATATATATATATATATATATTTTTTTTTTTTTTTTGGTTAAAGTTAAAGCATTCACAGTGGTAGTACTAAAAATTTTAACTTTTAACACTTCAAAAAACTACTTTATCTATTTTATCACTTCACTTTATAATTCACCTAATACCAAATATTCTATTTTCTTATCACTTCATTTAAAATAATATAAACAACTCATTAAAATAATAAATGAAGAGAATTCGAGTTTTTTAATTGAAGGAAGAGATAAAATGTTAATAAAATATTTTATTTTATTTGTAACAACTTGATATAGTCAATTAGTATTTATACTAGTTTACTTAGTTGCAAAAAATTTAGCTTTAACTTCTCCAATAACACGTTTTTTTTTTTGTTCTTTAGTGGTAAAATATTTTTTTTGTCAAAATACAATCACCATTGTGAATGTTTTCATTGTTTTTGTTAAATTTTTGGGTTGGATAATTTCTATTTGGATTAAGTTAGTTAGGTTGATTAGAGAGAAGGGGCTTAAGGTTTTGGAAGGGATAACTATAAAATAAAATAAAATAAAAATTTGGACACAGGGTTCTGTCCCTGTGTGTCAATATATATGTATGCTTGAAATATGCCTAAAAATATTTTTATTGGTTGTGTTGATATATATATATATATATATATATATATATATATATATATATATATATATATATATATATATATATATATATATGCGCCTGAAATATGCCAAAAAATATTGTTATTGGTTGTGTTGCAGCTATATATAGTGCCAAAGAAATGGTGGTTGTTTCAATAAAAAAGCTCATGAACATTGATTCCTATAATTGATTCATGCTTTGGAAAAAGCTACTTGAATTTTTCTTTTCCTTCTTTCTGATTCAATGATCGAAATTAAGACTTTTTAATTTTTATTATTATAAAATTGGTTACCGAAAGTCTTAATAATAAAATTATCATTCCTTAGTTCCTCCCCCCAAGCTACCCTTTTTCATTACATTTAATTTTTCACAATCCATTGAGTTGTGAAATTATTTTTTTATTATTATTATGTGAGATAAAATTCATACTTTAACCTAATCTAAGTGTATGTGTGAGAGGTGAAATTCCCTCTTGAGCACTTAAATCCCGACTCTTACCCCCCACAAGAATTGATACTCACTCCCCCCCCCCCCTTACTACCATTTTTCATTACATTTTTCACAATTCATTAAGTTGTCAAATTGTTTTTTTTTTATTATGTGAGACAAAAATCCTATTAAGTGATAAAGGGGAGATTCAAATTCAAATTCTCTTTTTAGTAAAATGAATAATATTAGTAAATTATCTATACTATTAATTACAGGATTTTCTATCTAGGTTTTAACATTTTGCGTACTAAAATACCCTCACACAAATTCTTAAATTCTCTAAAATACCCTTATCTTTTAGTTAAATCATTTTAAATTAAAAAACACAAACTAGTTAAAAGATTAATTTATTGTTCCTAAGTTTGAGATTTTTTTCATTTATCTTTCCTATTCAGCCTAAAACTTAGGACAATATCTCTATCTCGTTTTTAAACATTATTTCATGTTATCTTATCTTTTTCTTTAAAAAAAAAACACAATTATTTATATATCACTTATAAACATTATAACACTAAACAAAAAATAATGGCATTATTGCATGCACAAAATGCGTGTGATGAGTTTACTATACTATCTCAATCTCATTTTTAATGTTACCTTAACTCTTTGTAAAGTTGTGATTTACAACTATGTTTTATATTGGCTTTTTCATGACAAAAAAGTGTTATAATTGCATTAATTTTATTCTTTGTATTTTGTGGGATTTTATTGTATTTGGTTTAGTATGAAGTTAGTGAAGAATCAAGCATGCAATGAAGATCAATGCAGTTTCACGACTAGCTCGCAAGAAGTTTGCGAGTAAAGGTTCCCACGAAAAGGTCACGTGACAAGCACATGCTGAAAGTGGAAGAGTCAAGTGCTATGCTGCATTTCGCGAGTACTTCGCGAGACAGGCCATCTCGCAAGATACCCACAAAACTCTCTGCTTTGAGAGTTTTAAGTATGACATTATTACCTTCACCCATACTATATATACTATCATTACCCATAAAAGTAAAGAATGATATTCAGAGAGAAAACCCTAGATAAGTTTTTACAACATAACACACCCCCATTTTAGAGAGAGAGTTACTCATCCTTTAGAGAGAAATCATTGTAGCCTATTCTCCTTCCCTCTCTCATTGTCATATCTTGAGAGGAGATTTGTACCCAAACACAACTCACACCTTTTTCAGAGTGTAGAGAGTGTTTTAGAGTTTGGAAAGCTTTGGAAATTTACCAAAAGAAGTCGGTGAGGCTTGTCAAATGCAATCGGGCGTATTGTGGGATCCGTTGATAGCAAGAGCTTGGAGGGCTCAAGTACATTGGGTAGACTAGGCTTGAAGGGTGTTTTGTTATTCGTATACTCCAACTTATTCACTAGTGGATCGATTTCGACTTAGAGGGTTGCGAAGAGGTTTTTGGCCGAGTTCTTCGGTTTCCTCTTCGATAACACGCCTTGGTGTTGTCTTGTGGTTGCATCTCTTTTCCCTTACTCTTGTACTTTACTTTTATTGTTTATTGTTTATTGTTTATGTGTATGCACTAATGTAGATTCGGTGATTACGCTTCATTTACTCTTGTTCCACATTTAAATAAGTTAGAGTAAAAGCAATTAAGCCGTATTTTTTAATTGGGGGTCTAAACAAGCTTATGTGTTTCACACAAATCCAAGCTTTCACGTGGTATTAGAGCGAGTACACTTGTACTGCTTTAATTACCAAAGTGTGATCCTTGACCCTTTATTTGTTTTGCCATGGATAGTGCTTTGTATGCTTCCTTGCATGTTTTGAATGATGTTGATTGTAAGATGCCATGTGTTTGTGAAAATGCCTCTATGAGTGTTAATTCTCATAATTGTGATGACATGTTACATGAATTTATGGGTGTTGTTAATATTCCAAATGTCAAACTCTTGAAGAAAAAGGCTAAGAAATTTCATGAGAATTTGAGCAAGTTCATTTGTGAAAAGGATGATTTGATTGCTAAGCTCAATAAGTCCCACAAATTTGTTGAAAAGTATAAGAAACTTGCTGAACATTCTCTTGAAAAACTAAAGGAGTTTGAATGTTTGAAAGTGGACTTGGATGCTAAACTTGTTTTTTCTAACAAACTTGTTGATGATTTTAAAAGTGAAAATGAATCTCTTAATATGCATGCCAATTGTTTGATTGCTGAACCTATTACTAAAAAAGGAAGAAAATATTTGTTGTAATCATGCTGTGTTACCTAATTTCATGCCTATTGTGAGTTCTACCTCTAAAGACAAATTAGTGTACATTCCTCCACATAAAAATAAAAATTAAAAAAAAAAACCAAAAAGTGGAGAGAAAGGCTCTTAAGCCTAAGCCTTTGTTTAGGTCTCATCCTAGGGATTGGAGTGGATCTAAGTTTGTTCTTACTTGCCACCATTGTGGTGTGATCGATCACGTAAGACCTCAATGTTCCATGTTGAAGAAAGAACAAAATCATATTACTAGATCCCTCCCTAAAAAGCCTAGTGGACCTAAACCCATTATTTGTCACCATTGTGGTGCCTTTGGCCATCTAAGACCTCGTTGCTCTAAGTTTCAAGCTCTTAAAAGAATCAAAAGAAACGAGAAACTTGAGCTTCTTGGAAGTTCTGCTTTGCAAGCTAATTAAATAGATTTGATTGAAAGTGGTAAGTTGTTGAAGCATGTGGTTAATGCTCCTACCTCCTTGTTTATGTGCATCTTTAGTTCTCATTCTTCTGACCTTCATTTCACTTCTCATGAGACACTCATTCCAAACAATTATTTTGTTTGGATGAAGAAGAGTTCCTATGGTGGAGCTTATGCTCTTTTGGTCCTTGGTCTAATTCTTTCGATATTTGTAGGACTCTCCATGCATTAGATGCAATTTTGATCGTATATGTTTGAGCACTTTTCACATGTGAGTTTGTCCTAGAACCTTTGTATTAATGACATAGTGCATTTACGAGCTTAGCTTGTTATATGTGCACATTTTCTAAGTGTAAGTGACATATGGAAATCTATGTTTGATTGTTATAAATAGATCTACAAGCTTGTTATAAATAATTAGTCAATAGTCTTGTTTGATCTTGATACACGCGTAGACTTGTGCCTATACATCTCCTCACATTTTTTTCTTATGTCAAAAAGCTCTACAAACATCAATCTCTAAAAGAGAAAGAGTTGAAAAAGTCTTGCTTCAAAAGCTAGTTTGACTAGTAAAAGGTGGAGCAAAAATTAATTCAAAATGTATGATGCCAAAGCCAAATGCTTATTCCTCAAAGAAATATAAAAAATTTCATGGCATCGCTTATCAAAAAATTGAGCTGTATAGATCAATAAGTATGAAAAATGGAAGCCAAATGAAAAGCTTTCAAGTAAATGTAAACACTTTGGTGGGGGTCATATATGTTCGTTTCTACTAGTGAGATGGGTCACTTGACTTCGTGCTAGTTGTGTATGACTTGATTGAATTGATCATTGAAGTTTCATACTAGACTATGAACTAGTTCATACTTGATTCACACAAACAACACATAAGACTAATGTTCAATGAATGCTTATTTCATTTGATTGTACATGTTCAAATGTGATGTATGTGTGCTCAACCATACGTGGATCAAACCAAAAAGATTTTTGATCATTTTATTTGTATTTGGAAGTGTTTTTATCATTCTTTGTCTTTAAGTTTTGTACTTACTTTGTTTTTCAATATTTCAAGCTTGTTTTTGTGTTTAAAAACAGGGTCGGTGTCTTTTGCAACTCATTCACAAGTAACTCGCGAGTAGATTATCTCATGAAATTCCCAGATCAACTATTACATGGATATTTCATGAGTTTTTGGTCCAAAACTCCTCATATGTCTCTATTATGACTCTATCCTCTCCAAACCCCCTTTTTCAAAGCCTTTACATCAAAATCCAACTAATTTCAAGTATTTTACACTTCATAAACATCTCTAAAGTAATATTGACACTTTTAATTGATTTTGACCCTTAGATTATGTTTTGGAGGGGTTTCATGGTCATAGTTGGGAATTTCTCAAATGGGGGTTGGAAAACTTAATTTTTGTCAATCTTATTGATTGGGTTTTGTTTGAAATGTCTATTTGCGTTGGATGGTGGCTCCTTGTGGCAAAAATAACATGTATTTAAGGATAGATTTTCATATGGTCATGCATTGTTTAACATATATGTGTAGTGTGTGCACTCTAAGTGTTTTATAAAATGTCTCTATGGTATTTTTTTCACTCTTTTGGACTCCGATAGTACCAATTTTTGGGAATCACCATAATTATTCATGTTTATCATGTTTTGATCATTGGTTGTGTGGTTTAAACACTTTGCCCCATCAGTGCTTGCTTATGCATTGGTCATGCATCTCACATGCACACTAGATGCACCTTTGATGCACACTCTAACACTTGACATGTTTTGCATTCACCCATGCTAGTTAAGTCTTTTTAGACCTTTTAGCACATATAACATGTTCTTGTGTCTATGTCATTCCTTGATCTATATGTTGTTCCATCATCCTTAGCATATCATGTTTAATTTATGCTTTGTAGCATTTTTTTTAGATGTTTTATCTTTTGTTTGAGCTTCATTTTCTCATTCATCTTGCACCCCTTATGTATCATTACTCTTGTTCATATCTTCTTTTCTTTCCCTCCTACCTCTTGATTCATTTGTCTATTCATGACAAAAAGGGAGAGAGTATACTAGAGAGTATACCGGAATGTATTGTCATTTCTATATGACTCTTATACACATTCTTAGGTGGAGAAATTCTATCTTGTGCACATTCGTAGGGGGAGAAAGCCATAAGGGAGATGCATATACCAAGGGGGAGAAGACATTTCTTTTCAAGAAAATCTTGCTTTGCTTGTTTTACTTTTTGTTTGTTTTCTTGTTTTGCTTTATGGTGCTTTGAGTTACATTTAGTATCTATGCTTTGTTGCTCTTATCGCATCATGTTTATGTGTTAGACATGCATACATATTTATGCCATTATGATTTATTGATTGCATGTTTGGATGATCATTTGCTTTGCTATGTGATCATTGTAGTCATTTCCATATGACTGTTTTGTGTTTGATCAAGCTGCTTTCTACTCATATGTTTCACATCATGTTTACTTGATTGCACATTTACTTGTTACATTATACTTGTCCTTTTATTACTTGTTTTACCTTGAGGGTTTAATGTGTTTTGTGCAAGTGTTTTAAGTTACAGGTATTCTGTTCCAACTTCATCACAAGTTTTAGATTTACATGTGAGTAAGTTTTGTCATTGTTCTCAAACTCACATTTAAGTCTAGAGTCTATTCTAGGGTATTTTGTCACGGAATAGCCAAATGAAGAGATTGTAAAGTTGTGATTTATAACTATGTTTTATGTTGGCTTTATTCCATGATAAAAAAGTGTTGTAATTGCATTAATTTTGTTCCTTGTATTTTGTGGGATTTTATTGTATTGGGTTTAGTATTAAGTTAGTGAATAATTAAGCATGCAACAAAGATTAGTGTAGTTTCGCGACTAGCTCGCAAGAAATTCACGAGTTATGCTTCCCGCGAAAATGCCACGTGAGAAGCACATGCTGGAAGTTGAAGAGTCAAGTGTCAGGCTGCATTTCGTAAGTACTTCACGAGATAGGCCATCTCGCGAGGTACCCGCAAAACTCTTTGCTTGGAGGATTTTAAGTGTGACTTTCTTACTCTTCAAACATACCATATAGGGGTGTGCGCAGTTTGGTAGAGGCAATTTTTTTCCAAATTTATTACCGAACCGATAGAGATCGATTTTTTCATAATTGGAACTAATGCACACCACCTAGAATTGGTTTTTCGACCTATAGTAGTGTAGTTTTTTGCGGTGCGGTTTAGTCGGTTTGAAATATTGAAAAAAAAACTGTTTTTTTTAATAATAAAAAAAATTGGGCTTTCAAGCCCAATATCAATATATCAACCTATTCAAGATTTCAAGTAAATACAAACAGTTTTTTTTATTTAGCAAGCCATCAAAAATCTAGTCACACATAAAACAGAAGCAAAAGAAAAGTCAAATTAAAAAAAAAAAGTAAAAATGTCAAATAATAATTTTCTACTTCCAGCCAACACACAAAAACATATTCCAAAACCTGTGCAAAAAATCTGTTCACATAATAATCCAAATTTTTTCATTTCATTCACCATGCAAAAATAATTTGAAATTACCTCAATAAGAGTTCAACTCCTAAAATACTATCATTTGGCATATAATATCATTAGTATCACTGTGTGTGTCAGTGTCAATGACAATACGTGTTAATGTATCCACTTAATAACGTATTACAGAACTATTTGTCACTGTCCAGTGTCCATAAATGCCAAAAGAAAGATATACAAATTAAATTAGCATTTAGGCAAAAGAATGTTAATTGCTTGTATCTTCAATAATAATCCCACCCATGAATACCTAAATAACTACCATTAGTGAAAAGTCCACTACCAATAACATGTACAGATATAATTAGCATATAGGCAAAAGAATATTAATTCTTGTAACTCCTTTATCCAGTAAGTCTGCGCACTATGCATCATTCTAGAACTCATACAAAATACTAAACAAAACAAAATAAACACGTGTTAATAACAATAAAACGTTTATGAACAATAGAATATTTATAATTAACACAAACGAATGATAATAGCAAGTATACAACAAACAAAATGAACATATATTTACCAGTGTCAATCTCAAAATCATCCATATCTTCCGCATTATCCATGCACTCCCGAAGCTTTATTGGTCTTTTTTTCTTTGCATCCTTCAACCAATTTTGGGTACAAATAAGGGCTTCAACTGTATTAAAAGATAGTGAACTACGCCCCCCCCCCGCGCGCACGCGCTTACTAAAAGCAGACTCAGATGCAACTGTAGAGACAGTAATAATCAACACATCACGGACAATTTGGGAAAGGACTCTATATCTAGAACAATTAATTTTTCACCACATCAAGATGTCAAAATCTTCCACATCAGGGTTCTCAGAAGATTCCAACAAATACCTATCCAACTTAGATTTGCTTTCCACACTGTCCTTGTCCGCCAAGTGTTGTTTAAACCTATTATTATAACTTTTGATGCGATCAAACAATGAAGCATTGTCAATACTTGACCTGAAGTCCCTAGACAATGAAACACCACTACCACTAGAACTTGAAGCTCCATTTTGACCCACTCTCTCCACATACAACCTCCTCAATGCATCCCGAACCTTAAAGCTCATCGCATCCCCCTTGTTCTTTCCATACCACTCCCTAAACCAAAACTTTACATACTTCAATCTATACCTTGGGTCAAGAACAACAACAACAAAAAGCATCAAATTGATATTATCTATACTTCCCTAATATTTATCATATTTCTTTTTCATATCTACCGCCATACTCTTCAAAAGTGGATCCCTATCAACACTACACAACTGTTGCAATTGATTTTCAATGCTAATTATCTCATAGAAGTATTTATTAGAAGTGACAAACAAAGACCCAAAAAATCTAAGTGTTGTCTCCTAAAATATGACAAGAAATTTTACAAAGGTCTTGACATTTTCTCAATCAAGATAGTTAGGAGGGCCAATGAGCTTTTTCCCATTCCCATCCGATTCACAAAAATAAAGTTTGTAATGTCCATCCTTCTCTTTTAACCTATCAAATACTCTCACAAATTTCAAAGCACAATCTAACATGAGATAAGTGAAATTCCACCTTGTTGGCACATCAAGGGACAACAAACATTTGGCTTTGATTTTCTCATTTTCAACAAATTCTTGAAATTTCTCAAACCTTGCGGGAGAAGCATGAATCAATTGCCAACACATATGCATGAATGTGTTGTAAACAACCAGTCTATACCCCACTTCAACAAACATGACTCAACTGCTCTACCTATGGCGTCCCCTTTATGATTAGCTATAGGGCAAAAGTTTAAGATTTTCTTTTTGTAAGTCCAATCCCCATCAATGAAGTGTGCGGTGACTACCATGTAGTTTAAGTTTTGTATGGACGTCTCCGTTGTCACACAAACCCGTTGCCCAACAAAAGCCCTTCTCAAAATATCCACCTCATTAGAAAAAATCTTCATACAAGCCCTTGCAATGGTAATGAGATATGGAATAGGAAACTTAGACTCAACTATTTCCATAAATTCTTGTAAGCCTTGATGCTCCACAAATTTAAGAGGCAATTTATCAATGACGATCATCCTTGCCAACGCCAACCTTATCCTCTCTTCACTATAGTTTGCAACCACTAACACATTTGAACCACTTTCCCCTTCTCTCTTGGCTTGGAAAGATAAAGTTTTTTGTTTATCATCATGGGGAAAATGCCACTTTTTACACACCTTCATGTGTTGCAACATTCCCGAAGTACCATTTTTCTTACCATGACATTTATATTGATTTTTACAATACTTGCATTGAGACCTAAGATTATTGGGACCAAAACCAACCAACTTAATGAAGTGCTGCCATACTATAGATGGGTCCTTACCACCTTGTTTAGGTGACGGTGGGGAAAGTGATGCCCCAAGTCTAATTGGTGCTACAGATTTAGGTGGATTAGGATCAGGAGGAGGTGAGTTAGGGTCCCTAGGAGCACCAAATCTAGGTGGAGCATCGACATCCATCTAATAAAAAAATTTCCAACCAACCAAAAAACAAAGTTTCCACAACAATGTCAAATTATAATTTTTCAACAAATATAATATCAAATAGCTCACTCTCAATCAATGAATGTCACAACCAGATCCAATAATAGCAATAACTAATCAGTTTAGTTACAACAAGGCAACAATAATAGACTAACAATCATTAGTCATTACTCAAAAATTACTCAACAATTCATGTCACTGAAATTAACAAGGAATTCATCATATTATTCTCAATATAAATATAAAATAAAATAAAATTTTATATATATAAACTTAAAGCAGTTGTTACTGAGTACTAAAAATTTAAAATGAAAATGCTAAATATAGTGAGTGATTAGTGTTTAGTGATTACCTCTCGGTGAAGGATTAAAAGCGTGAACTCTCTCAATCTCGTCTCCCTCAAAAATTAAAATGCTGGAGGAAAAAAAAAAAGATTAGTACTTACTACTTAGTCTTTGACACACTGAGTCACTAATTAGCTGGCTCATGCAATGCAATAAGTTACTTAAATAATTAAGTGAGACTAAAGTAACAATGTAACACTCCAAAGTCCAAACAAGTGCTGAAAAATTTATAATAAAAAAAGTTTAGAGGAAGAACAAAAGTTTAAAGGAAATCAACCCATCTTACTCTTCAGAAACTAATCCAAAATAGAAAAGAAAAGACAGAGATGGATGCATGTTACTTATAAATTATTATAGTTAACACTTAACAAGACATAACTGATAGAGATAAACCTCCAAAAAAATATTTAAGCAGCCCATTGATATCCAATAAAAATTTGAAGTTATTTCATTCATAGCGTTTTACTTTATATTCTTTCAATTTAAATATGTCATGTGTCTTTTTTTTTTTTCATTATAAATTTATAGTTACTTTAAGAGAATAAAAATGTATCTAACTTTTTAGAGTGAATGAAAAATTTAAAAAAAAATTGTAGAGATCTGACAAACTGCAATAGATGAAACATAAACAACAATTGAAACCACAAATTCAGCTTATTAAGTGGGTCATTTTAATTTTTAACATTTCTTTGCTGGGTCTATTAGACACTTAATAGTTTTAACACTTTTAATATCTATTAGACACTTAATATTTGCTGGGTCCATTTAACTCTATTAGACAAGTTGGGCCAACAACGTGTTTTCTCATAAAAGTTAAAACGGAGTACAATACAAAGCTTGTAGCATGTAAGTAAAATAACAAGAAACAATGAAACACAAACCCAGGACAACAAGAAAGTAGAAACACAAACGTGACAAACCCATGTAAGGCAAACATTCACAAAGAAACACAAACCCAGCATGTAAACATTGTAAAGTTTGTACTACAAACAACCAAAAAAATAACCCAAGACACAAAGATGGCTTACTGATGACAATGGGCGCCTATCCATAGTGAACCGGTGCGAGCTCAGACATGAGGCGATGAGGTGGCAGTCTGGCAAGAGTAAGAGAGAGAGTTAAGTCTTCTGAGAGAGAAATATAGTGTATTTATAGTGAGGGAAATCTAAAAACCTAGAACCAATTCAACCAAATGGTGTCGTTTTGTGTTTTTTCTTTTCTTTTATAATAATACCCAATACGACGTTGTTTAAGTACAAAAAAAAAATTATAATCCATATTCAATAAAACGACGCCATATCCATAGGTTGAAAAACTAATAAACGATTTGCTTATATCGGTTCGGTTCGGCGCCTCATTGGTGAGGGATTGCAGCTCCAATGATTGCACCACACCGACGTCAAATGTCCCTTCGCCTTCCGATTGCCGGTGTCGGCCCTGTCGGTCGATTGCAGATGCCATGCGGGAAGGTTGACGCCAGTCGGGAAGGTCAGCTCCAATTTCCTTTTGCACAGTCCTAATACTATATATACCCTTATTACCCACAAAAGTAAATGAGAATATTCAATAAGAAAACCCTAGATAGGTTTCTACAACACAACACACACACCATTTTAGAGAGAGAGTTACTCATCCTTTAGAGAGAAATCATTGTATCCTCTTCTCCTTCTCTCTCCGATTGTCATACCTTAAGAAGAGATTTGTACCCAAACACAACTCACACATTTTCAAAGTGTAGAGAGTGTTTTGGAGCTTAGAAAGCTTTGAGAATTTGCCAAAAGAAGCCGGTGAGGTTTGGCAGATGTAATCGGGCATATTGCGGGATCCGAAAAGCTAGTGAAAACAAGACTCCGAGAAGTCCATTAGTAGTAGAAGTTTAGAGGGCTCAAGTACATTGGGTAGATTAGGCTTGGTGGGTCTTTTGTTATTCGTGTACTCCAACTTATTCAATAGTAGATCAATTTCGACTTGAAGGGTTGCAAAGAGGTTTTTGGCTGAGTTTTTCAGTTTTCTCTTCGATAACATGTTTTGGTGTTATCTTATGTTTGCATCTCTCTTCCCTTACTCTTATGCTTTACTTTTATTGTTTATTGTCCATATGCATGCACTAGAGTAGATCTAGTGATTGCGCTAGATTTACTCTTATTCCGCACTTAGATAAGTTAGAGTAAAAGCAATTAAATCGTATTTTTTAATTGGAAGTCTAAACAAGATCTTGTATTTCACACAAATTCAAGCTCACTCCTTATTAAAAAAAAAAAAAAAATATATATATATATATATATATATATACTCAGTTATTTAAATATTATAACACTAAAAATAAAAAAGAACATTACTACACGCATAAAACACATATTATGAGTCTAATTAAAGTATAAGCATCTTAACAACAATGGGATCATCTCAGTTGTTATTAGCCGGATAAAATTAATAATAACTCAACATCTTATCTTATTAAATGGTAAAAATATAGTTTACACGACAGGATTGCCTCGTCATGATCATGGATCAGGATGTGAAAATTGGAAATTTGACCAGCTTATTATTTATTTATTGCATGACAAGTGCATAATTGACAATACATCAATGGTGAAGTGAATCATAAATGAAAGTTAAAAACTTTAAAGCATTAGTATTGGTGGTGCTAAAAAACTATACTGCTATTTTTAGCACTAACAATACTAAGAAGCATGTTGCAATGGGGGAGGGAAAGCCAAGAAATTTGGCTAGTACAGCCAAAGATAACTGCGCACTATTGCTCTTTGGTTGTGCATTGTAGCTAAGAAGGTAAAAAAAAATTATTAAAAGTTATATTATTTTATTGTGTTGGTGATGGTGGTTGTTGTTTATTGTAGTGGATATATTATTTTATTTTATTTTTTATATTATTTTATTGTGTTGAAAGCTAAAATAAAACCATGATGTTGAGTATTTTGTAAAGTGAGATAATAAAATAGATAAAGTAACTTTTTGTGATATCAAATTACTAAATTTATAGCTCCACCAACATGGATGCTAAGCTAAGATTTGATAGCTAACTAGTACTGCAAAAGACAACTTTGATTTTTGTCTATTTTATTTTAGGGTTATGTTAACAAGTGTCCTTAGGATAATAGTTAACAATCTATTTTAAGAAAATTTTAATATCACTTTTATAAAAAATGAAAAAAGTTGTTAAAACATTAATGACTTCTTTTTCTTTTCCCATAAAAATCTCCTTTAAATGAATGCCAACCATTGCCTCAACTCTCAAGAGCATTAACGAGTATTTCCCTTTATTTTAACTCCCATTACATAAAACATCAGCATTGATAGCATTAGCAACACTTTCCCGACGAGAGAGAAATCAGTATCACTGGTTGATGAAGGAAGCCAAGCGTTTAATCAAGCTCTTCGCTTTCTGACAATCGGGGTCAAAGATATGAAACACATGATCTTCCCCTTCAATCTCGAAGATCTCAGCAGTACCTTTCCACTCACTATTCACCAATTTTTCATAATAAAGCTTACCTCTATCCCTCAATATATCTTTCTCAGCAACAATAACAAGTATTTTATGGCAGGCCAAGTTAGCAAAACTTGGTGCACCATCCACAAATGGGTTAATGAGTAAATCATCACAACCTTTATCACATGGATATACGAAGTTCCACCACTTGTCCACCATTGCTTTTCTAATTGGGTCCGTGACCTCTACCCCAATTGGCTTTTCACCCCAGAAATAAGGATTTACTAAACCAATCCCAGCGAGCTTGATGAGATTGAAGTCCGAGTTGTTCAAAGCCCTCATGGCTAGGTGGTGTGCAATATTAGCACCAGCACCGTCTCCAACCAAGTAAACTCTCTCAAAATCACCTTTTTCTTTGAGCCAAGGCTCAACGTCATAATTTCCCTCAACTTGAGAATTCAAGCACTTGAGCCCAGCCCAACAATCCTCATAGGCTGTTGGAAGAGGGTGCTCTGGGGCTAGCCTGTAGTTCACAGCAATAAGAATGATGTTAGCTTCAGCAACTAGCGTGTTGAGGCTTTTGTGGTAGTCGGGATCAAAGACTGATGATACGCAAAATGCCCCCCCGTGAAAGTAAATAACTATAGGAAGCTTTTGATGACCACTGCTTTCTTTGTCGAGACGGTAAAGTCTGACTGAGAGACCGGTTTCTGGTTGGAACACTTTGTCTTTGGATAAAACACCAGTTTGAGGATCGAACCCAGAAGGGACAACTTGGGTTCCCGCAATCCTTTCCAAGGTCCCATCTTTGTGTACTCTAAGAAAAGGAGGTACCTCAACAGATGCATCTGCTTTACTTGAACTCATTTGTATGTTTTTGTGTTTGTGCACTCGTGTGCTTTGAGAGAGAGAGAGAGAGAGAGAGAGAGAGATTGGGAGGTGGCGAGGAGGACTTGGATTTGTTTGTTTATAAGAGTTAGTAGCCAGTTGCTAAAATAGCCACTGACCATTTAATAGAGTGCTCCATCTGGCGATATATACCTAAAACATCATACAACCTGTGAATAGTAAGTTATTATATTTATAATTTACTATTCCTGAGTTTGTAAACTAAAATAATATATTTTATTCATTTCTTTCTCCCTCCCTTTGTCTCACTTATTTAATATTTATATTATTATTAAATGGGATAATTTATATTATTTTAATGAGTTGTATGTAAAAATAAAAACTGAGATGTTGGGTGAGTTGTAAAATGAAATGATAAAATAGATAAAGTAGTGTTTGACGATGTAGAATATATATATATATATATATATATATATTTTTTTTTTTTTTTTTGCATTCCCAAATGCTAGTGCTCTAAAAGGAGTGAACTAGGAAATTAAGGAAAATGCTAAAATTACATTACATCAACAGTTTGTAAAATATTTGTATCTATAGCATTACTCACCTGGAATAGTGAGTTACTCACCTGGAATAGCATTACACACTATTAGCACTACTCACCTGGAATAGCATTACACACTATTAGCACTACTCACTAGGAATAGCATTCTCAAGATAGCTTGAAATACAAACCTACCCCGCTTTTTGTGTTTAACTTTATATTCAATCAATCACAACTTATTATGTATTAGTTTGACTTTGTCTTATTTTCAAAATAGCAAAAAATATCCAACACAAAGCTATCCTAATTTTTGTGTTTAACTTTGTCCTTTATCAATCACAACTTATTATGAATTTATTGGACTTATCTTATAAAATGACCTAAGTTTAAAATAAATAATATATATATATATGTAGCATTCTATAATTGATGAAATAGAAAAAGTAAAACACAAAAAATGAGACAAATAATCTTTATTCCGAACCATAGTTCTTAAACCTAGACCAGACGTTGACTCAGTCTATGAGCTAGGTCACTGGTTCAACCAATGGGTCATTGGTCAAACCGCAGGGTCAAATAAAAAAATTTTAAAAATTATATATATATAATTATGTTTGAGAAATCAAACCTAAATATTTAAATTAAAAAAAGAAAAAAAAAATAGGCATATGCCTAAACTAAACTTGTCATTATAATTCAAAATCAATTTTTCATAAGCAATAGTATTAGAAGAAACAAACAAATTAATTTATATTTGCCAGTAAAGTTAAGGTCAGTTAAAACCTAAAGCAACAAACAAATTCAACGTAACAAAATAGTCAAAACTCAAAAAAGAAACAATGTCACACTCACACTGTACACGACAAAAAAAAATTAAACCAAAGATGCTTAAACTAAAAAGCAATCAAGAAATAAAGTATAAAAATAAAAATAAAAACCTAAACAAAAGAAGATGGTGGTGTAGAGTTATATGGTCATACTAACATGCTAATTGTTGGCCAAGTACATTTGTTTAGACTTCAAAGTATAAAAAAAATTTATGCATAGTAGCAACCTGTAGCATTAGGTCTTGAGAATTGTGAAAATTGAAAAGTGAAGGTACACGTACAACTACAAAGTACAAAGTGTGAATCCGTAAAACAAGGTGCAGGGAACAATGTTTTTTTTGGATTTTTTAGGTTTTCTCTTATTTAAATTACCATATTATCACACATTTAAATAATAAAAGAGTTATTAAAGTGGATCTATTAATGCAATTTTACACAATTCACAAATCTAACTGAATTAATAAAGCCCAACTGGATCACACAGGTTGCTTAAAACCCACTGCATTACACTGATTTTGACCGGATCACATACTTTTCTAATCCATTTGATCACTCGACCCAATCAATACGCTGGGTCACCGACTCAACCGGCTGAGCCAGGCCAGGTTTAATAACACTGATCCAAACACTTGGACCAAAACCTTTCCTTTTTGAGACAAAAAATTTCTTTACTACCGACCATTGATGATAGGACCAATTGTTTGTGTGGTGGAAAATGAAATAAGAACTATTTTGTGTAATATTTATTTATCGCGGATCATGGATAGAATCATCCTTCTTCTACTTTTTTGAAGCCCTTTTCCTTAATTTCAAGGCACTTAAGGTTAGGTAACAGGGAATTCCAGAGATACAAGAATATAAAGATTGGACAAGTCTCATTCCAAATTGTATATATTTTATGTTAGTTATTGTAAGCACTCGACAACGCAAGCAATACAAAATCATACCATACATGTACCATATTTCTGGCTTGTAAAGCAGCCAACAAGGCAACAACAACCCAAGCAAAACAACAATCAAGCTCAAGCACAAGATGTATTTCACTAAAAGTTTCTAGCTTAAATTTTCTTTTAATTTAAAAAATAAATTTAAAAGAAAAAAAAATCAAAACGGTTGCTTTGGCTTCTCAACTGGGAAACGAGCTGCCCAACCTTCCCCCGAAAACAACTATTCCTATTAGAGTTTGTCCTTTTGTTTTTAGGAATTTTACACCAAATTATATTTTCTTGAGTCATTTTATTGATTTATGTTAAAATGGAAAGAAAAAAAATAGAATGATATAAAGAGAAGAAAGGAAAAAAAAAAAAAGTAAAAGAATTAGCGTGATTCTTCCTAACAATTACTTACATGATTACAGCAATAAATGAAAAACCATTGATGAGTACCGTACCTCTACTATTTAGAATTGTGTATTAAAAATAACCCAAAATCATAGATTTCGATGATATTACAAAATCATGATTTAATTATATATGATAATACGAAGCTATTAATCTATTCTAACAATTTACATGCACTCAAACGGCTTAAAAGCTTCAAATAATTAAGAAATAAAAATAATTTTGAACTTCAATTGAATGAAAAGTCGGATAAATTACCAATTTTTTTTATAAATAATTTTTTTGGTCATTAGAATTTCATAAAAATTTTAAATATAAGTAAATAATTCCAATATATACATGCATGAATGCGTGGATTCACCTCTATGTTAATTAATTTTGAAAATGACATCCCCAAATTGTGCTTAAAAAGAACTTCGGTATATATAATTGGTTTTTTTTTTTTTGCCCATCTCTTTTTTTTTTTTTAGAGAGTTTTAACCAATGACGTCCGCTCCTAATAATAGCTCTTTATCATTAGACCAAGACATCAATCAGTTTTTGGTGTAGGCAGAGATTGAACCCCAGATCTCTTATACAACCATCAGAGACTTTACCAGTTGAGTTAACTGGAACCTACTTTGTTGGCCCATCTCTATGTTAATTAAATTTGATAATGACATCCCCTAATTGTGCTTAACAAGAACTTTGGTACATATAATTGGCTTTTTTTGGCCCAAATGCCTCGGTCTCACTTTTTGAAAAAAAAATGGTAATAAATATATTTGTAGGTGCTATATATGTGATAAATGATGACAAAACTTTTACATGAAGAAGCCCAATAGAAACAAGGATGTTATAGTTTCCGCAACTGCAAGAGCCCACAATCAAATCAAATCACTATTGAAGAAATCAACCAAGTGTTTGATCAAATCCCTAGCTTTCTCACACTTCAAATCATACAAATGAAACCCATGATCCTCCCCCTTATGTTTCTTCAATCTCCACCATACCCATATATCCACTCTTAGTCAATGCCTCATAAAAATGGCACCATCTATCCTAGCCACACATACCAAAACCCTCCTACACCCCTGAATTGGGCCAAGCTAGGTGCACCCTTTGCCACCGCATTAACCTGCAGGTCGTCATTATCTGGTTGGTTCTGGCACACAAATGGCCATAACCAATCCACTAAGGCATTCCTGCTTGGATCTTGGGCCTCCAACCCAATATAGTATGAATCCTGTACCAAAGAAACCCCAAAAGGCCCATCTTAAGCCCAAAGTGGGCTTGGGCCTCTTCATCTTTCATAGCCAGATTATAAGCAATAGCAGTAGAACTTTCTCCAGCCGAGAACACTCTCAAAATCCACATGCTCATAATTCAACCATATCTCAGGCCTATTATAGTTACAATGGCACTCAACCCATCGTAGAATAGCCCAAGAATCCTTGTACGTAGCTGGAATTGGGTGTTCAAGGGCTTGCCTATAATTCACTGAGAGTGAAACAACGTTCGCTTTGCAGTTATAGTACTTGGAAGCACTGGCGGAGCCAGAGGGGGGCGAGGGGGGGCACCTGCCCCCCCTGACTCCTTTTTTTTTTTTTTTTTTTTTTTTTTAGCAGTCACATGAAGAAAAAAAAAAAAAAAAACTTCTACTTATTGAAACTTGAAGGGACCAAACCACCTATTTCACTATTTTTATTTTTATTTTATATCATTATTTACACTATTTTTATTATTTATGATATTTTTCACAACATTTTATCTTTGAATGATGCTAGAGATATTACAAATTTTACTACTTATATCTTACAAATTGGCATGTCACCAATTACAAAAAATAATTTTAAACATTTATTCATTATATTTTTTAAGTAACACTAATCATATTTTTACTCTATCAGTTTGTAAATTTTTTAGTAGCTATGAATTGGTTGTTTTTGTTTATTTATTTTAATAATATGAAATATATTCATATTTGCTTACAATTATTTATTTATTTTGTTATTATTGTTGATTAATATTTTTTAGATAAATTGTACTTTTAATATCGTCTTTTAATTTTGCCCCCTCTAAACTAAAATTCTAGCTCCGCCACTGCTTGGAAGTGAATGGAGATGAGACACAAAAAGCACCACCATGGAAAGTAGACGAGTAGAGGAAGCTTTTGGTTTGGATTGGTGAGTTTTGTAGGGACGTAAAGGTGAGTGAAAATAAAGATATTGGATTTGGATAGGATTGTAATGTCTTGCTTGCTTTTACTTTTCCAAGATTAAAAAGATACAAACTGTCAATATCTTGCTTGCCTTTACCTTCCAACTTTCATTTATGATTTAATCTTTTCCATTACATTTTCCACAATCCATTGAGGTGTGAAATTGTTAATATGGACAATAAAAGGACGTCTTTTTTATTTATATTAAGTTTGCACCCAAATTTATACCTTATTTCACAACTCGTCAAGGTCCTTGTGATTGGATCTCGGTACTTACACGTGAGATCACTACAAGTACTTCTTGAAAGAAAAAAATATATCTTAAGTACACTAATCACAGGGTAAAACTTAATTATGTTAGAGCATTAACATTTGGTAATTTAAGAAATTGTTATTTTGACATATTAAAAATTTACTTTATATATTTTAATACGTCACTTTACAATATACCTTATATCACATTTTTTATTTTAAAATTACAACATATTAAAATTATCTAAAACAAACTGCTCATCTTTTATATTAAAAGAGTAATGTTAGGCATATAAAAAAAAATGCTAGGAGTACAACTTTTGAACTTGCCCATATAACAATTCGTAAGTGATGAAGATGACAACCCACATAAACTCACCCCTTTTACTCTAAGGCTGCGTTTGGTTGGACAGTAAATAAGTTTCAGAAAATATTTTACACGTTTGCGTGTGTTTGGCAACAACTAAAAACTTGGTCAAACTGAAAATCACTTGCATTGACTGTAAAATACCCCATTCCCACCTGTAAAACAATTTCCATCTCTATTTTACCTTCAAATAGAAGTTTTTCAGAAAACAGAGAGACAGAGCATAAAGAGAGAGAGAGAGAGAGAGAGAGAGAGAGAGAGAGAGAGAGAAAGTGAGTGAGATCGCGCCCCAACCCGCGCCGGCAAGATCGCGCCTTCGCCATCACCATCACCGCAAGATCTCGCCTTCGCCATCCCGCGCCAGCGCGATCTCGCCTTCGCCATCGCCATCGCCACACGATCTCTGATGAACTCGATCTGATCGTGCTCACCTTCGCCTTCGCCGCGCGATCTCGCCTTAACATCGAACCCAGTCACCTCTCTCTCTCTCTTTGTCTTCATTCTTCTCTGACCGGATTTGATGATTTTTTTTTTTTTTGGGTTTTGTTGTTTTGTATTGAGACTCTCTTCATTCTTCTCTGACCGGATTTGGGTTTTGTTGTTCTGTATTGAGAAAATTTGATGATGAGTTTTTTTTTTTTTTTTGGATTTTGTTGTCTTATTGAGAAAATTTGATGAGTTTTTTTTTTTTTTTGGGGTTTTGTTGTTCTGTATTGAGAAATGATATTTGTTTGGAAGCTGAAAAAATGTGAAAAAATGTGAGCAACAAGTAGAAAATATATTTTTTATAATATTTTCAAGATCACAACTAAATACCTAAAAATATTTTTCAAAGTATTTTTTAAAATGTTACCAAACACCTAAAAATATATTTTTTTCCCTAAAAATATTTTTAGCTGAAATTATTTTACACCTAAAAAATATTTTATACCTAACCGAACGCAACCTAAAATTTCGACTTGTCACCGAAGTCAGTTGTGACAAAATTGTGATTAAACTTTTTTGTATTAAAAAATTTACAAAAACGAATATGTTAAGCACATCGGACTGCCAAAGAGTGAGGCATAGTGATAGGACATGGGATGTGATAAGAAGTGGGAAGTGACGTGGGAAAGAGAGAGTTGAATAAATAAATAAAAAAAAATTTGAGATAGAATAAAAAAATAGTTGGGCACATCTTACTGCAGCAAGCTATGCTGCACAACTTGTGCCACTTTATGTGGCACAAGCTATATGCCAAATTTATTTGTTAGTTGACACATTTTACGGAAGTGGTATTTTTTTTTTAATACAAAATAAAAATTTTATCTTGATTTAATCTATATATATATATATATATGTGTGTGAATTCCTCTTTTGAAAATTTAAATCTCAACATTTATCTCTCACATTCCACAAACACTTATACTTGTAAAATAACTATTGCACTAAGGGTAGGCAGGGCGAAAATATTTTTTGAATACTATAGTAATTTGTGAAATTTAAGAGCAGTTTGGTACGGTGTTTTTAGCATTAATTTTCAATGTTTAAATAATATTACTCATATTTTTTATACTTTTCACCCGCATGTATTTTCTAAAAATGCAAACAATATTACTAGAATAACATTACTAAACAGCCCCTTATTTGATATTTGATACATTTTATGAAAATAATTTTTTATATTTAGTGTGCTAAATATAAAAAATTTTGTATTTGTCACAGTACTCCAATGAATTTGGGTCTGTCTTCTGACTTAAGTGAGAAGGCTGTTTAAATCCAAATTTCTCATCTACGAGAGAAATGGATAATGTCAATTAATTACATGATTTTGTCAGTAATCAGCCACATGAAAATTAATAACATCTTAAAGTAAATTGTAAAAATATAGCCTATATTACAAGACTGCCTTCGTCATTGATGAAGACAATAGGATTGAAAATTTGAAGCAACTTATAATTATATATTGCATGACAATAACTGAAGGACACAATTTGCGATACAATATTAAATGGTGTAGTGAATCATATCTAGATGGAGGTTGGAAACTTTGACAGGCTAAGAATTAAATGCAAACAGCAGAAAGTCAGCTTTCTCTTTATTTTTCAATTCCAAACTTTGAAATTTAATACTCCATCACACATTGACACGAGAGATCAGAGACTAGTATCGCTGGTTGATGAAGGAAGCCAGGCGTTTAATCAAGATCTTCGCTTTTTGACAATTGGGATCAAAGATATGAAACACGTGATCTTCCCCTTCAGTCTCGAAGATCTCAGCCGTACCTTTCCACTCACTATTCACCAATTTTTCATAATAAAGCTTACCTCTATCCCTCAATATATCTTTCTCAGCAACAAGAACAAGTATTTTATGGCAGGCCAAGTTAGCAAAACTTGGTGCACCATCCACATATGGGTTTATAAGTAAATCATCACAACCTTTATCAGATGGACACACATAGTTCCACCACTTGTCCACCATTGCTTTTCTTACTGGATCTGTGACCTCTAACCCAATTGGCTTTTCACTCCAGAAATAAGGATTAATTGAACCAATCCCATTGAGCTTGATGAGATTTAAGTCCGAGTTTGACTTAGCCCTCAAGGCCATGTGGTGTGCAATATTAGCACCGGCACTGTCTCCAACCAAGTAAACTCTCTCAAAGTCAGCTTTGTCTTTGAGCCATGGCTCAAGGCCATCGTTTCCCACAGCTTGAGAATCCACCCACTTGAGCGCATCCCAGCAATCTTCATAGGCTGTTGGAAGTGGGAACTCAGGGGCTATCCTGTAGTTTACAGAGATAACAATGATGTTAGCTTCAGCAACTAGTGCGTTGAGGCTGTTGTGGTAGAAGGGATCAGAGGTTGATGATATGCAAAATGCTCCTCCGTGAAAGTAAAGAACTATGGGAAGCTTTTGAGGGTCATTGATTTCTTTGTTGAGACAGTAAAGTCTGGCTGAGACACCGGTTTGTGGTATTATCACTATGTCTTTGGATACAACACCAGTTTGAGGATCTAACCCAGAAGGGGCAACTTGGGTTCCAGCAAGCCTTTCCAAGGTTCCATCTTTGTATACTCTAAGGTAAGGAGGTACCTCAAGAGATACATCTGCGTTACTTGGATTCATCTGTGTGTTTGTGTGTGTGCAGTCGCGTGCTTTGAGAGAGAGATTGGAAGCGGTGAGGAGGAATCGGATGGGTTGGACTTGGATGTGTTCCTTTATAAAAGGAGTGAACTAGACGGTTCCAACTTCCAACATCACATGCGGACAGCTTGGAATACAAATTTGTCACGCTTTTAACTCGTTTCATCTGTCCCAATTTATCACATATTTGTTTGACTCTTCTTAAAATAACTAAAGTTTAAAAGGATAAAATAAAAATAAAAAAATCAAACACAAACCTATCCTATTTTTTGGGTTCAATTTTATTTTTTTTCTATTACAACTTATTATGAATTCATTTGAATTTTTTATAAAATAGCCAAAATTTAAAATAAAAAATAATACTTCTAGGACCATACACTTTTACATATTTTTTGCCACAATTATCTTATGTAGTAAATTATAATTGATTATCTTCTACTTTAACAAATACTTTTTTTTTCCACCACTTAAAGACCGTGATTCTAAAACTATAGAATTTATGTATGTATGTATGTGGGCAAATTACAATTTATCTACCTATAATTTGGCCGAAATTTAAGTTGTCTACCTATGGTTTGAAATTTGACACTTACTTACCTAAGGTCTGACCGAAATTTAAATTGCCTCCCAGTAATTTGAAATTTCATGATAAAAGTGTTCTTTAGATCATTTTTTATCTTACTTGATCTTGTATTTTTATGTTTTTTGTGATTTTGAAGGAGAGAGACATAAAAGTATAACAAAATTACATATTTAGTCATGTTTTTAATAAATCTATGTTACGGAACTCTAACTAAGTTAACTTCAGGTGGGTACGTGTCAAATTTTAAACTACAGATAGATAACTTAAATTTTGAACAAAACTTCAGTACACTACTTAGGCCAAGAATTAGGTACACGCTACTTATGTGTTGTTCTTTAGGTCTCTTAAGATTTTGCCATGTAGATTTTTTTCATAAAATGAAAGTGTATTTTTCAGTTAAATAGTCACATGACTAAATTTTAAGGAGAGAATCTAAAAAACAACACACATATATATATATATATATATATATATATATATATATATATATATATATATATATGACATTTCAACATAAAAGTAAAATCCGTAAGCATTTTCCTATCAAAAATGATAAAATATTATCTGTATTCTGACGACTTACACGAAAAACAAGTCTTTTTGTCAACGGAGGAGAGAGGAGACAAATATGTTCTCTTATTACCGACGATTGATGATGGACCCAATCCAATTGTTTGTGTGGTGGAAATGAAATGAGACTATTCTGTATAATATTTGTTGAGCAGAGATCATGCATATAATCATAGAATCATCCTAGGTATTACTTTTTATGTAGGACTCACCTTTATATTTAAGGAATGTTATTAGATATTTTCGCAATATCATAAATGTGTACTTCACCTCTCACATGAATGATAGGTTCCACCATGAATTTAATTAGTAGGACCTATCATTCATATAAAAAAAAGAGTACACATTTATGATACTCTAGAAGTACACAATAATTCTTCTATATATATATATATATATATATATATATATATATATTTTTAGAAGGAAAGTAAACAGAACAACACACACAGGGAATGGGGACAAAGCCTAAGAGTGAGTTAAAATGTCCCCATTCCCTGTGTGTGTGTGTATTGTTCTGTTTACTTTCCTTCTCAAATTCTCCTATATTTAAAGCACTTAAGGTTAGGTAACAGGGAAATTCCGGAGATTTAAATATAAGATTTGGACGCATCTTATCCTGGAATTGTAAATATTATATGTTAGTTATTTCCATAGATATAAATATAATTAGATTGCCCACATCTCATTCCTTTTTTCTTTTTTTGTGTTTGTTGAGATAGGTAACAGGGAAATTCCGGATATATAAATATAAGATTTAGACACGTCTCATCCTAGAATTGTAAATATTATATATAAATTATTTCCAGAGATATAAATATAATAAGATTGCACACATCTCATTCTTTCTTTCTTTTTTTGAGTTTTTGTTGAGAATCAATTGTAAATATTATAGGGTAGTTATTATGAGCACTTAGAATCACATGCAACAAAAAAATCATACTATACAAGTATTATACTAGCCTCGTTACACGCGCTTCATGCCTGTAATGAGGCTTTTTTTTAGCCAAAAGAAAAAATTGTGTTTTTATTTTATATATATATATAATTTTTATTTTGAAATTTTAATTTATCTATACTACTATTTAAGGGATTTCCTATGTTTGAACCAGATTTTTTTGGGGTCCAAAATACCCTTAATTTTCTCAGTTTAAGTAAAGACAAAACTAAAGGATAGTTTAGTAAAAATACATGTCTAACTTGCACTAAAACATCGCCTACAAAATAGGAACACTCTTCCACTAACCCACTTCTTTAAAGTAACTATACGTTTTTTTTTTTAAATAGAAAAATAAGTTAAATGTGTTTTTTTTCCTTAAAAAAAAAAACCCCATGTTTATCCAAAAACAAAACTAAATAATAAAAAAAACTAAACTAAATAAATATAAACACTTTTTTATATAAGTAGATACATATTTAATTTCCACTAAAATGTTGCCTACAAAACAGGACCACTTTCCTGATGGTTCTCAGAATAAAAATTATATATCTATACTACTATTTAATGGGCTTCCTCTGTTTGGACCGGATTTTTTTTGTTCCAAAATACCCCTACACTCCTAGGTTTAAGTAAAGCCAAAACTAAATGATAGTTTGGTAAAAATACATATCTAACTTGAACTAAAACATTGCCTACAAAATAGGAACACTCTTCCACTAACCCACTTCTTCAAAATAATTATACATTTATCCACTAACCCACTTCTTCAAATTAACTATATGTTTTTTTTTTTTTAAATAGAAAAATAAGTTAAACAACCCACATTTGCTACTATTTTATTCCTTTAAAAAAAAACTTATGTTTATCCAAAAACCAAACAAAATATCCCAAAAAAAACTACTAATAGTTATAAAATAAAATAAAAACTAAATTACTGAATAGATATATACACTTATAAATTAGATTCTCAATATAAAAATTATATATATAAAATAAATAAATAGAACACATTTTTTTTACTACTGTGGGGGGTAAAAATTCTCGAATAAACATTTGGGCTTTGGGCTTTATTGACGGGTACCAGTTTGTTTTTTGATTAAAACCTCCAGGCCCACAAGTCAGTCTGCACCGTAAAGGTCCGAGGAGTTGTCCGAGGAGGAATGTCTCCTCGGACAGGCCCGAAAATGACCCCGAGACTTGCCAAGAAGGTTAAAGGCAGAGTTATGGAAAAACTGATGGGTAAGAGGGTGATCCAAGCACCCTCTAGACGCAAGGATGTGATGGAAATATCTAGGGAAAAGGTTGTTACTTCCACATTAAAAACCCTGCATCTACCTCCCTGACCGCATTAATGGGGAAATGACCTCTGAACAATAGAGTTAAACCTTCCTACTATTATTTAATGGACTTCAAGAAGGTGGTGGATGAGACAAGTATCTAAGGGAAAGATTTGTACGACACGTGAATGAACAGTGAAGAGGAAGAAGTATATAAGGAGACGAGAGAGGAAAGAGAAGGGGATCGGCACTTTCTGCTAAGAATAAAATAGGAACTAAGGACTGTAAACTTTGGCCTAGAGAGAGAATATTTATACAAATCATCATCGGCTTACGTCCGAGGAGATCTATTTGTCATATTTGTTCGTCATTTGCACAAATTGTAACACTCTAGCCTGTTAATCGAACTTCCAACATCCCAAGCCTAGGTTTCAAACCCATACTTTACAAATTTTATTGTATAAGGCTCATTAGGCCTGAGCCCAGCATTCGTTTTTGGGTCCGGGTGCAATTGTGCACTTACAGCTACGATTACTAAAAAAGAAAGAAAGCATCATCGCACGTACACGAAGCACGTGTAATGAGGTTAGTATATAATAAAAAACATAATTTTTTTTTTGCTACTACCACAAAAAAAGCCTTACCACACGCGTGAAGCGCGTGTAATGAGGTTAGTATATAATAAAAAACATAATTTTTTTTTTAATGGAGTTAGAATTGCATTTTTACCAGACTTTCCTGTAGTTTTAAAATTGCTTAAACATAGGAGTATAAGAGCATTTTTGAACTAAAAAAATGAGGAATTCAAACAGGAGAAACCCCTTAAATAATAGTATAGAAGACTAGCCTCATCACACTCGCTTCGCGCGTGCAATGAAACTTTCTTTTTTAGCAAAAAAATGCGTGCGGTGAGGCTTTTGCTTTTTAGCAAAAAAGAACAAAACCTGTGTTTTTATTATATATATATATATAATTTTTATTTTGAGAATCTGATTTATAAGTAGATAAAACAATTTGAAAATTAAAAAAAGTGGTTCTATTTTTTAGGCAATGTTTTAGTGGGAGTTAAAGTTGCATTTTTACCGGATTCTCCTTTAGTTTTGTCTCTACTTAAACATAGGGATGTTAGCATATTTTTAAACTAAAAAATGAGGAATCCAAACAGAGGAAGTCTCTTAAATAGTAGTATAGACTAGTCTCATCACACGCGTGCGATGATACTTTTTTTAAGCCAAAAGAAAAAACTCTGTGTTTTTATTTTATATATATAATTTTTTTTTTGAAAATCTAATTTAAAAGTGGATAAAACAATTTGAAAATTAATAGGAGAGTGGTCCTATTTTTTAGGCAATGTTTTAGTGGGAGTTAGAGTTACATTTTTACCAAATTGTCTTTTAGTTTTGTCTATACTTAAACATAGAGGTGTAAGGGTATTTTTGAACTAAAAAATGATAAATCCAAGCAGAGGAAGCCCCTTAAATAAGAGAGGTGCTACGTCCACAATATTTTTACAACATTTTCACAACAAATCAGAGGTGGTTAGTTGTTATTGGTTTAAATTTGAACTTATCAGTGAAATTACTTTTCTACCCCACCATTAATAACCCGTAACAACCTTCCACATAGGATTTGTTGTAAAAATGTTGTGAACATAACATTTTCCATAATAGTATAGACTATAGATATATTTCTTGTAAAGCACTTAATAACAATCCAAGCAAAGCAAATTCAACTTATTAAAAAAAATTATAAAAAAAGAAAGCAGAAAAAAATTCAAGCACGGACATAAGATGAGTTTCAGTGGAAGTTTCTAAAGGAGATGCCAATATGCCTAAACAAATCGGTTGCTTTGGCTTCTCAACTAGAAGTGGAAACCCCAACTTTCACCACAAAAACAACTATTAGAGTTTGTCCTTTTGTTTTTAGGAATTTGATGCCAATTGTATTTTCCTGAGTTATTTTATTGATTTATGTTAAAGTGGAAAGAAGCAGATAGAATAATATAAATAGAAATAAAATAATTAACGTGATTCGATGTGATGATTACTTATATCAACAACGAAAAATAATTAACAGTTACATCTAGCATATTAAAATGGTGTATTACAAATAACCACGCACAAATCACAATTTCTCATTGTATTACAAAATAATACTGTAGAACATCACACATATATATATAAATTCAGAGAAAGTTCAATTAAAATTTGAAATAAGAATTCAATTTTGTGTCGTGTGTCTAAATTTATGTGAAAATTACACTATAATTATCCATTTAAGTTTACGTCATGTGTTCACTTAATTTTTTTAATTTTTATGCCAAGTGAGTTAATAGTACAAAATACTAAAAATCTAATATTAATGAACTATAAAATTAAAAATTAAAAAAATCAGTCACATATACTCAATAAAAATCACCACACAACAAAGATCACCACACATTCTCTTTTATTAAAATTAGAAGAAAAAAATCAAAAAATCATAAGTAGTATTAAATTTAGGTACGAATTTTAATATGTGACTAATTATGTTAACTTTTAAAAAAAATAATTTGACTAATTATCTATATTTTTATGATAAAAGTTGTGTTTAATTTTAAATGTATCTATATGTATGCATATGTCACATGCTATTTTTTTTTTAATAATTTGAGTAATTATTTATATTTTTATAAGAAATTTTTTATTTAATTTTAAACGCATCTATGCGTTTGTATAGATTACATGCTAGTTTATGATAATATGAATGTAATAATATTTACATGCATCCAACGGCCCTAAAAGCTTCAAATAGTCAGGAAATACAAATAATTCGAACTCCAGTTGAATGAAGAGTCAGATGAATTAATAATTATTTTTGGTAATTACTCATTAGAAGTTAGTAAAATTTTTAAATATAAGTAAATAATTACAATGTATATATGATTGCGTATATTCACCGCTATGTCACAAATGCGCACACACAAATATATATGTGTATATATATATATAAAACCCAAATACTCGCTCTCACTTTTTGAAAAGAAAGATAATATTATTATTTGTACATACTACACATGTGACAAGTGATGACAAAGCTTTACGTGAAGAAAGCCAAACAGAGACAAACCAAAAACAACAAATCTTAAAGCTTAAAATTTAAATTTAAATTTTTTTTTTATTAAAAAAAAGCACAAAGGATACTACAGCTTCTTATTTTCCTCAACTGCAGGAGCCCACAATCAAATCAAATCAGTGTAGGCATGTCCCTATTGAAGAAATCAGCCAAGTGTTTGATCAAATCCTTAGCTTTCTCACATTTCAAATCATACAAATGAAACCCATGATCCTCCCCTTCTGTTTCTTCAATTTCGACCACACCCATCCATCCACTCCTACTCAATGCCTCAGAAAAAAGCCACCCTCTATCCCTCAATATATCCTTCTCAGCCACACACACCAAAACCCTCCTGCACCCCAATTGGGCCAAGCTAGGTGCACCCTCTGCCACCGGGTTAGCCCATGGGTCATCATTATCTGGTTGGGCTGGGCACACAAATGGCCACAACCGATCCACCAAGGCCTTCCTACTTGGGTTTTGGGCCTCTGACCCAATAGGGTTCGAACCCCAAAAAAATGGGTGGACTAAAGCAACCCCAAGAAGGCCCATCTTAAGCCCAAATTGAGCCTGGGCCTGGGTCTCTCCAACCTTCATAGCCAACTTATAAGCAACATTAGCACCACTAATTTCTCCAGCTAAGCACACTCTCTCAAAATCCACATGCTCATTCAACCAAGCCTCAGGCCCGCCATTGTTACAATGGGACTCAACCCATTACAAAATGCCAAATTGCTAACGGTCTGGGCTTTGCTCCTGTGGTCTCTCACAGACTTGATATGAATAGTAAAAGTCACTGGTCACTATTCATTATTTAAACAATGCTTTATTTTACTTATAAGGGGGTTGTTCCTTAGGAAAAACGTATACTTGTTTTCCAACACCTTGTTTTCGTAGTACCAATTATCCCTTCTAGTTTTCTTATCACTCTAGAAGCCTGCTCCAAGCTTGTAATCTTGTAACCTTTATCTACTACTATCCTGTAAGTGTTTCAATATATTTTCAGTATTTTCAATCTACTTTCCATTTTCTTATTATATCTGTGCTACCGCCTTCTTGGCTGGTTTTACATTACATTACTTCATTTTACATTACTTTCATTTTTTTCTTATATCTGTGCTTCCGCATCCTGCACTTCTTCTATAGCTGTGCTCTTGCCCACTTTTTGGATATATATATATATATATATATATATATATATATATATATATATATATATATATATATAGGTAAAGCTCTGAGAAAATTCAATTAGAATCCAATTTTGTATCATGTATCTAAATTTATGTGAGGACTACACCATAATTATCCACTTAAGTTTGTGTCATGTGTTCACTTAAATTTTTTAATCTTTGTGTCAAGTGAATTAATAGTGCAAAATACTAAGAATCTAATATTAATGAACTATAATTTTTTTTTTTTTTAAAAACCAATCACATATACCCAATAAAAATTACCACACAACAAAAATCACACAACAAAAATTATTATAAGTAGTATTAAATTTAGGTAAAAATTTTAATATGTAACTAATTACGTTTACTTTTATTAAAAAAATAATTTGACTAGTTATTTATATTTGTATGATAAAAATTGTATTTAATTTTAAATGTATCTATACATATGCATGTGTCACATGCTATTTTTTTTAATAATAATTTGAGTAATTATTTATATTTTTATGATAAAATTTTTATTTAATTTTAAACACATCAATGCCTTTGTGTGAATTACATACTAATTTATGATAATATGAATGTAATAATATTTACAGGCATTCAATAGCCCTATAAGCTTCAAATAGTCACGAAATACAAATAATTTGAACTCCAATTGAATGAAGAGTTAGATGAATTAATAATTATTTTTGGTAATTACTCATTAGAAGTTAGTAAAATTTTTAAATAAAGTAAATAATTCGAATGTATATACAATTGCATGTGTGTGGGGCAAAAGGATCCTGGTGGGAATGTGGGCCTTTTGGGCCTTGTTAAAGAAGGCCGACCTGACCCTGGGGTTAGAGATTGTTGGTGCTATGGGTCGGCCTATACGCCGAGGATCCTAGGATCCAGCCGAGGATGGTTTTCCCCTCGGACTGACATCAAAGAACCTGAGACTTCATGGTAAAGATTAGGGAATGATACGGTCAAGACCAACGGTTAAAGGGAGAGAACCCTTGAATGTCCTAGAAGCGCCGATGTTGGAAGAATATCAAAGGTAAAGGCTGCTACCTCCACATTAAAGACCCTGCACCTACCACCCTGGCCGCATTAATGAGGAAGTGACACTTAAACAGTGGAAGGGAAACTTCTAGTTACTGTTCAAAGGCACTAAGAAAAGAAATATCTAGGCTAAGGGAGGAATTGGGGGGCAACACGTGGATAAAGTATTAAAAAGAGGAGTATTTAAGGAGGGATCGGGAACAGAAACTGGACGGAACTTTTTGTAACCTAAAAAGAAGAAGGAAAAAGAGAGAGATATAATATAAGAACAGTTTTCGGCTTACGTCCGAGGAGGTCTATTTACATTACTCCTTTTTGTCTCTAAGTACTTGGAATCTTTAGTTTGTCATTTCATCCTCATACACTTCTAACCTGGGTTTCAAGCCCACACTCTACAAATTCTTATTGTTTAAGGCTCATTGGGTCTGAGCCCATAACTATTCTTGGGTTCAGGTGCAATTGTGCACTTACAATTGGCGCCGTCTGTGGGAATCTAGTCTGGAAGTAGTAGGGATATTATGGCAGGCTTAGGCTCTCATCATGCAGAGTCACAGGGGTCACAACCTGAAGATCATTTCGAACGTCTTGAACAACGTAGGGATCGTGAGGGAAGCGTCCATACAGAATATCCAGGGGCTAGCCATACTCATGGAGGGGGTAGCACTACCCACGATGAGGGCTCTAAATCCATGCAGAAGGAAATCAATCGTTTGAAGAGGAAGTTACGCCGTGCTAAACGTAAGGTTTCCCCGTCCTCATCTAGTTCTTCCTCAGAGAAGGATGGGGGACATGGCTACGGTTCAAGGTCATATTCCCCCACCGGTGCAACATCCTGCGGTGAGGAGAACGACCGGCCAATCCGCGGACGTAAGAAGCTTCGTCCTAGGGGTTTAGGCAACGATACCATGAGTAGGGCGTTGCACCAACTCTCTAAATCTCCGTTTTCACGAAGGATTGAGAGGGGAAGGCTCCCCGGGAGGTTCACCCGGCCCACGTTTACCATCTATAATGGCCGGACTGATCCGGTGGAGCACGTGAGTCACTTCAACCAAAGGATGGCGGTGCACTCTCATAACGAGACTTTGATGTGTAAAGTCTTCCCCTCCGGCTTGGGACTGTGGCTATGAGATGGTTCAACGGTCTCAAGTCGGGGTACGTAGGCTCGTTTGGGGAACTAACTAGGGCGTTTGCTTCTCGGTTCATTACTTGTAGCGAGTCCCTCGGCCCTTGGACTCATTGCTATCCATGGTCATGAAGGAAGGGGAGACAACGAAAGCATACTCCGACGGATATTGGGAGATGTTTAATGAAATAGACGGCGACTTTGATGAGGTGGCGCTAAATACCTTTAAGGTAGGCCTCCCTGCGATCACGACCTAAGAAAGTCTTTGACGAAAAAGCCCGTCCGCGGTGTACGTCGTCTTATGGATCGTATTGATGAATATAAAAAGGTAGAGGAAGACCGGCAACGGGGAAAAGGAAAGGAGAAGGTTATCCCGCGGGAGAGAAGGGATTTCGGGTCGGACGGATATCACAACAACAAGCCGAGGAGGGATTACTTCGGACAATCCGGCTCGGCGGCACCCAGCTGTAAATGCGTGTTCCGAGAACCGGTGCATCGGTTATTAGAAAAAGTTCGTAAAGAGCCCTTCTTCGGGTGGCCGGCAAAATGGCGGGTGACCTGCGAGAAGAAATCAAAACCTTTTGTCGGTACCATCGGGATGTGGGCCACACTGCGAGAGCCGTCGAACCTGTGGAACCATCTAGAGCAGCTCGTCGGTGAGGGAAAGTTAAAGCGGCACTTGTGTCGGCCCACCGGGCAAGTCGGTCAAGTTGGTTCAAACAACCGGCGGAATAGTTCATCTCGGCCGGCATTGGGGACGATTAATGTTATCTTCGCTGCACTGGTAGGACGGGCTCGGGTCCTACTAGGGTTATGGCGGTTTCCCATTCGCAGGCCGAGGATGTGGGTAGCAGGCCGAAGAGATTAAAGAGCACTTTACTGTCTTGGGTTTCTCCGAGGAGGATAAAGTAGGGACTATCCGGCCCATGACGATGCTCTTGTGGTTACCCTCGGAATAGGTAATTATGACGTGAAGAGGGTAATGATAGATCGGGGCGGCGGTGCGGATATCATGTACCCCGATCTATTTAAGGGGTTAAGGTTGGAGTTGGAAGATTTAACTCCTTATGACTCACCTCTTATTAGCTTTGAAGGGAGAGCCGTTGTGCCAAAAGGACGGATCCGTTTACCCGTTCAATCCGGCACGAAACGGTTGAAGTAGATTTCATTGTGGTTGACGCGTACTCTCCATATACAGCCATCCTCGCCGAGGCCATGGCTGCACGCCACAGGAGCCGTTTCCTCTACCTTGCACGTTAAGGTTAAATTCCCCTCGGGGGAACATGTTGAGGAAATCCTCGGCGGTCGAGTAGTGGCCGAGCAATGCATCTCCGCTGCGGTACTTCGTCGGTCGAAGTCGAGTTATCAACCTTGCCCATCCGGGAGTCATAGCAATTAACGGCTCGGAGGCACTGGAGCGATGACGAGAAGATGAGGCTGTTTGAGAGGAGTTAGCGAAGTGTGTAATAACCGATGATCCAGAGAGGTTCTTTCAAGTTGGCATACGATTGCCACACCAAGAGAAGATGGAGTTGTTGAAATTTCTGAAGGATAATCTAGATGTCTTTGCATGGGACCCCTATGAGGCTCCGGTGTGGATCCGAACTTTATTTGTCATCATCTAAACGTCAATCCGGCCATTGTTCCGAGGAGGCAGCCACCTCGGCGATCTTCCCGAGAACATTCGAGGCTGTGAAGGAAGAGGTTCTTAAACTCAAAAGGGCGGGGGCTATCAAAGAAGTTTTCTACCCGAATGGTTGGCTCATCTTGTTGTCGTTAAGAAGAAGAACGGCAAGTGGAGAGTATGTGTAGACTTTGCGATACGAACAAGGCCTGTCCTAAAGATTCATTCCCAATGCCACGGATTGATCAGGCGGTAGATGCTGCTGTCGGACATCCTCGGATGAGTTTCTGGACGCCTTTCGGGGTTACCACCAAATCCCCTTGGCATTAGAGGATCGGGGAAAAGGCGCTTTCATTACTCCAACGGGGAACTATCATTATAAAGTCATGCCATTTGGGTTAAAAAATGCGGGGCTACTTATCAAAGAATGATGACCCGAATGTTTGAACAGCAACTGGGGAAAACCATAGAAGTATACGTGGATGACATGGTGGTAAAGAGTAAGACGGTACCTTCGCACATCACGGATTTGGCCGACACCTTCCAAATGCGAGGAAGTATAAGTTGCGCCTTAACGCCTCCAAGTGTTCTTTTGGAGTGGGATCTGGAAAGTTCTTAGGATATATGATCACTCATAGGGGCATAGAGGTGAACCCGGTGCGAGTTAGGGCTATTCAAAATTTGCAGCCGCCTCGGAACCCAAAGGAGATTCGAAATTGACCGGAATGATTCTTTGCGTTGAGCAGATTTATTTCTCGGTCGGGCCGGTGCCGTCCTTTCTTTCGGTTGTTGAACAAGTGGAAAGGGTTTCGATGGACCGAGGATTGTGAGTCGGCTTTCCAACGGCTTAAGCAATATCTATCTCGGCCACCCATTTTATCTCGCCACGAGGTGGACGAGGTTTTATTCGCTTATCTTGCCGTGGCTATTCATGCGGTGAGTCTAGTCCTTATAAGGAATGAAGATGGAGTGCGAGAGGCCGATCTACTATGTTAGTAAGTCCTTGAATGAAGCCGAGGTGCGCTATTTGCCCTTGGAAAAAGCACTTCGGCTGTAGTCCACGCCACGCGCAAACTTCCTCATTATTTCCAATCTCATACTGTGGTTGTTTTGACCCGGTTGCCGCTCAAGTTTGTGTTGCGTAGTGCTGATTATTCGGCGAGTGGCAAAATGGGGAACCATTTTGGGAGCCTTTGATGTTAAGTACAAGCCTCGCACCTCGGTGAAAGGTCGGGTCCTCGCTGATTTGGTGGCGAGTTTGCTTGAGCCATTGTTAGAAGAAACTTCAAAGGTAGCGCACATGGGTGAAAAATCGGTTGGTGTGATCACGGCCGTATCGCCCTCGGCTTGGAAAGTTTATGTGGATGGGGCTGCTAATCATAAAGGGTACGGCGTTGGACTTGTTCTAATGTCCCCGAAGGAATTGTCTTTGAAAAATCTTTGAGATTGGCTTTCTCGGCTACTAATAATGAGGCCGAGTATGAAGCGATCTTGGTAGGCATGCGAATGGTACATAAGATGGGTGGCAAGGAAATCCATGAGTTCTCGGACTCTCAATTAGTGGTCGGCCAAGTCATGGGGACCATGGAGGCTAGAGATTCCGAATGCGGGAATATTTGGCGGAGTCGAGCGTCGGCGAGCTGAATTCGACTCCTTTGCCTTAGTTCATGTCTCTAGGAGTGGAAATACTCATGCGGATTCTTTGGCTACGTTGGCAACATCCTCGGCTCAAGGTCTACCAAGGGTTATTCTCGTTGAGGATTTGGTAGAACCTCCTCTTATAGCTGCTAACGCACCTCGCGTCCATCTAATAAGGCCTGGTCCTAGTTGGATGGATTCGATCATATCTTTTCTCAAAAATGACATCCTTCCCGAAGACAAAGTTGAAGCGAGAAAAGGTACGTCGAAAGGCGCCGCGTTTACGGTTGTCCGAGGACCGAAGCTATACAAACGATCCTTTTCGGGACCGTATTTGTTGTGTGTACACCACTGAATCAACGAGAATCATTCTTGGAGGAATTGCATGAAGGAATTTGTGGGAGTCACACTGGGGAAGGTCCTTAGCTCATAGAGCCCTTACTCGGGGTTATTGGTGGCCCGATATGCGAGAGGGAGGCTCGGGACTATGCCGAGAAAGTGTGATCAATGTCAGAGGTTAGCTCCAAATATACACCAACATGGAGGGGTTCTAAACCCACTGTCTATCCCTTGGCCTTTCGCACAATGTGGCCTGGACATTGTCGGTCCATTTCCGAGAGATGATGGCAACAAAAAATGGTTGCTCTTGGGAACGGACTATTTCACTAAATGGGTTGAAGCTGAGCCATTAGCCAATATCCGAGATGTTGATTCCAAGAAATTTATATTGAAAAACATTGTTACTAGATTTGGTATACCGCACACTCTTGTCTCATACAACGGCTTTCAATTTGACAGCAACGCCTTTAGGCAATATTGTGGTGACATGGGTATCATAAATAGATATTCTACCCCAGCTTATCCTCGAGGGAATGGGCGAGGCCGAGGCCGTTAACAAAGTCATAGTCAATGGGCTCAAGAAGAGGTTGGATGATGCGAAAGGCGGATGGGTAGAAGAGCTCCCTCATGTTCTGTGGACATATCGGACCACACCACGCGGGTCCTTTGGAGAGACACCATTTTCTATGACTTATGGAGCCGAGGCGGTGATACCACTAGAATCTGGTTTTCCTACTCTAAAGACAAGTTCTTTTAGCCCGAGAATAACCGGGGACTTTTGGAGAAAGATCTTGATTTACTTGAGGAACGGCGTGAGGCGGCTATGGTCCAATTGGCTTATTATCGGCAAAAGCTAAAACGAGGATATGATGCTCACGTGAAGCTAAGGCCACTTGCACACGGTGATCTTGTATTAAGGAAAGTTGTAGGCACTTCTAAGAACCCGGCATGGGGTAAACTAGGACCTAGCGGGAAGGCCCCTATCGCATTGTTTCAATAGCGAGGCATAGGGTCGTATAGGCTAAGTGACCTAGATGAACGAGTTGTACCACGTCCATGGAATGTAAATAACCTTAGAAGGTATTATTATTAATCAAATAAGCTTTTGTCAATTAATATTTTAAAGTTATGGCTAGCTCTTATATTTGGAGTTACAATTATTAAGAATCAAACGAAACTTGGTTAAGTGTAGTCCTCGGACCACAAACCTTGTGGAAATTGATGTCTTGTCATTTGTTAAACAGAACCTTAGTTATGCGGGTCTTCGGACCTCCTACTTTGGGAAAATTAACATTTGAAGTTACAATTTTTGAGAATCAAACGAAACTTGGTTAAGTGTAGTCCTCGGACCACAAACCTTGCGGAAATTGATGTCTTGTCATTTGTTAAACGAGAACCTTAGTTATGCGGGTCTTCGGACCTCCTACTTTGGGAAAATTAACATTTGAAGTTACAATTTTTGAGAATCAAACGAAACTTGGTTAAGTGTAGTCCTCGGACCACAAACCTTGTGGAAATTGATGTCTTGTCATTTGTTAAACGGAACCTTAGTTATGCGGGTCTTCGGACCTCCTACTTTGGGAAAATTAACATTTGAAGTTACAATTTTTGAGAATCAAACGAAACTTGGTTAAGTGTAGTCCTCGGACCACAAACCTTGCGGAAATTGATGTCTTGTCATTTGTTAAACGAACCTTAGTTATGCGGGTCTTCGGACCTCCTACTTTGGGAAAATTAACATTTGAAGTTACAATTTTTGAGAATCAAACAGAAACTTGGTTAAGTGTAGTCCTCGGACCACGGACCTTGCGGAAATTGATGTCTTGTCATTTGTTAAACAGAACCTTAGTTATGCGGGTCTTCGGACCTCCTACTTTGGGAAAATTAACATTTGAAGTTACAATTTTTGAGAATCAAACGAAACTTGGTTAAGTGTAGTCCTCGGACCACAAACCTTGTGGAAATTGATGTCTTGTCATTTGTTAAACAGAACCTTAGTTATGCGGGTCTTCGGACCTCCTACTTTGGGAAAATTAACATTTGAAGTTACAATTTTTGAGAATCAAACGAAACTTGGTTAAGTGTAGTCCTCGGACCACAAACCTTGTGGAAATTGATGTCTTGTCATTTGTTAAACGGAACCTTAGTTATGCGGGTCTTCGGACCTCCTACTTTGGGAAAATTAACATTTGAAGTTACAATTTTTGAGAATCAAACGAAACTTGGTTAAGTGTAGTCCTCGGACCACAAACCTTGCGGAAATTGATGTCTTGTCATTTGTTAAACGAACCTTAGTTATGCGGGTCTTCGGACCTCCTACTTTGGGAAAATTAACATTTGAAGTTACAATTTTTGAGAATCAAACGAAACTTGGTTAAGTGTAGTCCTCGGACCACAAACCTTGAGGAAATTGATGTCTTACCATTTACGGTTACAATTTTGAAGAATTAAACGAAAGATTGCTTAAGATTTATCTTCGGACTATGACTTTGATTAAACTTAACTTCGATTATGCCTGGATGTTAATACCTTACCGTTTATTAACTCGGATCTTACAACCTACTAAAAACGGTGTTATGCATTATAAGGGCTTAATTGTTATATGAAGTCCTCTTTCCTTTTTAATCGAGGTATTATTCAAAGGAATTAACCATGTCACCTTGTATTAAATCTTTAATAATATACGCATGATTATGTGAAAGTTATGACTATGCAATCCTTGGAGTTAGATTTTTATGCTACGAGAAACTTCGATATGACTTAATGGGAAAACTTTTGTAATAAGTACATAAAGAATAAAGAAAAAGCGGACACAATCCAAGTGAAAAGCAAACGAAATTGTTCTTCATTAATCAAGGTGAATATACATTACAATATATAATTCAAAAACAAAAAAAAATGAAAAAAGAAGCCCTAAGCTAAGTCCTAAGCTGTTGGAGGAGGATCTTCGAGAGGTACTAGTGCCCTCGGTCTTTCTCAACTCCGGCTCAAAAGGAGTCATAACCTGCTTTCCTTTATCCGTTGTCTTTGGTGGAAGGACGTTGGGTTCCACTATCTCGGTTCAAGTCCCTCTCTGCATCCACCCCTCCTTCCTTTTCTTTATTGGAACCGAAGGTTACGTAGGATCAGGAATTTCTTTGTGGGACCATCGGAGGTAGGACGGGAAGAGTTGTCTCGGGGGTAGGAATAGCGGCGGGAGCCTCTTCAATCTCCTGTATTTCTAGGGGAAGCCAAACGTTCTCGGACTTCCTCAAATCCGAAGGCGGGAACTCTGCTACGTTTAAAGCTTCCCCCATACTTTTTGACGGTATTCGCGGCATAAAGCCGCGAACTCCTCTGTCATTTGCTCCTCGGTAGTGGCTACCCCTTCATCAAAACTTGCACCTTCGCGGCTTGAAGAGAGAGTTGGAAGGAGCTGGCTTCTTCTTTCATCGGCGCCAAGCTGCTTCTTCGGATCCGAGCACTCCTTTTGAGCTTGGGAGAGCTCTTCATCTCTTGCATGAAGGAGCTTGCGCTGTCCTTCTATCCGGGTCTTCATTGTCTTCAAGTTTGACTCGACCCCATTCTTCTCTCTCCTCGGCTCTGCTACCTCCGAGGTCGGCTTTTCGTTCTCGGCAAGGGGCTGTACCCAAGGACTTCTCGGTCTCCACCCTAATTTCGAGCTCGGCCACGGCTACTTTCCGAGCGTCTTCAATAAACTTTTCAGCTACAAAGACCTCTGAATAGCACGTAAAAAAGCATGATGGAGTTAGGAATAACAAAAACTAATTTACTTATAAATATTGTTAAAAGGAGAAACACTTACCGGTGCTAAGTCTCTTTTTAGAGAGAGGAATAGTTGTGGTTGGCCCATCTTTTCCAAGGTCTCCATGTCCTTGGGCGGCGAGAAGAGGGCGTTCTAGGACCTCGGCCGGGTGGTGGGCGTGGCCTTGTTGAGCTGCCCTTATGCGGCCCGACGGGAGATAGGAGCGCCGTCCGGCCTTAGATCGGGGGACCAAGTGGCCGGTGCTCGGTGCACTACGGCCTCGTCACGATTTCCCCAAGTTCGGTGAACGGGCTCTACCCTTGCCTTTGTCCGGCTTCTGGCTGGGCCGGTGGGAGTTGTTGGCGTGGTTTCTTGGGGTCTTTAGTAATCGTCCCCTCATTATCTCCCTTCCTCTTCTTCTTGGGATCCTCGAGTGGTAGTTTTGGCTCGGCTAGAGGAGGAGGAGGAGGTAAGGCTGGGGAACTTGGGACGTCCTGTTTTCTTCTTCTGCAACTTTGGCAGCCCTATTAGTGAGAAGACCCTCCATTCGTCCCATGCCTTCTACGGATTCGTCCTCGGGAAGGGCAACTACAAACCCTGCGATTCCGGAGGCCTCGGTGGCTTCTTCCTCCTCGTCGGAAAGTACCACGAAGCGGTTTCCGCGAGGTCTCTCGGTGTCTTCAAGATGGAATTGGTCTATCTCGTCGTCAAGAGTGTGTGAAGAAGATACCTCCTCTTCTGGAACGACGAGTTGTTTGTGAATGTATGGCGAGGGGACTGCTGCTATCGGCCGGTTGTACAAAATAGTGTCGGGAGCGTCGGGAGGTCACGGTCGTCCAAAAAATGGGGCCGAGCTACGTTTATCCTCTTCCGTCTTCGGTCGCCGGCAATAATGGCGTCCTCTATCTCTGAAAGTCTTTGGAAAGGGGGTGTATCCTAGAATGAGATGAGCAGCCCGGAGTTGTAGGTACGCACTAACGAATACCTCGGAGCGAAGTACTCGGTTTAGATCGGCAACGTTACGGTGACTTAGACGAGGACGCACGTGTTGCTTATACGCAAAAAAGACATCAAACAAACAAACCTGGTCGATTCACACAAATATTTAACGAATTTAAGTAAATACAAATACGCATTTACGTGTGTGTGTTAGGAGAAGTTGTGTTGTGGGGAGATTAATCCTATGGTGTCGCACCTGGATCCCCCCCCGAGCGGGGCGATGGAGGCCGTCGTGCCGGTTCCGGACACGATCGGGTAGTCGTCCTTCATGCCTTTGTTTGATTTGGGCGGACGGGAGATTAGCCTAACGGTGCTAGACCGAGATTTCATATAATAGCCTACCTTAGAGAGTTTGTGGGACTCATATAGGAACACGACATCGTGCCATGTGAGGTTTAAACTCATACGCTCGTTTAGAGCATCTACACTACCTAAAACTCTAAAAACATTTGGAAGGCATTGGTCGGGGCACAACCGGTGGTTGCGAAGATACTCCTCATTACGGGTTTCATTGGTAGGGTCATCCCACCCTCTATGAAGGCTATCATAGGAATGATAACCTCTCCCTCTTTCCTAGAACCGGCCACGGCATTGCGGCGGTATTCTAACCCTACGTCGGCGGGAATATGGTATTTGGCTCTAAAGCCTTCCATCCCGGCGGCGGTATCAACTAGACACTTGAATCTTCCCATTACGGAGAGACGATAGACTAAACTTTAAAAGGGAGAGTGATTGTATTGGTAGCCGAGGATGTATCCGAGGAGAAAAGGTCAAGACTAGAGAGAGCAAGAACTTACAAGGTTGAAGGTACGGGTTTCCACGTTTTTCGCTGGTGAAGAATGATTGTTGTTGTTTTGATGGGATTGATCCACGATGACTTAAATGAAGGCGCGAGGTTCCGAAGCGTCACGACGTGCGAAAAGGCGGCCTCGAAAATTATGTACGTCCCGCCTAAAATTTCGTGGAGTGAGGAGAACCGTTGGATGCCCATCTCACCGTTGAGCGTGGGAGACAAAGAGTAACTTACGGTAATAAATGCGCGCGTTTTCGAAAATGAAACCGCCAAGTGTCATCTTACGGGACGCGAAACGATTTCCACACGTGTCGTCACTTATAAAGTGTGTAGAGCGAGTTCTCGTCGGATCAAAACCCTATTTTTCTCCTCGGATGTCGAAAATTAGAGTTTTGAGGGGCTATTGTGTGGGGCAAAAGGATCTGGTGGGAATGTGGGCCTTTTGGGCCTTGTTAAAGAAGGCCGACGACCACAGGGTTAGAGATTGTTGGTGCTATGGGTCGGCCTATACGCCGAGGATCACAGGATCCGGTAGGATGGTTTTCCCCTCGGATGACATCAAAGAACACGAGACTTCATGGTAAAGATTAGGGAATGATACGGTCAAGACCAACGGTTAAAGGGAGAGAACCCTTGAATGTCCTAGAAGCGCCGATGTTGGAAGAATATCAAAGGTAAAGGCTGCTACCTCCACATTAAAGACCTGCACCTACCACCCCGGCCGCATTAATGAGGAAGTGACACTTAAACAGTGGAAGGGAAACTGAATTCTTGTTCAAAGGCACTAAGAAAAGAAATATCTAGGCTAAGGGAGGAATTGGGGGGCAACACGTGGATAAAGTATTAAAAAGAGGAGTATTTAAGGAGGGACGGGAACGAGAACGGGACGGAACTTTTTGTAACCTAAAAAGAAGAAGGAAAAAGAGAGAGATATAATATAAGAACAGTTTTCGAACTTACGTCAGGAGTGCCTATTTACATTACTCCTTTTTGTCTCAAATCTTGGAATCTTTAGTTTGTCATTTCATCCTCATACACTTCTAACGCAGGTTTACTTCTACAAATTCTTATTGTTTAATCATTGGGTCTGAGCCCATAACTATTCTTGGGTTCAGGTGCAATTGTGCACTTACAGCATGTATTCACCACCATGTCTCACACACACAGATATTGAACCTAAATACTCTTGTCCCACTTTTTGAAAAGAAAAACAATATTATTATTTGTACATACCACACATGTTGTAGTGATGACAAAGCTTTACGTGAAGAAAGCCTAACAGAGACAAAACAAAAACGACAAAGCTTAGAGCTTCAAATGGAATAAAAAAAATAAAAAATAAAAAAAAAGCACAAAGGATACTACAGCTTCTGATTTTCCTCAACTGCAAGAGCCCACAATCAAATCAAATCAAATCAAATCAGTGGAGGCATGTCCCTATTGAAAAAATCAGCCAAGTGTTTGATCAAATCCCTAGCTTTCTCACATTTCAAATCAGACAAATGAAACCCATGATCCTCCCCTTCTATTTCTTCAATCTCGACCACACCCATCCATCCACTCCTACTCAATGCCTCATAAAAAAGACACCCTCTTATCCCTGAATATATCCTTCTCAGCCACACACACGAAAACCCTCCTGCACCCCAACTGGGCCAAGCCAGGTGCACCCTCTGCCACCGGGTTAGCCCATGGGTCATCATTATCTGGTTGGGCTGGGCACACAAATGGCCACAACCGATCCACCAAGGCCTTCCTACTTGGGTTTTGGGCCTCTGACCCAATAGGGTTCGAACCCCAAAAAAATGGGTGGACTAAAGCAACCCCAAGAAGGTCCATCTTAAGCCCAAATTGAGCCTGGGCCTGGGTCTCTCCAACCTTCATAGCCAAATTATAAGCAACATTAGCACCACTACTTTCTCCAGCTAAGCACACTCTCTCAAAATCCACATGCTCATTCAACCAAGCCTCAGGCCCACCATTGTTACAATGGGACTCAACCCATTGTAAAGCAGCCCAAGAATCCTCGTATGCAGCTGGAATTGGGTGTTCAGGGGCTTTCCTATAATTCACTGAGATTGCAACAACGTTAGCTTCAGATACAAGAGTGTTAACATAGTTGTAGTACTTGGAAGTGAATGGGGAAGAGAGACAAAAAGCACCACCATGGAAGTAAACAAGTAGAGGAAGCTTTTGGTTTGGATTGGCAACTTTTGTAGGGAGGTAAAGGCGAGCGGAGATAGAGATATTGGATTTGGATAGGATTGTTATGTCTTTGGATGTGACACCTGATATGGTATCATTTGATGCTGGAACAAAATCAGTTTCTACTAACCTTTCTACATGACCATCTTTGTAGATTCGTATCATTCCGGGAAGCTCTTGAGCTATTTCTGCTTTGCTTGAGTCCATGGATGATGAATGAGAGAGAGACAGGAGGAAGTGTGTTGTGAGTTTTGAGTTGTTTCTCCTCCTCTCGTTTGTGCCTATGGACATATACGACTTTCACTTGGTCATTGGTCTTTGAATGCTAGCTAGCTAGTTAGTTGATTTTTGGACCTTGCTGATGGTATGTTGACTTTTTCTTCTTATCATGGAATAGTCAAAGATGGCTTTCTTCTCAAGGTCATTTCAGTCTTCATCAAGTTTTTATCTCTCTGTTTTTTTTTTCCCCCAAAGTGAAAAAAGATTAATATTTCTACAAAACGTGCATCGAAAATGTAGTCATGTTTTGCGTGGCAACTACGTTGAAGTGAGATGAGATTGTGTTGGTACTAGATTATCTAAATTCTAACGTAGAATCAGAATTTTCAACTGCCAGTTGCATAGGAGAAGCGCATATTTGAAGCAGAAAATTGTGCTAGTTATCATCATGATGTCACATTTCACAGAAAATTGTGCTAGTATCATCATGATGTCACATTTCACACATTGGAAGCAAAATGTTTTTGAGGTTTGAAATTCAAAATGAAAGAAGAGGTCTTCTGTATAAAATGTTGTGTCCATGTACTAACTGTTTTTCTAGAGATTGGTTACTGTTGTGAAAGACGTATCAAGGCAAAAGAATACAAGTATTGTACAATATGATCTCAATTGCCAAGCTGTTTCAGTACAAGGACCAAGTATATATGTGGGAATTCGTTAACAAACGGTAAGTATATAGCAATCAAATTTTACACACCTTAGATAATACAAGCAATCAGATCCTGCAGCATTGTGTTAAGGGCCCTCCCTCATCTCTCTCCCATTAGTGACCCAACATGTGGTCTCCAATCAATTGCACAGGTTCTCAATAAAAAGATCCGCAACCAATATATGTGATTTATCAAGTTCATTAAAATAAAATAAAATAATATAAAAGTTACTCCAGGCAAACACCAATTGAAAAAGAGCTAAGGTTGACAAACACACAAATTCAAGAAACAAGCTAGGAAATGAGAAACACAAACAAATGCAGTGTGAGTTAATAAATGTTGATGGTTAGTTTAGAGAAACATCTCATATAGCATGAACCAGTCTTCCCATCGAACTAAAATAAATAAATAAATAAAAAACCTCACACCAAAATTTCAAGTATAAATTTAACATTTAATCAGTAGGAATATTTCTTGAGTTCCTAAAATGAATGAGACAATGACTTTAGCTTAATAACAGCTGAAGTCCAGGTTAATTATTTATTTGGGAGATTAAAGTGTCTCTTAAAGTTCTCTCCATTTTAATTTCATGCACATTGATTCACTGAATTGTTAATGTTCAAATTGTTTAATAAAATGTACCTCACTAGTCACTATTTTAGAATTATGGAAGCATATAAAAGACCTAGATTTGCGAGATTATACAATAATTTATAAGATCAATGGATACAAAACCTATATTTCTAAGCATTGCTGTCCTGGTTTTTAACTCAATACAGAAGGTTATGGAGGCAGTGGGAAGTATAAAAACGTTTGGACCTGATTAGCTCTTGGAAAGGGTAAAGTAATGGAAAAGGAAAATGCTGAATTGCTTAAGAAATCAGATTCCTTGCTTAAGCATTTTTTTACCTTTTTCTTTTCCACTTCCTTCCCCCTTCCTAATCCAAATAGATTGTAAACAGCACCATGAGGCATGAAGAAAAATCAAAACCATCATGCAAAAAATAAACTTAAAAAGTCCTTTTTACTCATTACTGGTTCAAAGAGACATGTTATATGACATCATTAAATTAACAAAAAAAGTATAAAAATCACAAAATTTTAAAACTGTAAAAAAGTACCTAGGAGTTCAAATGAGAGACTTGTGGAGTTGCTGAGACGTAAGAGCAATGAGAGACTGAAGCTTAGCAACAGCATTAGTCTTGCCAGGTGGGCATTTAGAGAGAGAAATGTTCAAAGAGTAAAGAGCCTCATCAAGCTTGGCTGCAGCCAAGGCTGCACGTCCTGCTCTGTAAGCTTCACCCGCCAGTTGGGCACCAAATTGAGGCCTTGGACTCGAATCTGAGCTCTCATTCTTTAATACAGAAGAAGAAGAAGGGGATTCAAGCCTAGCAGTAGCAGGAGCATACTCAAGCTTAGAAATAGCCGTATCAATCTCTGCCATAAGAGCTTTAGGCGTTGCTGGAATAACCTTAACCCCATAAAAAACACTCCACCTGGGATTTTGTTCTCCAGAACCCATCTCAATGTTTTCTTCTTTATCCATATGACTCACACAACACCTATACAAACAAAAACAAAAACAAAAAACCAAAAAAAAAATCATTAGGAATAAGATGACCTAGGTGCATTGTTCCACAAACTGTCACTTTGAATTACAGGTCCCTTGTTGTTTGGTGCAATGAATACCCCATAACCCAGTCCCAAGTTCATTTCACACACATTCACATATCATGCAATAAATTTCACTAGAAAAATATAATGTTTTAATGTCTACACTAGGAAAATATAATGTTGCAATGTTTACACTAGGAAAATATAATGTTGCAATGTTTACAGACACAAAGTCTACAGCCAGCAAGCAGCAAACTAATAAACACCATGTTTGACAGGTGCAACATCACATTGGAGTTTTCATAGATAGATCATGCTTCCAAAAAAAAAAAACATTTGACCAAAATTGTATACAGTGTTTGGGTTAGAGGCACTCAAACCAAGTAAATTCAGAAAAGGATCACAATAAAATCATATCAGAAACTTTCAATGAAACAACATAGCATTTTAGCAACTAATCATTTGCTTCTTTCTTTCATAGTCAATCCATTAGCTTGACAGTGTATACCATACATTAACAATCTAACCATTAGTTAACGCTCTATATTAATAATATTTAAAGAAAGAAAAGAGAAAGATAGAAGTTATTATATAGTGTTCCATTTGTAATTAGTTAACGCTCTTATTCTTAAACCAATTAAAAGTCTACACGCATACTAGTGCTAGTGGGTTCAACTTGGAAATCTTTTAATCAGTTTATATTTACAATGTTGACTATTGAGTTTGATCTAAAAACATGTATTATTATTCCTTCTTCTTCTGCGTCAAATACTGAATCCACAGAGACATTAAATCATATGAGACAATAGAAAATGGAAGAAGTGGAAGAGATAGAGATTGTAATAGTTGGCACAGGCACTTAATATTCATAGATACTTAATATTCACCATTCACTACTTGACTTTTTTACCATTCCATTAGTTATCAGACATATTGTTATAAATTAATACATAGTGAGCAACCAAAGAAAGAAAAATGAAATATGTATTTGTGCTGTGTTGTGTTGTGTTGTGTAGGAAGGGTATTAAAAGTGTGGTATTAGAAAAATCGGAGCAACCTGAGCAGATATCACTACCCGGCCAAATGGTTGGCTTGCTCTTCATCACCTTGGTGTTGTCTCAAACCTCAGGGCTAACTACTCTCCCTTTTCAAGGGTAAACTATACTATGACTATTACTAATACTATTCCCTCCCTCCCTTTAATTTAATTTGAGTGCTTCCATGAGAATACTGATTAGCACTTAGTAACTCACTACATCACAGTTGGACCCATATACTACGAATATAATGATCTTATATCATTCACCAATCAACCAAATAATAAAGTTATAGATCTGATCACGCATACCATAGAGATCCTGAGTGGACTCACCCACTGGATGACTTGCTTTCTAGGCGATTATGACGAAAACATAATTCAGAGTCAACATAATGTTTACATCTTCCTTTTACTGATTTTAATTTACTTTCTTTATCCTTTCTATTATTTGATACTATCATATATCAAATTCACAAATTAACAAAAGAAAAACCAGTTCAAATCCAAGTTTTTATATATTATGCTGTATAGATTTCCATGTTTTCTGACAGTATTAATATTACTCAAATACGAGGGGCAAGATATATGTCTTGCTAATGGCAACCAATAAGAAATACTACTTGAGTAAGTGCTTATAGTTTTGCCATCATTAATGTATGTGCAGATGTAGAGGCCATATCTAAAAAGAATGTTCAGAAATAAATAGATATTCATATCTTGGCCTGGGTAAATTTTTTAGAAAATGAACCATTTATTTATTAATTTTTAAAGTTGAAATTAAAAGAAAAAAACATTATTTCTTTAGAAAGTTACTCAAGACGGATAATGAGTGGGTTTCATCACTTAATTGCAATCATAATGAAAATTAATATTTTTTTAAGTACAAAAATTCTAGAAGGATGGGACAAGAGAGTCAATTGAAGACTCAAGTCCTATCCTACCCAACTATGTAATATACACAAGTCCTTTGAAAGGGGGAATAAAATCAATGATTAGGAACCTTGTAACAGCCTCAGTGATTTGACAAAACTTGACTAGCTGGAGCTAGCTTTTCAAAAACTTGATTAAACCAAACCCGGGAATGTTTTTTTGCAAACGTGAACTAGGTTTTAAGTTACAAAAAGACCAATGTGGCAGAGTTCTAAAAAGTGTGTGTTCATTTATGTGTGTGCTCATCTTTACACACAAGTCAGAATCCTATAAAGATTCACAAAAACAGCACTAACAATACAATACTGACTTCATGTTGCACAGTGACCTATAATATTGTTAATTTTGGTCATATAGCACTAATAGATCTCATAATTATTGACTTTTAAAAGAAAAAATGGTTCTTAACTAGCAAAAAAATGAAAGAAACTCACAGGCTCTTAAACTCTGTTGCTCAAGCATACATATCAAGTTTAAATAATCACAATTTCCCCTCCAGCATACATATCAACTTTAAATAATCAAACATTTTTGTCTCAGCACACAAACAATTGTAGGACCTAGGAAAGTACTCATCACAAAACCATAAAACAAACATCACCAGCTTATAAAGAAGTCTTGATGGCATCTGCTCACTCATTTTCTATGACTTGGAAATCAAGTACAAAAAAGCCCGAATCACAACTCCCCACTTGCAGACATATTAAGATTAAAATTATCAGACATTTTCCGTTCAAGCATACAAAACTAACATCACCAACTTATGAAAAAGTCTTGCTTGGAAATGGGTGGCATCTGCTCAATCACTTTCTATGACCAAAAAAATCAATCAATAACATTCTAATGTTATGACTTATGATGCAAATCCAAAGACACAAGTTAAAAACATTTAATTCCCAGAAAGATGAACTCATGCCAATCACAGGACAAAGCAAAAACCTGCATTATTATCTCCACAACCATATTTAGGTACAATCACCACCAATCTACCTGTCCCATACAAATAAGAGGCATTACCATTGAATAAAAGATTAGTTTTCCCACACAGCATGAACAAAAACTAAACAAGACTGCAGCACAAATTAAAAACAATTGCAATGAAAGTTTCAAACTGCCACAGAGTGAGACTAGGATTTATAATCCTCATGGATACCAAAGCTTCAAAAAGAACACACAAGCCCAATTTAAAAAGAAGTAAAATCAAGCTAGAAATTATATTTATAACTCTTATGATTGTAAGAGAGAATAATGAAAAAAGGAAGAAAAGAGATCATATCACATAATCAAACACGCCAAACCATTTGTTTTCTATGTCCCAAAAAAGTCTGCTTAATGTGGACAAGTTAGGATAGAGATTTTAACACACTCAAAACTGCAAAAGTTGCGTAAAAAAAAATTGAAGAATTCTTTACAAGATCAAAACATTCTAAAGAGCTATGATAAGGGAAAGTTTGATGGCAGAAGTAAAGGCAAGCAACAATAATGGATTGTCCTCTTTTAGAATAAAATCAAATTGATCTAGAAAAGCCAACTTCACTACAACAAATGTGCCCTTAAGAGAGTGTCCACTGTCAAGGAGCAAAATCTATAAAACAAATTGAACAACAAATAGTATAATATAACGTTTGAGGGAATAGGACAATAAACTACTTACTAGAAAAATGCAAAGAAACATGTGTTACTGGTTTACATCGCCAGCCAGCTTATAAAGAAGCATGTGCCACTCAGTGCCCAACTAATACAACTCCAGAATAACAAAAGCTTGAGGATAACAACTTGGTCAGATATTGACTGGTCTACACAGTGCATTCTATGATGAGGAAATCAATCAGCAACAGTCTAAGATAACAAAACCAGTCAGCTAACGATAAGGGAAAAGAAAGTTTAAGTTAGTTAAAACCACATATATATAACGCCTGAAATACACACACAATGCTAACACCAATTTTCATTTACAAAGTAAATTTTTAACTTTTTAAAACTATAATTACCAGACAGCTGACAAAGGAAATGAATGCTTACATATTTATCCTCCTATGTCAGAGAACCAAACTTGACCTTTATGCCAAATTTACTGCAACAAATGCCTTGAAAAGTAGCCAAGCACCAAAATCAATAAAAACAAACTGTACAACCAGGAACATTAAACGCATTTGAGGGAAATAGTATATCAAAAGATATATAAGAGAAATGTAAAATCAAGAGAACAAAAGAAAGAGTTTTTCAATTGTCGCAGTCAATTACACAGCCCAAGCATGATAAAGATGATAAGACATCCACACAAACTCTTCTTCATTTTTTTTTTTTTTTTTTAATTTTTAAGTAAAACTTTTACAAAAACTCTGTTTCTCAAGTACAAGAAAGCCCAAATCATAGTTTTGATGGGAATATCCACGAAATTCCCAAATCTGTGAGATACAAAAAATAGAAAAAAAACATGCACCAAAGAAAAATAATCACACACAAGACACTTGAAGACAGTATTTACATGGTTAGGCAATTTGCCTACGTCCACAGAGTTGCAAAGATTTCACTATTCTCAGGAAAAAAATATAGTGTGGCAGTACAGTTTTCTCTCTCAAAACAACATGAAAACCCTAATCTCCAAAACAACAAAAAATCTCCCATTAAAAATTGTAACAATATTACTTTGGGTCGGGTCATAATCCTGATCAAACACAACTAGGCTCCACAAAGCCCAACAAGTTTCCCTCCAGCATGCAAATCTAGTTTAAATAATCAAACATTTTTGTTTCCACATACAAACAAAGCAATAACCAATTCTCATTTACAAAATGAATTTAAATTCTTGAACACATAATAACCTGCTAGACAACGAGGCAAAGTAAATTTTACATCTTTGTACTCCTAAAAAAGGGAACCAAATCGAGCTATTGCTGCAACATACAGGCCTTCAAAAACTGCCAAGCAACAAAATCCATTATAAATTGAAAAAGGGACATGATCATGCTAAAAGGAGTATTACATTAAAATACTCATAAGCAATACATGAATTCAAGAGAAAACTGTGTATAACCGTGAGACCCTACCAACTCAACTATAGAGCAGACGTAAGGAAGCACAGCCCCACACTTCTCAGGCATTTAAAGAATAGCAAGTCTTTAAAACATGCAGATCTTATATTTTGTAAAGCTGCCAATGACAATAAATTACCATACTGACAAATGCTCCAAAAATCATAAAGAGGTAGAGCAAATAACCAAATTCATGATCGAAATCTCAAGTTCAAAAAAGTTGTGATAAGTTCAAGTAGATGGTAGTAGAAAAAGGAACCAGTGCTAATGTTATAAACTTTGATGCAAATACAAAGACTAAGCTAAAACCATTTAATTCTCCTGGAGCCAAAGTGCAAACTATTGCCAATCACACAACAAAGCAGAAACCTGTATGATTCTATCTCCACAACCAAATTTGGGTCACTATCACCGTCAATCTACCTGTCCCATACAAGTAAGAATGAGTTCCCACATTTGAATAAGAGATGAGTTGTCCCACATAGAATCATCAAAACTAAACAAGACAGGTGTACAATGGGAAAAGAATTACACTGGAAGTTTCATACCGTCACAGGCTGACACTAACAGGAGGAAAAGAGATATTATTGCAAAATCAAACTTCCGCCACAAGTCCAAAAAATATCTGCTTCCTGTAGACATGTAAGGATTGAGATTTAACACACTCCCAAAATTGCAGAAGTTGACAAAAAAAAATTTTGAAGGAAGTACTCATTTCTACAAGATAAATACAATAACGTTGAAATCAGTTTTGCCACTTGTAAACAATCAAAATTAAATTATCAACATTGTGTTTTTAAAACCACAAAGAGAACATCACCAGCTTATAAAGTCACAAGTGTTTCTCAGTGCTCAAATAACAGAGTCCAGAATAAAAAAGACTGAAGACTAACAACTTGGTTCAATATTTACAGGATCAGCCCACTCACTTTCTATGATGAATAAATTGACAATACCTAAGATTACAAATTATGATGCAAGTTCTCCATGTAATTCCCAGAAAACTTAACTCATAAGGAAGCATCAACCTATACTTTAAAGGCATTTAAATAGCAGACATGTTTAAAGCAAGCTACTGTTATCTTACATGACTACAAAAAGACAATAAATCACCATATTGACCAAAGCTCCAAAAAACATAAGAGGTTTTAATGAATAATGAATTAATCAATTATCTTAAATTCTAAAAAGTTGTAATAAGTTCAAGTAGATGGCAGTAACAAACATGCTGAGCAGTGCTAGAATCAGTTAAAACTGCAGAAATGCAGCCTAAAATACACACACTACAAATATCAGCCACCAAACAATAAGGAAAAGGAATATTTACTCATCTTTGCAGCAATAAACACCTTAAAAACTGCCAAGTACCAAAATCACAAAAATAAATCAAAATGGAACAGGATCATGTTAAAGGGAAAAACTTCAAATACTAAACAAAAGGTGAAAAGGTACAAGAAAGACATAAGATGTTACACAGAACCTGTTGCTCCAGTATATAGTTTTGAAATCTTCAGACTAATAACAAACTTGGTTCAACATGGGATGCATCTGGCTACTCCAATTCAGTAACGAAAATATCAATTAAAAAAATCTAAGATATCCAGAGACAAACTTAAATCCATGTAATTCCAAGAAAGCTTTAAAATCCACTTGGAAACCCAAGCCTAGAAAAGCAATCACAGGCCATACTATTAGAAAGTATTAAATCAAAATAATTGTAGGAGACAAAAACAAAAATAGGAGGAAAAGAGATCTTATTGCCAAATCAACTCTGCTACTTAAACTGCCCAAAGGGGGGAAAAATCCAACTTCCTGTGACCAATAAATAGCAATGCCAGATTAAATCCAAATTAGATATGGAGCAAGTATCACAAAAAGCAGAGAATAACATTAGAAACAAAACACTAAGACAATAAGAAGCACGATCGAAATCCCTGGTCACCCAATGAATAGGAATTCAAAAATACCATAATCTAATACTTAAACCTCCTCCACTCAAATGAAGAAGAAAATTTAGATCTATCTCTCCTTCCAGAAAACAATGCCAAGAAATGGCTGATGAACTAAAAAATATATGTACAAGCAGAAACAATATACTTCAATTTTAAGTATTAGAAAAATTAATCAAAAGAGAATAGAGGTAGCCATCCAGAATGCCCAGATTGAGGATTTCAAGTCCTAACAAGTTGCGATAACTGCAAGCAAAAAGCAGAAGAAAAAGGGAACAGGATGAACATGCCAAGTAGTTCTGTAATTAGTTTAAATTATGCAAAAGCAGAATCAAATACCCACAATCCAAGCACCCTATTTCTTTCACAAAGTGACTTCAAGTTTTTAGTATCATATATACCAAGCCAACCAACAATAAGGGAAAGAAAAAATTGCATATTTGGGCTCAAGAGAACAAAATTGAACTAGAAAAACCGACTTTACACCAACACGTCTGAAAAAAGCTCCCAAGGACCAAAACCTAAAACATATGTCAAACAAGTAATAGGATCAAGTTTGAGGAAATGGCATATTAAAAGACTCATAAACGAAATATGAGATCAAGAAAAAATTTAAAATTTCCTCTTCAGTAGACATATCAAGATAAAAATTGTCTTTGTCCTCACCTGCATACAAAGAATTGCAGGAAATATGAAAGTATTCATCACAAAAGAAAAAAATAAACATCATCCACCCGTAAAGAACTTTGCATACTTACGCAACTCTTGTAGAAAACCAAAATCGATCTATACAGAAGTTTGCTGCAACAGAACCTTAATAAAAATAAAAAACCGCAACAAAATCAATACAACAAATGGAAAAAGGAACTAGTATTACTTTCAAGGGAACAATATATTGGAAGACATGTGCAAAAAGTGAAATCAAGAGAACAAGAGAAGACTTTTTAAATTTTAGACCCATCTTTACCAGCCAAACAACAACAAGGGAAAGGAAACTTTACATATTTATGCTCCCATAGAAGGAACAAACTAATCTACAGAAGCTTGCAACAACAAATACCTTTACAAAGTCATTCCTTGACTCTTGTTAATCTGCCGGTCCCTCGACAAATAGCTTAAAAAGACCCCATGCACCGAGTCATTACTAGAAAGCCTAACTCATGCCAATAACAATAGGATGAAGCAAAAAACTGTATCATTTTCCCTCGGCAACCATATTAAGGTCATGATCTTTGTTAATCTACCTGTCCCCCAACATCAGGAGGCATTACCACAATCAAACTGAATAACCAAATTGTAAGCAAGAGAAGACAAAGAAACAAGAAGAAATGCAAGAAAAATTTCAAGCCCTCACTAGACGCAACGTGAATTTACGGCTGTCTGTTCAGGAAACCAAACCCTAAGTTACAGGCCCAAGCATTAGAAAGAATCAAAACAAGCCAAAAAAATTTTAATTCTTATAATTGCAAAAGAGAATAATGAAAGCAGGAGGAAAAGAGGGCTTATCACCAAATGAAATTCAGTTTCATAAGCTGTTAAACCCAAAAAAGACCCAGATCCTGTAAACAAACGAAGAATAGAATTTTAACATGTGAATTTCATAAGTTGCAAAACAACAAATGAAAGAACTATATATTTCAAAAGAAATTAAAACAAGGCAAAAGTATTTAAGTTCACATGATTGCAAAAGAGAATAATGAAAGCGGGAGGAAAAAAGAGATTATCACCTAATCAAGCTTGGCTGCTTAAGCTACCAAGCACAAAAAAAAAAATAGCAATTCTAGTAGAGACATATAAGGAATATATTTTTAACATGCACAAAGAATCACAAGAGTTGCCAAACAACAAATGAAAGAACCACTACATTTCAAAGAATGCAACAAATTTAGAGATAAATCCTTCTAACTCAAAAAGCCTAGCTCTTCTTAGTTGCCAAGATATTGGGGGACAAGGAAATAAATTAGCAACAATCCAAGCAAACAAATTACGATGCATACCAATGAACTCCTAGAAAGCCCAACTAATGCCAAGAGAAGAGAAAGCAAAGCTTTCCAACATCAACCATACTCAGGTTGCATTATGATTATAATTCTGGCCAACACCAATAAGAGGCATTGACTGATTAAGCTCTGAATTCATTATTGAGGCTGCCAACAGATAATGACCAAAAATGAAATAAGACAGCAAGACAAAGGGAGAAGAACTGCAATAGAAATTTCAAACCCACACTTCGCAAGACTAAGAATTATCATCCTTCTCGAAAATGAAACCTAGGAAATTCAGTCACAAACCCAAGTATTAGAAAACAACAAGAATGTATCCTTATTATTCTTATGCTTGAAGGAGAGAAAAACAAAAGGGAAGAAAAGAGAATTTATCTCAAAATCAGACTCAGCTGCTTAAGCTGTGAAGTACAAGAAAAAATATATCGTTTCCTGCATACACAATGTGACAACCGAAACTAGAAATAGAGTTGCTAACACAATATAACTAGGCTCCATTATAAGCAAGAAAACATCAATAGAATCAAGACAAGAAGAAAGATGCACAAGTATTATATGAAAGCTCAAACCCTTTGTGTTCCTGACATTGACCTCCTACATGAGAAAAATGAAAAACACAGAAATCCAGCTAAATAGTTTAGAACAAATTTAAATTATAAGATTTTTTTTCATTTTAAGGAAAAAATAATAAATAATAAAGAGCAAGACTACTCAGAAGCTTGTTTCATCGAGAAGGCAACAAAACAAAATCAACCCTAGCTAAAGTACCGCAAATGCATTACCACTTAAATTAAATAAAACCTGACAACACTAACTCAGAAGACATTCAATCTCCAGTAATAAAATGTAGATTAAAATAATAAGTGTCATTATTGTTAATACTATTTTTTTTTTTTTAAAGATTACAAAGAAAGAAAAGAAAATAGATAACAGAAAACCAAAAACCGCTGAAGGGTCAAGCAAGCAGTTAAGGGAGTATTAGGATCAAAAGCAAAAACTAAGACACAGTGGCAATAGAAGCTTGTTCTCAACCCAAAGGCAGTCCAAGAAATTGTTTTTCTAACTCATACATATCTTACTCCAATACTTAAAACTGCAAATTATAAGAAAAGAATAATCAAGACATAAAGAAAGCTTATTGCCTGAGGTCCCCCATCAAATTTTGTCACTCAAGTTGATATACAGCATGCAATTTTTCAAACACAAGAATTGGGGTAGCGGAGACATAAGCCCCAAAATTCCCCCCCCCCCCCCCCCAGTCCAACAATACAAACCACATCCGCAGAAGTTATTACTTTGAAAGCTATACAGAACATACAAGGAAGCAAAAACCTGTACTGTTCTGAAATTTAAAGAGCAGCCATGTTTAAAGAATGCAAATGTTCACCCTATAAGATTGCCCAATAATGAATCACAATTTATTATTAATTTTTATACATGCCAATAACAATGAATCACAAACTATAGACCATAGCTCCAAAAGACACAATAATAAGCGCAACAAACTGACGATATTAAGTTCTAAAAAGTTTTCATGAGTGCAAGTTGATGGCAATAGAAAAAGGAACTAGGACAATCATTATGAGCAATGCTGGAGTCTATTAAATCCAGACAAAAGCAGCCTAAAATACACACAATGCAAGCACCAATTTTGCATTTACAAAGTGAATTTTATATTCTTGGAACATATAATAACCTGCCAGACAACAATGAGGGAAGAGACAGTTTACATATTTACACTCCGAATAAAGGGGACCAAATTGATCTAGAAAAGCAGACATCGATCCAACATACATGCCTTAAAAAAACTGCCAAGAAACAAAATCCATAAAATAAATTAAACAAGGGACAAGATCATGTTCAAGGGTAAAAAACATGAAATCAAAAAAGAATGATAAGGGCTTTCTTACTGCCTAAGAACAAGAAAAGCTATAAAAGTATATCACAATGTTTCCTCCAATAGCCACATCATGATAAAGTCTTCAAACTAACAATATAGCCAGACATAATGAAACTCCGTGTTTAGCAGAAATGAAGTTGCAAGCAAATAAACTAAAGAAACACTCAAGCAGAAACACTATTCTTCACATGCTGGGGAGAGAATAATGAGATCAATTGATAAAAAGAGATTATTGCCGTAGGCCCTTTTAGAAAGATTCAAGACTTCTACGCACTGTTGCACAAGTAAGTCACCATTTCCAGTCCCGTAGACACGTCAAGATTGTAAGTCACAGTTTCACTTTCTGTAGACACATCAAGATTCAAGACTTCTGACTAACAACAAATAGCAAGACATAATAAAACTCTAGTTGCAGGCTGCCAAAAAATGACATCAATGATGAAATAGACAACAAATAGCAAGACGTAATGAAATCAATTGATAAAGAGAGATTATTGCCTTATGTGCTCATCAAACTCCATCCCAAGTAGACATACCATACCTACACATATTAAACAGATTGATTTAGGGGTAATAAAAATCATAAAAACCCTCGTATCCCAGAGCATGATCCAACAATACAAGAGAAAACTACATAACTTTGAAACCCTACCAACTCACCTGTAGAGTGCACATAAAGATGCACAGGCCTAAACTTCCCTGGTATTTAGAGAACAACCATGTTTAAAGCATGCAGATCTTATCTTATATGGCTGCCGATAACAATAAATCACCATTGACTAAAGCAAAAAATATCATGAGGTTGTAGAGAAAATGAGAAATCCAAAATTGCAAATCTTAGGGTGTGTTTGGCTGGGGTGAAAACAGGGAGAATGGAAAATAAGGAGAAGAAAAAAGAGTGAAAAATGACGTTTTTTACTATTTGGTTGAGGAAGGAAAATAGGAGAGACAAAAAATAAGGGAGAAAGTTTTCCCTCCTGGACCCACTTTTTTTATCCTCCCAAATTAGGAGGAAAATGAGTAGAGAAAAGTGATGAGAAATCCATTTTACACAAATACTCTCTCACCTACCCCTCACATATTATGTAACAAGGGTATAATAATCAATTTATATAAATTATATTTTTCATTTTTCAATTTCTCTCTCCAACCAAACAAAAGAGTTTCCACCCTTCCACTTTTCCAGCCCTCCAACCAAACACACAAGAGGAAAAACCAAATATTTTCTATCTTCCCACTTTTTCACTCCTCCAACCAAACAGACCCTTAAGAAGTTCTAAAATGTCATGATGGCAGTGCAAAAAGGAACCAAAGAAAACATGCTGAGAGTGCTGGAATTAGTTAGAACCACACAAATGCAGCCTCAAATACCCACAATAGAAGCACCAATTGTCATTTACAACGAGAATTTCAATTTCTAAATCGACAGAAACCAGCCAGCTCACAATAAAAGGAATAAAAAAAAGTTTGAAATGGGCATAAACCTATACTTTTAAGCCATTTAAAGAGCAGACATGTCTTAAAGCACAGCTACTGTTATCTTCCCTGACTGCCCAAAGACAATAAATCAACATGCTGAGCAGTAACAAATTAATCAATTAACTTAAATTCTAAAAAGTTGTAAGAAGTTCAAGTAGATGGCAGTAACAAACATGCTGAGCAGCGCTGGAATCAGTTCAGACTGCAGATACACACATACAAGAATCAGCCACCCGACAATAAGGGAAAGGAAAATTTACTTATTTGTGCCACTAAAGAAGACAAGATCAATCTCTAAAACCAACTTTGCAGCATCAAATGCCTTAAAAACTGATAACTACCAAAATTACTAAAATAAATTAAAACGCAATAGGATCATGCTAAAGTAAAAAAAAAAAAAATTCAAATACTCATAAACAAAAGGTGAAAAGGTATGAGGAAAACCTAAGATTCTGTCAAAAATGACAATAAATCACCATTGACTAAAGCAAAAAATATCATGAGGTTGTAGAGAAAATGAGAAATCCAAAATTGCAAATCTTAAGTTCTAAAATGTCGTGATGAGCACAAATGGATGTCAATACAAAAAGAGACCAGAGAAAACATGTTGAGAGTGGAATTAGTTAGAACCACACAAATGCAGCCTCAAATACCCACAATAGAAGCACCAATTGTCATTTACAACAAGATTTTCAATTTCTAAATCCACAGTTACCAGCCAGCTCACAATAAAAGGGGAAAAAAGTTTGAAAGGGTACTTTTAAGCCATTTAAAGAACAGCTACAGTTATCTTCCATGACTGCCCAAAGACAATAAATCACCATATCGACCAAAGCTCCAAAAACTATAAGAGATTTTAATGTATAACGAATTAATCAATTATCTTAAATTCTATAAAGTTGTAAGAAGTTCAAGTAGATGGCAGTAAAACATGCTGAGCAGTGCTGGAATCAGTTCAGGCTGCAGAAATGCTTTGAAATACACACAATACAAGAATCAGCCACCCAACAATAAGGGAAAGGAACTTATTTGTGCCACTAAAGAAGACAAGATCAATCTATAAAACCAACTTTGCAGCATCAAATGCCTTAAAAACTGATAAGTACCAAAATCACTAAAATAAATTAAAATGCAACAGGATCATGCTAAAGTAAAAAAATTCAAATACTTATAAACAAAAGGTGAAAAGTTATGAGAAAAACCTAAGATTCTGTCGAAAATGACAATAAATCACCATTGACTAAAGCAAAAAATATCATGAGGTTGTAAGAGAAAGTGAGAAATCCAAAATTGCAAATCTTAAGTTCTAAAATGTTGTGATGAGTGCAAATGGATGTCAATACAAAAAGGAACCAAAGAAAACATGTCGAGGGTGCTGGCAATTAGTTAGAACCACACAAATGCAGCCTCACATACCCACAATAGAAGCACCAATTGTCATTTACAACAAGAATTTCAATTTCTAAATCCACAGATACCAGCCAGCTCACAATAAAAGGGGAAAAAAGTTTGAAAGGGTACTTTTAAGCCATTTAAAGAGCAGACATGTTTAAAGCACAGCTACTGTTATCTTCCATGACTGCCCAAGGACAATAAATCACCATATCGACCAAAGCTCCAAAAACCATAAGAGGTTCTAATGTATAATGAATTAATCAATTATCTTAAATTCTAAAAAGTTGTAAGAAGTTCAAGTAGATGGCAGTAACAAACACGCTGAGCAGTGCTGGAATCAGTTCAGACTGCAGAAATGCAGCCTGAAATACACAAAATACAAGAATCAGCCACCCATCAATAAGGGAAAGGAAAGTTTACTTATTAAAATGCCTTAAAAACCTGATAAGTACCAAAATCACTAAAATAAATTAAAATGCAATAGGATCATGCTAAAGTAAAAAAATTCAAATACTTATAAACAAAAGGTGAAAAGGTACGAGAAAAACTTAAGGTTCTGTCACTCAAGTAGATAGTTGTGAAATCTTCAAACTAATAACAAACTTGGTTCAACACAGGATGCATCTGGCTAACTCACATTCAGTACCAAGGATATCAATCAAAAAAATCTAGGATATCCAGAGACAAAAGTTAAATCCATGTAATTCCAAGAAAAGCTTTATAAATCCTCTCGGAAAGCCTAGAAAAGGAATTACAGGCCCAAATGTTAGAAAGGATTAAATCAAGAATCCCTATAATTATAGAACAGAACAACAAATACAGGAGATAAGGAGAGCTCATTGCCAAATCAACTCCACTTACTTAAGCTGCCCAGAGGGTAAAAAAGATCAAACTTCCTCTAACCAATAAGTAGGCAATGCCAGATTAAAATCCAAATTAGATATGGGGCAAGTATCAATAAAAGCAGCGGATAACAACCAAACAAGTCACTAAAGACAGCTGCACAAGCACTGAATGAAAGTAAAATCACTCAGTGGTGCAGGCATTAATTTCCCAGAAGAGAAAACTGAAAATACATGCATTTCGAAGCTACAATTTAGGACAACTCAAGTTAAAAAATATTTTTTTTAAAAGATGAGAAAAACAAGAGCAACACTACTCAAAACACTAAATCATGTATGATTGAAAAGAGACAATCAGATTAGCCTTGATTAAAACACTCACATTACATCAGACCCATACAAATAGATAAATCCAGATAATGCAAAATGACAATACATACAGTCTCAAATTAAAAGAATACAAATTGAAATGTGTCAAAAAAAAAAAGAGCAAAACATAACAGAAATAAAAAATTCAAGCAGATATTTAACGAGAAAAGGCACCAACAATTTCTAAATGAAAATAAATCACAATACTGAACAAGCTCAAAAATAGATAGGTTGTAATTTAACAAATTGATAATATTAATTTTTGAAAAGTTGGGATAAGCTGACAACAGGGGAAATGAAAGTTTACATATTTATCCTCCTATACAAAAGAACCAAACTGAACCAGATGCCGAATTTACTGAAAAAAAAATGCCTTGAAAATTAGCCAAGCACCAAAATCTATAAAAAAAATTGAACAACCAAGAATAGTAAAACACATTCAAGGAATAGTATATCAAAAAAAAAATATATATATATATATATAAGAGAAGAGTGAAGTCAAGAGAATAAAAGGAGTTTCTCTACTGTCAAATTCAATTATACAGCCCAAGCACAATTTCTGAAGTAAGACATTTACAAAAACTACATTGCTCAAGTACTGCTTAAAAAATAAAATACGAGATCAAGAGAAACTTTTTAAATTACTTTGTTTGAGGAAATGGTATATTAAAAGACTTATAAGCAGAATAATAGAACAAAAGAAAATTTTAAAATTTCCTCTTCAATAGACATATCAAGATTAAAATTGTCTTTGTCCTCACCAGCAAACAAAGAATTGCAGGAACTATGAAATTATTCATCACAAAAGAAAAAAAATAATCATCATCCACACATAAAGAAATTTACATACTTATGCACCCCTAGTAGAGAACCAAATCGATCTATAAAGAAGTTTTCTGCAACAAAACCTTAATAAAAATAAAAAACCACACCAAAATCTATATAACAGATGGAACAAGGAACTAGTATTACTTTCAAGGGAACAATACATTAGAAGACGTATGCGCAAAAAGTGAAATCAAGAGAACAAGAGAAGAGTTTCAAATTTCAGACCCATAATTACCAGCCAGCCAACAACAAGGGAAAGGAAACTTTACACATTTATGCTCACATAGAAGAAACAAATTGGTCTACAGAAGCTTGCTACAACAAACACCTTTTTTTAAAAATAAATAAATAAACCCCACACACCAAAATCTATTAAATAAATGGAACGAAGTCATTCCTTGACTCTTGTTAATCTACCTGTCCCTCGACAAATGCCTTAAAAAGAAACCGTGCACCAAGTCATTCCTAGAAAGCCTAACTCACACCAATAACGATAGGATGAAACAAAAAACTGTATTATTTTCCCTCAGCAACCATATTAAGGTCACGGTCTTTGTTAATCTACCTGTCCCTCAACGTCAGGAGGCATTACCACAATCAAACTGAATAACCGAATTTCAAACAAGAGAAGACAAAGAAACAAGAAGAATTGCAAGGGAAATTTCAAGCCCTCACTAGGTGAGACGTGAATCTATGACTGTCTGTTCAGGAAACCAAACTCTAAGAGAAGAAGTTACAGGCCCAAGTATTAGAAAGAATCAAAACAAGCCAAAAAAAAAATTATAATTCTTATGATTGCAAAAGAGAATAGTGAAAGCAGGAGGAGAAGAGGGCTCATCACCCAGTTCCTGTAAACAAACAATGAACAGATTTTTAACATGCAAATTGCATATGTTGCGAAACAACAAATGAAAGAACTGTATACTTCAAAAGAAATTAAAACAAGGAAAAAGTATTTAAGTTCTCATAATTGCAAAAGAGAATAATTAAAGCAGGAGGAAAAAAGAGATTATCACCTAATCAAGCTTGGCTGCTTAAGCTGCCAGACACAGGAAAAAACAAACACCAGCTCCAGTAGACATATAAGGAATATATTTTTTACATGCACAAAGAATCACAGGAGTTGCGAAACAACAAATGAAAGAACTACTATATTTCAAAGATTGCAACAAATTTAAAGATAAATCAACTAATCAATTATCTTAAATTCAAAAAAGTTGTAATAAGTTCAAGTAGATGGGAGTAAAAACATGCTAAGCAATGATGGAATCTGTTAAGACTGCAGAAATGCAGACTGAAATACACACAACACTAGAATCAGCCACCCAACAATAAGGGAAAGGAAAATTTACATATTTGTGGCACTAAAGAAGACAAACCCAGATAATCTATAAAACCAACTTTGCAGAAAAAAATGCCTTAAAAACTGCCAAGTACCAAAATCACTAAAATAAATTAAAATGGAATAGGATCATGATCAAGGGGAAGTATAATAAAAAATTTGGTTCAACATGGGATGCATCTGGGTCGGAAACTGAAGCCAAGAAAATCAATCACGGGCCCAAATATTAGAAAGCATTAAAAATCAAGAAGAAGCTCTTCCCTATAATTCTAATGAAAACAGTAGGAAAAGAGAGCTTATTGCCCAATCAACTACACTACTTAAGCTTCCTAAACTTCCATTAAAATCCAAATTAGATATGGGGCGAGAATCGCTAAAGGCAGAGAATAACAACAGAAAACTGAAAAATACATGCATTACAAAGCTACAATTCAGGACAAGCAACACTACTCAAAACACAAAATCAAAATCATATGTATGATTGAAAAGAGAACAAAAAATTAAGATTAAAATTAAAACACCACAAGTGAGAACCCCATTGCATCACTATCAGTATCAGACCCAAACAAAACATATATACATTAAACAAAAGATAGATCAAGGTATTGAAAGAAAAACTAATTTACAACAACAACAACAACAGTGCAAGAAGAAAACAAGCGGAAGATTGAGAATTTGGGGAACAACGCCAGTCGCACCACCAAAAACCTAATCGGAAAACAAAAACAAGAAATTTGAGAGCAGAGACGAAGAAAACCTAATCGGAAAACCTAACGCAAGAAAAAAAAAAAAAAATACAAGTAATGAAGAAATATGTGCGTTGGGGTGATGATATATTTATACCCAACCCTTTCCGGCTCTAACTCGGTAAAATGAATTGGCTTAAAATTAACGCTTTTAATAAATAAATATATAAAATTCAAATTAAAGCATTCCGCGTGTTTTTTTTTTTTTTTTAATATAACTCGTTTGGGTGGCACGTGTCTTGCACGTGCAAGTAGATTTTTTTTAAAATTAATTAACTAATTAAGATAAGTTTTTTTTTTTTTTTAAAGAAAGTACTTAAACGTAAAATAGGTATTTAACGTATAAATATTTATTTACTATAACAATTTCTTATAATGTATATACTAAAGGGAATATTTTACTCACTTTAAAATTCTACAAAGAATAATAACCAAATATGAATGATGAAATTATTCAACTTTAAAGTTTGGGAGAGTGGCATGCAGTTTTGGTATTGGCATGTAAGTGATTCTCTTATCTCATCACATTCCTTTATATATGTGTATGTGTGTGTGTTTCTCAAAAAAAAAAGTTTGGGAGAGTGAAACTACCTAGTTTCACTCAAACAGAAAGAGGAAAAGTCTACAAAAAGAAAAAATTGTGTAAAACTATGTGTTTTTTTTTTTTACTTTAAATAATGTGTTTCAAAAAAAAAAAAATAACCTAAGAAAATTGTGTGTAAAACTGTAAATTTTGGCTCAACAAATTGACTAAACCAAAAAAGAAGTCTAGGAATAGAAAAAAATGTCACAATATTTTCACAATATGTTTTATCTTTATTTATGGTGGGTCTTGGTCTGATATTTAATTATTTTATTTTAGAATAATACTACGTCTACAATATTATCACAATATTCTAAGTGACAAATTGTTATTGGTTTTAAATTAAGCCAACCACTTAAAATTGTGCATTTAAAAGAAAAATTTTATAAAAAAACAAAACTGCAAATCAAGAAAATTGTGCATAAAACAATGAATTTTGGCTCACCAAATTTGACTAAACCAAAAAAGAAGTCTACAAACACAACAAAATATCACCACATTTTTCACAAGACATTTTATTTTCAATTGTGTTAGGTCTCTGTAAGTGCACAATTGCACCTGGACCCAAAGAAGATTATGGGCTCAGGCCCAATGAGTCTTAAACAATAAAATTTGTAGAGTGTGGGCTTGAAATCTAGGTTAGAAGTGTTGGGAGCTTGATAACAGGCTTTTATAAACAAATACAGGTAAATAACGAACGATAATTGCAAATGGATCTCCTCGGACTCGAGCCGAAGACTACTTCTTTATTATTTCTCTTTTTTTCTTACAGGTTACAATCCTTAATTTCTTTTCTTTTTCTTTAGAGAGAGAGAGTAAGCGAGAGAGAGAAAGAGAGAGTCCCCCATTCTTTTGCATTCCTCCCCCTTAAATACCCCTTTTTTAGATGCCTTTTGGGACCCTGACTAGAAGTTTCTGCCCTACTGTTCAGGGGTCACTTCCCTATTAATGCGGCCAGGGAGGTAGGTGCAGAGTCTTTAATGCAGAGGTGGCAGCCTTTGCTCTAGATATTTTCCTTAACACTGGTGTATCGAGAAGGTTCAGGGTTTCCCCCTTTAACCATTAGTCTTTCTAGAGTTGAGCTTTGACCTTCATAATGAAGCTTTGAATTATCTTGGGCTTGTCCGAGGATAAGCTCGTCCTCGGCTGCACCCTTGGACCCTCGGCGTATTGGCCAACTCGTAGAGTTTAATTTTGGAGCAGGTCGGCCCTTCATGCTACAGTCCAAAGGCCCATATGCCCATTTAGGTCATTTTACTCCCCACAGTCTCAGTCTTATATTTTATTATATTATTTTTTAGGGTAAAATATTATTTTTGTTCCTAAACTTTATTAAAAGTTTGTTTTTCATCCCTAAATTTTAAAATGTTTTTTTTTTCATCCATAAACTTTGTAAAGAGTTTTTTTGAATAGTATAGAGACAAAAATAGTGATTAAAAAAAAAACTTTTTCAATAGTTTAGAGATGAAAAACAAACTTTTAGTGAAGTTTAAGAACAAAAATATAACATTTTTAATAGTTTAGGGACGAAATATGATATTTTCAATAATATTTTACCCTATTTTTTACATTCACAATATTTTGACAACAAATTGTTACTAATATCAAACTAGAACCACCACTTTAAATTGTGTGTTTTTTTTTTTTTTTTTAAAGTTAATCCAAGAAAACTAAAAAGAAAAATAGTGTTCAAGACATCAATGAGTGATTTTTTGAGATAATGTTTAGAAAAATAGGCCGTGTGAGATAGAGCAAAGCCCTTACTTTTAAGCCCAACATTAGTTCAAATCCTGTGCCTTGCACGATTTTAGTCCTAAACTTATAGCACTTATAATTTTATTGAAAAACACTAATTAATGATTAAAGAGAAATGCAATACATGGTCTAACTAAGTCATATATTGTACGTGTTCAAATAACAATTAGCCCTCGTTTGGAACGAGAGAATATAATGGAATGAAAAATAATAATAATAATAATAATTTTATAATATTCTTCCATTCTCTTGTTTTTGAGTTTTAATGGAAAGAATAAAAAGTTCATTCCCTCACATTTAAACTCCCAAACTAGATAATGAAATGGAATAGGTAGAAGGGAACACTCATTTCTCTTAAAATCTCAAATTTTAATTCCCTCTGAAATTGCATGAATGAGAGGAAATGAAATTAGATTTATTGAATTTTTTACTAAAACTTCCAAAATACCACTATATATTTAACATTTTAGTTTAAAATAGGGGTCTAATAGTAATATTGTCATAAAATGTTTCCATTCCATTCATTCTCTATTACTCTCAAATAGGATTACTTACATTCCATTTATTTTTATTCATTTTCATTCATTTATTTAAAAACATCCAATTAAGGTTACTTAATTCCATTTCATTCATTTCTATTGCTTAAATACATTAATTTTCATTCTCTTATGATCATTCATTTCCATTCCATTCAATTCCCTTTTAAACTCCCAAATGAAATGAAGCCTTAAGGTGAAGTGGGGTCAAGAACAATGAATAATAATTATAACATATTGACATAATGACATTTTTATTTGTCAAACTAATATCAACACTTACCATGCTAAGATGTTCTCTCTCTTTTTCCCATAAAAAAGATAAGATGATTGTGTTAATTAATGTATGCAAACATAAAATTAAGGATTTGACTTAGGTCCAGTGCACTAAACTTAGTCAGATGGTGACATGTGTATAAAAGTAAACACATGTCATCATCTCAGCGAGTCCAGTACTACTAGATACTAGATCTAAGTCTAACCCTAAAATTAACACCCTACTATTGCATGAATTACGATTAAAATTGCAATAATATTTTTACTTTAACCCCAAGAAACCTTCTTGAATTTACAAATTAAGAACTATCCACATCTATAAACATTAAAAAAAATGAAAGCAAAATTCACTGCAACACACACATACATACAAAAGAAACTCTAAATTAATTGATTAAAAACAATATAAATTTCTAAACATTTAAAAAAAATTGGAATTAGAGGTAAAGTAGAAACACTCACATGAAAATTGAACCAACTTTGACAGCAAGTTGCTATTACAAAATTATTAGCCATAAAAAAAGCACATGGTTTTTAATCCAAACTTGTGTATTCCCATTGTGGGAGGTTGAGGTAAGAATAATTGACACAAGAACATAGAATTGGAAGGCTAAAATCTTATCTAGAGCTGATGGAGAAGTGTTTGTTAAATCACTTCTTCCTGCTTGTGTCTGATATTTTTATGAACCGTTTTCTTTAGCTTTACAAATCCATAAAAAATAAAAATAAAAAATAAAAAAGGGAGAGAGAAGCTCTGAAGAACTTGCTTAATTCTCCAACTGCCGGGCCTTCAGCCACGTCCAGCTTAAGCCCATTTTCTTCTTTTTATCCTTACCCGAAAAAGAAAATCAAGCCCAACGATATTTAAAATTAAATAGGCTCTATTGTAAATTACGGCAGGTGATTTAGGCCCGTTTGATACATGTGTTTAAAAACTAAAAATTGTTGTTTAAAAATATTTGTGAAAATACGTGTATGTGAAAAAGTATGTGGAAATATGTGTAATGTTATTTAAAAATTAAAAATTATTGTTTGAAAACACAAACCAAATACCCCTTAGATTTTACACCTTAAAATTTCAGAATTTAAATTTTACTTTTTAAAATTTGAGAGTATTTAAATTTTATACCTTGATATTTCATAATTTGAATTTTATCCTCTAAAATTTGAGGGTATTTAGATGTTATAACCTAAATTTCGAAGGTAATTAGATTTTACAACAAAATTTTTTAGAATTTATAGGTGTATTTAGTTAGTTGAAAAAAAAAAAGCACTGTTTTTTTGTATTCATTTTCAGTTTTTAGTGGGTCTCACCACTAAAAACTAGTTGGGTTTTAGCATTTGTATTTAGTTTTCATTTTCAGAATCCTAAGAGTTGGATTTGAATACAAAAAATAAATACAAATTTTCAGTATTTTTGTTTTCTATGAATACATTAGCATATTCGTAAATTTTTTGAAAATATAAGGTTACTTTTTTTTTAGGTAATGTGAAGTGTGTGAGTGAAAAAAAGTTACTTTTTATTAAAATATAAAACAATGACCAAACTCAGTATAATATATTCTATACATATATTATGTATTCAAAACAATTTACTAAACACTACCAAATGTAAAAATAAGTATTTTTTCTATATTTAAATTCAATATCTGAATATAAAATAAAGAAAATGAAAAACAGATTTGAAATCAAACAAATTCTAAAAGTGTAAAATTCAATTACCCAAAATTTTTGGAATAAAATTCAAATTCTAAAATTGTAAAGTTTGCAATTTAGCTAAATAAATAATTAAATAAAACCAAGTTTTGACGACAAATGCCACGTGCTCACCTCAAACAAGACCAAAAAAAAAAATACACCTCTGCGCTCGTTACTCTCTCACACTTTTCTTCTTCTTTACAGAGATACGCAGATAGAGAGAGAGGGAGAGGGAGAGAGAGAGAGAGTTGAAAATGGATAAAAAATTGATTGTTCGATCACTGTATCGCTCACTTTGCTCCAGATCTTATCATGTCGCCGCCGTCAGCCACACCCTCCTCCGCCACCACCACCAACACCACTTGGCTTCTCCTTCTCGAAGCCTCTTCAATCTCTCATCCCCATCTCCCAATCGCCTCCTCTCAGGTACTACTCTTCTCTTTTTCTATTTTTGATCTACTTCCTATCAATCCCAAAACCCATTTCTCACTTTTCATCAATTTTTATTTATTTTTCGATGAAATCGCAAACTTTAAGAATTAGTCAAAACTTGGGTCTTTTGTTTTTTAGGTGGAATCTTTTTATCTTGTCTTTGGGGTCTTAGGATTTGGTAAACAGATGTGTTGTACCTGGTATTATGTGATACATGATCCGTTGTATGTCTTAAAATGTTGTCCTTAGTACATGGTGTTATGCAAGGCAAGCACTTGAGCTTAGTGAAAAGCATGTTTGTGTAATTTGAAATGCTTAATGTTGATATGTTGTGTTTCGAAACCTGATCATGAGGTCATGGTGGTTCCTTCCTTTGCATTTATGATTTCAGTAATGCTAGGGACACAGAGACTTATTGAGGTTGAAAGTTGCGATCATTGTGATGTTATTCTTGCTGGACTTTAGCGGCGTATCTAATTCACAAACATGAGTGTATAGTGGCAAAACAATTACTGATTATAGGGTATGAAATCTATTTAAAGAGAGTAAGATAATCTATATAACTAAAATCCTATACTTATCAAAAAAGAAAAGAAAAGAAGAGAGACAGATAGAGACATAGAGTAGCTTTGAACTTTTAAGGCATCTTAACTATTCTAGAGCCTTTACACCATGGCCAGGATTTAGATGGAGATTTAGGTAGGCAGGAAGTAACACAGGCTACGTAATGAGTGTCTATCTTCAAGTGGTGGATCAGTTATATATCTTAGAATTTTGTCCTCGGTACATGGTGTTAAGCACCTGAGCATTGTTATGTAATTTAACATTTCTAATGTTGTGGTTGGATTCCTAACCATGAGTTCATTGTGGGCACTTTGCATCCATAATATCAGTAGTGCCAGAGGGACAACACATTTCACCACTTGTTGAAGTGGTAAGTTGTGATCAACACCATTGGCACCAGTCAGAACATGACATTTCTGTAATTTGTGAAAATAGTTTTCACTAGAGTTATTGTTATAATTGTATGTACAATGCTAAGTATTTCAATAAGAGTTTGAGATATTAGGGTAGATAGTTTGTAATCAGCCTTACGCTGTTTTGGTTATGTTAAGGTCAACAATAATATGTTTTTAGACAGTAAAAACAATATGTATTAATGAGAGTGTGCCATAAAAATGGTCTCCAAGGCATGAGAAAATCTATGAACTTCATGGGCTAGGGCTGAGGTGTGCCCTGTGAAAGCTCTATGATTGGAGTTTGGCCAAAACATGATAGTACTTTATTAAACTGCACAATAAATGGTTATAGATTGTATCATATGTGCCAGACTCGAACAATATTTTATGATGTGTAAGTAATTTTGTCTTGATTGTGCTTGTGCTTCCTTCTCAGCAAGTGGACAGTTAGCAGCAGTGTTTCCACACAGTTAGCTTAGTGGGTTAACTTTTAGTTGGGCTTAGATGTGTGATATATGATTGCTATTGGATGGCTCTTTTGTACTGAACTTCTCGTGGTGCAACTCCACAGATTGCGTGTCTCCTTTTTCAATGGGTATTGGAAGCAAGAGACTGTATAGTGAAGATGTAACTCACATGCCCACCATAAAAGACCCTGAGCTTCATAATGTTTTCAAGGATTTCTTGGCTGGAAATTGGGATCATCTTCCTGATGCTCTCATCCATGACGCAAAGGCAGCATTGTCTAAAACCACTGATGACACAACTGGCAAAGAGATTCTGGCCAATGTTTTCCGTGCCGCTGAAGCAGTTGAGGAATTTTCTGGTATTCTTGTAAGTTTGAAGATGGAAATTGATGACAGTGTTGGGATAAGTGGGGAGGTAATGTAGTCTGTCTGTGAAATTGAGGACTTTTTATCCTTCTGTCTCTCCAGTTCCTGTAGTTTGATGATCTGAGATTTTCTGTAGGATGTAAAGCCCATGCCAGATGAGCTTAAGAATGCCCTTCAGGCAGCTTTCAATCGCTACACTGCTTATTTGGATGCATTTGGGCCTGATGAGACCTATTTGCGGAAGAAAGTAGAGACAGAATTGGGAACAAAGATGATACACTTAAAGATGAGATGCAGTGGCCTGGATTCCGAGTGGGGAAAGGTAATCATAATTTTTACAAATACCTTTGAGAGTTTTCTAAACTATTTTAGTTAGGCAATGCTTAGAGTAGATACTACTGACTTACATACTTCATGGAACTCAGTGGGTGTGCCATAAAACACTTTATTGCAACACCTGACCAATTTCTTAAATTTAGAACATTGATGAATCATGTATCATTCTAAGTTTCTAACTTTTGAGAAATGCATCCAAAAACAAACAAAAAGGCCTATGTGAAGTAACATATACTATTTAATTTTGGTTCATTGTAGTCTTGTAGCATAAATAAAATTTTCTCCTAACTATTTGGGCTAACCTAGGAGGAGTATTCGTGGCCAAGGATTGACCTGTCTGAAGAAAAATTATTTATTTAACTGATAAACACCCCCTTTCCTTTCTCTTTTCAAAGAAGAAAGTGCATATAAATGATTCATCAGCCATGAGATTTCTAGCTTTTCTACTTTGCATCTGCGGGATGTGGCATTGGCATATATCAGTCGAGCTCCATAACAAATATTTAGCTCATATACATAACACGTCAAAACTCTAGTGTGGCTCTTGTCCTATAAATGAGTTACTAATACAATTTGGCTCTGACTGCAGGTTACAGTTCTTGGAACTTCAGGACTCTCTGGATCATACGTTGAACAAAGAGCTTAGACCCTTAGTTTCTGAGAGGTTTAATGTAATTGTGAGCGTTATGTTTGGAATTTTTTTTTTTAAAGATTTGGAGACAGGCTGGTATATTCTCTTCTTGAAAATCTTTATGGTTAGGGTTTAATGGCAGTTAAATAAGAGTGCTATTTGTCAACTACAAGGAAAGGAACATTGTGGCACTAAGTTTGTAATGTTTATGCTTTTGAGTCGACCCCATGATGCTGTCAGTTCTATTTATTTTGACTGAAATGAGTTTGATCTATTTCATTTTGCTTCTTCTGACAACACTAATTAAATTAGGGACTTACTCCACATTTTTCCCATGACTTAAAATAGGAAAATTTAAAAAAAAAAAATCTGAGGCCTTTCTATGATGTTGTACATCTTCAAGTCAATTAAAAAAATAGGAAAATTGTTCAGAAAAATAAGCTCTATGATTTTTTGAAATGTTCAATCCATCCTTAATGTATACACGGCCATCTGTAATATTCAATGATCCTTGTTAATCTGTCACAAAGGTTCTTCGGGCTCTGATTTCCTGGTGCGACAAAATGAATAGCATGATACCATCCACAGCAATAAATCTTTTGTCATTTCATGGTTTGATCTTATAGTCATTTAGCTTTAAAAGGTAGTGCTGCAGAATCATAAGCTACCTAATTCTTAAAGAAAATTTCTACATGTTTTCTACCTTACATAAAAGGACAAGCCAAAGCCGAAAAGTTGATACATTTTGATTGATACATTTTATCTTGAATGCAGAAATTATGATGTTATTTTGCCTCATTTATGGACTTGAGCGGCTTATCTAATTTCCAAACACGTATGTATGGTGGAAAAACCAAAAAATGGCATGCTCACTTCTTAAGTTAGGAAAGCAATGAGATTCGAGGTTGAAAACAAAATTTATTCTTCTGAAATTGTTGTCTTCCATAACTAATGGCCGGTGCTTGGTTGGCCTATTGATCTCTCACATTATTATACATAAATAGCCACCTCTTGCCCCCGGGGATGGGCGGCTGAAAACTCTTGAAGTAATGACTATCAAATGCTTCCCTCTGGATTGAAGCACTGCTAATACAGTATGAAATCTACTTAAAGAGAGTAGCAACATTTAAAGTGTAAATCTTCTCTTTTATTTTATCACTTTATTAAATCCATGGACTAAAGAAAAAGAAGAGAGACGTATAGATTAACTTAGAACCTTTCAAGGCATCTTAACTATTCTGGAGCCTTTACGCCATTTCCAGGATTCAGATGGAGATTTAGGCAGGGGAGGAAGTAACACAGCCTTACGGCACAGACCAAATGGCCACCCCTCACAGTGGCACAACTCTCTGATTATTGATCGCCTCCAAAATTCTTGAAAATCAAGGTCATTCAAGCTGGAACTGCGGGAAAAGTGGGACTTGATGGAATAATATGCTTCCCTACTCATAGCACTTGAGCAGCAAGAGAAACAACTTCCAACAGTCACAAATTCTTCCATGTCATCATCTTCATCATCAAAACCCTCCTTTCTTTGTCCTCCCTCTGGAGTCATGTACAATTCTCCAGTCATAGGAGAGTAAACCCAGGAAAGGCTATCTTTCAAGGTGCTAGGCTTGCGCTTCAACTTTTCCATGGCTTGGCTTCTAATAGCCGAAACAACAACCTGAGGAAAGATCAAACATAATAACAATAACCCAAGAACAAGTTAGTTTGGTAGGAAAGAAATTAGCAATAGTTGGTACAAAATATACATATGCATATGTTAATGGTATTTACTTCATGTTCTTCATTAAAATCAATTGTTGCATACTCCTCTTCCAAGCTTGAAGTCGAAAGCCGTTTACCAAAAATATGGCAGTTGGAAAATTTGTCCTTCAAAGTTGCAGTGAGGAATTTGCATCCCTTGGAAGAGTTTGGTGGTGAAGAGTCATGATAAAAGACACTCATGGTGGAGGACTAGTTGGGTAGAATTTTTGTGGACATAAAAATATATACAGAACTAAAGCTTTATTTAATCCACACACGCATTGAGTTTCAAGTTGACAATGCTTTTCTGATAGTGGCCTTGCAGCTTATTGAAAATACTGCTTTGCATCCTTTGGGGTAAAGACAAAGTCACAAAGGGTAAACAAGCATAGGACATTCTAACAAAACACACTACAGAGTCCCATTTGAGATTCAAGCATGCTGCTGTGACTATTACTATTATCTCAAAAATTAAGGACCCCAGAATTCTTTTAAAAAATATATATATACAATCATAGTTTTTGATGTTTCAATTTAACCTTAAGACCTAGTGATCAACTAGGACATGATACCTAAACACAAAAGCTGTTGAACAAATTTGCTAAGAATGACACTCCCATGTAACTTGTTTTAGGGGGCAAAAAGTGAATAATAACAAAGAAACAAATTATTGGGCATTAGGGACCCCCATCTCAGTATCACATTCCAACCAAAAATAATTACCTGACTTTAGAAGAAATCCAATTATACATAATGAGAAAAAGAAAATACTATAGTAAAAACTTACAATCAAATCCTCAAGAATTGGATATAAAAGCGACACTTTTTATTGAGAAATTTCGTGGATCAAGACCAAGATCTGGTCACATCGAAACCATTTGGCAACTAATCTGATTTAACAGCATTATTTATTGCTCCATCTATAACGTTCAGACTTTCAAAATCATGTCATTAATGCGACACAACATTATAATCAGGGTAGGTTTGATAAACCAAATGAACAGAATTTATTTCAACAACATTGTAACAGAAAATTTATTTCTAACGGCCATTTTGTGTGACTTTTTTTTTTGGGTTTTCCCATTTCAAACCTTATTATGGAAGAAGCCGAGTGGGATGGGAAAACACGCACCACCCACCAAGATGTCGATGGAAAGGTATTAATAAGTGGCCATATCCTATGGTAGCACTTTTGTTTTTGGGAGACCAAAATACTATTTACACTATTCAAATTTGAGGCAGAGTAGCTAAGACTATCTAAGCTGGCACATCTTGGTATTTTCAATACAGACATCCAATGTTCAAATCGCTCATCTCTCTCAATATCCAAAAAAATAAATTGAGGTAGAATAATTTGTTAAATCTGATGCTTAAGGTTATTAGTGAAAAGTTAAATAGAAAATTGATATAAGCTTTAGGTAGGTCCTTTAGTAGTTCTATTATAATAGAAGAGACACATTGATATGCTTTAGTAGTCATTATAATGGAAGAAACACGTCGATATCCTTTAATAGTTAAAGGGTGTAACTTGTAAGTTTTACAAATATAAATTTAAAGCATAATTCTTGTATTATATGTGTCAACACATAAGATACCGTGAAATGATGCCAAAAATACCTTCTTTGGCAAAAAAGTGAGGGTGCGTTTTAAAAAACACATTTAGAACTTTTCACTCTAAAAGACAACCTAAATCAATGGTCTGGTAAACCACCAATTTGACAATGGAAAGGTATTAATAAGTGGCCATATCCTGTGGTAGGGCTTTTTTTGGGAGACCAAAATGCTAACTTTACTATTTACAGTATTCAAATTTGAGGCAAAATAGATAAAGACACTTTTACTCAACTAGTTGACACATTCTGGTATTTCAGTAGAGACATTCAATATTCAAATTTCCTCACTTCCAACTATCGATGTATCCCAAAAAAATTGAGGCAGAATAATTTGTTAAATCTGGATATTATCCCCCACACACAATATTGTAATTTTGGATTTAAAAAAGAAAAAAAATTGATATAAGTTTTAAGTAAGTTAATAGTGAAAAGTTGAAAATGTGAGAGATCATAATGGAAGAGACACATTGATATCCTTTTGATAGTTAAAGGATGTAAATTGTAATTTCCAAATTATAAATATCAATATAGAAATGATGTCAAAACTACTTTGGCAAAAAAATTGAGGGAGGGTGCATTTTCAAAAGCACATTAGAACTTCCCACTTAAAAAAAAAAAAAGAAAGGAGAGAGAGAGAGAGAGAGAGAAGACCCAAATTTATTTCAACAACATTTTAACAGAAAATTTATTTCTAACGGCCATTTTGTGTGACTTCTTTTTTTGGGTTTTCCCATTTCAAACCTTATTATGGAAGAAGCCTAGCGGGATGGGAAAACACGCACCACCCACCAAGATGTCGATGGAAATGTATTAATAAGTGACCATATCCTATGGTGGGACTTTTTTGTTGGGAGACCAAAATGCTAAAATACTATTTACACTATTCAAATTTGAGGCAGAGTAGTTTAAGACCATCTAACCTCACATATCTTGATATTTTCAATACAGACATCCAATGTTTAAATCTCTCACTCTCTCTCTCTCTCTCTCTCTCAATATCCAAAAAAATAAATTGAGGTAGAATAATTTGTTAAATCTGATGTTTAAGGTTATTAGCGAAAAGTTAAAATAGAAAATTGATATAAGCTTTAGGTAGGTCCTTTAGTAGTTCTACTATAATGGTAGAGACACATTGATATGCTTTAGTAGTCATATTATAATAGAAGAGACACGTTGATATCCTTTAATAGTTAAAGGGTGTAAATTGTAAAATACTTACAATTTGTAAAACTTGTAAAAAATGCTAAAATACTATTTACAATATTCAAATTTGAGGCAAAATAAATAAAGACACTTTAACTCAACTAGTTGGCATGTTCTGGTATTTCAATAGAGACATTCAATATTCAAATTTCCCCACTTCCAATTATCGATGTATCCCAAAAATATTGAGGCAGAATAATTTGTTAAATCTGGATATTATCCCCACACACAGTATTGTAATTTTGGATTTAAAAAAAGAAAAAAAATTGATATAAGTTTTAAAGTAAGCTAATAGTGAAAAGTTGAAAATGTGAGAGATCATAATGGAAGAGACACATTGATATCCTTTTGATAGTTTAAGGATGTAAATTGTAATTTCTAAAATACAAATATCAATATAGAAATGATGTCAAAACTACTTTGGCAAAAAAAAATGAGGGAGGGTGCATTTTCGAAAGCACATTTAGAACTTCCCACTTAGAGAGAGAGAGAGAGAGAGAAGACAATCTAAAACAGTGGTCGAGATCTAGTAAACTGCCAATTAGATAGACTAGAGGCATCATTCTATTGTCAATAGACCCAAATTTTCCAGTTACTGAAACAGCCATCCTTGACCAAATCTTACTGATTGCTTTAATTTCTTATCTTTTAATCTACGCAGAACTGATTTCCAGGATTTTGGGAAGAGTGAAAATTGAGAGGGCCAGTGACCCAGTAGGACTAGCAAATCAGGAAAAGTTTATCACCACATAATTTTTTACAACTTCTTATCACAACTGTAACTTAACCAAATGTGATTGGTAAAGAAAAAATAGTAGATCCATATGTAAGCGATAGTTAACTACTCACATTCTGCCACGTTAAAGTTGTGACAAAAAAATAGTGAAATAATTTGTGATCTTAGAACTATCAGCAAATCAAACTCATATACATGGATCAATTGAGGTCATCTCTTTCTTTGGTAGAAGAGGTAATCTCTTTCACTTTCATCTTTCAACTTTCAACTTTCAAGCCTCTAAAGATAGCTGAACTTCCTCAACGCAGTCTAATATTCACTTTTTCCAGGATATTATTCAGCTCTACCATACGATTAAAATGATTGAACTGCTTGCATAGAAACAAAGTGTGAGGCCTGAAATTAAGCCTACCATCCATTATATCTACTATGCACCTTAAACAGCTTCACTGCATCATTCTTTTCAGAAAGCAATTTTAGGAACATAAATTTTTTTTTTTGGAGGTATGCTTTAAATAACATCACTTTCATATGGATGTAACATTGACATCACTTTTATTATGCACAAATCACAACAAACCATGTCAATAGTTATGAAAAAACGTCGTGTCCCTATTCTTATTGTTTTTCTGGAGATTGGGTACTGTTGTGAAAGATGTATCAAAGGTTCAAAACAAAAGAATGCAAGGAGCCGTACAATATAATCTGAGTTGCCAAGTTACCTATCAAAAAAAACAAAAATCTGAGTTGCCAAATTGTTTCAGTACAACGACCACGTATATATGTGGGAATTTGTACACAATCACATAACATACAAATTTTTTACACACCTTACTGACAATACATGGCCACATATAGAAAATTTTGTCAAGCTGACATGCTGTCTGATTCTGATGTCCACCAAAGCAGCAAAACCTGCTTTCCCAGTGCCCACTAGTGACTTAAACGCAACTGAACAAACCATATCCACAAGCAATTAGATCCTGCAGCATTTTTTTATGAGCACTCCCTCATGTTTCTTCCATTATTGAACCAGAAAGTGGTCTCCAATCAATTGCACAGGTTTTTAATAAAAAGATCTGCAGCCAACATCTGCAATTTATCAAGTTCATAAAAACAAAAACAAAAACAGTCACTCCAGGCAGAGACAAATTGGAAAAAGGGCAAAGGTTGACAACCACACAAATTCAAGAAACAAGGAAATGAGAAACAATTAAAATGCTGAAGTGTTAATAATAGTTAGATTAGAGAAACATCTCATATAACATCAAGCAGTCTTCCGATCAAAGTAACTTTGAAAAATAAAAACCTTATACCAGAATTTGTAGTATAAAGTTCAATAAATAATCCGGTTAGAATATTTCTTGAGTTCCTAAAATGATAGAGACAATGCCTTTAGCTTAATAACAACCGAAGTCCAGGTTAATTATTAATATTGGGAGATCAAAAGTGCCTCTTAAAGTTTTCTCCATTTTAATTTCAAGCACATTGATTCACTGAATTATTAACGTTCAAATTGTTTTATAAACCTCACTATTTTAGAATTATGGAAGCATATTAAAGACCTAGATTTGCGAGATTATACAATAATACATAAGATTAATGGATGCAAACCTATATTTCTGTGCACTGCTTTCCTTGTTTTTAACTTAATACAGGAAGGTTATAGAGGCAGTGGAAAGTATAAAACGTTTGGACCTGATTAGCTCTTGTAAAGGGTAAGTAAAAGAAAAGGAAATTGTTGAATTGCTTAAGAAAATAGATTCCTTGCTTAAGCTTTTCTTTACTTTTTCTTTCCACTTCCTTCACCTTTCCTAATATGCAAATAGAGCGTAAACATCACCGTGAGACATGAAGAAAAAATCAGAACAATCAAGCAAAAAAAATAAACTTTTAGTTCTTGTACTCATTACTAGTTCAAAGAGATATGTCATACAACATCATTAAAATAACAAAAAAAATGTATAAAAATCAGAAATTTAAAGCATAAAAAAAAGGTACCTAGCAGTTCAAATGGGAGACTTGTAGAGTTGCTGAGATGTAAGAGCAATGAGAGACTGAAGCTTAGCAACGGCATTAGTCTTATCAGGTGGGCATCTAGAGAGAGAAATGTTCAAAGAGAAAAAAGCCTCATCAAGCTTGCCTGCAGCCAAGGCTGCACATCCTGCTCTGTAAGCTTCATCCGCCAGTCGGGCATCATATTGAGGACTTGGACTTGAATCCGAGCTCATATTCTTTATTACAGAAGAAGAAGAAGAAGAAGAAGAAGAAGTTGGTGACTCAAGCCTAGCAGTAGCACGAGCATACTCAAGCTTAGAAATGGCTATATCAATCTCTGCCATGAGAGCCTCAGGTGCTGCTGGAATAACCTTAACTCCATCAAAAACACTCCACCTGTGGTTTTGTTCTCCAGAACCCATCTCAATTTTTTTTTCTTGACTATGATTGCCAATACTACAACAACAACAACCACAACCAATCCCAAGTCCCAAAATTTAGGGGTTGGCTATAAATCCTCAACAGACTAGTTAGAGTCAGCCACATGTATTCAAAGAATGAATTACAATACTCCTAACATATTAGCACAAAATAATTTGACTATCCGTCTTGGTATATTTTGATGTGAATAGAAAAAATTTGAGCTTAAGCAAACTAGACCCAGAACTTGTTCCCAATGAATACCCAGATGTATGTGACACAAACCCAAATCAAACCTAAAGATAATCACCAATATCAGCCCTGAAAGCTTCAATTTTGAACAGAGAATCGCACTCTATTAATTAAAAAACTACAGATTTTCATGGCCTTTGAGTTGAGAGGGAACAAAATCAAAATGTATGAAGCAAACGAAAGATTGGAAATGGTCCCAATTTATTTGTTACCCAGAAAAGATAACTCTCTCTCTCTCTCTCAGTCTCTGATCCAACCTTGGCATTCAATTCCTAATTAGAAAAATATAGAATGAACTCTAATCCTGTGTTTCATTGAAATAGATGAATAAGAACAAGTGTTACCTCAGGAGTTACAGCAAGCAAGCGTCCAAGGTTTCATGAATACATGCGGAAGCATATGCAAATATCCTGGCTCTGTGCTTTGTCGATCGCTTAAATTGATTATCATTGAAAGATAGGATAAGCTCGTAAGAGCAACCACATTCGTGTAAAATTTTCATATATTTTACGCAAAAAATCTCTTTTTAAAATTTTACACTTTTATTTTTATAAATTACCCTCAGTTCATCTATCCTACCACCTCTATTAATTAAATAATAATTTTCTCACTTTTTTAAATTATATCTCTCCAATTACCGCGCGCCTTCTCTTTATTTTTTGGTAATTTCTCTCTCTCTCTCTCTCTCTCCTTCTCTTCATTTATTCTCTTCATTGCTGATTCATGTCTCTCTCTCTCTCTCTCTCCTTCTCTTCATTTCTCTTTCTCTCTCTCTCTCTCTCTCTCTACCCATTTTTCAGCTCCGATCTTCGATCTACAGCACCGATCTCCGATCCACGCCGAGCCCAGCCGCGATCTCCGATCCTCGCACCGCCGAGCCCAGCCGCGATCTCCAATCCACGCATCGCCGAGCCCAGCCGCGTTCTCCAATCCCCAGCACCACCGATCCCAGCTCCGATCCGCAGCTCCACCGACCAAAGCATCATGAGTGTGTTTGCGTATCTGTGTGTGTGTGTTTTTTTTTTGGAGTAAGTGTATGTCTGAGTTTGTTACTGTGTATCTGTGTTAATTTCTCTGTGGATGATACTGAGTTTGTTGAGTTCATTGAGAACGGAGAAGAGAGAGGAAAAATGGAGCGAACGGAAATGAATAAAATAATCCATACACGAGCTACAGTACTCGTGTATATTTACACGGTACTGTAGCTCGTGTATGGATTTCCACATTTTTGGCTATGTATACACCCACTGATGTGGGTATTTTTTTTGCATAAAATGTGTAAAAATTGTATTTTCTTTTATTTTACAAATTTTTAACTGAGCTGGTGTGGATGCTCTAAGTACGTATTTGTTAGTCCATTCTTCAACATACTACTATTAAGATCTCTATCCAGACTCCTATGATCTCTTATCAGTAAAAAAAAGAAAACGAAAAAAAAAAGTCTGATAGACAATTCTACTTGGATTTTGGAGTATTGGACAGAAAAATAAGTTTTTTTTTTTAAGGGGGGTAAAGCCATAAATTTAGTAATTTGGACTAAAAAAACTACTTTATCTATATTACTATCTTATTTTACCAAACGCCTAACATAAGTGATTTTGTTTTAGTTTTTAATATAATAAAATAATATATTTACTACAATAAATAACAACTACCACCATCAACACAATAAATATATATATTTTTTACCTTCTTAGCTACGATGCACCGCCATCTTTTGCTGTGCACTATAGCTCAAAAGCCAATTTTTTTGGCTTTCCTCCACCATTGTAGCATACCTTTTAGTATTTATGGTGTTAAAAATAGCAATATGACTTTTAGCACTAATACTAGTTCTAATATAAATGGGCAAGGTCTGTCTAGTGAGCCCAATTGACCAAGTCAATTTAGATAAAATACCACCATAATTAGTTTTGTTTTAGGGTTGGATTAATGAAGACCCTTAGTTCATTTGTAAATGAATCATTTAAAGAAATTTTAATACTACTTTTATAAAAGAGCAAAACTTAAGTACTATACCTTAACTACAGTTTCTTAGATTCTCCTTTAAAAAAGTTCGTTACTTTTTTTTCACCTAAAATGTTTCTAAAAATAATTTTTAAACTAATGTCTTTAGAAGATCCATTCACCTTTTCCTTTGTTTTATGGGTGTCCTATTTTCATCCCATTTTTATAATAAAAAAATATCATAAGAAAAACCAAGATTAGATCAACAATATATATGATCATTCTTAACGAAGCGAGAGAGCTTTCTCAAAAGAATGTGAGAGAGAAACTAGTCTTTTTGGGAAAGGTAATAAGATATGTATAAAGGGGTAGGGCAAGCAAAATCCGTCCCCGCAAAAAATAGCCACTCTAGGGGATCAACAATACTGTTCCGGTCAGGGTGGGATAGTGCCACGCACATTTGAGACTATGGTTTTCTATGGTAAATAACTAGTTAGCCAATTTAGTCTAACTGAACTGCAAAAAACGTATACTTCTAAGGCTGCATTTTTGGGCCTTGTAGATTAACCAAAAAATAACAGCATCACCAAATAATAGTTCAGTGGGGGAAAAAATGTCAACAAGCGGATCTTACAGGTATATGCACATGTATAACTGATGGTATACATTATGTGCATAAGTAAATAACAATAACATACTCTCTTTTTATTTTGAACTCTTGATGTCACTGTTGAAGACGCCGTTAAGTGCCAACCGGTTAGGTGCCAACCGGTTAGGTTACAAGGCTCTTGGCCAATAACATACTCTATCATGTCAACAAGACAACAACCATGTCCAGAAAATAATGTCAAGATTCTGGAAAATTTTCATTGTCTTCTTAACAGCATACAGTGGCAATTTTAGTGTATCTTACCCTCCAACTGATTGCCTAGAAGACATTGAAGGAAATTATGACATGGATATCAAGCACTACACAATCAAACAAAGTGCCAATGACAATAACTATCATAGATGATCATCAACTGAAAGAATAATATCTGAATTGATCAATGCACGAACTTTCAAAGAACAAGACCCACAAGGAAGAATCACTGATGCCGGTGAAGCATCCAGTGTCTGTAATAAAATCTTATTCCCATCTCTCAACAATGAATATCCCATTTTACCCAATTCCAGGGAATCAACAAAGAAGTAATCACCACATTGACATTGGTAAAAGAGCTCCATCGCTTCACCAGTATCTTCAACTGTCATATCCTCCAAGCTGATATCATCTGCAACTACAGTATCCTGTCTTGAAGCTCGCAACTCACTATCATAAATAGCTCGTGAGTTCGAATTGCTGAGGATTTCCCAAGCTCTCTGTACCTTCAAAAATCTTTCCCTTAACTCATGGTCAGGACTGGCTGTCTCAGATTTCTTCTGTAATTTATCAGGATGGTAATTTAGGATGGCAGATCGATAGCTTGTGCGAATTTCTTCATAGCTTGCATCCTCCTTCACAGATAGAACATCGTAGTGAGTTTCCAGAATGGAGTTCTCACCAAGAAGCATGGTTGGAACTTGCTTGCTATCAGATATCTTTCACTGCAACTGCAATGAAAAGATTTTATTAAATTATATTTATTTGTGATATAAGAAGCATAGCAATAGCAAATGGTTTCTATATCAAGCACTAATAAGAGTAGCTGAATTCAGAAATTTATGCACTACTCAGTGGCCAAAAGAAATTCCATACAAGCTTGGGAAATGGGAATCTTCTGAAATTCAGGGAGTTTTGCCTTAGCAAGGTTTTCAATTATTTCCCCAACCACTTCAGTTTAATGAGGGGCTTCAGCTATCAACCATAGTATCTTCTATACGAGAGTACCACAAAGTCCAACTTATTGATCATAAAGCATGGTAATTTTGTACAACCAAGACTGAAAGCCATAAGCCTAACATAACATTGGGTGAAATATTCTGGTTTACACAGTTAAGAAAGATGTTACTACCCAACTGCAGGCATAATGATTAAAATTTTATCGATAATTACACACGCACCCAGTGGATTTTGAACCTACACTCACCTACACCTTGTTCTTACAAAGAGAGGAGATGCCATTTTAAGCTACACTTCATTACTATTACTGCTGGTATGATGATTATTTACAAGACTTTTCTATCATTTTTGTACAATTCATCCTCCTCCTTTGTTTAAATACTCTCAAGTCTCATCACTGAAGCAGCCACTTGCATGCAAAGTGGTCCCAGATAAAGGCTTCAACTGATCCTTATACAAGTAACTTAATTAATCTAGTCACATAGATGTAAACAAGGGTCTTTTAACATAATGATCCACGCAGCTTAAATCAGCAAAGTTCATAAAAGTTGCAATCCACAACTTCTCTCAATATCTAATACAATAGATACCCCAAACTTATGCAAAGGGCAACATCGAAAACACACCAATTACGCAAGAGCAAAACATAGATACAGTTCTTTCGATACCATTGTACATTTATAGCCTGTTTGGGAGTTCAAAAAAGGAGGGGAGTAGAGTAAAGGAAGGGAGAGTGATTCAATTACCCTGCTCTAACTCCTCATTTTTAATTCCTCTAAATTGGAGAGATTTGGAGGGAGAGTAAAATACATACATTATTGACCAAATAAAATCTCTAATTTATCCTTTCTAAATTAACAAAATTACAAATAGATTATATAAATAACCTTTGTTTGTTTCCCGAGAAAATTTAAGTTTGAATGAAAAATAAATAAATAATCTCACTATTTCAACACTGAAGCTAAACAACCCTTTTTCTATTTCTCTCTCTAGAAAGAGAAGAAGAAAGAAACGCACCTCTCTCTCTCTCTCTCTCTCTCTCATGGAAGATGACGGCGAGTTCGGAGATCTGTACACGGACGTGCTCAGACCTTTTGCTTCTTCGTCGTCGTTATCCTCTGCTTCGCAGCCTCACCAACCGTCGCCTGCGCCACCGTCTCTCCACAGTCCGATCGATCTCAATCTAAAGAGTAGAAACGATGACGATGGGATCGTTTTCGGAGCTCCTCACTCTAATTCCACTGCGCCTTAAGGAGCCTGTTCGCGAAGCCGTCAAGCTCGATTTGGCGCCGAATTCGATTGCTCGCGAGGATTCAGCTGGTGGTGCTAGGGTTTTGGAAGCCGGAGATGTTGAATTACCGAGAAGGATTGGTCCGGAGGTCTCAATCTCTCTCTCTTGGTCTTTGTTTGGTTGCTCAGAAAATTTTGAATTCAACTTTACTTTTTGGATGTCATATGATAGACTGAGGTGGAGCTAGCTTTATGTTTGATTGATGGGAAATGTGAGGAAAGTGTAGAAATTTATGAAGGTTTATTTATTTTTATTATAATTTTTTTTAAGGTAATAAAAATTATTTTATAATAATTAATAGTAGTTTTATTATTTTATTAGTTAGTGGTATTTGATGTAACGAGAATGTTGATTAAATAATTATTTAATTTAACAAATTAATACCAATATTTTCTCAAAAAAAAATTCATAGACAAATGTTGTAAGTCTATTTTTAAATAGGGGTAAATTTGTCTATTTAAATCATTTCATCTCATTTGTATCTTATTTTTTAAAATATCCAAACAAAACGAAGGATTAATTACTTCTTTCCTCCTTACTAATTTTAAAAATATCCAAACAAGGTGAAGGGTAACCATTCCCCTCTACTCTCATCTCCACTACTCTCTTCTACTCTCCTCCCTCTCTAAACTTCCAAACAGGCCATTAAGTTCCCAATTAAATTCAACCATGCGGTAGTATTGAGTATTGATCAATAAACCACTTTGTTTTACAACACCACATCTAAAATCTGTACCTAAGCTTTTGCCTATTATACAGTGTCATTGAAAGGCAACATACTTTCTTTCTAATCCTAAAACCCCATTTCCTCTTTTCAAAGATTTCCACATAACAAAAATATTCCAAGACTCAAGATTTCTAACCATTGCATAATTTAAATTCTCATATAGATCCTAGCACAAGTAGCATCCTAAAAAAAATCAATAGCAGATTAGGCCTACAGGGTACAAACTATATATATATATATATATATATATATATATATATATATATATATATATATAACTGGGTTGCACAACCAGAGGGGAAAAGTGTAATACCTGAGAGGGGACGAGGAAGGAACGGCGAGGCTGTACGAGCGGCGTGAGGCAGGAGGCCACCGTCTCCAGCGGAGGATGGCGGCGTCGCGGCGGCTAGGGCTAGGGTCCGTTCACGCACTCTCTCTCTCTCTCTCTCTTGTGCGTTTGTGAATCCAAAATCAGATTGCAATTTGATTTGGAACCGGGTTGGGATTAAGATTTGAATTTGGAGCGGGTCAGTTTGTTTGCCACGTCAGTTAACCACAAAAAAAAAAAGAAGAAGTCATTTTATTGTTCTTGGCTATAACGCTAACGGTTAAGAGAAAAACATACTCGAAACTTGAGGGACTAGAAATTAAAAAGAGTTACGAAAAGAGTTTGATAAAATATTTAGATGTGGGTATATTTTTTTGATTGGAAAATGTGGGTATATTTGGGTGTGTTAATGGATTGGTTTTGGTTATGTTAAAGGTGTTTTTTTTAATCCAATCTAACAAGGTGGATTGATTGAAAATTCTCTAATTCAACACAGTTCATGATAACTTTAAAAATAATCCAATATTTATTTATTTATTTTTAAACTAACAAACCAAGCCATAGGTTCGAGTTGGGTTGATTCTTAAAGAAACGAAAAAAAAAAAAGGGGTTTAAGTTGAGTCTAGTGGTCCGATTGAGGCTATTTTATCATGTCTAATAAAATATTGGATTTTCATATTAAAGTTGATTGTTTGATAAATTATTATGATGTACACAATTGACAATAATATTTCAATTTTATCAAACTTAATAACTTTGTAAACAATAAATCTAATTTACACCTAGTCTCCTAGAGGATCATTATGAGTTTTTTTTTTGGCTTAATAAACAACATTTTATATTCACAATTAAAATTTTTTTTTGTTTAATAACATAAAATTTTAATTACTTTTTTCTTTTCCCTTAAAAGTTTATAAAAATATTTTCTAAACCAATGTCCTTAGAACATCTGTTAACTTTTTCCTTAGGTAAAATAGACATTGTTTTAGCTTTTATTATTTACCAAGACATTATTGTGATTCCAAAATAGCCAAATACCTATATGAAAACCTAGGTGATTCCAAAAAGTCAAAAACATTATGCACCCATTTCACCCAACCTTTTAGGTTGGTCCTATTTATGGACTTTAGCATTTTAACTCTTCTTTTTTTTTTTTTTTTTCATGTAACAATAATTAGGCAATAACCTTAATAACTTGCTTTCTTTGTAAACACCAGATTTAGACCACTCTAATTTTTATTTTTATTTATTTTAGTAATGCTATAAGTACAAACTTTTTTTTTTTTTTGCTTGATAAACAACACTTTATATTCACAATTAATTTTTTGCTTAATAACTTCAAATTTTAATTACTTTTTTCTTTTCCCTTAAAAAGTGTCTAAAAAAATATTTTCTAAATCATTGCCCTTAAGACATTCGTTAACTTTTTCCTTATGTAAAATAGACATTGTTTTAGCTTTTATTATTTACCAAGACATTTGATTCCAAAATAGCCAAATAGGTATGTATATGAAAGCCAAGTGATTCCAAAAAGTCAAAAACATTATGCACCCATTTCACCCAACCTTTTAGGATGGTCCTATTTATGGATTTCAGCATTTTAACTCTCCTTTTTTTTTTTTTTCATGTAACAATAATAAGGCAATAACCTTAATAACTTGCTTTCTTTGTAAACAACAGATTTAGACCACCCTAAATGTTTTTTTTTTTTTTAAGAGTAATGCTACATGCACAAACTATTTTACAACATGTTAATGTGACCAACTTCTTATTGGTTTTATCTAGATCCACTATCAATATTACTTTTTTATTTACCAATTATCACTTACCACATCAGCAATTTATAAAAAAATTTATAAAATAGTTTGTATTTCTAACATTATTCTTTTTTTTTTTAATACTAAACTTCGTAAATGATTATTATCATATTGCTCTGTATATGCACCTAATTAAATTCTGCTAAATACTTAAATCATTTTACTTTTTGGTCTAAAGACTTTTCATCTATATAATTTAGGTAAGTTCATGTAGTTTTTATCATAACAACCTCATATTTAAGCAAACCAACTCCCAGAAGAAAAGCCAGCCAAACACACTTGAATTGCAGCCGACAGTCCTCATCTGATATTTGTATACTACAGTGGCTTACCTATCTTTGATTCAATAGCCTGTACTATGTAGCAAGTGATTACTCTTGTGAGTCACACACAGAGAAACAGCATTAAACACTGACTAGATATTCACATGCCCATGAAGGTAAATTATTTCCATAGATTACTTCACATTCCAACTACAATGAATCATTTTGCAGATCAATGGAATCCACAAAGCAAGCGTTTTTCACCGTCTAACTGATGTCACCTTGCCTTTAGCACCAGAAGACGAACACACTCAATTGTTACAAAATTGACTGATGAAACAAAAATGAGACTATACCATCTCCACCCACACTGCCCTCATCTCTTCTCCCTATTTCCTCTTTTGTTCCGCAAATACAACAAATAAGGAGCGGATAGCTTCTTGCGTGTATGTTATAGTAACACAACAAAGTTAAGCTGCAGCTCGCATTTCATACCATGTCAGCCAAATAATGTTGGTCAATCCAATCAGGCAGTGATGACACCAGAAACCCATGGTACAACAAAGGGTGCATTTGGGTGTGAATTTCTATATGAGTCAGGATACTTGTCCTTAAAATTCAGTCTGGGCTTTTCCGCCTGCGTTTTGATAAGTACAAACAAGAATATTAGACTAGACTGAATCAGGAAGAAACTCAATATCACTGAGCAAATAAGTGCCAAAATAACAAAGAAATAGCCCAATACTCACAGATTTGAGCCAGCACTCTTGATGTTTATGTTGATAGATATCTGGAGAATGACAACCAGCCTCAGATGGGCAATAAACCCAAATGTTACATTTCTTTTCACCTGGCTTGGCACGTTTAGCATGGTCCAAGCAGGCTTGACAGCAGTCAGCTGCACTTTCTTTATGGTGGGTAAGGCCCCATCTAACAGCTGCACCATCATAATCTGTATGAAGTTCAGCATGGCATTCCGTTGGTATTGGCCTGCCAGGTAAAATTTGATCCTCTGGAGAAGAAAGTATACCTTTGTGAATGATATTATAGATCTCCACCCGACAAAAAATGTGTACAATACACTTCTTAAATCTAGCATACAATGAAAACTGGGTTTTTTTGGTGTGTGAGAGAGGGAATGGGGGGATTGAGAGGAACAGAATAAATTACCTAAATCTTCTACACCCTCAGGTTTATCATCATGCTCCTTGTTAATAACTTCACCAGGTATCCAAAGGCCAATTCCTTCAGATAGCACTGCCCAATCAGACTCCAAGGCTCTTACTATCATCCCTATGAAAAAGCAGTGCAGACTATTAACCATCAGTCAAACAATGATTTACCAGTGTTTAAAGGCTCAAGCATGGGGGATCTTTTAATGTTTTTTCCATACAAATAGAATCAAATACCAAAGAATACAGCCTTTGAAAGCAAAGACAATACCCGCTTCCTCATATTGGATGGTTGGATTCAAAGTCCCTTTGTTAAGGGTTAACTGCTTAGCTTCTTCTAGTTTTTCCCTCCGCCAACTTTCAACTGCTTCTGTTTATTTAAAAAAACAATATTGACAAGATAAATAGCAAGAATGAGCCAATAATAGACAGACTCAAATAATTAATCATCACAGAACTCTGAGGAATTTAAGAAACATATTATTTAGCTTATTACATAATGAATTTTGGTTATCTACATTACCAGCAGCTACAAAGTTCTTCCAAGAGAAAGTAGGACCACCCTTTGGTAAATGTAAAAATCTGTATGTTCCTTAGGTTATAGTTTTACAAGGGATCAAAACGGTGCACTCTTGGGGGAAAAAGTTATTGAGATAGAGGGGGAAGCAATGTAGTTATAATTTGGTAAAAGTAGGGTTCCCTATGCAGGTCTGAACTTCATTGTTTAACTGCAAATGCTGTGATATAAAGGTAACATACAGGTGATTTTCACACTTAATCATAAGAAACATTAGCTTTGACGCTTTTTATGACTACATTTAGCATTCTTTTGAATTTTCACGCCCAGGGTTTCCTTTGAATCATTAGAAAATCACGTGATTGCCTCATATAATGATGAAAAATATACTGGATATAAATTATACAATTTAAATTATTTAATACAATACAAATTATTATCATATTATCATGAAGTTATTACATACTACTGGCTTTTTCAATCCAGTGGCATTGCTGGACGAAACAGAGGAGGAAAAAAAAGTTCCAGTTGCTTTAGCAATATACTTTTCTTTTTTCCTTTTTTCAGCTTTTTCTGGCATCATAGTGCAACATTAATGGACGTTAAAAAATTAAGTACTGAAAGGCTCCCTGGTCTCCATGAGTTGATGACGTCTATCAACAGAAAACAGCAGCGGTGACTGGAAAGGGAGCACCAGCCACTAGAGCAAATTTTATATTGGGCCAATTTAAAAAAGAGGGCACTTAACACTATACCACTAAATATGCAATTAAACAACCTCACACTTACATAGAAACGTATAAGCTTTTGAACGTGGATTTTCCATGAGATGGTGACATCCACCAACAGTAGTTGTGAGTCACCAGCACTTGTGACCGGAAAGGTAGGACCAGCCACCAGAACAAATTTCATATTGGACCAATTTAAAAGAGAGAGCACTAGACATTGCACCACAAATTATCTCATTAAAACAATCCCACTTTTACATACAAATTTTGAACATTGATTCTCCTTTATCCATATGACCCACACAACACCTATACAAAGAAAAATCATTAGGAATAAGAGGAACCAGTTGCATTGTTCCACAAATTGTTGCTCTGAATCACAAGTTCCTTCTTGTTTGGTGCAATTATACACCAGAACCCAGTCCCAAGTTCATTTCACTCTCGCATTTGCATATCATGCACTAAATTTCACTAAGAAAATATAATGTTTACACTAGGAAAATCTAATGTTGTGATGTTTACACTCGCACATAAAGTTTAGAGCCAGTAAGCAGAAAACTAATAAACGCCATGTTTGACAGGTGCAACATCACATTGAATTTTTCATAGATCAATCACGCTTCAAAAAGGAACATTTGACCATAATTTTATACGCTGTTTGGGTTAGAGGTACTCAAGCAAAGTAAATTCAGAAAGGGATCAAAATAAAATCACATCAGAAACTTTCATTGAAACAAAATGAAACCAAATTGCATTTCAGCAGCTAATCTCACTTGCTTCTTTCTTTTGCAGTCAATCCATTATTTTGTCAGTTTATACCATTCATTCAACAATCTAACCAATCAATGATGTTCCATTCCATTCCTAAAGGGCAGTGATTTCCCATTAAAATTCATAATTGTCAACGGAAATTGCTTTTATCAATGACAGAGAAGAAAGAAATTCTGAGGCTGGTTATTAAAGCCACTTGTCAAAAGATAAACTTACTATCAGACTCCATGGAACCGCCACTGCAGGTCATGAAGTGGCAGCAACATAAATGGGGCTCCTAAGGAAATGGCAATGGTGTGACAGTAGTGGCAGTAACAATATGACAATAGAACTTGGTGATAGTGCAGTTGCTGGTGGTAATAGCATCGGAAATATAAATACTGGAGTAGGAGCAATGGTAGTCTCAAGGATGTGGTAACAGTGTCGTCCATATTAGCAGCAATGTCTTGATGGATTTATGGTGATAATTACAACTGGCATTATAGCGTTAAGATTGATGGTAGCAACAACAATGGCATCATGAGTTGCAGACTTGGTTGTAGCTGTGGAGGTACAGATAAAGATAGTAGCAATAGCAAAGGCCACGATAGATGAGACAGCAGTAAAGGCAGAGAGCTGGTGCCCAAGGGGATTGCAAGAATTAGTGGTGGTGGAGATAGGTAAAACTTGAACCCGAATGTGAAGCCTCCATTACCGAAATGAGACCAACTTTTGCTGTATTGAATGATAATTAAGTTGCACTTATGCTTACATTTAAGAATAAAAGTGAATTTTACTACACCTGGCTTAACTGATCTCAGACAAAATACAAGTAGAATACAATCTTCAACCCGTATTGCAATTACTTACAAATTCGTTTCTAGCATATCATCCTTAGAATTATACCATGTAACTGTACCGGATGGTAAAACATGTGGGTCAGTATTGGGGTAAAGCCCCTGAGGACATTGAAGAAAATAATTTATCTATCTATGAATGAGCTCATTGGGCCATAGAAAACAAGACAACTTAAATAGTATCAGTAATATACTAATTCCTAATGGAATCGACAAAGCATTTTCACAGACTTTCCTCCTCCCTTTTTCTCCAACTTCCCAAGTGGCATCAACACAACCTTATCTTATACACTTACAATTTATCCTCAAATTCCAGAACACAATACTGAATTGTTTCAGAATAGAGAAAGAGAAATTATAAACCAACAGCAATTCCTTTCACACCTAAATCCCTCCCTTATGTACCCCCATAAAAAATTCCCACCGTTAATTAATCTGGGTTGTTATGAAATCTGGAGAGACAAAATACAAGTTACTGCAAGAAGAGAAAGGAGGAGAAGAATTAAAGAATGTAAGTAATGCACATTATCCACCACATCCCAACTCATCTAATTAATTACAAAATTACAAATTTTAGACATGACACCATCAACTACTAAGTAAAGTGATCATATTAAGCCCAGAAAAGAAAGAATAATCTGATTTTGTCAACAGCCTATGAATAAGCACGAATAGCTCCCAGGAATTCAGCAAATGAAGGGCTACTTATTGTCTTAGATGATTAATGACAAAAATGTTCAGCAACAAGACCCTAAATGCCCTCAATCTACGAGGGTAAGAATTTGGATCATGTACTTATTATTTAATTACCATTTATTTCTAATTTCAGGTGCGCCTACAGAATGACAATAGAAATTTATACAGTCAAAAAGGTTTTTTAGAGATACAATTAATGTGTCATTTCTCATGATTCTGTAACTCCATAGAAACCACTGGGAAGAGATGTGGACCGGTAGCAAAGCATGATCATATATGCCAGCACAACATAATATCTCAGGAAAAACCAAACAACAAAAGCCCACAAGGAAATGAGTTTAGGATTTAATCTGAATACTAAAGCATTGGACAACCGCATTACTCACACCTCAAAATATAACCGCATTACTCACACCTCAAGATATTTATTGCTTCAAAAAAGCACATATAACCACAATTTATAACATCACCAATAAAATGCTTCAGCAATGTAAATGAATCCTTTATGACTACCAACCAAAATTTCAGTGAAATTAAGGTGCACCCACCTTGCTGTTGAGTAATGTTGGCACTCCCATTCAAGCTTTTCAACCTCACCAAAATCTCATCTGTGATCTTCTGCTTCAAAGGACCTGGCAATTGAACCACGTCTTCTACTCTAGAAATCTCCTCCTTAATTACCTTCACCTTTTGGCCCCATAAAAATTTGAGTTTCAAATTTCAAAGCAAAGACACTAATACACAAATAGTTACATCTATGTGAAAAAATGGATCTTACCAATTTAACAAGCTCCAAGGGTTCCGATGCTCTCCGAATCCGAATCGATTCTTCCATTTTCCTCATCTGGTCCGGGGTATATTTAACAACTGAAAATGTTTATTAAAAAAAATTTATCATTTTTTAAACCAGCATTTTTTTTTTTTTTTTGAACAGATTAAACCAGCATTGAACATAAAGGAAAACTGCAACTGGACTTCTCACAAAACTCCCAAACTCAATTTGAATTGGAACTGAAATTTTGAACAATGAAAAAAAAATCATAACGTTCATTGAACATAAATGAAAATTGGAACTGGGTTTCCCACAAAATCTACCAAGCGTATTCTAAAAATTGATCCTTTTATCACACCAGCATTGAACATAAACGAAAATCGGAACTGGGTTTCTCACAAAATCCCCCAAACTATCAAGTGGGATTCCCAAAATTTGATCTTTTTCTTAAACCAGCATTGAACATAAAGAAAATTGGGACTGGGTTTCTCACAAAATCCCCAAACTCTATTGGAACTGAAATTTCTAACCAAAAAAAGAATAATCCTTGAATTACCAGCCTTGAACAAAAACAAAAATTGGAACTGGGAATCTCAACACATCAACATAAGTTACAAAACTATCAAGTGGGTATTCCAAAAGCCATAGAAACAAGCTCAAGAGATGGAATTGGATTGAGAAAAAAAAAAAAAAAAAGAGACTTACTGTTTCTAGAAACGTTACCGGAGTAGATGTACAGAGAAGAATATAGAGAACGAAGAACATAAAGTGCGATTACAATGTTAATAGAGCAAACAACCCAAGTGGTTTTCTTGTACGAACACCCCCTCCTTAATCTTCCTTCCGCCATGTCCCTCTCTCTCTCCTTTCTTCTTTACTCTCATCCCACCATCTCTCTCTCTCTCTCTAGAAATTTGCACACAGATAGTCTCAGATTCTTTTCCCTCTTCTATCAACTACTGGATCAGTTTTCAGATTAGATCGCAGGAATTAGAAGTTGCTTTCTTTGACAACCCACGCGCATTGCTTGTGCTCTAAAAAAGTGTCTTTTTTTGGTCCTTGTTTTTCCTATTGTGCTTTTCTTTTTCTTTTTCTTTTTCTTTTTTTCCTTAAAAAACAAAATATTGTGTTCTTAAACTTAAACCATAATTTAAGTGCATGCACTTTTTTGTTAACTTCTGCTAATACCACTGATAATCACAGATAATCATCTGTGATTCCCGTGATTGTAGGTGGTGGTGGTTGTGCTGTGCTAAAAAGTAACCTTGAGTTTTTGGGCTTTTTCTTTTACTTTGCTTGTTTTGCTTATCAAGATGAAACGTGTGTAATTGATATTCGTTTTTATTGCTTGTTGTTTAATCGATTGTGTTATTGTAGTAAGTATCTATGTATCATCACGAGGTAAAAGGCTGTCATTTGGTTGTTAAAAGGGGTCATGATTTTAGCCGAATGATTACTTATTCCACCTTATTGGATCTATAAACATCTTGCAATTAATGCCCCTATTGCAGTCTAGTTGTGCACATTAATGAAGATATTATTGGTATGAAGTGGATTTTTTTCACAATTAAATATAGGGTCTAACTAACGAGTGACTTTAGTTATTAATTAAGATTATACTTTATATTATGATCGTTTAGTCTTTTTATAATACAATGCAGCATATTAAATTCTTCATTAAGGAATGTTTGGAATGTACAAACGCACCCATTAACAAATGGGTTAAAATAAATAATGAATTTATTTATGGGTTATATTATTAAGTGTCTAAAGACATTGGTTAAAGTTAATTTTTTTTAATTGAAATTAATCAGCTTTTTTGGGGAGTCACACATGAGTTAAAAGTCAAAATAGTATATGTGTTTAATGGTTCTTGTTGCTTTCCAATACAATGCAGCCTATTATTAAATAGTCTGGTTAATGTGTGTCCTAAGAGCATACATTAAAATATTTATTTTTGAAAATATTTTTTCGAGAATTAAAAAAGCAGTCAATACTTTTTCAATTCCTGTGAAATTTTTTCAAAAAATAATTAATTATTGTGTGCCCTAAAGGCACACATTAGCAAAATCCTTATTAAATTATTCCTTAACAATGCATAAATGTAAGTCATGTAACCATTAACAAAAGCCTTTATTAATTATGCGTTGTTGAAGTTGTATCAATTAGAGTGTACAATGCCCAGTAAAAAAAAATAAAAAAAATTAGAGTGTACAATGTTTAGTACAAATGTACAATCTCTTTTGAGAGAAGTTTTTGGGCCACATCGACGTGGATCGACTTCCTTAAAAATTGAATGTCATTGCATTGCATGGATCAACATTCATACGACATCATTGTTTGTTTTTGTAAGCGAGACAAACATATGTTGACAACACAAAGTCTAAAAATCAAAACCCTTTAAAAAAATTTAGTTATCTTGTCGATCAGATCCTAAGCATGAAGTGGTGAAGTAGGTGAGAGAGGTCCTCAATCGATTGGTCCGCATGGAGGGCTGGGCTATGTTGAGAGGTCCTCAATCTAGGGCATGCGAACCTCATTGAAACATGTATGAGAGAGAGAGAGAGAGAGAGAGAGAGAGAGAGAGCTAATAATAATGAAAATTTGACAATAAGGCAGGAGGAGAGGCTTTTGTTTAATCCTTAATAAAACACGAAATAGTGTCCAATTATGAAGACCCCTAATAGACAATGTGGTACAAATATTTGTCAAAATTCTAGGACCAAAATTGACTATTTCACCTCTTAACATTGATATTTATTAAAAAAACATTGATTTGCAAATCGTGAATCATCGGAAATAGTAGCGTGAGGCCAATTTGGCTTGATGTTGAGCAGTTCTAGTTGGGTCTGTTCAATCATATTTCACTGGATTACAATACTCCAACCAAAATTATATATATACTAATTGTACATATCCCACCAAAATGAAATACTAATTATATTTATGTATTTAAAGCAATGTGATTAAGGTGCAAGTTAATTTGCATGTTTAGAAATACAAGTATAAGTGCTTGGGGTGTAAGGGGTAAGGGCCGAGATTTAAGTCTCTAGAAGGGAGCTTCACACACATATACACTTAGATTAGGTTAGAAGATAATTTTTATCTTGTATCAAAAAAAGAATTACAACTTTACTATTTGGCTCTTTCTCAAAAAAAAAAAAAAAAACTATTTTGACAAGTGGCAAAATATTAAATACTTAATAATAAATTAATTGAATGATAACGCGATCAATCAGTTTTCCTTATAATTAATGCAAGCGTCATTTTGAAGTTGAACATGAAAGAATGGCATCCAAATTCTTATCCTATCTAATCACCTGAAAGGTAATAACCACCAATAAATTCACAATTCTTGGTGAAACATAACATCTTCTCCTTCCCCCTCGTCTAACAATTGGTTTGAATTTTTTCAAATGTATTTTCTGAGAATTAATTTTTATCTCCTCTTTTTTTAGAGTTAGGCTTCGTTTGGAATTTCATAAGAGAATGGAATGGAATACAATGATCATAAGGGAATGGAAATGAATTGAATAAAATATAATGTATTTAAGTAAGGAGGAGGAATGAAAAAAAAAAGGTAATGAAATTAAGTAACCTTGATTGGATGTTTTAAAATAAAAGAATGGAAAAGAATGAAAATGAATGGAATGTAAGTAATCTTGTTTGGGAGTAACATGAAGGGAATGGAATGGAATGGAATCATTTTATGACAATATTACAATTAGACCCATATTTTAAAATAAATAGTTGAATATATAAGGATATTTTGGAAGTTTTAGTAAAAAATTCATTAAATCTAATTTCATTCCCTCTCATTCCTCTCAATTTCGATGAAAATTTTGAGGTTTTAAGAGAATAGAGAGGATCGAGTGTTCCCTCCTACCTATTCCATTCTCTCCCACTTAAACTCCCAAATAAGGGAATGAAAATTCATTCCCTTCATTAAAACTCCCAAATAAGAGAAGGGAAGTATATTCTAAAATTATTTTTTTCATTCATTTCCATTTCATTCCATTCACTCCTCCCAAATGAGGCCTTAGGGTCAATGCAATGATAAGAAACATATTTTATATTGAACAAATCAACAAATGGATGCATGAGAAGCTAGTTCTCAAAGATAAAAACCAAAGGTTGGATTTGGATACTTGAATTTATATTTTTAATAAATTAATTTTTATTATATTTTTTTTTGATAAGTTTGAAACAAAGGGGGATTTGAAATCATCAATTTTTTAAAATATTGAAATAATTTGAGATTCTATGTAGGATTAAATGTTATTTTAAATCCAATAATTTCAAGTTTTAAGATCCTTTGTGAATTTGACCAAATTTAGGGGTATCAATGTTTGATACAATCCATGTACACGACAACATGACATAGGTTTTACGAGTTACATTTAGTCCTCAGCGAGTTCAGAGTCCAAATTCAAATCCTTAACTTATTTAAATTATATGAACAATATATTTGGATTTTAATCACCTTAGTCCATATCCACATACCCAAACATTATTATCCAAGTGCATCATTGACTTTGAAAAAAAATCCAAATCAAGTAAGCCAACAATATGATAATATGTTTTGCCTTTTTCCATGGAAAAATTTACAAACAAACGCATTGCATGATTGTGATTTGCATAATTATGATGCACGAGAGAATTCTATAGATGAGAAATCGCCAGTGATATTGTAGTAATCTATATTTTCACTACTATTTAAGGGGCTTTCAAGCTATTTAAGCCGTTAACTCTAAATAGTAGGGGGTGTTTGGAAGAAGAGTTTGAGTTATATTGTTTGAGTGTTTTTGATATACGTGTGGGTAAAATAGTGTGTGAAACTCTATGTAATGTTGTTTAAAATGTGAAATGATGTGTTAGAATTAATCTACCAAACACCCCCTTGGATATCCCAAAATATCCCTTCTTAGCTCACTTATAGGCTTTTAACTAAGGGGAGCAAATTCATAAAATGAAAGCTCACAATTTAAAACCTCCCACTAAACCCATGTTCTCAGCAATTTACAATTTCTTTATCTCTCATCCATTTTGAAATTTAAATAAATGCACTGTTTTCCTCCTCATCTCTTATAATTTTTTAAATTTAAACAACACACTCTATTTTCTTTTCTTGTTTCTTCTACCTTTTCTTTTATTTTGAACAAAAAAATTTCTAAGCATTCAGTAAAATCAAACTCACCACAAATTTTCTGTACACAAAAAGAAATGAATAAATAGAAAATTATGATACTAAACAAAAAAAAAAAAAATTGAATTTATTATTTTGTATAGTTCATTAGTTTGTTATATACCATGAGTGTGTTTGATAAATATGCTTTGGGCATTGACCAAAAAACTTGCATTATAAAAAATGATGTGAAAAATGTTGTATCATTAATATTTCTTTTAAAAAAAAATTACTTGTATATTTTTATAATTAAAAGATAGATGGGTGATAATAGGTGAAGAAGTGTTTGTTTGTCAACCATTTTTTATTTAAAAAATAAGGGTTAAAGTTTTAACATCTTAAACTTGTTATACTTTTATTTAAAAATGGATTTTAAATATCTGAAGGTTAGAATTATTATTATTATTTTTATATTCAATAGCTATTGTGGGAGGATTTGAATTTATGAATGATGTCAATTAAGTTACAAGGTCTTAGCTAGAGGTTTAGATTTATGTGAATTAAAAAAAAAAAATATATATATATATATATATATTATTAAAAAATGCCTCTAAGAACTCTTTTTTTTTTTTTTGAGAAATACTGCAACTTTTATTATGAAGAGGATAAGTACACAGCATCATGAAACACCAAAGATTCAATCAAAAATGGACATTCCTTTATCCAAGTTACAAAGCTCTGAATACCCTTGGCATGTTGTGCTAAAGCATGTGTCGGTTTGTTGCCTTGCCGTCGCACGTGTTGAACTTAAGAGCGTCTAAAATCATGCAACTTAAGCTGAATACCTTCCATGACGTCTTGCAGCTGGTGGTGTGGTGGAGCCTGATAGAATAGTGAAAACCATGTTGGAGTCAGTCTCAAAAATCACGTCACGTACGCCTACATCCCATGCAAACGAGACCACCACGTCCAAGGCTTTTGCTTTCGCTTCCAAGGGACCCAGAGGTAGGTGTAGGCGGCAATGACTACTCCCTCATGGTCATGGATGACAGAATTGATGCCCACTGTTTCGAGACCCTTGAAGAGTGTTGTGTCGATGTTGATCTTGAACCACGAGTATGAGGGTGGGATCCAACAAGCATCTAGTGGGCTCATGAATTGAGGGTGCTGAAGTAGGCTGCCTGGAAATCCTCAAGAATGGTGCGAGCCTTGTGTAAGATCTCGTTGGTGGACTGTCTCGGAAAGCCATGTTGTGCTTTGTTTCGGTTTACCATATACCCCATGCAACAATGACGACTAGCTCAAGCACATCCTGGCCAACTTGTTGCATGAAAATGAGATACCATAGAATGTCAATGAAGTCCCTGTAGTGTACACCTTTATTGTCAAAGGGGATACCCGTGGCATCCCACACATCACGTGCGTATGTGCATTCCCAAAAGAGATGTCCGCTAGTTTTAGACACCAATCTGCATGCTTTGCATGTGGGATCGTCTAGCACTTGGCGAGAGTAGAGGTTCGACTTGGTAGGGAGAATATTACGGCTCGCTCTCTATGTAAAGGTTTTCAACTTGTTCGGGACATTGAGGCTCCATATTTTTTTCCAGAACTGACCTTGGTTGTTGGTATTTGAGGCTCCCTCCATTGTCTTTGACGGGATTAGAGATAAGGCAACTTTGTAGGCGCTGATTACAGTGAAAGTGCCCTTAGGTGTGTAAGCCTGTATCATGCAGTCTTTGGTGCATCTATTGCTACGTGGGATGTCGAGTATGGCTTGAGCATCATTAGGGAGGAAGACACATTTGACCAGGTCGATTTTCCACTCTCTTGTGACTTCATCGATAAGCTCCGAAACAGTTGCAGTAGCAGACAGAGTGTTTTGATGAGAGATGACTTGGAATGTAGAAGGCTTTGGGAACCATTTATCTCTCCAAATCTGTATCAAAGTGCCATCACCCACCCGCCATTTATGTCCGGTTTTATCAATGTCCTGTGCAGACATTATACTTTTCCAAGCATAGGAGGGTTTTTGTCCAAGTTAAACATGGAGGAAACCATGGTCAGGGATGTAAAGTGCCTTTAAGAACTTATGTAAAGAGATTATTTTCATATTAATTTTGAGGAGGAAAATATAATTCTACTATATAGTCATGGGTGCATGTGATTTAAATTTGAAAAATAAAAATAAATTTATTAGTAGATTTAATGAGAATCCTCAAACGGCAAACTCTGCGGTCCTATTGAGTGTAATTGCCGTACAACCTACAAGTTAAAATGGGAAAGCGCCCAATGGACCTTATTCAACCCGGCCCGTATGTCACTTAAACTTCTCGACCCGAATGTGAGGAAAAAAACGCGGGAAAATTCGCTTCTAGGGCACAAACAAAAAGAAGCCAAATTTTCTTCACTTCACTCATTGCGACTTCACCGCCATTTCTTGCATTTCAATCAGCTTGAGAAAATCGTTGACAATGGAGGCCAACAATGACATTGAAGATATGGAGGAAGAGGAGGAATTCGGATTCTCGAGAAACTATTTTCTCGCGAAAGAATTGGGAAGCTCGGGAAAGAAATCCACTCGCAAGCTCTCTGAAATTAACCTCGTCGACGAACAGGTACTCGCTCTTAAAATCTAGGGTTATTAATCTTCACAAAAATATCAAAAAAATTTCAATTTAGTTTATTTTTGTGAAATTTATGTTTAGGAACTGAGGGCAGCGGCGTCTAATATTGAGCCAAAGCACGAGAAAGAGGTCGTGGCTTTGACGAACAGCTACAAGAGTTTGTACTCCAAATGGGTTTTCGAGCTAAGGTGTGTGCTCTGCTTTATTTAATCAAGAAATGAAGGAGTTGTTCTTTATATATATATATATGTTATGGAATAGAGGTGCGTTTGTTTAGTTGTGGTGTTTGAAATAGTTTGGTGTGTAGTGATTTGTTTTGTTTTGTTGAGAGTGATATTGAGCTGAAATCACTTCAATTGTGACAAATTTAGGGTAAGCATTGTTACAATTGTTTGTGTGTGTATGAGTACCTAGATTGTTTCATTCATATGGATACCTAGATTTAGTATTGGGATAGTATTTGTTTTTGTTAATCTGTGATGGGTGTGTTATTTTGTGGTTTTTAGTTTGCATAGCGTGAACTGTGCAAATGATTGGTACCTATGTTAGGGAGCCAGTTGTGCACGTTTAGTTAATTGATATTAGATGGGCTTGTATGGTGTTTACGGTGATGGAACGAAGATGGTGTGAAAGAATTTGGAGAAAGAATTACAGGCCTCGTGATGAGCTGGGAAGGGTTGAACCCTCTTTCTGGATGACTGATGGGACTAAAATACGGACTCCAGAGGTCCTGGTCGATGAGGATGAATACTGTAGGCTGGAAGAGGCGTACTGATCAGCACAATTGAGTAAATCAAAATAGAATCAATGGATAAGATGAAGGATGAAAATAATCAGCATAGAACAAAATTTATGCTGAAAAATGATTATAATTATCCTGGCATGGCATGATATCAGATGTTGATGTCTTGCTGCTAAAAAAGAATAGTAGCAGCAGCCAGAGTAATGGAACAGTAATAGACTGAAAAGAATTTGATGGGCTTGGAGCAAGGTGGTGCAGGAGCAAGTGTATTTTTATCTCTCTTATTGGTCTAGTTTCTCACCATTTATATCAGCTTTTTTTCCCCCGCATGAACAATGGAACTGACCATGAAGCCTTGCTTATTGGATTAGAACTAGCTGTGGAAAAAAGCTAATTTCTCAGGAATTTTAGACCAAGCTTCCGATTAATTTTGATTTTGGCTAGCTTTTAGTGCCAATCTTCTATAAATTTCTTCCTAGTAGTATCCCCCACTACTAAAAAAGATGCTCACTTAAAATATCCCATATGCATTGGCAAGAACAAGGGAAGGAGTCATATTTATCTTGATGGTAGCAAGAGTAACAATAATGTTTATAATGCTACAGCAGGGGTGTCAAAGAAGCAACCTCAACTTGAAAATCAAGAAGATTCATGTATTTGTAGATTTTCAACCTAGAGAATAATCTTGGTCCAACCCAAAACGAAATATACTTTAAGAAGAAAATTGAGGGGTTTCATCTTTGAATAGTTACTCAGGAAAGCAAGATGGTACTGGAGGGAAACCTGTTAACTATGATTTCATAGTCACCTTACCCTAGTAAACCCGGCACCTTTGAGAATTGAGGATAACAGGGGCATTGTCCTCACTTTCAGAGAAATGCATGACTTTATAGCTCATGTGCTGCCCTTCTCTTGCTTGGCGTTGGATATTTACTGTTTGATAGGACCAGACAACTGCTGACATCTGAAAATACTCTTTCTTAAAATGTTGTTGTGAAGTATGTATCTATTTATATCTTTAACTGCCGGATAGGTTATTACTTAAATGTGAAACTTGCAGAACTCATAGGTTGTGATATTGATCTTATGAGGAACAAAATCAATGCCCCAGGCTAGGACTCACTTATATAGCAAACAAGACGGTCTGGAATGGGAATTCTACTTTGAATGGGTTTCCAAAGCCCAAGCAAGGCGGCGAGTGTCAAGGTCTCAGGGTGAGGGGTGAGAATCAATCTGAATTCTAACATTGGATGGGCTACCAATAGGCTGAAGTGTAAACCTTTTATTTGAGCTTAGCCCTGATTGACCAGCTCAACATGGGAAGATGAGAAATCTCATTCAATTAGAAATGGTATTAAAAAATGGAACACCGAAAGAGTTAACCACTGAGCTGTATGACGTAGGAAACTCTCAAGTACAGTTCTAAGGGAAGGAATTTACCTGCCTATTCTGAGCAAAACTACAGAGGGAAACTTTTAACTCATTAACCAAATATTATCTGGAAGGGTAGAGAAGGTAAAGTGTTTTCCCGAAAAACCATGGAAGCTACTGGGAAACAGAAACGCTTGAACTAAGTTGGCAGTGGTACCAAAGTAATGGACTATCTTTGGGAAGAATAGCATACCAGTAGAGAAGCTTCTGCCAAGCATTTATGGTTATATGAGAGGATAAGCATCCTTACTGCACCTTTATGTGGTACAGGGACTTTTCCAAAGGTTCTTTGGCACAAGGGTTAGTTTCAGTTTGAGACATTGCTTCTTTTGAGGTATGTGTCTCTGCTGTATTCACAGTAGACAGTATCTTTATTTTTATGTTATTTTACGTTGCCCTTAAAGATAGGTACTCTATTTATAATTCTAGGTGATACTTCATCCATACTTAGCAAATGCAACTTAAGGTTGTACCTAGCGCACAAGGCTCCCACTTTTGCAAGGTCTGAGAGAGGTTATGGTAGGCAGCCATACCTCCAATTTATTGGAGAGGCTGATTCCCGGACTCAAACCCACAACCTTGTGCTTGTGCTTTTGGTGGAAGGCACTTGTCATTGCAAACCCAACTTTGTACTTTTAAAAATTTTGCACCTAGCAGAGACTTAGTTCATGCATAACTGCACATTGCTTAGAATCTTAGATGACTTTGAGGAATTGATTAACAGGTTAACTATGTATTATTGTTGGTGTACTTGTTTTCTCTTTTTTATTGTCATGCTTGGAAAGTTATGTAACTAATATTGTATGTTATTGGAAATCTCTTCATGTGTTTTAGCTGTTCTTTTCAATTTAGCAGATGTGGTTTTGGCCTTCTGATGTATGGATTTGGATCTAAGAAAGCTTTGATTGAAGATTTTGCTTCAACCGCGTTGACTGACTATTCTGTAGTTGTAATCAATGGCTATCTTCAAGCAATTAATATTAAACAGGTATCATTTGCTCAAACACAATTTGAAGGTGATAAGTGCTTACTTCACTGCTTGCTATTTATATTGATGTATCTATTTTTAGAAATAAACCAATGAGCTATAACTCAATCAGTATTTCTTCCTTCCATTTTTATGGATGGAGGGTGAGGTCATGGGTTCATGACCCATTGAGTGCATGTATAACTTACCAATCAAAAAATCTGTTAGTCCTTCACCAAAAAAAAATAAAAAAAATCTATTAGCAGACATAGATTTAACAAAAATTGTTTCCACTACTGAATTGCAAATGGAACACAATATACACTATAAAAAATTAAGGAGGCTATGTACTGTTTATTGACCTTTTGTTCTCCCCATGCTCCATTACTGATCTCTGCTGTTTGAAATGTAGGTTGTGATAGCCTTAGCTGAAGTTCTATGGGATCAATTGAAAAGCAAACGAGCGACTTCTTCAGGGAACCTGCCTAAAGCTCAACAGCCATTTAATTCTCGGTCCATGGATGATCTTCTTGCATTTTTGAATGGATCAGAAGCAGAGGATAAAGATTGTTTCATATGTGTTGTTATTCACAACATTGATGGACCTGCATTAAGAGACTCTGAAACTCAACAGTATCTTGCGCAAATAACTGCTTGTTCTTGCATCCGTATTGTTGCTTCAATTGACCATGTGAATGCACCTCTTTGTAAGTATTTTTGTTATTATAATAATTATTTCAGAGAGATTAAGTTAGCACTTAGCAGTGTGCATGTTAATTTCTTGTCTAATTACTAGCAATAGTATTATGATTTCATACCACAGGACATTTTTTTCTTCATTGTGCTTTTGCATTGTTCAACTATCTCAATCAAATTTTTGTTGTTAATTCTATTAGTGTGGTTGAAGTTAAATTGTTCAATTATTTTAGGTAAATATGTCTTTTGCAAGTGAGAATTTTGATGTTGGGTGTGAAGGATTTGATATGCATTCGATTCTCTTATTCTTCAAAGTTTTGAATTTCTTCATTGAAAGAGGAAAGGTCTAAATGAAGGGATTGGTCATTCATTTAGGCTAGTTTGGGATCTGACTTTTCTCGTGGTAAGCCACAAAAAGGTATTGGCCAATTTGTCATCCTTCCCTGCAACTGCAAGTGGATAACAAAATATTTCCATGTTGACTATTTGGTAGTGTATATTTGTATGTTCGTATCTTCATTGTAACAAAGTGTCTGCATGGAAAGAATATGCCAATTTGAAGCATTTCAGAGATAGAATATTCTGGATATTACTGTTTTTTTTTTGTGTGGTCTTTGAGCCTAATTACCATATCCTAATTTGGTTGACAGTGTGGGACAAGAAGATGGTTCACACACAGTTCAACTGGTGTTGGTATCATGTTCCGACCTTTGCACCATACAAGGTTGAAGGAATGTTCTTTCCTTTAATTCTCGCACATGGCAGTACCGCTCAAAGTGCCAAAACTGCTGCAATAGTTTTGCAGAGTTTGACACCCAATGCCCAAAGCGTTTTCAGAGTTCTTGCAGAATATCAGCTGTCTCATCCTGATGAAGAAGGCAAGAAGCTCTCCGTACTTTTAAGGAATTTTGCTGTGAATTTTAGTTTTTATATATTTAGTCTTTTTTTTCTTTCTTTCTTTCGTTTTCAGGGATGCCAATTAACAATTTGTACACAGTCTGTAGAGAGCGTTTCCTGGTCAGCAGCCAGGTTACATTGAACTCCCATTTGACAGAATTTAAAGATCATGAATTGGTCAAGACCAGAAGGCATTCGGACGGCCAGGATTGCTTGTACATCCCTCTCATGACTGAGGCACTTGAAAAACTATTAATGGAGATTAATCAATAACTTTTTCATGTCCTATTTGTGTTTATATAATCCTCTTGGAAAAAAAAAAAAATTTAAGATTGAATTTCCTTCTCTCAGACCAAAAGAAAATCTCCTCTTGGATGGTGTTTTTCCAAACGCATTTTAATGCAGAAATCAATAGATTTTTGTTCTTATGATCAAAAAACAGTTCTTTGTTTAAAACAAAATTAAAAAAAAAAAACATTTCTTTGTTTTTTTAAAACAAAATTAAAAAAAAGATCCAATTTGTTGGTTTTTATTTATTTATTAATTTCTGGCCATTTAACTGAACCTTGAAAATAAAAATAAAACTCCACTATAACATAGCATTTAAGAGTCTAATATGTTCTTAGAAATGTGGTACCTGGGAATTTGGACAATTGGGATGTAAGTATGTCATTTTGATTTGATTAGGAATATGATTAAATTATTGAGAGTGTGAGATTCTTATGTTTAGTATAATCCTAAAAAATCTATATAAATTACTCATTTTCTCCAAACATCTTTAGTTTTATAAATACATTGTCACTTTAATGATTTTTTTTTGATACAAAATATAATTCTATTTTAACTTAATCTAAATGTATATGTGTGTGAAGTCCTTTTTTGGAGAATTGAACTCCGGCCCTTACCTCCCACACCTCACAAGCATTTATACTTGTGAAGTGACTATCGCACCAAGAGTGTGCGGTGGTATCACTTTAATGATAAAAATAACATAAGTTGTGAATTAAGTCAAAGATACTATTTCTCAAAAAAAAAATCAAAAATATTAAATAATAGAGTAACATTAACCCATGCGATACAAAAATAATTATTTTATGGTTTATCCAAATATCGTACCTTTTCAATTAATGTTATTATATTATGAAAATACTAAAATAATTCCCAATAGAGATAAAAATCAAAGAAAAAAACTAGTTGTTAATATATATAATTTTTTAAAGAAACTAATTATTAATATGATTGAGCATATCTAATTAAATGAGAATCTATAGTCGAGTTAAAAAAAATGGGACCAAGACTTGGTTATATGAAAAGATAATCATTAAAGGTGAATAGAACCATAGTATATAAAAAAATGAGACCAATATTTTTTTTTTTTTTTTGAAATGAGACCAAGACTTGCTGGCTATTTGATTGGATTGGCTATACATGTCTAGCCAATGTCCAAAGGATGTGATGTAACTAGTGGCGATGTAACCAGTGTCAGAGTCAGGATTTCAACTCAGGGGGGCAAGATTAAATGACATTTCGATACTCATTATTATGATAATGTTTCTTCATAAGCTCAATTAACTACATGTGTGTGTATGTATTTTATATTATTAAAATAAAGAAAACAAAAATAATCAAATTATAGTAAATAAATAAAAAAATCTAAATACATAATGTTGAAATTAAAATAAATTGAGAAAATAAATTAATGTAGGAGTGTTAGGAATATAATAATATACCTATAAAGTTGTATTAATTTTTCAGTGCCTTGCATTCTTTTAAAAAAAATTGTAGAATTAAGCATATGTTTCTTTATTTGTTTAAGTAGTTAAAATTAAGATTTATAGAAAGGGTATGAAACTATGAAAAAATTAGAAGAAAATATAAGTCATGTCAAGGATACAATAAAAATTCACAGCAATTTCACAACATTCCTCAACTTAGCACATCATCTCATACATGTGGGTTATTAGAAAAAAAATTAAATCATATATTGTGATTTACATCCTGAATGGAAAGAACACAAAGTATATTTTTTTAATGCTCTATACACAAAAAGAAGGTGATTTCAATTTTTTCATCATTGACCTTTTTTATGTCTAAAAAATACCAATTTGTAATTTGTAGTTTGTATTATATACTGTGACCCTGTGAGAAGTAAAGAAATTCTATAATAGTGAATTTAACTATTTAAATGGTCCACTAGGAAAAGACGAAAACTAGTATAGTGATTGTTTTTTTCTCTTATAGTAACATGCTTTCTGATATGTGTAGGGGCAATTTAGGCTTTCTAACATCAAACTCTATCACTATATTATTATATAAGCTTCTAAAAAAAAAAAAAAAAAACTACTATATACAAATTATGGGGCAGGTAGGGGGGCAGCTGCCCCCTCTCGCCCCCCCTTGGCTCCGCCCCTGGATGTAACACAATATTGTTTCAATGAAATTCTCTCTCTTACGTCTAAAAAAAAAAAAGAAAAAAAAAGAAATGATAATCATTAAAGGTGAATAGAACCATAGTATATAAGTTGAATATATATTTTATAGCACACACTTTATTGAGAAACTTATATATCTTTTTTTTTATATATATATTTTTTTAAATTATTGATACAATAAAATTTTAATCTATAACTTTTATATAATAATTATTTTTATTATTAGGTTAAAGTACCAATCGATTTATAAGTATAAGTAGAGTTCGTAGTTTTTTATTTGATAACAAAATACTGATATATTAGTTAAGTTAATTGAAACTCACGTACCAATAAAATGATATCAAATAATATACATATACTCAAATAACATTCATATAATTGGACGTTGTACTTGTATTACAACATCTCTATGACTAGTCACTACAATTAGTTTATGGTGTAGGTAGAGTTTGAATTACAAATTTTTTATTTAACAATAAAATACTTTTTTTTATAATCATTTAACGATAAAATACTAATATATAGTTGACTGAAACACATATACCAATAAAATGATATCAAATGACATATATATACTCAAATAACATTTATATACATTTAATGTTTATATTCGATGTTGTACTTGTATCACAACATCTCTATGACTAGTCACTACATTTATTTGTTTACACATTTCCTCGTCTTGTGAAACTCGTAACCGTGTGAAACATCTTTTTCTAGTTTTTGTTTTTGAAGGATATATCTTCGGCTTTAATAAAGCAAATTAAGGAAAGTCTAATATTTCTGGTTAGAAGTCTTAAGAAGATTTCAAAGACCCATTCTCATCTTATCTTCAAAGACTCGACAAATTCAGTTTTGTTGCGTTACGTCAATTATTGGAACTGTGTACTGACTTGCCACGCTGTGTCACCATTGGATGAACCTCAAATAGATATAAACGATAACGATGATAGACCCTTAATTTGTAATTTGCAAAGACAGGAAATACAAATCTAGTATTTCATTATCTTCACTAATTCTATTAACACATAAAAAAAAGTTACCATTTTTATCATAACTACCTTACGCGATAGGATATATGGATGTTACTTTTATATTAATTAATTGTTATTTATTAATTTTAATTTTAATACTATATAAAAAAGTTATAATTTTTTTCTACATTTATATGACTAGCTATATGTAAAAGTAACATGGACTTATCACTTTTTTTTCGTCACTCACGTATTATAATGTGATGAGTTATAAGTAATGAAGTTATGGACCCATTATTTGACTTTCACTATTTGAGTTATGATAAAAATTGTGTTTTCTTACGTATTACTAAAATTTTTATAAAAAATTATAAAACCACATAAAATGTCACAATTTGTACCATAATTATTCACTTAATAAATGGTGAATGGTGAAGAAAAAATAACAAATTGTATAAATGTGACGAACAAGTTGTCACAATTTACGGAAGATGTTTGTAGCAAAAATTAAGAAATTTTATGTGTTACTCCATTTTATTTTTCCTTTTAATTGTACACACAACGGTAATTTTAACAAACCCTCAAAATTAAAAAAAAAAAAAAAAAAACAGTAATTTTAACAGCGTTTGACGTTCTATCCATGCCGTCCAAACGAATCGATTCGCCGCATTAGATGCGATTTAACAGCCAATGACATGTTGCCACCGCACAATCCAGGGTACTTTTGTAATGTGGGCACAAACAGTAAGTGCAGCTCATAAACCACGTGGCAAATTAGTATTAGTATAACACAGAAATCAGAGGACTCATGACTGCAGAGAATCAAAATCCTTGTTCTTAGGCCCTCTTATCCTTACTTTTGTATTTTTGTTTCTTTGATATAAGAATATTTAAACAGCTCCAAAATTTTTAAAGACAGAAAAAACAAAAAGACAGAAGCTCACATATGATATCATCTCTCTCTCTCTCTCTAAGCTCAACCACTACCCGAGTTTCTCTCGATTTGTTACGATGATTTAAAGTCCAGTTTCCGTCATAGGCAAATCCGAGGTCACTTTTCTGAAAATTTTCGTAAAGTTTAAGGATTTTTACAAGTATTGGTGGAAAAAAAAAATTATATATATATATATATATATATATATATATATATTTGTTTTTCCGGGAATTTGAATTCTTGGGAAAGGAAAAAATGTGGGGATTTGGGGGTAAATATTATTGGGGAAGAAGGGAAAGGGGTGGGAAAATAGAAGGGATAGTGGTGGTGTTTGCTTGGTTGTCTAGCCAGGAGAGGCACTTGAAGAACTACGTGCAGCTCTACTCGTGTTTGGGTTGGAATTCACTCATCTGTCACCCTGAGTTTCTCAATTCGTGAGTTCCAATTTTGTTCTTAATTAATCTGAATTGGGTCTATTTATTTTTCTTAAAGTTGTTGTCTTTAATGTGTGTTTAGCTTTTCTTGATTCTATTGGTTTTTTTTTATTTATTTAATTTTTACTGAGTTTGCGAGGTTGAGATATATGAAATCATGGCTAAACAAAATCGGCTATCTGGGTTTGGTTTAGATTTGCGAATTGTGTGCACCAATAAAGTGAAAGTTGGCATCTTTAGTTTTATGGAAGTTTATGTGCTACTACTTTATTGGCTCCAAATTTGTTCTATCAAATGTATGTGTGTTTTTGTATTTTTAGGATAAGTTTGTTGCTATTTTGGTCCATGATTTTGTTAAAGGTAGTTTATTTATTTATTTATTTTGATAAGTATTAATGGTAGTTTATTAATGTCTCTTTGAACAATCAATCTTCAACTGTTTCAAAATCACTGTATTTTTGGTAAGATAACACAAATCACAAATTAATGGGCTGTTTTGCAATTTACAGTTGCAGGCTTATAATAAGATTAGTATTTGTTAGAATGACTACTGGGTCTTATTCAATTGCTACTATCAGAATAAAAGTTGCACTATATAATTCCTCTTTTTTGTGCACATATGTTGATTTGGACTTTATGTTTAATCCGCCCAGGTTTTTCCCGGAGAAAGCCGCAACTCTGGCAGCTGACATTGTCAATGAACTTGTTCAGGTCAGTGCTAAAATTAGTTGCAACTACCATTGGTGAAAAGCTTTTATTCAGTTACTCCTTTAACCTATTCCTATTGAAATTTTTATGGAACTTCGATGCATTGGAAATCCTGCTTGAGTTGTATTGCCATTGATTTGGGTGGGGTATTCGTAATTACAAATAGAAAGAAAAGAGTTGCAGTATCTGTTTACCTTTTGCATCCATATGTCTTCCTCTGGTTTCAAATGATTTACTTAAAGGGTAAAATTTAGGTATAGTTCCTTTGGTGCGGTACCTGAGGTTCATCAACTAAATTAAAAAATGTGGTTGCATTGATCAATAAGTCACATGATTAAATTAATTGTACTTGGGAACAATAACATTGTTTACACTACATTTGTCAAAGCAACCATGTGGTTAAATTTAATTAGGCAACCTAAGGAACTATACCTATGTTTTTCCCTTCCTTAAAAGTACTATAGCACTTTATATGTTCCTCTTCCACAAGTAAAACTGAATACTCATGCTCAAGTTTGTGAAAGGGTTAGCTAATAATTGCCTTGTTTTATATTTTGATTAGGAGCTAAAAATTAGGCCACGCCCTGTAGTCCTTGCTTCTTTTTCGGGTGGTCCTAAAGCTTGCATGTACAAGGTCCTTCAGGTAATTTCTTCTAAAGTTTCAAGTGACCTGAGTATGTGATTTTTTAAGGGTTTCCCTTTACACGGTACCATTGCAGGTATCAGAAAGCTTTCTCTTTTGGTGATAGATATGTAAATAGATTTTCCTTTTTTAGCAGATAATTGAAGGAAAGTGTGAAGGACTGGAAAATCTGGTATGCTCTTCTTTTTTTCTCCCTCCTCCCACTTCCCTTTTGCAATTAAGCAGATAGCATTATATATTAATCCAATTTTATTGCATAAAAGCAATAAAATACATTCCAAGGTGAAACTCATTATGTTTAATTTCCCGCAGTCTCTATATGGTGGGGGCAAAATAATTTTTTTCTCATATTTGCAAAGCTCATATAGTTTAAGAATTTCGGTGTCCAAATTTAACTATTGTTACTATTATTTTTTTCTCATGAAGGATGACTTCCAACTGGTTAGAGACTGTATATCTGGCCATATCTATGATTCCAGTCCAGCAGACTTTACCAGCGATGTGGGTACAAGATTTCTTCTTCACCCAACTATTCTCAACATGTCCCAACCACCAAGAATAGCATCATGGATAGTCCACAGCATTGCTTCTAGTCTTGATGCCCTCTTCCTCAGCCGACTTGAATCACAGCGTGCCGAGTATTGGCAGACTCTGTACTCCTCTGTTGTAAGTATATATGAGGACTTAGTACCATTCAAAGTATTCACTTCCTTTTCTTCTGTTTTTATACAACTTTGTTTTCTGCAGAACATGCGGGCCCCATATCTCATTTTATGCTCTGAAAATGATGATCTTGCTAATTATGAAACTATCTGCAATTTTGCTCAACGACTACAAGATCTTGGGGGTGACATTAAGCTAGTGAAATGGAATGACTCTCCTCACGTAGGTCTGCTTCTAAACTTACTGACTATGTTAATATCAACCATGGAAAATGTTAAAACTACTACCGATTAAACTATAAAAGTTTTACAAACTAACGTGGCATGAATGCGATTAGTGCTACATCGACAACATAATAAATAAAACCTTGAATTACTTTTTTGTTTAATGTTTGAAAGTTAACACATTAGTTTTTTGTATTTGTGTGGTAAAATTCATAGCAGCCATAGCATCACTCTATTAACCTTAGTAAGTGTATTAATTAACACTACAGAAACTATCCTAGTTGCATACTGACTGCACTCAAATACACAATCAAAATTGCTCCAATTGTTTTCAATTGTGGTAAAGAAATGCCAAATACACAGATTACCACCCCTTAAAGCATACCTCTACTCTGATCAATAGCCCACTTCATTAATTAATGTTTGAAAAAAGAAAAGAAAAAGACTCATAAGTCAATATTGTACATTCAAATGACATTGTTTGATCGATCTTAATTTTGTTTCCATTTACTCCTATAGACCATGCTGTGATATTTTCAAAAGATTATTGTGTGACTCTATCCTGTCACAGGTCATTATCGGCATTATCCGATTGACTATAAGGCTGCTGTGACTGAGCTCCTTGGTAAAGCAGCTAAAGTTTATTCTCAAAGAATTCGTCGACTTGAAGGGGAAAGGATGGGCATAGAGGGAACACGTGACGAGATCCTTGAGCCAATTGACGACTTGAGGAAAGCAACAACAAACTCAAGTAGTTTTCAGGGGCTTGCTTTAGGACCAAGTGACCATTACTTGCCCAGTTCGATGGAGTACTATGATGGGAGAGACGTTGGGTCGGTGCAAGATGATCGTAAGGAAGGTTTGATCCACCTTCAAAATCTACCAAGCATTAATGCTCATGGTGTTCTTGGTCAAATCCTTTTTGATGTGTGTGTACCCAAGAATGTGGAAGATTGGGATATCAAATCAAGTTCTTCAAATGGACGCCTATTTACTTCCACAAGGAGGCATACTCCATTTAATCCCATCAAATGCATACGCCGCTCTAGACTATAATCTCTCATGCACTAGTTCTCGCTTTCTCGGTGCATGTCTATGAAAAATTTGTTGGATTAATATTTGGTCCAAAGCAGTATGTCCATGACATGTGAAGTGTATGATGTGCTGTTTTTGTAGGCAATAAGAATTTTGCATAATTTTGAGCTGATGGCCTCTTTTTAACAACAATGTAGATAATTTACTCTCGGACATAGATGACATACAAAAATTTTTTCTACCGAGGAAGTTTCGATGTATATCAACCCTGTCAGGATTAATGTATATGAAATATGTATTTGATAAAGTTTTATTTTTATTTTTTATTTTTTTCATATATGCCAATTTATTTGTTTTAAGTCACATTTTTTGTCTCACTCTTAAACAAATTGACAGCTCGAAAGCGGTTTTCCAAAAAACTAGTTGCTAGAAGTAGAACTAGCCGGCACTGCCAGAACCGATCGGCACATGCAATTTTGATCGGTTCTGTCAACATCAATTGACATATAAATAGTCCTACTCTTGCCAAACAAACACTCAATGGACGATGTGCCAAATCATTTGTTTAAGTAAGCACTAATAAGAAGCTAGGGAACCAGCAACAAACAAGTAGGCAAAATTGTCCTCTCTAATTTTATATCAGTATCATCATATAATATTGTACTCCTAACAAAAAATTGTATCTTGAGCTTGATGGGTCATTATTTTATAATTGGCATGCTAATTGTGAAACAAAAGAAAATCATTTTTAAATGGTAGTGGTGGTAGTTGGCATTGTGGCTAAATTATCAAATGCTTTATTACTTTTATATTTTTACAAGTGGGAATCCTAGAGTTTACATCTACTTTTCTTTAATTTAGTTTAAATGATATTAATATTAGTTTAATTTAAGTTTCTTAAATTTCCCTCTCAAAAAAAAAAGTTTCTTAAATTTATAGGTTATTTTTCCTTAGGTAATATTTGGTCCTGCACAAATATTTCTAATAGTTTATTGCAAATTTATCCTCAAAATACAATGAATCTTATTGGGTTATATAAAGAGAAATTTTGAATATAAACATATCTTATATATGTGTCACTGCATGCCACACCTCTTTCAAGGGCAAGCGTTGATTCCAACGCTCTGTCCACTAGATCTGCTGAGATGTAGATATGTGATAATTATTTGACATGTTTGGTTCTATATAATGTGAGAGAGATGCTACATATAGATAATGTAAGTGCACAATTGCGCCTGGACCCAAAAACAAACGTGAGCTCAGGCCCAATGAGCCTTAAACAATAAAATTTGTAGAGTGTGGATTCGAAATCTAGTTTAGTGGTGTTGGAAGCTTGATAAACAGACTAAAATGTTACAGTATTTGCAAACAATAAACAAATATGACAAAGGAACCTCCTCGGACGTAAGCCGATGACGATTTATGTATTATCTCTCTTTCTCTTTCAAAGATTACACTTCTTAGTCCATGTCTAGCTAACTGACCGACCCCTTATTCTTTACTCTCTTCTCTTCTTAAATACATCTTCTTCTTCCCTCTTTGTCCACGTGTCACACAAATTTTATCCTTAGATCCTCTCCTCCACTTTCCACCACCTTCCTGAAGTCTTTAAACAATGGCAAGAAGGTCAATTCTACTGTTCAGGGGTCACTTCCCCATTAATGCGGCTAGGGAGGTAGGTAAAGGATCTTAAATGTGGAGGTAGCAGCCTTTTTCTGAGATATTTCTCTCACACCGTTGCATCTAGAGGGTACTTAGATCCTCCTCTTAATCAACAGTTTTTCCAGAACTCTACCTCTAATCTTCCTGGTGAATCCCAAAGTCATCGCGAGTCTGTCCGAGGGGAGATTCGTCCTCGGACGAATCCTCAGACCTTCGCCCTGTGGGCCAACTTGTAGTCTTAAAGGCCTTTAGTCAAAAACGGATTGACACCTGTCAATAAAGCCCAATGCTCAAATACTTGCTCAGGTCCTTTTACTCCCCACAAATAATACATAAGATACTACCTTAAAAAAAGTTAAAAATAATTTCCTAATGTTTAGAAATGTTTTAAATATCAAGTGACCCAACTCATTACAATAAATTATGCAAAAAATTGATTGACACTTTTTAATATCTCTAACGGAGAGATCTATAATTCACATTCATTTTATCCTATTATTACAATCGAACCATATAAAATAAAAAATAAAATAAAACAATTTACAGAGAATGTGTGAAATTGTACTTGATTTCACTCTTGGACAAGAAAGACACTTCCCACTTACTTTTTCAATAATATTTTTTATTCGGTGTAATTTAGGAGTATGATGCTCCATTCCCTTACATTCATAATAAATCATGTTCTACTAATTAAATTCATTGCAGAGTTTATCATATAAGTGAGAAAATGGAGTACAGTAACACACATTTATTTAAAATGGTAGTAAAAGCATCTACATTGATAGAGCTAAAATTTTTAGCATTTAGGAGGAGTTTGGTTTGTATTTTCAAACAACAATTTTCAGTTTTTAAACAATATTATACGTATTTCAACATATTTTTTCACCCACACGTATTTTCACAAATATTTTCAAATAACAATTTTCAGTTTTTAAACACATGTACCAAACGACGATTTAATATCTCAAAAAACTATTTTATTTATTTTAAATTTAAAAATTTTTCTCATCAGCTAAATACTGTTTACTTTTTTATTAATTTCTTTCTCACTTCCTCTCTCTCTCTCTCTCTCTCTCTCTCTCTTCGTCTCTGCCACAAAACCCAATTAAGCAATAAAATAATAGTAATTTTTTAATGTCTTTTTGCTACAGTGAACTGCTAGTCTTGGTGGTTTGCCATTGAACTGTTCTCACCCTCGTTGACTAAAAACATTGGAAAGTGATTACAATGAAGATGATACTAGTGACCGGAGCAACCGGTTACTTAGGTGGAAGGCTATGCCACGCTCTGCTCCAACAAGGCCACCCTGTCCGAGTGTTGGTTCGACCCACCAGCGACCTCTCCTCCCTCCCTCCTCCGCCCACTGACTCCGCCGCCATCGAAATCGTCTACGGTGATGTCACCGACTACCGGTCTCTCCTCTCTGCCTGCTCCGACTGCCACGTCATCTTCCACGTGGCTGCCGTCGTCGAGCCCTGGCTTCCTGATCCTTCTAAGTTCTTCTCCGTAAGCTCATTTTCAACTTCTCCAAGATTCTTCTTTTTTATATCTAAACATTCAACTGTACTAGACCCATGATTTGGATTCTATAATATATATGATTATGAATAGTTAAAGTGTTTTTTTTTGTTTTTTTTTGGGTTTTTGCTAATAGGTGAATGTTGGAGGATTGAAGAATGTGTTACAAGCAGTGAGAGAGACAGAGACAATTGAAAAGCTTATATACACTTCGTCGTTTTTTGCTCTTGGACCAACTGATGATGGATGTGTTGCTGATGAGAATCAAGTAGGGAGATATATTGCCTTTTGATTTTGTTCTTTTACTTGTATTTTCTTCTTAGAATAACAAAAATTGTGATGTGATGTGGTAGGTTCATCATGAGAAGTATTTTTGTACAGAGTATGAGAAATCGAAGGCCTATGCCGATAAGATTGCTATACAAGCTGCATCAGAGGGGGTTCCAATAGTGGCGGTTTACCCCGGAGTTATTTACGGGCCTGGCAAGGTCACTGCTGGAAATGTTGTTGCTAGAATGGTATTAATACTATCGCCTTTTCTTCTGTCTAGTTTCTTGTGATGATGTTGAAACTTGAAATTAGTAGCACTTTATATCTAAGCCATTCAGTGGAAGTTAGTTGTGCGACTTTGTTGTTGTCATCCAATAACTCATGAGAGGAAGTACATTTTTGCCGCCATGATTGTGGTTTCTTTCTAAAGAGATGTTATTGCAAACTCTTCGCTTGACCTATGATTGCAGTTGTGACTTTCTGAATTATAATATTTTGGAAAATGCGAAAGGTACTACCAGTTTGACTACAAAATGCTTACCAACCAACATATTTCATTGCTTCAAATGCCATGGCATGGTACAAATTATTAAAGGTATTGGATTATCAAGGGCTCTGGTGGAACTGCGTGAGGTTTAAGTCTAGGTGCTAACGCTTCATTCTTAAAAAGTTAAAATGGTAGGGCCTAGAGGTTAGGTCTCTATTCAAATCCCCAGTCCCAGCTCCCCCTCTTGGTCAAAACCACACTTTGAGTGAGAGGGTTTGGATAGCACGTCTGCGTCTGCGTCCAAGCTTTCCGCGTTTTTTTTATTTTTTAAAGATCAGCTCTTAGTGCACTGTTCATGGACATGTCCCATGAACAGTGTACTAAGGCATATGAACAGTAAAAAAAGTAAACAGTAATTTTTTAGACATTTAAAAATTATTTTTCTACAGTATTTTTAGTTTTCAACAATAAATTCTATCCAAACGGACCTTTGAGACTTTTCTATCCTCATAAATGAAATCTGTTGAATTTACTATAAAACCTCTCCCGGAAGTGACATGTTAATTGGTTGAGTCATGAGAGTATTCTGATTGGGGTGGGCTTGGGGTTAGACCTATAAGGTCTTCATCTACTCCTCTCATTCTCCTTAATTACTTGGGAAAAAAAAGGTTGAGTCATGCTTTTTACTTGTTTCCAGCCTTTGGTGTAAGCTGGGGAGAATATTACTTACAGATTTATGGTAATAATCTTTTAATATGGGTTTTTGTCAAGTGAGCACTATTGGATGTTCACCTACAAGATGCACATTTCTTATTTATAGCTCCATTTGATGATGTTATATTTCTCCTTTCAGATTGTTGAACGCTTTAATTGGCGGTTACCTGGCTATATAGGGTCTGGAAACGATAAATTTTCTTTTAGCCATGTTGATGATGTAGTAGAGGGGCATATTGCAGCAATGAACAAAGCACAACCTGGTGAAAGATATCTTCTGACAGGAGAAAATGCATCATTTAGGCATGTTTTTGATATAGCTGCTAGCATCACCGAGACAAAAAAGCCTATGTTTAATATCCCGTTTTGGGCAATTGATGCATATGGCTGGGCCTCAGTTATGTTCTCACGAATTACGGGAAAGCTTCCTCTGATCAGCCCCCCGGTATGCTTCAGTTATAAAAAAAAAAAAAATTGCCTTTTAGTCCTATATAGTGTATCAATCATTAGTAGACCATTAATTAAATGAATTCTTCTTGATATCCACCAAATATCAAAGTATAAGTTCTCAGTTAATAATTAAACCTTTCGAAAAAAAGAAAAAGAAAAAAAGATAGGTATTTAAGACTTTTGAAAATTATTATCAATATGTTATATAATGGAAAATAGAAAGAACATGCCAAATGTTTTGAACTAAACATAAATGTTTTTAACATCTTAAATCCCAAAATCATATGATTTTTAGGAATTGCTCAAATTGAACAATTATGACATTTACTTAAACCAGGATATATGCCTTCTCTGGTAACAACTATTTGTCTGCACTACATCAATACCTCACACCACTTGAAGTAGGTACTGCAAATGGATTTTTTTACCTTAGGCACATCTCTCTCTCTCTCGATTGGTAAGCAAATCACACATTTCATTAGACTTCAACCTATGAGCTTGTCCATAACCTGTTCTTATTTGAGCGAATGTGTCATTTGGCCTAACTGGCCTCCTTCCTGTTATTCTCTTCACTCTACTTTTTTTAGTTCATCTCATAGTCTACAACAGTCTTACTACTCTTTGTTCAATTTTGGAGCAGACAGTGAATGTTCTAAAACATCAGTGGGCATATTCCTGTGAGAAGGCTAAAGTAGAGTTGGATTATAACCCTAGAAGCTTGAAAGAAGGACTAGCAGAGGAGCTGCACTGGCTGAAGAACTTGGGCTTGATAAAATTCTAATGAGAATAAGTTCACCTTTTTCTTTCTTTTCTTTTTTTCCCTTTTTCTTTTTGGTATTGATGTTGTGCATTATTGCTACTGCTATATATTATTTATAGATCTCCTAGTGGCAATATAATTCGGTTGGGATACAAGCTAATTTCTGTAAGATTTTCTAATCATGGTAGCCATTATGACCAAGTGGTGGCTTTCTACAGAAGATGTACCCAGAAAATTTAGACCCACTTTGAGTTTGTGGACTCAATTAATTCTCTGATAAGATTTCATTCATGTCAATTTAAATCAATACACTTAGTATTGTTTCATTCTAAAACTTGATTGCTTTTTTCTTTGGGCTAATTAAAGTGAGATGGAGTTTATATTAAAACTTGTTAGTTGTTCATGAATTGGTCAAGCCTGAGAGAGTGTAATGAACAATTTGCAGACATGGGCTCATAGAGAAATTAGTGGTAACATGACTGATTTGAGATAGTTACTCTCCAAGAAAAGAGAACTAGAGAAAGGAAATACAAGGAAAGGTAAGAGAAAAAGTCTCAGACGTATTAAGCTTCTTAACCTTGTGTTGTGTTTCAATTAGGAATTTTAGAATTTCGAAGTGTTGGTTAATCTGTTTTGCTAAAAGACCTTGTTGATAATCTTGTTTTTGTTTATTGCAAATCATGGATTTAGTTAATAGAAAGAATCAAGTTCTTTTTTTTATTTTTTTTTGTAATTTATTGATGGAAAAGAATCAAGTTCTTGTAGTCATTTTGAGTTGATGCTTTAATACTAAAGTAGTCACAAACTCACACAATGCATGGAAAAATATAATTTAATTATTTTATAATTATGTAATGTAAAATTTGTAGGTTAAATAATGCGTATATTATTTAAAAATATTTTCTATTTTTTATAAATTAATGTAATGGGATATATTATGTATTTTTGCATTCAATTACAATATATTTATATGAAAAATGTAATTTAATAAAATATTTAAATTACATAATTATAATATTGTTTTATATAAATGAAGAAAATGATATTAAAATGACTATATATATAGATACACACCATAATTGATTGACTAATGTGAACATATCTAAGAATATTATATAAAAAAAATGTACACCCACATTCCATAAAACACGTCTAACATGTTATATTAAGTTTAAATTATTGTATTAATTTTAGAATTGTACATTTTTTTTTCCTTTCCAAATATAAGAATAATATTTATATTGCTTTTCTAGGACATGTATCTCTAATTTCTAATGCCAAGTTTTTTTTTTTGTGAATTTTTTAGCCCAAAACTAAAGAGTTTGGTCCAAATAGAATAAAATTTTATACTTTTCAAATAAAAAATTAAGAATAAATAAATAAATAAGTTTTTGAGCCAAATACTAAAAAAGGCAACTTACAAAAAAATCAATTTAATGCCCAATTAGTCTAAAATTGACCAATTGGACTGAATGGATTGAAGGGGATTGCAATAGATCAAGTGGGCTGAATTGGACTGAATGGACCAAAGTGACCGAATAGGAATGGACTAGTCTTGGGTTCCTAGGATGGAAAGAGGGTAAAATAGTAACTTGACTGATTCGAGATAGTCATTCTTCCAAGAAAGAGAATGAGAGAAAAAGATATGAGGAAAGGAGAGAGGAAAAGTTTATGACTTATTTCTTATTGATTTGCAGCACTTATGCATAGAGTAATTAGCACCTTCCAATATTTTTAAATAAAAAAAATCAATGTTAAATTCATATTTTTCCATTATTATTACTATTGAATTATAAGAAAAAAAAATTATGTGGAAGGTGTGAAATTCTTACCTATATAAGGACTAAGGAGAGAGGGAAGTTACTTTCCACTTATTTTATCAATAACACTCTTTGTTAAACTCACTAACACTTGGAGATTTAAAATAAGAGAAATGCTAACGAATGCTCTTAAGGCATTGGTTAATAGTCTATTTAAAGAAAGTTCTTAAGGGAAAAGAAAAAAAAAAGTAATTAATGTTTAAATAACTTTTTTACATTTCTTATAAAAGTGATGTCAAAATTTTTATAACATGAATTGTTAACCAATACTATAAGGACACTCTTTAAAATGAACCTTAAAATAATATCAATTAAGCTTAAGACATTTTAAAATCGACATGGCATTAGTCAAATAAGGACTAAATAAGTCCGATTAGAAAAGTCTTAAACCAAGACTGATGTTAGTTAAAATCTCGGCAGTATTTACTATACTTTACCCTTCCAAGTTATTTAAATGTAATAATGTTTAGGAAGACATTTGTTGACTAGAAAGATTGAAAAAGGTTATTCAGGCAAAAAAAAAAAAAAAGGGATTGAAAAAGGGGGTGCATGAAGAAGATACTGGTGACCGGAGCAACAGGTTCCTTAGGTGGAAAGCTATGCCACACCCTATTCCAACAAGGCCACCCTGTCCGAGTGTTGGTCCGACGCACCAGCAACCTCTCCTCCCTCCCTCCTCCGCCCACTGACGCCGACGCCGCCGCCATCGAAATCGTCTACGGTGATGTCACCGACTACCAGTCCCTCCTCGCTGCCTGCTCCGGCTGCCACGTCATCTTCCACGTGGCTGCCATCGTCGAGCCCTGGCTTCCTGATCCTTCTAAATTCTTCTCCGTAAGCTCATTTTCAATTTCTTCAAGATTCTTCTTTTTATTATATCTAAACAAACATTCAACAGTACTCGGTGGTAATACTGCACATTCTTGGTGCAATAGTCACTCCACACCTATAAATGGGCGTGGCGTAAGGGTGAGAGCCGGGATTAAGTCTCAGGAGGAAGTTTTACGTAAATGTACACTTAAATTAGATTAGACTAGACTAAAAATTCTACTTTGTATAAATAATAAAAAAAAAAACTCGGTGGTTCTCGGGTTGAATACTATGAATGTGTCATTTTTACACCAAAATTAAGAAAATTACATTAGACCCATGATTGGATTCTATAAGAACTTAGTCACCCTCCAATTGCGACACATATTAAAGAATCGACACAATTACCCTCAATAAATTCTTACACCCATCTAAAAATCCAACCCAACTCATAGTTTATTGAGATGGTATGAGTTGCGATAGGCGTTTTAAGTAAAAAGTTGATGTGACAATAGTGTATTGGATGACATCTTATCAAATTCGGACTCTTCTATAATGTAAGTATATATGATTATGAAAGTTAAAGAGGCTTTTTATTTATTTATAAGTTGAATAATTTGATTTTGGCTAATAGGTGAATGTTGGAGGATTGAGGAATGTGTTACAAGCAGTGAGAGAGACAAATACTATTGAAAAGCTTATATACACGTCTTCGTTTTTCGCACTTGGACCAACTGATGGTGGAAATGTTGCTGATGAGAATCAAGTAGGGAGATATATTGGCCTTTTGATTTTGTTATTTGTTTGTATTTTCTTCTTAGAATAACAAAAATTGTGATGTGATGTGGTAGGTTCATCATGAGAAGTATTTCTGTACAGAATATGAGAAATCGAAGGTGATTGCTGATAAGATTGCCATACAAGCTGCATCGGAGGGGGTTCCGATAGTGCTGGTTTACCCCGGAGTTATTTATGGGACTGGCAAGGTCACTTCTGGAAATATTGTTGCTAAAATGGTATTAATACTGTTGCCTTTTCTTCTGTCTAGTTTCTTTTGTTGTAGCAATAGAATGATAGATGTTGTTCAAACTTGAAATTAGTAGCACTTTGTGTATAAATCATTGAGTTAGAGATATGCAATACAATTCAGTGGAATTTAGTTTTGGGCCTTTTTTGTTGTCATCCAGAGGAAGTAGATGCTTGCTGGCATGATTTTGGTTTCCATATGGAGATATTATTACAAATTCTTCACTTGACCTGTAACTGCATTTGTGACTTTCTGAATTATATGATCTGGAAAATGTGAAAGGTACTACCTGTTTTACTACAAAATGCTTACAAACAGACGTAAAAATGATTATGTTGGTGTTATGTCAACAACATAATATATAATTTTGAATTACATTTTTGGTCTTGCGTTTAAAAGTTGACATATCAGTTTGTAAGGTTAATGCAGTAAAATTTGTTGTATCCTTTGTGTCACTCTTTTTATTATGTTTGTTACTTAAGTAGTAGACCTCGAGACATATAATGAGGCCGATGAAGTTGGTTAGGATGGTTTTTATTATCCTTGGGAGATTTCTAATCGTGGGGGTGTGTTTTTGTGGTGACAGAAGAAAGTTGGTTGAACATGTTACCAAGGTGATTTGCTCTTGACATGTTTTTAATATTATTCTCATTTTCATCTTTCCCAACCATTGCTTTCTTTGGATGACCGAAGAGATTCGCATGTGGAGAGGCTTTGAATGACTATGTTGAATTTGAAAATTGTGCGCCTTAATTAAGCCTTTCAAGTCATCACTCTGTGGAACTTACAATAAAATGCAATTAACATTTAATTGCATCAAATGCCATGGCCTGGTACAATTATAAAAGGTATTGGATTATCAAGGGCTCTAGTGGAAGTGCATTAGATTAAGTCTAGGTGCTAACACTTCATTCTTAAAATGCTATGGCCTAGAGGTTAGGTCTCTATCCAAGCCCTAATCTCAGATCCCCCTCTTGGTGGAATCCACACTCTAAGCCTTTTCTATTCTCATAAATAAAATCTGTTGAATTTACTATAAAACATCCCCTGGAAGTGACATGTTAATTGCTTGAGTCATGAGAGTACTCCTATTGGGGTGGGCTTGGGGTTACACCTATAAGGTCTTTATCTACTCCTCTCATTCTCCTTAATTACTTGGAAAAAAATGGCTTGAGTTGTTATTCTTATTTGTTTCCAGTCTTTGGTGTAAGTTGGGAAGAATATTACTTACAGATGTATGGGAATTATCTTTTAATATGGGATTTTGTCAGGTGAGTACTATTGGATGTTCACCTACAAGATGCACATTCTTATTTATAGCTTCATTTGATGATGTTATATTTCTCCTTTCAGATTATTGAACGCTTTAATTGGCGATTACCTGGCTATATAGGGTCTGGAAACGACAAATTTTCTTTTAGCCATGTTGATGATGTAGTAGAGGGGCATATTGCAGCAATGAACAAAGGCCGACTTGGTGAAAGATATCTACTGACAGGAGAAAATGCATCATTTAGGCATGTTTTTGATTTAGCTGCTATCATCACTGAGACAAAAAAGCCTATGTTTAATATCCCTTTTTGGGCAATTGATGCATATGGATGGGCCTCAGTTTTGATCTCACGAATTACAGGAAAGCTTCCTCTGATCAGTCCCCCGGTATGCACCATGGTTTTTGAAGTTGCCTTTTAGTCTTATATAGTGTATCAATCATTAGTAGACCATTAATTAAAAGAATTCTTCTTGATATTCAAATCTACCACCTAATATCAAAGTATAAGTTCTCAGTAATAATTAAGCCTTTTGAAGAAAAAGAATGATTGGTAATTAAGCCTTTTGAAAATTATTATCAATATTTTATATAATGGACAATAGTAAAGAAAATACCTAATGTTTTGAACCACGCATAACCTTTTAACATCTTAAATCCCAAAATCAAATGATTTTTAGGAATTGCTCAAATTCATCAATTATGACATTTACTTAATCAAGGATATATGTCTTCTCTGGTAACAACTATTTGTCTGCACTACATCAATTCCTCACGCCACTTGAAGTAGGTACTGCAAATGGAATTTTTTACCTTAGGCACATCTCTCTTTCTCAATTGATTGGTAAGCTACTCACACATCTCATTGGACTTCAACCTATCAGCTTATCCATCACCTTGTTCTTATTTGAGTAAATGTGTGATGTGTCATTTGGCCCAAATGGCCTCCTTCCTTTTTTCCTCTTTACTATACTTTTCTTCATTTATATCATAGTCTGCAACACAGTCTGACTACTCTTTGTTCAATTTTGGAGCAGGCAGTGAAAGTTCTAAAACATCAGTGGGCATATTCCTGTGAGAAGGCTAAAGTAGAGTTGGATTATAACCCTAGAAGCTTGAAAGATGGACTAGCAGAGATGTTACCCTGGCTGAAGAATTTGGGCCTGATAAAATTCTAATGAGAATAAGTTCACCCTTTTTTTTTTCTTTTTCTTTTTCTGTTTGGTATTGATGTTGTGCATTATTGCTACTGCTTTATTTATAGATCTCCTGGTGTTAATATGATTTGGTTAGGATACAAGCTAATATCTGTATAATTTTCTAATGCAAGATGTACCCAGCAAATTTAGACTCAATTTGTTTTTTCTATTGATTCTCAGATGAGATTTCATTCATGTTAATTTAAATCATTACATATTAGTATTCTTTTACTCTAAAACTTGATTGCTATTTTCTTTTGGGCAATTAAGGAGAGATGGAGTTTATATTAAAACTTGTTAGTTATTCAAGAATTGGTCAAGTCTGAGAGAATGTAATAAATAATTTGCACAAATGGGTTCTTTGGGAAAATTCGTGGTAACTTGACTGAATGGAGATAAGTCACTCTCCAAGAAAAGAGAATTAGAGAAAGGAAAGAGAAAAAGTCTGAGACTTATTTCTTTTTTGAAGTTCATCACTTGTGACGTTCTAAGCTTCTTGACCTTGTGTTTCAATTAGGAATTTAAGAATTTTGAAGAGTTGGTTAATTTGTTGTGCTAAAAGGCCCTTTGTTGATAATCTTTGTTTTTGTTTGATGCAAATCATGGATTCAGTTAATTGAGAGAATCAAGTTCTTGTAGTCATTCTGAGTCAATGCTTTAATACTAAACTAGTCACAAACTCATGTAATGTAATGTAATCATTTTATATGAATATAATGCAAAATTTGTAGGTTAAATGGTGTACTTGTTATTTAAAAGTATTTTCTATTTTTATAAGTTTTATGTAATGGAATATATATATATATATATATATATATATATATATATATATATATATATATATATGTGAGGTGAAAAATGGCCCAAGTGGCCATATGGGCCTTTGGACTGTAGCATGGAGGGCCGACCTGCTCCAGAATTGAACTTTACGAATTGGCCCATATGCCGAGGGTTCGAGGGTGCAGCCGAGGGTCCGAGGGTGCAGGCGAGGACGAGCTTCTCCTCGGACAAGCCCAAGAGAATTCAAAGTTTCATTATGAAGGTCAAAGCACAACTCTAGAAAGACTAATGGTTAAAGGGGGAAACCCTGAACCTTCTTGATGCACTAGTGTTAAAGAAAATATCAAGAGCAAAGGCTGCCACCTTCGCATTAAAGACTCTGCATCTACCTTCCTAGCCGCATTAATGGGGAAGTGACCTCTGAACAGTAGGACTGAAACTTCTAGTCACTAGCCAAAAGGCATCAAGGAAGGAAGTATTTAAAGGGGGTGAAGGCCAAAGGGAGGGGGGATCAAAAAACAGAAGAAAAAAGAAGAAGAATTGTAGCCTTTAAGAAAGAAAGAGAAATAATACAGAAGTAATCCTCGGCTCACGTCCGAGGAGGTCTATTTGCCATTATCGTTTATTATTTACAAGTGTTTGTAACTTTTAGTCTGTTATCAAGTTCGCAGTACTTCTAATCTAGATTTCAAATCCACACTCTACAAATTACATTGTTTAAGGCTCATTGGGCCTGAGCCCGTGATTGTCTTTGGGTTCAGGTGCAATTGTGCACTTACAATATATATATATATATATATATATATATATATATATATATATATATATATATATATATGAAAAACATAATTTAATAAATATATTTAATTACATAATTATAAATTTTTTATATAAATTGAAAAGATGTTATTAAAGTGACTTTTTAAAATATACTATAATCAATTGACTAATTTTTTTTTTAAGAGAGTTTCAACCTATGAACCCCAAATCTCTTATATAACCATCAGAGATTTTACCAGCTGAGTTAATTGGAACCTACAATCAATTGACTAATTTAAACATATCCAAGAATATTAAAAAAAAAAGTACACCTATATTCCATGGAACATATGTAACATGTTACATTAAGTTTGAATTATTATATAAGTTTAAAATTGTAGCATTTTTTTTCTTTCCAAATATAAATATAATACCTATATTATCGAAACGAAAAGTTTAAGGTAATATTTTTAATTTAATTTTATTATTTTTGTTACTTTTTTAGGGCTTTTATCTCTAATTTTTAATGTCAATTTTGTTTGTATTTTTTAGCTCAAATTTAAATAGTTTGGCCAAAATAAAATATGCTTTTGAACCTAAAAATTAAGGAAAAAAAAATGAAAACAAAAAAATTGAGCCCAAAATTGATAAGGCTGCCTACAAAAAAGAAGAAGAAGGCCCAATTAGGAAATTAGTCCAAAAAGACCAAAGTGGACCAAGGGACCGAATGGATTGAATTGCACCATAATGGACCGAATAAATGGAAGTGGACCGAATTGGACTGAATTAGCCGAATTGGTCAAAAATGCTACTAGCTTCAATGTTAGTATCACTAAAATAATAATTAAATTTTTTTAAATTATGTTGTGGATGTGAAACTAACCAATCATGGCACTTTGAAAATTTTATGCTTAGTAAACGTCATCATTTCAATGCTCTTTTTATTCTTAAAATTTTAAATGAAACATTCATAACATGCATTATTTAAAAAATCTTATTGTTTAATTAATATTAATTTAAAAAAGGCACAAATGACTTCATGTACTAATAAATTTGAACAAAATAATTAAAATAATTCATTCAATTATTTACTAATAGGTTTTACAATTGAAATAGACCAAAGTAAACTGAAATTGACCAAATTCCTATTCTAATATAGCTCAACAAGAGCGTAGTAAACTAGCAATAATAAATATTTCACTTTATTTTTAAATATTATATAGATGTAATGAATAATTTGCAATCTTGGGTTCTAAGGGTAGTAACTGGACTGATTCGAGGTAGAAAAGAGAGTGACCAAAGGAAAGACGCAACTTGTGAGGCTTATTTCTTTTTGATGTTAATCACTTATGAGTTGTGACAATTATTAAGTGTTACTGATTTGAATGAAGCAACCAACTCATTTAACAATATCTTGTCAAGCTAACCCACTCTTAATTGCATGTACAACAATGGGAAGTACAATTGACAATACACTCAAGGGGCATGCTTTTTAAGAGATCCTTTGTAGAGCTCAACCAACCACCTAGGAGAGATGCTTTGATTTCACCTATCACTCTAATTTAATTTTTATCGCTCAATTTTAATGACTTAAATGTTGAAACTCATATCTCATGCCTTTTTAAAGTATTACTAATACTGTATTAGTACAAAATAACTCCATCTATATACATATTAAGACGGTTAAAATTTTGTATCAAAAAAAGAAAAGAAAAAAAGACGGTTATAATTTTAATTTACCCAATTTTTAAATACTCAATTTTGTGTTTAATTATTAAAAAATGAGATTAAAAACAATTATTGGAAAAGTTGGAAGAACACCATAAATATGATTCCCTTGGTTTGTAGGCCATAATTTAAAATCTTGTCAAGAAGAGATAAGAAGAATTGGATACATATCTCTAATTTGAGTCTTTTGGCTAAATATTGCAAAAAATGAAGTTTTTTGTTGTTATAGCCACTGTTCAAAGTTATTTGGCAAAATGAAGAAAGAGAATGAATTTCGGCAACAGCGTTGCCGAAATTGCATAAAAAAGTATGAGAGAGAAATAAATTTGCAGGTGATGGCAGGATTTGAATTTCGGTAATCCCATTACCGAAATTCCTGCTGCCCAAACCATTACCCGAGTGAGTGCCCAAATAAAAACAATTGTGGCAATGCCATTGACGAAAATGGGGGAAAAAGAAAAAAAAAAAAAACCAATTGAGGTGCCATTGCCGAAAATGGGAGGAAAAAAAAAAAAAAATCAATTGAAGTGCCATTGCCGAAAATGGGAGAAAAGTTTTAAAAAAAAAAAAAAATCAATTGTGGCAATGGCATTGCCGAAAATGGGGGAAAATATATATATAAAAAAAAAAATCAATTGTGGCAATAGCATTGCCGAAAATGGGAAAAAAGTAAAAAAAAAAAAAAAATCTATTGTGGCAATGGCATTGCCGAAAATGGGTGAGAAAAAAAAAATTGTGGCAACCAAGTCGCCGAAAATGGAGGGAAAAAAAAATGCTTCGTCCACAATATTTTTCACAACAAATTACAAGTGGTTAATTGTTATTGGTTTAAATTTAAACCTAATACTAAGATAACTTTTGTGCCCCAATAATAACAATCAGTAACAACCTGCCAGTTAGGATTTGTTGTAAAAATGTTGTGGATGTATCATTTCTAAAAAAAATCGTAGTGTCAAAATAGAAAAAAAAAAAAAAAAGTGGCAAATTGTTTTGTGGCAATTGCATTGCCGAAATAGAGGGAAAAAAAAAAACAATTTGCCACTTTTTTTTTCCTTCTATTTCGGCACCACGATTTTTTTGAGAAATGATACGTCTACAATATTTTCACAATATTTTTACAACAAATCCTAACTGGCAGGTTGTTACTGATTGTTATTATTGGGGCACAAAAGTTATCTTAGTCTTAAGTTTAAATTTAAACCAATAACAACTAACCACTTGTAATTTGTTGTGAAAAATGTTGTGGACGAAGCATTTTTTTTCCCTCCATTTTCGGCGACTTGGTTGCCACAATTTTTTTTTCTCACCCATTTTCGGCAATGCCACTGCCACAATAGATTTTTTTTTTTTTTTTTTTTTTTGTACTTTTCTCCCATTTTCGGCAATGGCACTTCAATTGGTTTTTTTTTTTCTTTTTCTTTTTTTTTTTTCTTTTCTCTCATTTTCGGCAATGGCACCTCAATTGGTTTTTTTTTTTTTTTTTTTTTTCATTTTCGTCAATGGCATTGCCACAATTGTTTTTATTTGGGCACTCACTCGGGTAATGGTTTGGGCAGCAGGAATTTCGGTAATGGGATTACCGAAATTCAAATCCTGCCATCACCTGCAATTTTATTTCTCTCTCATACTTTTTTATGCAATTTCGGCAACGCTGTTGCCGAAATTCATTCTCTTTCCTCATTTTACCAAATAACTTTGAACAGTGCCTATAACAACAAAAAACTTCATTTTTTGTAATATTTAGCCAAAAGACTCTCTCGAATTTAATGGCACAAATTGCTCTATTTTACAAAGGAAATCAGGATTTAAATTTCCCTCCTATATAATTGTTGAGTATTGATAAAAATATAGTATATATAAATATGGTAAGACCTTGAATCAAGAGCTTTGGGGGAAAAAATCCAAAATAGTTATCAACGTAACAAATAAAATTCTCCATCATGCATCTATTTATTTATTTTTTTTCTCCAAGTATTTCCTCATAGTTCTTATTAAAAAAGAAAAGAAAAAGAGAGAACATAAGTTTTACCTAAGAATTTAAACTTGTACAGTCCGATTTTAGCTGTGAATATCGATGATGACGCGTTCATCATTCAAAATTCGAAGTGGGATTTGTGGTAACCCAACGGTCCTTAATGCTACGGTTCTTCAATTTAACTATTTAACCCCAAACCCATCTCTCTCTCTCACTCACACATACAGAGAAAAGCACAAAAAGAGTAGAGAGAAAAGCACAAAAAGAGTAGAGAGTGAAAGAAACGAAAATGATGGTGGCGAAGCAATCATGCGAGGAAAGCCGTGGCAACAAAGTGGAAGTGAATAAGAAGAGAATGGAAGCCCTCAATCTCCCTCTGCTTTCTCAAGCTCTCAAATCTTCCTCTTCTCCCAAACCCTCTTCTGTATCTCTCTCTCTCTCTCTCTCTCTCTCTCTCTCTCTCTTTGTTTTTTTTTTATACTAAAAGCTGTCATCTTTATGTCTTTCTTTTACATACTCATTTACACTTTTTGATGCCCACATTCACATAGACGAAGCAGGCCAAACCCCGTGTGGTGCTGAAGCAATTGGTCGTGGTCAGGAAGTCCACTCACTTTTCCAACAAGCGGGTGAATCTTTTTGTTCATTTCCTCATATACTAGTCCCTAATGAACCATTCTAGTCCTTAAAGTGCTCAATTTTAGTCTTCATTTATAAAATAAAATAAAAAGTGATCGCTTTTAGTCCCAACTAAATTTTTTGAAGGACTAAAAATCGATCGCTTTTAGTGTTTTTTAGACTAAAAGTGGTCACTTTAAACTGAATAAAACCGCTCATGTTCTAAAGTTTAGGACAAGCTATATATTTTGGCCTTTCATTTATATTAGGATTTTACGTTACAACATCATGCTATTGCTGTTGCTGACAGGTTGCTGTGGACCGCGTGGCAATACCCAGAAGGTATATTTGATTCAAATGTTAATTGTTAGCAAATAGAATGATATATTTCATATAATGTTTTAGACGTATAGTTTTAATTTTTTTAATTTTTTTTGGGGGGGTTTGTGTAGGATTTTTGGTAGGCAAAGGGAGTTGTCCAACCGAGTATATGCCTCGCCTGAAGCCCAAGCAGAAGCTCAAGAGAAGGCGGAAAAATTAGAATTGGGTCTAGAACCTGTTTATCCAACATTTACAAAGTCAATACTGCGACCCCATGTCACTGGTGGATTCTGGCTGGTAAGAGAATTGGTTTTTCTGCTTAACTTACTTCAAAAATTCTCGAAGTAAATTAGTGTGTTATCTAACTAAGATGTTGGAACTCAGGCCTTTCTTTTTCTCTGACATGTATTGATGAGTTTATTAGCATACAAATAACATTAATAGAATTAGTAAAAAATAACATGTCAATTAAGGAGGTAACAACGGGTAAGAGATAAAATAGAATGGTGGAAAAGAATATATGTGGCCAACCATGATTATTATGTTGAGTATTTATAGTTCCCCAAAATTTTGGAACTAAAGGCTTGGTTTCTGTTGTGTTTTAATTTATAGTGGCTTCGAAAGGACGAAGTTATATCATTTAGCCTGGAAGTATAATCACATACCTGATCCATGAATCACTTAAAAACTGATTGCATTTGCTTTTCCAAAGCAAAATATAATTGTATTACTAGTTCTGCCAGAGTAGAAATCCATTAAATGGGGACTAGAGGGTGAAAGTTGACATGGGGTTGCATTATAGATGAATAATGTGGCAGATTACTCTCACTTGGTTTGGGGGCACCTGCATGTTTCAGTAATGAAGATGGACTAGTCACTATCTGTTCTGAGAACGTTGAAGACTTGGAATATGTATATTTAAAATGATAAATATGTCATCCTTATACCTATAATGGATTGAAGCTGATTTACCTTTGGAGTAACATTCATAATGATTCTGGTTAAATTTGATAACAGGGTCTTCCAATCCAATTCTGCTTTCGGAACCTTCCAAAGCGTAATGCTGTTATGACTTTGATAGATGAGGATGGTGATGAGTATCCAACAATATACTTGGTTCATAAAATAGGACTGACTGGTGGATGGAAAGGGTTCGCTGTTGCTCATCATTTGGTAGTTGGGGATGCAGTAGTATTTCAATTAATCCGGCCAACAACATTTAAGGTGATTGATCATTTATCAATGGAATTTAACTAAGCACCTTGTTCTTCTTGTTATTCTTCTCAATCATCAACTTGTTTTGTTGTTGTTGTTGTGAAGTTTCATGTTTGAATTAGGCTGTGCTAACATTTGTTTATGGTCTTCCAAATACTCTTGATGGGCATGCGGCATGTGTGTGCGATCATAGATTGTTATTGTATATAATACTATCACTTTCCTTTCAGCTACTATGCAAACTAATGTGAATCTGTAACCTATGCAAGTTATCCCTTGTCAATAACTTGTAGGCCTTTTCCTTTTTGCTACTCCCTGTCACTGAAGGAAATTTTTACATTTTATGGCTTCTTGTGTGTATATGTACTAAATGTACTTCTATTTTCTTTTTAGGTGTACATCATCAGGGTGAAAGGTTCTGAAGAGGGTAATTAGCTTTAAGTCTTACTTGCTTGGATGATGGAGCCAATTGAATTAATACAGGTAACTGTTTTTGAAATGATAGCTCTAGATATGGGATTATATTCATTGTTCGTCCTTTTAGTTTTAGTATAATCCATAAATATGTTAGAATTTTGTGTACTTGCAATGAAATAATGACGGCATCTATTTTGGATGTTGGCTAAATTGCAATTGCACAATGTTAGACCTAATGGGTTGGAGTTCAGACCTTGTGTCCAATGGGACCAAGAAAGGTCTATTCGTTGTTTTTGATGATGCTGTAAATCACTGGATTTTAGTTGTCTTTGTACTTATTCATGAACCAGACATTTGATTCCTTCCAAACTAACCAATTGCCACTTCCACCGGCATTTGTGTTTGGCAGCTATAACCTGTTTTTTAACTGTTGAACCACAGGACTTATCTTGACTCTCTTGTTATCAGATCAAAAGGAGGGAGTAACCTAAATTTTTACATAAAAGTTTATATGAAAGGAACTTTCCTTATTATCCTTATAGTCTTCTGATATTCCTTTTTGTTACTCATGGAAGCATCCATAAACCTATACAGAAGTTGCAGGCACTGTATGTACGAATAGGGAAATTATAAGGCCATCATGTAACTTCATATGACATGAAATGTGGTTACTGATAAATGACACATTTTTGCTTGCATATGCATGCAATAGCAGTGTTCCCACACAAGGGCATGGGCATGATCCCACGCAGTATGCCATATCCACTTGTGTTTAATTTTTTTTTTTTAAAGAGACTATTCGAACTCTGTTCGCTCAACTAACATATATATCAATATGCAACCTTCCCCCACCAACTGTATTAAACTGTTTGATTGCAATTCATGTTAGTACCACTCTCTCCACAAGTGATATATATATGTATATATATGTGTGTGTCTATATATACATATATATATGTCTAGTCTAAAGAGGAATTAAAATTAAAAGGCCTATTTTCTTGAAAAAATTCTATGTTCACAAATTTTTCATAACAAATCTTAGGTGATAAGTAATTTGTTATTATGGGTGGGCAAAAAAGTAATTTAAGTCGTGGATTCAAATTAGAACCAATAACAACTTGCCATTTATGATTTGTTGTGAAAATATTGTGGATCAACCACTTCTTATTTTCTTGTGTGCCTCTAAAATGTGGTAGATAAGCATGCATAATTCCTAATTTTTACTATCGTTTTGAGCTTATACTCTTGAACCTTCCACTTGAATTTATTTATTCTGTTCAATTGAAATATTTCAAACTCTTGTTGTTGGTTGCAGGTGGAAGGGCCTTGACATGTTCTGTTTTCCATTTTGTCATGAGTTTTTTGTGGACCTCCATACTCATGTTGTCTATAGAAACACTACATGTAACTTGCTCCACTAAAGATGTTTAGTTTTAGCTCTAATCATGGTAGTTTTTCTAATGCTTATTCTCCTGTTAATATGGATTTGTAGGAGACAATGAGCTATCTAATGGTCAATTGATGAACTAGTCTTTTGTTTTATTCCTCATTCTTTAACTTTGTTTTAAAATTTCATTCTCTGCAGTAGAGACAGCTAATTGCGTGCTGTTTGGAATGTCTGGTGGGAATAAATATGAATACAAAAATAAATCCTATTATTGAAAAGAGAGGTGCTACGTCCACAACATTTTTACAACAAATCATAGGTGGTTAGTTGTTATTGGTTCAAATTTGAACTTAACACTAAGATTACTTTTTTGCCCCAACAATAACAACCAGTAACATTCTGCCACTTAGGATTTGTTGTAAAAATGTTGTGAAAATGTTGTGGACATATCATTTCTCTATTGAAAATATTAGTTACACCATTTCGCATGATATAACATTAGTTACACCATTTCGCACGATAGGCCTATTATAACATGTCAATTTAGCAGTTTTGAAATTTATATCAAGTCGCAGAAAATATATCACTAAAAATAAAATAAATCAGGCTTAATCCTTAATTGAAATCTTAATCACTAAAAAAATAATTGAAAATTTGTTGATTATGTTGTGGATGTGAAACTAACCAATTATAACATTCATAACAATTGAATGTTATTATTAAAAATTTAAATGAAAACATTCATAACATGCATTATTTAAAAAAATCTTATTGTTTGATTAATATTTATTTTAAAAAATAGCTTAAATAAAAGTGTGGGGAGTAAAAAGACCCTGATGGGAATATGGGCCGTTGGGCCATGCTAAGGAAGGCCGACCTGCTCTTGGGTTTAGAACTTGTCAGTACTACGGGTCGGCCCATACGCCGAGGACCCGAGGATCCAACCGAGGGTGAATTTTCCTTCGGATGGACACCGGAGAACCAGGGACTTCATGGTAAAGGTTAGGGAATGACACGGTCAAGACCAATGGTTAAAAGGGGTGAACCCTTGAATGTCTTGGAAGCACCGATGTTAGAGAAATACCAAAGATAAAGGCTGCCACCTCCACATTAAAGACCCTGCACCTACCACCCTGGCCGCATTAATGGGGAAGTGACACCTGAACAGTGGAAGAGAAACTTCTGGTTACTATTCAAAGGCACTGAGAAAAGAAATATCTAGGCTAAGGGGGAGTTGGGGCAACACGTGTACAAATTATCAAAAAGAGGAGTATTTAAGGAGCAATCTAGAACAGGAAGGGGGACTCACTTTTTTGTAATCTAAAAAGACAAAGAAAACAAAGAGAAAGAGATAATATAAGAACAGCCCTTGGCTTACGTCCGAGCAGGTTGATTTGTAATATTCCTTGTTGTTTCCAAAGTGTTAACAATCTTTGGCTTGTCATTTAATCCACGAACACTTCTAACCTGAGTTTCAAGCCCACCCTCTACAAATTCATATTGTTTAAGGCTCATTGGGCCTGAGCCCATAACTGTTCTTGGGACCAGGTGCAATTGTGCGCTTACAAAAAGAATTTAATTAATTAATTTAGTTATTTACAAATAGATTTTACAATTGAAATGGACCAAAATCCTATTATAATGTGGCATAGCAAATTAGTAACAATAAATATTATGCTTTGGTTTTAAATAAATGTAATGAGTAATTTGCAGTAGGTTGGTTAAAATAAAATTTCATTTCCTCAAACTTCGAATCGTACTAACTCCCAATCATCTCATTTAACAGTCTCTTGTGTCGTCAAGCTAACTCACTCTTAAATGCATGTAGAACAATTATAAGTACAATAGACAATTTCATAGAGCTTAGCTAACTACATAGGTAGGGTGTGCATGGGTCGGGATGATGAGATTTTTCGACCCAACCCATCATGGTGAGTTAAAAAAATCCAACTCAACCCAACCTATCATAAGGGTTCGACAATATGGTATCGCCCAACATACCAAAACTGGTTGTCACCCCACCAGTAGTAAGAGATGTAAGGATTGATACATAGAATAACTTTTTCTTTGATTGATAATCATATGAAGCGGAAGCTATTTTAGCCATCTGCATCAAGCTAAAACTTCCTTCTTGCATGTGTGTTCCTCCAGAAGCACACACTAGAATAAGAGGCAAAAACTGATTGATAGCATACTCGATCAAACGAGTGATCTTCTTGCCAACTATGGAGCCCATACTACCCCCCATAAACTGAAAATCAGTAACCCCAATTGCTACCCACATAGATTGGGTTGAACCCACATGGATTGGACAATTTTTTTATTTATTACTATTATAGTTAGATTGAGCCGAAAAAAATATATCTCACTTATCACCTGAGTTGATAAAAAAAAAAATGTAATATCCCAACTCAATTATAAACCCAACTCAGTTATAAATAAATATGAATGGAGTGAGAGAGTGGAGTGAGAGGTGGTAGAGAGAGAGGTAAGATTGCTAGGGTTTGTGAGGTAATTGGGTTTTATATTAGAATAGTCGAACATGAGGAAAAAAATTAAATAAAAAATTATTAATTACATAATATATTTTTAAATGTATATTTAATAATATAATTTAAATTTTAAATATATAGATGAGTCAGGTTGGGCTAAGGGGGTTTGTGAGTTGGTTGTACAAACCTACACATAGGAGATAAAGTATTACTAATATAGTATTAGTACAATATAACTCCATGTATTTACATATTAAGATGGTCATAATTTTAATTTACCCAATTTTTAAATACTCAATTTTGTGTTTAATTATTGAAAAAATTTATTGGAAAAGTTGGATAAACACCTTAAATATGATTTTTTGGTTTGTAGGCCATAATTTAAAAAAATCTTGTCAAGAAGAGATAAGATGAATTGGATACATATCTCTAATTTAGTGGCACAAATTGCTCTATTTTATTAAAGAAATCGGGATTTAAATTTCCCTCCTATGTAATTATTATTATTATTATTATTTTGGAATTCACCTCCTCTGTAATTATCGAGTATTGATAAAAATATAGTATATATATCAATATGGTAAGACCTTGAATCAAGTGCTTTGGAAAGGTAGGGGAAAAAATCCAAAATAGTTATCAACATAAAAAAAATAAAATTCTCCATCATGCCTCTATTTATTTATTTTTTTCTCCAAGTAATTCCTCATAGTTTTTATATTTCATTTTTTTTTTTTGTTTAAAAAGAACAAGAAAAATGTAAATTTTACCTTAAGAATTTAAACTTGTACAGTCAGATTCTGGTCTAGCAGTGAATGTGAGGTAGCTAGCTTCCGTATCGATGATGACGCGTCCATCATTCAAAATTTGAAGTGGGAACCCAACGGTCCTTAAGGCTAGGGTTCAGGGTTCTTCAATTTAACTATTTAACCCCAAAACCCATCACTCTCTCTCTCTCTCTCTCTCTCTCTCTCACACACACACAAAAGCACAAAAAGAAAGAGAAAGAAAACGAAAATGGTGGTGGCGAAGCAATCATACGAGGATAGCCGTCGCAAGAGAGTGGAAGAGAATAAGAAGAGAATGGAAGCCCTCAACCTCCCTCTGCTTTCTCAAGCTCTCAAAACTTCCTCTTCTCCCAAACCCTCTCCTGTATTTCTCTCTTTCTCTCTGTTTTTTTTTTTTCCACTAAAAAATCTTTCATTTTTATGTGTTTCTATTCCATACTCATTTACTCTCTTTGATGCCCACATTCACATAGACGAAGCAGGCCAAACCCCGTGTGGTGCAGAAGCAATTGGTCGTGGTCAGGAGGTCCACTCGCTTTGCCAACAAGCCTGCACCTATTTACAAAGAAGTGAGTCTGTGAATCGTTTTGTTCATTTCCTCAAACACTACTAGTCCCTAATGAACCATCTTAGTCCTTAAAAGTGATTGCTTTAAACTTCAGGGACTAAAACCGCTCATGTTCTAAAGTTTAGGACCAACAATATATATTGGCCTTTCATTTATGTCAAGATTTTCAGTTGTTATTGCTGACAGGTTGCTGTGGACCGCGTGGCAATACCCAGAAGGTATTTTTGATTCAAATGTTAATGTGTTTGCAAATAGAATGATCTATTTCACATAATATTTTAGATGTATAGGTTTATTTATTTATATATGGGGGATGTGTAGGATTTTTGGTAGGCAAAGGAGTTTGACGAACCTGGTACTTGCCTCGCCTGAAGCCATAGCAGAAGCTGATGAGAAAGCGGACAAATTAGTATCGGGTCTACCACCTAGTTATCCAATATTAACAAAGTCAATGCAGCCATCCCATGTCGCTGGTGGATTTTGGCTGGTAAGAGAATTGGTTTTTCTGCTTCAACTTATTTAACAACTTCTCAAAGTACATCAATGTGTTATCTATCTAAGATGTTGGAACTCAGGCTTTTCTTTTTCTCTGATATGTATTGATGGGTTATTGGTATATAAATAACATTAGTAGTAGTAAAAATAACGTGTCTTACGTGTATGACTTTGGATAAAATAGAATGGTGGAAAGGAATATATGTGGCTACCATGATTATTCTGTTGAGGATTATAGTTCCCCAAAATTTGGGAACTAAAGGCTTGTTTGTTGTTCTGGATTAATTTACAGTGGCTTGGAAAGCACTAAGTTATGTGATTTAGCCTGTAAGTAAAATCACATACCTGATCCATGAATAACTTATAATCTGATTGCATTTTCTTGTCTAAAGCAAAATTTAATTGTATAAATAGTTCCGCCAGAGTAGAAATCCACTAATTAGGGACTAGAGGGTGAAAGTTGACATATGGCAGATTAACCCTCACTTGGATTGGGGGCACCTGGATGTTTTAGTAATGAAGATGGACAAGTTACCATCTGTTCTTGAGAACATAGAAGACTTGGAACTATATATATATATATATATATATATAATGATAAATATGTCATCCTTGATCGATACTGATTCTGGTAAAATTTGGAGTAACAGTCATAATGATTCTGGTAAAATTTGATAACAGGGTCTTCCAGTTGATTTCTGCAAGCTGAACCTTCCAAGTCGCGATGATGTTATGACTTTGATAGATGAGGATGGTGATGAGTATCCAACAATATATCTAGCCCGTAAAAGAGGACTGAGTGGTGGATGGAAGGGGTTTGCTGTTGCTCATCATTTGGTACATGGGGATGCAGTAGTATATCAATTAATTGGGCGAACAACATTTAAGGTGATTGATCATTTATCAACGGCATTTAACTAAGCACCTTGTTCTTCTTGTTCTTCCTCTCAATCATCAAGTGTTGTGGAACTACGTGTTGTGGTGAAAACTGTTGTTTAAATAATCCTACCAAACACCCCCAAATTATTGTTGTTGTGAAGTTTCATGTTCGAATTAAGGCTATGCTAACATTTTTTTTATGGTATTCCAAATTTTGTTGATGGGCATGGTGCATGCGCATATATATGCATGCTATTATAGATTGTTATGCATGATACTATCACTTTCCTTTTTCTTTTATACAAACTAATGTGTATCTGTAACCTATGTAAGTTATCCCTTTTCAATAAACTCGGTAGGGCTTTTCCTTTCTGCTACTCCCTGTCATCGAGGGGAATTTTTACATTTTATGTCTTCTTATATGTATATACTAAATGTACTTCTATGTTCTTTCTAGGTGTACATCATTAGGGTGAATGGTTCTGAGGAGGGAAATAATGGAGCCAATTGAATTAATACAGGTAACCTTTTTTGAAATGATAGCTCTAGATATTGGATTATACTCATTGTTGGTTCCCTGAGTTTTAGTATAATCCATAAATATGTTATAATTTTGTATACATCTGCTTTCTCATCATTAGCTATAATACTTGCAATGAAATAATGACAACATCTATATAGGATGTTGGCTAAATTGTAATTGCATAGTGTTAGACCTTATCGCTTGGAGTTCATACCTTGTGTCCAATGGGACCAAGAAAGGTCTATTCATTTTTTTTATGATGCTGTAAATCAATGGATTTTAGTTGTCTTTGTACTTATTCATGAACCAGACATGTGATTCCTTCCAAACCAATTGCCATTTCCACTGGCATTTGAGTTTGGCAGCTTTAACCTGTTTTTTAACCATTAAACTACATATCTTGATTCTCTTAGTATCAGATCAAAGGGAGGGAGTAGCCTAAATTTTTTTACATAGAAGTTTATATGAAAGGCACTTTCCTTAATCCTTATAGTTCTCTGATTTTACTTTTTGTTACTCATGGAAACATATATTAAAACCTATGTAAAGGTTTTGGTTTTCTTTTGTCTTGTCTTAAGTGAATGGAGGAAAAAGATTGTTATAGGCACTGTATGTATGGGTTTGGAATTATAAAGCCATCGTGTAACTTCATATGACATGATCTCATATGATTGCAACATCAAATGTAGAAATGTGGTTGCTGCTATATGACACATCTATTTGCATATGCATGCAATAGCAATGTTCCCACACAAGGGCATGGGCAGTATGCCATATCCACTTGTGTTCAATGTTCTTTAAAGAGACTATTCAAATTTTGTTTTCGTTGGCTCGACTGACATATATATCAATATGCAGCCTTTTCCCACCAACTGTATTAAACTTTTTGATTGCAATTCATGTTAATACTCACTCCACAAGTGATATAAATATATATCTGGTCTAAAGAGGAAATAAAATTAAAAGGCCTATTTTCTTGTGTGCCTCTAAAATGTGGTAGATAAGTATGACATTATTCCTAATTTTTTAGTATCATTTTGAGCTTATACTCTGGAGTCTTCCACTTGTATTAATTTATTTTGTTCAATTGAAATATTTATCAAACTTCTGTTGTTGGTTGCAGGTAAAAGGGAGGCATATTTTGTTTTCCATTTTGTCATGAGTTTTTTGTTCTCCATACTCATGTTGTCTATAGAAACACTAGATGTAACTTGCTCCACTAAAGCTGTTTAGTTTTAGCTCTAATCAAGGTAGTTTTTCTAATGTTTATTCTCCTGTTAAAATGGGTTTGTAGGAGACAATGAGCTATCTAATGATCAATTGATGAACTAGTCTTTTGTTCTATCCTCTCATTCTTTAACTTTGTTTTAAAATTTCATTCTCTATAGTGGAGACAGCTAATTGCATGCTGTTTGGAATGTTTGGTGGGAATAAAATATGAAAGCAAAATGCTAAACACCTATTGGTACAATATATTAGTTACACCATTTCACACGATACACCAATCCATGTCAATTTAGCAGTTGTGAAATTTATATCATGTTGCAGAAACTTGCAGTAATCCAAGAATATCTCGCTCGCTATCTTGAAAATAAAATAAAAAACAGGCTTAACCCCATATTGCTCCAACGTGGTTAGACCTTATTGCATGGTGCAACACCTCAGAAACCTAAACATTTGTCTAGGGAAAATACAAATCATAAATGAGTTGACGAATCATGGCATTTTGTAAATTTTTTAGTTAGTAAATGATATCGTTTAAATTATTTATTATTATTAAATTTTTTTAAATGATTTGTAACATTCATTATTTTAAAAAGCTTAAATGACTTGATGTACTAATAGATTTGAACAAAATAATTAAATTAATTCATTTAATTATTTACTAATAGATTTTACAATTGAAATGGATCGAAGTAAACTGAATTGAACCAAAATCCTATTTTAATGTGACTTAATAAGGGTGTAGCAAACTAGCAATAATAAATATTTTGTTTTAGTTTTTAAATATTATATAGATGTAATGAATAATTTGCATTCTTGGGTTCTTAGGGTGGTAACTTGACTGATTCGAGGTAGTAGAGAATGAGGGAAAGAAGTATGAGGAAAGGAAAGAGGAAAATTGTGTGGCTTATTTCATGTTGATGTTCATTACTTAAGCGTAATTGATTTGAATTAAACTTGGTGATTTTCAAAGTTGGATCCCCCCAAAAGCGTAATTGATTTGAATGAAACATGGTGATTTTTAGAGATGGATCTACCCAGAAACCTCTTCAATTGAAAGCCATGACGAAGGGTATGCTTGGTAGACTGTAATAGGCACCGTAATATAATAGTTATTCTTTTGGTTTAGCTATTTAATAATTTGGTTATGTTTTTATTACCGGGTTTAGCTATAGTCATTCCTTATAAATAACTATTCTTGAAAATGAGAAATAACTATTCATCTCTAACATAGATGTAATACTTATTCCTTAGTAGGTGTATTAATTTTTAAATTAATATATTTTCAAATAAATAAACTTTCCATATGCACATAACAGATTTGAAAATAAAAAATCATAAAAAAATAACTACCCTCTCTTTCAAATGTGCTTTCATTCCATTGTCTTCAGAGTTTTATTATTATGTTGTCACCAAATAAATGAATAGTAATAAACATTACATTACATCGTTTTGTATTTCTTATAATACCTATTTCTATTCTTATGTAATTACTGTTACAGTCTACCAAACATGCCCTAAAACTTTTGAGGTTGATTTCCTTGTTTTTAATGAAAAAATGAGACGCACTCTGATCACCATCCAAGTGAGATGGAGTCCCCCCTTGACAATTGGTTTGAATTGAATTCGAATGGGTCTTCTTTAGGAAACTTGGGTCGCACTAGTTGGGGGGGGGGGGGGGGGTGGCATCATTAGAAATTCAAATTGCAATGGGAATTATGTTTGTGGATATGCTAGAGATGTTGGATTCATGATCGGCATAGTGGCAGAATTGTGGGCGTTGAGGGATGGAATCAATATGTGCATTAATATGAATCTTGCCATTGTGGAGAGGTGCCCTCCTCCCCCAAGATTTTGTTGTTTTTTCTTCTCCCCCACCCCCCCCCCACCTCCCTGTTTTTTTTTTATTAGTTAATGAACTTCTCCTATTTACCAAAAAGGAAAAAAATTGATTCGAAGGAAACAACCAACTCAATAACTCACTAACAAACTTCGAACAGTACCAACTTCCAACCATCTCATTTAATGATCTCTTGTCAAGCTAACTCACTCTTAATTGCATGAACAAAAATTAGAAGTACAATTGACAATAAACTTAGGGGGACATCCTTCTCAAGAGATCCTTCATAGAGCTTAGCTAACCACATAGGAGATAAAGAATTACAAAATAAAACACAAAATAACTCCATGTACTTACATATTAAGATGGTCATAATTTTAAGGGTAAATTCCATATAACTACCATGAGGTTTGGTTTAATTTCAAATACATCTAATACAATTAAAAAGCAACCATTTTGGTCCTTAAACATAAACTCCACATAAAACAAAATCTGCGTAGCTTTTTTTTTTTTCATTTTCAAGATTGCATGTTTAGAAAGGTATATACCTCACACTCATTTGTTCCCGCCAGCCCAAAATCATCACATTTTAGTCCAACTCTCCAACAGGTTTACATCGTTTTTTGCTCTTCCCAAGAGTAACAAGAGCTCTTAATATAAACCAAAAGAAAGTAAGCCAAGTCATGGTTGGTTTCATGAGAGTTAGAATTTAGACTTTCGCTCAAAAAAAGATTTTAGACTGAACAAAGAGAAAGAGGACTTCTATTCTGAAGAGAGGTACAAATTAGTTTTTGATATCAAAATATAGCTAAAATTCTTGTGATGGAAGAAGTATTAATTACTTGAAAAATAGTTGATTTAGTTTTTGTTTTGGTTTCTTTTGTAGGTTGCACTTTTAGCAATTTGGCTCTTTTGCTTGGTCATTTTGACCCTTTTGATATGTAATCTTAGATTTTTTTTTCTCAGAGTTATAGTTTTTGGTATGTAAAGAACTCGATCTTATGAAAATTAAATAATAAACACTGAAAAGAAATTAGGATCAACTAAGAACTTGATTGGAGAATCCTCTCCTCACACAAAGTCCATGGCTAATCAATTGGACAACTCATAGATTACCACTATCAAGGAAATACAATACACTTGTTCACAACAACCTCATCAAAGGAAAACATATCTCCTTAAATCTCTCATATACACATGTAATACCATGAAATAGAAGTTTGCTTTATATAGACCTTCGGAATCTTGTATATATCCAAGTAATTCATCACACGTGATTTGCTAGACCATTTGCATTTCACTTGAGTTTGTTTGGAATAAAATTTCATTTATTTATTATCTACAAATGGGTTCCTTGCTGGACTAAAATGAACTAAACTAGAAAGCATTTTGCATTTGCAAAATGCATTTAGGCTGGCGGGAACAGATGAGTGTGGGGTATCCTTTCTGAACATGCAGTCTTTGAAATGAAAAAAAAAAAGCCGTGCAGATTTTGTGTAGGTGGAGTACGTGAACAAACGGCTTGTAACACCATTTGTGTTTAAACACTAAAATGGTTGCTTTTTAATTGTCTTGTGTTTGACATTAGCCCAAACTTTAGGGTAGTTATCTAGAATTTACCCTAATTTTAATTTACCTATTTTTTTAAAAATTAGGTAAATTATAAAAAATTAGGTAAATTAAAATTAGGGTAAATTCTTAGTTTTGTGTTAAATTATTTAAAAAGATATGGGATTAAAAAAATAATTGGGAAAGTTGGAAACAAACCATAAATATGATTTTTTGGTTGGTAGGACATAATTTAAAATCTTGGTAAGAAGAGATAAGAGTGGGAAAATTTTAATATATATCTATAATTTAGGATGTGTTTGGATATCACTTATTTGCTGAAAACTGAAAACTTATTGCCGAAAACACTGTAGCAAAATATTTTTTAAACAACCAAAATACTATTCACGCGTTTTGTGCAACTTGGCTGGTCCATGAACAGGAGTCCAAATTTTCTGTCCCACTTTTCCTGCTCCACTCTATACTCCACCAATAAAAACTTGCCACGTGTTCACCTAAGTAATTAAATACTATCATTATTGACTTATTAATGCTACCGTTATTAATTAATAGTAGTATTTAATTAATTAGATGAACACGTGGCAAGTTTTTATTGGTGGAGTATAGAATGGAGCAGAAAAAGTGAGACAGAAGATTTGGACTCCATGAACAGTGCCATGGGACCAGCCAAATGTAGACGCAAATGCAAATGCTGAAGGAGCAGTACACAAACACACACTTATCTATAATTTAGGGTGTGTTTGGATACATATCTATAATTTAATACATATCTATAATTTATGGTGTGTTTGGATATCACTTATTTGCTGAAAACTGAAAATTTATTGCAGAAAACACTGTAGCAAAATATTTTTTAAAAAATCAAAACACTATTTACGCGTTTTGTGCAACTTGGTTGGTCCATGAACAGTGCCATGGGACCTGCCAAACGTAAACGCAAATGCAAACGCTGAAGGAGCAGTACACAAATGCACACTTAGGGTGTGTTTGAATACCGCTTATTCGCTAAAAACTTATCATTGAAAATACTATAGCAAAATATTTTTTAAACAACTCAAACACTATTCACGCGTTTTGTGCAACTTGGCTGGTCCATGAACAGTGCCATGGGACCAGCCAAATGCAAACGCAAACGTTGAAGAAGCAGTATGCAAATGCATACTTTTAACAAATAAGCGATATTCAAATACACTCTTGCTCGATTTTATTAAGGGAATTAGGATTCAAATTTTCCTCCCATGTAATTATTGAATATTGATAAAAATATAGTATATATCAAATATGGTAAGACCTTCAATCAAGAGCTTTGGAAAGGTAGGAAAAAAAAATCCAGAATTGTTATTAACATAACAGGTAAAATTCTCCATCATGCGACTATTTATTTATTTCTTCAAGTAATTCCTTACATTTTTTATATTTCACTAATATAAAGAAAAATGTAAGTTTTACCTTAGGAATTTAAACTAGTACAGTCAGATTCTAGCTGTGAATGTGGGTGTGAGGTAGCTTGCTTCCATATCGGTTACGCGTTCATCGTTCAAAATTTGAAGTGGGATTCGTGGGAACCAACCCAACGGTCCTTGAGGCTAGGGTTCTTCAATCTAACTATTTAACCACAAACCCATCTCTCTTTCTCTCACACACACACACGCAGAAAAGCACAAAAAGAGAGAGAGAGAAACGAAAATGGTGGTGGCGAAGAAATCATACGAGGATAGCCGTCGCAAGAGAGTGGAAGAGAATAAGAAGAGAATGGAATCTCTCAATCTCCCTCTGCTTTCTCAAGCTTTCAAACCCTCTCCTGTATCTCTCTCTCTCTCTCTCTTCTGTAAGTTTTACGTGTTTCTCTTCCGTACTCATTTGGTCTTTTTGATGCCCACATTCACATAGACGAAGCAGGCCAAACCCCGTGTGGTACAGAAACAAGTGGCCGAGGTCAGGAGGTCCACTCGCTTTGCCAACAAGCCTGCACCTATATACAAAGAAGTGAGTCAATGAATCACTTTGTTCATTTCCTCAAACACTAGTCCCTGACGAACCAGTTTAGCCCTCAAAGTTATCGCTTTTAGTCCCAACTAAAATTTTTCAAGAATTAAAAATCGATCACTTTATGGTTTTTTTTTTTTTTGGACTAAAAGCGGTCACTTTAAACTTAAGGACTAAAAACGCCCAGTATTCTAAAATATTTGGACCAACAATATATCAAGATTTTATGTTACAACATTATGTTATTGCTGATAGGTTGCTCTGGACCGCGTGGCAATACCCAGAAGGTATATATGATTTAAATGTTAATGTGTTAGCAAAAATAGAATGATCTATTTCACATAATAAGATGATTAGGTTTAATTTTTTTGTCTGAGATGTGTAGGATTTTTGGTAGGAAAAGGAGTTTATCGAACCTGGTACTTGCCTCGTCTGAAGCCGTAGCAGAAGCTAAAGAGAAAGCGGAAAAATTACTATGGGGTCTACCACCTGGTTGTCCAATATTTAAAAAGTCAATGCAGCCATCCCATGTCGCTGGTGGATTTTGGCTGGTAAGAGAGTTGGTTTTTCTACTTAACTTATTTAACAACTTCTCAAAGTTCATTAGTATGTTATCTAACTAAGACACTGGAACTAAAAAGCTTTTCTTTTTCTCTGATATGTATTGATTTGTTATTAGTATATAAATAACATTAGTAGAAGTAGTAAAAATAACAGGGTCATAATGATTTTATACAGTATATATAATCATAAATATGTCATCCTTGATCCATACAATACCTGGAATTTGGAGTGATATTCATAATGATTCTGGTAAAATTTGATAACAGGGTCTTCCATCTAATTTCTCCGAGCGGAACCTTCCAAGTCATGATGCTGTTATGACTTTGATAGACGAAGATGGTAATGAATATCCAACAAAATATCTAGCCAAAAAAAGTGGACTGAGTGGTGGATGGAAAGGGTTCGCCATTGCTCATCATTTGGCATATGGGGATGCATTAGTATTTCAATTAATCGGGCGAACAGCATTTAAGGTGATTGATCATTTATCTATGGCATTTAACTAAGCACCTTGTTCTTATTGTTATTCCTCTCAATCATCAAATTATTTTGTTGTTGTTGTTGTGAAGTTTCATGTTTGAATTAGGCTGTGATAACATTTGTTTATGGTCTTCCAAATTTTCATGATGGGCATTTATATATGTGTGTGTGCGCACGGGCATGTACTATCTTAGATTGTTACGTATAATACTATCACTTTCCTTTTTCTTTTATACAAACTAATGTATATTTGTAACCTATGTAATTTATCCCTTGTCAATAAACTCGTAGGGATTTTCCTTTGTGCTTCTCCTTGTCATCGAGGGGGATTTTTACATTTTATGTCTTCTTATGTGTATATGTACTAAATGTACTATTTTCTTTGTAGGTGTACATCATCAGGGTGAATGTTTCTGAAGAGGGTAATAAGCTTTGAGTCTTACTTTCTTGGATGATGGAGCCAATTGAATTAGTACAGGTATGAGATTGTATCCATTGTTGGTCCTCTGAGTTTTAGTAATAGTATAATCCATAAATATGTTAGAATTTTGTATACAGCTGCTTCCTCATCATTAGCTATACACTTGCAATGAAATATTAATGACGAAATCTATTTTGGATGTTGGCTAAATTGCAATTGCACAATGTTAGACCTATCGGTTTGGAGTTCAGACCTTGTGTCCAATGGGACCAAGAAAGGTCTATTTGTTGTTTTTGATGATGCTGTAAATCACTGGATTTTAGTTGTCTTTGTACGTATTTATGAACCAGACAATTGATTCCTTCCAAACTAACCAATTTCCATTTCCACTGGCATTTGTGTTTGGCAGCTATAACCTGTTTTTTAACCATTAAACCACAGGACTTATCTTGACTCTCTTAGTATCAGATCAAAAGGAGGGAGTGACCTAAATTTTTTTGCATAAAAGTTTATATGAAAGGCACTTTACTTATCCTTATTGTTCTCTGATATTCCTTTTTGTTACTTACGGAAACATATATTAAAACCTATACAGAAGTTTTGGTTTTCTTTTTGTCATGTCTTTAAGTGAAAGGAGGACAAAGATTGTTACAGGCACTGTATGTAAGGTTAGGGAATTATAAAGCCATCATATAGAAATGTGGTTGCTGATATATGACAGATATATATTTGCATATGCATGCAATAGCAATGTTCCCACACAAGGGCATGGGCAATATGCCATATCCACTTGTGTTCAATGTTCTTTAAGGAGACTATTCAAACTTTGTTGGCTCAACTGACATATATATATATATATATGTGTGTGTGTGTGTCAGTTGAGCCAACAAAGTTTGAATAGTCTCCTTAAAGAACATTGAACACAAGTGGATATGGCATATTGCAACCTTCCCCCACCAACTGTATTAAACTTTTTGATTGCAATTCGTACTCTCTCCACAAGTGATATAAATATATATCTGGGCTAAAGAGGAAATAAAATTAAAAGGCCTATTTTCTTGTGTCCCCCTAAAATGTGGTAGATAAGTATGATATTATTCCTAATTTTTTAGTATCGTTTTGAGCTTATACTCTGGAACCTTCCACTTGTATTTTTATTCTTTCTGTTGTTGGTTGCAGGTAAAAGGGTCTTGACATGGTCTGTTTTCCATTTTGTCATGAGTTTTTTGTGGACCTCCATACTCATGGTGTCTATAGAAACAGTACATGTAACTTGGTCCACTAAAGCTGTTTAGTTTCAGCTCTTATCAAGGTAGTTTTTCTAATGTTTATTCTCCTGTTAATATGGATTTGTAGGAGACAATGAGCTATCTACTAGTCAATTGATGAACTAGTCTTTTGTTTTGTTCCTCATTCTTTATAACTTTGTTTTAAATTTCATTCTCTATAGTGGAGACAGCTAATTGCATGCTGTTTGGAATTTCTTGTGGGAATAAATATGAAGCAAAAAAAATGCTAAACACCTATTGGTACAACATTAATTACACAATTTCACACGATATACCAGTCACAATATGTCAATTTAGCAGTTACGAAATTTACATCATGATGTGAAAACTTGCAATAATCCAAAAATATCTCGTTCCCTATCCGAAAAATAATATAAAAATCAGGCTTAACCCCTTATTGAAACTTTGACCCAGTTGCCAAATGGGGGTTAGAACTTATTGTATGGTGCAAAACCTCATAATCATGTGCTTTCAGAAGTAAAGTCAGAAACCAAAACACAAGTCCAGGGCAGATACAAATCATAAATGAGTTGACGAGGTCTCTAGGCAATTTTTTTTTTTCTTTTCCCTTGAATATAAGTCACGCTCAAAAAAAGAAAGTCACACACAAACACACACAAAATTCAACCTGTTAGCAAATGGGTGCAATGCCAATGAAACAACAAGAAGACTGTTCATTTATGAGCTGTAATTGAGACTTTGATAGAGCAAAATGGTAGACAACAAAACAGTGGGGGCAACTGTTTGATGGGGCACAAATTGATAGCAACATTTCATTGAAAAAGGCTGGAAACAAAGCTCCCAACGCAAAAGATTGGAACATGCTTCTGACTTTATACCAATGGCATTGCCTAGAAACTATTTAGTAATTACTACTATTATCCCCCCAACATTTTGTCCTGAAACCCTGTTTATTATTCAGCTTTTGTGGGTCCTAATAATGTAATGTGGTCTAGTTTCAGTGGCCCGAGCCATCCATTGAGCTATAAAAGCTGCTGATTCTTCAAAGTGATGAGCCCCAAATAATAATAAAAATTCCAACTTTCTTTCACGCGGTGTTTGATTGTCCAATAAAAAACATTTAATAGATTTTAATTTTTAAAGCCCAACGCGTTGCTTAAGCTTCGTGACAACACGTCTCAATCTGAAAAAAATCTATTAATCTAATCTAATTTGACCTCCTTTTAAGTTTTAAGAGAAAGAACCTTTTTTTTTTTTGTTTACAGCACATTTGTTCCCTTATATGATGAACTTTTAATTATTTAAAGGTACAATTTTGGTGCAAGTGAGATTGTTAGAAATTTTGTTCACTGATAATAGGCGCCGGTAATTTCGGGACCTCCCAAGTGGAAGCCAAAGGGGTGGTTGAAAAAGAGTGGAATATAAGGGTGTCCAGTTAGTACTAGGCGCCAAAGTTCTACAGGCTCACAAAAACAACTACGTGACACACAATTGGCATTAAATACCTAATAGAAACAAGTGTTTAAGCCGGTTGTTATTATGATGAAAAATAGTACTTGAATACAAGCACCAACCAATCAAAAAAAGAAAAAAGAAAAGAAGGATAAATTTCATTCACATCTTTTGAAGTTTGAGCTAATTCTAACCAGGTACAAGACTTTAAACTTAACGAATTTGGTTCTTAAAGCTAATTTAGTCCCAAAAACTATTGAGAAAAAAATAACTAACTGTTTAGAGATTAAGTTGGTTTTAGGGAATAATTTGGCTAGTTTTGAAAAGTCTTAAACTTTATTGGCATTAGTTCAAATCTCAGTATATGTTAGTTGAATTTACCCAAAAATAATAATAGTAACCGAATGAAATGTTTGAATTTCCTTTTTGGTGTTTAGGGAAATTAATGCTTTAAATTTTGTACTTTAGGGATAGTTTTTAATTAAATTCTGAAATTTCATTGGATTAAATCAAACCTGAACTTTAATTTTGTTATTTGAAATTCGTAATTAAGCGCCCAAATTAAACCCAAATGTCTAGAGTATAAATTGGTACGATTTTAAAAGTTTATAGTTTGATTTAAGGACTCTATTAATAAATGTTTTAGGTTATTTGTTAATAAATCATTTTAGGAAAGTTTTAATGCTACTTTCATAGGGATATAAAAAGCAGTTAAAAAAGTCAACTATTTTTTTATTTTTCCTATAAAAAGTTTCTAAAAATATTTTCTAAATCAATAACTTTTCCTATGATTTAAAACCATTGATTTAATTTGTAACAAATTAACAAAATTATATTTTAGGTTTTTATTATGAAAAATATAAGATTGATTTTGAAAACTCCCCTTAAATATAAAACTTAATTTACCATAATTTTATTGTGAAATCTGTGGATTAAATTTTATCTATTCATTACCGTTTAAACAAACATTAATTGTCACTTTTAAGCACTAAAATTCAATTTTTATCTAGATTAAAGATGAACTTAGTGTAAGAATTTGTATTTTTAAAATTGACTAAGTCAATTTGACCTTCCAGATTCCTTTATTGTTGTTTCCGCGTTTTTGGTCCAAAAAAAAAAAAAAAAAACCCGCGTTGCTTATATGAACCGGCGCCAGCCTATAATAAAAAATATAAAATATTATAGGGTCTGGGTCCCACATTTATTTACAATATATTTAATGGTGGGCCCAGATCGCATCAGATAAGTCAATCCCAAATCAAACGGTTCAGAAAGCGCCGCAAGCAGATCTTGATGTCGTTGAGTCCCGCCAATACCCACCGAACACGTCGGCTCCAACCAAAAACGGCTCGCTCTCTGCCATGTCAGCACCAATTAAATTTAATTAAAAAAAAAAACAAAAACAAAAACAAAAACAGAGAGTCGAAGAAAAAAAAACACAGCTTATTAGTTATTAGTATTATTAGTTCGTTTTGAGGTTGTTTGGTTTTCTCGTTTTGGAACTTTGGTTTTTGGAAAGAAAGAATTATGGAATTTTGGGAACTCGACTTCGACGGGATCCACAATTCTCGATCATTACCACATTCCCATTTCTCAAACGCATCTCGTCTTCTTCGCCGCGCGTAGCCTCCAATCGCTTCTTTCATTTTCAATACTCTTTCTCGTAATCTTCGTTTTTCCTTAATCCATGTTTTTTTTTTTTTTAATAAAAGATTTATTGTTTGTTTTCCACGTACATTTGCTGTGCTTTTTCCTGTAATAGTTTTCTCGTTTTGGAAAACAATTTTTTTTTTTTTTTTTTTTTCTGATCACAAATATTGTTGTTGTTGTAGAAGATCTTGATACAGCTATTAGAATCAATGATTTAGGGATCGGGGAAAAAATGTTGAGATTTTGATTGGTTTTTTTTTTTTTTGTTTTTTGGTTTCAGGGAGGATTAGAGAGGTGGTGTTGAAATTTATTTAGTTGTTTAAGAAAGTAAAATCAACGTTTTTGGTGTATTTTGGGGGGTGGTGGATTTTGAAGGAGAGGAACAATGGCAACAAGGAGTGAGCATCAAACGGTGCCGCTTTCGGTTCTGCTGAAGCGTGAACTGGTGAATGAGAGGATTGAGTGTCCGGAACTTGTGCATGGTCAGGCTTACCAGAGCAAGAAAGGGGAGGACTTTACATTAATAAAGACAGAGCGACAGAGGGTGCTTGGAGATGGAGTGTCTACCTACTCAGTTTTCGGGGTATGGTTTTTTTTTTTTGATTCGTTTATTTATTAGATATCGATGTAAACTTTGGATGGTTACATTGTGATGGATTGCATTTGCATCTAGTTTTGTTTTGATATGTTGATTGAGTTTTGCCTTAGTTATCTTTGTTATATGGTTTTCAATCCTTACAATCCCATTTTCAAGAAGCTGAAAAATAAGTTGTACCCAACGGGTATGGGACCTATGGGTGTGATTGACTACGTTTGAGATGTGGTTATGTTTTGTAGAATGTCAAGGCTCGATCTTTTTAGCAATTTGAATGGATTTATGGTTGATACACTGGCAAGAGTAGTAACTAACTAAAGACTTGTGAAAACAAAGTACTGGGGGGTACTTTTGCGATGAGTCGAAAACAAGGAAAGCTATGTTTTTTCTGGAGTGTTTGAGTTTTATCCTGTTGTTTGTCTAGTTTTGGTGCATACTTAGTCACTTAGTGGTGATATCCATTTTTTGCATGTCTATTTAGATCTGTTTGAATACAAGTTGATATCTGAGACGAATCAGAATATGTAAGTGTTCAACAATAGGGAATGCTTTGTGGGAAAGCTAAGGTGGATCTTCTCGAGTAGGCTATTAGCCGAACATGGATAATTTCCTGTACTTGGGATTTTTTTTTTTTGGGCAAAAGATTGACTTGGTCTTCACAGTGTCTTAATCCAGATAGGCATTTCAAGGATTCATTATTGGGTATTTCAAAGAAGTCATCAGTTAGCTTTATATGACTTGTTCATGGTTCATCTGTATTTTGGTGATTCGTTGTCATCTGGCTTATTCTTGGATTATTTGTGTCTTTCACTACTAACACATTTATTTAAAAGTTTGAACACCGCTAATGAGAAAAAAAAAATTGAAAATTAGTTAAGCAGGTGGCTGCATTCCATCTACATAATTGGTAAATTTATATTTTTCATGGTTTCTATTTATCTTTGTAGCTTGCTCTTACTAAAACCTGTTTTGCAGCTATTTGATGGACACAATGGATCTGCTGCTGCTATATACTCTAAGGAGAATCTCCTCAGTAATGTGTTAAGTGCCATTCCTTCGGATCTTAACAGAGATGAATGGGTAGCAGCACTTCCAAGGGCTTTGGTTGCTGGATTTGTTAAAACGGATAAAGACTTTCAAGAGAAAGGTATGAGTTACATTGTATAAAATGCAATTTTTGTTGTTGTATGTGTGCATATTATGCACATTTTTATAGAGATATATTAAAAGGTTACGTGAGATCAACCTGGATATAATAAAGTTGGCTTCCATGTTTCTAACTCAACTTATATACACTATTAATCAACACCTTTTTCATTCTTGGCACGTTCACGAATTCAAGTTTTGCCAGATACATTTTTTTTGGAGTTTTTTAAGTAGCATACAATTATAATGTACATCCTCTCATTAAAAGCTCTGGAGTTCTGTGTTTCTACTTGTGTGTTATTTACTGGCTTAGGTTTTGTTGGCTTTTAGCTTTTTCATATCATTTGCCTGAAAAATTGATGTATTTTGGTTTTTGGACTGTGATGCATTTTGGTTTTGTTTTGCCTTCTATTTCTCAGCATGTATGATATCAATAACAATGTTTTTTTCAAAAAAAAAAAAAAAAGAACATTTTGTATGTGTGTGTGTGTGTGTTGGACATTTTTTTATGTAGTTCTAAGTCTCTTAACTATAATATCTGTGTTTTGTTTATTTTGGACTAATATTTGCATCCATGATGTTTATGTATTTCTTTTGTGCCTCAGCACAAACATCAGGAACAACTGTCACCTTTGTGATTATAGAAGGATGGGTTGTAACCGTTGCATCTGTTGGTGATTCCCGTTGCATTCTTGAACCTGCTGAGGGTGGTGTTTATTACTTGTCAGCAGATCACAGACTTGAATGCAATGAAGAGGAGTAAGTTACTAACATACCATATTTGGTGACTCACTTAACAACCACCCTATTTAGGCTTAACTCTTCTGTGTCTTATTAGGAGGGACCGTATCACTGCAAGTGGAGGTGAGGTGGGTCGGCTTAATACTGGTGGTGGTGCAGAGGTATCTTCACTTTTTCATTAATTCTTTATGTTATTCAGTAGTAATATACTTGTATTTATATGAAGCTGGCTAAGTAATGCTACCATGTTTTCATTGTCCTTGATTTCATTTCCAGACTTCAAAGTTTAAATATAAACCTAGTCAAGTTAAACTCATTGGTGAAAACACGGGCAATAGAACCCAAAGGATCATATTATTTTTGGTTTAAATATATTTAAGATGTAGGACCACGTGTGTAGATATTTAAGCAAATAAGATCGTAGAATCTTCAACTGGCTTCTGAATGGATGATGCTGTTTAGATGAAATCCATGATATCAATCTGCCCATATATTATGATAGATTGATTATCTTCCTGTTAAATTCTTTGGAATCTATGAACATTCACATTTGAAGAATTCTATATATGATTTAACTTCATAGAATAAGGCTGGTTGTCTAACTAGTCTAATGCATTTTTTTGTAGATTGGTCCTTTGAGGTGTTGGCCTGGTGGTTTGTGTCTTTCACGATCAATTGGTGATATGGATGTTGGCGAGTTCATTGTTCCTGTTCCTTATGTAAAGCAAGTGAAGGTTTGTGTTCTTATCCTCTCTATCCCTCTCCCTCTTTTTTCTTTGTATGTATGTTTATGTTTTAATTTTGCTACAGTGTTCATCACAATTTTACATTCCCATTTCCACTTCTGTTTATCAGTTACAATATGCTTACATCCCATTGTAGGTTTAACTAATATGTTTTCTCTTTACTTTTGGTAGCTTTCAATCGTATTATTCAACTTCAAGGATAATGTTAATTATTACGTTATGTTATGAAGTAGCCTCTATTTAATAAAATTATTCTTTCTTATAGAAAATAAAAATTATTATGTTATTTGAAAATTTTATTGTGCATCACTTGTAACTCCAAGTATTATGAAATTGATGCCTAAAAGAATTAGATAAAACATTCAAATGTAGTGGTTCTCCTCTTTTATTTATATTTTGTTGCAACTTGTGAGCAACCTTTTTATGGAACTCCTCCTTATTGCAACATACATCTCCTGTTTATTTTATTTCATTTTGATATATGATATACAGCTCCAGATTTTAATCGTTGGGACTATTTACCAAAAGGGGGGGGGGGGGGTTTGGGCAGGACAAATGAGAGAGGTAAAATAAAATGAACTAGGTTTTGTTGGACTACTGGCTAAATAATGCACCTAATCTTCTCTGGAGGTGCTTAGAGAAGAATGGTTGAGGTTTGATTTTGCTGACGACTTACATTTTTAATTGTTGGAGTTATTTGCTTTCCATTTTCTAAGATTGATTCTTGTTCATTCCATAAACATGTGCAGTCTCATCTCCAACTGAGACTACTCGACCAATCTTGATGCTAATTCTACTTTCTAACAGGGTTGTTAATTCTTCAGCTCAAGGAGAGAACTCCATGATTGATTCCCTTGTCTGCATGTGTTACATCGGTAACACTTAGAAATCACTTTTCCCCCCCAAAAAAAAATCCAGTACTTTGAAATCTGGTTCACTCAGAAATTTGTTTTTTCATATGCTTATAGAGAGGTTCATGACTAGTTCATTGCCATAATTCATGTTGATATTTCTGTTTTCCCTTTTGGTTGCAGATCAACTGGTACTTTACTTTTTGTAAGACCGCATTTGAATAGAGCTTTATAGAATGGGCTGAAGTCATTAGATTTATATTTTTAATTGCCGATTAAATTTTCTCAGTTTGAGCAGACACAAAAATCCTGATGGAGAGAAAATCTCTTGTAGTTTGCCACAACAAGAGAAAGAATAGATAAAAGTTCGTACCTAGTGCACAAAGCTCTCACTTTTGCCGGGTCTAGTACAGGTCATAGTAGTTAGCCTTACCCCCAATTGTTTTGGAGAGGATGATTCCCGTACTCAAATCTGCAACCTATTGCTTTTGTTGGAAGGCATTTGCCATCACACCAAGACCCAACCTTACCACAATTCTGTACTACCCTAGTGAACTGGATTTAGGTTTTTTTTTTTTTTTTGATAGGTAACGAAAATTTTTATTAATAAAGAAACCAACCCGAGTACATTGGGGATGTACTGTGGGGGAAAAAATAAAGAACCAAAATTACAATGATCAAGTAAAACATGAATGGAAAAAACAAGTAAAATGTGACAAAGCCACACTGCAAACAAGGTGAGTATCACAGAAGAAAGACTTAATCTCTAGCAAGAACCGTTCACATCCCTCAAAACATCTAGCATTCCTCTCACTCCAAATACACCACATCAAACAATATGGCACAAGTTTCCAAAAGCCTATATTGCGATGATGTCCAAACTTACCTTGCCAAGACTCAAACAACTCAATTACCTTTTTGTTGGCATAACCCAGTGAATTCCAAACAAACGAAACAAGACCACGACTCAAATGCTATGGGGCAATGAAGAAGAAGATGATCTACCGATTCTCCACACCTCTTACACATATATCAATCAAGAACAATAATACGCCCTTTGCAAAGGTTATCTGTTGTAAGAATTTTACCTAAGGAAGCAGACTATGAGAAAAAAACTACCCTTGGAGGAACCTTCGACTGCCACACCATTCTCCAAGGAAAAGAAGTAACTGGATTTAGTATTACTCAATCCGAAACATCGCACTTCTGAATTTCTGTTCCAGTACCATAATTGTTGCTATTTGGAAATTTTCTTCCCTGCATTCCCTCAATTCTTCTTTTTGAAAGGCAATAGAATATTTAGAATCTTGTTTAAATAAGGAAATTTTAGGGTAGAATGAGAATATCAAAATCTTAAATTAAGATTACCATATAACATTCAAATTCCGATTGAAGGTCCATAGATAAACTGTATGTTATCTAAGCCGCATTTTACCATGTTTCTAGTTAAGTAGTGTATAATGTTACACGTATTGCCTGGAAACTTAGGAAGAAACTGTTTCCTTGTGATTTTTATTCCCAGGGGGGTTATTGGCTGATATTTAAGGCATATGTTTGGACCTTTGGATCCGTGGATTTCATTTTGATGTGCTTCATGTGTTTGTGTGTGCATGCTTCCTTCCTTGATCGGATTCCTTTTGGTTGTTACAGTATGAACCCAGTTCAATTCTGTTAGAAAATTCTCAAGATGCTCATTTTTAACAAACCTTTTTTTATTTTTAATATCTATAAATCATATTTCTACAGCTGTCTACAGCGGGTGGTAGGCTTATTATTGCAAGCGATGGTGTTTGGGATGCTTTATCTGCAGAAACAGCTCTTGATTGTTGTCGCGGGATGCCTGCTGATGCTGCAGCTGCACAAATTGTTAAAGTATGCTACAACTAAAATGGAACCCTTTTTTTCAAAGAATGATGTTAAATATTATTCCTTATTAATTACAATATCTACAGCCCTGACTCCAATGCGCTATTTAGATTCCATTCCTCCTGATCTATTATTGCTTGTCTTACTCTTATCTGTTCTATTTTCAGGAAGCATTACAAGCTAAAGGACTACGAGATGATACAACCTGCATTGTAATTGATATATTACCACCAGAGAAGCCAGCTGCTCCTTTGGCACCTCCAAAGAAGCAAGGAATAGGCGTGTTTAAGTCCATGTTTCGTAGAAAGTCCTCAGAATCATCTTCTCAAATTGATAAAGAATTCATTGAGCCAGATATTGTGGAGGAAATGTATGAGGAAGGATCTGCTATGCTTTCTGAAAGGTTTGTGCTGTGAAAACTGTATTTTTTAATCTGAAAATACTTTGATCTCTAAGTATGGCGTGATGGGACTAATGCATTCTTTTCATTTTGGCTTTTGTCTTACTGTATAATATGGTGGCATCGCTACCTATGTGTGAGCAATCAACGTAGCTTAATAACTTTTTGACATGGGAATTGTCTTTGTGGAATGCAGGTTAGATACGAAGTACCCACTTTGCAACATGTTTAAGTTGTTCATGTGTGCAGTCTGTCAAATAGAGATGAAGCCTGGAGAGGGTATTTCAATACATTCTGGCTCATTAAACCCAGGAAAATTGCGTCCATGGGATGGCCCTTTCCTTTGCTCAAGTTGCCAAGAGAAGAAAGAAGCCATGGAAGGCAAAAGATTATCAGGTGTAGCATCTCTTACTCTGACTCTCTTCTCCCCTATGCACTGCTTTAATATTCTATAGCAGTGAAGCGTCTTAATTTTATTCTTGTTCCCTTTTCTTTTTTCCAGATAGACACAGTAGTGGAAGTGACTAGCCAATGCTCCTCAACTATATTCATATTTTGAGAGCACTAACAATTGTTTCAAATTTGATCATAAATGGGAAGTTGGATCTTCCTACAAAATATTGTTTCCCTTCAATTTCCCATGGAGGGCGTCCAGCATTGGATCCAATTTGGCATTCACTTCAGGGTCTTTCGGATATCTTTTCTAATGTTTCGTTGCTTCAAGTCAGAAGATCACAGTTAGAGGTGCTTGCTTTTTTAAAAACCTGTTTTCTGACTTCCACAGTTATATTACAACTGTGCCTGTGCCTGCCTCCCTAAAAAGAGTTGTGGAAGGCTTTGATAAATTCACCAATGCATAATGACGCATTGGAGGACATTCATTTCCTTCTGGATCCATTCCACAGTATACCGGTTCTGCCATTTCAATTGAGCTGACATTCAATTAGAGCGGCCTTTGTTGTAATATTATCATATAGGGAGTTTGATGAGACCACTTATAGATTCATTCCAAATTTGGAGAACTTGTTTGACCTGCTTGCTGATGAATATGGTCATGTAGCATAAAAGTAAATCCTTCCTTTGACTAGTAGGAAGGTGAACGTGTGGAATAGGAAATTGCCATTGATTTTTTTTTCTTGGAAGATAAACGTCTTATTTTTTGCTAAGCTGTGTCTCCTTTCTCAGTTTTTGATAAATCAATAGCTAACTTCACCCTGTTAGGCTGTTACAACAGATGCGTCCCTATTTTCTTTTTTGCTAATTACCTTTACTTGTTTCTTTGGTTTCTGGCCATGTCGAAATTCATGGTGAGCTGCCTTCTGTAATTCTAATTTATATATGAAAATAATTATCGCAATCATTGACCAGTTTTAATTGACACCAGTTAGGAACACAAATTCAGTCCATTGATAATCTCTCTCGCATTTGATATATTGTTTCTGGTAAATAACACATTTTCACCATAAACTTTCAGATGTACAATGTTCTTCCAAACTATTAATTTTCTCGATTGACACACCAGTTTGAGAGGATTGTATCGATGTATCCTTTGCCATCTAAATTGGGCGTGAAATGAGATGAAAATGGATATACATGATCCACTCATGCCACCCACCAATCTCATGTTGCAATGAAAAATCACTAATACGTCTCATTTACCATCCAATTTAGACAAGAGGTATTGATACAATTCTCTTAAATTAGGGTGTTAATCGGACAAACTGATAGTTTGAGGGACATTAAGAGTGAGGCTAAAGTTTAAGATGGAAAAGTAGAATTTGCCTATAATTAAGTTGCTAGAGCACAGCTTTGGTTCTTAATCATAACATTGGTACTAGATTTTGGTGGGGACCAAACGTAGACATGCTCTGCTGGAGGTTTTGTTAGGAGAACGTTCCGTGTAAAATTGCTAATTTGCTTTTCGGTACAGTGGTACCTCTCTAGTGTTTTCAGTTTTCATGCTTTGCTTGGTTGGTTGAGACGTACGTATGGAGTAATTATAAAATGTTCTTGGAGTATTATAAATGTATATTTTTTCTCCTCACATTATAGTAGAATTCGTTAATTAAATTTATGGTAAGATTTATAATTCATGTGGAAAAGAGAAGTGTGTATTTATAGTATTTTCAGAATATTTAATAATTTTTTGAACAAAAGAAAGAAGCATTCAATTAGGAATTCACATAATAAATTTACAAAATCTCTTTCTTCACTAATCACGTCAAAATCAAACATGAACTGTCATTGCAAGAATTAAAGGAAAAGATTTATTCTAGCCCTATGAGATGAAAGGAAGGGACTGAGTCACTGAACATATTTAATAGATATTAGAGGAAAGACACAGAGTGCTTTGTGGTTAGTGGTTCACTTTCTTCCGTATAAATATGTTTTAAAGTTGTTGAGTAATAAAATTACACCAATTGGGAGCCAAGAACTATTTGCCTTAGTCATGGTCAGTGACTTCTTCTTTGTTAAGCATATAATACAAAATAGTTTGTGTCATTGTTATCACATATTTTGGGCAGTAATATAACAAAAACAGTGCTAGTTTGAAACTAATGGTTGCAGTGCTCCATTAATGGCTACTTTTTTTTTTGTCCTTGGGGCCCCATTTCATGGTCTTGGCCCCAGTGCACGCACGCACATTTAGAGTAAAAGTAAGGAAGTTTGTCTAATGTACCAACTTTGATTCTTGGTTTTCGTTCCTATGACTGAGTATGAGTATGTAAGTCACTGGAGAAAGTATAAAATATTGAGTGGCTAGTGGGAAAAGCAGCAAAGGGATATAGTTTTCCCACGCTAATAAGGTTTGAGAGATGTCTATATGGGTTGGTTGAATGCGAAATCTTTGTTTTATACCATGTTTGTTATACCCTCTATGTCTTTCACTCTTTATCTTCACAGATTTAAATGAATATATGGATTTTGAGTGGCTTAGTGGTGAAGGTGAGTCAGTCCACAAAAATAATGCATCCCTGATTGTGATGTTGACCTTAACTATACGAACAAAATTCCTCTATAGTGAAGGACCACCTTGTACACGTGTGTGTGGGTCTACCTTTCCCACCAAACTCTGAAACTTCTTTTCATGTCTATCGCCTATGTCTGGCAATAGTATGTTCATAAAAGTAGGATCTAATATTAGAGGGGTTAAAACTTATCGTCCCAATTATGCCGATACATAAAAATATGACTCTAACAATAATAAACTATTAATACTAAAAAAAGAAGAAGTATTTTTTACTACTTCTAAGTCCTAATATGATATATTGTGATTTAGAGTTATAGAACTTTTATCGTACACCAATTAAGTCACGGCACAATAGTTGTGAAAAAAATTGTAAAAATTAATGTGTTTTTGGACATATTGTTCTTCTTATACATTGATTGTTTGACCGGTGAAGTATATAAATCCCAATATTGGCTTGTGTGTCACGTTTGAGGTCATTCAAGCTGCCTTTATGATCATAAATCAGTGTGGGGTCATCTTCTCCTCCTAACAAATAATCATTTGCAATTATGTTGATGTTATGCTTATGCCACAAATTTTCTTATGGTGTCATGGACAGTGAGCGAGATGTACAACAACATTTTGTTATGTTTATGTTTTCTTTAATGGATTTTGATGTTCAATGGAACATGTGATACTAGCAACCGAACCGATGTTGAGGATGAGCTCAAAAATCAAATTTGGTTTGCCAATATAACAACTCATTCAAGAAAAAGACATGTCAGCATCCACCCTTTTAAAACCATATTTTAACAATTTGGATTGAGAGAAATGACTACTTGCATTGCAGCCTTGGAATTATCTTCTCGAAAGTTATTCAAATTTCAAACCCTCAACCTCAAGTGACATCACCTCTATGTTAAGATGTGCAACCTCCTTCACATTACTACTTTCTCCTACAAAAATTATGGCACAAAGCGCAAAAACTTAGAACACTTTCCCCAATGTAGTTGCGTGCAAATAGAGAACATAATAACAGTCAAAAGAGTATACAAGCCCTTGGTTCAATTCAAAGATTCCTCTTGAAATGGGTGTGTGCCACTTTCTGTGTGTGTATGAATTATGAACAGGACATTCTCTAGGGACCCTTTTCACTGGCAAAACAACTCAAATACAAAGACGCATACCCAATATGAATTCTTCCTTGCTTATCTATTCTACCTTTTTTGTGGCAAATTTGGAACTTTGTGATCTTATTTTCCAAATCAGGACCCCAATAGCTGTTAGATTGGACAAGGACATAGCAACTTTTAACTCATACAAGCTAATTTTCTCATCTCATTCCGTTGTGTCATGGCCACCACACCCTTTCACTACATGAACAATAATGCACTAATAATAAGTGAATGTATGTACCTATTGTGCACAAAAGACATTCTAAGCCTAAGTGCAAGACATACCCTCTCTCTCTCTCTCTCTCTCTCTCTCCACTGCTTCCTGATCGCCTTATCCCTCCCTCGGTTTGGTAACATCCATTGAACCCAAAATTTAAAAGTAAGAGACTTTCAGACACTTGCAGATCTTAGGATTTGTCTTCATCATCTTTGAGTTATGGACAGCCATCATCACCAAAAGACCAGAGAGAAAGTAGCAAACAATCAGCAAGAAGATAGGAAGTCGAAACAAGAAGGAAAAGAAGGCCTAGCAGTAGCACCAAAGCCACCTTCAGCATCCTCCTCTCCATCTCATGAATTCAGCTTCACAATCTCTGTTCACTCTTCCTCAACAACAACAATCCCTGGTAAAAGCAATGCACCACCTTCATTTGCAGTTGATTTAACTCCTGCAGATGACATTTTCTTCCATGGTCATTTGCTTCCCCTCCACCTCCTCTCTCACCTTCCTGTCTCTCCTCGCTCCTCTACCAACTCTTTGGACAGCTTCACCATCCCAATCACAGACTTATTAGATGAGCAGCAAACACCCAATACAGATAGCACTAACAGCAACTGCAGCACCAGCACCAGCAATAACAATAGTAACCACCTTCAAAGCAGCAATATTAGTGACACAAAGGCAAGAAACAAGTCCAAGACTTTCTCATTATTTGGCTTTAAAAGATGGCGAAAAGAGTGTGAGAATAGAGAGAAGGAAGATGATAAGGAGAAGCACAAGAGTAAGCTGAGGTTTGATGTGAGTCATGTACTAAAGAGGTATGTGAGACTGGTCAGGCCTCTATGGTTCTTCAGAAGGAGAGGAGAGAATATCCAATTACGCCAGCAACCTTATTCGTTTTCAGGTAATTTAACTATGAAAAGTAAGCAAGAGTTGAGAGGAAGAAGAGGAGAATTCTCAGCACCAGCCTCAATGAGGACATCTCCAACAAATAGTGGCCTTCTTCTAGCTACTGCAACTCTTCCTTCTTCTACTAGTGACAGCACTATGGAAGAGTTGCAGGCTGCAATTCAAGCTGCAATTGCTCATTGCAAGAATTCAATTGCAAAAGAAGAGAAAATCACATGTTAAGACAATTAGACAGATGAAGTGAAATTTTTTCATATAAGTTTTATTATTAATTTGCATATTTTATTTGTATTCCTATGTAGAAAATGGTATATAATAGAAGTAAATATGAGATTAGTTTGAAAATGATTAAACAGTTTAAAAGATAATCAAGGTGATTTCTTTTCTCTGATGTTTGCAAGACAGTATTGGGTTTGATGGTTATTTTAAAATATCTTAAATTATTTAAGGAATCAAATCCGTGTTCAAAAGTTACACGGGTCTGGAAAATCTCCACAGAAATTAAACTATTCCATTGCTCTTTGTGTACAATAAAAAAATGAATTTGTTACTTATTCGTAAGGCATTCTTATGAATTCTTTATTAATTTCCTGCACAATTGGACACATAGGATCATGATTTTAAATAATATGACCAACCTCTTACTTATCTTGAAATTATAGTGATGTCTCAATTTTACAGAATCAATTCATATAAAATTCATATAGTGATGTCTCAAATTATGAAATCTGAAAGATTTTGTACAATTTTTTAAATTCATATAAAATAACTTCAAATTAACTATTATCAAATTTTCTCAAATCTATTAATTTATAAACCTCATTCATAATTTTAAATACAATTCTAATAGTTCACACTAATAAGGGAAAAAAATTATTTCATTTATGCGTGTGCAATACAATACATTAGTATCAAAGTAAAAGTAAAAAAAAAATACAAAAAGACTATTGTAGAGAATAAATATTAAAAAAAAAACAAAAAGACTAGCGTAGAGAATAAAAAAAAAAAAGTGAAATAAGGCTTGAAGATTTGAAAAAATAGTATACAATGACATATATATCTATCAAATCAAAAGTCTCAAAACCCATAAAAGGTTCTTCATGGCTTCAGCTTGTTGGCAAAAACCCAGTCACATATCATCATAAATCCAACACAAAAGCTCTAGCTCCAAAAATCTCAAACGATCAAAGACCCATATCCAATCACAACCCTCACAAAACCCACAATGACCTCTAACCTCCGCATCAAAACCACGAGTCGTTTACATCCTTCCTAGGTAAAGAATCTCATATGTGCATTTGAGTTAGGATGATGTAAAAGACTATGGGCATGGGTATATAAAGGAGTAGAAGTGCAAGAGGTGAAAACCTAAAGAGGAAAAAAATAGTCTTGAATCGATGTACCTAAGAAAATAAAAAGTCATTATCTTTTAATTGGTGTTTATTTAGTTAACAAAGTGTACTTATCTTGGTGAGAGATAGATGAATAGTCTTGAAATGATGAACCAAAGAAAATAAAAAGTTCACATCATTTATTGCAAGAGAATCTTCAAGGAGAGCACCACTTGGCAAAACCTCATGCTCTTTCAAATAGGGTCTCTCATTATATATGTGTGTGTGTGTGTGTGTGTGTGTGTGTATATATATATATATATATATATATGATTGATTGATTGATTGATTGATGGGCCACAGCAACTTTTGCACTTTTCAGATTAAAGTTAAGACGTACATAGGTACATTCGCAAGTGTTTGGCTGTGGGCTTGTATTCAAATCATATCTAAGCTTGTTAAGTCTAACCAACACCCATTCATCATTGATCAGGCCCAGTCTCTTTTCTAGCACATATGCTTCTTTTAAAATATTCTTGAGAACTCCCCATGAGATCCTAGTTCCACAATCCTTTGCATTGTTAAAAAGGGAGTGAGCAGGTTCATCATATTTCCGCAATATGATATCATTTATCACTATACAAATAAATCATCAATCATATTTGCCCGATATCTCAAAAGAACTAGTAAAGGTGCAATTGGAATTCTTTGTAATCTTTCATACAATTCAAATCAACCTAGTACATATCTAATATGAGAGTTAATGCATGTCCTCACAATACACATTTTTATACTCTAATCAATCCAAACCATCCTAGGTATCACATATGCCATTCTAAGTTCGAACTATTACAAGAAACTGTAATGTAATATAAGCTTAATGAATCAACATACATAAGGATGGATAAATAAAGTTAAATAGAGAATTAATTGACCTCAAGTCCTCGTCCCCACAAGAAAGGGGAAAAGAAAAAAAGGGGAACTGAAACCTTTCCTGATCATTAAACACGGTGGTTGGTGCTTTGAAAACAGATGGTATTTCACTATATTGGGATCAAGGACAGTGGGACTCATCTCATGAGTCGTTAGCTGCAGAATTCACAAAAAGTATCAAGTACAACAATTATAGGTGATTACAAATAATGCAAAAACTACTTTGACATATGAAAGACATAAAATTTATGTAGTGCTATGGTTGTGATTTTAATCATGATATTGATGATGGGTGAAATCGACTGAGTGCCTATTTGCTCTTTTGAGGTCCATCTTTATGATTACTATCAAAACCCCACCCACATGAAAGTGCTTTCTTTGATATTTGAACCACCATTCTAAAGCTACAATAAGACAAAAAGTGCACTCAACTATTAAAAAAAAAAAGAACACAAAAAGTGCACATCAAACCATTCATCCTTGGTGAACTGAAGGCACATTGTGCAACAGTGCAAGTGCTTGTGCTTGTGCATGCGTGGATACACACTTGTATTGAACTTTATTGCATGAGCTACAGATGCATATTCTTTATCAGAAGCATTGGACTTGACAATTACAACTTAACAAGTTTCTTCTTCACAACCATCGAGGAAGCCCCCCTACAAAAGTGTGATGGCTGTTGGGCTCAATGCCGAAACTTTTCTCATGATTAAAGCTTCATGATAACGATATAAACAGTTCCATTTCCTGTAACATAAATTATTATATTCTTATCTTATGACAAGTTAAAAATTGCAAAACTTCAGTACAATTACTTAAGAGTCTATTTAGAATATGCTTATTTTACTGAAATTGAAATTTTTTTACTCAAAGTACTGTAGATTGAGCCTGTCCACAGGTCGAATTTGTGCCCAACCTAGAACCGACCCGATCACTTCCGGTCTCCTAAACCTGGACCCACTGCCGACCCGCCGGAGGTAGCAGTTTGGGTGGTCAGATGTCATTGGTTTTCGGTCGGGTATTGGGCAGTTTCAAACTGTGTGGATCGTCGCCGAATTTTGCATAAATCGTTGCCAGATTTTGCCAAAATCTCTAGTTTTTGCTAGATCTGACCGGATCTCAAAGAGATCTTGGCGAATCTTAAAGTGATCTTGGCGAATCTCAATGAGATTAGGTCGAATCTTGAAGAGATCTCGGCAGATCTCAACGAGAACAGGCCGGATCTCAAAAAGTCCGGCAAGATCTCAATGTAAGTCGAAGAAATCAGGCAAGATCTCGACAGATCGAACAAAATGAGGCCGGCTAACCACTCCAATCGGTGGAGAACTTAATTATGATGTGTTTTCCGGTCGGGTCAGTTGAACATTGGTTTTTCATGCTCAAACCTGTCAACCGACTTGCTGGTCTCAGGTTTTATGGGTGAAGACTTGCTGCCGACCATTGCGGGCGTCGAGTCGAATGGTTTTCGGGCCGGGTCGGCCGTGTAGGGCGAGTTGGGTGGGTGGCAGGTTTGGTTGGACACCCTTACTGTAGATAAAGATAAAAGTTAGCTGAAATAGTACAGTAAAACTCATGAATAGTACCAAAAAGTGCAGTGAGACTCATGAATAGTAGCAAATATAAGCTGAAAAGTAAAATAAGTTGGTTTTTTAATTTGGAGCCAAACACACACTAAGTGTTGTACTTATGTTTTCTAAATAATTCAACCATGTGATTGCACTTACTAATGCACCATGAGATGTGTTATAATCCCCTAAAAACAAACAAGTTCAACCATGTGACTCATTAGCAAATACAGTCACATGGTGAAGTTACCTTCAACACCTTCCATGTAATTCCTAGTTCCTACATTTTGTCCAGTCAATAATAAGAAAGCTACCACAGTCATGGACGGAACTATGCTTGGACCAGGGGGCCAATGCCCCCCCCCAGCCCAATGAAAAAAAGCAAAATTATATAATATATAAAACTTGTTTTTATTTATTTATAATTTTTATGTTCTATTTTTGTTCAATACTTCCATGTTTTCACGAAAATTACACTTTCTTTATTCAAATTTTCATTAAATTTTGATTCTTTTTGTGGGTTTTTATCTAGATTTTAAATGATTTATGAAATTTATCTTAAAGTATTAGCATAGGATAATTGTAGTTTAAGTGTTTGATGAAGTTCCCCAAAGAAGCTTTCTTCAACAAACCATATGCTATCACAGGCAAAGCAACTGGTCTCTCTCTATCTCATGGGGCTACTCAACTTATATTTATGAAAGTATAATCCCTCGAAGCATTTTATGGAGACCCCTTGAGACATTTAGGCCATGGAAGAGAAATTCAAGGCCACCACTCTACATGTTCAACACTAGGTGGCCTTCCAACAATCCTTGCGAAGCTCCTCACTTGCTTTTCTTTGATTCTATAGAGCATATAGAAGGAGACCAAATTGTTACAACGTATGTTAGAGCAAGTCCTCGTGGTTTACCAACTTCTTTTATAAGTTGCTTGGATAAAACACATGGTTGTCTTTGGATTATAACAATTTTTTTAAGCATTTAGGTTTGAGTGTATCTTGCCTCCCCCTCATTCGAAATCCTAGCTCCGTCCCTGACCACAGTGAGCACATAGTAGATGTTGCCTTCAACACCTTCCATGTAATTCTTAGGAGATTTTCTGTTACTGTCCTTTCCCCAAAACAAGTTCACATGTTGTGTCACAGCAGGCAGAATCCAACGATTAGCATTTTTGAATCCATGGATGGACCAATGCCGGAAAAGTGATCAGAGAAGAAACTAGATTGCCAATGTGCGTATTGCATTAGATAAGAACAAGGCCATCTTTGGTTTAAATTGTGGAGTTTCAATTTATCTCCAATCACTGCTTATATAGTCCATGTTTGCAGAAAATATGTGATAATTACTAAGGAACCAAACAAAATTCCAATTTAGTTAGAGAAGTCATTTAAAAGTACCTGCCGAGGAAGTTTGGACACCATTCTAAATGGTATGAATGCTAATACACACACACACACACACACACACACACACACATGCTCATCATACGTTATTTGCACGTACAATAACGCTTTTTATTAATTTATTTATTTAAAAAAAAAAAGTGAAATATAAATAATTGTATGATTTTTTAAAAAGAAAGATATAAGATAATGTGAAATAATGTTTAAAAATGAGATAGAGATAGTGTCCTAAGTTTTATGTAGGGGTGTCCAGACCCGATTTAGACCCGCCGGCCCAAAGAATCCGCTTGATCCCCACCCGATTTCAGCCCGAACTGACACTCTCGTCTGTCGGTGAAGGGTGTTCACACCCAAGACCCGACGCCTACAGGTCGAGTGGCGGGTTTTCTTCTCCAAAACCCGAGCCACCTGACCCGATCGATGATATATACAAATGCAGCAACCTCCGAGAGATCAATCTCAAATTCGAGGAGATCTGGCGAGATAACAACCATATTTGGTGAGATCCGGTGATATTCAAGGACATCCAAGCTAATTTCAGCGAGATCTCAACCATATTTGGTGAGATCCAAGTTGATTTCGGCGAGATCTCGATCATATTTGGTTAGATCTAGCGAGATTCAAGGACATCCAAGCTGATTTTGGCAATTTTCAATGCAAATGAAGAGAGTTTTTGTAGATTCCGGCATAGCTTTTGTAGATTCTGGCGAAGCTTTTGCAGATTCCGGCGAAGTTTGCAGGATCCGGCGACTTTCTCCACCAACCGAATCGACTCGAGCATCACCTAAACCCGAAACCGACTCGACCGATTGACACTAGCGGTCGGTTTTGAGTCTCTCCACCTTCCACCTGACGCCGGCGGGTCGGGTCCGGGTTGGGTCCAAAATCAACCCAGCCCGACCCGTAGACAGCCTTAGTTTTAGGCTAAATGAAAAAGATAAAGAAAAAAGTCTAAAACTTAGGAACAGTAAGTTACTCTTTGAACCCATTTGTGTTTTTTAATTTAAAATTAGTTAACTAAAAGATAAGGGTATTTTAGAGAGTTTAAAAATTTGTGTGAGAGTATTTTAGTACGCAAAATATTAAAACCCAAATAAAGAATCCTGTTATTAATAGTATAGAAAATAGATATGCACACACAATTGTTAAGATGATATGCTTTGTGAATGATTTTAATAAAATACTGTAGATGTTAGTGGTGAGGCCATGTGAATATAATATACTCCAATCACAACTTATTATCTTCAAAGTTGTAAACAATTTTGTTTCTAGTATTACTTAGTTAGCTTCCTACTACCATGACAGCAAGAAAATAGAAATTGATGACTGGAAAAAAAAATTTTCTTAGCATATTGAATATGCAAAACAATGTTACTCAAAAAAAATTGAAATTAAAGCTTTAAAGATATATTCTAGCTTCTTCAAAATAAAGATTTACTCTAGCAAAATGAACAAGTTAAGAAATTGCTCTGGCATTTGAATGAAAGGGCCCAGTGCAGAGGGAACAATATGTCCCAGTTGGGCTTAGCCCCATGTTTGTCAATGACCAGGCCTTTCTAACTAAAGTTGGTAGGGGACTTCAGGCCGGGATTAGTTGGCCCAAGCCGAACATCCCATTCACAAGTTTATCCATGCTTCAAACGATGAAAGCATAATTAAAATCTATTTTGAATTCACAACCTACATGGCAGGGAAAAAAAATGTAGATACAGAACATAGAACATAGAACACAGAACACAGAACATAGGTTTTCAATTGAATTCAAACATTTGGCTGTCTTAAACAATAAGACACAAATAATGTTATTTTTCTAAGAACAATCAAATTCAAAACAACTCAGTATTTGAATTCAATTAAGGAATTTAAGGGGTAGTTTGGTAAGAGTATTTAAATATAGTTTTTTGTTTTGCAATTCATAAAATGGTGGGTCTCATATTTGAATTTATTATTTGGTTAATATTTTCTAAATACAGTTTTCAAAAAACTATATCCTATTTTCTGATTTAAGATATTTTAAATATTTTTAATAACATAGTTGTAATTAAATTGAAAATGGTGAACTTCACATATTTGTCCAAATTCTTTTATCTCTTAAATTTATAAGCTTATTTTTATCACAAAAAAATTTCCACATTTCAAATTTAAAACATATCATTAAAAAAAAGAAGTACATAGTAAGCTTATTCCCTTATCATTATTCACAAAAAAAGTAATTTACAGATTTTACACGTTACTTTTTATAAACATATATTTTTTAAAATCTCAAAAATAGAAATGATCTCCAAAACAATTATCTTTTGTTTTTTAGTATTTTGAAAATTGTTCTTAAATGTCGGAGCCAAACACGTATAATATAAAAATTAGCTTCAAGTTCAATTTTTTGAAATTTTTTATTTATTTATACTGTTTTGAAGAAAAAAAAAATCCTCCTACCAATCAGACCCAAGTTCAAATATACATATTATTGTTAAATATGCAATATTGTACCTAGGTTTTATCCCAATTTTAAATATGTTAAATATACATATTATTGTTCTAGCTATACAGGCAATATGCTTTTGCAATTCATAGTTTAATGAAAAATTATACGTAAAGTAATGATATAATTGCAATGAAATAATATAATAGAGAGTAAAATATAGGAATAGCTTTTTTTTTCCTGATAATATAGAAGAATAAAAATTATTTTATGTAAAGTGGTGAACGTACGCTTCGTGAAACCTATTTTTTATAAAAAAAATTCAAAATTATAATAATTTCCTTTAATCATGTAAAATAAATAATAGTTTTTTAAAGTCCTTATAACTTATGGTTATCAAGTTTTTTGAACCACAGTAATATTTTAAATTTCTTAAAACTTTGATATTAAAGTTTAATTTAAAAATATCACTATTTGAAAAATATAATCATTAAAAGAGGAAGAAGCTACTAAAAGTACGTGATGCACGTAAAAATATGGAAAGGACTTTGACACAAGAACTCATGTGAGACAAGTGGATGTCGTCTTTAGAGTAGAAAACGATGTGTGCAATTATAAGGAAAGCACGTAATCGGAACCAAGTTAGTGTGTGTCAGTGTGATGTTGAAATGGCATTTATCATTTATGAGATGATCCAAAAGCATATAAGGGAGTCTAGCCTGTTTAGGTAGAGATGGAATTTCCATGGATGTAAATTTCAAGTGTGGGCTTTGGTATTGCTAGCAGAAGGACCTTGATTTGATGGGGAAGTGCAAGAACGATCTCAAAAGGCACTTAGGCATAGAAAACACTTTAACATGTAGAATGATTGAAGTAGGCTATTAAAGATCATAGAAACATGGTTTTTTCCCCTTCTTCTAGCTTCTTCTAGGAATAAAATCGTGGCTTTAATACTATGTTAAAATAGAAAGTAGAAAAATCAATATGTGAGAGAGAGAACAAATTTTGACTTGGTTCGACCTATTAATGCTTTAACTAAAAAACATTGCTTGCAGTATAATTTTTACTATTTTAAATTGTGTATGACTCAACATTAAAAGCATTTGCATAAGTTTGTGCAAATATTCTTGCCTATTTTAGTATAAAAACCTACTTTTTAAAAACACTCATATCAAATTATTTATTATACTTTCTATTTTATTTAAGTATTCATTTTTCATTTTTTGTTTATTATTATCTTAGAGAGAGAGAGAGAGAGAGGAAATTGATGAGACAAGAGGAGAGGGAAAAAAAAAAATTTAAAATAATGATATACAAAGATATACCATGTATTTACAAGGTTATTGTAATAATATTGCAAATTTACACATTTTTTGCTTAAGTGATGTGAGTGCTTTTGAGATTTGAATTTGTAAATTTGACACAGTTTTCTATTATACACATTTTGACGCAAAAATGCATTTAATTTACTAAATTTAGTATGTAACCCCAATGGTAGCCCGTGATATTGTAAAATTTTGGTAATTCATGATGTTCTACAAAATCATAGTCTACAGTCTACATATTTATGAAAATTTCACATAATATATAATTTCTTTATATATTTTAACATGCACAAAAGTTTTTTTTGGCTTTCTCCCAAAACTCAAATCCAAACACAGTCGCCATTCCACTTCTAGCCCCCGACAGCCAATTAGTCACTAATCTAATGAGAGAAGAATGAAAGTATACATACATACATATATATATATATATATATATATATATATATATATATATATATATATATATATATATGTTGATTCTGTAGACATGTAAAGATATTTTAACCTCTAAAACACTCCATATTTCTACATGTGAAATTGGAAATACTGCAAAAATTGTTTCCATATATTATTTTGTTTTTCTTTCATTTTGGCTGACTATGTATTTGTCAATTGCTAAAAGTCAAAGACTAAACTTTTGCTCATGATGTTGATTTCTCTTCTCATTTAGTATTTAAAAGTAAGTAACATACTTTTTCCAAATTATAATTGTGTCAAGGGGACCGGGAAATAATATCAATTTTGACTTTAATGAAAGAAGCAACTCATCATTATACAAGTGACCAATTAGGCCGGGTTTTTTGTGAGTGATTATTAAATACTAGCCTCTAAACACGCGCTCGTGTGCGTGCTCAGAGGCTCTTTTATTTTTTTGGATAAATGTTAATAATTTGCATCTATTATAATTTAGATTTTTTTTAATTTTTTAAACAAATAAAAATGATAAACTTCAAAGATAAGCAGTAATTGTAATTTTTTTTAACGTGAAGGGAAAAAATCCTAAATTTTAGGAGTTCTCTTTTTGAATTCAAAATGAAATTTGTTATTTGACATTTATGATTCTATTTCTAAATAAGTTATTATTCATTAATGAGAGTATTTTTGATCCACATAAAAGTTTTGTTGAAAGAGGGGAATCTTCTTATATATAGTACTAGCCTTATCAAATGCGCTTCGTGCATGTGATGAGACTTTTTATTTTTATTTTTTGGTTTAGTGTTATAATTTTATATTCATTTTTCTCTTTTAATTCAATGCAAAATCCACATTAACCATTTATTGCGAAAATAACACTCTCCCATGGTTCCACCTAGGGATGGCAATTTTTTCCCGCCTCGCTTAACCCGCGCCTCCCCGCTTCGCCCCGCGTGGGTTTTCCCTGCCCCGCAAAGACGGTGGGGCGAGAATGGGTCAAGATTTTAGCCCCGCATCATGGGGCGGGGTGGGGATGGATTTAGACTTTTTAGACCCATCCCGCCCCGCCCCCCTTCGTCCCCGCCCCACGTTACTAAGGGTTATAATTGTAAATTTTTCATACCCTAAAACCCTACTATTTAAACAAACATATTAATATTAGCATATTTTATTTTACCCAATGTAATTCTCTGCCTTTATTTTGTTATGTGTTATACTATGAGATTTTTATTTTTATTTTATTTTTATTTATGATTGTCTTGTTAAACACTTGGATATATTATTCAATTTTTTCTAAAAATTGATTTGATTTGATAGGATAAATTTAGTTGTAATTTCAAGTATATTATTATTAATGAAATAGGTTTCATTAAAAAAAATTGTACTAGTTGTAGGGCAATTTAACAAAAAGTAGAGTTTTACGGGGTGGAGCGGGGCTTCGCAGGGCCCCAAGGAGAGGGGATGAGGTGAGAAAGTATTCCCCGTCATGCGGGGCGGGGTGGGGATGGGGCAAGACAAAACCATGCAGGGCGGGGACGAAGACCCCATCCTTCGGCCCCGCCCCGCCCCGCCCCATTGCCATCCCTAAGTTCCACCCAAATTTTAAAGGTGTATAAACTGAGTTCTTGAAAGGAAAGAAATGAATATGCCAAACCAAATCAACACATACCTAAATATAAACACAATCACATTGATGGTAATGATTCCTCTCCTAAATATAAACACAATCACATTGCTAGTTATGATTTCTCTTCTACATTTAACTTTAAAATTGTGTAGAAGACAAATATACACTTTCAAACCAAAACAACTAATAAAATGACTTCTAAAAAAACCCTAATAAAATGAAATATAACCAAAAAAAAGGAAGATAACAACCTGCCTATATCTAGCCTAAACCCTTACAATAATAATTTCAATTTGTGAAAGGAAACAAACCTTTTTGAAATTGGAGACGGTGATGAAATGAGTAAAAAATCCAAAAAAAAAAAAAAAATCTATGTAAAGAAACTAAAAGGATACATGTGGGATATATTTATATAGATATTAGCCTTTGAGCACACACTCACATGCGTGCTCAGAGACCCTTTTATTTATTTATTTATTTCTTTTGTAAATGTTAATAATTTGCATTTATTATAATTTAGAAATATATATTTTTATTTTTCAAACAAATAAAAATAATAAATTTTAGAAATAAGCTGTAACTGTAATTTCTTTTTTTATACGTGAAGGGAAAATAATCCTAAATTTAGGAGTTCTCTTTTTAAATTCAGAATGAAATTTATTATTTGACATTTATGACCCTATTTCTAAAAGAAGTTACTCTTCATTAATGATGGTATTTTTGAATCGCATAAAAGTCCAGTTGAAAGAAGGGAATCCTTTTATATATAGTAAGTATAGATTATGAAAGTATAATTCTTTTTTTCTTTTTTTAATGAAAAGACAACAACCTTATTAAAAAGAAGAGAAATGATCTTTACTCATCACATGATGGTATATTTTATTGTTGTATGAATGTATGATAAAATTTGTCATTCATGTGAGGATAAAGGATACCACTCCCATCTAATCAAAAGAATAAAAAGATAATGCTTCCAAAAAATTCAAAATTTTGTCATATAATTGATGTGTAGTCGATTAGTCAATTATTTATGATGTAAGAGAAATTATTAGGAGTTCTCATATTTGTATACATTATCATTATAGAATATATATTCTAAATTATTTTAATTTGATTTTTGTTAGTTGAGATCAATTATAACTTAATATTTTATTGGAATAAAGCAACCTATACAAATCTATTTAGAAGTCTTTTACTTTTTTGTTTACTCTTTCCTATAATATCCATAGTTTTACAAATCATCATTATTCTATATATTTTTTAATTTGATTCTTTATTCATTAGTTAAAATCAATTAGAACTCATTTGCCTTATGGATCTACCTGTTGTTAATTGGGAATTAGAAATTAATATTCAAAAGAAACGTTTACTTAATTATGGTATTGATTTCAAAATCTATATATTTTGTGTTAATTGCGTTGAGTATTTTTCAACATATCTATATCTATATAATAATAATAATAATAATTAAAGCTAAGAGAAAATTCAATTAGATTTCAAATTAGAATTCAATTAAAGTCTAATTTTGCGTCATGTGTCCCATCTTTAAGTTTTTAAATTTTTGTGCCAAGTGAGTTAATTCAATGTAAAAATTAGATTTTAATTAGAGTTTAATTTTGTGACATGTGTCCTATCTAATCTAATTTTTTTAATTTTTGTACCAAATGAGTTAATATAGTGTAAAATGAGAAGTCCAATATAAGTAAACCATAAAAAATATAATTTTTGAATGATTTTATATTTATGAGCCTTTTTTTGTATAACTAAAAGCAATTCAAGTTTATAAGTCATATATATATATATATATATATATATTAATAAGTAAACCTGAGAGACAATCCAATTAAATTTTAAATTGGAATTCAATTAGAGTCTAATTTTGCGCCACATGTTCCATCTAATCAAAATTTTTAAAATTTTGAACCAAGTTAGTTAGTTCAGTTGAAAATTTGGATTTCAATTAGATTTTAATTTTACGGCATGTGTTCCATTTAATCAAAGTTTTGTAATTTTTGTGCAAAATAAGTTATTTTAGAGTAGAAAACAAGGAGTCAAATATAAATAAATTATAAAAAAAACATAATCATATATCTAACAATAAATATAAAATTAGAGGAAGAGAGAATTTGAATGATTTTATATTTATGAGCCTTTTTTTATAACTAAAAACAATTCATTTGACACAAAAATTATATATATATATATATTAATAGGTAAAGTTTAGAAAAAAATCCAATTAGATTCTACAATTGAACTCCAATTTTGCGCCATATGTCCTAAATTATTTATTTTTAGAGAGGGTTTTATTTCTTAATTTTGGAATTAAATGTGAGACTATATCATAAATATCCATTCAAGTGAGTTATTGTGTACAAAAACCAAAGAGTCTAGAATTAATGAACATAAAAATATTTTAAAAATGGACAATTTACATTTTCTACCTAATAACATTCTTACATGACTTTTTAAATAGTTAAAAAAAATAAGAATGACTATCATTAATATTTAAATTATGTACGTAAGATTATTATATTATATATCTTAATGTATATCTTTTAAATATATTAATGCATATGCATGGAGTTACAAGCTAGTTTTATATTAATGACCGAAGAATATGAGCTTTATTTAATAAAATAAAGTAACCTAACATGAAACTAATTATAATTAAATATTTTGGTATTTTCGAGGAAAATTTTAATAAATTTGATTATGTTATTTTATATATATATTGTAGGAACATGTTCCTTAATTTTGTGATTCAGGATACTAAGCAAGACACGTGATACAACTAATTTATATTATGGGCTAATATTGATCCACAATGTGAAATTCAGAAAAGAACATGCAAAATCATCAAATTGAACTATTCTTAATTTCTTTTGGTATGCTGTTACAAGGATAAGACTCTCAAAAGTGTTTACAATGTCTTTCTCTCTCTCTATTTCTATATTATATGTTGTCTTACTTTTTCTTCTTTCTTTCCTTTTATATGAGCCTTCTCCTTCTTCTTCACGTTTTGTCCTTGTCCACCCGAATAACTTCTGACCTTATTGGGCTATTCCTTTTTGGTTTTTCAACATGAATGGAGTGTTTTAGGGCTTCTTCTTACTATTCAGGCGTTCACCTAGATAACTTCTAGTCTTGTTAGGCTTTCCTTTTCTGGTTATACATTATGAACGAATACTTTTGGGGCCTTTTTTTTACTGTTGAGGCTTGTCCTTCTGTATTAAATGCGGTGGTGATTGGCAGATGACTTTCATTAATGCTGAGCTTGTTGTGGAATCATCTAGAAATTTTAGAAAGCTACCTTGGAGAAATTTATCTTCTCTGGGATTTACCTCAGTAACTCGGACATGACATTGGCACTAGGCATGGAAAGGCGTTGGGCCTGACCAATAATCCATGGACATATACTTAATATTATAATAGGTCAGTCTATGTTGGATTTGCTTCCTCCGTTTGGGTTTAATCCCGTTATATTAATGCCTAATATTCACTCTACTACATAAATAAATAAATAAATAAATATATATATATATATATACATATTTTTTTGCATCTTATATATATATATATATATATATATATATATATATATTTGATTATGTACCATTCATATATATTTTTATTATAAAATTTGTTGTGCATCCACAAGTTAATTACTGATAAGAATGATATGGAATCATATATCAAGAATCTTTTGGTGCAATGATACTTCCCGGCTCTTTCCAGGGATGAGCTTTAGGCCTCGTTTGGGAGGAGGGAATGGAATAGAATGGAAATGAATGAAAAAAATAATTTTAGAATATTCTTCCCTTCCCTTGTTTGGGAGTTTTAATGGAGAGAATGGAAAGTCCATTCTCTTGTTTGGGAGTTTAAGTAGGAGGGAATAGAATGAGTAGGAGGGAATACTCATTCCTCTCTATTCCCTTAAAACTTCAAATTTTAATTCTCCCCCGAAATTGGGAGGAATGGGAGGGAATAGAATTAAATTTAATGATTTTTTTTCTAAAACTCCCAATATACCCCTATATGTTCAACATTTTTTAAAATAGGGGTCTAATAGTAATATTGTTATAAAATGATTCCACTTCATTCCTTCCATATTACTCCCAAACAAGATTACTTACATCCATTCATTTTCATTCCTTTATTTTAAAACATCCAATCAAGTTTACTTAATTCCATTCCATTCCATTCCCTTACTTAAATACATTCCATTCCATTCTTCTATGATCATTCCATTTCTTTATGAACTCCCAAACGGAGCCTTAGTTCAATCCCTTGGAACAAGGTATCTTCAACTTACTATAGAGAAATAACTCATATTCTGTTGCATATAAGTTTTAAAAGCCTACAATTTTTGACATTAGCAATGTGATATGATATATGGAGTATTTGACATTAAAATTTTCAGATTTATTGAAACATTGTTTTTAAACATTTCACATTTTTCTTAGTAAGGGTTCTAAAACATTTCACATGTTAAAGATGATTAAAAGAAGGGAAAAGTTAATAAATATCCTAAAGATATTAGCTTAAAGAAATATTTTTACAAAATTTTTATAAGAAAAGAAAAATCTGTCAGATTTTAAGAGTCTAAACAGCAAGTTATTGTAAGTGAGTAATTCTTAGGTATTTCTGGAACACGGAGAATGGTGCTCCCTCCTCTCACATTCATGGTGGGGTCGGCATATTAAATTCATGGTGGGGTCCACTATGAATGTGAGAGGAGGGAGCACCATTTCACTATACTCCGGGAGTACCTAAGAATTTTCCATTGTAATTACTCCATAAAAAAGTAATAATCTATGTTTTCCAAATTTCATCCTAAAAATTAGGAAATTTTAGTCATTTATTCAAAGAAATTATATAATTCTCGTGGATCACGTCATTTATTTACCATTCTACTAAAAAAATTCAACTTTATAAAAATTATTGAGTCAGTCCTTATCGTAGATAAGTGACGTGGTTCATCACGAGAACAATATAACTTCTCATCCATTCATGAATCATAACACGCATGTTATTTCCTAAAAAAGAAAAGAAAAGAAAAAGCTAAGTACATGTTACACCTTCACACTTGGAAAGTTTTAGCAACTCTTAGAAAATGTACATATGTAAAGTGGTTATTTGGTGAAAAATTCAATTTTGACACAAAATTTTTCATTTAAATATAAGTGTGGACAAATATCTATATGAAACACTGATACGTGTATTTTTATAGGAGCTACTACAGCTTAGGTCCTGTTTGGTAAGAAATTTTTTGTAACATTGTTTATATTTTTAAAAAATAAATATAAATAAAAAAACTTGTAATATTATTTAAATTCTTAGAACAGTTGATTAAACAACAGTAACAAATGACGGACTTACTTTTTAGCCGCAAATCGTTCTCCAAACAAATAAATATCAAAGACATCGCAACGTCATCAAAGAACTTAATTGGATGGCACATTTTGTTGGTCCCACCTAATTCAAACCATTTCAGAGTTCCACCCACCTAACTTTGTAGTTTGTATAACTTCAAAAATCTCAAACATCCTGTGCTGACGTGTTACTCCCACCATGCATTGCATTGCAAGACTTTTCCAAATCCAACACACACACGCTCTCTCTCTCTCTTCTTATAGATCCTCACGAATCTATAAGCCATAGGCTTCTTCTTCTCTCCAGGTCAGTTTCGTGATTCTCAGTCTCTCACACCCATTTTCCCATTCATTTTTCTTTTTTTAATTTTTTTTTTCCTATTCTTAATCTTAATTATTATACTTTGAAATTTGAATGAGAAAAATATAAAAGGAATAATACCAGTCTACTGAAAAATGCGTTGTCATTTATTTTGATAAGCTGGGACACTTCTATCTCAATGATGATGGGTTTAGCACATTCGAATAAATAAAAGAGAATATGCTTTTTTTTTTTTTGCTTGCTTGCCCCAACTGCTGTCTTCTTCTTGGCGGTTCGTTTTAACTATTTGGGTTTTGTTAGTTGTGAGCCTTTCTTCTTTTTCACAGGGTCATCTTTTTAAAAAGTTAGAGAGAGAGACAGAGTCTGAACCAGGTTTAATTATTCTTTACTTAATTAATTACGTCTGGTTGTTGTATTATAATCCACGATCTTAGTCTCTTATATATCTTTAATCGTAAGTATTAATTGATTTTTAGCCTAAAGTTGTGAAATTTTTGAGTTGTTATCAATTGGGTTTTCAAAATTTTTTGATTTTGTGATCTGGGTACGTTGTAATTTTGAATCCTAGGATACTTTATTGAATAAAGGTGGGTTCCTGATTTATTTATTTATTTTTATTTTAAAGCCTCACATATTTTTGTGGGGGTGCAATCAGATAGATTTGAAGTATGATTGAATTTTGAGATTTTGTTACTTGGGTTTGTTTGAGAAATCCTGAGTATTGAAAAGATGTATGCGGTGGGGAGGCTTGGTAGCTACATAACCAAAGTGTCTGGCCCATTTCATCCATTTGGTGGAGCTGTGGATATCATTGTAGTTGAACAGCAAGATGGGAGCTTTAAGTCCTCACCTTGGTATATCAGGTTTGGGAAATTTCAAGGGGTTTTGAAGTCTAAGGAGAAAGTGGTCAACATTGGTGTCAATGGAGTGGAAGCTAATTTCCACATGTATTTGGATCATAAAGGGGAGGCTTACTTTCTTAGTGAGGTAGATGTAGAAGAAGGGGAAATTGTGCCATTCTCATTGTCCTCCGGGGATGAGATAGATGGGGAATCCAAGACCAAGAATAATAGGCAGCCATTGAAGTCCAAAAGTTACAATTTTGAAAATTCAGTTGATAAGATTGATGTGAGGAATGGGAAGGTTATGACAAGGTCTGGTTCGCGGCGGTCACGGATGTTTGGGCTTGTTTTTGGACGGAGATCAATGAAGGAGGAAGATGGGGATGCTGGTGCGGCAAGGGCTGACTCATTAGCGCGTGCTGAGATTGCGGCTGACCTCTTGGAGGTGAGGTGGTCTACTAATCTTGGTGGTAATAAACCGAGGAAAGATAAAGCTGAGAAAGATGTGCAGATTAATGATGGAAAAGGTCAGGTGAACTCATCTGTAGATAATAACGTGGAAAATGGTTTGGACCAATGTGTGTTACATGAAGAAACTGGTTCCCACAATGAGCAAAAGGGGGACATTTCTGTCTCCAGCTTTGAGAATACACAGAGATTTGTTGATGAAGCTAGAATGGAAGTGCCCTGCTTTAGCTCTCCAGAACAAGTTACTGAAAATTCTATGGCAGATGAAAATGTTTTGGAAGAGAAATGTGAGATGGTCTCTATGGTATCAAGAAAGATTGATGGGGATATCGAACATGATGAAAATGCAAAAGTTCAATGTTCGATTCAGCTTGAAGAACACCCTGGAAAGCATATTGATGAGGAACAGGTTTTAGGGGATGTTTTAACAGGCTTTGAACTTTCCCAGGAGGAGAGTGAAACAGATAGGGCTCAATCCTTTATCTATTGTGAAGCATCAGAGAGATTAATAGTGGCAATGAATGGTACCAGTGAACAAACTTCTGAAACGATGTACCTTGTTAGCGAAGAAGATGGGGAAGTCCACATTGATGCTGAAATGTTGCATCCAACAACTGAACTAGCATCCAAGGTACTGTTTTAACCAACATCTGGTTTATAATTAATAAAGTAGTATTTGAACAAGACTAGACTTTTTAGCATGTAAGCCTCATTGCAAATTATCGAATGGTACAAAAATAGTTGACAGTGAAAAACTGCTATGAACTAAAATAGAAATTACATATCAACTAATTTTGTTTCTTGAATTGTTATAGACTTATAAGTTGTTGACACTGAGGTCTTAGAAGTTCTTTATCAGGATACAGTTACTCTTCAAGTTGCTGAAGATGAAGAATTGCAGACAGAAACAGTGGAGGTTCCTGAGAATCATTCTCAACAACTTAATCCTTCTCATTCTTGCATACATCAATGCAATGTGATGGATCTTGAAGAGCCACTGACAGTTCCAGAAACCTATGCCCAAATGGTCACCCCAGACCAAACACTTGGCCCAGCTGAAAAAGTTGAGTCACAGACCATATGCACCATTTCTAGTTTTAGTAACTCAGGTCATCAAGTTCAAGATGAAGTAGAGAAGAAGGATGAAGAATTAACTAGCAAGTTCCAATCTTCTTTGGAGTCTATTGGTGACTGTCTCCCTCCAAAAGCAATAAGTACATTGTCATCAGCAAGTTCAGAGGAAGGTCAGTTTCCCTTCAATGACCTTGAAGAATTTCAAATCAGTGAGGTACAATACATGGAGTCAATATCTCCAGAGAATATAGATAAAGAAAGCCCCTCATTTGGTTCTGATTCTCATGAAATCATTGAAGAAGTGAATGGGCAAGTCAATGAAAACAATGAGTCATATTCGTCTTCTGAAAATTTTGTTCAAGAGAATCCACAGACTGATCTTGAGATAGAAAAATCAAAGGTAACATCAAGCCCCATTATAATACCTAGAAGTCATAAGGTTTCTGGTAAGGAAGTTGGGCGGCTGGTAGAATCATTGCCCAATTTGTGGTCTCACACTGAAAATCCAGATGCACATGATGTTCAGTGTCCACTCAGACACTCACTGGACTCGAGATCCATATCCTTGAATTCAAAGATGCAGGGTAAAGATGATTCAAGCTGTATGAGGTCAGACAAAGATTCACAATTGGCTGGGGAACAATCAACTACTGAGAACACCGAGATTTCAGGGGAGCCTATAAATGTTCTTGCCATTCCTGCAGTTGGTAAGACAGATTGAATGTGCACTTGCATGACATATTTTGAGAAAAAAATAAACAAATGACTTCATTTCAGTGCTTTGTCCAAATTCCCCAAAGAGTAATGAAAGTTTAATTTTTCCCCTTTTAAAAATGTAATAGAACTTATTCCATCTTATCACTCATAGTGTGTTCAAGGTGACATTATGGTGTAAAAAAAAAGAAAGATATTATCTCCTTTCCGTGATATCATTGTATCCAAAGTCCATATTGAAACAACTTAATTTCGATTTACAGATTAATTCACTCCAAATAAAGACTTATTGCTATAATTGCAATGGAAAACAAATTGAATGATTTCATTTGTTTTTTTGTATGTTTCATAAGCAGAAGATTAGAGAAAGTCACATGTATTGTGCTTCATGCAGAGAGATCTCTTTGCAAGCACTTCTTGTATGAAGGGATGGGGGGCTGATGCTGCTTCTCAAGCAATTGATGCTATAAAATTGGATATAAATAAATTTACCTCTCTAGGTCCTGGGGTTGTTAAGGATGATAGGCTTGTAGTCAAATTTGGTGGCTGATATTTCCCATGGGATGTGGCTGGTTATACTGTGTTAGGGGTGGTTTTATTTGGAAATGAACAAATATTTGAACCAAAAGGCATGATAGCTGTTGACCAAGTTGAAAAACCTCTTTCAGGAGATCCATCAAAATTCAGAGTATCCCCTGGTGGAAGCTGGAGGATTTGGCCCTTTTCTTTAAGGAGATCAAAATCCAGGAATGGTATGCAGCCAGCTCCGAATGATGTCAGAGTTTCTGGTGCTGAGAATGCTTCAGAGAGCACCACCTGGAGGGATGGAGACAAAAATGTGCTTAAACCAAAGGTGCTAAAAAGGATGTCGAGGGCACTCACTCCAACATCTGAGCAACTGGCATCCTTGAATTTGAAGGATGGGAAGAACACAGTAACCTTCACATTCTCCACTGCAATGCTGGGGAAACAGCAGGTTTTTTTGCATCTTTTGCTTGGAAATCTCTTTTTCTAGCTGTAGTTTACTCCACACACACACACACACACACACACTATTATTGTTATTATTGTTATTTTCTATTTTCTTGGTGCTTATATGTACTCATGTTACTCTACAGGTTGATGCCAGAATATATTTGTGGAAATGGAACACTCGTATAGTCATCTCAGATGTGGATGGGACAATTACAAAGTAAGGGTATTCTCTTTCTGTTTAGTGAAATAGGGTTTTACTTGTTGCCTTGTTTGTGAAAATGACTAAATTTGAAGTGCATGTTCTATGATGTTTAGTTCAATTTCTTACATTCTTGTGTTATTTTAGAAAATAAGAAAACTCTAGGGAATTTAATTGTAGCCAAATAAAATTAATATAGATTACAGAACCAAAGCAGTGGAAATAGTTACTTTGAGATACTTATTGTAGTTATCCTAACTGAACAATCAAATCAGGAACAATGTTTAGGTGTATCTTCCTCTTCCCTAAATTACAGAATGGGATGGCGAAGGCTTCCAATGTAGACAACAAACGCCAGCTCCTTTTCTTGCTGTCTACTTTTTGAGCCTTCGGTTTATTTGGAGTAATAAAATACATCAATGTCATCCTAGGATGATGTGTTGCAATCTTAAGTTTATCAAACTTGGATTATTTTAGTTTCTCTCTCTTTACCCCTCCTTGCATTCTTTCTTCACTTTTCTTTTTCTTGCCCCCTAATCAATTTCTGCAAAAATGTTATCCTCCATAAAAGAGTAGCATACTGTAACTTGGTTATGCATTTAGCTTAATTCATTGCTAAAAGAGTAGCATTACTATTTTCTCTACTTTTAGAGGCATTGTTATTTGTTAGGTGTGTAAAAGTGTTTAGAGAAGGCTAATATATGTCATTTAGCTTTCATTCCCCCCCTTTTAAAGAAAGTTTGATACTAAGGGTCTGTTTGAGATCCGTTTAGTTTGTTGAAACTGAAATTTTTTCGTTGAAAGTACTGTAGATAAAGGTAAAAGTTAGCTAAAATAGTATAGTGGAACTCATGAATAGTACAAAAAAGTACAATGGGGCTCATGAATAGTAGCAAAAATAAACTGAATAGTAAAATAAGCTTACAAATTTCATCCATGCCAAACGCACACTAAGAGTGTTGGATTTAGGCATGGTTATCGCCAAATGTTGGTAGACTACATTTATTAGACCTATAAGAATTGGAAGGAAGTTAGGAAAGGCGTGAGCTCTTCATTTACCATATGTGGCTTCACTGTCAGTACTAGGAGTAAAATTATGTTCCTTCCAATTATACAACTTATACAATCACCTATCCTAGACCTTGCAAAATTGGAGCTTTGTGCATTGGGTATGACCAATTCTTGTTTGCAAAATTTTGGACAAATTATTGCGTGACAGCCCTGGAATTGGTTTAGCAAGTCTAAAGAAGCTATTTTTCGTTGGGTATTGTAAGGGTGTGCAGCAAACAAGAGTCTGGGTGAAGTCATTTCATTGTAATGTTTTTTATAGGAGTTGGAAAAATGTCTACCCATGGGCAGTTTGGGTTTCCTTCATTCTGCAAAAGTTAAATTATTATTTCCTTCTTTTAATTTTGGCTCAATAGAAACCCTTGTTGTTGATTCTAAGCATTGTGTAAGAATAAGGATGGTTTAAAATATTGCTGATGTATTGCAGTTGCTCATGATATAGCGGTAATGGTAATGAGAAGTGAGAAATCTATCTTAAAATATCAAATACGTTGGCTGATATATCAAACTTATTGGCAATATATGATATTAGACATATTGCAAAAAAATATATGAAAAACTCAAAAAGGGTAAAACTCAAGTATTTCAGGTTTGCAGCTGATATATAGGAAAGTATTGGAAACTTATCAGAAAATTTCAAAATAATAAAATAATGAAATCTGGTCTTCATGAAAATATCAGCTGATATCTCGGATATTGGTGAGATATAGTTTTGACTGGACCCTGCCAATATCACTGATGTTTTTGAAATTTAAAACCTTCAGACCAGGTTCAGAGAGGTCATTTGTATCAATGGGAGTAAGGACAGGCTAATAGGTTAGGTACTTTCCAACCTATTTTTTCATTCTTTTTACCACACAAATTTATAGTGACCTGTGGAACTTAGGAGCAGGGAGGATGTCATGCAATGGAAAGGAATGAAGAGTTATGTAAAGACTTTCATTAGGGTGTTATTTGAGGAGGTGTTGAGATATCTAGTCTAGAGGCTGTTTTGGGTATTTTCTCCTGCAAAGTGGCCTTTTACTTTCCCTTCCTTAAATTTTTAGTTATAGTTCATTAAAAAATCCGTGTTGGTTGCGTGGTGGTTAGTAAAACATGGGTTATTACAATGGTTGCTTTTATGTGTTAGGGAAGGAAAGATGGTGGCCCATCTGTTTATTTGTTTTGTTTGTTTGTTTGTTTCAGAATTGTGGATTATTCTGTTCTTCTTTTTGGTATACTTGTTTTTAACCTGCCTATGTATTGGTTATTCTCTGGGATTAGTGTTGGATGTGAGTAGGATAAAGATTTGAGTGTGAAGTTTGGTTAAATTGACTGCATAATGGTAGTAACTTCCAGTATGGATGAAAGAATAATGTACAGAGCTATAAAGTGACAAAAGGTGAAGGTGAAGATTTTTCTCTTTTCATGTGTTCGTCACGTGCATATTTGTGCTAGAAGCATGGGCCGCATAATAACCTGCTCCCTTAGTATTTTTGTACATTTTGGTCAATGCTTTATAGTGTGTTGAGCACTCTTTTGTTGAAAATCTTACTTTGATGAAGGCTGGGATTATTAGTGACATATATGATTCCTCTTTTCTTGCATTGTATTACAGATCGGATGTTCTAGGTCAGTTCATGCCTATGGTTGGAGTTGATTGGTCACAAACAGGCGTTGCACATTTATATTCAGCTATTAAGGTTTGTTGCTTATGATGCTATGTATTAGAATACTTAGTATTGTTCAGATCATATACTGGTTGAAGTCAACATTTCATATTGCATTACTCACAAATTTCACATTAGGAAAATTCTTGTGGGGTTGGCTCCAAATAGTCCAATTGGTAGGCACATCTTTAGTCCACCAAACTATTTAGTCTATGGTATCATCACCGACAAATGAAATGCAAGCTATTTGCTATAACCTGTCTTCCACCAATATATTCAGTGTACAGTTTTATTGCCATACAAATGCAATTCATGGTATTGGTATAAAATGCTTTTTATCTCATTATTCTTTGTGGCTTTAGAAAGCTTACTGTTCTGTTTTATGTTTTATTTCTTAATTTTTCCCATTTTGAGTTGTCTTTGGAAAAATAGAATGTATATAGTTTCTCTATGTTAACATGTCCAGCAACAACATAGTTGTACACAGAACTAAGTATTTTTTTCCCTTCTTTTCCATGTGTTGCAGGAAAATGGGTATCAATTACTTTTTCTTAGTGCACGTGCAATTTCACAGGCTTATCACACTAGACAATTTCTATTCAACCTTAAGCAGGTAATGCTTAAAGAAATTGAGGCTTGATTCTCTATTTGAGGTTGAAACATTTAAATCAAGAAAGTACCAGTTTTATGTTAATTTTCTTGTTTTAATATGTACAGGATGGGAAGGCTTTACCGGATGGGCCTGTTGTTATTTCCCCCGATGGAATTTTTCCTTCTTTATATCGAGAAGGTAACTAGTGGTATATGCAATCTTTTTGAGGACATTAACATGGGTTACTTCCATTTTGCAATCTATGCTGTGTATCATTCTCAAGCATCTTATTTGTCCCTTGGTATGCCCTTTACTAATCCTGATAACAAAATTTTCAGTCTGAACTGCATTAAAGAATTAAGGTAATGTGACATCAGATTCTTAAACTGCTTAGCCCATCAGGGATGAGTGCCCTTAGATTAAATTTTAGTGGGTGAGATCAGTTGTCTGTAGGTTTTACTAGCTAGAATTGAGTCCAAATGGCGCTTCTTTAGAAAAGTTCCCTACATTATCAAAAGAAAAAAAATGATATCAGATTCTTCCTTATTACACAGATAAATAGCCATATTTAAATTTCTACTCACCAATTAGAATGTTTTTTCAGCCTATACATAGTTAATACTTCCTTCTCTATCACATTTTTGATTTCATATATCAATGCTTTGAGCACGTTAGAAGTTGTTGGTCACCAGTTATTTTAGTAGTGACTTTAAGGGTGATAAGGCTCCTGGCCCGGATGGTTTTTCTATGGCGTTCTTTCAGTCTTGTTGGTGTATTTTGGAAGCTGAAATTATGGCAGTGTTCCAAAATTTTTATACTCAGGCTGTGTTCGAGAAGAGCCTTAACGCTTCTTTTCTTATTCTTATTCCTAAAAAGGTGGATGCTGTGGAGATTAAGGATTTTCGGCCTATTAGCTTAGTTGGTGGGATCTATAAGATTATTTCTAAAGTGTTGGCCAATCGGCTCAAAAGGGTGGCACATGGGCTTATCTCAAATTCTCAGAATGCATTTGTGAAAGGTAGACAGATTTTGGACTCCTTTTTGATTGCTTCAGAATGTATTGATAGTAGATTGAAGTCAGGTGTTCCAGGAGTGTTGTGTAAGTTGGATGTGGAGAAGGCATATGACCATGTGAGTTGGGGTTTCTTAATGTATATGCTTCAGCGATGTGGGTTTTCAGAGAAATGGAGAAAATGGATAATGTGTTGCATATCTACTGTTAAATTCTCCATTCTGATCAATGGTAGTCTTTCTGATTTTTTTGGTAGTACTAGGGGGATTCGGCAAGGGGACCCACTTGTCTCGATTGCTATTTGATATTGTTATGGAGGGTTTGAGTCGTATGTTGGAAGTGGCTGCTGTTAGTCGGTTTCGAGCTTCTGCACGTAGGTAATACAGCTGGTAACTCGGTGATGGTGTCTCATCTTTTGTTTGCTGATGATACTCTTATTTTTTGTGATGCTGATCCATCGCATATAGCGTGTTTGAGAGCAATCCTGGCTAGATTTGAGGAGGTCTCAGGTTTAAGGATTAATTTGGGGAAATCTGAGTTGGTCCCTATAGGGGTGGTTTACAATATGGATGTTTTGGTGGGGATGTTGGGTTGTAGGCAATCCTCTCTTCCATTGAGATACTTGGGGCTACCATTAGGAGCTAAGTTTAAGGAGTTGTCAATTTGGAACCCTATTCTGGAGAAGATGGAAAGGAGATTAGCAGGGTGGAAGAGGTTGTATCTATCTAAGGGGGGTAAGGTAACTCTTATTAAAAGTACCCTCTCCTCCTTACCTACATATTTCCTTTCCCTTCTGCCTTTACCTGGGAAGGTGGCAAATCGTATGGAGAAGCTACAACAAGACTTTTTGTGGAGTGGTATTAATGGGGAATCTAAATTACACTTGGTCAGTTGGGCTCAGGTGTGTAAACCGATGCAGGTTGGAGGGTTGGGTATTAGAAGTTTGAGGAGTTTTAATGTTGCCTTGTTAGGGAAATGGTTATGGAGGTATGGTTTGGAGACCGATGCTCTTTGGAGGAGGGTTATAGAAGTGAAATATGGGAATGATTGGGGTGGTTGGTGCACAAAAAAGGTGACCAGTGCTTATGGCGTTAGTTTGTGGAGACATATTAGGAGTGGTTGGATGAGTTTTTCTAAACTAATTCGGTATGATGTAGGGGATGGTACTCTTTGGAAGCATGTATGGTGCGGAGATCGTACTCTCCAAGAGGCTTTTCCGGAACTCTATTGTATTTGTTGAACAAAGGATTCTTCAGTAGCAGAGATTATGTGTTGGTCTGGTGGGAGGATGCATTGGGATGCTAAATTTCGTCGTCCTCCACAAGATTGGGAACAAGAATCTTTTGATTGTTTCATGGATATGGTTTACTCTTCGACGGTAAGGGGATTGGGTTCGGATCGCTTGTGTTGGAAGCCAGCAAGGAGTAGAGGTTTTGAGGTTCGTGGATTCTATCTTTTTTTCTACCCTCATAGCAGCTTATCATTCCCTTGGAAGTTGATTTGGAAATCGAAGGTTCCTCCAAGGGTAGCTTTCTTTTCGTGGGCTGCTTCTTTAGGTAAGATTTTAACAACAGATAATCTTCGTAAACGCCGCGTGATTGTTCTTAATTGGTGCTACATGTGTAAGAATTGTGGGGAGTCGGTGGATCATCTTCTTCTTCATTGCCCCATTGCTTGTGAGTTGTGGTCGTTGGTGTTTTGCTTGTTTGGAATTCATTGGGTTATGCCTCAGAAGGTTATTGAGTTGTTTGAGTCGTGGCAAGGTAAGTTTGGAAGACATAGAAATATAGAGTTGTGGAGAATTGTGCCTCATTGCGTGTTATGGTGTATTTGGCGCGAAAGGAATGCGAGATGCTTTGAGGGCTGTGAACGCTCTATTTTAGAGATTAAGTCTTCTTTCTTACACACTACTAGATTGGAGTGTGGTTTTTTGTCATTTTTCTTGTTCTTCCATTCCTGTTTTACTTGATCGTTGTAATCTTGGTTTTTGATTTATGCCCCCATAGTACATTCCCAACGTACTCGGGTTGGCTAGTATTCATTTTTTAATAAAATTTTCTCGTTACTTATCAAAAAAAAGTAGTGATCTGAGATCCTCTGTTTTCTCAGTTATCAGGCGGGCTCCTCATGAATTTAAGGTCTCATGCCTAGAGGTTAGTCCCCTGCTGTTAATAATCTATTTTGACATATGCAACTTATTACTTCTAATAATTCTTTTGTTATGTAATCCATTAACATCCTGAACTTTTCTGCTATTTGATTTTTAAATGTTTGGGCGTTTAGTAGAAATTGAGTCTATTGTGTCTAGGTTTAAAAAGGTCTTCTTAATTTCTTTGCAGAAGTAACTTGTTTAAGTCAAGGAGATTCTAGATTCTCCATGAATGCCCATTTCATTATTTTGTGAAACATGATAATATCTGAAAGACATTATGCTTGCTGATCAACTTTTGTGGAATTTCTATCAGACTCTTGGTGCATGAAGTCATTTTATAGTTATGATAAGAAAATGTAGGTTCAGTGAGTCACGTGATGGGTTTTAACTTTGTGTTATGTGTAAAGAAACAGCATGATGCATAGGATACCCTTTTTTACCCTCACTTTAAATTTGGTCCTGAGCAGGGGCAACCCATGATATATCTCATGGTATTATTTTCCTTAAAATTTCTAAAAACATGCTTATAGTTGAAATCTGAAGCCTACCTGCACACCTAAGTAGACAGTTTGAGAGAGAGAGAGAGAGAGAGAGAGAGAGAATTTGTTGGATGGTTGATGAATCATCTAGTAGGCCTTTAATGAGCTTTTGTTCTCCTTTTTTCTAGGATATCAAGGCTCTGTTTCCTTCTGATTGCAATCCATTCTATGCTGGTTTTGGAAACAGAGATACTGATGAGTTCAGCTACATTAAGGTTGGAATCCCAAAAGGAAAAATCTTCATTATTAATCCCAAGGTAATTTAATGCCTTCGTGGTTTAAAAATAGCAATCTTAAACCTCTAATATTGTTATACCAAATTTTCTAATGTATCTGGTTTGCAGGGTGAGGTTGCTGTTAACCGTCGTGTTGATACCAGATCATATAGCACACTTCATGCTCTTGTGAATGGCATGTTTCCACCAATGTCCTCGTCTGAGCAGGTTTATCTTGCAATCCTTTTTCGTTTGCATGTGTGTGTATATATATATATATTAAGTACGACTCTTTTCTATTCTTAAAGTAGCAATCATTGAGGAGCTATTTTGAAAAGCAGTAAGTAAGAAATTGAACTCGTCATATCCAGCTGCTCTACCCCTCTTTTCTTTTTTCTGCACCTGGAAATTTGCTCTTGGCACATTGGTTGCAGAAGGCAATGAGGTTCAGGAGTTCCTTGTAATATTTCTCTCATGTGAAAAGTAATCCTAATTTTTATTATGGTCTTGTTTTCAAATTTTCGGTCCTTCACATGAGCAGTGAGTAAGAAATTGAACTCAGCACATCCAGCTGCTCTACCCCTGTTTTCTTTTTCCTGCACCTGGAAATTTGCTCTTGGCACATTGGTTGCAGAAGGCAATGAGGTTCAGGAGTTCCTTGTAATATTTCTCTCGTGTGAAAAGTAATCCTACTTTTTATTATGGTCTTGATTTCAAATTTTCAGTCCTTCACATGAATAGTGTATAAACTGAGTTAGATGTTAACTCAAGTAACTGTACATGCCCATCCTCTACTTAACTAAGTCTTTGATGTGAAGGAATTGGATGTTAGCTTAAGTAACTTTACATGCCCAATCCTCACTGCATGGAAATTTTGTTTCATAATTTTCAGGTCTAGTTTTTTTATTATTTAATTTTTAATTTTTGTATTTCATGGAATACTGCATATTTTTGGTTTTTAACTTCCCTGATTGCAGGAGGATTTTAATTCATGGAATTACTGGAGATTGCCACCTACTGTTATCGATATTTGAAGATATCAGTCACAGTTTTGCTTCACCTCTGATGTGGAGATGGATTTGGTATTACAAATGGCAGTTCTGGAAATAATCTGGTAAACTATAATCTTACCTATGCATAAATTCTCAATAACTAAGGATGGAATTTTGGCTTTTCTTTTTAATATTTACTGTCAAAATGGATTTTTCAAACTTAGAGATTTTTCTCTTGGCATTATCCAAAAGGTTTTGTAAAACCAAAGCTTGTACTTTATTTTAGAATCACTTTTATAACAAGTGTGGTACAAAACAAACTGAAACAATCTATATACAGGGAAGGGGCCTCTCATTTTGTGGGCAAGTGAAAACTAATCTAGTCCAGGGCCTATTGCTAAGTTTAAATATGGTTAAGGGTGTCGGTAACAATCATCATAAAACATGAGACAGTAAAGTTAGAGAACTTCTAGAATTTTACAAGTGCATCTTTTGATGATCCTAAGTTATGTCATGCTCAAAGTTTTAGCTTTTATCTTTTTCATTAATTAATATGCTTTGCTGACAAATCATACAGGTTATATGTGGCCAAGGCTGATGGCAAAAGCTCCACTTTGTTCATACTTCACAGTTTTGCTTCGCTGGCTGATTTATTGTCAATCTGAAAGTTATAAAAAAAAAAAAAAAAATCAATAGAGAAGTTGGATCTGTAACACCTTTATTCTTCTTGGAAAATTTCCACTCCCCCCCCCCCCCCCCACCCTCTTTTTGGTCTTTTGGTGAGGAGAGAGAGAGAGAGAGAGAAGGGAGGAGCGGGGTTGTATATTTTGTTCATGTCATTTACTGTCATTCCAATATGTAATTATATATTGAAATCCCATTAGTTAGGCATATTTGAAACTCTAGTGTAAAAATTCACTTCAAATGCAAATCATTTCTCACAATCAGTTCATTGGTGATACCTGTTTGTAGTTGATTACTTTTTGTACATGCGACATGTTCTTTTTTCCCTTCACTTTTTCATAGAGGAAAAATATTATGCATAAGATTGCGCATTTTACCAGGTCTACTTATGGTTCTCTTTAATGTTAGTTTTGTTTTTGCATTTTAGCTTCTCCTAATGTTAGTACTTAGGACATGTCTGGTACACTGAATAGAGATTAGGATAGGAATGATAATCTTTATTATTGGAAATAAATTGTGTTGTAATGGAATAACTAAGCCTATTCATAAGTTTGATTGTGAGTTGTAACATTAGAATAAAACTTAAGATATAATTTAGGAAATATCTTACTCGTACAATTATTTAAAAATTAAAAAAAAATTGAGAGAGAGATTGGTTATTTTTGATGATTTTTTATTTTCATAATTGTTATATAATATATATGTATGGAAAGTTTGTTTATTTGAAAATATTTTAATTTTAGAACTATTACAACTCTACTAGGGAGGAATAATTATTCCTCGTTGCAACAAAATTTTTGAATTTACTTTCTTGTTAACATAAACAATAAAAATTAATATTAAAATTCTCAAAGCATAATTTAGTGTAAATTTCACATCAAAATTCGTCATCCAAATGTGACATTAGAAATAGAATTTCATTTATATATATAGAGATGCATTAAATAAATTTATAAATAAATGAGAAAATAAAACAGTAGTATGGACATGTCTAGAAACAAAAAAGAAAAAGTAAACGTTTAGAAAGAAAAAGTAAATTTTAGTATGAGGTATGTGTTAAATTACAAATTTTTCAAAAATTTTAAGTTTTAAATGAGAGGTAGAGTGAAAATAAGAATCTCTGATACTATATTAAATTACTGATTCTCTCAAAAATTTAAGCTGTTAGAAAATTGTGAATTTAATCACTTAACCATAATTCTAACAGTATAACTATAAAGTTTGGATGTAGATAAGAAAATGTAATTCTAACAGTATAAACTATAAAGTTTGGACGTAGATAAGAAAATGAAAAGACTAAATAAAAGAGAAGAACATATAAAAAAAATCAGATAATTTTTAAAATAGTAGCTAATGAACCCAACCAACAATATATATACGTGAAGTCCCATTTTTCAAGGCCAGGCTCTCAATAATGCAGTGAGACTGAAATGCTGGTTGGCGGGGAGACAATGGCCAAAATGGCCCAATACCACCCTTTCATAAAATTTTTAGCAAAAAAATACTGTTTCGGAAATAAATGGGAATGTACCACTTTTTCATGTATTCGAGTTCACTAAACTCAAGTTCCCTATTTTCTAGTTCTACCGTACTTGAGTCCACTAAACTCGGGTACCAATCTGGGTTCGCCCCAGTTTCTTGCGTGTATCATGCCAGTTGATACTTGAGTTTAGTGGGCTCGAGTACTGTCTTAGCAGTACTCGAGTCCACTAAACTCGGGTACCAATCTGGGTTCACCCCAGTTTCTTGCGTGCATCATGCCAGTTAATACTTGAGTTTAGTAGGCTCGAGTACTGTCTTAGAAGTACTCAAGTCCCTTAAACTTGGGTATTAATTTGTGTTAGCCCCTTTCCATCTAGCAAACAACACATACATAACCTTCATATTAGTTACTTACATAATTCCCATGCAAAAAAAGTTAATGCGGAAATGTAAAACGGTAACTAGCTAAGATCCTACATACCTGATAGCAAGTGGACCTGGGGGGCAATGTCTGGTGTGGATGCCTTATCACATGACATATGTGTAGAAACCTCACGCATGCCCACAACTGCACTAACAGCAGTGTACCGCCAATTTGCTTGGCTGTCTTCTCTGATGCCTTACAGAGGTGTCTATATAGTCAACTTAGTGCTGCACTACCCCAGCTATAATTCTTTCCGTTGTTGATTGGATTGAAAAATTGTAGATACATGATTGAGAGCCGTTCGCCAGACTTGTCCATAAACAACATACTATCCAACATTTGGAGTATGTAAAACCGAGCATACTGCTGCACTTGCACCTCAGTGGCGTCAACAGGGAGAGGGTTGCTAAATTGCTCCTCCAATCATTTGGCTTTTATCCTCGGCCCTTCCAACACTGCAGTGTTCTTTTTCGTACTGACTGGTCTGTTCGGTGGACATGAGGTACCTAGCAATTTGATCAATAAGTCACGCCAATTGTCCATATGGGTAAATCCCACCACCGGCAAGCCATGTACAGGTTCCCCATTATGACCTCTATGTCTTATAACGTGATAGTCATCTCACCATAGGGCAAGTGGAATGAGTGCGTCTTTGGTCACCATCTCTCCACTAAGGCCGTGATCAGTGCATGGTCAAGGTCCATATGTGGGACCGGAAGTAGCCCATCTAACCCTGCATCTGTGATATAAGTGGCAATCTATGGATCTAACCCACCTTCAAACAGACATTTCTCTCGGTGACGACAAGTTAGTAGACCTGACACTTCCTGCAAACAGAGCAGCTTAGTATTAATAATAGCATTCACTAAGCATGTAATAATTACGCTTCAAACTTAAAATGCCAAAAATCTTTCTACTACATATATTGACTACGATTTTAGACAAGTGCATACCTCGCCTTCCAAAGGAGCATCCCAAAGCAAACTTGAAGGATGCACAGCCTGCCTTGTCAAGACAGTCTGTATAGAGGGTCCCGCTCGATATGGGTCCATATTTGGCATAAATTAAAGGTGATTAATGGACTTCCAATGAAATTGAAAAAAAACAAAACCAAAAAATATATAGATATTTGTAATTCTATTTTCTTTTTAGTGAGAGAATTTTATTTATAATATGAGTAATGTTAGGAATCCAACTTGTATCGCAATTTATTCACGTGACAAGGCATGAATGGTGAAATTGTGGTCCTAACATTTTCCTTATAATATTGCACATGGTTGCACATGATATGCCCTTGAATCATATCAAGAGCTAAACCTACTTTGAGGTTCTTTTTTAGGCATAGACTTGGAATATGCTTCAAATGCCAATGGGTTTTAAACTTTTAATATAAATGGAATTTTCTCTCCCTATGAAAATGAAATAAAGGATGAGGTCTTACCTAATAAAAATAAGGCTTATTTTCTATCGCTTGTTTTCCGATAAAAATATTTGGAAAACAAGTTCTAAATTTCTAATTTCTCCAACAAAAACAACCAAACCTTAGTCCTAAAACTTCAACACATGCATTCTTTTCCGCCATTTTATTATATTCTAAATTCTAATTTGTTCATTTTTCTCCCAAAATAGTAATATTAAGCACTGATAACATTACAAAACATTAAAATTAAAAAAAAAATCTGTTCTAAGTGGATTTTTTTTCCCATTCAATCAATAAGGTTAAGACAATGAAAGCAACATATTCAAGATTTTTGTTTTAAAAAAAAATTAAAATCAAAATACAACCCTAGAATATGAACGTTGACTAGTCATCAAGAATCAAGAACAATAAAATCTAGCAATAGAAAATGGAAACCCACCCACCCACCCACCGCAAGAATCATCAAATTTTGAAGCAGTAAATTATCAAACAAACATTAGACATGAAAATACAGATACGAAAGAAGCTCAAGACAGAGAGAGAGAGAGAGTTCATACAGTAGCAGATGGGCATTGGACTCGTGGTAAAAACAAGGGGGGTAGGCGATGAGAAACGGTGTCGTAGTGATTGGGTTTGGGGGTTGGATTTTTGGCTCTTTATATAAAGCGGTATCTGTGTGTCGTGTTTTTGTCTCCGGTGGAGTGTGTGCGAGGTCGCCAATGAGAGGAGAGTTCTTGATTTCTGCCGTCGATGAGATGGGTTTGTCTCCGGTGGAGTGAGGGTTTGGGGTTTGTGAAGGAGAGTGAGTGAGAAATGAGAGTATAATTTGAATCTTTTGTGTTATAAGTGGTACAAGTACAACTAGAGTAATACTCGAGTTTAAGGGACTCGGGTATTCCTAAGACAGTACTCGAGCCCACTAAACTTGAGTATCAAATGGCATGATGCACGCAAGAAACTGGGGCAAACCCAGATTGGTACCCGAGTTTAGTGGATTCGAGTACTGCTGAGACAGTACTTGAGCCCACTAAACTCGAGTATCAACTGGCATGATGCACGCAAGAAACTGGGGCGAACCCAGATTGGTACCCGAGTTTAGTGGACTCGAGTACGACACTATACAATATTCGAGCCTAGGAAACTCGAGTACGAAGTGGCATTTTTAAATCCCAGATGCCATGTCAGCCATGCCACGGTGGAACTAGAAAATAGGGAACTCAAGTTTGGTGAACTCGAGTACTAGAAAAAGTGGCACATCCCCATTTATTTCCGAAACAGTGTTTTTTTGCTAAAATTTTTATGAAAGGGTGGTATTGGGCCATTTTGGCTGGGAGACAATTCTAAAGTTGTGGGGGCTCCAAAGAGAATATTAAGGATCCAATGTGAAGAAGCAATGGTTCTTTATTCTCTTGTTCAACAAGAGTTATAAGTTTATGCTTGCCCTATTTGTTTTTCTTGTTCTATATGAGTTATAAGTCTAAGTTGGCAAGTAAGTATATATTCTTTGCGGTGCTTGCTTATTTCTCTTTTCTGGCACGACGATGTAATAAACCTATATATAGTAGAAATTTTAGTTGAGTTTCATCAACTTAGTTATAACAAAGTTGAAAATGAGGCAAACTTAGAACCTTTTTTAGGTGCATTTTGAAGCAAAAAATGGATTCTTCTTACTGTAAGTATTGATAGTTGTCTCTGCAAATTTGTTTATATGTACGTATGTGTGTTTTTCTATTGCTATTCATAAATAATAGGTTGCTTTGTTTGCTTGAAATTTGTTATATAAACATTAAATATTGTTAGGACATATGTAAAATTTGTTATGAACATATGTCATTTAGAATTGACTAATCATTTGACAAAATACACTTTACTTGTAATTGCGTAGATCTAGGATGTGTTTTAAATTTCAAGAAACATGTTGTTCAAGTTAAGTATTAAAGTCATGAAGATTGGACCAAGAAACAAGTGAAGAAAAGCTGTTCATTAAAGCTGAACAGATTCTCGACAGAAACACATCTATAAAGATTTAATGAATAAAGCTCGATAGAAGCTCTATAGATCGAGAATCTATCGAGACTTATGAAATTAGAATTTCCAGATCTGATTTTCGGCTCATGCTGAAATATTTGGGTAGGGTTTCTTTTCTCACAACCCTAGACATATAAAATGCGTATTTTAAAGGCCATCATAGTAGGTATGCACAGAGAGAACATATGAAAAAGTGACCGAGTGCCTTATTCTCTCTGTAAGAAGTTATTGCGTCTTTTGCGCCTTAGGGTTTTGTAACCAAGTACTTCTTGATTTTCATTGTTGACGAAGTGAAGAACTTTGCAGCCAACATCTTCTTCAAGTTGGTGGCGTTAGTCACGTACTGAGATCCGTGCATCATTGGTTAGTCACGTACTTGGATTCGTGCAAAAGGGTGACATTCATATATTAAAGAGTTCAGAGGTTCTGAAGCGGTAGAAGGTTTTTGTTGTAAGTTCATCTACGGGGATTGTAAAGTCTAGGGACAAATGTTTTGTACTAGATTTGAAACTTCTCTTTATTAAAGTGGATTGCTTTTCGGGAAGGTTACCCCCCAGTTTTTTTTAATTGTGAAACTAGTTTGTTTAATTGGTTTTCCTGGGTCATCATATTTTGTCTTATTTACTATTCCGCTGTGCATGACATTGACATGATATTGGTATTTGTTTGTTTTAACAAGGTTTATTCATAATAAATCTAATTAATAACTTGAGTTTAAAACTTGTTAATTCTATCAACCGGGGTCTAAATTTTCTAACAAATATAGTACCATTTTATTGCACTTGAATTTACACTATATTTGTGTGAGATATATTACTGTTAAATGATTTGGTTTATGCTACATTTAATGTAGCTTTTACAAAGGTATATCACTCAATTGCTTTTTATAAACCAATATTTTCTTGAATCTATATTTTTATTTTTATTTATTATAGGTTAATCATACGCAAAATTTCAAAATAATATGTTTCAAGAATTATTATCCAAAATGTATTTAACCCAAAACAACATTTACTTGCAACCCGCAAAAAGCCTAATTCTCCAAGCTCCAAAGGAGATTAGTTAGAACCTAAACAATACCAAGTAAACCTATCATGATAAGCATAAAGCTTGACATTATGTCTAGTTATGAGTTAGAGACTGCTAACTAAGCAATCAATTAGGCAAACCTAAGTATTTAACCTCATCAATAATATATTCTACTTCCAAAGTTTCTCAACAAATTAATTTACAAGGCATAGACTCCAATTTGTAGACTTAAATCATTCATATTATTTTCCTTAACATCAGAACCTCAACTCTTTATAAGTGGTTCCCACAAGATTTACACCACATCAACGAGTCCAAATATTTTGTTCCACTCTTCCTGCTCCACTATATATTTTACAAATAAAAACATGTCACATGTCCATCTAATTTATTAAATGCTAAATTTATGCCATCTATTATTTCAATTACCTAAATATTATGAGTTATTTATTTTAGAAAATTGAAATGATAGAATGCATAAATTTAGCATTTAATAAATCAGAGGGACATGTGACATGTTTTTATTTGTGGAATATATAGTGGAGCAGGAAGAGTGGAATAGAAGATTTGGACTCCACATCAACAAGAGACCCATAATGCCAAAAATCACAATATCCTCCAAGACTAACAATTTAAATATTTAACTGGCTCTAAATAAACAATAAAAATTATATTCACAATTTATTTCACATTAAAAAGCCAAAACTCCAAAATCTTCACCACTTAGACAATCACCATTGTAAAAATTGTAAACCCACTCATCATATAATTCTACCAACACAAAACCCATATATATAAATACATGAATATCACTTTCAAAACTCATAAATTATATGGGTATCATTATCAAAGCTTAGATAAAGAAAACCTCTATCAAAAGCATATAAACTCACCAAAAAGATTAGAAATTTTACCTTAAATAAAAAGGATAAGTGAGCCTTAGTTTTTTTACTATGGAGTTTTCCGATAAACCTTGCCCCAAAAAAAATGGTGGAGGTGGCAGTGAGATGAGCACTGGTGATAGAGGAGAGTGTCTGTGTTGTGCATGTGAGAAAAATAAAAAGAAAAGAGTGGAGATGACCCAATGTTGACCGGCTAAGAGAGGGAGAGATATTTGTGATAATGTGTGGTTGAGGGGAGTGGGGTAGGTGGGGTAACACGTGTGGCTCTCCAAAAAATCTGGCTTCCCTTTCTTTTTTGTCTTGGGCGTTACAGTGTTTGCTTGGGGTGTGGATTTGAGAGGATGAGGAAGATAGGAAAAGAGAGACTGAAAGAGGATGGGATTGTGTGGGTTTTAATGAAAAGGAGAGGATGAAAGACTGAAAAGGAAAATGTTGTTCTTGTATTTAAATCTGGGTTGGTGTTTTTTTTCTTTTGAGAAACATCTGGGTTGGCATTTTTGTTATTCTTGTTCAAGATAAACTTAGATCTTAATTCATATGATTTTTAGTTTTTAATTCTTTTTATTTAGTTAAAACTAATAAATTAATTTTTTTCAATTTAGATGCTGATGTGGCATTTTTTAATGCCAAATAATTATTTTATTTTATTTTAATGGCCATGTTAGCTTTTAGTGTGCCAACACTACACTCCATTTGTCACGTACGCTATTTTCCGTTAGTAAGATGATGGTAGAGACCAAAATTGAACGATTTTTGATTTTGGGGACTAAAAACGGTAAAAATAAAAAGTAGGGACCAAAGTGGGAATGAGGTGAAATTATAGGGACGAAATATTATTTCCGCCATTTGTTTTCTCTACAAAAACTACAAATTTGTGCACCCAAAAGGATTAAAAAACAAACAAAAGTAAAGTCTCATATATAGTTTAAAATCTAAATGGATCACTAAAAAAATTCAAATTCTAACTTGAAAAAAAAATAATTACTAACTCGAATAAAATCAAATCAATGTGATAAAGAAAAAGAACTTGTGGTCGGGAATTGAATTATCAAAATACCTAAATATGCATAAAAGTTGATCAAAATTTGTCAAAAATAAAAACAAATGTGATGTGACAATTAAATTAACAATAACAAAAAGAACCATTAGTGGAAAAAAAATAAAGTGCTTGAAAGAATAAAAAATTCCACCAAAAGAGATACAATATTGGAGAGAGAGAGAGAGAGAGAGAGAGAGAGAGAATAACAAAAAGAACCATTTGTGGACAAAAAAAATAAAGTGCTTGAGAGAATAAAAAAACTCCACCAAAAGAGATACAAAATTGGAGAGAGAGAGAGAGAGAGAGAATAACAAAAAGAACCATCTGTGGAAAAAAAAAAAGTGCTTGAGAGAATAAAAAAATTCCACCAAAAGAGATACAAAATTGGAGAGAGAGAGAGAGAGAGTATTGACCTTTATGTCGTGAACACTTGGAAGGGATAGGAGAGAGGTGGAAATGAAGTAATAAAGAATTTATATGAATTTTTTTATGGGAATTTGTATGAAAATTAAGATGGAAGAGAAATGGTGGAAGAAATGTTGAACAAAGTGAAACTGCAAAATTTAAGAAAATATAAAGAAGAAAATTTAAAAATCTATAAAGGGAATCAAATGAAAATTTTAAGAAGACAATGATTGGAGGAGATGAAATATTGAATTAAAAAGACAATGGTTGAAGAAGATAAAAGGTTGAACAAATTAAAAATTGTAAAAAATAAAAATTAAGAAAGGATGCTAATGATGTGACACAAAAAGAGTTCTGTAAAATTTATTGCAAAGCTTCCATTATTATTATATAGTATTGATAGATATGTATAAACATTGTTTTTGATTTTTAATTCTTCATTGATTTTATTGTTTAGAAAAATAAGTGTATTTCTCATGCTAAAGAAAAATTTCTTTGTTTTCTTTGTTCTTACATACACTCTTTTTCTCTCACAGGCGACAACATTTTGCTTTCTCATCTTCTTCTCTTTGTTTTCCTCTTTTTTCATGTAGCTCTCCTTGACTATCTCTTTCCCTATGCGACTCACTCTTATTTGCTCTCTCTTTTTCTTTTCCACACACAACTCTCTCGCTTGGCTGTTTTTTGTGGTTCTTCTTTTTCTTCACTTTGCAATATCAAACAAAACTTCACAAAATCTCCTTGAATTGTGCCTTTTACCAAAAAAAATTGCAGAGAAAATTTAAATCTTGTTATCTCTATCTATGAGCTACTTTTCAAGCAAAAATCAATTTTTTTGTCTCGGTTTCACGCTCTATTTTCCTCTCCTTATAGCTAGGGAGGACCTTTAGGTCAAAGTTATCAAATTGTTTGTAGCATTATCTATTTATATGACTTCAATTATTTATTCATTTGTGGATAAAGAAGACAATACTTTTTTTTTTTTGACAAGGAATAGAATTTCCTTCCACACCAAAGAAACCCAAAAATAACTAAATTAAATTTTCCTTTGTTAAGTAGGAAACCAAATTTGCTTTCCAAGTTGCAATTGAAATTTGAGACAATTTTGGCTTAGTCCACAATGAGTGAAATTTGTCAAATAACAGTGCAATATATATATATATATATATATATATATATATATATATATATATATATATATATATTAGACAAACGACAGAAAATGCAATAATTTTTTTTAATACTCTATCTTGGTATCCTGGTTTAGATACGTCATAATTACATCATACCAACTTCTGTTAGAAACAAGAAGCTTGTAAATAATATGATTAATGTTTTATGATAGTACATTGTTTAGCATTGGAAGTTCGTGTTCAATGTGGAACAATAGGTTTAGAGTTGATGGACAAAATACTGGAACTAAAAGGCAATCTGAAGGTTTTTCTTATTAATTGTGTATGACTACTCTTCCCTCTATTTTCTGTTTCTATGCAATTCCGAGGCCAAAATGGACATTTGCTATTTTTTGCCCAAAAGATGTAGCAAAATGCCCCTGTTTTGAAACTCGATTTTTAGAAAATCGAGTTTCAATGATAAACTCGATTTGATGAAAACCGAGTAATGTGAGAAATTTTACATGGAACTCGAGTTCCTTCAATAGAACTCTAGTTCATGAGCTCGAGTTCCATTTTTTTTTTTTTAAAGTTTGATTTCACATAACTCAATTTTCTAAAAAAAGATTTTTTCATTGAAACTCGATTTTTAGAAAATCAAGTTCAAAACATGGGCATTTTGCTAGATAGTTTCAGAACAGGAGCATTTTGCTGGAAAATTTTGGCGAAATGGGCAAATGCCCATTTTGGCCGCAATTCCGAATGCATTCTTTTTTCTTGAGCTCATTTTAATTATCCATATCCTCTTCTTTTGCATTAGGTGGGTACCCATTATTTTGAAGAGGGAAATGTGCAATTAAACGCAAAACATAAATGCAAAGACTAAAAAAATACTTTATTAGAAGGGAAAGGAAACACAGATATAGCTTACTTCCTGTACCTTTTAACTGAAATCCTCTTTTGTTTTAATGGGAAATTGCCACATCACTCACTAACTAAATAAAAGGCGAGACTATATTATTGGTACCTGAAATTTACCCTGTGAGCGCAATTAGTTCTTCAAATTTTAAGTGAGCACTTTTAGTCCCTTAAGTTTAAAAAATGAGCTTTATTAATCCTTTTGTTAACTGCAATTACTGTTAATGTCTACGTGGCTAATGGAGCAGTGATGTGGCTAACGAAGTAGTGATGTGGCCTCTTTTTTTATCAGAAATTTACAAAACTCAAATGACTAATCATAAATCCATAATCTGACACCTGAACAAGTCCTAAACGGGTTACTCAAATCAAATCTCCCAAATTACCTATGAGATCTACGATCAAAGAATGTCACCGTTCACCATCACTCTTCAAAGCTTTAAAATCACTCTGTTAGTTGTTGTTATGCATTTTTTTAATCTTTGTATTGCTTTTCGTACTATTAGCAGATCCTTGTTTTTTTTCCTTCTTTCCTTGCCTGGCCATTTCTGTCTTCAAGACTGTAAGTGTATACTTCTTTTCAATTCTTTAATACAATTCTATCTTCTATCTCAACAAAAAAAAGGAGAATCACAATCCAGAATGAACGCACCACCAAAAAAATAAAATGCTAAAACACAATTATGAAAAAAATTACTACAATATAACATACACATAGTTTCGGAGAATTAGCCAAATGATGGTTCAACCATTCAAGCATAAACACAAATAGATAGTGTGCATAATGATAACAAGAAGATCTAAAGTTTCAAAAAAAAAAAGAAAATCTAATTTGAAGGACTGTGACTATGGAGAGAGAAAAAAAAAGCAATATTTGAGGGATTGTATGGAGATGTGAGGAGAAGCGGTGAGGCACTAGTGGTTGTGCAAGCACGATGAAGCAGTAGTGGTTGTGGCAGACAACACTTGAAAAGTTAGAGCCAAAATGGGTTTTTCACCACTTATCGTCGCTGTTGCTATCGTGTGGGGGAGGATGACGTCGTTGCCAGGCAATGGAGGTGGTATCACAGCGTCACATAGAGGAGGATGATTGGATCAAGAGAGATTTGATTTGGGTAACCCGTTAAGAACCGAATCAGTTGTGGGGAATTTGGGTTCTCTGAGGTGTCATTTGAGTTTTGTATTTTTTAAAGGATCTGGTTAATGTGTGACCTTAGGCACACATTAAGTTATCCATTTTTGAAAATATTTTATCGAAAATTGAAAAAATTGTCAATACTTTTTTAATTTTCGAGAAATTTTTTTTCAAAAATGAAAATTATTGTCCCTTAGGGCACACATTAACAAAATCATTTTTTTAAATATAAAAAAATATCACAATACTTTAAAGGATGCCATGTCACTAGTTCGTTAGCCACATAAGTATTGACACTAACAGTAATTAACAGAATGATTAATAATGCTTATTTTTTAAACTTTAGGGACTAAAAGTGTTCGCTTGAAAGGGACCAATTATGCTCATAGGGCAAACTTCAGGACCAATAGTGTAATTTCGCCAAAAGTAGAAATAAAAACCCACTACTACTTCACATTGTATATTTAAAATAATAAAAGCACTCAAGATAAGCCAAATCCAAAAAACACGACACTGTCACTCTCATCCAAATTTATATAGGAAACATGGCGTAAAGTCTAGCTTGCAAAGTACAAATATTAGTAATTCGGATATGATGTGTGTGACAAGTCATTTCTTAAGTACGTAATTAAGGATTTCTGGGCTGAACGCTATATCCGAGTCGCTCAATGTCTTCCACGAGTTAGTTCAACTCCGCTTCCTTGGAGTATTGATAAGCTATCTTTATCTCTGCCCTGCTGAGCACACCTTTCTCAGCGTATTTCTCGCAAAATTCCTTTTAACTGTTCCTCCCTTTGCTTATCGATTGCTGTGGGCAAGCTTGAAAGCACAAAACACACATATTATTAGTACATGATACCTGATAAGTTACGTACTGTAAAGTATGTAATTAAGGATATCTACCACTCATTGCCTACAACGTCGAATCCAGCTTCCTAAGCGTATTGGACGAGTTCATTCATCTCCCCTTGGTCGATGGATCCGTCTCTATTGGCATCGGCATGGTGAAGGCCGCGCTTGGGACGAAAGCGAGGGATATTTGAGGCCAGGTAGTCAAAGGGTTTCTTTAGCTTTTTCATGCTTTTGTCATTGTTGGGCAGAGGCTTATAATTAACTGTTGGGTTAAATATTTCACGGACCATGTTATGGAGACTTGGAGGATGGAGAGCCTTAGGCAAGTTTTTTAATAAGCCTGGGGGAATATATATAATGGATCTCAGTCTCTACTGTTTCATTACATACACAAGACTCAAGAGAAGTATTCCTGTTTTTCTTGAAGGAGATAACTGTGTCATTCTCTTTGTGCATGTGATGAGTTGGACCAGAAGCTAGCTAGCTCGAATATATTTGACTCTTGAGACATTTTTGTACTACTTTTTCCTAAAAATATTTTATGCAAAGTGTTGATAATGCTGTTTCATTTCATACAAGTTAGTTCAAATTAAAAGAAAACATGTCACAAATCACAATCAGACACAAAATAATCAAGTTGTTGAATATATCTCTTGGTATCAAATTGGGGCATCTGCAAAGTGGTCCAGACATTTATCATGGTATAAGCAACTAGATGTTGTAAATTTATCCAATATAGCCAAAAAACTTAAGCCAAAGTTTATGGGTGGCTTTATTGAGGAGAATGTTTCATTGAGGAATTTCTATTTGGATGGTTATTGTTGGGACGGGGATTTTAATTTGTGGAATTACTGGAAATCGCTGCCTACTGTTGTCAAATACTAGTATTATGCCCATGCCTTGCACGGTTTTAGTTATAAACTTTGAGTATAATTTTATTGAGAAATAATAAATTAATAATCACTTGAATCTAGATTATATAAATTGCATATAAATTATTGTTAAGTATCAAGCAATAACACAACATATTTATATGAAAAAACTCCTAAATTTAATAATTAAAACCTATGGAAACTTGACCAAAGGTATTTCATTTGCCAAAAAAATAAACATATTTGCACACATATAATATTACTAACAAAAAAAAAAAAGAGAGATAGTAACATAAAAATTTTACTATTCAAGAAAATTAATTTAATCTAATAATGCACATATAAGTATAACTCAAATACAACCTAGAAATAAAAAAGATGAAACCCTTGTTGTAGGAGGAAATACAAAATTTGATAATTCTTAAATAATAAAGAGATAAAGCCTATGAGAGAAAAAAGAAAAGAAAAGAAAAGAAAAGATGAGTACAAATAATTCATAAATGCAGAACCAAACAAAAGAAGAAGAAAAAAACTAAACATATTTTTGTAGAATAAAAATGAAGAATATTATAGCGATAGAAGGATAAATCTCCATACCTTTAAGTTTAACTCAAATAATAATTGATGCGGAAAAATCATGAAGGTGAAATATTTATAGAAGAAGGTGAAATATTTTTAGAGGTTTATATAGTAGATTTCATGGATTTAAAATTACCTTTTAATGACTCATAAGGAAAACCATAAATAAAAAAAACACAAACACAAAAATAACAAAGAAGAGAAACATACCTGTAATAATATGGATGGTGGCTTTGATAAAACATTCTACTACAAATAATAACTAATGCCAGACATATTATAAATGTGAAATATTTATATAGGCTTATGTATGAATTTCATGGATTTAAAATTGACTTTATGACTCAAAAACAAAACTATAGAAAACAAAAACAAAGAGAAGAAACATACCTTTAATAGTGTGGATGGTGGTTTTGATAAAACATTCTACTACATACGAAAAAAACTCAAATAATAATTGATGCCTGGCAAATCATAAATGTGAAATATTTATAGAGGTTCATATAAATGGATTTAAAATTGCATTTTTGACTCATAAGCAAAACCATAGAAACAAAAACAAAAAATAGAAACATACCTGTAACAGTAAAAAGAGAGATACAAACTTATTATTAATAATGGGGAGAAAAAAAAAATTGATTAGAACAATAAATATTGTTTATATCTCCAAAAAAAAATTTAAAAAAATAAAAAGAGAAAGAAAGAAGCTGTAAGGACGTAATTCATGCCTAGGCCCAACACGAAGGAGGGTATAGGCTCAAAAAGCCCAATACAATAAATTTATAGAGTGTGGGTTAGAAATCTTGACGTTCAAATGAGCTTAAAAAGTAATAGCAATGGCCCAAGATTACGAAACAATAAAGATGAACAAGTTTATAAGATGAAACTTATCCTTGGACTCAAGCCGAGAACCAAATGCTCATATTTCTCCTTACTTAGAGATTAACAATATTCAGTCTATAGTGTTTTTCTTTCTATCTCTTGATCCCTTCTTCTTCGGGGCCTCCTTCTTTCTTATACTCCATCCTCCTTTCATCCTTGCTCTCCACGTGTAGATCTAAACTGCTAACATGGATACTTGTCCCACCAGCACATCTCTGAAATCTTTAGGTAACAGTTGTAAGGCTGAGAAGCACTATTCAAATATCACTTCCTCATTAATGCGACCAGAGACTTAGGTACAGAGCATTCAATGCGGTGGTGGTAGCTTTCTATGTTAGGACATATGTGTTTCATTTGTTAAGAGCATATGTCATTCATTTATGTAATTGACTAATTCTTTGACAAAACGCACTTTACTTGTATTTGGGTGGATTTAGGATGGTTTTATACTTTAAGAAACTGTGTTTCAAGATCAAGTGTTGAAGTCATCAAGTCTGTCCAAGAAATAAGCTGAAAAGTGCAAGATCATTAAAGCTCAATAGCTAGCTTGACAGCTAGCATGTGTCGAGGTTTAAAGAGCTGTTTCATCCCTGTGGCTCGATAGCTGCTCGACAGCATCTCGATACCTCCATTTGTCGAGGTTTAAGAAAAACAGATTCTGAGTTCTGTTTTGATTCCAATCTGTGGATGTGTCTTTGGGCCTTCTTTTCTTCTAACTCTAGACATATAAAAAGATTATTTTAAGGGCCACAAAAATATATACAAGTTGCACAAGCATTGAGAAATCCTTGTTCATGCAAATTGTGACTTGAGACAAAGTTCGTACCCTAGTTCATCTCTCTTGTGAAGAAGTTGTTGTGTCTTTGCACCGTAGGGTTTTGTAACCAAGCATTTTCTTGATCTTCATCATGTGAAGAACTTTGCAGCTAACCATCTTCTCTAGTTGGTGATTGAAGTCGCGTACTGGGATCCGCGCAATTGGTTAGTCACGTACTTGGGAGCCGTGTATTGAAAGGAGAAATTGTCACTACAGAACAAGTCCAATTGGGTATTGGGGTAAGGGTTCAACTGTAGGTTGGTAAGGTACTTGAGATTCCTTTACTTGTAACTGCTTGTTGTGATAATAGTGGAATTTCGGGAGTGGTGACCTTAAATTCACCCGATGGAATTTTGCCGTGTAGGTTTTTCCCATTCGTAAACAGATCACTTTGTCATTTAATTTTCGTTGCATACTTAGTTTAATTGGTGATTTGTTTGTGTTACCACGCGCTTTGCATGTTAACTTGATTAATTAATAATTTGGCTAATTAATCAACTTAATTTATAACAAGGGGTCAATACGTTTTTGGCCTATCAAGTGGCATTAGAGCAGGCACACTCTGATTAGGGTTTAATCTTTGCTGTGTGATCCATTGACCTCTGTTGTCATGGAAACTCTTGATTGTTTTGATTTGCATGATCTTGTGTTGAATGATGATGATGATATTCATGATGCCTATTGCAAGCTTTATAATTTTTGTATGAAATCTCTTGAATGTTCTACAAAATTAAAAGCCAAATTTAAAAAGGTCAAGCTTGAAAAAGATGATTTGATTGCAAAATTGGATGAAGCAAACAATTTGAATGAGAATTTTAAAAATAAAATTTCATCTCAAGTGGACAAAATTAAGAGTTTGGAAGAGCAACTAGTTGAATTTAAAGCTGAAGTTGAAAAATTAACTAGTGCCAAACTTGTTGTTGAGCCTAACTTAAAAGAAAAAGATTTTTATATTCTCCCATTTAAAAGGAATAATGAAGAGTTGAAGGCTAATATTGCTAGGATAGACAAAGGTAAACAATCTGATGTTAACGCTGAAGTTTCTAAACCTATGTCTAAAACTCCTCCTAGGCTGAATAAAAATTTTGAATTTGTCCCCATTTGTCATCATTGTCACATTGTTGGTAATATTAGGCCAAATTGTCCTAAGTTGAGGTCTCTATCAACCTCTAAGGTTAGACCTCCTTCTAGGAAGCATAATAGTTTGAAAACTACTCATGTTTGTCACCATTGTGGTGCTTCCGGTCACACTCGTCCTAATTGTTTCAAGTTGTTTCCTTATAAACGAGTGTCCAATAGGTCTCATCCTTTGTCTAAAGGCTCTGTACCTATTCTTGATAAGCTATTAAAAGTTTTGAGCTTTTTAACTCAATTTAAGGGAAATTCTAATTCCTCTATGTCCTTTAGTAGACATACTAGAACACGTGCCTTTTCACCTTCACGGCCAAAGACTCGTGCTGTGTGGGTGATAAAGGATCCTAAGACTTAATTGTCTTTCTGTTTGTCCTATGCTTTAATTCTTTCTATCTATAGTAGGACTCGCTTTACTTGATTTCTTATCTGCTTTTGTAATCATGCTTTCATGCATTTGCATTTTTTTCCTTTCTTGCTTTCATGCATATGAATCTTTCTTTTATGCATTGCTTTGCTTTGTTTAACATGTTTTTTTTTTTGCTTCTTTCAATTTTTGTTTTGTTTTTTTTACAAAAAATTGAAATATTGAAAAATACAAAAACAGTGTGTGTTTGTGTACATTGGTTCTTGTGAACCTTAAAATGGCTTTTGAAATAGAGTTTTCTAAACTTTGTATCTCTTGTAGCTTAGATGAGCATCTCTATGCATAACTAAGCAAGTGAGCTTTGTGGCTCTTTGTTTGTGATGAGTAAGGTTAAGTGATCTCTTGTACTTAACACTCGTATCACTCTTTTTGACCGGTAGGACTAGAAAATCCTAAGAGAAAGGTATAAATAACCATCTCACGACTGTTACCCGCTAATCATGATATGACATCTGTATGCTTCAGCATAGCAAAAGTGCAATGTCAAAAGCTTAACATAATTGAGTATTTCTTTTCTCTCTTTTATATACCCATGCATGGTTTGCTTAATTAAAAGAAAATATGCAAAGAAAATAAAAGCAAAAAGATAAAAAATGCTTTAAATATAATTGCAAGCGTGTTTTCTAGGAGATGTGGAAGTTATAGGATGTACCTCGAAGGTGATAATCCCCATCAAACAGTTATGATTGTGTGTGAGTTAAAGTGATTTTCTCATATCTCAAATTGTCATAACATAAAGACACTTATGCAATCTTGCGATGTTTTCACACACAACACGCAATATTCTTTGCTACTTTTGATACATGTGCAGGTACAATGTGATTTGGCCATCACAAGGTTTACATGTGTTGATGTATGCTCACTAAACTGTCTTGACTTGTTTTTGAAATATAAAATCGGTTGACCTGTTTAGTGTGTGAGTGTGTGTTTTGGGATTTGTGTGCTTAAGATTGTTGTTGAGAGATGATATTGAGAGTCTAATATGTTGATTGGACCATTGGTTAAGTTGCATGCGTGATTGCATTCATGTCTGTATTTTTCCCTTCTCGAAAACTGCTTTTAAAAGCTGGCTCGACACCTCCCCGACACCTCCTCGATACCTGGCTGTCTGTCGAGCTTCCTAGCTTTTTCTTATCGCAATCTCGATAGCTTCTCGATACCTAGTAGATCAATCGAGAAATCTTTTGACCTCTCGATAGCTTCTCGACACCTGGTGGATCGATCAAGCGTCTGTTCTCGTGTCCTTGCTTTGGTCCTCGACGCCTTCTCAATAGCTCTATCTATCGACAATGTTTTGCTCGACACCTTCCTCGACAGATGTCTCGACACCTCTCGACACCTGTATCTATCGAGATTTACTAAACCTCTTTTTAAAGGCTCTGTGTGATCCGGTTCTTCATTTCTCTCGATCTCTCTCTCGATAGCTTTGTCTCTTCACCTCCCAAACCTCTTTCTCTCACTCCAAACCTCTACCCAAGGTTTCCTCACGCTTATTCAAGTTTTTCTTCACTTGGTAAGCATCTAATCTTTCTCATTTACATGCATTTCATGTTTCGAAACCTAGATTTTGGGGTTTTTGAAAAAATTTGGGGTTTTTCAAATTTGATGAGTCATTATTGCAATTTTTGGGATGAGTTTTGTAGATTTGATCTTAAAAACTCCATGCATTGCATCAACATTAGCATTCTAATAGTATTCTCATGCATTTAGATATGTGCAAATAGTTTGTGTGCTGGTAGGATTGGATTGGGCTAAGCCCATGATGCTTTTCATATTACATGTCACATGTTCATACATTTCCCATGCATACATTCTCTTTTTTCAATATACTTGTTATATTTGAATCGTTTTGGGACTTTTCTAAGTGTTTCTGTCTCCCCTCTTCTCTTTTTGTTTACGTTAGCAGTGTCTATGGCACCAAAACGTAAGTCTATTCCATCCTAGAACCCTCTACGTTCTCGGGGCTCTTTGTCTTCTGATCCTACTCCCCTTTTTGTTCAGTTCCGTGATGAGAAAGCCCATAAGGACTTCTCGGAGAACTTTTCTAAACAAGGTGTTCATTCGGAACGCCAAGTTGTTCTGGCAGACTTCGCCGACACTGACCTTCCCGATGTCTTTCACAAACGGGAATGGAAGTCACTGTGTGACGTCTCGGTCACTTGTCCTTCCGTACTGATCTAGGAGTTTTACTCCAACATGCATGGATTTGATTCTTCTGTACCTCTCTTTCACACTCGCGTTCGAGGTACGCGTATAATTGTCTCACTGGAGTTGGTATTTGATGTGCTTCATGTTCCGAGGGTTATGCATCCTGATTTCCCCGGTTGTAAGCGTCTACGGATTGTGTCCAAAGATGAGATGATCATCGCTTTCTGTGAGCGCTCTTCTGATTGAGGTGATCACCAGTTTACGTCATGTTGACCTTTTGCTAAAGGTCCTCGTTTCTTAAACATGGTTATGAATTTTGTATCGTATCCTCTCTCTCACTACAACTCTATCACAGAGCCTCGTGCTCGTTTTCTGTTGTCTCTTCTTAAGGATCTTCCATTGAATTTCCTTCACATTTTATCTTTTCTATCATAGATGTGTATAAGGATTCGGCTACCCTTGATAAACTCATCTTTCCTTTTGCTATCACGAGGATTTTTCACCACTTTTCCATCCCTTTTCTCGTCTCCGACCCTTTTCATGTCATGGTTGCCATAGACACCGCTACCGTAAAACGTAGTGAGGCATAGTTTAGGTCGCGACAGACGGATTCAACAACTCCTTCCTCCTGTTCCGCTTCAACTAGATCTGCTGGAGCCTTATCCGCTCCCTCCTCTTCTACGAGCAATGTGTCATTAAGAGACATCATGGTGCAACTTCAGCGCATGGATGCTCGCCTCGATATGCTCTCTACAGAATTGTATCAGGTGAATGTTCGTGTTGGTCGCATTGCTCGGCGACAGGTGACCATGGGTGGTTTTGCTCCTGAGGTTTCTCCTCCACCACCTCCTATGGCTTCTGTGTTTGAGGATGTTGATGGTGATGACGATGATGCTTTGGATGATGATGATGGAGATGCTAGCTCTACCGATAAGATGTCTACTTGACACTCTACCCTTTCTCACTCGCAACAAAAAGGGGAAGTAGTTTTAGGTTATGAGAGTAGTCATACTTAGGGGGAGAGCTTGTATAAGGACATTTTTGATAGAGGGAGTGTTGTTGTTTGAGGGATGTATTGAGGATTACTTGTATCTTTTTCTTTTCTCTACTTTAGATACATTTTCTTCTTGTACCTAGGTCTTGTGACCATTTTTACATACATTGTGCTTATTTTTGATATATATGTGATGATGTATGTTTCTTCACCTATCTCTACATGTGTTATTTCTTTTCTCTCTTTATACACATGATTCTTTATTTGTATGCAATCTATTATTTCTGTTTCACACTAAGATGCCTTGATGAGTTTTGTTTAAAGTGTTTCAGAAATACAGGTTGTCAAAGTCTACTTGTCATAAACTCTCTTCTTGCAACGTTTTTCAAGAGTTTGTGTTAGGATAGATTTTATTGTATTCAACAAGTGAATATGAGTTGAGTGATTTATGACTTCTCTCATATGTTCATTTGTTAGTTATGGTTTTGTCACGGATTGCCAAAGGGGGAGATTGTTAGGACATATGTGTTTCATTTGTTAAGAGCATATATCATTCATTTATGTAATTGGCTAATCCTTTGACAAAACACACTTTACTTGTATTTGGGTAGATTAAGGTTGGTTTTATACTTCAAGAAACTGTGTTTCAAGATTAAGTGTTGAAGTCATCAAGTCTGTCCAAGAAACAAGCTGAAAAGTGCAATATCATTAAATCTCGATAGCTAGCATGTGTCGAGGTTTAAAGAGCTGTTCCAGCCCCGTGGCTCGACAGCTACTCGACAGCATCTCGATACCTCTATCTGTCGAGGTTTAAGAAAAACAGATATTGAGTTTTGTTTTGATTCCAATCCGTGGATGTGTCTTTGGGCCTTCTTTTCTCCTAACCCTAGACATATAAAATATATACAAGTTGCACAAGCATTGAGAAATCCTTGTTCATGCAAATTGTGACTTGAGACAAAGTTCATGTCCTAGTTCATCTCTCTTGTGAAGAAGTTGCTGTGTCTTTGCACTGTAGGGTTTTGTAACCAAGCATCTTCTTAATCTTCATCATATGGATGAATTGAAGAACTTTGCAGCCAACCATCTTCTCTAGTTGGTGATTGAAGTCGCGTAATGGGATCCGCACAATTGGTTAGTCATATATTTGGGAGCCGTGCATTAAAAGGAGAAATTGTCAATACAGAACAAGTCCAATTGGGTATTGGGGTAAGGGTTCAACTGTAGGTTGGTAAGGTACTTGAGATTTCTTTACTTGTAACTGCTTGTTGTGATAATAGTGGAATTTCGGGAGTGGTGACCTTAAATTCACCCAGTGGAGTTTTTGCCGTGTAGGTTTTCTCCATTCGTAAACAAATCACCGTGTCATTTAATTTCCGCTGCATACTTAGTTTAATTGGTGATTTGTTTGTGCTACCACGCGCTTTGCATGTTAATTTAATAAATTAATAACTTGGCTAATGAATCAACTTAATTCATCACAAGGGGTCAATACGTTTTTGGCCTATCATTCTGTGAGATATTTCCCACTTGACCTTGCTCTCTGTGCCCTTATGAAACATATCTTCATCCCCACAACCTTCCAAAATATCATTCTAGGTAACATGACGTACCACCTGATCATCACTACATTTAGCCGAGGATGTACTCCTCCTCAAATAATTTACATTCGCTTCGTCCGCCATATTTGCTCTTGGATCTGCAAGTTGGGTATCATTATTACCATCAATCTATCCTCGGCCAAGTAAGCATCCTCGGACCAAACCTATGGCCCAAAAACGTATCTCAGGCCTTTTACCCCTACAATAGCCCCTCAAAACTTCATTTTTCGCCCCTATCCGCGGAGAAAATTGAGGTTTTGACTCAACGCGACCATTTCTACATGCTTCTCCAATTTTCACACGTGAGAATGTCATTTCCCATTCTTTGAAACTGTTTCTGACCCTTTGAGGCCCGCAATGCCCCCATTAAATGCTCCAGGTGGCGCCCTGTCCTCCATGTTCAATGGTGGGATGTAAATCCAACGGTTAGAATCTTTCCCCCAAATTTTTAGCGGGATAACTCCCGCTTGATCACACCTTTCATATAAAACGTTTGGAAGGGTATAAATTTCTTATTATTTCATAAATCAATCAGCCCTTAAGAATTCTTTACTCTCTTAGTTTCCAAGAAGTTCCTGAAGAGTCATCCGTTCTTTCCTTCGTAAGTTTTCACGCTCCTAGATTCTTTTTCTCCTTGGCCATTCTCCTTGGCCTATTAATTTTCTTCCCCCTTTTTCAAAATCTTCATTTCTATTTTGTTTAAATGGGTAGATTTAAGGGCTTAGTAGATTCTCCTGCTGGTATAGAGAGCTTTAGAGCCAAATACCACATTCCTATAAGAGTCGGTCTGAGATATTGCACCCTAGACCAAATATATACCGATAGGAAAGAACGGGAAGTCGTCATTCCCATAATCGCATTCTTAGGAGGAATGACACTTCCTATGGGGAGTGTAACCCGAGATTACCTATATAATCATAGATTGTGCTCTCACCAATGTGCACCTAACGTATTTAGAATCTTTGGTAGTGTCGACGCTCTTAACGAGCAGATGTGTTTGAGATTCACATGGCACAATATTGTCCATATGCATGAGTGTCGCTCACTTACTGACTCAGGGTATTACCTTAAGTCTAGGTCTAACATTGTTAGGCTCATATCGTGTCTTCCCAAATCTAACAAAGGCATGAAGGACGACTACCTAATTGCCTCCGAGGAGTAGCACAGCGGTCTTCCCTATCCAGTCGAGGAGAGAACACCAGGTGTGACTCCATAAGGTTAGGCCCCTTGGCACGGGGTTTAGTTCTTCTAACTTCGTCATTCCTATTTTTATTGTACATTAGTTTCCTTTTGATTGCAAATGTAATTGGTCTGACCATGATTGGCTCCTCGGATGTTTTTGCAGATAGGAAACTCTTAGCACCCCGTCTAAGTTTATCCAACATCAGGGACCTTAACAGAGTTTTGAGATCCGAAGTGTTTGTGAGTGAAGACGGGCAGTTGAGGGCGATCCATCTTATCTTGGGCTTTGAACCTATATCAACCACCTTCCAAGACATAGGCAATGTAATCATAGCGAGTTACCGTAAACGTAGAAGAATAGATGTCTCTAAAACTGGATTTCTCGCTTCACGAGAACTGCCTGACGAATCTCCTATTATCCTTCTCGCACGTCCAATAGCAGTTATCCCCCCTGTACTCCCCGAAGTAGCAGCCCCCAGGGAGGAATCTTCCTCCTCACGCCTATCACTCAAGAAAGAAATAGACAAATTCCAATTAGAGAAGGCAGAAGAGGAGCGGAATAATCCCATTAACCCCTCAGACTCCGAGAGTGAACTCGACAAGTCAACAACCAAATTTCCTCCCTTGATAATTGCCGAAGTAGATAGTGAGGCTGAGGAAGAATCGATGGCTTTGAATCCAAGGAAAGGTTTAAGAGACATAATGGCTGGTAGGCAAAAAGGGTCATCTTCCAAAGAGGCCCCAAAAACCCAACTTCCGCCCACCTTACCACCAAACCTTCCCCCACCCACAACCACAACTGGCCCGCCCCCTATACCAGACTCAAATAATAAAAGGAAGGAGCAACAAATAGAAGAGGGCGAGATCCCTCAAAAGGGGGCCAAACAACAAAAGATGGCCAAGGACAAACATGTTGCTCCTGCAGTCCTGAGGGGTGCCAACAACGCGTTGGGGCTTCTCGGCTGGAGGTAAAGGGGGTTGCCATCCCATTGAATGCCTCCATTAGAGAATTTTAAAGAGGGCATTCGGCATACATCGCTGAAGCTTTGGAGCAGCCTCTTCTTCTATCAAAGGACATGGACGCTCTAAAGCGTATGAGGTAGCTAGACCTCTTTTTGTCGCTGAAAAGGGACCTTGCTATGGTAAGCTTCACTCTCACATTAATTAAATAAACGTTAAAGAATTTATTTTATTTTATTATTATTATAGAAGTTTTACTATTCTTGTGCAGGCTATCCAAGAAGTCTTCATTACTGAGGTATTGATCAAGGATGCTAAGAAGGAGACCAACACCGAGATCCAAGCCCACTCTGAGACTATCAAGGCCCTGGGGACCTTATAGGAAGAAAAAAAAGAGTTGGCTGACAAGCTGATTGGTGAGGAGAGAAGGCGAAAGAGTGTTGAATCTAGCATAGAGAGTGCTCAGAGGCAGGCTGAAGATCAACGCAAACAACTCCATCTCAAAGAGATTGATCTTGCCACTCAGCAGAAACTAGTTTTGGACTTCAAGGTTGAGCTGGAGAAAGCCAAAGCCACTGCTCGAGCAGCCGAGGAAACTGCGGAGGCAGCCATACAAGCATCCTACACCCGTGGGATAGAAGAAACTAAGATTCGGCTAGCTGAGGAGCTGGTCGAAGTGTGTAGGGATTATTGCAAGGAAACTTGGGAGGAAGCCCTTGACCTTGCAGGGGTCTCTACCTCCTCGGAGTTGAGGCAATCGGGGAAAATATATTTCCATCTTGATATTCATTAGATCTTGGCGGCCCCCGTCATTATCACCGAATCTTCTGAACAACCCCTGACGGCGTGAGGTCTTCCTCCACCCTCTGATACTTCCAAAGGATCCACCCAGATTAGTGGCGAAGGTTAAAAAGGTGAGGTGGGCAAAGATAACGACAAAGGCAAAGAGGTCAAATCCCCATTAGAGGCCACGAATGCTGCCAAGGGTAAGGATGATGCCAAGACCAAGGAGACTGCTAAAGTGAAAGAGGTAGAGGCTAAACCTAAAGAGGTCGAGCCCACGGCGAAAGCTACTCACACCTCTCAATCAAGCAAGAAAGATGACCCTCCTCCTCCAGCGAAACAAGATCCTGCCTCTGCATCCAAGGCTTAGATCCTAAGGCTTTATTTCCTTAGCAGTTGATTCACTTTTATTTATAACTTTTTCTTTATATCTTTTCTTTTGTAACTATATAAGTAGATTTTTGTAAGAAAATCGCTTCTCATCCAGAGTTAAATCAATGAAAGTTATAAGTTCCCTATTTATGACAGTCATGATTACATTCTTTCCTTGTGTAAATAATTTTTTTTTAAAATTTTTTTATACTTAACTAGGGGGATAACAAGATACTCCCCACTTTATTATCTGCATAAGGGACAAAGCTCTCCTTTCTATCTAACAGAATCAAAAATTACTAAGTCAACAATATTGTCTAATACAAACATATACATTTCATACTTACAAATGCTTTAAGTGATGCTCATGGATTTTCAATTAGCCAGATCACTGTAATGAAAAACCCTAATATATACCATCAGAGGGACAAACCATGATCACTATGAACTTCAACACTTGGAAAAATAACTTGAAGTGCTACCTTACCTAGAGTAGGTGATTCGAGGAATCAAACATAACTAAGGGTTCGTTTAACACCTAGAAATATGTTGGATAATATCAATTTCTCCAAAGTATGTGGTCCGAGGATCCAGGCATAGCCAATGTTTTGTTTGACACTTGGAGATAGTGGAAGATATCAATTTTCCCAAGGTATGTGGTCCAAGGAACCAGGCATAGCTAATGTTCTATTTGATTCTTTAGAGAGACAATGGAAGATATCAATTTTCCCAAGGTATGTGGTCTGAGGAGCTAGGCATAGCCAAGGTTCTGTTTAATTCTTTAGAGAGACAATGGAAGATATCAATTTTTCCAAGGTATGTGGTCCGAGGAGCCAAGCATAGCCAAAGTTCTGTTTGATTCTTTAGAGATACAATGGAAGATATTTTCCCAAGATATGTGGTCCGAGAAGCCAGGCATAGCCAAGATTCTGTTTGATTCGTTAGAGAGACAATGGAAGATGTCAATTTTCCCAAGGTATGTGGTCTGAGGAGCCAAGCATAACCAAGGTTGTGTTTGATTCTTTAGAGAGACAATGGAAGATATCAATTTTCCCAAGGTATGTGGTCCGAAGAGTCAGGCATAGCCAAGGTTCTGTTTGATTCGTTAGAGAGACAATAAATGTAACGCATAAAGTAGTAGACTATATAGAACTAAAAAATATTTTATTAATAATAATACCTTCATAGGTTATTTACATTCTAAGGATGAGGTACAACCCTTTCATCTCGATCTTCAAGATAATAAGCTCCCATTCCAACTATTGAGGTGATGCGATATGGCCCTTCCCAGTTTGGTCCCAATTTTCCTTAGGCTGGATTTTTTGTAGTACCTAAAACCTTCTTTAACACCAAATCCCCTGGCGCCAGTGGTCTTAACTTCACGTTCGAGTCATAACCCTTTTTATGCTAGTGCTGATAGTATGCTAGCTGAACCATAGCATTTTCCCTTCGTTCCTCAGCTAAATCTAAACTCTTTTTTAACAATCCATCATTGTTGCTCAAACTAAAAGAGCTCGTCCTCAGCATTGGGAAACCTGTCTTGAGAGGAATTACCGCTTCGGCCCTATAGGTCATTGAAAAAGGAGTTTCTCCTGTGGACCTACGAGGTGTAATCTTGTAGGTCCACAAAACGTGCGGCAGTTCTTCCACCCATCTTCTCTTAGCATCATCCAACCTCTTCTTAAGCCCATTAACTACCTTGTTAACAACCTCGGCTTGTCCATTCCCTTGCGGATAAGCCGAAGTGGAATATCTGTTTGTAATACCCAAATCGCAACAATATCTTCTAAAGTTCTTACTATCAAATTGAACACTATTATCTGAGATAAGGGTATAAGGAATTCCAAACCGAGTAACTATGTTTTTCCAAACAAACCTTCTTGCGTTCAGATCCCTGATGTTTGATAATGGCTCGGCTTCAACCCATTTAGTGAAGTAATCTGTGCTGACTAGCAAAAATCTGTTATTCCTCGCTGTCGTGGGGAAGGGTCCTACAATATCCAAGCCCCACTAAGCGAAAGGTGAAGGACTGGATAGAGGATTGAGGACTCCCTCTAGTTGATGAATGTTCGAAGCGAACCTCTGGCATTGGTCATATTTCTTCACATATTCCAGCGCTTCCTTCTGCATATTAGGCCACCTATATCCTTGAGTAAGAGCTCTATGGGACAAGGATCTTCCCCCTATATGAGTTCCACAAATCCCTTCATGCAATTCTTCTAGAAGTAGCTCCGTCACTTCTAGGTGTATACATAGCAAGTATGGTTTAGAAAAAGAGCGCTTATATAACTTCTGATCCTCGGACATCCAAAACCAAGGAGCTTTCCTTTGCACTTTGTCAGCTTCAGATTTTTCCTTAGGTAAGACATTCTCTTTAAGATATAACACCACAGGGTCCATCTAGCTGGTTCCCACTTTGATTTGATGAACACGGACTACGTCTACATTTATCTTAGTAAGCGTATACAAATCTTCCGCTAAAATAACTTGAGGTAAACTCTGTGCCGAGCACGTTGCCAAAGTGGCTAGAGAGTTGGCATGAGTGTTCCTATTTCTGGAGATTTGCACTAAAGTGAAAGATTCAAAATTTGATTGCAAACATCTAACCTGACTCAAATATTCCCACATTATCGAGTCTCTAGCTTCTAGCTCTCCTTCCACTTGGCCTACAACCAATCTTGAGTCCAAGAAAATCTCTACATTCTTCCCTCCCATTTTTAGAACCATATTCATTCCTATTAGCAAAGCTTTATACTCAGTTTCATTATTCGTGGCCGAAAAACCCATTCTCAAAGACTTTTCAATGACGATCTTATCTGGAGTTATTATAACCAGCCCTACTCTAAATCCTCTTTGATTTGCTGCATCATCCACGTACACCTTTCACGATGAAGATCCCTTTAGGGAGATCATGCCAACTGATTTTTCATCCATGTCTGATCTCTTCGTATGCTTTTCTAATGAAGGCCCATCAAACTTGGCTACCAAGTTAGCAAGGATTTGACCTTTCATAGAGGTACGTGGCATGTACTGATGGAAAAAAAAACATGTTTGTATCTCATACAAAACATACGTAGCGGAAAAATAACGGATCTACTTCATTCATAAATGTTAACATGTACTATGTAAGTTTTAGAATTTAAGAATAAGAGAGTGTACCTTGGTGCGGTGAATTTCAAAAACGAAGATTAGAAGCACCTTGGAACACTTTTAATCTTCATTCCACTTCCACTAACGCCCAAGAAGTGTGGTATCTCAACCAGTTTTCTAAGGGAGAATTTGAGAGAGTGACTTACACTCACACTTACATACCACTTTGCAATAGTGTTATTACTTAATAAAAATTTTGTATGTTTCTCCCTTTGTATCTAACTGATTATCTAATTGGGCTGCCTTTTAGGCCTTTCCAATTGGGCTTAAGTGTGTGGCTTGGAGTGGGACCAAAAGAGACCTATAATACACTAGCTTCAATGGATCTTGGGATTTTCTGTCAACTCTTGACAAGTCCAATACCACTATATAAATATAGTTGCACTCTAGGCCTTATTAATAAATTATATTCCAAAACTTTATTGTACATGCAACCTCTTCATAAAATATTTGTAGTAACACAAAGTCATAAATGTAGATTGCCGCTTTGTAAATTACTACATCTTAATCCTTGAGTACCTGGTTTAATCCTTTAAGTTATTCATCATATATTTATGAAATCTAATTTCATAAATTTATACTCTAGTAACTATTTACTAAAGTAGTTAGGCCTAACATTCTGAATAACAAACCCATTAAACTTATCTTAAGGGAATATTTTGTATTTTCGTTAAAAGACTATGAATTCTATCTTGAGAATATATGTTCCATCAACACTAAATGTGGTTTCCTAACATATTAAGGTTTTGACCGTAACTTTAGATCTAACTCCTAATATATCAAAGCAACCTACACGTTATGATCAGGTCCATTATTCTCTCAGGATTAAGAGTTTATGCAAATATAAGTCGTGAGATTTATTATTCATTTGACAGTCGTTAGGAGAATAATAAATCTCACAGCTGTCTAGTTCAATATGTCTTAACTCTTAAAACATATCAACATACCAACTAGAAATCTCTATTTTCATCATCAAGATAAATCATCTTAGTTGATATGTTATAGTCTTCACAGATGAAATGCCCAATTTCGTCATTGACTACGAACTACAATTCTAAGTTTACAAAGAACTTGTGATTTATATCTTCTGTGACTCTTCACATAAATCACATATTATGCATCTTATGCACTATAAGATAATGTTTCAATATTCATGTTACCATTATTTTTAGATAATAATAAAACAACTTTATTAATACAACAATAAGTAATACATTAAGTCATATATAATGTCATACATAGTATCATACAATAGGATTTAATGGCACTAATCCTAACAATCTCCCACTTGCCCTAAAGATTATTGCGCACTAATCTAATTCCTATTCCCTTCAAATATGACTCGAAAGTCCTTTGAGGCAAGGTTTTGGTAAAAGGATCTGCTAGATTATTTGCACTTTCGATCTTTGCTACCACTACATCTCCACGAGCAACAATGTCTCGGATGATGTGGTACTTTCTTTTTATGTGCTTTCCTTTCTTGTGATTCCTTGGATCTTTGGATTGTGCAACCGCTCCACTATTGTCGCAGAATAATGTGATAGGAACTTGCTTAATTCTCACAACACCAAGATCAGAAAGGAATTTCTTGAGCTAAACAACTTCCTTTGCTGCCTCACAAGCAGCAACATATTTAGCTTCCATGGTGGAGTCCGCAATACAAGATTGCTTAACATTCCTCCAACTTATGGCTCCGCTTCCCAAGGTGAATACACAACCTGAAGTGGACTTTCTGGAATCAAGATCTGATTGAAAATCTGAATCTGTATTGCCAATAGGAATCAAATCCTTACATCGGTAAACAAGCATATAATCTCTCATTCTCCGTAGATACTTAAGAATATGCTTTACAGCTTGCCAATGTTTTGGTTTTGGATTTGATTGGTATCGGCTGACTATGCCAACTGAATAACAGATATCTAGTCTAGTACAAAGCATGGCATACATAAGATTTCCCACTGCCGAAGCATAGGGAACTTGTCTTATCATATTTTCTTCCTCAAGAGTCTTAGGCCTTTGGTCATTAGATAGAGGAATTCCATGTCTGAAAGGAAGTAACCATTTCTTGGAATTTTGCATGCTAAACCGTTCTAGAATCTTATCTATATATCTAGCTTGTGACAAACCTAGCATCCTATTCTTTTGATCTCGCCAAAGCTTGATCCTTAGAATATAGTTAGCTTCGCCCAAGTCCTTCATATCAAGTTGGTTTGACAACCAAACTTTAACCGATGACATTACCCTTACGTCATTTTCAGTGAGTAGAATATCATCAACATAAAGCACTAGGAACATTACTACTTTGTCTCGATGTCTTTTGTACACACATGGTTCATCAAGATTTTGTTCAAAACCAAATGACTTGATTACTTGATCAAATCTGATGTTCCATGACCTAGATGCTCGCTTAAGTCCATAAATGGACCTTTTCAACTTACATACCATATGCTCTTGGTTCTTTGCAATGAAACCTTCCAGTTACATCATATAGATTTCCTCTTCAAGATTTCCATTAAGAAATGTAGTTTTGACATCCATTTGCCAAACCTCATAATCATAATGAGCAGCAATGGATAAGAAAATTCTAATAGATTTAAGCATTGCTACTGGTGAAAAGGTTTCTTCATAATCAATACCTTCTTTTTTAGTATACTATTTCGCCACTAGCCTTGCTTTAAAGGTTTCAACCTTTCTATCTATCCTCTCTTCCTCTTGTAAACCCATTTGCAACCAACATGTTTAATGCCGTTAGGCGCCTTTACAAGATCCCAAACTTGATTGGAATATATGGAATCTAATTCAGATTTCATAGCTTTGATCCAATGATGAGCATTTATATCATTTATTTCTTCTTCGTAAGTGTAGGGATCCGATTCAGCCTCTTTTGAGATAGCTTTATAGGTTTCTCCCAAACTTATAAATCTTATAGGAGGCCGAACAATTCTCCCACCACAACGAGGCACCTGTGTACTAGACATCTTATGAGTAATATCTTGTGGTGTATCCGATACAACCGCATCTTTCCTAGTTTCATCCATTGGTTGCTCAATTACAGGTTCATTCATTTCAGCCAAAACAACTCTACTTCTAGGAGTATGATCATCTATATAGTCATTTTCTAAGAATTTGACATTTGTACTAACAAACACTTTATTGTCTTTATGACTATAGAAAAAACCTCCAACAGTTCTTTTTGGATACCCTATAAAAAAAATCACTTCTGTTTTAAACTGTAACTTGTCAGACTTTCCTTTTAACACATGTGCTGGACAACCCCAAATATGGAGATGTCTCATACTAGGCTTACGCCTATTCCACAACTTTACAGGTGTTTTAGGAACAGACTTAGAAGGTATCAAATTCAGAAGCTATATTGCAGTATTTAAGGCACATCCCCAAAAATAAATTATAAGAGTCGAATAACTCATCATGGATCTAACCATATCTAAAAGAGTCATTTTCCTTCTTTCTGCTACAACATTTTGTTGTGAAGTTCCAGGTGCAGTCAATTGGGATACAATCTCATTTTCAGTTAAATAATCCTTAAAATCCCCAAGAAGGTATTCGCCAGCATGATTAGATCGAATGGCTTTTATGCGTTTTTCCAATTGATTCTCAACTTCAACCCTAAACTCTTTGAACTTTTCAAAAATTTCGGACTTCCGTTTCATTAGGTACACAACCAAATTTAGAGTAATCATCAGTGAAAGTAATGAAATACTTATAGCCACCTCTTGCTTGGATTGACATAGAATCACATACATTTGAATGTACTAGTTCTAGCAAATCTTGGGCTCTTCTACCTTTTGCATTAAAAGGTCGTTTGGTAATTTTACCTTCCAAACAAGAGTCATAAACTGGAAAACCATCAAAATTCATGGGCCCTAAGAGTTCATCTTTGATAAGTCTTTGAATTCTGTATGAATTAATATGACCCAAACACAAATGCCAAAGATATGTTTCACTAGTAGAAGGAAACTTTCTCTTTAATGATTTCACATGTGAATTATTATCTAATTCAGAATTATATAATTCATGCTTATCAAGAGTTAAAATATAAAGACCATCTACAATATTGTCAGAATAGATAAACACTTTACCCTTCTTTATTACAACATTGTCTTTAAGGATAACTCAATATCCATGTTTACCTAAATAAGTTGCAGAAGTTAAATTCCTACGAATATTAGGTACATAAAGACAGTCTTCTAATATTAAAACCCTAGACTCAAAGCATAAATTAACAACTCCAACAGCTATAACCGGAATCTTGCTCCTATAAGCCAAAGTAAGAAACAATTCCCTTTCATTCAGCTTTCTGGTATCCTAAAACCCTTACAAAGAATTGTAGATATGATTAGTACAACCTGAATCAACACACCAGGAATCCGTGGGATTCTGTACCAAACATATTTCAAGAAGAAAGGAACTTTTCATACCCTTATTCTTGGTAGTTTTGAATTTTGGACAATTCCTCTTCCAATGTCCTTTCTCATCACAATGGAAACACGTTCCTTTGATCTTCTTTCCTTTATCAGCAAACCCTAAGGTAATTTGTTTACCCTCTTGCTTGGTGAAGTTCTTCTTTTTCTTACCATTGTCTTTCGACTTAGGTTGAGAAGTAGAAGTTTCAGCCATATTAGCATCAACACTAGAAGAACAAAGAATGCCTTCTGCTGCTACCAACTCATTCATTAATTCAGACAATGAATAAATCTTTTGGTTCATATTATAATTGAGTCTGAATTTCGAATAATTTTGGTAGTGACTGGAGTATCATATCCATTTGGGATTCTCCATCAATATCGGCACCTAAAACTTCTAGTGTATTCAGATTAGAGATCATTGTAAGACAGTGCTCCCTCACTGAACTGTCTTCAGCCATTTTGGTATTATAAATTTGCCTCATGGTTTCTTGCCTTGCAGAACGGCCTTGCTCACCAAACATCTCCTTCAGACTTAGCATTATATTCAAAACTAGTTCTACATCCTGCATTTGATGTTATAGAACATTTGAAATAGATGCTAGAATATTGCACTTGACCATCTTATTAGATTTTTGCCAATGATCACATCGCTGTTTTTCCTCAAAAGGAGCATCTAATGAAGGATAGTTAGGACACGGTTGAGTAAGCACATATTTGTGCTCTTCATTAGTAAGAACAATGTCCAAATTTCTTTTCCAGTTAACATAGTTGGATCTAGTCAGTTTGTTTTGATTAAGAATAGTAACAAGTGGGCTAAATGATGCCATGTTCAAATCTGAAAATAATAAACATGAATATGATAAGTTAACTGGACATTATTAATTTAGCATATAAACATATAGTATGGAACCTTAATAAAATCATAATATAATATATGCAACGATAACCCAATCCCATATGCAATATCTCTTAGCATAGAGTGAACATTGAATACTATGATTGATTGAAAACTATTCTCATTATTAGTGCTATAATGATAACTCTTATCAAACACTAATAATATGCCGTTTTAAATTTAGTCTTTAAGTAATAATAGTAAGAACTCAGCATAGAGGATACTATAATACTTAGTCTAGTGTATACCATTGTCTAGAATCATGTGTAGCCACATTTTTCATTCTTTTAAAAGGCTTATTTTGTAGTACTATGATAGAAACACCATCCGCATGGAATGCAACGTTCGAAACTAAGACAAGGTGTTTGATCAAACCACTATAAACCAAGAAATTCAATCTTGTAGGACCATGAAATAATACTCTCCGCATGGAATGCTAAGCTCGAGGCAAAGACAAAATATGTATTTCACACTACTATGAACCAATAATGGAGGCTGTGAGATCCAACCCTTATATCTCTCTCCCACTAAATGTTTTAAAATAAAGGTTTTTAATTTTAAAACATGCGTAAACAAATTACACATAGCCTTACTCTTTATATATGTAAAAAACACTTAGAGAGAATTCTGAATCTTGAGTTCTCGATCGATCGAGGATGTACCTCGATCGATTGAGAAAAATTCTGCTAGCTCGATCGAATCAACAGATTCTCGGTCAGTCGAGAAAAATTTTGCCAGCTCGATCGATCGAGCTTCACGAATTTTGACTTTTCTAGAATTTTTCTAAGACAGTTTTTTAACGTTTTTCATGAACAAACAACCATCATGTGAACATAATGGACGGAGATTGATATCTAAACTGAATTACATTGAAGCTATAGCCTTAAAATTCAATTTAACATACTTAAATTCAAATTTAAACAACATCAAAATATCAATATCAGTTTTCATCAAACAATAATTTCAACAACCATGCAGAAAACTAATTTCTAACAACATGAAACTATTGTCAGCCATTCCAAAACTCAAAACATGTTAAACAGATTCGAAAATGAATACTTCTCTGATACCATTTGATGGAAAAAAACATGTTTGTATCGAATACAAAACATATGCAGCGAAAAAATAGCGGATCTACTTCATTCATAAATGTTAGCATGTATCACGTAAGTTTCAGAATTTAAGAACAAGAGAGTATACCTTGGTGCCGTGAATTTCAAAAACGAAGATCAGAAGCATTTGGGAACACTTTTAATCTTCACTCCAATTCCACTGACACCCAAGAAGTGTGGTCTCTCAATCAGTTTTCTAAGGGAGAATTAAAGAGAGTGACTTACACTCACACTTACACACCACTTCTCAACGCTAATTGTAGTGCAACCTTTGCTCACTTCGGCCCATGATTAGAGTTCTCGGATAGTGGCCGAGCCACAGTCATTACCCGGGAGGGACACGAATCCGCCCTTTTAGGGGTTGCAAAGATGACGTTAATAGTGCCCAACGGAGGCCTTGAAGAGGTGTTCCCTTGAGTACCTGAGCCTGTGTGACTGAATTGCCCATTGGGCCTATATAAGAACTGTTGCAACCTTCCCTCCTTAACCAGTTGCTCCAAATAATACCACAAATTTCTGCAGTTCTCGATGGTATGTCCGCGCTCCTAGTGGTATTGATAATGAAGGTACTGATTACATCTTGTGGGGTCTCCATTCATGTTGTTAGGCCATTTGAAGTATGGGTCATTCTTGATTTTCTCCAGAATCTGATGAACTGGCTTTCAGAATACCGTGTTGACGGCCTGTGGCACAATACCAGCCCTAGTAGGCCTGGTGAAGTCTCGTCGAGGATGGTTATCATTGTATTTGTCCGACCTGAAGTCTCTCCTATCTTGAGAGACCACCTTCGCCTTTCCTTTACCTAACTGCTAGTCTTCTTCAACCCACTTATACTTATCAATCCGGTCCATAAGTTGGTGCACACTACTAACTGGTTTCCCAGTTAATGACTTCCTCAACCCATGCTTGGCTGGTAAGCCGACCTAGAAAGTTCTAATGGTCACATCATCAAAATCTCCACCAATCTCATTGAACATCTCCCAATATCTATCTGTGTACGTTTTTAAGGTTTCACTCTCTCACATGATCATGGACAACAAAGAATTCGAAGGCCGAGGGACCCTACTACATGTAATGAAGCGAGATCCAAAAGCCCGAATTCCTTAAAGGAATTAATAGACCCTGATCCTAGGCCATCAAACCACCTCATCGCAACAGGCCCCAAGCTGGAGGGGAAAACCTTGCACATCAACGCTTCATTCTTGGAGTGCATAATCATCCTTTGGTTGAAATGGCTTACGTGTTCCACAGGATCAGTTCGACCATTATACATGGTGAATGTTGGCTAAGCGAAACGTCGAGAAAGTTTTCCCTCTTCAATCTTATGTGTGAAGGGAGACTTAGAAATTTGATTCAGCGCCCTACCCATAGCATCCCCTGGTGGATGAATCCCTATTCTTGTGATTATGGGGGCCATTATCTTCATACGAGCAAGATTGAAGAGTCAGAGACGGACTAAATCTACCTCCGTCGTTCGTGGTGTAACTTTCGCTTCAAACTGTCAATTTCCAACTGCATGGCCCTGGCTTTCTCTTCATGGGAGACTCTGCTTCCACCTCGTGACTGACTCCTGCTCGTATGGGTGGTATGTACACTTCCCTCCCGATCTCCACCTTGTTTGATAGTGTGAAGATCATCTTGACGCTGAGACCTCCTAGACTCTACCTGGTGTGGACTTGAATTTGCCATAAACAGACTTTAGACTCACTAAAAAAATCCAAGATTTCCCACAGACAACGCCAATTGTAAGGACGTAATTTATGTCTAGGCCCAACATGAAGGAGGATATAGGTCCAAAGAGCCCAATACATTAAATTTATAGAGTGTGGGTCAGAAATCTTGACATTCAAATAAGCTTAAACAGTAATAGCAATGGCCCAAGATTATGAAACAATAAAGATGAACAAGTTTATAAGATGAAACTTATCCTCTGACTCAAGCCGAGAACTAAGTACTTATATTTCTCCTTACTTAAAGATTAACAATATTCAGTCTACAGTGTTTTTCTTTCTATCTCTCGATCCCTTCTTCTCCGGGGCCTCCTTCCTTCTTATACTCCATCCCCCTTTCATCCTTGCTCTCCACGTGTAGATCCAGACTGCTAACATGGATACTCGTCACATCAACACCTCCTTGAAGTCTTTAGGTAACAGTTGTAAGGCTGAGAAGCACTGTTCAGATATTACTTCCTCATTAATGCGACCAGAGACTTACGTACAAAGTATTCAATGCGGTGGTAACAACTTTCTGTGAGATATTTCCCACCTACCCTTGCTTTCTGTGCCCTTATGAAACATATCTTCATCCCCACGACCTTCCAAAATATCATTCTAGTCAACATGACATACCACCTGATCATCACTGCATTTAGCCGAGGATGTACTCCTCCTCGGATAATTTACATTCGCTTCGTCCACCATATTTGCTCTTGGGTTTGCAAGTTGGGTATCATTATTACCATCAATCCGTCTTCGGCCAAGTAAGCATCCTTGGACCAAACCTATGGCCCAAAAATGTATCTCAGGCCTTTTACCCCCACAGAAGCCGTAAATGAAAAAGTTGTGCATATAAATATATAAGAATAAACTAAAAATAGAATTATTAGGAAAAAAGATATATATCAAAAAAATTATCACAATTAACGTTTAAAAAAAAAAAACGTAAAACTCATCACTTATGATGCATGTTTATCCAAAAAGCTTGGAAGTTAGGACTTGCAGAGTTCTATTAGATATGGAATTTCAAATTATATTGAAGTTAAATTATAAGAGAAATTATTAGATGGTTTAGAATTAAAGAAACACCTATCTTATGTGAAATTCTAATCAATTATATATTGTTAATGTTTACAAACATTATTAGTGTATTTCGCACAATGCACATAATCCATGTATAAATTCCTCTAGGACATGAAGGATTATGGCAATTTTTTTTTTAAATAAAGAAAAATTATTTAAAGGAGAGAATAAGGTCACACTGCTGATTCACGTGAACACATTCAGTTGGCATACCACTGCAAATGAGCAAAATATTTGAACCTATCCTAATTTTGTGCTTAAAAAAAAAAAAAACTATGATTCACATACTTTGGTGGAGTATTGGGAAAAACAGAGGGAGAAAAATAATAAATTAAAAAAAATCTTTAAAAATAGGTATTTCTTTCTAAAATTATTTTTATCTATAATTTCAAATTTTTTAAATTTTAAATAAAATACTAATGGTTACACGATCCTAATCTAAGTAAATTAGTTTTATTATCCATGTTTCTAATGATTACATGGATAAGATGAAGAATTTAGATTGTAATTGAATTTAATATTTTTATCAACTTAGAAATTATTAGAGAAGAAAATTATCCATGTTTCTAATGTTTTTATTTATTTTTTATTTTTTTATGTGTCTTATCATTTTAACTCTAAAAAAAATGCAATATTGATTATACTTTTATTAGTAATATATAACTTTTATTTATATAAAATTTTTCTTTTTACATGTAGTGTAGTAATTAAAAAATAAGAAAATTGCTGCTTTTTCTTATAATACACTACACGTAAAAAATAAGGATTACATGGATAAGATGAAGAATTTAGATTGTAATCAAATTAAGATTTTTATTAACTTAGAAATTATAGGAGAAGAAAAATTATGTCCACTTAAAAATTATAGCTGAAGAAAACTTATATATATTTTTTCTTAAAATCTAAAAATTTAAGAAATTTTTTGTAATTTAGTGCCGCCACTTGGCTCAACCACAACATTTAAACCCAACTTTTATTATATATAATATAATATGATTTGAAGGTGTATTGTGTCTGTGTCAGCCACTAGTTTTGCTTAACTTTTGATGTGGAGATGGATTTGGTGTTGCAAATTCCAGTTTTGGAATTAATTTGGTAAACTAAACTATGATTTGAACCTTGCTTAAAATTCTCAATAACTTAGGATGAAATTTTGGGTTTTCTTTTTAATTAATCTACTATCTAAATGGATTTTTCAAACATAGAGATTAATTTTGTCGTGGCATTATCCAAAAGGTTTCGTGAGAAACTAAGGGGTGTTTGGTAGAGTAGTTTGAGATGAGATTTTTGTAGTATTTTGAAATTTATGTGGGTGAAAAAGTGTGTAAAGTTGTTTAAAATGTAAAAATGTGAGTTTGAAAGTGTGTACCAAATGGGCCATTAAGCTTGTAAATTATTTTAGAATCACTTATTTAAACCATTATGGAACAAACCAAAACAATCTAATATTAGAGGGAAAGGGCCTTTTACTTTGTGGGCAAGTGAATATTCTTCCAGTCTAGGGCTTATTTCTAAGTTTAAATATGATTAGGGCCTAAGGGGTGTCTATAGACTATACAACATAAAACTGGAGACAATAAAGCCAGAGAACTTCTAGTACTTCAATGGCGGAGAAAATGGGCAATTAGCCATATTTATGGAAGAATATAGCTAGTAGGCAGTGGTTTAGAAGTATATAGATTACTAACATCTCGACTCTTAGAGAGTCGATTTTGAGCCTATAAATCGACTCTTATATACTCGACTTCCATGGTCTGATCACATCTGATGTGGCGATTTTTCCACGTGGCGGCCACCTGAAAATCGAGTCCCTAAGAGTGAATTTATATATCGACTCTTAAATACTCGGTTTACATGTGACGTGTACAACACGTGGAAGTTATTGAAGTGTGTTGATCCACCTGGAAATCGAGTCTTTAAGACTCGATTTCTAATAGGGGTTTTTCAAAATTAAGCCAAGTCTAGCCTCTCGCACAGACCTGACCTCTCTCTCGCGCCTCTCTCCACTCTCTGTCACTCACCCTCTCACTCTCCCTCTCGCGCCTCTCTCACAAGCTCTCCACCTTCTCACAGTCGTAGCTCTCCACCCACTTCCGCTAGTGGTGCTTCTCACTGGCGTCAAAACGGTTGGTGCTTCTATTCTTTATTTCATTTTTTTATTTTTGTTTCGATTTTTATTTGTTTTCTAGACATGACCGAAACCCCTTTGGCTTGAGTTTGAAATAGTGCAGTTTGGCAGGCACTTCGGAATGTGAGGCCGTCTCATAACGGTCCTTGGGAAGACAGTATTCACAATTATCCTGTGAAAACACTAGCTGAATAGCATTTTGGTTTGACTCTCCATTCAGGGTATTTTTCTTTGGTAGCTTAACCATCCTTATTTCAACCTTTGTCAGTTCTTGAGATTGTATTTTGTTGGATTTTTTTTGTTTTTTTTTTGTTTGATACCAGATGTCAAATTGTGGTCCTTTTTACTTCACAATTCTTGTATGTTTCAGTTATGTTTCCAGAGTACTATGATTTGGAGAAATGTTGATTTTGTAATTTAATAATGCTCCAAAATTTCAACTTGCATAATCTTGTTCTTCTGTAATTTTCTGTTAATGATAAAGAGTTTTCATAAATTTATGGAATATCCTCAACTTGTATTTGAAGTCTCATATTCCATTCTTTCGATAGAGAGAAGCATTGCATGAAATGTGAAATTATGTAATACTAGAATTTAGTTTAGCCTTGTAGATTATGTTTGCTTGGCAAACTTTATTAGATGAAGTCCTTGGGTGTCCACTGTTGAAAAGATAGCTAGGTGCCAGGCCTATCCACAACTCGTTTTCTTATGGATATGTGTTTGATTTTTGTTCCCTATTTGATGAACTCGTGCTTTCTTATTGAAATTCTTAATGATAACTAAGACATCATTTATCCTCCTGTTTGTCTATCTAGCATAACTTAATTTTTAGTACGTAAGAGTTAAGACTGCATAGATATAGAAGGAACAAGTAATGTAGAAGAATTCATCTACAAATAACTTCAATTCCACATCAATCACCAATGGCAGCTTCCTCTACATCAAACACCATGAATCTACCCTTACACAACATAGCCATATCTGAGTCCCTAAAACTCGACAGTAACAACTATCTTATCTAGTCCGATCAAATCAAATCCATTCTTATAAACACAAATCTCCTTGGATTTGTTGATGGAAGTCATCCACCACCACCCACTACCATAAAATCAGCCGATAAAACTAAGTAACCAAATCCAGAATACTTGCAAGGGCAAAACCTTGATCATTTTTTCAACAGTTTCTTTGGTGGAATTGGTGCCACCTTATCCATTGGATTAGCTACACAAATTCTTGGATAGTCATCATCAAAAGCTGTTTGGGATTTTCTTGCCAATTTGTATCAACATCAACCCTTGGCAAGAAAATCTCCCTTGCAGCAAGAACTCCTAAATGCAAATAAGGGGACTGCACCACCACCAACTACGTGCAACATACAAAATCTCGTGTAGACTCGCTCACTACCATTGGTGAAAAGATCAAAGATATTGATCTTGTTACATACATCTTGAATGGATCAGGTCCACAGTTTGATCCATTCACCACTGTAATTGAAAACCGAATTGAACCCATCACCTTTATTAAAAATATGAGCTCGCTTGCTGACCCCTGAACAATGTTTAAACTACTCTCACACAACCCATGCTCCACTCCCATTGGTGAAAAGATCAAAGATATTGATCTTGTTACATACACCTTGAATGGATCGGGTCCACAGTTTGATCCATTCATCACTACTATTGAAAACTGATTTGAAACCATCACCTTCATTAAAAATATGATCTCACTTGCTGACTCATGAACAGTGTTAAAACTACTCTCACACAACCCATGCTCCACTCCCATTGGGAGATGCTACGGTACTCTATACTTCAGGACCTTTCTCCACACAAAATTTTTGGAACAAGCCTCAACAATAGTGGTCGACCCTCAAGTCCCCAATAACCATTTCATATTCTCACTCCAAATACCAGTTTTACACAAGTAACCAAATCTACAAACTGTGTGACCTTTCCCTGTAGACCATGGATTGAATCCATCGTGCATCTCTATCAAATGCCAAATATGTCACACCATGACCCACCGTAGACAAGTGTCATTATCATTATGCAGCCAGTCGCAACAGAAACCTTCATCAAAACCTTTACTGGGCTCCGTGTTACACAGTCACCACCACCTCAACCAACTCAATGCATTTCAAAATCAGGCGCCCCCTCTTATGTGACCTATGATCCCACTCTTCTTCAACATGTGCAACTATCCAGTGGCAATAATCAAGAGAAACGTTGGAGATGGTACATGTTTGCCAATTATTCATACTGGTCATAAGTTTTAGTTGTTCCTCACATCAAACAAGATTTGCTCTCTGTTTCCAAACTAACATGTGATACACAAACCTTCAATTTCAGTCAGATTGAGAACGCAGGTTGAATTGGATGGTTCCTTGATCTCCCATAAGAACAAATGCCAATGAAATACTGGCTTGGATCCTTTCCCACCGCCTGCCTCATCACCTTCCCAACAAAGTCCTTATCCACCTCTCCCTTGCTAAATTTCTTTTTGCATTTTCCCTAGATTTCTCTATCCTTCAGGTATTTAACTGATTGTTTTCCATGTTTGTGTCAATCAGAGAAGACAAACTTAGCCCCAAATCCTTGGCTTGAGCCTTTCTCAGGTATAACACCTTCCACAAAGGCTATCAGTGTCTTGATTCTCAAATAGGTTGTGATTATATCTCTCACCATGTGCTTTTCAATGATAATTAAGATGTCTACCCCTACCTCTTCACCACCACATCCTTCCATCATTTCTTTTACCATTTCTATTGCTATTGATTAGTGCTCTAATTATTGGTAAAGCTTTCAACTTCTTGACGAGCTCAATATGTTCTCTTGAAAACAAGGATTACAACTCAAGAGTCTTCCAAGGATTACCACCCTCTCGCCCCCTGAGCTGTCACTCACTCACTCAGTCTCCACTCTCAAGCACCCTCTCCACTCTCACTCATTTCTCAGGTATGTTTTTCTTAATTGTGTGATTTTTTCATGTGGGTTAGTGGTTTCTGTTCACAATTATATTATTAACCTTGATCTATTGGAACTATATTATCAATGTTATCAACTATATCAAGTCTAAGTTCTAGACAAGCTATGGTTATTCCATTAATTATGACAAAGAGCCTACTGCTCTTACCGTTTTCTGTATAAGTGTGTCAAGTTGTGCTAATTGTAGTGGTTAGTTTAAATTTCTTTAGCAAGCCCTCTTGAGTGACCCTAATCAAGTTCTCAGGGGTCAAGAAGATGTCAAATTCTACTGTTACGTCATCACAATTCATATCAAAATCCTGCAGCCAGCATTAGTTTTCATGAGAAACTGGGTACAATCTAATTCACATTGTGGGGGATAACATAATTCTCAAGGACTTGGTGGGTTTACCTCAATGAAGGGATCTTTGCATTCTTTATTACTAGAAGAAATAGATTCCAGGAATTCCTTGTAATCTTGTGTCCATCTACGGATTGGTAGCTCTGTTATCCTTAGAGTTGTCTCATTGACTTCCTCTATAGTTCCACAAATAATGTAGCTATTCCCTCCTTCCTTTGCAGCAGTTTTGTCAATAGTTCCTTTAAACCATTTATACCATGGATCCATAGGCTCCATAGAATCACCATTCAACAAGCGCCTAATATTTGCTATTATGTCTCCATAGCTCAATCCCAATACTCACCTATACAAGAACCACTACCAAGAAAGTGAACATAATAGGAACAACTTCCATTTAATTAAGAATGATTGATTCATTGTAAAAATTGAAATAAATTCCAAGTGCAGCACCAATTCATATATCTATGTTTTTCTTTTTGTTTTCAATGTCTATTACGTGCTAATTGCTTATCATTCTTGTGTAATATGGCTACTGCAAATACTGGACAGATTGACCACGCACAGCCTGGCCCCATTGACCAGTCGGTGTTGACGTTGCAGGCCAACCATCGGTCAGAAGCTATTTGGAATGGGCAGGTAAAGCACAACACTAAATATTTAACGAATGTACACGCATTTGATTCATACAATGTACACACACTTGCTGTCATATATTAATCCATGGTTTTGTTCTGTGCAGGATCCAGGGTCCCTTAAATGCCGTGTCCGCACTGAAGAGTTCTCAGACCGAGAGCCAATGGTGGACGACCGAGTCGTTGACATCATTAAGGCACTTGGTTTGGAGGGACTCCTCAGGACCCCGGGTAGAGAGATTGACCACGGCCTGATAAAGGCCTTAGTGGAGCGATGGCGGCAGGAGACTCACACCTTCCACATGCCACATGGTGAGGTCACCATCACATTGCAAGATGTGGAGGTTCTTCTCGGGCTTCCTGTTGACGGCGAGGTCATTACAGGGAGCACGCAGAAAGAATGGGAGAATGTGTGTGACGAATTCCTTGGCTTCCGACCTGTAAATAATCAGAGAAAGGAACTTCATGGCCAGAGGATTCTCATCCAACGGCTTTTGGAAGCTGTTGCCAATCCATTGCTGCCTAATGCCACAGAGGATCAGTTGCATAAGTACGCACGATGCTACATCCTAGCGCTACTAGGGGACACAATCTTCATGGACAAATCCGGCGATAGGGTGCATCTAATGTGGGTGCAGCAGTTGGAAGACCTTCGCAACCCACGAAGGTACAGCTGGGGAAGTGCTTGCCTTGCATGGTTGTACCGAGAGTTATGCAGGGCAAGCGATAAGAAAGCTAATCAGATTGGTGGGTGTTTGCTGTTGGTCCAGTATTGGGCATGGGCCAGGTTCCCATATTTGTGCCCGACAGTCACTAATGGCCCACCAGTGGATGCTTATGGTCCTCCAGTTCGTGATCCACTGTCCCTGAAGTAAGTCTCTACCTCATACACGTCATGTAACTTCAATTTATTTATGTTAAAAGCTTCTAGGAATTATTTAAGTCTATATTAAACAATTTGAAATAGAGGTTATACACTATAATTTTGTGTCAAATTTCCTAAATTATATCGGTTAATATGCTCCCTTGTTCTGGGTTGTAGGTGGTTGTGGGTCCCAAACAAGAAAAACAGGCCCGCCCACATCTTTCTGGATAGGTACCGCGAGCAAATAGCTTCAATGTTGCCAGGCCAGGTATGAAAATGCCTTATTTAATATGTTTAGGAACAAGATATAGGTTTGGTGAACTTTGCCATATAAACATTGTTGCCTAATGTGTTGCTTGTTTTTTGGCTGTCGTAGGTGGTGTGGCAGCCGTATGAAGCTGAATTCGAGGACCTTCCGCCGTGGTGCGTTGCAGGGAGGGCCGTGTGGACGGCAATGGTGCCACTTGTATGTTTCCACCTAGTAGAGAAACATACACCGGATCGTGTCGTTCGTCAATTCGGGATGATCCAAGAAATTCCCCGTAATGTTGACACCGATACAGCGCTTCATGCCATTGATTTGAGGGGGAAGGTTGGTGTTGATTGGATGCGGAAACATGCTGCGCATATTACAGAGTGGGGTAATCGCCTTCAACAGCGTTGTGAGGCAGTGCTTGGTGATATGCCTCCACAACACGAGTACTTCGGTTGGTACAAAAAGGTAACTCGGAGGTTCATCAATGTCCTCGGTGCTAGATTGATTATAATGGTAACTTTTCTATCTGTTGAATTTTTAATTAGCATTTTGTCTACTCTATAACTTGCAATTATTACTAGCAGAACCAATTCGAAACCAATGTTTATTTTATTATCGATTGAATTACTAATATACCTGGTATTGCATTACTAATATACCTTGTTTTTTCATGTCAGATTGAAGGATATGCCCGTTTGTTGAGGCGTCACCTAGTGGGCACCGAGGACCACAAGGACATTACTGATGTGCTAAATGCAGTGCAGGAGATTGGCCGTGTACAACCTCCTATCCCTGAGGCCCCGAATGAGGAGGCAGCTACTCCTGCGGCAGCGCTTACTCAAAGCCCAAGCACAAGCAGAGCTCTTGTCGGACGTGGGTCTCGTTCGTCTGTTGCTACCCCGAGAGTTATCCCTACCCCCGATCCCTACCCATCCACCCCAAATCCATCCCCTAGCCCCACCATCCCCTCACCCATCCCACATCCATCCCCTAGCCCCACCATCCCCTCACCCATCCCACATCCATCCTCTAGCCCCACCACCATCCCTTCACCCACTCCACATCCATGTCCTGGGTCTGACATCCGTCCACCCACCCCACGGTCATTTCCTGAGCTGTCACCCATTCCTTCCTTCGACCTGGGTCTTGATCTAACCCCTCCTGACATGCACCCGCAGCCACCCTCCCACAGTACATCCACTGGCCCTTCTTCGGGCATTGACCCACCCCATGTTCACGTTAAGCAGCCTGTTGGGTTACCTGCAGAGGCAGCAGGTCGGCCGAAACACATAGCAAAGGCACCTCCTTGTGGGACAGGAGGGCACAAACATGGACACAATGCTGGGCCTAAGGCATCTGACGAAGGACATGCAAGACCTCCTCCTCATTATACGCGACGGCGTAAGGTTCAAAAAAGGTAATTAGACACTGAACTGAGACAAAGATTTTGTATGTTATATAGGCACATACTTCATATATTTGTCTTATGTTTATTATTGGTTGTGTTTCTGTGTTGTGTGTGTATGGCAGGGAATGACGTGTGGAATCTAAGACACATTATGCTTACTCCAAGCGTATTTCATTTGCTTACCTTCGTATTGTTTATATGGTTGGGACTTGGGATCAGAAGTAGAGCAATTAACAAGGTTTTATGGGTTTATTGTTTTGTAAAAAGAAGCTATGTATACTTACCAAAAATATAAATAAATGGACGCATATAGAATCATTCTAAGGGACTTTTTTGACCAGTTGAAGTTGCCTTTGTTCAGTTGCTAGAAACTATCAAGTACTTTGGAGATATATAAATGGATGGATCCTGCACTTTTTGTGGAGTCATGATAGTGAGTTTTGGATGCACAGTCTCACCTTGTATTCCATCCTTAAGTGTCTTTTGAGCTAGAACTTGTTGACAACATCATTGTACACATCCACAAGATGGATACATGAAGTTCTCTCTCCCCCTCTCTCCCCCCTTTATTTCTACTTCTATTTGTTGACTGTTTGAGATTTTATGGGGGTTTACTTGATCTGCAATCATACAGCTGACCTACAGATTAGGCCTAATGAGGTCATGGAGGCTGGGGCAAGAGTTTACATAGCTGTATCAGTTTCAGGTACTTAAGATTGCTTTGCTCTTTCTCTCTTTGAAAATTTGAATGTGACAACTTTTTTTTATCTTATTTCTTGTACATGGAAGAATTTTTTGGGCCAGTTGATCAAGTGAAATAGGGTATTATGGACTAGTTTTTTGTGGGGTTTTTAGTTTTTAGTGTTTTTTTTAGTGTTTGTTTAGCTGAGATCGTTTTAAGTTTAGTTCAGATTAGAAGAATTGGAATTGGATAGTTGGGGTTTTGAATTTTGTGACTGTGGCTAGAATGTGTAGCTAAATGGTTGAAATATTTATATATATTCAAGATTTTGTTTTGGATGCAAAATTGTGTTAAATGGTGTACTGAGGGAAAGTTGACTTTGGTCAAATTACTTCTTTGTGCTTTTGGAAGTAGTTTTTGGCTATAAGTTGGTTAAAGTATAGTCGTATCTAGACCAAAAGAACAAGAAGAAGAAGCGTTTAGTTAGGATGATTACTTAATTGTTTAGTCTTGCTCACTGATTGTTTATTGATCAAGGTATGGTGGCTTGTAATGGAGAATTAAGAGGTTCATGGGTAATGTTTACAATTTGTGTAAAAGTGATTTGGTAATGGTGTGATAATTGCGTGAAGTTGAACAAGGTATTTTGAAGCCTGATGGAGGTAATTCATTACAAGCTGCAGAACAATTCGACTTTTAATTGTAATTGTCAACATACAACTCTCCATCCCATTCTGCAAGGGGAGGAAGTGCCATTTTATCTAGAGCTCATTGGTGATATGATTTTGTGTGTTTCTAATGCTCAAATGGCTTATCTGGAGTAAAATATAATTTTAAAAGATTTTGGAAAGAATAGTGGCAACATACTAGAATATCAATTAATTTATGTTCTGGTGCCTGCCAGAAATTTCTCTCATGGTTGTGTTAGCATTCTTATGGTTCACTGGCAGAATATTGGTGACATAAGAAATGGTCGAAGAACAAAAGTACCCATATTTGACTTGGAGACTGGTGCTCGGAGTGGCTTCAAGGAACTTGAAGTTTCTGAAGATTGTGGAGTGGTATGTTATCAAACTCATTGTAGATTGTTCACAGTAGTGGTATCTTAATGTTACTCTGTGTGTGTGTGTGTGTGTGTGTGTGTTTGTTAGTGCAGTTCATTCTGTGAGTTGGCATGAATATCATAAGGGATTCAGTTTATCAGGAGCTTAAGGCTGCCTGTCTAAGCTACCTTATATGACTTGAAGGTTTATGTTCATCAGATAAAGATAAGAACTTTTATTTTTATTTTAACCTACTAATGCGTAAAGATAGAGATGACAAGAAAGGAAGGGTGCAAGTTTTTCTTCAAAGCCTTTTGACATTAAAAGAAGAGAGAAGAGAAATTGACTGTATTGGAGCACCGAATGGTCTTCCTTGCTTCTTGATCATGAAAGATACAAAAAAATATAAAAAGGAAGCAGAGAACAGCAGAAAGACTGAAAGAAAAGGCAGGCAAGAGATAGTGATAAGAGTGCAGAAGTAAATAGGGAAGGTAAAGGGGCAAGTAGTTTCCGTTCTGGAATCAACATTACCATATTAACACCCACCCCACATGATTCAAAATGTAAAATATGATTTTTTTTTCTTATTCACTTGTGGTCCCATATCAGTCAGATAGCTTTCAAGGATTTGTGAATTTTGTGGTTTCTCCTTGTCAATATAGTTGCTTCCAATTTCCTGTGCTTCTGATTAATTGTGTACACGTTAGTATATGAAGAAGCTATCTGAGGGTGTGAAGAAGGCATAAAATGTCCTTGAGGAAGATAGTTTCGCTTTGTACTTTTCTAGCCATAATATTGCTGGTCAAACAATTTTTCTGCAGGAGAATCATTGTCTAATACGTGTCACAGTTTTCAGTTTTGGTATGGATATTTGATATTGCTTAAATTGAAATCCTTAAGTAGAAGTTTAAAAATTATGGAGTTATGCTAGTTTATCTTGTTTTGATTTCTCTTTCAACAAGAAAATCTTATTTGTTTAATTTGAACAGATCATTTTTGAAGGGGTTTATGCATTGCATCCTGATATCCGAAAATCACTTGACTTTTGGGGGAAATAAAATCATGTTAGCTCTGGACCAATCTTTGACAGTAACACACTTCACTTTTTAGTACTAATTTGTGAGTTTTGAGAGCTGAATTTGCTGCTACACCATGTTGCAGCTCAAAATTCAAAATGACTTTGATCCTGTGCTTTCCCCTGAGAGCTCATTGTTTGTATTGAAGAGTAATAAGCAAGTAAGTGTTTGTTTTTGTATTGTTTTTGGGTGGCTTGACCTTAGTATTGTTTGCCCCTGACAGGCTTCTGTTGTTTCCAATCAACAACAGGTGGCTTATCAAGATATTTTGAAGATTCTTGATGCAGAAAAGTTTTGCAGTTCTGTTCAGAATTTTATTGACATATATTTGAGGATTCCTGGAATTCCCACTAATGGGCAGTTGACAGAGAGCGACTGCATAAGGGTCAGAATATGTGAGGGCAGATTTGCGTTGCTTATTCGGGAGGTTTATAGTGAGATAAATTTATAATTTTTACCATAAGTTAGATTTACTTCCTTTGAAATTATTGTGAATGCGCAACTCTTATTTTCTTGTGAATTGCATTTGTTAGCCTATAAGAGAAGGGAACTTCATCATTCAACCTAAAGTAGATTTTGATATCAGCATTAGTACTGTTGCTGGTCTTCTTAACCTTGGGTAAGCCACATATTTAAGTTGTCTTGTCTTTTTCTACTAACTATTGTGACAAAAATCATCATATGTGGGTACACTCAATTCACTAATGGGATTAATTAATTCTTCTATGATGCACTAGAAGTTTTAAAATTTATACCCTTGGACAATTTACCTAATCCTATGATAACAAAAGGGTTCTATGCATTTTTTAGTTCTTTGTACTGTGGATGATGTTATTAGTTTTTTGAAATTTTGAAGGTAAGAGCGTAAATTAGTAGGGATGGATAATTGCACTTGATGATCCTTACAGTGCATTTGGATGCACTGTTGAGTGGTGGAAAGATATGAAATGGAGTCTTGTAATTGATAGTTCTCTTGTTTGGAGTTTAAAATTTGGGCTTGGAGGGCTGGTTCCATTCTGATCCCCTATAAATATTCCACTCAAAAGTGGGTGAAGCATTTTATTCCCCTCATTCATTAAGGAAAAATTACATTTTAGCCATATTTCTTTAAAACATAAATAAAATATAAAGATGTAGTAATATACATTTCTTTTTTTTCCATTCCTTTTTAAAAAAAAAAAAATTCCCAGACACTACCAAAAAAAAAAAAATCTCATTTGTTCTATTCAATTCCTATTTTATAAATTCCTAAACACACTACCATAAAGAAAAACCTCATTTCTTTCTATTCCACATTCCTTTTCTTAATAAATTCCCAACATGGTCTTAGTAACCTAGGTATATGAGGATGGGTTGAGAGGTGTGTAAAGACTTGTTAAGCCAAGAGAGAAGTAAAATATAATTTTCAAGTTAGTGCACCAAGAGTGAAGATGAGCTATAGAGTGAAGATTAGGTAATTAAAGGTGTCCTGACAACCCCCCTCTCTCCCACCCCAAAAAAATGGGTGAAAGATCTACTTCTATTTAGAGCTTAGGTTTCAGACACTCTTGATTAGATGAAAAGACCATCATCATGGAAATTAGGGTGTCTGAAGCTACAAATGCTTCAACATTTGAAATATCGATTAGCTTTAAGATCATGTGGTATTCACTATTCTGTTGGGGTTTGGAAATGTATGGAAAATGACTCTGTACACCAGTTGATGAAGTCATCAGTCTGAAAACTACAAACCTGTCTTTGTTTTTGACAGCAGCATGTGTTAAATATATACTTCATGACAAAAATTTTCTGACGAGTTTTTACTATTTTTAATTCTTGTTCATGCCTTGTAGCTGATAGATTCATATATTTGTGTGTGGGTGTGTGTGTTTATGTGTTTCTTATGGCTGTTGTACGTTTGTATTTGAAACATAATGTTATCCTGTTGTGATGTCAGGTATCAGGCTGTATCTTATATAGAAGCATCTGCATATATATACCAAGACGGAAAGGTCAGATTAAATTCTAGGAGGTTACTTTGCTGAAATATGTGTTCTGGGGTGAAGTTCGCCTGTGTTGAAACAATAAGCTGTTTCTTTTTCTTTTTTTTTTCCAAATACTTGTCTCCTTATTTCACCACTGGGATTTCACTCATTCCACTTTTTCTTTTTCAATTTGATTCCCTTAATTTCTTATAATTCTAAAACATTGTTCATGCAGCTTAATTATATATCATAAGGGAAAAAATATGCAATTTCCATGCAGTTTGGATAGTTATTAATCTGCGGTACATAGGAAATTGTGTGATAGCAATATAACTCCGAGTTTATTCTTACTTATTCCCAGTGCATTACTGAATTTTTTGGTTATTTAAATGTGGTGTGTGCATTTGTTATGGTGTGTCCTGGGCTATATGCACACTCTCACTGCTAACTACTAAGGAAAGTTTAATGATTTTCTTAATTGAAAATAGACCTTGCAGAAGCTGACAAACACCAAAGGCCATGGTGTGGATATAGATCCCTTAACGCATTCTATTTTCATTTGGAAACTTGATTTATCGGTTAGGATATGTTTTGTTTGTTTATTCTTTCAAACACAATGGAGATTTTCCCATTGAAGAAAAATATTTTCTACGTGGGTAAATGTTTACTTGATGGTATGGGCAAGGGGAGAAATTTTCACTTGCCTTCTATATTCTACTATGAATTTAGCAATGGTCTACTCTTACTAAAAAAAAAACAAAAAAAAAAAAAAACAAAAAAAAAAAAACAAAAAAAAAAAACAATGGTCTACTCTTGTTTTAAGCCAAACTAAATTCAGCCTATTAGCAACGGTCCTTCTGTTCCCAGTATGACCCTGCAAAATAGCATTTAATTTGGTTATATATTTGATTCCTTGTTTAGATCTTCTTCCAGAATGCAGTAATATAGGGTTGTCCTTTCTGTTTTCTGAACTTAAAGGAAATCTTGACCAGGGACGGGCTCCTCTCCCGTTTGTTATTCTCCAGTTCTCTCCCGTTTTAACATGGATGAATGCCACGTGGAAACAAAACAATCCAAAGGCCAAAAAATAAGCAATGAAATTCTCTCTCTTCTTTTCTCCACTCTCCTGTTATTTTCGCTTGTTCTCTCTCTCTCTCTCTCTCTCTCTCTCTCTCTCTCTCTCTCTCTCCTCTTTCTCTAAATGGACCAAACCTGAGCATCATAAGCATCAAAATGAAAGGGACAAAGGATGTGAGTTCTGTGCAACCCAAAGGAAAAAAAAAAAAAAAAGCCACGAAACAAATCTAATTTTTTTATTTGATAATTTTTCATATGGAGCTAAGTCGGCACCAAGATCAGAGCTTGCTGGCTGGAGAAAATCGGTGCTTGAGGAGACCAAAAAGGAGTTAAAGATTTCTATTCTCTCAGGGGAAGCCAAGAAAATACTGCTGTGTAAGGTGGGTGTGAGATTACCATCCTTATCCTTATACCCAACATTCTATTGGGAGGAACCAAATCTGACCACTCTTGCCAAGAATGATAAAATCCCAACAACAGCACTCACATCCTTTGTTCTTTTTTGTTTTGATGCCTCTGATAGTCTGATGCTCAGGTTTGATGCATTTGAAAAGACAGATAAAGATTATTTGTTTTTACAATATTATGATATCTTTGGATATGATGATCAGAACCTCTTAGAATCAAAGGTAACCTTACGGACGTGTTGAAGGAGTTCTTGTTATCATTAATATTTCAAAAATATATAAAAAAAAATCCATATCTTAGTTAACTTTTGCTCTTTCCCAATAAAAGCGGAACCCAATTGATGCTTTTTTAGCAAATGCCTAAAAGTAGCTCTTAACAGAAGCCATAGAAAATTTAGAAAATAAATAGTGATCTTTAGGATATACTATACATACCAGTAATTTCCACTGGCTTTACCCAAAAAAGTAAAAGAACTAAGACAAAATTGAAAAAAAAAAAAAAAACACTTAAAATGCACATCAATTTTCATATAGCCTTTTAGTTTATTACTAAACTTTAGTTCATGATTTCTCTTTAGCAATTTTGATTGGATATCAAATTGGTTTATGCCATTCTTTAATGTTATATTTCTTTGCATGGCCAGTCACGACTCACAAGTCTAGAAAGTAATAATAATAATAATAATAATAATAATAATAATAATAAAAAGACGATTGTGATACCACAAAAGTACAACTTTTTGTTCAAAGGTTTAAAACTTTTGAATTTTGACTTTATTTTGGGACTTCTAACTTGAAGTTTTGAACAGGTAATCTCTTAGACTATTAGACATAAAGTTTGTGACAAATCTAATCCTTTGTTAATATTTCTATTAAAATCTAATAAATTTAATTATATAATATGCACATGGTAACAATGGCATTTCAAAACTATTTGATTTGATGAAATGACCCCCCCCCCCCAAAAACCACAATGGATTACATGTTTTTGGTTCTAGACTTTTTCTCAAAAATAAAAAAGTTACTAGTTTGGTTCATTTTATTTTGGTTTTAATAAAATTTAAATCCTATGATTTAAGGTGGTTTGGTTTCAAAATAAATCTTACAATTGTAAATTAAACTATTTAATTCGAGAGTTTCAAATTACCCATTGAAAGTTTAAGATAGATAGGTACTATAATTTGCAATTTCGGTGTTGTTGTTCTGCGATTAAAAAAAAAAAAAGAACAAAAAAAAAACAAACCAAGATAACTCGAGTTACATTCAGTACTCGAGCTCCGTAGTAGCGAGTACGCCAGGTAGAGAGTTCAAAAATATTTACGATTAAATGCCACTGGAAAAATTCCCAGTAGAAATCGAGTGTCAAATACTCGATTTCCATTAAAGTGGTTTTTTCGTAAATAGGTCCCAAACAAATCGAGTGTTTGAAAGTCGATTTGTTCTAGCAGTAATTACCATTATGCCATTCGATTGGAAGTCGAGTATTAGACACTCGATTTCCATCAGTGGAACTCGAGTCCGGTACCAGCGAGCATGCCAGGCAGAGAGTTCAAAAATATTTACGATTAAATGCAACTGGAAAAATTCCCAGTAGAAATCGAGTGTCAAATACTCGATTTCCATTAAAGTGGTTTTCGTAAATAGGTCCCAAACAAATCGAGTGTTTGAAAGTCGATTTGTTCTAGCGGTAATTACCATTATGCCATTCGATTGGAAGTCGAGTATTAGACACTCGATTTCCATAAGTGGAACTCGAGTTCGGTACCAGCTAGCACGCCAGGCAGAGAGTTCAAAAATATTTACGGGCAAGTGCCACTGGAAAAATTCCCAGTGGAAATCGAGTCTCTGAAACTCGATTTCCATTTGAGTGGTCTTTTGGTAAATAAGTCGTATACAAATCGAGTTTTTGTAACTCGATTTGTACTAGAATCCGATTAGAAATCGAGTTTTAGAGACTCGATTTCTATGGTTTGTTTTTTTTTTTTTTTTTTTTTTTTTGTTACACTCTTCCCCTGCAGCAGTATAGCAGAAATTTTTTTTCCTTCCCCTGCAACTGTAAACCAGATCCAGAACACATCACATGGGCAATGTATACAAACATTAATTGAAGAGTACATTGAATGCAAGAAATTGGATTAAAATAGTTACTGGGCATGGGCAGTATAGTTGCCCTCTTAGCTACAGACCATACAAATTTAACCAGAGTACATCCGGCATACAATCTGATAACTAGCTATCATTGCTTCAAACAAGGCCCCTGTGGTTGAACTTGCCGAAGTAAGTGCTACTAATGCCAAAGTAGTACGGTTGCTGGCATTATAGGCAAAAGCTGCACAACGCAACTAATGTAACGAGTACAATGGATAGTTACTAGTTCAATTACAACAACATTCAGCAATAAACAAAATAACAACTAAGTCCATACAATATAGTCTACATAGTCGCCTAACACTTGTCCATACTGATACAACATGGTCGCGTAGCACTTGTCCATACTGATACAACATGGTCGCGTAGCACTTGTCCATACCGAAGATAACTACAACTCCCACGTACAATGCCATTCCAAAATCGAGCCTCCGCTCGCCTAAAAAACATTAAAATGCAGTTATTAGTTCCTAAATGCGAAGAACAAAAACCAAATAAGATTTTGAGCATATTATATCAAAACAACAAAGGCACTTGCCTAGTTTGTAGCACTACCGCCTGTCGAAGCCCCACGGGAACCGCTTGTCGAACCCCCAAGGGAATTGGGACATCTTCTGCGGTTATGCCCCTCTTCATGACACACTCCGCATCGCTGCCTCGGTTGAATCTCCCTCAAGTCCGAATCTGGGTTCCGGCTTCCCCGTTTTCGCCGTACACCATCTATTTCATTTCTTATTCTTGACTTCACAGGGCGACCTTTGGCCCGCAACAGACTTGGGTCAGGCACCCACCGTGGTCCGCAAACGTCCCTCCACAATGACTCTGACATTGGCACCACAAATTGATGTGAATATGTGTGAATGGCGTTTTTCAAACTGTAACATGGGTCAATATAGCTGGTCGCATTGAGATGCAATTGTTGCAAAACTTTAATTGCATGTGAACAAGGGATCTTAATGTTTTGCCACTTTCCACAACCACATGTTCTAGCAAATACACGCACTTCATGACTGTGGTTTCCCCCTCCACCTCTATGGTTGTTGTACGGGGTAACCACTTGATATACACCAGTTTCATGATTAAATTCCCTCACAGTGTGTCCTGACGTTTTCTGCAAATTTGTGTTATAGATCCCCATTGCATAATCACTCCACACCTTACCTTGGGAGCGATCGGAAGTAATTTGTTTATGTCGATCATGGAAATATGCAACAAGTTTGCACCAAGTGAGCTCAACCATTGCAGCAATGGGCAAACCGCGGGCACCTTTAAGTACCCCATTAAAGCACTCAGAGATATTGGTTGTCATTGCCCCGTAATGTCTTCCACCATCATGTGACTGGGTCCATTTCTCTACATCCTCACTCATTAGATATGTGTATGGCATATAGCGTTCAAGATGGGGATCATCAAGGTCTACCCTCCTCAGTACATTAATCTCGACATCCTTAATAGTTTGCATTATGGACTTAAATTTAGCGTCATGAGTCGCATATCCAGCTTTCAAGGCCAATGCCTTTAGAGTCGGGTCATCAAAGTGTGTGTTGAAGTTGCTAGCAACATGTCGAAGGCAATATCGGTGATGTACCTGTAACTTTCCATCATCACCTAAAGGCCACTCTGCAATGGCGCATTTGATACCTTTATGTCGGTCAGAAATAATGCAAATGCCCTCGTTAGGTATCACATGCCCTATCGAATTCCTAAGACACTCTAAAAACCACCCCCAACTAGCCCCTGACTCCTTGTCCACAACAGCAAAGGCGAGAGGCAAAACTTTTTGGTTAGCATCCGTTGCCATTGCAATCATCAACACCCCTCGATATTTACCATACAAATGAGTCCCATCAATGCGATCACCGGCTCGCAATATCTAAATGCAGCAATGCATGGAGCGAATGCCCAAAATACATAGCGCAGTAACGTAGTACCATCTATGGGGCTAGGTATGGTCCAATAGTTGTACTGGGTACCCGAATCCTGATCCAAGTATGCCAACAACAACTTTCGTAACTTTTGGTAAGACTCCTCCCAATCTCCAAATATCTTAGCAATTGCCTTTTGTTTTGCATCCCATACCTTATAGTAAGAGAGCTTATGATTATACTTAGTATCTATGTGGCTCCGGAGCTCATCAATACGAGCAGTGTGATTTTGTCGCAATTTTCCCACAATTTCTGATGCAACAAAATTAGAATCCATCATTTTACCGTCTCTTTGCAGGCTAAAGGGTATACAACTGTGTGGACCCACATAAGACGTGACCATCCACAGACCATTTAATTGAGCCTTCATGAATGCCCCAACGTACCACTTGCAGTTGGTGTCAATGCACGCGGCACACAATTTAGTTTTGGTCGACCCCCGGATTATAAAATTTCTATTATCCTTTGCTGCGTATATTATCAATGCACGCTTCACCGCCTCTTTATTTGCAAAAGTCAACCCTTTATTAAAATGCATCCCATCTTCCCAAGTAAAAACAAATGGTATCTGAAGACGTGAAGGATTAACCATATTTTCCCAAGTATTTGCGGAGAATGACTCGGCAGGAGGTGTGTAGGCAGTGGTCGTATTTGTAACATGCTGGACACCAATATCATCGTCCGCATCACCTTCATCATGGCACTCCATATTTTCCTCTTCAAAATTGGAAGCAAGTTCATGGTCATCCACATCCATCTCAAAGTCACCTCGCTCAATCCTCTCTTCGTACTCATCCATATCATCAAGATTTTCATCATTATTCGCAAAATGATCTTCGTCCTCCACCCCTAAATATGTCTCTTGAGGTTGAAGTGTTTCACTAGTATTGGCAGCATAATCTTGAGATAGGAATGTGTAACCTCCCATTGTAGTGCATCCATCGTCTAATTGCAAAGATGTAGTTGTTTGTTGCTGCAACTCCTCGACATCAACTTCTGCGAGCGGCTCGGAACTTACGTACAACTCAGCAGCATTTACTTGGGGCATTTTATGGATTCTATTAAACATGACCTTTACATGTTCATCTTCTTTGATCGCCATGTACTTGTAATTTATCCGCTCATGAAGGACTTCTTGTGGGTAACGATAAATAATATTTATGTCATAACAAGTAGGGCTCAAACTCAGTTCTTTCATTATTTTCATCTTCAAATCATTCAATGTCTTCAACTTACGACGAATCATCATGTAATAGCATTCGATACTCGGCCCTTGAAATGCGAATCCGTCAATCTGTTCAGGATTGAAAAGGGGACCACCGTAGTATACATTTATGTCAATATTCTTCAGAGATTGTGAACCTATTAAAGTCAAGGGTAATATGTTAGTGACATATTTTAACACAATTACAAAACATTTTTATGTACTCAAAGTAGGAAAATTACAACTTCTTACATCCAACACACCCCACATTTGCATATACTCACTCCAGATCACATACAAACACACTCAATCATTATCATTTCATACTCAAACAAATAAAAAAACTAAAGACAACACTTACCCCCACTACAAAATTTCAAATCATTCTAACAAAAAAATAATAACAAATATTAAACCAAACAACAACAAAAATAGCCATGATAAAAGCCTAACAATACAAATATATATCTTAAATATTTTTTACTTCTTATAAAAAAAAAATAAAAAAAGCCTAGCATATATACACTAACTTGTTACATCATATGCATATACGAACCCCACATTAACATATATACTCAATCATTACCATTTGTTTCTAAACCAAAAAAAAATTCATTAATCATACTCAAATTAAAAAAAAAAACTAAATGCACAAATATTCAAATCATTCTATAAAAAATATAAAGAAAAATTACAAACCAAACAAAAAAACTAATGATACATACCCATAAAAAACCTAACATTACATATATGTAACTAACAACTACCCATAAAAAAACCCTAACATTACATATATGTAACTATCAACTATTCAAAAAAAAAAAAAAAAAAACTAACAACTAGAGAGAGTGTATAAAAACCTTACTTGACATGAGAATGTGTAAATGGAGGGTGAGTTTGATTTGAAGTTTTCTATGAGAGTGAGAGAGAGAGAGTGAGAGAGGAAGAGAGAGCTGCTGGGTTTTTAGGTGTGGCAAACGGCAGAACCCAGAAAATAGGTATGTTATGATAAAAAGAAGCTGCCCTAACCACGTGGAAGAAAGGGGACCAACCATTGAAAATCGAGTCTTTGAGACTCGATTTCCCTTTTTGAAAACCGAGTCTATGAGACTCGATATCTACTTGGACTTCCCGTTCATCCAACTGGCAGCATATAATAGTATTTAATTCTTCGCATATAAATCGACTCTCTAAGAGTCGATTTCCAGGTGGCCGCCACGTGGAAAGGCGCCACATCAGATCTGATCAACCCACAAAAATCGACTATCTAAGAGACGATTTATAGGCTTAAAATCGACTCTCTAAGAGTCGAGATGTTAGTATAACATATACTTCCAAACAAGTGCCTACTAACTATATTCTTCAACAGTTATGGCTAATGGGCCATTTTCTCCTTCAATGGCTACACCCAGCTTCTCACAACAAGTGAGACCTAACAGTGTATGAGTCCCACGTCTTGTGTTGTGAGATAGCTGAGTGTATATTCCCTAAACGTGATATCATTTTGCATTTGATGATCCAAAGTCATGTTGCACGTTGGGCCCATTGTTTGTTTTTGGACCACTATCCAAAGCAAATAGTGGGATTCAAGGATTCTAGCCAATAGAGTTATGCTATATATACTCACATGATACTCACATAATGCGTAAAAATAAATAATTATTATTCATAAAAAATAAATAATTATTTTGTATTCTAATATAATTTATAATTTATTTTTTAAAATTTTTTGAAGATAATTTATTTTTTATAAAAATTAAACAATTTTTATTCGGTTTAATTAAGTCTAGTTTAGTCCCATTCGGTCAAATTAGGACTACTTTGGTTCACTCAGTCAATTTCAGTCCCCTTCCATCAATTTTAGACTAATTAACAGGGTCTTAAATTGATTTTTTTTATAGGTTGCCTTTTCAAGTTTAGCTCAAAAATTCATTTTCTTTTCTTATTTTTTGAGTTGAAAAGTATAAAAATTTAATATATTTGAATTAAAATCTATAGTTTGGAGTTAAAAAATATAAAGAAAATAGATATTAAAAATTAGAAGTATAAGCACTAAAAATGCATAATGAGCTATACAGATTTTATTTAAGGACAAAATTTAGTTACAAATTGGGTTGTAGTCTAAGGCTGTCCTTACTCAATTTGACAAATCTACTAGTAGATTACATCTTCATTTTATATCCTCTATGCTTGCAAAAATTTTAGAAACTTAAAAATCAATAGTTATGTCATTAATAAATTTTTTAAATTGTAAGTTTTTGTAGTTTAAAATTATGCATAAAATATAAGCTTATAGATCATAAGTAAATAATATTTGATTGACATAAAATTTTAAATGTGTATTAAAAAGATAAATAACATGCAATTCAATTTTTAGATTTTCAATCATTTACATATAAGTTATTAGAAGCACTAGCAATAGTGGTGCCAAATAGCTAAAAAGCTATTTTTGGCACCACTACACATAAAAAAATTGTTGCAATAGTGATGGTAAAGTTAAAATTTTTACCTTCATTGTTATAGTGCATAGCTATATATGGTTGGTCACAGAGAGCTAAAAAAAAAAAAATATTCATTTTTTATTCTCCATCCGTTTAAAATAATATTTGTTTGTTTGTTTGTTTGTTTGTTTTTTTCTATTCTTTTATTCTCCAACCGTGCAAGCCTCTGAAGACAAAACACAACTCCCTCAGACTCACTCTCAACTCGGATTTTGTTGCCATTTACCGTTAGACATCTAACATTTTCGTTAGTTGTCACTGTTCAAAAGAATGTAGGAAACTAGCATCTCGAGTTTTATAAACTCGAGATCCAAGTAAAAATCGAGCTTTTAAAACTCGATTTTCAGTGGTCGGCACTACCTTGACGTGGACAAATTTTCCACGTGTAGCCACGTAGAAATCGAGTTTATAAGACTCGAAATCTACACGCCCATTTTCAAACCCCCCCCCCCCCCTGAAACAATCACACTCTCTCAACCTCACTCAAACACTCACACTCTCTCAATCTCTCAAACGCTCTCTTTGAAACACTCTCACTAAAAATTCAAACACTCTCCCTCAAACACCCAAAGCAGTCACCCTCAACCCCTCGGCGTGACCCAACTACGCTCAATTGCCAGGTGGGTTTTTCGGTTTTTTGTTGAAATTTTGTTCCTTTTTTGTTTTGGGTGTTCAATTGTGAAGAAATGTGATCTGGGTTTCTCTTATTTTAATTGGTGAAGGTTGATTTCCTGTCTAATGTTGGTGGTTTTGTTTGATCATATGGAGAATTGATGGTTAATTTGTGTTTTATTTGGCTGATTTTTTTCTGGGTTTTGGTTGGATTTATATGAGATTGGTTTTCGTATTTTTATTGGCAATATGTTTAAGCTCTGCTATGTGGACGAAGTTGGGTGTTTGATGGATATAAATTATCTATTATGTTCAGATTTTATTTTAATTTTTTGCTAATTAGCTCTGTAAATGACTCTGATTGTGGTTTTGTTTATGTCTCCTCTATACATTGGTTTTTTCTTTGTTCTTTTTTGGACACATTAGGGGATTTATTTATTTATTTTTAATCAGATGTTTGTCTGGGATTTCCTGGTTTTGTGGTTATTTTTATTCATTATCATTTAGGACGTGCGTGGCTATTTTTCATCCAAGAAGTCACTGTATAGCTTTGAAGTGTATTTGTTCTGACTATGTGTCTGGCAACTGCTGCTTGATCCTCTTAGTTTAATATGCTGTTATTTACTTATTTTTATCTTTATTTTTAGTTCTGCAGATAGATACAACAAGAGAATAAACTACAGAACCTTCTTTTTAGTTCTGCTGGATTGGTCTCTTAATTTATTACTATTTCAAAAACCATCTTGGCTTTATATTAATTTTCCATTGGATTTTTCCCTTCGCTTTGTTATCTATTTTAGCAAGAGAATGCGTTTTTCCTGTTATGCCCCTGTTGTTGAGCTTCCCTTAGCTAGATACTATTAAGTGTGGAGTAGTCAGATGTATAGCTTTTTTTTCCCTAAATCATTTTCCAAAAACCTGCAAAAGCTGACGCCTTATGACCACCCATTTTGATTTCCGTTCAGAGGATTGAGGACGCAGAGAACCCATCATAGAAAGAAGCTTCATTCAGAAACAGAATCAATTGTCAGGTCATACTTCTCATACTCGATGATGCTAAGTTACAAGTATGTTAATGACATACCTCTGCTACTTTCTGTCTATGCTCTGCCTTTACTCCTGTCCAAGACCAAATTGCATCCAGAAGGTCCCCATGATTTAGATGAATATCACATGAATCTGGATTAAAAAAATGAGTTGCAATGTCCATTGTCACCTGCAAAATAAGCCACGATTATAAAGTAATACAAACCATTTACAGTTTCACTACGGGCACAAAGAAATGTTTTTTTATGGTGAATTCTAACCCATAAGGAAGGGGAAGGGGAGTTTCGAACTAGTGACCATCACTTCTTAGGTGTGATTCCCAGATTCATGTCAACATAAGCCATGTGTCAATCAATGGTAGTTGTAGTAAACCATGACTTTCAAATGCTTAAGCTGATCGGAAGTGGGTAACTGTCTTTCAACCTCATACTGACACCCTCCCTCCCTTATGTGCAAGCATGCTGAATAACCAAATGTGAGCATTGCACATGAAGAACATAAGAAATAACGAAATGGGGTTTCCTAGGATTCAAACTAAAGATCTATTTTTCAAACCAGGCTCTAATACCATGTCTGCTTGCATTTTTGTCTTATATGGACAATATGGTTTGAAAAACATGAGAACTTTTGAGGGTGGATTTTATTTTTTTTTAGTAATTTACACATACACATACACACGTAGTGAGTCTTAAACTCATCACCTCATCCTCTTACTCTTACAAGGATAGGAGGTGCAATTTGAGAGGTGAAGTTTTCTCAAAAGGGCTGAAACTTCAATTTTGAGATTGTCGTCTCATCAGACATCTGTTTCTGGCAACACAAACAGATGTTTTTCTAGATATTTTAGATCCTTTATCTTGCTTTTAATTCTTTGGGAGCTCCTTTCCTGTCTAGTCCATATTATCTTTTATATATATATATATATATATATATATATATATATATATATAATGAAAGGAAAAATGTAGGGACTAGTCAACCATGTCCAAAATTGTCAGGTGTTGATAGTGATTTGTTTAGGGAAAAGAAGGTTACATGAAAAATTAAGTTGTTGTATCTTTTTACTTTGGAACAGAAGCTTTTTTTTTTATGGAAACAAAATATTTACAGCCTAGTAGTGCTATTTTAAAGGTTATAAAACTCTTAATAAAAGGTTATGAACAGATAATAATGATATTAAATTTTCAATGAAATTTTTTAGAGTGGTCTCATATTGATAAGAAAAATACTACATGCATTGTATTTTCGATCAACTTGGTGTTAGTTTTGGGGTATATAGCTACTATACATAATTTTTTTCACCATGAATTCTTAGTAAATTTTTAATTAATAACATTTCTGTTACCCAAAAAAATTTAACTGATTTTCCATTCTTTTTTGCAACCCATCATGTCAAAATCAACTACAAAGGCTTTAATTATATCAGCAAAAATCCTATTCAAATTAGAATTTTCAAACTGAAATGGAAACTATAGTGGTGAATCTTTGGTATTTTTGAGTCTCCCATATTATGAAAATTTCTTAGTATACTAGGCAAGATAATTCTAACTACTCTTTAAGTTTAACAGACAACATACGTTAGGCTTGTCTGCTTCTTGTCTTCAGAAGATTAAACAAATCTCTTTGGATTTAAACTTTACCTTAACAATTTGACAATCACCTTAATCTATTCAGTTCATCATGTTGAGCTTGGTTTTCCGGTATACAGATGGGTGCATTGGTGTCATAAAACAGAGTTTGAGTTTCAAGGGCATCATAACATCAAAACACATTTCAATTATAAGTATCCAAAAACTCTTGTTTTAGCATTCCCATTTAAATCATTCCTCCCTTTGTCCCAACTAGTTTTTTCTGTATTCCATTTTGAGATGTTGCAATATATAGTCTTATTTTGAATGGATATCTATCTCATGTTTAGTCACATTTCCTTGCATGTAGAATAGCATTCCTTTGCCCCCACACTATTAATGATCTCACAGTTGAGTATCTGAATGTTTGCAGTATGGAGCCTCGGATTGATGACGAGCCACAGGTCTTGCACCCTGGTCCACTTGACGAGTCATTGTTGACGCGACAACGATATCATCGATCAGAGGACATTTGGAATGGCGAGGTGAAATATCTAGTTCTAACAATCGCTTTAATTTTTACGTTGTCTTTGACTTTTAGTTAGCAAGTTCTTTCAAAACACAATTTGTAGTTGTAATAACCGCTATAATTTTTATGGATTTTGCAGGACCCGGGCCCACTTACGTGCCGTGGTCACACTAAGGAGATGGCAAGCATTCAGATGGAAGATAATCGGGTGATTGACATTATCAAGTTGCTAAGGCTGGAAGGATTGTTTAGGGCCCCTTCCAGAGAGATAGATCATTGCCTAATTTCGGCCCTAGTTGAGCGATGGCGGCCAGAGACGTATACGTTCCATCTTCCACATGGTGAGATGTCAATCACCCTACAAGATGTGGAGGTCATTTTCGGACTTCCTATAGACGGTGAGGTCTTGGTTGGGCCGACTGCTGTGGTGGATGGGGATTGGCGAGATCTGTGCATGGAGTTGCTTGGTTTTACTCCGGCGAATGACAACAAAACTTTGGTGGGGCAAAGAATTCTCATCAGCCGCCTTGTTCACGCCATTGCAGTGCCATTGCCTCATGACGCAACGGAGATGCAGATACACCAGTATGCTCGGTGCTATATTTTAGCGCTGCTAGGGGATAAGCTTTTCATGGACAAGTCGGGAGATAGGGTGCATTTGATGTTCTTGGCGTTCCCGCGTGACCTTCGTGATCCGCCATAGTATAATTGGGGTAGTGGTTGCTTAGCCTGGTTGTACAGAGAGTTGTGTCGGGCAAGCGAGAAAGGGGCATCGCAGATTGGTGGGGCGTGCACATTGGTCCAGTATTGGGCATGGGCAAGGTTGCCATTCTTGTGCCCGAGGATAGAGCCCCCACCTGGATGTGATTATGGCCCATGGCCATATGCTCCACTTGCATTTAAGTAAGTATTTTTCTAATATTGTGTGTGCAATGTACTCTTCTTAGTAACTATAACATGGGTATTATCTTATCTTATGTTATTCGCTTCTAACTGTAGGTGGGTGCGGGTGCCAAGCTCGAAGAGTAGGCCATCCGGCATGGCCTTGATCCACTATCGCGAGCAATTAGTTAGAATTCAGCCGGACCAAGTATGGCAAACAAAAATTCTGTTTGGTTATGTTAATTTTTGTTTTAATAAACTTGATGTTATGATAATTGTTTTTTGTTTCTATTGTAGATTGTGTGGCAGCCATACGAGGCAGACTTTGGCCACCTTCCTGACTTTTGCGTTGCAGGGAGGGATACGTGGACGGCAAGGGCGCCACTTGTGTGTTTTTGCATAGTAGAGATACACCACCCAGATCGTGTCCTTCGTCAGTTTGGGTTGGCGCAAGAGCGGCCCGACCATGTTGTGTACGATGAAAGACTGCATAGAATAGACTTGCGTGGGAAGGTGGAGAAGAATTGGAGGGAGGAGCATGGACCGTATATCCTTACATGGGATGTGAGACAACAACGACTTTGCCATGCACCTCCTCAGACTGGTGAGATGCCTCACGATCATGACTATTACCGCTGGTACCGTCCAGTCACTCGAAAGTATGTCGACCGCAACAGCGCAAAATTAGATATAGCGGTAATGTGTTCTAATTAGATATATCTTAGTTGAGTATTTGGGTAGATTAATAAGTACTGTACTATATTATCCATTCTACAATTGATACGTAAATGTCTCAAATTTAATTGTACTGGTTCTTTCTCGGTTTCAGATTGAAAGCCATTTAGCGCTGTTGGAGATGCTTCCTGTAGGCAGCCGAGCCCACAACCATGTCCGACGCGTCCTAAATGATCTGGCTGGCTTGGTGGTGGTCCTGCACCAAATGGAGAGGCAAACAATGGGCATGAGACTAAATCAGCAGATATTGCAATCCCAAGCACAAGCGCAGCACCTGTACGTACACCGACCCGTGCTACTGCAGCTAGGGGCCGTGGTGGGCCTGCTACCGCAAGCCCAAGCACAAGCGCAACTAGGGGCCATGGTCGGCCTGCTACAGCAAGCCGAAGGACAAGTGCAGCTAGGGGCCGTGGTCGGTGTGCAACAACCGCTCGGGTTGTAAGTAGTCCTGAGATACCTGCACCCATCCCGCACGCATCTCTCCAGCCTGAGGTCCCTCCACCCATGGTAGATGCATCTCCTCAGCCCGAGGTCCCTTCACCCACCCCACCTTCACAGCCCAGTTTCGATCTCGGTATTCATTCTCAGTTGACCCCTCCTATGCACCCCGAGACACCCTCAAACCCATCCACTAGCTCTACTGCACCCACTTTGCCCATAGACCCACCCCGTACTGAACCCATGACAATGATCCCCACTCCTAGCCTGTACACAGAGCATCATTACCCACCTACCTCATCCTCATCGACCCTCTAGGACTGCGGTTGGGATTGACACTCTTCGGCGGATGCTGATGTACCGGACGAGCATCCCCTTCATCAGCCCTCACCCCCACGAGGTCGACCGCAACGTGCTAGAAGAGCTCCCACTTGTGGGACAGGTGGACACAAAATAGGACACAAAGGCAGCTCTATGGTACGATACCATTAATTACGATGTATAGGCCTATTTTGCAGTTCATTTTATCTTATCATTACACCAAATATTGACTGTATGCATCTAATGTCTTTGCAGCACGATGATGAGCCTAAGGATGATGCCCCGCAGCCTCCTCCCCCGCCCAAACATTACACGAGAGTTAAAAAACGCAAAATTGGTGAACCTTGAAAAAGAGGTTTGTTACAGAGGTAATGTCTAATGTGATCTTTTTTCCTGTTGGGGCTCTTATTTGTTGTGTGTGTGTGTTTGATGCTTCATATTTTTACAGCTTTAAGTTTACAATTTTTACTAGAAGTATGGCATTGGTTATTTGTTAGTGTGTTTGAATATGGTACTCTTTATAGCAACTATTTTTTTTTTAATAAACTTCTTTATAGCAACTAAGTTGAATGTATGTACGAGAAAACCCAAGTCCTTGATTTCTCCACCCTTCCTCAAAGCTTTGTTTTTGTGTGGTTCTTCTTGTTTGAATTGTTATGCTGTTTTGTTCTTTTATATATGCCTAATAAGTGACGTATACTTCTTTTTACAGTACATACATGGTCTGGCTGCTCGAGGAGTTCATTATCTACATCGGCCAGGGCCATTACTTCAGGATATTGGGTTTCTTCTTCTTCCAGTCTGTATAAATTTGTTCTCTTTTTTCTCCCGGTTTGTGTAATGTACTTCTTATTGTAGAATTCTTTTCTTATATTTAATCTTTATGTGAAAATAGGAACTTGGGAAAGACAAAGCTTATATCAGTGAGACTTTATTCACCCTCATTTTTATATCTTTCTTCTTGGTAAGGCTTTGCTGTTGTCTTTGCTATCTTGGTTATATATCTTTGTATGGCTGCATCTGTAACCATTCTTTTCCTGTTTGAAGTGCTGTATTCTAGAGTGTTGACACTGTTTCCATTGAATTATGTTCTTTCTTTGTTGCATCTGGAATTAGGATTAATGGAAGACAACATGCTAAATTTTGTACATTTAAATTCAGTGCTTACTATTTTTTGATAAGCAACTCACGTACCTCCTGCAATATGCCTTTCTCATTGCCTCCACGAGACTATTGATTTTCCTGTTGCCTTCTTTGTTCTATAAAGTTAGGCAAATCGGTTTATTAGGAATGTGCACTATTTATTTGTAAATTATACATGCACCTAATAAGTTATTTGAACCCATGACCTCACCCTTCATCACATTCTTATAGTTGATGTGCATGCTATGTTATTCTTAAGAAGCGTAGTTCTTGCTCAAAAGGTTTTGTAAAAAATTCCTTTGAATTGTTTATATAAAATACTTTTGGACATTATTTGATTATATAAAGGAGGCTCTTCTGCTATATTATTCTTTTTGAGTTGCTGTTTGGGGGTGGGTTTTCTTTGACGTCTAACAGTACAAAAAGGGCCCTCCTGGCAGGAACTTTTTTGGTTCCCCAGGGCCAAAACAAGATTTTATTCAGTGCAAAAATGCTTTCTACTTAAGATAGGATTTTGAGTAGAGGTTCTTGTTTTCTATGTGGAACATATGAGCAGTGCTATGCCTTTTATGATTTTGGAAGCAGAGGATTGGAGAATATTTTTTGGACTTGGGAAGTAGTTCTGAAGGGCATGTCTGTGAGGCTTTTAGAGTTCTCAGTGAGGAGTTGTGGTAGGGACAGAATACTATTGCTTGGAGGGCAGTGTTCCTGTTTGTGATGAGGAGCATTTGGTTGGAAAGGAATAAGTGCATGTTTGAATGCAAGGATAATTGTTCGGAGAGCTCAAAATGGGTTTTCTCCAGGAATTTATTCTATTTTTATTTTATTTTTGATTTTGTAAGATCCTCTTTCACAGCTTATTGTTCTTCTTTGAGCAATGTATGTGTCTAGGGACATAGCATGGTTAGAACACACACACACACACACACAGAGGCAGGTTCCCGCACAAACATGTGCTTGTGTGTTTCTGGGGGCATAGTATGGTTTGAACTGTAATTAAAAAATGCTTCCTTTTGTAGAGTACAGTGACGTTTCTGCATACCGCCTATCTTTATCAGAGGACACAAAAGCTCTCAATCAGCTGGTATGCACTTCTTGTTTTCTCAATTTGCTTTGTCTTTTGAAAGCATAGAAGTTATTGTCCAAGAATTTACCTTCTTTTCAGAAAATTGGGATGTTTAAATGTCAGATGTAAATGCAAGTTGAAGTCTATAATTACAATTTGATTCATTCTTCTTTAGAATTTTTCTACTATTGTCATTTTATGGGATAGTGACTCTGTAAGACGTGCAGAATGTCCTTATCCAAGAGGGGAAGGATATGGCATCTGTGCTTTATACATATCGCAGTTGTGTCAAAGCGCTTCCTCAGGTCAGTTTTGGGTTTAGTTTGTAATGCTTTTTTTTTTTCCTTTTCTTTTCTGGACATCAAGTGTATGCATGGTCATTGTTGCTAATTAGCATTATATGGAGAACTGTGCCTGCAATCATTTATCTAAAACTACTCCTTTATGCTTATATATATATATATATAAATGTGCGTGCGGCTTAACCTGAAAGAACCTTCCCGTCTGTTTGAACTTGAAGTTCTTTTACATTTTCACAAAAATCTGGTATTTCAAAATGAATGAAGTTCCTAGTTTGTATATTTTCAGTCACTTATATACTTTATCATGGCCCGAGGACTGCTGTATGGTTGGAATATGCATTGAATGATAACTATCAGCTTAGGCTTTTAGGATTGTTAGTAATTTATCATATTTGCATTGCGGGTGGTATTGATTTTGTATCTGTCTTTACTCTATACCTTCTATTTAGACCAAATAAATCTGTGTGTTGGATCCCACTCATTAATATAGAATAAAAATTAAATTTATCCTCTTCCATCAACATTGGCTTGTGGGATTATGATAATTTATAAATAAAAATCTATATTGGCAGCTTCCTGATTCTATGAAGCAAAGTCAAGCTGACTTGTATCTGGAAACGTATCAAGTTTTGGACTTGGAGATGAGTCGTTTGCGTGAAATTCAACGATGGCAAGCATCGGCTGCATCAAAAGTATGAGCTATTTGTTTACTCTTTTGTTTTCTGTTTTTAAGCTTGATTCAAACTTCCAGTTCCGATTATAGGTGTTTTGTGATGCAGTTAGCTGCTGATATGCAACGCTTTTCTAGGCCTGAGCGCCGCATAAATGGTCCGACAATCACTCATCTCTGGTCTGTTTTATTTATTTATATATTTATTTTTGGTTTGGAACTGATTCCTCGTTTTTCTGTTTTTGATACTACCTCATTTCAAGTGATGATGGCTAGTAGCTATCCCCTTAAGACATCTTTCTCTATTTTAGGTCCATGTTGAAGTTACTTGATGTCTTGGTGCAACTTGATCATCTCAAAAACGCCAAAGCAAGCATACCTAATGATTTCTCTTGGTATAAGAGGTATGGAAATCATCTTTGGTCTGTATTATTTTGCTATATCTTGGTTATATCTCCTAGGCTCCTTGAAATGGGTTTACATACTATTTCTTCTGTTTGTTCTTTTGATCATATTAATTGGGAATGCTCTTTTCATTGGGTCAGAAGATGTTCAAAGCAGAAATCTTAGGCAGGATAGACAATGAGAAAACGCACTGGAATTTTCATTTTCAGATACAAGGAAGTAGGTTTCTATTTAGTAAAACAACAGTGCTGAAGAAATGATGGGATTTCTTTCTTCCTTGATTGGGGATGCATGCTGGTTGACGGGTGCTGAAACTCCCTTTCCTTTCATGGTCTGGGTGTGCTTTTGTATCTAAAAAATAAAAAATGAATAAGGATAGCAAGAGAAAGTCTATCCTGGTTTCAAGACTCATTGGGTGTCTGTGCATGTGATGTACCAATCAAAAGAAAAGAAAGAAAAGAAGAACAAGAGGAAGCCTAAAGTAGTCACACCTAGAGTTTCCTTAGCATAAAACTAAAGAAAGATTCCACACTCTGGCTAGCACTTCATAGTTGACTTTGCTGGTTGAAAGTTGTGGACTCCAGTAATATAGGATTAGGAATGCCAAGCAGCACACACACACACATATATATAGAAAAGCCAACAGGATCTTGCAATTGTACTTTGAAGAATGAAACTGAACTTAAAGCTATTAAAGACCAACTGTAGACATTATTCTCATTCTTGTTCCTTTTAGCATTTTTGCATAGACATTCTGTTAACCTCCAGCTGAATTTTTAGAAAATATTTGGAACACCTAACGTATTCCTTATTATAATAATAATAATAATATTATTATTATTATTATTATTATTTATTTATTTATTTATTTTAATAAATTTATGCTTAGGATAATACTGAATTTGAAATTTTTTGTGCTTAGGAATACAAGATATAGCTTAAGTAAGATCGGCCTTAGTGTCAATGAAACATTATTGTAGTCCAGGCTTAGTCCTTGTAATAGAATTTGATGCCCCAATTATTCAGTTCAAAATTTCTAAATATACTTACAAGAAATTCTCCCCAAATTTCAAAGTTTGGATTTTTGGCAAGCACTCAAAAAGGCCATTATGCTACTTCTTTACAAGCCTGTGGGGTTAACAAGAAAATAAAACAAAACTGAAAAATAAAAATTCATAAAATGACAAGATTGAGTCAATGAAACACCTTTTACTTCACTGTTAAGTGGCCGAATATTTGGTTAGTTGTGTTTGCTTCATTCTAGGTAGCTTTGTTTATGCCGAAGACTACAATGGTTGCTGGAACACAAGAGTTCCAAGATATGGAAAGCGCTACCATTATGTGTATTTTGGAGAATGAGAGGAGGAATTGAACTTTTGATGGGATTGGACCCCCAAATCCGTTCTAAAGTAATTTAGTTGAAGGAAGGTATGACTGAATGACTATTTTGTGTAGTATCCTTGCATCCTCCTTTCTAGAATTTTTAGATCTTTAGAATCTTAGATTGTAATCACTTAGGGCACATTTGTGTATTTGAAGTAGTTCATCTTTTGAATAAAATTATGTTACTTATCAGAAAGAAAACAAGATTTGCTATTGATTTATTAACCCTTTTGATAAAATTTCTCCACAATTATTAGCAGTTTATTTCTTAAATTTTTTTAATTGAATATTCACACAAGTCAGCATTCAATTTATCTCTGAATATTCAGGACATTCACACAAGTCAGCATTCAGTGGCAAGACACTGATTCAATGAGGGAGGAGTTAGATGATTTACAGGTGTGCGAGTGTGGTTCCCTTTGTTTCTTTACATGTAGATACAAGATGAATTTATTGTATGGCTGTTTTTGTTTGGGAACTTTTTTTTTTTTTAACCCAGGGGGGGGGGGGGGGGGGGGGGGGGTTGGTTTTACATTCACAATTGATATTGTGCCATTCTGCTAGTGGATTGATTGCAATTATCTTCTCACTATTTGTGCAGATTTTCTTAAGCACAAGGTGGGCTATCTTATTAAATTTGCATGTTGAGATGTTCCGTGTGAACAAGTATCCTGTCTATGTTACTATTATTTTTGATATATTGACTACTGTGGAAAAATCTATATGATACCTGGAGTGATTACATTTTCCTTGTTTGATAGTTAAATTGATACATGTTTTACAACAAGGATAATAACGACAAATTTGTCTCAAAACACTGGCCACAATATTCTTCAATTATCATGGGACTGTTATTGCTTGGCATAAGTTCAGCTGCAAGTTCATGACTTAAATGTAGTTCTGGCTTGGTGCAAGTGCAACCCAGGGTTGAATAGGAGCCCTAAGGGTCTAGTTGTTGAAACATATGAATCCTTTTTCCATTTAATTCATTGTGTCATAGGGTTTGAAATAAACATTAAGAGAACATGGATTTCATTTTTTTAACAAAATCTTCTCGCTTTATGCTGTTTGATGGAATGGTTTTGCATTGAAATTTTACAGGCCTACCAGTGGAGAAGTTGCAACAGACATCCAAGTAGATGGAGCAGCCTAAGCTCACAGAATGGCCTTCTAAGAAAGACATAGGCCATATGTTTGAGTTTATAGCATGTTATGTTGCATGTGAAAGAGCTAATGTCTCAAAAAGTGTCCTGAGTCAGATTTTAGAATACTTGACATCACAAAATAATTTTCCAACTAGTGTTTCCTCTCATCACATAACTTCAACAAGAAGGGAGAAGCAGGTGCTTGCCCTTCTAGATTTTATATGGTTTGTGGTTTGAAATTTTGTTCAATTGCTGATCTCACTTTTTTTTTAGTTTGCTTAAAACAAGTGAGGGAAAGGGGGATTCAAATCTAGGTTCTCCTCGTAAAAGAGACCGAGCATATTCATTGAGCCACAAAGCTCTTGGTTGATAATCTCACATTTGGTTAAATTTCCATGATGACATCAATGAGTTATCTGCGGGGTGTTTGGGTTATAGAGACTAGTTACAAAGATTTTATTTTTTACTTTTATAATTTGTAAACTCCTTATATAGTATAAATTGCCTTAACTGGCCTGCAATGGTTTTTCTTTTGGAGATGTTTTTTCCACTTTATCATTTGGTGCATTGCCAATTTGTGGTTAATAATCACAATCTTGCGGAAGACAAAATTGAGATAAATTGATAATTAATCAATAATTTCGGTGGATTTTCAACTAAGGTTAAAATTTGTATCTTATTTAAAATTTACAAGAAAAAGAAAAAGAAAAAAAAGAAACAAAAGCACAGAGTTAAGGCGTGACGTGTAGGAAATTATTTGATTTGAGAAAAAAAGCTCGGTGGTTTAGTTGTTTCAAATGTTAGATCTGTTCAGTGGGGCTCATGGAACCTTTGGAAGTGGAATGCCAAAGGATGATCAGAGTCTTTGATGACAATGGAGATGGACGAATTGATTTCAAAGAATTTGCCAAAGAATTTAAATAATGACATTCAGTATTACGTTAGAAAAGCGAGTTTTACTCACGGAATATTGAGTTTAGACCATAATTTTCACCAAGCACTTATAATTCTTGCAAACACTAATACAAGTACATCTTTTCATAACATACCAACAACGAACAACAGGGAAAAAATGAGCAAGTGATTTCCTATAAACTTAGCCAAAAGTAATGAACAATTCATCTTTAGATTTGCAAAAGGTGCACGTACAATAGGATCATTTGCCCTCATGATCAACAACATTTTGTATTGCACAAAACGTGTAGACATCAACAACAACGTTGAATGTTCGTAGGTAGAAATTTTTGGAAGTCATCATTGCTTGAATGCGAGAAGTACGAAATGTCACTTTCATCATCTAACGCAGTAATTTCATTAATAGACTTCATGGCTCGCTCTTGCGCCTTCCCTTTTAGATGCTTCCTAGCTTTTTGGACTGCATGAAAACGGTCTAACCGCCTTTGCATTTGATTGTTCTCTTGTTCAAGGCGAGCAAGTATGTAGGCAGGCTCATCTCTAGGTAACTCAGCTGAGCGTGCCTTAGGAACTCGTAACCCGTGCCATCGACAATACACCTCCAACTCACACCTCTTCTCGTATAGGGTTGACCATGGTGGTTCTGCTACGGTGAACTCCATTGCGGTGGTATCTGTACTTAGTTTTGTAGGTTTGCCGACCATGATGTGGCCAACGCTTCCAAGACTCTCGTACGTGTATATTGGCATATTTACGAAATCTCTCTTCTTTCCAACCCATTTCCCTCCATAGTGGTCTGTGTATGTTTATAGTTGTTGATCTGCTGGAACTTGTGATAATTCATTTGTTGAAGTAGATTGAAACTTGTTTCTACGTGTACGAGATGATGTTGAGGCGTTGCGACTCATAGCTTACTCAACCTACAAAGTTAGTGGTGTAGGAATAAGAAAAGAATTGTGGTACATTTATAACCTCATTCCACTGTGTATTCAATAATAAAATTTAATATATTCAGGCTTGTCATGTCAATACAGGCTGGAAAACCACTACACGAATTTTTTGTTCAAATGTTCCCAATGTCACGGTGAGATTCTCTTATTACGGCGTAGTTGCGGTGTCTTGCCATGACTATTCAGCTGAACAGTATTCATGTGAAGAGTATTTAGCATGCTTGTGTTTCATCTGACATGAACTTGACAAGACAATACCGAGTTGTGTTAAATGCATCATAAACTTTTCAGGGGTCTTCTCCATCCTTGAAAACAGTGCATTGCAAAATGATGCAGATCTGTGTATTGACGTGAGTGTGAATGATATGACTAGATAGGGTTCAACAGTGCCGAGCTATTGAGCAGCACATGTAGCACTATGAATATCAGTGTAGCAATGGTGGACAGCTGACCCCCAAACTCGAGAATTTGTTTTAATAAATTTAGATTTTGAATAAGGGCTCTCAACCTAAACTTGTTGTCTCCAATTATATATGTAAGTACACAAAGATGGATCTTCCTGACCAAAATGGAACAAAGTGGACTGAATGGACCAAATTAGACCAAATCAGACCAAATAATTAGACCAAATTATCCAAATCAGACCAAATAATTAGACCAAAATATCCCAATCAGACCAAATCAGACCAAATCAGACCAAGTAAGACCAAATTAGACCAAATTAGACCAAATGGACCGATTTTATTTTCCACTATAACTCCAGAATTAAAGGAACTCGTAACCAAAGGAACTCAAGTTTTAGAGACTCGAGTTCCACTGGGCAAATATTTTTTCCCCAACTGCTCTGTTTCAGGCAGAGAGGCAGAGAGGCATGCCCTATTTCAAAAAAATTTGCCCAGTGGAACTCGAGTTTCTAAAACTCGATTTTCACTGGGCAAATTTTTTTCCCCAACAGCATGCTCTGTTTCAGGCAGAGAGGCAGAGAGGCATGCCCTGTTTCAAAAATATTTGCCCAGTGGAACTCGATTTTCATGGGAAAAATTTTTTTTTTCCCAAGGAACTCGAGTGTCTAAAACTCGATTTTCACTGGGCAAATTTTTTTTTTCCCAGCAGAAAATGCTCTGTTTCAGGCATTGTTTTACAATGTAAATGCACTCAAATCACAACAAAAGTCATTCTCAATATATCACCATTCTAAACATGTCCAACCACGCTTAATTTGCAATTCTAACCATACTACTCAAATCACAATCTTCATAGAGGTACATTGGATAGAGAATTACAAGTACATTCAACAACAATCAAAAAGTTCACATAGAGCCAATACAACGTCGTCCATGGAAGGATGCCTGAAAAACGTAGAGTATTTACGTTAGGAGACAAGATAGTAAACATTAGGTAAACATCGAATGAACAACAATTATTTAACCGATGCATAAATTTTTTCCAACCTACCTAGTGTGGAACATGGCCGCTTGTGGAAGCACCGCGGGACTGCGGACATTTTCTGCGGTTATGCCCGGAAGCATGACACAGTCCACATGTCTGCTTCGGTTGACTCTCTATCAAATCTGCGTCCTCCCTCCGCCATCCCGGTTCTTGATCCTTATTCCTCACTCCATCCATCTCATTTCTTATTCGTGACTTCACCGGTCGACCTTTGGCCCGCAACAATGCCGGATTAGGCAACCACTTTGGCCCCATGGGATCCCTCCATAATGACTGTGACTTAGGAACCACAAATGCATGCTCATAAGTGTTAAGGGCATGGTTCAAACCATAACATGGGTGAATATACGTGGTCGAATCAATATGTAAATAGTCACATACTCTAATTGCATGTGAACATGGGATCCCTATATTTTGCCATTTCCCACAACTGCATGTTTTTTCCCGTAACCGAACTTCGTAACTGTGGTTTCCCCCTCCTGCGCTACACACGTTGAGTTGGGTAACTACTTGAAATATCAGCTCTTCATTGCTAAATGGCTTGAGATAGTGTTTCTCAGATTTACGCTTATTTCCATCCCACGTGGATAAGGCATATTCACTCCATTTCTTACCCTCTGACAACTCATAATGGTATTCTTTGCGCCGGTCGTGGAAATATTGAACAAGTTTGCTCCAAGTGAACTCAACCAACGCGGCAATAGGAAGGCCCCGTGCACCTTTCAGCACACCATTGAAACACTTTGATATATTGGTTGTCATTGCTCCAAAACGTCTCCCACCATCGTATGACTGGGTCCACATGTCCACATCCTCGCTCATTAGGTATGTGTATGGAAGATAATCTTGATTCTTTTCCTTACCATCCCTCCCCGTCACCTTCTTCTTCTTCCTAATGGCCTCAATTTCCACCTGCTTAATAGAGTCCATTATGGTAGCAAATTTAACTACCTGACTAGCATATCCCGCTTTCAACGCCGTTGACTTTAGAGTCGAGTTCTGAAAATGGGTGTTGAAGTTGCTAGCAACATGTCGAAGACAATATCTATGAAATACCCTTGCTTTTCCATCATCCCTTCTAGGCCAGTTTGCAATGGCGTTTTTGATACCGAGATGTCGGTCAGAAATTATGCAAATGCCGTCGTCAGGTATCAGGTGGCCAATCGTTTCTCTGAGGCATCGTAAAAACCACCTCCAACTGGACCCTGACTCACAATCCACAACAGCAAAGGCGAGAGGGAATACCTTGTTGTTAGCATCGGTTGCCATTGCGACCAACAACTTTCACGATATTTACCATACAGATGGGTCCCATCAATGCGATAACCGGCTTGCAGTATTTGAATCCTGATATGCATGGACCGAAAGACCAAAACACATAATGCAACAATACGGTGTGATCTTCATCGGTGGGTGTGACACGATAGCAAAACTGGGTAGTCGGGTCCTGATCAATATACGCCATTAGCAACTTTTGCAGCCTTTGGTAAGATTCTTCCCAATCTCCAAACATAAGCGCAATCGCATTTTGTTTCGCATCCCATACCTTGTAGTAAGAAGGCTTATGGCCATTATATTTCGCCTCTATCAGAGATCTGAGATGCTTAATTTGAGTGGTGTGATCCTCAAGTAACTTGTTATGGATTTCTGTTGCAATAAAATTACAACTCATCATTCTACCATCATTTCGCACCCCAGTCGGTATACACGTGTGAGGACCCACATACACGGTGACCATCCATAGATTTTGGAGCTCGGGCTTCATAACTGCGTAGACATACCACTTGCACGACTCATGCACGCATTTCGCACAAAAATATTTCCTCGTCGACCTAGTGATCTTAAAGTGTTTGTTTTCCTTGAGGGCACAAATTGTTAATACGCGCTTCACCTCCACTTTACTGGCAAAAGTCAACCCTTTGCACAAATTCATCCCCTCTTTCCAAGTAGACACAAATGGCATCTCAATATGCAAAGGATCAACCATATTTTCCCAAGTATTTGCAGAGAATGACAACGCAGGAGGTGCGTAGGCAGGGATTGTGTTTGTAATGTTTTGGACACTAATAACATTGTCTGCATCAGGTTCACCACCGTCCAATGTCTCATCTTCATCAATGTCCCTTTCAAAGTCCCCAAAGTCCCGAAAGTCCCCTCTCTCAATCATGTCTTCATAGTCATCTTTATCGGCAAAATCTTCACCGTTAATGGCAAGATTCTCATCAACATAGTCGTCATCATCATCGTCATCATCATCATCGTCATCATCATTGTTAACGACAGTAGTCTCATCAACATAGTCGTCGTCGTCATCATCATCGTCATCATCATTGTTAACGGCAGTAGTCTCATCAACATAGTCGTCATCGTCATCATCATCATCATCTCCATCGGCATGAACATCATCATCCTCTACATGTGTAGAATACTCATATTGAGCATCCGGAAGCGCAACTTGTAAGCTTGTGGTTGTTTGTTGGATATCCTCTTGCCATCCTGCACGCGGCTCCAACTGTATGTACAACTCAATGTTACTTACTTCAGCTATACTCTCCAACTTGTCAAACATGATCTTCACATGTTTGTCTTTTTCTATCAGCATATACTTGTAATTAATCCGGTGCTTCATGATTTCATTTGGCATACGATAAGTAATTTGCATGTTGTACGCATCAGGATTCTTACCCAACTCTTCCATGACAAATATCTTCAATTCATCAAGGGTTTTCAACCTACGATCAACTTCGGCATAATAGGTTTTCATACCCGGCCCCTCAAATGGCAATCCCTTGTTCGCATTGGGATTCTTAAGCGGACCACCATGGTATATGATTATAACAATATCAGGCATTGTGAACCTGTTCAAGTCAAGTCCTATGTTAGTTAAATCACATAGTCGTAAAGTGAGGGAAAAAAGTAATGCAATCTTATCAATGAACATATTCAAGCCAGGTTATAGAGTGCCCATTAATATCTAAAGGCCAAGACGTAAACCTTCTAATCCTAGTGGATGGAGAGACGGAATTATCTATTACTCCATTGTGTGGTGACCTATAATGCCTAAAAGGGTTCTGAAAGAACTAGGTGGGTAGAGGAGCATGATTACATACCCATTCACTACATTCATTCACTACCCATTTCATACCCAAACCAATGATAAATAAAGTCAAAAAAACTTGAAAGATCATGATAAAAATAAAAGCCTAGAAATGATGAATAAAATTTTGATAATTACATACCCATTCCCATTCATTACATTCATTCACTACCCATTTCATACCCAAACCAATGATAAATAAAGTCAAAGAAATTTGTAAGATCATGATAAAAATAAAATGATGAATAAAATTTTGATAACAAAAACTATACAAATAAATACTCAAAAAATTAACACTAACAAAACAAAGTTCTATAATTCACAATATTGATAAATTAACTAAGTTATGTTAACTATCTACAAAATAAATGGTAAAACTCTTTAACCCACACCCATAGACAACATACCCAACTACAATGACAATCAAATTATGCAAACCCTTACCTTAGATATGAATTTGCTGAGAGGGAAGAGCAGTGAGAGTGGAGAATGTGGTTTTGTGAGAGTGAGTGGTGTGAGAGAGTTATGAGTGGTGTGAGAGAGTTATGGTGTGAGAGAGTTATGGGTGAGTGAGAGTTAGTGAGGGTGAGTGAGTGAGAGTTAGTGAGGCTGAGATTTTAGGTTTTCTCTGTGTGTTACTGAGCAGTGAGAGTGGAGAATGTGAGAGAGTTAAATGCCACGGGCTGAGTTTTAAATAAACATGCCCAGAGGAAATCGAGTCTATAAGACTCGAGTTACTAGCATAAAACTCGAGTCTCCAAGACTCGAGTTCTATGCGTATAAACTACATGATTTAAAATAAAATATAGTCAAACTCGAGTTTATAAAACTCGAGTTTAGGCAGACTTAAAACGAGTTTTAGAAACTCGAGATCCAGGTGGCATTTTCTCCACCTCAGCAAGCCCAAAGCGAGCATAAAGCGAGTTTTTGAAACTCGATTTATTATGCAAATCTCGAGTTTCAAAAACTCGAGTTGCTATTTTCCTACATAGTTTCAAACCATGCCTAACTTACTATATTCATGCCATCCACACCGCTAATCTGCACATTCCCCCCTCTTAACTCCCTCAAACGACTCTCTCAAACTCTCACCTCTCTGTCTCACCGCCGCCGGCCCAACTCGATCCTCAACGTCACTGGTCCATTGAAGCTTGATGTCACTGACCCATTGGCTGACCCACTTCGTCGAACTCCCAAGCCGACCTAAGCCCCAAGCCGCCGATCCATGCCTCAGATCCACGCCTTCGACCCATCTCGACCTTCACTGATGCTCTCAACTCTCTCAAACTTTCACCTCTCTATCTTGCCGCCGCCGGCCCGACTTGAACCTCAACGTCACCAACCCACCGGCTGACCCACTTCATCGAACTCCCAAGCCGACCCAAGCCCCAAGCCGTCGATCCACGCCTTAGACCCATGCCTCCGATCCACGCCTCTGACTTGACTCGCCTTCAGGTGAGTTGTCTCTGTCTTCTTCATCTTCATGCTTGGGATATTTGATTTGGGTAATTGGAATGATAAATTTATAATATTTGTGAATCTAATGATAAATCGTTGAGGATTGGAATGTATTGAGAATTTTCTGTTTGCAGGAATTTATGTTTTTCTTTTTAAATGTTAGTTTGGGAATTTTCTGTTTGTAGAGAAGGCTAATTTTTTTTTGTTTGTTTCTGTTTTTGCTTCTTGCTTCTTGCTGATTTTCTGTTTGTTGATTCTAATTTATTACAATAAATGTCATGTTGGAAATTGTTTTGGAAATTTTCTAGTTGCATGGAAGTTTATGTTTGTTGTTTCTAATCAAATCCTTCATGACTCATGAGCCTTCTTAATCATTATAAATTCCATTAAAACTCTTCCTAATCACCTATGTTGTCTCTGTTTGAAGAACTTGCTAACACTTAGAAATTGAAGTGTATGATGCTGATCAATAAAAAATGCAAACTTATTGCCCGTTTGGATCCCTGTTTTTCGGGCTACATTTGCGTTTTTTTTTTTTTTTTTTTTTTAAAGACCAGCGCTTGGTGCACTGTTCATGGGACATGAACAGTGCACCAAGGCATATAAACAGTAAAAAAAGGAGTGAACAGTGTTTTTTTACACATTAAAAAATTATTTTACTACAGTGTTTTCAGTTTTCAGTTTTCAGCAATAAGTTCTATCCAAACGGACTCTTAGACTATATATTCATCTAATATAATTTCATACTGTTAGGTCAATACTCAAATGAGCAAAACCTTCCAAAACCTCAACCATCTGTATGATGAATTTTTGATTGGTGAATCTTTGGAATAAATTTATGTGGAATTGATTTTTTGATTTCAAAATTCTTACAAACAAACTTGAGTCATGAATTCTAGTTTTAATGAGAAATTGTTAGTTTGGTTTTGAGATGCTCAAAAATGAATTTGTTGTTTTCTTTATCAGTGGGATTAAGCTACATGTCAAATTAAGTATTTAAGCATAATCATGTTCTATTGTTATACTCCTAAGTATTTTAATTTTTGATATAAATGTTAGTTTGGGAATTTTCTATGTGCAGGGAAGTTCAATTTTTTTTTCTTCTAATTTATACAGTATTGGTCGTTACTTTCAGTTTGCTTGGAAGTATATTGCTGTTTCTAATTTTATGGATTCACAACGAGACCTAACATATTACACGGGTATCATGAATGGGGATATAAATATTGACTCACAACTTTTGGAAACATCTCAAAATACTCTTATGTCAGTTTCTAATTGTCCACGTCAAGTTGAAAATGTCTCTTCTACAAAAGGAAAACGGGGCACTGACTTTAGTGTAGAGGAAGATCAAGTCCTAGTGTTAGCATGGCTCAATAATAGTGTTGATGTCATACACAATAATGAACAAACACATAATACATTTTCGTCAAAAAGTTGTGGAATACTTCACGCAGTACAATACATCCGGTACCACAGTAGTGCTATCTTCTTGATAAGTCGTTGGGCAACGGTTAATGAAAAGACAAATAAGTTTTGTGGGTGCATGGCTAAAGTTAACGCACGTCATCAAAGTGGTATAACCGAAAAAGATAAGGGATAAATTATATTAAAATAGTGTCAACATACCCATTCACCAATAGTTTGAAGATACTAATCATGTTATATTTCTTTTAATTTTTTTAGATTACCAATGCAAAGGCTTTGTATGAAGAGACCTTCAAGAAACCCTTTCTTCTTGAACATTGTTGGCTCATGTTTAGGGGCCAACCAAAGTGGGCCGATCCTAATGAAAGATCGAGAACATCCATGCCTCCAACTCCGGAGTCAACATCTATTGGCGAAGGGGATCGTGGGTTTGGACTTGGTGACACTTCCAATTTTGAGAGGCCAATTGGTAGGTAGGTGGCCAACCGAAGGAACAAAGCTACCAGAGAAGATGTAGGGGAATATTTGACAAAGAAATTGAAATTTATTGAGGAATCACAAGAACATGACAAAGAGAGTCTTCGTATCAAAGTGGAGAAGTTGCGCTTGGGAGAGTTGAGGGATAAGGACATAACTCGATTGGAAGAGGAAAAAATGTTTATTGAGAGGGAAAAACTTAGGATTGAGAAGGAAAGATGTGAAGAAAAACTTAAGGTTGAGAAGGAAAGAGTCATGATTGAGAAGAAAAAATTTGAGATGCAATATATGTTAGAGGAGGAGAGAATCATGATGAAAGATACAAGTGCCTAGATCGGAGCACAAAAAGCTTTTTGTGAACAACTCCAAGAGGAAATCATAGCAAGACGAAGTTCACGTAGGTAATGGGTTTGATTGCATTTTGGACGTAGCTTAGGTCTTTATGTATTTTGTAATGTTATGAAAATGTTGGCACATTTAGGTGATACTTTGGTAGTGGCTTATGATAGGCCTTTATGTATTTTGGTAGTAACTTATGAGAGGCTTTCATGTATTTTAGTAGTGACTTATGTCACTTAACTCTAATCTTAAACTAGATGTATGTATAAATCTTTAAATTTATTGTTCATCTTGTTTGTGTTGTGACTTGTGCGTGTGTGCTTATGAGTATAATGATTGCTTATGGCACTAAAAGTATAGATTGGTTATGTTTCTTGCATCTATAGTAATAAGAAGATGAGAGAAAGGATAGGATATCATTGTTTGGTTGATGTGAATGGAGTGGAGGAATGGAAAAGGGAGGGATTAATTTCCTTTTGTTCTGCTTTGATCTTTTTGTTTACTTTAGCATAAAAGAACTTAGTATTCTTGTCACCCTCTTTCAACCAATCTTGATGCCTAGTCTAAATTATCTCAAATTTGAATGTCATGTGGAAAACTTTCTTATTTTGCATATCTGTTCAAGGCAGGATGAGCAATGGGAAATGATTGCTTATGGCACTAGATGTATGTATAAACCTTTAAATTTATTGTTCATCTTGTTTGTGTCGTGACTTGTGCGTGTGTGCTTGTGGGTATAATGATTGCTTATGGCACTAAAAGCATGGATTGGTTATGTTTTTTGCATCTATAGTAATAATTGCTTTCCAATTGTCTTGAAAGTTGCATTCATGAATTGCTCTTTGTTTTGCAAGTTGCTTCTTGATGACTCAGATAAGGATGAGATAATCAAAGAACTTATTATGGAAACATCACAACCTAAACGTTGTCGCTATATCCGACGTAATCATTTGGCAGGCCATGAGAGGCCTTTTCTTGACTATTTTGCTTCCACACCAATATATCCATCTGCTTTATTTCATAGGAGATTTGGGATGAAGCATTCTCTTTTTCTTTGTATTCAATCTAAGGTAGAAGTTCATGACTCTTACTTTGTCCAAAAAAGAAATAGTGCCAACAAACTTGGTTTATCTTCATTACAAAAGATAACTGCTGCACTTAGAATGTTTGCGTATGGAGTATCGGGTGATTTGATGGATGAATATGTGCGGATTGGAGATATTACTGCATTAGAAAGTTTGAAAAAATTTGTTACTGCGGTAATTGATGTTTTCTCTAAGGAATATTTGAGAAAGCCAGACAACAAAGACATTGCTAGACTGTTAGCTCATGGTGAACACCGATGTTTTCTAGGTATGTTAGATTCAATTGATTGCATGAATTGGAAGTGGAAAAATTGTCCAGCTGCATGGAAAGGTCAATATTGTGGTCATATTCGTGAGTTTACTATTATTTTGGAGGCAGTAACATCATATGATCTTTAGATATGCAATGCATTTTTCAGGTTACTAGAGTCAAATAATGACATTAATGTGTCAGAGCAGTCTCATATATTTAATGATCTTGCTGAAAGACATGCTCTTACAGTATATTACTCAATCAATGGTCATGACTACACAATGAGATATTACCTTGCTGATAGCATGCATCCAAAGTGGGCAACTGTTGTGAAAACAGTTTCAGCTCCATAAGGACTAAAGCGAAAATTATTTGTAGCAGCCCAAGAGGCGTATAGGAAGGATGTTGAGTGTGCATTTGGAGTGCTTCAAGCATGTTTCGCAATTGTCCGTGAACCTGCACGATTTTTTCATCTTGAAACCCTCCAAAAGATCATGAAAGCGTGCATAATTCTCCATAATATGATTGTTGAAGATGAGTGGGATGATAATGAAGTGGTAGACTTGGATTATGAACAAATTGATGGAGTGGATTATCCTTCTATGCAAGTGTCACGTGAACAAAGTGATGGATTTATGGTATACATTGAGAGTTATGGACGCATTAGAGACTAAGAAATTCATTCTCAACTTCAATTGGACCTCATTAAACATTTATGGCAATTGCAAGGCGAGTCGTAGGAACTTCTTTTTTTATATGTTAAGAAGCATGAGTCATAGGAATTTGTACGAGTGTGTGAGTTTTATTGTAATTTGATTTGAGTTATGTATGTGAGTAATCTACGGACTACATTATTCCCGCTATAATACGTGTTCTATTTTATATGGTTTCTTATAAAGTTGCTCTATTTCATAGTTCACATTGTTCCAAGATTGCTTCCGGACAATTGAGACGATTGTTTTTGAAGATAAATTTGTATATATATAATTTGGTTTTAAAAAAAAATAATGTTGTTATACTAGACGATAATAGGTTATCATGACGATTGTGTAATTTTTTTTTTAGTCAAAAGATAAATTTGTATATATATAATTTGGGGTTAAAACACAATATTATTGTTACACTAGATGATTATTTGCTATCAAGATGATTATTTGCTATCATGATGATTGAGAAATTGTTGTAGTAAAAAAAAAATGTATAAGTATAATTTGTTGTTAAAAAAATCACTTGTTAACCTTAGACGATTATTTGCTATCATGTGGCGGCGGCAGCGGTGGTGGAGGTGGCAGTGGCGGCGGTAGTGGTAGCGGTTGCGGTGGTTGTGATTGTTGTTTATTGTAGTAGATATATTATTTTATTATAGTAGATATATTATTTTATTGTGATGTTTATATTATTTTATTATGTTGAAACTTAAAATAGATCTACTATTGCTAAATATTTTGTAAAGCAAGTAGGTAAAATAGATAAGCCAACCAAATAGCTAAAAAAAAATAGCACCACTATTTGGGATGCTCTAACTTTGGTGATTGCAACCTCTTGAAAATAGCCTTTCAGAGTTTTCAATAAAGGGCTTTAGGGGTGTGTGCAGCCAACCCGCTAAAACGGACACGACCCAACCTAATCTGCCGGGTTGGGTCGGTTTTTAGGCCTTGGTGGGTTGGGTTGGGTTGTGTTACAAATTTTTTTTTTTGATAGCAGGTTAGGTTGGGTTTAGGACATAAAATTTCAAACCTGCCAAATCCAACCCGACCCACCCATATATTTAATATATATATATATATATATAATTAATAATTTTTTTTAAAAATATCCAACTCTTCCTATCCTATATAAAAGCCAATTAGTTCACACAAACCCTAGTAAATTACTATTGTTGTTTAGTCATTAGTGTTGTTTTCCTTTAAGGAGTTACATTGATACTAATCTTTGAGTTTTTTTAATATATTTATATTTATATTTTTTTCTACTCAATTTAATAATAATAATAAAAAAATTTCTCTAAGTCATGGGTTCAACTCGACCCAACTTGACCCATGTGAGTTGGGTTATGTTAGATTGGACTTATGTGATGGGATGGGTTGGGTTGAATTTTTTTTGACCTATCGTGGTGGGTTGGGTCAAAAAATCCTCTCAACTCGACCCATGCACACCCTTAAGGCTTGATCTAACAGTGGCTGTCAATGTTCTCCAACGGGGATGCCTAACGGCAAATATCGGCGGCGGCGTGAGCTTGTGGTGGTTAAGATCTACTGGTGTCTGTTTCAGGTTGTGCTTCACGGTGTTGTGAATATGCAGTTGCCGAATCAGTGGCTTTGGGATATATGGCCTGGGATGGGTAGGCATTTTCTCTTCATTTTCTTTCCTAGATGGGTTATGCGTACAAAACTTTGTCAAAAGCTGTATAGAAGAAATGGGTTTTCTTTAAATTTTTTTTACAGTACAGAGTCTGCAGAGTAAAACGGTTTGATAAATGTGAACTTTTCTGTTGTTCTTTAATTCTAGATATTGCTGGATTTGGGAGAGAGTATTACACAAATTCTGTTTTTACAACTTTTTTTAGAGTAAGCTGGTATGAAAATGCAATTCATTGACACAAAATATGATTTTTGAGATTTTATACTAGAAATAATTTTCATTTCAATTTTTAAGAAATTGTAAGATTTTCCTTTGGTTGAATTCCCTATAGATTTAACTTGACTGTGCCTTTTCCTGCCAACCCTTTGTATAAACTATTTTCTTGAAATTTGTCAGTACTTGGGTAGTTGATTACTGTCATTGGGTCAGATTTTAACCAAAAGATGGTTTGATAGTTTGAATTTTTCCGGAAATTGCCAATGGCATTTGGGGAAAATGGCACCACCAACACCCATATAAGTATGGGTGGTGGGTGAGTAACCAAAAGGTCGTCTGATAATTTTAATTTTTCTGGAAATTGCCAATGGCTTTTGGGGAAAATGGAAGCTCCAACACCCATATATGTATGGGAAAATGGAAGCTCCAACACCCAACAGGTTTATAGCTAAATCCAAAACCTATTCGATTTATATATTTATTTCAGAATTGATTTTGGATTACATGCAAGTGGAATGGAGTAAAGAAATAAAGTTTGACAGATTTTGGAAAACATGCAATTTGACAATAATTTGTTTCATGGTAGATTGGAAAAGACGTTGCCAAACCATATGTTCAGGGTTGGGATTGGATGGATCGTTTGTTACCTTTGATCATGGAGCTGTTGTTCTTATTATTACTAATATCTTCTATTATATTTTCCCATAATGATAATTTTTTTTTTCTAGTGTATTGTTGGAATATGAGAGGCGATAGATGCATATTGATAAGGACATTATTAAAAATTTCCTGTCTGGACCAAAATGAGAGAGGTAATGTCTATGGGCGATTGAAACATATCTTTTAGTGAATGGTTTCAGTGTGATTATTAATTGAGAGATCAGTTATACAGTGGAGAATTATTTGGTTGAAAATGGGTACACATAAAAATCGCTCTTATGTAGTTTATAAAGCTCATTCATGGCAGTTCTGCACGTGAAGGAAAAAGAGGAATTATAAAACAAGGGTGAACTGCTGAAGGTATGTTTAGAAATTAGATGTTGAGCACGGAGGGACTTACTAGTCACGAGTTTTATGTGGGTTGAGTTCCACATTGAAAAAAAAAGTAATGAAAGTGAGCAGTTAATGGTTGTAGTTGGGCCTAAATCCTTTGGCTTAAGTTTTTGGGTTAGAGTGGTACCTCAGTACATATCAATAGATACCTCAATATATATCACTAGGCTCTTGGTGGACCCCAGCGGCACTTCTCAACCCAAAAAAATGGTATTAGAGTTATGGTTCAGCCTTTTTATAAATGAATGTCTTGGTTTTGATGCAGTTGGTGTGCATTTGGTGATCACTGCATTTAGTGCAACTCTTATCTGTGTGACACTCTGGATTTGCGAAAGACTCACACGCAATGGGAAGCTAGCTCGATTTGGTAGAGATTCGCATGTGAGGGGGGTATCTATTGTGAGTTCATGTGTGAGGGTGGAGTCCCATATGAAGAAAAAGTAAGGTTAGTGAAGTGTTGATAAATATAGTTGGCTTGATTTGAGCTTTGAGTTAGAATGATGTCCTAATATGTATATCAATGGGAAAAATCCAGGAACATCAAAGTTTGCTTTATACTGAGGGTATTGTCATGGAATGCTTGCAGCATAAGATGCTGGAAATGCCAATTGCCAAGACTACATTGATGCATCAGTTTTGTAGAGAAAGTTCTATAACTGGAAAAGGCTAACTACTATACTCTGCTAGTCGGCTGTACTTCTGCGATAATGATGGTGTTCCTGTAACTATATAAGTTGATGGTATGTAAATTGCTGAAATCAGTACATGATGATGAAAATTACCCTAAATTTTGGCATTTTTGGTTTTTATAATGCTTTTCAAAATTATTAGGGTATTTAGTTTCTCTGACCTAAATTGTCCACAAAGTTTTTACCTTAAACTGTAAAAAAACTGACAGAGTGGCAATAGCGTGTCACAAGCACAAACTATTTCCCTTCTTATGAAGTGACAAAAGTTGATTTTAAAGCAAGTAGAAGTCATGTTGTGGGAACAAATTAAGACATGAGCAAGCCTATGCTTGCTAGAAAATTCTTTATTTTCTATGGTACAACTCAACACTGCTTGATTTCTAATTTCTCAGGTCAGATACATGGATTATTACTATTATCATTATTATTTGACATTGACCTCTATTTTGGGCTAAGCGCTCTGTTAGACAATTGCCTATTTTATCTTTTTTGACTGCCTCTGCCATAGACCTAATATTATTATAAGCCTCCCTCTTGTTCTTGAGTGCTTTGAAACATAAATAATGTACTCCTTGCTAGTCAGGTCAGGGGTCTTTGTTTACACAATTAAAAACTGTCTTAATCAAATTTTCTATATCTTGTCCTCTAAGCTACGTCTAGATTTTAGTGAATGCATTCACTCTGTATTCTATCTCGTATTGCCATTATTAACTTATTCAACGGGGGGCATGGACTCTAAAATTCTAAATAGAGCTAAATGGATATATGATCAATGTAGGATTTGTATGGAAATATTGGACTCTAAATATGGCTCTGTTGAGTTCAGTTGTATGTTTTTAATTGCCATTAACCCATCTCAGCGTTGTTTTTCTCAAAATTTGACATTGTCTGCTGTTTGGTATATTGCATTAGGATTCTTTGGTACTTTAAATTTTGGTGCACTTGATTATTTAGTAAATGAAGCCTTAAAATGTTGTTACCAAAGTGAATTCTGCATTGCAATATTTTGATTGATTTATCCTCCTGAGACCTAATCCTGTCTACAGGGTTAATCAAGGCTCGTGGCTAACCAAACCTAAGGATTCCAATGTGCTACTTTGGATTTAATATTCTAAGTTATTGCACTATTAAATGACTTCCAAATGGCTGATTTGATTTTTGTAGGTGTGGCAAGAGTTTTGGATTACTAGAGATGTCAGATGAGGTGATCCGGTATCGAATACAAATGGTCCCCTGGATCATGATCTTTTCTTGCTATATGCGAGAGAAACTGTAATGCTTCTAAGGAACCATCCTGGTCCTGGTCTTTGGTTAGGTGGAAATGAACAAGTTCCACCAGACGACGTCAACAAAACTTTGAAAAATGACCCAAGACACCATACTTATTTTACAAATTCCAATGAAATCAGCATATCTTCTGAAGATTTATCTCCAGTGTCGAAGGATCCTAGACACGTTTACATCCAATGTTCCCTGTGGGATAGGTTTCCAAATGGAAAAGGGGGCTTTGCTGATGGCCCTAATGAAATCCAATATCCTGAAGCGTATCCTAAAAATGTTTTTACAGCTGTGGATTCAATCCTGAGGTAGGTTCTGTTGGGATGCCTGTTGCAAATACTATTAGAGCAACAATGCATCAAGAAGGCTGGCAGATTCCATTGTTTAAGAAGCTTCCTAGTGGGTACACAGAAGAAGTTCTAAACCCTGTATGGAAAATACCATAAATACATACCCTATTCGAAGCCAGAAAAATCTGTTGATCAGATTGAACTTTATAGATTTCCAGAGGATCTTGATGATTTTTGTTTAAAGGTAAATCAAAATATTTTTCTATATATTCTAGATGCCTTATGCATGATCTTATTTCTGTTTTTGTGGTGAACTAACTTGAAATGATCAACAAGCCCTTGACAACATTCAATGTAAAGCTCCGCTGGAGGGTTGGACTTCTCGAATATGGAGTAAATACAATGGCGTCCTGATTTGGAAGACAATAATCCCTTGGACTGGTCTTATAGGTCAGTTTTATGATCATCTCCCAGACTGAACGGCAGGTTTCTATGGCTGTTGCTGCGCTGTGGAACAATCCATGTCTAGCTGAATCTTTGTACGTATTTTATAGAGGTAATTTCTACACTAATAAGAGCTCTAATTTGTGAGTTTGGATTGGAATTTAAAACTCAATTCATTATAATATCTGATGGGATGTTTTCATAGAACACATATTGAGCCGGAAAAATCTTGAGTTAAATAAAGGAAATTGAATTTTCTTTTTGACAGTTTTTTATTTGTCCACAACCCTCCCCCCCTTTTTTTTGGTGTGGGGTGAACAAAGGGGGAGAGAGAGAGGCGAGTGGAGACGGGGGGGGGGGGAGGGGGAAGGGACTGAAAACTACCTTTTTGTTTATAATGTTTCAGAAGAGAGCACATAAGAAACTAATTCATCTTACATTCTTTGTACTTTTTGCTATTAAATGGTATATTACTGAGAAATTTTTTTCTGATCTTGCCATTAGCAGGTTTTCAATACTGCATCAGAGGAACTATCCAACATAGCTATTGAAGCTTCAGTCTGGAATCTAGAAGGTGCATATCCGTACTACAAAGTGTTTGAAAAAGTCTCTGCTCTGGCCAAAAAATCAGTGCCCATTGTGAGATGAAGTATCCAAAGTCTAAAAACCCAAAGCCAGTCTACTTTTTCTTCCTCAAACTCTTAAACATGTCAAACTGTGGTATTTTACTTAGGAAATTTTACAGGTTGTATCCGTCTGGTGGAGATTACAAACTGCTGGAGCCATACAGAGAAAAAAAAAATACCCTTCAAGATTACATCTAAGGTTTTAATCAAAGGGTCTACTAATGAAATTGAAATGCATGTTGAAAACATAGCCAAGAAAGCTTTCTAGAAGTTGTTACTATATGAAAAATTTCACGGCTAGGCAAAGGTATTGTTGATTTTGATATGGCCTCAGGGGAACCTGCTACTAGTGGGACAGACGAAAAACATGAGGTTGGTCTGTTCCAGAGGATCTGCAGATGTTTCACAAAGTAAAATGATAGTTTTAGAGTTACCAAAGTAAATGGGGGCCAATGTAGGAGTTGCTTTCTTCCTTCATATTTCAATTTATGCTAGGAAGATAGACCACAAGGAAGTAGAGGATACGAGAAGCTGCCCTGTTGCATTTCTTAGCTTAAATCGGATTGGCTTTGAGTTAAGCTTCCCTGCTTGGATTTACTTTTAGCCGTAGATTTTATTGGATTGAATTTGTTGTTTTAAGTTGCATTGTCTTACCTTTCTAAAAAAAAAAAAAGTGGCATTGAGTGAAAGTTTGCATGGAGAATTAACCATGGAAAACACAAAAGCAAGCTTAGCTATGCTCTTTACTTGCTATCACCTTGTTTTTGTGTAAAATGAAACTTGAACTTCAATATGAACCTCAGTTCAGTTGCTTGTTCTATTTGAAAAATGAAACTTGAACGGGATTCAAGTTTGGGTCTATTATTAAATAGGTTTGGAGTCAGGCACACGTATGTTAACATGTTTAGAAACAAAAAAGAAAAAAGGAAAATGTTAGTTTGTCTGGACATGGATTAAATAGAAATAAATTAAAGAGGGTACACAAGTCGAAGTTGGCAGGCAATCCCTTGCTTGCTTCTCTTGCTCTACGTGACTTTTTAAGTCTAAGCTGGCAAGTAAGCAATCCCTTGGGTCTATTTTTAAATAGGTTTTGCAGTCAGGCACAAGTATGTTGCATGTTTAGAAACAAAAAAGAAAAAAGTAAATGTTAGTTTGTCTGGACATGAATTAAATAGAAATAAATTAAAGAGGGTACACAAGAAGTTGGCAAGCAAGGGATAAATTAAAGAGGGTACACAAGTCGAAGTCGGCAAGCAATCCCTTGCTTGCTTCTCTTGTTCTACGTGACTTTTTAAGTCTAAGCTAACAAGTAAGCATAAATGCTTTGTGTTACTTATTTGGTTTCTCTACATTGGCGTGATAATCCTATATATAGTAGGAAGTTAGAGATGAGTTTCACATGAACTTAACTTCAACAAAATTGAATTTGAGTTTAATTTGGAAGCTTTTTTAAGTGTGTTTTGAAGTTAAAATTGAATTCTTCTTACTGTAAGTATTGATAATTGTTTCTGCAAATTTGTTTATGTTTATTTTTCTATTGCTATTCATAAACAATAGATTGTTTTACTTGCTTAAATATTGTCATATAAATGTTAAATATAGTAACGTTTTATTGCACTTGAATTAACACAATATTTATGCAAGATATATTATTGCTAAATGGTTTGGTTTATGTTACATTTAATGTTGCTTTCATAAACCTCACTCATTTGCTTTTTATAATCTGTCATTTTCTTGAATCCATGTTTTTATCTCATATCTATTTTAGTTTTATTATAGGTCAAATACACACAAAATTTCAAGATAATTAGTTGCCATTTATTGTTAAATTTATAAGATTAGCCTTTTACTATAATTTCCCCTTGAAAAAAAATCTTTCACGATATTTAAGAATAAACTCTATAAGAGCTCTCCATAGATTAGTGAATTTTTAATGCTTAATTGCCCCGAAATTCTGAACGAATAATAGATTACCAAGTATGATAAGTTGTAAGAAATAAATTTATTCCAAAAATGAGTTTAGAAACTATTATTATGGGGAAAAAAAAAAAGGAATGGAGCAATATAAGATTTGTAAATGTTACCCAAAGTCTAATTTGAACCTAATCTCTAGAATAAATTCATTTTGTCTCAATAGTTAGACAGCTTACATTCTTTTACAAAAGTTACCAAACCCTTTTTTCTCCTATATATTACATGCACGGAGGAGAGGATTTGAACCTAAATTCTCTTTATGAAGAAAATTTGGCAATGCCATTGAGTTAAATAACTTTTGGCAAAATATTTAGAAACAAAAAGATTAAGGGAGTGATAGATCCAGCGTTAAAGAAAAGAAAGATTTAGAGAGTGGTTGAATGAAAAAAGAGACGCATATGCGTGGCCTTTATTCAATTAAACTATACAAATAAAAATAAGATACTACCTTGTTGCATTTGTCATAGTTAAATTGGATCAACATTGAACCATGCTCGTGAGGTTTATGTGAAACTCTAAAAGACTATACTCTTTTATTCTGGCATTCCCATACTACATTTACTACTAAACTTTCTATGGGAGGTTTTGTTGGATTAGCTTTGTTGTTTTGAGTTGTAATGGTTGACCTGAATTAAGTAAAAACTTTCATTTTAAAATTAACCGTATCAAATATAAAGGCAAACTTAGCATCACTCATCACTTGATAAATTGAATAAAAACAAACTTAGATTTGGGTTAGATACTTTTTAATAAATGAAGACAATTGATATAAATAGAAGAAAGTAAAACAAATTATACTTGAACTAGTCACAAGAATTGGGGTCCAATTATAGACATGATTGGAATTTTTCTTAATATTTATTCTCATATTGTTAGGTGCATTCCCTATGAAGATGACATGTATTGTCAGTTGCAATGCACATTATTCTCTTAGAATAATTGTATACAATCATTTAAGTGTAGTTAGTAAATCATGTATGTTACACATGATAAAGACATATGTCATTTTCATATTAAAATCAAGTTTGTAGTGAAATTTTGTTCAAACAAAAAAACAAAAGTATCTATGACAACTAAATCAGCCGACAATAGTGAACAAATCCACCTCTTTTAACAACCCCATACCTTTATACAATTTTGCGTCCAATTTTCATTCTAAAGTCCATCTATTAGACCCAAAATCAAATTCCCCTGCTCACTCCCAAATTCTCTGCATATTCTTCAGTAACCGTATGAACCCAAAAAAGCCTTTATTTGCAATTCTTTAGGTTAAAGAGGATGGGCTGTCAAAAGTTATACGAAGGTTAGACTCATTAGCACTTGCCTCTACCATTGCTTATTTATCCCTAAGTGTTAATTGTAATTTTCTGCAGTTGTTTTGGAGTTGAAACGACATTGATAGTTTATTTTATTTTATTTTATTTTTTATAAATAAAAAACTTTTATACTTTGGTCCTTCAAATCCTTTAAAGATCTAATGTTTCAGCAGTTCTACTTTTATCTTTAACTGATTCCTAATTCCGTTTGAAATAACCCTGCTTTCTTTTCTCAACCATGTGTGCAATGTTTTTGACTTATTGTTGTTATTTTTAGTAACCCCACTATCTTATCTTAACTGTGTGCATTGTCACATTTTCTAATTTTTTATATCATTCTTGCCCTTGGTTAGTTCATTACACTTGCAGCTCATTTTTGTACCTGTCCAAAAAAAAAAAACCTATATAGTTTTATGGCTAAATATAGATTTGATTTTTGCTTTTCCTAGTTTGAACTACTTGTTCAATGTCTTTTTACACATTTTCTGCCTTTTGGGAGAGGTGGTAATTTTTTGTCTTAATTCATTATTCTCTCACATCTTTCGTTGTTAGTTTCTTCTGTAATATAAATTTGGGTTTTGGGTTAGCACACAACCCTATTGTATTAGGACCTTTAATTTTTCTAAGCAAATTGCATGTTGTCTATGACTATGCATGTGGTAGAGGATGGAGCTTCAACATTTTTCCCATCCTGACCATCCGTTGGTCTTCAATGGAAATGAGAGAATGGGACATCCTTGTTATGGGTGCGGAGAACCGGTATTCGGTCCTAGCTATAGTTGCATAGAATCAAGATGCAAAGAAATGAAGTTTTACCATCATAAATCATGTGCAGAGCTACCCCTTGGGTTATACCATCCTTTGCACCCTGCTCATCCACTTATTCTCTTTGATGAAACGACATGCTATCTCGAGAAAGAAAATAGCAAATGTCAAGTTTGCAAAGAATTTTGTTGGGAATACAGTTATCGTTGTTATAGTTGCGACTTTAACATTCACATCAAATGTGCTGTTTTACAACTTGAAGCTGAATTCCATGACCATCCATTGACTCCCATATGCAAATCAATCATTTTCACTTGCAATGTTTGTGGCAAAGAAGACAAGGGTGTGCCGATTATGTGTTCCTCAATCTCATGCGGTTTTTGGATTCATAATAGATGTGCATATTTCCCATGCAGAGTCAAAGTTGTACGTCATAAGCACCCCCTTGACCTCACATATTCTTCTCTTAAACGTCATCAATTTGACTCCCAATTTTGTCAACTCTGTGTTAAAAAAGTTGAAACGCATTATGGGCGTTATTGCTGCTCTAAATGTGATTTTGTTGCCCACCTCGATTGTGCCATGGACTTCAGAAATAGGGAGGACATAAATTTGTCGGAACTTAAAGATGAGGAAGAGCTCAATGAATTCGTTGACTCAGCAAGTTTTGAAGTGAAAAAAAGCATTGTGGGGGAGGATGGAACTCAACAAGCCATAGAAATCATTCACTTCAATCATAAGCTAACTGAGCATTACTTACAACTTACTCATGAGATTCTACATGATGAAAAATGTGACGGGTGTGTACAAGCCATTCTTCCTCCATTTTATAGTTGTGTAAAATGTCGCTTCTTTCTTCATGAATCTTGTGCTAAATTACCCAAAACAAAGAAACACCCAATTCATCGACACTCACTCACCCTTGACTCAATGAAACCAGGTGAACATTTTATCTGTGATGCATGTCATTGTAGATGCAATGGCTTCACTTATTGGTGTGAGACATGCCGCTATTTTGCGCTTGATGTTCAATGTAGTTTGATCTCAGATATTCTTACCCACCCTGGTCATAAGCATCGACTTCTTCTCTCCTCTAGTAATGATTCTTGTCAAAATTGTAGTTGTTGTGATTCTGAAACTTACTCAATATTTCGGTGTACCAATTGTGAATTAACCGTGGACTTCAAGTGTGCTGCACTACCACATTCTACAAGGTATAAACAACATGAGCATAACTTCATTCTTTCTTATACTCCTGAAGATGACTCTGATGAATATTATTGTGATATCTGTGAAGAAACACGAAACCCAAAGCATTGGTTCTACTACTGTGCAGAATGCAATTATCCTGCTCATCCCGAATGTATTTTGGGGAAATACCCAAATTTGAAGTTTGGAGATGCTTCTACAATTAATTGTCACCCACACCCCCTTACTTTCACTGAGAAAACTGAAGACCACCCTTTATGTAACAAATGTAATATGTCTTGCGAAGAGTTGATCTATCAATGTGCTCAGTGTAATTTCTACATTCACACTATTTGTTTATTGGAAGGATATATGTGATTTTAGTTTTCTTTATATACTAGACTTAGTTCACAGAATTTTTGGTGCATGAAGTTTTTGTGGAATGACAATGCAAAAATTCATTTGAATGCACTTTCTTGGCATCTTGTTTTAGATACGACATAAATACATTATACCAACTCTTGGTTGTTTGCTTTTGGTTGTACCTTCTTTCCTTGTCCACTTTTGTTAGAAACATGAAGCTTGTAGATAATATGATTGTTTAGTTTTTAATGTTCTATGATAGTACATTGTTTAGTTTTTATTCTTAGCCAAAAAAAAAAAAAAGAAAGAAAGAAAGAAAGAAAGATATATAGTACATTATTTACCAATGGAAGTTGATGATTTGTGTAGAACATTAAGTTCAAGGTTGATGAACAAATATTGGAACTAAAAAGCAATCTATAGGTGTTTTATTAGTTTTGTATGATTACTGCTAGAATTATGTGTTGGGTTATAGATTGACCCCAGTTAATTAATTCAATTGCTCAAGTTGATTAATTAGGTCAAATTACATGCAAACTGTGAAGGTACCAACAAATCACCAAATAAACTAGTATGTAGCAGAAGTTAAATGACACGGTAATTTGTTAACGAATAGATAAATTTTTTTCTCAACTTGGATAAACAAATATTTGTTGGATAAACACATATTCTCTCAGTGGAAATTTTATTTCTCCAAACCAAAGAAAAATATGTAGTGGAAATTATGACCCTAACGTTATCCATTCTAAAACCTAAAAAATATCTGTAAAGTTGTGATTTCCAACTATATTCTATTGGCTTTAATTCCATACCAAATTTGATTGTAATTTTTTCAATCATTTTCCTTGTATGTATGTGGATTTATTAGTAAGGGATGAGTGTGAGAGATTGGTGAAGAATCAAAATTTAAGAGTTGAATAAGTGGATTTCGCAACTGGCTCACCAGTAGCTGGCGAGAAGCAACCCGCGAAAAGGTAACGTGTGGAGCACATGACTGGAAGGCGAAAAGTCGTGCTAGGCTATCATTTTTGCAACTGTTTCGTGAGAAGGGACAATCCGAGAAGGAACAATCCGAGAAGGAATCGCGAAAGTCTCAATTTGGCAAAAAGTTGTGTTTTGCTTTACCTTTTCTTTACCCACACTATATATACCTCAATACCCATGAATTGTAAGGAGTAATTGTCAGAGAGAAAACCCTAGAAAATACACTTGAGAGTTAGAGATTGTTATATCCACAATCATCTACACATTTTCTTGTGGTTTTCCTCAACTCCTACCTCTCTACCTCTAAATCCTTGAGAGGTTGTTAGCCCAAACACTTACCACACCCATTTTGAGTGTAAAGTGAGATTTTGTTGCTATTGGGAAGTATTGGAAGGAGCCATTCAATGGCGGATGCAATAGTGCTGAATTGCGGGGTTTGGAAAGCTAGGGAAGACAAGGCTTTGAGAAGTCAATTGGTAACAGGAGCTTGGAGGGCTCAAGTACATGGGGTAGACTAGGCTTGGAGGGTCTTTTATTATTCATGTACTCCAACTTTATTCTCTAGTGGATAGATTGCGAATTGGAGGGTCACAGAGAGATTTTTCATAGAGTTCTTTGGTTTCCTTTTCGATAACAGGTCTCAGTGTTATTATATGTTTGCATCTCTCTTCCCTACCCTTTAAGCTTTTACTTTATTGTCATTGATGGATGCATATGGCTTAGGGTAGAGTTATCGATTCATTGCGCTTACTTACTCTTATTCCGCACTTAGCCTAAGTTAGAGTAAAAGCAATCTAGCTGTAATTTTCTTTTGGGGTTTGAACAAGTTCTTGTGTTTCAGCACAAATCTGAGCTTTCAATTGGTATCAGAGCGGGTACACTTGTCAGCTTTCAATTTCCTAGTGTGATCCTAGACCCCATGTGAGATGGATAGATCTCAATCCCTTAATGCACCTCCTTACTTTAATGCGAGTAATTATGCCTTTTGGAAAGTACGTATGCGTGCTTTTCTTTGTGCTATTGATGAGACGGTGTGGGATTCTATTGAGAATGGATATGTAAGACCCACAACAGCAAAATCCGAATGGGATAAGGCTACTCTTGCATTGGCAAATGCCAATAGCAAAGCTATTAATGCTATTTTCTGTGGTGTTTCTACTGATGAGTTTCACAGGATTTTGCATGTGAAGACTGCCAAAGAGGCATGGACCATTCTTGAGACAACCAATGAAGGTACCAAGAAGGTCAAGGACACCAAGCTTCAAATGTTCACCACTCGGTTTGAGGAAGTAAAAATGAGCGACTATGAGTCATTCGATTCCTTATATGGGAGACTCAATGAGATAGTGATTGCCAAGCTTAATCTTGGAGAGAAGATTGAAGACGCCAAGGTGGTACGGAAGATCTTGAGATCCTTACCCGAAAGCTTTTGTGCTAAGGTCATAGCCATAGAGGAGAGCAAAGATTTGGATGAGATAAAGATACAAGAACTCATTGGATCTCTCCAAACTTATGAGCTCGGATTGCTTTCTCACAAGTCTAGCAAATTACTTGCTCTCAAAACAATAAATGAGAGAATGAGTGATTCCTTTGATGAAGACGATGTAAAGAAGGAGATGTCGTTTCTTGTAAAGAACTTACAGAAATTTCTCAAGATGAAGAATAATGGGAAGTCGTTTGGCAAAGCAAAGTTATCATCCTCCAAAAATGACAAAAGGGAGTTCAAGAAGAAGGATGAGAAAGACTCGTCATCAACTCAAGGAATCATGTGTTATGAATGCAAAGGTCATGGATACTTAAAGAAAGAATGTCCAAACTACTTGAGAGGAAAGGGTAAAGTTCTTGCTACTACCCTTAGTGACTCGGAGAGCTCAAACTCTAACGCGGAAGGAGAATGTGATAGTGATGGAAACTATTCGGCCTTCATGCAATTACCACTGTTGATTCTAGAGATGAGTTAAATGATTTGGTTGATGAGCTAGGTGTACATTCTGAAGGTGAAGAAGTTAATTATTCGGAAGATGAGGATGTGTACCTCAATGAAGGTGAGAAGAACCTTCAAGAAGTGTATGATGCGTTGCTTGAAGATTATGGCAAATATGCCAAAGTTGTAAAGAATGCTGTTAAAAAGTTGAAGAAAGTCAAAGAAGAGCATAAGTCCACACTTGTACAACTTAAGGACACAAAATATGAAGTTGAAGGGCTAAAGGAGGAATTGCTAAATGCCTACTCTAAAATCAAGTTCCTTGAACTTGAGATCATTCAAGGAAATGTGAAAGTGAAGTGCATTTCCACCAAAAAGCTTGACAGTGTGCTCTTTTCTCAAAATCCTTCAAATGATAAGACTGGGGTTAGGCTATACCAGTGAAGGAAGCTCAAGTAGCGAACCCAAGAAGGAAGTGAGGTTTGTGTTGGCCAAAAATGTAGAGACGCTCAAGGTAGAGAAGCCTAAAGTGGAGAAGCCCAAGGTTGAGGCCCTTGCTGTTGCAAAGAGAACCCTTGGTGCAAAACCAAAAGAAAAAGGGAAGTCATTACCCAAAAGACAAAGGGGACCTTAAGTAAAGCATTTTTGTCATCATTGTGGCGTGTGAGGGCACACAAGACCAAATTGCTTCAAGCTTCAAGATCTTAAGAGAGCTGACTCTCTACGTGGCCAAGATAACTCAAGAAGAATGTCGAAAGGAAACCAAGCTAAAGGAGAAAATGAGGGACAACTCATTGGAGACGTTATGAAGATGTTGAAGAACATTTCATCATGCCTTGCTAGCTTCACCTCGAGTTTTGAGAGTTATGTCGGTCGTTTACCTCAATCTAAGGATCTCACCTAAAACACTCGTACAGTGTGGGTAGATAAGGGTACTCATGCATGATCACTCATTATGGCCATGCTTTAATACTTCTAACGTATTAGGGTTATAGTTGCATGCATCATGACATATGAGATCTTTGATAGGCTAAAAATGTATTGACCCCTTGTGATGAATTAACCAATTAATTAGTCAAGTGAATTAATTTGGTTCAATTACATGCAATGAGGGTGGCAGCACAAACAAATCACCAAATAACTAAATGCAGTGGAAATTAAATTTGACACAGTGATTTGTTTACGAATGGGAAAAACCTACACGGCAAAAACCCCATCGGATGATTTTAAGGTCACCACTCCCGAGGATCCACTATTATCAGAACAAGCGGTTAGAAGTAAAGGAATCGCAGTACCTTATATTAACCTATAGTTGAACCCTTACCTTAATACCCAATTGGACTTGTTCTGTAATGACAATCTCTCATTGTATTGCATAGCTCCTAGTACGTGACTAACCAAAAGATATGCGGATCCCAGTACGTGACGTAATCACCAACTTAAGAAGAAGGTTGGCTGCAAAGTTCTTCTGTTCATTAACTGATGAAGATCACGAAGTTGCTTGGTCACAAAACCCTATGGTGTACAAACATAGCAGCTTCTCAAGAACTAGGGCAAACTAGGTTTTTTGGTTACACTTGAAGAATTATGCTCTTGTGCAATTGTGCTCTTCACTGTGCAACCTGATACGACCCTTAAAATAATCATTATATATGTTTAGGGTTGTGAGAAAAGAAAGCCCAAACACATACTCACGAATTGGATGAAAAACAGTCTAGAAAAATTGAGTTTCATAACCCTCGATAGATAGCCATCTATTGAGCTAGCTGTCGAGCCATAGGCTTTAGCAGCTTTTAAACCTCGATAGATACTAGCTTTCGAGCTTTAAAATCCAACACTTCATTACTTGATTCTTGGATAGACTTGTATGGCTTCAACACTTGAACTTGAAACCTTATTTCTTGAAGTATTAAACACATCCTAGATCTACCCAGTTACAAGTAAAGTGCGTTTTGTCAAAGGATTAGCCAATACATAAAATGTTGACATATGTTCCTAACATCCAATCACATATGTCCTAACAATCTCCCTCTTTGGAAATCCGTGACAAAACCACAACAAACAAATGAACATATGAGAGAAGTCATAAATCACTCAACTCATATTCACTTGTTAAATACAATAAAATCTATCCTAACACAAAATCTTGAAAATTTTTGCAAGAAGAGAGTTCATGGTAAGGAAGACTTTGACAACCTGTATTTCTGAAACATTTAAACAAAACTCATACAATAAATAAAAAATTGCATACAATAAATAAGAAACTTGTGTATAAAGAGAGAAAAGAAACAACACATGTAAAGATAGGTGAAAGAACATACAACAAACTATATAAACCAAATATAAGTACAATATATGTCAAAATGGTCACAAGACCCATGTACAGGATCAATGTATCAACTAGAAAGAAGAAAAAGATATATCAAAATCCTCACTACATCCCTCATGAACACACAAGAACACTCCCCCTATCTCCTAACTAACCCTTCCCCTATGAGTATGACTACTCTCATCTCAAAACTACTCCACCTTTTTGTCGCGGGTGACAAAGGGGTAAGTACATCAAGTAGACATCTTATCATCACTAGGCGAGCTAGCATCCTCATCCTTATCACTGCTGGAGTCATCATCACTCTCATCCTCGGACGCCGGTGGAGATGGAGAAGAGGCAACTGTGAAACCACCTATCACGTGTAGTACCTTAGATACAATACCCGGAGTAACTACTATGCGTATACCTCAAACGCGAGTGACAAACTAGGGTATAGAGGTGTCAAATCTATGCATATTGGAGTAGAGCTTCTGTATGATCACGGAAGGACATGTGACAAGAATGCCATAAAGTGACTCCCAACCCTTACTGTGAATGGCAGTGGGTAGGTCAGTGTTAGCAAAATCGGACAGAATGACTTGGCGTTCCAAATGAATGTCTCATCGTGAAATGTTCTCAAAGAAGTCTAATTTGGCCTTCTCATCATAGAATCGTATGTGAAATGGAGTAGGGTTAGAAGGAGAAGAAGATGAAGATGCCCCGGAACGAAGAGGGTTCCGAGACGGAACAAATTTACGCTTAGGTGCCATGATGCAACCCCTACTGTGAATGGCAGTGGGTAGGTCAGTGTTAGCAAAATCGGACAGAATGACTTGGCATTCCAAATGAATGCCTCGTTGTGAAATGTTCTCAAAGAAGTCTAATTTGGCCTTCTCATCATAGAATCGTATGTGAAATGGAGTAGGGTTAGAAGGAGAAGAAGATGAAGATGCCTCGGAACGAAGAGGGTTCTGAAACGGAACGAATTTACGCTTAGGTGCCATGATGCAACTAACGTAAGAGGAAGAGAAAGAGAGAAAGAGAGAGACAATCAGAAAAGTACCAAGCAACACATATATCCAAATATATAGAATTGAAGGTACGTATGCATGAGAATGCATGAACATGTGACATGTAAAAATAAATACATCATGGGCTCAGCCCAATCCAAATCTACCAGCACACAACATAGCAGCAAAGTAAACACACATAAAAAATGCATGAAACATTGTTATAATGCATATGTGATGCAATGCAAGAAGTTTAAAGATCACTTTGACAGAAACCCATCCTAAAATTTTATCAAAAACCTTAACAATTTGAAAAATCCTATAAGATTTCATAAACCCCAAAATTTAGGTTAAAAGATATGAAATGCATGATTAATGAGTGAGAAAGCACCATACTAGAGAGGAAAGAAGATCTTGAGATTGAAAAATGAGTGAGAGAGGTTTTGGGAGGTGAAGAGCTTGAAAGTATTGAGAGAGATCAAGGGAATGAGTGTACAAATTGCGATGACTCTTTATATAGAATCCTCATAAAGCTCGATTGATCGAGAGCTATTAAGCTTTAAAGAGGCGATTTTCAGTTGTTGAACCAGCTATCGAGGATTAAACAAGAAGTTTGTCAACGAAGAAGCTCGATGGATAGAGGTAGCTATCGAGAAGCTATCGAAGAGACAGAAAGTTTCTTGATTGATCGAGATAGTTATCGAGAGCTATCGAGATTGCGATAAAGAAAAGTTGAAGAGTCTCGATAGATAGCTTATCTGTCGAGAGCTATCGAGGAGCTATTGAGATTGCTTAAAAAAAGTTTTTCAAAAAAGAGAAAAACACAGATATGAATACAATGAAGCACGCTACTCAACCAAAGATCCAAATAGAATTTTAAGCTCTCAAAATCATCTCTCAATGAAGAAAAATGTCATGCATTTAGATCCACACACACACACACACACACACACACACACACACACACACACACACAACAAGTCTAACCAATTTTATATTTCAAAAATGAGTTAAGACAGTTTAGTAGGCATACATCAACACATGTAAACCTTGTAATGACTAAATCACATTGTACCTGCACATGTATCAAAAGTAGCAAAGAATATTGTGTGTTGTGTGTGAAAACATCGTAAGATTGCATAAGTGTCTCTATGTTATGACGATTTGAGATATGAGTAAATCAATTTAAATCACACAAGATCATACCTATTTGATGGGGACTATCACCTTCGAGGTACATCCTATAACTCCTACATCTCCTAGAATATACGCTTGCAATCATATATAAAGTATTTTGATTTTTTTACTTTTATTTTCTTTGCATATTTTCTTTTATTAAGCATATCATGCATGGGCATATAAGAGAAAGAAAAAAAAAACCCAATTATGTTAAGCTATTGACATTGCACTTTTGCTATGTCAAAGCATACATATATTATTTCATGATTGGTGGACAACAGTAGTGAGATGGTCATTTATGCCTTTCTCTTAGGATTTTCTAGTCCTTCTCGTCAAAAAGAGTGATACGAGTGTTAAGTACAAGAGATTACTTAACCTTACTCATCACAAACACGAGTCACAAAGCTCACTTGCTTAGTTGTGCCTAGAGATGCTCATTTAAGCTACAAAAGATACAAAGTTTAGAAAACTTTGTTTCAATGGCTATTCAAGGTACACAAGTACCAATGTACACAAACACACACTGTTTTTTTATTTTTCTGATTTTTCAATTTTTTAAAAAAAATTTTAATGAATGAAAAACAAAAAAACACTGAAAAAACAACCAAACAAAAACATGTCAAATAAAGAAATGCATAAAAACTAGACTATCTCAATTAAAAAAACAAAACACACAAGTAATGCAAGCATAACAAGAAGAGGGAGAGAGAAAAAGTGACTGAATCACTTGGAACTTATTTCCTTCCACACCTTGGAAGAACCTTTCCTTTTAGAAAACACTTGAACCGGTGGTGAGGGGGAAGAATTAAAATCGTTCAAGTTTGAAAGGAACATGAGGGCTTTGAGAAGATCTCCCAAAGGTGCAAGAGAGGACAAAAACTAATTTTGGCTTCCCGACAACATCATGTTGTTGCTCTGTTGAGTGGCTAACCACTTATAGCAATTTGGTCGAGTATGTCCAGTTGCGCCACAACGATGACAAAGATGCTACTTCTTCTCTTTGGACTTTTGAGAATTACTCTTCTTAGCCCTAGGGTTTTTGGTTTTTTTCTTAGCCCTAGGGTTTTTGGTTTCTTTCTTAGCAAGCTTAGGGGGTGCTCCTAAGATAGCTTTATCCTTGTTTATGTTCTTATTAGCTATCACATTTTTAACATCATTATTCTCAGAATCAATATTGTCAACAGGAGAAACAAAAACAGTAGTACTAGAAGAAGCAATATTAGGATAAGAAAAATCATACCCTAAACCATTTCGATCGAAGGTAGATTTTTGCATGCTGAGCATCTTGTCAAGCTTTGCACTTGAGGTCCTCTCCAACTGAGCTCTCACTTGGAACAGTTCCGCCTTAAGCTTCTTAGTCTTCTCAGCCAAGAAATTATTCTCAAACCTCAGTGCTTCGATAGTCTGATTTGCTTCATCAAACTTTGTGGAGAGTTGTTCTCGTTCAAGCTCCATATCATTGAGCTTCTTGGTGGCCAACCTATACAGCTTCTCATGTTTTTCCGAGACCTTGTATAACTTTGCATAAGTTGTGTGGACGTCATCTTGCTCATCCATCTTCTCAAATTTTGACTCTACCAATTTTTCTTCTTCATCCACATTTTCTACAATCCCTTTAGTAGGATTGACAATAGCGGTGAAGGCATTCAGGATTCTGTCATCCTTATTTTTGGAATCATCCTCAGGTTTGGTGTCACTCGAGGTAGCAGCAAGTGCCTTGCTTTTCCCAATAGACTTGAGATAAGTGGGGCACTCCTATTTCATATGATCGAATCCTTGACAACCAAAACACTTAGGCCCTGAAGGAATAGTGTACTGACCACCATCCCTAGCATCCTTCTTTCCTTTGTCTTGGCTCTTAGACTGTGAAGAACTTGATTACCTACGGTCCTTGTCGAAGCCCTTTGCATTGGCCTTCTTTATGAACTTCTTGAACTGCAGAGTGATGTAGGACTTTATTTTAGAATCTTCATCATCAGAAGACTCATTAGTGTCACTGCTCTTGGCCTTCAGTGCCATACTCTTGCTCTTGCTTGACTTCCTGAGCCTAGACAAATCCAACTCATAGGTCTGCAGATTTTCAACAAGCTTTGTCAAAGGAATTTCAGCAATATCCTTTGATTCCTCAATAGCCATGATCTTGGCATTAAATCTCTTGGGTAGAGATCTGAGCACTTTTCTCACAATCTTGGGTTCTAGAATGGTTTTTCCAAGATTAAGTGCTGAGTTCACTATGTCCTTGAGCTTGGCATAGAACTCATCAAATGACTCATCCTCCTCCATCTTGATTTCTTCGAAGCTAATAGTGAGCCTTTGAAGCTTTGAATCTTTGATAGCCTTGGTTCCTTCATAGGTTGTCTATAGAATGGTCCATGCCTCCTTTACAGTTTCAGTGGAGGAGATCTTCTTGAACTCCTCATTTGTGATCGCACTGAATAAGGCATTCAATGCTCTACTGTTGAAGTTAGCCTCCTTGATCTTTGCATCATCCTAATTGGCCGGTGCTTCCTTTGGCTTGGTCCAGCTTATCTCCACAGCTTACCACACCTTCTCATCTAAGGACTGCAAGAAAGCTCTCATGCATACTTTCCAGTATGCATAGTTAGTTCCATCAAATAAAGGAGGAACAGTAAGTGATTATCCTCTATCCATGACAGACAGGGGTTAATGGATCTCAAAGCAAAGATTAAACCTTAATCAGAGTGTGCCTGCTCTGATACCACTTGATACGCCAAAAATGTATTAACCCCTTGTGATGAATTAATCAATTAATTATCCAAGTGAATTAATTAGGTTCAATTACATGCAATGAGTGTGGCAGCACAAACAAGTCAATAAATAACTAAATGCAGCAGAAATTAAATTTGACACGGTGATTTTTTTACGAATGGGGAAAACCTACACGGCAAAAACTCCACTGGGTGATTTAAAGTCACCACTCTCGAGAATCTATTATTATCAAAACAAAGGGATTACAAGTAAAGGAATTCTAGTACCCTATACCAACCTGCAATTGAACCCTTACCCTAATACCCAATTAGACTTGTTTTGTAGTGACAATCTATCCTTGTATTGCACGGCTACCAGTACGTGACTAACCAAAAGATGCACAGATCTAAGTACGCGACTTGATCACTATCTTAAGAAGGAGGTTAGTTACAAAGTTCTTCGGTTCATTGACTGATGAAGATCACGAAATTACTTGGTCACAAAACCCTACGGTGTACAAACATAGTAGCTTTTCAAGAACTAGGGCAAACTAGGTTTTTGGTTATACTTGAGGAATTATGCTCTTGTGCAATTGTACTTTTCACTGTGCAACCTGATACGACTCTTAAAATAATCATTATATATGTTTAGGATTGTGAGAAAAGAAAGCCCAAACACATACTCACGGATTTGATGAAAAATAGTCCAGAAAAACTGAGTTTCATAACCTTGATAGATAGCCATCTATCGAGCTAGCTATCGAGTCACGGGCTTCAACAGTTTTTAAACCACGATAGATACTAGCTGTTGAGCTAGCTGTCGAACTTTAAAATCCAGCACTTCATTACTTGATTCTTGGATAGACTTGCATGGCTTCAACACTTGAACTTGAAAACCTTATTTCTTGAAGAATTAAATACATCCTAGATCTACCCAATTACAAGGAAAATGCGTTTTTTCAAAGGATTAGCCAATACATAAGATTTTGATATATGTTCCTAACATCCAATCACATATGTCCTAACAATGATCTTGTGTCATTGCTTTTGTTTTAGCCTGATTCTTCTATAAGTTTTTGTTTGTTTACCTTATTTTTGTTGATCTTACTTTATTGCTTTTTTTTTTTAGTGTGTTTAAAAATTTAAAAACCTATAAAAAAAAATCTCAAAAAGTTTGTTCGCCTGTGTTGTGTATATCACATATTGAATTTGGCCTAGTACCTTCGTACTATTGGCATAGTGCATTTACAAGCTTAGCTTGTTATGTATGCACATTTTCTAAGTGTGAGCGACATCTAGAAATCTTTGTTTGATTGTTGTAAATAGATCTTCAAGCTTGTCATGAATGATTAGTCAATAGTCTTGTTTGATCTTGATTCATGCATAGACTTATGTCTATATATCTCCTCACAATCTTTTTTCTTTTTCAAAGAGCTCTACAAATGTCAATCTCTACAAAAAGAAAAGAAAAAGAAAGAGCTGAAAAAGCCTTGCTTCAAAAACTAGTTTGATTAGGAAAATGTGGAGCAAATATGTATTAAAATGTATGGTGCCAAAGCCAAAGGCTTATTCATCAAAGAAATATCAAAAAGGTCATGGCATCATTTCTCAAAAATTTGAGTTGTATTGATCAAAAGTATGAAAAATGGAAGCCAAATGAAAAGTTTTCAATCAAATGTAAACACATTGGTGAGAGGTCATATATGTTTATTTCTACAAGTGAGATAGGTCACTTGACTTCGTACTAGTTGTGTATAATTTGATAAATTGATCGTTGAAGTTTCATACTAGACTATGGACTAGTTTATACTTGATCTACACACACAAGAAACAAGTTTAATGTTCAATGAATGCCTATTTCATTTGTGTGATTGTACGTGTTCAAATGTGATATGTGTATACTCAATTGCTTGATAATCAAACCCAAAAATATTTTTGATTATTTAATATGTTTTTGAATGTGTTTTTGTATAGCATTTTTGTGTTAAGATTTCTTCCAAAAAGCCAAATATATTTTGTTGAAAAACTCCTTCATAGGCATTTTTGCTAGTATGTTGCGAGTAAGAACTTATCCGCGAAAATGAGGAACCTATTTTCAGTTTCTTCAAAATTTTACATAGAGAGTTTTGCGACTCCCTTGCAACTCCTTCGTGAAAAGTAGCTTCTTGCGAAACCTGTCTTGTGCTTTTGAGGCCATTTTGCGAGTACCTTACCCGTGAAATGAGCAGATTTTCAGTTTTTAAAGGGCAAATAGTGACAATTTTTCAAAACATTTCTTTTGCCTCCTTTGTGTCTCTCTCAACCCAAAACACAGTTTCACTAAAAAACTCAACCAAATCTCAAGGGTTTTCATCTCTAAGACTCATCTAAGGTATGTCTTAACATTTTTTCGTTCTTGAATCCTTAGATTAAGTCTTAGATTCTAGGATTTCTAGGGTTGTGTTATTTGTGAAAGGAGTTGGGAAAAACTTATTTCTTGTCAAATTTTTTTAATTTTCTTGATTGGGCTGTGTCCCATTGTGTTTGTTTGTATTTATGTTGGCCCCAAGTGGCATTTTAACATGTATTTAGGCAAGTTTACCACATGATCATGCATTGTTTCATATGTAAGTGGTTTGTGTGTACTCTAAGTGTAAAATGCCTAAATGGCATTTTCTAGTTGGTTTGGACTCCAATGAGTACCAATTTTTGGGAATTACCATGTTTTTACATGCTTAACATGTTTTGAACATTAGTTTGTGTTTTACACCCTTTGCCCCATGAGTGCTTTGTCATGCACTGCTCATGCATCTCACATGCACACCACAAGCACACTTGATGCACACACTCGATCACTTGACTTGTTTTGCATTTCAATCATGCTAAGTAAGTCTTGTTAGGCCTTTAGCACTTAAAACATGATCTTGTGAGGTTGTTTACTTGTCTTTATGCTATTTAGGACTATTTTGTTCATCTTTATGGACTAACTTGTATCTAATCAAGTTTATTTCCTGTTTGTGTTTGTTTTTGTTTGTTTGTGTGGTTGTCCTTTCTTCAGATGTCTCACCGTTCCTCTTGCAGCAAAGAACCGGTGTTTGATCTCACATCATCTTTTGTATCAAAAAGGACCCGTCAATCATCGGGTGATTTTGACAAAAAGGGGTTCAAGACTCTCTTGGATTCTCAATCTTACTCCTACAACTTTAAGAGTGCACCTATTGTGGTGGAGAGTGTTATGAGATTTGATACTTTGGGATCCACCTTTATCCCTAAGATATTTGTGGATAAGGATTGGGTAAGTTTTTTTGGTAACTTTGAGGATCCCATTGACGAATTAGTTAAAGAGTTCTATTCGAACACTTTGTTCATCAGAGCTGAATTGAAGTGTTGGGTTCAAGGAAAAGATTTTGTCATCACCCTGGATTACCTAGCAAAGATTTTATACATCAATCATCCAGAGAATGTAGAAACCTCACTGTATGATGACAAACTAACCCCAGTGACAGAGATTCTTGACATCTTAGGCACTGAACATGAAGTCTCCTCCACAGGCACTTCTGTTGGAACTGCGAAATTTGGACCAGAGATGAAGATTCTCACATTAATCGTGTTCTTTAACCTGTACCCTTTATCCAACATAGGGTTCATCAATCTTGTAAGGGCATAATTCCTATGTGATCTAATCAAATGAGCTCAAATTGACATTTATGCTCACATATTTCAGACCATGAAAAAAACAGTGGGGAGATCGGCTACACGAATGTGTCTTCCTTTCTGTAGCCTTGCCATGAAGATCATGATCCTTAAGGGTGTTCATCCACCAAAAGAAGGAACCATCTTGTCTCGTTAAAGACCAATTTCTTTGATTTCTCTTTAGAGGAGCAAGAGTCACTCATCAGTTGAAAAGGCAAAGAAAAGTCCTTCTAAGACTCCAAAGAGCAAATCTTTCCAACATGCCACTCCTTTTGCACAAAGATCAACTGCTCCCACTATCCTCGAGCTAATCGAGACAACATTTCTCGAGCCTCAATCCATTAGCACTCAGTTGAGGAACTTGATTGAGGGATTGCATGAGAGCATTTCTGGACTTGCGCTAACATCATATACTCAACCAACAACCATGTTGAGATTTGTCTCACCACCATTGAGACACAGTTGGATGAGATTTAGTGCAAGCTAGAGGGGTGCCTTAGCTATTCGTGCCAAAATAGGGGAGAGCACTTAATGTTAATAGTTTTGACTATAGCATATAGTAAAGGGGAGAGCATCACATGGAAAGGAGGTGTGCATATTGAAAGGGGGAGATCAGTGAGCTTAAAAGGAGAAAGCTAACCTACAGCCACACACACTTTTGGATAGTTTAACCATTGTTTGGCTAGTCTAGTTTACTTTACACTTTTATAGCTTTTGGATATTTTACAGTGCTTTTATTTAAAGCTTTTAAGTACTTTAATTTAAAACTTGGTTTTCTTTAGTACTATTGTTTGTATGTTGGTTTTTATAGCCGTTCCTTGATGCTTATCGTTTTCTATTGCTTATTGCCTTAGTTTCTTTAATGCATCATGGGTATGTTGGACATGCAATTGATTTTAGTATTTCTCTTAATTGCATTGCATGTCCTGATGATTATTTACTTGATAAATGTTCATTGTGGTCATTTGCTAATGACTGTTCATGTTTAATCAAGTTATGCTTAATGTCATATATATTTCTTTTGGTGTCTTGATCGCATTTTACTTGTTCCTTATACGTGCCTTGTGTTCTACTTGTCTTGAGTTTAATGAAGTTTTGTTGTTATGTGCAAGTATTTTAGGCTACAAGTGTGTATGGTGCAAGTGTTTCATAGTTTCTAGAGTTAGGTGTGAGTGAGTTTTGCCTATGTTCCCAGACTGACGCTTAAGTCTAGAGTCTGTTTAGGGGTTTTGTCATGGAATAGGCAAAAGAGGAGATTGTAAAGTTGTGATTTCAAACTATATTGTGTTGGCTTTAATTTTGTGCCAAATTTGATTGTAATTTCTTCAATCATTTTCCCTGTATGTATGTGGGTTTATTTGTAAGGAATGAGTGTGAGAGATCGGTGAAGAATCAAGCTTCAAGAGTTGAATCAGTGGATTTCACAACTAGCTCGCGAGTAGCTCGTGAGAAGTAACCTACGAAAAAGCCACATGTGGAGCACATGACTACAAGACGAAGAGTCGTGCCAGGCTGTCATTTTCGCGATTGTTTGGCGAGAAGGGCCAAGCCATGAAGGACTCACGAAAGTCTTTGTTTGGCAAAAAGTTATGTTTTGCTTTACCTTTTCTTTACCCATATTATATATACCTTCATTACTGACGAATTGTAAGGAGTTCTTTTCAGAGAAAAAAACCTAGAAAATACACTTGAGAGTTAGAAATTGTTATATCCACAATCATCTACACATTTTCTTATGGTTTTCTTCAACTTCTAACTTTCCATCTCTAAATCCTTGAGAGGTTGCTAGCCCAAACACTTACCACACCCATTCTGAGTGTAAAGTGAGATTTTGATGCTACTAGAAAGCATAGGAAAGAGTCATTCATTGGCAGATGCAATTGGGTTGAATTGCGGGATCCGGAAAGCTAGAGATGACAAGGCTTTGAGAAGTCAGTTGGAAGCAAGAGTTTGGAGGGCTCAAGTACATGGGATAGACTAGGCTTGGAGGGTCTTTTGTTATTCGTGTACTCCAACTTTATTCTCTAGTGGATCGATTGCGACTTAGAGGGTTGCGGAGAGGTTTTTTGTTGAGTTCTTTGGTTTCCTCTTTGATAACATGTCTCGGTGTTATCTTGTGTTCGCATATCTCTTTCCTACCCTTTAAGCTTTTACTTTATTGTCATTGATGGATGAATATGGCTTAAGGTAGAGTTATCGGTTTATTGCGCTTACTCTTGTTCCGCACTTAGTCTAAGTTAGAGTAAAAGCAATCTAGCCGTAATTTTTTTTTGGGGTCTGAACAAGCTCTTGTGTTTTAGTACAAATCCAAGCTTTCACTATCCAACACATATTTTTGGCCATGTCATTTAATTTCCGCTAAGGAAGCACCGTGTCATTGAATGGGAGAGTGTGTTTTTTCCATTTAGTTTTTGGGTAGAGTGTCATTTCTCCAAATCTCAAGGGAAGGAAGTGTAATTACACCTAATTATAATAAAAATTAAAAAAATTAATTTTATCAAGTTATGTTAATTGACACTTTTGATATCTCTAAAGATGATGTTCAATGTTTGAATCCACCATCCTAATTGTCATAATTATTAATTTTTAGAAAGTATTGAAAAAAATGTATGCCTTTTTTTAAAAAAAAAACTTAAAATATCTACTAGTTTAGAATAAATATATTTAGTTTCCCAATAGTTTTGTTATATCATGCTGTAGTTTATAGGTTAGGTGGTGCTTTTCCTCAAAGGTTCTATCAACATTTTTTTTTTAAATTTTAATTTTACCCTTTTTTAGATCTCAAAAAGAAACTAACAATAACATTTAGAAATTGAAACGAACGGGCAGATTTTGTGGGTCATGGTTGATAGGCCAAAAATGTAGTGACCCCTTATGATAAATTAACCAATTAATTAGCTAAGTGAATTAATTAGGTTCAATTATATGCAACAAGTGTGACAGCACAAACAAATCACCAAATAGCTAAATCTGCAGCGGAAATTAAATGACACGTTGATTGGTATACGAATGGGGAAAACCTACACGGCAAAAACCCCATTGGATGATTTTAAGGTCACTACTCCCGAGAATCCACTATTATCAAAACAAGCGGTTACAAGTAAAGGAATCCTAGTACCTTATACCAACCTACAATTGAACCCTTACCCCAATACCTAATTGGACTTGTTCTGTAGTGACAATCTCTCCTTGTATTGCACGGCTCCCAGTACGTGACTAACCAATATATGCGCAGATCCTAGTACGCGACTTGATCACTAACTTGAGAAGGATGTTGGCTACAAAGTTCTTCTGTTCTTCAACCCATGAAGATCACGAAGTTGCTTGGTCACAAAACCCTACGGTGTACAAACACAGCAGCTTCTTCAAGAACTAGGGCAAACTAGGTTTTCGGTCACATTTGAGGAATTATGCTCTTGTGCAATTGTGCTCTTGGTTGTGCAACCTGATACGACCCTTAAAATAATCCTTATATATGTTTAGGGTTGTGAGAAAAGAAAGCCCAAACATACATTCACGGATTGGATGAAAATCAGAATTGAAAATTTGAATTTCATAAACCTCGACAGATACCCTAGCTGTCTAGCAGCTGTAGAGCCTCGGGCTTAAACAGTTCTTTTAAACCTCGATAGATGCTAGCTGTCGAGCTAACTGTTGAGATTTAATGAACAATACTTCTTCACTTGTTTCTTGGATAGACTTGCATGACTTTAACACTTGAACTTGAAACCTTGTTTCTTGAAGCATTAAACACATTCTAGATCTACCCAATTACAAGTAAAGTGCGTTTTGTCAAAGGATTAGCCAATACATAACATGTTGACATATGTTCCTAACATCCAATCACATATGTCCTAACAATGGGGGAAGTATTTCGGTAATAGTTTCTCTCTCTCTTTCTCTCTCTTGGAATTTTGGCAACATTATTATTGAAGTTGCTTTTTTCTTTCTCCTCTTTCCGTCACATCAATTCTCTTTCCTCTCTCTTACTTTTTCTCACAATTTCGGTGATACTATTGCCGAAATTTGCATCTCTCCTCATTTCTCCAAATAATTTTGAACAGTGCCCATATCACAAATAAACACCATTTTATACAAAATTCATCCAAAAGACTCTGGATTTGGAGTGAATATGACTAGAACTTAATCTCAATTTTAAAGCACATCCAATAATGCAAGTCAATTCTTTGTTACCCATGTCTTAGTGGGTGAAAAAAGGGGGAAAAAAAAGGAAAAGAAAAACAAAACTTACATCCCCAGGTCTCGCAAGTTAAATTGAACCAGTTGGGATGTGTAGTTGAACTCGAGAAAAATGATTGCAGTGGGAACTAGAACACGAGATAAAGCTAGAAATTTGATACAAGTGACTATGATGAAGGAAATTAAAAGATTCATCATCTTTTCATTGAATGGTATTAACCACCTCAAACGGATTGATCTGGTGCAAATTAACCAGTTGTAGGAAATGTGGACTTAAGAAAGAGAAGGAGATAAGATAGGGAAGGGTATTTGTATGTGGAAAAAGGAGTCATAAAAAAGACTCTTGGGAGTCTTTTGGCTGAATATTGTATAAAATGAAATTTATTTGTGATATGGGCACTGTTCAAACTTATTTGGCAAAGTGAGGAGAGATGTGAATTTCAGTAATGCTATTGTCGAAATTCTGAGAAAAAGTAAAAGAGAGAAGAGAAACATGATGTGACAGAAGGGAGAGAGAGAAAAAATGAATTGTAGCAATACTATTGCCGAAATTAGGAGAGAGAAAAAATTTGTAATTGTGGCAATTCATTTGCCGAAATATGAAAGGAATAGTGAAAGATAAACACCGGAAATTTGGCAACATGATTGCCGAAATTTGGAAAATTTTGGGGCTCACAGTGAGAGAGAATTAGTGGAGGGAGGAGTAAAAATTTGGTAAAAATTGGTTGTGAGTGTTTTTGGCAAAAACAGTACCTCTTCACTTGGGTTGAGTGAGTTAAGTTAGTATCAACCACTTGGCTATGTCAAGCTTTATTGTTAGTAATGAAAGCAAAAAATATTTATTCCAAATGTTGATAGTAGTTACAGTTTCTTTTCTAAGATTTGTAGCTTTTAAAAAAATTGGATGTGGATGCGTATAATAAGCTTGTAAACGTTAGTAATCTTAATTTAAAAAATATCCATTAAAATTTAAATAATTTTTCAAAAATATTACATGACTTAGAAAAAATGAGATAATATAATTAATACTTAAAGTACATGGCATAATTGCTAAACAAACACATATTTTCAAATTTATAGAAAAATGCATCTTCTATTTTGAGAGAAGACTAATTACAATAAAATTTTACAATAGAAAACTATAAATATATTAATTATAATAAAAATTTAAAAAAAATTATTTATTTTATTGATATATGCATCCACGTCCAATTTTTTAAAAGTTACAAATCTTAGGAAAGAAACTATAGCTACTATCAACATTTGGAATAAATATTTTTAGCTTTCATTACTAGGAACAAAGCTTGACATAGCCAAGTGGTGATATTTAACTTAACTCACCTACTTGAAGAGTTTCTATTCTTGCCAAAAACACTCGCAACCAACTTTTACTGCCTCCACTAAATTTTCTCTCCTTGTGGGCCCCAAAAGTTTCTAGATTTCGGCAAACATGTTGCCGAATTTCTAGTGTTTATCTTTTTTTATTTTTATTTTTTATTTCTCCTAATTTTGGAAATGGTATTGCCACAATTCTTTTTTTTTTTCTCTCTCTCCATTTTGTCACATCATATTTCTCTCCTCTCTCTTACTCTTTCTTACAATTTTGACAATGACATTATTGAAATTTGCATCTCTCTTCATTTTGTCAAATAAGTTTGAACAGTGCACATATCATAAATAAACTTTATTTTATACAATATTCAGTCAAAAGACTCAAAGAATGTGCCCATAAAATAAGTAAAGTAAAGAAGAGAGAATGCATGTGACGAATTTTGGGACAAGTGAGAGAGCATGAAATTTAGGAAATAAAGAAGATTTATGACATGATTGTTGTTTTTTTATTTAACCATTAGATCTAATTAAATTAAATATTGTAAAAAATTTGTAACTTGAACTAATCTCATCATTTATATATGAATTTCTTATTAATTGAAAAAAGTAGTCCTCAATCGAAAATGTGATTCAGCACCAACGCTCGTGTTTGGATGCCAAGAAAGCATGCTGGGTACAATCAGGGAATTTGCAAGCAACCAAAAAAGAATGTTGGATTATTAATATGTGAGTAGCGTGCTTGGTTAAGTAGTAAAATCTCATATTGGATACTAAAGGAGAATGAATGATTAATATATAACATAATTGAGACTAACTCATCGACTTAAACTTTTGGGTCAAGTGGTATCCCTTTATATTATATTAACTACTCATTTGAAGTTTTCTTGTGATGTTATCTCCCTAACAAGTGGTATTAGAATCGGTGATTCAAGGGCAAGTATTCATTTGTGAATTCCACCAAGTAGGGGAGAGTAACTAAAGTGCTTGAAGTGACTTATTGGTTAAAGGCTCACATGTAAAGGGGGTGATTTATTAGATTATTCAAGTGTAAATCTAAAGCATGAGTGGTTCATATAATATAATTAGGTCTGTAAAGTTTTAGACACACAATATGATTAACCTAATATTAAGCCAAGTTGATCAACAAGTTTGTTAATTAACACTAGGTTAAACCAATATGTGTAAAATAAATATAATGCGGAAAAATAAAGAACTTGGGGAGGATTTGACTTAGCTATCCTCAAGGTTAAACAGATCCACTATGAAAGAATTGAAGTTTGTACAATAGAATTTAGACCACTAACATCCTATTGCTACCTTGAGTAGAAAATTTACTACCACGACCACGTGACAGCTCCGAGTCCACGAACTACTTCTTTCCTTTGATCCACTGCAACGACAAGTTCTCCTACTTGACATTAATCTTGATCTTGATAACCCTAAGTGTTTATGAGGGTAAACACCTTTGGATCTTACAAGAGATTCAACACACAACACATCAAAAAGCTTCTAAAACATAGCTAGGGTTTTTCTTTTTATATGAGAAGTAAAACATAAAACCCTACACGTCAAACGGGCTTAGGCTGAGTTAGAAATTTTGTAGAAAATTAATTCTACACGATTCTCGATAGAACAAATCTAATTTTCGATCGATTGAGCTCTGTAGAATTTGCCCGCTAATTTCTGCAATCACTCGATTCCAACTTTACAATAAAAACATACTTTGAGCAAGCCTAAACCTAGACTCTATGTTTTGATCATGGTTTGCTAACACAATACACATTGAAGTTCTAATACATTAGTCTCTAAGGTCTTAGAACCTAACAATCTCTCCTTTGGCAATCCGTAACAAAACACATCATAAACATGAAATGCTCGAAGTTACAAAACAGCCCATTTAAAATTAAAATGCCCTAAACACAATTTAACCTAACTACTATTTATGAATTGCTAGTGTAGACAGCAGCCACGACTGAATTAAGCTGTATATTCCTGAAACACTTCAACAAACACATAAACGCATGTGTGGACAATACAAGTAAACCAAAATAAATATTTGATTTCACAAAACATAAAATAAAAGACATATACCATGAAACTCATAATATAAATCAATAACCAATGTATCATATGTGAAACAAGAAACAATAAAAGAAACAAAGCATAAAGCATAAAGCATAGTGTCTCCCCCTAACATATACAACTCATAAAAAACAAATACATCATGAGCCAAAAATAGAATATGCATCATGAAGCTCCTAGACACAATCTAACAAAAACTCCCCCTATCTCCATGCATATGTACTTCCCCTTTTTGTGACGAATTGCCAAAGGGAAATCAGGACTCATCATTAAAAGGAGGTGATGGAGAAGACTGTCGAGCACCGGCCAAATCAGCACGCAAAGCCTGAAGCTCCGTGAGCATATCCAACAAAATCTGTCCATGCGTCGCCTGAACGGTCATGACAGTATCCAACATACTCTGAATGGATGGATCACTTGAAGAAGAAGTTGGAGGATCAAAAATGGTAGTGAGATCGACAAACTCCTTAGCAGAAGGATCACCTGAAGAAGGAGGCCAAGATGCATCACCTGTGGAAGACTCTACTCTAGGACGCTTAGAGCTAGCTTTCATCTGAGCCGCTTTTTGCCTAAGGAAGGTGGCACCTATGGGAGCAATAATATGGACATGCTCGGATGCAGGAAAATCCTTTAAACCTAAGTCTAATAAAATCCTATGAATGAAAATAGGAAAGAAAAGACCATGAGATTTTGCACTACTCCTATGAACCTCAAACAAAGAACAAATGAAAAGAGTAGAAAAACTCATAGGAGCATTGGTGACAAGAGCATACAAAAACACACATCTCTCAAGAGGAATAGTGTGTAAATGAGAGATACGCCAAATGGAATGACAAGATATTCGGAAAAACAGATAATTGAGCTCAGTAAGCTCATGAGAGGTGATCTGAGGATCAGTACCTCATCTAATGTAGTATCGGTGAGTAAGGACATAATATCCTCAAGTGGAGGGGTCTTAGTGTAAGGATACACAGGTTGCCGTACCAAAGGTACACTAAGAGCAGAGCCCATTACCTAGGGTGTAATGACATACTCTTCACCCCTTATCCAACTCCTCACAATCTGAGTGTTGGAATCATCGGAGTGGACAGAGAGGTTCGAATAGAACTCTTTAATCAAGGCAGCTAGAGGAGGATGCTCCACATCTAAGAGAGGTAACCAACCCCGACTTTCAAATTTCCTCCTAATCTCCAAATCTAACTCATCTAGAATCACCTTATGCTCAGCCCAAACCGACCTATAGATATTAAGCTTCTTATAAGTTTCTTGGTTTTTCTCGGTTCTAAACCTATCACTCTAAAAAACAGGGGTAGAGGTGGTGGTGGTTTTCTTCTTTGCTCTAGTTTTCCAAACCATGATGCTAAGAGAGTAGAAAAAAAAAAAAGAAAATAGAAACAAAGAGAGAAACACAAGGGTAGACTGCATTAGAGAAGGTTAGAGCACAAAAATCTCAATAAATAACAATTTATATGATGCATGTGATCAATAAACATATGGTGCATGCTCTAATGCATTGAAAATTTTCAATTTTACTTCATAAACCATTAATTAACTTGAACACAGAGTTTTTAGAGCAAAAACCCCAAATTTTGAAAAACTCATTTTCAAAAAATGAACCAAATTGATTAATTAATCATTACACTAGTTAGAAAACATCATATAATGACATAATCAATCAATAATACAAGTCAATTTCATCAATTTTAGCCCAATTGAACAAAATCCCCAATTTCACAAAGTTTCAAGCCCTAGAAATTTCAATTGATCTCAAATCACCAAATTAATCAAATTAATGCATGGGAAACATGTTTACAACATCTAAGAACAAAAACCCATTGATCAAATATGATTAAAAACAACCCTAAAATCAAAACTCCCAAAAATCCTATGTTCAAATTTTTTAGAGAAAAATGCATGAAAAATGAGATTTTAATGAAAAAGGAAGGGTATTAAGGTCTTACCTACACTTGAGGACAAAAACATTTGAAGATTTGAGGAAGAAAATGACAAAAAACCCTTAGATTGGATCGGTCAAGGAGGAATAGTGAGAAGAGTGTTTGAATAGTTTGGATAAAGTGATGAACACGTGAGAAAAATTCCTTTTTAAAACACTCATTGACCAATTTTCGACCGGTCGAAAATTAGCTTTGATTGATCAAAAATGAAATTCGATCAATTGAGCACCAATCGAGCCAGGTAGATTCAAACAAAAAAATTTGTTGCAATTTCGATCGGTCGAAAAACAGAGTCGATCAATCGAAAATTTGGAAAAATCAACTTTTTGAAAAATAGAGCAATGGAACATATGACCTTGAATGGCCAAAACACATTCACACACAATATCACGTACTAAGTTTAGCAAAGAATAGCTTGTGTAGTGTGTGAAACTAGCAAAAGCATGACACACATGCGAGGTGATAAGTAGATAGTAATCAATCACATTTTCTACACAACTCATCACACAAGTTTGAAAGTAACTTTCACCTAAAGAGTGACATCATATAACTCTCACATCTCATAGAAAACAAGCTTGCAATCATGGAATTTTCTTGTAATTCCTTATAATGTACACACAAATTTTATTTTATTTGAATTTATCATAGCCCAATAATGTACACATCAATTTTATTTCATTTGAATTTATTATATTCGAGGCTACACCTTATGTTCTTTTTGTGCATGTGCTACACTTTCTTGAGCACAAAATTTTATGATATGCACTAAGGTGTTTATGATTGGCTAGTAAACAGTGGTGAGATAGTTATTTATGCCTTTCTTTTAAGATTTTTTAGTTCTTACAATCAAAAGTATATAACTTCAAAATCAAGATCATGTGATAAAAAACTATAAATAATTCCCACACAGCATGCACTACATAGCCAAAACTAGCAAAGTGTAATAAAATTAAGCTCATTTAGGCTAAACAAGGTACACAAGCATAATATGTAAAAATACTATGGCCAACCTTGATTACAAAATCCAAGATATATAATGCAAAACACATTTTTCCTTATTTATTTATTTATTATTTTTGGAAAAACAAAAAACAACCTATCATGAAATGCATGAATGTAATGCAATGCAATTTCTGAAAGCAAAAAGGAAAACAAAACAGCAAAAGAAAATGGTCATAAGGAATATTGAGATGAAGCACAAGGACCATGTCAGAATGACTTAATTAGATTGAGCCTTTTGCATCCAAAACCTACAACTCTAGCATTGGAGTTATTATTCTTATTAGAATTATGAGCAATTCCAGGATTGGTATAAAGGTTCAAAGCCTTGACCAATCCACCAATAAGTACCATAGGATCTTGTGCTTAGGGCACATGTACTTTTGGCTTATTTGCTCGCTTTGCAGCTTGCAACTTGAAACAATTTGGATGAATATTTCCTGTCTTTCCACAAAAATGACAACCCACACAAGTCTATTATGTAACTTATCCTTAGGGAGGTTAGGATTTTTAGGCTTAGTCTCTTTAAGATTAACCCTAATCTTCCTAGGAGGTGGTGTAACTTCTACTGGTTTGACAATCTCACTCTTAGGAGGCTCAGAAGAAGGAACAAAATTTGGGGAATGAGTTTCAGACATCGAGATGCTTTCTGTAAAACCTAGACCAGTTTTATCTAAAGGAGACTTCTGAACATTCAACATGTGATCAAGTTTAGAACTAGCAGACCTATTAGTTTGTTCTCTAGCAATAGATAATTCTAGTTCCAATTTCTTAATCTTATCAAACAACATCATGTTCTCAGTTTTCACTTTATCAATTAAAGTACTAGCATCAAGCAATTTCAACAACAAATATTTCTTATCAAGTTCAAATGAAGCAATTTTCTTTAAATCTAAATCAACATTCATTGCATCCTTTACAGCAACTTTGCATAGCTTATTGTAAACTTCTTGCAAATCAGCACATTCAGAGAGTTCCTCATCAGACGGGTTCTCTTCAATCACAACATTTTTATCAACTACAGCTGTAGCTATGAAAGCAATGAAGTTTCCATCTTCATCACTAGCAGACTCGTGATTAGAAAATTCATCATCACTAAGGGTTACAGCCATAGCTTTACCCTTTGATCTCAAGAATGTAGGACATTCTGATTTCACATGACCATATCCTTAACAACCAAAACATTGTTGACCTAGAGAGTTACTAGAGGTTTGACCAGCTTTCTTTTTTGATTTTTCATTATTATTATTAAGCTTAGATGGTTCATTTTTCTTAAAGTTTCTAGGTTCAGCATTATTTTTACCTCTTGCCCTTCTGTTGTTATTCCTAAGAAAATTTTTAAAGTTCTTGATAAGATAGACAATAGTTCATCATCAAATCCATTCCCATCAACATCATCAACTGACTTGAGAGTCATTGATTTGGATTTGTTTGTCTTGGGTAGGTCTAGCTCATAGGACTGGAGAGATCCTACAAGCTCATCAACAGGGATGAAGTCCACATCCTTGCTTTCAGTGATGACAGTCACTTTGGGTTTAAAGTCCTCAATCAAGGATCTAAGAATCTTCCTAACAATGTTAGATTGATCATAAATTTCACACAAATTATAAGCAGAGTTAACAATATCATTCAGTTTAGCATAGAATTTATCAAAACATTCATCTTCAGACATTCTAATATTTTCAAATCTAATAATTAACTACTGCAATTTATTGATCTTAACTGCCTTTGTGTCTTCATGCACAGTTTGAAGAATATTCCATGTAGTATGAGCAGCCTCAACATTAGAGATTCTCTTGAATTCCTCCATAGAAACAACATTAAAAATAACATTCATGACTTTGCTATTAAAAGCGGCTACTTGTTTTTGAGAAGCTGACCATTCAGTCACAAGAGTAGTCGGTTTCTCCCATCCGTATTCAACGAAATTCCAAACTCTCTCATTAATAGATTTCAAGAACGCTTTCATCCTTACTTTCTAGTAGGCATAATTGTTCCCATCAAAGTGTGATGGGATCACTAGAGAGTGATCGTGTTCCATGACAACAGTGGTCAATGATTAACTCTTAGATCAAATGATCTAAACACTAAAGGTAACCCGCTCTGATACCACTTGTAAAGTTTTAGACACCTTGACACAATATGATTAACCTAATATTAAGCCAAGTTGATTTACAAGTTTGTTAATTAACACTAGGTTAAATCAATATGTGTAAAATAAATGTAATGCGGAAAAATAAAGAACACAAAGATCTGATGACCTAGGAAAACCAAATCAGTAAAAAACTTGGGGAGAATTTAATCTAGCTATCCTCAAGGTAAAACAGATCCACTATGAAAGAATTGAAGTTTGTATAATAAAACTTAGACCACTAACATCCTATTGCTACCTCGAGTAGAAAACTTACTACCATGACCACGTGACAACTTCGAGTCCACAAACTACTTCTTTTCTTTGATTCATTGCAATCATAAGTTCTCCTACTTGTGACTTTGAGATTCCACTCAAAGATTTCAAATCTTTGTTAAGTTCTTTATGCAGCAATTGAAGCGATCACCAAACTCTTGACATTAATCTTGATCTTAATAACCTTAAGTGTGTATGAAAGTAAACACCTCTAGATCTCACAAGAAATTCAACACATAGCACATCAAAAAGCTTCTAAAACATAACTAGGGTTTTTCTTTGCATATGAGAAGTAAAACATAAAACTCGACACATCAAATGGGCTTGGGCTGAGTTGAAAATTCTGCAGAAAATTAATCCTGCATGATTCTTGATCGATCGAATTTAATTTTCGTTCGATCGAGCCTTGCAGAATTTGTCCGCTAATTTCTGCAATCATTCGATTCCAACTTTACAATAAAAACATACTTTGAGCAAGCCTAAACCTAAACTCTATGTTTTGATAATGATTTGCCAACACAATGCACATTGAAATTCTAATACATTAGTTTGTAAGGTCTTAGAACCTAACAAGGTCCAAATAGAGGAATAAAGTTATCTAGGGTAAAATAAAAAGTAAAAGAAAATTCTTGCTGTTTGGTTGAAATGGTTTTTACACTTTATTTTTTTAAGCTGACAAGGAAATACAAGCATGACCATAGAAGAGTCTATGGTTTCTTCTGGATCCCACATCATAGCAGAAGAGTCTGTAGCTTGCAAGCGCAAAGCACACACATTATTAAGACACCAAGTTATTGTTAAGCACGTAATTAAGGATTACTACGGCTCAACTGTAAATCCGAGTTTCGGGGCATATTCCACTAGTTTGTTCAATTCCTCTTTGTTGAAGTATTGAAAGCGTTTCTTTAGCTCTGCCCTGCTCAGCTGTCTGACATTATTGACGTCGCATTGCTTGAATTTCTCCATCAGCTGCTCTTTCGTTAGGAATCCAAATGATGTCTGAAATGTTGAAAGGACAGAGCACACATATATAATATCTGACAAGTTAAGGTTTTTTTTTTTTGAAAGGATCCGACAAGTTAAGTTTAAGTAGGTAATTAAAAATTGAAAAAAGTTAACTAATGCTTTTAGGATATTGATTTAAAAAATATTCTTAAAAACTTTTTATAAAAAAACAAATTGACTCTTTTTTTTGATAGTTATATAAATATATATATATATATATATATATATATATATTTATAAAGTAGTATTAAAATTTTATTAAAATGAATTATTAGCAAATGTCAAAAGAATATTAAAAAATGATAGGACAGCTTAACGGTAAATTCATTGGCATTATTAGCTTGGATGGTGCTGTCTCCATGGGCATTATTGGCATTAGTTTTGGTGAAACTGTCTCCATAATGGTTGTCATGGCCGTCCCTTCGGGGCATAAAGCTGCTGGATCTGAAGCTTGAAAGCACAAAGCACACATATTATTAGTACGTATATGATATCTGATAACTTCCTGTAAAGTATGTACGTAATTAAGAATATCTACGGCTCAGCGTCTTTTACGGTAAATCCGAATCGCATAGCGTGTTTGACGAGTTCATCCATCTCCTCTTCGTTGACGTATCCGTCCTTACTGGCAACGGCATGGCTGAGGCCGCGGTCTGCGTGAATGGAAGGGATAATTGAGCCCAAGTACCCAAAGGCTTTCTTTGGCTCTTCCTTGCTGAGCAGATTGTCATTATTGATGTCGAACTTCCTGAAAATTGTCCTTAGCTGATGCTCCGTTAGGGGCAAAAACTTAAGGCTGTTGTTCCCAACGGTCTGACGGCCCATGTTTTGGAGAGTTGATGGAGAGCCTTAGGCAAGTTTTTTAAGAACCTTCTTGTGTGGTTTGAGTTTGTAGTAAAGAAGCCTGGCATGGGGCGTGGGGTATATTGAATACTATCATGGATCTCGTCTCTGTTTCCCTACATACGTAACAGTTTTATTCCAGCTTTTCTTGACGAAGAAGTGTCATTGTCTTTGTGCGTGTGATGGGTTGGACCAGAAGTTATCTCAAATATATTTGACTCTTGGAATTTGTTTGGGATGTGATGAAAAGTTTAGCTTAATTTAATTTTTAATTTCTTTTTGGTACTGTTTATGAATTTCATGATACTTTTTGATATTATTTATAGCTCTCATCGTATTATTCAATTAATTTTTAACTTTTTTTTTTTTTTTTTTTTACATTTTCAACAAATTTTTTTTTTAAATTCTAACTAAATAAGCTGTTTTTAAATGGACCACGTTGCCATACTTCTTTTTTCTAAGAATATTTAATGCTTGTGCTGATAATGTTGTTTCTTTCCATACAAAGTCGTTCAAATGAAAAGAAAACGTGTCACAGTCGAACACAAAAAGAATCAATTTGTAGAATACATTTCATGGTATCCAGATTGTAGCATCTGCACGCAAAGTGGTCCAAACATTTCTTATGGTTTAAGCAACTAGACGAGAAGGAAGAATATTTGTTGTTACTTCATCCAATATACCCCCCCCCCCCCCCCCCCCAAAAAAAAAAAAGACAAAAATACGTTGTTTGGCTTAAGACTGTCCGTGGTATTATTGAGGAGGGAGAAAGTTTCATTAAGGAAATATAAAGATTAAAAAGGTTGCACAAATTAAAAACCCAAATATATCCAAATAGCTCTCTATCACAGTATCACCACAACATAGCACGCCACAAAAAACCTAATTCTCTAAATCTAATGGGCAAATGACCAAGATTGGGTGGCATTATTAGGAGAAAGTTTCATTAAGGAAATATAGAGATGAAAAAGGTTACAAAAAAACCCAAATATATCCAAATAGTTTTCTATCACGGTATAACCACGATATATAGCACACTACAAAAATCCTTAATTCTCTAAATCTAATGTGCCAAACACCAAGATTATGTATGTTAAAGTGTGTGATATTAGAATTATTATATTTATGTGTTAAATAACAAAGCTTGACTAGGCAAATATGATAAAAATTGTTATACATATATTGTTACTCACACATTTACACCTACATGAAAAAACAATTGAAACAGTGATTTGAAATCAAAATTTTTACTTTGAATTTGTAACTTCTAGTTATAATTTTAGTTGCTTTTTTAAGTGTGTAAATTTGAAAAACAATCACTAAAGTCAAATTTGGTTTGGTGTCCAACATGTTGTACACGGATCCAAAATTCCAAATCAATACACGCATCAAATCACTGCACTTGCATTTAACAAAACAGTACATACACGTGAAGTCCCATTTTTTATAGGGTTAAGCTCTCAATAATGCAGAAAAAGTGGACTGCTGGTTGGTAGGGAGACAATTCCAAAGTTGTGGGGGCTCCAAAGAGATTGACGAGGATCCAATATTGTGAACATTTGTGAAGGAGATGAAATAGAATTTCATCTCGTTAGTATGTTTCTCGTCAGTATGATGAACTACTTGGAGCTAGTCAGTATGTACCTCGTCAGTGCGATGAACGACAAGGAGTTCGTCAGTATGTACCTTGTTAGAACGATGGACGGCCTGAAGATCCTATATCAAAGAAAGCACTAAGCAGATAATGACACTGGTTTGAGGCCTGCCAAGGACAGTCCGATACTTAAGTTAGCTAAAACTCTTTAGAAATCTGTAATCTGTAAAGTAATTTATGTGTGTATTCAACATGCCTCACTTACTTGTCTCTCCTGGCTTTATATAGCCTTTGTATGAGTAAATGCTCAATTTATTGGCATTTCTAACGTTGTATCACAGCTGAAGGATTTATGGCCTAATAATTACCATTTATCCTCAGCCCTTTAATGTCTGTAATGGCCATTAAATGCGCATAATTGGACGGCAGTAACGGCTCTGTGTTCATTTATCATTTGGACATTAAATGCTGTCTAGAACTAATGCGTTTACGCTCATCCATACTTTTACTCATCATTAACATGGACGGTTTGCAATATGGACGAGCGTTTTATCGCTATCCATTAGTTATGGTTGAGCTGGAGGCTTAAATGCTCATTTAATAGCCATTTAATTTCCCCATTCAATGTTCTATAACAGCTGTGTAATGATCAGCTTAAGCTAGTCGTAACAGCTGTGAGTTGGTGGTTGGAAAGGTTGTACGTCCTTTACACTTGTACCATTTAAGTGATGAATTTATTTCTGAGCATTAATGTGTGTAATGGTCGTTAATGTTACTAACGACCTATTTTACTGACGATCTGCAATCTTACAGATGATCAAATTCACTAAAGGCCTGCTGATCAAATGTTACTCTTCAAATACTTTGCTTATTTGTTTTTCTTATTCCTCATGAGTTATAATTAAGTCTACGTTGACAATTAGGTCTAAGTTGGCAAGTAAGCATAAATTCTTTGCGTTGCTTGCTTCTCTTTTCTAGCACAACTAAACAATAATCTTCTACATAGTAGAAGTTATAAATAAGTTCTACATCAACTTAGTTATAACAAAATTGAAATTGAGGTTAACTTGGAAGCTTTCTTAGATGTATTTTAAAGTCAAAATTAGATCATTATTATTATAAGTATTGATAGTTACTTTTGCAAATTAGTTTATATGTATGTGTGTTTTTCAATTGCTATTCATAAATGATTGGTTGCTTTGCCTGCTTAAAATTTGAGAGAAATTACACTTTACCATTCTAAACTATGCACTAGATTATACTTTGCACCATAAATTATTTGAATGCACATTTTGCATCATAAACTATGACTCTTATTACACTTTGCACCCTAATGTTAGTTTTACCGTTAAGTTAGACAGAAATTAATAGCACCTGACTTGCACAAGATTTTTACTTAGGTGTCACATTGATTAGAGACGAAAACACCATTTTCACTTATAAATAAAATAAATTACTTACATACAAGCATAAACAATTCAAAGAGGAAAAAAAAAAAAAAAAATCAGATTTGCAGCTGCGTTTATCATCCCTGTTTTTCCTCTATTAATTCTCCTTTGCTACAAAAAATTTTGGGATCATTCTCTATGTTTTGGACCTAATTTGCGGAAGGTTTTTAATTTTTTTTTCTTTCTTGTTATACTGCTGGAATACCGATCCAACCAACAAAGAACCATCATTCAATCATTTTTTGTGCTATTTTAAAGAAATATTTGTTAAATTGGCCCCCATGAGAAGTAGTACAAAATTTGAGATTGTTTTATGCAATAACGATTTTTTTTTTTTTTCAGAACATGGTTGCTCCAATGAGTTGTTAAAATGGCCTCCATTAAAATTGATTCACACATACGCTATTTTAAATTATGAGTTGTAGGACCCAAAAAAAAAAAAAAAAATTATAGGAATTGATGAGTCGATATTCGTTGAACGCATACAACATCGTAACCACAATGTCGTTTGCATTGTATTAGGGCCCACCTTGCTATATTGGGTTGTAGTCGGCGGTTTTGGGCTCACAGGCCTAGTCTAGAGCAGTTTGCAAGGCCATGTTTTCCGTGTTGATCTTCGCCACACACCACAGCTCCTTACCCATTACACCGGTTTGGGCCCTGGAAACTGATGCGCTGGTGAGGAGTGGGAGTGTGAGTGCCAAGAAGAGAATGATTTCAGAGGAAGAAGAAGAAGAAGAAACCAAGAAATCTTTTTTCCATTTTGCTTTTTCAGGTGACCTGTGAGAGAAAAATAGAGAAGAGAAATGTTTTTAATTGTTCGTGAAATGGTTGATTTGGCCTTTAAACAGTGTGCCACCTAAGCAAAAATCAGGTGCAAGTCATGTGTTATTAATTTTTGTCTAAATTAATAGTAAAACTAACATTGGGGTGCAAAATGTAACAAGAGTCATAGTTTAGGGCGTAAAATATGCATTCAAATAGTTTATGGTGTAAAGTGTAATCTGGCGCATAGTTTAGGATGGTAAAGTGTAATTTCCCCTAAAAGTTGTCATATAGATGTTAAATATAGTAACATTTTGTGTTAAATATACTAGGGTCTAAATGCATAAATTCAATTTTACATTACATCAGTCAAATAATCTACCACATTAAAGCATTCGCATTAGCTCATGAAAAAATTTATGTCTATTAATATTTTAGCCTAAGAGCTTACTTTTTCTATTTTATATATTCACAATTCAAAACATCTTACATCAAATTATCTATTTTACACTAAATTTTTATTAACAGATCAAATTTTCTTAATTTTTTTTATTGTTTCTATTTTTTCATACACAATAATCATCATCTACTCTATTCCTTTATCCTTAAGATACATACATGAACAAAGAATAAAAAACTAAATGTGTTAGGTCCTAAAAGTTTTAAACAATTGGCAAATCATGAATTCGAAATTTGAAATTTGAAATCAAGATCCAAGAACAAGCAAGCTACAGAAAAGAGAATTCAAAATTTGCCTGGTTCGATCGATCGAAGAATTGGCTTGACCGATCGAAATACGGGTTCGCAGAATTTTAAGTTCGATCCAACAGCAGTTCAAGCCCAAAAAGGATTAGGATTTCAGATCTATTTCTTCTAGTATGTAAAGGAAACCCTAAACACGTTTTTAAAAAGGCATTTCAGAGAGAGAAGAGTGTGACTCTTTTGTATCTAGGGTTTTGAACCCAAAAAGCTCTCTCATATCTTCTACCGGTGTTGTTCCTTAAAGAATCTCAAGAGTGTGCCTCTTTTTTTTTTTTTAATTTTTTTTTATCACAAGCGTGGGTGCTTGTGTTGCAAAGGCCAATGAAAGAAGTAGTCCGTGGACCCGAAGCTATCATGGGGTCGTGGTATTAAGTTCTATGTGTAGTAGCAATGGGATGTTAATGGTCTAAGTCTTATTGTAAACTCCAATTCTTTCTAGTGGATTTGCTATTTACCTTAAGGATAACTAGGTTAAATCCTCCCCAGATTTTTTACCGGTTTGGTTTTCCTGGATCATCATGTCATTGTGTTATTTACTTTTCCGCTGCTTTACTTGATTTGACTTTATTTTTTTTAACTTAGATTTGAATAATAAACCTAAATATTGACTTGGTTAATTAATTAGGTTAAACAATCTAGTTTACAGGAATCTAAAAACCTAACAAAATGCAAAATGAATATTGTCAATATAAGTTGTTTGTATATTTAAACTCCTGTAAACTCAGATATTTTAACCTAATTAATTAACCAAGTTGTTACTTAGGTTTATTATGCAGATCTAGGTTAAACAATAACAATTATATCACATAAAGCGGAATAATAAAGAAGACAAGCAATATGATGACTCAAGAAAACCAATGAAACTGTCTAGTTTTAAGGTAAAAAACCTAGAGGGGATTTAATATAAACAATCCACAAGGCAACAAATTCACTAAATAGAATGAAAGTGTTTACAATAGATTTTTTTTTCTCTAAATCTAAAGCTACCTTTTGTAGTATTTACTCACGTGATCATACGTAGCTCCGAATTTATGGACACTTATATTTAAATTTGTTGCACACAAACACTCTAGTTTGTGACTTTGAGATCCCATTCAAAGGTTTAGATCATTAGCAATAGTTTATCTTGTATGCAGCAACTTATCTCCACTGGTTAATGCACTATCAATCAAATCTCTGGTAGATGCTTGTTGAGTTAGAAGGATACAAAATTTCTCAGATCTCATAGGAGTGACTTACAAGACTTGGAAAACGTGTCTTGATTAGTCGAAGAATACACTCGATCAGTCTAGCCTTAAAATTTTTGAATTCTTTTTTCTACGGCTTGACTATTCTTAAATTTTGACTTGAATCAACTTGAGCAATGTCTAATATTATTCTAAGACATAAATATCTTATGTTAGACATATTTTTGTACTCGGTTTGCCAACATACATATAATTAGAACGTAAATATTTAGAACCTAACATAAGTTTACAAGGTTACGGTTGCAACTATGTATTTCTAAACTTTGCATGACTTAATGTGGGTAAATTTTAGTCTTAATTAGCTAAAATATGGTCATTTTTCTATTATTCAAGCGCTGATACGAATGCTAAGTTTGGAAAAAGTTTTTTATCCGTGACAGTGACAGTATTCTTAAGAGTATCCTATAGGATTCGGAGCAATAATGGGATTTTGTGTGTGTGTGTGTGTGGAGAAACGAGCGATAATGGGATTGGAAACTCATGTAAGTGTACGTTTTTAAAGTAGACATATAAATTCTGCTTCCACCATGTAAATATAAAAGCAAGCATTTAGCACCAAAAAATTAAAATAAAAGCAAGTAGACAGTATTCCTTATTATTACCATTTGGATAATACATAGCTGCCAAGGAAATAAAAGCATGACCAAAAAGGAAAGGAAAAGAAAGGTTAAACAGGAATTTAATCAAACCAATTACCGCATTGTCTCCTCATATAAATTTATATAGAAACATTGGTGGAGGCCGCGTTTGGCTCGAATGCCAGGGATAATTGAGCCCAGGTATTCAATGGCTTTCTTTAGCTCTGCCCTGCTGAGCTGATTGTCATCAATCTTCAATCATTGACGTCGTATTGCTTGAAAATTTTCTTTAGCTGATTGTCCATTATGGAGACTCGGAGGATGGAGAGCCTTAAGAACCTTCTTGTGTGGTTTGAGTTTGGACTTTGGAGTAATGAAGCCGGGGGTATATATACACAAGAAAACTATTCCAGTTTTAATTTCTTGATGATGAAGAAGTGTCATCGTCTTTGTGCATGTGATGGGCCGGACCAGAAACTAGCTCTAATATATTTGACTGTACGACATTTTCACACTACTTTTTCCTAAAAATATTTTATGCAAGGGTTGATAATGTTGTTCATTTTCTTACTAATATAATCAAATGAAAAGAAAATATGTCACAATCAAACACAAAAGGAAATCAAATTGTCGAATACATCTGTTGGTATTCAAATTGTAGCATTTGCAAAGTGGTCAAAAAATTTATCATGGTATAAGCAGCTAGATGAGAAAGAAGAATATTTGTTGTAACTTCATCCAATATACCCCCCAAAAAAAAAAGAAATTTACAAGGAAGAAAAAGATATACATTGTTTGGCTTAAGCCTACGTTAATGGGTGATAATATATATTATTGAGGATAAAGTTTCACTAAGGAAATATAGAGACTACAAGTCTACAAAAGTTGCACAAAAAACTCAAATATTTACATATAGCTCTCTATCACCACAACTAGCACACCGCAAAAATCCTTAATTCTCTAAATCTAATTTGTTTGTACACAAATTTGTTGTAGGACATGGTTTAATATTTAATATTTATAATTATTTAACTTTAGTATTTTTACGTAATTTTTGTTATTTTAGATTTATGTGATTTATTTTCTTGTTTTAGGTGTTTTTAATGTTTTTTAGTCAAATTAGGGTTTTGATGCTTTCATAGCCGCCTTAAGGTTTCTAGTCACCCTAAGTTTTCTTTTTACTATTTAAACACATTGTAGCCTCCAAAGGCAATTCAGTTTTTTAGATTAATACAAATTCAAACTATTATCAATAAACACAGACTTTTGTCAAATTCTTTCTCCAGTGGATTCCTATTTTTTTCCTTGTGGATTCAGGGAAACCTTTTGTGGATTTAAGGTTTACTAGCAGAAGCTAATAGTTTAGTTTTTGTTCCATTAAGAGAGCATTGTGTGTGATTTCTTCTAGCTTCCGCGACATCAGTCGGTATCAGAGTCTTGACATAACTTGGTCTAATGGCTAACCGGCGAGATGGTGACTACCACAACAATGACAGTGGCAACAACGTCGACAACACAACCCTTACTAGGGATGAGTTCCTTAATTTTTGTGATGAGAATCACCAATTTTGTGATAAGAGTCAGCAATTTATAAGTGAAATCAAGCAAAAGATTGCTACTCTTCTTGCTAGGAAATCATCTCACAACAACAATGACCAATATATTCAATGATGCATTCCTTACTACAAGAAAATTTCATTCTTGACAAAGATATGTGTATGTTAGATTTTATTAATTGGCTTCTTGATTTGGAAGAGTATTTTAATTTTTGGAATATTTGTGATGAAGAAAAAGTGTGGCTTGCGTCTAATAAATTGGACGATGAAGCAAAGGAATGGTGGGAAGATATTCAAATCAATAGAAAGTGACGAGGTAAGCATCCAATTTGCTCTTGGCAAAGAATGAAAAGGGTATTAATTGATTTATGGTTTCACTATTGATAGACTAAGAATGTATTGACCCCTTTGGTAAATTAATCAATTAATTAGCCAAGTTAATTAATTAGATTCAATTTCATGCAATAAGCGTGGTAGCACAAACAAATCATCAACTGTATTAAATGCAGCGAAAAATAAATTTGACACTGGTGATTTGTTTATGAATGGGGAAAACTACTGAGGCAAAACCCCATCGGGTGAATTTAAGGTCACCACTCCCGAGAATCTACTATTATCAAACAAGCGGTTACAAGTAAAAGGAATCTCAATACCTAATACTAACCTACAGTTGAACCCTTATCCCAATACCCAATTAGACTTGTGATGTAGTGACAATCTCTTCTTTTAATGCACGGCTCCCAGTACATGACTAACCAATAGAAGAACGGATCCAAGTATGTGACTAACACACCAACTTGAGGAAGATGTTGGATGCAAAGTTCTTCAGTTCATCCAATGATGAAGATCAAGAAGCTCATTGGTTACAAAACCCTTGGTGCAAAGATGCAGCAACTTCTACAAGGAATATGATGAACTAGGGCAAATTCTGTCTTCGGTCACAATTTGCATGCACAATCAATTTGCATTGAGTTGCATCACTTTGCATCACCTTTGATGGCCCTTTAAATAATCCTTATATATGTCTAGGGTTGTGAAAAAAGAAACCCTACATAAATATACATGGATATGCGTGAAATCAGTTCTAGAAATTTGAATTTCGTAATCCTTGACAGATACAGCTTTTGTCAAGCTTCATCATTAAACCTCGATGAATATGTATCTGTTGAGCTATCGATCAAGCTTTAATGAACAACACTTCTTCACTTGTTTCTTAGACAGATTTGCATGGCTTCAATACTAAACTTGAATTCTTGTTCATTGAAATACAAAATCCATCCTAGATCTACCTAATTACGAGTAAAGTGCATTTTGTCAAATGATTAGCTAATTTACATAACATATGTCTCTAACAATATCCACATATGTCCTAACAATCTCTCCCTTTATCAATCCGTGACAAAACCACAACAAACAAATGATGTATGAGAGAAGTATTAAATCACTAAACTCATAATCATTTGTTAAATACAATAAAAGCTAATCCTAACACAAACTCTTGAAAAACATTGCAAGAAGAGAGTTCATGGCATGATTGCTTGCTCACTCCCAAGTGTAGGAGATCGTAGAAATATAATTCCCGGAGTATCGAAGTCGAACCACAAGGAGTAGATAGATTCAAAGACAATATAATTAAACAACAATTTGGGTGAAGAAGAAAAGTACTTTTGCTTGGTGATTGTTAACAAGAATAATAATAAAAACTGATTTAAATCAATAATGTAAATACTGGGGCATCAGAGTGTTTCTTTATATTGATATGAAATTCTTTGTGATCTAAGAAATTATATATTTAATAATTGAATGTTCTTATACAATTAAATACTTATGATTCGGTTGAACTGAGACAATTCAAGAATACATGATAACCTAGATTAATAATGCAGTTAGAAAAGTTTTCAGAAAACCCATTCACTTTAAAAATTGATTTCTATTTGAAGCTATTAGAAATTTATCTAAAAAATTAGAAAAACATGATTGAACTTATTGAAAGCATGGAAGAACTAATACATCAAAAGAAATCTAATTGAACAATCAAATATGTTGTTGATAAAATCTTAGAAAGAATCACATTAAATATTCATACAGTATAGAAGAAACATAACCTCTAGCCCTAGTGTTGGGAAATTTAGACCCCAGTTGATAGAATTAATTAGTTTTAAACCCAAGTTGTTAATTAGATTTATTATGAATAAACCTTGTTAAAACAAACTAACATTGATATCATGTCAATATCATGTAGTGGAAAAATAAGTAAGACAAGATATAATGACCCAGGAAAACCAATGAAACAAACTAGTTTCATAGTAAAAAAAACATGGGGGGAAACCTTCCCGAAAAGCAATCCACTATAGTAAAGATAAGTTTCATATCTAGTACAAAACTTTTGTCCCTAGACTCTACAATCCCCGTAGATGAACTTACAGCATTAACCTTCTACCGCTTTAGAACCTCTGAACTCTTCAATATATGAACGTCACCCTTTTGATGCATGGATCCCAGCACGTGACTAATTCCTTTGCACGAATCCCAGTACGTGACTTACTCACAAACTTGAGGAAGAATAATATTGGCCGCAAAGTTCTTCACTTCATCAACAGTGAAGATCAAAAAGCACTTGGTTACAAAACCCTAAGGCGCAAAGACGCAGTAGCTTCTCTCAGAGAGAATAAGGCAACAGTCACCTTTTTCATGTGTTCTCCTTGTATTCTCATATGTGACGGCCTCTAAAATAAGCCTTATATATGTCTAGGGTTGTGAGAAAAGAAATCTTACACAAAAACATAAGCATGGGCCGAAAATCAGATCTGAAAAATTGATTTTTGTAATTCTTGATAGATACCTCGATAGATAGCTATCTGTTGAGACCTATTGCGAGCTATCAAGAAGCTATCGAGCATCCAAAATGTTTCTCAATTGATCGAAGTAGCTATCGAGAGCTATCGAGATTGCGATAAAGAAAAGCTGAAAAGTCTCGATAAATAGCCTAGATGTCGAGAGCTATTGAAGAGCTATCAAGATTTAATGAAACAACACTTCTTTACTTGTTTGTTGGACAAACTTGCATGGCTTTAACACTTGAACTTGAAACCTTGTTTCTTGAAGTATTAAACACATCCTAGATCTACCCAAATACAAATAAAGTGCGTTTTGTCAAAGGATTAGTCAATTACATAAAATTGACATATGTTCTTAACATGATTCACATATGTCCTAACACCTAGCATAGAGTTTAGGTGGCCATTAGAGAAAGGAAAATACAAGGTTTTCTCTGCCAAATTCGTTCTCCACAGTCTCTCTTCAAAACCCTAATGTCCAAGTGTCCAAAGAAAAAATAACTTCTACTATTTTAATTTTCGTCCAGGTTTACAGCAGTAATTTGTGAGTTGTAGATATATAAGTCATGGTTCCAACCCATCTAGCCTTGTATCAATTGGATTTTTGAGGAGAGAGATACATCTAAAATACTGATCAGTGCTCAAATATGATTTTTCCTTTTCATATTCCGCCTCTTTGATTTCTTTCCTTATTTAAAGCTTCCAAACATGGTAGACGACCCAAGTACTGTAGCTGCACCTCCTTAGACATTTAAGCATGGTCCTTTAACTCCATTTTAATTCTAGTTCGGCCTCCATTCTCTCACAAACTCCTGTAAACTCATCTTTTTCACATGATTTCCTGAGAATAAAAAATTACACGCAATAAATGACATCTTATTCAAGAAATTATGTAAAGATAAATAATATGGATTAATGCAAATCATGGCTTAATTATACAAATTAAGTATAGTAATAAGGAGATAATGCCTATATAAATATAGAACAAGTATACATTTTAAGGCATTATCAATGATAGATTTTGACAACCTGTCTTTTTGAAACACTTTAAACAAAACTTATCAAGACATCTTAGTGTGAAACAGAAATGAAAGATTGCATACAAAAAGAAACATTTGTATAAAGATAGAAAAGAAACAACACATGGAGAGATAGGTGAATAACAACATACATCTAAATGAGAAATAAAAACAATGTATGTCATAAATAAATGGTCACAAGACCCGTGTACAAGAGGATATGCAACTAAAGATAAAAGAAAAGAAAAGTACATATAATCCTCACTACATCCTTGCAAAAATATAGACACTCCCCCTAACAAAAATGTCCTATGCTAACTCTCCCCTTAAATACATGACTACTCTCATCATCCCAAAACCACTCTCCCTTTTTGTCATGAATGACAAAGGGTATGTCACTGAGATGTCGTCATCTCCTCATCACTAGAAGAGCTAGCATCCTCATCCTCCTCATCATCATCACCATTAGCAGCATCCTCATCCTCAGAAGCCTCTGGAGAAGGAGATGGAGAAGCAACGAAACAACCAAGGCGAGCCTATCGTCGAGCAATACAACCAACATGGGTTTTCACCTGATACAACTCAATAATGAGAGTATCAAGGCGATCATCCATGTGCTGAAACTGCGCCATGACCATCTCAAAAATCACACCACCCACAGAAGAAGAAGGAACAGAGGTGGAAGGAATGGTAGGGGCTAAAGGATCTGTCGTCTCGGTCCGTGGCCACTTCGGTCGAAGTTGGGCCTCGCTTTGCCGAATAGAAGCTACGTTGATGGCACGCATGACTGTATAGAGAGGAGAATTAGGGATAGGGATAGAAAGATGGCAAAGGATTTGCGTGATAACCGAAGGAAAGATGAGCTTATCACAGGTCGTCGTATCCCTATAGACATCTATAATGGAAGTGATAAAGTGAGAAGGGAAGTCTATAGAGTGGTCCTTTAAGAGGGATAGCAAAAATTGAGCACAAGGCTTTGTGATGGAGTTAGAGTAAGACAGTAGATGGAGAAAGAATGTCATTTCCATATTAAGGAATCTCGAGCCTTTTACAAAGCCTGAGCATGGGGTGTTTTGGCGTTCACCCCATATGGAGGGCGTCTCACAGAAGAGAGATAGAAGCTCGTCTTTGGACACAGTCCTCAGATGTTGACAAGTGGGGTAGTCAGGATGCACTACCCATGGGATGTGTAGTATCTTAGATACAAGATCCAGAGTGACTACGATACGTGTACCTTTGATATGCGTAGCAAACTGAGATACAGAGGTATCAATACCGTGCATATTGGAGTAAAACTCCTATATGATCAGGATGGGACACCTTAAAGGTATCTCATAAAGAGATTCCCATCCCCGAGTGTGAATGACATCAGGTAGAGCAGTATTGGAAAAATTTGACAGAATCACATGGCGCTCCAGATGAACACCACTTTGAGAAAAGTTCTCTGAGAAGTCCTAGTGGGCTTTATCATCACGGAACCGAATGTGAGTAGGGGAAGATCAGAAGAAGAAGATGACCTGGAACGAAAAGGGTTTCGGATTGGAGTAGATTTGCACTTGGGTGCCATGCGCGGTCTATTCGCGAGAGAGAGAGAGAGAGAGAGAGAGAGAGAGAGAGAGAGAGGAAACACAATCACAACCCAGAACAGATAGAAAAGAAGGGTACATATGCATGAACATGTGAAGTGCCAAAAAAAAAAAAATATCATAGGTTCAACCCAATCCAAACCTATTAGCACACAATTTCCAAAAATTCAAGCACACATCAAAATGAATGAAACATTGTGAAAATGCTAATGGAATGTAATGCATGATCATATAGCATCAAATAAACAACACCCAACCCAAAACTTTCACAAAAATCTCAAAAATTTTCAAAAACCTCAAAATTTTCAAAGAAAACCCAAAAACCTAGGTCTAACGTGTGAAATGCATGAGAAACGAGGGATTTGAAGATCATACCACAAGATTGAAGCTTGATTAGGCTGAAAACTTGAAAGGAGTGGAGATTAGAGTGAGAGGAAAGTGTTTGGAGGGAGAGAAAAGAATTTCTATTGAGAGAGGTGAGAAAAAAAATGAATCTGATTTCGCGCTGAAGGTATATATAGAAATCGTAGCTCAATGGATAAATCTCGATAGATCTAAATATGTCGAGGTGCTGTCAAGATTTTGTCTATGGCAAAAGCTCCTCGATGGATCGAGAAGCTATTGAGACAAAGTCTAGAAAGCTTGATGGATTGAATTTGCGATAAGATCAGTCGAGAAAAAAAGTCCAAGGGGCTCGATAGATAGGAAGCTGTCGAGGATCTGTCGAGAAGCTGTTGAGATTGATAAAATGGAGTTTTTCAAATAGAGAAAAAACACAAAGAGATAAATGCAACAAGCAAGCTACTCAAACATAGATCCAATCAACATGTTAAGCTCTCAAAAACATCTCTCAACAAGAAAATGCAAAGCATTCATAGATCCAAAAACACACACACACATACTAAACAAGTCTAACAAATTTTATATTTCAAAAACAAGTCAAGACAGTTTAGTGAGCATATATTAACACATTTATTCCTTGTGATGACCAAATCACATTGTACCTGCACATGTATCAAAAGTAGCAAAAAATTTGCGTGTTGTGTGTGAAAACATAGCAAGAGTGCATAAGTGTCTCATATTATGACGATTTGAGATATAAGAAAATCAAATTCACTCACACACAATCATAACTGCTTGATGGGGACTATCACCATCGAGGTACATCTTATAACTCCTACATCTCCTAGACACTCGCTTGCAACCACTTTTAAAAGCATTTTGATTCTTCTTGCTTTTGATATTCTTTGCATATTTTTTCCTTTTGAGCATATCATGCATGGGCATATAAGAGAGAGAGAAGATATACCCAATTATATAAGCTTAAACATCACAATTTTGCTATACCAAAGCATACAGATGTTATTCATGATTGGCGGGCTTTAGTGGTGAGATGATTATTTATGCCCTTCTCTTAAGATTTTTTAGTAATTTCCATCAAAAAGAGTGATATGAGTGTTAAGTACAAGAGATTACTTAATTGTACTCATCACAAACACGAGCCACAAAGTAAGATTTCTAGCCAAATTAGGGTTTTGATGCTTTCATAGTCGCCTTAGGGTTTCTAGCCACCCTAAGTTTTCTTTACTATTTAAACACATTGTAGCCTCTAAAGGCAATTTAGTTTTTCCGATTAATAAAAATTCAGACTAAACACAGACTTTTGTCAAATTATTTCTCTGGTGGATTTTAATTTATCTCCTTATGGATTCATGAAAACCCCTTGTGGATTCGAAATTTACTACCAGAAGCTAATAGTTTAGTTTCAGTTCTATCAAGAGAGCATCATGTGTGCTTTCTTCAGGCTTCCATGACATTAGGATCCAAATCAATACACGTAACAAAGCTTCACCTTGGCCTAAATTTGGTCAAGCCCTACAAACAAAATTCTTCCATCACCTTCACCAAAGGCCCCTAAGGACAATCACTATATGCAAATACCAATCATGTCCATAATGTTTACTGGATTATCTGCTGAAGAAAAAAAAAAGAAACAAATTTGCAACTAAAGGTACACGCATTCACATGAATCATATCTTCGTATTGTCATACTTGGTTTTTCATAGGAGCATGAAAAGATTAGATCAGAACTCAAATATTAAGCTCTGCCATATTCTTCCTTTTGATTTTTGTTCTTAATATAACCTTTTTTTTTTTTTTTTTTTTAGGCTAATTCATATAGTAAAACAAGTGTTACGGAGAGTTGTATCCAACATTTATATTCCACTAACGTCCGGAGGCATTATTTCTTGAATCTCTTTGGAGATTGTTGTGATCTTAGTTAGTGTTAGTGGTGGTGTTGGGTCCATGTTGGCAACCCATGACTGCCTCCATCAGTGTTTGTTTATTCTTTTTAATACAACTAGTCGCTAACCCGTGCGATGCATGAGATAGTTTTTAAAAAACATATATATTTGCTTAGAGAAATAATCACTTTAAACAAATAAGAATTCACCTCTACTTACAATGGCTCAAAACATACTATGTAAGTATAATTTTATTTGAAACGTAATCAAACATTAAAGGAAACTAAACAATTGTATATCAATTATTGCAAAATATCTAGATGAACAAAAAATATACAATAAATGAATGCTTAGGCAGATATTCCATTTAATATTTTTTATTTATTCATCTTTTGACTTATTTAAAAAATATATTCCTTACACTTTGTAATCTAGAAGAGTAGATGATACTCATATTCTACATGAGCACAATATATAGGAAGAAAATCGTAACAAACTTTAGGGACAGTAATTTAAGGATTTAACTATTTTTAGAGATAATTTTATAACTAAATTCATACAAATAAGTTATAACACTCCCTCTCTCGAAAACTTTAAAAACTACTATTCAAGCATAAGTAAATAAAGATGCAACAACTACCAAAATAGCTTTTACATAAATATTTTGAAATTCCCAAGGTCTTTATACACAAAGGCAAAACAAATCTCCAGTGTACAGCTCCTAATCTACACTTGAAAATATTATCTGCAAAATAAGAGAATTCATACCTAAAAAATAATTCATTTAGAAGGAAATAAAGGGAGTCAATATATATTTTCTACTGTTAATGGAGGCTTGCAATTAGTATGCACTTCCCTCCCTTTACCACTCATCTGAAACAATGGGAAGAATACTTTACATAAATCCATGAATTGCTTATAGGGGATAAAACAATTATGAAAGATACCATTTATTTCAAAAAAAGAAAAAGAAAGAATAATCATAATGAATCGAAAAGCAAGTAATATGGATGGCTTAGTGATGATGATCCAATATGTTTTGAAAATATTGAACATCAATGCAAGAACCTAAACGTGACTTTCATTGAACATTAAATTTATCATGAATTCTATCCAACACATGCTAGAAACTTTAATTCAAAAACTTTTCACAACTAAAGAAAATCAGATATGACTACAAACGATGTGAAAAAATTTTTAAAACTTTATTAGCAAAATATATTAAAAAACAAACATAGACCAAATACAATAGAAACTGATAAGGAACTTCATTAGCACAACTTTCCAATCAAAGCACAAAAGCATATGAAGATAAAGAAAAGGCTAAATGTACTACTCATTTTACAACAAAAGGCTTAGACTACTTACTTCAATGAACAATTGAAGGAGTGACAGTTCATAACTTTGTACAAATGAGTCATTCTATCCACTACAATGACAACTTCAAATTCTAAAGCATCATCCAAGATGTTGGATTTATGAATGTAGTATTATACAAAATATGAATGATTCCAAATTCATGGAAACTAAAAAGGCCTAACAGAAGCGTCTAATGAGGGAAACATGAAAAAAAAAAAAAAACGTTAGCTTGAATTTTACTTGCCTTAGTCAAATGAGTTCGATGTTGTTCTAGACAGAGAGACTTTCAAAGGATGTTACAAACCCCAAGAGATTGCACATTGGAGATGGTGAATTTAAAAAAATAATGTATGATATAGGTGGAACATTTTGAACAATGAATTTCATGGTTTTATCTTCTCATATACTTGGTTCAGCCACAAAAATATTGCTTTATATGCATAGGAGGGGATGCGGTGTTTACCTTCATTGGTAAAGGAACAACGTTAGCACCGAATCACCCAGATCTAGAAAGACAAATAAGACTCTAGTAGAAAAAGAATTTATTGGCACAATCAGAATCCTTAAAAGAAGCAATATAGAAAGAGTTTCTCTATTCTTGTTCCAAAAAAGCAATCTTTAAGCTGCAGAGTCCCACTCCATGGTCAGAAACTCTGTGCATAAACCTGCTATTAGATATAACTATCAAACTAATGGTTTAAAAAGCCTATCAAACTAATGATTAAATAGAGACAAATAGAAATGCATATCATTAGTTAATATAAAGACATAATACATAAGCTAAGACAGAGGCAGCAGGAACATTAAAAAATCTTATCAGATTAATATGAAATTGAAGTATTCTAAACATAATATACAAAGTTTGAGAAAAATGATTTGGCAATTTTTCTATTATTTGAATCTTAAAATTTTCTCCTATCTTAAAGCCAAAAACAGTTCCAATTATAAGATATGACATTAAGGAATCATGGATGAAAAGAAAAGATACCAAGTGTCAAATTAATTTGAAGATAACTACTATAAGAATAAAAAATAAAAACAAAAAACAAAAGAGTCAGCAGTGAAGTTGGATAGAGAAAATTAAACATCTTAGACTTCTAAAGTGATCAAGCAGAGGAGGCATCCAATTCATATTCATTTGTAGGCCCAAAATGTCCTATATATAAATGAAGTAAGGTGAAGGTGACTGTTGCTACCATTTTGAAATAAAAAAGGTAATAATTTCAATTGCTCAAGTCTTTGCAAACAATTAAATGTTATTGTTCATGTGAGAGAGGACCATAGATAATAGTAGTTTTATGCTGATTTTAAAAGGGGAAGATGAAAGAATAAAATCAGAAAAATTCAAAGAAAAGACAAAAGAAAAGAACCGACTTATCTTAATTAGATACAGATCCAACCACAATTCTTCCAGCATACAGTCTAAATGCATAAGTATAGAGAATTAGGACATTTTGGAAGTAGTTTAACATAGAAACAACTTTGAAATACAAAATAATTTCAACTTAAAAGACATAATGCTATGATGTTAACTGTTTCATTTGGTCATATGTGGCTGGGTTAACAGCATTTACTGTAGCATTTTGTGCTACATTAGGGCCAAGGCTAGTCCAATAATTTTCTTAACAGATTTGTGAAGGACATAATAGCTTACATTCATGATTCTTGTATTTGACTTAGAGTAATTAATAATATGTACAATTCCCCTACTACATAGCTAATTTGTCTTTAAGTTGCGCATGCTTAAATATCTAAAGCATTTAAACAATGTAGATGTCAATGGTACTGAACTCTTAACTTCCAAGGATTTGTTCACAACAGATGAAAATATTATACCTGAGCACTTATTATCTCTAACTAATACATAAATCATTATGAAATTTGTAATTCTCATGCCTATAGTGGTTCTTTTTTAAGAGAACCATCTATAGCTCACAATATCAATGGAATAAGAATAAGAATATCAAATTCTAAAAAAATATAAATTATGTAGTAAACAAAGAAAGCACCAGATTACCAATCAAAGTGAGTATTGGCTTTGCAATGCCCCAATTTATACTATCTCCCCTTTGCCCTGCTCTTCCTCATTTATTAGCCAAAAATCTCTCCTTTTTTTCTTTTTCTATATCAATTAACACATGTCAGAACAAAGAAAAACAACAAAATTAAACTTTATGTGATATCCCAGAACATTAATAGTGAAACTAAAACAAATCCAAATATTTTATTAATAGTGAAACTAAAACAAACCCAAATATTTAATTAGACTGTAAAAAGGGGAAACTCAATACAGATCAAACCAAAAAAAAATCCATCTTTGTTTCTCATAAAAGACCTTAAAACACAACAAATTTTTCCAACATACTCAAAATATGTCTTTACCTGCACATCACAGGGTCCAATTGTATCCTTGTGGCCTGCAGAATCTTGATGAGTAATGCCTCCCTAAAATCCAAAAAACCCAATTTTAATTTCTTTACAATTAAACCAGATAATAATCAAGTAATTGAATAGCTTTGTGACAAAGTGTACCTGTAACATGTATGTGACAGTCAAAAAACCTGTAAAACAGAATATATATCAGAATATACTGAAATTATCATACACAATGGGTCAAGATTGATGAACGCACATAATATCAAAAACAACAATGAGTGCAGAACCTCTGTGTGGATGATCTAGAAATCCACCAAGAGGAATCACTGCAATCCATATCAATCAAAGAAATTTGAAATTTGAAAAAGATCAAAATGAAAAATTTTCATACCTTAAAATAGTCAAACATTAGAAGAATCCTAATTCTTCAAGTCAATCCTGAAAATCTAATACCTAGATGATAAAAACTCAAGAAAACAATATAACCATGAATCAAAATGGACACAAACCAAACTTTAAGGAGTGAGAGGAGTGAGGCCTTACTGAAACACCAAACAAACTTTAAGGAGTGAGAGGACTATGGTTGGAGAGGGAGTTGAGGGCGACCTTGGAGGTAGAATGCTCGACATGTTCGGTGGAATTAGAAATTTCAAAGTGAATGGGAACAAAAGAAATAGAACCAGAAAAGAGTCGGGTTTTTTCTTTCTTCAAAGATATCGTGTCACTCGCATGGTATTCATATAACTCTAACATCGAATTCTGCAAAAGACAATTAAAGTCTACCAAGATTTTTCTCTACAAATGTTTGGCTGCCCCAACCTTATCATGTAAAGAATTGGAACAGAGGAAAAAAAAACAAAGGGAAGAATTGGAGTTTGATTTTCAAATTAAACTCAGATTTAAATTATATATCAACAAAAAATACACATTGCTTCTGTACTGTTTTGCAGAAAATAAACTGAACAATAAGGAGGAAAAAATAGAGTGAAACGGAACAAACAATATGGAGAATCACCTTCACCTTTGACTAACTTGAAAGCGCATCCCTTCAAGACTTGTAGTGTCCAATCTTCTAAATCTTAGTTGCTTCAATAGATTTTCTTTTGAAATAGAGCAATGTGAGTATTATCGACAACTATAATAAAACACAATGTAGACAATCCATTAAATGATGAAAACGATATCAAGCAGTGATATAGATGTGTATATTACAAATTAACAATTGAAACTGAATTGAACTCCATCTATTGAATGAAATTTGGTTTATTAAATAGAGGAATAAACAAAGTTTAATACAATCAATCACCCCACTAAAAATATGGTGTAGTACTCTTAAATTTTACTGGTTTAAACAGATCATTGGTTTTTTTTTTTTTTTTTGGTGTGGTATTCAAAAAATTAATAAATAAATTTAAAAATTAAAATGAGACACACATGTTCAGCAATTTTGAACAACCATACTAACCAACCCAAACCTTCAAAACAGAAATAATATCGCCACAAAATGAAAAATAGCAGCAGCCCCAACATAACATTCCACAGTCTAGCATATAAAAGACCGAAAGATTATATTACCCATTAAACTTGTTTACTGTTTCTTAATGTACAAAACTAACTTACGTTTACAATGCCCATATAATAAATTATAGAAAGGGAAAACCAATGTAAGATAAATACAACCAAAAAAACCCAGAATCAAAACCAAATTAAAGAATCCCAGGAAAATAAAAATCCAATAAAAATTGCATTAAAAAAAATTCAATACCAGAATTTTAATGATTCTTCTTTGGTATAACTCTAACAACAAAGGAAGAAAAAAACGTAGAAACTCTGCAAAAAAAAACAAAAAATCAATTAAGAGGAAAGAGAAAGCGGAAAAGAAGCACACCACAAAGCAAAAATCGGGTTTTCTGAAGGACAGCTCAGTCGGCTGGGTTGGACTAATGGACGGGCTAGGAGGCGATCGTGGAGGCCACTTTCACCTTCAACGGTGGCGATGTCAACAGCCCCGGTTTAGATTAAGCCCGCTTCTTTATTGTTGTTAGATTCAGAGAAAGGCGAGAGATAAAGACCGATGGTGGTTCTGGCCTTCTGGGTTGTGGAGAGAAAATTAGTAGTGAAGATGGGCAAAGAATCGGTTAATTTTGAGGGAGGAGATTTTTTTTTTTTTGGTTGTATTATTGGGTTTTATGTATTATCGGGTTTAAGTGAAAAAAAAAAAATCAAAATTTTTGTTTTTTTTTTAAAATATAATTCTAACATTATATCCTTGACTATTTTTTTTCATGATTATGATTGATTGTCTGTTATTTTTATATAAAGCTAGTACTTTTTCTCCATTAGCCAAAATCTGCTATATCATAATTGTTGTCCTAAATTTTTTCCTTTGAAAATAATTGAGAATATTTGACACGAGAGAATCTAATTATTAGATTTTGGTGGTTGTTAATACCTATCTTCAGGCATTCTTAAGAAAGTATTGATTGGAATTCACCTGCATTGGAAAGCAAAAAAGAAAGAAAAAAATTTAATTAATAAAAAGTGGATTCATAAATTGAAAATAACTCGTGTGTCATATTTTGCTCCATTGCATTGATTGTCTCATCTTTGAAGAATACTTTTTAGGATATTCGTTAATTGAACTCATAAATTTTAGTAGCTATAGAATTAGGAGCAATAATGGTATTGAAATAAGTTCTGAAATTGTACTTTTTAAAGTAGACCATATAAATTCTGCTTCCTCCAAGTAAACATGGTGAGCAGACAATATTCTTTGTTATGACAACTTGGATATTACATAGCTGACAAGGAAATACAAGCATGACCAGAAAGAAAAAGAAAAGTAAACATGAAACCAACACAAACGCATTGCCACCTCATATCAATTTATACAGAAACATTGCGGAAGATCTAGCTTCTTCTCGATTCTACATTATAGAAGAAGCTGAAGCTTGCAATCACATAGCACCCATATCATTAGTACATGATTTTTCACAAGTTATTGCTAAGTACGTAAACGTAACTAAGTATATCTACGCCTTAACGGTATATTAAAGTTGCATAGCGTATTCCACGAGTTTGTTCAGCTCCTGGTCGTTGATTTGCCCGTCTTTGTTGGCATCAGCATGGTGAATCCCGTCGATTCATGGTTGACAAATTTGGGCATGTATTTCTAATTGAACTTAAGTTTATGTAAAGTGGATATATTTTTAATTTACATCACCCCAAACACATAAAATGAAAATGATTTATATAACATTTTCAGGAACGGAACTAAATATTGAAATAAAAAAATTATCTGAAAAAATTTTACAAGCAAACAGACAGGTTACATGTTATAATTGATGAGATAATTGGTTGGGATTTAAGAAAAAAGAATTGAAGAACGAAAGTAAAATTGATAATTTGATATAAAATGCCAAACTATTTGAATTTAATTTTATACTTAAATCCCAAACTATTTAGTCTATGGAATTCACCGACAAATGAAATGCAAGCTATTTGCTATAACCTGTCTTCCACCAAGATATTCAGCGTACAATTTTATCGTCCTACAAATGCAATTCGTGTTATTGGTATAAAATGCTTTTTGTCTCATTATTCTTTGTGGCTTTAGAAAGCTTACTGTTCTGTTTTATGTTTTATTTCTTAATTTTTCCCATTTTGAGTTGCCTTTGGAAAAATAGAATGTATATAGTTTCTCTATGTTACCATGTCCAGCAACAACATAGTTGTACACAGAACTAAGTATTTTTTTCCCTTCTTTTCCATGTGTTGCAGGAAAATGGGTATCAATTACTTTTTCTTAGTGCACGTGCAATTTCACAGGCTTATCACACTAGACAATTTCTATTCAACCTTAAGCAGGTAATGCTTAAAGAAATTGAGGATTGATTCTCTATTTGAGGTTGAAACATCCAAATCAAGAAAGTACAAGTTTTATGTTTATTTTCTTGTTTTGATATGTAAAGGATGGGAAGGCTTTACCGGATGGGCCTGTTGTTATTTCCCCCGATGGATTTTATCCTTTATATCGAGAAGGTAACTAGTGGTATATGCAATCTTTTTGAGGACATTAACAAGGGTTACTTCCATTTGCAATCTATGCTGTATCATTCTCAAGCATCTTAAGGTAACGTGGCATCATGTCACGCCCCGAACCCAAGTATGAGTTAGGCACGTGACAATAGCCACACACTTATAAAGTTTACACCCTACAAGTGTGAAAGACCCTGTTAACAACTAAGAATTATCCTCAAAGAAACTTTCATCAATAAATTTTAAAAAAATCCTCAATAATGCAATTCTCAAAAGATCTCCAAAAATAATCTTCCAACATCAAATAAAATAAACTAAATCCTTTAAATCTAAAGGTCTACACAAATGGTAAATTTAAATATAAAAGTTCAAATTTTATTCTATTGATTTCGTAAACTTCACTCATGCGCACATCTCAGTGGAAGCCTAAACATATGCTACTCTTCCTGATTAGAATTTGAAAGCAGAAAGAGTGGGGGGGGGGGGGTGAGTTGGCAACTTAATAAGTAACCAAAATCCTAATAAGTTCTATCAAGTCTATTTTGTAGAAAAAAAATTGTGTTTTTTTATTTTATTTTATATTTATAATTTTTATTTTGAAAATCGAATTTATAAGTGGATAAAGTAATTTGAAAATTAACAGGAAAATTGTCTTATTTTTCAGGCAATGTTTTAGTGAGAGTTAGACTGCATTTTTACCAAATTGTCATTTAGTTTTGTCTTTACTTAAACATAGGGTTATAGGGGCAATTTTGAACTAAAAAATGAGAAATCCAAACAGGGAAAGTCCCTTAAATAATAGTATATATTTTTTTATAAAATAATTTTTTTATTAGTTCTTTTTTTTTTGTTTTTTTTTTTTTTTTGTTGAGAATTAGGTTGCATATATCTTTAAGTTAAGACTAGCCTCATCACACGCGCAAAGCATGTGCGATGAGGCTTTTTTTTTTTTTTTAGCGGTTCTATTTTGTAGAAAAAAATTTGTGTTTTTATTTTTATTTTTTTATTTTATATATATAATTTTTATTTTGAAAATCGAATTTATAAGTAGATAAAGTAATTTGAAAATTAACAGGAAAGTTGTCCTATTTTTTAGGCAATATTTTAGTGGGAGTTAGAGTTGCATATTTACCAAATTGTCCTTTAGTTTTGTCTCTACTTAAACATAAGGTTATAGGGGTAATTTTGAACTAAAAGAATGAGGAATCTAAACAGAAAAAACCCCTTAAATAATAGTATAGAAGATGTAATATGAGTCTTCAAAAGTTATAATATACTATGGGTTTTCAAAAATAACTAAAGAAGTTTCATAGTCTTAAAATAATAAGTTGCAAATAGATCACATTCTTTTAATCTTACAAATATAGCATAGATGGTTTAGAAAAGAGTCAGTTTTCCATATATCAAAAAGCTATAATTTACAATAGGTTCCAAAAACACACAAGCAGTTTGGCGAAAATGCACTTTTGGTCCCTACATTTTGGGTCAATTCTCATTTTGGTCCCTAAATTAATTTTGCTACTAATGTAGTCTCTAAAAAACGAAATCGATTTTATTTTAGTCCCTGTCGTCAACCCACTAACAGAAATCCCCTACGTGGCAGATGGAATGCCTTGCTGGCTGATATGGCACTGACGTGACCATTAAAATATTATTAAAAAAAATTATTTGGCATTTTTTTGATGTCACGTCAGATTTAAATTAATAAAACATTAAAAAAAGGCCGGATCAGAAAATTCAAAAAAAAAAAAAAAATCTATTCCTCAATTTTAGTTTTAATTAAAAACAAACAAAAAAAAGAACCTTTTTTAGATTAAAGATTAAGGCAGAAGAAGAGAGCTGAGCGGGGATAATGTCAGAGAGGGAGAGAAACTTGATCTGCTGAATCTGATCTGATCGAGCGCAGGGGATTTGATTTGATCGGCCTTCTTGGAAGCCTCGGCAGCAAGCTCCATGGATTTCTTGGTGGTTTCGGTGATCAAATTGGAATTGTTGACAGAACTCGTGAGAGTTTGAGATCTCCTCGCTGCTTCTTCCGTCTCAAACATTTCCAAAATCACATATGTAGTTTTAAGGACTCAAAATAGTTCAAATATTCAAACGTAATTCATATTCTTAACAATCTTATGACTATGGTCACGCTATATTCCCGTGATTGGGCATCAGAGTACCAATGAATAACCTCCATTGGCTGTGTATCAGAGTACCAATGAATAACCCTCATTGGTTTGGGTATCAGAATACCAATTAACAATCCCATTGGTTTGGGTATCAAAGCACCAATAAATAACTCCCATTGGTTTGGGCGTTAGAGTACTAATGAATAACCTTCATTGGCTGGGTATCAGAATAAATTCATAGTCAGATTGTTCATAATCATATATATGAAATCATAGTTTCTAACAAAAATACATCTTATTCAAATACATACATACATATACATATATATATATATATATATATAATCATATATTCAATATTCAAATATATTTGTGATATTTCTATATTCTTTACTTTAAATCAATATAGCTAAAAAATTAAAATAAAATAAATCTTATATTCAATGCTCATATATATTTGTGGAAATTCTTTATTGTTTACTTTGAATTAGTATAGCTAAAAACTATTAAATAAAATACATCATATATTCATTAATCAGATATATTTGTGATAATTCTTTACTTGAAATCAGTAATCAATAGAAATAAAATTGTGACAACTGTAAACAATTTTTAGTAGTTAAAATACGCAAAATAAAACTAATTAGGATAAGGTTACTTACCTCAGCTAACTCACCACAAGGAACTTCTCCCAAACACTTTTTCTAAAATCTTTAGTTATCATCTAAACAATTTTCAAGCACTATACTCAATAATCAAATAATTCAAGAAAAACTTATAATGGTACCCGACCAGAAGATAGACTAAAAAAACTAATAACTTCTTCATTATTAACTCACACAAAAATCCACATATTCAATATATATATATATATATATATATCCTTTACTTCTGCCACCTACCACCCTTAATTCACTTTGAGATAAGAACAAGACTAGATACATGACAATATCATCTAAATCAAATCACCTAGGCTTTACAGATATATATATATATATATATATATATATATATATATATATTTTTTTTTTTTTTTTTTCCTACCACCTGCCACCATTACCATCTTTTGAGATGATAACTCCAAGTACAGTTAAGCACATGGCCTTACGGGAAAAACAACCATTATTTCTTCTTCTTCTTCTTCTTCTTCTTCTTCTTCTTCTTCTTTTTTTTTTTTTTTTTTCATGATAGCATGTTAGAACTCAAAGCCTAGGCGCAAAAAGGTTTTTTTTTTTTTTTTTCATTAAGTCCCCTACTTCGGCACTATTACTGAAACACCTAACCTTTTAAAAAAATATGCAGCTTCTCTCTACACTTAATGCACAAAGGTATAGAAAAAGATTAAGTTACTGAACATAGAAAAATCTGCAGTAACAACGTCTAGTTTACCGAAAAATAAATCCAAATTTTTCTTTGTTTGCATCATTAAAACTCTCAAGTAATTAAATAGTTTCGCTACTAGCCAAAATACCCACATAAGAAAATATTCTAATACCACATAAAATCTAAATTTGACAAAAGAACAAGATTTCTTAATCTCTTATCTCAAGGATGTAGTCAATCCTTCTCTACTTCAGTCTTTTGGGTAGTCTCCTCTCAATATATCTCTCCATATATGTTGACTTTTAATAAGCTTATATATAGCTAGGGTTTTAACCTTATTTTCTAAAAACTCCCTTATAATTAGAAATTATAAAATTGGCCCCACAAAAAAATTTACTTAAATACCCCTTCTTTTAAATATTTTTTTTTTTTTTTTTTTTTTTTTTTTTTTTTTTTTTTTCCGGGTATTACAATCTCCCCCACTTATGAGAATTCAATCCTCTGAATTCATCACAAACTGAACCAATTTATCACACATCCATTGTGCTACTTTAAAGCCACAATGATATTGGTCTATACAAATTTATCTCCCATCACCACAATAAGAGCAATTAAACTATGAAGAATTCCTTTTTTTTTTTTTTTTTTTTTTTATGCCTATCACTCGACCTGAATTGCACTATAATTTACCTCCACAGTGAATATAAATTTCGAAATCCACATGTTCAAGTAAACCCAGTAAAAACAATAGCTTCTTCAATAAGTAATCTCCAATAATTCTAAATGGTGAATGAGCCTCCAAGGTTGTGATAAAAGAAAATCACAATCAAAGTCTACCATAAACCATTATGCTTTGACATCCCATTGAGTTATATATTACTTCCACTTAAATATAAGTTCAAAACTATTCCATAACATATGCATAGACTTTTCCTTCCTCAAAATTTGTAAAATAAAAATTTCCAAAGCAAATGGCGCCATGCTGCTTCCACCGCATAATACAATACCACTATAAAATCTCATACTCAATTACCCATAGTTTAAGAACAACCATATTACAAAAAAATATAAGATTCTTTAAAGATATACATATCTCTAGTCTAAATAGCTCTCTAAGTTTCTTTCAATATGAATAAAAGTTCCAAGGTCCATTCGTTTAGATTAACCATTATAACTGACTTTCCATCAATTATTAATTTCAGCAAAATTCCAAGGCCTAAGTAGTCTCCAAAAATTACAACAAGGGAAATTCACAATTTTGAGATTCATTATAGACCACTGAATGCTAGCATTTATTTAATTCTATACCTCAAAATTAAGTAGTGCATCCAAAGTTTCAATCCTTCCTAAGTTCAAAACTAATTTACAACATATGAGTATATCACCATATCTTTTCTTTCTCAAGTTTTGTAAGAAAAAGAAATTCCAAAATCTCCATAAATAATCAATTGAGCATTGATCTAAGGTCTTTCATAGAACCTCTATCTTAACCATAAATTATCTTCTCAATAACCAACATTTTTTTTTTCACCTTTAATCTCCGAATGATGCTTGGGCTGGAACTCATTGAAGAGCTGGGTTCCTTATAATTACATTGCCTATTATGAAAACAAATCTCTAAGTATACATCGGCTAGAAGGGAATAGTCCATGAAGTATCTCAACCCCCCCCCCCCCCCTTTTTTTCCTTCTTTAACTTGCGGATAATATTGTCCAAGCAACCTAGAACTTAGAGTACAATGCAACTTTATAATTATTAACCACTTGTCAATATAAAACAAATGTACCACAATTGACTATAATTCAAATTGTAATAGTCTTTCAAAATAAACTCTCTTGCCATCCCAAAACCCTCAATATCCAATCAAAATTATGGTTCACTAGTCCAATTCAATACTATCACGTTCTTGTGTTGTATCCACCTTATTTTTAATTGAGCCAATTCATTAACTCTTATCAGTTAAAATTCAAAGAATTACATTTCTAGCACCAAAACTTATTCCCAAGATATTAATCAATCCTCCAAGTCCATAGAAAGAAAATTAGGACCTCAAATTTCGAAGTAACAGAACATGTCTCAAAAATATTTAGGGACTACCTACACATAAATTAGGCTATAGTAATCCATGTAGGTCAACCCTAACAAGAACAATGATCCAAAAGAAGGTCAGTCCTTAACATTAGAATCCAAGTAAGTCCACCGATATATTACTGAATTCTTTAAACACCCTTAGAATTTATTTAATATAATATAATATAATGTGAAATACAATAACCACAAATTAATTATTCCTTCACACTACGAACTTTCTGATTCCTTACTCCATATAAACTAAAATCAAGGAATCATAGCTCTAGCATCAAACCTTAACCCCTAAATAAAGTTTTGCAATTTCCAATTCCCTAAAAGCACTCCAAATTCTGAATAGGGCATATAGTAAACTATCATTCAATAATTAAACCTATGAGGATCTCCTACAAATCAAACTAACCTTAAGTAGGTCGACTATATTAGGCAAAACTATCAAATGAGTTTTCAAAAGATCAGTCACAAAACAGCAGGAAGATTTCCTTTGCTTGTTCTTTTCTCACTCTCTTTTCCTTTTAATAAGAAGAAGAAGTTTTAATAACCAATCTGATCAATTACAAAATTTTCAGAATAAAATATACTCACTTAATACTAGTATAAGAACATAGAAGTATATCAATTAAAATCGTCCTTTTCACTTTATAAGTCACATACACATAAACCCAAGAGTCATAAATATAAAATCCCAATGAATCTGACCTAACAAATTCATCATATGATGGAACCTCACCTACACTTCTCATCAAATCATCAAAAGAACACTATCTATGGCTTAATAACCTTCACAAACAATGATTATAACTGTAATCCCTAGTACACAAACCTTATTCCAAATCAAATCCTAGTATAGAGTCTGCAAGATCATAACTTGGCTCTGATACCATATGTAACGACCTAAGGAAAAACGCTAGCCACATCTGCGCTATACCTCAAAAGTACTAGTCACAATTGAAACTCCTTGTAGTTGTTAATAAAGCCTAGATCTACCCAGTAAATACCCGATGTAGGACTCATCACACACTCATACACATCACACAATCAATCAAATTGGGGCATCACAATCTCTCCGACTTAAATCCCTAGCATCCTTGTTAGGGTCCAATTTGTGGGGCAATGTCTCTGAGCCCACATGGGGTTACCGGGCCAGCTTTGATACCATAAATATTGTCACGCCCCGAATCCAAGTAAGAGTTAGGCACGTTACAATAGCCACACACATATAAAGTTTACACCCTACAAGTGTGAAAGACCCTCTTAACAACTAAGAATTATCCTCAAAGAAAATTTCATCAATAAATTAAAAAAAAAAATCCTCAATAATGCAATTCTCAAAAGATCTCCAAAAATAATCTTCCAACATCAAAATAAAAATAAACTAAATCCTTTAAATCTAAAGGTCTACACAAATGGTAATTTTAAACATAAAAGTTCAAATCTTATTCCATTGATTTCCTAAACTTCACTTACACACACATCCCAGCGGAAGCCCAAACATATGCTACTCTTCCTGATCAAAATCTGAAATGGGAAAGATGGGGAGTCAGTTGACAACTCAATAAGAAACCAAAATCCTAATAAGTTCTTCAAGCAATAGATCTGTAAAGTAATAAGATGTAAAATGTGTATTCAAAAGTTATAATATACTATGGGTTTTCAAAAATAACTAAAGAAGTTTCGTAACCTTAAAATAATAAGTTGCAAATAGATCACATACTTTAATCTTACAAATATAGTATAGATGATTTAGAAAAGAGTCAGTTTTCCATATATCAAAAAGCTATAACTTACAATAGGTTCCAAAAACACATAAGCAGTTTTAGTGACTCAAAATAGTTAAAATACTCAAACATTTCCAAAATCACATATGTAGTTTTAAGGACTCAAAATAGTTCAAATATTCAAACGTAATTCATATTCTTAACAATCTTATGACTATGGTCATGCTATATTCCCGTGACTGAGCATCAGAGTACCAATGAATTACCCTCATTAGTTGGGTATCAGAGTACCAATGAATAACTCTCATTGGTTTGAGTATCAGAGTACCAATGAAAAACCCCAATTGGTTTGGGTGTCAGAGTACCAATGAGTAATCCCCATTGGCTGGGTATCAGAATAAATTCATAGTCAAATTGTTCATAATCATATATATGAAATCATAGTTTCTAACAAAAATATATCTTATTCAAATACATACATACATACATACATATATATATATATATATATATATATATATATATAATCATATATTCAATATTCAATATTCAAATATATTTGTGATATTTCTATATTTTTTACTTTAAATCAATATAACTAAAAAAATTAAATTAAATAAATCTTATATTCAATGCTCATATATATTTGTGGAAATTCTTTATTGTTTACTTTGAATTAGTATAGCTAAAAACAATTAAATAAAATACATCATATAGTCATTAATCAGATATATTTGTGATAATTATTTACTTGAAATCAGTAATACAATAGAAATAAAATTGTAACAACTGTAAACAATTTTTAGTAGTTAAAATACGCGAAATAAAACCAATTAGGATAAGATTACTTACTTCAGCTAACTCACCACAAGGAACTTCTCCCAAACACTTTTTCTAAAATCCTTAGATATCACCTAAACAATTTTCAAGTACTTTACTCAATAATCAAATAATTCAAGAAAAACTTATAACGGTACCCAACCAGAAAATAGACTAAAAAAACTAATAACTTCTTCATTATTAACTCACACAAAAATCCACATATTCAATATATATATCCTTTACTTTTGCCACCTGCCACCCTTAATTCACTTTGAGATAAGAACAAGACTAGATACATGACAATATCATCTAAATCAAATCACCTAGGCTTTACGCATAAATTTTTTTTTCCTACCACCTGCCACCATTATCATCTTTTGAGATGATAACTCCAAGTACAGTTAGGCACATGGCCTTACGGGAAAAACAACCATTATTATTATTATTTTTTTCTTTTTCATCAAGTCCCTACTTCGGCACTGTTACTGAAAGAAATTTTGTGCAAAACACCTAACCTTTTAAGAAAATATGCGGCTTCTCTCTACACTTAACGCATGAAGGTAAAGAAAAAGATTAAGTTACTGAACATAGAAAAATTTGCATTGACCGCGTCTAGTTTACCGAAAAATAAATCCAAACTTTTCTTTGTTTGCATCATTAAAACTCTCAAGTAATTAAATACTTTTACTACTAGCCAAAATACCCACATAAGAAAATATTATAATACCACGTAAAATCTAAATTTGACAAAAGAAGAAGATTTCTTAAGCTATTACCTCAAGGATGTAGTCAATCCTTCTCTACTTCAGTCCTTTAGGTAGCCTCTTCTCTCAAAATATTCTCCATATACGTTGATTTTAATAAGCTTATATATAGATAGAGTTTCAACCTTTTTTTTTCCCCTAAAAACTCCTTAGAAATTATAAAATTGGCCCCACAAAGAAATTTACTTAAATACCCCTCCTTTTAAATCTTCTTTTTTTTCCCAGGTATTACACATCAAATTTTTAAATTGCTTAGCTCGCCAGGGGTGAATGCCCTTAGATTAAATTTTAGTGGGTGAGATTAGTTGTCTGTAAGTTTTACTAGCTAGAATCGAGTCAAAATGGCACTTCTTTAGAAAAGTTCCCTGAATTATCAAAAGAAAAAAATGATATCAGATTCTTCCTTATTACACAGATAAATAGCCATATTTAAACTTCTACTGACCAATTAGAATGTTTTTTCAGCCTATACATAGTTAATATTTCCTTCTCGATCACATTTTTGATTTCATATATCAATGCTTTTGAGCATGTTAGAAGTTGTTGGTCACCAGTTATTTTCTTATTTTTAGTTGTGATCTGAGATCCTCTCTGTTTTCTCAGTTATCAGGCGGGCTCCTCATGAATTCAAGATCTCATGCCTAGAGGTTAGTCCCCTGCTGTTACTTATCAATTTCGACATATGCAACTTATTACTTCCAATAATTCTTTTGCTATGTATTCTATTAAAATCCTGAACTTTTCTGCTATTCGATTTTAAATGTTTGGGCGTTTAGTAGAAATTGAGTCTAGGTTTAAAAAGGTCTTGTTAATTTCTTTGCAGAAGTAGCTTGTTTAAGTCAAGGGGATTCTAGATTCTCCATGAATGCCCATTTCATTATTTTGTGAAACATGATACTATCTGAGAGACATTATGCTTGCTGATCAACTTTTGTGGAATGTCTATCAGACTCTTGGTGCATGAAGTCATTTGATAGTTATGATAAGAAAATGTAGGTTCAGTGAGTCACGTGATAGGTTTCAACTTCGTGTCATGTGTAAAGAAACAGCATGATGCATAGGATACCCTTTTTTACATTCCCACTTTAAATTTGGTCCTGAGCAGGGGCAACCCATGATCTATCTCATGGTATTATTTCCCATAAAATTTCTAAAAAGATGGTAATAGTTGGGATCTGAAGCCTTCCTGCACACTTAAGTAGACGGTTTGAGAGAGAGAGCATTTGTTGGATGGTTGACGAATCATCTAGTAGGCCGTTAATGGGATTTTTTTCTCCTTTATCTAGGATATCAAGGCATTGTTTCCTTCTGATTGCAATCCATTCTATGCTGGTTTTGGAAACAGGAAATACTGATGAGTTCAGCTACAGTAAGGTTGGAATCTTAAAAGGAAAAATCTTCATTATTAATCCTGAAAGTTCACTTGGTGTATAAAACACTAGGGAATGTTTAGACCCCCAATTTAAAAAAAACAACACAAGCTTATACTCAAACAATTGATGTGCGGAAAGATAAGTACAAACAATACCCAAATAAACACACTACTCAAAACCATAATTAATCACAACACAGTAGCAATTAAAGGTAAAGAGTAAGGGTTAGAGAGATGCAAACACAAAGATAACTCCGGCACGTGTTACTGAAGAGGAAACCAAATAACTTGGCGAAAAACTTCTTCGCCACCCTCCAAGCGGTAAAATGATCTACTAAAGAATAAAGTTGGGATACACGAATAGCAATAGACCCTCCAAGCCTAATTTACCTAATGCACCTAAGCCCTCCAAGCTTCTTGCTCCAACAAGATTAAGCCTAACCGTGTCTTCTTTAGCTTTCCGGACCCCGCAATAAGCCCATTGCATCAACCAAATGAATTTGTCCTCTCTGAACTGCTTCCCAAGCACCAAATAACCTCCTTACCGATATGGGTATGGTGAGATAAGGATTTGGTTAATGAACCTCTCAAGGGTATGTCAATGGAGAGGGTGAGAGTAGAGGAATTTGAGAATCAAAGATGTAAGATTATGGACGAGTTAATCTTGTTGTTCTCTAGAGTTTCTCTCTCAAAATTCTCTCCGGAAGCCCTCTACATGTAGTGGGTATAAGGGTATTTATAGTAGGGTACGCGAGGAATGTGAAAAGTCATTTCTTTGCAAAACAGGGTGTTTTGGTGACTCATTCGCGACTGGGACAAGTCGCTAGTTTCAGTCGTGAAATAACTAATTGGCCAGACTGTCCTTTTTTGTCCTATAGTGCTCTAGCTGTTGTGACTCTTCAGCTTCCTGCACGCTTCACACGTGTGGCATATTAGCAAGTCATCAGTCGCGAGAATCCTTTTGAATGCATACACACTTGAATTCTTCACACTTTCTCACACACAACCCTTATATGATTCCCACCTAAATACAGGGCATCTAATTGCTGAATTACAAGAAAATTTGGCACAGAATAAAGACAACACATAGTTGAATAAATTCAACCTTACAATCTTCCCCTTTGGCTATTCCATGACAAAACCCTAAAAGAGACTCTAGACTTAAAAATGTGAGTTAGGAACAGTTGCCAAAATTGACTCACACCTAACTCTAGATTCGGTGAAGCTCTTGAATCATACGGACAATTTTTCTTGAAAATAATAACACAAAAAGTTCATTGTAAGCAGAAGTCTTGAAATGCATATGGTGCAAGCACAATGCAATCAAGCAATAATGAATATGACAATTAAGCATGGCTTGACCAAAAAAAAACAATTACTATAAATAGTGACCACAATGAACATTCACACAATGAATGAACATCTAGACATGCAAGCTAATAAGCTCAATGCAAAGTATCATTTGCATGTCCAACACTTAACCAATGCAAGAACACTAAGGTCATTGCTTCAAGGATACAAGATCAAACAAGGGCACAAGAGTACTAAAGATAATGCAAGACATAATCTAAAAGTACTAAATGACTACAAAGCAAAGGTACAAATTAGTATTGTCAAGTACACAACATAAGCCATGAAATATGAACATAGATTATAAATAGCATAAAATAGAAAGTTTAAAGGCTTGATTAAATGTGAAGGCTTTTCTTGCTCTTCATTGCATTGCTCCATTGCTCCCCCTCTGATCTAGCTCTTTCTCCCCCTATCATTACACTCCCCCTATCATGAACCATCTCCCCCTTTTTGTTAAGGAATAGCTAGTCCTCATCTTCCTTTAGCTTCCTTTGGATTTAGTCCAATTGAGTTTAAAGAGATGTGAACTTTGTGTCAAAACAGGTGTGTTACGAGTGCATGATAGATGTGAGTCCAGACAACTTGGTGCTGATGTCTTGCACAGATGCTATTATGTTGTCCAACTTCTCATCATAGAGATGTGAGCTAGAGCTTGAACCACCATAAGGAGCATGACTTTCTTGCTTAGCATTCTTACTGCTGTGGCCTATGATAGTATTGAGAGTGCGAATCTTGATTGGGCTTTGCATAGGATGAGGGTACTCATCTTCCAATGGGTGAACGCTTTTGAGCTTCAAATTTTTTGAAATGAGGCAACAAAAAGGAAGGCAATTCCTTGAGGCCGTTCTCTTAGTAGTCTTGCTCAAAATGTGGAAGATATGTGAACAAATATCAACTTCTTCATCAGTGATCAAGTCATGAAGAAATAAAGCTCGACCAAGATTCATGTACCCGGTGCTTGACCAAAAGCATCACTAAGAGAAACTCGAGAACAATCTTGCCATTCCTAAGTCTCATCATGACTCTCATAGCAAAAACAATGCTAAAGATTCCAAGCGGTCTTACCATCATGCAAAGGGACTATCCGATTGGTGCTCAAACAATGACCTGAAGCAAAGCCCACATCACTGGACCAAAAACGGGCATTTATCAAATCCCAAGGGACAATGTCAAGGAAGAAGGTGGGGACACGAAGGAAGAAATTGATAGGTACACATCAGCCTTGAAAGGCTCTGCACAACAATCCTCCTAAGCACAAGCACGGGGACCCGATCATCTTGATCGTCTAATTTCAAGAGTTGAGCAGATGTATGGAATGCTAGAAACGCATGTTAAGAACACCTCGAATCAGTTTATCTATGTCAAAGGCCAAATCACTACACTCTCATCCCAAATTGATGACATGATGATAGAGCAGCAACAGCAGCAACAAGAAGGCTCCGAATCAGAATCTGAAGCGTTCTAACCTCTTTGGCTATGCCAGTAAAAAAGGGGGAGTAGTTTAAGGGGGAGCATAGCAGAGTACTTCATAGAAATTGGTTTATTTTGGTGGTAGCTTAGTAGTTTAATTTTGGTTTTGGTAGTCCACTTTCTTTTACCTTTATTGTTTTTATAACTCTTGGATATTTCCATTACTTTCTTTTAAAGCTTTAAAGTACTCTAGTTTAACAGTTTATATTTAGTACTTTGTTTATGGATCCTTGCTTTGTAGCATTTTTTTTGTACTTTTAGATTATGTTGCGTTATCTTTAGTACTACACACTTGTGCCCTTGTTGGATCTTGTACCCTTGATGCAAATACCTTAGTGTTTTGCATTGATTGTGTGTTGGACATGCAATTGATTTTTGCGTTGCTCTTAATCGCACTGTGTGTCCGGATGATCATTTACTAGCTAAATGTTCATTGTAGTCATTCTTTAATGACTTTTCATGTTTGATACAAGACAAAAGGCAACAAACTTGATTAGCAACAAGTTAGTACCAAACCATAAACTTTGAATTAAAACCCTAAAAACTGAATTTAAAGAGTAATTCAAAAACAAATGACATGTGAATATCCTAATCATCACAACATGATAGGATCATTGGCATTATTCACTCAACATGTCAAAGTGTGTGTGTGTGTGCATCATATGCAAAAGTGTGCATTTAGGGCAAGGTGTGAAAACACATAATCATTTGATGTTTCAAAATCAAGGAACCATTATTATCCCCACAATCTTTGTACTCAATGGAGTCCAAAGAAATACACAAAAACATCTAATAGACATTTTATCATGAACATGGTGTACACAACACAACACAAATCAAAATGCAATGCATAAAAATGAAGAACAAACATGAAAAACATGTAGAAAAAGCATTATACTATCAAAACCAAGAAAACCCATATATCATACTCATCAAAACATCAAAAACTCCATATCGAACAATTATATTTCTATATCTTAACATAAACACAAAATCCAAGAAAACTAGGGCTAGGAACTTGAAGTACATTGAAAATAAGAGAAAACCCATACATTTTCTTAAAGATTGATGAAGGATTGAAGAAGAAAATGGAGGTTTTGTGAGTGACAATGGAGGTTTTGGGAGAGGGAGAGGTGGAGAAGACAAATGGTGTGCATGTGATGCGAGGGAAAACTGAAAAGTTTTTGAAAAATGTCTGAGATTTAACCCTATTTGTGCAAAACACGCGATTTTCGCGACTCAAATGACCCGTGAGCAAGTCGCCAAAACGAGTCACCAAAAACCCTTGAACAAAATTTTGAAAATTTTGTCTAAATCTTTTTCACGACTGGAACATCTACCTGCCAGTGAGTAGCGAAAGCTTTTGTGTAAGCTCATGACTAGAGCTTCCATGACTAGAGCTTCCACCCGCGACATAGTCACGGAAATGAGTCGCAAAAATGGCATAATCAGAATTTTTGAAAAATTTTCAAAGTTTTTTTCACGACTGGGGGTTTTACTTGCCAGGGAGTCCTGAAACCTTATGAGTAAGCTCACGACTGGCATGACTCGCGAGTGAGTCGCCAAAAGCAGAGTTGTAAAGTTTTTGTATTTTTAGAAAATTTTCAAAATAAAACACTTTCAAAAATCATTTTGTGTTTGATCAACATATGATTGTGTATGTACAACATATTTAATCAAGTACAATCATACAAAATGAATAAGGCATTCATTGAACATAGACATGTGTGATGCATGTGAGTATCAAATGTGAGATAGTTCTTAGTCTAATATGAAGCTTCAATGATCAATTTAACCAAGGCACACACAATTAGCACTAAGTAGAGTTACTAATCTTAATTATAGAAATGTGCATATATGACCTCCCACAAAACTTGATTACATAACTTTGAAGCGTTTCTTTTGGCTTCATACAATTCATAACATTTGATCATTTAAGAACAATACATCTCATTTTGAGATAGTTGCCTGAAATTTTTGATATATCAATTTGAGAGTAAGTCTTTGGCTTTTTGGGCACCATACATTTTCATTTCAACTCTAACAATTTCACATTCTCTTTTATACATGTGGTACTATTACCCATTGTTATTATTACCGTTCCGTTCCGGCCGAAATGGCCGAAATTTTTCGTATCGGTATGCAAACCTGTACCAAGAACCCCACGTTCCACCTCGGGTCAGATTTCGGGCCGTTTCAGGCCATTCCGGTCATTCCGAACAATTTCGGCCGAGATATAAATTCCAGCTGATACAGGATTTGGCCTGTTATTTAAAAAAAAAAACAAAAAAAAAACAACAGTAAAGGTCCAAATGACGCCGGCCTGCCGTTTGCCTGAATGAACCCAGCGTCCCAGCCCACTTCTTCATCTTCTTCTCCGTTTTGTATCCACTAGTTAAAAAAAGTAAAAAAACTTACAATATCATCGAACCAAGCAGTGGATTTGGTTTGGGTTGCAAGTGGGTCCAACTCCAAGCACCATTTATTGATTTCTAAAGATAGAGGGAGAAACCAATTATTTAGAGGAGAGAAGCTGATTTGGAGAGAGTGAACAGTGAAACTAGAGGCAGAGGGAATGAAAAGAAGAGGCTGAAATGAAAGTGTAAACAGTGGCAGGATTGAATATTTTTGAGTGATCTCAGGGGTTTTATTAGTGAAGGAATGCTGATGTGAGTAACATGGCGTCGTATCAAAACTGAGATATGTTTTTTAAAAGCATGAGTAACACGGCGTCGTATGAAACCCCCCCCCCCCCCCCAAAAAAATAGACCGACCTATAGTACTACAATCACATCAAAATCACGGTAGTTGTTTGCCAAACATAACCTTTCAAAGGCTCATAATCTGAAGAATAAACAACTACTGTGATTTTAATATTGTAGTACAATATTAATTTAATTTAAAAAAATATTATTATTAGATAAATGTTATATTGATAACATTTTTACAATACTTACACAATAAATTGTAAATAATAGGTTGATATTAGTTGTTATTGGTAAACAAAAAAGTAATTTTAATTCTAGGTTTAAATTAAAACTAATAATAACTAGACACTTATGATTTGTTGCGAAAATATTGTGAACGTAGTACTTCTTTTATTCTTATAGTTTTAAGATTCATATACTAATTAAAATGTTAAGAACTTTTGTGCTTTGACTTTCACATTTATTGTATTTATTAGGATTATCCAAAATGTGAATTTTATTTGTAGACAATTATAAATAATTTTTTTAAAATTTTACTCTATTTAATTTTAAAAAATTAATTAAATTCATTTTTTTTATATAATAGTAACACTTCTTTAAATTGAAACTTTTATGTTGTATAAGTGTGTGTTCATATATATATATATATATATATATATTTTTTTTAGGAACCCCGAAACACCCTGAAACGGTACATCGAAATAGGCCGCTATCGAAATATTCCGTTTCATTAGACAAACCGAAACGGGGTCCGAAACAGAATTAATAACAATGCTATTACCTATATATATATATATATATATATATATATATATATATATATATATATATATATATATATAAACAGGTAGGGCAATAAAAAGGAAGCACAAGAATCATGATTTGGAGCTGAAAAAAATTCATAAGAACCCAAGCTAACGAAGAAAAAAGGGTAAATAACACTCCCCTTCCTTGAGGTTTGGGAAAATAATACTCACCTCCAAACTTAAAGGGAAAAAACATTTTCCCCCTTTGACATTCATTTAACTAAACTCTATTAAATTGATGTTAAAAAAGTTATGTACTAGCCTACCCTTTGGTTAATAACATATTTCCAAAATTACCCTCCACTTACAAAACCCAAAATTTCGGTAGTCATCCCTTCCTGCCCATCCTTTCTCGCTTCATTGAAAACCTAAATTGATGTTGAGGACTTTTATTTACAAATTCACAGTAACACATACACCTCAGCTGGTCCCCTACAACCTCCCATCCCATGGCCCAACAATGATTCCAAGGTGAATACGCAAAAGCTTAATAACTAGGTAAATGTTGACAAAGCCCTCAAAAGTTTAGCATAACTAAGACATGGATTTTTTGAATTTATGTGTAGATAGATTGTAATGTGCACAAATGGTATAATCTTCACAAAAAAATTGCAAAACTTTAATTTTGTTTGAAAAAGCTCAATTTTTGTTGTTGTTAATGTCAAAAATCAATACTGCCTCTATCTAGAAATTTCTAGAGTTTCTCACTCAATCTTTTTGTCTCTGGAATTCTCTAGAGCTTCTCTGCATAGTTTAATCTCAACCACAAAGTTTTAACTTGTCTAGAAGGTTGGTGAAAGAGATATTTTTACTATTAGTCAAAGACAATAAAAGAATGTGCTATAGAATTCAAAGTCGGTGAGTTAACCGACTTTAAGCATGTATAAATATGTAGAATTGGTGCTCAGTTTGTGTGTGTCATAAAGCACCAACGTGTGTGAAGTGAAGTGTGAGGTGAAGTAAAGTAGTGTGAAGTGAAGCAAGTGAGGTGAAGTGTGTCAGCACTGTAAAGAAGGTCAAGTAGTATTTGTGTCATTGTGTTAGTAGCAAGTGTCTACAAGTAAGGTGTAAGGTATTTGGTGAGTAAGTGTCGTGTGTGTAGTGCACTCGTGTTAGTGTATGTGAGTCAAGTATTAGTGATTGTAAAGTGTTGTAATTCAAAGAGTCAAGCTTTTAAATAAAAGCTATTTGTTCGGTGTTTTTTTTTCAACAGTTAATGGGTTTACTTCAAAGTACAAAGGCATTTCTGGTGATGGATTTTGTTTGAAAATGCTCAATTTGTTATTACACAATGCTTTGGATATTTACTCATGCTCTATTATCTTATTTCTCCTGCATTTTTTTTCAAAGATTTTATATTCGTTGAATGTCCTAAACCAAAACTTTAAAACTAATATAACTAAAAAATTAGTTTTTTGAGAAGTAGTTCAAGTATTTGGAAAAGCCCAAACTATTTCCTTTGTGTCTATAATGCTTGAAAGGTAATTTGCAATTTAATAAGTGGATGCTACTTGTCAATAATCTAACTTACCCATGTTTGACCAACATTTTTGTTTTTATAGGGCACAATGGGGGAGGTTAAGCATGATTTGATTGTGTACTTGAAGGATACATTCTCTATCATTGAAGAGGTAAACCCTGACAGTTATTGTCATCGGGACATGTTAAATGACATATGTAAGTGTGTAATTGGTGATGAACATGAGGGGTACATGATATTAGTTTGGTATGACATCATAGGGACAAATGAAAGGTTAGAGATCACCAATGACATTGACATGGTAACTGTAAGATTGAATTTATTCAATCATTTTGTTGGCTTTATTCCGTGCCAATTTGCTTGTAATTCAGCATTTAGAAACCCTTGTAGGTGGGAATCATGTAAGGGTAGTGTGTGAGAGAGTGTGAAGGAAAGCTCAAGAGTGTGCACTCAAGCAGGTGCTTGCGACTGACGAGTCGCCGAAAAGGCACACGTGTAAAGCATGCAGGGGGAGCTGAAGAGTCACGCCAGCTGTCGCACTACAAGACAAAACCCCAGCTGGCCAGGTAGTTAGCTCGCGACTCAAACTCGCGACTCATTCTAGTCGCGAGCTCGAGTCGCCAAAATGCCCTATTTGGCTAAAACTGACCTTTCGCATTCCAAACACACATCAATATAAATACCCCTTATACCCATGTATTGTAGAGAGCTTCCAGAGAGAATTTTGTGAGAGAAACCCTAGAGAAAAACAAGATTGACTCATCCACAATTTTCATCATTTGATTCTCCAAATTTCTTTACTCTCACCCTCTCCATTGTTACATCCTTGAGAGGTACATTTAGCCAAATCCTTTTCACACCATACCTATATCTATGAGAAGGTTATTTAGTGCTTGGGAAGTAGTTAGGAAGGGACCAATATATATTGGTTGATGCTATGGGCTATAGCGGAATCCAGTAAGCTAGAGAAGACAAAGGTTCGGCGTAACCTCGTTAGAGCAAGAAGCTTGGAGGGCTTAGGTACACTGGGTAGATTGGGTTTGAAGGGTATTCTGCTATTCATGTATCCCAACTTCATTTTCTAGTGGATTATTGACCGCTTGGAGGGTAGTGGAGAGGTTTTACGCCGGGGACTTCGGTTTCCTCTTCGATAACACATCGCTATGTTGTCTTTGTGTTTGCATCTCTCTTCCCTTAATCTTTACCTTTTAATTGCTGCTGTGGTTGTGATTAATTTCGGTTTAGATTGTTTTACCAATTCTGATTTAGCTTATTTTCTTATTCCACACATACATTGTTTGATAATATGCTTGTGTTGGTAATTTGTAAATTAGGGGTCTAAGCGTTCATAGGTGTTTTACACACTTTTTGAACATTTAGTAACCATGTTTGATTTGCATGCTGGTGTTATGCTAATACATTTATATGTTGAGTTTGTGAGCACAAATTGTAAAAATTTGATGCGTAATGTTATGTGTGAGGCATCTGGGTTTATGGTAAGTGTTGATGATGATGATGATGATGTAGTGTATCATGAGGAAGATGATGATATTGCCTATGTTTAAGACTCAAGTGATGATAGTTTCTTGAGTGATGATAGTGATAAACTTAATGGTGGATTTTTTAGTGATGAAGATAATGATGAGGCTGGTAATGGTTCTGATGGGAACTGGTCCAACTATGATAATGAAGACTGTGATAGAGAATTGAATGACTCTGATGTTGAAAAGAGTTATGTTGAGAATGGGTTGTATGGTAAACAATATGTCCTAAATGAAAATGAAAAGGTAACCCTTGAAAAAGGAATGCTATTCAGGGATGTGTATAAGTTTAGAGCAGCATTGAGGGACTATGTGATAGGTGAAGGTGTTGAGATTGTGAGATTGGAAAATGAGAAGTCTAGGGTTAGTGCAATTTGTGCTAACCTTAGTTGCAACTGGTATGTTTTTGCTTCCCCTACTGCTGATGGTTTTACATTTTAGATTAAGGTGTACAATAGTGACCACACCTGTGTTAGAAGTTCAAAAAATACCAATGCCACATCAACATGGATAGCTAAAAAACTAGCTAAATTGTTGAAGGCTAATCTTGAAATGGTTTATGAAAACATAGGAGAAGCTTTAATGGAAAAGTATGGGGTTGAGGTTGATAGAAGCAGATCTTATAGAGCAAGAAAGAGAGGAAAGGGAGAGGATGTAGTTAGCTATTCTAATAGTTATAAGAAGCTTGCCAAGTATGCTCAGCTTGTAAGGAACACCAATCTTGGAAGCTATGTGAAGATGCAATTACATAAGCTTGATATTACACAAAATCCTACATTCAAGAGTTTCTTTGTGTTCTTTGAAGCTATGAGGAAGGGTTTTGTTGAAGGTTGCAGGCCTTTTATAGGACTAGATGGTAGCCACTTGAAAGGAAATTTTGGTGGAGTGCTATTGGCAGCAGTTTCACTCGATGGAAAAATGGCCTATTTCCAGTGGTTTATGGGGTGGTGGAATGTGAGTGTAAAGACAGCTAGGGATGGTTTCTTACTGACAGGCAAAAAATGTATTGACCCCTTGTGATGAATTAACCAATTAATTAGCCAAGTGAATTAACTAGGTTCAATTACATGCAATGAGTGTGGTAGCACAAACAAATCACCAAATAACTAAATATGCAGCAGAAATTAAATGACATGGTGATTTGTTTAGGAATGGGAAAAACCTACACGGAAAAAACCCTACCTGGTGATTTTAAGGTCACCATTCTTGAGAATCCACTATTATCAAAACAAGCGGTTACAAGTAAAGGAATCCCAGTACCTTATACCAACCAACAGTTGAACTTTTACCCCCATACCTAATTGGACTGGTTTTGTAGTGACAATCTCTCCTTGTTTTGTACGGCTCCCAGTACGTGACTAACCAATAGATGCGTGGATCCCAGTACGCGAGTTGATTACCAACTTAAGAAGGATGTTGGCTGCAAAGTTCTCCTAGTCATCAATTGATGAAGATCACGAAGTTGCTTGGTCACAAAACCCTGTGGTGTACAAACACAGCAGCTTCTTCAAGAACTAAGGCAAACTAGGTTTCCGGTCACACTTGAGAAATTATGCTCTTGTGCAATTGTACTCTTGGCTGTGTAACCTGATACAGCCTTTAAAAAAATCTTTATATATGTTTAGGGTTGTGAGAAAAGAAAGCCTAAACACATAATCATAGATTGGATGAAAATCAAAACTGAAAATATGAATTTCATAAACCTCGACAGATACCCTAGCTGTCGAGCCTCGAGCCTCGAGCTTAAACAGCTCTTTTAAACCTCGATAGATGCTAGCTGTCGAGCTTTAATGAACAACACTTCTTCACTTGTTTCTTGGACAAACTTGCATGGCTTTAACACTTGAACTTGAAACCTTATTTTTGAAGCATTAAACACATCCTAGATCTACCCAATTACAAGTAAAGTGCGTTTTGTCAAAGGATTAGCCAATACATAAAATGTTGACATATGTTCCTAACATCCAATCACATATGTCCTAACAATCTCCCCCTTTGGCAATCCGTGACAATACCACAACAAACAAATGAACATATGAGAGGAGTCATAAATCACTCAATTCATACTCATTTGTTAAATACAATAAAATCTATCCTAACACAAACTCTTGAAAAACTTTGTAAGAAGAGAGTTTACGGCAAGGAAGACTTTTACAACTTGTATTTTTGAAACACTTAAACAAAAATCATCAAGGCATCTTTGTGTAAAATAGAAATAAAATATTGCATACAAATAATAAGAAACATGTGTATAAAGAGTGAAAAGAAACAACACATGTAAGGATAGGAGAAAGAACTGTAATAACAACCTCAAATGTATATATATCAATAAATACAAGGTTTGCTATCACAATATGATCACAAAATCTAAGGTACATGAAAAATGTATCTAAAATAGAAAATAAAGAAAAAGATACATCAAAATCCTCACTACATCCCTCAAAAACATGAATACTCCCCCTAACAGAAACCTCTTATACTAACCCTCCCCCTATGAGTATGACTACTCTCATCCCAAAACTACTCCCCCTTGTTGTCATGAGTGACAAAGGGTAAGAGTATCAAGTAGACATCTCGTCATCACTGAAAGAGCTAGCATCACTATCCTCAACATCACCATCATCGTCCTCATCCTCAGAAGCCTCTGGAGTAGGAGGAGGAGAAGCAATGAAGCCACCCATGATAGTCTGTCGTCACGCAATACGACCAACATAGGTGTTCACTTGACACAACTCATCACTAAGAGTGTTGAGGCGAGCATCCATGCGCACGAGCTGTGCCATGATGTCCTCGGGTGTCACACCTCTCGTAGAAGAAGAGGGAGCAGATGTGGATGGAGCTATTGAAGCTGGAGGAACCGTTGATCCGGACCGCCTCGATCATAGTTACGCCTTGCTTCATTTAACGGTAGTGGCGTCTATGGCAAAAATAACATGGAAGTGGTTGGAAATAAGAAAGGGAACAGAAAAATGGCGTAAAATTCTCGTGATAGCAAAAGGGAAGATGAGCTTATCACGGGTTTTTGTATCCTTATAGACATTTATGAGTGAAAGAATGAAATGAGAAGGAAATTCAATGGTAAGATGCTCAATGGAGGATAACAAAAACCGAGCACGGGACTCTGTAATAAAGTTATAGTGAGAAAGAGGATGCAAAACAAAGGTCATAACCATGTTAATGAACCTAGGACCTTTAGCAAAGGTCAAACAAGAAGTGAACTGACGATCACTCCAAGCTGAAGGTCACTCACAAAAAAGGATATAAGCTCGTCTTTAGACACAGTCTTAAGATGATCACAACCAGGGTAGTAAGGATACGCTACCCTAGGGACATGGAGCACATCAGATACAATATTCGGAGTGACCACGATGTGCATACCTCAAACGTGAGTGACAAAGAGAGGTACTAAATAATCAAATCCATGCATGTTGGAGTAGAACTCCTGGATAAGCATGAATGGACAAGTGACTAGGACGTCACACAGTGACTCCTAACCCTTACTATGAATGACAGTGGGTAGGTCAATGTTGGAGAAGTTCGACAAAATGACTTGGCGTTCCGAATGAATGCCTCTTCTACAAAAGTTCTCTGAAAAGTCCTTGTGGGCTTTATCATCACGGAACCGAATATGTGTAGGGGTAGGATCAGCAAAGGTAGATGTCCTGGAATGAAGAAGGTTCCGGGACGGAGTAGACTTACATTTAGGTGCCATGACACAACTAACATAAACAAGAGAGAGAGAGAGAGAGAGAGAGAAACACGCAGAAAAGCACCAAATACAATCAATATATAAGAATATAGAGAATGTAAGGTACATTTGCATGAAAATGCATGAGCATGTGAAATGCAATAGTAAAAACATCATGGGCTTAGCCCAATCCAAAACTATCAGCACACAATTATTGTAATAAGGTAAACACACATTTAAAATGCATGAAACATTGTTATAATGCAAATGGAATGCAATGCATGATGATTTAAAGTCATTTTCACAAAGCCCATCCAAAAATTTCACAAAACTTCATCAATTTTGAAAAACCTTAAAATATTTTCAAAAACCCAAAAAGTTAGGTCAAATGCATGAAATGCATGAAGAATGAAGGATTATGGACCCTTACCAATGAAGAACAACTTGATCTAGGTTGAAAAATCCTTGAGGATGAAGTTTGGAGTGAGAAGAGAGTGTTTGGGAGGTGAAAAGTCTGAAAATAGTCGAGAGAGATCGAGGAGAAATAAAGAAAAGATCGCACGGATCCTATATATAGACCTTCTTAAATCTCGACAGATCGAGAGGTGTCAAGATTTAAAAGCTTGGAGAGTTACAGCTATCGAGCAGCTGTCCAGAGGTGTCCACAAAAACAAGCTCGATGGATCGATCAGCTATCGAGCAGCTATTGAGGAGACAAAAACTTTCTCGATAAATCAAGGAGCTATCGAGAAGCTATCGAGATTGCGATAAGAAAAAGCTAAAGAGCTCAATAGATAGCCTAGCTGTCGAGAGGTGTCGAGGAGCTGTCGAGATTACTTAAAAACAGTTTTTCAAGAAGAGAAAAACATAGATATGAATGCAATCAAACATGCAACTCAACCAAAGATACAACCAACATTTTAAACTCTCAAAAATATCTCTCAATCAAGAAATATTTCATGCATTTAAGGTAAAAAACACACGCACACACTAAACAAGTCTAACCAATTTTATATTTAAAAAACAAGTTAAGACAGTTTAGTGAGCATACGTTAGCGCATGTAAACCTTGTGATGGCTAAATCACATTGTACCTGCACATGTATCAAAAGTAGCAAAGAATGTTACGTTTTGTGTGTGAAAACACTGCAAGATTGCATAAGTGTCTCTCTGTTATGATGATTTGAGATATGAGTAAATCAATTTAACTTACACACGATCATAACTGCTTGATAGGGACTATCACCTTCGAGGTACATCCTATAACTCCCACATCTCCTAGAATACACACTTGCAATCATGTTTTGAAGCATTTTAATAATTTTTCTTTTATTTTTCTTTGCATACTTTTCTTTTATTAAGCATATTATGCATGGGCATATAAGAGAGAGAAAAGAAATACCCAATTATGTTAAGTTTTTTGACATTGCACTTTTGCTATGCCGAAGCATACCGATGTCATTTCATGATTGATGGGCAATAATGGTGAGATGGTTATTTATGCCTTTCTCTTAGGATTTTCTAGTCATTCCCTCAAAAAAGAGTGATACGAGTGTTAAGTACAAGAGATTACTTAATCTTACTCATCACAAACATGAGCCACAAAGCTCATTCGCTTAATTGTGCATAGAGATGCTCAATTAAGCTACAAAAGATACAAAGTTTAGAAAACTTTGTTTCATTGGCCATTCAAGGTACACAAGCACCAATGTACACAAACACATACTATTTTTGTATTGTTCTGATTTTTCAATTTTTTTTATTTTATTTTTATGAATGAAAAAAAACAATAAAAAAAAAACTGAAAAACAACCAAACAAAAACATGTCAACTAAAGCAAAGCATAAAAACTAGTCTATCTAAAAAAACACACAAGTAATGCAAACATAAGAGAGAGAGAGAGAGAGAGAGAGAGACTAAATCACTTGGAGCCCTTTTCCTTCCACACCTTGGAAGAACCTTTCCTTTCAACAAACCCTTGAACCGGTGGTGAGGGGGAAGAATTGAAACCATTCAAGTTTAAAAGGAACATGAGGGCTTTGAGGAGATCTCCAAGAGGAGCAAGAGAGGTCGAAAGCTGATTTTGGCTTCCCGACGAAATCATGTTGTTGCCTTGTTGAGTGGCTAACCACTTATTATAGTTAAGTCGAGTATGTCTAGTTGCACCACAGTGATGACAGAGGATGCTGCTTCTTCTCTTTGAACTTTTGAGCATTACTCTTCTTAGCCCTAGGGTTTTTGGTTTCTTTCTTAGCAAGCTTAGGGGGTGCTCCTAAGATAGATTTACCCTTATTTATGTTCTCACTAGCTATCACAGTTTTAGCATCATTATTCTTAGAATCAATATTTTTAGCAGGAGAAACAAAAACAGTAGTACTAGAAGAAGTAATATTAGGAGAAGCAAAATCATACCCTAAACCGATTCGATCGGAGGCGGATTTTTGCATGTTGAGCATCTCATCAAGTTTTACACTTGAGGTCCTCTCCAACTGCGCTCTCACTTGGAATAGTTCTGCCTTAACCTTCTTGGTCTTCTCAGTTAAGAAATTGTTCTCAAATCTCAGTGCTCCAATAGTCTGATTTGCTTCATCAAACTTTATGGAGAGTTTTTCTCGTTCAAGTTCCACATCACTAAGCTTCTTGGTGGCCAACCTATGCAACTTCTCATGTTTCACGAAGACCTTGTATAACTTTGCATAGGCTGTGTGGATGTCATCTTGCTCATCCATCCTTTCAAATTTTGACTCCACCAAGTTTTCTTCTTCATCCACATCTTCTACAATCCCTTCAGTAGGATTGACAGTGGAGGTGAAGGCATTCGGGATTCTGTCATCCTTATTTTCGGAATCATCCTTAGGTTCGGTGTCACTCAAGGTAGCAGCAAGTGCCTTGCTTTTCCCAATAGACTTGAGATAAGTGGGGCACTCTTGTTTCATATTACCGAATCCTTGACACCCGAAACACTTAGGCCCTGAAGGAGCAGTGTACTGACCGTCATTCCTAGCATCCTTCTTCCTTTTGTCTTGGTTTTAGACTGTGAAGAACTTGATTGCCTATGGTCCTTGTCGAAGCCCTTTGCATTGGCATTCTTCATGAACTTCTTAAACTACTGGGTGATGTAGGACTTCATTTCAAAATTTTCATCATCGGAAGACTAATCAGTGTCACTGCTCTTGGCCTTCAGTGCCATGCTCTTGCTCTTGCTCTTGCTCTTGCTTGACTTCCCAACCCTAACAATCCCAACTCATAGGTCTACAGATTTCCAACAACCTCTATCAAAGGAATTTTATCAATATCCTTTGACTCCTCAATCGCAGTGATCTTTGCGTGGAATCTCTCAGGCAGAGATCTGAGCACTTTTCTCACAATCTTGGGTTCAGGAATGGTTTCCCCAAGATTAAATGTTGAGTTCACTATGTCCTTGAGCCTGGCATAGAACTCATCAAATGACTCATCCTCTTCGATCTTGATTTCTTTGAAACTAGTAGTGAGCTTCTGAAGTTTCGAATCCTTGATAGCCTTGGTTTCTTCATAGGTTGTCTAGAGAATGGTCCACGTCTCCTTTGTAGTTTTAGTGGAGGAGATCTTTTTGAACTCCTCATTTGTGACCACACTGAATAAGGCATTTAATACTCTGCTGTTGAAGTTAGCCGCCTTGATCTTTGCGTCATTCCAATCAGCTGGCGCTTCCTTCAGCTTGGTCCAGCCTATCTTCACAGCTTGTCACACCTTATCTAAGGACTGTAAGAAAGATCTCATGTGTACCTTCTAGTATGCATAGTTAGTTTCATCAAATAAAGGAGGTACAATAAGTGACAGTCCTCTATCCATGACAAACGGGGGTCAATGGATCTCATAGCAAAGATTAAACCCTAATTAGAGTGTGCCTGCTCTGATACCACTTGATAGGCCAAAAATGTATTGACCCCTTGTGATGAATTAATTAGGTTCAATTACATGCAACAAGCGTGACAGCACAAACAAATCACCAATTAATTAAATATGCAATGGAAATTAAATGACACGGTGATTTGTTTACGATTGGGAAAAACCTACACGGCAAAAACCCCATCTGGTGATTTTAAGGTCACCACTCCCAAGAATCCACTATTATCAAAACAAGCCGTTACAAGTAAAGGAATCCCAGTACCTAATACCAACCTACAGTTGAACCCTTACCCCAATACCCAATTAGACTTGTTCTGTAGTGACAATCTCTCATTGTATTGCACGGCTCCTAGTACGTGACTAATCAATAGATGCGCGGATCCTGGTACACGACTTGATCACCAGCTTGAGAAGGATGTTGGCTGCAAAGTTCTTATGTTCATCAACTGATGAAGATCACGAAGTTGCTTGGTCACAAAACCTTATGGTTTACAAACACAACAGCTTCTTCAAGAACTAGGGCAAACTAGGTTTCCGGTCACACTTGAGGAATTATGCTCTTGTGCAATTGTGCTCTTGGCTGTGCAACCTGATACAGCCCTTAAAAAAAATCCTTATATATGTTTAGGGTTGTGAGAAAAGAAAGCCTAAACACAATCATAGATTGGATGAAAATCAGAGCTGAAAATATGAATTTCATAAACCTCGATAGATACCCTAGTTGTCGAGTAGCTGTCAAGCCTCGAGCTTAAACAGCTCTTTTAGACCTCGATAGATGTTAGTTGTCGAGCTTTAATGAACAACACTTCTTCACTTGTTTCTTGGACAGACTTGCATGGCTTTAACACTTGAATTTGAAACCTTGTTTCTTGAAGCATTAAACACATCCTATATCTACTTATTTACAAGTAAAGTACGTTTTGTCAAAGGATTAGCCAATACATAAAATGTTGATAGATGTTCCTAACATCCAATCACATATGTCCTAACACAGAAAAATGACTAAGGAGCCGCGTGATAGCCAAAGGAAAAATGAGCTTATCATGGGTTGTCGTGTCCTTATATACATCTATAAGGGAGAGTATGAAGTGAGAAGGAAAGTCTATGGTGAGATCCTCAATGAAGGAAAGCAAAAAGCGAGCACGAGGCTCTGTGAGAGTGTTATTATAAGAGAGAGGATGCAAAACAATGGTCATAACCATGTTAATGAACCTTGAACCTTTAGCAAAGGCCGAGCAAGGGGTGTACTGATGGTCACCCCAAGAAGAATGTGTCTTACAGAATCGAGACTAGAGTTCGTCTTTGGACATTGTCCTCAAACACTCATAGCTAGGGTAGTTTGGATGCGCTACCCTAGGAACGTGTAGTACCTCGGATACATTACCCAGAGTAACTACCATGTGTATACCTCGAACACGAGTGACAAATTGGGGTATAAAATAGTCAAATCCGTGCATATTGGAGTAGAACTTCTATATGATCACGGAAGGGCATGTGATCGGGATGTCTCATAGTGACTCCCAAACCCTACTGTGAATGACAGTGGGCAGGTTAGTGTCAAAAAAATCTGACAGAATGACTTGGTATTCCGAATGAATGCCTTGTCGTGAAAAGTTCTTCGAAAAGTCCTTGCAGGCTTTATCATCACAGAAACAAATATGAGCTGGAATGGGGTCAGAAGGAGAAGAAGATGAAGATGCCCCGGAATGAAGAGGGTTCCGGGACGGAGTGGATTTATGTTTAGGTGCCATGATGCAACTAATATAAGAGGGAGAGAGAGAGAGAGAGAGAGAGAGAGAGAGAGAGAGAGAGAGAGAGAGAGAGAGAGAGAGAGAGAGAAAGAGAGGGAGACTATCAAAAAAGTACCAAGCAACACATATATCAAAATATATAAAATTGAAGGTACGTATGCATGAGAATGCATGAACATGTGACACGCAAATGCAAATTCATCATGGGCTCAGCCCAATCCAAACCTACCAGCACACAAAACAGCAACAAGGTAAACACACATCTAAAACGCATGAAACTTTGTTATAATGCACATGTTATGCAATGCATGAAGTTTAAAGATCATTTTAACAAAAACCCATCTCAAAATTTTAACAAAAACTCAAAAGTTTTGAAAAATCTCAAACAATTTCAAAAAACCCCAAAAGTTAGGTCAAAGATCATGAAAATGCATGATAAAGATGAAGAAAGTATCATACTAGATGAGGAACAAAGATCTTGAGACCAAAAATGAAGTAAGGAAGAAGTTTAGAGTGCTTAAGAAGTGATTTAGGAGGTGAAGAGGCTAAAAGTATCGAGGGAGATCGAGGGAATGAGATCTGAAATTACAATGCCTCTTTATATAGAAACTTCATAAAGCTCGATCGATCGAGAGCTATCGAGCTTTAAAGAGACGTTTTTTAGCTGTCAAACCAGCTATCGAGGATCTAACAAGAGGTTTTCTCAACAAAGAAGCTCGATGGATTGACGTAGCTATCGAGAAGCTATCAAGGAGACATAAAGTTTCTCGATTGATCGAGCTAGCTATCGAGAGCTATCGAGATTGCGATAAAGCAAAGCTGAAGGGTCTCGATAGATAGCCTAACAGCCGAGAGCTATCGAGAAGCTATCGAGATTGCTTAAAAACAATTTTTCAAGGAAGAGACAAACACAGATATGAATGCAATCAAGCATTCTACTCAACCAAAGATCCAAATAGCATTTTAAGCTCTCAAAATCATCTCTCAATCAAGATAAATGTCATGCATTTAGATCCAAAACACACACACACACACACACACACACACATACACTAAACAAGTTTAACCAATTGTATATTTCAAAAACAAGTTAAGACAGTTTAGTGAGCATACATTAGCACATGTAAACCTTGTGATGGCCAAATCACATTGTTGTTAGGATTAATGCCCTTAAATCCTATTGTATAATGCTATGTATGTTATTATTTATGACATTATGTATGACTTAATGCTGTGTTTAATAAAGTTGTTTTATTATTATCTAAAAATAATGGTAACATGAATATTGAGACATTATCATATAGTCCATGAGATGCATTGTATGTGATTTAGTCACAGAAGATGTAAATCACAGTTTCTTGTAAACTCAAAATGTAGTTCGTAGTTAGTGATGAAAATTGGGCATTTCATCTGCGAAGACTATAACATATCAACAAAGATGTTAGGACATATGTGTTTCACTTGTTTAGAACATATGTCATTCATTATTTATGTAATTGGCTAATCCTTTGTCAAAACGCACTTTACTTGTAATTGGGTAGATTTAGGATGAGGTTAACACTTCAAGAAACAAGGTTTCAAGATCAAGTGTTAAAGCCATGCAAGTCTGTCCAAGAAACAAGTTGAGAAGTACTTTTCATTAAAGCTCGACAGCTGCATCTATCGAGTTTTAAGAAGCCGTTCTAGCCCCGAGGCTTGACAGCCTCTCGACAGCACCTCGACTCTTATAGTTGTCGAGATTTAAGAAAAACAGATTCCTAGTTCTGTTTTGATTCCAATCCGTGGATGTGTCTTTGGGCCTTCTTTTCTCCTAACCCTAGACATATAAAAGGATTATTTTAAGGGTTGTCAAAGGGTGGCAAGTTGCACAAGCATTGGGAATTCCTTGTTCATGCAAATTGTAACTTGAGACGAAGTTCTTGCCCTAGTTCGTCTCTCTTGTGAAAAAGTTGCTGTGTCTTTGCACCATAGGGTTTTGTAACCAAGCATCTTCTTGATCTTTATCGTGTGGATGAATTGAAGAACTTTGCAGCCAACAAATCTTCTCTAGTTGGCGATTGAAGTCGTGTACTGGGATCCGCGCAATTGGTTAGTCACGTACTTGGGAGCCGTGCATCAAAAGGAGAAACTGTCACTATAGAACAAGTCCAATTGGGTATTGGGGTAAAGGTTCAACTGTAGGTTGGTATAAGGTACTGGAATTCCTTTACTTGTAACCGCTTGTTGTGATAATAGTGGAGTTTCGGGAGTGGTGACCTTAAATTCACCCGGTGGGGTTTTTGCCGTGTAGGTTTTCCCCATTCGTAAACAAATCACCGTGTCATTTATTTTCCATTGCATACTTTAGTTTATTGGTGATTTGTATGTGCTACCACGTGTTTGCATGTTAATTTGATTAATTAATAAACTTGGCTAATTAATCAATTAATCCATCACAAGGGGTCAACACGTTTTTGGCCTATCAAAAGATGATTTGTCTTGACCATGGAAATAGAGATTTCTAGTTGGTATGTTGATATGTTTTAAGAGTTAAAGCATATTGAACTGGACCATGTAAGATTTATTATTCTTCCAACGACTATCAAATGAATAATAAACTTACGACTTATATTTGCATGAACTCTTAATCTTGAGAAAATAATGAACTTGATCATGAGGTGTAGGTTGCTTTGATATATCAGGAGTGAGATCTAGAGTAACGGTCAAAACTAGAGTATGTTGAGCAACCACATTTAGTGTTGATGGAACATATATTCTCAAGATGGAATTCATAGTCTCTTAACGGAGATACAAAATATTCCCTTGAGATAAGTTTACTAGGATTGTTATTCAGAGAGTTAGGCCTAACCACTTTAGTAAGGAGTTACTAAAGTATATATATTTATGGAATTGGATTTCAAAAATATATAATGAATAACTTTAATGGATTAAACCAGGTACTCATGGAAATAAGTTGTAATTTACAAAGTGGCAGTCTACATTCATGACTTTGTGTTACTACGAATATTTCAATGAAGGGGTTGCATGTACAATAAAGTCTTGGGATATAATTTATAGATAAGGCCTAGAGTGCAACTATATTTATATAGTTATATTAAATATAGTTAATGGTAACTTTGGACTTGTCAAGAGTTGACTAAAAAGCCCAAGGCCCATTGGAGCTAGTGTCTTATTGGTCCCTTTTGGTCCCACTCCAAGCCACACACTTAAGCCCAATTGGAAAGGCCCAAAAGGCCAGCCCAATTAGATAATCGGTTAGACACAAAGGGAGAAACATACATAATTTTCTGTAGAGAATTGTAAGAACACTATTGCAAAGTGGTGTAAGAGCTGTTAGACACTCCTTGACATTCTCCCTTTGGAATTGATTGAGAGACCACACATCTTGGGCGTTGGTGGAATTGGAGTGAGGATTGAAAGTGTTCCCAAGTGCTTTTGATTTTCGGTTTTTGAAATTCACTGCTCCAAGGTACACTCTCTTGTTCTTAAATTCTAAAACTTATATAGTACATGTTAACTTTTATGAATGAAGTAGATCCGTTATTTTTCCGCTGCGTACATGCATATTTCCATCAAATGGTATCAGAGCGGTCTTCATTTCGTATCTGTTTAACATGTTTTGAGTTTTGGAATTGTGGACAATAGTTTCATGTTGTTAGAAATTAGTTTTCTGCATGGATGTTGAAATTATTATTTTTTTGATAAAAACTGATATTGATGTTATGATGTTGTTTAAATTTTTAGTTTAAGTATGTTAAACTGAACTTTAAGGCTATAGCATCAATGTAATTCAGTTTTGATATCAATTTATGTTCATTATGATCGTATGTTGGTTGTTTTGTACATGAAAACGTTGAAAAACTGTCTTAGAAAAATTCTGAAAAATTCAAAATTCGCAACGCTCGATTGATTGAGAAGCTGTCGAGCATCTATCGAGCTTCGTAGAACTTTTGTCGATTAATCAAGAATTTTTCGAGGATCAATCGGACAACTAGAACTTTTCTCAATCGATCGAGGACTGTGAATTCAGAATTTTTCCAAAGTTTTTTTACATATATATAAAAATCAAGGCAATGTGTAATTAGTTTATGCATGTTTTAAATTTAAAAACCTTTATTTTAAAACATCTAGTGGGAGAGACACGGTTTATAGTAGTGTGATTAAGCACCTCGCCTTGGCGTATATGCCTTGCTCTCTTTGGAGGGTGTTTAATTCATGGTACTACAGGTTAGACTTCTTAATGATGAATAATATGTGTCTTTACATTAAGAACAACCACGCTACCGTGGAGTTACCTAATGACTCACATAGAATTTAGTCAATGGTGTACACTAGGCTAAGTTTAATGTTAACCTCCCTTCGGAGCTATATCATTATTACTTAGAGACTAAAGGAAAAACGGCATATTATTAGTGTTTGATAAGAGTTATTATGATAACACTAATAATGAGAATAGTTCTCAATCAATCATAGTGTTTATAATTTACTTGCTTCCAAGGAATTATAGACATGGATTGGGTTGTCGTTGCATATATTATTTTATGGTTTTATTAAGGTTCCATATTATATGTTTATATGCTAAATTGATAATGTCCAATTTACTTATCATATTCATGTTTATTGTTTTCAGATTTGAAAATGACATCATTTAGCCCACTTGTTTATATTCTTAATCAAAACAAACTGACTGGATCCAACTATGTTGACTGGAAAAGAAATTTGGACATTGTTTTAACAGCTGAAGAGCACAAATATGTGCTTACTCAACCATGTCCTAGCTTTCCTTCATTAGATGCTCCTCTTGAGGAAAAACAACGATATGATCGTTGGCATAAATCTAATGAGATGGCCAAGTGCTATATCCTAACATCTATTTCAAATGTTCTACAACATCGAATGTAGGATGTAGAACTAGCTTCAGACATTATGCATAGTCTGAAGGAGATGTTTGGTGAGCAAGGCCGTTCAGCAATGCAAGAAATCATGAGGCAAATTTATAATACCAAAATGGCTGAATGTACTTTAGTGAGAGAGCATTGTCTTACAATGATCTCTAATTTGAATACTTTAGAGGTTTTAGGAGCCGACATTGATGGAGAATTCCAAGTGGATATTATACTCCAGTTACTACTGGAATCATTCAAGGAATTCAGACTCAATTACAATATGAACAAAAAGATTTATTCTTTGTATGAATTAATGAATGAGTTAGTGGCGGCGAAAGACATCCTTGGTACTTCTAGTGTTGAAGCTAATGTGGGTGAAGCTTCTACTTCTCAACCTAAGTCGAAAGGCAAGGGTAAGAAGAAGAAGAAGAAAGACTTCACTAAGCAAGAGGGTAAGCAAATTGCCTTAGGGGTTACCGATAAAGGAAAGAAGCTCAAAGGAAAGTGTTTCCATTGTGGTGAGAAAGGACATTGGAGGAGAAATTGTCCAAAGTTTAAGGCTGTCAAGAACAAGGGTATGAAAACTTCCTTTCTTCTTCAAATAGGTTTGGTATAGAATCCCACAGATTCCTGGTGTGTGGATTTAGGTTGTACTAATCATATCTGCAATTCTTTGCAGGGGTTTCAGGAGACCAGAAAGATGAGTGAAGGAAAATTGTTTCTTACTTTGGCTGATGGGAGTAGAATTCCGGTTGAAGCTGTTGGTGTTGTTAATTTGTGTTTTGAGTCTAGGGTTTTAATATTACAAGACTGTCTGTTTGTTCCTAATGTTCGTAGGAATTTAATTTCTGCAACTTATTTGGGTAAACATGGGTATTGTATTGTACTAAAAGACAATGTTGTAATAATGAAGGATAAAATGTTTATCTGTTCTGGCAATATTGTGGATGGTCTTTATATTTTAACTCCTAATAAGCATGAATTATACAATTCTGAATTAGATAGTAGCTCTCATGTAAAATCATTAAAGAGAAAGTTTCCTTCTAATGATGCATATCTTTGGCATTTGCGTTTGGTTCATATTAATTCAAATAGGATTCAAAGACTAATCAAAGATGGACTTTTACAGCCCATGGACTTTGATGAATTTCCAGTTTGTGAATCTTGTTTGGAAGGTAAAATGACCTAACGACGTTTTAATGCAAAAGGTAGAAGAGCCCAAGAGTTGCTTGACTTAGTTCATACAGATGTATGTGGTCCTATGTCAACCCAAGCAAGATGAGGTTATGAGTATTTCATCACTTTCACGGATGATTACTCAAGATATGGTTATGTGTACCTAATGAGATGGAAGTCTGAAGCCTTCGAAAAGTTTAAAGAGTTTAAGGCTGAAGTTGAGAATCAATTAGGCAAACGCATAAAGGCCATTCAATTTGATCGAGGTGGTGAATACCTTCTTAGGGATTTCAAGGATTACCTAATTCAGAATGAGATTATATCCCAATTGATTGCACCTGGAACTCCTCAACAAAATGGTGTAGCGGAGAGAAGGAATAAGACTCTTTTGGAAATGGTTAGGTCCATGATGAGTTATTCAACTTTACCAATTTCTTTTTGGGGGTATGCCTTAGATACAACAATACATCTTTTGAATTTAGTTCCATCAAAATCTGTTCCCAAAACACCCATGAAATTGTGGAGAGGGCGTAAGCCTAGTCTGAGGTATCTCCACATTTGGGGTTGTCCAGCACATGTGCTAAAGGGGAAGCCTGATAAGTTGGAACCAAAATCAGAAGTATGTTTGCTTGTGGGTTATCCAAAAGAAACTAGGGGTTATTTATTCCATAGTCGAAATGATAACAAAGTTTTTGTTAGTACAAATGCTAGTTTTTTGGAAAATGACTATATGAATAATTTTACTCTTAGAAGTAGAGTTGTATTGGCTGAAATGAATGAATATGTAAATCAACAACCGTTGGATAAAACTAGGAATGATGTGGTTGTATTGGATACATCATAAGATACTACTCATGAGTTGTCTAGTACACAAGCGCCTCGTCGTAGTGGGAGAATTGTTCGGCCTCTTGTGAGATTCATAGGTTTGGGAGAAACTTGTGAAGCTATCTCAAAAGAGGCTGAATCGGATCCTTACATTTATGATGAAGCAATAAATGATATAAATGCACATCATTGAGTCCAAGCTATGAAATCTGAATTAGATTCCATGTATTCCAATCAAGTTTGGGATCTTGTAGAGGCGCCAAACGACATTAAACCTGTTGGTTGCAAATGGGTTTACAAGCGGAAGTGAGGGATAGATGGAAAGGTTGAAACCTTTAAAGTAAGACTAGTGGCGAAAGAGTATACATAAAAAGAAGGCATTGACTATGATGAAACTTTTTCGCCAGTAGCCATGCTTAAATCTATCAAAATTCTCTTATCCATTGCTGCTCATTATGATTATGAGATTTGGAAAATGGATGTTAAGACTGCATTTCTTAATGGCAATCTTGAAGAAGAAATCTACGTGTTGCAACCGGAAGGTTTCATAGCAAAGAACCAAGAGTATATGCTATGAAAGTTGAAAAGGTCCATTTATAGACTTAAGAAAGCATCTAGGTCATGGACCATCAGATTTGATCAAGCAATCAAATCATTTGGTTTTGAACAAAATCTTGATGAACCATATGTGTACAAAAGACATCAAGACAAAGTAGTAATGTTCCTCATGCTTTATGTTGATGATATTCTACTCATTGGAAATGGTGTAGGAGTGATGTCATCGGTTAAAGTTTGGTTGTCAAGCCAATTTGATATGAAGGACTTGGGCGAAGCTAACTATATTCTAGGGATCAAGCTTTGGTGAGATCGCAAGAATAAGATGTTAGGTTTGTCACAAACTGGATATATAGATAAGGTTCTAGAACGGTTTAGCACGCAAAACTCCAAGAAAAGATTACTTCCTTTTAGATATGGAGTTCCTCTATTTGATGACCAAAGGCCTAAGACTCAAGAGGAAGCAAATATGATAAGACAAGTTCCCTATGCTTCTGCTGTGGGAAGTCTCATGTATGCTATGCTTTGTACTAGACCGGATATTTGTTATTTAGTAGGCATGGTCAGCCGATATCAATCAAATCCCGGACCAAAACATTGGCAAGCTGTAAAGCATATTCTCAAGTATCTACGGAGAACGAGAGATTATATGCTTGTTTACCGTTATAAGGATTTGATTCCCATTGGCTATACAGATTCAGATTTTCAGTCGGATCTAGATTTTAGAAAATCCACGTCGAGCTATGTTTTCACCTTGGGAGGTGGAGCCATAAGTTGGAGAAGTGTTAAGTAATCTTGTATTGCTGACTCCACCATGGAAGCCAAGTATGTTGTTACTTGTGAAGCAGCAAAAGAGGATGTTTGGCTCAAGAAATTCCTTTCTAATCTTGGTGTTGTGAGAATTGAGCAAGTTCCCATTACATTGTTTTGTGACAATAGTGGAGTGGTTGCACAATCTAAGGATACAAGGAATCACAAGAAAGGAAAGCACATAGAGAGAAAGTATCACATCATTCGAGACATTGTTGCTCGTGGAAATGTGGTTGCAGCAAAGATTGATGGTGCAAAGAATCTAGCGGATCCCTTTACCAAAACCTTGCCCCAAAGGACTTTCGAGTCACATTTGGAGGAGATGGGAGTTAGATTAGTGCACAATAGTCTTTAGGACAAGTGGGAGATTGTTAGAATTAATGCCCTTAAATCCTATTGTATGATACTATGTATGTTATTATTTATGACATTATGTATGACTTAATGTTGTGTTTAATAAAGTTTTTTTATTATTATCTAAAAATAATGGTAACATGAATATTGAGACATTATCATATAGTCCATGAAATACATTGTATGTGATTTATGTGATTTAGTCACAGAAGATGTAAATCACAAGTTCCTTGTAAACTCCAAATGTAATTCGTAGTTGGTGAAGAAAATTAGGCATTTCATCTGCGAAGACTATAACATATCAATTAACATGATTTGTCTTGATCATGGAAATGGAGATTTCTAGTTGGTGTGTTGATATGTTTTAAGAGTTAAAACATATTGAACTGGACCGTGTGAGATTTTTTATTCTTCCAACGACTGTCAAATGAATAATAAACCCATGACTTATATTTGCATGAACTCTTAATCCTGAGAGAATAATGGACTTGATCATGAGGTGTAGGTTGCTTTGATATATCAGGAGTGAGATCTAGAGTAACGGTCAAAACCTCAGTATGTTGGGCAACTACATTTAGTGTTGATGGAACATATATTCTCAAGATGGAATTCCTAGTCTCTAAACGGAGATACAAAATATTCCCTTGAGATAAGTTTAATGAGATTGTTATTCAGAGAGTTAGGCCTAACCACTTTAGTAAGGAGTTACTAAAGTATATATATTTATGGAATTGAATTTCATAAATATATAATGAATAACTTTAAAGGATTAAACCGGGTACTTAAGGAAATAAGATGTAATTTACAAAGTGGCAGTCTACATTCATGACTTTGTATTACTACGAATATTTTAATGAAGGGGTTGCATGTACAATAAAGTCTTGGGATATAATTTATAGATAAGACCTAGAGTGCAACTATATTTATATAGTGGTATTAAATATAGTTAATGGTAACTTTGGACTTGTCAAAAGTTGACAGAAAAGCCTAAGGCCCATTGGAGCTAGTGTCTTATTGGTCTCTTTTGGTCCCACTCCAAGCCACACACTTAAGCCCAATTGGAAAGGTCCAAAAGGTCAGCCCAATTAGATAATCGGTTAGACACAAAGGGAGAAATATACATAATTTTTTGTAGAGAATTGTAAGAACACTATTGCGAAGTGGTGTTAAACACTCCTTGACATTCTCCCTTTGGAACTGATTGAGAGACCATACATCTTGGACGTTAGTGGAATTGGAGTGAGGATTGAAAGTGTTCCCAAGTGCTTCTGATTTTCGGTTTTTGAAATTCACCGCTCCAAGGTACACTCTCTTGTTCTTAAATTCTGAAACTTATATAGTATATGTTAACTTTTATTAATGAAGTAGATCCGTTATTTTTCCGCTGCGTACATGCATATTTCCATCAATTGTACCTGCACATGTATCAAAAGTAGCAAAGAATATTGCGTGTTGTATGTGAAAATATCGCAAGATTGCATAAGTGTCTCTATGTTAAGACGATTTGAGATATGAGAAAATTACTTTAACTCACACACAATCATAACTATTTGATGGGGACTATAACCTTCGAGGTACATCCTATAACTCCCATATCTCCTAGAATACACGCTTGCAATCATATATAAAGCATTTTGATCTTTTTGCTTTTATTTTTCTTTTATTAAGCATATCATGCATGGGCATATAAGAGAGAGAAAAGAAAGACCCAATTATGTTAAGCTTTTTGACATTGCACTTTTGCTATGTCGAAGCATATAGATGTCAATTCATGATTGACGGGCAACAGTGGTGAGATGGTTATTTATGCCTTTCTCTTAGGATTTTCTAGTCCTTCCCGTAAAAAAAAGTTATACAAGTGTTAAATACAAGAGATCACTTAATCTTACTTAATAGGCCAAAAACGTATTGACCCCTTGTGATGGATTAAGTTGATTAATTAGCCAAGTTATTAATTAATCAAATTAACATGCAAACACGTGGTAGCACAAACAAATCACCAATAAACTAAAGTATGCAGCGGAAAATAAATGACACGATGATTTGTTTACGAATGGAGAAAACCTACACGGCAAAAACCCCACCGGGTCAATTTAAGGTCACCACTCTTGAAATTTCACTATTATCACAACAAGCGGTTACAAGTAAAGGAATCCCAAGTACCTTACCAACCTACAGTTGAACCTTTACCCCAATACCCAATTGGACTTGTTCTGTAGTGACGATTTCTCCTTTCAATGCACGGCTCCCAAGTACATGACTAACCAATTGTGCGGATCCCAGTACGCGACTTTAATCACCAACTAGAGAAGATTGTTGGCTGCAAAGTTCTTCAATTCATCCACACGATGAAGATCAAGAAGATGCTTGGTTACAAAACCCTATGGTGCAAAGACACAGCAACTTCTTCACAAGAGAGATGAACTAGGGTAAGAACTTTATCTCAAGTCACAATTTGCATGAACAAGGATTTCTCAATGCTAGTGCAACTTGCATCCCTTTGACGGCCCTAAAAATAATCCTTTTATATGTCTAGGGTTAGGAGAAAAGAAGGCCCAAAGACACATCCATGGATTGAAATTAAAACAGAACTCAGAATTTGTTTTTCTTAAACCTTAACAGATAGAGGTATCGAGAAGTTGTCGAGCAGCTGTTGAGCCACGGGGCTGGAACAGCTCTTTAAACCTCGACACATGCTAGCCGTCGAGCTTTAATGAATGTGCACTTTTCAGCTTGTTTCTTGGACAGACTTGATGACTTCAACACTTGATCTTGAAACCCAGTTTCTTGAAGTATAAAACTCATCCTAAATCTACCCAATTACAAGTAAAGTGCATTTTGTTAAAGGATTAGCCAATTACATAAAATTATGACATATGTTCTAAACAAATGAAACACATGTCCTAACATTACTCATCACAAACACGAGCCACAAAGCTCACTTGCTTAGTGGTGCATATAGATGCTCATCTAAGCTACAAGAGATACAAAGTTTAGAAAACTTTGTTTCATTGGTCATTCAAGGTACACAAGTACCAATGTACACAAACATACACTGTTTTTGTATTTTTCTGATTTTTCATTTTTTTTTTAATTTTTGTGAAAGAAAAACAAAATAAAAAGAAAACTGAAAAACAACCAAACAAAGACATGTCAAATAAAGTAATGCATAAAAACCAGACTGTCTCAAAATAAGAAAGAAAAACACATAAGTAATGCAAACATAACAAAAAGAGGGAGAGGAGGAGAAAAAGTGAGAGAATCACTTGGAGCCTTTTCCCTTCCATACTTTGGAGGTATCTTTCCTTTGAGCAAACCCTTGAACCGGTGGTCAGGGAGAAGAATTGAAACCATTCAAGTTTGAAAGGAACACGAGGGCTTTGAGTAGATCTCCAAGAGGAGCAAGGGAGGATGGAAGCTGATTCTGGTTTCCCGACGAAATCATGCTGTTGCTTTGTTGATTAGCTAACCATTTATAGCAATTAGGTCGAGTATGTTGAGCTACACCGCAGTGATGACAAAGATGCTACTTCTTCTCTTTAGACTTTTGAGCATTACTCTTCTTAGCCCTAGGGTTTTTGGTTTCTTTCTTAACAAGCTTAGGGGGTGCTCCTAAGGTAGATTTACCTTTGTCTATGTTCTCAGAATCAATATTGTTAGCTGGAGAAACAAAAATAGTAGTACTAGAAGAAGCAATATTAGGAGAAGAAAAATCATACCCTAAATCGGTTCGATTGAGGGCAGATTTTTGCATGCTGAGCATCTCATCAAGCTTTGCACTTGAGGTCCTCTCCAACTGAGCTCTAACTTGGGACAGCTCTGCCTCAAGCTTCTTGATCTTCTCAGCCAAGAAATTGTTTTCAAACCTCAGTGCTCCAATAGTCTGATTTGCTTCATCAAACTTTGTGGAGAGTTGTTCTCGTTCAAGCTCTACATCACTAAGCTTCTTGGTGGCCAACCTATATAGCTTCTCATATTTTTTCGAGACCTTGTATAACTTTGCATAGACTATGTGGATGTCATCATGCTCATTAGTCTTCTTCTTCATCCAGATCTTCCACAATCCCCTCAGTAGGATTGACACTAGCGGTGAAGGCATTTAGAATTCCGTCATTCTCATTTCAGGAATCATCCTCAGGTTCGGTGTCACTTAAAGTTGCAGCAAGTTCCTTACTTTTCCCAATGGACTTGAGATAGGTAGGGCACTCTTGTTTCATGTGACCTAAACCTTGACACCCGAAACACTTGGGTCCTGAGGGAATAGTGTATTGACTGCCATCCCTAGCATCCTTCTTCCCTTTGTCAGCATTCTTGGAATTTATCCTTTGGTTCGAGCAATACTTGCTTTTGAGCACTCTGGTCCAAATAGAGTCCTTTTCTATGTGGAATCTCCAATTAAGTTTTGTAAGGAGAGCTAAGTTCTTTCCTTTAGCCGATTGAAGACCTAAACCTCCCTCTTCAGATTTAGTGACTTTATGCACACCCAATGAGTCTTTTTGGTTGTTTTAGTGGAGCCCCATAAAAAGTTTTGGTTAACTTTATCAATATTTTTTAAAAATTTTCCTGGCACTACTAGTGCCCTGATGCTTATAAGGAATCCTAAATACTTGCCTAAATTAGGTGTTGACTTAAATCCCAAGATATCGCACAATGATTCCCTAGTATCAATATCCACATTAGGGGAGAAAAACACCCTGGATTTACTGTCACTGATGGTCTGCCTTGACCAGATGCAAAACTCATCAAGAACATCTCTTATGGTAGAGCAACTTATGAGATTTGCTTTGGTAAAAAGAACTAAGTTGTCAGCGAAGAAAAAATGAGATATTGCTAAACCACTTTTGGAGCTTTTAATAGGAATCTAGCTTTTCTCACTGCATTTTTCTTCAATAAGATGCCCAAGGACTTCCATACACAGAATGAAAAGGTAAGGGGACAACGGATCCCCTTGCCTAATGCCTTTGGTCAAGAGAATAGGATCAGCATTGCCACCATTAAAAAGAATAGAGGTGGACACCAAGGATACACAACTCATAATAAGAGACACCAAATGATTAGGAAAATTCGAGTTGATTAGAACTTCCCGAATAAAACTTCACTCCATCTTGTCATATGCCTTCTTTAAGTTTACCTGTATTGCCATATAACCCACCTGACCTTTCTTAGAGCTGATAGTATGTAGGAGTTCTTGCACAACAATGGCATTATCCACCCCTTTCCTACCTGGAACAAAAGCTGATTGGAATGGAGAGATAAGCTTGTCAAGGAGAGGTGTCAATTTGCACACAATAATTTTTGTCACAAGCTTGTACATTGTATTACATAAGCTAATAGGACAATAGTTTCCCAGAATTTTCAGCCCTAAAATCTTTGGAATTAGGGAAATTTTGGTCTTATTTATGTAGCTAGGAATTTTCCTCTCCTCAAAAGCTAGTTTAACTTCCTTTTTGACTGACTCAGCAACTACAAACCAAAATCTTTGAAAAAAGACAGCGTGTAATCCATCAAGACCCTAAGATTTACACGGTTTCATCGCCCAAAGACAATCTTTAATTTTAGCATCAGAAACAGGCATGCTAAGGGAGTTCTTCTCCTCCTCGGTGAGGGCTGATTGCCACGGAGAGGGTTGGGGAAGAGTGAGAGGTGCACTATCCAGGCTAGAAGTGAAAAGTCTGTCAAACCCCCCCTAATGAACTCCACAATCTCTCTTTCATTATGAATCCAATCCCTAGCATCATTCTTGATATAAGAAATTTGATTCCGCCTTCTTCGAACAATGGCAAACACATGATGAAAGGATGTATTTCTATCCCCATGAACCAATCTATTGATCCGATATTTCTGAATCCAAAGATCCTCTTCCTGACACAGAATATCACTTAACTTACTATGGAGTTTATTTTCCAAGGTTAGCAAGGAGGAAGAGGGGTGTGTCATCAAAGCTATTTGGGCTCTGCCCAACCGAGCCATTACTCGTTTCTTTTTGGCAAAGATATTACCAAAATGGTTTTTATTCCATTCCGTTGCCTTGTTAGCAAAATTTTCCAAATCTTCTTGTAAGGAGGAGGATCAGTCCCAAGTATCTGAGACAGCCCTAGGAAAAGTCAGGCCTTCAAGCCAAAAACTTTGAAACCTAAAGGGCTGAGGAAGGTAGACACCACTACCCGGATCAGATTCCAACAGAATGGGGCAGTGGTTGGAGTGACAACGAACCAAATGACTCACCCTCACATTGGGATGTAATGCACACCAGCTTGGATTGGCAAACATTCGATCAATTCTTTCTTGAATCAGATCCAAGATGTCTCTTCGATTAGACCAAGTAAACCGGGGACCCAAAAAATCTCCAAGTCTATCATATTACAACTATCAATACACTCTTTGAAAATTAAAGACCGATTGGCACTGACAGCCCTGCCCCTAAATTTGTCCCTATCTACAAGCATTTCATTGAAATCTCCAACAATTATCCAAGGCTTATCATGAAGGTTAGAAACATTTTTCAAATTATTCCACAATATACATCTTTCACAAAACCTAGGACTAGCATAAATGGCAGTAAGAATACATTCAAGGGTGGAAGAGATTACCTTAACCAACACATGGATTTCTTGTTCAGACTTGGCAAGCTGAGCAACGTGCACCTTCTTAGTGTTCCATAGGAGCCAGAGGCCACCAGCATAGCCTATTGTGTTCATATGAATCGCTCCATCAAAAGGGAGCTTTTCTGTAATTTCCTTAGCTCTCTCTCCACCAATGCGAGTCTCCATGTTGATAATGATGGCCGAATTATGATTGTTAGCCAATTCACTAGCATGCTTAAGAAAAGAAGCCTTCAGTGCACCCCTACAATTCCAAGCAATCACATTCATGACTAAACAATGATTTGGAGTTGGGCACTCATCATACGGAGGGAGCAACCTCGCTTCCTCCGCCAAATTCCATCTGGTCATCCTTGCCAGCACTACCGTCTGATCGTTGCCCGACATCAGAGTCACACAATGCTCTAGTACCCCCATCAATTTCTCGGTGGTTGTCCAGTGAATGGAGAATTCTGTCACCAGTTGGAACACTTGCAGAATTTTTGTTGCATGCCGATTCCCAAAGAAGGTGGTTACAGTTGCTTGATTCTCCAACATTCTTCTTGCTATCAATCTCTCTAAAGGATTGACTTCGCATAACATTAGGGTTGGAGATATCTGTGGAATGGTTTCCCACATGAGAGTTCTCTCTTCTTTTGGCCATGGTGTGTCAGATAGGAAGCTCCACCATGGACTGGTCATCATTCCCCATGTTGGATCGTTCAGAGGAAGAAACCTCAGTGTCGCACTCCTTGGAGTCAGAGGGAAGATGATAGCCACCGATGGAATTTCCACAATCCTCCCCTCCAAATTGATAGCCCACTTCTCTTCTAGGTTTGCTTCGGAATTGAAAGCCTCCATTAGAATCCCCTTAGATTTTGGTAATACTGCTTGACCAATCAAAAGTGGAAGGATGCGTCTCTGTGTGTGAAGAATCAAGAACTAGATTTTTCTCTTTGCTTGGAGCGGCACTGCCTGAAGAAAGGGGTGAAGCCCTGCTCCTTGCAAAGTCTGTTTTGCCCATTACTGAAGTGGGAACGGGTTTTGCCAAGACTAAGCCTTGATTAAATTGCGTGGAAGGCCCAATTTGAAGATGGTTTGTGTTAACTCTGAAAAGCCCGAGCCCATTAACCCCGACACACTATTACCCAATGTATTGGGCTCAGATTCCACTCTAAGGTCCAACTCATTTCGTGCTTTCCTCTTCCCATCAGTGCTTTTTGATCCAACTGGCAACCTATCACTCGTGTTTGTCTCCAACGACTCTATCATACTGGCATGTTTGAAAGCATGGTGCAAATCGGGTGTAAGGTTGGTGTTACTTTTCTGAACACCTTTGGGACGTTTTCTTCTTTGTGAAACAACCATCCAAGGCCCGAAAGCAGCATCAAGTGAATCAATATCCTGCACCTCGAGAGGCGGAGAGGCCTGGGCTTCCTTGTTGATGATCTTTTCCGTGTTATTCACGTTGGGTAGAGGAGAGGGTGGTCTGATGGTGTACTGACAGTTTTCTTTCCGGTGGCCAATGCGCCCACAAAGGAAACAAAGCTTGTGGTGTCCCTCACAAACTACATTTTGATGGCGCTTACTGATGCACACTGTCATAACTAATGGCCTGTCGATATCAACTTGGATGTAAATATGTGTGTATTTGCCTCTGGCCTCCATGGCGGTGTGAGTATCGACCCTAAGGACGTTCCCTAAAGCTTGCCCAATCTGTCCTAGAACCCCCGCGTCATAATATTCTATGGGAAGTTCGTTAAGGTGAACCCAAACCGCCACTGAAGTAACAACGGCTTCCAACGGCTTAAAATTTGCTTCCCATATGCAAATAGATAGAAAGTGCTCCTCTATGAACCAAGGGCCTTTATTAAGCACAGCTTCAAGGTCTTTTTGAGCCAGAGTCTGACCAAAAAGAAATCCTTGCCAAGGTCCACCATGTCTATCCTTCCCGTTGGTTTCCACAATCCCATAATTTTTGTATGGAGGAAGGTGAACCCAACTGTTCTCCCAAAAACCTTAATGATAATGGCCCTAGACCCAGAAGCTCGAATGCGCAATTTGGTCTCCGTAGAAAGATTGATTGCTGTAAATCCCTCCCTTAATTTATCAATCTCTTCATCTGAGTCAGACTCAACATCCATATGCGCGGTGAAATTGAAAGCTTAGGTGTAGGCACCTAGTATCTCCCCCACAAGCTTATCCTTAAAGGATAACTTGGGCGGTGCCGAAAGGTCAGCATTGCAAAGGCCGACTGGAGTGAGATCTTCATGGCCACAGTGTGATTCCTTGACTTTTTCATTGCTTCGGACCAGCTTAGTTTCTTCTTTGCGAGAGAGAAAGCGTGCCATAATCGCAGTAAGAGTTCTTTGATTTCAAGTTCAAACTTAGTTACATTAATTTACCAAAGACCAGCAGGTGCCTTTTATTTATCAAACTTTGATCCTATTACTAATGGAATGAAGACAAAAATTCACCCAATTGATGTTCTTTTCATTATTTATTTTATTTCATTTCATGTGAATGCTCTTTTTACTAACTATGGTTAAACTTTGATAAAGAGAATCTTTTAAAAAGTTGGAATATTCCGTTACTAATATTAACAACAGGGGGGAGTGTTATTTTTTTCAAATCTCAGGAGAGGGGAGTGTTTTTCCTTTTCAAGTTTAGGGGTGAGTGTCATTTTCCCAAATCTCAAGGGAGGGGAGTGTAATTTGCCCCCCCAAAAAAACCACAATTAGATTTTTTTTTAATTTTTTAAATTTTTAATTTTTTTTTTTTTAGGGTTTGAACCTACCACTTAAGAATCCAATCAAAACCCATGAAAATACCAAAATATATCAAAATCCATACCAAATCAACAAAACCCATACCAATATGAACAGATTGATATCAAAAAAAAAAAAAAAAAAAAAAAACCTAAACCCATCAAAATTTTGAAATCCAAAATTTGGAGAAATGACAAATCATAAAACAAACCTTGATGTTGGGTGCGGCGGTGCTAGCTCCAGAAACAACGTGTGCGGTGGCTTATGTGGTGGGGTGGAGCTTTGGTGAAGAGAGGAGGAGATGGATTTATGGTTTAGGCATTTAGTTCCTCAGGTCTGAGAGACTATCGTGTATTCATGTTTGAGGATTATAGGTTTAATTGAGTTATGATTATGTGTGCTAGAGCATATTGATTTTTCACTAAAATTATGACGTGGTGTTTATTCATTGGTGGTGTAAAACAGGTCCTTTACGCCAACTCCTGACCGAAGTTGAGCTCATCCAAAAGGGCATTGTGAAGGGAGAGATTAATTGGATTATTTAAGTGTAAAGCTGAAGAACTAAGTATTTAATATAATAATATTATTAGGTTCAAATAGAGGAATAAAGTTAACTAGGAATAAAATAAAAAGTAAAAGAAAATTCTTGCTGTTTGGTTGAAATGGTTTTTAGTTTAGTTTTTTTTTTTTTAAAATTAAAAAAATATAAAAGCAGATCAGGAATATTGTCTGGACAATATTCCTTGATATTACCACTTGGATAATACATAGCTGACAAAGAAATACAAGCATGACCATAGAAGAGTCTATGGTTTCTTTTGGATTCTACATCATAGCAGAAGAGTTTGCAAGCAAAAAGCACATATATAATTAAGACACAATTTTTTGTTAAGCACGTAATTAAGGATTACTATGGCTCAACTGTAAATCCGAGTTTCGGGGCATGTTTCACGAGTTTGTTCAACTCCTCTTTGTTGAGGTATTGAAAGCGTTTCTTTAACTCTGCCCTGGTCAGCTGCCTGACATTATTGACGTCGCATTGCTTGAATTTCTCCATCAACTGCTCTGTCGTTAGGAATCCAAATGATGTCTGAAACGTTGAAAGATCAAAGCACACATATATAATATTAGTACATGCATAATATCTGACAAGTTAAGGTTAAGTAGGTAATTAAAAATTGGAAAAAGTTAATGAATGCTTGACTTATGAAATATTATAAATAGAATTAAAATTTTACTAAAATGACCTATTAACAAATGGCCAAAGAATATTAAAAATTTATAGGACAGCTTAACGGTAAATCCATATCGTGCAGCGTATTTCACGCGTTCGTTTTTCTCCTCTTCATAGATGTTTCTTTTGTCAGTCAGCGTTGATATTGGGTCCGTCTCCATTGGCATTATTGGCATCAGCTTTGGTGATGAAACTGTCTCCATAATATTTGTCATGGCCGTCCCTCCGGGGCATAACACTGCTGGATCTGAAGCTTTTTCTTTTTTTTGAGGGGGTGCTGGATCTGAAGCTTGAAAGCACAAAGCACACATATTATTAGTACATATATGATATCTGATAACTTACTATAAAGTATGTTCGTAATTAAGGATATCTACGGCTCAGCGTCTTTTACGGCAAATCTGAATCGCACATCATATTTGATGAGTTCATCCATCTCCCCTTAGTTGACGTATCCGTCTTTATTGGCATCGGCATGGTGGAGGCTGCGGTCTGCGTGACAGGCAGGGAATTTTAAGCCCAAGGACTCATAGGCTTTCTTTAGCTCTTCCTTGCTGAGCAGATTGTCATTATTGATGTCGAACTTCTTGAAAATTGTCCTTAGCTGTTCCTCCGTTAGGGGCAAAATAAGGCTGTTGTTCACAATGGTCAGACGGCCCATGTTTTGGAGAGTTGAAGGATGGAGAGCCTTAGGCAAGTTTTTTAAGAACCTTCTTGTGTGGTTTGAGTTTGTAGTAAAGAAGCCCGGCATGGGGCATGGGGGTATATATAATACTATCATGGATCTCATCTCTGTTTCCCCACACACGCAAGAGCTTTATTCCAGCTTTTATTGATGGAGAAGTGTCATTGTCTTTGTGCGTGTGATGGGTTGGACCAGAAGCTATCTCGAATATATTTGACTCTTACCTAAAAGACATTGTCATACTTCTTTTTCCTAAAAGTATTTTATGCTAGTGCTGATAATGTTGTTTCTTTCCATACAAATTCATTCAACTGAAATGAAAACATGTCGCAATCGAACACAAAAAGAATCAACGTGTCAAATACATTTCATGGTATCCAGATTGTAGCATCTACGCACAAAGTGGTCCAAACATTTATCATGGTTTAAGCAACTAGACAAGAAAGAAGAATATTTGTTGTTACTTCACCCAATATATACCACCTCCCCCCCCCCCCCCCCCCCCCCCAAAAAAAAAAAAAGGCAACGATATACTTTGTTTGGCTTAAGACTACGTTTATGGGTGGTATTATTGAGGAGAAACTTTCGTTAAGGAAATATAGAGATTAAAAAGGTGAAAATGAGCTTTTGCCTTTTAAAAAAAAAAAAAAAAATCAACAAAATGCCCCATATTTGAAAATATTTAGAAAAATGCTTCTGTTTTGAAACTCGATTTTCTAAAAATCGAATTTTAATTTAAAACTCGATTTTTGGACAATCGAGTTATAGCGAATTGAAAAATTAAAAAAAAAAAAAAAATTCTAGAACTTGAGTTCCATGTGAAGTACTCGAGTTCATGGAACTTGAGTTCCTTGAAAAAATTCAAGTGGAACTCGAGTTCCATGAACTCGAGTACTTCACATGGAACTCGAGTTAAAAAAAAAAAAATTTTAAATCTACGTTCACTATAACTCGATGTTCCAAAAATCGAGTTATATTTGAAACTCAATTTTTAAAAAATCGAGTTTCAAAATAAGAACATTTTCCTAATTAGTTTTAAATTGGAGACATTTTGCTTGATATTTTAAAAAGAAAAGACAAAAGCCCATTTTCTCCGATTAAAAAGGTTGCACAAAAACCCAAATATATCCAAATATCTCTCTATCATAGTATCACCACAACATAGCACGCCACAAAAAAACCTTAATTCTCTAAATCTAACACGCCAATGACCAAGATTGGGTGGCATTATTGAGGACAAAATTTTAATTAAGGAAACAATGAGATTAAAAAGGTTACACAAAAACCCAAATATATCCAAATAGTTCTCTATCACAGTATTACCACAATATAGCACACCACAAAAATCCTTAATTCTCTAAATCTAACGTGCAAAAGACCAAGATTATGAATATTAAATAACAAAGCTTGACTAGGCAAACATAATAAAAATTGTTATACATATATTGTTACGCACACATTTACACATGAAAAAAAAAAAAAAAAACTGTGACTTGAAATCAAAATTTTTACTTTGAATTTTTAACTTGAAGTCATAATTTTAGTTGCTTTTTTAAATGTGTAAATTTGAAAAATAATCACCAAAGCCAAATTTGGTTTGGTGTTCAAACACGGATCCAAAATTCCAAATCAATACACGTAACAAATCACTGCACTAGCATTTAACAAAACAATACATATACGTGAAGTCCCATTTTTTATGAGGCCAAGCTCTCAATAATGCAGAAAAAGTGAATTGCTGGTTGGTGGGGAGACAATTCCAATGTTGTGGGGGCTCCAAAGAGAATGACGAGGATCCAATATTGTAAACATTTGTGAAGGAGCAATGGTACTCACTTTCACTTTCTTGCTTCTCTTGTTCTAAAACAGTAATAAGTTTAAGGTGGCAAGCATAAATACTTTGCTTATTTGTTTATCTTGTTCCTCACGAGTTATAATTAAGTTTGGTGGCAAGCATAAATACTTTGCTTATTTGTTTATCTTGTTCCACATGAGTTATAATTAAGTCTAAGTTGACAATTATGTCTAAGTTGACAAGTAAGCATAAATTCCTTGCATTGCTTGCTTCTCTTTTCCAGCACACCTACGTAATAATTTTATATATAGTAGAAGTTATAGATAAGTTCTCTACATCAATTTAGTTATAACAAAATTGAAATTGCGGTTAACTTGGAAGCTTTCTTAGATGTGTTTTAAAGTCAAAATTAGATTCTTCTTATTATAAGTATTGATAGTTACTTTTGCAAATTTGTTTACATTTGTTTATATGTATGTGTTTTTCGATTGCTATTCATAAATGATTGGTTGCTTTGCCTGATTAAAATTTGAGAGAAATTAAACTTTACCGCTCTAAACTATATACTAGATTACACTTTGCATTTTAAACTATATATTTAAATACACGCTTTGCATCATAAACTATGACCCTTGTTACACTTTGCACCTTAATGTTAATTTTACTGTTAAGTTAGATAGAAATTAATAGCATATGACTTGTATTTGATTTTTGCTTAGGTGACACATTGATTAAAGGCCAAAACACCCTTTTCACTTATAAATAAAATAAAATAACTTACATACTGGCATCAGCATGGCGGAGCTCACAGCGGGCTCTCCAGTTGGGCATGTGTGAGCATTCTCTAACTTTGCCTTGCTGAGTTGATCGTTACCAAGGACATATCCATATTCGGCAGCGTATTTTAGAACCTCGTCGAGCTCCTCCAGGCTGCACCATTTGTCTGCGTTGGCATCAGCACGGTTCAGCGCAAGGTGGGCTTTCCTGTTGGGCATGTGTGAGCCGAGGGATTTGAAGGCATTCTCTAACTCTGCCTTGCTGAGAAGACCGTCACCGTTACTATCGTATTTTTGGAATGTATCCCGTAATTGCTTTTCATTAGTTGGGGGCAAAGGCTTGTAGTGGGTCACTGCATTAAAAGCTATACGTCCCATGTTGTCAAAAAGGGAATTTGGGAAATAGGTAGCTGTAGCTGTGAGACAATTAAGTAGTTTAGAGGGCTGCTTTTGCGGTATGTTTTGGGAGTATTCAATCATGGGGATTATATAGAGACCTTGGTCTATGGTTAAATTAACACCATGTTAGGGTGAGATTATAATATTCCAACTTATCTTCAAAAGGAAGAGTCTTGTACGTTAAGGGTTGGATCCTGATCAGTACCTGTAACACTTTCTACTGTTTCACTGTGTATGATTCGAGAACCTAGAGGTATACATATTAAATCTATCATCAATTTTGTAGGAAACAACAAAACAAAATATATGCAATATTTTCTAAAGTAAAATAATTATGATATATTTAGAAAGTGCAGAAACTTCATTCAGGGTGTTGTACCTGTGTCATATCAGTGTCATACTGCTATCATATCTGTGGTCGTACCCATATTATATCAGTGTCGTATTGGCCATTTTATATTATAATTTTCATAAATTATTTGTGTCACTATATCATACTCGTGTTTGTGTCCGTGCTTCCTAAGATATATTAGCTAGGATCATAAAAATTTCCTTGAAATATCTTTTTGAAGCTGTTCTAATTTTGTGGTGGGTGGTGGTTTTTTTTCCCCTTCGTAGAAAAGAAAAAGGGAAAACATGACTGCTTGGTAATTGTTAATCTAGGTGGTATATACATGGAAATATGGGGAAATATTTGCCGGATGATTTTTTAAACACTAACATGTACATCTCAACGTATTTGCTAGAGTCCATAAACATAAAACTCAAACAGCAAGAGTTCAACATATACAACAACAGCAACTCAACCACTAAAACATTATAAGGAATCCCATTACACCAGATTAGCTTTGAATTGCACGCCTGGAGATACCCCAAATAATGCACAACACTTTGTTGAGGATAGAATAATTTAGTGTGCCTTTTGCCTTTTTATTCTTGCTTTAGCATCCTTTCTTTTATTCTTCACTATCTGATCTTCTGATCTGGTTTCCTCAGCATAAACTCTCCTAGTTAGGAAATAAGAGTTACTGTCGGGAAGCATTAAATATGATCAAGCATTACACATGACATTACAAAAAAAAATCATGTCGTTTCGTGTTCACAAGTCATGTCAAATATTGGAGTAATTTTTAAATACTTTCAGAGTATAGAAAATTATTTTCCCTTCTTTTGCATTTATGGTAGGATTTACTCATTAAATTCATGGTAGGATCAACAATGAGAATAAGAAGAGGGAATATTATTTATCTATGTTCCGAGAGTACCTAAGAATTTTTTCAAATATTGCTACTCCTATGTGTGATCCATAACCATAAGGTCTTCAACTCAAGTCATTTTCAAATTACTTGTTTTTGTCATTATTTGGTGTGCGGGATCTATAGTAAATTGTATACCTTTTCATCTTTATATATAGGCTAAAATGCAAAACTAGCCCTCTAACTTTCTTCAGATTTCATTTCAGTCCTCTAACTTTGCTTTCGTTCATTTTAGTTATCTAAGTTTCAGATTTATTCAATTAAGGTCTTTTCGTTAATTTTTAAATCATTAATTGAATTTTTTTAATTTAAAAAATTTAAAGAAAAATTTATAAAATTGAAAAATTGACCACAACATATAACAAAAGTTGATGGAAAGCCTTAATTGAATAAACATGAAAGTTAGAGGACTGAAATGAACAGAAACAAAGTTAGAGGACTGAAATGAAAATTGAAGAATTTTTTTTTTTTTTTTTTGAGGGGCCAAAACCATGAACTTTCATTAACGAAAACCGATAATGTCATCTTGAACAACAGAAAACAAGGGTGGTGGAACATCCTCCATCCACGCAACAAAGTTTGTAATTTTTAAAGCATGTCTAGCTAAAGAATAAGCAACTTTACTACCTCCTCTCCTTACATGAGAGTAACGTAATTGATAAAATAAATTTGCATCATAACGAATATCATCCATCACCAAACCAACAGTAGATAAGAACTGATCTCCTCCCTTCAAAGCCTTCATAAGCACTTCACAGTCGCCCTCAAGTACCACCTTATTAAAACCTAATTCAGCTGCAAACTTAAGAGCTTTTGATGCTGCCAAAGTTTCAATGTCTAAGGGTCTGCAAACCTGTGGGATATTCTGAGATAGAGAGATGAGAACTGAACCTCTTTCATCCCGCAAAACCACACCTATTCCTGATGTTTGGTCCTTTGAGGTTGCCCCATCAAAGTTGATTTTCACCATCCCTTGAGGTGGTGGCTTCCACTGAACTCTGGGCTTTGGAAAGGGCTACGGAGCTGCTGGCTGGATTGACAAAAATTCAGCCAAACTTTCCTTCGCCGTGGCAGCAAGCAAGTGGGTGCTGCAGCTGGGTTGATGCATGCGAACCCGGTTTCGTTGGTTCTAGATAGACCAAGTTGTGACGGCGAAGAGCTCTACTTCCTGGGTGTTCGTTATAAGCCATGACAGCAATTCCTTGAAGCTCAGAAAACTTGGAAACCCCAAGCTCCAGCATCCTCCCATACAACGTCCAATTCCCGGCATGACCATGTCGCATGTAGAGCAGTCTCTGGTTCAAGTTTGCATCAATCGCATAGGGAGCAATCAGTGATGGTTCGGCGCTGCAAGTTTTGTTTTGTTGGTAGTGACTCTCGGGTTGCTCTCCATAGAAGATTTTTAACTTTGTTTGGGACTTGTAGGGACCAAATGTTGTGCCACAAATTTTTTCCAACTTCGGGGTGTGCATTAGGGGCTGCGGTGCTAGCTTCCTGTTTAAGAAATTTGTACCCAGATTTGCTGGTGTAGACTTCGTTAGTTGTATGAGGCCAAAAGATGCTATCTTGCTATACAGTCTGTGAGAGTGGTAGTGACTTGATGAGTTTGGCTTCCTCCTCAGTAAAATTGAAGAAACTTAAAATGTCAGTTTTGCATTTTATCCTTATATATTTCTTTGACTTGGTTCAAACTTTTAACCGACCATAGTCCACAGTCTACCATGGCAAGTGGGATTGGTCACAAAGCATCTTTGCTTGCGAAATTATCATAATACCGTGGATTGAGATTTGGTGCAAGCAATTAACCATGTCATGTGAGACGTAAAAAAAAATGTAAAAGTAAAATAGTAAAAAATTGAAAGTTAAAAAAAAAAATTTATTTAAAGGTTAAGATTAAAAATTATTTTTGCAACTTTTAATCTCAATCGTTGATTTCTTATTGCATGGTGTAATAGTCCTAGCTGTTGTACCGGACCTTGATCCCAATACTTATGGGTAGGAGACGAATATTCGTAGAATGTAAACAGCCTTCAATTGCCTGTAAAGGAACAGTACCTCATGACTCAAATTCTAAGTATAGCACAAAAAAAGCGAGTGGATTTATCCTTTTTCGTAGGTCGAGATATGTTTGCTCTCGTATGTACAGGCAGTGAGTCCAGTAAATCTCAAGTCTCCAAGAAGATTGGTTTGAATCAGATTCAATCCATTAATGATGGTCCTTTTCTTTTCTTTTTTAGGAAGATGGACTCGAATATTTTAATAATAGTAACTTTTTATCTATCACACATAAATGATTAAATAAGGCAGTTAAAAATAAACAGGCTAGCTTACACCCAAAAAAAAAAAAAAAAGAAAAAAAAAAAAAGAGAGAGAATGAAAAAGAATAAGATCCACACACACACACACACACACACACACACACATATATATATATATATAAAAGGTACTGATAGGGGTATTTTTGGCAAAGAAATTGAGACTTATAAACAAATGATTAAGAAAGTTGACAACACCTATGGGGCTGTTAGCTTCATAGAAACTTAGGGAGGCCCCAGAACGATGACAATGGGGGCGATGCACCCTTAAAAACCGATGGAGCTTTCAACAACAATGCCACCATAAAAGCCGACGGACGCGTCTCCCCCACAAACCGACGGGAGATCCTTGAGTGACGGATGACCATAGACCGACGAAGTGGAAAATTCGACGGGTCCTACATGGCCTTGCTTGGTCTCCACGAATACTCATATATGGAAACATCTTGTGTATCACATACAAAATCCCTACTACTCACCCATATCTCCCTCATATGGGAAGATACCCTGAAATCTCAGAAACCCTAATACCAGATCTTCACCACAAGGAAAAATCTCCACTCTTAAGGGATCTTGGTTCACTACTCGCTACTATATAAGCACCAGACCCCCTCTTTGCCCAAGTACACAGAAAATCCCTAACTCTCTCACTATAGAGTTCTTAGAGGTTTCTCATTCACTAACTTGACATTCGGAGAGTTTTTATCTGGCACCACATCGGTGCCTCCTGTTTGGTCCTTGTGTTCTTGTTCTGTAGGTACCCATTAGCATGATTTGGAGCCAACAACTCACTAATAATTCCAGCACATCATCAGATACTAATTATTCATTCTTTATTACACACTTATAATACACATGTTACCACATTGACTAAAATCGTTTTTTTTAAACACAATTTTAAAAGGGTGTACGCAACATATATATATATATATATATATATATATATATATATATAGAGAGAGAGAGAGAGAGAGAGAGAGAGAGAGAGAGAGAGAGTTTAATAAAATTGTCCCTATATAATATAAAGATAAGCACAATTGCATCCATGATAGGCAATAGGCACATACTACTTCTTGGCATTGTAATCAACGAGGGGTTCCAACTCCTTTTCAAAATCAATGACACCATCGCCATTCTAGATTGCAACAATATTGATGCATATAAAAACTCTAGTCTCTAGCTCAGATTTTTTTTTTTTCTAATATTAAATTTATTATTTATCATCCTTCTCATTATTTAAGTTTCCTATTGCAAGTCAGCACATATCTGCAAATTATTCGGATAGGGAGGATTTGCAAGTTGCAGCCTTTTTCCTGATTGATTTTCAAACTTTTTGGTCGGTAGTGGTCCTAGTGGAAGATAAATTATCTATGAATGGGATTCTTGTAAAATTGTGGATAAAGTAGGTTTGATCCTAACGTGAATATATATATACACGGAAATATGGTGAAATATTTTCCAGATGATTTCAAAAACACTAAGAAACATGTAGAAACTCAACCTCTTTGCTAGAGTCCTTAAACATAAAACTCAAAAGGGCAAGAGTTCCACATATACAACAACTTAACTACTAAACCCATGTCATGTTCCAGAGTAATACCACAATCACAAACTATATATTTTACAATATTTTACATTGAAGTGACAAATTTTACTGGTTCTCATCTGATCCCACCACTAATATATTAGATTTTTTACTTACACACTCAAAAGAATGATAAGGAATGATAAGGTGTTCCAAGAACATGGGTACCTTTGCATCTTTATATATTTCTTTACCTAGGTTCAAACTTCTAACTGATCACAGTCCACAGTTCACCATGGCACATATATGGGTTGGTCAAGCATCTTTACTTGCTAAAATATCATAATATTTGTGGCTACAAGAATTACTCCTTTTTTTTTGGTAACAGATTCCTTCTTTTTTTGATAGTCAGATTCCTTCAATTTCCTGTGGAGGAAAAGAACCTCATGATTTAAATTCTAAGTAGCACTTGAACAGGCATGTGAATTTATACTTTTTCGTTGGTCGAGATTTATATGATTGCCCTGGGTCTGTCAAATAGCATCTTAATTTACTTGCTAATTAAAATACTAATGGGTATGAAGGAGGGTACGTACCCTCATTCGAATGCAAATCCTCTCCTATCTTACTTTTTGTGTTCCATTTTATGTTGTAGCAATCATAACTTGTCACATATTATTTTTAATTTCCTGATAAAATACTTAATGTTTAAATTTTTTTTTCAAAATTGAGACCTATGAATTATGACATACTATGATTGATGGAGCATAAATTAGAACATAAAAAATGAGATAGATGATTTGTATTTCCCTTATTCTCTTTAGAACTCACTACAAGAAATGTGGGTTTAGGCGACATTTGTAAAATGTCACCAAAAACCCAAAACACGTCGCCATAGACAATGGTCTACAGCGGCGTTCGAAAATGTTGCTATAGAGCTGTCAGAATAGGTCTTTAGCGATGTTTTTAAAAACATCGCCATTTATAACTCTTTAACGGCGTTCAAAAACCTTTAGTAACGTTTTTAGTGACGTTTTAAAAAATGTTACTAAATAATATAACATTTTTGTTTATAATGTAGGAAAATTCATTAAGCGACTTTTTAAAATACTGCAAATAATCAATCCTATAGCGACGTTTCAAAAACGTCACTATACCATTTGTCCTCTTGCTTTTTAGCGATGTTCGTAAAACATCGCTATAGGGTTAATTATTTGCAGCGTTTTAAAAACATCACTAAAAAGGATTTCCTCATACTTTTTAGTGATGTTTTAAAAACGTTGCTAAACCTGCTTATTATTATTATTATTATTATTATTATTAAAAATGCTATACAAATTGCTCAAAATTCAACAATAACTAACATGAGCTTGTAATATATCAAATATACCTATTGATCATCAATATTCCACAACAACAAATGTCCAAACTAACACACTAACACCATTTCACATAGATTCAAATAGATATATATATATATATATATATATATATATATATATTTAATACCAATACATACATAACATATATATGTCTAAAGTATCATCTTGAATTGAACAAAACACTTGCCTACCTACGCAAAAAAAAAAAAAAAAAAACACCCAAACTAAGACAATATTATAAACAAAGTACAATATTTCCAAAATAAACGAGGTTGTTCAAAACAACTATGTGATAGCCCATACTAAAATAAACAACCACCCAAACTATGAAAATATTATAAATAAAGTAAAATACTTCCAAAATAAATGTAGTTGTTCAAAACAACTATGTAATAGCCCATGCAGTCCTTAAAACACTGCATTTACTGCAATAAGCTAGTTTCTTGATGGGATGAAGCCTGCAATCTATAAGGAGTTGGAGATTGATGATCTAAACCGAAACCACCTTGGATACAAATTAAAAGTATCTAATACGTTCATAAAGAAATCATTTTGAGTAACAAAATAATAGTGGCTATACTTAACAATTTAAACACTAAATACAATCTTAAAACATTAAAATTTAATACTTGACTAGCTTCTTAAGAATGATTTTGCTGATTTTTGCATTAGTTGCATCAATTGAGTCACTCGCTCCTCCAAGTTATGATAACAATTCACTTTCTCCGTCAAAAAAGCCACTTGATTTTTCAACCGAGTCACTTTAGCGTCACTTTAGCATCCCTTTCTTGGCTTCTTATTTGAGTCATTGTAGCAGTGTTACTATCAATTCATCCACTTAGGGTTGGGCCAAATCCCACACCACGAACATGACCATTGCACTCATTACTATATACACCGCATTTTGTACCCCTTACGACTCGGTCTCCCATTGATGCCTGAACTCTAAGGCCCAAGTCTAGTTTAGAGCCAAATCAGATAACAATTGACTTGAGAAGTGTTAAAATGGAAAATATAACTTTTTTAAATGAGTAGAAATAAATGACCAAAGTGGCCCTCAGCCCACGTACGTGGGTAGCAGCTTGCATTCGCAAGCCAAAGCATGCATACGCAGGCACACTCCTACATAAGCAGTTAGGATTTCAGAAACATGAAAAATGCAAGTTTTCTACAATAATGGTTGAGGTTTAGAATGAATCCCACATCGTCTGGGAGCCGTTCCAAACCCCATTTTTTTTTCTATTATATAAAGCCTTACATGATACATTTTCAAAACACAGAAAATCTTAAGGGAAAACCTAAGATTCACTAGAAATAGTGAATCAAAGAGGGAGTTTTTTACAAAATATCGCCAAGTCAATTTTATTTGATTGGGGCCTTTTCTGGTCTTGATCTTTGAAGTTTAATATTACTAATCACGTTTCTATTGATTTGTGAATAGATTAACTGAGGGGAATAGTCAAAATCAAGTTTGAAAACTTATTTTTTTTAAGGTATTCTTTTAAACTTTTCTTTTTCCATTTTTGCACTTAATCTTTTCTTTAATCTGTTTTTTCATTTAGTTTATGTTTATATATGTTTTTTCGTTTAGTTTTAGGCTTTCATTATGTTTTTGGGCACGTTAGAATGTTAGATTTATCGTTTTGTGTTTTGATGTGTTGTTAAATGTTAGGACATATGTGATTCATTTTAGGAACATATGTCAACATTTTAAGTAATTGGCTAATCCTTTGACAAAACGCACTTTACTTGTATTTGGGTAGATCCAGGATGTGTTTAATGCTTCAAGACACAAGGTTTCAAGTTCAAGTGTTAAAGCTATGCAAATTTGTCTAAGAATCAAGTGAAGAAGTGTTGTTCATTAAAGCTTGACAGCTAGTATCTATCGAGGTTTAAAAGAGCTGTTTCAGCCCGAGGCTCGACAGCTGCTCGACAAATAGGGTATCTGTCGAGATTTATGAAGTTCAGTTTTTCAGAGCTGAATTTCATCCAATCGGTGAATGTATGTTTGGGCTTTCTTTTCTCACAACCCTAAATATATATAAGGATTATTTTAAAGGCCGTCACAGGTTGCACAGTTGCACAAGAGCACAATTCCACAAGTGTGAAGGAAAGTGTGATTGGAAACCTAGTTTGCCTTAGTTCATCTTGAAGAAGTTGCTGTGTTTGTACATTGTAGGGTTTTGTGACCAAGCAACTTCATGATCTTTGTTGTGTGATGAACAAAAGAAATTTACAGCCAACATTCTTTTCAAGTTGGTGATCAATTGGCGTACTAGGAGCCGTGCAATACATGGAAAGATTGTCACTACAGAACAAGTTCAATTGGGTATTGGGGTAAGGTTCAACTGTAGGTTGGTATAAGGTACTGGGATTCCTTTACATGTAACTTCTTGTTTTGATAATAATGGATTCTCAAGAGTAGTGAGCTTAAAATCACCCGATAGGGTTTTTGCCTTGGATGTTTTCCCCATTCATAAACAAACCACCGTGTCAATTTATTTTCTGCTGCATATTTATTTAGTTGGTGATTTGTTTGTGTTGCCACGTACTTTGCATGTTAATTTGATTAATTAATTAAACTTGGCTAATGAATCAATTAATACATCACAAGGGGTAAATACATTTTTGGCCTATCAAGTGGTATCAGAGTGGGCACAATTTGATTACGTTTTAATCTTTGTTGTGCGATCCATTGACCCCTGTTTGTCATGGATAGAGGAAAGTCACTCATTGTACCTCCTTTATTTGATGGAACTAACTATGCATACTAGAAAGTACGCATGAGAGCTTTCTTGCAGTGATTAGATGAGAAAGTGTGGCAAGTTGTGGAGATAGGTTGGACCATGCCAAAGGAAGCGCCAGCCGACTGGGATGATGCAAAGATCAAGGTGGCTAATTTCAACAACAGAGCATTGAATGCTTTATTCAGTGCGGTCACAAATGAAGAATTCAAGAAGATATCATCTACTGAAACTGCAAAGGAAGCTTGGACCATTCTCCAAACAACCTATGAAGGATCCAAGGCTGTCAAGGATTCGAAGCTTCAGAGGCTCACTACTAGTTTCGAAGAAATTAAGATGAAGGAGGATGAGTCATTTGATGCGTTCTATGCCAGACTCAAGGACATAGTGAACTCAGCTTTTAATCTTGGGGAAACCATTCTCGAACCCAAGATTGTGAGAAAGGTGCTCAGATCTCTACCCAAGAGATTTCATGCCAAGATCACCGCGATAGAGGAATCAAAGGATGTTAACAAGATTCCTTTGATAGAGCTGGTTGGTAATTCACCGTCCTATGGGTTAGGTTTGACTAGGATTGGCAAGTCGGGTAAGGGCAAGAGCATGGCATTGAAGGCCAAGAGCAGTGACACAAATGAGTCTTTCGACGATAAAGATTATAAAATGAAGTCCTACATCACCCAGCAGTTCAAAAAATTCATGAAAAATGCTAATGCAAAAGGCTTAGACAAGGACCGTAGGCAATCAAGTTCTTCTCAATCTAAGAGCCAAGACAAAGGGAAGAAGGATGCTAGGGATGGCAGTCAGTACACTGTTCCTCAGAACCCAAGTGTTTCGAGTGTCAAGGATTCGGTCACATGAAACAAGAATGCCCTACATATCTCAAGTCCATTGGGAAAAGCAAGGCACTTGCTGCTACCTTGAGTGACATCGAGTGACATTGAACCTGAGGATGATTCCAAAAATGAAGATGATGGAATCCTAAATGCTTTCACCGCTACTATCAATCCTACTAAGGGGATTGTAGAAGATGTGGATGAAGAAGAAGACTTGGTGGAGTCAAAATTTGAGAAGATGGATGAACAAGATGACATCCACACCACCTATGCAAAGTTATATAAGGTCTCTAAAAAGCATGAGAAGTTGTATAGGTTGGCCACCAAGAAGCACAATGATGTGGAGCTTGAACGAGAATAACTCTCCACAAAGTTTAATGAAGCAAATCAGACCATTGGAGCGTTGAGATTTGAAAATAATTTCTTTACTGAGAAGGTCAAAAAGCTTGAAGCGGAACTGTTTCAAGTTAGAGCTCAGTTGGAGAGGACCTCAAGTGCAAAGCTTGATGAGATGCTTAGAATGCAGAAATCTACCTTCAATCAAACTAGTTTAGGGTATGATTTCTCTTCTCCTAAAATTGCTTCTTCTAGTACTACTGTTTTTGTTCCTCCTGCTAACAATATTGATTCTGAGAATAATGATGATAAATTGAGATAGCTATAGTAAGAACATAGACAAGGATAAATCTATCTTAGGAGCACCCTTTAAGCTTGCTAAGAAAGAAACCAAAAACCCTAGGGCTAAGAAGAGTAATGCTCAAAAGTCCAAAGAAAATAAGCAGCATCTCTATCATCACTATGGAGTAGCTGTACACACTTGACCAAATTGCTACAAGTGGCAAGCCACTCAATAGAGGAACAACATGGTCCCAGTAGGAAAACTGAGTCAGTTTCCATCCTATCTTGCTCCTCTTGGAGAGCTCCTTAAAGCCCTCATGTTCCTTACGAACTTGAATGTTTGCAATTCTTCCCCCTCTCCGCCGATTCAAGGGTTTGCCAAAAGGAAAAGCTCTTCCAAGATGTGGAAGGAGAAAGGCTCTAAGTGATTCAGTCACTTTTCTCTCCCTCCCTCTTTTTGTTGTGTTTGCATTACTTATGTGTTTTGCTTTCTTCGTGGTTCCAAGTCATCCTATTCTGATCCTCATATTCCATCTCATATCTGGTTCCATGATGAGAAAGCCAAGATGGACTTTTCTAAGAACTTTCAAGACCGTGGTGTTCATCCGGAATGCAAAGTCATCCTATCGGATTTCTCCGACACTGCTCTACCCGAAGTCATTGGGACTTGGGGATGGGAGTCCCTCTATGGGAAGCCTGAGAGGTGTCCAATCGTGTTCATTCAAGAGTTTTACTCCAACATGCACACCTTTGATACCTCTGTGCCTTAGTTTGCTACGATATTCAGAGGAACACATATCGTAGTTACTCCGGATCTTATATCCGGGGTACTACATGTTCCCAGGGTAGCGCATCTTGACTACCCTAGTTGTGAGCATCTCAGGACGGTGTCTAGAGAGGAGCTTATCTCTCACTTTTGTGAGAAACCTTCTCTTTGGGGTGGTTTTCTAAACACCCCTTACTCAGGCTTTGTGAAAGGTTTGAGATTTTTGAACATGGTGATGACCTTCACTCTCACTCCACGTTCTCACTATAACTCCATCACTGAGCCTCGTGCTCGTTTTCTTCTTTCCTTGATTAAGGATCTTTCTATTGACTTTCCCTCTCACTTCATCACATCTATTATAGATGTGTATCAAGATACTGCTACCCGTGATAAGCTCATCTTTCCTTCGACTATCACGCGGATCTTTCGGCACTTCTCCACTCCTATTCCCCTCTCTCCTCTTTTCACCATCATGGGTGCCATCAGCGTGGGTTTTGTTCGATGGAGCGAGGTCCAGCTTCAACTGAAGCGGCCATGAGTGGAGACGAATGATACTGCAGCTCCTACTGTTCCGCCTTCTTCTTCGGCTCCTTCCACCTCTACTCCTTCTTCCTCGGTATTTGGTGTGACTCTTGATACTATCATGGCATAGCTTCAGAGGATGGATGCTCATCTCGACTATCTTATTAATGAGATGTGTCAGATGACACCCGAGTAGGCCGCATTTCCCGCAAACAGGCTCCCATGGCTGGCTTTATACCTTCTCCCTCTCCTTCTCTAGAGGCCTTGGTTGATGAGGATGATGATGCTAGTGCTGATGAGGATGATGCTAGCTCTTCCAGTGATGATGAGGTGACAACCTCTCAGTGATTTTCCCTTTGTCATTCATGACAAAAAGGGGAAGTAGTTTTGGTTTTGAGAGTAGTCTTGTACTTAGGGGGAGAGTTAGTATAGGACATTTTTTATAGGGGGAGTGTATGTAGATTTTGAGGGACGTAGTGAGGTTTGCATGTATTTTCTTTTCTTTCTTTTTATTTACAGCCTCTTGTACACTGGTCTTGTGACCATTTATTGACATACATTTTACTTTATTTTCATATATATGACGATTTATGTTTTTTCCTTCATCTACCTCTACATGTGTTGTTTCCTTTCTTTCTTTATACACATGTTTCTTTATGTATACAATCTTTAATTCTATTTTGCACATGATGCCTTGATGAGTTTTTATTTAAGTGTTTCAGAAAGACAGGTTGTGAAAGTCTACCATGCCATGAATTCTCTTCTTGCAAAATTTTTCAAGACTTTATGTTAGGGTTAGATTTATTTTTGTAATTCAACAAGTGGTTATAAGTTTAGTGATTTAAGACTCCTCTTATGATTCATTTGTTTGTTGTGGTTTTGTCACGAATTGCCAAAGGGGGAGGTTGTTAGGGACATATTTATGTAATTGGCTAATCCTTTGACAAAATGCACTTTACTTGTAATTGGGTAGATCTAGGATAGGTTTAGTACTTCAAGAAACAAGTGTTCAAGTTAAGTATTGAAGCCATGCAGGTTTGACCAAGGAACAAGGGAAGGAAGTGTTGTTCTTTACAGTTCGACAACAATCTCGACAAAAAGACTTCTATCGATATTTAATGTTGAAGCTCGACAAAAGCTCGACATAAGTTGTATCTATCGAGAATTATGAAATTAGATTTTCCAAATCTGATTACATGCATATTCCTATGTATTTAAGTAGGGTTTCTTTTCTCACAACTCTAAACATATATAAGGATTATTTTAAGGGCCGTCACAAAGTGATGCAAAAAGAAAAAAAAAATACATACATTGTGTGACCGTAGGTAGAAGTTGCTCTAGTTCATCATTCTCTTTGTAGAAGCTACTGCGTCTTTACACCAAGGGTTTTGTGACTAAGGAGCTTCCTGATCTTCATTGTTGATGAACTAAAGAACTTTGCAGCCAATAATCTTCTTCAAGTTGGTGGAGTTAGTCACGTATTGGGATTTGTACATCATTGGTTAGTCACGTACTAAAATTCGTGCATTGAATGGAGAGATTGCCGCTACAATACAAGTCCAATTGGGTATTGGGTTAAGGGTTCAACCGTAGGTTGGTATTTCAGGATAGGCCAATGGGTTTGGTAAGATTTCTTATACTTGTAACTACTTGTGATTGATAATAGTGGATTCTCGGGAGTGGTGACTTTAAATTCACCCGGTGGGGTTTTGCCTCGATGGTTTTTTCCATTTGTAAACAAATCACCTATGTCAAATTTATTTTCCGCTGCATTTAGTTATTTGGTGATTTATTTGTGCTACCAAGCCATTGCATGTAATTTGACTAATTTATTAACTTGGGTAATTAATAATTTTGCAAGGGGTCAATTCATTTTGACCCAACACTGCTTATCAGACTACATTCATGATGGGGTCCAAGAAATTATGGGGATGAAATTTGGAAGCCAAGCAGGTCAAGTAGACCATATAAATTTTGCTTCCACTACGTAAACATAGTGAGCAGACAATATTCTATACTATTGTCACTTGGATATTAAATTACATAGCTGCCAAGGAAAAACAGACATGATCAGAAGGAAAAGAAAGGTAATACAGGAAACCAACACAACCCCATTGCGTCCTCATATCAATTTGTATAGGAAACATTGCAGAAGGTCTAGCTTTTTCTCGCTTCTACATCATAGAAGAAGTTGAAGCTTGCAAGTACAAAGCACACATATTATTAGTACATATATGATATCTGACAATTTATTGTTAAATACTACGTAAATTAAGGATTTCTATGCATTAATGGTAAATCCAACTCTCACAGCGTATTTGACGAGTTCATCCGTCTCCCCTTCATTAACGTATCCATCTTTATTGGCATCGGCATGGTGGAGGCCACGGTCAGCACGAAAGCCAAGGATAATTGAGCCCAGGTATTCATAGGCTTTCTTTAGCTCTTCCTTGCTGAGCTTGTTGTCATTATTGGCGGCGTATTTTTGAAAATGTTCCTTAGCTGATCCTCCGGTAGGGCAGACTCTTAGTAACAAAACGACCCATGTTATATGGAGACTTGGAGGATGGAGGGCCTTTGGCAAGTTTTTTGAGAACCTTAATTCTTTTGTGGTTTGAGTTTGGGGTTTTGAAGCCGGGGGTGTATATATATATATATATTAGTCTATGTAAAATTTTCAGTCTATTTTTATTTAAGAACATATTTTTTTATATTTTACACAAACACTTACATCATATTATTTATTATATATTCTATTTTCTTTAAATAATCATTTTTTTATTGTTTCACCTACAACACAATCTCTCTTCCTTTTTAGGACACATGAGAGAGAGAGAGAATATTAAAATAATAAAAGAGAAAGTCACAGTAACCGTGTATATTTACACAGTTATTATAGCAATAATGTATATGTATAGTATTATAGATAGATTGATATGGGTAGTTTGTAAGCAAAAATGTGTAAAATTGACAACTATTTTTTTTTTTTTTTTAAATATTTTGCACTAACAAATGCAAGTGCTCTAATATATATTTCTCTATACAAGAGATCTATTCCAAGTTTTCTTGGTGTGGTAGAAATTTTGATACTATTTTTAAGTGTTGATAATGTTGTTCCTTTCTACGCAAATTCATTCAAATGAAAAGAAAGCATGTCATCACAATCAAACACAAGAATAAAATTGTCCAAAATATCTCATGGTATCAAATTGTAGCATTTGCAAAGTGATTTAAACATTTAGCATATATTGTAGAAAAGCAACTAGATAAGAAAGACGAAACCTTTTGTGGTAACTGTTTTTGGATTAAGATGCTCATCAAATAACATTCATGGTCAGGTCTAAGGAATTCTGGGATACAAATTTGGAAGCCAAGTGGACAGTTGGAGTTCTATAACTAATGGACTCAAATGTCACTTCAAAAGCATCAATGTCGTCACAAGTATTATGTCATCAGACTCATCACCTTAGTCAAATGTGAAAAGCGAAAACTATTTATACCCACTACCACATAATAGAATCATCAACCCAAAGTAAAAACTATTGCCTGATGCTTGTCATGAATAATTACAGTATTAATCATTATCATTATTGTATTGTTTTGGGCAAAGAAATCTCATATATTAAGGAAAAAATTGTTTGAGAATTTCACTTATAGTAAAAAATTTATTAGTTTTTTACTTACAAGTCCACAATACCACTGAATCATGAACTCTTGATAAAAAAGTTTTGGCTTTAACTTTATCTTTCAATATAATTGTACTCGTATAGACTAAAATACTCATTGGATAGCAGTCAAGTTCATTGATCATTGTTGCCTCCTACTTTTTCCCTAGAATAGAATCCTAAGTTAAAAGCAAAAGGTGAATACTATCGACCTATTCCAGATTAGGAACATCATTCATGGTAAAAAAACCATTATCCGATACTTGGCATCTGGTATAAAATTTTCTATTTCATTTTGCATGTGTTATTTCATGCTCCACTGATTGAAATATATGCCACGTGTATAATATTTCTTATATTAAACTTGGGTTACCTTAAAGAGAGAGACAAGCAGATTATAATTGGTGAAATATAAAAATAAAAGGGACATAAGATTATTATTATTATTATTTTATATATAAATGTGGTGATGTGCTGTTCTCGTTGGAAAAGTAGATAAAAATTGGGATATGTTCTCCTTCCAACAATTAATATTTTCCACTTTCATGCTTTCCATGTTGGCAAGTAAGTGTTTTGGACTTTTAGATGCTTCACTTTTGTCTTTATCATATATAGAAGGAATAACAATCTTATCAAATTATTTTCTATCAATTTAATAAATCAAGTTTTAAAATCTAAACTAAACAAACAACAGAAAAAATGAGAAAATTTTTCATTCCTATGGGTGGAATGCTTCCTCCTCTCCTGAGAGAGGATGGAGGACTCTTCCTCGTAGGAGTGAAAATTTTCTCCAAGAAAAGAACTAGTTCCCAGAATTGTAGTTGAATAGGATTCAATTAGTAGTCTATGCATAAATAATACTAAACATTTTAATTAATTATTTTACTGAACTTATTAACTAGTTAGCCGAAATATTTTTAAAAATAATTCTTCATTTTGAATTTAAGAGAGATTTATAAACACTTATTGTCAAGTATTATATGAATTTTTTATGTGAGAGTCGTGCATTTAAATAATGGAAGACTGTTGGGTTATAAGACTTTATGTTTAAATGTATTAGAACTTCAATTTGTAATGTTGGCAAACCATAATCAAAACGTTTAGTCTTATTTTAGACTTGCTCAAAGCATGTTTAAGTGTATAGTTGGAATCGAGTGCACTGCAGGATTTACTGTGTAAATCTGCCTGGCTCGATCGATTGAAAATTAGACTCGATCGATTGAAGCTTGTGCAGATTGTTTTTCTGCAGAATTTTCCAACTTAGCCCAAGCCCGTTTGACGTGTAGGGTTTTATGTTTTGTCTTAAGTATAAAAGGGAAAACCCTAGCCACGTTTTGAGGTTGTTCTTTATGCTGTGTGTGTGAATCTCTTGTGAGATCTAGAGCTGTTTGCTTTCACATACACTTAGGGTTATCAAGATCTAGATTGATGTCAAGAGCTTGGTGATCAATTCAGTTGCAGATTCAAGAGCTTAAAGATATACAAGCGGGAGTGATTGTGCTTGCTGGGAATTCAAGAAAGAAGTAATTCGTGGACTCAGAGCTGTCACGTGGTCGTGGTTGTAAGTTTCCTACTCGAGGTAGTAATAGGATGTTAGTGGTCTAAGTCGCTATTGTGTAAACTTCAATTCTTTCAAAGTGGATTCGTTTTACCTTGTGGATAGCTAGGTTAAATCCTCCCCAAGGTTTTTACTAGTTTGGTTTTCCTGGGTTATCATATCGTTATGTTCTTTATTTTCTGCACTTTACAATGATATGGTATATTTGTGTTAACCTAGATTTGAATAATTTACCTAAGTTAATCACTTGGCTAGATAACTAGGTTAATCTAGTTGTGTTTAAGGGGTCTAAAAACTGTACAAGTGGTATCAGAGTGGGTTAGCTCTTGTGTTTAGATCATTTGATCTAGGAGTTGATCCTTGACCCCTACTGTCATGGAACACGGTCACTCTCTTGTGATCCCACCTCACTTTGATGGGAATAATTATGCTTATTGGAAAGTAAGGATAAAAGCGTTCTTGAAATCTATTGATGAGAGAGTCTGGAACTCCATTGAATACGTATGGGAGAAGCCCACTACTCTGGTGAGTGAGTGGCAAACTTCTCAGAAAGAAGCAGTTTCTTTTAATAGCAAAGCTATGAATGCTATCTTTAATGCTGTTTCTATGGAGGAATTCAAGAGAATTTCTAATGTTGAGGTTGCTCACACTGCATGGAATATTCTCCAAACTGTGCATAAAGGCACAAAGGCAGTTAAGATCAGTAAGCTATAGTAGTTAACAACTAGATTTGAAAGCATCAGGATGTTTGATGATGAAACTTTTGATGAATTCTATGCTAAGCTTAATGATATTGTTAATTTTGCTTATAATTTGGGTGAAATCTAAGAGCAACCTAAAATTGTTAGGAAGATACTTAGATCTTTAACTGAAGATTTTAGACCCAAAGTAACTACCATCACTAAAAGCAAGGATGTGGACTCCATCCCTATTGATGAACTTATAGGATCTCTTCAGTCCTATCAGTTAGACCTACCTAAGACTAGCAAATCGAAATCAATGGCTCTTAAGTCTGTTGATGATGTTGATGTGAGTGGATTTGATGATAAGCTATTTGCTACAGAAATTTCCTATCTTGCCAAGAACTTTAGAAACTTTCTTAGGAACAACAACAAAAGGGCAAGAGGTAAAAACAATGCTGAACCTGGAAATTTTAGGAGGAATGAACCTACTAAGGTGTGTTAAGGACATATTTTATGTAGTTGGCTAATCCTTTGACAAAACACACTTTACTTGTATTTGGGTAGATCTAGGATGTGTTTAATACTCAAAGAACATGTTGTTCAAGTTTAGTATTAAAGGCATGAAGATTGGACCAAGAAGAAAGTGAAGAAAAGGTGTTTACTAAAGCTGGACACCTCTTAGACACCTGTTGGACACCTGCGGATAGCTGCTAGATAGCTGCTCGACAGATAGCTATCTATCGAGGTTTAATGAGGCTCGACACCTGCTATCTATCGAGGTATCTATCGAGGTTACGGAAATTAGAATTTTCAGATCTGATTTTTGGGCTAGGCTTTTGTATTTGTGTAGGGTTTCTTTTCTCACAACCCTAGGCATATATAAGGCTTATTTTAGAGGCCGTCACATAAGAGAATAAAAAAAGGAAAACATATGAAAAAGGTGACCGAAGCCTTATTCTCTCTGAAAGAAGCTACTGCGTCTTTGCGCCTTAGGGTTTTGTAACCAAATGCTTCTTGATTTTCATTGTTGATGAAGTGAAGAACTTTGCAACCAACATCTTCTTCTCTAGTTGGTGACTGAAGTCGCGTACTGGGATCCGCGTAATTGGTTAGTCACGTACTGGGATTCGTGCATCAAAGGGTGGCGTTCATATATTGAAGAGTTCAGAGGTTCTGAAGTGGTAGAAGGTTTTTGCTGTGAGTTCATCTACGGGGATTGTAGAGTCTAGGGACAAAGGTTTTGTACTAGATCTGAAACTTCTCTTTACTATAATGGATTGCTTTTCGGGAAGGTTTCCCCCCAGGTTTTTTACTATAAAACTGGTTTGTTTCATTGGTTTTCCTAGGTCATCATATCTTGTCTTATTTATTTTTTCGCTGCACTTAGTTTTGACATGATATTGATATTTGTTTTTTTTAACATGTTTTATGCATATTAAATCTAATTAACAACTTGAATTTAAAACTTGTTAATTCTATCAACCGGGGTCTAAATTTCCCAACAAGTGGAATCAGAGCGGGTACACTCTGATTGGATTAATTTCCTGAGTGTGATCCTTAACCCCCGTTATCATGGATCGTGGACAATCTCTTTTGATTCCTCCTTTATTTGATGGCACTAATTATAAGTACTGGAAAGTTCGTATGAAAGTTTTCTTGCAGGCTCTAGATGAACAGGTATGGCAAGCTGTTGAAGTTGGCTGGATTAAGCCAAAGGAATTGCCGGTGGATTGGGATGATCCAACAATCATAGCGGCAAATTTCAACAGTAGGGCCTTGAATGCTTTGTTTTGTGGGGTGACCAATGAGGAATTCAAGAAAATATCATCCACGGAAGTTGCCAAGGAAGCATGGACCATTCTTGAAACCACCTATGAAGGTACCATGGCTATAAAGACTGTGAAGCTTCAAAGACTCACTAGTAGCTTTGAAGAAATAAGGATGGAGGAGGATGAGACATTTGATGAGTTTTATGCTAAACTCAAGGATATTGTGAATTCTGCCTTCAACCTTGGAGAGTCTATAGCAGAATCCAAAATTGTTAGGAAAATCCTTAGGTCCTTACCCAAAAGATTCCATGCCAAGATCACTGCCATTAAAAAAGCAAAGGACATTGATCAAATTCCTTTGACTAAGCTTGTAGGGAACCTTCAAACCTATGAGATGGGATTAGGCTTAATGGGAAAAGGTGGAAAGAGCAAAAATTTGGCTCTTAATGGTATAGAGGAAGAGATTGAGAGCTCTGAAGATGAAGATGAAGATGATGATGAGGATAAGGATGAGGGTCTAACCTTCATAACTGATGAGATTATCAAGCTTCTTCAGTTTAGTAAAAATGATAAGGGCAAACCTCCTAGGAAATCTAAATCCTCTAGGAAGGGTAAGAATGAGAAGCCCCCCATCCAATGCCATGAATGCAAGGGTTTTGGTCATATGAGGATAGAATGCCCAAACTACCTTATAAGGGAAAAGGCCAAGAAGTCAAAAGATAAAAGGTTGGTTGCGACTTGGAGTGACACTGAGAATGACTCATCTGATGAGTATGTGGATGAATGTAGTCACGTTATGGCCTTTGCTGCCTCAACCGATAAGGTGATTATGGAGAGTGCTGATGATAGTGATGATTCTTCTGATGATGAAGTATCCAAGAAGTTGACCCTTCAGGAAGCCTATGATAAGCTATGCACTGAATTCATAAAATCTGAAAAAACTTCTCATCTTTGTAGAAAATAGCTTAATGAGGTAAAAACTGAAAAGGCTGATATGTTAGTCAAACTGGATGAGACTACAAGGTTAGTTGAGACTCTCATTGTAGAGAGCACCTCATTAGATGAGAAGGTCAAGAATCTTGAGGTTAAGCTTAGTCAAGCTAGAACTCAAATAGAGAGGATGTCTAGTGCAAAGCTTGAAGAAGTCTTGAGTGCTCAAAAGCCTAGTTTTGATAAGACTGGCTTAGGATATGCTCTTTCCTCTGGCCCCTCCTCTTCCACGGCTTCTGGATCAAGGACTGTCATTGTGCCTCAATCCGAGAAAGGTAATAAAGGTATGAAATCCAAAACTGTTTTGACTAATTCTAAATCCTTTGTTAGACCTCATGTTTGTCACCATTGTGGTGTTTCTGGACACATTCGTTCTAATTGCTTTAAGTTGTATCCTCAAAAGCAAGTGTCCAAATGGTCACAGGTTTCCTCTCAAGGACCTACACATTTGTTTGGAGAGTTATTAAAAGCTTTGAGCTTTTTAACTCATTTTCAAGAGAATCTTAATTCTTCTATGTCCTTTAGTAGACATACTAGGACACGTGCCTTTTCATCTTCACGGCCAAAAACTTGTGCTGTGTGCGTGAGAAAGGAGCCTAAGACTTAATTGTCTTTTTTGTTTGTCCTCTGCTTTAATTATTTCTATCTAAAGTAGGACTCTCTTTGCTTGATTTCTTATCTGCTTTTGAAATCATGCTTTCATGCATATGCATCTTTCTTTCATGCTTTCATGTTGTTTGTTTGTTTTTGGTTGGTTGTTTAGTTTTTATTTTGTTTAAAAAAAATGGAAAATCAGAAAAATACAAAAACAGTGTGTGTTTGTGTACATCGGTTCTTGTGACCTTAAAATGGCTTTTGAAATAAAGTTTTCTAAACTTTGTATCTCTTATAGCTTAGATGAGCAACTCTATGCATAACTAAACAAGTGAGCTTTGTTGCTCTTTGTTTGTGATGAGTAAGGTTAAGTGATCTCTTGAACTTAACACTCGTATCACTCTTTTTGAGGGGTAGGACTAGAAAATCCTAAGAGAAAGACATAAATAACCATCTCACCACTGTTACCCACCAATCATGATATGACATCTGTATGCTTCGGCATAGCAAAAGTGCAATGTCAATGACATATGTATGCTTCAGCATAGCAAAAGCGCAATATCAAAAGGCTTAACATAATTGGGTATTTCATTTCTCTCTTTTATATACCCATGCATGATTTGCTTAATAAAAAGAAAATATGCAAAGAAAATAAAAGCAAAAAGATAAAAAATGCTTTAAAATATGATTGCAAACGTGTTTTCTAGGAGATATGGGAGTTATAGGATGTACCTCAAAGGTGATAGTCCCCATCAAACAGTTATGATTGTGTGTGAGTTAAAGTGATTTTCTCAAATCTCAAATCGTCATAACATATAGACACTTATGTATTCTTGTGATGTTTTCACACACAACACGCAAAATTCTTTGCTACTTTTGATACATATGCAAGTACAATGTGATTTGGCCATCACAAGGTTTACATGCGTTGATGTATGCTCACTAAACTGTCTTAACTTGTTTTTAAAATATAAAATTGGTTAGACTTGTTGTGTGTGTGTGTGTGTGTTTTTGGGATCTTAGATGCTTAACTCTTTGTTGTTTGAGAGATGTTTTGAGAGGTTAAAATGTTAGTTGGTTCATTGGCTGAGTTGCATGTTTGATTGCATTCATATCTGTGTTTTTCTCCTCTTTGAAAAACTGTTTTGAAAAGCTGGCTCGACACCTCCTCGATAGCTCTCGATACCGGGCTTATCTGTCGAGTTCTCGGTTGCATCTTATCACAATCTCGACACCTCTCGATAGCTAGGTGGATCGATCGAGAAAGTTTCTGTCTCCTCGATAGCTTCTCGATAGCTGTTCGATCCATCAAGGTATGCTCAATAGCTTCTCGATACCTCTCGATCAATCGAGATCCTCTGCATGCATTTTTTTTTTCATGTTTTGCATGTTTCTTTTAACTTGTCATCCATAGCATCTTGTTTCATTACATTCAAGCATTTTTTATGAATTCTTTGTACCCCCTTGATCATCCGTGTTCATCTTTATGTTTCTTGAGTGAAACTTTCTAGCTTCTTGTACCCATTGTCAATCGTGACAAAAATGGGGAGAAATTGGAGAATTTGTGGTTTCTTTCTTTAAGATTCTACAAGTTAGGGGAAGAAATACATTCCTTTGTAAGGGGGAGTTGTGTTTCATCTTGTTAGGGGGAGTGTTTACCTCCTTGCTGTTGTAGGAGCTACTTTTAGCTTCTTGTTCTTGTACCTAGGTCTTGTCACCATGTTTACATACATGATGCTTATCAAGTGGTATATGTGATGATGTATGTTTTCTTCACCTATCTCTACATGTGTTGTTTCTTTTCTCTCTTTATACACATGTTTCTTTATTTGTATGCAATCTATTATTTCTGTTTCACACTAAGATGCCTTGATGAGTTTTGTTTAAAGTGTTTCAGAAATATAGGTTGTCAAAGTCTACTTGCCATAAACTCTCTTCTTGCAAAGTTTTTCAAGAGTTTGTGTTATGGTAGATTTTATTTTATTCAACAAGTGAATATGAATTGAGTGATTTATGACTTCTCTCATATGTTCATTTGTTTGTTGTGGTTTTGTCACGAATTGCCAAAGGGGGAGATTGTTAAGGATATATTTTATGTAGTTGGCTAATCCTTTAACAAAACGCACTTTACTTGTATTTGAGTAGATCTAGGATGTGTTTAATACTCAAAAAACATGTTGTTCAAGTTTAGTATTAAAGCCATGAAGATTGAACCAAGAAGCAAGAGAAGAAAAGGTGTTTACTAAAGCTGGACACCTGCTGGACACCTGCTAGATACCTGCAGACAGCTACTCGACAGCTGCTCGACAGGTAGCTATCTATCAAGGTTTAATAAGGCTCGACACCTGCTATCTATCGAGGTTATGGAAATCAGAATTTTCAGATCTGATTTTTGGGCCATGCTTTTGTATTTGTGTAGGGTTTCTTTTCTCACAACCCTAGGCATATATAAGGCGTATTTTAGAGGCCGTCACATAAGAGAATAAAAAAAGGAGAACATATGAAAAAGGTGACCGAAGCCTTATTCTCTCTGAAAGAAGCTACTGCTTCTTTGCGCCTTAGGGTTTTGTAACCAAGTGCTTCTTGATCTTCATTGTTGATGAAGTGAAGAACTTTGAAACCAACATCTTCTTCTTAGTTGGTGATTGAAGTCGCGTACTGGGATCCGCACAATTGGTTAGTCACGTACTAGGATTTGTGCATCAAAGGGTGGCGTTTATATATTGAAGAGTTCAGAGATTCTGAAGCGGTAGAAGGTTTCTGCTGTGAGTTCATCTACGGGGATTGTAGAGTCTAGGGACAAAGGTTTTATACTAGATCTGAAACTTCTCTTCACTATAATGGATTGCTTTTTGGGAAAGTTTCCCCCTAGGTTTTTTACTGTGAAACTGGTTGGTTTCATTGGTTTTCCTAGGTCATCATATCTTGTCTTATTTATTTTTCCGCTGCACTTAGTTTTGACATGATATTGATGTTTGTTTGTTTTAACAAGTTTTATGCATAATAAATCTAATTAACAACTTGAATTTAAAACCTGTTAATTCTATCAACCGGGGTCTAAATTTCCCAACATGGAGAACAATAATGAGAAACCTAAAGAGGAAGTAGGTCAACCTTCTAAAAATTCTATAGGTCAACAATGTTTTTGTTGTCAAGGGTATGGTTATGTGAAATCTGAATGTCCAACATTCTTGAGGTCTAAGGGTAAGGCTATGGTTGTAACCTTTAGTGATGATGAAGTTTCTAACAATGGGTTTGGTAGTGATGAGGATGGAAACTTCATTGCTTTCACTACTACTGCTGTAGTTGATGAAAGTGTTACCGTTGAAGAGAACCCTTCTGATGGGGAACTCTCTGAGGATGCATATTTACAAGAAGCCTTTAATAAGCTTTGCAAAGTTACTGCAAAGGATGCTATGAGTGTTGATCTAGGCTTAAAGAAAATTAATTCTCTTGAACTTGATAAGAAAATTTTTCTTGTGAAACTGTTTGATACTAATGAATTGTTGAATAATGTGAAGACTGAGAACATGCTTTTGCTTGATAAAGTTAAGAATTTGGAACATGAATTATCTGTTGCTAGAGAACAAACTAATAGGTCTGCTAGTTCCAAACTTGATCATATGCTGAGTGTTCGAAAGTCTCCTTCAGATAAAACTGGCTTAGGTTTTGTGGAAAGCATCTCTGTTCCTGAAACACATTCTACAAACTTTGTTATTTCTTATGAGCCCCCTGTGAGTGAGGTTGTCAAACCTGTAGAAGTTACACCTCCTAGGAAGATTAGGGTTGATCTTCAAGAGTCTAAACCTAAGACTTCTAATCCTCCTAAGGGCAAGTTGCTTGATAGACCTGCATGGGTTTGTCATTTTTGTGGAAAGTCTGGGCACATTCGTCCAAACTGTTTCAAGTTGCAAGCTGTTAAGCGAGCAAATAAACCAAAAGTACTTGTGCCACAAGCATAAGATCCTATAGTACTTATTGGTGAGTTGGTAAAGGCTTTAAACCTTTATTCCAATCCTAGAGTTGCTCAGAATTCTAATTAAATAATAACTCCAATGCTAGAGTTGCATCTAAAAAGCTTTGGATGCAAAAGGCTCGATCTAATTGAGTCTTTCTGACATGATCCTTGTGCTTCATCGCTCTTCTCTTTGTGATCATTCTCCTTTGTTGTTTTTTTTTTCTTTGTCTTTCTAGGATTTTCATTGCATAACATTCATCATTTCATTCTAGGTTGTTTTTGTTATTTCTTTTCAAATAAAAAAAAAAACAAAAAAAAAGAGCAAAAGGGAAGCAAAATGTGTTTTGTATTTTTTTTGGATTTGAAATCAAGGTTGGTTAATTTATCTTTACATAACATGATTATGTACCTTGTTTAGCTTGGATGAGGTTATTTTATTGCACTTTACTAGTTTGAGCTTTGTAGTGCATGTTGTGTGGGGAAGATGTTTATAGTTTTTGATCACTTTGTCTTGATCTTGAAGTCACATGCCTTTGATTTTCGGACTTAATCTTAATGAGTGATAGGTCAAAAACGTATTGACCCCCTAGTGATGGATTAATTGATTAATTAGCCAAGTTTATTAATTAATCAAATTAACATGCAAACGCGTGGTAGCACAAACAAATCACCAATAAACTAAAGTGCAGCGGAAAATAAATTGATACGGTGATTTGTTTACGAATAGAGAAAACCTCCAAGGCATTTTAAGGTCACCACTCCCGAGAATCCACTATTATCACAACAAGCGGTTACAAGTAAAGGAATCCTAGTACCTTATACCAACCTACAGTTGAACCCTTACCTCAATACCCAATTGTACTTGTTCTGTAGTGACAATCCCTCCTTTTCAATGCACGACTCACAGTACGTGACTAACCAATTGCGTGGATCCCAGTACGCGACTTATTCCTTTGCACGAATCCTAGTACGTGACTAACTCCACAGCAACCCTTTGATTGTTGCAGTTGATTTGCAGCAGCTTCACATAGAAACACCAATAAGATCTTCAATGTTGGTGCAAGAGACTTTGCTTGGTTACAAAACCCAAAGGCGTACAAGAAACGCAGCAAGAACTCTTTCTTATGTAGGAGGAGACTAGGGTTTCGAAAAGAAAGCCTTATGAAGCTTTCTAGGGTTAGGTGTTTCTTTTTCCACCTCCTTTAAATAGGAGCTTAATGGGCTCTCCTATTCCAAATAAGTTTACACAAACTTTGGGCTTTCCTAGTCCAATAAGAATTATACAAACCCATAAACAAATAGCCTTTTAGAGTAAAAACGTTGCTGGCTATAATCTGAATTTCGTAAGCTCGATCGATCGAGACATCTATCGAGCTTTAATGAATCTCGACAAATCAAGCTTCCGTCAATGAGGTATTGAGACCTGCAGTTTGTACTTTTCTTGAGTAGTTCTTAAGTAATCTACATGTCTTCAATTTAACCACTTGTATTGATCATCTTGACCTTACTTAGATATACCCAAAAACAAGTAAAGTGCGTTTTGTCAAAAGATATGCCAATTACATAAAAATATGTCCCCAACAATCTCCCCCTTTAGCAATCTGTGACAAAACCACAAGAGTACATTGAATGTCCTAGAATACATACTACTCAAGATTACAGAATAAATAAGCCTAGTCTAAAAGATCTGAACCTTGGAAGTTGTGCAAGAAGAAGGTTCGGAATCTTGACTTGGCTTTAACTTGTCTTTCTTGAAAGGCACTAAACAAACACATCAAGGTACCATGTGGAAAACAATGACAAGTTAAATAAATAAGAAACATGTGTATAAAGAGAGAAAAGAAACAACACATGTGAGATAAAGAGTGAAACACATACATCATCACATATACCACTTGATAAGCATCATGTATGTAAAAATGGTTACAAAACCAAACGATACACAACACAAAAATATATCAATATCAATGTGTATCACACTAACTCTCCCCCTAAGTTAGTCACAACAAAAACTTTCTTCCCTTTAACATGAAGTTCTCCCCCTAAGTCTATTACTCCCCCTGAGGAATGAGATTCAATTCTCAAATTTCTCCTCCTTTTTGACACGATTGTCAAAGGGCATAAAAAGCCAAAAGACTTGACCGGAGATAGACAGAAAATAGATATAGACGGAACGAGGAGAACAAAGAACCATAGACCTGCAAGAAAAAGAAAAACAAGATGCTATGGACACAAAGGAAAAAAATGCAAAACAAAGAAAAATGAAATGCATGCAAGGGTATCTTGATCGATCGAGAGGTGTCGAGAAGCTATCGAGCATATCTCGATGGATCGAACAACTATCGAGAAGCTATCGAGGAGACATGAGATATCTCGATCGATCCACCTAGCTATTGAGAGGCGTCGAGATTGCGATAAGATACAACAGATGAGCTCGACAGATAAGCCAGGTATCGAGAGGTGTCGAGAAGGTATCGAGAAGGCTTAAAAACAGTTTTTCAAGAAGGGAAAAACACAGATATGAATACAATCAAACATGCAACACAGCCAATGATCTAACCAACACTTTAACCTCTCAAAAACATCAAAGAGTTAAGCATATAGCTCCCAAAAACACACACACACACACACTAAACAAGTCTAACCAATTTTATATTTCAAAAACAAGTTAAGACAGTTTAGTGAGCATACATCAACACATGTAAACCTTGTGATGGCCAAATCACATTGTACCTACACATGTATCAAGAGTAGCAAAGAATATTGCGTGTTATGTGTGAAAAACATTGCAAGATTACATAAGTGTTTCAATGTTATGACGATTTGAGATATGAGAAAATCACTTTAACTCACACACAATCATAACTATTTGATGGGGACTATCACCTTTGAGGTACATCCTATAACTCCCACATCTCTTGGAAAACACACTTGCAATCATATTTAAAGCATTTTGTTCTTATTGCTTTTATTTTCTTTGCATATTTTCTTGTTATTAAGCAAACCATGCTTGGGTATACAAAGGAGAGAAAAGAAATACCCAATTATGTTAAGCTTCTGACATTGCACTTTTGCTATGCCGAAGCATACAGATGTCATTTCATGATTGGCGGGTAACAGTGGTGAGATGGTTATTTATGCATTTCTCTTAGGATTTTCTAGTCCTTCCTGTCAAAAAAAGTGATACGAGTGTTAAGTACAAAAAATCATTTAACCTTACTCATCACAAACAAAGAGCCACAAAGCTCACTTGCTTAGTTTGTGCATAAGAATGCTCATCTAAGCTACAAGAGATACAAAGTTTAGAAAACTCTGTTTCAATGGCCATTTTAAGATTCACAAGAACAAATGTACACATACACACCCTATTTTTGTATTTTTCTGATTTTTCATTTTTTATTTTATTTTGAAAACAATATAAGATAAAAACTAAACAACCAAAAAAAAACAGAGAGACAACATGAAAGCATGAAAGGAAGATGCATATGCATGAATGCATGATAGAAAGGTGCAGATGCATGAAGGCATGATTTCAAAAGAAGATAAGAAATCAAGAAAAGAGAGTCCTACTTTAGATAGAAAGAATTAAAGCATAGGAAAAATAAAAAGACAATTAAGTCTTAGGATCCTTTATCACCCACACAGCACGAGTCTTTGGCCGTGAAGATGAAAAGGCACATGTCCTAGTATGACTACTAAAGGACATAGAGGAATTAGAATTCCCCTGAAATTGAGTTAAAAAGCTCAAAACTTTTAATAACTCACCAAAAATAGATATAGATCCTTTAGACAAAGGATGAGATCTATTGGACACTCGCTTATGAGGAAACAACTTGAAACAATTAGGTCGAGTGTGACTCGAAACACCACAATGGTGACAAACATGAGCAGTTTTAGGACTACTCGGCACCCTAGAAGGAGGTTTAACCTTAAAGGTTGATAGAGACCTCAACTTAGGACAATTTGGCCTAATATGACCAACAATATGACAATGATGACAAGTGGGGACAAATTTAGAATTTTTATTCAACCTAGGAGGAGTTTTAGACATAGGTTTAGAAACTTCAGCGTTAACATCAGATTGTTAACCTTTGTCTATCCTAGCAATATTAGCCTTCAACTCTTCATTATTCCTTTAAAATGGGGGAATATAAAAATCTTTTTCTTTTGAGTTAGGCTTAATAACAAGTTTGGTACTAGTTAATTTTTCAACTTCAGTTTTAAATTCAACTAGTTGCTCTTCCAAACTCTTAATTTTGTCCACCTGAGATGAAATTTGATTTTTAAAATTCTAATTCAAATTATTGGCTTCATCCAATTTTGCAATCAAATCATCTTTTTCAAGCTTGACCATTTTAAATTTAGCTTTTAATTTTGTAGAACATTCAAGAGATTTCATACAAAAATTATAAAGCTTGCAATAAGCATCTTGAATATCATCATCATCATTCAACACAAGATCATGCAAATCAAAACAATCAAGAGTTTCCATGACAACAGGGGTCAATGGATCACATAGCAAAGATTAACCCCTAATCAGAGTGTGCCTGCTCTGATACCACTTGATAGGCCAAAAATGTATTGACCCCTAGTGATGGATTAATTGATTAATTAGTCAAGTTTATTAATTAATCAAATTAACACGCAAACGCGTGGTAGCACAAACAAATCACCAATAAACTAAAGTGCAGCGGAAAATAAATTGACACGGTGATTTGTTTACGAATAGGGAAAACGTCCAAGGCAAAAAAAACCCCACTGGGTGATTTTAAGGTCACCACTCCCGAGAATCCATTATTATCACAACAAGCGATTACAAGTAAAGGAATCTCAGTACCTTATACCAACCTACAGTTGAACCCTTACCCCAATACCTAATTGGATTTGTTTTGTAGTGACAATCTCTCATTTTCAATGTACGGCTCTCAGTACATGACTAACCAATTGCGCGGATCACAGTACACTATTTATTCCTTTGCACGAATCCTAGTACGTGACTAACTCCACAACAACCCTTTGATTGTTGTAGTTGATTTGCAACAGCTTCACATAGAAACACCAATAAGATCTTCAATGTTGGTGCAAGAGACTTTGCTTGGTTACAAAACCCAAAGGCGTACAAGAAACGCAGCAAGAGCTCTTTTTTCTGTAGAAGGAGGCTAGGGTTTCAAAAAGAAAACCTCATGAAGCTCTCTAGGGTTAAGTTTTTCTTTTTCCACCTCCTTTAAATAGGAGCTTAATGGGCTCTCCTATTCCAAATAGGTTTACACAAACTTTGGGCTTTCCTAGTCCAATAAGAATTATAAAAAACTATAAACAAATAGCCTTTTAGAGTAAAAACGTTGCTTGTTATAATCTGAATTTCGTAAGCTCGATCGATCGAGCTTTAATGAATCTCGACAGATTGAGCTTCTGTCGAGGAGGTATCGAGACCTATAGTTTGCACTTTTCTTGAGCAGCTCTTAAGTAATCTGCATGTCTTCAATTTAACCACTTGTACTGATCATCTTGACCCTACTTAGATATACCCAAAAACAAGTAAAGTGCGTTTTGTCAAAGGATATGCTAAATACATAAAAATATGTCCCCAACAATGAGAAAGGCATAAATAATCATCACACCACTGTTTACTAGCCAATCATGAACATCTTAGTGCATATCGTAAGATTTTGTGCTCGAGAAAGTGTAGCACATGCACAAAAAGAACATAAGGTGTAGCCTTAGTTTAAATGCTAAAATTGATGTGTACATTATTGGACTATAATTAAATCAATCAAATAAAATTGGTGTGTACATTTTCTTGGCTATTTCGAATAAGTTTCTAATCAAATAAAATTGGTGTGTACAATATGAGGCAAAATCAAGAAACTTACATGATTGCAAGCTTTTATTCTAGGAGATGTGAGAGTTATATGATGTAACTCTTTAGGTGATAGTCTCTTTCAAAATTATGTGATGAATTTTGTAGAAATTGTGCTTGATTACTATTCACATATCACCTCACATGTATCTCAAGCTTTTGCTAGTTGCACACACTACACAAGTTACTCTTTGCTAAACTTTGTACATGTTATTGTGTGTGATTTTGTTTTGGCCATCCAAGATTGAAACTTCCTTGAGTTTAAATGCAAAATGTGTTCGAAGTTTGAGAATTTAAGGAAAATTCTTTGAAAATCTTAATTTTGGGAGATCTGGGTTCAATGTAAGTGTTTTTGAAAAGCATTTTATCTCATACTCATGCATTTTATTCATAAAATGCTATGCTTTGAGGAGTTTCAACATAAAATTGTTCTGTTTTTCAAAAAAAATTTTTTTCCAGATGTTCGATCCATCGAACCTGTTTCTCGACTGATCGAAATTGCGATTAACATTTTGGTTTGAATCTGTCCTGCTCGATTGATGCTGGATCGATCGAATGTAATTTTTGATTGATCGAATCTAATTTTCGATCAATCGAAAATCGCATAGAGAGTTTTTTAAAACCTTTAGCTTTTCACGTGTTCATCACTTTTTCAAAAGCTATTCTCTCTCTCTTTGATCGGTCAAGGAGTCAAATCAATTTTTTATTGTTTTCCCTTGAATCTTTTTCAAGGTTTTTGTCTTTTAATGCCAGTAAGACCTTTTTGCCCCTCCTTTTTTTTCATTTATTTTCATGTTTCATGCATTTTGGGGATAATTTCGAACCTATGAAAATTTGGGGTTTTTGTTATAAACTCTATGCTCAAGCCAATTTTGTGATTTCAAAGTAAAATTGAACTTATTCTCACTGCATTAGAGCATGCATCATATAGATTGTTATTTTCTATATTTTTATGCTAACTTGCAGTCTGCCCTTGGGTTTTTCTTATTTTTATCTTTTGTCTCTTTTCTGTCTTTCCTTTCTGCTCTTTAGCATCATGACTAGGAAGACTAGAGCTAATAGGAAAGCCTTCTCATCCTCTGCTCCTTCCTTTGAGAGTGATAGGTTTCCAAGTGAGAAAAACCAGGAAACGTATGAGAAAATGAACCTTTTTAGGAATGTTTGGGTTGAGAGAAATGTTCTTTTAGATGAGCTTGACCTTGAGATTAGGAGAAACTTTGAGCGTAGGGGCTGGTTACCGTTGTTGGACATTTCACATCCTCCTTCGGCTACCTTGATCAGAGAGTTCTACTCGAACCTCTCTGTCCACTCCTATGATTCCAACACTCTTGTGAGAATTTGGATACAGGGTGACGAGAACACCATTACTCCTTCAATAGTGGCTAATGCTCTTAGGGTGGCACTGGTCCAATATCCTGTTTATCCTTACGATGTGTCTCCTCCCCTTGATGACATCATGTCATACATCATTGGATCATATCTGCCGAGTTGATCGAGATTCATTATCTTTTCTTTAGAATTGCTTATCATTCTTTGTGGCCTATCTCTCATTTGCACACCATCCCTATAGAGAGATGTGCGCTTTTGTATGCCCTTGTCACCGATGCTCCTATGAGCTTTCCTCATCTTTTCTTACGTTCTTTGATTGAGTTTCATCGGAGTAGTTCTACTGCTCATGCTCTTTTCTTTCTGGTTTTCATTCATCAGATCCTTTTGCATTTGGGTTTAGAGGACTTTCCCGCATTTGAGCCTATCCATATAGTTGCTCCTATAGGTGCCACCTTTCTTAGGCAGAGCGCTGCTCAGATGAGAGCAAGCTCTAAACACCCTAGGGTTGAGACTTCTGGTGTCGCACCTCCTCCTCCATATTCTATAGGTGATACTTCTGCTGAGGCATCTATCGATCCAATTGTTGTTGCTGTTCCTCCACCTTCTACTTCAGATGATTCAGACATTTGTTGTATGTTGGAGACTGTCATGACCGTTCAGGTGGCTCATGGTCAACTTTTGGTGGACATGCTTGATGAGCTTCGTGATTTGCAAGCGGATTTGGAAAGTATTAGACGATCACCTCCGCCACCTCCTTTTGAAGATGAGTAAGTGCCCTTTGGCAATTCGTCACAAAAAGGGGGAGTACATATGTAGAGGAGTTTTTGTTGTTAGGGGGAGTTTTGTTGTTTTGGAGCTATGAAGCTTTAGATTGTATCTAGGTGTTTCATTCTGTATTTACTTTTTTGGCTTATGATGTATTTTGTTTGGGTTGTCCATGATAGGGAGAGATACTTTGATTACATATGTCTCTTGTTTCACATTGTTTATTGATTTATATTTATGAGGTTATTCATGATATATGTCTTTATTTTGTGTTATGTGAAATCAAGAAGTTATTTTTTATTTACTTGTATTTTCCACACATGCGTTTATGTGTTTGTTAAGTGTTACCAGAATATACAGGTTGATTCAGTCGTGCTGCTGTATACCTTGCAACTGATGGATAGTAGTTAGGTTGAATTTGTTGCGTTGGGCAATGATTTTGTAATGGGCTGTTTTTTGTAACTTTGAGCAGTTTGTTTAAGTTTGTGTTTTGTCACGGATTGCCAAAGGGGGAGTTTGTTGGGTTCTAAGACTTTAGGTTTAAATGTATTAAAACTTCAATTTTTAATGTTGGCAAACCATGATCAAAATGTTTAGTCTTGTTTTAGACTTGCTCAAAGTATGTTTAAGAGTAAAGTTGGAATCGAGTGCACTGTAGGATTTACTGTGTAAATCTACCTGGCTCGATCAATTGAAAATTAGACTCGATCGATCGGAGCTCGTGCAGATTATTTTCTACAAAATTTTCCAACTCAGCCCAAGCCCGTTTGATGTGTAGGGTTTTATGTTTTGTCTTAAGTATAAAAGGGAAAACCCTAGCCACGTTTTGAGGTTGCTCTTTATACAGTGTGTGTGAATCTCTTGTGAGATCTAGAGGTGTTTGCCTTCACATACACTTAGGGTTATCAAGATCTAGATTGATGTCAAGAGCTTGGTGATCAATTCAGTTTCAAATTCAAGAGCTTAAAGATATACAAGCAGGAATGCTTCTGCTTGCTGGGAATCCAAGAAAGAAGTAGTTCGTGGACTTGAAGTTGTCATGTGGTCGTGGTAGTAAGTTTCCTACTCGAGGTAGCAATAGGATGTCAGTAGTCTAAGTCGCTATTGTGTAAACTTTAATTCTTTCATAGTATTGTGCAGTTTGTTATTAAGAAGTTGAATGTAAAGGTAATGACCAACTTGAGTAATACTTGATATGATGCTAGAATTGTTGACAAAGGTTTTACCGAAAGGTAACTTGGTTCCAAGGTCAACTTATGAAGTAAAGAAGATATTACGTGACTTGGGCATGTCATACGAGCATATAGATGCATGTAAAAATGATTGTGCATTATTTTGGAAGGAAAATGAAAACCTTGATAAATGTCCGGTGTGTGAGACGCCTAGGTACAAGGATACACATGCCCAAGGTAAGAAGATTCCTCATAAGGTATTGCGTTACTTCCCGTTGACACCGAGACTGAGGAGATTGTACATGTTAGGCCAAAGAGCTAAGGACATGAGATGGTATATAGACAAACGTGTGGACGATGGGGTATTGAGGCATCCGACTGATAGTGAGGAGTGGAAGGAGTTTGATTTATAACATCCTGATTTTGCCCTCGAACCTCGCAATGTAAGGCTGGGGTTAGCTACAGATGGATTTAACCCTTTTGGGAATATGAACAACAACTATAGTATGTGGCCTATCATACTTATACCTTATAACCTACCGCCTTGGTTGGTTATGAAGAAGCCATATTTTATGTTGTCCTTGCTTATTCATAGTCCCCATCAACCGGGAAACGAGATTGATATTTACTTGAACCATTGGTTGATGAGTTGAAGGAGTTGTGGAAGAAGGTGTAGAAACTTATGATGCTTATAGTAAAGAGCATTTTCAGATGTGTGCAACTTTGTTGTGGACAATACATGACTATCTTGGATTTGGTAGCGTGTCTTAGTGGAGGACAATGGGTTATCATTCTTGTTACACTTGCAATGATGAACCATGTTCAGAAGCTTTGAAAAGTAAAATTGGATTCATTAACCATCGAGCTTATTTGCCTGTGAAACATCGTTGGAGACATAGTTGGTTGCATAATGGTTTATCGGAGAAATGGAAGAGATCTTTAGAGTTACAAGTGGGAAAGATACAAGAGCAGCTAGATAGAATGCCAAATATAATTTTAGGAAAGCATCCAAGTAACAAGAAGAGACAACTCATTGGAGAGCCAAATTGGTCAAAGGTAAGTATTTTGTACAAGCTTCCATACTGGAAAAATAAGAAGCTTAAGCACAACATTCATGTCATGCACGTGGAAAAGAACATTAGTGAGAGTACTACGGTACTTTGTTGGGCATTGAGGGGAAAAACAAAGACACTGACAAGGCATGGATAGAATTGCAAAATATGAACTTTAGGCACACGTTGCTTTTGAAACAAAGTCCTGATGGATCATATGATGAGCCTCGGGCTTTCTTTTCATTAAGCCCAAATGAAAGGGATGGTTTCTATGACCTTTTGAAATCAGTCAAGTATCCGGATGGCTATGCAGCCAACATATCAAGGTCAATAAATGCAAGAAATGGTAGATTATCTAATTTGAAAAGCCACAACTTTCATGTGCTACTACAACGAATTCTTCCAATTGGGTTGTGAGGGTTTGCACATAAAGACATTAGTATTGTATTGTTTGAGCTAGGCAGCTTCTTCCAAGACTTATACTCAAGGATCCTAAAGTGGAGTGAATTGGAGAAACTAGAAGAACGTATAGTTCCTATACTATGCCAGCTTGAGAGGTTCTTTCCTCTAGCATTCTTTGATGTTATGGTCCACCTTGCTGTTCACTTGCCTCAAGAAGCAATTTTAGGAGGCCCGGTACAATATCGGTGGATGTACCCAATTGAAAGGTAATTAGATCCTTTGATTCATCCATCAATTGCATCTTTCCCATGTGGTATAAAATCACATAATGTGCGTTTTTTTTCCTCGAAGATACCTTGGAAAATTGAAAAGATACGTTTCCAACCGAGCTCAACTAGAATGTTTGATTGCAAAGGCTTACATTCTCAAAGAATATATTAACAACTGGTCTTTGTATATTGATGGGATCGAAACTGTGCATAATCGAAGAGAAAGAAATGAAGATTTTGGTGAATGTAGCGAAGGATTGATAGTTTTTTCATAGACTGCCCGACCTATAGGTGGTAAGCGAAATGATGACAACTTGTCTCGTGCATTGCTTGATACTGCTCATTGGTACTTGTTGTACAATTGTCCTAAGCTAGAGCCTTATTTTAAAGTATGTGATTTCATATGCATGTATTGTTTGATCAAGTTTTGAATATTATCTACAATGTTTAACTGAAAATAAATCACCTTATTTTTAACAGTGAACACAAAAGCACATTGCATAATCCTACTAGAGAAGCCATAACTCAAATCCAACGACAAGAGTTTCCCAAATGGTTCAGAGAACGTGTAAGACATTTGAAATTTAATCACACACTAATAAAAATTAAACATATAAATAGTTTCATCATTGCTTATTACTAATTAATATCACTTGTTGTATGTCATTATAGATGAATAGATTGAAAGTTAACGAGTCACTAGAAGCTACTAAACAGTTATGGTTATTAGCAAATGGTCCTAAGCCACATGTGAAAGAATACACAGTTTGTATGGTCAATGGTGTGAAGTTCCATACAAGGGACCTAGACAATCGTCTTGTAACCCAAAACAGTGGTGTATGTACTGAAAGGGACCATGAGGGAGAAATGCACGACTTCTATGGTCATGTGTGCAAAATTTGGGAATTGGAGTATGTGTTTCGCCATAAAGTTGTTTTGTTCTAGTGTGAATGGTACAATACTGGTACCAATGGTCGAAGGAGAACGATAAGAACAAATGCACACTGCACAAGCATTGATATTACAAGTCAGTGGTATGAAAATGACCCTTTTATACTTCCTAGTCAAGCGAGACAAGTTTTTTTACCTTCAAGATACCAAATTGGGTGAACCTTGGAAAATTGTGCAATCCATCCAACATAGGGGAGTGTTTGATGTCCCAGAAGTCGGGGGTGGAGAATCCAATGATAATATAGAAGATAGTGACGCATTCCAACAAGAAGCGATTGTTGATGTTGTCTCTATCAATGTTGAGGACAATATTATTGACTATTGTATGGGTGATGTTGAAACTGAGGTTGTTCTTAAAGGTGGAACTTCAAGAGATACTAATTAAAATGAAGAGCATGACATACCTGATGTTGATCTTGATATAAGTTATGATATGTAGAGTTCATAACAATTGTCTTAAATGTTGTGTGCTTGTCTTAAAGTTTTATGCTTGTCTAAGTAGCAATTGTTTTGTACTTATCTTGAACTTCATATGGATATTGATGTGGTCATTTGTTGTGTTGAGTTAGTAGCAATTGTGTTCAAATTTAGCACTTGTAAATTGCTTGATATGGATAATGGTGTAGATTATGATATGTAAAGTTAGTAGTAATTGTTATTAAGATGTTTTGTACTTATCTTGAACTTATGAATTGCTTGATATGGATAATGGTGTGGACTATGATGTTAAGTTAGTAGCCATTGTACTTATCTTTCATGTCAATACATAGTTTCAAAAAATGCCCAAAAAAGGCCAAATACACTCATAATATACTAAGTCATGAAACGACAAGATTGGATAGAATGAGGCAAAACCACGAGAGAATTGATGCTTTGGGATTGAAGTACATCTCAACTTCTCTAAAGGATTCTACTCAGTCCAATTGTGCAAAAGGGAAAAGAAGTAGAGATAGTGTTGTGGTAGATGATGATTATGTATCGCTATTGGTGATGATGAGTCATCTAATTCTGTAATCCATAAGGTAGAATAGATGTTCCATAGGGTACAATAGATGATAATAACTTTATTGTTCCATTATTTGTAATGATTTTGTTGTTCCATTATATGTATGTTTGTTAGTTACAGATGGCACCAGGATGACTTACACACTCATGAGGTGAGGCATCTATCTCGGTGGTCCAATCTACGGTCCAATCTATGAAAACACCTCCTGACGAAGTCCTCTCGCCCAAAGTTCTTCTAATGTGGAGACACAAACTACCAGCGCATTAACTAGCACGACTGGTAATTACATAGAACATACTTAATTACAACTGCACCTTGTTTTTACTATTGAGATTATACTTCACTTAATTTAGCTATAATGTACATGAAATGTATAATTTTTTAACATTAATAATGTTTAAATAGGATCTACTAGCAGAAATACCTGTGGAACAACACGTGGTATAGCAGTACGGGAACTTGTTGAAGAAAGTGGTAAGCTGCCAGTACGTATAGTTGCAGAGTATGATGCTCTTGTTGGGAAAAATGCATGCAAGCTTGTCAATCAAATTGGCATACAAGTGCGAAGTAATTTGTCCAGTTACAACGTGAAAAATTGGAAAAGTGTTGATGCTACTACTAGAGATGTGGTGCTTCAAAATATCGTGGTAAATTTACATTGATAACGTCTAACTCGTCTTTGTTGTCACTAAGCATATTAAATTCATATAATAATATTTTTATAATACATATACACTTCATTTTACAGGATCAATTTGAGCTACAAGGAGATTCTAACTTGGTAACGAAAACATTAAATACAAAATGTGGAAGATTATTGAGTTGCAGCTCCAACAAGTTGCATTAGACTCTTATAAAAAGCTTGTACAATCTCATGGTGCTGACTATGTAAGAAGCCACCTGCAAAAGAATGCCACACTTGAGCAATGGACTAAACTCATTGATGGGAGGTGGACCAATGAGGAATGGCTGGTAAATTATTTATGTGTATATTATTATTATCCAATGTTTACTATATTATGTTGTTAACTGATTAGGTTAATACTTAGATGAAGTAAATGTATGATCGAAATATTTATGTGCGCAGCAGAAAAATAACGGATCTACTTCATTCATAAATGTTAACATGCACTATGTAAGTTTCAGAATTTGAGAACAAGAGAGTGTACCTTGAAGCAGTGAATTTCAAAACAGAAGATCAGAAGCACTTGGGAACACTTTCAATCTTCACTCCAATTCCACTGACGCCCAAGATGTGTGATCTCTCAATCAGTTCCAAAAGGAGAATGTTAAAAAATGTCTAACACTTCTTACACCACTTCGCAATAGTGTTCTTACAATTTTTCTATAGAAAATTCTGTATGTTTCTCCCTTTGTGTCTAACCAATTATCTAATTGGGCTGGCCTTTTGGGCCTTTCCAATTGGGCTTAAGTGTGTGGCTTGTAGTGGGACCAAAAGGGACCAATAAGACACTAGCTCCAATGGGCCTTGGGCTTTTCTGTCAACTCTTAACAAGTCCAAAGTTACCATTAACTATATTTAATACCACTATATAAATATAGTTGCACTCTAGGCCTTATTTATAAATTATATCCCAAGACTTTATTGTATATGCAACCCCTTCATTAAAATATTCGTAGTAACACAAAGTTATGAATGTAGACTGCCACTTTGTAAATTACTACATCTTATCTTTAAGTACCCAGTTTAATCCTTTAAGTTATTCATCATATATTCATGAATTTCAATTCCATAAATATATACTTTAGTAAGTCCTTACTAAAGTGGTTAGGCCTAACTCTCTGAATAACTGAACCCATTAAACTTATCTCAAGGGAATATTTTATATCTCCGTTAAGAGACTATGAATTTCATCTTAAGAATATATATTCCATCAACATTAAATGTTATTGCCCAACATACTGAGGTTTTGACCGTTACTTTAGATCTCACTCCTGATATATCAAAGTGACCTACACTTCATGATCAGTTACATTATCCTCTCAGGATTAAGAGTTCATGTAAATATAAGTCGTGAGTTTATTATTCATTTGACAGTCGTTGGAAGAATAATAAATCTCACACGGTCCAGTTCAATATGTTTTAACTCTTTAAACATATCAACATACCAACTAGAAATCTTCATTTCCATGATCAAGGCAAATCATCTTAGTTGATATGTTATAGTCTTCGCAGATAAAATGCCCAATCTCATCACCGACTAGGAACTACATTTTGAGTTTACAAGGAACTTGTGATTTACATCTTCTATGACTAAATCACATAAATCACATACAATGCATCTCATGAACTATTTGATAATGTCCCAATATTCATGTTACCATTATTTCAAATAATAATAAAATAACTTTATTAGACACAACATTAAGTCATACATAATAACATTCATAGCATCATACAATAGGATTTAAGGGCACACATCCTAACAATGTATACTGTTTTATTCATGATCTAATAAATATCTTGAATGTTGTTCATTAGAAAAAATAAAAAAGAATTCTGAAAATAGGAAGAAAACTTCAGGCAAATATAGATGTGGGACAAAGGCACTTACTATTAAGGTTGATAAGGAGGCGCGTGTTTTTCATTTTCTTAAACCTTAGTATATTACATGTTGTGATTAATTAACTATATCTATCTAACACTCGAATTTTAATTAATCAGATAAATAATAACGATGGTCAAGTTCTTGAATTGACAAAAATCTTCAAAGATGTTCATTTCAGTCCAAATACAAATATGTTGATACACCATGAGGATGAAGTGACATATGTATGTGTATCATTCCATTCCTATCATGTTTGTAAAGCTATAACATATGTAGTATTAATGTTGTGATTGTTTGTTTCTTTCTCTCTTTCAAATGATAGGAAAATATTCTCAAAGTACAAGAGGATCATTGTCACGATCCTAATGCAATTCCCCTTACACAAGAGGAGATCTCAAACTTGATTTTTAAAAAGAAGTCTGGTATTGTAAAAGGACTTGACATAAGACCTTCCTCTTCTCTAGTAACCACTGTCTCATCTAATTCCTAGGTGGTGTATATCCAACAGCTAGAAAATGAGATAATTGAGCTCAAAGAGGTAAGAGTTAGAGACCAAGAGGAGCAAGCTAGGGACCAACAAGCATGAGCTAAGCAAGAAGAGGTCCAAAAGAATATTCTTAACTTTTTGAGTAGTAAGGGTTATGATGACGCTCTTACCTACGGGGGTGGTTCATCTTCAAGTTAAAACACTTATTGGTTAGTACTTTATTTTAGCAATTGACCCACACTATATGGTGTGACTACTTTTTTTAATGCATTATTTGAAAATAATTGTATTATATTACACTTGAAAATATATATTTGCTTTCATTGGTGTGGCTACTCTTAGGAGTTGGTGTGGTTACACTTGAAACTAATTGTATTATATTACATTAGGAGTTGTGATTTTAATTCATTGGTGTGGCTACTCTTAATGCATTGTTAGAAATGTTTCTTATAACATAGTTAATGTTTTTATTTTATGATTTTAGTGTAGTATTGTTTTTATATTTGTGCAGATTTTTTATCGGTGGCTTTTAGGGGATTTAGTTTTGACATTAGTTGAAGACATATGAGGACATCTTCCGTTAGTTTTAATTATATTATGCTGCACTTTTTGAATTGTTATAAAACATCTTGAGTTATTGTATGTGTTGCAAACAATTATTGTATGGATGGAGTTTGAATTAGATACTTGTTTTATTTTTTACTTGTGGAATGTATGGATCTTGTTTTATAAATGTGGTGTTGAAATAAATGTGTTATTCAAATGTGAGATTTTAATAATATAATGACAGGTTACAAGTTAATATCAAAGTCATGAAAAAAATAAAAACAGAAAATATGTTTTAGTGACGAATTTTTTCGTCACAAATGTAGCAACAAAGAGTTGTTTTAGTGACAAAATATTTCGTCATTATATATGCTTAGATTTTTAAAAAAAATAGTTTTAGTGACGAACTTTTTTGACACTATATATCCCCGAAAATAGTTTTAGTGATGAAATTATTTGTCACAAATTGGACTTTTAGTGATGAAATTTTTCGTCGCCAGAACTTTTAGTGATGAGGTTTTAGTGAAGAAATGAGTTTCGTTGCTAATTAGTAGATTTCATCGCTAAAGATCTTCAGCGACAAAAAACTGGACTTTTAGTGACGAATTTTTTCATCACTGAAAATACATTTTGTTGTAGTGAAAGAAGAGCAAATAATATCACTGAGATACAAGATACTCTTAGTCACTTGATCAAGAATTTTAAGTACTAAATGGTAGCTTTTTTGGTAATTTAAAAAAGGTAAAAATTGGTCAAAACTAGTCATTATTTGGTTCAGCTATTTGATTTTTAAAACAATAATTATGCTTCATAACAAAAAGCAAAATAAAAAGGAACATTAAACTTGATTGGCCTTATCATTGAATCCCTTCTTTGACACCTAAATATTGATTAAAACAGCATATATGACTTTACATCATTTCATTTTCTTTTTCTTTTAACTAAAATTTAAATTACAACCTGTTAAGTTTGGGTGAATTTAATATCAGCTTTTGATATTAATTTTTTTAAAATTTTAATTCTAAACGTTTGTGTTGACTAATTATTGTAACAAAACAAGTGTTAACGTGGGATGTATTTAAATAATTTGCTTTTGTATTGAGCAAAGAAGAAACATTGAAGAAATCAAGCATTGACTATTATGAGTATACAATAGGATTGGAATTTGGAAGCGCTAATGATACAGATTACAAATTCTGCAAGTGTATACGATTTCATGTAGACCATATAAATTCTGCTTCCACCACCTGAACATAGTGAGCAGACAATATTCCTAGTTATTACCACTTGGATATTACATAGCTGAAGAAAATACAAGCATGATCAGAAAGGAAAGGAAAAAGTGATCAGCAAACCAACACAACCGCCTTGCCTCCTCATACAAATTCTTATAGGAAACATTACGGAAGGTCTAGTCATATAGAAGAAGCTGTAAATTAAGCTTGCAAACACAACGCACACATATTATTAGCTAGTACATGATATCTGACAAGTTATTGATAAGTACGTAGTCAAGGACTTCTACACCTTAACGCTGAATCCAGCTTGCATAGCATATTTGACGAGTTCATCCATCTCCCTTTCATTGACAAATCCATCTTTATTGGCATCAACATGGTGGAGGCCACAGTTGGCACAAATGCCAGGGATGATTGAGCCAAGGTATGCAAAGGCCTTTTTTAGCTCTCCCTTGCTGAGCTGATTGTCATTATTGGCACCGTATTTCTTGAAAATTTGCATTAGCTGATTGTTCGATGGGGGCAGCAAAATATTTTGGGGCAGCATCTTATAATCAACTGTTGTTGGTGTGGGTCTGTGTTCCAAACACTTTTATTAGTATTTATTTTCTAGCCGTTTGAAATTTATGAGTAAAATAGCTGTTGGCAATTAAGAGAAAGATAGCCTGTTGGGCAATAATGGTTAATATAGCCATTAGGCTTTTATGGGTTATTAGTTACCAATAACTATAGGTTATTATTGTCATGAATAGCCTATATAATACCCATCATTACACCCTTCCCTATAAGTCATTTTTTACTACTATATATTTAGATATACACAATCCTATTATATGTCTCTTCCACATATTTTTCTACAATTTATATTTGTTCTAAAGAAAGGCAATAGAGGGTTGTTCTTGAACCTTCGTAAGTGGAAGTGCGTCCATCACGAAGGTTGACCTATAGTCTAATCCTGGGGGTTGTTTGGCCAAGAGAACCAATCGCACCGAGTTTTACTCCGGGTGGCACAAATCTAATCTAATCTAATCTAATACTATATATAAAAGCAGAAGCCTTTAAGAAGGTGCTGCCACGTTAGGAAAAAAGCCTATCTAAAATTCTGACACGTAAAAGTTAAAAAGCGATAAATTACATTATTTGGCAATGCTACAGCACCGTTTAAAAGCCTCCCTATAAATAAAAAAATTAACCGGTTAAAATACTATTCACAGAGAGAGAGAGAGAGAGAGAGAGAGAGAGAGGCGACGAGGCCTTTCTCCTATCACTAAGCCTCCGTTCAATCTGATCCAAAAAAAAAACCTCCATTAAAAAAAAACCATTCCAGAGCACATATTTATAACAGAATAGTGTGTCCCTAACTCTATCACTTCTTCATTGCAAAGAAAATCCATACTATCATCTAATGACCAAATATTCCAATCGATTTCATCGCTGATATATTAAGCAGATTAGCGGTCAAGAGTGTCGCTGTTGATGGAGCGCTTGAAGTGGGTATTGGGTATGAAATGTTACTTTAATTGAGTTTTTTTTTTTTTTTTTTTTTGAATAGGTTTTGATTTGATTCGTTTTTTGTTTTGGGTTTTTGGGTTTTTGGGTTTTCTATCAAAGGATAGAGAGCCCGATCAAGGATAAAGAGAAAAGGATAGAAACAGAGAAAAGGATAGAGAGTCCACTCACTACTCGACTATCGGAATTGCTACTGGTAAAGTTCTGTTTTAAGTTAAAAATTTCAGGTTTTTGGTTTTTATTTGGAGAATCAATTGGGTGTTAATTATGATTTAGATTGGTATTTTGGGTCAGATTTGGTTTTGATTAAGGGATACGAAGATAGAGGAACCAAGCAGAGTTCATAGGTGCCAAGAGAGAAGAATATCTAAGGCCGGCCATTGTCCGTTCCCTCGCCAGACTTGGGTCACCGGAACCGCAAGCACACATGAAGGAAAAACTATGGACCACCAACACTATTAGGCCATATAACTACCACCTAGATCATCGGAATCAGAACTGGTACAATTTTTTTTTCTCATTTTTTAGATTTTGGTATTCGGGTATGAAACATTACTTTTGATTGAGTTTTTCTGTTAATATGTTTATATTTTATTCATTTTTGTTTCGGGGTTTTTGGGTTGTCTATCAAAATGTTTGTTATCTTAATTTTAGATACTTGCTTTTGTTCTATTTTTTAGAGTACAAAAATCACTAAAAATATTGATTTCAGTTTGGGTGATTCTGTTTCTAATCTTTACGAAACCATTGAGATTAAATAAGTATAGGATTGAAATCATCGGGTATTTCTGTTTCTAATATTTATTTTCCTTTTTCAATCTTATTTTAGGTCTTTCTGCCAGAACGTCATACACCTAGATAAAGTCTGTAAAGTTATTGCTCTTAATGTAAAGTTATTGTTCCTAATGTATTAGGCAAGCAATACAAAATGTTTTAATTATGTTGTGGTTTTGCTCTGTTATTATTCTGTTTCATAATTGATACCTATAAAAATTCTTCTTTTTTTCTTGTGTGTGGCATATTGAGTTCCTGTTGGGTTTTCATTGTTTGTGGGAAAGTAAATTTTTCCTTTTTATTTTATGAGAAGAGTTTTGAGAAATTCACAATTCATTGTTCATTGAATTTTTGATATCTATGTCTCTCAATGTTCCCTTTTATTTGATATTTGTGGCTCAATTGATCCTTTTTAATGTTTGGCTTAAAAAAACCTTCTTTAAAGATAACATTTTTAATCTCTCTCAAAGATTCAAACAAATATGTAGCCAAATATTTTCAAAACTCCAGTGTGAATGTTCAGTTATTTATTTGTAGTTTTGGTTGTATTTTGATTAGAGCAATGGTTATTAGTTCATCTCACACACACAACCTTGCAGTAGTATTTTCCATTTTTATTATATAGTGTTTTTTTACATTTTAATTTTAAAACCAACCTTTCACGATTTGCATTTATTCATACGATGCGCATAACCTATCCCCTCTCTCATCCGTCTGTCTTCCTACTGTCACTCTCTCATATGCAGACCCAACACAGTAATACCCTGCAAGGGCATGACTATGTTTGCCATCTCCGACCTGACCTTAGTATCAGACCATTCTCTATTGGTAATTTTTACTTATTCTATGACTAATTTCTTTTCCTATTGTCCATAATTATGTTTGCTGTCAATTTTGGAATTTTGATTCCTAACCCTTTTTCCTCTCTATTCTATTTTTTGGTTGAAGTGGAGGAAGCACCCTAGAAGTTCAATTACTACCACCTGAAAGGCAAAGAATAATCTATAGAGGTATTCCCCAGAATTTTGATATTTTTCTTTTGGGTTTTAATTTCGTATTCTTTGAGGATTTTTCAGATTAGTTGGATATAAAGTTTCGTACTTTTATATTCTTCTTATGGTTTTAATTTCGTGTATTCTTTGAGAGATGAATGGCCTTTGACATAAATTATACTTAATTTGCTTAAAAATTTAGACAACATTTAAAGTAGAATTAGAAGTTTAGTTGTTTGATGCAAGGTGTTTTACTTTGCCATCTGTCTTCTATTGCTGTGTGAAATTATTATAGTGAGCAAAAGATAGTCTCTCTTCCTTGATTTTCCTACGCACATACGTTATTTTAAATGAATTAGGGAAAAAAAAAAAAAATCTTTTTTTGCCCCCTTCTCAATAATTTTTCCCTTAGAACTTGGTTGACAATGATAAACCATGCATTTTATTCTTTATATTTATACAACTTCATTCATTATTTTTTTTATGTTTGCAGTCTTAGGTGAAGCATATCAAGTTTTAAATGATCCACTGCATCTTCTCAAAAAAAAAAAAATGATCCATTGATCAAGATGGAAAATTTTTGCATATCTAGGTATGATTTTATGCTTGCAGTTAGGGAAAGATATGTGAGTTTCATATTACCATTAAAGTAGAGTGAGGATTCTACAAATAGAACAATATTTGAATTTCAAATCCATTTCCTCTACTTTAGGTTTATGGGAAATTGGGATGACTTTATTTATGAAAAATTTGGCTTCAGTTCTACGGACTTTGTCTCATAATGAATTGTTAGACCAAAATATCCCACTCATCTTACTAGACCTAATAGTCAACATAACAAGGAATTGTCATAAACTTAATTATGATTGCATATTATTAAAGAAATGTGACTGGAAACATTTTTTTTTTTATAAGACGACTGGAAACACTTATAATATAACAAGATGTTAGTTTTATGAATGTCTTTAGCTACTTGAATTTTGTCAAATGTAAACTTACATTTAAAACATACTTGGTATACTGTTGAAATAATTAAGGTGGACGTTTGATTTTGGGTTTGAAACAGTCTGATCTGTGCAGATAATCTTTGACTCTAATTTTTCCCCCCTAATAATAAAGCAACATTTTTGCATGTGTAAATTTTAGGTTATTTATAAGTTTGATATGAGTGGGAGGTTTAAAATTTTAGAATTTTTACCCTGGTCTTTTCATAATTTTTCTTGGAGTCAAAGTGCTATGTGGTTAGTTTTGAGGATAAATTATGATGGATAAGAATTTAGATTAGTGTTTGTAGCACCCTTCATCAGCTCAGTGAGTAAATTTAGGGATGATTAACACATTTTCTAAATTAGTGTTTGGATGGTTAACACATTTTCCAGGTTCCATTATTTCAGAGGATTTTATATTGATGTGTCCATTTTAACCTTTAGAGGGATCATAAAATAATTAGTCAAAGAAGCAAAAGAATTGAGTGTAGACAGTATAGAAAGAGAGTGCCTTCCAGTTTTCTTTTCTTCTACTTATTTTCATGTCTCTTTCTTGGGTGAAAAAAGTGTGAGGAAATTCTAGGAATTGCACATTCAATTCAGTGACACTACATTAGTTATTTAGACATTCAAAGATAGAAAAATGCTAAAGCTACTACCAATTTTCCGCAAAAGCTTACAACTGACATGGCAATGAATGTGTTTGGTGTTACATTAATAACATAATGAATTCCTAAATTGCTTAGTTGTTTGTTTAAAAGTTGGCACATCAATTTGTAAGGACTATATAGTAAAATTTGCAACAATTGTAAGATTACTTTAAGGGATACATTATTAGTGGGTAGCAGGAGTGAACCCACATTCCTTAGTTCAAATCTTCCCTTCGCCCTCAGCCTGGTACCAAACATATCAATAAATAAATATATATATATATATATATATATATATATATATATATATATCTAATCCAATATTAATAGCTTTTTCTTCTGTAAAATCTTCAAACATTAATAAGCCATGGTCTTTCCTCTCTTAGGGCATTCATTTATAAGTAAGCATTTATAATCACAAGTAGATTGTTTGCTTCCCACCAAGAGAGTTTTCTAAAATAAATGAAAATGCTATCACATGCTGGTATAAATTAATTTTTTTGTAGTCTTACTCTTTTATATCCTTTTGTAGGGGACTTCATATGAAGTTGTTGATTGCTCCCATGGTAAGCAACTCTGGGAACTGTGTAAAGAGAAGTATGAACCACTATGGCTTAAAGGGGGAAACCACTGTGATTTGGAGCTCAAATTGAGCACAAGATTCTTTCTTCAATATATGTGCTTAATTTTGGTAGAATCTTACTTTAGCCACTTATAGTAAAAAAATTAAGAAATTGTTTTTGTAACTGAACATGCATTTGAATAGAAACTAAAAGTGTTCATGTATAATTTCTCAGCAAAATCTCAAAATTAGCATTCTCTTTGTCCATTAACATACAACTAATAATTTGGTTATAAAAAATATGTTGTGTGTAGTTTTTTGGTTGGTATGTATGTCGTGTTAAAAAAATGCATATATGTTTAGACTTTAATAGGATTTTTTTTTCCCTTTTTTAGTTAGTGTGGTTTAGTAGGAGTTGTGAAATTGAATCAACCATCTATTGAATGGATAGGGTATGGAGAATATGTGTCTTAAATTAATGAGTTTGAGAAAAATTGTGTCCTAAAGTAGCTTAAACAAAACATAGCTTCTTATCAAACTTTGTGGTCTATATGCATTTATGATTTTTTTTTTTTTTTTTAGTTTCTTATAAAGCTTCTAAGATACATTTACTTTGTGCAATATATAAATGTTGGGGTTGAACGAAATCTATAGAGGTCTATATTCATTCCTCACAAAAGGGACATGACAGGCAAAAAATAGTAAGGGGAAAAAAAATTGGCTGATTAGAAGGTAGCAGGAACAAATGAAATGAGTGCAAACAAAGTGTTTTATTTTTTTTTTTTTTGGCTGAATGCTAACAGAGTGTAGTTGTGATCAAAAGTTGAAGAGCTCTCATAGCTCGATAACCGAACTCCTTCGAAACTTGATTTAGGCACTAGAGAAACAGTTAATCTCACTCAAGAAAGACCTATATATACCACCACAAGGCAAAAAATATTGGAGGAATGTTCAGTGTTCACAAGAAACAGTGATTCATATGTTCCTATTTCGAACTCAAGAAACCAAAGCAGTAACAGAATTCTAGGAAGTAATAAGCTATTTATCTTGCAAGTTTGGATCCTTAGCACTCGAATCTCACTAACAATGTTGCATGTTTGAATTTTTTGGTGTGATGATGCATCATCATCATCATTATTATGCAATTATAGAAGGAAGAGATAGGAAGATGTGATCTTAATCTCAAGCCCAACCCAAAATGTGAAGGAATATTAGTTCCATCTTATTGCCTTTTAGGTTACAATTGAAATCTGAGATGAATTTGTATCTTATACTTACCTTTTTAATCCATGTTGAGGAAGAGATCAGCCAATCATGACACTTTAAAAGAACATTTTTCCCTTTAGCATGTGGCAGAAGTGTATTTAAATATTATTAAAAAAAAAAGATTATTTCTAATAAATTTAAATAAAAAGGTTCCCGCACATAGTGCGGGTTAAAAGCTAGTTAACCTTTAAGGACAACGCTCTCCCAGCGTGATTCTATAGCATTGTGAGATTGTTCTAAACTCCTTTTTTGTTTTATGTTCTTGCTAATTATTTGGGATATTACTTTTGTATCGAAACTTGTTTGTTCACTAAAATATTTCCAACAATCTTAAAGGTTGAACTTCATGCTTCAAAATGGATAAACAAGTTATTGATCATGAAATTTTATATTGTGATATGATATTATGTTTATAAAGAAAAAAATGCTAGTAGTTATATTCTTAGATATAATTACTTATATATTTTGTGGAGTTTATTTTGCTATTTGGTTTATCTAAACAATTTGGTGGACTAATATTTTAGAAGAAAAAATAAATGATGTCCATCCATATGTGTTTTTGATTCTTTAATCTAAATCAATATGTGAACAATATTATGTAACACTATCTAGAAATGTGAATATCAACTTATTGCATTTGCAATTTGTTTGTACTATATGTTTATCATATTTAATGAAATGTTTTGTGTCTATTGAAATATGAGAAACATGAGATTAAAGAAAAAAAAAATGTTAGCGATAATTTTTATGAGAAATGAGATAAAATTTTATTTTATTTTGTACAATTCTGAAAAAAAAAAATGGTGTAGACTTATGGTGAAGGCATTCCTATTGTTAAGTGAGAAAAATGGGGCCATATGAACTTGAATACTCCTTTTGTATGATGAAGATACAATGATACTATAGTTTAATTAAATATTATCTTCCTAGCCAAAGTATTCAAGTAATCATTTATGTTTGTGTGAAAAAGAAATTATGAATAATTAAACTTTTGTATTATACAATTTTGGTATAATGATGTCAAATTTTACAAAAATTGTTAAGGACATATTTTATGTAGTTGGCTAATCCTTTAACAAAATGCACTTTACATGTATTTGGGTAGATCTAGGATGTGTTTAATACTTCAAAAAACATGTTGTTCAAGTCTAGTACTAAAGCCATGAAGATTGGACCAAGAAATAAGTGAAGAAAAGGTGTTTACTAAAGCTGGATAGATAGTTGGACGCCTGCGGACACATGCGGACAGCTTTTCGACAGCTACTCAACAAATAGCTATCTATCAAGGTTTAATGAGGCTCGACACCTGCTATTTATCGAGGTTACGAAAATTTAGATTTCCAAATCTGATTTTCAGCCCATGTTTATATATTTATGTAAGGTTTCTTTTCTCACAACCCTAGGCATATATAAGGCTTATTTTAGAGGCCGTCACATAAGAGAATATAAGGAGAACATATGCAAAAGGTGACCGAAGTCTTATTCTTTCTAAAAGAAGCTGTTGTGTCTTTGCACCATAGGGTTTTGTAACCAAGTGCTTCTTGATCTTCATTGTTGATGAAGTGAAGAACTTTGCAGCCAACATTCTTCTTTCTCAAGTTGGTGATGAGTCACGTACTAAGATTCGTGCAAAGGAGTTAGCCACATACTGGGATCCGTGCATCAAAGGGTGGCGTTCATATATTGAATAGTTTAGAGGTTCTGAAGCGGTAGAAGGTTTCCGCTGTAAGTTCATCTACGGGGATTGTAGAGTTTAGGGACAAAGGTTTTGTACTAGATCTGAAACTTCTCTTTACTATAGTGAATTGCTTTTCGAGAAGGTTTCCCCCCCAGGTTTTTTACTGTGAAACTGGTTGGTTTCATTGGTTTTCCTGGGTCATCATATCTTGTCTTATTTACTTTTCCGCTGCATATGATTTTGACATGATATTGATGTTTGTTTGTTTTTAAAAAGTTTATTCATAATAAAACTAATTAACAACTTGGGTTTAAAACTTGTTAATTCTATCAACTGGGGTCTAAATTTCCCAACAAGTGGTATTAGAGCGGGCACACTCTGATTGGATTAATTTCTTGAGTGTGATCCTTGACCCCCGTTGTCATGGATCGTGGATAATCTCTTTTGATTCCTCATTTATTTGATGGCACTAATTATGCGTACTGGAAAGTTCATATGAAAGTGTTTTTGCAGGCTCTAGGTGAATTGGTATGGCAAGCTGTTGAAGTTGGCTAGATTAAGCCAGAGAAAGCGCCGGTGGATTGGGATGATGCAACAATCATAGCGGAAAATTTCAACAGTAGGGCCTTGAATGCTTTGTTTTGTGGGGTGACCAATGAGAAATTCAAGAAAATATCATCCACGGAAGTTGCCAAGGAAGCATGGACCATTCTTAAGACCACCTATGAAGGTACCATGGCTGTAAAGACTATGAAGCTTCAAAAGACTCACTAGTAGCTTTGAAGAAATAAGGATGGAGAAGGATGAGACCTTTGATGAGTTTTATGCTAAACTCAAGGATATTGTGAATTCTGCCTTCAACCTTGGAGAGTCTATAGTAGAATCAAAAATTGTTAGGAAAATCCTTAGGTCCTTACCTGAAAGATTCCATGCCGAGATCACTACCATTGAAGAAGCAAATGACATTAATCAAATTCCTTTGACTGAGCTTGTAGGGAACCTTCAAACCTATGAGATGGGATTAGGCTCAATGGGAAAAGGTGGAAAGAGTAAAAATTTGGCTCTTAAGGGTATAGAGGAAGAGATTGAGGACTCTGAAGATGAAAAATGAAGATGAAGATGATGATGATGATGAGGATGAGGATCTAACCTTCATAACTGATGAGATTATCAAGCTTCTTTAGTTTAGGAAAAAGGATAAGGGCAAACCTCCTAGGAAATCTAAATCCTCTAGGAAGGGTAAGAATGAGAAGCCCCTCATCCAATGCCATGAGTGCAAGAGTTTTGGTCATATGAGGATAAAGTGCCCAAACTATCTTATGAGGGAAAAGGCCAAGAAGTCAGAAGATAAAGGGTTGGTTGCTACTTTGAGTGACACTGATAATGACTCTTCTGATGAGTATGTGAATGAATGTGATCACGTTATGGCCTTTGCTGTCTCAACCGATAAGGTGATTGTGGAGAGTACTAGTGACAGTGAGGATTCTTCTGATGAGGAAGTACCCAAGAAGTTAACCCTTTAGGAAGCCTATGATAAGCTATGCACTGAATTCATAAAATCTAAAAAGATTTCTCATCTTTGTAGAAAAAAGCTTAATGAGGTAAAAACTGAAAAAGCTGATCTATTAGTCAAACTAGATGAGACTACAAGGTTAGTTGAGACTCTCATTGTGGAGAACACCTCATTAGAAGAGAAGATCAAGAATCTTGAGGTTGAGCTTAGTCAAGCTAGAACTCAAATAGAGAGGATGTCTAGTACAAAGCTTGAAGAGGTCTTGAGTGCTCAAAAGCCTAGTTCTGATAAAACTGACTTAGGATATGCTATCTCCTTTAGCCCCTTCTCTTCCATGGCTTCTGGATCAAGGACTGTTGTTGTGCCTCAATCTGAGAAAGGTAATAAAGGTATGAAATCCAAAATTGTTTTGGCTAATTCTAAATCCCTTGTTAAACCTCATGTTTGTCACCATTGTGGTGTGCATGGACACATTCGTCCTAATTGCTTTAAGTTGTATCCTCAAAAGCAAGTGTCCAAACAGTCACAGGTTTCCTCTCAAGGGCTTATACCTTTGTTTGGAGAGTTATTAAAAGTTTTGAGTTTTTTAACTCAATTTCAAAAGAATTCTAATTCTTCTATGTCATTTAGTAGACATACTAGGACACGTGCCTTTTCATCTTCACGGCCAAAGACTCGTGCTGTGTGGGTGAGAAATGAGACTAAGACTTAATTGTCTTTTCTGTTTGTCCTTTGCTTTAATTCTTTCTATCTAAAGTAGGACTTTCTTTGCTTGATTTCTTATTTGCTTTTGGAATCATGCTTTCATGCATCTGCACCTTTCTATCATGCCTTCATGCATTTGCATCTTTCTTTCATGTTTTCATGTTGTTGTCTCTTTTTGTTTGGTTGTTTAGTTTTTATTTTGTTTTGTTTTCAAAATGAAATAAAAAAAAGGGAAAAATCAGAAAAATACAAAAACAGTGTGTGTTTGTGTACATCGGTTCTTGCGAACCTTAAAATGTCCATTGGAACAAAGTTTTCTAAACTTTGTATCTCGTGTAGCTTAGATGAGCATCTCTATGCACAACTAAGTAAGTGAGCTTTGTGGCTCTTTGTTTGTGATGAGTAAGGTTAAGTGATTTCTTATCCTTAACACTCGTATCACTCTTTTTTATGGGAAGGACTAGGAAATCCTAAGAGAAAGGCATAAATAACCATCTCACCACTATTACTCGTCAATCATGATATGACATCTGTATGCTTCGGCATAGTAAAAGTGTAATGTCAATGACATCTATATGCTTCGGCATAACAAAAGTACAATGTCAAAAGCTTAACATAATTGGGTATTTCTTTTCTCTCCTTTGTATACCCATGTATGGTTTGCTTTATAAAAAGAAAATATGCAAAGAAAATAAAAGCAAAAAGAACAAAATGCTTTAAATATGATTGTAAGCGTGTTTTCTAGGAGATGTGGGAGTTATAGGATGTACTTCAAAGGTGATAGTCCCCATCAAACAGTTATGATTGTGTGTGAGTTAAAGTGATTTTCTCATATCTCAAATCATCATAACATTGAAACACTTATTTAATCTTGCAATGTTTTTCACACACAACACGTAATATTCTTTGCTATTCTTGATACATGTGCAGGTACAATGTGATTTGGCCATCACAATGTTAACATGTGTTGATGTATGCTCACTAAACTGTCTTAACTTGTTTTTGAAATATAAAATTGGTTAGACTTGTTTAGTGTGTGTGTGTGTGTTTTGGGATCTATATTCTTAACTCTTTGTTGATTGAGAGATGTTTTTGATAGGTTAAAATATTGTTTGGATCTTTGGCTGAGTTGCATGTTTGATTGCATTCATATCTGCGTTTTTCCCTTCTTGAAAAACTGTTTTTAAGCAATCTCGACACCTCCTCGACACCTCTTGATACCTGGCTTATCTGTCGAGATCTTCGGTTGATTTTTTATCGCAATCTCGACACCTCTTGATAGCTAGGTGGATCGATCGAGAAAGTTTCTGTCCCCTTGATAGCTATTCAATCCATCGAGGTATGCTCGATAGCTTCTCGACACCTCTCGATCCATCGAGATCCTCTGCATGCATTGTTTTTCGCATGTTTTGCATGTTTCTCTTATCTTTTCATCCATAGCATCTTGTTTTATTACATTCATGCATTTACATGGATTCTTTGTACCCCTTTGATCATCCTTGATCATCTTTATGTTTCTCGAGTGAAGCTTTATAGCTTCTTGTACCCTTTGTCAATCATGACAAAAAGGGGGAGAAATTGGAGAATTTGTGGTTTCTTTCTTTAAGATTCTACAAGTGAGGGGGAGAAATACATGCCCTTATAAGAGGGAGATGTGTTTCATCTTGTTAGGGGGAGTGTTTACCTCATTGTTGTTGCAGGAGCTACTTTTAGCTTCTTCTTCTTGTACCTTAGGTCTTGTGACCATGTTTACATACATTGTGCTTATCTTTGATATATATATGATGATGTATGTTTTTTTTCACCTACCCTTACATGTGTTGTTTCTTTTCTTTCTTTATACACATACTTCTATCTTTTTTATGCAATCTATTATTTCTGCTTCACACAAAGATGCCTTGATGAGTTTTGTTTAAAGTGTTTCAGAAATACAGGTTGTCAAAGTCTTCCATGCCATGAACTCTTTCTTGCAAAGTTTTTCAAGAGTTTGTGTTAGGATAAATTTTATTGTATTTAACAAGTGAGTATGAGTGAGTGATTTATGACTTCTCTCATATGTTCATTTTTTTGTTGTGGTTTTGTCATGGATTGCCAAAGGGGGAGATTGTTAAGGACATATTTTATGTAGTTGGCTAATCCTTTGACAAAACGCATTTTACTTGTATTTGGGTAGATCTAGGATGTGTTTAATACTTCAAAGAACATGTTGTTCAAGTCTAGTATTAAAGCCATGAAGATTGAACCAAGAAGCAAGTGAAGAAAATGTGTTTACTAAAGCTGGATAGATAGCTGGACACCTGCGGACAGCTTCTCGATAGCTACTCAACAGATAGCTATCTATCAAGGTTTAATGAGGCTCAACAGTTGCTATCTATCGAGGTTACGGAAATTTAGATTTCCAGATCTGATTTTCAGCCCATGTTTATGTATTTGTGTAGGGTTTCTTTTCTCACAACCCTAGGTATATATAAGGCTTATTTTAGAGGCCGTCACATAAGAGAATACAAGGAGAACATATACAAAAGGTGACCGAAACCTTATTCTCTCTAAAAGAAGCTACTGCATCTTTGCACCATAGGGTTTTGTAACTAAGTGCTTCTTGATCTTCATTGTTGATGAAGTGAAGAACTTTGCAGCCAACATTCTTCTTTCTCAAGTTAGTGAGTGAGTCACCTACTGGGATTCGTGCAAAGGAGTTAGCCACGTATTGGGATCCGTGCATCAAAGGGTGGCGTTCATATATTGAAGAGTTCAAAGGTTCTAAAGCGGTAGAAGGTTTCTGCTGTAAGTACATCTACGGGGATTGTAGAGTTTAGGGACAAAGGTTTTATACTAGATATGAAACTTCTCTTTACTATGGTGAATTTCTTTTCGGGAAGGTTTCCCCCCCAGGTTTTTTCTGTGAAACTGGTTGGTTTCATTGGTTTTCCTAGGTCATCATATCTTGTCTTATTTACTTTTTCGCTGCATATGATTTTGACATGATATTGATTTTGCTTGTTTTTAACAAGTTTATTCATAATAAAACTAATTAACAACTTGGGTTTAAAACTTGTTAATTTTATCAACCGGGGTCTAAATTTCCCAACAAGTGGTATCAGAGCGGGTACACTCTGCTTTTCTATAAACCGGGGTCTAAATTATCCAACTAGTATTTTGGGCTAATGGATAAGATATAGTATTGGGGAATAAATATTCCTTTTATCCCCCAAGTGCAACAGTGATATTGAAAAAAAAAAATATATATATATATATATATATATTTTATTGGCTATATGTGTTTTTTTGAGATGGTGGATAGGTTTTTGTGAATTTGAAATAAAAAGACCTTACAAATCCATAGCAAGAGGAACCAAACTCCTTAAAAGATTTTATGTAATCTTTGTTGATGTCCATTCTATATTTACTTAGCTTTGTTTATTAGGAAACAAAGACGAAGTTTTGGAAATTTTTATAAAATATAAAATGAAGTTGAGAATGGTGCAAGCCTAACTTGGCATACCTCGAATTGTGGGGGGTGGCTGGTTGAGATGTTACCCATATTTAAAAGTAGAATACCTCAAAGTATGGGGGTACTTGGCTAAGGTCATGCTACATGAACCTAAAAGGAGGAAACTTGATTCTTAAATATGTGATTGTGTGTTTATTGGTTATGTTTGCTATAGTTCATGATATAGAATTATTTTCATCAATAGTGATGTTTTTAGAATTTAATACTATTGTTGAATCTTAAAAATACTTCTTAAAATATGAGTTTCCTTTGAAAAATAAGGAAAATATGTTTCATGAACCTATTGTACTTCTAATGATCTTGTTGTGGTGTGCAAGAATTGAGAAGAAGTAAGCGAACTAAGGAGAAAAACAGTTACGGTAACAATTTTCTTACCTATATTGTTGAAGATAAACATGTAAGTTATTATGATGCAATTAAATTTGTTGATGCACCATTATGGTTAGAAGCTTTTTACAAATTATTAGATTATGTCTAATCACACTTGGAATGGGTTGAGCTTCCACCTAAGGTTAAGCCTATTAGTTGTAAGTGGGTATTTAAAATAGAGTTTTATGGTTGCAAGTGGATTTCTAAAAGAAAATTATAACTGAATGGGATCATAGATAAGTATAAGGCATGCTCAGTAACTAAAGGTTATAAGCAAAATATTTTGTTGATTATTTGAAACTTATTCTCCGTTTATTAGAATTACATCTTTAAGAATGTTGTTTATCATTATATCTATTTACAAACCTTTAATACATCACATGGATGTTAAAACTGTTTTTCTAATAGGTGAATTAAAAAAAAATTATATGGAGCAACCTGAGGGTTGTGTTGTCCTTGGACAATAACATAAAGTTTGTAAATTGGTTAAATCCTTATATAGATCAAAACAAGCACCTATACAATGACATGAAAATTTTGATATATGATTCTTACACATGGATTTGTGATTTATGGTCATGAGGATAAATGCATATATATATATATATATATATATATATATATATAGTAAGATTAATAATAATGAAGGTGTCATTATTTGTTTATATGTTGATAACTTGCTTATATTTGGAACTAGCCATAATGTTGTGCATGATACTAAATGTTTTCTTGCTTCTAAATTTGATATGAAAGATTTAGGCGAGACAAATGTTTTCTAGGCATTAAGATCCTTAGGGACAATGATTGTATTATACTATCACAATCTCATTATGTGGAGAAAATTCTTTAAAAATTTAAACATTTTGATATGTCACCTATGTTGACTCCATATGACTCAAAGATGCACTTGGTTAAAAATCATGGTGATAGTGTTTCACAAGATAAATATGCACAAATTATTGGTAGTTTAATGTTTTTGACAAATTGTACTCGTCTTGATATTACATATGTTGTTGGTAGATTGAGTAGATACATTCATAATCCTAGTATTGAGCATTGGGATGCAATATCTAAATTATTGGGATATTTAAAGGAGACTTTTGATTTTGGTTTGTCATATTATGGCTATCCTACTGTTTTAGAGAGATATTGTGATGCTAACTGGATCTCTGATACAGATGAGGTGAAACCCACTAGTGGATATGTGTTTACATTAGCTGGAGGGGCTATCTCTTGGAAGTCAACCAAGCAGAATTGCATAGCGAGATCCACCATGGAAGCAAAGTTAGTGGCCTTAGAGAAGGCTAGGTCCGAAGCCGAGTGGCTTAGGAGTTTATTAATTGATATTCCTCTTTTACTAACTCTATTGCTTCAATTTGCATTCATTGTGATTGCCAAGCTGCCATAGCACGTGCTAAGAACAAAATTTATAATGGGAAAAGTCGACATATCCAATTGAGGCTAAGGCAGCTTAATGATAATGATGTTATGTCATTGGACTTTGTGAAAAGGAAAAAGTCAACATATCCAATTAAGGCCGAGGCAGCTTATTGATAATGATCCTTTGACCAAGCCATTAGCAAGAAGGCTAGAGAGTGAGACATCTAGGGGGATTGGACTGATAACCAAGTTGCGACACTATGGCTAATGCCCAACCTCTATAATGGGTGATTCCACGCAAGAGGTTAAATGGGTAGAGGTTGAAAGCTCGAACTTGTGTTAAAAACACAAGAGCTGTTTAGACCCCCAAATTAAAATATTACGGCTCGGTTGATTTTACTTTAACTTAAACTAAGTGCGGAATAGAGTAGATGTGAATGAACAAACAAAACAACTACTCTAAGCCATATTCATTAAAGCACAACAGCAAAAAGTAAGCTAAAAGAGTAAGGAAGAGAGATGCAAACACAAGATAGCACTCCGATGTGTTTGTTAGGATTAGTGCCCTTAAATCCTATTGTATGATGTTATGTATGATATTATGTATGACATGATGTATGACTTAATATTGTGATTGATAAAGTTATTTTATTATTATCTAAAATAATGGTAACATGAATATGGGACATTATCATATAGTCCATGAGATGCATTGTATGTGATTTATGTGAAAAGTCACAGAAGATGTAAATCACAAGTTCTTTGTAAACTCAGAATTTATAATTCGTAGTCGGTGATGAAATTGGGCATTTCATCTGCAAAGACTATAACGTATCAACTAAGATGATTTGTCTTGATCATGGAAGTGGAGACTTCTAGTTGATATGTTGATATGTTTTAAGAGTTAAGACATATTGAACAGGACCGCTGTGAGATTTATTATTCTCCTAACGACTGTCAAATGAATAATAAATCTCATGACTTCAATTGCATGAACTCTTAATCCTGAGAGAATAATGAACCTGATCATGAGGTGTGAGTTGCTTTGATATATCAGGAGTGAGATCTAAAGTGACGGTCAAAACCTCAATATGTTGGGCAGCCACATTTAGTGTTGATGGAACATATATTCCCAAGATGGAATTCATAGTCTCTTGATGGAGATATAAAATATTCCCTTGAGATAAGTTTAATGGGTACAGTTATTCAGAGAGTTAGGCCTAACCACTTTAGTAAGAAATTACTAAAGTATATATTTATAGAATTGGATTTCATAAATATATAATGAATAACTTTAAAGGATTAAACCTGGTACTCAAGGATAAGATGTAGTAATTTACAAAGTGGCAGTCTACATTTATGACTTTGTGTTACTATGAATATTTTATGAAGGGGTTACGTGTATAATAAAGTCTTGGGATATAATTTATTAATAAGGCCTAGAGTGCAATTATATTTATATAGTGGTATTAAATATAATTAATGGTGACTTTGGACTTGTCAAGAGTTGACGGAAAAGCCCAAGGCCCATTGGAGCTAGTGTCTTATTAGTCCCTTTTAGTCCCACTCTAAGCCACACACTAAAGCCCAATTGGAAAGGCCCAATAGGCCAGCCCAATTAGATAATCAGTTAGTTATAAAGGGAGAAACATACAGAATTTTTATTAGTAAAAAAAAATAATAATAAGAAACGGTGTGTGAGATAGTGTAAGACACACTTTCATTCTCCCTTTGAAAACTGATTGAGAGACCACACATCTTGGGCGTAAAGTGGAATTGGAGTGAAGATTAAAAGTGTTTTCAAGTGCTTCTAATCTTTGTTTTGAATTTCTCCACACCAAGGTACGCTATCTTGTTCTTAAATTCTGAAATTTACATAGTGCACGTTATCAATCATGAATGAAATAAATCCTTGTTTGTTACTTCCGCTGTGTTTTGTATGAGATACAAAACCAGAATTTTTCCTTCAATTGGTATCAGAGCCAGGTTTTCATATCATGATTGTATAGCGTGTGATTGGATTTTAGAATTTTAAAAAACTGTTATCTTTGTGTTTCAATTTTCTACATCATTTAGATATAATGAAGAGAATTGCATCACTTGTATATATATATCCGTGTCTGTACAAGGATATAATGCTATTGAAGAGGAGCTGTGTGTGATTATGGCGTAGAGGATACAGTTTTTGAAATTCAAAAACTGTAATGTGCGAACCATAATTGCACTGGTTGGCATTCATTGCATAGAAATGTCCTGCGCTTGAATGATGATGACAATATCAAGTGAATAGTGCCGTGTCTTTATTGTTCTTAGATACGGTTATTGATTTATGAAATAACTGTTTTGCAACTGTTAAATGCATGCACTGTTTGGACTTATCTCTTGCACCGTTTGAATGTTATTTCATGGCTTGCATGGTTTGAATGTCCTTGCATGGGTTGACTATTCAAAGTTTTTTTTTTGTCTTGCATGTTTTATGGCCATGGAAAAGATCCATCCGTATATATATATGTATATATATTGCAAGTGGGACCCAATAGATATTATTGTAAATATGGAATCCTTGACTTCATGAATTCCATCTTGAATTTGCACACCAAGCAATTCAACCGTGGGCCATAATATAATATAACATACCTATATAACTTTACATATATTGCATATATTAATTTATATATTATATTATATATAATATAATATGAATTTTTATATGTAATAAAGGTTTTTATTACGTTGTATATATTTATATATTTTAATGTTAGTTTAATGAAATTTATTCCTAATGAGATTAGGATTATGTTTTTCACATGTCTAGCATTATTATAGTTCTTGACCTTAAAAACCTTTAATTTAAAATAACTAGTGGGAGAGAGATACAAGGGTTGGATCTCACGGCCTCCATTATTGGTTCATAGTAGTGTGAAATAGATACTTTGTCTTTGCCTCGAGCTTAGCATTCCATGCGGAGAGTATTTATTTCATGGTCCTACAAGATTGAATTTCCTGGTTTATAGTGGTTTGATAAACACCTTGTCTTATCTTCGAGCTTTGCATTCCATGCGGATGGTGTTTTATCATAGTACTACAAAATAAGCCTGTTAAAGGGATGAAATGTGGTTACACATAATTCTAGACAATGGTATACACTAGACTAAGTATTATAGTATCCTCTATGCTGAGTTCTTACTATTATTACTTAGAGGCTAAATGTAAAACGACATATTATTAGTATTTGATAAGAGTTATCATGATAGTACTAATAATGAGAATAGTTCTCAATTAATCATAGTGTTTTATGTTCACTCTATGCTGAGGGATATTGAATATGAGATTGGGTTGTCGTTGCATATATTATTTTATGGTTTTATTAAGGTTCCATATTATATGCTTATATGCTAAATTGACAATGTCCAGTTTACTTATTATATTCATGTTTATTATTTTCAGATTTTATCATGGCATCATTTAGCCCACTTGTTTCTATTCTTAACCAAAACAAACTGACTGGATCCAATTATGTTGACTGGAAAAGAAATTTGGACATTGTTCTTACTGCTGAAGAGCACAAATATGTGCTTACTCAACCATGTCCTACCTTTCCCCCATTAGATGCTCCTCTTGAGGAAAAACAGCGATATGATCGTTGGCAGAAATCTAATGAGATGGCCAAGTGCTACATCCTAGCATCTATTTCAAATGTTCTACAGCATCAAATGCAGGATGTAGAACTTGCTTCGGACATAATGCATAGTCTGAAGGAGATGTTTGGTGAGCAAGGTTGTTCTGCAAGGCAAGAAACCATGAGGCAAATTTATAATACCAAAATGGCTGTAGGAAGTTCAGTGAGGGAGCATTGTCTTAAGATGATTGCTAATCTGAACACATTAGAAGTTTTAGGTGCCGACATTGATGGAGAATCCCAAGTGGATATGATACTCCAGTCACTACCAGAATCATTCAAGGAATTCAGACTCAATTATAATATGGACAAAAAGATTTATTCTTTGTCTGAATTAATGAATGAGTTAGTGGCGGCGGAAGGCATCCTTGGTACTTCTAGTGTTGAAGCCAATGTGGGTGAAGCTTCTACTTCTCAACCTAAGTCGAAAGGCAAGGGTAAGAAGAAAAAGAAGAAGGACTTCACTAAGAATGATGGTAAACAAATTGCCTTAGGGGTTGCCAACAAAGGAAAGAAAACCAAAGGAAAGTGTTTCCATTGTGGTGAGAAAGGACATTGGAAGAGGAATTGTCCAACATTCAAAGCTGCCAAGAATAAGGGTATGAAAAGTTCATTTCTTCTTGAAATATGTTTGGTACAGAATCCAACAGATTCCTGGTGTGTGGATTTAGGTTGTACTAATCATATCTGCAATTCTTTGCAGGGGTTCCAGGAGACCAGAAAGTTGAATTAGGGAGAACTATTTCTTACTTTGGCTGATGGGAGCAAGATTTCGGTTGTAGCTGTTGGAGTGTTTAATTTATGTTTTAAGTCTAGAGTTTTAATATTAGAAGACTGTTTGTATGTACCTAATGTTCGTAGGAATTTAATTTCTGCAACTTACTTAGGTAAACATGGATATTGTGTTATCCTGAAAGACAATATTGTAATAAAGAAGGGTAATGTGTTTATCTGTTCTAGCAATATTGTGGATGGTCTTTATATTTTAACTCCTGATAAGCATGAATTATACAATTCTGAATTAGATAGTAGCTCTCATGTAAAATCATTAAAGAGAAAGTTTCCTTCTACTAGTGATGCATATCTATGGCACTTGCGTTTAGGTCATATTAATTCAAGTAGGATTCAAAGACTAATCAAAGATGGACTTTTACAGCCCATGGACTTTGATGGTTTTCCAGTTTGCGAATCTTGTTTGGAAGGTAAGATGACCAAATGACCTTTTAATGCAAAGGGTAGAAGAGCCCAAGATTTGCTAGAACTAGTACATTCAGATGTATGTGGTCCTATGTCAATCCAAGCAAGAGGTGGCTATGAGTATTTCATTACTTTCACTGATGATTACTCTAGATTTGGTTATGTGTACCTAATGAAACGGAAGTCCGAAGCCTTTGAAAAGTTCAAAGAGTTTAGGGCTGAAGTTGAGAATCAATTGGGTAAACACATAAAGGTCATTCGATCTGATCGAGGTGGCGAATACCTTCTTGGTGATTTTAAGGATTACTTAACTGAAAATGGGATTATATCCCAGTTGACTGCACCTGGAACTCCACAACAAAATGGTGTAGCAGAAAGAAGGAATAGGACTCTTTTAGATATGGTTAGGTCCATGTTGAGTTATTCGACTCTACCAATTTCTTTTTGGGGATATGCCTTAAATACTGCAATGTATCTTCTGAATTTAGTACCTTCGAAGTCTATTCCTAAAACACCTGTAGAGTTGTGGAATGGGCGTAAGCCTAGTATGAGACATCTCCACATTTGGGGTTGTCCAGTACATGTGTTGAAAGGAAAGTCTAACAAGTTACAGTCTAAAATAGAAGTAATATTTTTTGTAGGGATCCAAAAAGAACAGTTGGAGGTTTATTCTATAGTCATAAGGATAATAAAGTGTTTGTTAGCACAAATGCCAAATTCTTGAAAAATGACTATATGAATAATTTTACTCCTAGAAGTAGAGTTGTCTTGGCTGAAATGAATGAACCTGTAGTTGAACAACCAATGGATGAAACTAGGGATGATGTGACTGTATTAGATACACCACAAGATACTACTCATGAGATGTCTAGTACACAGGTGCCTCGTCGTAGTGGGAGAGTTGTTCGGCCTCCTATAAGATTCGTAGGTTTAGGAGAAACTTATGAGGCTATCTCAGAAGAGGCTGAATCGGATCCTTACACTTATGATGAAGCAATGAATGATATAGATGCACATCATTGGGTCTAAGCTATGAAATCTGAATTGGATTCTATGGATTCCAATCATGTATGGGATCTTGTAAAGGCGCCTAATGGCATTAAACTTGTTGGTTGCAAATGGGTTTACAAGAAAAAGAGAGGGATAGATGGAACGGTTGAAACCTTTAAAGCAAGACTAGTGGCGAAAGGGTATACACAAAAAGAAGGTATTGATTATGATGAAACTTTTTCACCAGTAGCCATGCTTAAATCTATTAGAATTCTCTTATCCATTACTGCTCATTATGATTATGAGATTTGGCAAATGGATGTCAAGACTGCATTTCTTAATGGCAATCTTGAAGAAGAAATATACATGTTGCAACCGGAAGGTTTCATAGCAAAGAACCAAGAGCATATGGTATGCAAGTTGAATAGGTCCATTTATGGACTTAAACAAGCATCTAGGTCATGGAACAAAATCATTTGGTTTTGAACAAAATCTTGATGAACCATGTGTGTACAAAAGACATCGAGACAAAGTAGTAATGTTCCTAGTGCTTTATGTTGATGATATTCTACTCATTGGGAATGATGTAGGGGTAATGTCATCGGTTAAAGTTTGGTTGTCAAGCCAATTTGATATGAAGGACATGGGTGAGGCTAACTTTATTCTAGGGATCAAGCTTTGGCGAGATCGCAAGAATAAGATGTTAGGCTTATCACAAGCTGGATATATAGATAAGGTTTTAGAACGGTTTAGCATGCAAAACTCCAAGAAAGGATTTCTTCCTTTTAGACATGGAGTTCCTCTATCTGATGACCAAAGGCCTAAGACCATAGAGGAAGAAAATATGATGAGACAGGTTCCTTATACTTCTGCAATGGGAAGTCTCATGTATGCCATGCTTTGTACTAGACCAGATATTTGTTATTTAGTTGGCATGGTCAGCCGATATCAATCAAATCCAGGACCAAAACATTGGCAAGCTGTAAAGCATATTCTCAAGTATCTTAGGAGAATGAGAGATTATATGCTTGTTTACCATAGTGAGGATTTGATTCCCATTGGCTATACAGATTCAGACTTTCAGTCAGATCTAGATTTCAGAAAATCCACTTCAGGATGTGTTTTCACCTTAGGAGGTGGAGCCATAAGTTGGAGGAGTGTCAAGCAATCTTGTATTGCGGACTCCACCATGGAAGCCGAGTACGTTGCTGCTTGTGAAGCAGCAAAGGAGGCTGTTTGGCTCAAGAAATTCATTTATGATCTTGATGTAGTGAGAATGGAGCAAGTTCCCATCACATTGTTTCGCGATAATAGTGGAGCGGTTGCACAATCCAAAGATCCAAGAAATCACAAGAAAGGAAAGCACATTGAGAGGAAGTACCACATCATTCGAGACATTGTTGCTTGTGGAGATGTTGTGGTAGCAAAGATTGAAAGTGCAAATAATCTAGCAGATCCCTTTACCAAAACTTTGCCTCAAAGGACTTTTGAGTCACATTTGGAGGGAATGAGAGTTAGATTAGTGCACAATAGTCTTTAGGGCAAGTGGGAAATTGTTAGGATTAGTGCCCTTAAATCCTATTGTATGATGTTATGTATGATATTATGTATGACATGATGTATGACTTAATATTGTGATTGATAAAGTTATTTTATTATTATCTAAAATAATGGTAACATGAATATGGGACATTATCATATAGTCCATGAGATGCATTGTATGTGATTTATGTGAAAAGTCACAGAAGATGTAAATTACAAGTTCTTTGTAAACTCAGAATTTATAGTTCGTAGTCGGTGATGAAATTGGGCATTTCATCTGCGAAGACTATAACGTATCAACTAAGATGATTTGTCTTGATCATGGAAGTGGAGACTTCTAGTTGATATGTTGATATGTTTTAAGAGTTAAGACATATTGAACAGGACCGCTGTGAGATTTATTATTCTCCTGACGACTGTCAAATGAATAATAAATCTCATGACTTCAATTTGCATGAACTCTTAATCCTGAGAGAATAATGAACCTGATCATGAGGTGTGGGTTGCTTTAAAATATCAGGAGTGAGATCTAAAGTGACGGTCAAAACCTCAATATTTTGGGCAGCCACATTTGATGTTGATGGAACATATATTCTCAAGATGGAATTCATAGTCTCTTGATGGAGATATAAAATATTCCCTTGAGATAAGTTTAGTGGGTTTAGTTATTCAGAGAGTTAGGCCTAACCACTTTAGTAAGAAATTACTAAAGTATATATTTATGGAATTGGATTTCATAAATATATAATGAATAACTTTAAAGGATTAAACCGGGTACTCAAGGATAAGATGTAGTAATTTACAAAGTGGCAGTCTACATTTATGACTTTGTGTTACTATGAATATTTTATGAAGGGGTTACGTGTATAATAAAGTCTTGAGATATAATTTATTAATAAGGCCTAGAGTGCAATTATATTTATATAGTCGTATTAAATATAATTAATGGTAACTTTGGACTTGTCAAGAGTTGATGGAAAAGCCCAAGGCCCATTGGAGCTAGTGTCTTATTAGTCCCTTTTGGTCCCACTCTAAGCCACACACTAAAGCCCAATTGGAAAGGCCCAATAGGCCAGCCCAATTAGATAATCAGTTAGTTATAAAGGGAGAAACATACAGAATTTTTATTATTAAAAAAAAAAAGAAAATAAGAAACGGTGTGTGAGAGAGTGTAAGACATACTTTCATTCTCCCTTTGAAAACTGATTGAAAGACCACACATCTTGGGCGTAAAGTGGAATTGGAGTGAAGATTAAAAGTGTTCCCAAGTGCTTTTAATCTTTGTTTTGAATTCCTCCACACCAAGGTACGCTATCTTGTTCTTAAATTCTGAAATTTACATAGTGCACGTTATCAATCATGAATGAAATAAATCCTTGTTTGTTACTTCCACTATGTGTTTTGTATGAGATACAAAACCTGAATTTTTCCTTCAGTGTTATTGAAGAGGAAATCAAAGAACTCAGCGAAAAACCTCTCTACCTCCCTCCAAGCGGTAAATCGATCCACTAGACAATAAGTTGGGATACACGAATAGCAAAAGACCCTCCAAGCCTAGTCTACCCAATGCACCTAAGCCCTCCAAGCTTCTACTCCAACAAGGCTTCTCGGAACCGTGTCTTGCCTAGCTTTCCGGATCCCGCAATGTGCCCGATTGCATCCACCAAAGCTTGGCTTCTTCCATTACTTCCCAGCAACACCAAAACTCATTGAACACTCAGTATGGGTGTGGTAAGTATTTGGGCTATCAACCTCTCAAGGATTTAGAAATGGAGAGGTAGGAGTAGAGGAAAACCACAATGGATGGTGTGTAGACTTATGGGTATGACAATCTCACAATCTCAAGGGTTTGAGGCTACGTTTTCTCTTCTAAAAAGCTCTCTACTCAATATGTGGGTAATGATGATATATATAGTGTGTATGAGGATGTAGTAGAGTAGATAGGACAAAATAGCAGAATAAACTGTTTCGCGGGTATCTCGTTGGAAGGCCTTACCCACGAGACACTCGTGAAAACCAGCTGTCACCATCTGTCATGACTCTTCGCATTGCAGTCATGTGCAAGGCACATGCATCACTTCGCAGGATGCTTAGTCACGAGCTACCCTCGAAAACTCTTATGTCTTCAAATGCTTAAGTCTTCACACTCTCTCTCTCTATCACACAACCCTTACAATTTAATCCCACAATAAATATAGGGTATAAAAGATTGAATAAAATTACAATCAAATTTGGCACGGAAGTAAAGCCAACACAAAATAGTTGTAAATCACAACTTTACAGAGGTTATTAGTGGTCCATGGGCACTGTCATTTGTTATGTGTTTTCCGCTATCTCGGTAAGGAGATTAGAGATGAGTCCATCCTTATGGTGTGAGACAGTGCTAAGTTGCAAAATTTGGTGAGGTTGAGCTTTAGGCTCTTAATGGATCCATATCCCTACCTGTTGGAATGGGGTGTATCTGCACGCACTCCTGATGAATGCCACCAACTAAGTTGCAGATTATTGGAGGTTGAGTTTTAGGCTCTTAATGGATCCATATCCCTACCTATTAGGATGGGGTGTATCTGCACGCACTCCTAATGGATGCCACCAACTAAGTTGTAGCTTATTGGAGGTTGAGCTTTAGGCTTTTAATGGATCCATACTCCCTACCTGTTGGGATGGGGTGTTTTGCATGCACTCCTGATGGATGTCACCTATGTGTGAGTGAAAGTTGTGCCGCTTCCTATGAGACTTTTTGGGTAGGTCTTTAGAGCGCTCATGAAACCCAATGGTGCATGGCTTGGATAAGGCGTCAACCCGCTTAAGAACAACCTTGATAAAGAAAGCTATGTGGGTGGTAAGTTTGGTTTACTAATAGCTTGGTTAAAAGAGTTTTAACTCCACCATTGTCTTTTAGTTCCTACTTATTTATCCTATGTATGGTTAAAACCTTTTGGTACCATATTGATGCATGCTTTCTTTAGTTGCTTGCCTTTCCTATTTTGTGTTTGTAACATGTGGGGGATTGTTGGTGTGGGTGTGTGTTCCAAACACTTTTATTAGTATTTATTTTCTAGCCGTTGGGAATTTATGAGTAAAATAGCCGTTGGCAATTATGAGAAAAATAGTCGTTGGGCAATAATGGATAATATAGCTGTTGGGCTTTTATGGGTTATTAGTTACCAATAACTATAGGTTATTATTGTCATGAATAGCCTATATAATACCCATCATCACAACCTTCCCTATAAGTTTTTTTTTACTACTATATATTTAGATATACACAATCCTATTATATGTCTCTTCCACATATTTTTCTGCAACTTATATTTGTTCTAAGGAAAGGCAATAGAAGGTTGTTCTTGAACCTTCGTGAGTGGAAGTGTGTCCATCACGAAGGTTGACGCTATAGTCTAATCCTGGGGGGTTGTTTGGCTAAGAGAACCAATTGCACTGAGTTTTACTCCGGGTGGCACGAATCAACCTTTAAGGACAACGCTTTTGCAGCATGATTCTATTGCATTGTGAGATTGTTCTAAACTCCTTTTTCTTTTACGTTCTTGCTAATTATTTGGGATATTATTTTTGTATCAAAGCTTGTTTATTCACTAAAATATTTCCAACAACTATTGGGTTAACTATTGCTCGGTCCATTTTTATGTGGAGACTTGGAGGATGGAGAACCTTAGGCAAGTTTTTTAAGTACCTTCTTATGTTGTTTGAGTTTGGGGTATTGAATCCCTGGGTTATATATAATGAACCTTGTCTCCGTTTCTCTACACGAGATCTATTCCAAGTTTTTTTTATTTAGAAGTGTCACTGTTGTTATGGATGTGATCGATGGGTCGGACCAAAAGCTTGCTCGAATATATTTGACTGTAAATAAATTTTTGTACAATATTAAGTGTTAATAATGTAGTTTCTTTCCACACAAATTCATTCATTGAAAAACCATTGCTCGATACTTGGCATCTGGTATAAAAATGGTACAAAATCCTTCTTACCACTTTTGGTGTTATTTTATTCTCCACTAATAATAATATACCAGGTGTCTAATTTTTTTAAAAAAAAAACTTTGGTTACCGTAAAATAAGAACTTATAGTAGCTTATGATTGGAGAAATATAAAAATAAAGGGACAAAAGATTATTATTAATCTAATTGTGTTGATGTATTGTTTGTAGGTAGATAAATTGGAAAATGTTCCACTTCCAACAACACATATTTACCATTTTCATGCTTTCCATGTCGGCAAGAAAGTGTTTTCGTGTTTTAAATGCTTCAGTATTATTGTGTGTTTCAATTAACTCAACTAGTAAAGATTCTTATAGTTGAATAAGAAATTTAGAGCTCAAATCCCACCTATACCAAAAACCAACTAGTGTCTTAGTTTGATGATAAAAAAAAAAAAAAAAAAAAAAATTACCATACATTGGACATCATAGGTTTAAATTATATTATACCTATAAAAAGCTCATCATTGTCGTATCAAATATATATGATCATTATGCGGAAAGAATAACAATCCTATCAAATTTCCTGTTGCGGTTCAATATATATAAACCTCAAATGTAATATCATATATACATGATCATTATACAGAAAGAATAATAATCTTATCAAATTATCTGTCACGGCTTAATATAAACCTTAGTTGTAATTAATGGATGATGCTCCGTGTTTTAAAATCTAGGCTAAACAAATAATCAAGGAAAGAGTTGTTTACTAGATTTGTGGTTATGTGGTTCAATTGGTGGCCTGTGACATAAATAATACTAAATATTTAAATCAATATATGTTACTGAACATATTAGGTTGTTAGGCCAAAGATTTTTATAAATACTTCTTCGTTTTAAATTTAAGAGAGAGATTTATAAATTAAACACTTATTGTCAAGTATCATATGAATTTTCAATTTATGAGTTTTTGCACCTCAAAAATGAAAGACAAAGGGGAAGAAAGACTAATTAAAAGTAAAAATGTTGTTAATGTGGGACTAAAATGTTTTAATTCAATACTGGCTTTGTTACTTGACTTGTGCACTAATGTATGTAAGCTTCTATTTATTTATTTGATTTTAATAAGTCAAATTATTTTTTGTAATTAAAAAAAGGTAAAAATATGTCAAAACCCGTAGTGATTTGGTTCAGTTTGATTTTTAAAAGAAAATCGATGGTACATAAAAATCCAAAAAATATAAAAAGAAGAAAAATAAAATGGAACATGCAAATTGATTGGTCTTAGGATTGAGTCCCATATTTGACACCTAAAAATTGATTAAAATAACATATGTAAGTTTAGAACTTTTCATATTCTTTTTCCTTCTAACAAAAATTCAAAATACACCCTTTTAAGTTTGGGTGGATTTAATACTGGTTCTTGATATGTAAAAGTTTTTGTGGGTTCTAGTTAGATCAAATGATAAAATTTTTGATAGTTGAATAAGAGATCTAGGGTTCAATCTTTGCTTATACCAAAAAACAGATTGATATCTTGGTCTGATCATAAGGAGTGGACGCTATAAGTTAGAACTCTCTAAAAAAAAATTTATTTCAATTCTTAATGTATGTGTTAAATATCACCTTCTTATAATCAACTGTTGGGTTAAGTATTGCATGGTCCATGCATGGCTCCATGTTATATGGAGACTTGGGAATTTTTTTAAGAACCTTACTTTTTCTTATGTGGTTTGAGTTTGGGGTATTGAAGCCTTGGCCCTTGGGGTATATATAATGGACCTCATCTCTATTTCTCCACACAAGAGGTATATTCCAAGTTTTCTTAATGTGGAAGTCTCACTCATACTCACTTGTTGAATACAATAAAATTTATCCTAACACAAACTCTTGAAAAACTTTGCAAGAAGAGAGTTCATGGCAAGAAAGACTTTGAAAACCTGTACTTCTGAAACACTTTAAACAAAACTCATCACGGCATCTTAGTGTGAAACAGAAATTAAAAGATTGCATACAATTAATAAGAAGCATGTGTATAGAGAGAGAAAAGAAACAACACATGAAGAGATAGGTGAAAGAATGTAATAACAACCTCAATATATATATATATATATATATATATATATATCAAAATGAATACAAGGTTTGCTATCACAATGTAAGAACAATGTATCTAAAAAGAAAGAAAAGAAAAGATACAAAAAGTCCTCACTACATCCCTCAAAAACAAAAACAAATACTCCCCCTAATAAAAATATCTTCTATACTAACTCTCCCCCTAAGTACATGACTACTCTCATACCCAAAACTACTTCCCCTTTTTGTCACGAATGACAAAGGGTAAGTCACGGAGAAGCAGTCATCTCCTCGTCATCGAAAGAGCTAGAAGCCTCATCCTCATCAACATCACCACCATCGTCTTCGTCCTCAAAAGCCTCTGGAAAAGGAGATGAAGACTCTATGAAGCCACCAAGGCGAGCCTGTCATCGTGTAATACGACCGACACGGGTGTTCACCTGACACAACTCATCACTAAGAGTGTCAAGGCAAGCATCCATGTGCTGAAGCTGCACCATGACCGCCTCAAGGGTCACATCACCCATGGAAGAAGAAGGAGCGGATGTGGATGAAGCTGAAGAAGTCGGAGGAGTCGCTGTCTCGGTCCGTGGCCACTTCGGTTGAAGCTGGGCCTCGCTCCGTCTAATGGTCATCGCATTCATGGCACACATGATGAAGAAGTGTTTTAACTTAGGATAGGAGAAAAAGAAATGGCAAATGATCCGCATGATAGCAGAAGGAAAGATAAGCTTATCATCGGTTGCCTTATCCTTATAGACATCTATAAGGGAGAGTATGAAGTGAGAGGGAAAATCAATGGTAAGCCTCTCAAGGAGGGACAACAAAAATCGAGCACGAGGCTTAGTAATCGAATTATAGTGAGAAAAGGGATGTAAAAAAAATTTCATCACGATATTCAGGAACCTTGGACCTTTAGCAAAAGTCGAGCAAGGGGTGTTTTGACGACCACCCCAAAATGAAGGTGTCTCACAAAATAGAGAAATGAGCTTGTCTTTAGACACAGTCTTAAGACGATCACAGTCGGGGTAGTCCAGATGCGCTATCCTCGGTACGTGTAGCACCTCGGATATAAGATTTGGAGTAACTACAATGCGCATACCTCGAACGGGAGAGATGAAATGAGATACAAAATAATCAAATTTGTGCATATTGGAGTAAAACTCCTGTATGATCACGGAGGGACAAGTGACTGAGAGATCACAAAAAGACTCCCAACCCCTACTGTAGATGACAATGGGAAGGTCAATATCGAAAAAGTACGATAGGATGACTTGGAGTTCCGAATGAATGCCTTGTTGAAAAAAGTTCTCTGAAAAGTCCTTACGGGCTTTATCATCACGAAACTTGACATGTGAGGGGGTAGAATCAGAAGAAGATGCCCCGAAATGAAGAGGGTTCCAGGACGAAGTAAACTTACATTTAGGTGCCATAGAGCAACCAATTGAGAGAGAGAGAGAAAAGTACCAACACAGATCAATATCAATAAGATAGAGAAAAAAGAAGGTACGTATGCATGAAAAAAGCATAAGCATGTGACATGAAACAATAAGAACATCATGGGCTCAGCCCAAACCAAACTTACCAGCACACATCAATTCAACATAGAAAACACACATCTAAAATGCATGAATCATAGTCAAAATGAAAATGTGATGCAATGCATGAACATTTAAGATCATTTAAACAAAACCCATCCCAAAAATTTCACAAAAACTTCATCAATTTTGAAAAATTCCAAAAATTTTCAAAAACCCCAAAAAGTTAGGTCAGAATGCATGAAATGTATGATAAATAGATAGAAAAGAGATCATACCAGAGTAAAAATGCAAGGATTAGACCAAACAATGAGTGGGGAAGATGAAGGGTGTGATAGAGAAGTGTTTGGGAGAGAGAGATGTGATTTTCTGTCGAGAGAGATCAGAGAGAAATGAGAGAAAATCGCGCTGAAGCTTATATATAGAAAACATAAAGCTCGATGGATCAAGAGGTGTTGAGATTTAAATTTTGACAGATGGAGTTATCGAAAAGCTATCGAGAGGTGTCCATAGCAAAAAGATCTCGATGGACCGAGAAGTTATCGAGAATCTATCGAGCATACAAAAACTTCCTCAATGGATCGAGAAGTTTTTAAGAAGCTATCGAGACAAATTCCCAAAAAACTTTAATGGATCGAAATTGTGATAACAACTGTCGAGAAAGGAAGATCAAGAGGCTCGATAGATAGCCTAGTTGTCGAGAGGTATCGAAAAGCTGTCGAGATTGCTTAAAAATAATTTTTCAAAGAAAAGAAAAACACAGACATGAATGCAGTCAAGCATGCTACTCAACCAAAGATCCAGAAAATATTCTAAGCTCTCAAAAACATCTCTCAACAAAAAAATGACAAGAATTTAGATCCAAAACACACATACACACACACACACACACACACACACACACACACACACACACACACACACACTAAACAAGTCTAACCAACTTTATATTTCAAAAACAAGTCAAGATAGTTTAATGAGTATACATTAACACATGTATTCCTTGTGATGGCTAAATCCCATTGTAACTACACATGTATCAAGAGTAGCAAAGAATATTGCGTGCTGTGTGTGAAAAACATCGCAAGATTGCAAAAGTATCTACATGTTATGACAATTTGAGATACGAGAAAATCACTTTAACTCACACATAATCAAAACTATTTGATGGGGACTATCACCTTTGTTAGGACATATGTGAATGATGTTAGGAACATATGTTATTTAGAATTGGCTAGTCCTTTGACAAAATGCACTTTACTTGTAATTGGGTAGATCTAGGATGTGTTTAATACTTCAAAGAATAAGAGTTCAAGTCCAAGTATTGAAGCCATGCAAATCTATCCAAGAAACAAGTGAAGAAGTGCTAGATTTCAAAGCTCGACAGCTAACTCAACAGATAGCATCTATCGAGGGTTAAAAGGAAGCTTTTGCCCAATGCTCGACAATTGCTCAATAGATGACCCTATCTATCAAGATTTATGAAAATCAGTTTTTCAGGTCTGATTTCACTCCAATTAGTGTGTACATGTTTAGGCTTTCTTTTCTCATAAGCCTAAACGTATATAAGGATTATTTTAAGGGCCGTCAAAGGTGGGACGAGTATAGAGCAAAGTTTTGTTCATGCAAATTGTGACCGGAAACAGAATTTGCCCTAGTTCATCTTTCTCTTGAAGAAGATACTGAATTTGTATGTCGTTGGGTTTTGTGACCAAGGAGCTTCGTGCTCTTCATCATGCTGATGAACTGAAAAACTTTGCAGCCAATAACCTTCTCAAGTTGGTGAGTAAGTCACATACTGGAATCTACGCATCTATTGGTTAGTCACATACTAAGAGTCGTGCGTTGAATAGGAGAGATTGTCACTATAGAACAAGTCCAATTGTGCATTGGGGGTAAGGGTTTAACTATAGGTTGGTATAAGGTACTGAGATTCCTTTACTTATAACCGCTTGTTGTGATAATAGTGAATTCTCGGGAGTGATGACCTTAAATTCACCCAATGAGGTTTTGCCTCGGTGGTTTTCCCATTCGTAAACAAATCACCGTGTCAACTTTATTTTTCGCTGCATATTAACTTAATTGGTGATTTGTTTGTGCTACCACACGTTTTGCATGTTAATTGAATTAATTAATTAACTTGGCTAATTAATTAATTAATTTATCGCAAGGGGTCAACACATTCTTAGCCTATTAAGTGGTATCAAAGCAGGCACACTCTGATTAGGGTTAATCTTTGAAGTGTGCTTTATGATGAAGTTTGCGTTCAAGGTAATGGAAACAGGTTTGTGGTACCTTGATAGTGGATGCTCACGACACAAGACTAGAGACCGCTTTCTCTTTAAGGATTTCGAGTCTAAGAAATGTGGTAATGTCACATTCGGTGATGGGAGCAAATCACAGATAAAAGGAAAGGGAACCATCTTTCTACCTGGACTACTTGACATTGCAAATGTGCTATATGTAGAAGTGTTACGTTCTAAGAAATTAGGAACTAATGTATTAGAACTTCAATGTGTATATGTCAGCAAACCATGATCAAAATGTTTAGTCTAGATTTAGGCTGCTCAAAGTGTGTGTTTATGTAAAGTTGGAATTGAGTAATTGTAGAAAATTACTATTTAATTTTTGCAAGGCTCGATCGATCGAAAATTAGACTCGATCGATCGAAGCTCGTGCAAAATGTTTTTTCTGCAGGATTTTCAACTCAGCCTAAGCCCATATGACGTGTAGGGTTTTATGTTTTTCCTTAAGTTTAAAAGGAAAAAACCCTAACCACGTTTTGTAGCAGTTGTTTATGCTGTACGTGTGAATCTCTTGTGAGATCTAGAGGTGTTTGCCTTCATACACACTTAGGGTTATCAAAATCAAGATTGATGTCGAGAGCTTGGTGATTGTTTCAGTTGCTGCATAAAGAGCTTAAAGAAAAACAAGTGGTATACTTGTGGATGCTGTGGATCTGAGAAAGAAGTAGTCTGTGGACTCGGAGCTGTCACGTGGTCATGGTAGTAAGTTTTCTACTCGATGTAGCAATAGGATGTTAGTGGTCTAAGTCGCTATTGTAAAACTTCAATTTATTCATAGTGGATCTGTTTTACCTTGATGATAGCTAGGTTAAATCCTCCCCAGGTTTTTACCAGTTTGGTTTTCCTGGGTTATCGTATCGTTGTGTTCTTTACTTTTCGCACTGTTTCAATGATATGATTTACTTGTGTTAACCTAGATCTGAATAATTTACCTAAGTTAATCACTTGGCTAAATAACTACGTTAATCTGTTTGTGTTTAAGGGGTCTAAAAACTTAACAAGTGGTATCAGAGCGGGTTAGCTCTAGTATTTAGATCTTTTGATCCCTTGATCTCTGTTGTCATGGATAATTTTAAGTGTCTTATTGTTTTTTATTGTGATGATTTGAATAAAAAGGACACTATTGTTTCTGTTGATCTTTTTTATGCTTGTGAAACTCTTCGTAAGGAATTAACTAAATCTATGAAAATTGCTAAGAAATTCAAAGAAGAGTTAAAATTGGCTAATCTTGAAAAAGAGGAATTGGTTGTTAGATTAGATGAATCAAATAAAAAGAATGAATTTTTGAGAAATCAAATTTCCTCTCAAGATGAGAAGATGAAAATCTTGGAACAAGAGTTAGTTGAATCTAAAGCTAAAATTGAAAATTTGACTAGTACCAAGCCTGTTGTTGATAACAGAAGTGTTTCTGTTTTCCTTAAGCCTAAAGGTGAAAAATTTTATATCCCTCCTTTCAAGAGGAATAATAAAGAAAATGTTTATTTTGCTAGGTTAGACAAAGGTAAAAGTTCTAATGTAGATGTTGAAGTTTCTAAACCTATGTCTAAGCCTTCTGCTAGTGTGCCAAAGAAATTTTTTTTTGTGTCTACTTGTCACCTTTGTGGTGTTGTTGGTCATATTAGACCAAATTGTTCTTTGTGGAGGCAAAAACCAAAATCTAAGACTAGATTTGTTGTTAGGAATACTGATGTTCCTAAATTTGTTCCTATTTGTCACTTTTGTGGTGTCTCCGATCACATTCTTCTTATTGTCATAAATTGAAATTTAAACATTCTGTATTACAATCTAGGATATGTGATGATATTTCTCCTGCCATAAGTCCAAATAAATTGTTTCATATTCTTTTGAAAAATTTAAGCTTGTTGGCTTGTGAAAGGAATTTGCAGGATTTTAGTCTTTCTTAGAAGATTGATGTAATCCCTCAAATACACTCTAGTTCTCATGGTTTTTCACTTACAAAGCCGAAGACTCGTGCTATATGGGTGAGAAAAGATTCTCTAAGGCGAGTGTTGTTTACTTGTCCTTGATTTAATTCTTTCAATTAATTGCGGACACGTTTTCTTTTAGTTTTTGGTTGTTTTATTTTCTTAGGTTGTTTTGTTTTAAAAGAAAAATCCAAAAAGCATTGAAAATTTTCCAAAAATACAAAAATATTTTATTTTGTGTCTAGTTTTATTTTTCTTGAGGATTACGTGAATTATAATATCTCTCTCTTGATTTAGAACATGCTTGACATTGTGGAGAAACTTGAATAGTATGTGTTGCATAAGTGCTAAGCTAATTCTGATTTTGTGTGAGTATGTACTAGTTTGTACACGTACTCATGAGTTAATTAAGAAATTGATGTTTCTTGCTTGTGTACCCTCTATAGCTTAGTTAAGCATTGTCATGCATTGATTTTGCATTGATCACTTAGCATAATGTGTGCTTTTAGTTTTTTCATAAATTTTTTTTTTGAAACCAAAAAGATTTTTATTTCTTTTGTATTACACATCATGAATATGTAATTGAGGTTGGCCTATTATCTTTACATAACATGCTTGTGTACATTGTTTGGCTTGGATGAACTTATTTTACTACACTTTGCTAGATTTGACTATGTAGTGCATGTTGTGTGTGAGTTGTTTATAGTTTTTGATCACATGATCTTGATTTTCAAGTCACATGATTTTGTTTGTAAGGACTAAAAAAATCATAAGATAAAGGCATAAATAACTATCTCACCACTGTTTACTAGCCAATCATGAACACTTTAGTGCATATCATAAGATTTTGTGCTTGAGAAAGTGTAGCACATGCACAAAAAGAACATAAGGTGTAGCCTCGGATATAATAAATTCAAATGAAATAAAATTGGTGTATACATTATTGGGCTATAATAAATCTAAATGAAATAAAATTTGTGTGTACATTATAAGGCATTACAAGAAACTTCCATGATTGCAAGCTTGTTTTCTAGGAGATGTGAGAGTTATATGATGTAACTCTTTAGGGGATAGTCACTTTCAAATTTATGTGATGAATAATGTAGAAATTGTGATTGATTACTATCTACTTATCACCTTACATGTATCTCATGTTGTAACTAGTTGCACACATTTCATAAGTTATTCTTTGCTAAACTCAGTACATGAAATTGGGTGTGAATTTGGTTTGGCCATCCAAGATTATGTTGTCTATGGTGTTTGATGCAAAATATGCTTAAGGGTTGGCAAAAAATATGTTTTTTATGATTAAAAACTTTGTTTTGAAGTTCTAGGTTGAAAACTCATGTTTTTTAAAAACATTTAAACTCATTATCATGTATTTCATTCATGAAATTCCTTGGTTTGAGTAATTTCTGCACAATCCTCTGTAGTTTTTCAAAAAATTCAAATTTCCAGAATTTCGATCGATCGATCGAATGTGTTTCTCGACCGGTTGAAAATCCCTTGATTTTTAATCATGACTTTCTACGTGACTCAATTGGTATTCGATCGGGGCTTTTCATGCATTATTTATATTTAGGACTCACTCAATTGGTATTCGATCGGGGCTTTTCTGCGTGATTTTTAATCAGGGCTTTTCAGTTTTAAGTATTTGACCAAAATTTTTTCATGCATTATTTATATTTAGGACTCACATGAATTGCATTGTTTTTTGTATCCATCTTGCAGTTTTGCAGACATATCTCTCATTGTTTTCACAAATAACATGCATACACTTTGCTAAATTGGATACTCAAATTGATTTAAAAAGTGTTTGATTATTTTTGAGTTATGTACTTTTTAGTATATTCTATTTTTATGTGTGAACTGCAGAAAATATTTTTCTAAAGAGTTATGATAGATAATAATGGGTCATAGTGTCAAGTTTTTATTTATTGAAAGAGAGAATATTTGTGTTCATGTGTAACCTCAAATTTTTTTTTTGTTTGTGTTTTTACTTTTCCCCACCTCCTATATTTTCCCCAAAAATGTTTTTCCCAAAACTTGTTTTGTTTTTTTTTTCCTATTTTAATAGGGGGAGAAGCTTGTTTTTAAACTTTGTTGTTCATAGGAGGAGTTGTCTCTATTTTCTATAGATTTCAATTGTTTTGTGTTCCCTTAATTCTCTATTTTCTCTTATTCTCTGTTGCGTATGTTTTCTGTCTACCTTCTGATTGGGTTGTCTTTGTCAATACGTGACAAAAGGGGGAGAAATAGATGAAATTTGGAAAAGGTTTTAAAAGATTTTTAAAACGTTTTGTTTAAGGGGAGATAAAATTGTTTTTGAAAGGGGGAGAATATGAAAACTTTTTGGTGTATCTAACCTAGGGGGAGAATTAGTTTACTTTTGTTTTTATTTTGTGTTTTATTTTGTTTTGCTTGTATTTTCCACACATGCGTTTATGTGTTTGTTTAGTGTTTCTAGAATTTACAGGTTAATTCATTCGAAGCTACTGTCTATTTTTGCAACTGATAGATAGTAGTTAGGTTGAATTGTTTTTGGTTGGACAATTTTGTTGTAATGGGCTATTTTTGTAACTTTTAGCATTTTGTTCGATTATGTGTTTCTTCATGGATTGCCAAAGGGGGGAAATTGCTAGGTTCTAAGAAATTAGGAAGTAACGTATTAGAACTTCAATGTGTATATGTTGGCAAACCATGATCAAAATGTTTAGTCTAGATTTAGGCTGCTCAAAGTGCGTGTTTATGTAAAGTTGGAATTGAGTAATTGTAGAAAATTACTATTCAATTTTTGCAAAGCTCGATCGATCGAAACTCGTGCAGAATGTTTTTTCTGCAGAATTTCCAACTCAGCCCAAGCCCATATGATGTGTAGGGTTTTATGTTTTTCCTTAAGTATAAAAGGAAAAACCCTAGCCACGTTTTGTAGTAGTTGTTTATGCTTTGTGTGTGAATCTCTTGTGAGATCTAGAGGTGTTTGCCTTCATACACACTTTGGGTTATCAAGATTAAGATTGAGGTCGAGAGCTTGGTGATCGTTTCAGTTACTTCATAAAGAGCTTAAAGAAAAACAAGTGGTATACTTATGGATGCTGTGGATCTGAGAAAGAAGTAGTCCGTGGACTCAAGGCTGTCACGTGGTCATGGTAGTCAGTTTTCTACTCGAGGTAGCAATAGGATGTTAGTGGTCGAAGTCGCTATTGTAAAATTTCAATTCTTTCATAGTGGATCTGTTTTACCTTGAGGATAGCTAGGTTAAATCCTCCCCAGGTTTTTACTGGTTCGGTTTTCCTGGGTTATCATATCGTTGTGTTTTTTACTTTCCGCACTGTTTTAATGATATGATTTACTTGTGTTAACCTAGATCTGAATAATTTACCTAAGTTAATCACTTGGCTGAATAACTAGGTTACTCTGTTTGTGTTTAAGGGGTCTAAAAACTTAACAAGAAGGTCTGAGGGTGAACTTGTTAAGCATAAGTCAGATATGTGATCAAGAATTTATGGTGCTATTCTCACAAGGAAAATACCTTATGTTGGATGAGTCTGGAAAGAAACTCATAAGTGTTGTTCGCACTCTAGACTGTAAAGTTTTTTAGACCCCTTAAAACAACCAAATTAACCTAGTTATTTAGCCAAGTTATTAACTTAGGTAAATTATGCAAATCTAGGTTAACACAAAACAATCATATCATGCAAAGCAGCGGAAAAATAAATAACACAATGATATGACGACTCAGAAAAACCAAACCGATAAAAAACCTGGGGAGGATTTAACCTAGCTATCCTCAAGGTAAAACTGAATCCACTTATGAAAGAATCGAAGTTTGTACAATAATGACTTAGACTACTAACATCCTATTGCTACCCACCAGTAGAAAACTTACTGACACAACCACGTGCAAGCTTCGAGACCACGGACTCTTTCTTTCTTGGATTCTCCAGCAAGTACAAGCACTCCCACTTGTGTATCTTTAAGCTCTTATGGCAGCAACTGAATAATCATCAAGCTCTTGAATAAATCTCCTTCTTGATGATCCTAAGCTTGTGTGAAGGCAAGCACCTCTTAGATCTCACAAGAGATTCACACAAATAGCAATATGAGCAACCTAAAAAATGTGGCTAGGGTTTGCCTTTAATACCTAGGGCAAAACATAAAACCCTACACGTCATATTAGCTTAAGGCTGAGTTGGAAATTCTACAGAAGAAACAATCTGCACGACTTTCGATTGGTCGAGTCTAATTCTCAATCGATCGAGCCAGGCAAATTTACACAGTAACTTCTGCAGTTAACTTGATTCCAACTTTACATGAATGACATACTTTTAGCAAGTATAAAAAAAGACTAAACACCTGTTTTGATCATGGTTTGCCAATAATACACATTAGAGTTCTAATACATTAGTTCCTAAGTACTTAGAACCTAACATAGACAATTGTTATGGTTTGGTCCCTCATGCTGATATTGTGTGCAATAGTATTCGTTTGCCAAATGAAGATCTATGGCACCAAAGGATAGGACATGCTAGCTACAAACATCTTTCAATTGTATCTAAGCATGAATTAGTGTGGGGATGCCAAAGCTCAGTAAAGTGAACAATGTTGTGTGTGGACCATGTCAACTTGGGAAACAAACTAAAGCTAAACATCTAGACACTCAGAAATCCGCTATATCTAGACCATTGGAGCTACTACATCTGGATCTCATGAGTCCAACTCGAACTGAGTCTCTTGGTGGGAAGAGATACATCATGGTTGCGGTAGATGACTTCACTTGGTACATTTGGGTCATTCTTCTAAGATCTAAGTTAGATGCTACTAAGCACATTGAAGTCTTGTGCACAAGATTGCAAAATGAGAAGAGCTTAAAGATTGATCAAATTTGAAGTGATCATGGTAAGGAATTTGAAAACTCGTACATGGAGTCTTTTTGCACTAGATCAGGTATATCTCAAGAATTCTTTGCTTCTATTACTCCTCAGCAGATTGGTGTAGTAGAAAGAAAGAACAGGGCTATTCAGGAGATGGCTAGAGCCATGTTGCACAACAAGGATGTAGCTAGAAACTTGTGGGGAGAAGCTGTCAACACTGCGTGTCATACGGTTAACAGGGTGTGTTTCAGACCCGGTACCAAGAAGACTCCCTATGAGCTATGGAAAGGAAGGAAGTCAAATGTTAAGTATTTCAGAATCTTTGGAAGTACTTGTTTCATTCTTAAGGATAGAGAGAATGTGGAAAAATTTGACTCTTGAAGCGATGAAGGAATATTTTTGGGATACTCTTCTACAAACAAGGCTTATCAGGTACACAACAAGAGAACCGAGAAGGTGATGGAAACTATAAATGTTGTTCTCGATGAAAATTTGGAGTCTAGTTCTAAGAAAACTAGTGAGAGAATTCCCAAAGAAATTCTTCCTTTCGAGCCCAAGGATGCTCAAGAACCTATTGATCATGAGCTTGCATCTCCAAGTACTCCCGGTACTCCAAGTGTTGAAGAAGATTCAGCAAACATATCTACCTCACATGTTATGAATCTCATAAAGAGAAAGGAACCTCCTATAGAATTAAGTTGAATCATCCTCCCGAAGTTATTGTGGGAACCATGAATGAACTTACACTAAGGAAACGTACAGTTGATAAATGTGTTGCTAACTTTGTGTCATATTCTTATTATTTGTCACAGGTTAAACCCACCAAGGTTGAGGAAGCTCTTCAGGATGAAAGCTGGGTTGAAGTTGGACTCTAGTACCTAGACCAGAGGGTGAGCACATCATTGGCACAAAGTGGATTTTTTGCAATAAGACTGAAGATGAGGGTAACATGATCTGCAACAAGGCTCGTCTTGTGACTCAAGGATACTCTTAAATGGAAGGAGTGGACTATGATGAGACATTTTCTCCAGTAGCCCATATGGAGTCCATCAGGATTCTCCTAGCCCTAGCATTCCATTTGAAGTTCAAGCTTTACCAAATGGATGTCAAGACTGCCTTCTTAAATGGGTTCCTTAAAGAAGATGCCTATGTGGCTCAACCAAAAGTATTCATAGATCCCCACTTTCCGGATCATGTGTTGTACCTCAAGAAGGAACTCTATGGTTTAAAGCAAGCCCCCAGAGCTTGGTATGATCGGCTCACACAATACTTGGTGTCACATGGGTTCACAAGAGGAAAATCTGATCAAACTCTCTTCATCAAAAGGGAAGATGGTGAGTCGATAGTTGCTCAAGTCTATGTTGATGATATCATCTTTGGGTTAACAAAGGATAAACTTGCTTATGGTTTCTCCAAACTCATGCAAGCCGAGTTCGAGGTGAACATGATTGGAGAGTTGAATCACTTCCTTGGGTTGCAGATACGTCAGCAAGAGTCAAGTATATTCATATCTCAATATAAATATGCTAGAAATCTTGTGAAAAAGTTTGGTTTGGAATCTGCTAGTTCTTATAGAACCCCTATGAGTCCAAATGCTAAACTCACTGTTGATGTGTTGGGAAAAACTGTTGATCTGTCTCTCTATAGAAGCATGATAGGTAGTCTTCTTTACCATACTGCTAGTAGACCTGACATTAGTTACAGTTTAGGAGTGTGTGCTAGATATCAGGCTAATCCCAAAGAGTCCCATATGACTGCTTTAAAAAGAATCATAAAGTATGTCAAAACCACTGTTGACTTTGGTGTGTGGTACAACAAGGACCCAAATGATGTCTTAGCTGGATATCCGGATGCTGACTGGGTTGGTAATGTTGATTATAGAAAGAGTACTTCGGGGGTTGTTTTTATGTGGGTAATAATCTTGTCTCTTTGATAAGCAAAAAGAAGAATTCCATCTCATTATCCACTGTAGAGGTTGAATACATCACTGCCCATAGCTGTTACACCCAACTTCTATGGATGTAAAAACTCCTCCTTGATTATGGTATTCGTCAAGAACATATCACTATCTATTGTGACAACACCAGTGCCATCAATATATTTAAAAGTCCTATTTAACACTCTCGAACTAAACACATAGAGATTCGACATCATTTCATTCGTGAGCTTGTTGAAGATGGTACACTTACACTTGAGTTCATTCACACTGATGATCAAAAGGCTGATTTGTTCACCAAACCTCTTGATAGCAAACAGTTTAAATTTGTTCATCAAAACATCAGTGTTATCCCCATGGATTGATCTTCTCTTCTCCTCTTCCTTCCTCATGCATTTGCATCTAGTTTTATGCTTTGCCTTATTTAACATGTTTTTGTTTGTTTGTTTTCAGTTTTACTTTATTTTTTTTTTCATAAAATAAAGAAAAAATTAAAAAATCAGAAAAATATAAAAACAGTGTGTGTTTGTGTACATTGATACTTGTGTACCTTGGATGGCCATTGAAACAAAGTTTTTTAAAATTTGTATCTCTTGTAGCCTAGATGAGCATTTCTATGCACAACTAAGCAAGTGAGCTTTGTGGCTCATGTTTATGATGAGTAAGATTAGGTAATCTCTTGTACTTAACACTCGTATCACTCTTTTTGATGGGTAGGACTAGAAAATCCTACAAGAAAGGCATAAATAACTATCTCACCACTGTTACCCGCCAATCATGAAATGACATCTGTATGCTTCAGCACAGCAAAAGTGCAATGTCAAAAGCTTAATATCATTGGGTATTTCTTTTCTCTCTCTTATATGCCCATGCATGATATACTTAAAAGAAAATATGCAAAAAAAAATAAAAGCAAAAGAATCAATATGCTTTATATATGATTGCAAGCGTGTGTTCTAGGAGATGTTGGAGTTATAGGATGTACCTCGAAGGTGATAGTCTCTATCAAGTAGTTATGATCGTGTGTGAGTTAAATTGATTTGTTCATATCTCAAATCGTCATAACATGTAAACACTTATGCAATCTTGCGATGTCTTTCACACACAACACGCAATATTCTTTGCTACTTTTGATAAATACGCAGGTACAATGTGATTTGGCCATCACAAGGAATATATGTGTTAATGTATGCTGACTAAACTGTCTTGACTTGTTTTTGAAATATAAAATTGGTTAGACTTGTTTAGTGTGTGTATGTGTGTTGGATCTAAATGCGTGACATTTTTCTTGTTGAGAGATGTTTTTGAGAGTTTAAAATGTTGTTTGGATCTTTGGTTGAGTAGCATGGTTGATTGCATTCATTTCTATGTTTTTCTCTTCTTTGAAAGACCGTTTTAAGCAATCTCGACAGCTTCTCGATACGTCTCGACAACTAGGCTATCTATCGAGCTCTTGATCTTCGTTTCTCAACAGCTGCTATTGCAATTTCGATCTATCGAAGTTTTTGAGAATTTATCTCGATAGCTTCTCGATCCATCAAGAAAGTTTTTGTCTCCCTGATAGCTTCTCGATCCATTGAGGTCCTTTTGTTGTGAACACCTCTCGATAGCTTCTTGATAGCTCTTTCTGTCACATTTTAATTCTCAAAACCTCTCGATCCATCGAGCTGCGTATATGTCTATATATAGGGTCAGTGCAAATTTCTCTCATTTCTCCCCGATCTCTCTCCACAAAAAAGTGTCTCTCCCTCTCCCAAACACTTCTCACTCAACCTCTTCATCTTCCCCACTCAATCTTCGGTCTATTCCTTGAATTTTTCACTGGTATGATCTTTTTTCCATCTCTTTATCATACATTTCATGCATTTTGACCTAAGTTTTGGTGTTTTTGAAAATTTCTAGGGGTTTTCAAAATTGATGAGGTTTTTGCAAAATTTTTGGGATGAGTTTTGTTCAAATGATCTTAAGATGATCATGCATTGCATCAAATTGCATTTTAACAATGTTTCATGCATTTTAGATGTGGCTTATGTGTTGCTAGGTTTGGATTGGGCTGAGTCCATGATGCTTTTATTGTTGCATGTCACATGCTCATGCATTTTCATGCATACGTACTTTCCTATTTCTATCTTTTGATATTAATTGTGTTGGTGCTTTTTTGCTTGTCTCTTTCTCTCTCTCTTTCTTTTGGTCAGTCTGCATCATGGCACTTAAACGTAAGTCCACTTCGTCCCAAAATCCTCTTCATTCTGGGGCATCTTCCTCTAATTCTACCCCTTCTTATCTTCGGTTCCATGATCAGAAAGCCCGTAAGGACTTCTCGGAGAACTACTCTTGACAAGGCATTCATTCAGAACGCCAAGTTGTCTTATCGGATTTTTTTGATACTAACCTTCCCACTGTCATCTATAGTAGGGGTTGGGAGGCACTTTGTGTCATCCCGGTCACTTGTCCTTCTATGATCATACAGGGTTTTACCCTAATATGCACAAATTCGATTATTCAGTACCTCTTTTTGTCACTTGCGTTCAAGGTATGCGCATTGTGGTCACTCTGGATCTTGTATCCGAGGTGCTCCACATCCCAAGGGTAGTGCATCTGGACTACCTCGGCTGTGATCGTCTTAGTACTGTGTTCAAAGATGAGCTCATGTCTCTATTCTGTGAGACTCCTTCTTCTTGGGGTGGTCGTTGGAACACCCGTTGCTCAGCCTTTGCTAAAGGTCTGAGGTTCCTTAACATGGTGGTGACATTCGTTCTCCATCCTTTGTCTCTCTATAACTCTATCACAGAGCCTCGTGCTCGATTTTTGTTATCTCTTCTAGAGAATCTCACTATAGACTTCCCTTCTCACTTCATCCTCTCCCTCATAAATGTATATAGGGATACAGCGACCCGTGATAAGCTTATCTTTCCTTCAGCTATCACAAGGATCCTTCGCCACTTTTTTGTCTCCTTTCCCGTGTCGAATCCTTTCTTTGTCATGTGTAACATTGATGAGGCGACTGTTAGACGGAGTGAGGCCCAGCTTCGACTGAAGCGGCCATGGATCGAAACGGTGACTCTTCCAGCTTCTTCAGCTCCATCCACATCCACTCCTTTTTCTTCCGCGGATGATGTGACCCTCGAGGCAATTATGGCATACCTTCAGTGCATGGATGCTTGCCTTGACACTCTCAGCGATGAGTTGTGTCAGGTGAACACCCGTGTCAATCGAATTGCATGACAACAGGCTTGCCTTGGTGGTTTCATAGAGTCTCACTCCTTCTCCAGAGATTTCTAAGGATAAGGAAGATGATGCTGGCTCCGATGGCGATGGTGATGGTGATGAGGATGATGGTGCTAGCTCTTCCAATGATGATGAGATGATTGCTTGAGTTACTTGCCCTTTGTCATTCGTGACAAAAATGGGGAGTAGTTTTGGGTATGAGAGTAGTCATGTACCTAGGGGGAGAGTTAGTATAGGAGATTTTTGTTAGGGAGAGTTTCTATACTAGTTAAGGGATGTAGTGAGGATTTATGTATTTTTTTCTTTTCTATATCATTACAGATACATTGTTCTTACTCTGTGATAGCAAACCTTGTACTTATTATTGATATATATTGAGGTTGTTATTACATTTTCACCTATCTCTTCATGTGTTGTTTCTTTTCTCTCTTTATGCACATGCATCTAATTACTTGTATGCAATCCTTTTATTTATGTTTCATACTAAGATGCCATGATGAGTTTTGTTTAAAGTGTTTTAGAAATACAGGTTGTCAAAGTCTTCTTGTCATGAACTCTCTTCTTGCAAAGCTTTTCAAGAATTTGTATTAGGATATATTTTATTGTATTCAACAAGTGAGTATGAGTTGAGTGATTTATGACTTCTCTCATATGTTCATTTATTTGTTGTGGTTTTTTCACAGATTGCCAAAGAAGGAGATTTTTAGGACATATGTGAATGATGTTAGGAACATATGTCATTTAGAATTGGCTAATCCTTTCACAAAACACACTTTACTTGTAATTGGGTAGATCTAGGATGTGTTTAATACTTCAAGGAACAAGAGTTCAAGTCCAAGTATTGAAGCCATGCAAATCTGTCCAAGAAACAAGTAAAGAAGTGCTAGATTTTAAAGCTTGATAGCTAGCTCGACCGATAGCATCTATCGAGGTTTAAAAGGCAGCTTTTGCTTGACGCTCGACAGCTGCTTGATAGATACCCTATCTATCGAGATTTATGAAAATCAGTTTTTCAGATCTGATTTCACTCTAATTTGTGTGTACATGTTTAGGTTTTCTTTTCTCTCAACCCTAAACATATATAAGGATTATTTTAAGGGCCGTCAAAGATGGCATGAGTATAGAGCAAAGTTTTGTTCATACAAATTGTGACAGGAAACAGAATTTGCTCTAGTTCATCTTTCTCTTGAAGAAGCTACTGTATTTCTACACCATTGGGTTTTGTGACCAAGGAGCTTCGTGATCTTCATTGTGTTGATGAACTGAAGAACTTTGCAGCTAACATCCTTCTCAAGTTGGTGAGTAAGTCTCGTACTGGGATCCGCACATCTATTGGTTAGTCATGTACTGGGAGCTGTGCATTGAATAGAAGAGATTGTCATTACAAAACAAGTCCAATTGTGCATTGGGGGTAAGGGTTCAACTGTAGGTTGGTATAAAGTACTGAAATTCCTTTACTCGTAACCGCTTGTTGTGATAATAGTGAATTCTTGGAAGTGGTGACCTTAAATTCACCCGGTGGGGTTTTGCCTTGGTGGTTTTCCCCATTCGTAAACAAATCACCGTGTCAACTTTATTTTCCACTGCATATTAACTTAGTTGGTGATTTGTTTGCGCTTGCAATCATATATAAAGCATTTTGATTCTTTTTGCTTTTTATTTTTCTTTGCATATTTTTATTTTTAAGCATATCATGCATAGGCTTAAAAGAGAGAGAAAAGAAATACCCAATGATGTTAAGCTTTTGACATTGCACTTTTGCTATGCCGAAGCATACAGATGTTATATCATGATTAGCGGGCAACAGTGGTGAGATAGTTATTTATGCCTTTCTCTTAGGATTTTCTAGTCCTTCCTATCAAAAAGAGTGATACTAGTGTTAAGTACAAGAGTTTAATTAATCTTACTCATCACAAACACGAGCCACAAAGTTCACTTGTTTAGTTGTGCATAGAAATGCTCATCTAAACTACAAAAGATACAAAGTTTAGAAAATTTTGTTTCAATGTTTATCCAAGGTACACAAGTACCAACGCACACAAACACACACTGTTTTTGTATTTTTCTAATTTTTCATTTTTATTTTTTATTTTTATGAAAACAAAATAAAGCAAAACTAAAAACAAATAAACAAAAACATGTTAAACAAAGCATAGCATAAAACTAGACTGACTCAAACCAAGAAAGCAAAACACATAAGTAATGCAATAAAAAAATAGAGGGAGAGAGAGAAAAGTGACAATCACTTCGAGCCTTTTTCCTTCCACACCTTGGAAGAACATTTCTGTTTAGCGAACCCTTGATCTGGCGGTGAGATGGAAGAATTGAAACCGTTCAAGTTCAAAAGGAACATGAGGGCTTTCAGAAGATCTCCAAGAGGAGCAAAAGAGGATGGAAACTAATTCTGGTTTCCTAATGAGATCATACTATTGCTCTATTGAGTTGCTAACCACTTATAGCAATTAGGTCGAGTATGTTTGGTTGCTCCACAGTGATGGCATAGATGCTGCTTCTTCTGTTTAGACTTTTGAGTATTACCCTTCTTAGCCCTTGGGTTTTTAGTCTCTTTCTTAACAAGCTTAGGAGGTGCTCCTAAGATAGATTTACCCTTGTCTATGTTCTCACTAGCTAAACAGTTTTGACATCAGTGTTATTAGATTCAACATTGTTAGTAGGAGAAACAAAAATAGTAGTACTAGAGGAAGCAATATTAGGAGAAGAAAAATCATATCATACCTTAAACTAGTTTGATTAGTAGTTGATTTCTGGGCGCTGAGCATCTCATCAAGTTTTGCACTTGAAGTCCTTTCCAACTGAGCTCTGACTTAGAACAGCTCTGCCTCAAACTTCTTGGTCTTCTCATCTAAGATATTGTTCTCAAACTTTAGTGCTCCAATAGTTTGATTAGCTTCATCAAACTTTGTGGAGATTTCTTCTCGTTTAAGCTCCACATCACTGAGCTTCTTGGTGGCCAACCTATACAACTTCTCATGCTTTTCCGAGACTTTGTATAGTTTTGCATAGGCTGTGTGGATGTCATCTTACTCACCCATCTTTTCAAACATAGACTCCACCAAGTCCTCTTCTTCATCCACATCTTCAACAATCCCCTCAGTAGGATTTACAGTGGCAGTGAAGACATTCAGGATTCCATCATCCTCATTTTTTTCAGTGTCACTTAATGTAGTAGCAAGTGCCTTGCTTTTCCCAATGGTCTTGAGATACGTATGGCACTCTTGATTCATGTGTCCAAAGCCTTGACACCCGAAACACTTAGGTCATGAGGGAACAGTGTACTGATTGCCATCCCTAGCATCCTTCTTCCCTTTGTCTTGGCTCTTAAATTGAGACAAACTGGACTACTTGCGGTCTTTGTCAAATCCTTTAGCATTGGCATTCTTCATAAACTTTTTGAACTGCCTTGTAATGTAGGATTTCATTTTAGAATCTTCATCATCAGAAGACTCATCAGTGCCACTGCTCGTGGCCTTCAGTGCCATGCTCTTTCCTTTACTCCATTTCCCGATTCATGTCAAACCCAACTCATAGGTCTACAGATTGCCAACCAGCTCTGCCATAGGAATTTTGTCAATATCCTTTGATTCCTCAATTGTGGTGATCTTGGCATGAAATCTCTCGGGTAGAGATCTGAGCACCTTTCTAACAATCTTGAGTTCAAGAATGGTTTCTCTAAGATTAAAGGCTAAGTTCTGGAATGACTTATCCTCCTCCATCTTGATCTCTTCGAAGCTTGTAGTGAGCCTCTGAAGCTTCGAATCCTTGACAACCTTGGTTCCCTCATAGGTTGTCTAGAGGATGATCCATGCTTCCTTGGCAGTTTTGGTAGATGATATCTTCTTAAACTCCTTATTCATGACCACATTGAATAACGCATTCAATGCCCTGCTATTGAAGTTAGCCACCTTGATCTTAGCATCTTCCCAATCGACCAACGCTTCCTTTGGCTTGGTCCAGCCTATCTCCACAGCTTACCACACTTTTTCATCTAATGATCTCATATGTACTTTCTAGTATGCATAGTTAGTGCCATCAAATAGAGGAGGTATAATAAGAGACTGTCCTCTATCCATGACAATCAGGGGTCAATGGATCGCACAACAAAGATTAACCCTAATTAGAGTGTGCCCGATCTGATACCACTTGATAGGCCAAGAATGTATTGACCACTTGTGATAAATTAAACTAATTAATTAGCCAAGTTAATTAACTAATCCAATTAACATGCAAAATGCATGGTAGCACAAACAAATCACCAACTAAGTAAATATGCAGCGGAAAGTAAATTTGACACGGTTATTTGTTTACGAATGAGGAAAACCTCCAAGGTAAAAACCCCCACCGAGTGATTTTAAGGTCACCACTCCTGAGAATCCACTATTATCACAACAAGTGGTTACAAGTAAAGGAATCTCAGTACCTTATACCAACCTACAGTTGAATCCTTACCCCCAATGCACAATTGAACTTGTTCTATAGTGACAATCTCTCCTATTCAATGCACGACTCCTAGTACGTGACTAACCAATCGATGCGCGGATCCCAGTACGCAGCTTACTCCCTTGCACGAATCCAAGTACGTGACTAACCACCAACTTGAGAAAAATGTTGGTTGCAAAGTTCTTTAGTTCATCAACACGATGAAGATCATGAAGCTCTTTGATTACAAAACCCAACGGCGTACAAACGCAGCAGCTTCTTCAAGAGAAAGATGAACTAGGGCAAATTCTGTCTCCGGTCACAATTTGCATGAACAAAATTTTGCCTCACATGCGCAACCTTTGACGACCCTTAAAATAATCCTTACATATGCTTAGGGTTGTGAGAAAATAAAGTCTAAACAAGTATACACGGATATGTATGAAATTATATTTGAAAATCTGATTTTCAAAGATATCGATAAACAGGTTATCTATCGAGCAGCTGTCAAGCATCGGGCTAAAGATCCCTTTTAAACTTCGATAGATGCTATCTGTCGAGCTAGCTATCGAGCTTTAAAATTCAATACTTCTTCACTTGTTTCTTAGATAAATTTGTATGGCTTCAATACTTGAACTTGAATCTTGTTCCTTGAAGTATTAAACACATCCTAGATCTACCCAATTACAAGTAAAGTGCGTTTTGTCATAGGATTAGCTAATTCTACATGACATATGTTCTTAACATGATTCAAATATGTCCTAACACTAGGTTTTAAAAACCAAAGGAATCTATCTAGAATCAGATAAAGAGAGCATATGAGAGTACAAGAAAACCAAAACTTGAAGATGAACCCAGAACTCACCAGAAATAAGGAGATGGATCGATACCCACAAATCAAAAACACTATTTGATGGAGATGAAACTAGACTCTGCCTTGTTCTTCCTTGGTGTAGTTGCACGATCAAACCCCAACTGGGTCTCGGTCCAATCTCTCAGGAAAGATGCATTGTAGCCTTTAGATCATCATCTGGTGAGCATTGTAGGTGTGATAGTGTTTTTTATGAGAGAGGCGTGTTTGATCCTTTGTGGGTTTTGTTTTTGAAAAGAAACTTGTTAGAGTAATGGTAGAATATGAGGTGGGTAATGAAATGGTAACGGAGTGAAGCACAGGTGGGTAATGATAGGCCAAAAATGTATTGACCCCTTGTGATGAATTAACCAATTAATTAGCCGAGTGAATTAATTAGGTTCAATTACATGCAATGAGTGTGGCAGCACAAAAAAATCACCAAATAACTAAATATGCAGTGGAAATTAAATGACACAGTGATTTGTTTACGAATGGGAAAAACCTACATGGAAAAAACCCCACCGGGTGATTTTAAGGTCACCACTCCCGAGAATCCACTATTATCAAAAAAAGTGGTTACAAATAAAGGAATCCCAGTACCTTATACCAACCTACAGTTGAACCCTTACCTCAATACCCAATTGGACTTTTTCTGTAGTGACAATCTCTCCTTGTATTGCATGACTCCCAGTACGTGATTAACCAAAAGATGCGCGGATCCTAGTACGCAACTTTATCACCAACTGAGAAGGATGTTGGCTGCAAATTTTTTCAGTTCATCAACCGATGAAGATCACGAAGTTTCTTGGTCGCAAAACCCTACGGTGTACAAACACAACAGCTTTCTCAAGAACTAGAGCAAACTAGGTTTCCGATCACACTTGAGTAAATATGCTCTTGTGCAATTGAGCTCTTGACTATGCAACCTGATACGACCCTTAAAATAATTCTTATATATGTTTAGGGTTGTGAGAAAAGAAATTCCAAACACATACTCACGGATTGGATGAAAATCAGAACTGAAAATCTGTTTTTCATAAATCTCGACAGATATCCTATCTGTCGAGTAGCTGTCGAGTCTCAGACTGAAACAGCTCTTTTAAACCTCAATAGATACTAGCTGTCGAGCTTTAAAATCCAGCACTCTTTCACTTGATTCTTGGACAGACTTTCATGGCTTTAACACTTGAACTTGAAACCTTATTTCTTGAAGTATTAAACACATCCTAGATCTACCTAATTACAAGTAAAGTGCGTTTTGTCAAAGGATTAGCCAATACATAAAATGTTGACATATGTTCCTAACATCCAATCACATATGTCCTAACAATCTCCCTCGTTGGCAATCCGTGACAAAACCCCAATAAACAAATGAACATATGAGAGAAGTCATAAATCACTCAACTCATATTCACTTGTTGAATACAATAAAATCTATCCTAACACAGACTCTTGAAAAACTTTGCAAGAAGAGAGTTTGTGGCAAGAGGACTTTGACAACCTGTATTTCTAAAACACTTAAACAAAACTCATCAAGGCATCTTTTTGTGAAACAGAAATAAAAGATTGCATACAATAAATAAGAAACATGTGTATAAAGAGAGAAAAGAAACAACACATGGAGAGATAGATGAAAGAACTGCAATAACAACCTTAAATGTATATATATCAACAAGTACAAGGTTTGCTATCACAATATGATCACAAGATATAAGGTACATGAACAGTGTATCTAAAATAGAAAGAAAAAAAAATAGATACATCACAATCCTCACTACATTCCTCAAAAGCATGAACACTCCCCCTAACAAAAATCTCCTATACTAACCCTCCCCCTATGAGTATGACTGCTCTCATCCCAAAACTACTCTCCATTTTTGTCACAAGTGACATAGGGTAAGAGTATCAAGTAGACATCTCGTCATCACCGGAAGAGCTATCATCTCCATCCCCATCATCATCATCGTCGCCGGAGTCATCATCGTCCTTGAATGCCTCGGGAGGAGGAGAGGGAGACTCTACGAAGCCACCAAGGCGAGCCTGCCGTCTGGCAATACGGCCGACATGGGTGTTTACCTGACACAACTCATCACTGAGAGTGTCAAAGCGAGCATCCATGTGTTGAAGGTACGCCATGATCGCATCAAGAGTCACACCACCCGCAGAAAAAGAAGGAGTAGAGGTGGATAGAGTTGAAGGAGGATGGAGCTAAAGGAGTGGGAGGAGCTGTCGACCCGGACTGCCTTGAACGTAGCTGCGCCTCGCTTTGTTTAACGGTAGCGACGTCTATGGCACATATAACATGGAAGTGGTCGGAAACGGGAAAGGGAACAGAAAATGGCGTAAAATCCTCGTGATAGCCAAAGGAAAGATAAGCTTATCATGGGTTGCCGTATCCCTATACACGTCAATGAGAGAGAGAATAAAATGAGAGGGAAAATCAATGGTAAGATGCTCAATGAGGGATAACAAAAACTGAGCATGAGGCTCTGTAATGGAGTTATAATGAGAGAGAGGATGAAAAACAAAGGTCATAACCATGTTAATGAACTGAGGACCTTTAGCAAAGGTTGAACAAGAAGTGAACTGATGATCACCCCAAACAGAAGGACGCTCACAAAAAAAGGATATAAGCTCGTCTTTAGACACGGTCTTAAGACGATCATAACCAAGGTAGTCAGGATGCGCTACCCTAGGGACATGGAGCATGTTGGATACAATATCCGGAGTGACCACGATGCACGTACCTCGAACGCGAGTGACAAAGAGGGGTACTAAATAATCAAATCCACGCATGTTGGAGTAGAACTCCTAAATAAGCACGGATGGAAAAGTGAGCAAGACGTCACACAGTGACTCCCAATCCCTACTATGAATGACAATGGGTACGTTAGTGTCAGAGAAGTTGACAAAATGACTTGGCATTCCGAATGAATGCCTCATCTAGAAAAGTTCTCTGAAAAGTCCTTACGGGCTTTAGCATCATAGAATCAAATATGAGAAAGGGTAAGATCAGAAGAGGTAGATGCCTCGGAATGAAAAGAGTTCTGGGACAGAGTAGACTTACGTTTAGGTGCCGTGACCCAACTAACGTAAACAAGAGAGAGAGGGAGGGAGAAAGAGAAACATGCAGAAAAGCACCAAATACAATCAATATATAAGAATATAGAGAATGAAAGGTACGTATGCATGAAAATGTATGAGCATGTGATATGCAATAGTAAAAACATCATGGACCTAGCCCAATTTAATCCTACCAGCACACAATCAGTTCCACAATGTAAACACGCATCTAAAATGCATGAAACATTGTTATAATGCACATGTGATGCAATGCATGACGATTTAAAAAACATTTAAACAAGACCCATCCCAAAATTTTTACATAACCCATCAATTTTGAAAAAACCCCCAAAAAATTTTCAAAGCTCAAAACTTAGGTCAAAAAAGAGTGAAATGCATGATTAATGAGTGAGAAAGAATCATACCAAAAGAAGAACACTTGATTTAGGCCGAAGATTAGGTGAGGAATGTGAGGGGTTTAAGTTTGAAGAGTTTTGGAGTGAGAAAAGAGAGAACCTATTGAGAGAGGTTGAAGAAATGAGATCAGAAATCGCAAAGCGTGTATATATAGAAGCCTTATAATTCTCGACAAATCAAGAGGTGTCGAGAGGTGTTGAGCTTTAAAGGCATAGAGAGATACATCTATCGAGCAGCTGTCCAGAGGTGTCCACAGCAAATACAAGCTTGATGGATTGAGGAGCTATCGAGGAGACATAAAATTTCTCGATCGAGCGAGGAGCTATCAAGAAACTGTCGAGATTGTAATAAAAAGAAGTTGAAGAGCTCGATAGATAAGCCAGGTGTCGAGAGGTATCGAGGAGCTATCGAGATTGCTTAAAAAAACAGTTTTTCAAGAAGAGAAAACACAGATATGAATACAATCAAACGTGCAACTCAACCAAGGATCCAAACAACATTTTAACCTCTAAAAAAAATCTCTCAACAAGAAAAGTGTAAGCACATAGATCCCAAAACACACAGACACACACACACACACACACACACACACACACACTAAACAAGTCTAACCAATTTTATATTTCAAAAACAAGTTAAGACAATTTAATGAGCATACATTAGCACATGTAAACCTTGTAATGGCCAAATCACATTGTACCTGCACATGTATCAAAAGTAGTAAAGAATATTGCATGTTGTGTGTGAAAACATCACAAGATTGCATAAGGGTCTCTATGTTATGTCGATTTGAGATATGAGTAAATCAATTTAACTCACACACAATCATAACTGTTTGATGGGGACTATCACCTTTGAGGTACATCCTATAACTCTTACATTTCCTAGAATCCACGCTTGCAATCATATATAAAGCATTTTGATCTTTTTGCTTTTACTTTTCTTTGCATATTTTTCTTTTATTAAGCTTATCATGCATGGGCATACAAGAGAGAGAAAAGAAATACCTAATGATGTTAAGCATTTGATATTGCACTTTTGCTATGTCGAAGCATACGAATGTCATTTCATGATTGGCAAGCAACAGTGGTGAGATAGTTATTTATGTCTTTCTCTTAGGATTTTCTAGTTCTTCCCGTCAAAAAGAGTGATACGAGTGTTAAGTACATGAGATTACTTAATCTTACTTATCACAAACACGAGCCACAAAACTCACTTGCTTAGTTGTGCATGGAGATGCTCATCTAAGCTACAAAAGATACAAATTTTAGAAAACTTTGCTTCATTGGCCATTCAAGGCACACAAGTACCAATGTACACAAACACATATTATTTTTGTATTTTTCTGATTCTTCAATTTTTTTTTATAAAAAAATAAAAACAAAACTGAAAAACAACCAAACAAAAATATGTCAAATAAAGCAGTGCATAAAAACTAGACTGTCTCAAAAAAACAAAACACACAAGTAATGCAAACATAACAAAAAGAGGGAAAGAGAAAAAGTGACTAAATCACTTGGAGCCCTTTTCCTTCCACACCTTGGAAGACCCTTTCCTTTGAGCAAAGCCTTGAACCAGAGGTGAGGGGGAAGAATTGAAACCGTTCAAGTAAGAAAGGAACATGAGGGCCTTTAGGAGATCTTTAAGATAGATTTATCCTTGTCTATGTTCTCACTAGCTATCACAGTTTTAGCATCATTATTCTCAGAATCAATATTGTTAGTTAGAGAAAAAAAAAAGTAGTACTAGAAGAAGCAATATTAGGAGAAGAAAAATCATACCCTAAACCGGTTCGATCGGAGGAAGATTTTTGCTCTTGAGGTCCTCTCCAACTGAGCTCTCACTTGGAACAGTTCTGCCTCAAGCTTCTTGGTCTTCTCAGCCAAGAAATTGATCTCAAACCTCAGTGCTCCAATAGTCTGATTTGTTTCATCAAACTTTGTGGAGAGTTGTTCTCGTTCAAGCTCCACATCACTGAGCTTCTTGGTGGCCAACCTATACAGCTTCTCATGTTTTTTCGAGACCTTGTATAACTTTGCATAGGCTGTGTGGATGTCATCTTGCTCATCCATCTTCTCAAATTTTGACTCCACCAAATTTTCTTCTTCATCCACATTTTCTATTATCCCTTCAGTAGGACTGACAGTGGCGATAAAGGCATTCAAGATTTCGTCATCCTCATTTTCAAAATCATCCTCAGGTTCGGTGTCACTCAAGGTAGCAGCAAGTGCCTTACTTTTCCCAATAGAGTTAAGATAAGTGGGGTACTCTTTTTTCATGTGATCGAATCCCTGACACAAAAAACACTTGGGCCTTGAAGGAACAATGTACTGACCGCCATCCCTAGCTTCCTTCTTCCCTTTGTCTTGACTCTTAGACTGTGAAGAATTTGATTGCCTATTGTCGTTATTGAGGCCCTTTGCATTGGCATTCTTCATGAACTTCTTAAACTGCTGGGTGATGTAGGACTTCATTTTAGAATCTTCATCATCGGAAGACTCATCAGTGTCATTGCTTTTGGTCTTTAGTGCCATACTCTTGCTCTTGCTTGACTTCTCGGGCCTAGACAAACCTAACTTATAAGTCTGCAAATTTCCAACGAGCTCTATCAAAGGAATCTTATCAATATCCTTTGATTCCTCAATGGCAGTGATCTTGGCATGAAATCTCTAGGGCAGAGATCTGAGTACCTTTCTTACAATATTAGGTTCGGGAATGGTTTCCCCAAGATTGAAAGCTGAGTTCACTATGTCCTTGAGTCTGTCATAGAACTCATCAAATGACTCATCCTCCTCCATCTTGATTTCTTCGAAACTAGTAGTGAGCCTTTGAAACTTCGAATCCTTAACAGCCTTGGTTCCTTCATATGTTGTCTAGAGAATGGTCCATGCCTTCTTTGCAGTTTCAGTGGAGGAGATCTACTTGAACTCCTCATTTGTGACCGCACTGAATAAAGCATTCAATGCCTTGCTGTTGAAGTTTACTGCCTTGATCTTTGTATTATCCCAGTCGGCCAGTGCTTCCTTCAACTTGGTCCAGCCTATCTCCATAACTTACCACACCTTCTCATCTAAGGACTGCAAGAAAGCTCTCATACGTACTTTCTAGTATGCATAGTTGGTTCCATTGAATAAAAGAGGTACAATAAGTGACTGTCCTCTATCCATGACAAACAGGGGTCAATGGATCTCACAGTAAAGATTAACCCCTAATCAGAGTGTGTTTGCTCTGATACCATTTGATAAGCCAAAAATGTATTGACCCCATTTGATGAATTAACCAATTAATTAGCTGAGTGAATTAATTAAGTTCAATTATATGCAATGAGTGTGGCAGCACAAACAAATCTCCAAATAATTAAATATGAAACGGAAATTAAATGACATGGTGATTTGTTTACGAATTGGGAAAACCTATACGGCAAAAACCCCACCGGGTGATTTTAAGGTCACCACTCTGAGAATCTAATATTATCAAAACAAGAGGTTATAAGTAAAGGAATCCCAGTACCTTAAACCAACCTATAGTTGAACCCTTACCCCAATACCCAATTGGACTTGTTCTGTAGTGACAATCTCTCCTTGTATTGCACGGCTCCTAGTATGTGACTAACCAAAATATGCGCGGATCCCAGTACGTGACTTTATCACCAACTTAAGAAGGATTTTGGTTGCAAAGTTCTTCTGTTCATCAACCGATGAAGATCACGAAGTTGCTTGGTTACAAAACCCTACAGTGTACAAACACAGCAACTTCTTCAGGAACTAGGGCAAACTAGGTTTCCGATCACACGTGAGGAAATATGCTCTTGTGCAATTGTGCTCTTGACTGTGCAATCTGATACATCTCCTAAAATAATCCTTATATATGTTTAGGGTTGTGAGAAAAGAAAACCCAAACACATACTCACGGATTGGATGAAAATCAGAACTAAAAATTTGTTTTTCATAAATCTCGACAGATACCCTATCTGTCGAGCAGCTATCGAGCCTCGGGCTGAAATAGCTCTTTTAAACCTCGATAGATACTAGCTGTTGAGTTAGCTATCGAGTTTTAAAATCCAGCACTTTCTACTTGATTCTTAGATAGACTTGTATGACTTTAACACTTGACTTGAAACCTTGTTTCTTGAAGTATTAAACACATCCAAGATCCACCCAATTACAAGTAAAATGCGTTTTGTCAAAGGATTAGCCAATACATAAAATGTTGACATATGTTCCTAACATCCAATCACATATGTCCTAACAAGGAAATTGTCAAAAATGAAACCATGGGTGGATAAGTTAAATTTGGGGCAAACCACGAGTGGGTAAAGTGTAATGCTCCATTTTTTTTTTTACAATAGTTGATACTCTCAAGAAACAATATTATTTTGTATTTTTTTTTTGTCATTGTTGATAAATGATTGTATCTTATTGTATTATATGGATAACTATTTGGATTTTTTTTTTTTTGTTCTTATACTTTGGCCTCCCCTAGCTTGAAATCCTAAGTCCGCCCCTGTATAGACACACACACAAATGGTCTTCAGCCCCAACTCTCAAAACCTTATTGCTTCAATTCAAGATTGCACAAAAACTGTGAGGTTTAAGACTCGAATTAAAGTGGTATCACTTGAATGTCTCTTTCCAAGAAATTTAGGTGAGGAGGGTTTCATGGGAGAGAGGAAGTTCCTAGTGGTGCATGTAGATAATACTCTACTTCATATAGTCTCTACTTCCTCTCTTTTTCTCTACTAATTTTCTCCGCTGATTCTCACTTTTTCTCTACTTTTTTTACTTTTCCTGTACTTTCTCGTTGTGTGAAGCCTAACAGATGGTGAATTGTTCCTTTTTATCTCAAGGGTTAAAACTTAAAACCTCTTATCTTTCTCTTTGTCTCTGTGTTTTCGTCTCTACAAAAAGAAAATTCACACCTTCATTATCTCATGCTTTTGTTTGTTCTTTTTCCTTTAATTTTTTTACGCTTGTATTTGTAGCTTAATTCAATTTTTTTAAAAAAAATTGAGAGAGAGATTGGTCATTTTTGATGATTTTTATTTTCATAATTGTTATATACATATAGAAAGTTTGTTTATTTGGAAATATGTTAATTTGATAAATTATTACATACTAAGAAATAACTATTACAACTCTATTAGAGACTATTACAACTTTGTTAGAGAGGAATAATTATTTCTCATTATAACAAAAATTTTGAATTTCCTTTCTTGTTAACATAAACAATAAAAATTAATATTAAAAATTTCCAAAAAGCATAATTTTGTGTAAATTTCACATCAAAATTCATCATCCAAATGTGACACAAGAAATAGAATTTCAATTCTGTATATAGAGATGCATTATATAAAAATCTTATAAATAAATGAGAAAATAAAATTATAGTATGGACATGTTTAGAAACAAAAATGAAAAAAAAAATGTTTAGAAAGAAAACATAAATGTTAATATGAGATATGTGTTAATTATTGATTTTTTCAAAAACTTAAGTTTTAAATAGGAGGTAAAGTGAAAATAGAGAATTCTGATACTATATTAAATTACCTATTTCTTTTTAAAAAATTAATTTGTTAGAAAATGGTAAATTTTATTTAATCATAATTCTAACAGTATAAACTATAAAGTTTGGATGTAAATAAGAAAATAAAAAGATTAAATAAAAGAGAAGAACACATAAAAAAAATCTGGTAATTTTAAAACAGTAGCTAATGAACCCAACCAACAAATATATATATATATATATATATATATATATATATATATATATATATATATGTATAGACACACGTGAAGTCCCATTTTTCAAGGCTAGGCTCTCAATAATGGAGTGAGACTGAAATGCTGGTTGGCGGGGAGACAATTCCAAGGTTGTGGGGGCTTCAAAGAGAATATTGAGGATCCAATGTGAAGGAGCAATGGTTATTTATTCTCTTGTTCGACAAGAGTTACAAGTTTATGCTTGTCCTATTTGTTTTTCTTGTTCCACACGAGTTCTAAGTCTAAGTTGGCAAGTAACCATATATTCTTTGCGTCGCTTGCTTACTTCTCTTTTCTGGCACAACAACATAATAAATCTATATATAAATTTTAGTTAAGTTTCACATCAACTTAGTTATAACAAAGTTGAAATTGAGGTAAACTTGGAAGCTTTTTCTAGGTAAATTTTGAAGCTAAAAATAGATTCTTTTTACTGTTTGTTTGTTTTTTTTTTTTTTTTTTGAGAAGGTAATCTACTTGTTTTATTATTTAAATTCTTGGAAAATTAACATCTACAAAAGCGTCAATATCAGATGGAACAGACTCTATTTATGCACAAAAAGAAAAAAAATAGTCTTGCTCTTTAGATCAAAGTATGCACAACCGCATTATATTGTCTTACCATATGAGCAAAAGAAAAACTCCTCAAGGAGCTAACATGAGATAGCGTGTCCCTAGCCAAATGCCCAGTAGATGAAAACAGTGAACCATCCCTTTGCAATTGCTTGATAACCACCTCCGAGTCACCTTCAAAATGGGATTCTTGCAACCCAATTTCCTTAACGAAAATCATAGCCCGCCTCGCAGCCAACATCTCCAGGCACTCCACTGAATGGGGTTGTTTTATTTTTTCTGCCATCGCAGCCCCAACCAATCCATTTGAGTCTCTCACCACTACGCCCAACCCAACTTCATCACTTTTAGTAAACATAGCGCCATCGGAATTAGTTTTATACTCACCTGGGTTTGGAGGTTTCCATTTACGCTGCCTCACCACCTTGTAGCTCTCTGATCGTACACGGCTTGAGCTGTACAACTGCATGAATTGACAGGCCGCCTCCCTGATGCCACTAAGAGGAACAGTTCTTTCTTGCAACCTTGTCTTATTTCTGTGGGACCATATGAACTAGGCCGTTGTAGCAAAGACCTCACGGATTCTCGGTTTCGTCATCACTAGCGCCACCAAATCTTGAAACAAGCCCTGTGAAGCTTCGAAGTGATTAATCCAGTAGAAATCTCTGTCCCAGACCTGTTTAATTGATTCACAACCCCACAAAGCATGGTGCGTGTCCTCATCGACTCGGTTACATAGGTGACAGATCGAGTTAGTCAACACTCTTCTCTTCACCAGTTGCATTTTTGTAGGCAAACAGTCTGAGCATGCTTTCCACATAAAATGCTTTTTCTTCCCCGGCACCTGTAGTTTCCAAATACTCGACCAGAAACCCGCAGACAGAACTGAGCTTGAACCCGATGCTTGCTCATTCCTTGCTTCTTCGCACAAGGCTCGATATCCCGATTTTACAGAGTACATTCCATCCTTCTCAAATGCCCAATACAGGAGGTCCGGTTGTGGAGTATTACACAATGGAATTGCCTTAATCCTTTGGGCATCGAAAGGTACCAAGCATTCATCAATTATTCTGCTTTTCCAGTAGCCCAATTCTGTATCAATCAGTTCTGCAACTTTCATCTCCCCATTCCTTGCCCACGCTTCTGAGATTACCCTTCCACCCGATGCATCTGGTATCCAGTTATCTCTAAATACCCTTATGGAATGACCATCCCCTATTCTCCATTTTGCCCCCATTGATATTACATTTCTCGCCCTCAAAATGCTGATCCAAGCAAAAGACCCGGAAGAATTTTTGGCATCAAAGATTGTACCTGATGGAAAGTATTTTGACTTAAACACACGATAAAATAAGGAGTTTTTATTGTGGATAAGTCTCCACACTTGTTTTGCCAGCATAGCATCGTTGAATTTCGCCAACTCCTTAAAACCCATTCCCCCTTCTTTCTTAGGTCTACAAAGTGTCTCCCAATTTTTCCAGTGAATCTTCCTTCTCTCTCCCCTTTGTCCCCACCAAAATTTTCTAATTAGCATCTCAATCTCCCTACATAAGCTCACCGGAAGCTTGAAGCAACCCATAGCAAATGTGGGAATAGCTTGGACCACCGCCTTTAGCAACACTTCTTTTTCGGCTTGAGATAGAAGTTTTTCTTTCCACCCTTGTAATTTATTCCAAACCCGATCTTTTATGTAATTCAAACTTGCCCTCCTATTTTTTCCCACCACTGCTGGAAGTCCCAAGTATCTTTCATACTGTTTTATCTCCAGTACCTCAAGTAGCTTTTTTATAGAATTTTTTGCTATATCACTAACAGCTTTGCCAAAAAAGAGAGTAGTTTTCTCCTTGTTTATTTGTTGACCTGAAGCAAGTTGATAGACCTCCAAAATATTTTGTATTGTTGACATCAAATAAACCTTGCTCTACAAAATAACACGTTGTCAACTGCAAAAAACAAGTAAGATATTTTTGGTCCATTCCTACAAAGAGAATATCCCTGAATTTTCCCTTCCCCAACAGCATTATTTATCAACCCATTAAGCCCCTCAGAACATAATAAGAAAAGGTATGGAGATAAAGGATCCCCTTGTCTCAACCCCCTAGATGGCACTATATGCCCCCTTGGTTCCCCATTCACCAGAATAGAAAAAGAAACAGTACTCACACACTCATAAATCCACCCAACCCACTTTGAATGAAACCCCATCCTCTCCATAATTTTTTTCAAAAAATCCCACTCCACCCTATCATATGCCTTGCTCATGTCTAATTTCATAGCCATATAACCATCTTTTCCCCTCTTTTTGGATTGCATATGATGTAAAGTTTCAAATGCCACTAGTATATTATCTGAGATTGCCTTATCTGCTTGGAAGGCACTTTGAGACTCAGAAATAATGAAAGGAAAAATCTTTTTTAACCTATTTGTAAGCACTTTGGAAACTAATTTGTATAGAATATTACAAAGAGCTATAGGTCGAAAATCAGAAACTTTTTCAGGACTCTTCACTTTTGGAATAAGATTAAGGAGGGTATGATTTATATGTATGTATATTTTTCCATTGCTATTTATAAACGGTAGGTTGCTTTGCTTGCTTAAAATTTTTCATAGAAACATTAAATATAGTACCATTTTATTACACTTGAATTTACACTATATTTGTGTGAGATATATTACTGGTAAATGGTTTGATTTATGCTACATTTAATGTAGCTTTTATAAAGGTATCACTCAATTGTTTTTTATTAATCAATATTTTCTTGAATACACATTTTAATTTAAATCTATTATAGTTTAATCATATGCAAAATTTCAAAATAATCGGTTTCCATTTATTGTTAAATTTATGAGATTAGCCATTTACTATATTTACAAATTTTTTCTTAAAAATGCAATAAGTACTTTTCTTAAATTAGTGACTTTTTAATGATTAATCTCCTTCATATTTAGATTTGATACACATGATAGTTGTAGGAAAGAAATTTATTCCAACAATGGGCCTAAACTATTATTTTGGAAAAAGGATATTGAGCAATATAACTTTTGAAGAGTTACTCAAAGTCTAACTAGAACATAATCCCTATTAAATATTTATCTTGTCTTATATTAATATTAAGATAATTTACTTTCTTCGCAAAAATTGCCAAACCTTTTTCTTTTTAGTTATCATATGTGAGGATGAGAGGAGATGAACCAAGATTCCTTTCATGAAGATCATTTGGTAGTGCCACTGAGCTTTAAAACTCTTGGCAAAATAGTAACAAACATAAAGAGATTACGGGAGAAATAAATTAAGCATTAAAGAAAAATAAAGACTAAGAGAGTGATTGCATGAAAAAAAAGAGACACATAAGCATAACCTTTATTCAGTTAAAACAGTAAAAATACAAATAAGTTACTACTCTGTTGCATTTCTCATAATTAAATTGGATTAGCATTGAACTATGCTCATGTGAGGTTTTCGTACACTTTGAAAGACTTTTTTGGTATCCCCATACTACATTTACTAATAAACTTTCTGCTAGAGGTTTTGTTGAATTAATTTTGTTAGTATTCATGCATATTCTCAAATATATATACATAGAGATAGACCCACAAGTAGACATGGCAAAATGGGTCAGAATTTTCTGACCCGACCCGACTTGACCCGAAAAATACCTGACCCAAACTCGATTTTTTTGACCCGAAGCAAAAACGAGTTGACCCGTGACCCGACCCGTGTTTTTTGTGGGTCAACCTGACCTGACCCGACTTGAACCATTTTTTAAAACTTTTTGTTTTTGTAAAAGAAAAGGAAAGATATGAAATTAAGACAATATTGGTTTAATTGTTGGTTGTGAACTTTAAGGAAACACTTGAGACATTCACATAACTGCATGCAAATTAATTGAAAGATGAATGATTGAACATTTTGTAATGAGTAAAGATTTTTAGATATCAAATAGCAAAATACATGCTAGATAATCTGGTTACAGTACAGTTAAAAACATAAATTTAAAATTGTAAACATGTGTGAGAAACATTCACAAGTGTGAGAAGAGTTGCTCTTTGGAGAGCACAGTACGCTGAAAGTTGTAAGCTGTGTTCGGGGGGGATTGAAAATAGTGAAGCCAAAGTATCAAATTAACATAAATTATGAATGCTTAGACCTATTTTTTAACAATTTGTGCCCAAAATAAACGGCTTTTCAAAGTAAATTATGAAATTTTCTAGAGTGTGTGTTGCTTAACAATGAAATGATATTTATAAAACAGACCATGTATAAATAAGTAAACAATCAAACTTTAATGTATATCTCTAACTGAAATAGAGTGTCAACTACAATTGACAATAGATTATAAAATTAATTTTCAAGATTGTAAATTTCTTATATGTTTTTATTCTTTGTCAAATGAATTATCCAATAAGTCATTTGTAATTTTGTTTTATATTTTGGGATGTTAATATTGTATAGAAATAAAACTTGTGTATTTGTTTTACTTTTAATTGTGTTATTTTGTTTTAGATAGCAATGTTAGGATTTGTATAATTTTAAAATTATTGAATAAGTATTAATAAGTGTAGTTCATTCTTGATATAAGTTGTGAATTCAAAGTAATGCATTTTACATCAAGTAATTCGTTGCATGACTTTCCAAATGGAAAATACATGCTATTTTTTCTATAAAAAAAAATTCATATGAAAAATACAGGTCAACCCGACCTGCAACCGATGGCCCGAGTCAACCCGACCCGCCTGTTTTGCCATGTCTACCCACAAGGGGGCCAAGGGGCCCAGCCCAAAGAAAAAAATGGAAAAAACCCCCTAGCCCAAAGAAAAGAAAAAGAATTTTTTTAATGATTATATATATATATATTATTTCTAGAGTTATGTTTCACTCTTCCAAAAATTTAGACTCCCACTCTTTTAATTAGCCTAGCCCAATTATCAACTACCCAACTAAAAAACTTAACAAAAACAAAAATTTAAAATAAAAAAATCTTAGTCAACCTAGTATTAAAATACTAGCATTAGATGTTCTAAATGGTAAATATTTAGTATTTAGAACACTAAATACCAAAAACACTACTATACGAGATATTTCAAATGCTATATTAAAGTAGCAAAAGTAAGTATTGGTTTGTGAAAATAATAATTTTTTTTTTTTTTTAATAGTTGATACTCTTAAAAAACAATATTATTTTGTATTTTTTTTTTGTCATTGTTGATAAATGATTGCATCTTAATGTATTAAGAAACAATATATGATGATTTTGTATATTGATCTTGGTTGTTAGTTTGTTAGTACTATATGCGTACCTATTTGAAATTTTTTTCTTTTTATACTTCGGCCTCCCTTAACTTAAAATCCCAAGTCCGCTCCGGTATAAACACAAACACACACACACACACACACACACACACACACACACACACACGGGATTCAGATCCTCTAGAGTTCATTAAATCCTAACCACTCTTTAATGATTTAATGGTCTAGATTTTGCCATGTCAGCATTTCATTAACAATCATCTTAATTGTTTTGTTTACAACATTATTTTATTATTTCAAGAATATTATTAATGAAATGCTGACATGGCAGAATCTAAACCATTAAATCATTAAAGAGTGGTTAGGATTTAATGAACTCTACTGGTAGAGTACCCTAAGAACTCTAGAGGATCTGGATCCCACACACACGGTCTTCAGCCCCAACTCTCAAAACCTTATTGCTTCAATTCAAGATTGCACAAAACTGTGAGGTGTAAGACTCGAATCAAAGTAGTATCACTTGAACGTCTCTGTCCAAGAAATTTAGGTGAGGAGGGTTTCATGGGAGAGAGGAAGTTCCTAGTGGTGCATGTAGATAATACTCTACTTCATATAGTACTCTACTTCCTCTCTTTTTCTCAACTAATTTTCTCCGCTGATTCTCACTTTTTCTCTACTTTTTTACTTTTCCTTTACTTTCTCGTTGTGTGAAGCCTAACAGATGGTGAATTGTTCCTTTTTATCTCATGGGTTAAAACTTAAAACCTCTTATCTTTCTCTTTGTCTGTGTGTTTTCGTCTCTCAAAAAGAAAATTCACACACCTTCATCATCTCGTGCTTTTGTTTGTTCTTTTTCTTTTAATTTTTTTACGCTCGTATTTGTAGCTTAATTCAATACAAGGTACAATGTGAAAGTGAAGGTGAATGATAACAATTAACATGGGTAAACCACGATTAGTACTGTTGAAGTTACACCTTTGATATACTATACAGTAAATTTTCCCCCCCATTTTTCTGGTCTTTTCTATTTGCTCATCTTTCATTTTGCCAAATTCCCATCCCACATATATTAACAGAAAGTTATTGAAACCATAAGCCCCACCGTGCCTATCAGAATTCTAGTCAAGAAAAAGTAGGTACTGAGCAAACACAGAAGGTTGAGAAGATTGAAAAGAAGATTACCTGCAAAATGAAGAATGAAGCTAAACGGCATGAAGTTCCTGTAGCCTAGTAGTTATAGTTGTAAACGACTTGTAGCTTTAGTTTTTCATATCTGTACAGCTAATATACACGTGATCTGCACGTGACTTGTTAGTGTTAGTTTTAGATTTCTGTTATGCTAGTTATTTTTAGGCGGTTAGTTCTCTTCTCTTGTATATAAACAGAGACTTCTAATTGCAATCTAATCTAATCACAATATACATTTCATCAAATCTCTCCCTTAGGTATTTTGATATAGTATCAGAGATAAAGATATACGTTGTTTGGCTTAAGACTAATATATGGTAATGGTATCAGAGATAAAGTTTATGGGTGGTATTACTGTGGAGAGTTTCATTTAAGAAATATAGAGATTAAAAAGTTGCATAAAATCCCAAATATATCCGAATAGCTCTCTATCACCACAACTAGCACATAACAAAAATCCTTAAATTCTCTAAATCTAATTTGTTTGTACACGGATATCCAAATCAATACACCTAACAAATCTTCACCTTGGCTTAAATTTGGTCAAGCATTGCAAACAAAAATCTTTCATCACCTTCCCCAAAGCCCCTAAGGACTATCACTAACTCCAAATACCAATCAAGTCCATCATGATTACTGGATTATCTGCCATAACTCAACAAACTTTCATATTGCATATCTGGATCTTGCAATTTGAAACCATAGCACTAAAAGGATGAATATCATTAGTTGCTTACGAGCGATATTACCATCTGGGCATCCACCTCAATTATTAGGTTAGTAATTCCCAAATCAATCCCCAAGTTTAATCCATCCCTTGTTGCTCACAATTCCACTACGAAATCTTCCCCTACCCTTTATTACCTTAGAGTACCTATTTGATCTATATTAAAGTAGCTAGCCTGTAATTCCTGGGAAAAAAAAACCTTGTAAGTGTGCGGCTATTGTTGCGTGCTTAACCCTCTTGGTTGGGTTTGGGGCGTGACATAGCCACTTAAAAAAAAAAAAATGCGACTTAAGACACGCATTCACATGAATCATATCTTCATATTGCCATGCTTGGTTCTTCATAGGAGCATGAAAAGATAAGATCAGAATTCAAATATTATGCTCTGCCATATTCTTCCTTTTGATTATTGTTCTTAATATTTAAATTGTTTTTTTTAAAAAAAATTTTTATTCAACATTTGTATGGGCTAATTCATATAATAAAACGAAGGGAGTCAATCTTGTATCGGAGGTTGTACCGATTTCACCGGTGGAACTATATATTTGGTATCAGTCAATACCGGTGTACTGTTTAGGGTTTACCGTTATTTTATATATATATGTGTGTGTGTGTGTGTGTGTGTGTGTGTATTATAATAAATATTACCATAAAAATTACCTCAATTCAGAACAAATTATTCATGATTTTAGACTTTAGCATCAGTTAAAAAGAAAAAAAAACACAATATAAAAAATAAAAAAGCTTATATTGTTCATTGCATACTAAGAAAACAAATAATACTAATAAGTTAATGCAAGTAAGTTACTATTCTGTCCTTACAAAAATTCAAAAATTACAAAACTAATTTTTTCTTTTCCCTTCTGTATCAGCAGGTATGCTCGGTACTGGCCGGTATTGCCAGAAATCGGCCGGTATAGCCTGTATTTAAACTAGTACGAAACGTTAACATTTTGATACCGGTATATGTCCTGGTACGATACATACAGGCCGGTACGGCTGGTATCAGTATAATATCGACTACCTTGAATAAAACAAGTGTTACTGAGAGTTGTATCCAACGTTTATATTCTACTAACGTCCGGGGGCATGATTTCTTGAATCTCTTTGGAGATTGTTGCGATCTTACTTAGTGTTGGTGCATGGTGGTGATGGGTCCATGCTGGCAACCCATGATTGCCTCCATCGGCATTTGTTTATTCTTTTTAATTCAACTATGAAAAACAATAATTCTAACATTATATCATTTACTATTTTTTTTTGTTTTTATTTTATGATTATGATTGATTGCCTGATATTTTTACATAAAGCAGCTGTTTTTTCTCCACCAATCACAATCCACTACATCAGAATTGTTGTCCTAAATTTTTTTCTATGAAAATAATTGAGAAAATTTGACACGAAAGAATCTAATTATTAAATTTTGGTGGTTGTTAATACCTATCTTAAGGCATTTTTAAGAAGGTATTGATTGGATTTCACCTGAATTGGGAAGCAAAGAAAAAAAGAAAAAAAAAGAAAAAAAAGAAATAGTGGATTTTTAAATTGAAAGTAACTTGTGTGCCATATTTTGCTCAACTGTATTGATTGTCCCATCTTTAAAGAATGCTTTGAGGGTATTCATTAATTGGACTTATAAATTTTAGTAGCTATAGAATTAGGAGCAATAATGGTATTGAAATAAGTTCTGAAATTGTACTTTTTCAAGTAGACCATATAAATTCTGCTTCCACCAAGTAAACATGGTGAGCAGACAATATTCCTTGTTATAACAACTTGGATATTACATAGCTGATAAGAAAATACAAGCATGACCAGAAAGAAAAAGAAAAGTAAACATGAAACCAACACAACCGCATTGCCACCCCATATAAATTTATATAGAAACATTGCTGAAGAATCTAGCTTCTTCTCATCGATTCGACATTATAGAAGAAGCTGAAGCTTGCAATCACATAGCACCCATGTCATTAGTACATGAATATTTCTCACAAGTTATTGCTAAGTATGTAAACGTAATAAAGGATTTCTACGCCTTAACGGTATATCCAAGTTGCAAAGCGTATTCCACGAGTTTGTTCAGCTCCTGGTCGTCAATTTGCCCGTCTTTGTTGGCATCAGCATGGTGAATCCCATTGCTGGCTCGAAAGCCAGGGATCCATGAGCCGATGCATCGAAAGGCTTTCTTTAGCTCTGCTTGGCTGAGAAGGCCATCATTATTCGCGTCGTGTTGCTTGAAAATTTTCTTTAGCTCCCCCTCTGTTCGGAGCATAGGATTAGTAGTAGGTATTCTAATGCAAGACTTAACTCTACGTTCATAAGGCTCATGTTAAGGAGACTTGGAGGATGGAGAGAGAATGAGGCAAGGTTTTTTGAGAACCTTGTTGTGTGGTTTGAGTTTGGAGTAATGAAGCCTGGGGGTATATTACATATAATGGATATCAGTCTGTGTTTTATTCCAGTTTTTCTTCATGAAGAATTGTCATTGTTGTGTGGGTGAAGGGTTGGACCAGAAGCTAACTAGCTCGAATATATTTGATTGTAAGCTTCTTTTTTTTTAAAAAAATATTTTGGGCAACTGTTGATAATGTTATTTCTTTCCTTGTAAATAAAAAATTTCACATACAAAAAGGAATCAAATTGTGGAAAATATCTCATGGTATCAAAATGTAGCATCAGCAAAGTGGTCCAAACGTTTAACGTAGTAGCAACTAGATAATAAAGAAAAATTTATTGTGACTTTATCCAATATAGACAAAATAGAAGGAAAAAAAATAAAAACTTTAATAAAACAAAGATTTACATAGTTTCGCTTAAGCTTACGTCTGCAAGTGGCGTTATTGAGGAGAAAGTTATTAATGAAATATGACGGTTACAAAGGTGGCACAAAAAGGCTTTCATAAAACCAGTGCTAAGCCTAGGCCATCGCCTAGGAGGCCTACTTAGAAAAATGTCCCCAAGAGTAGGTGGCAATAAGGTATTTTCTAATTTATTTATTTTTTAGAATGTGAGTGGTACATTTTTTCCTCCACTTTTGAGAAAGCCCAAAACAGTTGGGTGATGCTTTAAAAACTACAACTTTTATTACATAAGTTTTATAAATTTTTATTTCACTAATTACAAGAAGTAATTTAAATATATATTTACTATCTTATTGAAGTGTCATCAATCTCTTTTTTTTCTTTTTTTTATAGAAAAATTTGTGGTAGCTTTAACATCCCCCAAAGGATGAGTAGAAATCCAACCAAATCACCATTAAGTGAATGGAAAATTCTAAAAATACTACAAAATATTTACAATGATGTAGTAAGAATATGATTGATGCCACTTAAACAAAATAATAAATAAATATTTGAATCAATTTTTTATTTATTAATGACATGCTTTGTAAGGCTTATATTGTAAAATTTGCAGCCTCCTTATATAATATATATCACTCAAGTGAATTAGTTGTACTAAAAATTTTCGCCTTAGCCCTCAAATTATGTTGAGTTGGCCTAGCACAAAACCTAAATCATAAAACACATCCAAATAAATCTCCTTTACCACAACTAGCTACTACACCACATGAATTCCTAATGATCTTAAATCAACTTGTTGAGTTGGCCTATGCATGTTGTCATATATAACATCTAGTGAGTCAAGTTTGGTTTGGTGTTCAACTTGTTGTACGCCTACGTGGGATCCAAATCAAGAAACGTAAAAAAAATCTTCGCCTAGGGATAAATTTGGATAAGCCTTGCAAACGAAATTCTTCCATCACCTTCACCAAAGCCCCTAACGACTATCACTCTTTCCAAATACCAATCAAGTTCAACATGTTTACTGGATTATCCGGATCTTGCAATTTGAAACCATATATAGCATTAAAAGGATGAAAAACATCATTAGTTGCTTTCATTACGAGCGATGTGACTATCTAGGTGTCCACCTCAATTATAGGGTTAGTAATTCCCAAATCAATCCCCAAGTTTAATTTTATCCATCCCTTATCCCTTATTGGTCCACCTTGTTCTTTTTCGGTCCTATTCTATCTACTTTGCAATTTCTTAGCACTCCAATGCTCAAATAATTAAATTTTTAATCTGTGTTATAAATGAATTCTAAATCTTATCTTAATTGATAATCTTTATAATGGTTAGGACGTGCCTTGCACATGTATCTCAAACTAGTAATTGTTGAAATCCATACACACACATGAAGTCTCATCAATGGTGAAGATAATTCTTTAATGGAAGAGAGAAAATCATATTTGTATGTATATTGAGTAAGTGTGTTATTTACAATAATCAAGCTCCACCTCTTATATATGAAGAGCAGAGATGGGAAGAGTAAAACAGAAAATCTAATTAATTGACAGCTGTCATCATACTCTAACTAACTCAACTATACAAAAAAATTACTTGTAGTCTAACCTCTAATATATACATAAAGGACTTGTAGCATATGCTCACATACAAACCTTAACAGTAATTACAAAAAAAGGTAAAAATTGGTTACTAGTCACTATTTGGTTCAGCTGTTTGATTTTTTTTAAAATAATAATGATGCTTCATAAAATACAAAAAATAAAAAGGAACATGCAACTTGATTGGCCTTAATTATCATTAAGTCCCTTATTTGACAACTAAATATTGATTAAAACAACATACGTGACTTTAGATCTTTTCATTTTCTTTTCCCTTTTTACAAAAATGCAAACTACACTTTTTTAAGTTTGGGATAATTTAATATTGGTACCTGATATGTAAAAGATTTTATTTTAATTCTTAAGGTTTGTGTTGGATAATTCTTGTAACAAAACAAATGTAAATGTGGGTTGTATTTAAATAACTTATTTTGTATCGAGTGAGTCAAGAGGAAACATGTAAGAAACCAAGCTATATTGTTTCCATAAGGTAATCATGGGATTGACTATTATGAGTATACTATAGTATTGGGAGCGATAATTATACTGATTACAGATTCTGCAAGTGTATAAGATTTCAAGTAGAGCATATAAATTCTGCTTCCACCACGTAAACATAGTGAGCAGACAATATTCCTTGTTATTTCCACTTGGATATTACATATATAGCTGCTAAGGAAAAACAGGCATGACCAGAAAGGAAAATACAAGTAAAACAGGAAACCAACCCAACTGATCGCCTCCTCATACATTGCGGAAGGTCTAGCATTTTCTCGCTTCTACATCATAGAAGAAGCTGAAGCTTGCAAGTACAAAGCACACATATTATGTCTAAGTTATTATTAAGTACGTAATTAAGAATTTCTACTACTTAACGGTAAATCCGACTCGCACAGCGTATTTGATGAGTTCATCCATCTCCCTTTCGTTGACGTATCCGTCTTTATTGGCATCAGCATGGTGGAGGGCGCGGTCTGCACGAAAGCCAGGGATAAGTGAGCCCAGGTAGTCAAAGGCTTTCTTTAGCTCTTCCCTGCTGAGCTTATTGTCATTATTGGTGTCGTATTTCTTGAAAATGTTCCTTAGCTGATCCTCCGTTGGGGGCAGAGGCTTATAATTAAATGTTGGGTTAAATATTTCACGGACCATGTTATGGAGACTTGGAGGATGGAGAGCCTTAGGCAAGTTTTGAAAGAACCTTCTTATGTGGTTTGAGTTTGGGGGTATTGAAGCCTTGGGGTATATATAATGAACCTCGTCTCTGTTTCTCTACACGAGATCTATTCCAAGTTTTCTAAATTAAGAAGTGTCACTGTTGTTGTGCGTGCGATGGGTCGGACCAGAAGCGAGCCCGAATATATTTTGAATGTTAGAAATTTTCATTCTATTTAGTGTTGATAATGTTGTTTCTTTCCATGCAAATTTCATTCAAATGAAAAGAAAAGAAGTGTCACAATCAAACAAAAGAATCAAATAATCGAAAATGTTTCATGGTATCAAAATGGTAGCATCTGCAAAATAGTACAAACATTTACATATATGGTACAAAAGCAACTAGATAAGAAAGACGAAACTTTTAATATGGAAATAAGAATTCTGCCTTTTTCTTAACCTCCTACGAAACCATATCAACAAAAAAAGAATACTTGAATTTATGAATCCAAATATGTCGGCAGAGAATTCGAATTCTCACGTAAATGGAAAATTGTTGGAGTGGTTCATGTGTGTGTCAAAAGTCGATAGCTTTTGCTATAGCTTTTATGCTAACTGATTTTAGATTAATCGGACAACATTCATGGTCGGGTCCAAGAAATTCTGGGTGTTAAATATTAGCATTGATACATCATGTTGAATATGCTATTATGGATGCGGAAGTGAAATCATAAAGTATAGAACACAATAATACAAGAAGATTACGTGGTTCAGCCTAACGGCCTACATCCACGGAAGAAACCCTAAAGGGCTACATCAATAATATATTAGAGTGTAGAATAAATCCTGTGTTACAATGAACCATAACATGTGTATATATAGTAGACTAAATCCTAAACTAATAGATTTCTAGTATAAGTAGGAAACTTGGCTTGCACACAAAATAAAATTAGGCTTGGGCTTATGCTAATGGGCTAATATATCTCTAACACCCCCTCTCAAACTCAAGATGGAAACTTGATGAAATCTTGAGATTTGATTAGGTTGAAAAGATCCCTTGAATGAAGTTTGGCTTTGTGACGGTGGCTTGAGAAAGGCAATGGTCTTACAGTGTTGATGCGACTTCTAACGGTGACATGACTATATCGGAGAATTTTGACGGCAGCAGTGGAAAACCAAAGAAGATGAACGCAGCGAAGAAACACCGAGGAAGACAAAGATTGTTCTTAATACACCGTAAGGACAGAAAACCATAGCCATAGGAAAGCAGCTCTGATACCATGTTAAATATTAGCATTGATACATCATGTTGAATATGCTATTATGGATGCGGAAGCGAAATCATAAAGTATAGAACACAATAACACAAGAGGATTACGTGGTTCAGCTTAACGGCCTACATCTACGGAAGAAACCCTAAAGGGCTACATCAATAATATATTAGAGTGTAGAACAAATCCTGTGTTACAATGAACCATAACATGTGTATATATAGTAGACTAAACCCTAAATTAATAGACTTCTAGTACAAGTAGGAAACTTGGCTTGCACACAAAATAGAATTAGGCTTGGGCTTATACTAATGGGCTAATATATCTCTAACACTGGGAATGAAATTTGGAAGCCAAGTGGGTCAATTTGAGTTCTATTGCACTGAAATGTCACTTTAAAAGCATCAATAATGTTGTCACAGGTCAGGTATGATTTCAACAGACTTGTCACCCTAATTTCAATACTAGTGCGGTGCTTCCTTCCCTTTCAGCCTTCCTCAAAATAGAATCTTCAGTAATAAGTGAAAAGTGAAAACTATTTACCCTCACATAATAGAATCATTAGTCCAAGTAAAAACTATTACCTGATGCTTGTCATGCATGAATTAGTACAGTAAGTTATAATTATTATTACTATTGTTATGTTTTGGGCATGAAATCCCATATATAAAGGGGAAAATTGTTAAGAGTAATTCAATTCACCTCAAGCTTTATGCTCACAAGTCAAAAATATCATAGAATTATAAAATTCATGTTAAAAAATTTTGGCTTTAAACTTCACCTTTTGATCTAACTGCGTTTAGATGTTGACACTCATTTTGGATAACATTCAAGGTCTTGGCATGTGTGTTATCCCCTTAGTATCATAGCACCTGCTACTCATTTATGAGGTAGAATCTTTAATCAAAATAGAAAAGCGAATACCGTCCATTCTCAATTGGGATCATTATTTGAAAGTGAATAACTATGGCCCGCTACTTGGCATACGGAATAAAAATGGTACAAAAACCTTCTTACCACTTTTGTTGTTATTTTATACTCCAACAATACTATACCACGTGTTTAATTTTTTATTTTACTTTAAACTTCAGTTACTTACAGAAATAAAGAACATATATTAGGTTATGATTGGTGAAATATAAAAATTTAGGGACATGAGTTTTTTATTCATATAAGTGTGTTGATGAAATGTTTGTAGGCCAAGATGGAAAAGTAGATAAATTGAAAAATGTACTACTTCCAACAATACATATTTACTATTTTTATGCTTTCCATCTAGTCAAGCAAGTGTTTTAGTCTTTTACATGCTTCGTTCTTGTCATATCAAATATACATGGTCATTATGGGGAAAGAATAACAATCCTATCAAATTTCCAATCGCTGCTTGATAGAAACCTTAGGTGTAATTAATGGATGATGCTCCAGGTTTTAAAACAAATAATCAAGAAAAGAGCTGGTTACTAGATTTGTGGTTAAATGGGGTTCAATTGGTGGTTTGTGGCATAAATAATACTTTTGGAGTAAATAAACTTTACCTTGAACCCCGGCCTTGCCTCCCACACTCCACAAGCATTTATACTTGTAGAGTAACCATTGCACCAAAAGTGTGCGGTGGTTCTTAACATTTTTAAAATTATATGAAAAATAAATATGTGATCATATATAAAATATATTTAATAATTAATTAATATATGTATTACCACTGTATCTGTATCTTACTTTTTCAAAATTTTTTTTTTATCGTTGTATTATATCTGTACTCGTACTTGTGCTTGTAAACAAAAAGAAAACATGTGTCACAATCAAACAAAAGAATCAAATTATTGAAAATATCTCATGGTATCAAAATTGTACCATCCGCAAAGTGGTCCAAACATTTATCAAAAATGGTATAAAAGCAAGTAGATAAGAAAGATGGAACCTTTAATATATATGGAAATAAGAATTCGGCCTTTTTCTTTACCTCCTACGAAACCATATCCACATCAAAAGAATAATTGAATCTATGAATTGAAATATGTCCTCAGAGAATTCGAATTCTCACATGAATGGAAAATTGTTGGAGTGGTTCTCGTGTGAGTCAAAAGTCGATAGCTTTAATCCTACCTTCTGTGCTAACTGTTTTTGGATTAAGATGCTTAATCAGACAGCATTCATGGTCGGTTCAAGTGAGGACATATTTTTACCAATCACAACTCACCAAGTGTATCACACTTTTGCCAATCACAACTCGCCGCATAGCGAGTTGTGGCACAAAATTATGCCTAATTTGATGGTCCTTGCATTACTCTTAGCGCTTCCCTGCCCCTTACCCTTACCTCCTCTGTTGGGGTAGAGTCGCATCAATTTTTGTGACAAGGCCCATGTTATGGAGACTAGGAGGATGGAGAGCCTTGGGCAAGGTTTTTAAGAACGTGGTTTGAGTTTGGGGTATTGAAGCCTTGGGGTATATATATTATATATATAACGGACTTCGTCTTTATTTTTCTACACGAGATTTATTCCAAGTTTTCTTGATGGGAAGTGTTACTGTAAGAATTTCTCATACTATTAAGTGTTGACAATGTTGTTTCTTTCCACGCAAATTCATTCAAATGAAAAGAAAACACATGTCACAATCAACTTGTCTGTAAGTTTTAGACTCCTGAAAAACACAGTGTTTAACCTAATTAATTAGTTAAGTTCTTACTTAGGTTAATTATTCAGATCTAGGTTAAACACTTCTTGCAAATAATATGCGTAGCAGTAATCTAAATAACACAAGATATTATGACTCAAGAAAACTAATAAAACAAACTAGTTTTAAGGTCAAAAAATCTGGGGGGAACAATCCCAAGAGAACAATCCACTATATCAAATTGAGATTCATAGTTCAAAAATACCAATTCGTAGTAAATTTAACTATAGTTACCAAATTGAGCTTTGAACCCCTTAGGCTTATTTGAGGTGGACTTGCTCCAACATGAACCTCTAGTTTACGTCTTGATCTTCAGTACGCTTGATAGCTGAAGCTTGCTGCAGCTTTTACTCCACCAGAATGAGCAATATGTGTGTGATCTCCGGCAGGTGCTTGAAAAAGATAGAAGGTACAATAACCTCACAGATCTCAAAAGAGTAGCTCTCCAAGACTTGAAAAATGTGCTTTGGGGTTTTCCTTATGTACCTCGTAGGTTTGGATTGTAACCCTAAACATTTTGTTTGGCTAATAAATTTTGCAAATCGCAGTTCAATCGATCGAAGCTCTCTCTTGATCGGTTTAGCTTGAAAGTTTTTCAATTCTTCTTTTTGTAGTTTGTGCGTTCTTGAATCTTGACTTGTATCACCTTGAGCAATGTCTAAAACAATTCATAAACCCTAAGATCTAATCCTAAACAAGTTTGTGTTCTCGGTTTGCTAACATAAAGTATTTAGAACCTAAACATTTATTTCTGAATATTTAGAATCTAATATTGTAAAAAATATCTCATGGTATCAAATTCTAGTATCCGCAAAGTGGTCCAAACATTTAGAAAGAAGAAACCTTTGATATGGACATAATAATTCGGCCTTTTTCTTTTAACCTCCTACGAAGCCATATCCACAACAGAAGAATACTTGAATCTATGAGTCCAAATACGTTGGCAGAGAATTTGAATTCTCACGTGAATGGAAAATTGTTGGAGTGGTTCATGTGTGAGTCAAAAGTCGATAGCTTTAACTGTACCTTTTGTGCTAACTGTTTTTGGATGCTTATTATCGGACAACATTCATGAATGGGTCTAAGAAATTATTGAAATGAAATTTGTCAATTGGAGTTCTCTATTGGACTCAAATGTCATTTCAAAAGCATCAATGTCAACAGACTTTTCATCCTAATTAACACTAGTGTGGTGGCTCCTTCACCTTCTGACTTCCACAAAATAGAATTCTCAGTCATAAGAATGAAGCGGAAACTATTTAGTCTCACATATTAGAATCATCCGTCCAAAGGAAAAAATACTCCACAATACTTGTCATGAATAAATACAATATTTGTCATCATTATTATTATTGTTATGGTTGTGGCAAAGAAATCCCATATTAAGGGGGAAATCATTAGGGTAATTCAAGTACAGATTAAAATTTTACTGGTTTTTTGCTTACAAGTCAACAATACAATTGAACCATAAATTTCTTGACAAAAATTCCTAGGCTTTACCAAAAAAAAAAAATTTATCTTTTGGTCTAATTGGCTTTAGACTAAGGCAGTATTCCATGTTCATGTGTGTCTCGAGGGGGGGGGGGGGGGGGGGGAGGTACACCGTCTAAATGTTCGACTGGGCTTAACTAGTGAATGGGCCACAGGCTCAGTAATGGGCTGGTATTTTCAGTCCGTATAGATAGCATTCAAGGTTGTGTCACATGTGTTGTCCCCTTAGTATCATCACTGGTGCATGTTACTCTTTTCTTAGAAGTTAGAATAGAATCCTCAATCAAAAAAAAGAAAAAAAGAAAAGGCGAATACTATCCATTCTTGATTAGGGTCATCATTCGAAAGCAAAAAACCATTGCTCAATACTTAGCATCTAGTATAAAAATGGTACAAAAATATTCTTTCCATTTTTGGTGTTATTTTATACTCTACCAATAAGGCGAATACAAGTGTCTTTTTTTTTTTTAATAAAAACTTTGGTTACTTAAAAATAAGAACATGTAGTAGTGAATGATTGGATAAATATAAAAATAAAGGGACACCGGATTTTTAATCATATAAATGTGTTGATGTATTGTTTATAGGTCCTAATGGAAAAGTAGATAAATTTGAAAATGTTCCAACAATACATATTTACCATTTTCTTGCTTTCCATGTTAGCAGGTAGGTGTTTTAGTCTTTTAGATGCTTCATTTTTGTTATGTGTTCCAGTTGACTTAACTAGTCCCTTATTGTTAATAAGAAATTTAGAGTTCAAATCTCATCTACATTAAAAATCAACTGGTATCTTAGCTTGGTGATAAGAACAATTATTATGGAATGGATACCATAAGTTTAAATTCTATGGTACTTATAAAGCAAATTAAAAAAAGGATGCTTCATTCTTGTCATATCAGACATACATGGTCATTATGCGGAAAGAATAACAATCTTTTCATTCTTATCTAATCAAATATACATGGTCATTTGCGAAAAGAATAACAATCTTTCCAAATTTCCTATTGTGATTTAATATAAACCTCAGACGTATTATCAAATATATATATATATTGAAAAATGTTCTACTTCAAACAATACCTATTTACCATTTTCATGCTTTCCATATTGGCACGCAAGCATTTTATAGACTTTTAGATGCTTTATTTTGGTCGTAGGTTCCAGTTAGTACTTCAAATGGTAAAGCCTATTATCAGTGTAATAGTGACAAGATTTGTGGTTAAATGCGGTTCAATTGGTGGTCTGTGACATAAATAATACTAAATATTTCGTATAATATCTGCTACTAAACTTATTAAGTAGTTAGGCCAAAGGTATTTATAAGTACTTCTTCGGTTTAAATTTAAGAGAAAGATTTATAAAGAATTATTGTCGAGTATCATATGAATTTACAGTTGATGAGTTTTGTACCTCAAAAATAAAAGACAACAGAGAAGAAGGACTAATTATAAGTAAAAATGTTGTTAATACCTTTCTTGTGCAAAAATGTTGTTAATACCAAAAGGTCTTAGGCTAAAAACAATAAAAGAGTATGCCACAATCCTTTTGCTATAATTAATTATTACACGCGATCAAAAAAATTACTTTGATAATCAAATAGTTACTATAATGGGATGAGATTTGAATTGTGATTCTCCTTGTTAGGTTCTAAGACTTTAGGAACTAATATATTAGAACTTCAATTTGTATATGTTGGCAAATCATGATCAAAACATTTAGTCTAAGTTTAGACTTGCTCAAAGTTTGGTCTAAATTAAGTTTGGAATCAAGTAATTGTAGGAAATTACAATTTAATTTCTGCAAGGCTCGATTGATCGAAAATTAGATTTGATCGATCATAAGTCGCATATCAACAAAAATCAGCAAATGTAAAAAGGTCATAACTTATCCATTTGAAACCTAAATCGTAATCCGTTTTTTCCAGTATTTAAAGGACATCATAAGCTAACCCTATAGAGGGTTTTTAGATTTTTTTTTTGGGAGAGATTAGAGTGCATCTTGTGCCTTTTTTGTAGATCTAGGGTTTTGTACCCAAAAGCTATCTAAAGTCTTCTACTAGTGTTATTCGTTGAAAAATCTCAAGATCCGGTGTTGTAGAAGTTTTTGCATACAAGATTAACGTCTAAGGAGATCCAAAACTTTTGAGTGGAGTCTCAAAGTCACAAGTGTGGGTGTTTGTGTTGCAAATGCCTAATAGAGAAGGAGTCTGTGGATTTGGAGCTTGCACGTGGTCGTGTCAGTAAGTTCTACATGTGATAGCAATAGGATGTTAGAGGTTTAAGTCTTATTGTGAACTTTGATTCTCTATAGTGGATTTGCTTTTTACCTTGAGGATAACTAGGTAAATCCTCCTTCTCCCCAGGTTTTTTACCAGTTTGATTTTCCTAGGTGATCATATCATTGTGTTCTTTATTTTTCGCTGCTTTACATGATATGATTTGAATGTGTTAACCTAAATCTGATTAATTTATCTAAGTAATCACTTGGCTAAATAATTAGGTTAAACAATCTAGTTTACAGGGATCTAAAAATTCATAAGTGGTATCAAAGCGGGTTAGCTCTTGATTTAGATTATTATACCTAGAGTTGATCATTGATCTAAAAAGGACATTATTTTTTCAGTTGAAATTTTTGAGGCTTATGAAAGGTGTTAGGACATATGTGTTTCACTTGTTTAGGACATATGTGTTTCACTTGTTTAGAACATATGTCGTTCATTATTTATGTAATTGGCTAATCCTTTGTCAAAACGCACTTTACTTGTAATTGGGTAGATTTAGGATGTGGTTAATACTTCAAGAAACAAGATTTCAAGATCAAGTGTTAAAACTATGCAAGTCTGTCCAAGAAACAAGCCTATAAGTGCTCTTCATTAAAGCTCGACAGCTGTCTCGATAGCTGCATCTATTGAGCTTTAAGAAGCTGTTCTAGCCCCGAGGCTCGACAGCTGCTCGACAGGATCTCGACATCTGTAGCTGTCGAGATTTAAGAAAAATAGATTCTAAGTTCTGTTTTGATTCTAATCTGTGAATGTGTATTTGGGCCTTCTTTTCTCCTAACCCTAGACATATAAAAGGATTATTCTAAGGGCCGTCAAAGTGTGGCAAGTTGCACAAGTATTGAGAAATCCTTGTTCATGCAAATTGTAACTTGAGACGAAGTTCTTGCCCTAGTTCATCTCTCTTGTGAAGAAGTTGTTGTGTCTTTGCACCGTTGGGTTTTGTAACTGAGCATCTTCTTGATCTTCATTGTGTGGATGAATTGAAGAACTTTGCAGCCAACAATCTTCTTTAGTTGGTGATTGAAGTCGCATACTGGGATCCGCGCAATTGGTTAGTCACGTACTTGGGAGCCATGCATTGAAAGGAGAAACTGTCACTACAGAACAAGTCCAATTGGGTATTGGGGTAAGGGTTCAACTGTAGGTTAGTAAGGTACTTGAGATTCCTTTACTTGTAACCGCTTGTTGTGATAATAGTGGAGTTTCGGGAGTGGTGACCTTAAATTCACCCGGTGGGGTTTTTGCCGTGTAGGTTTTCCCCATTCGTAAACAAATCATTGTGTCAATTTATTTTCCGCTGCATACTTTAGTTTATTGGTGATTTGTTTGTGCTACCACGCATTTGCATGTTAATTTGATTAATTAATAAACTTGGCTAATTAATCAATTAATCCATCATAAGGGGTCAGTACGTGTTTGGCCTATTAAGTGGTATCAGAGCAGAAACAGTTTGATTAGGTTTAATCTTTGTTGTGTGATCCATTGACCCCTGTTGTCGTGGCTGTAACTTGCTTGAAGAGATCACTGTTTTCAAATACATCTTGTTTTTCTAATCTCTATTTGTTTGAGTGTCTCAAAAAATACAAGTCTAAAAGTTATTTGAACTCTTTTATCATGACTATTGGTAAAGATCTCAGTTTGAACAAAAAAAAACTAGACTGTCTCAGAATGAAAATGTGCAAAGGAGTCTGTCTGAGAAGAGTGAAAATTAGATGCCTTGCTCAAAAAGGGCGGATGATAGAAAATACCATTCCCACTGATCTGTCATCTAAGCACGAAGTGTGTTTTATGATGAAATCCGCATTTAAAGTTATGGACACATGCTTATGGTACCTTGACAGCGGTTGCTCAAGACACATGACTGGAGACCGATCTCTCTTCAAGGTCTTTGAGTCTAAGAAAGGTGGCAATGCCACTTTTGGTGATGGAAGCAAATCACAGATAAAGGGGAAAGGAATTATCTCTTTACCTGGTCTACCGGATATTGCAAATGTTCTATATGTGGAAGGCCTGAGGGTGAACCTGTTGAGCATAAGTCAGATATGTGATCAAGACTTCATAGTGCTATTCTCCAAGGGAAAGTGTCTTGTCATGGATGAGTTCAGAAAGAAACTCATAAGTGGGGTTCGCACTCTAGACAACTGCTATGGATTAGTTCCTGATACTGATATTGTGTGCAATAGCATTCGATTGCCAAATGAAGATCTATGGCATCAACGAATGGGACATGCTAGTTACAAGCATCTTTCTATTGCATCCAAGCATGAATCAGTTTTAGGGATAGCAAAGTTAAGTAGAATGAGCAATGTGGTATGTGGACCATGTCAGCTTGGAAAACAGACAAAGGCTAAGCATCCGGGTACTTAGACATCAGCTACATCGAGACCATTGGAGCTACTACATTTGGATCTTATGGGTTCAACTAGAACCGAGTCTCTTGGAGGTAAGAGATACATCTTGGTTGTGGTAGATGACTTCACTAGATATACTTGGGTTATTCTTCTGCGATCCAAGTCTTATGCTCTTGAGCACATTGAAACTTTGTGCACAAGACTGCAGAATGAAAAGAGTCTGAAAATTGACCGAATTCAAAGTGACCATGGTAAAGAATTCGAGAACTCATATATGGAGTCCTTCTGTGCAAGATCAGGTATATCTCAAGAATTCTCGGCTCCTATTACTCCTCAGCAGAATGGTGTAGTAGAAAGGAAGAATAGGGTTATACAGGAGATGGCAAGAGCCATGTTGCACAGTAAGGATGTGGCCAGAAACTTGTGGGGAGAAGCCATTAACACTGCATGTCATACGGTCAATAGAGTGTATTTCAGACCCGGCACCAAGAAGACTCCATATGAGTTATGGAAAGGAAGAAAGCCAAATGTGAAATATTTCAGAATCTTTGGAAGTACTTGTTTCATCCTAAAGGATAGAGAGAATGTGAGAAAGTTTGATTCCAGAAGCGATGAATGGATATTTTTGGGGTACTCTTCTACAAGTAAGGCTTATCGAGTGTATAACAAAAGAACTATGAAGGTTATGGAAACGGTGAATGTTGTTATTGATGAATCTTCAGATTCCTGTTCTGAGAAAGTTAATGAGGAACTTCCTAAAGAAATTCTTCCTCTTGAAACTAAGGAAGTTCAAGAATTCTTTGAACAAGAGCCCACATCTCCTAGTACTCCTGGTACTCCAAGTGTTGTGGAAGAATCAACAGTATGCCTACTTCACCAGATTCTGAATCTCATGATGAAAAAGGACCTTCCTCCAAGACCAAATTATATCATCCTCCAGAAGTTATTGTGGGAAACATGAATGAACTCACATTAAGAAAACGTACAGTTGATAAATGCGTTGCTAACTTTGTGTCTTATTCTTGTTATTTGTCACAGGTTGAACCGACTAAAGTTGAGGAAGCTCTTCAGGATGAAAGTTGGGTTTAAGCAATGCATGATGAACTACTTCAGTTTCAGAGGAATGATGTCTGGACTTTAGTTCCTAGACCGGAGGGTGAGCATGTTATTGGCACAAAGTGGATATTCCGCAATAAGACTGATGAGGAGGGAAACGTGATCCGCAACAAGGCTCGACTAGTAGCTTAAGGATATTCTCAAATGGAGGGAATAGACTATGATCAAACATTTGCCCCAGTTGCTCGCATGGAGTCCATCAAAATTCTCCTTGCCTTAGCTTGTCATTTAAAGTTCAAGCTTTACCAGATGGATGTGAAGACTGCTTTCTTAAATGGACTTCTCAAAGAAGATGTCTATGTGACTCAACCAAAAGGATTCATTGATCCACACTTTCCCGATCATGTGTTGTACCTTAAGAAGGCTCTGTATGGATTGAAGCAAGCACCTAGAGCTTGGTATGATCGGTTAACCCAATACTTGGTGTCACATGGGTTCACAAGAGGAAAGACTGATCAGACTCTCTTCATTAAGAAGGAAGATGGCGAGCTGATAGTTGCTCAAGTCTATGTTGATGACATCATCTTTGGATCAACTAAGGATGAACTTGCTCATGATTTCTCAAAACTCATGCAGGCAGAGTTTGAGATGAGCATGATTGGAGAGCTATCTCACTTCCTTGGATTGCAGAATCGTCAACATGATTCAGGTATATTCATCTCTCAATCTAAATGTGCTAAGAATCTTGTGAAAAAGTTTGATTTAGAATCTGCTAGTTCTGTTAGAACCCCTATGAGCCCAAATGTTAAACTAACTGTTGACATGTTAGGTAAAAGTGTAGACTCATCTCTTTATAGAAGCATGATAGGTAGTCTTCTTTACCTTACTACTAGTAGACCTGACATCAGTTACAGTGTGGGAGTGTGTGCTAGATATTAGGCCAATCCCAAAGAGTCACATATGATTGCTTTGAAAAGAATCATAAAGTATGTCAAAACTACTGCCAACTTTGGTGTGTGGTACAGCAAGGACACAAATGATGTCTTAGTTGGATATTCTGACGCTGATTGGGCTGGGAATGCTGATGATAGAAAAAGTACATTGGGGGGTTGTTTTTATGTGGGCAATAATCTTGTCTCCTAGATGAGTAAAAAGCAAACCTCCATCTTTTTATCCACTACTGAAGCTGAGTACATTGCTGCTGGTAGTTGTTGCACCTAACTCCTATGGATACAAAAACTCCTCCATGATTATGGTATTTGTCAAGAGCACCTTACCATCTACTATGACAATACCAGTGCCATCAATATCTCTAAGAATCTGGTTCAACATTCTCGAACTAAACATATAGAGATTCGACATCACTTCATTTGGGAGCTTGTCGAAGATGGTACTCTCACCCTTGAGTTTATTCACACTAATGACCAGAAGGATGATTTGTTTACCAAACCTCTGGATAGTAAACGTTTTGAATTCCTTCGTCAAAACATCGGTGTCATCTCCATAGATTAATCTCCTTCTCTCTCCCTTCTCCTCATGCATTTGCATCTAGTTTTATGCATTGTTTTATCTTGTTTAACATGTTTTTGTTTGTGTGTTTTCAGTTTTGTTTTATTTTGTTTTTCAGATAAAAAAAAATTGAAAAATTGAAAAATACAAAAACAGTGTGTGTTTGTGTACATCGGTTCTTGTGAACCTTAAAATGGCATTTGAAACAGAGTTTTCTAAACTTTGTATCTCTTGTAACTTAGATGAGTATCTCTATGCACAACTAAGCAAGTGAGCTTTGTGGCTCGTTGTATGTGATGAGTAAGGTTAAGTGATCTCTTGAACTTAGCACTCGTATCACTCTTTTTGACGGGTAGGACTAGAAAATCCTAAGAACAAGACATAAATAACCATCTCACCACTGTTACCCGCCAATCATGATATGACATCTGTATACTTCGGCATAGCAAAAGTGCATTGTCAATGACATCTGTATGCTTCGGCATAGCAAAAGTGCAATGTTAAAAGCTTAACATAATTGAGTATTTCTTTTCTCTCTTTTATATACTCATGCATGGTTTGCTTAATAAAAAGAAAACATGCAAAGAAAATAAAAGCAAAAAGAACAAAATGCTTTAAATATGATTGCAAGCGTGTTTTCTAGAAGATGTGAGAGTTATAGGATGTACCTCAAAGGTGATAGTCCCCATCAAACAGTTATGATTGTGTGTGTGAGTTAAAGTGATTTTCTCATATTTCAAATCGTCATAACATAGAGACACTTATGCAATCTTGCGATATTTTCACACACAACATGCAATATTCTTTGCTACTTTTGATACATGTGCAAGTACAATGTGATTTGGCCATCACAAGGTTTACATGTGTTGATGTATGCCCACTAAACTGTCTTGACTTGTTTTTGAAATATAAAATCGGTTAGACTTGTTTAGTGTGTGAGTGCGTGTTTTGAGATCCATGTGCTTAAGATTGTTGTTGAGAGATGATTTTGAAAGTCTAATATGTTGATTTGATCATTGGTTGAGTTGCATGCGTGATTGCATTCATGTTTATGTTTTTCCCTTCTCGAAAAACTGTTTTGAAAAGTTGGCTCGACACCTCCTCAATACCTGGCTGTCTGTTGAGCTTCTCAGCTGTTTCTTATCGCAATCTCAATAGCTTCTCGACACCTTCTGGATCGATTGAGAAACCTCCTGTCCTCTCGATAGCTTCTCGACACCTGGTGGATCAATCGAGCATCTGTTCTTGTGTCCTGTCTTGTTCCTCGACACCTTCTCGATAGCTGGACCTGTTGATGTTGTATTTCTCGACACCTACCTCGACAGATGTCTCGACACCTCTCGATACCTGTATCTGTCGGGATTTACTGAGGTTCTATATAAAGGTTCTGTGCGATCCGTTTCTTATTTCTCCCGATCTCTCTCTCGATAGAACTATCTTTTCACCTTCCCAACCTCTCTCTCTAACTCCAACTCCATTTCTCAAGGTTTCTCTAAGCTTCATCAAGTTTTTCTTCACTTGGTAAGCTTCTTATCCCTTATTCTACATGCATTTCATGTTTTTGAAACCTAGGTTTTGGGGTCTTTAAAAAATTTTGGGGTTTTTCAAATTTGGCGAGTTTGTGTTGAAATTTTTAATGGGTTTTGTACTTTTGATTTTAAAAACTCCATGCATTACATCATATTCGCATTCTAACAGTATTCTCATGCATTTAGATGTGTGCAAAATGTTAGTGTGCTGTTAGGATTGGATTGGGCTGAGCCCATGATATTTTTCATATTGCATGTCACATGTTCATGCATTCCCCATGCATATGTTCTATCTTTTCAATATACTTGTTATATTTGAATTGTGTTGGAACTTTTCTGAGTGTTTCTTTCTCCCCCCTCTCTTTCTGTTTGTATTAGTAGTGTCTATGGCCCTAAAACGTAAGTCTATTCCGACCCAGAACCCTCTTCGTTCTAGAGCCTCTTCATCTTCTGATTCCACTCCTCTTTCTGTTCGGTTCCGTGATGAGAAAGCCCATCAAGATTTCTCGGAGAACTTCTCTAAACGAGGTGTTCATTCGGAACACCAAGTTATTCTGGCAGGCTTTGCCGACACTGACCTTCTCTATGTCTTTCACAAACAGGAATGGGAGTCACTGTGTGACGTCCCGATCACTTGTCCTTCCGTGCTGATCCAGGAGTTTTACTCCAACATGCATGGATTTGATTATTCAGTACCTCTCTTTCTCACTCGCGTTCGAGGTACGTGCATAGTCGTCACACCGGAGTTGGTATCCGATGTGCTCCATGTTCCGAGGGTTGCGCATCCTCACTACCCTGGGTGTGAGCGTCTGCGGACTGTGTCCAAAGATAAGATGATCACCGCTTTCTGTGAGCGCCCTTCTGATTGGGGTGAGCACCAGTTTATGTCATGTCGACCTTTTGCTAAAGGTTCTCGTTTCTTAAACATGGTGATAACTTTTGTCTTGCATCCTCTCTCGCATTACAACTCTATCACAGAGCCTCGTGCTCGTTTTCTGTTGTCTCTTATTGAGGATCTTACCATTGAATTTCCTTCACATTTCATCTTTTCTATCATGGATGTGTATAAGGATACGGCTACCTGTGATAAGCTCATCTTTCCTTCCGCTATCATTAGGATTTTACGCCATTTTTCCATTCCTTTTCCTGTCTCCGACCCTTTTCATGTCATGGTTGCCATAGATGCCGCTATCGTAAAACGTAGTGAGGCACAGCTTAGGTCGCGTCAAACAGGTTCAGCTACTCCTTCCTCCCGTTCTGCTCCTTCCACATCTGCTCGTGTCTCATCTGCTCCTTCCTCTTTTACGAGCAATGTGTCACTAGGAGACATCATGGCGCAGCTTCAACATATGGATGCTCGCCTGGATACACTCTCTACAGAGTTGTATCAGGTGAATGTTCGTGTTGGTCGCATTGCTAGGCGACAGGCGACCATGGGTGGTTTTGCTCCCGAGGCTTCTCCTCCACCACCTCCTGTGGCTTCCGAGTCTGATGGTGATGGTGATGACGATGATGCTTCAGATGATGATGCTTCAGATGATGATGATGGAGATGGTAGCTCTACCGATGAGATGTCTACTTGATACTCTACCCTTTGTCACTCGTGACAAAAAGGGGGAGTAGTTTTGTTATGAGAGTAGTCATACTTAGGGGGAGAGCTTGTATAAGACATTTTTGATAGGGGGAGTGTTGAGTGCTTAGGGATGTAGTAAGGATTACTTGTATCGTTTTATTTTCTCTACTTTAGATACACATTCTTCTTGTACCTAGGTCTTGTGACCATTATTACATATATTGTGTTGCTTATCTTTGTTATATATGTGATGATGTATGTTTCTTTCACCTATCTCTACATGTGTTGTTTCTTTTCTCTCTTTATACATATGTTTCTTTATTTGTATGCAATCTATTATTTCTATTTCACACTAAGATGCCTTGATGAGTTTTGTTTAAAGTGTTTCAGAAATACAAGTTGTCAAAGTCTACTTGTCATAAACTCTCTTCTTGCAAAGTTTTTCAAGAGTTTGTGTTAAGATAGATTTTATTGTATACAACAAGTGAATATGAGTTGAGTGATTTATGACTTCTCTCATATGTTCATTTGTTGATTGTGGTTTTGTCACGAATTGCCAAAGGGAGAGATTTTTAGGACATATGTGTTTCACTTGTTTAGAACATATGTCGTTCATTATTTATGTAATTGGTTAATCCTTTGTCAAAACGCACTTTACTTGTAATTGGGTAGATTTAGGATGTGGTTAATACTTCAAGAAACAAGATTTCAAGATCAAGTGTTAAAGCCATGCAAGTCTGTCAAAGAAACAAGCTTAGAAGTGCTCTTCATTAAAGCTCGACAGCTGTCTCGACAGTTGCATCTATCGAGCTTTAAGAAGTTGTTCTAGCCCCGAGGCACGATAGCTGCTCGACAGCACCTCGACACCTGTAGCTGTCGAGATTTAAGAAAAATAGATTTTAAGTTCTGTTTTGATTCTAATCCGTGGATGTGTCTTTATGCCTTCTTTTCTCCTAATTATAGACATATAAAAGGATTATTCTAAGGGCCATCAAAGTGTGGCAAGTTGCACAAGTATTGAGAAATCCTTGTTCATGCAAATTGTAACTTGAGACAAAGTTCTTGCCCTAGTTCATCTCTCTTGTGAAGAAGTTGCTGTGTCTTTGCACCGTTGGGTTTTGTAATCGAGCATCTTCTTGATCTTCATTGTGTGGATGAATTGAAGAACTTTGCAGCCAACAATCTTCTCTAGTTGGTGATTGAAGTCCCGTACTGGGATCCGCGCAATTGGTTAGTCACGTACTTGGGAGCCGTGCATTGAAAGGAGAAACTGTCACTACAAAACAAGTCCAATTGGGTATTGGGGTAAGGGTTCAACTGTAGGTTGATAAGGTATTTGGGATTCCTTTACTTGTAACCGCTTGTTGTGATAATAGTGAAGTTTCGGGAGTGGTAACCTTAAATTCACCCGGTGGGGTTTTTGCCGTGTAGGTTTTCCCCATTTGTAAATAAATCACTAAGTCAATTTATTTTTCGCTGCATACTTTAGTTTATTGGTGATTTGTTTGTGCTACCACGCGTTTGCATGTTAATTTGATTAATTAATAAACTTGGCTAATTAATCAATTAATCCATCACAAGGGGTCAATACGTGTTTGGCCTATCAAAAAGAATTTGCAGGATTTCAAGCTTTCTCAGAAGATTGGTGTAATCCCTCAAATACACTCCGCTTCACATGGATTTTCACCTACAAAGCCGAAGACTCGTGCTATATGGGTGAGAAAAGACTTGCTAAGGTGAGTGTTGTTTACTTGTCATTGATTTAATTCTTTCAATTGTTTGTGAACATGTTTTGTTTTTGTTTTTGGTTGTTTTGTTTTTTAGGTTGTTTTTTATTAAAAAAAATCCAAAAATATTGAAAATTTTCAAAAGACAAAAAAATTTTATTTTGTGTCTAGTTTTATTTTTTTTTTAGGATTACATGAGTTATAATATCTCTCTCTCTTGATTTAGAACATGTTTGACATTGTGGAGAAACTTGAATAGTATGTGTTATATAAGTGCTAAGCTATTTTTTATTTTGTGCGAGTATGTACTGGTTAGTACATGTACTCAAGGGTTAATTAAGAAACTGGTATTTCTTATTTGTGTACCCTCTATAGTTTTGTTAAGCACTGTCATGCATTGCATTTGCATTTTTTAATCATTTAGCATAATGTGTGCATTTTAGTTTTGGTCATAAAAATTTTTTTAAACCAAAAAGATTTTTATTTCTTTTGTATTACATATCTTGGATTTATAGTTAACATTGACCATATTATCTTTACATATCATGTCTTTGTACCTTGTTTAGCTTGGATGACTTATTTTTTTCTGCACTTTGCTAGTTTTAGCTATATAGTGCATGTTGTGTGGGAGTTGTTTATAGTTTTTGATCACATTATCTTAATTTTGAAGTCACATGCTTTTGATTGTAAGCACTAAAGAATTCTAAGAGAAATGCATAAATAATTATCTCACCACTGTGTACTAGTCAATCATGAATACCTTAGTGCTTATCGTAAGATTTTGTACTTGAGAAAGTGTAGCACATGCACAAAAAGAAAATAAGATGTAGCCTTGGAATAATAATAAAATTGGTGTGTACATTATGTGGCTATAATAAAGATTACACAAAGAAATAAAATTGGTGTGTACATTATGAGGCTGAAAAAAAAAATTTACATGATTGCAAGTTTGTTTTCTAGGAGATGTGGGAGTTATACGATGTAACTCTTTAGGTGATAGTCACTTTCAAACTTATGTGATGAATAATGTAGAAATTGTGATTGATTACTATTTACATATTACCTCACATGTTTCTCATGCTGTTACTAGTTGTACACACTTCACAAGTTATTCTTTGCTAATCTTAGTACATAAAATTGTGTGTGAATTTGGTTTGGCCATCCAAGATTATATATTCTATGATTTTGATACAAAATATGTTCATTGGTTGAAAATTTGGGGGTAAAAAGTGTGAAAATCTTGTTTTTCAAGTTCCGAGTTGAAAACTCTTGTTTTTGAAAAATATTTAAACTCATTCTCATGCATTTCATTCATGAAATTCCTAGGTTTGAGTAGCTTCTGTATAATCTTCTGCAGTTTTTCAAAAATTCAGTTTTCTAGAATTTTGATTGATCGAGTATGATTTTCGATTAGTCGAAAATTTCCAAGTCTTTGAAGCTTGATTTTGCCTGACTTGATTGATGTACTATCGATGCTCGATCAATCGAAACTGAAAATTTTTCAGTTTCTAAGTTTTTGACCAAAATTGTTTTTCATGCATCATTTATGTTCAGGATTCACATGCATTGCATTGTTTTCTGTATCCATCTTACAGTTTTGCAGTCATATCTCTCATTGTTTTCACACATAACATGCATACACTATGCTAATTTGGGTACTCAACTTGATTTAAAAATTGATTGATTAATTTTTGAGTTATGTACTTTTTAGTATATGCTATTTTTATGTGTGAATTGCAAAAAATATTTTTCTTAAGAGTTATGATGGATAACAATGGGTCACATAGTGTCAAGTTTGCATTCATTGAAAGAGAGAATATTTGTATTCATGTGTAACCTCAATTTTTTTTTAGTTTGGTTTGTGTTTTTACTTTTCCCCACCTCCTATATTTTCCCTAAAACTGTTTTTCCCAAAACCTGTTTTGTTTTTCCTATTTTTATAGGGGAGAAAAGTTTTTTTTTTTCTTTTTTAACATTTGTTGTTCATAGGGGGAGTTGTTGCTCTTCATGGGGGGAGTTGTCTTTATTTTCTATAGAGTTGAATTGTTTTGTGTTCCCTTTATTTTCTATTTTCTCTTGACTTTTGTTGCTATGTTTTCTATTTACTCTTTGTTTGAGTTGTCATTGTCAATATGTGATAAAAAGGGGGAGAAATAGATGAAATGTGGGAACCCTGTTTTAAAAAAAGGTTTTTAAAATGTTTTATTTAGGGGGAATCCTTTTAAAAAGGTTTTAAAAATGTTTTGTTTAGGGGGAGTTGAAATTGATTTTGTAAGGGGGAGAAAATAATTTTTTTTTGATATATTTAACTTAGAGGGAGAGTTAGTTTGCATATTTGTTGTTTTACTGTTTTTATGTCTTTCTTTCCACACATGCGTTGATGTGTTCTTTTGAGTGTTTCAAGAAAGCCAGGTACATTTTGATCAAGATCTTCTACCTCTTCTTGCAACTTTTAGGTTAGGAGTTTGAGATTGGGATTTGTGATGTATTTGGGCAATAATATGTTATTGGACTATTTTTACTTTGAGCATTTTATTTTGTGTAATGTGTTTTGTCACGGATTGCCAAAAGGGGAGATTGTTAGGTTTTAAGACTTTAGGACCTAATGTATTAGAACTTCAATTTGTATATGTTGGCAAACCATGATCAAAACATTTAGTCTAAGTTTAGACTTGCTCAAAGTTTGGTTTAAATTAAGTTTAGAATCGAGTAATTGTAAGAAATTACTATTCAATTTCTTACCACTGATATTCAAGGCGCTCTTGGCCACTCTGTCAAGAATTTTAGGTATTGAATAATAGTCTAATACACTAGTTTTTTATGTCGGACTAAAATATTTTAATTCAATACTGGCTTTGTTACTTGAGTCATGTACTAATGTGTGTAACCTTTTTTTTAATTACAAAAAAAAGGTAAAAGAAATGGTCAAAACCAGTCATGATTTGGTTCAGCTGCTTGATTTTTAAAATAATAATGATGTTTCATAAAATATAAAAAATAAAAGGAACATGCAACTTGATTAGATTTATCCTTTAGTCCCTTATTTGACAACTAAATATTGATTAAAACAACACATGTGACTTTAGATCGTTTCTTTTCTTTTTTCTTTTTATCTAAAATGTAAATTACACCCTGTTACGTCTGGGTGAATCTAATATTAGTTACTGACATTTAAAAACTTTTATTTTAATTCTTAACATTTGTGTTAGCTAAGTCTTGTAACATACAGATTCTTTTTTAATGAATTTTTTCATCTTATTTCAAACATAAACTTGACATCAGATTCGTACCAAATGATATGTTAGGGAGAAAAAAAAAAAAAAAACCCCAGAGAAGAAGACATCAAAATCTCAAATCAGTACCAAATGATTTGTAGGAAGAAAAAAAAAAAAAACCAGAGAAAAAGAAGAAAAAGAAAGCAAAAATCGAAGCTTTGGCAGTATGGTGGATGAAGTGGAAGTTAATTTGCTTTCCATTTGAAATCTCTGCTTTGAGGCTTGTCAGAGTTGTGTCTACTCTCTAGAACTTCGAGAGTGATTTCGTTTATGAGAATTGTAAATGACAAATAAAGTTTTGAAAAGTGATATTAACTATTAAGGGAAAATGGCTCAATGCATGTTGGAGTAGGTGGGAGTGGAGCTTCCTAGAACCTTCATGAATCTTGATTATAATTATCCCAAATTCCCAAAATATTCATTTATTTACAAAATTTTGTGAAAAAAAATTCATTTATTTACAAAATCACTCAAATAAGAATTTTTGAAAAATAAAAAATCTAATCCCCTTTATTAAGATTTTCTTTTAAATCACTATATTGATAGCAATTAGTAAAAATATCATTTTATTTAATTATTTTATGGGGTTATTTTATTAATTACTGTTATGTAAGTAATGGCTTGTTATAAATCTTGGGATGTGATATTGATGTTAAGGTTTAATATTAAATGATTCGTAATATTTGATATTTAGTAATTCACTTTTTTGAATTGATAATTTTATGTTGTATAAGAATATAAATATAAATATAAATATATATATATATATATATATATAAAACAACTCTAAAATACCCTGAAACGGTATGCTGAAATAAGCCGGTATCAAAATATTTCCTTCCATTGGACAAGTCAAAACAGGTCCAAAACAGTATTCATAACATTGGTAAATAATATCTGATTGACACAAAATTTGACATATATATTAAGAGTATAAAGAACATACAATCTAACGGTTATATTTTCAAAATATGTAATAATATTAATTTTGTTTAAAAGAAATCGTAACCTTAAGCTACAACCAATTTTATATTTAAACTTTTTTCAGTTAATTTGCTTTTGTATTGAGTGAGTCAAGAAAAAACATGGAAGAAATCAAGCTATAATGTCTCCAAAACGTAATCATGGGATTGACTATTATGAGTATACTATAGTAATGGGAGCGATAATGGTACTTATTACAGATTCTACCAGTGCATTCGATTTCAAGTAGAACCATATAAATTCTGCTTCCACCACGTAAACATAGTGAGCAGACAATATTCCTTGTTATTACCACTTGGATATTACATAGCTGCCAAGGAAAAACAGGCAGGACCAGAAAGGAAACAGGAAACCAACACAACCGATTGCCTCCTCATATAAATATGTATAGGAAACATTGCGGAAGGTCTAGCTTTTTCTCGCTTCCACATCATAAAAGAAGCTGAAGTTTGCAAGTACAAAGCACACATATATATTATTAGTACATGATGTCTGACAAGTTATTGTTAAGTACGTAATTAAGAATTTCTACGCCTTAACGGTAAATCCGATTCGCACAGCGTATTTGACGAGTTCATCCATCTCCCTTTCGTTGACGCATCCGTCTTTATTGGCATCTGCATGGTGGAGGCCGCGGTCTGCACGAAAGCCAGGGATAAGTGCGCCCAGGTAGTCAAAGGCTTTCTTCAGCTCTTCCCTGCTGAGCTTATTGTCATTATTGGTGTCGTATTTCTTGAAAATGTTCCTTAGCTGATCCTCCGTTGGGGGCAGAGGCTTATAAGTAACTGATATTGCACGGACCATGTTATGGAGACTTGGAGAATAGAGAGCCTTAGGCAAGTTTTTAAAGAACCTTCTTATGTGGTTTGAGTTTGGGGGTATTGAAGCCCTGGGGTATATATGATGAACCTCGTCTCTGTTTCTCTACACGAAATCTATTCCAAGTTTTCTTGATTAAGAAGTGTCACTATCGTTGTGCATGTGATGGGTCGGACCAGAAGCTAGCCCGAATATATTTGAAAGTTAGAAATTCTCATTCTATTTAATTAGTGTTGATAATGTTGTTTTAATTAATCCATGCAAATTCATTCAAATGAAAAGAAAACATGTGTCACAATCAAACACAAGAATCAAATTACCGAAAATATCTCATGGCATAAAATTGTAGCATCTGCAAATTTGCCCAAACATTTAGCATATATGGCGTATAAAAGCAACTAGATAAGAAAGAAGAAACTTTTAATATGGAAATAAGAATTCCGCCTTTTTCTTAACCTCCTACGAAACCATATCCAGAATAAAAGAATATTTGAATCTATGAATCCAAATACGTCGGTAGAGAATTCGAATTCTCACTTGAATGGAAAATTGTTGGAGTGGTTCATGTGTGTGTCAAAAGTCGATAGCTTTTGCTATAGCTTTTATGCTAACTGTTTTTAGGTTAAGATGCTTATCAGACAACATTCATTGTCGGGGTTCAAGAAATTATGGGAATGAAATTTGGAAGCCAAGTGGCTCAATTGGAGTTCTATTAGACTCAAATGTCATTTCAATTTTCAAAAGCATCAATGTCCTCACAGGTATGATGTCAATAGACTTGTCATCCTAATTTCAACACTAGGTGGGTGCCTCATTCATCTCCACAATTCCTAAAAATAGAATCCTGTCAGAAGTGAAATGTGAAAACTATTTATTTACTCTAACATAATAGGATCATCAGTCCAAAGTAAAAACTATTCCCCAATACTTGTCATGAATAAGTACAGTAGTTGTCATCATTATTATTATTGTTATGGTTTTGGCCTAGAAATCCCATATTAAAGGGAAAATCGTTAGAGTAATTCATGTATGGAGTAAAAATTTATTGTCTTTTTTCCTTACAAGCCAACAATACCATTGAACCATAAATTTCGTGACAAAAATTATTAGTCTTTAGACTTTACCTTTTGATCTAACTAGCTTTATACTAATAAGATGCTCATTGGATTGCATTCAAGGTTGTGTCACGTGTGCTGCCCCCTTAGTCTCATCGCTAGTGTCTGCTACTCTTTTATTAGAATAAAATTCTCAAATCAAAATAAAAAAGCGAATACTACTCACACATGATTAAGGTCATCATTTGCAATTGAAAAACCATTGCTCGATACTTTTTTATTAGAATAAAATTCTCAAATCAAAATAAAAAAGCGAATACTACTCACACATGATTAAGGTCATCATTTGCAATTGAAAAACCTACTCTTTTATTAGAATAAAATTCTCAAATCAAAATAAAAAAGCGAATACTACTCACACATGATTAAGGTCATCATTTGCAATTGAAAAACCATTGCTCGATACTTGGCATCTGGTATAAAAATGGTACAAAATCCTTCTTACCACTTTTGGTGTCATTTTATTCTCCACGAATAATAATATACCAACTGTCTAATTTTTTTTTTTTTAAAAAACTTTGGTTACCGTAAAATAATTAAGAACATATAGTAGCTTATGATTGGAGAAATATAAAAATAAAGGGACACAAGATTATTATTAATCTAAATGTGTTGATGTATTGTTTGTAGGTAGATAAATTGGAAAATGTTCCACTTCCAACAACACATATTTACCATTTTCTTGCTTTCCATGTCGGCAAGAAAGTGTTTTAGTGTTTTAAATGCTTCAGTCTTATCGTGTGTTTCAGTTAACTCAACTGGTAAAGATTCTTATAGTTGAATAAGAAATTTAGAGTTGAATAAGAAATTTAGAGTTCAAACCCCATCTATACTAAAAACCAATTAGTGTCTTAGTTTGATGATACAAAAAAAAAAAAAAAAAAAATTACCATAGATTGGACATCATAGGTTTAAATTATATTATACCTATAAAAAGCTCATTACTGTCGTATCAAATATACATGATCATTATGCGGAAAGAATAACAATCTTATCAAATTTCCTGTTGCGGTTCAATATATATAAACCTCGCATGTAATATCATATATACATGATCATTATATAGAAAGAATAATAATCTTATCAAATTATCTATCACAGCATAATATAAACCTTAGTTGTAATTAATGGATGATGCTCCGTGTTTTAAAATCTAGGCTAAACAGTGGATTCTAGCTAGCTCAACTGATAAAGTTTATGATGGTTGAATAAGAGATCTGAGGTTCAATTTTCGCCTACACCAAAAACTGATTGATGTCTTCATCTGATGAAAAAGAGCTATCATCAGATGCGGACGCCATAGGTTGAAACTCTCTCTCTAAAAAAAAAAAAAAAAAAAAAAATCTAGGCTAAACAAATAATCTAGGAAAGAGCTGGTTACCGGATTTGTGGTGGTTATGTGGTTCAATTGGTGGTATGTGACATAAATAATACTAAATATTTCAATTAATATATGTTACTGAACATATTAGGTTGTTAGGCCAAAGATTTTTATAAATACTTCTTCGTTTTAAATTTAAGAGAGAGATTTATAAATTAAACACTTATTGTCAAGTATAATATGAATTTTCAATTTATGAGTTTTTGCACCTCAAAAATGAAAGACAACGGGGAAGAAATACTAATTTAAAGTAAAATTGTTGTTAATGTGGGACTAAAATGTTTTAATTCAATACTGGCTTTGTTACTTGACTTGTGCACTAATGTATGTAAGCTTCTATTTATTTATTTGATTTTAATAAGTCAAATTATTTTTTGTAATTAAAAAAAGGTAAAAATATGTCAAAACCAGTAGTGATTTGGTTCTGTTTGATTTTTAAAACAATATCGATGGTACAAAAAAACCCAAAAAATATAAAAAGAAGAAAAATAAAATGGAACATGCAAATTGATTGGCCTTATCATTGAGTCCCATATTTGACACCTAAAAATTGATTAAAATAACATATGTAAGTTTAGAACTTTTCATTTTCTTTTTCCTTTTAACAAAAATTCAAAATACACCCTTTTAAGTTTGGATGGATTTAATACTGGTTCTTGATATGTAAAATTTTTTGTGGGTTCCAGTTAGATTAAATGGTAAAATCTCAGATAGTTAAATAAGAGATTTAGGGTTCAATCTCCGCTTATATCAAAAAACAGATTGATATCTTGGTCTGATCATCAAGAGCGGACGCTATAAGATAGAACTCTCTAAAAAAAAAGTTTTTATTTCAATTCTTAATGTATGTGTTAAATATCACCTTCTTAAAATAAACTGTTGGGTTAAGTATTGCACGGTCCATGCATAGCTCCATGTTATATGGAGACTTGGGAAGTTTTTTAAGAACCTTACTTTTTCTTATGTGGTTTCAGTTTGGGGTATTGAAGCCTTGGCCCTTGGGGTATATATAATGGACCTCGTCTCTATTTCTCTACACAAGAAGTCTATTCCAAGTTTTCTTGATTTGGAAGTCTCACTGTCGTTGTGCATGTGATGGGTCGGACCAGAAGTTTGCCCGAATATATTTGACTGTAAAGAAATTTTCATACTGTATTAAGTGTTGATAATGTTGTTTCTTTCCACGAAAATTCATTCAAATGAAAAGAAAATATGTGTCACAATCAAAAACAAGAATCAAATTATCGAAAATATCTCATGGTATCAAAATTGTAGCATCCACAAAGTGGTTCAAACATTTAGCATATATGGTATAAAAGCAACTAGATATATAAGAAAGACAAAACCTTTAATATGGAAATAAGAATTCGGCCTATTTCTTAACCTTTTACGAAAATCATATCCACCACAAAAGAATACTTGAATCTACAAATCCAAATACGTTGGCAGAGAATTCGAATTCTCATGTGAATGGAAAATTGTTGGAGTAGTTCACTTATGAGTCAAAAGTCAATAGCTTTAGTTACCCAAAAAAAAAAAAAAAGGTCGATAGCTTTAACTGTACTTGTTGTGCAAACTGTTTTTGGATTAAGATGCTTATTATAGGACAACATTCATGGTCGGGTCCAAGATATTATGGGAATGAAATTTGGAAGCCAAGCGGGTCAATTGGAGTTCTATTGGCCTCAAATGTCATTTCAAAAGCATCAATGTCATCATAGTTATGATGTCAACAGACCTGTCACTCTAATTTCAACACTAGTGTGGTGCCTCCTTCACCTTCAGACTCCTCATAATAGAATCTTCAGCCATAAGTGAGAAGCGAAATTTATTTACTCTCTCATTATAAAATCATCAGTCAAAAGGAAAAACTATTCCCCAATACTTGTCATGAATAATGATGCTTGTTAGTCATGATTTAGTTCAGCTGTTTGATTTTTAAAATAATAATGATGCTTAATAAAATACAAATCTATATAGCAACTTGATTGGCCTTATCATTAAGTCCCTTATTTGATAACTAAGTATTGATTAAAACAACGTATGTGACTTTAGATCTTTTCTTTTCTTTTCCCTTTTTACTAAAATGCAAATTACACTCTTTTAATTTGGGTGAATTTAATATTGGTTCCTAATGTTTAAAATATTTTGTTCAATTCTTAACGTTTTTGTAATAAAGCAAGTGCTTATGTGAGTTGTATTTAAATAAGGATAAAATTTCGCTACAAAATTGATTGTAGCTTAAGTACTTATGTGAGTTGTATTTAAATGAGGATAAAATTTAGTTATAAAATTGATTGTAGCTTAAGGTTACAAAATTTAATATGTTTTTATTGGAGGTGAATTTTGACAAATTTATCTTTGGATCACATTTTCTTCTTATATCCTCCGTACTTGCAAAAATTCTAGGAAATTAAATATCAATAGCTATGTTATCAATAAATGGTTTAAATTGAAAGATTTTGTAGTTTTAAATTATGCATAAAATATAACCTTATAAATCATATAGTTAATAACAATATTATAGATTCTGTTCCGTTTTGGCTGGAATGGTTTCTCGTACTGATATGTAATCTGGAACCGAAATACCTACTGTTTTACTTCAGATTGAATTTCGGCCAATTTCAGGGTGTTTCGACCATTTCGGTGAATTTCGGCGAATACTGGCCGAAATTAAGGATTTGGCCGACATACAGAGTTTTTTTAATGAATTTTTTCATCTTATTTCAAACATAAACTTGACATTAGATTGGTACCAAATAATATTTTAGGGAGAAAAAAAAAAAAACCAAAGAAGAAGACATCAGAATCTCAGGTTAGTACCCAATGATTTGTAAGGGATAAAAACAAAGAAGAAAGCAAAAACCCAAGCTTTGGCAGTATGGTGGACGAAGTGGAAGTTAATTTGCTTACCATTTGAAATCTCTTCTTCAAGGCTTGTCTGAGTTGTCTCTATTCTCTAGAACTTCGAGAGTGATTTCATTTATGAGACTTGTAAATGATAAATAAAGCTTTGAAAAGTGATATTAAGGGTCTATTTGGGAATAGCTTATAGAGTTGAAATTGAAAATTTTTTGTTGAAAGTGTAGAAAATAAGGTTAAAAGCTAGCTAAATAGTCCAATAGGATTCATGAATAGTACTAAAAATTGCAACAAGACCCATAAATAGTACAAAAAAGAAGCTAAAAATTCAAATAAGCTGAAACTTGTAGCTCATCCCAAACGGGCTCTATCTATTAAGGGAAAATGGTCAATGCACATAGGAGTATAGGTGGGAGTGGAGCTTCCTAGAAGCTTCATGAATCATGATTATAATTATCTCAAATTTCCAAAATATTCATTTTGTTAGGACATATGTGTTTAGAACATATGTCATTCTTTTATGTAATTGGCTAATCCTTTGACAAAACGCACTTTACTTGTAATTGGGTAGATTTAGGATGAGTTTTATACTTCAAGAAATTGTGTTTCAAGATCAAGAAGATCAAGTATTGAAGTCATCAAGTCTGTCCAAGAAACAAGCTGAAAAGTGCAAGTTCATTAAAGCTCGACAGCTAGCATGTGTCGAGGTTTAAAGAGCTGTTCCAATCCCGTGGCTCGACAGCTGCTCGACAACATCTCGATACCTCTATCTGTCGAGGTTTAAGAAAAACAGATTCTGAATTTTGTTTTGATTCCAATCCGTGGATGTGTCTTTGGGCTTTCTTTTCTTCTAACCCTAGACATATAAAAGGATTATTTTAAGGGCCGTCAAAGAGTACACAAGTTGCACAAGTATTGAAAAATCATTGTTCAAGCAATTTGTGACCGGAGACAAAATTTGCCCTAGTTCTTCTCTTTGTGAAGAAGCTGCTTTGTCTTTGCACCATAGGGTTTTGTAACTAAGCATCTTCTTGTTCTTCATTGTGAAGATGAACTGAAAAACTTTGCAGCCAACAATCTTTTCTAGTTGGTGATTGAAGTCGCGTACTGGGATCCGCACAATTAGTTAGTCACGTACTTGGGAGCCGTGCATTGAAAGGAGAAATTGTCACTACAGAACAAGTCCAATTGGGTATTGGGGTAAGGATTCAACTGTAGGTTGGTAAGGTACTTGGAATTCCTTTACTTGTAACCGCTTGTTGTGATAATAGTGGAATTTCGGGAGTGGTGACCTTATAATCATCCGGTGGGGTTTTTGCTGTGTAGGTTTTCCCCATTCGTAAACAAATCATCGTATCATTTAATTTCCGCTGCATAGTTTAGTTTATTGGTGATTTGTTTGTGCTACCATGCGTTTGCATGCTAATTTGATTAATTAATAAACTTGGCTAATTAATCAACTTAATCCATCACAAGAGGGTCAATACATTTTTGGCCTATCACATTTACTTTCAAAATTTTGCAAAAAAATATTCATTTATTTACAAAATAACTTAAATATGATTTTAAAAAAAAAAATTTTTCTAATCCCCTTTATTAAGATTTTCTTTTTAAATCACTATATTAATAGCAATTAGTAAAATTATTATTTTATTTAATTTTTTTGATGAGATTATTTTATTAATTACTATTGTGTAAGTAATGACTTGTTATAAATCTTGGGATGTGATATTGATGTTAAGGTTTAATATTAAATGATTTCTAATATTTGATATTTAGTAATTCACTTATTTTCAATCGTTAATTTTATGTTGTATAAGAATATATATATATATATATATATATATATATATATATATATATATATATATATATATATATATATTTAAATAACCCTGAAACAGTACGCCAAAATTAGCCAGTATTGAAATATTTCATTTCATTGGACAGAAACGGAGTTCGAAACAATATTCATAACATTAGTAAATAATATTTGATTGACACAAAATTTAACATATATATTAAGAGTATAAAGAACATATAATCCAACAATTATATTTTTAAAATATATAATAATGTTAATTTTGTTTAAAAGAAGTTGTACCTCTAGACTATAACCAATTTTATAGCTAAATTTTGTCTAGTTAATTTGCTTTTGTATTGAGAGAGTCAAGAATAAACATGGAAGAAAGCTATAATGTCTTCAAAACGTAATCATGGGATTGACTATTATGAGTATACTATAGTATTGGGAGCGATAATGGTACTTATATATTACAGATTCTACAAGTGTATTCGATTTCAAGTAGATCCATATAAATTCTGCTTCCACCATGTAAACATAGTGAGCAGACAATATTCCTTGTTATTACCGCCTGGGTATTACATAGCTACCAAGGAAAAACAGGCATGAAATAGAAAGGAAAAGAAAAGTAAAACAGGAAACCAACACAACCGCATTGCCTCCTCTACAAACTTATATATAGAGAGAGGAAACATTGCGGAATGTCAAGCTTCTTCTCGATTCTACATCATTGAAGAAGCTGGAGCTTGCAAGCACAAAGCACACATATTAATTAGTACGTAGTACATGATATCTGACAAGTTATTGTTTAGTACGTAATTAAGGATTTCTACGCCTTAATGCCAAATCCGACCTGCACAGCGTATTTGACAAGTTCATCCATCTCCCGTTCGTTGATGTATCCGTCTTTATTGGCATCAGCATGGTGGAGGCCGCGGTTGGCACGAAAGCCAGGGATAATTGAGCCCAGGTATTCAAAGGCTTTCTTTAGCTAGCTCTTCCTTGCTCAGCAGATTGTCATTATTGGTGTCGTATTTCTTTAAAACTGTCTTTAGCTGATCCTCCGGTAGGGGTGGAGTCTTATCAGTTACTGTTGGGTTAAATATTGCACGGCCCATGTTATGGAGACTTGGAGGATGGAGGCTTAGGCAAGTTTTTGAAGAACCTTAAATTTTTATGTGGTTTGAGTTTGGGGTATTGAAGCCTTGGGGGTATATATAATGGACTTAGTCTCTATTTCTCTACAAAAGAGATCTATTCCAAGTTTTCTTGATGTGGAAGTTGTTAGATGATGTATTGTAATTCCACATTTTGATGTATTGTAGTTCAGCAGAGTAGAGTAGAGTTGAGTAGAGTAGCAAATCAGTTAGTTTTGTAAATAAAGCCTAAACTGTAAGTCGTTTACGTGTTAGATGCTAAGCTACAAGTAGTTTTTGTATAGTGAAGTTAAGAGTTAGAAGACAGCTGGCATCTTTCTTTTGGTCAGTAGATTAGTTAGTTGTTTGGTTAGAGTTTTCCCGCCTCTCTCTGCTTCAGATATAAATAGCAGAGTTTGTTTATTGATGATGAATATACGCACAAATTCTCAGAAATTTTCTTTTTCTCTTTGGTTTACTCCATTGATGAACCTTGGTGTGTGCATGAATTCTAACAGAAGTGTCACTGTCGTTGTGCATGTGATGGGTTAGACCAGAAGCTAGCCCGAATATATTTGAATGTTAGAAATTTTCATTCTATTTAGTCTTGATAATGCTGTTTCTTTCCATGCAAATTCATTCAAATGAAAAGAAAACATGTGTCACAATCAAACACAAGAATCAAATAATCGAAAATATCTCATGGTATCGAAATTGTAGCATCAGCAAAGCACTCCAAACAATTAGCATATATGGTGTACAAAAGCAACTAGAATAGAAAGACGAAACCTTTATTACGGAAATAAGAATTCCGCCTTTTTCTTAACCTCCTACGAAACCATATCAACAACAAAAGAATACTTGAATCTATGAATCCAAATATGTTGGCAAAAAATTTGAATTCTCTCGTGAATCGAAAATTGTTGTAGTGGTTCATATACGTGTGTGTCAAATTAACGTCGATTGCTTTTACTATACCTATAATGCTAACTGTTTTTAGGTTAAGATGCTTATCGGACTACATTCATGATGGGGCCCAAGAAATTATGGGAATGAAATTTGGAAGCCAAGCGGGTCAATTGGAGTTATATTGGACTGAAATGTCATTTCAAAAGCATCAATGTCATCACATGTATGATGTCAACAGACTTGTCACCTTAATTGCAACACTAGTGAGGTGCCTCATTGCAGGGGCGGAGCTAGAAATTTTAGTTTGGGGTCAAGTTGTGATGCTAATATATTAGTTAAGACAAACCTCTACATATACATACACATAAATTTTAATGAGTATATAAAAGTCATGTATTTCTTCTTTTAGACATATACAAAAATTTATGATTTTCTACATAGTTTAATTTGTAATACCTCTTATATTATATGATTTTAATATAATTTCTCTATCTTTTAAGAGCACCATTGAAATGACTCAAAATTTGGGGGGCCAACTTTAATTTTTACATGCTAAATTTTTTAAAATGTAAATAATATATATACTATAAAATAATTTTTTAAAATTTGGGGGGGCCCACTCTTATGTGTGGCTCCGCCACTGCCTCCTTCATCTTCAGACTTCCTCAAAATAGATTCCTCTGTCATAAGTGAAATGCGAAAACTATTTATTTAATCTCACATAATAGAATCATCAGTCCGAAGTAAAAACTATTCCCCAATACTACTCGTGGATAAGTACAGTGGCTGTCATCATCATCATTATTGTTATTGTTTTGGCAAAGAAACCCTGTATTAATGCGAAAATTATATGCTGTACCCGGCATATATGCCGGGTGTCTCACACAGGGGCGGGCCCCACAGTGTGTGGGACCCGCCACTATGTGAGTGACCCGGCATATATGCCGGGTACACCATATACCGGCTCGTATTAATGAGACAATCGTCAAGGTAATTTAAGTACAGAGTAAAAATTTATTGGCTTTTTGCTTACAAGTCAACTATACCATTGAACCATAAATTTCGTGACAAAAATGATTGGGTTTTAAACTTTACCTTTTTGATCTAACTGGCTTTAGACTAACAAGATGCTCATTGGATAGCATTCAAGGTTGTGTCACGTGTGTTGTCCTCTTAGCATCCTTACTAGTACCTGCTACTCTTTTCTTAGAATAAAATTCTCAATCAAAATAAAAAAGTGAGTACTATCCATTCATAATTAGGGTCATCATTTGAAATTGAAAACCATTGCTTGATACTTGGCATTTGGTATGAAAATGGTACAAAAATCTTCTTACCACGACTTTTGGTGTTATTTTTTACTCCACCAATAATACACCAAGTGTCTAATTTTGTTTTAAAAAAAAAAAAAAAAAAACTTTGGTTACTTAAAATTAAGAACATATAGTAGCTCATGCTTGGTGATATATAAAAATAAAGAGATACAAGATTTTTATTCATATAAATGCGTTGATGGATTGTTTGTAGGTCCCAATGGAAAAGTAGATAAATTGGAAAATGTTCCCCTTCCAACAATACATATTTTCCATTTTCATGCTTTCCATGTTGGCAAGCAAGTGTTTTAGTCTTTTAGATGCTTCAGTCTTATTGTATGTTTCAATTAACTTAGCTGGTAAAATCTTTTATCCTTGAATAGGAAATTTTGGATTCAAACTCCACATATACCAAATATTAATTGACAATCAAACACAAAAGAATCAAATCATGGTATTAAATTGTAGCATCTGCAAAGTGGTCCAAACATTTAGCGCGCGCGCACACACACACACACATATATATATATATTTGTTGAAACTTGTCCTTATTTTTATTTTTTATTTTTATAAATGTTAAATATTTAGCATATATTTTTGTTGCTAAATAGAATCCTCAATCAAATGTAAAAAGTGAAATCTATTCACACTCACTGTCCCATAATAGAATCATTAGTCCAAAGTAAAGACTATTGCCTAATACTTGTCATGAATTAGTGTAGTAGTTGTCATTATCAGTAATTACTGTTATATGTTTTGGGTAAAGAAATCCCATATATGATAGGGATTAATTGTTTGAGAAATTCACCTATTGAGTAAAAAATTTATTAGGTTTTTGCTTACAAGTCAACAATACAATTGAATCATAAAACTCTTGATATCTAATTTTGTATAGACTAAGATACTGATCGGATAGCATTCAAGGACACTAAATGTATGTTGTCCCCTAGTATTATTGCTATTGCCTATTGTTAGGTTCTAAAAGTTTAAAACAATTGGCAAACCGTGAGTACAAACTTATCTAGATATAGATTACGAAGTCTATAAAGTATATTAGACAATGCTCAAAGTACTGCAAGTCAAATTATGTGAACAAGGAGGTTGCAGGTTCAAGAAAACAAAACTTGCCAGGCTCGACCGATCGAGAAGAAGGCTCGACCAATTGAGACACGGATCTGCAGAATTTTAATTAAGGCCCAATAGCCCATTAAGCCTATCAAGTGATTAGGGTTTCAGATCTAATTCACATAATATTTAAAGGAAACCTTAAGACATGTTTTGTTATGACTTTGGAACTTCTCTTTTGAGATCTAAAATGTTTTGTGCCTACTCCTTTTAAAGTCACTACTAGAATTCCATCTACACATTAATATGTAAATCTGAAATTGCTACATACCAGTCATCAAAGGTGCTGGATCTAAACCTTTAAGGATGGTCTTGGACTTATAGACCGGATGTCTATGTAGGAGATCTAAAGTGTGAACTAGAGGTTCATGTGAGAGCAGATCCAATTCAAAGAAGTCTGAGGGGTTCAGAGCTCAGTTTGGTAATTGTAGTTAGATTTACTACGAATTGATATTCTTGACTATAAATCTCAATTTGATATAGTGGATTGTTCTCCCCAAGTTTTTTTACCTTGAAACTGGTTTGTTTCATTGGTTTTCTTAGATCATTATATCTGTGTCTTATTTACTTTTTCATTGTGCATGATATGTTTGATGAATATTTAACCTTGATCTTCGTAATTGACCTAAGTAACAACTTGACTATTAAATTAGGTTAAACACTGTTTTCGAGGGTCTAAAACTTAACACTTACTACTCTTTTTCCAGAATAGAATCCTAAGTTAAAAGCAAAAGGCGAATACTATCTATTCCAAATTAGATCATCATTCGTGGTGAAAAAACATTACCCAATACTTGGCATCTTGTATAAAAATTTTCTATTTCATTTATAGTGTTATTTTATATATACTCCACCTATTGAAATATGTGCCACGTGTTTAGTATTTCTTATATTAAACTGGGTAAATTTATAAAGAATAAATAAAAAAAGAAAAAAGAAAAAGAGAATGTATAGCGGGTTATAATTGGTGAAATATAAAAATGAAAGGGACATAATATATATATAAAATAGGGTGATGTTCTTTTTGTAGGTCTCGTTGGAGAAGTAGATAAATTCGGATATATTCTCCTTCCAACAATTAATATTCACAATTTTCATGCTTTCCTTGTTGGCAAGTAACTGTTTTGGTCTTTTAGATGGTTCATATTTGTCTTTATCATATATACATGGTCATTATGGAGAAAGGAATAAAAGTCTTATCAAATTATATCCTATCTATTAGGTTCTAAAAGTTTTAAATAATTGGCATATTGTGAACACAAACTTTTTTAGATATAGATTCTAGAGTCTATAGGTATTGTTAGACAATGCTCAAGGTGATACAAGTCAAGATTCAAGAACAAGCAAGTTGCAGAAAAGAAAATTTAGAAACTGTCTGGTTCGATCGATCGAAGAACAGACTCGACAGATCAAAACATGTATCTGCAGAATTTTATTTCAGCCCAAACTCTACTTAAACATATTGGGTTTCAAGTAAAACACTACTAGTATATAAAGGAAACTGTAAGCACGTTTTTATAAGGTTTTTTAGAAAGAGAAGAGTGTACCTCTTTTATATCTAGGGTTTTGTATCTAAAAAGCTCTCTCATGTCTTCTACTGATGTTATTCCTTGAAGAATCTTAAGATCCGGAGTTGTAGAAGTTGCTGCCTTCTCTAGTCATCAAAAGTGCTGATGATCTAAACCTTCAAAGGTGGTCTTGGAGTCACAAGCAGGAGAGTTTGTGTTTTTTATCACAAGTGTGAGTGCTTGTGTTGGAAAGGGCTAATAGAGAAGGAGTCCGTAGATTCGGAGCTTGCACATGGTCGTGTCAGTAAGTTCTACATGTGGTAGCAATAGGATGTTAGTGGTCTAAGTCTTATTGTAAACTTCGATTCTCTATAGTGGATTTGCTTTTTACCTTGAGGATAGCTAGGTTAAATCCTCCATAGGTTTTTTATCTTGAAACGGTTAGTTTCATTGGTTTTCTTGGGTGATCATATAATTGTATTCTTTATTTTCTGTTGCTTTACATGATATGACTTTATTGTTTTAACCTAGATCTGAATAATAAATCTAAATATTTACTTGGTTAATTAATTAGATTAAACTATCTAGTTTACAGGGATCTAAAACCTAACACTATCAATTTAATAAAAATCTTAGATGTAATTAATGGATGATGCTCTAGGTTTTAAAGTCGAAACTAAAAAAACAATAAAAAAAAATGAGAAAAATTTTCATTCCTACAGCGTTGAGTGCTAGAGAGGAGGGAGGACTCCTCCCCATATATAGGAGTGAAAATTTTCTCCAAGAAAAGAACTAGTTCCTGAAATTAGTGGTCTATGCATAAATAATACTAATCATTTTAATTAATTATGTTACTGAACCTATTAACTAGTTAGCCGAAATATGTTTAGTTGTATATTGATTTTGATATAATTATTACATTTGATTATTTTGATAACCTAATAGTTACAATAATGGGAGGGGGTGTTTGAATTTTTGTTCTTATAAAAAAGAGCAGATAATACCATTGAGATACAAGATGCTCTTGGTCACTCGATCAAGAATTTTAAGTATTAAATGGTAGCTTTTTGGTAATTAAAAAAAGGGCAAAAATTGGTCAAAACTAGTCATAATTTGGTTCAGTTGTTTGATTTTTAAAACAATAATGATAATATATAAAATAAAATAAAATAATAAAATAAAATATAAAGGAATGATAAACTTGATTGGCATTATTATTGACACCTAAATATTGATTAAAACAACATATGTGACTTTAGATCTATTCATTTTCTTTTTCCTTTTAACTAAAATGCAAATTACAACCTTTTAAGTTTGGGTTAATCTATTATTGGTTACTGATATTTAAAAGTTTTTATTTTAATTCCCAATTTTTGTGTTCGCTAATTCTTGTAATAAAACAAGTGTTAATGTCTCCACAAGGAGAAACGTGGAAGAAATCAAGCCATAATGTCTCCACAAGGTAATCATGGGATTGACTATTATGAGTATACTATAGTATTGGGAGCGATAATGATTCTGATTACAGATTCTGTAAGTGTATACGATTTCAAGTAGACCATACAATTTCTGCTTCCACTACGTAAACATAGTGAGCAGACAATATTCCTTGTTATTACCACTTGGATATTATATTACATAGCTGCCAAGGAAAAACAGGCATGACCAGAAGGAAAAGAAAAGTAAAACAGGAAACCAACACAACCGCATTGCTTCCTCGTATCAACTTGCATAGGAAACATTGCGGGAGGTCTAGCTTTTTCTTGCTTCTACATCATAGAAGAAGCTAAAGCTTGCAAGTACAAATAAAGCACACATATTATTAGTACATGATATCTGACAAGTTATTGTTAAATACTACGTAAATTAAGGATTTTTACGCTTTAACGGTAAATCCAACTCTCACAGCGTATTTGACGAGTTCATCCATCTCCCCTTCGTTGACGTATCCATCTTTATTGGCATCAGCATGATGGAGGCCGCGGTCAGCACGAAAGCCAGGGATAATTGAGCCCAGGTATTCAAAGGCTTTCTTTAGCTCTTCCATGCTGAGCTTATTGTCATTATTGGCGTCGTATTTCTTGAAAATGTTCCTTAGCTGATCCTCCGGTAGGGGCAGACTCTTAGTAACAAAACGACCCATGTTATATGGAGACTTGGAGGAAAGAGGGCCTTGGCAAGTTTCTTTAGAACCTTAATTCTTGTGTGGTTTGAGTTTGGGGTATTGAAGCCGGGGTGTGTGTATATATATATATATACTAGTCTGCGTAAAATTTTCAATCTATTTTTATAAAAGAACATATTTTTTATATTTTAAACAAACACTTACATCATATTATTTATTATATATTATATTTTCTTTAAATAATCATTTTTTATTTTTTATTTCATCTACAACACAATCTCTCTTCCTTTTTAGGACACATATGAGAGAGAGAGAGAGAGAGAGAGAGAGATTGAGAGACTAAAAGAGAGAGTGACAATAACTGTGTTTATTTGTATAGTTATTGTAACAATAATATTGTATATGTATAGTTTTATAGATAGATTGATATGGGTAGTTTGTAAGCAAAAATGTGTAAAATTGACAACTTTAATATATTTATCTTTTATTTTGCACTAACAAATGCGAGTGCTCTAATATCTATTTCTCTATACAAAAGATCTATTCCAATTTTTCTTAATGTGGTAGAAATTTTGATACTCTATTTAAGTGTTGATAATGTTGTTCCTTTCTACACAAATTCATTCAAATGAAAAGAAAACATGTCATCACAATCAAACACAAGAATAAAATTGTCCAAAATATCTCATGGTATCAAATTGTGGCATCTGCAAAGTGATCCAAACATTTAGCATATATTGTAGAAAAGCAACTAGATAAGAAAGACGAAACCTTTTGGGGTAACTGTTTTTGGATTAAGATGCTCATCGGATAACATTCATGGTCAGGTCCAAAGAATTCTGGGATCTAAATTTGGAAGCCAAGTGGACAGTTGGAGTTCTATAACTAATGGACTCAAATGTCCTCCAAAAGCATCAATAATGTTGTCACAGGTATTATGTCATCAGACTCATCACCATAATATCAACATAGAGTCCTTAGTCAAATGTGAAAAGCGAAAACTATTTATACCCGCTGCCACATAATAGAATCACCAGTCCAAAGTAAAAACTATTGCCTGATGCTTGTCATGAATAAGTACAATATTAATCATTATCATTATTGTATTGTTTGGGAAAATAAATCTCATATATTAAGATAAAAATTGTTTGAGAATTTCACTTATTGAGTAAAAATTTATTAATTTTTTACTTACAAGTCAACAATACCACTAAATCATAAACCCTTGATACAATTTTTTTGGCTTTAACTTTATCTTTCAATCTAATTGTGCTCGTATAGACTGAAATACTCATTGGATAGCAGTCAAGTTCATTGATTGTTGTTGCCTACTACTTTTTCTCCAAAATAGCAAGGTTTTGAAACCCGGACCGTTTATTGAACCGTAAAAAGGAGAGGTTCAAGGTTTTTGAGGTCAAACCGAGGTTGAACCGGGGTCGAACTGTGATGATGTCATAATTAATTTAATAATTAATTAAAGTCTAAATATAGATATTAAATTTATAAAACTAGCAAAATTGACTAATATATCTATATATGTGAGGGAAATTTAATGATTTTCAAGCATATATTTAATAATTAAATAAGAAAGTTAATAAAATAAAATAATAACCATGAAAACATTAAAATTTATGATTAATTTTTGAATTAAAGTTGAATATCTTTAAAGGATTTTAATTATAATTTTTTTTATTCCTTGTAAGAGATGGATAATTTAATTAAGTAGAATAAAATTATGTTAAATTGTTGTTATTAAAAAAAAAAAATTGCTAAGGGGTTGGACCGCATGGTTCTTGACACCGGTTCGTGTGGTCCAACCCCGGTTTTAGGGGTTCATGGAATTAACTAAAAATACGGTTCTTTATGCTTAAAAACCTGGTTTTCATCTCGTTTCTTGGTTTTCACGGTCCGACCTCCCGGTCTGGTCCAGTTCTGAAAATAGTGCAAAATAGAATCCTCAGTTAAAAGCAAAAGGTGAATACTATTGATCTATTCCAGATTAGGAACATCATTCGTGGTAAAAAAACCATTATCCAATACTTGGCAGTTGGTATAAAATTTTCTATTTCATTTTGCATGTGTTATTTCATGCTCCACTGATTGAAATATATGCCACGTGTATAATATTTCTTATATTAAACTTGGGTTACTTTAAAGAGAGAGACAAGCAGATTATAATTGGTGAAATATAAAAATAAAAGGGACATAAGATTATTATTATTATTTTTAATATATAAATGTGGTGATGTGCTGTTCTCATTGGAAAAGTAGATAAAAATTGGGATATGTTCTTGTAGAGTTTATTTAGACCCCTTAAACCACAATTGGATTAACCTAATTAACAAGCCAAGTTATTACTTAGTACAAATTCCAGATCTAGGTTAACACAATCATATAATCATATCAATACAAAGTGCGGAGTATAAAAAATACAAAGATATGATGACCCAGGAAAACCAAACTGGTATAAAACCTGGGGAGGATTTAACCTAGCTATCCTCAAGGTAAACCTAAACCCACTATGAAAGAATTGAAGTGTACAATAGCAACTTAGATCGCTAACATCCTATTACTACCCACCAGTAGAACTTATTGACACGACCACGTGCAAGCTCCGAGACCACGGACTCCTTCTTTCTTGGATTCTCCAGCAAGTACAAGCACCCCTGCTTGTGTATCTTTAAGCTCTTATGACAACAACTGAACGATCATCAAGCTCTCGAAGAAATCTCATTCTTGATAATCTCAAGCTTGTGTGAAGGCAATCACCTCTCAGATCTCACAAGAGATTCACACAAACAGCAATATGAGCAATTTCAAAAACGTGACTAGGGTTTGCCTTTTATACCTAGGGCAAAATATAAAACCCTACACGTCATATGGGCTTAGGGCTGAGTTGGAAAATCTGCAGAAAAAACAATCTGCACGACTTTCGATCGGTCGAGTCTAATTCTCGATCGATCGAGTCAGGCAGAAATGTACAGTAACTTCTGCAGTTAACTCGATTCCAACTGTACATAAATTACATACTTTGAGCAAGTCTAAAAGATAACTAGACACATGTTTTGATCATGGTTTGCCAGAAATACATATTAGAGTTCTAATACATTAGTTCCTAAGTACTTAGAACTTAACAAACTCCCCCTTTGGCAATCCGTGACAAAACACAACTAAAAGCTCAAAGTTTACAAAAAAAAGCCCTTTACAAAAATATGCCCATTAGAACAAATCCAATCCTAACTACTATCCATTAGTTGCAAGTGTAGACAACAACTTAATTGAATCAACCAGTATATTTCCTGAAACACTAAACAAAACGCATAAACGTATGTGTGGAAAATATAAGTAAATAAATATAACATTCTTGATTTCACAAAACACAAAATATAGACAAATATCAATGATATCAATGAATAACTCATACTTATAAGTCTATAAGCAGTGAAACAAGAAACAATAAAACTCCCCTTAACATGAATACATCAAGAGCCAAAAACAAAAAGTACACAGTGAAGCACTTAGATACAATCTAATCTCCACAGGCTTTCAAGCTCTCCAAAAACAAAACTCCCCTTAAGATATACAATCTCAATCTACCCCTCCTTTTTGTGACAAAATGCCAAAGAACAAATCAAAATCCATCATCAAAAGGAGGCGGCGAAGACGAATGCCTAAGAAGCGCCAAGTTTGCTCGCAAAGCATGGATCTCATCCAGAATGTCCACCAAAATCTGACCATGAGCCGCCTGAATGGTCACGACAGACTCCAATGTAGGATGAATGTCAAAGTCATCTGAAGTCGATGGCGGAGGAACATCAGCAGCTGCATCTCCTACAGGATCAGTAGACTCCTCACCAGAAGGAACACCTGTAGAAGAAGAAGGGGGAACGGTACCAGAAGACACAGCTCGAGGACGTTTAGAGCGCTTTCTCATCTGACTAGCCCTCTGTCTAAGGAAAGTGGCACCTATGGGAGCAATAACATGGACGGGCTCAGACACGGGGAAGTCGGACAAACCTAAAAACAACAAAATCCTATTAATGAAAATAGGATGAAAAAGAGCATGAGCAGTAGAGTAACTCCTATACACCACGTTCAAAGAACGAAGAAACAGATGAGGAAAGCTAATAGGAGCATCCGTAACCAGAGCATACAAAAATGCACATCGCTCCAAAGGAATGGTGTGCAGATGCGAATTAGGCCACAAGGAATGACACGATATCCTAAAAATAAGATAGGTAGACTCGGTGAGCTCAATAGAAGTGATCTGAGGATCAGAACCCCACCGGATAGAAGTACCAGTGATGTATGACATGATGTCGTTTAGGGGAGAAGACACATCATAGGGGTAAACAGGATGCTGAACAAGAGGCACCCCAAGAGCATTAGCCACTACTGAAGGAGTAATGGTATACTCATCACCACGAATCCAACTCCTCACAAGAGTGCCGAAATCATAGGAGTGAACAGAGAGGTTCGAATAGAACTTTCTAATCAAGATGGCTGGAGGAGGAGCATCAAAATCCAAAAGAGACAACCAGCCTCGACGCTCAAAGTTTGCCCTAATGGCAGGATCAATCTCATCTAATAGAACTCTACGCTCAACCCAAATCTTTCTCTTAGTATTAAGGTTCACAAAAGTCTCTTGGTGCTTTGCACTCAAGAACCTGTCACTCTCAAAGGAAGGATTAAACGAAGAGGTGGATGACCTATTAGCTCTAGTCTTCCTAGGCATGATGCTAGAGAAAGAAATAGAGACACAAGAGAAAGAACAAAAACAAAAAACACAAGGGTAGACAGAAAGTTAGCAAAAAAAATATGATGCATGAACAAATAAATGGCATGATGCATGCTCTAATGCAGCGACAATAAGTTCAAATGTTTAAGATTAGAATCACAAAATTGACTTGAGCATAGAGTTTAACACAAAAAAAAAACTCTAAAATTTTCAAAAACCACTTGTAGAAATTTTCCTCAATTGACCAATTGATCATCGCATAAGGTAGAAAACAATTTATAATGATCAATTACATCAAATCAACAAGCCAATTTCATCAATCCAACTTAAATTGAACAAAATCCCCAATTCGGAACAAAACAAGCCCTAGAATTTTCAATTTCTCACAAAACACCAAAATAATCAAATTAAACACCATAGATCATGATGATAGCATTGTGGGACAAAAACCCATCAATCAATTTCAAAAAATAAGGCGTGAATCATCAAAAAACCCAAAATTTTCTTAGGTCCGAAAATATCCCTTAAAAGCATGAATTTATGCATGAAACATGAAATAAAATTCAAAAGGAAGGGTATAAAGGTCTTACCGGCCTTTGGAGAGAAAAACCTCGCAAAAAGAACGGAGGAAAACGACAAAAATTTGGTGGAAGCCTTGACCGGTTCGTATAGAGAGAGAAAAGTTGAAAAACTTTTTTTTTTGAAAAGTGGATGAACACGTGAAAAGAGATCTCTTTTAAAAAAGTTTCTATACGATTTTCGATCGATCGAAAAACAGATTCAATTGATCGAAAATGCTTCGATTGATCGAAAACCAATCAAGCACCGATCGAAACAAACAGTGGCTGACCAAAAATTTTAATCGCAATTTCGATCGATCGAAAAACATGTTCAACCGGTCGAAATTCTGGAAAACTCAGTTTTTGAAGAAAAAATTTTTTTTTTATGCAAAAACTCCTCAAAGCATTGAATTTTATGAATAAAATGCATGAGTATGAGATGAAATACTTTTCAAAAACACAAGTTTTGAACCCAGTTTCCCAAAAATATAGATTTTCAAACATTTTCCTTGAATGCTCAAGCATCTAATCTATTTTGCATAAAACTCAAGGCATTTTCAAACTCAGTTGGTCAGACCAAAAACACACACAATAACATGTACAAATTTTAACAAAGGGTAACTTGTGTAGTGTGTGCAACTAGCAAAAACTTGAGAAACATGTGAGGTGATATGTAAGTAAAAATCAACCACAAAGTCTTCAAAATTCATCACAAAGAATGTAAAAGAGACTATCACCTAAAGAGTTACATCATATAACTCTCACATCTCCTAGATCATAAGCTTGCAATCATGTAAGTTTCTTAAGTTTGCCTCATAACGTACACATAGATTTTAAGATTTTCAGAAACTTATTAAATAAAAGTCGAGATAATGTACACACCAATTTTATGTATTTGATTTTTGCATTATGTCCAATAATGTACACACCAATTTTAAGCAATTAACCCGAGGCTACACCTTATGTTCTTTTTGTGCATGTGCTACACTTTCTCGAACACAAAATCTTACGATATGCACTAAGGTGTTCATGATTGGCTAGTGAACAGTGGTGAGATGGTTATTTATGCCTTTCTCAAAAGGGTCAAGTCCGTCAGTCAAAGGCTTGTGACTTTAAGATCACGACAAAGTAGTCAAAAACTACAAACATCTTCCCACTCAACATGCACTACAAAGCTTTAACTAGTAAAGTGCAAGAAATAAGCTCATCCAAGCTAAACAGAGTACATGGACATGTTATGTGAAAATAAATTGACCAACCTTGTTTTAAAAAAAACCAAGAAAATAAATGCAAAACACATTTTGTTTCACCCTTTCCTTTTTTTTTTTCTTTTTATATGAAAAATAACACAAACATCCTAGAATGAAATGCATGAATGTTATGCAATGCAAATCCTAGAAAAAAATGGTCACAAAGAGTATGACAATGAAGTACAAGGACCATGTCAGAAAGATTCACTTAGATTGAGCCTTTTGCATCCAAAGTCTTTTAGATGCACCTAGAGCATTGGAGTTCTTATTCATATTAGAATGATTTCCAACTCCAGAATTGGAATAAAGGTTTAGAGCCTTTACTAACTCACCAATAAGTACTATAGGATCATGTGCTTGAGGCACAGGTACTATTGGTTTGTTTGCTCTCTTAGCAACTTGAAGCTTGTAACAGTTTGGACAAATGTGCCCAGATTTTCCACAAAAATGACACCCAAGTAGACTTCTCATGTGTCCTGTTCCTAGAAAGGATAGACTCCTTAGGTTTAGACTCATTCATATCAACTCTAATCTTCTTGGGAGGAGAAACTTCTATGAGTTTGATAACCTCACGCATAGGGATGGCAATGGGGCGGGGCGGGGCCGAAGGATGGGGTCTTCGTCCCCGCCCCGTGAGGTTTTGTCTTGCCCCATCCCCGCCCCGCCCCGCATGACAGGGAAAACTTTCTCACCCCATCCCCGCCCCTTGTGGCTCCGTGAAACCCCGCCCCACCCCTTAAAACTCTACTTTTTGTTAATTTTCCCTACAACTAGTATAATTTTTTTAATGAAACTTATTTCATTAATAAAAATATAGTTGAAATTACAACTACATTTATCCTATCAAATCAAATCAATTTTTAGAAAAAATTGAATAATATATCCAATTGTATAACAAGACAATCAAAAATAAAAAAAATCTCATAGTATAACACATAACAAAATAAAGGCAGAGAACCACATTAGGTACAATAAAATAAGCTAATATTGATATGTTTGTTTAATATAGTAGGATTTTAGGATATAAAAAATTTACAATTATAACACTTAGCGGGGTGGGGCGGGGCGGGGACGGGGCGGGGCGGGGCGGGGACGGGGAGGGGCAGGGTGGATCTAAAAAGTCTAAACCCATCCCCGCCCCGCCCCGCCCCGTGGTATGGGGCTAAAATCTTGCCCCATCCCCACCCCACCACCTTTGCGGGGCGGGGAAAACCTGCGCGGGGCGAAGCGGGGAGGGGCAGGTTAAGCGGGACGGGGAAAAATTGCCATCCCTACTCATGCACAGGGGGTTTGATAACCTCACGCACAGGGGGTTTGACAACCTCACTCACAACCTCACTCATAGAGGGTTCAGAAGAAGATGAAGGAACAAAGATTGTGGAATTTGGTGCAGACACATTGATGCTCTCTACAAAACCTAACCTAGTTTTGTCGGAAGGATACTTTTGAACACTTAACATCTAATCAAGTTTGGAACTAGCAGACCTATTCATTTGTTCTCTAGCAATAGATAGTTCATGTTCCAAAGATTTAACTTTATCAAGCAAAAGCATGTTCTCAGTCTTCACATTATTCAAAAGTTCAGTAGCATCAAACAAATTCACAAGCAAATTTTTCTTATCAAGCTCAAGAGATGCAATTTTCTTTAAGCCTAATTCAACATTCATAGCATCCTTTGCAGCAACTTTACAAAGTTTATTGTAGGCTTCTTGAAGATCTGCATCCTTAGAGAGTTCCCCGTCAGAAGGGTTCTCTTCAACAGTCACACTTTCATTGACTACAGCAGTAATAGTAATAGCAATGAAGTTTCCATCCTGTCACAACTAGACTCATCATCAGAAACTTCATCATCACTAAGGGTTACAGCCATAGCCTTACCCTTAGACCTCAAGAAAGTTAGACATTTTGATTTCACATGACCATACCTTTGACATCCAAAACATTAAGGACCCATAGAATTATTTGAAGATTGACCTACTTTTTCTCTAGGTTTATCTATTTTGTTAACCTTAGTGGGATCATTCTTCCTAAAATTTCTAGGTTCATTAGTGTTTTTACCTCTTGCCCTTCTGTTGCTATTTCTAAGGAAATTCCTAAAGTTCTTGGCAAGATAAGCAATCTCTGTAGCAGAGAGTTCATCATCAAATCCACCACCCTCAACATCATCAACAGACTTAAGAGCCATTGATTTAAATTTGCTAGTTTTGGGTAGGTCCAACTCATAGGACTGAAGAGATCCTACAAGTTCATCAACAGGAATGGAGTCCACATCCTTGCTTTCAGTGATGGCAGTCACTTTGGGTCTAAAATCTTCAGTTAAGGATCTAAGAATCTTCTTAACAATTTTAGGTTGATCAAAGATTTCACCCAAGTTGTAAGCAGAATTAACAATGTCATTTAGCTTAGCATAGAATTCATTAAAAGATTCATCATCAGACATCCTAATGCTTTCAAATTTGGTTGTTAATTGTTGTAACTTATTTATCTTAACTGCCTTTGTGCCTTCATGCACAATCTGGAGGATATTCCAAGCAGTGTGAGCAACCTCAACATTAGAGATTCTCTTAAATTCCTCCATAGAAACAACATTAAAGATAGCATTCATAGCTTTGCTATTGAAGGCTTCTGCTTCTTTCTGAGAAGTTTACCACTCACTCACAGGAGTAGTGAGCTTCTCCCATCCATATTCAATAGAGTTCCAGACTCTCTCATCAATGGATTTCAAGAAAGCTTTCATCCTTACTTTCTAGTGAACATAATTATTCTCGTCAAAGTGAGGAGGAATAACAAGAGAGTGCCCGTGTTCCATGATAACAGGGGTCAAGGATCAGCTTAGAGATCAAAAGATCTATACACAAGAGCTACCCATGCAAGCTCCGAGACCACAGAATCCTTCTTTCTTGGATTCTCCAGCAAGTACAAGCACCCTCGCTTGTGTATCTTTAAGCTCTTATGGCAGCAACTGAACGATCATCAAGCTCTCGAAGAAATCTCCTTCTTGATAATCCCAAGCTTGTGTGAAGGCAAGCACCTCTCAGATCTCACAAGAGATTCACACAAACAGTAATATGAGCAACCTAAAAAACGTGACTAGGGTTTGCCTTTTATACCTAGGGCAAAACATAAAACCCTACACGTCATATAGGCTTAGAGTTGAGTTGGAAAATTTTCAGAAAAAACAATTTGCACGACTTTCGATCAGTCAAGTCTAATTCTCGATCGATCAAGTCAGACAAAAATGCACAGTAACTTCTGCAGTTAACTCGATTCCAACTGTACATAAATTACATACTTTGAGCAAGTCTAAAACATAACTAGACACCTGATTTGATCATGGTTTGCCAACATTACATATTAGAGTTCTAATACATTAATTCCTAAGTACTTAGAACCTAACAGTTCTCCTTCCAACAATTAATATTTTCCATTTTCATGCTTACCATGTCGGCAAGTGTTTTCAACTTTTAGATGCTTCATTTTTGTCTTTGTCATATATGGAAGGAATAACAATCTTATCAAATTATTTCCTATCAATTTAATAAATAAAGTTTTAAAATCTAAACTAAACAAACAATTGAAAAAATGAGAAAATTTTTCATTCCTACGGATGGAATGCTTCCTCCTCTCAAGAGAGAGGACGGAGGACTCTTCCCCGTAGGAGTGAATTTTTTTTTCCAAGAAAAGAACTAGTTCCCGAAATTGTAGTTGAATAGGGTTCAATTAGTGGTCTATGCATAAATAATACTAAAAATTTTAATTAATTATTTTACTGAACTTATTAACTAGTTAGCCGAAATATTTTTAAAAATAATTCTTCATTTTGAATCTAGGTGAGATTTATAAACACTTATTGTCAAGTATTATATGAATTTTTGACGTGAGAGTTGTGCATTTAAATAATGGAATACAAATAGGAATTATGACTAATTATAAGTAAAAATGTTGTTAATATCCATCTGTTGTTAAATTTGAGACTTGTTTAAGAAAGAGGTACAAAAAGTCCCACATAAAAAGAGTGCTATATAGTTTTTGCTATTGTTACAATAATGGGAAGGGGAATTTGAATTTCAGTTCTCCTTATAAAGAAGAGCAAATAATATCACTGAGAGACAAGATACTCTTAGTCACTTGATCAAGAATTTTAAGTATTAAATGGTAGCTTTTTTGGTAATTAAAAAAAGGTAAAATTTGGTCAAAACTAGTCATGATTTGGTTCAACTATTTGATTTTTAAAACAATAATTATGCTTCATAAAACACAAAAAATAAAATAAAAAGGAACATTAAACTTGATTGGCCTTATCATTGAATCCCTTCTTTGACACCTAACTATTGATTAAAACAGAATATATGACTTTAGATCATTTCATTTTCTTTTCCTTTTAACTAAAATGCAAATTACAACTTGTTAAGTTTGGGTGAGTTTAATACTAGTTTTTGATATTAAATTTTTTATTTATTTATTTTAATTCTAAACGTTTGTGTTGGCTAATTATTGTAACAAAACAAGTGTTAACGTGGGTTGTATTTAAATAATTTGCTTCTGTATTGAGTAAAGAAGAAACATCGAAGAAATCGAGCTTTGACTATTATGAGTATACAATAGGATTGGAATTTGGAAGCGATAATGATATAGATTACAAATTCTCTGCAAGTGTATACGATTTCATGTAGACCATATATATTCTACTTCCACCACGTGAACATAGCAAGGAAGTCAATACCATACTGGAGGCTGTACTGGTTTGGCCACTAGTACGATATATTTCGGATGCCGGTCAATACTGGTGTACCGTTTCGGGTTTACCGCTATTTTATATATTTAATACACACACACACACACACACACACACAAAATCTCTATTTACACACATACACACACAGACTCTCCAACTTTTAGTCCCATAAAGACCTTCCATTTCAACTATTGTATACTGATTGATACAATAACTTAAAGATCAATTGGAGATTAGAATTTATGCAGGTAAAATAGTTAAAAAAGAAGAAAATGGAACTCTTAATTCAAACACCAATTCTAAATTAAGTAAAAGAATTGGAAAGATTAAAGGTTAGGTGAAATAATGAAATTATCTACAAAATACTTTCATTATTGATAATTTTAGAGAAAAAACTGCCACAATTACCAAAAAAAAAAAAACATTTTGTGTTTCGGTCTGGTATGGCCAGTACGCAGCCAGTACGGCTGAAATTCGCCAGTACGGTCGGTATTTTTTTCGGTACGAAATAGGAGTGTACCTGTACCGATACACTGGCCAGTACGGGCCGGTACGGTACGGTATTAGTAGCACTGGAACATAGTGAGCAGAAAATATTCCTTGTTATTACCACTTGGATATTACATAGCTGAAGAAAATACAAGCATGATCAGAAAGGAAAGGAAAAAGTGATCAGCAATCCAACACAACCGCCTTTCCTCCTCATATAAATTTTTATAGGAAACATTACGGAAGGTCTAGCCATATAGAAGAAGCTGTAAATTAAGCTTGCAAGCACAAAGCACACATATTGTTAGCTAGCACATGATATCTGACAAGTTATTGATAAGTACGTAGTCCAACTCACACAGCATATTTGACAAGTTCATCCATCTCCCTTTCGTTGACAAATCCGTCTTTATTGGCATCAGCATGGTGGAGGCCGCGGTTGGCACGAATGCCAGTAATAATTGAGCCAAGGTATGCAAAGGCCTTTTTTAGCTCTTCCTTGCTAAGCTGATGTCATTATTGGCGTCGAATTTCTTGAAAATTTTCCTTAGCTTCAGTTAGCTGATTGTCCGATGTGGGCAGCAGAATATTTTGGGGAAGCATCTTATAATCAACTGTTGTTGGTGTGGGTGTGTGTTCCAAACACTTTTATCAGTATTTATTTTCTAGCTATTGGGAATTTATGAGTAAATAGCTGTTGACAATTATGAGAAAAATAGTCGTTGAGCAATAATAGTTAATATAGCCGTTGGACTTTTATGGGTAATTAGTTATCAATAACTATAAGTTATTATTGTCATGAATAGCCTATATAATACCCATTATCACACCCTTCCATGTAAGTTTTTTTTACTACCATATATTTAGATATACACAATCCTATTATATGTCTCTTCTACATATTTTTCTACAATTTATATTTGTTCTAAGGAAAGACAATAGAGGGTTGTTCTTGGACCTTCGTGAGTGGAAGTGCGTCCATCACGAAGGTTGATGCTATAATCTAATCTTGGGGGTTGTTTGGCCAAGAGAACCAATCACACCAAGTTTTACTCTGAATGACACGAATCAACCTTTAAGGACAACGCTTTCGCAGCATGGTTCTATAGCCTTGTGAGATTGTTCTAAACTCCTTTTTTATTTTATGTTCTTTCTAATTATTTGGGATATTATTTTTGTATCAAAACTTGTTTATTCACTAAAATATTTTTAACAACCTTAAAGGTTGAACTTCATGCTTCAAAATGGATAAACAAGTTATTGATCATGAAAGTTTATATTGTGATATGATATTATGTTTATAAAGAAAAAAAAAATACTAGTAGTTATATTCTTAGATATAATTACTTATATATTTTGTGGAGTTTATTTCGCTATTTGGTTTATCTAAACAATTTGGTGGACTAATATTTTAGAAGAAAAAATAAATGATGTCCATCCATATGTGTTTTTGATTCTTTAATCTAAATCAATATGTGAACAATATTATGTAACGTTGTCTTGAAATGTGAATATCAACTTATTGCATTTCCAATTTGTGTGTACTATATGTTTATCATATTTAATGAAATATTTTGTGTATATTGAAATATGAGAAACATGAGATTAAAGAAAAATGTATTTGTTTTGAGAAATTTTTTTATGAATTAAAAAAAAAATGTTAGCGATAATTTTTATGAGAAATGAGATAAAATTTTATTTTTTTGGTACAATTCTGAAAGAGAAAAAAAATTGGTGTAGACTTATGGTGAAGGCATTCCTATTGTTAAGTGAGAAAAATGGTGCCATATGTACTTGAATACTCCTTTTTTATGATGAAGATACAATAATACTATAATTTAATTAAATATTATCTTCCTAGCCAAAGTATTCAAGTAATCATTTATGGTTGTGTGAAAAAGAAATTATGAATAATTAAACATTTGTATTATACAATTTTGGTATAATGATGTCAAATTTTACAAAAATATTAAGTGTCTTATTCTTGTAAAATTTTGGACGTTCCTAAGAGTAGTTTTTAGTAGCCAGAGGCTATTGGCTCTATGTACAAGTGCTATCATTCTTACATCTCTTGACACATTTATATGAAATAAGAATTATGGAAAATAATTAAAAGTTTCTTTATTTATATATAAAAAAATTATCCAACTAGTATTTTGGGCTAATGGATAAGATATAGTATTGAGGAATAAATATTCCTTTTATCCCCCAAGTGCAAGAGTGATATTGAAAAAATATATATATAATATATATATATATATATATATACACATATTTTTATTGGCTATATGTGTTGTTTTGAGATGGTGGATAGGTTTTTGTGAATTTGAAATAAAAAGACCTTACAAATCCATAACAAGAGGAACCAAACTCCCTAGTTTGGTACATAATAATTTGGATGATTTAAAATACACAATGACTAGAGGTGGTAAAAGATTTTATGTAATCTTTGTTGATGACCATTCTATATGTACTTAGCTTTGTTTATTAGGAATCAAAGACGAAGTTTTGGAAATTTTTATAAAATATAAAATGAAGTTGAGAATGGCGTAAGCAACGTTGTAAAAATCGGGATCCTACGTAGGATCGTTAAAGGTAAGTGAGATTGTAGATCGTAGGATTGGATCGTGAATCGTAAAATCCTACATATTTTCTGATTTAAAGCAAAAAACACATTGATAATGACTTTGTATGTTGAATGATCACGTAAATTATAAATTCATCCATAGAAAAACTAAGATTCGTATCATATGATGTAATTTGCATGTCATACATCACTAAGTTTATACTAACGAAACAAATATATATAAGTTTTGATCCAATGTATCTAAAAAATTCAATAAATGTTTAATTAACAACCAAATACCAAAATATTTATCAAAACATATAGAAAATATTTTCTAAGTTCTAAGTTCCAAGTTTGAAATCCAAAATAAGTTAGCAAGTAAAAACTAGCTAACTACAACATGAAATCCAAAAGCAAGATGAATATGGTGAAGTCGACATTTAATTATTCCCATTCTAAGATTCTTATAACTACCGTCCTAAATTCCTAATCATCATCATCCATTTCATCATCTATGTAGGCATTATATATTGGTATACTAGAGTTGCAAAAGATATCAAGATACAATTTTACACTCAATTATTCAAGTTATACCACTCAACAACAATTAAAGAGCATGCTAAAAAAAATCAATCAATCAATATACAAATACAAGCATAACTGATAAAATTATATATATAAAAATATTTTAGTAATATTAGAACACAAATGAGTATTGTAGTGACACAATTTGTACTTAAGCCCAAAAGAGAGAAGGGAATAGGTCTAAAGAGCCCAATACAATGAATTTGTAAAGAGTGGGTTTGAAATCTAGGTTCTAATGAGTTTGTACATCAATTGTTGTGGGTCAAGATGACCATAGAATAAAAATGAAGTAGTTTTATATACTGAAAATCATCATTGGACTCAATCCGAGGAGGCTGGTTCTTTTATATATCTCCCTTAATGACAGTTTACAAATATTGTTCTTCAGTCTACGGTATTTTTCTCTCCTTCTTCTTTGATCCTTCATCCTGACTGTCTTCTCTCCTTTTTATACCATCCTTTCTCTTCTCTCTAGCCTCCACGTATGGATCAGATTGTTGGTTTGGATACTTGTCCCATCAGCACCTTCTTGAAGCCTTCGGAAGTAGTTGTAAGGCTGGACACTGCTGCTCAGGCATCACTTCCTCATTAATGCAGCCAGAGAGTTAGCTGTAGAGCATGCAATGCGGTAGTAGCAACTTTCTCTTAGATATTTCATAGTCTTTCCTTGTCCTGTGCTCTCACGATGTATATCCTTACCTACAGGATCTCCTACAACGATGCTTCTAGGTGGCAGACCGCACCTTCCTACCTCTGCTTTGCTCAACCAATGAAATATTCGTCCTCAGACTACCTTCTCAGATGATCTTGATTAGACTTTACCTCTTTACTTACCAACACGGATTCTTAAGAAGATATTTTCCCGTCCTCGGACTACTTAATGTTCTCGGATTGGGCCTCTGGCTCAATAGATACATTAATATGTATTCCTGGACCTATCACCCCCACAAGTATATTGATCAAACAAATTTAACAATATTATAGCTTAAAAAGCAACAAAGCCAACATCAAATTCTTCATTTAGAAGCATTCCTTCATTTTGATTACAAGTGAACTAGAAACTAGAAAATATTTGCTTAGGCTAAGAAAATTTTATAAAAATAAAATAAAAATTCATACCATCACAACATGAAAAAACCCTTAAAGCTTCATCAAAACAAAAAATTTATCCCAAAACAAAAAAAAAAAACCAAAAATTTATGTTTTTGGTAGGATCCCATAAGATCCTACGATCCTATACAATCCTACACGATCCTACGTACAATCCTACCATTTTTATGATCCTAGTGCGATCCTAAACGTTTTGGTGAGGTGGGATCGTAAAATCGTGCAATCTTACGATCTAGATCGCGATTTTGACAACTATGGGCGTAAGCCTAACTTGGCATACCTTGAATTGTGGGGGTGGCTGGCTGAGATGTTACCCAAATCTAAAAGGAGAATACCTCAAAGTATGGGGGTACTTGCCTAAGGTCATGCTACATGAACCTAAAAGGAGGAAACTTGATTCTTAAATATGTGATTGTGTGTTTATTGGTTATGTTTGCTATAGTTCATGATATAGAATTATTTTCATCAATAGTGATGTTTTTAGAATTTAATACTATTTTTGAATCGTAAAAAATACTTCTTTAAGTATAAGTTTCCTTTGAAAAATAAGGAAAATATGTTATTTAAACCTATTGTACTTCTAATGGTCTTGTTGTGATGTGTAGGAATTGAGAATAAGTAAGTGAATTAAGGAGAAAAAGAGTTACGGTAACAATTTGCTTACCTATATTGTTGAAGATGAACATGTAAGTTATTATGATGCAATTAAATTTGTTGATGCACCATTATGGTTGGAAGCTTTTAACAAATTATTAGATTATGTCTAATCACACTTGGAATGGGTTGAGCTTCTACCTAAGGTTAAGCCTATTAGTTGTAAGTGGGTGTTTGAAACAAAATTGTATGGTTGCAAGTGGATTTCTAAAAGAAAATTATAATTGAATGGGATCATAGATAAGTATAAGGCATGCTCAGTAAATAAAGGTTATAAGCAAAATATCATGTTGATTATTTGAAACTTATTCTCTGTTTATTAGAATTGCATCTATAAGAATGTTGTTTGTCATTGTATCTATTTACAAACCTTTATTACATCATATGGATGTTAAAATTGTTTTTCTAATTGGTGAATTTAAAAAAAAATTATATGGAGCAACCTGAGGGTTGTGTTGTCCTTGGACAATGACATAAAGTTTGTTAATTGGTTAAATCCTTGTATGGATCAAAACAAGCACCTATACAATGACATGAAAATTTTGATATATGATTCTTACACATGGATTTGTGATTTATGGTCATGAGGATAAATGCATATATATATATATATATATATATATAGATATATGGTCAATATATGTTTATATGTTGATGACTTGCTTATATTTGGAACTAGCCATAATGTTGTGCATGATACTAAAAGTTTTCTTGCCTCTAAATTTGATATAAAGATTTTTTGGGCATTAAGATTCTTAGAGAGAATGATTGCATTATACTATCACAATCTCATTATGTGGAGAAAATTCTTAAAAAATTTGAACATTTTGATATGTCACCTATGTTTACTCCATACGACTCAAAGGTGCACTTGGTTAAAAATCGTGGTGATAGTGTTTCACAAGATAAATATGCACAAATTATTGGTAGTTTAATGTTTTTGACAAATTGTACTCGTCCTGATATTGCATATGTTGTTGGTAGATTGAGTAGATATACTCATAATCCTAATATTAAGCATTGGGATGCAATATCTAAATTATTGAGATATTTAAAGGGGAATTTTGATTTTGGTTTGTCATATTGTGGCTATCCTATTTTTTAGAAAGATATTGTAATGCTAACTGGATCTTTGATACAGATAAGGTAAAGCCTACTAGTGGATATGTGTTTACAATAGCTGGAGGGGCTATCTCTTGGAAGTCAACCAAGCAGACTTGCATAGCGAGATCTACCATGGAAACAGAGTTAGTGGCCTTAGAGAAGGCTGGGTCCGAAGCCGAGTGGCTTAGGAGTTTATTAATTGATATGCCTTTTTTTACTAACTCTATTGCTTCTATTTATATTCATTGTGATTTCCAGGCTACCATAGCACATGTTAAGAATTAAATTTATAATGGGAAAAGTTGACACATCTAATTGAGGTTAAGGCAGCTTATTGATAATGATGTTATGTCATTGGACTTTGTGAAATGGGAAAAGTCTACATATCCAATTGAGGCTGAGACAGCTTATTGATAATGATGTTATGTTATTGGACTTTGTGAGGTCTGAAAGGAACTTGGCCAATCCTTTGACCAAACCACTAGCAAGAAGGCTGGTGAGTGTGACATTTAGGGGGACTGGACTGATACCCAAGTTTCGACATTGTGGCTAATGCCCAACCTCAATGATGGGTGATTCCACGCAAGATGTTAAATGGGTAGAGGTCATTAGTGGTCCATGGACACTATCATTTGTTATGTGTTTTTCGCTGTCTCGGTAAGGAGATTGGTGATAAGTCCATTCCAGTGGTGTGAGACAGTGCTAAGTTGTAGAATTTGGTGAGGTTGAGCTTTAGGCTCTTAATGGATCCATATTCCTACCTGTTGGGATGGGGTGTGTTTGCATGCACTCCTGATGGATGCCACCGACTAAGTTGCAAATTATTGGATGTTGCGTTTTAGGCTCTTAATGGATCCATATCCCTACCTGTTGGGATGGGGTGTATCTGCATGCATTCTTGATGGATGCCACCAAATAAGTTGCAAACTATTTGAGGTTGAGCTTTAGGCTCTTAATGGATCCATACTCCCTACCTGTTGGGATGGGGTGTTCTGCATGCACTCCTGATGGATGCCACCTATGTGTGAGTGGAAGTTGTGCCACTTCCTATGAGACTTTTTGGGTAGGCCTCTAGAGCTCTCATGAAACCTAGTGGCGCATGGCCTGGATAAGGCACCAACCTACTAAAGAACAACCTTGATAAAGAAAGTTATGTGGGTGGTAAGTTTGGTTTACTAATAGCTTGGTTAAAATAGTTTTAACTCCACCATTGTCTTTTAGTTACTACTTATTTATCATATGTATGGTTAAAACCTTTTGGTACCATATTGATGCATGCTTTCTTTAGTTGCTTGCCTTTCCTATTTTGTGTTTGTAACATGTGGGGGATTGTTGGCGTGTGTGTGTGTTCCAAACACTTTTATTAGTATTTATTTTTTAGCCGTTGGAAATTTATGAGTAAAATAGCCATTGGCAATTATGAGAAAAATAGCCGTTGGGAAATAATGGTTAATATAGCCGTTGGGCTTTTATGGGTTATTAGTTACTAATAACTATATGTTATTATTGTCATGAATAGCCTATATAATACCCATCATCACACCCTTCCCTATAAGTTTTTTTTACTACTATATATTTAGATATACACAAGCCTATTATATGTCTCTTCCACATATTTTTCTACAATTTATATTTGTTCTAAGAAAAGGCAATAGAGAGTTGTTCTTGAATCATCGTGAGTGGAAGTGCGTCCATTACGAAGGTTAACGGTATAGTCTAATCCTTGCGAGGTTGTTTGGCCAAGAGAACCAATCGCACCGAGTTTTACTCTGAGTGGCAAGAATAAACCTTTAAGGACAACGCTTTCGCAGTGTGATTCTATAGCTTAGTACGATTGTTCTAAACTCCTTTTTATTTTATGTTCTTGCTAATTATTTGGGATATTATTTGTGTATCAAAACTTGTTTATTCACTAAAATATTTCCAACAATTATTGGGTTAACTATTGCACGGTCCATTTTTATGTGGACACTTGGAGGATGGAGAACCTTAGGCAAATTTTTTAAGAACCTTCTTATGTTGTTTGAGTTTGGGGTATTGAAGCCATGGGGTATATATAATGAACCTTGTCTTTGTTTCTCTACACGAGATCTATTCCAAGTTTTCTTTATTGAGAAGTGTCACTGTCGTTGTGGATGTGATCAATGGGTTGGACCATAAGCTTGCCCGAATATATTTGATTGTAAATAAATTTTTGTACTATATTAAGTGTTGATAATGTTGTTTCTTTCCACACAAATTCATTCAAATGAAAAGAAAACATGTGTCACAATCAAACAAAAGAATCAAATTATTGAAAATATCTTATGGTATCAAATTGTAGCATCTGCAAAGTTGTCCAAACATTTAGCATATATGGTGTATAAAAGCAACTAGATAAGAAAGATGAAAATTTTAATATGGAAATAAGAATTCCACCTTTTTCTTACCTCCTACAAAACCATATCCAAAACAAAAGAATACTTGAATCTATGAATCCAAATACATCGGTAAAGAATTCGAATTCTCACTTGAATGGAAAATTGTTGGAGTGGTTCATGTGTGTGTCAAAAGTCGATAGCTTTTATGCTAACTGTTTTTAGATTAAGATGCTTATTGGACAACATTCATGGTCGGGTCCAAGAAATTATGGGAATGAAATTTGGAAGCCAAGTGGCTCAATTGGAGTTCTATTAGACTCAAATGTCATTTCAATTTTCAAAAGCATCAATGTCATCACAGGTATGATGTCAATAGACTTGTCATCCTAATTTTAACACTAGGGTGGGTGCCTCCTTCATCTCCAGAATTCCTCAAAATAGAATCATGTCATAAGTGAAATGTGAAAACTATTTATTTACTCTCAGATAATAGGATCATCAGTCCAAAGTAAAAACTATTCCCCAATACTTGTCATGAATAAGTATAGTAGTTGCCATCATTATTAATATTGTTATGGTTTTGACCCAGAAATCCCATATTTAGGGGAAAATCGTTAGAGTAATTCATGTACAGAGTAAAAATTTATTGTCATTTTTCCTTACAAGTCAACAATACCATTGAACCATAAATTTCGTGACAAAAATTATTGGTCTTTAAACTTTACATTTTGATCTAACTAGCTTTATACTAATAAGATGCTCATTGGATTGCATTCAAGGTTGTGTCACGTGTGTTCTCCCCTTCATATCATCACTAGTGTTTGCTACTCTTTTTTAGAATAAAATTCTCAAATCAATATAAAAAAGCGAATACTACTCATACATGATTAAGGTCATCATTTGAAATTGAAAAACCATTACTCGATACTTGGCATCTGGTATAAAATTGGTACAAAGTCCTTCTTACCACTTTTGGTGTTATTTTATTCTCCACTAATAATAATATACCAAGTGTCAAATTTTTTTTTTTTTAACTTTGGTTACCATAAAATAAGAACTTATAGTAGCTTATGATTGGAGAAATATAAAAATAAAGGGACACAAGATTATTATTAATCTAAATGTGTTGATGTATTGTTTGTAGGTAGATAAATTGGAAAATGTTCCACTTCCAACGACACATGTTTACCATTTTCATGCTTTCCATGTCGGCAAGAAAGTGTATTAGTGTTTTAAATGCTTCAATCTTATCGTGTGTTTCAATTAACTTAACTGGTAAAGATTCTTATAGTTGAATAAGAAATTTAGAGTTCAAACCCCACCTATACCAAAAACCAATTAGTGTCTTAGTTTGATGATTAAAAAAAATTACCATAGATTGGAAATCATAGGTTTAAATTATATTATACCTATAAAATGCTCATTATTGTCGTATCAAATATACATGATCATTATGTGGAAAGAATAACAATCTTATCAAATTTCCTGTTGCGGTTCAATATATATAAACCTTAAATGTAATATCATATATACATGATCATTATATAGAAAGAATAATAATCTTATCAAATTATCTATCATGGCATAATATAAACTTTAGTTGTAATTAATGGATAATGCTCTGTGTTTTAAAATCTAGGCTAAATAGTGGGTCTCAGCTAGCTCAACTGGTAAAGTCTCTGATGGTTGAATAATAGATCTGGGGTTCAATCTCCGCCTACACAAAAAACTGATTGGTATCTTGGTCTGATTTTAAAGAGCTATCATCAGGTGTAGACGCCATAGGTTGAAACTCTCTTTAAAAAAAAAATCTAGCCTAAACAAATAATCAAGGAAAGAGTTGGTTACCGGATTTGTGGTGGTTATGTGGTTCAATTGGTGGCCTGTGACATAAAAAATACTAAATATTTCAATTAATATATGTTACTGAACATATTAGGTTGTTAGGCCAAAGATTTTTGTAAAAACTTCTTCGTTTTAAATTTAAGAAAGAGATTTATAAATTAAACACTTATTGTCAAGTATCATATGAATTTTCAATTTATGAATTTTTGCAGCTCAAAAATGAAAGAAAAAGGGTAAGAAATACTAATTAAAAGTAAAAATGTTGTTAATGTGGGACTAAAATGTTTTAATTCAATACTAGCTTTGTTACTTGACTTGTGCACTAATGTATGTAAGCTTCTATTTATTTATTTGATTTTAATAAGTCAAATTATTTTTTGTAATAAAAAAAGGTAAAAATATGTCAAAACCAGTAGTGATTTGGTTCAGTTTGATTTTTAAAACAATATCGATGGTACATAAAAATCCAATAAATATAAAAAGAAGAAAAATAAAATGGAACATGCAAATTGATTGGCCTTATCATAGAGTCACATATTTGACACCTAAAAATTGATTAAAATAACATATGTAAGTTTAGAACTTTTCATTTTCTTTTTCTTTTTCCTTTTAACAAAAATTCAAAATACACCCTTTTAAGTTTGGATGGATTTAATACTGGTTCTTGACATGTAAAAGTTTTTGAGGGTTTCAGTTAGACCAAATGAAAAAATCTCCGATCACTACAAGAAATCTGGGTTTAGGCGGCGTTTTTTAAAAAACGTCGCTGTAACTCAAAACAATACCTACGTTCCTTAAAACGTTGCAAGAAGTATAGTTTTAGCAGCGCATATCTCGTTTATAGCGACGTTTTATTAAAACGTCGCTATAGTGATTAAAGAAAATGTACTGGGCATGTGTCTAAAAAAGAAATACTCTATAGCGACGTTTTCTAAAACGTCGCTATAGTGATTACAGCAAATGGTCTTCGCCTGTTGGTGAAAAAAAATACCCGCTATATTGATTAAAGCAAATGCTTTCAAATAATCTATAGCGACGTTTCGAAAACGTCGCTATATGTTCTAAACTTTTGACTTTTAACCATCATTTTCGGGTTCCACACTTTTTTTCCCTCTTTATTTATTTTTTTTTGGCCTACACTTTTTTTTTTCTTTCTTTTCATTAACTCACTCCGTGTCCCACTCTTTTCTTTCTTAGGCTCACTATTCATTGTCCCCTTCTTTTCTTTTCTTTGTTCTTTGTTCCTAGTGTTTTCTTTGTGACCCATTTTCTCTAGGACCACCACACATCTTTTCCCTTCCATCCACTGCCACCGCGGCCGTCATCAACCTCCACTAAGGCCCACTGCCACCACCATATTTTTCCCTCTTTTTTGTTGTTCAAGTTTCTTTAGAGTGTAAGTATTTGTTCTTGGCTTATGAGTTTGCTTTGATATGATATTTTTTTAATGGGTCATGGAGCTTTTTTGCTATTTTTCAGTTTTTGTTGGAAAGTTTTTGTTGTTCAATTTTCTTTAGAGTGTAAGTATTTGTTCTTGGCTTATGGGTTTGCTTTGATATGGTATTTCTTTAATGGGTCATGGAGCTTTTGTGCTAATTTTTGCTATTTTTTAGTTTTGGTTTAACGTTTTTGTTGTTCAAGTTTCTTTAGAGTGTAAGTATTTTTTTTTTGGCTTATGGGTTTGCTTTGATTTGGTTTTTCTTTAATGGGTCATGGAGTTTTGTACTAATTTTTGCTTTTTTCTATTTTGGTTGGAAATTGGTAGAGAATTCTCTTATTCAGATTTGGCTTCTTGGGCAAAAGGACTTGAGGATCAAGGGCTGAATCATTGTAAGTATTTCTTTAGAGTGTTAGTATTTGTTTTTCAACATTAAACCTTCTAGCAGTGGCAGGGGATGGACAATAGGATTGCAAAATAGACTATGTTCCAAACATATATACTAATGGGTTTTTAACTAACTAAGAAACTTAATTTAATAGCTACAATTAATCTTAGGCAACCAACCCACTTAGTTAAAGTGATACATGTATTGGTATTAAACAAATATATATATATATATATATATCTATGGTTAATGTGTTATTGTGGAATATTGATGATTAGTAGGTATATATGATATATTACAAGCTTGTGTTAGTTATTGTTGAATTTAAAGCAGGTTTATATAGCATTTTTAATTTTTTTAAAAAAATAATGAGCAGCTTTTGTGACGTTTTTGAAACGTCGCTAAATGTATTTTCCTACATTATATACGAAAATGTTATATTATTTAGTGACGTTTTAGAAAACGTCACTAAAAGTTTTTGAACGCCACTAAAGAGTAACATATGGCGACGTTTTTTGAAACGTCGCAATAAACCTATAGTGACCTCTCTATTGCGACGTTTTTGAACGTCGCAAAAACAAACGTCGCTATAGACCATTTGTGTCTATAGTGACGTTTTTTGGGTTTTTAGTGACATTTTACAAACGTCGCCTAAACCCAGATTTCTCGTAGTGGATAGTTGAATAAAAGATCTAGGGTTCTGATAAGGGTAATTTTGTAATATTACTCACCCATGACAAAGCAAAAGGTGACAATCATAATAAGGTCGTCAGCATTGCTAATGAGAGACGACAATAGTGTAAAAGTGTACGGCTCTACCCCGAAGCTGTCGACGGCATCTTGGACAACGATACAGGAAGTTGACGAAGATTCGCTGACGAGGATACGTAAACCTTTGACGGGTCTGACGTGACCTTACTTGGTCTCCATACATGCGTGTATAAGGAAACATCTTGTGCCCCATGCTTAACCCTAATCAAGAAGATTCCTACAAGGAAAGAATTCTAGGAGATACGTGAATTAAAGAGGTTCTCTCCTACAAGGAAAGATCTTCTGAACCAAGGTGCGGATGTCAACCCTACGCTACTACAAAAACCCCAAAACCCTCATAAACCAAGGTACACATAATTTATCTCAGCTCTGACACTCTAGAGTTGTGAAGAATTCTCTAACTTAACCTATGAAGTGTCTTTGGCCGATATTGCACCAGTACTCTCCTAGGATTTTCTTTGTCTTTGTTTCGCAGGTCTTGATTTGAGCACGTGAGTATTGTGCGGCTTACTAACAATTTTCGGCATCATTAGTTGGCGTTGTCTATGGGAACTTGCAACTTGTAAGCCATATTATCACTTCCCGGACAAAGAGTTGCATGGTGCTTACTCGCTCGATGGCAACCACTAACGACGAACCATGCACGACTGCCCTCGAGAGATAGGTTCAAACTCTCGCTGCTGTCGTAGAACGCCTCACCAAACAAAACTATGACCTTGAAGAACAATAACGCCAAAAGAATGCAGGCCTTAATACTTAAGAGGAAGACCAAGAAGGAACCAGTGTTGAGAGAAGGAACCAGGAAGGGCCGGAAGGTAGCAACGCCCCAAGCAGACTGGAACAATAGAATACGAGCCGACCATCCGTCACTGATACGGTTCCACCTCACATTGTCCTCGAGATGCAGATGATGAAGGAACAGATGGACTTTAAGATGAACGCCTTTAGAGGACGGGTGTCTAGCGACCTCGATGACTTAGTCCATCGAACAGATTCGCCATTCATAGCATCCGTCATTTCATCCCCCTTCCACCGAAGTTTCGTATGCTGCAGGTGGAAAATTACGACGGATCCAAGGACCCCTTAGATCACTTGGAGTCTTTCAAGACCCTGATGCACCTTCAAGGGGTGCCAGACGAGATCATGTGCAGAGCCTTCCCCACCATGTTGAAGGGACCTACAAGGATCTGGTTCAGTAGGCTGACGCCCAACTCCATTGGTACCTTCAAGGAGTTAAGCGCCCAATTCGCCTCACACTTTATCGAGAGGCACAAGTATAAGAAGTCCACTGCATGCCTAATGAACATTAAGAAGCGGGAAGACGAGACACTAAGATCTTACATAACCCGCTTTAACAAGCAGACCCTTTTGATCGACAAAGCGGAATGACCCAAAGACCCTTTTGATCGACATAGCAGCATTCACCAATGGGCTATAGAAGGGTAAGTTCCTATTTTCTCTGTATAAGAATGACCCAAAGACTATGCCAGGTGTGCTTTACAGGGCGACCAAGTACATGAACACCGAAGACGCACTATTGGCCCGAGAATAGAAGCCTAAGAAAAGGGAAAGACAAGAAGACATATGGCCGAACAGGGGGCAAAAGATGGCTAGGATCGGAGAACCGCAGGAGGACAGACGCTCCAAGCCACCCGCGGGGAAGTTCACAAGTTTCACCTCACTGACTGCTTTAATCGACCAAGTCTTGATGCAAATTAAGGACGAAGGAGCCCTGACTTTTCCTGGTAAGTTTAAGGGAGATCCTAATAAGAGGTCTAGCAACAAGTACTGCCACTTCCACCGTGATCACGGCTATGACACAGCTAATTTCTATGACTTAAAGCAACAAATTAAAGCTCTTATCAAGTAAGGAAAGCTGCAGAGGTTTGTTAGCAAGGAGAAAGCGGATCCACCTTAGGAACAGGCTCCCTGGCGGGAGAACGAGAGTCCTAGGCCATCCATAGAAGATATAAGAATGATTATAGGGGGCATAACGACTACTGAGTCATCCAAAAAGGCCCATAAGACTTACCTTAGGATAGTTCAGAATGTCTAGCTGACGGGTTCCGTACCAAAGATAGTGCGGATCGACAACCCCGTCATCGAATTCTCGAAAGAAGATGCCTGACGTCTTCACCACCCGTATGATGATGCACTTGTTGTTAGCATACGAGTAGGGGATTACAACACGCACCAGGTTCTAGTTGACAATGGAAGCTTAGCTGACATCCTCTACTACCCCGTATTCCAGCAGATGAGGATTGGTAGAGAGCGAGTGGTTTCGATGAATGCTCCGTTCGTCGGTTTTGGAGGAACAAAGGTGTTTCCCCTTGGTGCAGTCACATTATCCGTGACGGTGGGCAATTACCCCTAGCAGATCACTAAAGACGTAACATTTCTTATGGTCGACTACTCATCCGCTTACAATGCCATCCTAGGACGACCCACCCTCAATTCATGGAAGGCTGTAACCTCCACCAACCACTTAATGATCAAATTCCCTACCAATTATGGAATAGGAGAGCTACACGGAAATCAGGTGGCTGCATGCAAATGCTACATAGCTATAATAGAGAGGGATGACCACCTCCAGGCCATGAATATAGAATAACACCAGATAGTGACAGAGCCCGTTGAAAGGCTTGAAGAGATACTTCTCGATGACTCCAAGCTTGATCAAACGAACAGGATTGGTACCCTTGCCATCCCGGTGGTCCTCCAAGAAATTACAGTTTTTCTCAAAGATAACTGGGATGTATTTGCTTAGAGCCATGAAGACATGCTGGGAATAGACCTATCGGTCATGGTGCATAGGCTGAATATGTCGCCCTCCTTTCCACCCATCCGTCAGAAGAAGCGGGTGTTCACCCCAGAACGAGACCAAGCTATAGCAGCAGAAGAATTTCATAAGCTACAGGAGGCGAACTTCATCAGGGAAGTTTACTACCCTGACTGGCTGGCAAACGTGGTAATGGTCAAGAAAGCTAGCGGGAAATGGAGGATGTGCGTAGACTTCACAAACCTGAACAAGGCATGCCCCAAAGACAGCTACCCCCTCTCGCGAGTCAACATCCTGGCTGACTCTACAGCTTAACACCAGTTATTAAGCTTTATGGATGCCTTTTCGGGTTACAACTAGATTAGAATGGAAAAAGCAAATCAGGAGAAGACTTCGTTGGTTACTAGCCAGGGCCTTTTCTGCTCTAAGGTAATGCCGTTTGGCCTAAAAAACATGGGCGTGACGTATTAGAGGCTCATGAACAAGATGTTCGCACAGCAGATTGGGAGAAATGCCCAGGTTTATGTCGACGACATGCTAGTGAAAAGCCAAAGGGAGGTTGATCACTTGGAGGATCTCAAGGAAACATTCGACACCCTTCGTTCCTACAACAGGAAGCTTAATCCAGGCAAGTGTGCCTTCGGAGTGATGGCATAAAAATTCCTAGGGTACATAGTGTCCCAAAGAGGCATTAAGGCTAACCCAGATAAGATCCGAGCCATAATAGAGATGGTACCCCCTAAAAACTTGAAAGAAGTACAAAGCCTCAATGGAAAGATAGCCGTGCTAAATAGGTTTTTTTCTAGAGCAATGGATAAGTGTCTACCTTTCTTCCTCATGTTGAAGAAAGCCTTTGAATGGACGGCCGAGTGTCAACAAGTGTTTGAGGACTTGAAGGCCTACCTCTCTTCTTCACCATTGCTGAGTCTGTCAAAGCTAGGGGAAGAATCATTCCTCTATTTAGCTGTATCTTCGGCTGTTGTTAGCATGGCCTTAATCAGAGAAGAAGACAAGGTGCAAAAACCTATGTAATACGCCAGTTGGGTGCTTCGTGGGGTAGAGGAAAGGTACCCACCAATGGAGAAACTCGCATTCGCTTTGGTTATAGCAGCCCCTAAGCTGAAGCTATACTTCCAAGTCCACACCATCATCGTCCTGACTGACAAACCTCTACGATGAGCAATGAGTAGTCCCGAAGTTGCTGGACAGATGATGCTATAGGCAATAGAATTGAGTGAGTTTGATGTACAATATCACCCACGTACTGCCATAAAGGGACAAGTGATCGCTGACTTCATTGCGGAGTTCACCAATATGGAAGGCCAGGGGGCAGAAAAGCTTCATCACTAGAACATCCACATAGATGGGTCATCTAACAAGCACGCTGGTGGAATCAGTGTAGTACTCCACTCCCTAAAGGGAGATAAGATCGAATGCATGGTTCGACTAGACTTCCCCACAACGAACAATGAAGCAAAGTATGAAGCCTTAGTAGCAGGACTAGACCTCGCCAAAGCGGCAGGAGTGACAAGTGTGATTGTATACTGCGATTCTCAAGTAGTCACCAGTTAGGTAAACGGAAACTACGAGTGCAAAGGAGAAAGGATGAAGAAGTATATGGATTAAGTGCGAAAATGCGTCAGCAAACTGAAATCCAAGTTCTTTCGAATTCCTAGAGAAGAAAATGAGCAAGCTGATCGCCTTGCCAAAGCTGCGTCAGCCGAATACATGCCTCTCCCCTGTAAAGTACTTTCCTTTGTTCAAATTTCACCCCTGATAAATGACGCCTACATGCAGGAAGTAAACTCGGAGAGCAATTAGACTACACCAATAGTTTCCTATTTGAAAGACGACAAACTACCCAACGAAAAGAAGGCCGCAAGAAAGCTGAAGGTTCAGGCAGCATGGTTTGTCTTGATAAAAGACATCCTATACAAGAGGGGCTTCTCTCAACCGTACCTGAGATGTTTAAGTCCCGAAGAAGCGGATTATGTTATGAGAGAAATGCACGAAGGGATCTGCGGCAACCATTCAGGGTCGCAGTCATTGGTACATAAACTGGTTCGAGCTGGATATTAGTGGCCTACTATGCGGAAGGATGCCTAAACTTATGTCAAAGCCTGCAACAAATGTCAAAGGTTCAGCAACGTCATTAGACAGTCGATGGAAGAACTGACTCCGATAACAGCCCTGTGGCCATTCACTTAAAGGGGACTTGACATCATGGGTCCAATTCCAGTAGCAATACGGCAGCTGAAGTTCCTTGTAGTCGGTATAGACTATTTCACTAAATGGGTAGAAGCTAAAGCCTTGGCTACCATTACGGAGAAGAATGTGAAGAGCTTCGTCTGGAGGAACATCGTCTGTAGATATGGAATCCCTAGAGCCTTAGTCTCTGACAACGGGAAGCAGTTTGACAACTACTCCTTCAGGGATTTTTGCTCACAGTTGGGAATAAAAAACCACTACTCCTCCCCGGCCCACCCACAAACCAACAAACAAGTTGAGGTCACAAACCTATCCTTACTTAAGATCATCAAGACTCAGCTCGAGGGGGTGAAGGGTGTATGGCCAAAAGAGCTACCAATCGTACTATGGGCATATAGGACGACAACAAGAACGCCTACTGGGGAAACACAATTTCGACTAGCATATGGAAGCGAGGTAGTCATCCAAGCGGAAGTCGGCCTCATGACCTACAGAGTGGGAAATCATGATGAAAGAAAGAACGATAAGGCTATACGTCTACAGCTTGATCTACTAGACGAAGTCAAGGCGACAACTGAACAGAGATTCGCACGATACCAAGACCTCATGGCCAAGCACTATAACTCCCGGGTCAAATACCGAGACTTCAAGGTTAGAGACCTTATCTTGAGGAAGGTAATGGGCGCCGCTAGAGACCCCGCACAAGGAAAGCTTAGTCTAAATTGGGAAGGACCTTACAGAATCACGTCATGGCTGAGGAAAGACACCTACAACCTAGAAACACTGGATGAACAGAAGTTGCACCACTCTCTAGAAATACTACCAGTAGACATAATAACATGAAAAGTGACACTCCTCATTTTCCAATTTTTTTTAGTTAGTTTTTGCTACAGCGCTTTTTAAGCCCATAGGACTGGTCTTTTTCTTTAAAGAACAATTTTTCTACATGCATTTATCATAATAAGAGGAGTTTATTTAGAAATAACTGGCATATTTATCTATTTCTACATGTTTATTCTACGTGCTTATCAAGTCCACAAATGGACGGATTCGTTAGTCCATAAGTGGACGGATTCATAATTAAGTCCAAAAGTAGACGACCTTATCATGTGAGGATAAGTCAATATAAAGTCCATGAGTGGATGAATTCACTATTAAGTCCACAGGTGGATGGATCCATAATTACGTCCATTAAGTGGATGAGTTTATCCCACAAGGATGGCCCAATATTATCAAGTCCTCAAGGGGACAGATCCATAACTAAAGTGGACGAATCCATAATTAAGTGGACTGGTTCATGACTTAGTCTATAAGTGGACGTGTTCATCCTATAAGGATAAGTTAATACTATTGTCTACAAGTGGACGGATCCATAGTTGAGTCCATAAGTGGACGAGTATATCCCATGAGGATAAAAAACACACAAATGAATGAACTAATTAAACCCACAAGTAGATGGATTCATGATTAGTCCACAAATGGAAGAATTCATAAAGTCCACAAGTGGACGAGTTCATCCTATGAGGATATCCACAAGTGGACGAGTTCATCCTATGAGGATATCCACCAGTGGACAAGTTCAATAAAAATCCAAAGGTGGACAAATTTACTAGTTCAAAAAAAGGAAGGGTTCAAAGAAGAAGGATTGAAATCGTTAAAGTAGACGAGTCTAGGCCATGAGGACACCTTACGTGGATGGGTTCATCCTAGTTTATCAAGTACAAACATATCCTAGCATACATACAAGCGCAAGGAGTGAACATACACACCTACAAATAAAAAGCAACATATATATGCTGAAAGCGACGAGTATAAAATACCATAAATAAAGTGAAGTTTCTACAAGAAAAGACCAAAAAAAAAGGGCATTAAAACATTATATGGAAATTAGATCAAATTCACAATAAAAAAGAAATGGCTAAGTTTAGGAGGCCGGGGGGTCTTGTGGGTTTTCGTCACCCTTAGGAGGAAGGGCCTGGAAGCCTTGAGCAAAAGGATCTTCAGCATTAGAAAGGTCTTCAGCATTAGGAGGGTTGGCCAGCGGGGTCAAAGGGATGACGGGCTGGTCCATGGTGGGTTGGGCGAGGACGACACTATCATCTTTTGGATTCACCTCGGATTCGGTGGAGTCGTCACTTTCTTCGAAAACAGTATTGCCTACAGGTGTCGATGACAGATGATCGTCCATAGTGACCTTGAATAAATCCAAATTAGGGTAAATGGACCTGACTTGCTTTAAGCAGTCCTCAAACCCGTCACCATAATAGATGGCGCAAGCATCTATAAAAGGCTGCGAAACCTTAAACTCTACCACAACGACAGTCTTGGCCATCTCCACTTGGCCTAGAAGAGCCGTCAGCTCCTTTTCCACCATTGCCTTAACTTCTTGTTCTTTTTTCTTTTGACGACCCTCTTCCTCCAGCTTTTCATTTAGCTCCTTCTTCTCTTGATTAAGAGTATGAAGAGCTTCCTTGTATTGCTCTTGCCTGTTGGTCAGATTCTTGATGCACTTATGTAGACGAGTAATCACCCCCTCTTTAGTGATGCCTTTGTCTTGCGATGCCTCTGTCCTACAATGCCTTCATACGAACCAGTGCCTACGCGAAAAAAAAGCCATCAGCTTATTGAACACAAAAGTTAGTAAAGAAAGAAAGGAAGAAACATACCCGGGCAAGGTAAAAAAGGCCTGACGCCCCTAGCTCCTCCGTCGCTTGCTCAGCACAAGGATTTACTTCTTTATTCTTGATGATGGACTCAATCACCTCAATGGCGTAGTCCTTGTGAATAAGAAGGCGGCAATCAAGTAGTGACGGGGCCTGATGTCGTCATTAACCCCTTACCTGCCCTGTGGCTCGGCTTAAGGGGCAACGATTTTTTGGGGCGCTTATCCCCAGAGGTGACAGTAGCTTTCTTGGGAGGACGGTCATCCTTCCCGTTAGCCTTCCTTTTAGAAGCCCCCTTTTGGCTGGCCTTAGGGGATGACGGGGATGCCCCTTCCCCCTTTGTTTTCTTTTCTTCTTCTTTCTTTCAGACAGCAGCTGCCTGCACCAGCGCCCTCTGCCTAGCTCCCTCCATTTCTGAAAAAGATGAGTGACGAGAGTCAAAACAAGAAACGACAAAAAGAAAGCAACGGGAGAAATGAAGGGATACTTACGTCAACGAGAATAGGTGTTTAACATACAAGCTACTAGTGTTGGCTCCGGACCTCCACAGTAAAGGTGTAAAGTGTCAAGTGCAATGAGGTCCCGACACTTCTGCTCGTCCAATGGGATTTCTGTTACCTGACGAATAAAGGCTTCTTGCTCGTCTGTGATATGTGTATGAACACTAGTTGAAAACAAGAAAAATAGATGGTGTTAGAAATTTGAAACAAATAAAGGGAAGAAACAGACGAGATTAACTTGAGTCCTTGATAAAAGCCCAAGTGTTGTCAAAACCATGAGGCATCGTCTCCCACTCTTCCTAACTGCATACCTAGTTTGTCCCTTTGACAAAAAAAAAAAAAAAAACTGCCCTTCCAATTCCTATTGGAATTAGGCATATCAGATACCAACTTCAGCTCCTTTCTTTTTGCGAAGTGGTATATCCCCTGGGACGAGACGATATGTTGAGGTCGATAACACCAAAAGAACTTGTCAAGAGTTCGCTGACAGTTCCCGCCACTTCGATGACCCTACAAAATCTTAGCCCCAATGAATATCCTTTAAGCGTTGGGGGCAATCTAGCTAACAGGCAAACCCAAAAAGTTAGCTAACTGGTGGTGAAGTGCCATCAGTGGCAGCCTCAATCCTGTCGCGAACATGGCATCATACATGCCGATGTCTGCGGTCTTCCCTGAATAGCACTTCTTAAACTTCCTAGGAAGACGGATTGGGATGTTATCCAGAATTTGGTAACGGTCACGTAAAGTGTTGAAAACCTTGTCCGACATCGTCGGTAGAAAGTCATTGGCAGTCCATATCTTGGGGAGGATGAAAGGACGGTCATCTCCCGGGCCTCCCTAAGTACTCTCTAAGGCCTCCTCATCACCGTCATTTTCATCCTTGTCACTACCTCTCTCTCTCTCTCCTCTTCCCCCTCATCACCCTCGTCTTCACCCTCACTCACTACTCCTTCCTTATCTTCTCCTTTACAACTTTCCACTTCCTTATCAGGAGATTGGGCTGAAGTTTCCCTCTCTAATGACTAGGAGAAGCCCTCCTCGGGCTCATGACCTGACTGGAAGACCTTGTCGTAGCCTGCTCCCTCGCAGATCGACAACTGTTCACTCGTCGCCTCTCTAGACATCTGACTACCTACAAGCGACGGATTCATTCTAAGAACCTAAGTTGACGGCCTTACTATGAAATTAATTAACTAGAAAAATGAATATAAGGGATAGAATAAAAGAAAAGAGAATTTACAAGTAAACGATTCCTTGAAAAAGGATGGTCTCAGAATGATGATGGCAGCGAAGGTGACGATACTAGCAGGCTGATGGAAGTAAGGTGTTCAAAAGGCAACAGGTGCTCTCTCAAGATTAGTAAGGGTTAAAGTGTAGGAAATGAGGGGAAGAGTTGAGATATATATATATATATATATATATATATATATATATATATATATATATATAGAGAGAGAGAGAGAGAGAGAGAGAGAGAGAGAGAGAGAGAGAGAGAGAGAAAATGCATGAAAGATGAAGCAACACCCTCGTCTAGAAGCGAGGCCAATTAGCTCGCGCCACGTGCTCAAGCATTTAATAAAGGCTGCTCAAGGAATCACCCACAAATAATAATTAATAATAAAAACTACAAAGCTAACTCCATAACCTGTCAGTTAAAGCTAACGAGGCTATGGAGTAGGGGACAGTTGATAAGGGTAATTTTGTAATATTACTCACCCATGACAAGGCAAAAGGCGATGGTCATAATGAGGTCATTAGCATTGCTCATGAGAGACGACAACAGTGTAAAGTCTATGGCTCCACCCCGAAGCTGACGATGCCATCTTGGACGACGATATAGGAAGCTGACGGGGATAAGCTGAAAGGGATACATAAACCTTTGACGGGTCTGACGTGGCCTTACTTGGACTCCACGCATGCGTGTATAAGGAAACATCTTGTGCCCTATGCTTAACCTTAATCAAGATGACTCCTACAAGGAAAGAATTCTAGGAGATATGCGAATTAAAGAGGTTCTCTCCTATAAGGAAAGAACTTCTGAACCAAGGTGCAGATGTCAATCCTACACTACTATAAAAACTCCAAAACTCTCACAAATCAAGGTACGCATAATTTACCTCAGTTTTGACACTCTAGAGTTGTGAAGAATTCTTTGACTTAACCTTCGGATGATCTTTGGCCGGTACCACATTGGTACTCTCCTAGGGTTTTCTTTGTCTTTGTTTCTCAGGTCTTGATTTGAGCACGTGAGTATTGTGTGGCTTACTGATGATTTTCGGCATCATCAGGTTCAATATCCGCATATACCAAAAAACAGATTGATATCTTAGTATGATCATCAAGAGTAGACGCTATAAGTTAGAACTCTCTAAAAAAAAAGTTTTTATTTCAATTCTTAATGTATGTGTTAAATATCACCTTTTAAAATCAACTGTTGGGTTAAGTATTGCACGGTCCATGCATGGCTCCATGTTATATGGAGACTTGGGAAGTTTTTTAAGAACCTTAACTTTTTCTTATGTGGTTTCAGTTTGGGGTATTGAAGCCTTGGCCCTTGGGGTATATATAATGGACCTCGTCTCTATTTCTCTACACAAGAGGTCTATTCCAAGTTTTCTTGATGTGGAAGTCTCATTGTCGTTGTGCATGTGATGGGCCAGACCAGAAGTTTGTCCGAATATATTTGGCTGCAAAGAAATTTTCATACTGTATTAAGTGTTGATAATGTTGTTTCTTTCCTCGCAAATTTATTCAAATGAGAAGAAAATACGTGTCACAATCAAACACAAGAATCAAATTATCGAAAATATCTCATGGTATCGAAATTGTTGCATCCACAAAGTGGTTCAAACATTTAGCATAATGGTATAAAAGCAACTAGATATATAAGAAAGACGAAACCTTTAATATGGAAATAAGAATTCGGCTTATTTCTAACCTCCTACAAAAATCATATCCACCACAAAAGAATATTTGAATCTACGAATCCAAATATGTTGGCAGAGAATTCGAATTCTTATGTGAATGGAAAATTGTTGGAGTGGTTCATTTATGAGTCAAAAGTCAATAGCTTTAGTTACCAAAAAAAAAAAAAAAATCGATAGCTTTAACTGTACCTGTTGTGCAAATTTTTTTCCGATTAAGATGCTTATTATAGGACAACATTCATGGTCGGGTCCAAGAAATTATGGGAATTAAATTTGGAAGCCAAGCGGGTCAATTGGAATTCTATTGACCTCAAATGTCATTTCAAAAGCATCAATGTCATCATGGTTATGATGTCAAAAGACCTGTCACCCTAATTTCAACAC